>NC_138967.1:189660000-192303333 GCF_055761805.1 Camellia sinensis | reverse complement strand
CACACTTCCAAACTCATCCTAATCCTTCATGTATGTATGGGTTCACTCATATGTGTGTGGGGTCCACATTATTAGTGGTCTAGATTTGTCACACATATGTGTGTGGAGTTCTGTTAACACCATAAATCTGCAATTTTTATTATTATTTATTATTTATATAATTGCAGGACACGTGGCATCCTCTTATTCATTTGGAAGTTAAAGGAAGTTATAAAGATAATGGAGAATATGAAGGACAAAGTGGATGAGTGGGAGGACAAAGTGGATGAGTGGAATGACACATGGCAAGACAAGAATGAAGATGGAAGAAATGGGTAGTTACTAAGTAGTTATTGCTGTATTTTTTCTTCTATAAATAGCCATTAATGGCTACATTGTAAAGGACCCAGAACTTAAATCAAAGACACTTGATTTCAATATTTCTTGTTATTTTCCTTATCTTAGGAGTAGTTTAACATAGATTTATATTTCGAATCATTTATTTTCAGCATTTCCATTTCGAAGCATAGGAGTAGAAGTAAGTAATTATTACTTTGATTGTTCACTCAATCATCTTTCTCCGTTCCCCATTCTTCTTTTAATTTTTCTTTTCTTTACACTTGGCAATCTTGAAGTCCTCTTCATTGAGGCAAAAGAACCGTCAACACAATCGCTTGATAATTGGCTTGAATTTAATCTGTAAGGATTTTTCAATCCTTGCTGGCACGCTCGCATTTATGATATTTTCCTTCGTAGGAAAAATAAGCTAACATTTTAGCCAACATTTTTTGGCACGCCCGGTGGGACGTCAAGTGTAATAAATGGAAAATGAATTGGATTTGTCCATTTCAAATAGTCTAGATGAAATTTATTGGCGTAAACAAGAAATTTTGGATCTTCAAGAAGAGATCCATTTTCTTGATGAAATAAATTTTCATCCCTTACAATATTATTTGGTGGAAGAAAAAAGACACCATTTAATTGGAGAAATTCATCAACTTGATATGGAAATTCGCCAATGGAATGATGAGTTATCAACTCTCACTACCAAGTCTTTAACTGAGGCCTTAATGGCCGGAATTGGTGAATTTTTTCAGAATTTTTCCTTGGTTAAAAATAGCAAAAGCAAAGAGTTGATTTCATCAATGGCTCGGGGGGTTCAAGAATCCGTTTTTAAAGAGCCAAATTATGAAATTAACATAACGAAAGAGCATGTTTTTGAGCCAAATTTGGCTAAGAATGATGTTTCATACATGGCTCGGGGGGTCCAAAAATCAATTTTTAGAGAGTCAAGTCATGAAAATAACATTCTTATGGGGGATTTTCATAAGCCATTAATGGCTAACATGGAAAAACAACCTACTTTGCCAAAGAATTATGAAAATCAATTCGGCGAAAGTCATGTTTTTAAAACAAACATGGTCAAGGATAATGAACAAGCCACTGTTCATGAATTCAAAATTTTTGACATTTTTCAAAATGTCAAAAAGTATGAATTTTCATGGTCACACTATACCATGACTTTTGGTGTTCAAAATCCTTTTTGGATTTGTGGTTCACATCAAAATATAATTTTGATGATGTGGCTAATAAAATTAACAAATTGTTCTTATGAGTTCGAAGCACTAAGAACAAGGGATGACCATTTAAAATGCATGAATTTGGCTAGAAAAAGCCTGTGCATTTAAATAAATGGTTGAAAATGGCTTATCTTTTCAAATTGATGGCCAATTGTTTGTATGTACACAATCAAAGCATCGAAGATACATTCGAAGCATCAAGAGTTGTTTCGAAGGTTGATTACTCTACTTTCGAAGCTGTATAAAGCTTTGAAGATACATTCGAAACATCAAGAGTTGTTTCGAAGGTTGATTACTTCACCGTCGAAACTGTATAAAACTTTGAAAACTTTCGAAATGTGTACATCTCTTCAAATATATGTAAAATGACAATTAATTAGTTGTCGAATAATGCCTGTTTTTGGCATCATAAGTTGGCTCGAAGAACAACAGTTTTGGTGTCTTCGAAGAAATAATAATTGGTTCGAAGCACAAAATTAATATTTCCATTAATTATGTGTGAACCAGAACATATAAGCTTTGAATAAACCACAATGGTTGGCCAAAAACAGCTTCGAAAGCCATTTTGCCATAAGTTGCTTCGAAAGCTGTTTTGCCATAATTTTGTAAGCTTCGAAGCTCTCTATCTTGCATCAACAACAGCTTCGAAGAAATAATAATGGTGGTTGTGAACCTTCGAAGCTTTGTCGAGTATTTTTGAGGATGTAATTCGTCTTTGGTCGGTTCCATCGACCTTCGAAGAATGATTTTGGTCCTTTATATCACTTTCGAAGCTTGTTACTAGTCATAATTCGAGTCATCTAGTCATAATTTCATACTCATTCGAAGCACTTTATTGGTGTTGTTACATCATTCGAAGCACTTTACTGCTTAGGTTAGTCATGTGCTTGGTTCGGCCCTTCAAAAATTCAAGTAAACATCATTTTTAAGGGCCGCGGGGGGTAATGTTAACACCATAAATCTGCAATTTTTATTATTATTTATTATTTATATAATTGCAGGACACGTGGCATCCTCTTATTCATTTGGAAGTTAAAGGAAGTTATAAAGATAATGGAGAATATGAAGGACAAAGTGGATGAGTGGGAGGACAAAGTGGATGAGTGGAATGACACATGGCAAGACAAGAATGAAGATGGAAGAAATGGGTAGTTACTAAGTAGTTATTGCTGTATTTTTTCTTCTATAAATAGCCATTAATGGCTACATTGTAAAGGACCCAGAACTTAAATCAAAGACACTTGATTTCAATATTTCTTGTTATTTTCCTTATCTTAGGAGTAGTTTAACATAGATTTATATTTCGAATCATTTATTTTCAGCATTTCCATTTCGAAGCATAGGAGTAGAGGTAAGTAATTATTACTTTGATTGTTCACTCAATCATCTTTCTCCGTTCCCCATTCTTCTTTTAATTTTTCTTTTCTTTACACTTGGCAATCTTGAAGTCCTCTTCGTTGAGGCAAAAGAACCGTCAACACAATCGCTTGATAATTGGCTTGAATTTAATCTGTAAGGATTTTTCAATCCTTGCTGGCACGCTCGCATTTATGATATTTTCCTTCGTAGGAAAAATAAGCCAACATTTTAGCCAACAAGTTCACATTATTAGTAGTCCAGATTTGTGGGGATCAAGTAGAGGTTTTGTAATCATCACTCATATTTTTATATTCTAATAAGTCCTATTATTTGAACATTTAATATATCAAATCTTAATTATCATATTTAAAGTATTTTATGGATATTTCTACTTTTATAAATATTTTTTTAGACGGTTAGCAATTTGGTGATGTGAATATTCATATTTGGACGGTTAGTAATTTGATGATGTAAACATTCATATTTTATAATGTGAATATTCACATTGACGTGTGAATGCACATTGATAGTGTAAACAGTAAAAATTATGTTCTAAACAGTGTTTGTAATAATCTAATTTATAAGGACGAGTTGTATCACAAGTGTTTGTAATAATCTAATTTCACTAAAATTATGTAATAGTGCATTGTGACATGTATTTTTTACGCAAATCAACAATTAATATAACAATTCTTAACAGTAAGATTTTAGAAATATCAAATTTTTTCCTACCATCTTTCACTTTATAACAAGATCATTTTTTAATTACAAGTGTATTTAATTTTAAATTAATGCGTGTACTGTTTACATTAATTTTATTGTTGTGCTAACAAGAATGCTACATTACAGTTAGGTATATATTTTATTTCAGACAATCACAATCTAACACATAGTCGATCAAATTATAATTCTAATCGTTCTCTCTTTTTTAGTGTGATGAAGTCAATTCTTTCAGCATTTACATCCCTTACCTTGTGGTGAAATGGATCCGATATAAGCAATACATGCAGGAGTTAATTGTTCCTAATGCAACTAGCAAAGTGTGACAATCCCACAAAATTTGCACATGCATTAACACATAGTGACTATAGTTTTGGAGGCAAGAATTGAGAGTAGTGAGGAATGACCAAAGTGGTACAACGGGTAACCACAATGACAGGGGAAGGTGAGGTATGGATTAAAGGTGGCATGAGAGAGTGTTGCAATGACTGTTGGCAAGGAGTGATTGATGATCAAAATTGCCAAAATAATGAGAATATAGAGGAGAAAAATGAAAGATTGAAGGCATATTTTGATCATTTTAAAAAATAGTATATCCATTTGTAATGCTTTTTCTTCATCTCATCTTTATTGTAATTATAAAAGAAAAAATGATTTATAGTTATATTCTCTATTTACCAAAGATTTATAATTTTCCTAAAAAAATTGCATATTTGGACTATGTTTTTGCACTCCTTCCCGTGCTCTGTCTCTCCCTTTAAATGTACATATCATACATGTTGGAATATGGCCTCGTTTGATAGAATTGTGAAAATATTATTATATATTAGGGTCTTTTCGGAAGAAAAAAAAAATCAATTTTTAATTTTTTATCCATTTTAGATTACATCAAAAAATTATCTTTTTAGCAACTTTCTAAAACAACACATTATAACCTAACAGATTATAACTTATAACTGTGAACATAAGCTGTTAAACTGTTTGGTGCAGTTGTAGGATTATGGATTTAAGCAGCAGAGTAGTGTTTGGTTGATAAATTATAAAATAACTTTTTACTGTGTAATTGTCTTTTTTGTCTTTATATGATATAAAAATAATTATTTTGTTATTTTTTTCAGTTTTAATTTTAAAAAAATGATTTCATTAATAAAAGTTAATATAACTAGTGTTACATAAATTATTATTTTCATTTTTTCATTATAAATTAATTAGTGTCAATTAATGGCTTATTTTCATTTTTTCATTATAGATTATTATTTCCATTTTTTCATTGTAAATCAATTAGTATAAAATTATTTCATTAAAGTGTCAATTAATGGCTTATTTTCATTTTTTCATTGTAGATTATTATTTCCATTTTTTCATTATAAATCAATTAGTATAAAATTATTTCATTATAAATTAATTAGTGCCAATTATTGGCTTATTTTCATTTTTTCATTATAGATTATTATTTCCATTTTTTCATTATAAATCAATTAGTATAAAATTATTTTATTATAAATTAATTAGTGCCGATTAATGGTTTTTTTTTCATTTTTTCATTATAGATTATTATTTCCATTTTTTCATTATAAATCAATTAGTATAAAATTATTTCATTTTTCATTATAAATTAATTAGTGTCAATTAATGGCTTATTTTCATTTTTTCATTATAGATTATTATTTCCATGTTTTCATTGTACATCAATTAGTATATATTTCATTTTTTCATTATAAATTAATTAGTATCAATTTTTTTCATTTTTTCAATTAATATCAAATTTATTTTCATTCATGGCTAAAATGCTTAATTATTATTATTATTATTTTGATTAAAAAAACACTAAAAACCTCCATACACACACACACACATAGAAAAAAAACTAAAACTGAAAACCCTGGCTTCGCCAAGCACAGTGGCGACGAACTGGCACTAGGGTTTGAGATCGCCTTGCACGGTTGATTGCGATGGGAGATGGGGGATGATGACGAAGGCACACAGAGATAGAGAGACCAACAATAATGTAAATCGCGACAACGGCGTTAGTTCAGATCGCGATGGCAATGAACCAACGCCAAAGAAAGAGAGAGAGATAGAGACAAAGAGAGCGACGAACTAAGGCTTCGCGATGAACCAATGCCGGAGAGAGAGAGAGAGAGAGAGAGAGAAAATAGAGCGATGAACAAACGTCGGAAAGAGAGAGAGAGAACAACTTGAAATCATTGCCGGAAATCGCCTCTCACGCTCTCTCTCTCTCTTCGAACATGAACAGTGTTTGACTGTCAAGTTTATATATTGGCATTTTAGTAATTCTTAAATTTTTGAAGGGGCATTTAAGTCATTTCGCCCTTCCATAACCAACTGCGCACATAAGCTAAAAGAAAAAAACACCTCTGAGGCAATTTACAACTTTTAGCTCAAAATTAATTAATTTAAATTATAATTTATCTCTCATAAGCTCAACCAAACACTCCAAAATAATTTATTATAAGTCAAAAGCTGATTTAAGCTATTTATAAACTGTGCCAAAGAGGTGTATACTTTGAATTTATTGTTTAAATTATGATTTGAATAATTTCAAAGTTGGACTGTATTATTATGATGGACCACACCATGTTTTGGGATGCTTGAAGTGGCTATGGTCTTGGATGAAAGGATGTAGGGTCAATTTTTTAAGATATATTTATTATTATTATTTTAAAATAAAAATAATAAATTAGACACGTTATAATTGTTGAATTAATATATTTAAAAAAATCATAATAAACTTCATAACTTTAAAAAGCGTGATATTTTGGATGGTAGACAATTCGGCAATGCTGGGGACCCAGTGGGGGGCGACCCCTAGCACCCCCACCTCCACGTGGGGGGCTGCCAATGGCCAAAGACTTAAAAAAAAAAAAAAAAAAAAAAATTATTTTTTTTGGACCAATCAGTGAGGACCCCCAGTACCCCCACTGGGGGTCTCAAGCTTTATTCGTAGACAATTAACTAGCAAGAAAATTCTATACAAAGATTTTTGTTTGGATCATCATCTCCATAGGCCACGTTTGGAAATAAAAACATTTTAATTATAAAATTATTACAAATTACCAATTTATTCCCTCTCTCTCTCTATATATATATATATATATATATTTATAAAAAGCCAAATTTGTTTCCACTTTTCAAAAAATATTTTTCAGAAAATTTTACTTTTTTATTTTCCGTATTTTTTTGTTTTTAGTAATTTTTTTAAATATTTTAAGTAATTTTTTTACTTTTTAGGCACACCTAACATAAATACACCTAAAAAGTAAAAAAAAAAATGTAAAAAAAAACTTTTAAAAATTCACTAAATACCAAAAATACAAAAAAATACAAGAATTCAGTATATTTTTTTATATTTTTATGTATTTATTAATTTTTTAAAATATTTTTTCACAATTTTTTTACTTTTTAGATACATCTAAGTAAGGTGCGTCTAAAAAACTAAAAAAAAAAATGTTTAAAATTTAAAAAATATTCACTAAAAACAAAAAAACACGAAAACCAAAAAATTCAGTTTTCAAAAAATTTAATCCAGAAAACTCAAACCAAATACACTGAATAATTTTCAAACGAGCCCTTAAACACGGATGAATCTTGTGGTCAGTCTCTCTGATGAAAAATTATTGATTAATCAAGGGATACTACGTGACTATGGGCTATTTTGAAAAGATGATTAAAAATCAGTTTTCAGCTTTTGATCTATTTTGAATCACTTCGACCTTGTTTGGTTTGACTTTGGAAGACAAATTTTCAAAAAATATTTTGGGAAGAGAGTTTAGAAATTTTTGTAGTTTGTTTGGTTGTATATTTTGAAAATAGTTTTGGAGTTTGGAATGATTTGACATTTTGGCCTCATTTGGCAAGAGGCTATTTTAGTCAATTAGCCAAAAAAGTTACTGAATTAGCCAAAAAGCCAACAACCCATACCAAAAAGTCAAAAATTCTCTTTTCTTTCTACTTTTTGCATATCTTTTCGTAATTAGCCAAAAAATTATCCCAAACATATAAGTTTTTTTTACCTACCTTTTTAGCCAAATAGCAAAAAAGTTACTAAATTAGCCTGTTCCCAAACGAGGCCTTTGTTGTAATTGAGTAGATGTATGTGAGAGAAAAGTGATTGAAAATGAGAGAGGAGAAATGAGAGAGAAAAAGTGATTGATTGATGTGTAGGAGAGAGAAAGTAAATTTGAAAATTTTTTGAAAAAAATTATAAGGGAAAATTAGTCTAGGGTCTCTCTCCCACTTTTCGTAATGGAAGAGATCCACAAAATTATTTTTTTATGTCTAAGGTCCCTAAACATATATCAGAGAAATTTGACTCTTTGTCTCTACTCCTCTACTGTAGAGCAGCACTTCCCCTGAACTGTGCTTTACAATTTGAAAACAGAAAGCAAGGCGGAGACGCTGGAGACCACGTAGGACAAGACGACGGCTGGTCCGACAACGGTTTTGGCCTCAAGTCCAGTGAGGACGAAGATTCCGGCACCGATCACAGTACCCATGCCGAACCACATGAGGTCCTACCAAGTAAGAGTCCTCTTTATCTCGTTATTGCTCCGAGCCTTCACTTTCAACTCGGCCGAATCGAGTGACCGAGTTAAGACTCGGTCCATCAGCCTCGCCGAAGTTTGCTTCAGAGCCTTTCCATAGTTGGCCCAACTTTGGAACGATTCTTCGGGGTACCCGTCTGCTTCTTCTTCTTCTTCAAATTGTTGTTGATGTTGTTGTTGATCATCAGTATCCAAACATATGTTGTGCTTCGGGAACCTTTAAGCTGATCTGGGAGGAACCCAAACTGCTCATCAGTTCAGGTGAATTGGTGATTTATCGGGATGGACAGCGATACTGGACGAGTGGGCTTTTGTCATATCAAAATTTCCCGAGCATGCCTATGTTGAATGGTCCTAATTCTGCGTTCCATCACAACCTTCTTCCAGTATCAAACAAAGAAGAAAAGTATCTTACATACTTTGTTCATGATGTGGAAGTTGGAGCCAGGGGGGTATATTGTTGATAGTAGTAATCTTTTTATTACATTGTATTTATTTTGTTATGGGTATCAATCGGGTAGTTATGATGGTTGTGTGAGCCATTTCGGGCTTCCCTCGTGCCGGAGCAGGAAAGATACGTTCATGCAAAAGCAAGCGAGGTTTGAAGGAAATACTGTTAGCCAGCGCGACGGTAATTCGGACTTAAGCATTAGCGATTATATGGAAAAGTGCTGGAACAATTGCAGTTATGTTGGGTTCACCACAAGCAATAGCAATAGCAATGTTGGTCCAGAGAAATTCTCTGAGTTCCAAATTAAGCATTCCAGGTTCCAAATTGTGAACTGATTTTTTTTTTTATTTGAACTGAATTTTCTCTGGGTTTCCAAATTAAGCATTCCAGGTTCCAAATTGTGAACTGAATTTTTTTTTATTTGAACTGAATTTTCTCTGGGTTGAAACTAGAGAAATTCTCTGATTTTTGAACTGAATTTTCTCTAGGTTGGTCGAGAGAAATTCTTCCCAGAATTTCTCTGGACTAATTTTCTCTGTGACATGAATTTTCTCTGGATCAACTTGAGAGACCTTAGACATTATGAAAATATTAGATGTCCTTTATACTATAAAATCTTAATACGAGGGACCTTAAAAAAAAAAAAACCCCAAATTACAAACCAAACAAAATTTCTAAAAAATTTCTCTAAAATCTTTTTCCTAAAGCCAAACCAAACAAGGCCTTCATCTTTACATATTGAAAAAAAAAAAAAAGACTAACAAATTATTTTTAACTATATTTCCAAAATAACCCTATATCTCTCTAGTCAATTACAAACCATCATTCTCTCATATTTTTGATTAATTAATACAAAATTATGGATTTCATATCTTTACCAATCATAATGTGCATTGAGCACCACGTAACGGACTAACCAATAGCGACGCGTGATGCTCTTCATTCATTGTGATTTATTGAAACGAATCACATGATGGACTAACCAATAGCGTCACGTAGTGTTCTTCATTCATTGTAGTTGGTGGAGAGGTGAATGAAACCCATTAGGGGTGAGCAGCGGATATACTGATCCGCTAAAATCGAATCAAATCGAACCGAACTGAACTGAACCGAACCGAATCGAATCGATCTGTCGCATTTTGGACAAATGCGTGATGACGAGCGGACAGTTGCGGATTGATTTTCTCCAATCCGCCAATCTGGCGGACGGATGACAGATTTGAGATTTCTTTGGCTGCAATCGAACTGCCAAATCGCAAACACCCCTAGTAATTTATAAGACTTTATGTTTTCAGTTTGTTTAAATATTCTGTTTATGTTTTCAATTAAAAAAGAATTTAAATATTCTGTTGATTTTTTTTTTCAACTTAAATATTTTTTTTGAATTGAAAAAAATAAATGTATTATTTATCTATATTTTTTGATTTTTAAATCTATCTCTAAAAATAATAAATAGAAAATATGATAAATGCTGGTTGGTTTTTGTTTTAAAAAATAGATATAGATATAACAATATAGAGACATACAATCTATACTGCTCTGTTAATAGTTTTGGTGGTTTGAATTGTTTTTATATTTTAAGAATCACAGATTGTAATATTTTATGTGGATGAGACATGCAGTGATTGTGATATTCTAAAGTTTCAAACTTTCTTGGATGAGGCATGCAGTGATTGTAATATTTTTTTAAGTCATTGGCTGTAATATTTATTTATTTATTTATTTATTTTTTAAAGAAGTGTACAAGTTGAATTACGTTAAAAATTTATAAAAATTTAAATCGCCAAACCGATTCGCATCCATCTGTCAAACCGCCAATCTGCTCAATTTACATCCGCCGAATTGGCAGACGGATGCGGATTAATTTTTTCAAATCCGTTAATCTGACAAACAGATGATAAATTGAAAGTTTCGTGACTACAATTGACCCGCGCCCCACCCTAAAACCCATAATTTGGATTAGATGATTTGTGATTGATCTAACGTAACGTGCGATCTGAACCAACTAATAATTTTTTTCACTGAGGGCGGCTTAACTGTGAGAGTGTGACCCAAATGACGCGCAAGTGTGAGAGTGTGACCCAAATGACGCGCCAAGTGCGCTCATTAGCTGGTGCGCATCGTGACACACTCGGCGCAGATTAGTTTTGTCCACACATTATGACTCTATATATATCTCAATCCATCACTGGCAGTGGTAGTTATACTTAGCTTGAAGTCAGCGAATTACCAACGAAAAGGTATACTCACATTTGTTTGTTTTGATTGAAAATATTTTCATACTGCCTTCAATTTTCTCGAGAAAGTTTAAATTTGCATTTGCAAGTGATGTGTTTTCCCCATTTTTACATTTTTTTTGGCAAAACAAACGGAGGGACTTTCCATTGATCGACGAAGTTTCTAATGGATTCATGTTTTAGGTTTTGATTCTATCTGACATTTTTCTGATTAATTGCAATTTCAAGCCAATCTGTGAGTTTTTATTTTTTATTTTATTTTTATGTTAGATTAGTTTTTTAAGAAATAACAAAAATGTACAGAAGAGAAAGCTTATCATATGCTAATATTGTGAAGTTATGGATGGACTTCAACGGTGATTTGATAATTTTTGTTAGATTTGCTTCTTATGAATTTTTATTTTAGAAATAACAAAAACGTGTAGAAGAGAAAGCTTAACATGCTAATTGTGAATTTATGGATGGACTTCAATGGTGATTTGAATGATTTTTCCAATTCACTGTGCCTTCATACAGGAATTTTGAGATTAGAAACCATTTACCTGGTGGACAGTTATTATAATTATGCCTTTAGTTACCTATTTATCTGCTGGTAGTTCAAATGCTACTGAAATTTTTAGCTCAGCTAAGACGAGAGAATTACATAATCTGGGCTTGCTTAAGCTAGAAACCTTATATTATGGGTCTTTCATAAATCTTCAATTTGTTGAGTTGATTTTGGAATGATTGGAAGTTGAAAAATCAAATAGAGGAAAAAAAATATTTATTTTTGGTGTCGCTGATCTCATGCTTTTCATGTTTATTCAGCTGGTGCTCATTTACGATCAGATAAGTCTCGGGTTTAATGGACCAAGTGGTTGCTGAAAATGGAGTTCAACAGGTTGAATTACTTTTTGCTGTTAATGATGATCATGGAGGTGTCATAGTGGAAATGAAGGAACCTATGGATTCCAAGGCCTTTCTTTCTCTGCTCAGGGCTTCAATATCACAGTGGAAGCAACAGGTCATATTCCTTAAGAATGAATTGATGCTTGCTTTGTTACTTTAATATGTGAAATCGTTTTGTTAACTTCAGTTTGATTAGTAATAACAGGTGAATTTTTTTAAGGGATATGAAAATATAACAAGTTTACTCGAATTGTTTGTTAATTGCTATTACATATCTGTGATAAAAAAATTAAAATAAAATAAAATTACAGGATCTGGTCTTTTCATTGAGGGAAACAGTTGCAGCTGTAGATACGTTTCTAAAACCATAAAAGATTTTTCTTGCGCCAACTGGCTTCATGACTCTTTAAAACCTGATTTGAAACATAAGAGGAGCATATCCAAACAAAGGCTATATTGGTCCCCATGAGACAAAACTTAGTCGTGGAGGGTTTCTCCCTAATAAGCCATGCCAAAAAGTTTTGATTTTCATGTGGTCAAATAATTTGTATTAGTATGAAATACAGAAGCCTGAATTGTTGGTTTTGAACTAACTTGCTAGATTGTTGTATTTTACAGGGCAAGAATGGTGTTTGGATTAAATTGCCCATTGGACTTGTAAATCTCGTTGAAACTGCAGTTAAGGTAACTGGTCAGGGGTTAGTACTGGTCTAGAATATAGTCTTTACTCCATTAACCTGTAGGCCTCGACATCTCACTTAAAATTGAGGGTAAATTACTCATTACTTGTCTGAAATCTAGTCTAGCAACCCAAATAATCCATCACCCTCTAACCCTTAATCAGCTTGAGATTAAGTTCATCATATCAGATATGCGATTTAATGAGATGTATGTTTTTGTCAGAATGCAATTTGATACATGTTTTATGTTTGTATCCAAAGCAGATACTGTTAGCTGTTGTGTTGATCTGTGTAAACTTTTACTCAACCTATACCCAACTGAGAGAGAGATTTATAATTTGGCTTTAGGCCGTAGTAGAAGCCGGGCAGAGAGAGGTCTGAGCGTGTTTGGGTCGGACTAACGTGGGCTTTTCCAGAGTTGGTTTGATCGGTCGAGGCCCAGGCCCCATGTTTGGGCTGAACTAACTTGGGCCTATCCAGATTTGGTTTTCTCGGTCGAGTCCCAGGTCCCAAGTTTGGGCTGAGCTAACTTGGCTGAGGTGATTGTTGACCAACCCGGGTTTCGTTGTTCGTACATTTAGCTTGGGGGAAAGGTCTTCTGAATACCGGCTTAATCTGTCTGGAGCTCAGTCGTACCGGAATGCTACTGAGCTCGGTTGTGATGGAGCTCGGCGAGTGGCGCCGTCGGACTCGTTACGTAGCACGATCGTAGGAGGCTGAGGTGATGCTGCCAAGCTGTCCCATTCCCGCTAATGTTGTCTGGCGGTTTGATTAGGTGGTGTTTAGCTGGATTTGCGCTGACAGATGGGAGAGCAGCTCCACGTGCCAATAGACGAGTGGGTGCAGAGGTGAGCGCAGAAAGTATACTAGCATGACTGCGCCCCCCATGCTGAGGATGGAACATCAATTGGTGAGAGAAACTTAACATTCATTCAGCTTCTCTCTCTCTCTCTGAGTGTGCTAACTTGACCGTCGGAGGGGTTTTCCGGCAACACACCACCGGGTAGCTCACCGCCGTTGTGTTTTCAAGTTGATCGGATAGACACGGAGCTTGGACGAAAGGAATACGGACAGCGACGTATATCTCCCCGTATAATTGGCGCCGTCTGTGGGAAGTTTTGCAGACACATCCTTGTCCTCCAAGCTCATCTGATTGCTTTCCATGGCAAACAACGACGAAATATCGTTGTTTTCCATTGACGGTGTTACCTCAGAGTCAGCCAGACGGAGAGACGGACTCCCAGCCGTTCCGAACATGGCGGACCTGGAAACCTCCCCAGGAGGACTTCCGAGAGATGCATGAGATAAGCACGCTAGAAGTTTTGGTCGCTCACGGAGCCCAGACGGAAATCGACGGCGAAGAGAATCGCATGCTCGACGTCTGGAGCACAAGTTAAGAAACCAAGACATCGTCATCCAGAGAATGGCGGCAGAGATGGAAGCTCTCAAACGACAGGTCAAAGGGAAGGGTGTTGCTGGAGTAGGAGACCACAGTGAAAGTCTAGCGCTCAAGATAGTACTTACCACCCCTCACGTCCGTCGACCACGTCGAGATATTCTTACTCCGTCCGTTCAGAGGACTTGAGGGACGTCTTGAAAGAGCGAGCTCGTCGACAGGAGGCTGAAAGGGTGCTGGTGCTCCAGTGGTTATCTTACGGAGGCCACCATAGTGAGGAGGTTATGATGCCGCCGCCCCGTTTAGCCATACCAGTCCCTTTGGACACTGACTTGGCGAGGCTGAACGCCTCCCCCTTCTCCCTTGAAATAGAGACCACGCCGCTCCCAATAGGCTTTCACCTGCCCAAGTTTACACTTTACGACGGAAAAAGCGATCCGTGCATGCATGTAAGCCACTTCCGACAGGTCATGGTTGGACACAGGCGTAATGATGCTCTGATGTGCTTTATTTTCCCATCCAGTTTGGGCGAACTGGGCTTGAAATGGTTTGAGAGACTCCCAGAAGAGAGCATCGAGAGGTGGCAACAGTTGGCGGAAGCATTCGTGACTTGTTTCAAAACCAACACAAAAACGCCAAAGGAAGTGGACCGCCTTCTGAGTGTCAAGATGGAGTTGAGTGACACCCTCAAGGCATACAACTCTAGGTACTAGGAAACCTTCAACGAGATCCTAGATTGTTCGATCAACCTAGCAATCACCCAATATAAGCACGGTCTCCCGGTCGGGCATAAGCTGAGGGACTCGCTTACAATGAACTAGTTGATGTCCATGGGCCAACTAATGCAACGCATCAATGAGCACCTCCGAGTAGAGGATGATGCGGCGGCATCCACCGCGAAGATAAATCCGATGGCAACAGACAAAAGGATGGCTGGTAAGGTACACGCGGTCGGACAGGAGACTAACCGTCCAAATGATCGCGCCGGGGAATCTGACCGTGGACCAAATCATAGAAATCGGGGTAGAGGTCACCGCAATGACCAAGCAGAATATCCCCGCGATGACGCAGCTGATGCTAACAGACGGTTGAACGTTCGGACAGGCATCACCACGGTATTTAAGATTCCAATCTATCGCATACTTAGTGAAATCCGCGACGAGGATTACGTCCGGTTTCCTGCTAAGTTAGGCAATGCGCAAAAGGGCTTAAATCCGCGGTACCGCTGCACATATCATAGGGAGAGAGGACACTGGACAGAGGACTGTTTGCCTTTGAAGCAACACTTAGAAGAGTTAGTCGCAGCCGGTCTCTTAGACCTTTACATCGATCTCTTAGACCTTTACATCGATGGGGGCGTTAGAGCCGCGCATCCTGTCCCGGCTGATCCGAGTGGTTCAGATGACTTAGAGGCGCCCCCTTAAGGAGTGGTCAATGTGATTCACGGCATAGTGGAGCCGGCGCGTGTATGCGAGCTTTGAGGAATGATAAAAAAGGCAGAACACATGAGGGAAGTTTTGTCAGTTCAGCCCGCGATCAAAAGGGAGAAGACCGAGAAGAAAGATGTGATTAGTTTCTCAACTAAGGACCTAGAGCGCATTCAAACGCCGCACAACGACGCTCTAGTAGTCACCCTCCGCATCAGAGACTTCGATGTCAAGCGCATCTTGAATGACCAAGGAAGCTCGGTTGAGATTATGTACTACGATGCGTTCAAGCAACTCAAACTCCGGGATACAGACTTGGCTCCGGCAACCTCACCACTGGTTGGTTTCAACTCATAACCGGAGTAGCCTATGGGAAAGATAATCTTACCAGTTAAAGCCGGATCCGTGGTCAAGCAGGTGGAGTTCTGGGTATTGAAGGTACCGTACACATATAACTTGATCTTGGGTGGGGGATGGCTTCATGCTATGCAGACAGTAGCGTCCACATGCCACCAGGTTATGAGGTTCCCCTCGGCTATGGGGGAAGTTGAGGAAATTTGGGGCGATCAAGTCATGTCGAAGCAATGTTTCATGGCAGTGAATAGGAGCCGAGCTGCCAAAGGCTTCGTGCAAATGATTGAAGGACCGGAAGACCAGAGTGTCCTTGATGATGTGGGCGCCAAGGCCGAGGACAAGGTTGTTGAAGAGTTGGTGGAAGTGCGGATTGACGCCGAAAGTCCAAACAAGTTCTTTCTGCTAGGGTCAAGCCTGACCGCCCAAGAAAGGACCGAGATGATAGAATTCTTGATGACGAATATCGAAGTCTTCGTATGGACGCCGTACGACATGCCTGGCGTTAATCCAAGCTTTATTTGCCACCAACTCAATGTTTTCCCGGATGCACGCCCTGTCATTCAAAGAGCGAGGAGATCGGCTCTTCACCACGCCGAGGTAGTCGCGGAGGAAGTGAGGAACCTGTTAGAAGCACGGGCTATCCAGGAAGTGCATTACCCTCGGGGGGTTTCAAACACGGTCGTAGTACCCAAGAAGAATGGGGAGTGGCGAGTTTGCGTTGACTACAAGACTGTCAACCGAGCTTGCCCTAAAGATAGCTTTCCTCTGCCCAGAATAGACCAGCTGGTGGATCTTACGGCCGGGCATAACAGGCTCAGTTTCTTGGATGCCTATCGCGGTTATCACCAGATCGCCATGCATGGCCCCGACCGCGAGATAACCTCTTTCACCACCCTAAGGGGACTATTCTGCTATCGAGTCATGCCTTTTAGTTTGAAGAACGCCGGGGCGACTTTCCAAAGGATGGTGACCAAAATGTTTGCTCCTCTGCTAGGCCGGACGATGGAGGCTAACATCGATGACATGGTGGTCAAAAGCAGGCATCAGGCCGGCCACTTATCCGACCTAGCCGAGATGTTCGCCATTCTTAAACAGTACAAGCTACGCCTGAATGCGTCAAAGTGTGCCTTCGGCGTGGGATTCGGGAAATTCCTGGGCTTCCTAGTCACAAACCGAGACATCGAGGCGGACCCCACACAAATCAAAGCCATACAAGTATTGAAGCAGCCCAACTCGGCAAAGGACGTGCAACATCTGGCCGGTATGGCCGCCGCGCTTAACCGATTCATAAGCCGGTCATCAGATTGCTGCCGCGCTTTCTTTCGAGCCTTGAAGTCCAAGTTTTCATGGGATGAGGAATGTGACAGGGCTTTGGCCGAGCTCAAGGCGTATTTGTCTTCTGCCCCCTTATTGGTGACACCCAAGCCCGGCGAAGAACTCTACCTTTATCTGGCAATTTCTCAGCATGCAGTTAGTGCGGTGCTTGTCCGGTCAGAAGGTATCCAGCATTTCCCTATCTTTTACGTGAGCAAAACCCTGCTACCGACAGAGTCGAGGTATTTGCCGCTGTAAAAACTTGCTTTGGCATTGATGATGGCCTCTAGGAAATTGGCGCACTACTTTCATGCTCACACAATCGTCGTGTTGACCGAATTCCCCCTCAAAGCCTTGTTCGAGCGGGCGGATTTCTCCGGTCGAATCCTGAAGTGGGCGGTCGAATTGGGACAATTCGACATCAAGTTTCAACCCTGAACAGTCATAAAAGCACAAGCATTGGTAGATTTTGTTGCTGAATTCTCGCCTGGAATTCACCAAGTATGCCCGGTGGATCTCACCGTGGTAGCCGACGAGGTGAATGACGGCTCAACGGAAATTGCACAACAGGGCGATGTTGGCGACGCGGAACTTGTGCGCCCGTCCATAGAACCTCCAGTCGGAATCGTGCTGCAGCCCGGCAATGCGACGGCGGACTTGGGAATAATAGACCAACCTGTTTGGTCCGGTGCCGCATCGCCGAGGGGGGATGAAGACCTGTCCGACATCAAAAAAGATAGCAGCGAACCTGAAACTGAACAGCCGAGCGACTGTGATCCCATCAATTTTCAAGCCTCCCAAGACCCCTCAGAGTGTTGGAAACTCTTTGTCGGTGAAATATGGAAACCTTTTGTTAATGAAGCTTCAAATCGTCACGGCGCCGGGCTGGGCATAGTTTTGATATCGCCAGATGGCTTGACCATCGAACACTCTATCACACTCGGATTCCCTGCGTCAAACAATGAGGCCGAGTACGAGGCGCTACTGGCCGGGCTTAAGAGCGCACTTCAGTTGCGCACAACCGAGCTGATGGTTTACAGCGACTCCCAACTTGTTGTCAACCAAGTGTCTGGGGTCTATGAAGTCAAAAATGACAGAATGACCAAGTACCAAGCTTTGGTAAGAGAACACATCAAGCGATTCCAGGCAATAAGGGTCCAACAAATTGGTCGTGAAGAAAACAGCCGTGCAGATGAGTTAGCTAGTCTAGCTTCCATGGTCGACAGTTCATCTCCCAGTTCTCTCCTGATTAAGTTTCTTTCGAGGCCTAGTATTAAGGAATCCGAGCAGACAGAAGTACTCTGCACCGAGCTTGGCCCTTCTTGGATGGACCCTATTATCCTTTTTCTGAAAGAACGGACGCTTCCAGCCGATAAAAAGGAAGCACATAAAGTCCGGGTGAAGTCAGAGCGGTTTTGGCTCTTTCCTTCTGGCACTTTATACAAGAAGTCGTTTACCGGCCCATATCTCAAGTGCGTACATCCAGACAGCGTGGAAGCCTTCCTGTACGAGATTCATGAAGGCTTATGCGGAAGTTACATCGGGGGAAGATCTTTGGCCTACCGAGCTATTTCGCAAGGATATTGGTGGCCATGCATGCAAGCGGATGCTTAAAAATATGTTAGAAAATGTGAGAAGTGCCAGAAGTTCGCCCACCAAATTCACCAGCCGGCCAGAGAACTTCTTCCCCTCACAAGCCCTTGGCCTTTTGTGATGTGGGGGCTGGACATAGTGGGACCACTCCCAACGGCACCAGGCAACCGGAAGTTCTTCATTGCGGCTACGGATTACTTCACCAAATGGGTTGAAGTTGAGCCCTTAGTGACTATCAAGGAGAAAGACGTCAAACGGTTTGTCTGCCAGAATGTGATAACGCGGTTTGGCGTCCCTAAGATTCTGATTTCTGATAATGGCACCTAATTTGATGGGCGTTTATTTAGAGGATTTTGTGAGGAATTAAAGATCGAATTCTACAACTCCACTTCGGCTTACCCACAGTCTAACGGGCAAGCTGAAGCTTCGAACAAGACCATTTTAGATCGGTTGAGGAAGAGGTTGGAGAAGGCCGAAGGCAAATGGGCCGAAGAGCTCCCTAGTGTCCTCTAGGCATATCGGACAACCCCGAGATGTTCGACCGGGAAAACTCCTTTTGCCTTGGCATATGGCATGGAGGCAGTCATCCCATTGGAAATCGGCATGCCCACCATCCGGAGTGAAAATTTTGAGCCCGAATTGAACTCTGAAGCAGTCGCCCTGGAATTGGACCAAGCTGACGAGCGCCGAGAAAAAACTTTGATCTACGTGGCCGCATACCAACAAGAATTGTCCAGGAAATACAACAAAACAGTGCACCCCAGATTGTTTAAAGTGGGCAACTGGGTTTTAAGAAAGGTCATGGGCAACTATGAAGCATGGACACGTCAAATTTGATGCCGTGGCGGTGTCGAACACGGGGACACGCCGGGGACACGGGGACACGCCGGGGATACGTACGGGACACGCCAGTTGGTGTGTCCTTTTAATTTAATTACTTTTTTGCAGGGGACACGGCGGAGACACGGCGGGGACACGCGTGTCCACCAAATCTGGACGCGCGTGTCTAAATCTGGACACAAACGGAAAAGAAGAAGAGTAAAGGAGAAGAGAAAGGAAACCTGGTCAGCTTGTCCTTCGAACGGAAGAGAAGACGATGACCTTCGAACCAGTCGAACCAGATCGCGTCTCTCACTCGATCCAGTCGCGTCTCTTCGTCGAACCAGATCGCGTCGAACCTTCGAACCAGATCGCGTCGAACCTTCGAACCAGTCGACGATGACCTTCGAACCAGACGATGACCTCCATCCAGTCGCGTCTCTCACTCGATCACGTCTCCGACCAGATCGCGTCTCTCGCCTTCTCTGTCTGTCTCTCTCTCTCGCCTTTTCGTCAGTCATATCTTATACATCTGTATATATGAGATATTCTTATAATATATATATATATATATATAAGATATAATCCTTATAACAGATATTCTTATAATATATATATAAACAGATATTCTTAAAATATATATATGTAAGATATAATCCTTATATAACAGATATTCTTATAATATATATATAAGATATAATCCTTATAATATATATAAGATATAATACTTACAATATATATGCATTAATAAAAAAAAACATATTTTGTATCTTATATATTTATATATATTAATAAAAAAAAACACACATATAATATAAAATAAAATAAAATAATTAATAAGCACACATTATTTTAAAAATAAATAAAATCATTGATGTATTAAAATAAAAATATTTATAAAAAAAAATTAAAAAATTTGCTGTGTCCCCTGCCAGGTCCGTGTCCCCATTTTTTGAAAGTTGCCGTATCACGTGTCCGTATCCATGTCCGTGTCCGTGCTTTATAGATGAGCAATACACTGGTGCCGGGCGAAGGCAAGCTAGGGGCAAACTGGGAAGGGCCTTACAAGATAACCGGTCTGGCGGGCAAGGGGGCATACCACTTAGAAGATTTGGATGGTAGAGGCGTACCCCGGCCATGGAATGCGGCCAATCTCAAATTGTACTATTTTTAGTATTTACCATTCTTATGTAATTTTTTGTGAAAGGACTTGTTTTCCCTACACTTCCGAATGTAATACTCTTTTTGCCAATGTAATGAAAGTGAATTATCTTTGCTGAAGAGGTTTGCTGTGTTCGAAGTAATATAGTGACTGAGGGGCATACTCAAGTGTTTAGCCGAGATGATTTACACTGGCTAAAGGAGTTGGTGATTTGCCCAACTCCAAGGCTCTAGCCGAGATGATTTACCCCGGCCGCAAGAGTTGGTGACATGTCCAACTCAAGTGTCTTAGCCGAGATAATTTAACCCGGTTGCAAGAGTTGGTGATTTGCCCAAGGGTTTTAGCCGAGATGATTTACACCGGCTAAAGGAGTTGGTGATTTGCCCAACTCTAAGGCTCTAACCGAGATGATTTACCTCGGCTAAAAGGGTTGATGATTTTCTCAACCCCAGAGAGTTTATCCCGGCTATTTGCATGAATGACTTTGTTTATGTAGCGCTGACAAGACTTTGTTTTTTGTGACCAAGATAATCTTCTCGGCTCTATGAAGAATAGCACGGTTAAAAAGAAAACTACAGCAGACATTGCAAAAGTATGTGCGAAATGACAACTTTTCATTAATGGGAAAATTTGATACGTATGGTGGGGCTTGTAGCCCGGTTACAAAAATTCAAACAAAAATCAAAAGAGACAAGCCTAAACTAAGCTAGCGGGGAGAAATCGACAAACTCGTCACCGGTTCCTTCTGTTGCGACCTCTAGGTCAACCATAACAACCTTCTCTTTCTCGCCGAGCTCCGGTTGACTACTCTCTTCCGCGGCTTCTTTGTCCGCCTCCTCTTGCAAGGCGTTGAAGACTTCATTGGCATAAGGAATTAGGTAGACCGGCAGGAAGGCTGGGGGAGGATAAGCAAATCCTTGGTCTCCGATCCTTGGCCGAGTTTTTCGCAAGCGGCCTTCCAACCGGACTTGAAATAAATGTCCTTGGTGGCTTCGACCTGCTTGGTGTAGTTATCCTCGGCCTCCTGGAAACCGAGATTGTTGGCCTCATCCACGGTAGCCTTCCTTCCTTCTTTTTCGGCCGTGAGTTGGGCTTTCAGCTCTTCCCTTTCTTGCTTGGCCCGGCCAAGTTGGCCGAGGAGTTTTGCATTGTCAGCATTGGCCATTTCAAGTGAAGCCTTAGACCTCCCCAGCTCGGTTTCAAGATTCTTGGCCTGGTTGTTGGCATCGGTCACCTTTTGCCGGAGCTTGTGAATTCGGTCCATCACGAGATGCTACTTCTGGATAGCCTGTAAGAGGACGTGTTAGAGATGAAATAAGAAGAGTAACCGTGGAAACACTTCACAAATATGAATAGATGTACAGAGCTCTTACCCTAGTCATAGATTTAACCGAGGACTTGACAAACCGGGTGTTGGGAACATGCTCGTTGTCGGCTACGTCGCACGACAAAAGTAGTGCTTTTGTCAGGTCAAAAGCCAGAAGGTGTTATTTGTCGCCTTTCACAGAGGCGTTGGCCGGGATCTCTTTTCCCTGGTGCTTCAACTGCGGGTGCCATGGCGGAGTTGGTTCAGATCCCTCCGCGGGTTGCTCGGTGCTCAACTCGGCCACAAGCTCGGTATTTGGGTCAGCAGATTGAGGCCTTTTGCCTGCTCGGCGGCCTTCCTTGCTGGCCTACGCTGAAGTGGTTGACCTCAAGGCGATGACGGTCTCGGATGATTGTCCGACTATTGAGGTGCGAGGGGGGACGCTCGGCAGCTCGGCGGATGTGGCGGTGATGAGGTTCTTGATGCGGCTCCGCTTGGCCATCTTTTCTTCTTCGGTTAGCAGGATAAAGGGCACGTTCGGTAGTGTTAGATCGGGTGGTAGAGACGGTGCTCGGAGAAAGTTTGGAACCCTACTCTGGCGGGGAGTTGTGTACCTGAAGCTCGGTACGTAGCCGAGAAGTTTGTGGCAATCCCAGTTATGATACCGCAGTACGGTTCTGATGGCAGCCTCATTGGGGTTGTAGTAGTTTGCTTGCAAGGCTTCGATAGCTGCAAAGTGGGAAAGAAGATGTGAAAATTGAAATATTATTGATTGATGAATTGATTGATATGTGTTGTTGTATACTGTCTATTACAAATGGTTCCTTATATAGATGTAGGTGTAGTGGATGGTGGTAGTGGTGTAGTGGGTTAGGTTTAGTGGAGTAGGTGAGGTGGTAGTGGTGTAGTGGGTTAGGTTTAGTGGAGTAGGTGAGGTGGTAGTGGTGGTAGGTGATGGTAAATTCTAACAGCCCCCGCAAACTCAAGGAGGATAGAAACTAATCAACTTGAGTTTGGAGAGAGTAACAAAACAAGAAAATACATAAAAATAAAAGAGGATAGGAGACACTGTATGGTCGTGTCAGACCATTGGGGAAGACACTGGATGGTGGTGTCATAACGTTGTAGAGGACACTGTATGGTGGTGTCATAACGTTGTAGATGACACTGTATGGTGGTGTCAGACCGATGTAGAAGACAGTTTATGGGGTCATGTCGGACCGTTGTAGAAGACAGTTTATGGGGTCATGTCGGACCGTTGTAGCAGACGATGTTGTGACAGTTGTTGTGACAGTTTACGGAGTCTTGCTGGACCCTTGTAGAAACTAACCGGAATCAATGTCGGGACAGTTTACAGAGTCTTGTCGGACCCTTGTAGAAACTAACTGGAATCAATGTCGGGACAGTTTACAGAGTCTTGTCGGACCCTTAAAAAGTCGCACCCTCAAAAGGTGTGCCCAATTTTGTCAAAAGGCGTGCCATCAAAAAGCGTGCCCAATCCATAAAAAGACGTGCCATCAAAATGCGTGCCCAATCCATAAAAAGGCGTGCCATCAAAAGTTGCGCCCTCAAAAGGCGCGCCCACTTCATCAAAAGTCGTGCCCGACAGAAAGCGTCGAGCCATCAAAAGGTGAGCCGGGGACGCGGCGAGGCACGTGAGCGACAGAGCGCCGTGTCGGCCGCGTCGTCAGTGTCAATATAAACCAATGCGGAGGCGGAGGAAACCAAACCAGACTGAAACCTCTGAACTTGTTATTCTGAAACAATCTGTAAATACTCTGTATCCAACCCTTCTCGGAAACACTCAGCAACCCAAAAAACATGGCCTCTTCTTCCCGTTCAGCTACCCAGAATATGGCCTCTTCATCCCGTGGTCTACCCACTCTCTTTCCCGACCTCAATGAGTCAACAAGAGAGAGAACTGGTGCGGTGGCCAGTGAACCTCAACCAAACACCTCTGTGTTTGCTCCTTTGAACTTTCCGATGCGGTCGGTGGAGCAAAAAATGGCGGTGCAAACTGATATTGAGGCCAATCAGTATACTCTGAAGTCATGTGTGGAAACCATGACTGCGGTCACAAACTTGTCGCACCGGCTGCAGAGCAGGACAAATGAGGTGCAACAGTTAAACTCCCAGCTGGCTCTACTCCAACGCATGTATAAGGATGCGCGAGCAGAGATAAGTGTGCTGAAGGCGGAAAATAAGGAGCTGAAGCGGAAGGCTTCCGTGAAGTTCCGATTTGGAGGTCCGCCATATGCGGCAGTGGAGGAGCAGGGGGGAGTGAACGTGCTCGGCGGCGTGGGAAGTATGGAGGCAGCGCCGGTAAGGGATACCCAAGAGAAAAGCAAGAAGAAGAGACCTGCAGTAGAGTAGAGAAGAAAAAATCCCGCTGTGGGTGTGGTTGTTTTGTTTGTTTTTTTTTTTTTTTTTGGTGTAAAATGGTGAGCGGGGTGAGCCCCGACATGAATAAAATGAGTTTGGTGTGTAGTTCTTCTTCTTCGTTTTTTTTTTTTTTTTTTTTTTGGGGGTGTGTTTTGTGTTTACTCATATCCATGTTCTGCGGAGAGAAGGCTATGGAGCGCACTGACATAAACAGAGAGGAAGGGGGAAGAAAATAAAATATAAAAGAAAATAAAAAAGAAGAGAAGTGTGTGAGGGGTAAAAGAATAAAAAATAAAAAAGAAATAGGAAAGTAGAGGGAGTAAAGTAAAGAAATAGGAGAGAGATAAAAAATAAGAATAATAATAAAAAAGAGAGTGGAGATACATGTGCAAATCAATTTGTTTGTCGTGGGCTTTTCAAAAGAGGGAGGAAAAGAATAAAAAAAAGGAAAAGAAAGGTGAGTGGGAAACATGAGTGTGCGGAGAAGGTAAGCACCAAGGGAACTGGCAAATATAAAAAAAGAAAGCCACCAAACCCTTTTAGAAAAATAGAGGCTGCAACAAAATGCCTAACATCAATCTTCAACGCACTTTCCCCCAACTTAGACGTCAGAAATTTCTGGAGAACAGCTAACTTGGGAGCTAATTCCTTTGCTGCAGGCCCACCATCAGTACCAAAATTATTGAACATTTGCCAAGCGGAGAGGATGAAGAGAGTTCCGTTGATAATGAAACAGACGACCCGAAATCCCGAAAGCAGCGAGGAAAGTCCCCAAAACAGAAAGGCGGCGTATCCCAAGGCGATGGTTATGTCGGACTGTACGCAAAACGCGTTGCTGGCCGTACACGTGTCCCCCGCCTTCAGCGTCCGAGCAAACTCCGTCCCCGCTGAGCTCGCCGACAGTAACAGGTACGCGAAAACCTGATCATGGCCGTAGTCGAACCAGAACTGAAGGATCTCAGGGAGCAAAGTGACGCCTCTGGAAATCTCCCAAACAGAAGCTCCCATTTCGAACAATGAATACACAGCGACTATGGCATTGGTAGCCAAAACGAAAATGAGGGTGTTGAGGCGGCGGAGCTTCTGTACGGAGACGGTGGAATGGAAGTGAAGGTATGTGTAGAAAATAAACGGAATAGGTTGAGATCCGGCGGACGGCTAGGGTGAGGTTGCCGCCCGCCGGTGAAGCGAAAATATTAGGTTCTAAACCTGCTCTGATACCATGTGAAAATTGAAATATTATTGATTGATGAATTGATTGATATGTGTTGTTGTATACTGTCTATTACAAATGGTTCCTTATATAGATGTAGGTGTAGTGGATGGTGATAGTGGTGTAGTGGGTTAGGTTTAGTGGAGTAGGTGAGGTGGTAGTGGTGTAGTGGGTTAGGTTTAGTGGAGTAGGTGAGGTGGTAGTGGTGGTAGGTGATGGTAAATTCTAACAGAAGAAAAGACATTAGTGCAGAACAGTGAAGGAAAATGGGTTGACCGGGCAGTGAGCACGACTTACATGTCGAACCGAAGTTCTTGCTTATGTACCAGCCGGGCACGTCAGCTGTTTCGTAATTTCCAAACACCCAGAAAAAGTCATCGTCGTGCATATCTTTATCTAGGGTGCCGGTCACAATCTTCTCCTTGGGGTTGTAGTAGTTTGCTTGCAAGGCTTCGATAGCTGCAAAGTGGGAAAGAAGAAAAGTCATTAGTACAGAACAGTGAAGGAAAATGGGTTGACCGGGCAGTGAGCACGGCTTACATGTCAAACCGAAGTTCTTGCTAATGTACCATCCGGGCACGTCGGCTGTTTCATAATTTCCAAACACCCAGAAAAAGTCATCGTCGTGCATATCTTTATCTTGGGTGCCGGTCACAATTTTCTCCTTGCCCGGCCTAATCTTTAAGTAGTAGTTGAGTCCATCGCCTGTATGCCCGAGGGTGTACTGGCATAGAATCTCGGCTAATCCTAGGTTCAGGCCCAGCCGGTTGTTTAGCTCGGCTATCCCGTTTATTATTCTGTAGGTGTTGGTTGAAACTTGTGTTGGTGTTAGCCCGGTGCGCCTCAGGAACTCGCACATTAGAGGATTAATCGAGAAGCGAAGGCCGCCTTCGATTATGGAAAGCACGGCGAAAGGGCATTGGTCCAGCCTGCCCCAAGGGGTTGTGTCCTCGGCACCGAGCTCGAGATGTACGTCTGCGGGGACACCGTATTCTTCCCGAAACGCGGCTAGTGCGACCGGTGTGTCAACAAGGAAGCGATAACGGCCCATGTGAAGCCGGCTGGTTTTAGCACGGTTGTGTTGGTTTGGCAAACTTTTGTTTGATGGCTGCTCGGCCTTTGAGAGCCTCAGTGTTGGTTTCTGGTCCCCTAGGACTTTGCAGTAAAAGCCAAGTGTAAGTGGTAGCGCGGTTGCGCAAATGAGCTCGGTTTTAGCTCGGACACAAGAAGTGCAACAGTACCTCGATTATTACTGTGCACCCAGAAGCTTGGCCGCTCGAGCGGACTAGATGTTAGCCCGGTCGAGCGGGCTAGCGTTCTGTTAGATTCCCACTCATCTCACAAACTTCCAACTTGCTCAATTCTATTATTTTTTGGGATCAAATGAGGTCCAGGAGCCCGGTCTGCCCTAGATCCTCGCGTGCTCATCAAAGAAGATGAAGAACATTTGAGGGAGAAGGGGCAGAGATGGTTTTTGGAGGGCTACATCCTAAAACCTACTGCTATCACAGGCCTAGAAAACACGAGTATCAAATGAAGAGATTCGAAGAACTTACAGGTTTGGAGGAGAGAATCGGATCCTCAAGCGCAGAAATACTCCTGAGCTTCAATTGCGAAGCCGAGTCCACCTAATGGATGTTGTGATGTGGGCAAAGATAATGTTCGAAAGAGGAGGTTACACTGTAGGTTCGAGTCTTTGGGTTGTCTGAGGAGGAGGATGAGCAATAAGGAAGAAAGAGGAAGGGGCAAACGACGTACTTATAGGAGGAAAAGAAGTGCCAAAAAATTCGAAAAATGAAGAGGCAGGGGGGTTGGCTGCTCAAGACCAATGAGCAAAGGACGCATGTCCATGATGACGGCGGCGTTAGTACTGAAGAGACAGGATGGCGAGCTGAGGCGTCGATCGAGCAAGTCAAGAAACCGAGCATGGGGGTTAGCTCGGTCAACGTCTTGCGGATTTAAGTCGGGCTGAGAATCGACCCCGGTCGGATCATGTAATCCCAGTCACGCTTGCGCGGACGGAATTAAGGGACAATTGAGAGGGAAATTTATAATCTGGCTTAGGGCCGTAGTAGAAGCCGGGCAGAGAGAGGTCCGAGCGTGTTTGGGCAGGGCTAACGTGGGCTTTTCCACAGTTGGTTTGATTGGTCGAGGCCCAGGTCCCATGTTTGGGCTGAACTAACTTGGGCCTGTCCAGATTTGGTTTGCTCGGTCGAGTCCCAGCTCCCAAGTTTGGGCCGAGCTAACTTGGCCGAGGTGATTGTCGACCAACCTGGGTTTCGTTGTTCGCACATTTAGCTCGGCGGGAAAGGTCTTCTGAATACCGGCTTAATCTGTTTGGAGCTCAGTCGTACCGGAATGTTACTGAGCTCGGTTGTGATGGAGCTCGGCGAGTGGCGCCGTCGGACTCGTTACATAGCACGGTCGTAGGAGGCCGAGGTGATGCCATCGGGCTGCCCCATTTCCGCTAATGTTGTCTAGCGGTTTAATTAGGTGGTGTTTAGCTGGATTTGCGTTGACAGATGGGAGAACAGCTCCACGTGTCAATAGACGAGTGGGTGCAGAGGTGAGCGCAGAGAGTATATAAGTATGACTGCGCCCCCCATGCTGAGGATGGAACATCAATTGGTGAGAGAAACTTAACATTCATTCAGCTTCTCTCTCTTTGAGTGTGCTAACTTGACCGTCGGAGGGGTTTTCCGGCAACACACCACCGGGTAGCTCACCGCCGTTGTGTTTTCAGGTTGATCGGATAGACACGGAGCTTGGACGAAAGGAATACGGACAGCGACGTATATCTCCCCGTACACCAACTTTTCTTGGACTGGACTAGATGGTTATAGAACTAATAATCTGAGAATCCTGGGAAATTGATGTTTGGACAGACTTAAGATATGGTGCTATAGTGCTGTTGCTCAAACCTGAACCCATGTCTTTTCACGAACCTAACAAGAAGAAATTAGTCCGGGTTATACCATTTATTCTTGGAGAACGGAAGGAAATTGGTGTTGAACAGACTTCAGATACAGTGATTATGCTCTATATCATGGTTTGACATTTGATGGGTATTTTATTTTGTTTTGTGTATTGAGTTTTGTTTGGTAAACGGTTCTGTTGGAGCAGGAGGGGTTTCGGTACCACCATGCTGAGCCTCATTACCTGATGCTCGTATACTGGATTCCTGAAGCAGCTAGTACTGTCCCTGCAAATGCTACACACCGAGTAGGTGTTGGTGCTATTGTCATGAATGACAAAAGAGAGGTATTGCCATTGTTTTGCTTTGAATTCCCTGCTGCTCATCTTTTTATACTGCAATTGATCCTCTGGTGAGCATAATGTAAAAACGTTGTAGTTTTTGTAATTTGCTTTAAATTTGTTGCCATCGTTTTGTTGTGTTTGTAATTTTGAACCTGGAAAGTGGTTGGTAGTTGCTTGTGGTCCAGGAAAAGAGTGGAAGATTACAAGGCAAAGGTATTTGGAAGATCCCGACAGGAGTAGTGGATGAGGTACACACCTGAACGAAGTTCATTTGCAAGGTTAAATTGCAAATTTCTTCAACGATTAATTGATCTATTTAATCCACAGGGTGAGGATATCTTTGCAGCAGCAGTGAGAGAAGTAAAAGAAGAAACAAATGTATGTGATGAAACTGATGATGTTTTTCATTCTTCCCTTTTTACCTAACTGTGCCACTGATCCTTCTGAGACTGACGGGTTGTACTATTTCAGATTGACACAGAGTTTGTGGAAATACTAGCTTTTAGGTGTGTATGTGGCATAATCTCGAAGTTCTTTCCTCACAAGTCACAATTAAGCCATAATCATAGTATCGAAATTGGGCAGTGTGTCATGAACGTTCATAGCCAATGAAATCAATAGGGTTCCCAAATAAAATTTGCTTAAATTCATGTGGATTCAGTTGTCAGCAGACAAATATTTCAAGAAGATGGAAGATCTTCAGAAATTTTTTTAATCTTGCCATTTTTTTTGTTGTAGTTTGGATGAACAGTGTTCAACTCCACTCAATTTCAAAATGCCTCATCCGACCATTTGAGGTTGGTTACATAAATCCTATTTTGCCGTTCAGCTTTGTCCAAGTTAATAACTTTAGTTACACCACATGGCCAAGCCTCACTAATTAATGGATTCCATTGCACAAAGCTGAATTTGTAGAACGCTGGACCTAATAGGTAAACTTAAAGATTCTGATGCTTCTCATATTATGTGGTGAGACAAGCAAGACCTGATGAAGCAAGTCATGTTGTTAATGAACAAGAATTTTGATGCCTTAGTGGTGTTTCCACATGTTTATTGCTTTGATTTACAGGCAATTTCACAAGGTATTCTTTGAGAAGTCAGATTTATCCTTCCTCTGCATTCTGAGTCCACTATCCTTCGACATTCAGAAGCAAGAATTAGAGATTGAGGCAGCCCAGGTAATTTACTTAAGACAACAGATTAGCCAATATTTGCAGAGACAGTTTCTTACACTCTTTTATCTTTTGCATTAGTTTTCTTCTTTGCTTCTCGTCCTGAAATTAGTCTTAACTTCACTTATACAGTGTAATAAACTGAGTATGTTGAAAGAATCAGTAACACAAGGAAACAACATTTAGGGTCTGCTATCTGTGGTCTTCACACTAAATGGCCCATAAATGTGTTGGAGCATATGTGAAGGTAGAGTCTCACATCGGATAAAGAATAAAAGGAGATAGGTCTTAATATACATTAGATGACTCTCCACAGGAGATAGGTCTTAATATACATTAGATGACTCTCTACTTATAGGTTTAAGCTTTTAAGTGAGTATGAGTTTCAAATAATGTATGTTGGGCCCTAATGTTAAGCATGTGGGCTCTAGAATTTATCCCTGATGAATTGGGCCAGTATTATTGTGCGTTTGTGGGCTCCCTAATTCCCTAACAAAATGTACCTTCTCTCTTGGTTGTTTAGGTTCGCCGGGGAATTTTCCTTGCAACAAAAAGAGAGTAATATTTGAAATATTCAGAATGATCCATGTACACTAATATGACATGCTAACTAATTTTATTTGGGTCAGCCACTACCGTCCTCCTGTGCCCTTGCACATATGTTATAGGTAGGTGATGTTGCTTGTTTTCTTCTTGCAGTCTGCAATTAAGGAGTTGTTTGGAGTGTCTTAAATAAGTGTACTTTTTGTCTTTTTAGACTAAAAAGTTAGAGGTTGAAAATATAAATGTTTGGGTTAACTTTTTGACTTTTTATAGAAAAATGTGTAATAAAAAATTGTAAAAATTGGTTTGTAGAGGAAAATTAGAATTGGGAGTTGTGCAGCCGTAATTGTTGACTTTTGGTGAATAGTGATAACTTTTTAACTTTTTGAGTAACTTTTTGACTTTTTGCCTTTTTTGAGACTTCCCAAACTTGGCCTAAATGTCTAAGATATAGTATGGAAATATTTTGTTTGAACAATTTGTGCAATAATTAATGATTTTTTGTGCCTTTTTTGAATCATCGTCACTTCTCTTCATAGTGGATGCCATTCGAGGAATATGCAGCCCAACCCATTACTCAGAAACACGGTCTTTTCAAGTACATTTCTGAAATATGTTTAGCAAAGGTAGACAGAGAGTACGTTGGATTTTCACCACTGCCAATGACATCATCTTTTGATGATCAAGTAACTTACATTTATTTGAACAACCATGATCTGAACCAGTGAAATTCCACATTCATTCAACTTAGAGTTGAAGGCTGTATCATTTTCTATGTAACTTTATTTTATTTGACATGTCAATGGAAATTACTTTTGTTTCTCTCTATATTTTCTTGATGAGTTCAAGTCTCTTTATTGGGAAATGTAACCTGAGCCGCTCGGTTGTCTGTAGGGGACCCCTTTTGCTCTAATATTAATGATGGAGAATTAATGTTATGATTGCTGTTTGTTTACATCACATCTCTTCTTGCTAGAGAGCCTGAGAGAATATTAGTTTGAGCCACTGGGGCCATACCGGAGTATGTTTTATTTAAGAAGTTGTTGCCTTACTATGGGAATTTTTTGTACTGACATAAACACCATAGCATCATGTTCTGATGTTTACATTGTTAGATAGCTTGATATACATTATTGAATCTATTTCCTAACAACTTAAGACTGTTGAGACAATAGTTAATCTGACATGGTATTAGAGCTTAAGTTGGAGGAGGTTTAAGTCTTTATGTTTGCATTCTTTCTTCTCCATATGGATGTTAAGATCTCCACGTATGGGAGTGTGTTAGATAACTTAATATATATTGTTTAGGATCTATTTCCTATCAGCTTTCAGAATTAGTGGCAACTTAGCATACCCAAGGAACCCGACTCATATTCAGCCACCCCTGCTGCCTTTCCACACTAGAAATAGTTGTTTGCAATATTGAGCTCACTCTTTAATCTAAAACTGTGAGGTTCCTGAGATAACAGTATGAGGGTATTCATGCCCATCCTCCTTCCACCACCACCGTCTCCTCCCTCTGGCTTTCCTGGCCTTCCCAATATATGGATCAAACCACCACCACCACCACCACCACCACAGCTAGTTCAGGGCAATTGCTCACCATCTCCAGCTCACTGTTGCCATTGCCTTACTTCTTACTTCAACTCCTTAATAGTTTGGTTACTGCCTTGCGAATTTGCGACTGTTCTTCTCTGTTGCTGCTCTGCTGCTCCTTTTTTCTTTTCTCCTAAAATTTTACCAATTCCTTTGCCGTTCTATTATAGGTGTGCTTGATCCAGCAATGTGCCATTTTGTTTTTCTAAATTTAGCGGAGTTTCAATTGAAATACTATTTTTAGAAAAGAAAAAAATCTTATGTCATGTAATTTTGTTTATATCCTCGTCTGTATTAGTCCTTATCTGATCTCCAAATTGTTCTGGCTACTACCATCAATCCATATGTTCATCATGTACTATTTGCGAACAAATTGTGAGAAAAATTTGACATTTTAAAGGGAAAAAAAAAACACTGAAAAGTTGATTTTTTGGCCTTTTCTCATTGAACAGTTCTTTAGTATGCAAGTGTATACCATAGGCTCTTACGTAAATTCTCACAAATATTCGTAAGTTATCTTATAAAATTATTTAAGTTTTCACAAACATAAGTAAGTTTATTCATAAAAAATTGAGAAATCATAACTTACTTATATTTGTTAGAATTTACATAATTTTATAAGATAACTTATTTATATTTAAAAAAATTTACGTAAATACATATGATGTGCACCTTCTCCACCCAAACACTTCTCCATAAAGTTTCAAAATTCGTGTGTAAGCAATAAGGACCGAAAGTATCTCATTGAACTTTTTTTTTAGATTTTTTAAGAACAGACCAATCTGAAAAATAAATATTTGAAGAAATTACAAAATAATAATAATAATAATAATAATTTGACTTTTGTAACAGAATAATATATGTATATATATGTATATATATATATATATATTTTAATAGTCTATCCAAAAAAGACATGAAAGAAATTCTTATTTTTATTTCTCTTCCGTTTAACCAAACCAAGTGAGAAAAAACAACCAAATTTTCTTCTCTCTTAGATTAACAAATCATTTATTTTCTCCAAAGCAGGCTGTTACATTTGATTTACAAAATGAGTAGTGTTACCTGTATTAATTAGTGTACTAATACTAGTTATGATATTATTATTGACCCCGCTTATTATACAAATTATAAATATCAAAAATATCTTAAATTATGTCATATCATCAATTAATACAATAATTAATACACTAATTGGTGCATAGAGTATTAGTTTTACAAAATAGGTGAACACGGGTTAAAAATGATGAGAATAACTCTCTTAAGAGCAACTCAAAGGGTGTTAGGTAAAATGCCTTGTAAAAATACACAAAAAAAAAAGGTTTTTTTTTTTTTTTAAATTTTACCTAACTAGTTTAGCTCGTGTTAATAAAAACAAATAAAAAATTAACTAGAGTGTACTCTATGGCCTCTTTTGGGAACATGATTTTTTAGTTTTTTTGTTAAAATATGATGTTAAACAAAATTTGTATGTTTAGGATAAATTTTTAGTTTTTTACGAAAAAGATGTGTAAAAAGTAGAGAGAGAAGAGAATCTTTGACTTTTGGTATAGGTTGTTGGCTTTTTGATTTTTTTTTTAATGACTTTTTAACTTTTTGATTAAAATCATCACTTGCCAAACTATGTCTAACTATACTCTTTATTTTAGTTAAGAGAAAAATGCTATAAACATAAATAAAAAATATAATTTTTTATATTATGTTTCGTATGCAGGTAGTGTTGACGTGAATGATGGTGTAACATTTACAAATATTTATTTTTCTTAATGTATTATCAAATTATTTTTTTAAATAATCATATTCTTTTAACAATAATATTGTCAAACGATCAAATGGACCAGAAAAAAGAAGAAACAACAAATATTAAGCAAGTGGAAATGCACCAAAATATAGGCAAAATAAAAAAACTTTTGCATAGATTGGATGCTAGCTATTTATGAAGAACCAAAATAAAAATGAACAAAATGCCTCTCATGAGGGTATCTCTAACGGTGTATTAATTTTTTTTTGCTAAATTTGAGTAAAAATTAAAGAAAATCTCTCTTTGGTATTAGGTGCTTCAACGGAGGATTTTGCGGCTTCGTCAAACCACCAGTCCATCGGGTGGATGACCAGACGAATGTCTGGCCAGTCAACTGGCTAGTGCAATTTTTTTATAATTTTTCTTCTTGAGGTGGTCATTCGAGCGAACGACCAGTTAGTGTAATTTTTTCACAAACTTTTACTTGGAGGTGGTTATCAGGAAGGACATTCGGGAGATATCTAATAGTGAAAATCCAACGGCAATAAACAGTGATTTGATAAAAGGCATATTGGTCCTCAAGTTGAAAAGTAAATTTTTGAATTTGTTATAAAATTGAAAAATGAATCATTTTTTTATCAAATTCAATTCTAATGATAAATTTAATACACGATTATGATGGTATAATACAGAGTCCTTTTAAGAAAGATCAAAACAACTTCGGGAAATTCTATTTCCACCCACTTAAATAACTTAAAGTACATCTTTTCTCAATACACATCCCTATTAATTTATATATTGATTAATTTTCTCAATGTACGCACAAAAACTTACAATTACAGCCTTCACTCAATATTATTATACACACACCAAATACCCTTCATTCCCTTTTCCACACACTATTTGAAAACTAGAAGACCAAATTCTGAACTTCCACCATGCCTGGTAGGGTTTAACGCTTGGGAAGGCGTGTTGGGCTAGGTTTAGGCATTCTTCGAAGATTGAGTCACAGGCTGAGTTGAAATCTGGCGATGAGTCGAAGCTTCGAGAGACTCGTTTTGACGTTGATAACCCCATCGCTTCTCCCTCTCTCTCTCGATCGAGAAATCTAGTGAGGGTCAACGACGATGATGATAAGGTTTACATTTTGTGTAACAGCTGAGGAGTAAAATTGGAATTTTATGGAGATTAGACCCTGTTTGGTTTTGCTTAATTTCAGGGAAATTCTACAAGAGTGTTGTGAATCAAATGGGTCTTTGATTGTTTGCTCTGTTATTCATCCCTTCTCAACACAAATGGGTTTTCGAACAATCATCCCTTCTTTGCTCCTGTTTGATTTTTTTGCTCTTGAGCGATTCAAATGTGTTGTGAATCAGGTACTTCACATCTATACAATGGGTCTTTGAACAATCATTCCTTCTTTGCTTTAAATCAATTGTATCCATTCAAGAGTGTTGTGTATACAAATCTGTCGAGAAAGAATCGAACAAATAGGAATAACGGAGCAAAGAAGGGAAAAACTATGAAATAAAAGAATCAACAGTGATTAATTCACATATAATACCCAAAGTTGGAGAAAAAAAAAACAGTATAAAATAAGAAATTGTGTACAGAGATCTCTAACTTGGATGTTTAAGTGTGTGGATGAATGCCTATTTTGGTTATTTCATTTAAAGGTAAATTTGTAATAAAAATAAAGTTCATTAAGTGTGTAGACAGAGACAATGCGGTGTGTGGAAATAAAATTTCCCAACAACTTCACCTACAAAATGTCTCATATAGCCCTTTACCGCCTCTTTCTTTTATCCCAAGGAAATTTTATTGCTCTTATTAAGCCAATTCCATTTCTTAACAAAAATGAGGAAATTTGATGAGTAGGTTGTACCAAGGAGGCAATCCATCAAAATATAAAAACTCGCCGTCGTCCCTATTTCACATATATATATATATATATATATATATATATATATATATTCTAATCATTCAAACATAATTTGAAAAAAATCAATAATTTCCACTCTTTTCTCATCCAAAGGAGGAGGTTTTGTTTTGTTTTTTTGGTGTGTGTGTCAGAATATTCCAAAAAAAATAAACTATTTATCTAATTAACCCATTTTCCAAACTATTTAGTAAATTACCTGAGAGCTCATTTGAGTTCTGAGTTGATTTTTTAACTTTTTTTTTTTACTCTTTCACTATGTTAATTTGAGACTAAAAAATTTCGTTTAGAATAAATTTTTTGATTTTTTTAATTTTTGTGAGAAAAAAAATAAAATAATTATAGATTAGATGAGACATTTTATCTTATTTAATTAAAATAACCTATTTTGTTTTTACTATTTTAACCCAAATATTCTTTCCAAACAAGCTCTAATTTTTTTTAAACCATAAATTCAAAAATAATTAGTTTTTAAAAAAAATTTCTAAACTAAACACTAGGAGTGTGTTTGGTTTATGTTTTGAGATAATTTTTTAACAAAAAGATTTTAGGGAGATAATTTAGAATTTTTTTTAATTTGTTTGGTTGTATATTTTGAAAATAACTATGGAGGTTAAGAGTTTAGAATAATTTGATATTTTATTGTAATTGGATACATGTGTGAGAGAAAAAAAATGAATAAGAAAGAGAGGAGAGAGAAAAAATAATTAATTAATGGGTAATAGAGAAATAATTTTAATTTTTTTTTTGAGAAAAGTTATAACCAACCATATTTTTAAAAATTTTCTTCCAAAAACATAATTTAAAACACAACCCAAATGTATGAGGATGAAATAATATTCTCGTATAATACTGTTGATCAAGTTTGCACTCCTCCAAACGTCGTCGCTTTGCCATTTGAAAACACAAACGTGAGCTAGCCGGCGGGTGTGTGCCAGATACCTCTCCCATGCCTAAGTTAGCAAATAGACAATAGACAAAAAACTCTGTGTTTTAGAGAGTAGAAATTGTGATACCTGTACATAGGTCTTGCTATAAGCTTTTATATATTCTGCCTGGCGCAATCCTAGTAAGACTTCAACTCTTCCTAGTAGAGTCTTCCTAGGAAACACACTCAAGGTTAAAGCTTATCCTGATAACTCTTTACTCACTGCTTATCAAAGTGAGATAATTGCAACTCTTGCTTCGGTTGGCACAAAACATAATCGTGCTCACACAGCTCGGTACTGAATTCAATCAGCCTAGTCTCTGGAGTTGCCTCTGCCGAGCTATCCTTTAGCTCGGTTCAATTCAAATAGGTACCTTGGCCGCGACCGCTAGACCATACACTGATAGCCCAGCTTTGATCAGACTACCGCGACCAAGGCTTCCGAGATAATTACTTTGGTCCGTAGCTTGGCCCAAGACTAGATCTATCTCGGCCCATTCACACGGGCTTACTTACCTCGGCCAAATTTATGCATAAATTACACTCTGAATTGCCCCTTAATCCCATCTTACGAAGCATGATTGGGATTATGAACCTCTGACCGAGCTAATGATTTCAACCAAACTGGAGTCTGTTTCGGTTTCCTAATCTTGCATTAGTCGCACGACCTGATGTTTCAAAAAAGCCTGTCACCACGTCCCTAATTGGACATGTGTCTCACTCTGATAGCTGGCTTGTACCATGCCAACCGTTTTCACATTACCCAATTTTTTTTGAAAAAGGCCGCCGTTTCGTCTCTCACATAAATGCGCCCCATTCATTTCGAACAGTAACTACTTTATTTGTTCATCTTCATTTTTCAGAGCATTTCTGCACCTCTAGGCTTAATATCTTTGCCTTTTGAGCTTCAACCCCTGACCAAGTAATGACTGTGTGCGTTTTGTTGGTCTTCTTGCGATTTGGACTTTGTTTTCACGTCTTCATACTCGTAAGTTGCTAATGCTTCTCTCTGATGTTGCTGTTTTATTCATTTCTGTATTTTCAACACTTTAATCTCTATATATACACGTTTTATATGCACTAGAGTGTTGAGAAAATACCACAAACCCCAAAAAATCTTACACTCAAGCACAAAGGCATACATAATGTTCTTATATGATACTTTATCCAAAACCGTACTGCAATCGGACTAGGAGCTTGTTTGCGACTTTTAAGCTTGCACACGACCGAACTAGAAACGGGATTAAAACCTTGCGTACTAACCTCAAACCGGGCTAGAGACCTTGAGTTGGCCATTTTTCACGACCAAACTGAACTACCTGTAGCCCAGATGTAGCCGAGCTAAGATTTTTCCTATTTTTCTTTTAAATTGACTTTTACTTAGCCCAGTCCAATTGTCTGGGTATAACACTTTCTATTTCCACTTTGCAGACTTGACTAGGTTGGCCAGGCACACCTTTCGCACCCTTTCCCTAGACGGCTTTGCTCAACTGAGCCAACCAAAGCATTAGCCACGCCGAGCTAGGCCACTGTGCTTAACAAATATTAAGTTAACATGTGCAAATATCGCTTTCTAGTGGACTCCCCTGGGGCCATAGTTGAATTCTGAAGGGACTACCAAATTCCTGACGACGTCTATCTCTCACTAGCCGAACTAGAAACAACACCTTGGGGCAAACCGGGCTTCATTCCTTTTATCGAGATATCGATCGTAGAAGCCGGCCTTCGATTTCCCGTTCAACCACTCATATGTGAATTCCTTAGGCAACAAGACTCTGCTCAACCCAACTCTCCACAAATACTTATAGGATAATAAATGGCATCGCCAAGCTAAACTGCCGGCTCGGCCTCAACCTCAAATTGGCCGAGTTATTTCATCAATATTCGCTGGGCCAAAACGACGATGGTTGGGTGTACTATCTCAGAGTAAGAAGAGGCCGAGAGAAAAATCATAAAAAACACCTCGGATAAAGATCTGAATGACGACGACTTCCTTTGGGTTTCTAGTAATTTTGAAGACCAGGAAACCCAGATACTGGGCTACAATATAAACTAGAACAAAGGAACTGCTGGTAATTTTTCTTTACTGTTCTTGCTAACTCACCGTGCTAACTCTTGTCCTTCTTTGTTGTAGATTTGAACCAACTTAAATCACACTACACATACGCTAACCAGGACGCCTTTCGAGCCGCACTCTGGTACCGTCACCGTGATTGGGCTGAACTATTAAACTTTGAACCGACCTACCGATATAGCGGAAGGAGGAAGACCAGAGTCACCGACTTCCTTCTAGAGCCTTCCCCAGAGCCAGATCCCATTCTTCCCCAAATCAACCTGATCCTCCTAACTGAAGAACAAGAAATGACGAAGAAGAGAGCAGTGCGAGCACTTATCACCGAGCAGACCTCCGGTGAAATGCAAATCGGGCTAGAGACGTCAGGCCAACGTCGTGAAACCGTGGTTGCCTTTCCAACTGCCAGGGCATACATATCTCGACCGAGCAGGCGCGCACGTACTACGTCGTCCGAACCGCAACATCTGGTCGACGAGGAAGACACCATGCTCCCTGAGGCTACGCTGCCGAGCCCAGAGCCTGTGCATTTCAACCGAGCAAGCCCTTTAGAATGGGCGCCATCAATGTCTTACAAGAATTGAGCTATAATTACCACGGATTCGGTGGTTGCTGATAAGGACCATACCCTTGCCTTCAATCTATCAAAGAGTGTCTGTCTACCGCAAGACATGGAGCACCACGACCATTTGACCAAGCTGAAGGCCATCCACTAGGCAACCAAATCGATGGTGCTTGTAAGTTCTTCCCTCTACTTGTTTCCATTCATAACTGTTTGTTTGCTCAGTTTTAACATAATCACTACCTCCCATTTCTGTAGGCCTTGCAGAAAAACCATGATGCCCATAAGCGCGTGCTGGAGCTTCGCAAGACAGCGCGGTCAGCCGTGGCAGACGCCAGCGCTAAGTCGGCCGAGCTAAATGAGGCCAAGCAAAGAATTATTGAGCTCCAATCCGAAAACGCACGGCTTACCGACCTAGTCTACGCAGCGAATGCCGACAAGCAGAAGGCACTAGCCGAAAGAAAAGATCGCTACTTGCGCGAACTGGCCAAGCTCAAAAAGAAGAAAGATTCTGAGCTCACAAAACTAAAAAGAAGATGGAAGACGCTGAAGATTGTGGCTATAAAGAAGGGAAGGCAACCTATGTCTTGCAGTGTGAAGCTGCGAAAGACATATTTTTCAAATGCGGATAGAAGATAGCTGCTACGAAGCTCAGTCATGGTCAAGAAACTGAGGTCTTCCAGAACCCTCCCCCTCACTTTATTCCAAGTTACATGGCGGACTACGCCAATGCCATTCAATAGAAGTTTCTTCAAGAGGAGGAGGAAGAGGAAGAATCCCCAAAGCCAAACAATGCCCCACCTGTTACCAATGATCACAGTCTCCAGACTATTTTGATAACTCGGGTGGAGCCACCAGTGCCAAGTACGGTTGATGGGGCCCCGGTGACCGACCTACCCCAGGAAGAACCTACTGAAACCGGCCTTCCGAGTGGCGAAGCTCGGGTTGATTTGGATGCTGATTTAGACGATCTTTTTGCCTGATTTTGTTTTTCTTTTATGTTACCAATGAAATTGTAACCGGGCTACCAATCCCTCCTCTTGTATTAAACGTTTCAAAATTAATAAAATCTCTATTTTGCTTATCTTTTGGTTCGGTTGATACATTTTTTTCCTTTAATTGTCCCTACTTTTTATAAGCCTAGCTGGTCTAACTTAGCTTGGCTTTCCCTTATCCTGCCCACCTTGTTTGGCCGAGATAAATATCTCAGCCAGATAGCAACTTTTGGTATTTTAGGCAAATGTTGGTCAGACCTGTCAACTTTCAGCCTAGATCCTCATCTCGGCTAAAGAAAGAAAAAATGTTGGTCAAACCTACCTTCAGCCTAGATCTTTATCTCGGCTGAAGAACAGAAGAGTGTTGGTCAAACCTGCCTTCAGCCTAGATCCTTATCTCGGCTGAAGAACAGAAGAGTGTTGGTTAAACCTGTTAACCTTTTTCAGCCTAGATCTTTATCTCGGTTGAAGAACAGAAGAGTGTTGGTCAAACCTGCCAACCTTCTTCAGCCTAGATCCTTATCTTGGTTGAAGAACAAAAGATGTTTGGTCAAACCTGCCAAACTTTCTTTGGCCTAGACCCTTATCTCGGCTGAAGAACAAAAGATATTTGGTCAAACCTGCCAAACTTTCTTCAGCCTAGATCCTTATCTCTGCTGAAGAAAAAAAGATTGTTAGTCAAACCTGCCAAACTTTCTTCAGTCTAGATCTTTATCTCGATTGACGAACAAAAGATCGTTGGTCAAACCTGCCAACATTCTTCAGCCTAGATCCTTATCTCAGCTGAAGAACAAAAGATGCTTGGTCAAACTTGCCAAAATTTCTTCAGCCTAGATCCTTATCTCGGCTAAAGAACAAAAGAGTGATGGTCAAATCTGCCAGCCTTCTTCATTGCCCCTAGTTGGTAATAACTATGAACAACTTTTTACAATAGAAAGAATTATGCTGAAAAAACTACTTGCTTTATTTAAAAAATGAAAAAATTACAAGTATTTTAAGGAAAAGCTAAAAATAAAATAGTTTGAGAATGACAGTGTTCCATGGCCTGGGAATAGCTTTGTTGTCTTCATCTTTCAAGTGGTATGCCCATTTTTCCGCTAAACTGACCACTTTGTATGGTCCTTTCCAGTTGGGTCCTAATTTGCCATCACCAGGTACCAAAGTATTACCCATTACTTTGTGCAGTACCCAATGTCCAATCTTGAATTGCCTCGGATGCACTGTTTTGTTATATTTTTTGGATAACTCTTGTTGGTACGAGGCAATGTGAACTAGTGCTCTTTTCCTTCTCTCTTTTACAAGGTCGAGTTCCAAGGTTATGGCTTTTTCATTCAAGTTTGGGTCAAAATTTTCACTTCTAATAGTGGGGAGGCCTACTTCCAGTGGGATTACTGCCTCTATGACATAGGCCAAGGAAAAAGGCGTTTGTCTAGTTGATTGCCGAGGTGTGGTATGGCAAGCCCATAAAACATGAGGAAGTTCCTCTGCCCACTTGCCTTTTTTTCTCTCTAACCTTTTCTTCAAACCGTCTAAGACAACTCTGTTGGAAGCTTCCACCTGGCCATTCATTTGAGGGTATACTGGTGTAGAGTTGTAGAATTCTATCTTGAACTCTTCGCAAAAGCCCCTGAAGATTTTGCCATCGAACTGAGTGCCATTGTCTGATATTAGAGCCTTAGATATGCTGAATCGAGTGATGATGTTCTGCCAGATGAACTTTTTAATGTCTTTCTTCTTTATAGATGCGAGTGCTTCTACCTCCACCCACTTTGTAAAATAGTCTGTTATTACGAGAAAGAACTTTCTGTTGCTGGACGCAGTTGGAAGTGGTCCTACTATGTCCAGGCCTTACATTGCAAAGGGCCATGGGCTAGTCAATGGTAGAAGCTCTCTGGCTGGTTGATGTATTTGGTGTGCGAACTTCTGACATTTCTCGCATCTCTTGACATGTTTCTATGAATCTGCTTACATGTATGGCTACCAATGTCCTTGTAAAATTGCTCTGTAAGCCAATGATCTTTCTCCTTGGTGGCTTCCGCATACGCCTTCGTGTATCTCGAACAAAAATGCCTCGACCTTGTTGGGATGGACACATTTCAGGTAAGGTCCTGTGAAGGATGTTTGTACAATGCTAGTGATGGAGAGAGCCAAAATCGCTGTGATTTTGCTCTAATTTTGTTGGCTTCTTTTTTTTCTTCAAGCAAGATGCCATCTTTTAAAAATACTATAATGGAATCCATCTAGGATGGGCCTAGTTTGGCACAACATGTCTCGGCTGCTTTGGGTTCCTCAATACTTGGTCTAGGTAGGAAGTCAATCAGTAATGGGTGTGGAATAGATGTATCTGCCATTGAAGGAAAACCTGCCAGCTTGTCTGCTCTACTATTTTCCTCTCGGCCGATTTGCTTATCCGGACTATTTCGAACTTCATGATCTTCTTTTTGACTAATTCTTGGTACTTAGCCATCCTTCTATCTTTTGCCTCATAGTCTCTTGAAATCTAGTTTACTACCAGCTGAGAGTCACTGTATACTATCAGCTCAATGGCCTTCATGAAAAGTATTGATTTTAAGTTTGCTAATAGTGTTTCATACTTCGCCTCGTTGTAGATACTGGGAAGCCAAGGTTGATTGCCTGTTCAATTGTTAGGCCATCCGGTGAGATAAGGACTATACCAAGTCCTGCACTGTGCCTGTTAGATGCTCCATCCATGAAGAGTTTCCACATCTTTCCGACGAATAGCTTCCAGTAAGTAGATGGATCGGATGATGACTTGGGATCATGGGTGTTGCTGGTGTTTTCTTCCAGGTCAATGTCCGCTGTTGGGGTTTGATCTTCACTGTCTGACTGCCTCAAGTCTTTACTTTTTGATGAGTCCCCATTGAGAATAACATGGTTTATTCTTTTCTTCCCGTCCTTAAACCTGTATGGCTTGCAATGTAGTTGGGCATCCTGCATTGGGGGGTGAACAGTTCCCGCGACATTTTCCCCCTTCACTTCTGTTGCGTTGGTCAAATCGATCGAGCAGACATGATGACTTCCTGGCTTAAACTCAGCCACAAAGTCTGCTAAAACTTGGGTTTTTATTGCTGTTCTGGGTTGAAACTTGATATCGAACTGCCCCAACTCCATTGCCTATTTCAAGATTCATCCAGAAAAATCCACCCTCTCAAATGAGGCCTTTAAGGGAAAAAGCCGTTAGGACGATCACGGTGTGGGCATGGAAATAATGTGACAACTTTCTTGAGGCCATCATCAAAGCTAGTGTCACGACCCAAACCCACCCCTATGGGTTTAGCACCGTAACCGGCCAGTAATTTGAGATTACCGAAGGCCTGCTTAACAATAATACAGTAAAACAGAGTACATGGGGCTGGCGGAAGCCAATACAGTAAATAAACAATGTCCAATGAGCTGTGATAGTCTGTATGCCAAAAAGACTTTTCATGCATATATATATATATATATACACACACAGTGCAGAACAGTATGTATAACATTTATAATCATTCAAATCAGGGACCTAATCCCTATTAAACAGTACAGTAACAGTCTATACAGTATATACAGTTAACAAAACAGTTACAGAGGCAGACGGGGGAAATTAAAACACCCCTAAGCCATAGCTTGACAGGCTCGGAACCTCGCAGTGAGGCACAGTGGTTAGCTTGACAAAACTGGAGCTTACCCCGACGCTTCTAGTCGCGGTCTGGTGCCTGTACACCTACATATATATATGAGCAGTGAGTTAAAGCCCAGTGAATAACATAATGCGTAAAGAGGTTTAGAATGAATGTCCTTACAGTAATAAAAATAGTTCATTAAATCAGTATTTCAGTCGTTCAGTCAGTACAGTCATATGTGGTACATCCATTAGCATAACAGTATAGTAAAAAATAGGTCTTGAAAGACCGAACAGTCAATGATGGCCATCAATCAGTAAACAGTAGTGGTTCCAACAAGGGAATCGACAGAGATCTTTGTAATAGTAACAGTCAGTAACAGTAGTTGCTAAGGATGCCACAATACAGTTCAGAATAGAGGACATACATTCATTCTATTAACAGTATCAATTCAGAAACAGTATAGTTCAATTGTTCAGAAGATAATCATTTTTGAACATATCTTTACACAATTATTACTCACAGAGTTCTGGACTACAGTTAAGCTAGAGCGCGTCCCTAGTCGCCAACCCTACACAGTTTACAGATTGAACACACACTAAGCTACTCAATTGGGAAAGATAATAATTTAATCCCTAATTTGCCTCGGTGTGTTCTACATCTATATCCTTATTAAGATGTCTTAAACTAGGCCTAAGAATGCCTAGGATGGGATGAGGATGCAAAGATGCATTCAGAAAACAGTTTCAGAATTTTCAAAAAAAAAACAGATCCCCGCTTGAGCGCAGGTTTCCTCGCTCGAGCGGACATGCAACAAAGGTACCCGCTCGAGCGGAACATCCCCCGCTCGAGCATACTATAAAAGTACTGGATAGGTGAAATCCCCGCTCGACGGACGCTCGACGCCCGCTCGAGCATGAGACACATGCCCTCGCTCGAGCGTACAATCCTCCGCTCGAGCAGACTGTAAATCAATGCAAGATGCTGGGAGCTCGATTTTCCCGCTCGAGCGTCAATTTCCCCCGCTCGAGCAGGAGTCAAAAATCTTGATTTTCCAGGTTTGAGTCCCAAGTTCAAAATCATGTCTTGATGCATAAATTTCGATCCTCTTGGGCTAAATTTCTGGAAAACACTTGTAAACACATAGAATAACCTGATTCAAAGCTCAATTTAAGAAACCAAAGCCCAAGGGTGTTTCAATTAAATCCAATTTCAAACCAATTTTCATGAACAAGATGAACATGCAACATGCATGAAGTTAAACAACTTACAAGCCTTAAATACATGCTCTATTGAGCTAATATCTTCAAAGACAAGATGAATTCATGGACTTAACATAAATATGAGCGTGCATGTGACAATTTTCCATGGAATCAACTCAAAATTCAATAATATAGGCGTGCATGCATGAATTAAGCTATAATTCAACATGTTAGAACTAAATCATGACTTGGCTCCTCAATTAGACATGAACCATGGAAGAATCAACTTAAACACAACAATGAGAGGTTAAATCTCCTTACCTAAGTCTTGAGTTTAAGGTGTAGGAGCTTAATTATGTAATCAACCTTCAATTTCTTCAATTCTCTAAGCAAAACACAAGAAGGAATTCAATTCCTCTCTCCCTCTCTCTCTTGGTCGGCTAAGGCAAGGAAATGAGCTGATGAAATGTTTGCCTAAGTGTATAATAAGGCTCAAATATAGTTCATGAAGTGGCCCACTCACAATGGCAAAGTTGTAGATAAGCTTAACTCTTTAATTAGCTTTACTTAATCTAGTTTAATCATACTAAATCAAATTTCAGATAAATATGCCATAAAATCACATAAATTATGATGATCATAAAACACTAATCGATCTCCTGTTCGGCCGCCGATAAGGCCTTCAATTCGCAATTTAAACATAAAACATGAACAGATAATCAAACAGTCAAATAGATAGATAATGCATTTAAACAGATACAGTCAATCAATCAGTTTCAGATTTCAGTCAGTCAGTTCAATATTTCAATCAGTTCAATTACTTTTCATAATCAGTCTCAGTTTAGCAATAATCGGTAGTTTATCGGTAAACAGTAGTGAGGGTTGTTACAGCTAGAGCCAGCTTTTCCAATGGTAGGTACCTTGTTTCCACTCCTAGCAAGGTCTTGCTAACATAAAAGATATGTAGGTGTTGGATTCCCTCCGCTCTGACCAACATTGCGCTGACTACATGCTGTGAAACTGCTAAGTACAAAAAGAGCTCTTCTCCTGGTATCGGGGTTACTAACAACGGAGGAGAGGCCATGTAGTCTTTTAAGCTTTCTAGGACGCGGTCACACTCTTCATCCTACTCAAATTTGGCCTTCAGTGCCTAGAAGAATGGTCGACATCTGTCTGACGACCGACTTATAAACCAGTTGAATGCGGCTGCTAGGCCAGTGAGATGCTGTACTTCTTTGACTGTGTTAGGCCTCTCAAGATCTTGGATGGTTTTGATTTGAGAGGGATCAGCTTCTATACCTCGGTTGGTCACTAGAAAGCCCAGGAATTTGCCTAACTCTACACCGAATGCGTATTTAGATACGTTTACAGCTTGTGGGACTTCAAAATTTGAAACATTTCACGTAGGTCCCTGAGATGGTCCTTCTCATCTCTGCTTTTGACCACCATGTCATCTATGTAAGCCTCCATTATTCTGCCTTGCAATGGTTCAAACATTTTGGTGACCATCCGTTGGAATGTAGCCCCCGCCTTTTTCAGGTCAAAGGGCATGACCTTGTAACAGTATAGTCCTCTGGGTGTTGTAAATGACGTGACCTCCTAGTCCAGTTCGTGCATAGTGATCTGATGGTAACCTCGATACGCATCAAGAAAGCTAAGTCGGTTATGTCCTGCTATTAGGTCCACCCGTTGGTCTATCCTTGGTAGGGGGAAATTGTCTTTTGGGCATGCCTTGTTGACTGTTTTGTAGTCCACACAAACACGCCATTTTCCGTTCTTCTTTGGTACTACTATAGTGTTGGAGATCCACCTGGGATAGTGCATTTCTCTGATGGCTCCTGCCTCCAGCAAGTTTCTTACTTCTTCCGCCACTATCTCTGTGTGGTGGAGTGTTGATCAGCGTGTGCACTGTATAATTGGTCTGGCAGTTGGATGGACATTAAGTTGATGGCAGATGAAATTAGGGTCAATGTCAGGCATGTCGTATGGTGTCCAGGCGAACACTTCGATGTTAGAGGTTAGAAATTCTATGACCTCTACTCTCTCAGTGCTGGATAAAGACAAGGTGAGCACAAAGAACTTTTTTGGGTTCTTTTCATCTATCCTGACCTTAACCAGGACTTCCATTGCCTTCTGTTCTGCTGCTTTGCCGACATCGGCAAACAGTTCGTTGCTTTTTGGTTCCTCCACCATCTGTACAAACCCTTTTGCAGCACAAATGCCGTTTACCGTGACGAAACATTGTTTCGACATGATTTGGTCTCTTAAGACTTTTTCAATCACTCTAGTTTCATTGGGAAACCGTAATGCTTGATGGTAGGTTGGTACCACCAACCACATGGCATGCAACCATACTCTTCCCAAGATTATGTTGTAAATGGAAGGGACCTTCAATACCCAAAACTCCACCTGTTTCGTCATTGTTCCTGCCTTAACTGGGAGGATTATCTTGCCCATTAGCCATTCTGGCATCGAGTTGAAACCGATTAGGGGAGATGTCATGGGCTCTAAGTCTTTGTCCTCCAATTTTAGCTGCTTGAAGGTCTCGTAATACATTATCTCGCATGAGCTTCCTTGGTCAATCAGAATCCGTTTGATGTCGAAATTCTTGACTCGTAAAGTGACCACCAGTGCATCATTGTCAGGATAATGTAGCCTTGTTAGACCCCTGTCAGAGAAGGAGATGACGTTTGTTGCCTTCGTTTTTCCCCTCTTGATGGTGGGTTGTGCACTTAGCACCTCCCTCAAGTGTTCAACCTTTTTTAACATCCCTCTAAGCTCACGTACCCACTCAGGTTCGACAATCTAATCCCATGTATAAGTTGATTATGCCTTGAGGTGGGCCGTCGATTGGCATCCCGCTCGGCCTGCTGTGGTCTTGGGGCGCTAGCTATGTTCCCCCTTCTATATATTGGTCCAGGTGACCAGCGGCCACTAACCTCTCCAAATGTTGCCGCAATGGTGTGCAATTTTCAGTTCGGTGCCCCTTTTTATCATGGAAGGTGCAACGGTACCTCTCATCGTAACCTCTTTATGCTTCTCCCAACTTGGCTGGCCGCCGAACGAAGGGTTCATCGCGTATCTCACTAAGAATCCGGTAAATAGGTTTATTGAATACTGTAGTAATGGCAGTGCGGACTCTTAACTTCCTTGTTTAGGGGTTCTCTCTGTTTGCTCGCCTGCCTCGCCCATTTTTGCTTGGTTGTTCTACGTGTTGACTTTTGTTGCAGTCTTTTTATCTGGCATCGCTGTTGTGCCAGATTTTGTTTTGGCGCGGGGGCTATCTTTTTCTACCCAGATATGCTGATGCACTCTCTCTATTAGGGCCTCAATCGTGAGGAGTGGCATCATCGTCATTGAATCCCTCAACTTGTTACCGATTGGTAAACCTCGTTTATACTGTGCAGTGGCGAGATTTGTAGGGCAATCCCCAATCTGGTTGAAAGTCTCCAAATATTAACTGTTGTAAGACCTCAATGTTTCCTTCTTGCCCATATCAATGGAGAGTAGCTGGCCAATCTCTACTGGCGTCTTGGTATTCGTTCTGAATCTAGTCACAAACACTTCTGCCAATTGCGTCCATGAGGCTATGCTGCATTTTGGTAGCCTTTCGAACCACGTTAGACCTAGGTCGCCAAGGCTGGAAGGAAACACGATACATATTAGAGCCTCGTTTCGCTGGTAAATTGACATAACCTGGTGAAAGTGGCTTAAGTGCATGTAGGGGTCTAATTTCCCCTCGTAAGTGGTGAATTTGGGCTGGTGGAAGCCTGAGGGTAGCGGTGTGTTCTCAATTGCTGGAATGAAGGGCGAGCTCTGTAACCTTGCTAACAATTTATCTGCTGGTTCGTAAGCAAGGCGTGGCATTGGCATCCTTACCTCGACACTCCCATGCGTCCTAGGGGCCAATCGTTGTAAGGCTGAAACTCTGCGAGGGTCGCAAGCCCTGGTGTCCTCCTTTCATCGGGCTCTCTTCTCTACCATTGTTCACAGGTCCACTGACCTAGGCAACTCCATGTGCCTAGATGTCGTTTGGTGCATGTGCGAGGGCCGATAGTTGCTTCCCTCCATATATGACCTTTCAGTCCTCGTTCTCTCAGACCTGGAGTAACGAGTCCTGGAAGTCCTTGATTGAGTGTCGTTTGTTTTGAGGCTCCTAATTTCTACTTGCGATGGCGTGACCTATCTGTCATGATCTTCCGAGTGGTAAGAGAGAGTGTTGCCTTGGCGCCCCTCTTCCGTTGCCACCCCTTTACCCGTTATCTGGCGCTTTATAGTCTCCATGTCTACCGCCATCCTTGTAAAGCCCCCAAAATATAATATCATAGATATGATTCATAATAGTATAAATAACAATTACATAAATCAGAATGTAAATAATCATTTCAATTCATGAAGTAATAATACAAAAGAGTTTAACATAAACGAATGCGCTATGGGCTTACATCTCTCCAAGACATACTTGGTTACAACAAAGAGAGTGTCATAAACTCCATACATATAAAACCCTTGGCTTGAATAAACATTTAAACACGAAAAGATAAAATATAGCCTCCATCTCTTAAATCCTCCCATGCTACGTTCTTGGAGGGAGCATGTCAACTGCACCTGAAAATGGTTTCCCAAGTAGGGTGAGCCAAAGCTCAGTAGAGACAGACTAACACAATATATGAGGTTTAACTAAGATACAAGTGCTAGATAAATGTTCCATATTCATAACCAACTCACATTCTTTTCATAATCATTCAATACTGATACTCATAACTCAATTCCATTTCCATCTATCCAATTCATGCTACTTCAATTAATTCCAAGTCAATTCATGAGACAAGCTTATTGTTGTCTAAACAATCCAAAATGAGGTTGCAACTTAATGATTCACAACTCAATACTAATATTATTCAAACATTTCGATATCGCCATTTTACGGAGTTTTCATCCGAGGGAATTGGCACCCATATATGCACAAGATATGAAGCTTTGCCATTTTACGGAGTTTTCATCCGAGGAAACCGACACCCATATATGCACAAGATATGAAGCTTTGCCATTTTACGAAATTTTCATCCGAGAGAACTGGCACCCATATCTGCACATGATTTCAAGATTTTCCATTTTATGGAATTTTCATCCGAGGGAACTGACACCCATATATGCACATGATTTCAAGATTTGCCATTTTACGAAATTTTCATCCGAGGGAACCGACACCCATATATGCACATGGTTTCGGGACTTTCACCCTGGACACTCCTGCCAATTTAATTATAAATGGAGTCCATCCTCCATATCTTCCCAAATAATGGTACATATGCAATGTATTAAAAGAATCATCATATAAAATGATTATCTATGACATATATTCAACATCTCAATCATACCATCATATTCAATGAGGTAAGTTTAAACGATAGGTTTCAATTCACCTAATTCACATGCAGTTTCTACAACAATCGTGGCTATCCTCCACCGATAGCCCAAAATAGATATTTCTAAATAGATATACAATTTTTTAAATAGATAATTATCAAATTTCCATAGGTGAGTGATTTAACAAATCTAACTACAACGTTCAATCACACAACTTCCCAATTTCTTATTTTTCACACCAATTCCATTATTTTATACCAAATAATTCTTTAGCTCATTTTAGGGCAAATTTCCCTCTTATTCCAAATGCTAACCCAACGTTCAAATTCATATTTTTTAACACAAAATCGCCTCATATTCCAATCCTATGGTCAAATACACAACAATACATAAAACCCCTCTTTCATAAATTTGAATCTAACCCTAGGTTTTCTCCAAACATCCCAAATCTCACCATATATTCATAACAACAAATACCTAGGTTAAAAATCATAAACAAGTGTAGAAGATACCTACCTCAAATGGGGAAGCTCAAAGGAGAGAAGAAGGGAGAAACTCAAGATGCTCCAAATCCACACTTTTTCAGATCAAAGGGAAGCCCTCGCTATGCTCTAGCTTTTTTACAAAGGGACTAGGGTAAAGAGACCCAAGATCATGGAGTATTTGTAGAGAGAGAGAGTTTTAGAGAGATGGGGCAGCCGGATTAGGGTTTGGAGTGAAAAGGAAATCAAAAAGTGATGTAAAATCACGCTGCTGTGAACTGATAAATACGGGGCTCGCTCGAGCGAAGGAGTTGTCGCTCGAGCGACCAGACACAAAGAACCTTGCTCAAGCACAAGAAGCGTCGCTCGAGCGAACAATGCAAAGCTTCAGGTCTGCAACGCAGAAGCACGCTCGAGCGTAAGAATTCTCGCTCGAGTGAGGAACACATAACACAAGGCTCGCTTGAGCACAAGAAATCTCGCTCGAGTGAAGAATACCAACCTTCAAGTCTTTCAGAGATGCAGATGCACGCTCGAGCGCAAGAGTGGTTGCTCAAGCGAAGAGACACACCACACAAAGCTCGCTCGAGCGCAAGAACCTTAGCTCGAGCGAAGAAGCAAATACCCAAGGCTTGCTCAAGAGCAAAAAGCCTCGCTCGAGCGAAGAAGCCAAATCCTGGGTAGCAACCTTTTGTTCTAACTCACAACCAACCTGTTCCAAACTTACCCAACACATCCCACAACTTCAAATACAAAGAATAAGGGATGGACATAAGGTATAGACAATGACATAGAACCACGGCACCCGAGTCCGGAATACAATAAATGACGGGGAAAAAACCTAGAGCGCTATAACCTCCCCCCCTTGAAGAATTTTGTCCCCGAAATTTCAAAACAAGTGCCAAAACAATCAGATTATTCCCACTATGATAATCTTATCAATTTTAATTAACATGACTCATTCTCCGGTCACCTCTTCTCATTAACTTGATACATAAGTTTTAACGGTGAATCATAATTCATATATTTTCAAAACATTTACAATGTTTATACTCAACTCAAGTTCCCAAAATTCATGCAACACTTACCATGTTATCAAAATAATACAACATACGTAATATTCCATATTTTCAAGACATATGTAATGCTTATCTGAAGCCAGGTCCCCAAGACATCCATTTCATATACAATGCTCATACTAGTCTGTGTTTCCAAAACATATTTAACATATACAATGTTTCCATACTTTAAAACATATACAATGTTTTTTTTCTTTTTTAACAAAACTAAAATCTCGACATATGTTCAAACATCAACAACTATAGTGTTCTAAGACATTCACCACGTCTCGATTACTAACAGTACCTAAATCAGTATTGAGTGCTTAACACTTCAACATAGGAAACACAAAATCACTCGTACACATGGCTTTCGATCAACTCTCATGGAATGAAAATGCAAAATAAGGCACGGATAATCAATAACGTTATGGCATAATAATGCCCGACAATTTCAAGTCTTTGCCAAAAGACACACAACATATAACCCGCAACTTAGGCTAGATCAAAATATAACTTCTCATAAGATATTCCGTTCAGGTTAAAGAGAATGCTTGATTTACCCCATTTGTTTCAAAATATTCAATTTTCCCCCAAAAAGGTGTTCAGACTCACACCGTCACAATTTAAACACCGCATTAACAACTGGTCACGACAAAGCTCAGGATTTTCAAATTATTTTCCCGAAAACAGAAATCACGATTTCACATTCCGACCCAAAACCGTTTTAGTTTATGAAGAGCATCCAATTTTGGTCTTCCTCCAAATTACTTATCAACATTCCTCCAGTGAATCACAACATAGTCATCCAACAAAACCTGACACCCTTACGGTGATGACACAATACCCAAAACAAACTTCTATGATGAGAACCCTTATAAATTTTGAAATGCCAACAACGCAACAACACTAGGGAATAGATTGAACGCCCACTAATCACGTAATGGCGCCAAGTACCTATAAGGCCGAAGTTCCCAACTAAAATTCCAAACCGATTACTATAGCCCAAAATAACCTTCCAACTGTCCATGTGAAAGTTACATTCCACATCAAGACACAGTTTTAATTACACAACCCACAGTTTCGAATTATCCCTGAGGTGGCTATATATCAACCAACCCAAGTATTAACCAATCAACTATCCAACATTATTCACTCATTCCAGTCCTTGAACACCCATATACCAATTAATTTCTCCTAACTTCATATCTATACCAACTTTTTTTTGACCTTACCAACTCCAAAATAGAGTTCCATACATAACCTCTCAGGTCTAATAAATCACTCCGGATTCTTCAAAGTTAACCCACGGTACTTTGATTTCCCATTCACCCTTTACACGTATGCCTAAGTGGCACACACACCCTCGCTTCACATTTGAGTCCTAACTGGACTTTTCAAGTAAAACACAATACACTATCTCAAGTCAACATTCACGCCAGTACCTTACATCATGCACACAAGGACTGAATAAGTCAAAACAACTTTGACTGAGTGCATCACTCACTCTACCCAATCTGACTGCCTCACTCGGAGTTCTATAGTTAAAACTGGACGACAAACATCCACACCAAGGTGACCCAACACTATCTAATATTAAACTACTCAATCCAATCATTAACCACACTACTGCCTTACCAAGGCACTATCCTGGGATTGCCCTGTGACCGATCCCCTTCTTTATATCATCTAATAACAACATACGAACCACACACCACCACATACCATACTAGCATAATCTCCTCACTTAATGCACGCTATTCTACACCCACACTGAACCTCTCATTCTGAGAATGTACTCACGACCTTGACCGAATTCACTGTCACGATCCCAAACCACCCCTAGTAGTTTGTGCCGTGATGGCCAGTAATTCGGGATAACCGAAGGCCAACTTTCAAAATTCACACACAATCAGAGTATAAATATATGCGGCTAACAAGTACGGAAGCGATTCATACAAAACAGATTAGTCCATAAGAGCTGTGCATAAGTCAGATGAAATAGCGATCATCTGCATATGGGTTACAACTTAATTACAAATGAAGCAAAGTATAAATTACATCTTACATTTTAACAAAGGGCTTCACAAGCTGACACAAACAAGATACACGAACTACAGGTTAAGGAACATAGTCTGCCAGATTGCCGACATCCTCGTTGTCGACATAACGTACATACAAAACACACATCTTGATCAAAAGGCTTCTCAAGCCGACGTGTACGAAATACAAATATTACAAGTTGAGAAGCATGATTTTCAAGACTGCCGACATAATTACAGGTCAAGCCGACATAATCAAAAATCCAAAACAAGCTCCAGAATCACATCTAGGCGTCAACGCCTTCTTGCTCATCACCTACATATGTATAGAGAGGGTGAGCTTGGATACTCAATGAATGGTATAAATAATAAAGGGGTTCGCATGAATAATAGCTGAAGTCCTTTCAAAACAATACAAGTCAAAACTTTAGGTAACAAGGGATGGACCTCGTCCATCTAACAAATCTTGAAAGCTTCAAGGGATACTTATTAGCATCAACATATTACAAATGATAACATTCCGGCAAACATATCCACCCGGTAAACCGTCAGTGGCAAAACAAGACAAAACAAGGGGGACATCTCAAACAAGGGTGCTAGAAAAGTTTAAAGTCCTCTAGCACAAGGGACCTATGTTACAAAGGCTCGTAGCCTTTTAACACGAGAGTGCTGCGAAAGTTTAGAGTCCTCCAGCACAAGGGACTTTCAAGACAAGATGTACTGTGAAAGTTTAGAGTCCTCTAGCACAAGGGACTTCCAAAACAAGATGTGCTGCGAAAGTTTAGAGTCCTCCAGCACAAGGAACTTTCAAACGAGATGTGCTGCGAAAGTTTAGAGTCCTCCAGCGCAAGGGACTTTCCGAGAAGATCATCAAAACAGGATCATGCTTGATATACAAAATAGGGACCATTATTCATGCTTAACAAATACTTTCAAAACAAAGCAAAGCAAAGTCTTTATCAAATCATGTAACATAGCTTTATTAAAAATACCACTCACATAGTTCGTCAAACGTCGGGGTCAAGGCAAGTCCAAGTCCTCAAAACTCGAATCTAACGGTTCAAGCTCCAACGATCAAGCTTGGAAGCTCACTCTCTTACTCAAAACTTCTCCTCCTTCTTCCTAGAGTCTCTCTCTTTCTAAAACACAAGATTTGATACAAAATGATATGTTTCTCCCGACAGTCACTAACTTAATCCCTCTGCTGGGACACGTGGTACCGGCTGGTTGGCTCTACTCGAAAAGGTAACTGACTGATTAGACAAAACCATGACAAGGTGTATTCAACAAGCTAAACAGCAAGATCATTCCGGCAAGTAGCGACATCGGCTAACAACAAGACTTCGGCAAGCAAGTGGCAAGGACATCAGCAAGCAAGTGGCAAGGACATCGGCTTGGAAGGACAACACTTGACTAAGTTGTGCCACACCTTGGCCTAGATGTGCCACTCTTCGGTCTAGGTCATACCATTCTAGGAACAAAATTGCCAGTGCAAGGATCAAGGATCTAGAACGCCTAGATATTAACATCTCGGCCTAGATGATGCACATCTCGGCCTAGGCGACGCGCACCTCGGCCTAGATGGTGATATCTCGGCCAATATGCCAGGGTAGAGATGAGGTCAACCGATGGGGTTCCAAGATAGTTCTAAGTAGAAAAGGTTTCGAAGGTGTCTAGGCTCAAGATAACCTCAGTGACACACCAGGCAAGAACAAAACATGCAAGCAACATTCGAGCAAAACAAGACAAGATTTACAAATACACATATCAAAACAAGATCATACATAAATGTATGCAAGTGTGACCAAGTTGAAATGAGGGTTGTTACATCCTACCCTCCTTAAAGAAGTTTGGTCCCCAAACTTGAATTACCTTGTTCCAAAAACAATTTTGGATGTCGGACCTTCATTTCTTCTTCCATTTCCCATGTAGCATCCTCACCATAATGCTTATTCCATTCAGCTTTCACCATTGGTATCGACTTACTTCTCAACTGTTTCACCTACCTATTGACGATCCGTATCGGCTTCTCTTCGTATCCTAAATCTTCATTAATTACAATTCCGAACTAGTCGATCACATGTAGCGGATCTCGAATATACTTCCTTAACATCGAAACATGAAATACATTATGGACTTGGCTCAATCCTGGCAGCAAGGCAAGTCTGTAGGCAGCGAGGTTAACCTTTTCAAGAATTTCAAAAGGCCCGATGTAACGGGGTGCTAACTCACCCTTCTTTCCAAATCTTGTAACTCCTTTCATCAGCGAAATCTTTAGGAACACGTGGTTCCCGACTTCAAATTCCAACTCTCTTCTTCTCAGGTCGGCATAACTCTTCTGTCGACTCTGTGCGGTTTTGATTCTTTGCTGAATGAGCTTAATCTTCTCGGTTGTTACTTGAATTAACTCGGGACCAGGCAGAGCTTTGTCTCCTACCTCGGTCCAACATATCGGCGACCTGCACTTTCTTCCATACAGTGCTTCATACGGCGCCATGCCAATGCTAGCTAAATAACTGTTGTTGTAGGTAAATTCCACCAAAGGCAAATGTACTCCCTAACTTCCTTAGAGGTCCAATACACATAGTCTAAGCATATCTTCAAGTGTCTGAATCGTCCTCTCTATTTGCCCATCAGTCTGGGGGTGAAAAGCGGTGCTAAACCTCAACTCGGCTCCGAAAGCTCTTTGTAGGCTCTGCCAAAATCTGGAAACCAACTTCGGATCTCGGTCTGACACAATTGACATCGGCACTCCATGAAGTCTAACAATTTCATTCACATACAACAAAGCAAGTTTATCGGCGTTGAATGTGGTCTTAACAGGCAAGAAGTGTGCTGACTTAGTCAGTCTATCCACAATAACCCAAATCGAATCCATACCCTTTTGTGTCTTCGGCAAACTAATCACAAAGTCCATGGAGATGTGCTCCCACTTCCACTCAAGAATCGGTAAAGGTTGAAGGAGTCCTGCTGGCCTTTGGTGTTCTGCTTTCACTTGTTGGCAATACAGACACTGCGACACGAACTCGGCTATCTCTCCTTTTATGTTCGGCCACCAAAACGTCTGCTTCACATCCTGATACATCTTGGTGTTCTCGGGGTGAACAGCAAACTTGGAACCATGAGCTTCCTGCAAAATTTTTCTTTTCAACTCTGGGATGTCGGCCACACACAATCTTCCTTCAAACTTGAGCATTTGATTTTCTATGGTGTACCCTGATCTCGGCTTTGTGATAATCTCATCGGCTACCTTCTTGAAGAATTCATCTTCCATTTGTCTTGTCTTTACCTCCTCAACAATAGTCGGCTCCACTGAGATCGCGATTAGACATGCCAATTTTCCAACCATCTTTCTGCTCAAAGCGTCGGCTACGGTGTTAGCTTTACCTGGGTGATATTGAATCTACATATCGTAATCTTTCAACAACTCAAGCCATCTTCTCTGCCTCATATTCAATTCCTTCTGAGTGAACAAGTACTTTAAACTTTTATAATCTGTGAAAACCTGACAAGAAGCTCCATACAAGTAGTGGCGCCAAATCTTCAGAGCAAATACCACGGCTGCTAATTCTAAATCGTGGGTGGGATAATTCTTTTCATGTGGCTTCAACTGACGAGATGCATATGCTATAACCCTACCTTTTTTCATTAATACACAACCAAGACCCTTATGTGAAGCATCACTGTAAACATGAAACTCTTCATTACCTGATGGTAATACAAGAACTGGTGCCGCGACTAACCTCGTCTTCAATTCCTGGAAGGCTGCTTCCCTATCCTTAGTCCATTCGTAAGCCGCTCCCTTCTTAGTCAGTTGTGTCAACGGAATTGCAATCCTTGAGAAATCCTTTACGAACTTCCTGTAATAACCTGCCAATCCCAGAAAGCTACGAACCTCGGATACATTAGTCGGCTTTGGCCAATTCACAACGGCTTCAATTTTACTAGGATCGACCGAAATACCCTCTTCATCAATTACATGACCCAAAAATGAAATAGTGGAAAGCCAAAACTCACACTTGTTAAATTTAGCATACAATTTCCGATCCCTCAAAGTCTGTAAGGTAAGTCTCAAATGCTCCTCGTGTTCGGCTTTACTCTTGGAGTAGATCAATATATCATCGATGAAGACAACCACAAACTTATCTAGATATGGCTTAAAGACTCTGTTTATCAAATCCATAAATGCTGCAGGGGCATTGGTCACTCCAAAAGGCATTACTAAAAACTCGTAGTGGCCATACCTCGTCTGAAAAGCGGTCTTCTCAACATCCTCGGCTTTAACCTTAAGCTGATGATAACCCGACCTAAGGTCAATTTTGGAAAAGACTCGTGCTCCTTGTAACTGGTCAAACAAATCGTCTATCCTCGGCAACGGGTACTTATTCTTGATGGTTACCTTATTCAGTTCCCGATAATCAATACAAAGATGAAGTGTACCATCCTTCTTCTTAACAAACAAGACGGGTGCTCCCCAGGGTGAAGTGCTCGGCCTAATAAAACCCTTATCTAGCAACTCTTGTAGTTGAAGTTTCAATTCCTTAAGCTCGGCGGGGCCATCCTATAGGGTGTTTTAGAGATGGGCTGAGTTCCCGATATGATGTCAACAGTAAACTCTACCTCTCTATCGACTAAGTGACCAGGCAAATCATTTGGAAAGACGTCAGGGAATTCATTAACCACTGGGACGTCGGCTAACTCAACACTTCCATTCAAATTACTTAATATGCTACACAGATAACCTTGACACCCTTTTTGGATCAATCTATAGGCTTTCATGGATGAAATTAAGTAAGGTGGGGATACTACACCTTTTCCCTGAAACGTGACCTCGGCGAGGTTTGGGGGCTTTAACATGACACTCTTAGAAACACAATTTATAGATGCGTGATTTGCCACTAACCAATCCATCCCCAATATAACATCAAAATGAGTTATGTCCAATGGCATTAAATCAGCTAACAATTCAACATTCTTAATCACAACAACACATGCTCGATAGATGGATGCAACATTCATAGATCTCCCAGATGGAGTAGATACAGATAACACATAATCAAGGGGTTCTAGTTTCCTATTAATCTTCTCGGCAAACTTAGCAGAAATGAATGAATGCGTAGAACCCGAATCAATCAATACAAATGCATTTTGAGAGCAAATTGGAAGTATACCTGACACCACTGTCTCAGCATTCTGAGTGTCTCCTGGTACCAGTGCAAAAACTCTGCCTTGCCTTATCTGTCCTTTCCCAACGTTACCCTTCTGTACAGAACCCGAGGTATTCTCATCTTTCTTACCTTCATCAACCCTTGTCTTTGGACAGTCCCTCACAAAATGACCTATTTCACCACATTCGTAACAAGCCCCAGACGCCCGACGACAGACCCCGAAATGTGGCTTCCCACAACTGGAACATATCGGCTTAGTACCACTCTCCTGTCTTGGGTTGCTTGAACTACCGACGTTCGCTTTCTTCTTGGTACCAAACTGTGCTCGGCGATTGTCATAACTCTGCCTCTTCCTCTGGCTCTCTCCCAAACTCTGGTATCTGCTCAAGTTAGCTTCGGCCAGAATGGCTTTGTTCAACACTCCGGCGTAAGTCGACATGTCGAGCATGTTAACCCAGTCTTGTATCGGTCCACAGAGCCCACTTTCGAACTTCTTAGCCTTCATATATTCATCATTGACCATGTAGGGTGCGTACCTTGCCAACTCGGTAAAGGCACGGTCATATTCAGCTACTGTTCTACTGTCTTGTGTCAAAGTCTGAAACTCGGTAGCCTTGCGATTCCGAACACTTAAGGGAAAGTGCTTGGTGTAAAATAATTCTAAAAATCGGGTCCAGGTCAAGTCTGGATTGCTTTCTCGAACCATCATCCACCATCTGTGGGCGTCGTCATCTAGTGTAAAAGCTGCTAATGCTAATGTCACCTTTTGGGTGTCGGTGCTGGGAAAGATCTCGAACAGCTTTTCCATTTCCAAAACCCACGCTTCGGCCTTTATCGGTTCTATACCCCCTTGGAATCTTGGTGGCTTCATTTTCTTGAACTCCCTGATCAGAGCTATCGTGCCGTCCCCATATAAAGCTGGCTGTGGGGGCACTTGTGGTACTGGAGGAGGTGGAGGTGGAACTGCATTTCGGCCGTTTGTCTGCTCGGCCTGAGTCGAGGTAGCACTAGCGTACTGCTGTCTTGTCTGCCTTAACTCGCGGGCCAAACCTTCAACTAACCTTTCCAGTCTGTCTAATCTGTCCTTGGACTGATCTCGGCCAACTGGAGGTCTACCTCTCCTCATGATGCTATGAGTATGCAAAATGTGGCTTTAAAACAAAATGAACAAATAAACACGTAGGCAAGTAACAATTTAGCATGCCGAGATGATACACACCTTGTTCACATAGCAGGCAATATCATGCAAATCCTAAGATCATTCTAAGGGACAATCCTAGGCTCTTTAGGACTCAAAGTGTGTGAATAACGTATACTAAGGAACTTGTGCTCTGATACCATTCTGTCACGACCCCAAACCGCCCCTAGTAGTTTTGGTGCCGTGATGGCCAGTAATCTGGGATTACCAAAGGCCAACTTTCAAAATTCACACACAATTAGAGTATAAATATATGGGGCTAACAAGTACGGAAGCGATTCATACAAAACAGATTAGTCCATAAGAGCTGTGCATAAGTTAGATGAAATAGCGATCATCTGCATATGGGTTACAACTTAATTACAAATGAAGCAAAGTACAAATTACATCTTACATTTTAACAAAGGGCTTCACAAGCCGACACAAACAAGATACACGAACTACAGGTTAAGGAACATAGTCTGCCAGATTGCCGACATCCTCGTTGCCGACATAATGTACATACAAAACACACATCTTGATCAAAAGGCTTCTCAAGCCGACGTGTACGAAATACAAATATTACAAGTTGAGAAGCATGATTTTCAAGACTGCCGACATAATTACAAGTCAAGCCGACATAATCAAAAATCCAAAACAAGCTCCAGAATCACATCTAGGCGTCAACGCCTTCTTGCTCATCACCTACATATATATAGAGAGGGTGAGCTTGGATACTTAGTGAATGGTATAAATAATAAAAGGGTTCGCATGAATAATAGCCGAAGTCCTTTCAAAACAATATAAGTCAAAACTTTAGGTAACAAGGGATGGACCTCGTCCATCTAACAAATCTTCAAAGCTTCAAGGGATACTTATTAGCATCAACATATTATAAATGATAACATTCCGGCAAACATATCCACGCGGTAAACCGTCAGTGGCAAAACAAGGGGGACATCTCAAACAAGGGTGTTACAAAAGTTTATAGTCCTCTAGCACAAGGGACCTATGTTACAAAGGCCCGTAGCCTTTTAACACGAGAGTGCTGCGAAAGTTTAGAGTCCTCCAGCACAATGGACTTTCAAGACAAGATGTACTGCGAAAGTTTAGAGTCCTCTAGCACAATGGACTTTCAAGACAAGATGTACTGCGAAAGTTTAGAGTCCTCCAGCACAAGGGACTTCCAAAACGAGATGTGCTGCGAAAGTTTAGAGTCCTCCAGCACAAGGGACTTTCAAACGAGATGTGCAGCGAAAGTTTAGAGTCCTCCAGCACAAGGGACTTTCAAACGAGATGTGCTGCGAAAGTTTAGAGTCCTCCAGCACAAGAGACTTTTTGAGAAGATCATCAAAACAAGATCATGCTTGATATATAAAATAGGGACAATTATTCATGCTTAACAAATACTTTCAAAACAAAGCAAAGTAAAGTCTTTATCAAAATATATAACATAGCTTTATTAAAAATACCACTCACATAGTTCGCCAAACGTCGGGGTCAAGGCAAGTCCAAGTCCTCAAAACTCGAATGTAACAGTTCAAGCTCCAACGATCTAGCTTGGAAGCTCACTCCCTTACTCAAAACTTCTCCTCCTTCTTCCTAGAGTCTCTCTCTCTCTAAAACACAAGATTTGATACAAAATGATATGTTTCTCCCGACAGTCACTGACTTAATCCCTCTGCTGGGACACGTGGCACCGGCTGGTTGGCTCTACTCGAAAAGGTGACTGACTGATTGGACAAGACCATGACAAGGTGTATTCAACAAGCTAAACAGCAAGATCATTCCGGCAAGTAGCGACATCGGCTAACAACAAGACTCCGGCAAGCAAGTGGCAAGGACATCGGCTTGGAAAGACAACACTTGACTAAGCTGTGCCACACCTTGGCCTAGATGTGCCACACCTCGGTCTAGGTCATACCATTCCAGGAACAAAATCGCTAGTGCAAGGATCAAGGATCTAGAACGCCTAGATATTAACATCTCGGCCTAGGCGACGCGCACCTCGGCCTAGATGGTGACATCTCGGCTAATATGCCAGGGTAGAGATGAGGTCAACCGATGGGGTTCCAAGATAGTTCTAAGTGGAAAAGGTTTCGAAGGTGTCTAGGCTCAAGATAACCTCGGTGACACACCAGGTAAGAACAAAGCATGCAAGCAACATTCGAGCAAAACAAGACAAGATTTGCAAATGCACATATCAAAACAAGATCATGCATAAATGTATGCAAGTGTGACCAAGTTGAAATGAGGGTTGTTACATTCACACTAACGATATTTACATAGTTATTCTCTCGCACCAAGCCAACTCGCATAGGCTTACCACGCTTCGACACCATTGTTACTACGTAACCACTTAAACTGAACAACAAGTAAACGCAACACCTTCATCTCTTAGTAACCAATAAGGTTAGCCCCTTTAATTTACATTCAACCCATCACTCAATACACTAGTACAACCACAACACTAAGTCTCTTAGTCAACCTGCCATCTGTTGATACTTATAGAACAATTACCCTGAACCTAGCCCGAGCACACACACGAGACCCACAAGATTTTCAAAGTCTTACCATCCCAACTCTATAGAAGAATGAATGAAGTTCTCAACACACTCACTGATATTCTAAACCCCCAACTCAAAACACCGACCCATTGAAACCCTACACATAGGTCACCCACTAACTATGGGCAATACACCCGACCAATCCTTCCAATAACATCCCTTAACTTATTCTAAATTGAGGCATACACCCCTCACACCCAAATATAATAGGGAATCCTAGAACTTAGGAAACGCCCGCTATACCACTGTTTGAAATATAATACCAGCTACTCTAAGCACACCGACCATGGATGTCAACAACCACTACTACGATAAAGGACTAACGTCTCTATACAAGAAACAACCAATCTGATAATACAGAGATTTGCTATTATAACCTGTCTTTAGAGTACAAATCTATACCCAACAAAACTATACATAATTCACTCTTTGAAGACAACGCGTTGTACGTATAAAACCTAGTGCTAATCACACACTTCACATCCTCTCGGGGAGTTCTCACGACAGTAGACCAAAATCTCTACCATGCATACAAGGCCAAGTAAGAAAAGCTCATGAAATTACATACACTCGGCAAGTATAATTGTTCTCGCCCCATGGTAATCCCGACCAAAACACGTATTCCTCAACAACTCTTTTTAATTTTTTTAAAATATGGCTTGCCGACCAACACATTCCCAAACCAAGTCACAAGTGTATATATACATCAATACAAAAATTTTCCGATCGCACAACAACTTGCCATATTAATAAGACTGTAGAATCATTACACATTCCAATCCGCCCAATTCATGGAAATAACAAGCACAGACACATATACATATATATAAGTAGTTTTGGTGTTTCAACATTCCCAAAACACATTGGTTACACAACAAAATCCAATGATTACAAAACGATAATTCACCGGTTACAAAGCAAAATAGTCAAAACAACACCATTCTAGTAGTACTACCACTACCACCGTCCTTCGTTGGACCTCTAAAGTCGGCTACTCTCGAGCCCAAAACACCCTAAGAGCTCACAAGCTACAGACAAGAACTACCGATATGTCCAAACTGGCCACACCTAGAACAAATGCATAATGCCCCACTAGTGCTCTGAGAACTCGACTCTTTTAAGGCCCTCGAAATTTGGCCTGCTTGTTTCTCATAATGGTATTGCCCTTGCCCAGGCGAATAAGGTCGAACCCATCTAGGCTGCAAAACTCCCAAGGAAGCTCCCGGTTGGGTGCAAAAATGTTTAAGATGGCCCGACTGATTACACCCCCAGCATGCAAGTGGTTTTCGAATACGTGACTGGTCCAAAGTCTGAATTGGAAAGGACCCCAATGACTGCTTCCCCATCGAGCACTCGATTGTTCCAACCCTAGCTTGACTAGATGATCCCGGTGGTACAACCACTGGTTGAAATACCAACCCTGCCCTTTTCCTCTGTGGGCAAGCCAGAGACTTGTGGCCCAGCTGACCACATTTGAAACAAGTGAAAACCCTCTGCTTACCCTTTCCCGCACCCAAACTCGGCACTAGAAAAATAGAGCTAGACTAAGCTCTTTGAAACTGTTGTGGGTGGAAACTTCTCTACCTCTTAAAAGGCCTACCAATGCCCCGAGTTACAGGAATTGCCAAAATGGCCTCCTCCCTACTCCGTCCCATGGCTAGTACTGCCGCATCTATATGAGTCGCAGCTTCAACAAGCACACTATAACTCCTATGCCAGGGCCCAGCAATCTTTTCTCGAATGTCGTCACACAGCCTACTCTCGAACTCCGAACAATGCAGTTCCTTAGTCTCCACCAACACCGGAGCAAATCTCGATAGGTTAGCAAACCATGCTTCAAACTGTACGAAAGGTTTAGTACCTTGGCGCAACTCCACAAACTGTTTCCGCAATTCTTCCCGTGTGGAAGGAGGAAAATTGTTACCTCCTCGTCTAGACATCCTAATAAGGGTAACCCAAAGAGATTAATACATTTACAAATGCGTCGAAGCTAACTCATTCGCGTCCTAACACATTGGACAATACTAAATCACTCCACATAAGCACATAATCACATAAACGCATACAAATTTTATTTTCGGATAATGACTGTCCCGCGGCGTTGCTAGAGTTCCGGTTAGAAACGGCAGTGATCAAGTGCCTTTCCAACAGGACTCCTAGGAACCCATGGACTCGGCCAGTATCCTAGGAATTAAATCCCATACCCATATAATCATACAAGCATGTTATCACATAAGTATAATGCCTTAGCTAAGCGAGACAAACCCATTGTGGTAATAACCACTTCCTACGCACCCAAAGTATTCAAACCCAGTACGCTCTGATACCAAGTTGTAACATCCCCAAAATATAATATCATAGATATGATTCACAACAGTATAAATAACAATTACATAAATCAGAATGTAAGTAATCCTTTCAATTCATGAAATAATAATACAAAAGAGTTTAACATAAACGAATGCCCTACGGGCTTACATCTCTCCAAGACATACTTGGTTACAGCAAAGAGAGTGTCATAAACTCCATACATATAAAGCCCTTGGCTTGAATAAACATTTAAACACAAAAAGATAAAATGTAGCCTCTAACTCTTAAGTCCTCCCATGCTACGTTCTTGAAGAGAGCATGTCAACTGTACCTGAAAATGGTTTCCCAAGTAAGGTAAGCTAAAGAGAGTGTCATAAACTCCATACATATAAAGCCCTTGGCTTGAATAAACATTTAAACACAAAAAGATAAAATGTAGCCTCTAACTCTTAAGTCCTCCCATGCTACGTTCTTGAAGGGAGCATGTCAACTGTACCTGAAAATGGTTTCCCAAGTAAGGTAAGCTAAAGCCCAGTAGAGACAGACTAACACAATATATGAGGTTTAACTAAGATACAAGTGCTAGATAAATGTTCCACATTCATAACCAACTCACATTCTTTCCATAATCATTCAATACTGATACTTATAACTCAATTCCATTTCTATCTATCCAATTCATGCTACTTCAATTAATTTCGAGTCAATTCATGAGACAAGCTTATTGTTGTCTAAACAATCCAAAATGAGGTTGCAACTCAATGATTCATAACTCAATACTAATATTATTCAAACATTTCAATGTCGTCATTTTACGGAGTTTTCATCCGAGGGAACCGACACCCATATATGCACAAGATATGAAACCTTGCCATTTTACGAAATTTTCATCCAAGGGAAACGGCACCCATATATGCACATGATTTCAATATTTGCCATTTTACGAAATTTTCATCCGAGGGAACCGGCACCCATATATGCACATTATTTCAAGATTTGCCATTTTACAGAATTTTCATCCGAGGGAACCGACACCCATATATGAGGAAAACTTGATCAAAAGGTCTTGTTCTTTATCCTTCCCACAGACGGCGCCAATTATACGAGGACGAAATAATCTTCTCGTATAATCCTGTTGATCAAGTTTGCACTCGTCCAAACGTCGTCGCTTTGCCACCTGAAAACAGAAACGTGAGCTAGCCAGCGGGTGTGTGTTGGATACCTCTCCGATGCCTAAGCTAACAAATAGACAATAGACAAAAAAACTCTATGTTTTAGAGAGTAGAAATTGTGATACCTATACATAGGTCCTGCCATGAGCTTTTATAGATTCTGCCTGGCACAATCCTAGTAAGACTTCAACTCTTGCTAGTAGAGTCCTTCTAGGAACACACCCAAGGATAAAGCTTATCCTGATAACTCTTTACTCACTGCTTATCAAAGTGAGATAATTGCAACGCTTATTTCGGTTGGCACAAAACATAACCGTGCTCACATAGCTCCGTACCGAATTCAATCAACATAGTCTCTGGAGTTGCCTCTGTCGAGCTATCCTTTAGCTTGGTTCAATTCAAATAGGTACCTTGGCCGCGACCGCTAGACCATATACTGATAGCCCAGCTTTGACCGGACTACCGCGACCAAGGCTTCCAAGATAATTACTTTGGTCCGTAGCTTGGCCCAAGACTAGATCTATCTCGGCCCATTCACACAGGCTTACTTACCTCAGCCCAATTTATGCATAAATTACCCTCTCAATTGCCCCTTAATCCCATCTTACGAAGCATAATTGGGATTATAAACCTCTAACCGAGCTAACGATTTCAACTGGACTGGAGTCTGTTTCGATTTCTTGATCTTGCGTTAGTCGCATGACCTGACGTTTCAGAAAAGCCTGTCACCACGTCCCTAATTGGATATGTGTCTCACTCCGATAGTTGGCTTGTACCATGCCAGCCGTTTTCACATTACCTAAATTTTTTTGAAAAAGGCCCGTCGTTTCGTCTCTCACATAAATACGCCCCCTTCATTTCGAATAGTAACTACTTCATTTGTTCATCTTCATTTTCAGAGCATTTCTGCACCTCTGGGCTTCATATCTTTGCCTTCTGAGCTTCAACCCCTGACCAAGTAATGACTGTGTGTGTTTTGTTGGTCTTCTTGCAATTTGGACTTTGTTTTCATGTCTTCATACTCGTAAGTTGCTAATGTTTCTCTCTGATGTTGCTGTTTTATTCATTTATGTACTTTCAGCACATTAATCTCTATATATGCACATTTTATATGCACTAGAGTGTTGAGAAAATACCACAAACCCCAAAAAACCACTCATCTTCATGTAAGGTTTGTGACTTGGTTGTAAAATCTATAAAGTGCAAACTATGTAAGGTTTAAAGATGGGATTTGAAACAGACAATATTCATAATTGTTGTTACCTCTACTTATTTAATTGTTTTGTCCCTGGGTGTCAAGGGGGGGGGGGAGGGAAGTGTCCAACACTCGTTGGTAATAGAATTATCTTAAAGGGAATGAATTGTGTTTTGAATCATGGTTGTATTCAGGGTGGACCTTGTGAGTCACCATAATACTAGTGTAAAGTTTGTGTTGTAACTCGAAATAAATGCCTTAGAAGTTGAGTTGAATTAATTTTTAGCTTGAGGGCCATGTATAGTTTGGGTGTTTACCTAGTTGTGTTGAGTCTTGCTTAGCCTTAAAGTATATTGTTGAGATCGTTTTGTAAACCCCACATCGGAGTGGAACCGTTAATATTGATTTGTAGTCTTGTTGATGGAAATCCTAACCCGTTGTCCGAATTGAATTTATTTTGTTTGGGTTATGGGGTGTGGCATCACCCTAGTGTTGGTTAAGTATTGGTTTGCCTTGTGATGGTTGGTGGTCACTATTTGAGTTGGTGGTTAGTACTTTTGAAGATGTATTGTTTCGTTTTGTTAAGGTCTCAGAGTAGTGATAGTTATTTTGGCCTTGGGATGCATTGTGCATTAGGCGATGGAGATAGCTCGTTAAAGTTGGGTTTTCACTAATAAGGTATGGTGTCTTGGTATTTTGAGGAGTTGTTTGGCCAAATTTTTTGCTATGCTTGAGGAATTGGATCCTATTTTGTTGCTTTGGGTTATCGATGTGAATAAAAGAATCATTTAATGGTTTATACTAGTAAGGGGTGTGACTTGTTGAGGCTCATGTATTAGTCAAAAAAATTTTGTTGATGCATTAGTAAGTACCTGAGTAAGTTTGTGGGTAACAATAGAATGTATTACATTACTTGAGTTTAATTTCAATGGCGAAATTTCTTTAAGGAGGGTAGGTTGTAGTGACCCAGATTTTTTTTTTAAATAGCTAGTGCATAATTTAATTGAGCAAATTTTTAAATTTGAGTAATGTGTAAATTTTGTGCGAAAACAGTTCGGTTTTGTATTTTTTAAAAATAGTTACTGATCTCAGAAAATTATGAAATTTTTATATGTTGTTCCCATATGAGTCTAGCACGTTGGATAAAAATTTTAGAATTAAATAATGAGTATTTATTTTATGAAAATTCACGGACAGATTGGTGTTCAGTTTAATTTATAGTAGAATTTTGTTATTTAATTTTTAATGTTTAGATCACGATTTGGATAGATTTGTTGGGTCTACTTTGATATGTAATTGGGCGATGTTTGGCTTATGGGTGTGAATTTAATTCAAGACCCATGACTTAGATTTAATTTAAATTGAGTTTGTTTAATGACTTATGTTTAACTGTTTGATCCTTTTTAATTATGTGATTGGTAGTAACCACCTTGGAAGTTATTATTTAATATATAGGAGTCATAACAAATATTTGATAGTTGATTTTATGGTGTGTACCATATAGCGAAAAATTATATATTTTATAAAGAATGAAAATGTGTATATTTCGTAATGAGCAAAATATTATGTTTTGTGGTGAGAAAAATTATATCATTTTATAATTTATATTATAAAATTTTGAGGTATAATTACAAAAATTATGTTTTTCTTTTGGAGAAACCAATTTTGGAGAAACAAACCCACTTGGGGTTGTCCTCCACCCCATGCCCCCTTGCTTTTCTTTTTACTTTTGTTTTTGTTGAACACTATCAGCATGTGTCTCTACCTCTCTCACTCTCTCCCTGTACGTCTCTGTCTTCCTTTTTCTTTCTCCATTTTTGCTCAGGCTTCAAGCTTGAAATAAGAGTCTTTAGAGTGAGATTTTGCAAAAGTATTGTAAATGAAAGTTGGAGAGCTCGTCGTGATCTTCGCAATAGTAGTCCCGGATTCATGATCGGGCAAGATTTTCCTTCCAAATCTGCTCTTTTTCATTATTTGAGGTAAGAACTTTCTTTATATTTTTATATTAAAGCTATGTTAGGGTTATTTTGAGAAAATATATCATTATAAGAGGTATTGCATATAGATATATTTTCAAATTTTTGTTTGATAATTTTTGAAAGAAAAATTATGTTGAAATGTTAAGAATGTTAGCATTTTAAGATTGATTTTGGAAAAATCATTTTGTGTAGTTAATTTTGTAAAAGAAATCTGAAAATAAAATTTAATAGTTGTATGGATTGTATCTACATTATATTATGATTAGATGATTTATTTGAGAAATATAAAGTTGAATTTTTTTTTTTTATCTTTGATTTGGAATTTATTTTTGAGAAAAATAAATTAATGTTGAAGAATATGGAGTAAATGCTTAAGTAGGAATTATAGAGTTATTTTGGGATTAAAAATTCTAAAAGTGTTATATTCATGATATTTTATAATTCATGATATTTAAAAAAACCCCAATTTCCAAATTTTTTCACCAAAACTACTCATTTTCATTTATTGAAAGAAAGTCACCAAAAACATCTCTTTTTAATCCTCATAGTTCAAAACCCTCAATTTTTATTTTAAAAGGAACAAGAAAGTAAACCAACTTTCAAAAAAAAAAAAAAAATCTCTAGTCTTCTTGAATCAACAATCAATTTTCAAAACAAATCAAAGGATGATTTTGAAAATCATTTAGATCTTGCAAAAACATATATATAACTCAAAGGAAATCCTTACTTATTAAATATTATCATTTACATCCTACTATGTGAAAAGTTATGGTATAATCTTAATAATACACTTTTAACCGTAACGGATATAAACTTTTAACCAAAACTAATTGAATCCACTAAATTAGTAAGTTATTATATTCAAAAATTTTCAAATTAATAATACCAAATCTAACTTCACATGCCTCATCTCTCAAACATAATTATATTTCAACATAATCATTTTTCATGCCAAGCTATTTAAAGAGGTAATATTTTTACTAAATTCTCTACCAATAACAATTTCACAACTTTTTCTAAAATTACTTAACCAACATGATAGCTACATCAAAAATTATGAAATATGCCAAATAATAACATTTTCAAGGTTATGAGTTTGAAAGTCCACATTTCATATTTTTATTTTCATAAAAATGAATACAACTTAATCATCAACGTATCATCTTTTATAAAATATCATGAATATAATACTTTTAGAGTTTTTAATCCCAAAATAACTCTATAATTCCTACTTAAGCATTTACTCCATATTCCTCAACATTAATTTATTTTTCTCAAAAATAAATTTCAAATCAAAGATAAAAAAAAATTCAATTATATATTTCTCAAAATAAATCATTTAATCATAATATGATATAGATACAATACATACAACTATTAAATTCTATTTTCGGATTTATTTTACAAAATTAACTACACAAAATGATTTTCCTAAAATCAATCTCAAAATACCAACATTCTTAACATTTCAACATAATTTTTATTCCAAAAATTACCAAACAAAAATCTGAAAATATATCTATATGCAATACCTCTTATAATGATATATTTTCTCAAAATAACCTTAACATAGCTTTAATGTAAAAATATAAAGAAAGTCACTACCTCAAATAATGAAAAAAAGCAGATCTAGAAGGCAAATCTTGCCCGATCATGAATCCGAGACTACTATTGCAAAGATCACAACGAGCTCTCCGACTTTTATTTACAATACTTTTGCAAAATCTCACTCTAAAGACTCACATTTCAAGCTTGAAGCTTGAGCAAAAATGGAGAAAGAGAAAGGGAGAGAGTGAGAGAGGTAGAGACACATGCTGATAGTGTTCAGGAAAAAGAAAAGCAAGGGGCATGGGGTGGGGGACAACCCTAAGAGGGTTCATTTCTCCAAAATTGGTTTCTCCAAAAGAAAAATATAATTTTTGTAATAATACTTCAAAATTTTATAATATAAATTATAAAATGATATAATATTTTTCTCACCACAAAATATACACATTTTCATTCTTTATAAAATATATAATTTTTCGCTATATGGTACGCACCATAAAATCAACTATCAAATATTTATTATAACTCCTATATAATAAATAATAACAACTTCTAAGGTGGTTACTACCAATCATATAATTAAAAAGGACCAAACAGTTAAACATGAGTCATTAAACAAACTCAATTTAAATTAAATCTAAGTCATGGGTCTTGAATTAAATTCCCACCCATAAGCCAAACATCACCCAATTACATATCAAAGTAGACCCAACAAATCTATCCAAATCATGATCTAAACATTAAAAATTAAATAACAAAATTCTGCTATAAATTAAACTGAACACCAATCAGTCCGTGAATTTTAAAAAAATAAATAATCATCATTTAATTCTGAAATTTTTATCCAACGTGATAGACTCATATGAAAACAACATATAAAAATTTCATAATTTTCTAATATCGGTAACTATTTTTAAAAAATACAAAACCGAATTGTTTTCGCACAGAATTTACACGGCACTCAAATTTGAAAATTTGCTCAATTAAGGGGTTGTTTGGGGTGTCCTAAATAAGTGCACTTTTTGTCTTTTTAGACTAAAAAATTTAGAGGAAAATGATAGTTGTTTGGGATAAATTTTTGACTTTTTATGAAAAGCTGTGTAATATAATATTAGTACACATGGTAAAATGACTGTTTTACCCATCCTAACTGACACACCAGCTGAGGCGTACGTGCACCGTTGTTAGGAAGTGTGACTGTAGATCTGTGGTGACGATTCAGTCACTGTACAACGTAAACATAATTTAAATTTTTTTTTTTTCATTTCCTCAGCACTATGCAACGGTCAAAACAAGTGATTTTTTTTCTTTATTCATAATTTGTCTTATATCATGCTTTTCCTTTTGTCATTAATTTTTTTTCCCTTGCAGTCTTTTTTTTCTTTTTTTCCTTGTAACATTTTTGTTTTTATTATTTTCCATTTTGAAAGAATGTATTTTTTTAATTCTTTTCCTTTTGTCATTATTATTTGTTTTATTTCTTTCCTTTTTTATTCATTTTTTTTTTTGGTTTGCATTCTTTTCCTTTTAACATAATTTTTTTTTCTTCATGTAGTCGGTACTTGTCCTTTTAACATTATTATTATTTTTTTTTTCATTTTTTTATTCAATTTTTTTTCCCATTCTTTTCGTTATAATTTTTGTTTTCTTTCTTTTCCTTTGTTAGTCAATATTTCCTTTTTATTCTTTTCCTTTTTTTTTTCTTCTCCGTTTAACATTTTTATTTTATTTTTATTCTTTTCCTTTTAACATTATTAATTTGGGTTTAATTTTTTTATGTTCATCATTTTTTTGTATTCTTTTCTTTTTACGTGCAATTTTTTTTTGATTGTTTTCATGTTTTATTCATTACTTTTTTTCTTTTCCTTTTAATTTTTTTAAAAAAATTATTTTCTTTTTGCTTTTATTGTTTTCGTTTTAACAAATTTGGTTTCATTCTTTTTTTATTGCTTTTCTTGTAATTTTTTTTTCTTTTCCTTTTTTATTAGCTGGTCATGCCCAGTGCTGTTCTAAGTTGTTCAACAAATTTTTTTTTTTATTCTTTTCATTTCGTTTTCAATAGTGTTTTTTGGACATATGTAGCATAAAATTGGATAGAAAACTTTATCAACATCCTACTGAGAAGTATTACAAATTCAGAAATACAAAACAAATTAACAAACCATGATAATAAACACTTTTTAAATCTGAGTAACACACATTATAAATTTTACCAACATTAATGTTTCAATTATTCGTATTCAGTTGCCGGGCTAGTTGGTACGTAATGTTCGCTCGTACAACTGTCATTGCGGGGTCGGAGCTCCCTTCCTCAATCACATCGGCCACCTGTGCGTATTCATCATGGTCGGGCATTTCGGGAGCCACGTGTTCGATGCTATTTGCGATAGGAACTATGACCTCATCAATTTCACTGTTTCGGCATATGAAATTATGTAACGCCATCGACGCACATACGAAGATCACTTGATTAGAGAAATTCAACTTCTGAATATTCCGCAATGCCCCCCACTTCGACTTCCACGCATCGAATGTCCGCTCGATACAACTACGCAATAATGAATGTGCCTTATTGAATAGTTCGAACTCATTTTGTGGTCTTCGATTTCGATGGGCATTTTGGTGATACCTATACCCCTTGTATGGCGCTAGGTACCCTGTCTTGTTGCTGTAGCCGCTATCCACCAAATAGTATTTTCCTGCAACGAACATTTTTAAAAAAAAAATGTTATTTGACAAAAATAATATTACGTCAATTTTTTTTAAATGATATTATCTATTTTTCTTAATTTTTCAATTACGATAGCAAGTACGAATGTGTAAGAAAGGAGACAACTACACTGATTTGTGGTGTTATCTAAAGAAATGAATGATGAGATGAGCAAAGATTGTGGTGAGACCTTTGCAGCCAAAATTTCAACTGATTTGAGGTCTTATATAAAGAAATCAAGGATGAGCATGCGCAAAGCTTGTGGTGGGACCTTTGAAACCAAAATATCAACAAATCAACAAAAAGGGATGCTCTTCTTTGAAACCCAAATTTGGGGCCTGCGTAAGAAGGGATTCTCTTCTTTGAAACCAAGATTGTGGTGGGACCATTGAAACAAATATTTCAACATCTTCATGTGGTGTCCATGCAGATTGGGTAACACACAAATTATTGGGGCCTGCATAAGAAGGGATTCTCTTCTTTTTGGTAATATATACCCAATTATTGGTGTATATTTTTTTTGTGTGTTGTGCCGACAAAACAGTTACATCAGTGGAAAAGGTAATGCCAAATTATGGTTTGCCCCACTGGACAGTACAACATGACTGGTTTTCTGGTAAAATGGGCAACGAAACAGCAAATTCCAATTTTTATGAAGAAATAGTGAAAATGGCTTAAAAGGCTTTGGATCTTTTCAACGATGAACTCAAAAAAACTATGAACTGGTAATGGAATAAAAGCAACATCTTAATTGGAGCGTTGCTTATTAAAATGAACAATAGAAGAGAGAAAAAAAAGAAATACACAAACATAGAATTAAAAAATGCACAAAAAAAAAAAGGCAGCAACAAGCATGTACTACAACATCAACATCATCACACAAATATTATATCAACTGATAATGTCCTAAAAATTCCACCAACAATGCCATAGTTTTTGGTAAGGAAGGATATTTGGCCAACTGTTTGTTTAAAAAAAAAGAAAAAACAAAAGGGAACACACAAACATTACTAAAGAAACATTACATCAATATTCGTAACCTGCCACCACCCAAACATTAATAAAGAAGCAACACACAAACAATAATAAAGGAACACAAATTATTTGCTGGACGGTCTCAGAACCAGCCACCACCCATTCCGGGGTTTGTTGCTGATGGGCCACCGATGCATTGCTCACCGGACTTCTTTGTTCGTAACCAAGCAATGACAGCCGCGTCTGTCGGAATCGACATCATTATGGCTTGATTTTCCGGGTTGTCAAGTACCGATTGAGCAAAAGGAACTAGCGGGTCTTGCGGATCCAGCCCTTCCAGCGAATACAACCGTGTCATACACTTCTCAATGAGTTACTGTGCCGAATCTGCATAATCATGTGAGACGCGGATTTGTCGTTGTTGTAATTTCACGGAGGATGCAAGGTTTTCCATACTACTCGCCAACAGAGAAGCTCCCTCACTCTGCCCTTTTTTCCGCTGTGGGTGTGTTGGGCCTAGCGATTTGCGTTTGTTCATGCCACTAGTTGCTGTGTTGTCAGAGTTAATTTTGGACGACGCAGTGTGCACGGTTGTCGGCGTGCCATCCTCTTGCGCAACATTGTCGTGCACAGTGTGTTCATGCTGCGTGGCAGGCTAAAAAGGGAGCAGCCCGCTGCTGTCCTCGCAGTCTTCTTCAGGCGCCGGTGAAGTACCGTCATCGGGTGCCACATGTTCGAACGCTGCACCTGGTGTCCATGCATATTTTCGGTTGCTGTAGCGCCTTTGTACACCCTTCGCATGAGGTCCATGTGCTCCAACGGTTTTTTTTTTGAACTTGATTGCATTCTTGTCAACCTGGGAAAAACAAAAAAAAACCACAGGAAGAACTTCCGGAGCAGATAATGAAACAGAGAAAAATGGGGAGCAAACACAGGCAGCAGATTGACAATGGATGCAAATTGGGGTTCAAATGGGGAGCAAACACAGGCAAGCAGAATCCCACAAATACTGTTAACTAGCCTATAAATAACTGATTAAAAAACCACAGGAAGAACTTCCAGAGCAGATCGTAAAATATATATGTATATATATTTCATTCTTCGACCATCTTACATTATCTTTACATTTTGCTAGTTAACAGTATTTGTGCTTGTTAACAGTATTGCGATACAGACAGCAAATTATGAGATTCTATAAAAGTAATAGTACGAATGGTATGGAATTTGTTTATATAAAATAATTTTTTTAAAAATAAATAAATATTGTGTATATTCAGGAATAGAATTAGGAGAAAATTATGGGGTGTCATGGTCCCTACTTTCTCTGAAAAATTATGTTTACTATAACACTTTGACAATATATATTTTATTGTATAAATAAAATGTATTCTCAGTATAAAATATATATGTATATATATTTCATTCTTCTACCATCTTACATTATCTTTATATTTTGTACTATTTAAAGCAGGATGTGGATTTTTGTAGAAAAAAGAAGAGCACAAATACTATTAACTTGCCTATGATGGACTTCCAGAGCAGATTGGAAACCTACTGTTTCAGTGCAATAAACAGTACGTTGCCTAAAAAATTAAGCATTGAAAATAAGCTTAAGCATTGAAAATAGGAAACCTACTGATCTGTTACTGTAATTTGGCAAAAAAAAATTGAGCACCTAGTGAGATACAACAAACTAAAGTTCGTAAGGGCAACTCATAAAACAGTAAAAATAGAAGCAGACATATATATACATCCACACGTAACAATAGAAATACACCCCACCAGGTCATTAAAGTTGTAATAATAACGGTTTAAGTATCCATGTAGATGACCTAAGTAAAACTCAATGGAAATGTTACCTTTTCGTAATGCGCCCACCAGTCGTCAGATGCTTGTATCAAACCCGTGGCTTCATTGTAACTGATGCCGGTTGGCCCATGCCTCTGTCCATCAGTTTCGACCACGACTGCCAATCCTTTTTCAGCAACGCGTACTTGTTCTGCAGTTGCTTGACGTCATGCGCCTTATTTGTACGGTCCAAAAAGCCCTTGCTTATAGCTCAATATCCATGCATTGTCATTGTATGGAACCCTTGAAACCAACGTCCAACTCTTTGATAACAAGTTCCAAAAAAATCCGCACCGTGTCGGAGTCCCAAGATGCTTTATGCACGTTTGCGGACTGCTGCTGCGTCTGTTTACTACCGCGTTTGCGCAAAGATTTGGAAGGTGTCGACTGCGTTTGGGACTGCTCTATTTGCGCACTACAATGCAACAACAATTATGGTATACGTGGAAAAATTGGAAACATTGAAACTCATACTGCGAATAAAATAAAAAACATATAAACAACTGTGAAACATAGCTAAATTAGGCAAAAGGGCAAAAGGTTATAGTGTAATAGTTTAAACTACTATTAATTTGAGTTTTATAGTTCAAACATCTATTTTTGTATATCCTACATTCAGTTTCATAGTTCAAACATCAATTTTTGTTAATCTAATTTTGTTAATGAAAATGAACTAATACTTTAAATTAAAAACAAATCAACAAAAACAAAAAAATATTTTGGTTTAGAAGCTATATATATATATATATATATATTTCTTTTTTTTTCGTGTGTAATTTCTACTTTTGTGTCTCTTACTTAGCTAAGATAGCGTAATATATTGTTGGCCATTTACTAAAAAATCCTATATGTATGACTTGTAGTCACATAAATACTCTTGCGATCTTATAAATTGTATTCCATATTCCAAAATTTCAAATACAATATACTCACATTTCAAAACGCAATAAGATAAATAGTTGAAGCAAAACAAAATTTACCTTATTGTCATTTTCTAATAATAACATATTTAACAAAAACTAAATAAGTCAATACCATGAAGCTAGCACATGTATTCATTTAAAAAATAATACATTTGATAAAAATTTCATATGTAATGAACAAATGAATCATCTCCGTAGTTGGAATTTCTACGAATCGTTAAAGTAACAAACGGTGTACTTTTCCAAATGTAATGACACTATAAATGTCTATTGGGAACGAACAATTCATTGGTATTGATAAGGCAAAGTTGGATTGGTCTGATTATGAAATTAACAAATTTGTGATGAAAAAAAAGTTGAACATTCATATACGTATGCTTCATAATCGAGTAAATCATACAGGTAGGGATAACAATGATGATTGTGGCAAACACACTGTTATTGAAAGACATACACCCTAGCAATGTTAGAGCATTGCCAATGATTTGCAAAAACAACTACGAAACCCATAATATGACAGTTTGGGCCAAAAAAAGTAATCCAGTTGCATGCTATAATGCCAAAAGTTCCAGATCAGTATCCCAGTGGTTTTCTTTCTTCCATTTCTCCCACTCGCATCCTTTCCAGCAAAACTCTATGAAATAGAAAAAAAAATTTCATAACAAAATTCAAAAATTACAACAACAATCCATAGACACACAACAATCACAACAACAACGACAATTAAGAATTTATTGCAACTTCAGATAAATTTCAAGTAATTTCTCCAAAAATGCAGAAATATAATTGCAGAAAAAGAAATACTTGGAAAGGTTTTCAAGGTCCGTCATCTTCTTCCCTGAAGTTGGTCTTGTTCATCTTCAGAGAGAGAGAGGGTTCAACTGATTGTGAACTTCGAACCGAAATCGTGAGAGATGCTTAGATCGTGAAATAGATCGCCGAACCCAAATGAACATCTTACAACTAGATCTATAGATCTGGTTTGGGTTTCGGATTCATAGAGGGTTTCGATAGAGAGAAGAGAGGGTTTCGGTGTTACAGATAAGAGAAGAGAGGTAGAAAATAGGAAAAGTTTTGGAACAAAATCAGAGAAAGGAGAGCGAGAGTGAGAAAATTAATTTGCGTGGAAGAGATGTTACATTGTAGTTAGGGAGAAACGGGCTGGCGTGGTGTAGATCTAGTCAGAAGTGGTGCAGATCTAGGCGACGGATTGTCCGACAGCCGTCGGTTACTGTTAATTTGAGATCGAGTCGAGGTCAGACTTTCCCATGGCTGTTGCGGTGCTGCACGGTGAACGCTGCGACGGATCTCCGGCGGTCGCTGGTGTGGATAACTCTGCAGACGGATTGTCTCCTTTCGTGGCTATCTCGGCAGAACTCGACTGATACAAAGAGAGAGAGAGAGAGAGAGAGAGAGAGAGAGAGGGGGGAAGGGGATCTTCAGGTGAGAGGATAATATTGTGTTGAGGAAGGAATAAAAAAATAGGGCAAAATAGTATTTTTACCCTCTCTAGGTTTGACACAATTTTGGCCGCCCAAAACATGAAAATAGGATGACTTTTTGACTTTTTTGATAACTTTTTGGCTTTTTGACTTTTTCGGAGCATCCCAAACTTGGCCTAAATTCTTCACTGGCTATTTAAAAAATAATAATTGGGTCACTAGATATGCTATGTTTTTTTATCACTAAAATCTTTAAAGTTGTCTACATTAAATTTCATTGAAGAAGAAGAACAAGTTGACTACATTAAATTTTTTATCACCAAAGCTTTGTATGGAGAGACAATAGTTCCAAATAAAATTCAAGTTGACTCTGTTTTTTATCACAAAAATCTTTGTATGCTATGTTTTTTTATTAGTTGGCTCTGTGCTCATGGCTTTGTGCTTTGTGCTCATGGTGATAAAAATTAAATGTTTTTTATCATCAAATTTTGAGTAGTCATCAATATTTTCCATTGTAACTTCATGGAAAGCTTTTTGGGAAATGATAAAACAGGGCATGTATCTTTCCATTAAAAATTCATGAAAATAAAAGCTTTTCATTAGTAATTCAAGCTATTTTCTGTCAATATTTTGTGTAACCTCTTTTCCTCCTTAATGGTAAAGTTATACACATTGTGTTTACTTCCAATATTTAGCCATTAATTAGGTTACAGAACCAAACAATGTACCGTCAACACCAAATAATATCATGTTAATCAATTGTTTAAGTTATTTACACTAAGATTTTTTAATTATTAAAATAAAATAATTATATAAATGTTTGCTAACTGCTCTCTAAAAGAAAGAAGAAAACTAGCTATCTAATAAGGTGGGTCAATATTATTCTCCTATAATTTTTTTTTTTAGTGTCAACCGGTAAGAGATTATTTATAAATATGAGAAGAACTAGATCAAATACAACTCCAATAATACAATTCTAGAAGCCCAAAACTAACACAATAAAGAATCCTAATTAGAATAAATAAGCAACTTAATACAATGAAAAACTCTCATAATGGATGAAAAATAATCAATTTTTATATTTGACAAGAATCAACATTTTGATCTATTCATTCAAAGTGTATAGAAATGGCCTACTTAATTTATTGGGAGTTGTTTAGGGCATAGAGGATGACAAAAAAATACTTGCCAAATGGGAGCCCATTGTGACAAAGGTCGAGACATAGCTGGTAATGGAGTGGGGGGGAAAACCAATAGTAGAATTTTGATTTTTTTGCTGATAACAGCCCAAGTTAATTTAACTCCTAAAATTAACAATATTTGTCCTCCCATATTTCAATCAGGACAAATACTTAGAATTTTGCATTAATTCCTAAAATGGACCACAAAATTTGGGAATTAAACAGTTTGTGGCAACAAAACACATGAAATGAGATTAGAGCAAGCATTTGAAAATGTATAATTTTTTTGTTTTTGCTTTTGTCTCTCCTCCTTTTCTCTGTTTTGCTGATGACTGGGTTAGTTTATTACTTTGGTTTTTATTTTTTTCTTTTGTTATTGCTTTGGTAACGTTTGGTAAAAATGAAGAAGAAGAAGTTGACTACATTAAAGAGTAGTCATCAATCTAAAAATAAAAATTAAAGAGTAGTTGCAAAGACTACATTCAAGTTGACTCTATTTTTTATCACCAAGTTGACTCTGTTTTTTATCAGCCTTACCTCAATGAGCAGATAAACTGCTTGCTATGTTTTATTATTATATTGATGATAGGAGTTTGGTAGTTTCACAAGGCTAGATTCCTTATGCAAATCTTTTATTCTTTTTCTGATCAAATTGAGCATATGTCAAGCATATGGCAGTAGTTTCATTAGATTTTTATCAGCCGATAAAGAAAGTGATCAATTTTCGGTTGGTGAATAAGTACAGGAAATAGTAAAGAAAGTGAAATTTGGGCTCAAATTGTTTTTTTTTTAAATTTTAAAAATTTTCAAATTGTTTTTTTAAAAGATCAGTTTAAATTTTTAAACTTTCATCCCACAAATATTTTAAACTTTCCTCTATTTGGATTAAATGGAATTTTATCTCTTTTGATAGGCCTATGTGTTCTTTTGTCTAATCTTTTGTAATTATTTAATAGTAAGTTTTGAACACAAGAATTTTAGTTTATGTTATGGGTTTGGTGTGATTTTAGGGAGAGGATCTGGGTTTGATGTTTTTGTTGGGGCATTTTTTAGGTGGTTGTTCTTTTGGGATTCGTTTTAGGTTGCCAAGTTGTAAAAGTCACCTGTAGTTTGGCCATCATTTTGATTTTTGTTTCTCTAAACCTTAAATCAAAACACCTAGAATATATTGGAATCATGTTGATGTACAGTTTATACATAACCCATTTGGTTGAGCCAATATCTATTGGTCCAATTTGAGTTAGAATTTGAGTTAGAATTTGAGTTAGAATTTGGTTGAATTGGTCCAAGTCTGCTATCGTTTGTGTTTGGCTTTGTGTTTCCTTGATATGGGTTTGAGAAATTCTATTTCCACACACTTATTTATTTCTATGCACACACTTAATGAAATATTATTTTAATAACAATTATACCTTAAAGCAAAATTACTATAATGGTCATCAAAATATACCCCTAATATTATATCAAAAAAATTTCAATACACATCTTTTTAAAATAAAAAAAAATCTCAATACACATTTTTTGAGCAAAAACCCAAATCCTTCACTTCCCTTTGCAAAATCCAAATCCTTTGAACACCCCATCCTCTGTTCCCCTTCCAATTAAAACTTCAATTAATCAGATTCAACAAGGTCAAGCAAAAAGGGCCACATGAATTTGATGTTTATGTCAAAGCCATAAATTACCTGCTTTTAGGTTTGAAAGGCTTTGTTTGGCTTTGCACTAAATATAAGTGTTCAATGCATGCCAAATGTTTGACAAAATGTATAAACAGTGAGCTATATTTTTGGAGATGGATTGGGGAGCTGTTTAGTGGTGGTTTTGGTGTGATGGTGAACTGGTCATATATGTAATCTCTGTCTCTACTCGGTTATCTCTCTAGTTTCTCCCTTTTTTTTCTTTTTTTTTTTTCACTCTTCTCCTTCATGTATTATTTAGGCATCACAAAGTTCCTAATTAATTGCACAAAATAAAAAAATTTAAATAAATAAATAAACCAGTTATAAGAACAAAAAATAAATCAAAATATATATTGGTTAAAGAGATAGGTTTAGGTAGTGTGTGTATAAGGATAAAAGTTAGGGTATGATTGGAACGTCAAGTGTGTGGAATGAGAAGAATAACCAAAAACAAAATTAATAAGTATGTGCACTAAGAAATGATGTGCATTGAGGTATATAGGTGTGTGGAAATAGAATTTCCCTATGGGTTTCTATATGTTCAGGTTCGAATTTTATTTAAATTAAATTTTGGATTTTATTATCCGATTTGCTACCAAGTGATTTGGAAAAAAAACATTTGCTGCCAATTTTTGTCTCTCCTCCTTTCTCTCAGTATGTTGGGTCAGTATTTTCCATTTTATTTTCAATGTGTTGGGTTAGATTTTTTGAATTTCTGCCGTCGGATATTAACTTTTTGGAAATAAAAACTTATGGTTGTTTTTTTATTAGTAATCAAGAAAGCTTTTTGGGAAATGGTAAAACAGGGCATGTATCTTTTCATTAAAACTTCATGGAAATAAAAGTTTTTCATTAGTAATTCAAGCTATTCATGGTCAATATTTTGTGTAACCTCCTTTCCTCCTTAATGGTAAAGTTATACACATTGTGTTTACTTCCAATATTCAGCCATTAATTAGGTTACAAAACCAAACAATGTATCGTCAACACCAAATAATATCATGTTAATAATTTTTAAGTTATTTACACTAAGATTTTTTAATTATTAAAATAAAATAATTATATAAATGTTTGCTTTATAATTAATTATATAAAATAATTATATAAATGCCTCTAGACAATGAGGGGATTATGAGAGAATGTTTGCTTTGAATCTCAAACTTTTTATATTTTTTTAGTTTCTTCATATATTCTCTCTATATGATTTTTTTGTAAAAAAATATTACGACTTCTCTTTAAAAGTTACTCAGTCTTCTTATTTTGTATTTACTTAATATTAATATTAATAAAGAGTTCACACACAAAATAAAAAAAAATAAAAAATGCCTCCAATTTTGAAAATAAATGCAGTAAAAATGCCTTTGTTTTGAGGGGATTGAAAATAAACATTCATCTTCAATTTTAATTATATAAATGCCTCTGTTGTGAAAATGAGGGGATTATGAGAGAACAAAATAATATTTGTTTATAATTAAAAAAGTCTATTAATCCAGTGAATAAAAAATAGGGCAAATATTTTGTATATTTTGGAAAAAAACATTTGCTACCAATTTTTGTCTCTCCTCCTTTCTCTCAGTGTGTTGGGTCAGTCCATTGTATTTTCAATGTGTTGGGTTAGATTTTTTGAATTCCCGCTGTCGGATATTAACTTCATGGAAATAAAAACTTATGGTTGCTTTTTCATTAGTAATCAAGAAAGCTTTTTGGGAAATGGTAAAACAGGGCATGTATATTTCCATTAAAACTTCATGGAAATAAAAGCTTTTCATTAGAATTCAAGCTATTCTTGGTCAATATTTTGTGTAACCTCATTTCCTCCTTAATGGTAAAGTTATACACATTGTGTTTACTTCCAATATTCAACCATTAATTAGGTTACAGAACCAAATAATGTACCGTCAACACAAAATAATATCATGTTAATAATTTTTAAGTTATTTACACTAAGATTTTTTAATTATTAAAATAAAATAATTATATAAATGTTTGCTTTATAATTAATTATATAAAATAATTATATAAATGCCTCTAGACAATGAGGGGATTATGAGAGAATGTTTGTTTTGAATCTCAAACTTTTTATATTTTTTTAGTTTTTTCATATATTCTCTCTATATGATTTTTTTGTTAAAAAAAATATTACAACTTCTCTTTAAAAGTTACTTGGTCTTCTTATTTTGTATTTACTTAATATTAATATTAATAAAGAGTTTACACACAAAATAAAAAAATAAAAAATGCCTTCAATTTTGAAAATAAATGCTGTGAAAATGCCTCTGTTTTGTTTATAATTAAAAAAGTCCATTAATCCAGTGAATAAAAAACATGGCAAATATTTTGGCCAATATTTTGTATTTTGTGTTTGTGTTTGCATACCCCAAGTAAGCAAAGTTTGTTTGCAGCTTATGAAAATACAACTTCTTCAGGGGCCAAAGAGCTGTAGCAAACGAAATATTACACCCCTTGCACAAATGATTTGCTTAAGATACAATTCTTCCAACAATCTAAATCTACATCAAAGTTAAACATCTGCTTAAGTATCAACACCCCCACCACAAACGAAAGTTAAGGTGATTTGCATGTTTAAAATTCCCACTAGCCATTCATTGTATCAACATTCTCACATGGTTTTAATTTATGAAATGGGTTTGATTCTTTAATGGGAAATAGGTTTTAATTTAAAATTAGTTTGGTAGTATGATTACTTGATCTGAAATGGGTTTTGAACATCTGCTCAAGTAGAAAGCTAAGCCACTTTCAGTTGTAATAAAACCACCACAATGGATCATATTTAAATAGCAACTGTGTCATAATTAAATTTGAAACCCACAACAAAAATGAAGGTGTGCTTTGTTTAGTTTAAAAGCTTTATTTAGTTTAATTACAAGAAAGCTTTGTTTAGTTTAATTACAAGAAAGCTTTATTTTCTTTGACCAATATTTGGGTCAGACAGTTTTGGCCAATATTTTGTGTGTCTGTTTCTATCTTTTTTTTTTGTATTTTGTGTTTGTGTTACCATATGTAAGCAAAGTTTTTTCAGGGGCCAAAGAGTTGTAGCAAAACAACTTAGAATAAAGTGAAAATCAAAAATCAAACTGGTAGTTAAACAAACCATTTCAGAAACCCATTTTAATATTTTTGAAATAAAAAATCATTCAAAAACACATTTAAATCTAATCATTTTCAGAAAAATATTTACATGAAAATCACGACCTTTCTTCACCTTGCACCCAGTCCTACGCTTGCAGCTCACCTTGATGGATAACATGTTGAACAAAGAAATATCACCTCTCTTTTGGTGACACAGATGAGGCTCCAAATATTAATTCATTTCTTTGATATTGGGCAACAATTAAACAAATCACACTTTCTAATTCTGTTCATCTTAGTTTGTTCATCTTTCTCTCAATCTTGTTCTAATTTTTGTTCATCTTAGTTTGTTATTTGCTTTGTGATTCTAATGTACAGATGATAAATATTTTTCATATAATTTATTTTGAATATCTAGAGTTCTTAATTAAAAGAAAAATTTCAGAGACTTGACATTTTAATATTTATGTGTAATATGGCAAGAGAGTTTATGTTTTTTTTTTTGCACCTTTTTAAGGGAGTATAATATTTTATGTTGTATTTCAAAAAAATTCTGGTGAATGTATATGTGTGTGTATTACTTTAGTTGCCTTCATGAAATAATTATTCATTATTGCGTATAAAATGGTTTTGTTATATGGTGAATTTTTTTTTTTTTTTTGCATAAATTTATGTTTGGACTTTCCAAGTAATAAATAGTGAATTTCAAAATATTTATGATTATAATGGGTTTTAATTTTGGTTTTAATTTCATCTCTATAAAATTGAAGCCAATTAGGAAAGAGAAGAGTTTAAATTTGGACAATTGTTGTGCTCTAATTTTAATTTATCATTTTAATGTGATTATTAAAATAGATCTATTCTAAACGTTGGGTTGGCTTAGAAAATGTGAGTTTGATTATGGGTTTCTTAGAGAATGTAGATAGAGAGAGAGAGAGAGAGAGAGAGGGAAGGAGGGAGAGAGAGGGGGGGAGGGATTATTTGGGACTTGATTTGTGGTTAGTGCTTTGTGTTGTATAAATTAGTCTGAGAGGGAAGGGGCTGTTTGTTTTGAGCTATTTAAAAAGAAAGTAAGGGTGATTTTTTTAACTGATCTTCTTACAAGAAAAAAAAAATTAAACTCACATACTCAAAAAAATGTATTTAACATTTTATTATATAAAAAAAAATTGTACCATTCAAATGTAATATATTTGCTGTGTGATTCTAATATACAGATGATAAATATTTTTCATATAATTTATTTTGAATATTTAGAGTTCCTAATTAAATAAAAATTTCGGAGACTTGGTGTAACAACCCGACCCTCGTACATGTTTCCTGATATATTTTCAGTCCTTGTTTTGTGCTTTTAAATATTTACTGTAAAATCCCATGAGAAATTAAGGTTCAGTACGGGAAATCCATGTTTAAGGATGTCTATCTGTTCAACATGCAAAGTATCTGTTACATCTAGAATGGTTGAATCAGAAATTGGAAGCCTTAACGGCCTAGTTATCTGAAATTGATTATATATCTGTGATCAACATAATTTTTAAGTAATATTAGGCATGTTTATGAAATTTCAATTTCGGAATGATTAAACGATTGAATTTTGTCCTATATGCCTTTATTTATGAATATATATATATACCTAAGTCCTCTTGGGCTTTGATCAAAAACGTGAAACACCTCTTGGAGAGAAATAAGGGTTTGGAAGGAAGAGAAGAGGTCTTCAAGGGAGCAAGTGAGGAAGGAAAAGGGGTTGTAGAGATCCTAAAGCTTAAGGTATGTTTGATCTTTTGATTTGTCTCTCTTGAAGTTGAGTAAGAACTTCTCCATGTTATTGTCTTCTCTTGTGTTAAATTAGTTGGGTTATCTAGTGGAGAATTTTATCTTCAAGCTTGAATTCACTTATTTACTCAAATGGTGTGTGTGTGGGGGGGGGGGGGGGGTTGGATATGATTATGAAGCTAAAAGAAATAAGGCTCCAAGTAGGTGTAATCAAGTTGTGTTCATGGGTTGGAAGATCTAATTATGCATGATTCATGTTTGGTTAAAGAGGGTATACTCCTCCTTTGGTTGTTTTGAAACCTAATCTAAGTGGTGGATGAAATTCTACTTCAATCCTTGGTTTTTATGCCAACTCCATGGAATATATATTATATATACAATGTGTTATGTTTTATGAACATAAGGAATGTAAATTAAAGGATGAAATTTGAAAGCATAGTGACTTGATCAAGCTTTTAATCATGTTACCTTGTGATATTTCAATGATAAATTATGTTATAGTGAAGTTGGGTTCAAGTATTGCCTTAGTTTCATCTTGGGTTGCATGAGAAATGAAGTGATGATGCTTAAAATTGAGTTGAAACTAAGCTGCCCCAAAACAGGGCCATGGCCGCTTGAGCGGAGGCCTTGGGCGCTCGAGCGAAGGAAGAAGAAAAACCTGGAGATGCCTACTGTCTACGGCCGCTCGAGCAGAGGGGGATGACCGCACGTGCGGTGCTTGGCCGCTCGAGCGGAGGGTCTGGCCGCACGTGCGGCCCGGGCTGGAAAAGTGGTTCGCTTAGTTTTGCGTGCTTGACTCACTAGTATTTTTAGAATATTTTCTGATGATTTCAAGAGGGTTGTAAATTCATGCAATGTGTAATGATTCAGGAAATGATTTAAGAAAGAAAAGAGAACTAATGTGCAAGTTTTGCGTGTGTGCAGGACACACTCCGGGAGGAAGTAACACGTCATCTCAACACTGTGAGTAGTAGTACGTTTTACTTACAGTTAATGAATGCCAATAGCATTCTATTGTACATGTTGATTATGCACTTATGCGAATGATTAAGGGAATGTAAATGTATGATCACCTTGCCTACTCCCATGATGTAAGGGCTTTAATGCCATATGTTTCAAGGGCCTCGAGCCATATGTTTCAAGGGCCTCGTACCAATATGATTTCAAGGGCTTAAATGCCACATGTTTCAAGGGCGTTTACGCCGTATGTTTCAAGGGCTTCTAGCCACCATGTTTCAAGGGCCTTGTGCCATCATGTCTCAAGGGCTTAGCCATTATGTTTATGTTGCAAGATTGGGCGTAAGGCCGTCATGTACTTAGCACAGAATCAGACTAATTATGTGAACTCTGCATCTTTATATGCACTGATATGAATATGTTCAAGTTAAGCATCGTTGTATTTATGTATTACTATTCACTGAGCTCGGCTCACTCTCTATTATGTCTGTTTCTGTAGGTCACCAATCAGGTGGTCAGTCCTAGTCACGACGCCGCTTTCTTTTGTCAACCTCCGTGTGTACAGGCACTATACAAGGCCATTGATTTTGTTGAGCTGTTAAGATGTTGGCTTGTTTTTTTTTTTTTTGAGTGTCCATCTAAGGTGGATGTATATAACTTTCATGTTTTGTGTATGCCCAATTACCGAGCTGGGACTGTATATGTATATGTATATAACCAATGCTCCGGGTTATAGTTTGAGACTTTATCTATCCGCTATGATGCATGTGATGTATGAGATCCTGGCATGTAGAAGTAGCTCAATGGAGTTTATTTGCCTCATTATTTTTGTATTTCGTGCTTCCAATAAGGCCCCATATATTATGCTATCAGGTTACATGCCCATTTCTAAATAGGTCATGCCCAAACTTTTAGGGGCAGGTTTGGGGCGTGACAAGTGGTATCAGAGCACGAGTTGCTATCTCACACACGGATCCATTAAGCTGTAGGGTGTCTAGAAAAAATTTAGGCATCATGCATGACATCCTAAAAGTATAAGACAAGTTTGATGGCAACATTAAGTGTACTCTGATAATGTTAATAATTTTGAACTATGTCTATTGTATCTAATTGATTGTTATGTAGATCATGGTGAGAACAAGGACAGAAGATGCGGAAGATCCTACCTTAGCACGACTGGATAGGATGGAGAGGATGATTATGGAAATGGCGGAGACTCTACGGCAACAACAGCAACAGCCTCAACAACAACCGCCACCGCCACCGGTACCTCCACCGACAGCACAAGGTTTTCATGCTGAAGACCGGACTATTACTCTTACTAAGGAGTTTAAAAAGATGAAACCGCCATCTTTCAAAGGAGGAATAGAGCCAATGAAAGCTGAAGCGTGGGTGTTGGGAATAGAGAAGTTATTCGAAGTTTTTCCTTGTACCGAAGCTCAAAAGGTGTAACTAGCTGCCTTCACTCTTGAGGACGAGGCACGGAGGTGGTGGATGCTTACGAGAACAATCCATCCAGGGTTAACATGGGACAGATTTCTAGAGCTGTTTTATGATAAATATTTCCCTCAAAGCATGCAGGATAAAAAGGTGACTGGATTCGAAACTCTCAGACAAGGGAACAAGACTGTTGCTGAATATGAGGCCCAATTTGCAGAGTTAGCCCGGTTTGCACCGCACATGGTGGACACGGACTATAAGAAGGCACAAAAATTTGAAGGGGGATTACGGGGAGCAATTCTGGATCGAGTCAATATGTTGAAGTTACCTACCTATGTAGACGTACTGGAGAGGGCTGTTATAGCTGAGGGAAACCTTACTACTCAGAATCGGATCTCCGAGTGGAAAGGAAAAAGGCAGAATAATCAATGGTCAAAGGGGCCAAGTATTCCACCAAATAAGATACAAAATTCAGGGACTTCAAATACTTTTGCCCCTAGTCAGGGTACGATTCCTGTTTGTTCGGAATATGGAAGGAAACATTGTGGGACGTGCCATTGGAAGTCTAGAGCCTGTTATCAGTATGGAAAAACGGGTCATTTGATAAGGGATTGCCCTCAGAGGAATCAACGAAATGGCAATAGGGCTGCTACTAGTTCAGCGGGATCTACACCAACTACTAACACCAAGACACCGGTCAAACCTAACAACAATAAAGACACTGCGAGGCAAGGCAAGGTGTTTGCATTGGTTCCGGGAGATGTGCAAAATGCAGCAACAGTGGTGTCAGGTACATTTATGGTTCACGGTCATTCTGCTTCTGTCTTATTTGATTCTGGTTCTACCCATTCTTTTGTGTCAAAACTATTTGCTCCTAATTTAGATAAAATTGAAGAAAAACTGTCTTATATGTTATGTGTGTCTTCACCTTTGGGAGACTCTATGCTCTGTACTTTTGTCTATTTTGGTTGTGAACTCGAGCTTGGGGATATCCAGGTATATGCCAATCTGTTACCTCTTGACATGACCTATTTTGATATTATTCTGGGAATGGACTGGTTGGGTGAATATGGTGCAACTATAGATTGTCTAACGAAACAAATCAGTTTCCACCCTCCGAGACAATTAGAGTCTACCTTACAGGGACATGGCGTGACCTCTCCACCTTATTTGATCTCGGCAGCGAAGGCTTGTAAATTAATTCAGAAAGGATGTCAGGGGTATTTATGCAGTGTTTTGAAGGAGCAAGTGGTCAATGGAAATATTGACATGATCCCAATTGTTTGTGAATTTCCGGATGTCTTTCCTGAAGAATTTCCAGAGCAGTTGATAGACCGTGAAATTGAGTTTACCATTGAAGTAGTACCGGGAACTCAACCCATTTCGAAGACTCCGTATAGAATGTCACCAGTTGAGATGAAGGAATTAAAAATGCAGTTGCAAGATTTATTGGACAAGGGATTCATCCGTCCGAGTGTGTCTCTGTGGGGTGCACCAGTTCTGTTTGTAAAGAAGAATGATGGAACACTCCAGCTGTGTATCGATTACAGAGAACTTAATAAAGTCACAATCAAGAATAAGTATCCATTGCCAAGAATTGATGACCTATTTGATCAGCTTCAGGGGGCACAAGTCTTTTCCAAGATTGATCTACGGTCTGGATACCATCAATTATAGGTCAAGGATGATGATGTTGAGAAGATAGCTTTTCGAACCCGGTACGGTCATTATGAATTTTTGGTTATGCCCTTCGGAGTCACTAACGCACCAGCAGCTTTTATGAATCTGATGAACCGTGTCTTTAAGCCCTATTTGGATGAATTTGTGGTGGTTTTTATTGATGATATTCTCATCTATTCGAAGAATACAGAAACTCACGAGAATCATCTCCGCTTGATCCTTCAAACCCTCCGGGAAAAGAAACTGTATGCAAAGCTGAAGAAATGTGAATTCTGGCTACTAGAGGTGGCATTTCTGGGGCATATCATCACAAGATTGAGGCAATTGTGAAATGGCCAACTCCTACTAATGTGACTGAGGTGCGTAGTTTTATGGGGTTAGCTGGCTATTACAGGAGATTTGTTCAAGATTTTTCTAAAATTGCTGTGCCACTTACACAACTGACTCGAAAGGGAGTTGCATTCGAATGGTCAGAGGAGCGGGAATCTGCCTTCTAGGAATTGAAGACAAGGTTGACAACAGCACCAGTTTTGGCCTTGCCATCTGGCACAGAAGGATTTGTAATCTATAGTGATGCTTCGCATAAAGGGCTTGGTTGTGTACTTACGCAAAATGGAAGAGTCATCGCTTATGCTTCTCGACAGCTAAAATCCCATGAGAAGAATTATCCCACGCATGATCTGGAGCTAGCTGCAGTAGTTTTTGCTTTAAAGATATGGAGACACTATTTGTATGGCATTACCTGTGAAGGATATACCGACCACAAGAGTCTCAAGTACCTTGTTACTCAAAAAGAGTTGAATATGCAGCATCGACGGCGGTTGGAACTTCTTAAAGATTATGATTTCCAGATTCATTACCATCCTGGTAAAGCCAACACAGTTGCAGATGCGCTCAGTCGGAAAAGTATGGGGACTTTGGCAAGTTTGGTTACAGGGCAAAATGAATTAGTAATTGAATTGGATAAGATGGGAGTAGACTTTGTGCTACATGGACAGGAAGCTTTAATGGCAGCGATGATGGCCCAACCAACCTTACTTGAGGAAATTAAGTTGCATCAGACAGAAGATGAAGCTTTAAGGAAGATGTGTGATGAGTTAGGAACAAAACCAAAGTCGGGATTCAGTTTGGTAGATTCGGTGCTCAAATTTCAAAATCGAATATGTGTCCCCAATGTGTTAAACCTTAAATAAAAACTGATGGAAGACGCACATACCTTAAGGTTCTCAGTGCATCCGGGGAGTACCAAAATGTACCGAGATCTGAAGCAGAATTTTTGGTGGCCAAGTATGAAAAAGGAGATCGCGGAGTTTGTCTCTAAGTGTTTGCAATGCCAGCAAGTAAAAGCGGAGCATCAAAGACCTGCCGGTTTGTTGCAACCTCTTCCCATCCTGGAATGGAAATGGGAACATTTGACCATGGATTTTGTTGTGGGGTTACCACAGACTCCTCGGGGTATGAATTCAATATGGGTCATTGTGGACCGATTAACTAAGTCCGCCCACTTTCTACCAGTAAAGACTTAGTATAATGCAGATAAACTGGCGGTAATTTATGTAAATGAAATTGTGAGGCTTCATGGTGTTCCGGTCTCAATTGTGTCAGATAGGGATCCTAAGTTTATTTCCAGAATCTGGCAGAGTTTACAAGAAGCAATGGGTATAGAATTAAAGTTCAGCACAGCCTTCCACCCTCAGACCGACGGTCAATCCGAGAGAACGATACAGACTCTTGAGGATATGCTCCGAATGTGTGTGCTAGATTTTCAAGAAAGCTGGGAAACCCATCTACCGTTGGTAGAATTTGCGTACAATAATAGCTATCATTCGAGTATAGACATGGCACCCTATGAAGCTTTATATGGAAGACCATGTCGTTCTCCCGTGTGTTGGGCTGAAGTTGGAGATAAATCCTTGTTAGGGCCTGAAATTGTTCAGTTGACAACTGAAAAAGTTCAAGTTATTCGGGAAAGATTGAAAACTGCTCAAAGTAGACAGAAAAGTTATGCGGATAACCGACGGAGGGATTTGGAATTTAAAGTGGATAGTCATGTCTTCGTGAAAGTTACTCCGATGAAAGGACACCCAATATTCGGAAAGAGGGGTAAGTTGACACCCCGGTATGTTGGTCCCTTTCAGATTCTGGAAATAGTGGGTCCGGTAGCTTACCGGGTTGCTCTTCCGCCAAATATGAGTCAAGTACATAACGTGTTCCATGTCTCCATGCTTCGAGGATACCTTTCGGATCCGTCACATGTCATTGATTACCACCAAATTGAGTTAGATGACAAACTAATTTATGAGGAAAAACCAATCCGCATTTTGGACCGACAAGTGAGACACTTACGAAACTGAGAAATTCCAATGGTAAAGGTGGAATAGCAAGAACATTACGGAACCGACGCAATGTGGGAAAGAGATGAGGAAATGCAACACCAGTACCCATATTTGTTTCTGCCCTAAGGTACAACAAGTTTGGAGGACCAAACTTATTTAAGGGGGGGAGAGTGTAACAACCCGACCCTCGTACATGTTTCCTGATATATTTTCAGTCCTTGTTTTGTGCTTTTAAATGTTTACTGTAAAATCCCATGAGAAATTAAGGTTCAGTACGGGAAATCCATGTTTAAGGATGTCTATCTGTTTAACATGCAAAGTATCTGTTACATCTAGAATGGTTGAATCAGAAATTGGAAGCCTTAACGGCCTAGTTATCTGAAATTGATTCTATATCTGTGATCAGCATAATTTTTAAGTAATATTAGGCATGTTTATGAAATTTCAGTTTCGAAATGATTAAACGATTGAATTTTGTCCTATATGCCTTTATTTATGAATATATATACACCTAAGTCCTCTTGAGCCTTGATCAAAAACGTGAAACACCTCTTGGAGAGAAATAAGGGTTTGGAAGGAAGAGAAGAGGTCTTCAAGGGAGCAAGTGAGGAAGGAAAAGGGGTTGTAGAGATCCTAAAGCTTAAGGTATGTTTGATCTTTTGATTTGTCTCTCTTGAAGTTGAGTAAGAACTTCTCCATGTTATTGTCTTCTCTTGTGTTAAATTAGTTGGGTTATCTAGTGGAGAATTTTATCTTCAAGCTTGAATTCACTTATTTACTCAAATGGTGTGTGTGTGTGGGGGGGTTGGATATGATTATGAAGCTGAAAGAAATAAGGCTCCAAGTAGGTGTAATCAAGTTGTGTTCATGGGTTGGAATATCTAATTATGCATGATTCATGTTTGGTTAAAGAGGGTATACTCCTCCTTTGGTTGTTTTGAAACCTAATCTAAGTGTTGGATGAAATTCTACTTCAATCCTTGGTTTTTATGCCAACTCCATGGAATATATATTATATTTACAATGTGTTATGTTTTATGAACATAAGGAATGTAAATTAAAGGATGAAATTTGAAAGCATAGTGACTTGATCAAGCTTTTAATCATGTTACCTTGTGATATTTCAATGATAAATTATGTTATAGTGAAGTTGGGTTCAAGTATTGCCTTAGTTTCATCTTGGGTTGCATAAGAAATGAAGTGATGAAGCTTAAAATTGAGTTGAAACCGAGCTGCCCCAAAACAGGGCCATGGCCGCTCGAGCGGAGGCCTTGGGCGCTCGAGCGAAGGAAGAAGAAAAACCTAGAGATGCCTACTGTCTACGGCCGCTCGAGCGGAGGGGGATGACTGCACGTGCGGTGCTTGGCCGCTCGAGCGGAGGGTCTGGCCGTACGTGCGGCCCGAGCTAAAAAAGTGGTTCGCTTAGTTTTGCGTGCTTGACTCACTGGTATTTTTAGAATATTTTCTGATGATTTCAAGAGGGTTGTAAATTCATGCAAAATGTAATGATTCAGGAAATGATTTAAGAAAGAAAAGAGAACTAATGTGCAAGTTTTGCGTGTGTGCAGGACACACTCCGGGAGGAAGTAACACGTCATCTCAACACTGTGAGTAGTAGTACGTTTTACTTACAGTTAACGAATGCCAATAGCATTCTATTGTACATGTTGATTATGCACTTATGCGAATGATTAAGGGAATGTAAATGTATGATCACCTTGCCTACTCTCATGATGTAAGGGCTTTAATGCCATATGTTCCAAGGGCCTCGTGCCATATGTTTCAAGGGCCTCGAGCCATATGTTTCAAGGGCCTCGTGCCAATATGATTTCAAGGGCTTAAATGCCACATGTTTCAAGGGCGTTTACGCCGTATGTTTCAAGGGCTTCTAGCCACCATGTTTCAAGGGCCTTGTGCCATCATGTCTCAAGGGCTTAGCCATTATGTTTATGTTGCAAGATTGGGCGTAAGGCCGTCATGTACTTAGCACAGAATCAGACTAATTATGTGAACTCTGCATCTTTATATGCACTGATATGAATATGTTCAAGTTAAGCATCGTTGTATTTATGTATTACTATTCACTGAGCTCGGCTCACTCTCTATTATGTCTGTTTCTATAGGTCACCAATCAGGTGGTCAGTCCTAGTCACGACGCCGCTTTCTTTTGTCAACCTCCGTGTGTACAGGCACTATACAAGGCCATTGATTTTGTTAGGCTGTTAAGATGTTGGCTTGTTTTTTTTTTGAGTGTCCATCTAAGGTTGATGTATATAACTTTCATGTTTTGTGTATGCCCAATTACCGGACTGGGACTGTATATGTATATGTATATAACCAATGCTCCGAGTTATAGTTTGAGACTTTATCTATCCGCTATGATGCATGTGATGTATGAGATCCTGGCATGTAGAAGTAGCTCAATGGAGTTTATTTGCCTCATTATTTTTGTATTTCGTGCTTCCAATAAGGCCTCATATATTATGCTATCAGGTTACATGCCCGTTTCTAAATAAGTCATGCCCAAACTTTTAGGGGCAGGTTTGAGGCGTGACACGTGGCATTTTAATATTTATGTGTAACATGGCAAGAGATTTTTTTTTTGTGCACCTTTTTAAGGGAGTATAATATTCTATGTTGTATTTCAAAAAATTCTGGTGAATGTATATGTGTGTGTATCACTTTAATTGCCTTCATGAAATAATTATTCATTATTGCTTATAAAATGATTTTGTTATTTGTTGATTTTTTTTTGGGGGGGGGCATAAATTTATATGAATATATGATTATAGCATGAATGTATATGATTATAACGGGTTTTGATTTTGGCTTTAATTTCATCTCTATAAAATTGAAGTCAGTTAGAAAACAGAAGAGTTCAAATTTGAACATATGTTGTGCTCCGATTTTAATTTTATCATTTTAATGTGATTGTTAAAATACATCTTTTCTAAACAATGGGTTAGCCTTTTTCTTTTTCTTAGACGTTTATATTTTTATTTCTTTTTCTCTTGATTATAGCCCATTAAGTATTTTCTATCCATGACAGCTATTTATTTGAATAAAATTTTGAAATCCATGTTAACTTTTATTATTGCTAATTTTTTGTTTCTTGGTGTCTAAAATTATATAACCAAACATTTTTAGGTTGAAGTATAACAGTTATGGACAATATCACTATTTTTGGTCTTGTAAGTTTTTTTTTTTTTTTTAAAAAAAACTTATCATATCTAATTTTCTTCTAATAAATTGTTTTTTTTCTCATACTTTATAAGTAGATGGAGATTTACACCGAACCGTAATGTCACCTCCGTTTACTAATTTTCTTATTTATGTGTATAAAGTTTTATTTATCACTCTAAAGTTTTTGTATGTATAGGTTCGATTTCTTCAAGAAAGAAATGTTAATGTTGTTATCTGCGATGAGCGTGATCTTACTATTCGCATTCGTGAGGTAAGCTTAAAAGCCACTTGAACATTGAACATGCATTTTCTTATCATTTTAAAAATAATTTATAAATATATTCCACTTATTTTTTATAGGCAAAGGCAAAGGAAAAAGGCAAAAGAAAAAGACAAAGCAATATCAAAGGAAATAGAAAAGGCTATTCCTTTTGGCAAAGGAAAGGAAAATGCACATCCCTTGGTATGATTTCTCAACAATTTTTAAAAGTTTCTTTTTCGAATATTATATAATAAAAAAAATTATATAGATTTTTTTAGGAATTGCATAGTATCTGTGTGGGTGATTTTCCGACCACACTGCCCGTTTAGTAACCAGCTGGAGAGCACTGGCAGAATAGATGGCACCTGACTGACCTGCAACAGAAATATAAGAATACCGCGGTGGTTTCGACCACCCAGGGGCACTCTGACGATCAAGTCTGTATATCTCTCAAAGATAAATCAAGTACTAAACTCACAAGCTTGAGTATCAAAAGCATACCTTAGACCCATGGGGGTGCCTCTCTTTTATAGCCAACACAATCCTAGTCCCAAAAGGAGCCTGGCCCTAATGGACTTAAGATTACTGCTAATCTGGGACTCTCAGTGGGATTAGGATAAACTCTCTAAGAGTCTTATCTTTACCCAAACTGAAGCCTTCTCCCAATCTAAGACTCTTGTCCATATCCAAGTTGAGTTCCCTCTTCATTCTAGGACTCTTGTCCCTTATCCGCTTATCTCGGATTCCGATATCTTCGGAGATAACCTCGGCCTTGCCGAGATCACCTCGGCGTCACGACCAGGACACGTGGCACCTCGGCTGACACGTCGGCGTCATCTTGCCACATGTTGGTACTCAGAAAATATCTCTCCACAACTGCCCCCTAGGCTCTATTGCCTCGGCATTCTGAGGTGATGGAACCTACACTGTTCGTTCATCTGTGCCTCTCTGTCCGAGATCAAACTCACCGACCTCAAAGTTCCCTGGACCTTACTGTCCACTTGTGTCAAGTATCAAGATTCATGCTTTCCAAGCTGCTTGAAATCGCACCTCCTAGCCGAGGTTCTGGTTCCATTAATTCGTAAACTCCGAGAGCTTTTGTAACTGCTCCACTCACACTCTCTGGTGAGTTCCCGATTTCCAGTCATCTATTTGACTCCGGCAATTTTCATATCGGCGTTCATTTCTCTTGGTAGGTTCATAAACTCTTTTATTAAGCTCAATCTTTCATAACTCTTCTGAATCCGTTTACTTGCCCTCTGTGTTATTCTATTTTCGTCTGTTTTCAAGTCTTGAATTGTTTAATCACCTGACACTGTTCTTGTCATATCCGCTTTCTGTTGCTATTATCATCTCTGGTTCATTATTTTCTTGTTTCTTCACATACTTACTTAGTGCATGTGCACTTGGCTTTATTTTTGAACTTTGTCATCTTCTTGACTATTTTTCTCTTTTTTCATTCAATCCTTTGGCTTTTTCTCTTTCTAGCTCTTTTGCTTAAATCCGTCATTGTTCCAAGCTTTCAAGCTTTTGCAACTGTCTTCGTTCCTTTCCTCCGGTGAAGTTTACGTCATTCTGTCATTGTCGTCAGACTTCGGCAATTCTCATTCCAGCTTCCCTCTTTCTGGTAAGCCACTGTTCCTCCTGATTTTATTTCTTGTTGCTTTCCAAGAAGCTCTGCTTCATTGTTAATCACCATTGCTTGTTTTACCCGTTATTTCCAAATCATTTTCTTGAATACACATTGTTCACACATCTGTTGATTTTTACCACTGTTCTTGGCTTGACATACTTGTGCAATCTTTTTGTCTTGATTTCTTGATAGCTTTATTATCATTCTTGATTACGAATTACATTCATATTTCTGTTTTCTGTGTCTTTTTTCAGATTCTTGTTTTCAATCCTTGCCTTCAAACTCCGAGGTGCCAATCACCGAGAAGAGCCTTGATCAAACATTTCAGGAGATCGAGGCTGAGCTCGAGGCCGAGAAGGCTGCTGAGAAGTCTTCCCAACTGTCTTCTATATCCTGCCATTGATGCCGAGTAGTTTTGTTTTCAATTCTCTTTCTTCTTCTTCGGCTGAGCCTGAGCCGAGAAGAAAGAAGCGCTCTTCGTCGCCCTTCTGGACGAGGATTTTCTTCAGTGTCTCTTCACTCTTTTCGGCTGGCTCCTTGTCGACATCATCTAGGACCTCCATGTCCTCGTCTTCAATCTCTGCCTTCCCTAGTTCCCGAATGTTTGCAGGTAGTTTTCATTGCTGCCATGGAGCAATTCTTTGCCTGCAGTTGGTCTCCTCTGACTTCTTCAATCCCATGTTCTGTGGGGAACCGCAATAGTTGATGCAACGTTGAGGGAGCAGCCCCCATTGCATGCAACTATGGCCTTCCCAAGATGATGTTGTAAGGTGAAGGCGTGTCAATCACGACGAATTCTATTTTGATCTTCTTCTAACTGCTCTTGCATGATTCTATACTTAGAATATTTTGTATGCCTTTCATACTTTGCCTCATTTGTGCAATCTTCTCGGAGTTACATACCTCGGGTATAATAGCTACAAAATTTTTACTTCGGCAAGATACTGACCTGCAAACTTTTCATAAATTCTAACAAGTGTGAAACATATATTACTCAATGTTAACTTTGCAAACTTTTTCTCAAGTTTCAACAAGTGTTTAAACGGTGATCTCGGTCTAGCCTACTTGTAAATTGCTACAAATTTCAACAAGGATTAACATATACTGTAACAAGGATCAACAGGGATTAACATAACAAGTGTTAAACAATAATCTATTTGTAAATTGCTACGAATTTCAACAAGTGTTTAAACAACATACTTAGCTTTTTCCTCAACTTGTAAATTGCTGCAAATTTCAACAGATGGTCATATGTCGGCTTAACGTTTTCTTGTAAATTGCTACAAATTTCAACAAGTGTTAAGCATCCTTTTTGGTTTAACCAACCTGTAGAGTGCTACAAGTGTTTAGCAATAACCTCGGCTTTGCTTCAACTCGTAAATTGTTACAAATTTCAACAAGTGAAGAGAAACAGTCATCTCGGCTTAACTTCAACTTGTAAATTGCTACAAATTTCAACAAGTGAAGATAAGGAACCAGCTTAACTTCAACTTGTAAATTGCTACAAATTTCAACAAGTGAAATAAGGAATAATCTCAGCTTAACTTCAACTTGTAAATTGCTACAAATTTCAACAAGTGAAGATAAAGAACCAGCTTAACTTCAACTTGTAAATTGCTACAAATTTCAACAAGTGAAGATAAGGAACCAGCTTAACTTCAACTTGTAAATTGCTACAAATTTCAACAAGTGAATTAAGGAATAATCTCGGCTTAACTTCGACTTGTAAATTGCTACAAATTTCAACAAGTGAAGATAAGGAATCATCTCGGCTTAACTTCGACTTGTAAATTGCTACAAATTTCAACAAGTGAAGATAAGGAATCAACTTAACTCCAACTTGTAAATTGTTACAAATTTCAACAAGTGAAGATAAGGAACCAGCTTAGTTTAACTTCAGTTAAACATCATCTTCGGCTTAACTTCGGTTAAGCATCATCTCGGTTTAACTTCGGTTAAACATCATCTTCGGCTTAACTTCGGTTAAGCATCATCTCGGCTTAACTTCGGTTAAGCATCGTCTCGGTTTAACTTCGGTTAAACATCATCTGGGCTTAACTTCGGTTAAGCATTATCTCGGCTTAACTTCGACTAAGTATCATCTCGGCTTAACTTCGGTTAAGCATCGTCTCGGTTTAACTTCGGTTAAACATTATCTGGGCTTAACTTCGGTTAAGTATCATCTCGGTTTAACTTTGGTTAAACATCATCTTCGGCTTAACTTCAGTTAAGCATCATCTCGGTTTAACTTCGGTTAAACATCATCTTCGGCTTAACTTCGGTTAAGCATCGTCTCAGCTTAACTTCGGTTAAGCATCATCTCGGTTTAACTTCGGTTAAGCATCGTCTCGGTTTAACTTCAGTTAAACATCATCTAGGCTTAACTTCGGTTAAGCATTATCTCGGCTTAACTTCGGTTAAGCATCGTCTCGGTTTAACTTCGGTTAAACATTATTTGGGCTTAACTTCGGTTAAGCATCATCTCGGCTTAACTTCAGGTAAGCATCATCTTGGTTTAACCAACTTGTAAATTGCTACAAATTTCAACAAGTGGTAAACGCATTCTTCTTCTCTCTGCCCCCCCAGTGTGAACTTAAAATCCACTTGGGTTCTCATTACACATGTAGCTTCGACCTTGTCGTCGAGGTTTAATTCAAGCCGAGGTTGTTTGCCTTGGTTTCTCTATTGATCTTACTTGGCTCCAACCTGAGTTTGATTTTCGGCCTCGCATCGGTGAGCCGTTTCTCTTTTCTTGTTCCGACGCCTTTGTTCCCGGCATGTCCTTCTCGGCCCTAGCATACTTCTCAATTCTGGCCAACTTTAGTATGATTTTGTGTGTTTCCTTTTTATCTTCTGGGATCTGAGATCTGCACATTGTGCTCTTCTCTTCTCGGACTTAGGTGCTGAGATCTTATCTTCTGGAATCTTGGATCTGCTCACTCAGGTTGAGCTCTTCTTTTCTCGGACCTACTCATCTAGGCCGAGATCATGTCTTTTGGGATCTGGGATCCGGGATTTGGAGTCCGGGATCTTCTCACTCAGGATGAGTTCTTCTATACTTGAATGTTATTTCCTTGGGAGTGCTCATGCCCCCTGTCTTTGCATCCCTTCTGGAAGGGTCTTCGTTCCTCCGCAGGTATCTATCCTTCCATACCTAGAGGTCATCTTCGTTGCTTCGATCTGTTGTCTTTGGTACGTCACCTTCCTGGCCGGCTTCTTTCACTCCGTGACTCTGGTCACGAGTGTCTGTGTTGCTATTGTCCCCTTCAACGTCGAGATCGATAGGTCTTCCACTCCCAGTAGGAACGTAGTCTCTAATCTGATCATTCTGTCCGTCATTGGCCATCTATTCTTCTTTCTTTCCCACAGACGACGCCAAATTGTGTTGGTGATTTTCCGACCACACTGCCCGTTTAGTAACCAACTAGAGAGCACTGGCAGAATAGATGGCACCTGACTGACCTGCAACAGAAATATAAGAATACCGCGGTGGTTTCGACCACCCGGGGGCACTCCGACGATCAAGTCAGTATATCTCTCAAAGATAAATCAAGTACTAAACTCACAAGCTTGAGTATCAAAAGCATACCTTAGACCCATGGGGGTGCCTCTCTTTTATAGCCAACACAATCCTAGTCCCAAAAGGAGCTTGGCCCTAATGGACTTAGGATTACTGCTAATCTGGGACTCTCAGTGGGATTAGGATAAACTCTCTAAGAGTCTTATCTTTACCCAAACTGAAGCCTTCTCCCAATCTAGGACTCTTGTCCATATCCAAGTTGAGTTCCCTCTTCATTCTAGGACTCTTGTCCCTTATCCACTTATCTCGGATTTCGATATCTTCGGAGATAACCTCGGCCTTGCCGAGATCACCTCGGCGTCACGACCAGGACACGTGGCACCTCGGCTGACACGTCGGCGTCACCTTGCCACGTGTTGGTACTCAGAAAATATATCCCCACAGTATCATATACTCTTTTTTATGTAGATTTTTTAAAAGTTTCTTTTTCAAATATTTATTTAACTCTTTTTATTGAATGTAAAATGTTTTTCTGGAGCATGCTAAAGTAAGCATTTGTACAACATGCTAATGCATTTGTATGAACATTAATCTGAATTTTTAATATGTTTATCTATTTGTATGAACACATGTTGCATTTACAACATAACATAATAAAAATGTAAAAGAAAAAAAGAAAAAGGAAAAGAAGAATAAGGAACAAATATGTGATGAAAAAGAAACTACATAATATAATTTTTTTATAAGAAATTCTTAAGGAAATAAGAAAAAGACAAAAATAAAATTTAATATAACGGAAAGAACAAGAAGAGTGAAAAGGAAAGTAGAAAACATTACACGCTAATATTCACATTTTACGTACCCAATGAACTAATATTTACCTTTTCAACGTACATTTTGTAAAAAGATGGGTAGTTTCTTTAAACCAATAAGTGCATAGTGAGTTTGCAGTTTTGTGTGCTTAATGTGTTTTCAAATTATTTTTTCCTCCCTTTTTAAATTTCATCAATACATGCATTGGTTCTTATATGACCAACAACTCAACCGAGTGAAAAGGAAAAGTTAGTTAAAAGGAAGAAAAAATACATGATGAAAGGGAAGCAAGAGAGGGGATAATCTTTACATTTTAGGCATCTACTTATAGAATATTTTCATTTTAGGCACACAATGATAATATGTTATCAAAAGCTGCATTGGCCCAATGTGCACGGCGAGAACGAGAAAAAAAATCAAAAGCCATGTTCTGCATACCAATTGGGACAACACCTGCGACGAGAACAAGAAAGATCAAAGGAATGTATTCACCCAAGACACCATTCTTTAACACCAAATTGGTAAACAACTATGTTTAATTAACCCCACTTGATCTTGGAATATTCTACAGGCCTGCTCTTACTATTACCACTTTATTATATAGATTTTAATTTGTTCACAATTCATTTCTGTCATACTCCTACAACCCCATCTAGAAATATTGGTGTGGTCATCCATGATGAGCACGATCTTAATGTTATATGTGTTCATGCGGTAAGTACAAAACCAAGTCAAATATTGTATGTATTTTATTTTTATAAGATTATATAAGATTTTTTTAATCTTTTAAATATTTTGTTTATATTTGTTAGGAAAAAGAAAAAGAAAATGTCAACCCAATATGGAAAGGAAAAGAAAAGAAAAGATGGCTCCTATTGACAAGAGAATGACAAATGCATGTTAAGTAGTATATATTCTTTTTAAAAAATACGATGCAAAACTAATCAAAATTTCGAATAGTTAAAAGATATGAGTGTATAAAATGAATTTGTTGTTTTATGTTATTTTTGTAGAATGATAATATAGTTTCCTGTAACTTGCTATTATTTGTATGTTTTTTTCAAATTTAATTATTTTTATTTTGCATGGATACATGTGCATGTATAATGTACCATCCATAAGTTGCTACTTATATGAAGAAAAAATATATAAAGAAATGAGAAACTAAATAACATAGATTTTTAATAAAAAAACAAAATGCATGAAGAAATAAATAAAATAAAGATAACACTATTAAAGATATAAAATAAATAAAATAGAAAAACAAAATTAAGAGAAAGGAAAGAAATAAGAAGATAGTTCCATTTTAAGCACAAAATATTCACATATTTTGCATCAATGATAAAATATTTTCATTTTAGGCACAAAATGATAATGTAATATCAAAAGCTGCATTGGCCCAACGTGCACGGCGAGAGCATGGAAAAAATGAAAAGCCATACTTTGAATTTCAATACTTGCAACGAGAACAAGAAGGATTAGAAGAATGTGTTCAACTAAGACAACCTTCTTTAACACCAATTCGTTGCGATCACACTTGCTTGGAGTAAGAAACAATAACTAAAGATTCTCATTTGGCACAAAAACGAACAATGGCTACCCATCATTCTATATGTTCGTTTTTTATGCCAAGCACATCTTTAGCTCCACAAAGGAATCGATAAACTACTATGTCTAATCTTCAAATACATACTTTTACTCATACCGTTTTGTTTTACAAAATTTTATTTATACACAAATATTCGTAGGTTTACTATTATAAATCGATTTCTTCAAGAAGATCTATGTACTGATGATGAATTAAAAGATATGCCTATGAGTACATCGATTGACGCCCGGGCATATAAAGATTCTTGCTGCCATTATCTTGGCAAGATGGATGTATTATGTCCTCATTGTTAGCCTTACATTGGATGGATGAAAAATTGACAAAATCATCTATGAAGCGCCCTTTATTCGGAACTTGCTGTTTGGAATGAAAGATTAGGCTACCTTTACTTATTACACCCCCTCCACCACTTCAGGCGTTGTATGATGGGAATAATGATCAGTCAAAATCCTTTCGAAGTTATACTCGAGTGTACAATGCAGCCAATGCTTTTACGAGTCTTGGTGCTACATTGAATCATAGAGTACTCAGTGGAAAGGGCCCTACATCATTCACAATTCGTGGGGAATTGCAACATTGAACAGGATCACTACAACCACAACTAGGGCAGGATACGAGTTATGCTCAATTGTATATCTATGACCCATATTCAGCTTTAGAAATTCGTAATCGTAGATATCCTAACTTGAGAAGGGATGTTCTTAAAACTATTCAGGATAGTTTGTTGCAAGTCAATGCATTTGTAGATAAATTTCGCCAGGCTCATGCCATTTTACATCAATTAGACTCGGCATGACACAATCTACCTATTCATCTTCATTACAATTCAACAACTAATCGACGTCGATATAACTTACCAATTGTAGATGAGATTGCAAGTGGAGACTTTCGACAAATCTTACCAGTTATACCCAAAAGAGTTCGTGAGCAAATTGTGAATGCATTATTAAGACACTCTGTTCTATGAAAGCATTTATATATATCTTAACTTTAGATTTGAATATCCGCTTGAATCATAAAAGTCATGAAAATGCTAATTTTATAAATTTCTTAATGGAGGTAATACTATTTTAACCTTTATTATATATATTATTTTAAATTTATAAATTGTGTTTACACTCTTACTTTTTTATTGATTTCACTTTTTTTTATGTTGGGACCAATCCTCAAGAAATCGTTAACCTTCCATCAACAATACACAAATGTCAAGATTTGAATGAATTACTCTCTACATTTTATGCACAATTGAATATGATAGAGACGTCAACCCCAATATTTTTAATTGAACGCACAATTCTATGTGTGCGTAATGATGATATCAGTGACATTAATACTACTGCGTTAAATATCTTTCCAAGAATATTATATATTTATCTTGCAGCAGATAAAATGTCTAAAGATAATGAAATTGATCCTACCATTACAAATAGATATCCTAATGAATATTTAAATTCATTGGATCCTCCTGGGCTGCCAACTTTTAAGTTAGTTGAAAGTAAGTTGTCCTATAATATTGCTAAAAAACATTGCATCGAAAGATGAACTATGTAATGGTACAAGATTGATGGTTACTAGGTGCGGCACTTGCATAATTGAAACTCAAATTTTAATTGGAAAAAAATTTGACAATTTGACATTCATACCGAGGATATCTTTAACACCATCTTCTTCATAAATGTCTTTTCAAATGACAAGATGTCAATATTCAATCCAATTGACATATGCCTTGACCATTAATAAATCTCAAGAGTAATCTGTGAAATTTGTTGGGATTGATTTGCGTATACCGGTGTTTAACCATGGACAATTATACGTGGCATTATCTAGATGTATATCATTTGATCATATAAGTATTCTTTTTTTTAAAGATAATTTGAATTCTACTATAAATATTGTTTATCCTAAAGTGTTTTTGTAATATTCTATATAGATTAAATGACGTTTTATCATAAGGTAATCATATAAAATTATTTCTATTAATTATATAATTTTTTATAAAATTTCAATTTAATAATAATTTGAAATTTGGATTTTTTTAGAATTGGATCGAAAAATCTATAGAGCTTAAAAGGAGAAATACAACTAACTTGTTTCGATGGGAATGTAATAAGGTAATTTCAATATCCAAGTATTTTGATATGTATATTTTTTTTGTTGTGTATATTCTTCATTCGGAATATATACAAGTTGATACAAAGACTTTTTGAAAAACAATGAGAAGAAAGTTTAGATAAACACATATTTGAAGACATGTTATTGACACATCTTTTATAAAGCATACATATTTTGACAAGCTTTAACTCACTTTCCGTAAAATTTTAACCCATTCTTTTGGTGTTTACACTTTTAACTTTAATTTCTTTTTTTTTTTGCTACATTTTATATTTTGATATGCAATATAACTTTAGATCTTATATATTTATTTCTTAATTTGCATTAAGATTAGGGGTAATGGTAGAGGGCCACAATTTTTGTGGCTCAAATGGCTCAAAACTGTCAAAACGACGTCGTTTTGAGCACAAAACATGCCAAAACGACGTCGTTCTGACAGTTTTGAGCCATTTGAGCCACACAAATTGTGACTCTCAAACATTATTCTAAGATTAGAGAGAGTTGTTATAAGTTCTTAAAAAGAAAAATATTTTAATATATTTTTTTAATATCTTTATCAAAAAATAACACAAATTTCATGAATTTTACCATAATACATATAAATTATAAGAAAAATGCTTGGGAGCACTAATTAGTGCTCCCACTAATTAGGTGGCAGTGGGTCCCGTCATTAATGATGTGATGTTTTGGTCTTGGAATTGTTTTTTTTTTTTTTTTTTTACTTTTTTAATGCATTAGTGCTATTAATGGTGATATTTTTAGTGGGATGAATCATTATTGAAATTATAATTACATTTTAATTTTAAAATTACTTACACCGTGCACGGACATTCCAATGACTAGTATTCCTTTGAGCAAGTAAACCAAAATCAATCAACATTTCAAGTACTAAAAAAATTTTAAAAAAAAAAAAATCAAAAAAACAAAATTACAGACAAAATTTAAGAAACCTAAATGGATTTAAACAGTGAAACAACCACATAAAATACTTCAAAGAACTTGCCTATCAGCAGCTTCAGCAACAATGGGCAATCTAGGAAGCTGACCCAACAAACAAGAAGAAGACCCATAAATCAAACACACCAAAAGGTACAAAAAAACAGTACTATCTAAACTCATCAACAAATCCAATCCAAACCCATCTCTAGGATTGAATGTCCTCTCCAACAAATCAGGGAAAATCAAAAGCACATCAAGAACAATCGCTTGCATAGTGTTGAACCTCACATACCTGCTGAAATTAGGGTTTCTTACAACTACGAAGTAGAGAGTGAGGAACACCAAGAACCCATTAAAGGGGAAGCTCTTGAAGATCTTGATTGCTGGGAATAAGGGTTGGATTAGGGTTTGAATGGGCGTGAATTGGGTGAGGACGTACTTTCCGTACTGTACACCGTCGAAGAATGGGTAGAAGTAACAGACGGCTGAGATTAAACGATCTGGAAGGTCGGCGGAGTCGTCGTTGCTGCTGCCTTTGGAATGGACGGTGGTGATGGGTTTTCTTCTTCTGGGTTTGATTGGGTTGAAGGGTTTGAGTGATGGGTTGTTGGTTAGAGAGAGAAGAGATGGGTTTTTGAGATTGGTGATGAGAGAAGAAGTGAGGGGCCTTGGAGAATATAGGAGAGTGGTCATGGCCATTATTGGGTTGAGAGAGAATGAAGAGAAAGTTGTAGAGAGAGAAAAGAGAAAAATGAGAGAGAGAGAGAGAGAGAGAGAGAGAGAGGTGAAGATTGGTGAAAAGAAGAGGCAAAGAAGAATATCTGAATTTTAGATATCATGGTATGATCTGGACCATTGGATGTGAATACATGAGGTTTTGACCAGATTGGGCCTTGTTCAAGCCCAATTTTATGAAAAATTATTGATTGATTTTGAGGTGTCACCTGGCCATGCCTCATACCAATTATAATTCATTATTTTTTTTTATATTTTTTTAATTACTTAACACAAAATCATAAATTTTACCCTTACCACCAATCACAATACCATTGGATCACCAAGTGGCGGTGTCCAATACTAATTAATAATTTTTCCAATTTTATTGAATATGTCTGGCCCAACATAGAGTAGTCCTGGGCCTTGCGCGAGCCCGAGAAACGTGGTTCAACAGTGATTACATAAACTCCATTTGACAGGAAGAATATTAAATAAAAAATGAAAGATATATGGAGATGCCACGTGTACAACAAATATTCTGCGGTTATATTTCTTCTACTATAAAATAATTAATTTTTTTTTGAGTTAATTATTTAAAAATTCTATTTACAAATATTATGGTAGTTTGTATAAGATGTTTTGAACCAATAAGTTATATTTAGTAAAATTGTTAATATTATCAATTTTTTTCAATTTTTAAGACTAAGAACATTATCAATTTTGTATAGTAATATTTCAAATAATTATTTCACTAACTGATAAAAAAAAAACAAAGCATGAGATTAAATATTTTTATCTTTCTACTTATTGATTTGATTCAACTATCCAATAAAACTGAGAATATTATTAGTTTTTTCAGTTTTAAAACTGAGAATATTATTTTTTTTTTCATTTTTAATTTTTTTTTTCTTCTAGTTTTCCATATCAATATTCCATCATCATGCTCCTTTATAAACACAAAATTTTCAGTTTTGCACAAAAAATAATTCAGTTTTTTTTTTTATAATTTTTTACACAATTTTTTTTTTAATTTGAAAGTTGATATTTTAAAGTTTTGAAAATTAAAATAAATATCAAATCATCATATTCTTTTTTAGATAATCAAAAATATGAACAACCATTGTTTGAAGGGCAATTCCGATTATTAAAAATTTAATAGGATTTGAAGGTCTAAAAAATCTTAGTTAGAACTTAATGGAGTACAAGTTCATAAATTAAGACTGGTGTGTGAATGCCCCATTATTTTTTTAAGTATTTACATGACAAAAAATAATTACACCTAATTTTGTATGAAAAAGCTTTTAAAAATTACCATTAAAAAAAGCTAAAATAAATTAAAATAAAGTCAAAAAAATCATTAAAAAGACTAAAAGTCACCAAAAAAAAAAAATCAATCATATACACAAATCATTCAAGTTTTTTTTTTCTTTTTTTTTATAATAAATTTTTTAAAAAAAAATATCATTTCCAAAGGCATTTACTTTTTTCACCTTAGAAAAAAATAAAAAACCAAATCTCAAAAGTTAATAGCGTTTTAAAATTTGTATTATATAAGAGTGGAGCCCATTTAAAAGTAAACTTAAAAAAAAAAAAAGTAAATTTAAAATAAATGTATAATGGTCGTGCATTATTTGATTCAATTTTTACTTATAATTTATTAGATAAAAATAATTTTAAAAAAATCTAATTATCTAGAACTAAGAGAAGGATGTTTCTAATTTCTGCATCTAATTATCAATTTTTAGCATTTAATAAATTACACCAAACGAACCAAACTAGCAAACAAAATATCTAAAGCATTGGAGGCCAAGAAAAAAAAAAAAAAAAAAAAAGGTAAGTAGGCTAGCTAAAGTTTATAAAGCTCCGACTCTAATGAGCTCATAGAAAAGCTCATTGGAGGTGCCCACTATAGTTCTCTTATTTAGCCCAACAGATAATAAACCCAGTCCATCCATCGTTTAAATAAAGGATAAATTATTCAGACGTCTTTTGTGAAAAATGTATATTTTATTTAATTTCAAAACTTTTTAGATAAATTTAAAAATTTTATATCTATTTTATCTTCTCCTCTCTTTCTTACACCTTATTTCTCTTTTTCATCTCTCTTTTTATAATATCAATGGTGGTGGCGATGATGACGACCACGCCTTCCTTCTTTTCTTTCTCTTTATAATACAGTCACCAACGACCACTATTGATTGAGATTTATGGACAACCACCGAACACCAACTCGTTACGTCGTGCTCACCAACAGCAAAAGAGATGAATTTCTAGGGAAAAAGATAAGTAGATTTACGTTAAATCGAGATAAATCTAAATAAAAAAATAGTTATCGGAGTACAAGTATCTTTCTATATTTGTCTTTTTCCTTCGATATCTTAGTTTTAGTACTTTTTTTGTACTACACACTTAATTTGAACACGGCGTTTGTTTACAAATTTTAAAATTTAATTTCACGTCCACTTTTGAAAATGCGGTCGAAAGTGAAAAAATTTGGACTAACCGATCGTCCGGCCGGTTGACCGAAACAGTGCATTTTTTTTTTTTTTTTTTTTTGGCAATTGACATGTTCATTTTTATATATTCGAAAAAAATATTTTCCGAATTTTAATTTTTTTTTATGTGTTTTAATAGAATTTTAAGTTGTATGTTTATTTATGAGTTGTAAGTTTTTGTATCAAATATTATATGTCACATCAAAAATTTCTCACGCAATTCAAAACTCTTTCACCAAACAAATTTTTCATACTCAAACCATAATTTTAAAACTCACAAATTAAAAATACAACTCCTACTCTCAAATCATAATTAGAAAGCTCTACCAAACGCAACCTTACATTTTCAGATTTATTTTATTTTATTTTATTTTTTGTGTGCGCTGAAATGAATCATTTTTAAAACTTGTAAAATTTTACAATCTCATAACATATTTTTCAATTTGATTGATAAAGATAAATACTCAATAAAATCATACTTTGAAACTTTAACATTTTACAGTTTCAAAATTTACTTTTCAGTTTGATCAACATTGAAAATAATTTGCTTAAACCCAACAAAAATTGAAAATAGCATAATTTTTTTTTCATTGTTACTATTTGTTATTCTTAGATTTTTATTTTCATTTTTTCTCAGTTTATCAAATTTTGTAATTTTTTTCAATTTTTTTTTCCTGACGATATTCTAGACATTTCATGAATCTTCGACGATATTCTTGATGTCCAGTGAATATTCTAGATATTCCGACGACTTCCAGTAACGTTCAGAATATATCAACGATACCCGGCAAATTTTCGACGGTAATGGAATGTAACACTATCTTTAAATTTTTTCTTTTAAATAAAATTTCTTAATAACAATTAAAAATATATAAGACTAATTGATAAAAATATTTTATTTTGTGACTAGATAAATTTTGCATTTTGTATATAAAACTTATCAGTAGGTTCCCCTTAAAAAAATTGTCAATAATTGCTATCCTAAATAATTTTCCCAAGATCAAGAAGGTGGTAAAGCTGTCCCTTTTTTAAACAAGAACTGAAGCTAAGGCCTCATTTGGCAACTTGAAATCTCAAAAAATCACTATAAATTTTCACATCACTCTCTCTACTTTTTGTATATCTTTTCATAAAAAATCAAAAAATTATTAAAATAACATGTTCCTAAACCAAGCCTAAATATGCAAAAAAACACAATAAAAACACTTCAAAGCCGCAACACCCTGTATATATATATATATATATGCCATTCACCTAAATCCAAATTGAATTTAATGGCTAATCGATAGTAAGGTCCGTCTAGAGTGAGAGACATTTCTGAACAATAAAGAGTATTTCATATTGATGCAATAGGGAATGAATTATACAATACCTTGCTTTACAAGAAACTCTCCTGGAATCTAATGAAAAGAATCGAGCATGGTATCAAGACCAACGTCCCTTCTAACAAATATCATTCCATCTGCTGGAGTTCTGAATTGCCACATAGGCAAATGAACAATAAAATGGTCCACACAGCCTTACTTTTCTGGCAAACAACCACCAGGGTTAAGGAGTAACAGACTTTGGTTAAACCTTTCCTGTCAGCAAAAATCGCAAGTGAAGACCCTCCTCCCCTCTACTCTCTTTTTATGGCAGACTACAATGAGAGAGAGAGAGTCTTGTTTAATTACTTCGCTATATTAAATAGATAAAATGGGGTTTAGAGGTAACTCTACGGATACGTGCTCATCTTTCTCACAAAGGGTACAAAATTATTCCAGTTGTCGACCCTGAAAATCTTATCGTTCATTCTAAAACAAGTAAATGATCTTACAGACTCTTCCTGTGGGAAGTAACAGTTGGTGTATATTTGTTGTAGTGCAACCTGCAAAAGAAAATGGGTGTCTTTTTACTCTAAAGTAGGTGGAAAATTTTATTAATACGAGGCAATGCTATTTTAAGAGGAATGGTGGAAAAACAATAAAACTAGAGGAATAGATAAAATAAACAATAAAGCTGTAGGGCTCAGAAAAAGAAAATAGAAATAATGATGAAGAAATTATAACTGTCCTTAAAAATTTTAAAAAAGCAAAGACACGCGTAAATGTCCAATGTTCCAAGATATATGCGAAGGAAATTCTCATGTTTTATGCTATTATTCCTCCAGTTGATCAGTAAAATGCATTTATGTATGATTTAAGTTACATCCCCCAGCCCCACCATAAAAGAAACAAAAAATATAGAACATTTTGTCATAGGGAAAAACATGAAATGTGACAAAAGAATGATGTTAACAAGCTATACACCATTTCAGCAATTAAGTTTTTCAGCACTTTTGGTTTTCAAACATGATCAAGATTTCTGGATTTTATAAACCACCATAAAATATAGATTCAAATTATAGTCCCTGATTATGCTGCATCTGTAGCATATTGGTCTCACATTTGAATGACAGTAGAATGATTGTTACACATGCCCAAAAGCCATAGGCATTTCTGCGCAAGCATTTGCATAAGAACATTTATAAGAAGAAAAAAAAAGTGTCATGCAAGCAACCACACAATGCTAACTTGATTACTGCATATAGATATTGGTAAAATTGGTTAATATTTTGTCAGTTTTATTTCATTTTACTTTCCCCCAGTGGCTTATAATTATGCTGCTACATAAGGTTGGCTTTCATAACTTGGATCAATGTTATGAAACTTCAATGACAGAACATTCAAATATTCCATTCCAAACTTAAGTAAAAAGATTGAGAGAAAGCAAGCAATGTGTGTAGAAAGAATGATATTTACCTTGTCAAATCGCTCATAAGAATTTCTTCCAGTCAAATGTATGATCCTTTTCTTCGACACATCCCTAATCTGGGATAACTCAATTGAGAGCGACTTAGAATAAACAATAGGCATAATAGAAGCACATTAATAATAACCATTATATCATAAAACATAGTCCTACAACAATGCCAGATACACTTCTTGATAAAGAAAAGTATAAACACTGCCCCTTCTCTCAGATATCAACTGAATTAGGGAAAAAAAAAGGTACATTAAAAATACAGAACATATATCCTAACAAAGGTTTTGTGTCTCGAGAACTTAGGAATATGATAAGAAGCTAAATTTTTGTCACTTTTCCTTCCCTCTGCAAATCCAAGACCCATTCACCGCATTAAGGTTTTAATTAGGCAAGAATGGTGGGCATGACCATGAAATATAACAGATTGCAAATAACCCGATAAGGAAACAACCTTGATTACTTGAGAAAGATTTAATACCTGTTGGAGTAATCCTTCTGGACTGCAAAGGTAGGTTTGTGGGGTTTCAATATCCATCATTTCAAAGCAGCTACAGCAAGGGGGAAAAAAAGGGTCTGAATAATTATTATGCTATCTGAGATTTCATCACAAGAAAGTATAAATTGAGAAGTTTAATAAGCAATGAGAAGGCTCCATAATGCAATCTCCACATTAAATCCCTAGGGCAAACTTTCAATCAAAATGATGTTTCCCCATTTTAATGATGTTTTCCAGGGACTCTTTCCCCATGATTTTCCTGACCCAATAGAAATAAATAGACAAAATGAAGTTAGAGGACCCAACCCATTCTTGTCTTCAAGCGTGGCGTGACATATCAACTGACCCACCACATAGCCTATGCATTGATGTACAACTTGTTTTGCTGTTAGACCAACCTAATCTTCTACTCTACAAGATTAGTGTTAGATGAATAGGAAAGCAACCAATTCTAACCATCTGAATACAATGTTAACTGAGTATGGAATAAACTTCAGACTTAGATTCTTACGAAATTTGCAAGGCAGCTCTGTGACGAGACAACATCAAAGCCAAAGGATCATAACCATCCCTAATAGCAGTGTTGTAGTAACCAGCAGTGAGTTCAGCAGGGTGTGATACTGTCTGGTACCACCAATATATAATACCAATTTTAGCCACTAATAAAACAGAATTTTGCTCATTTTCTAGATATTTCTCCAACATTTTTGCTGCCTTTGAAAGAATAGAATCTGCATGACAGGTCAGCTTCCTACTGTACCATTCCTGCAAACAGAAAGCAACATTGTCAGGTTTCTGGTGTCCTTTATAAAGTGCATACAAAATGTCCTAAAATAAGTTTTCATATTCCTGCATTACCAGGCACAGAGAGATATGCCATTTAAGTAAGGCCATGAAGTAGATTTATCCACAAGCTGCTTGAACTACTTAGTTTTAACCATCCATTTCAGATTAATATTAAGTGCTACAAGTATTTATCAATGATCATCAGAAGAGAAAAACATAGGATAGAACTCCGAAGCTGATTTGTGTCTAATCGATCTACGTGATATGACTTACGCCATGGTTAAGGCATCATTTTATCATATTATGAAGTTCACAGAAGTAATATCTTTGTCACTTGAAGAAAAATGACCAGAGTTCAGTACAGAAGAACCAAACACCATAATCTTACTTGCCTAACCTCCATTGCATTCTTGCATGGAGTCTTTGGCCTTAAAGCCAACTGCTATTTTCAATTAATTGTTCACATTATGGCCTCGTTTGGGAAGTGGCTATTTTAGTAGGCTATTTTAGTTTTTGGTTATTTTAGTAGGCTAAAATTTTTGTGTTTGGGAAGATGATTGGATTTTTTTGTGGTTGGATGTGATGTTTGTGAGAGAAAAAGTGAAATGATTATGGGTTTGATGTGATATTTTGTCTTATTAGCTATTTTAGCCTATTTTGTCTTTTTGTGATTTTTAGCCTAAACTAGGCTATTTTTTTTCTTCCCAAACACCCCCTATGTAAGAGTCAAAAGATTCAATTTATTAGGTTCATAAGGCAACCAGGTGTACCAAAAATCGTACCGATATGCAACTCCCAGCTATTAATTTCAATTAGATTATTCAGATAATGTTATATATAAATTTCATTTTATATAAGTATACATGGATGCCATCTTTGTTACAGGTAGTTGCAAACCTGTTGAAAGCAATTCTGTTTGAATATTACCCAATTAGGACGAAGTAATCAATTTGGGAAAAATCCTGGCTCAACCACAGCTCACAGGTAATATTCAAACAGCTTAGGGTATGAACAATTCATTGTATATTTCCAAACAAAAGGTATAGTAAATTCATTTATCCTTTTTTAAGTAGACAAGGTAGACTCTTTTCTATCCGAACTAGTATTTGCCGTGTTTATACAGAGCTGTTATTTCAACAAGTGTTCAACACAGCAGATAGTCAACAAGGGGAAGTGTCCTACATGTCATAGCTCAATATTTGATGATAAAGCATTCCGGAGTCATAGTATCCAAGACAAATTCTCGTGTAACAAATAAAGCTGGAAGAAAACCACCAATTGTTGGTAAGCATATCTTCGGGCCAAAAGAACACGTTATACAAAAAATAAAGTTGGCCATGAGTTAGAAAACTCCACTATAGAGGTGGCTAGTGCATGCTCCATTTCCGGTGCATCAAAGATGTTGACTTGTCACGTTGTGTACAAAGTCCCTTTTTTTTTTTCTTGGGGAAAAACTTAAGATTTTTTTCGTCCTTTTTGGCTAAACAATACAAGGTAAATTAGTAAGATACATACTAGGAAAAAATGACCATAATCGGAAAGAAAGCTCTCCTGTCCCTCTTCAAAGAAAGGAACCCCAGATGGAAAGCTGTTGTACCGACCAGCACTTCGAGGGCCCTTGTTTCCCCACTGAGGCTTGCCTACTTCATAAGCAGCGGTCTTTAAGTCTTCCATCCTGAAAGGACAACAAGCCTATCAGCAGTGAATATCCAAAAGTAAATGAGAAGGTGTTGCAGGATTAGAGACTTCAACCTACATGTACTTGTCGTAGCACTGGAATTCACCAATTCCAGGGAATCTCCATCTATCATCGCCAATGGGATGTGCAGGGTACCTGCATTTGACACTATAAGATTATCTTGCTAAGGTTTTGTTTTGTCCTTGTGGAACTGTAAAAAGTGGGGAAGTACCTGAGCTCCCCACAAGGACCAAGACCAACACTTATTTCTTCAATTACAGTTCCCAAGAGTGCTTCAAATTTGTTAACAAAACTGAGCATGAAGTCTTCATAACATTGGAGGGCAGTCCGACCACAAAATAGAGGATGTTGATCCACCCCAAGCGTAAGATAATCGTCATTTGAGACACCATTCCAGTCTTGATAATAAATATCCTTATTGTGACGACCAATCTGAAAAAGAAAAAAAAAAAAAAAAAAAAAGGCATTGGTATGCATGATCCCTTAGTTCATTTACAAAACTAGTCAACCTAAAACAATATTCCAATATATGATTGTTAATATATTCCTCTCTTGTTCAATGAAGTTTTAATATATCATGGCCTATTGGGACCCACAGCTCTTGTTTGGTTTGGTTTATGCAAAAGCATATTAGTTGGAGCACACTACAATATATAGGGTGTGAAGGTAGCCCTCAAGAGTTCAAAAGGTTCATACACCACACTACTAGATATTATCGTCCAGATCTAGACCATTATCCATGACTACCAGTAAAGTATATGCCATATAATTTTGGAAAGGTTGATACAATTGGCCATGGAAACAACACTAGTATAATAAGAATTGATCTACGCAATCCGGGTATGTTTGTAATATGGGGACAATCGAGTTTGTTTCAATGCTTTAACTGCCCTACCGTCAGCCGGTAGATAGTATCACTAGTACCATCAAAGTAATAAAACTAGTTACGATAACAAAGCAAAAGACACAAACCTCTAAAACCCACAGTGGAAGACGGACACCTCCTTGCCCTCCTGAGGTTAAATGCATGTTTGAATGAAAAGACAATGCAACATGCAACTTCAACCCTGACTCCGATATCAATTTGAAAAGTTCTTCATAAAGAGACCAGTTATATGCAAAAGGAGAAGCACGCTCCACAATCCCCCACCAAACCTCAACTGCAATGCCGTGCACACCTGCCAACTTGAGTGCTTTTATAGATATAGTTAAGGCCTTGATTCTGAAACAAAAAGAACAAAATATACATTTACGTACTGTCACCATTGAAACTGAAGGATACAAGAAAATAAATTACAAAGAAAAAGACACACACACACAAAAAAAGAAGAAGAACAAGAACAAGAAAAAAAAAGACCTCGGATTAATTGCAACTTAAATTAGGAGTTGCCATGATGGATACTCGAAAACCTAAGAAGAGCTCATCCTTCTTTGTCCTAAAGAATTATTCGGCCAACAATGGGGTTGCATTTTAATTTGAGCAATCAGCAGTGCCAGATAAAGTTAAAGTGAATCAGGTATTTGGGACTCTAATTCCATCATCAGTTTTATCTCCAGCACTAAGAAAAATCGAAAGTACAACGTTGATAATGTACATTGTATACATGACAGTGATACATATACCATACACCCATCACAAAGAGAAAAGTTAAAAATATCAACTGAAGGATCAAAAACACTTGCTTTCTAATTTTGGCAGCCCCAGAAGTATCAATACCAAACAAATCAATAGGCACCATCACGAAGATTGGAACCTTCTTGTGTTTTGATGATACCAATAATCTGGATCTTGATCTCTCCTGAGCATCCATGCTGCAATACATAGTCCAAATATCAGGCCATTATCTTCTTTTCTGGTGATAAGTAACAGTTATATCACAGGAATAAATATTAGTTTAAATATTTACTCACATTGACTATAAATAAAACATAGAAACTGAGAAGATCTCTAAACAAACAGCGTTTAGTCACCATGGCATGAACAATCCAGTGACTCATTGTTTTGGTAGTTTATACTTATTCTTTAAATATGACTGTCCAATACAGGCACCCTTCTCTTACCAACAGGAAAGAAGATTTTATTAAGAAATTACTGGCCATCCAGCCTACAATCTCATAGACCAGCCTGTACCAGCAATAGGGGGATACCAGTCCCCATGAGACAACCTCCTCTGCAGCCAGGGCATATTTGGCTACTCATGATCCAAGCACCATTATTTGTGTTCAATGCTGTAATAATTCAAGCAAAGCTTCTGAGAAATTAGACAGATCTAGGCATCTCTCTTCTCTAAGCCTGACCCACATAACATCCTAAGCCCCAGGTGCTTGTGAAGCCATTATTTGGGACACTAATTTCAAAAAAATCCCATTTCAAGATATTGGGGTACGCCTACCTTACAGAAGTTTGGGGAACAAGAATGTAGTGCACCATTTGCTCTAAAATATAATATGATAGAAGTAGACTTGTATTTATTATACTATTAAGAATTTAAGGTATTTCTGAAGCAATTTTCTTTTAACAATTAGACGTAGAATAAATGTAGATTTTGTTTTTCCAAATTAACCATGCAGCAACACATTTCCATAAGCATTTTGACCCATTTTTAACGTTTTTTCCTATCAAAACTTCGCTCACCTTAGATTTTTGTTCATAATATTTAAAATTTTTACTCCAAAGGAAACCATGAGGAAATATATAGAGAGAAAAAATTTGGGATCACTTTAAATAACTAAATTTTCTATTTTGGAATGAAAGTATACCATGTTACAAAACAAAATGTAGTTCGCTAGGGTGGTAATGTTTCCTAGTTTTTGTTGCAATGAAATATTACTTACCAACAAAAATAAATAAACAAACCCATAAGCTTGGTGGCAAGTTCATAAAATTCAAGTAGAGTTTCGTGCATGACACTGAAATGGCAGGTAGAAAGGTAGTGCATGAAATGAACAAGCCTCTGCAAAGGAAGGCAAATTTGGATGGAGTTCTTGTTACAAACTATAGTGCAGATTTGAGTCTGTAACTTGGTTTAATTTGCACACTAGACCTTGCAGAACATTTGTGAATATATATATGTTCAGGAGAAAGAATTTTGGGAAAAGATGAAGTTGCATATTTCTCATCCGTCCCGATTTTGTTACATTTTTTTTGTCCAATTGGATTTCTTTTCTTCTTTTTTTTTCTTTTTTTTTCTTCCTAATAGGATTTGGACTTTGGCATCTACTTTGAATTTTCCAACAGCTCTGAGACAGTGAACACCATCAAAGAACTTCATCAACTCTTACTATTGCAATGGATTAAAGTACTGCTAGCTTCACCAATCTAGTGTAAATTTAAAAATAATGTTTGGTTTGTTTTTAGAAGAAAAAAAAATCAGAATTATTTTTGAAAAAAATGGAAACTAATTTGATAAAAATAAATATCAAAAGATATTTTTAAAATTTTAAAAATTATTTCTAACCTCCAAAAGATAAAATTATATAAAAATAATAAGGGTTTTTTATTTCTTTTTATTTCTTTCACCAAATTAATTTTTAGTTTTTTAGAAAAAAAATTCTAAAAATAATGTTTGGTTTGTTTTTCAGAAGAAAAAAAATCATGATTATTTTTGAAAAAAATGGAAACTAATTTGATAAAAATAAATATCAAAAACATATTTTTAAAATTTTAAAAACTATTTCTAACCTCCAAAAGATAAAATTATATAAAAATAATAAGGTTTTTTTATTTTTTTTATTTCTTTCACCAAATTAATTTTAGTTTTTTTAGAAAAAAATAAATAAATAAAAATTCTAAACACAAGTTGACAACCGACAACATGAATTTGACATAATCATTCAAAAATTTCACATCTCTAATAAAATATAAGATTGATTAATTTGAAATCTCAGAGATTTTATGTGAATAGTCAACCATGTACATACATGGACATGATTTTTTTGGGGGGGGGGGTTTTGTTTCCAGCAGATAAATTGCCATTCAACCAAATATAAATATTAACAATTACACATTTATTTTTTCGTTTTCTAAACATTAATAATGAAAATTAAACTGATGATTCTCATTTTCCCGAATTTTCTCAGCAACCAAACAACACAAAGAAAATCGGAAAACAGTAGCTCACCTCAAAATTTTACCGGAAACTGATCTCCGCCGAGAAAGGTCCCATTTGAAGTGAGGAATTGAGTAGACGTTTGTGAGATTCTTCATAAATTTCCTCTTATCGAAACATACTTCTCTGAGAATGTTCAGGCTCCTCCTTCCCATGCACTTGCACGCCACTCCATTTTCCGCCATTCCCATCCCTCTCTCTCTCTCTCTCTCTCTCTCGATCTCTAGAGAGAGAGATGAACCAGAAACACTGTTCGGCTTTGATTTCTTCGTTTTGGTTTTTTTTTTGGTTAAATAAACAAAAATTCAAAAAATATCTGTCAATTTTTTTTGTTTTGTTTTTGTTTTTGTGCAAAAGTTTGTTTTTTTGCTAAAGAAAACAAATGTCAAAAATAACTTTTGGTAAAATTACAGCATTAATGTTTATAATTTTAATCATATATTTCATTTTGAGTCATTTATTCATAAATTTTTCTTCATTTATTTATATTTTGCTTAATCTAAATTAGTTTCTTATGTTGCAATAAAATCTATGAATTAGTGCGCATTAATATTCGTACTGTTAAATTTATTTAATATGAATATTTACATTAATAATTTAAAAAATATTTGTAAAAATAAATTTGTTCATAAAATATTTTAAATATGAAAATTATGATTTTATGAATCAAATGTCTAAAATAATAGAATTTATTAAAATATAACAGCTTGTTTGGTTTTAGTTTTTAGAAAACAGTTTTTAAAAAATTCTATTTTTTTATTTTTCGTATTTTAATATTTTTAATGATTTTTTTTAGTATTTTAAGCGACTTTTTTTTAATTTTTAGACATACCTAACATAAATATACTTAAAAAGTATAATATTTGTGAAAAAAATATTTTAAAAATACACTAAATACCAAAAAATACAAAAAAAAAAATTAGTACATTTTTTATATTTTTGTATATTTATTAATTTTTTAAATATTTTTTCACAAATATCTTATTATTTAGATACATCTAAATAAGATGCATTTAAAAAGCAAAAAAATTACTTAAAATTTAAAAAATATTAACTAATAACTAAAAAATATGAAAAAAAAAACTCAATTTTTAGAAAATTAAATTTAAAAAACTGAAACCAAATACACCGAATAATATCTTAAGAATATAAAGTAATTGAAAGAGAATTTTCTAATAATAAATTTTGGTTGATTAACCATTTTTTTTTTTTACTAAGCAATTAGTACTAGTTGAAATTATTCATTTATAAAATATATATATATATATATATATATTGATTTAATTCAAATGACACTCATTCAACAAGTATCACAATATCCACATAAATTATGAAAGGAAAAAACAATTGAGAGTTTCTTTTTTCTTTTTAATATTCTAAAAAAAATTAAGAATTGATCTACTTTTTAAATTATTTGAGAAACTAATCTATTTTTTAAAATCATATTTTGAAAATGTAATTTTAAAATTGAAATTATATTTTTAACACGTAATTTCACCTTAAAATCGCATGTTGAAAATATAATATATCTTAGTGAAGTTCATGTCATCATAAATTGTATTTTTAACATACGATTTGAAGGTTTTACATACTAAAAATGTAATTTTAATTTAAAATTACATTTTAAAAATATTATTTTAAAAAATAAATTAATTTTATAAATAATTTAAAAAGTGAATTAATCCTCTTGTTTTGTTTTTTAAATACTTAAAAAAAAAAAAAAACTCAGCAAACTCAGTGGGGCGGCAGAGAAAGTCTTTGTGATTGGGTCTTTGATCCAGCATGGAATGCTCTTAATAACTGGTACCGACATCAAAAGCTTATGATGGATATTTTTTATTTTTTTATTTTTTTGAATTCTTATCCATTATGGATAACTACTTAAACGCTGAATTTTAATTTTCAAATAAAATTTATATTTCTTATAAATGTAAAATGAATAAAGCTTTGGACCCCAGTGGGGGTACTGGGATCACCTCCCATTGGTCCAAAAAAAAACAGTTTTTTTTTTTTTTTGAGTTTTCAGCCAACCCCAGGCCGACACGTGGCACTGGGGTCACTGGGGGTCATCCCCAGTGGGGGTCTGTAGCATTGCTGAATGTAAAATGTACACGAGTTTGATAGTTTTATGTACAAATAGGTGGGGTTTGTTTTGAAGGATTGGATTATGTGATTAGACTATTACCGTTGTTTGGTTTAATTTTTTTTGTTCTGGATTAATAATTTTTTCGGACTATTAGTCTTTCATATAAGAGATTATTGTATCCTGAGAGGTGGGATTATTTCTATGGGATTGGTATCCCATTGAACTAATGTGTAAAATGTCTATTTTACCCCATGTTATTATTTAATAAACAATTAAAAAAGGGTAAAACAATCTTTCGAACATTTATAAATTATTTTTTTAGTGGTGTTAATTTAAAATTATATATTAAATAAAAAATATAAATTATAAATTATGGCCTTATAAATTAATTTTTTTGGTGTTGTTAAAAAATTAAATTTATATATTAAATAAAATTATTTTTTTAGTGTTGTTAATTTAAAATTATATATTAAATAAAAAATAAAAATTATAATTTATAATTTATAAATTTAATTTAATTGAAAATAATAAATTAAAAATTATGGCCTTGTAAATGAATTTTTTTTCATGTTGCTAAATTATAAATTATAGATTACAGATTTAAAATTATATATTAAATAAAAATTATAAATTGCAAGGGTAAAATAATTTCTTAAACATTTATCTTTATCCAGTTTGTCCAACCAAACATTGAATTTATTAAAAATAGTCAAATCCAGATATCTAATCTCATGACCAGTGGCGTAGTCAGACAATTAAATTAGACGGGACATTTATTAATTACAATATCGAAATTTTTTATAAAAATATTTCATACAAGTTTTTACGATTAATTTCGAGAAACATTAAAAAAATAATGTTATTTGTAACTAGTATATCATGGACAATACAAAAAAAAATATGGATATAAATCTTAAAATAAATTATATAATGATAAAAAATTTTAATACAAAATTTGATTAAAAATTCAATATAATGGTTACTACCACATCATCATTAATATGTGATATCATCAACTAATAGTATATAAACACACAGAGAGTGAACTTCACATGTCAAATGTAACTAACAATCCAATAAATTTCATATCTTTATAGTGAGATTACTTATACTTGCATGTCAATAATAATGACATCACCGTTACATTCAAATTTTTTTTATAGATAATATGATTAATAGTAATCTCTTCCTTTTCAATTAAAACAACCATTATTATTCTCATAATTTTTAAAAATGTCATTGGCATTTCACTTTAATAATATTTTTGTAATTTTTTTTATTTAAAATATTTTCTTTATGTTTACAATTTTATTTTTTTTTTTAAAATCCCAAAATTCAGAGGACACGTGACCCCCTGACCCTTACCTCTTTTCGCCATTGCTTATGACTAAACAAATATATGATACAAATCCAGTCCAATTAAATAGTTCAAAGATAATATATCCCAAGATTAATAGTATGATGAATTACAATTACTCTCTATCTAATCTGTCCAAACAAACATACCCTATTGGAGCTAGGAAATGGCCAGTAGAGGGTGAAAACGAGCTAGGGAGGGTAAAAAAGGATTAAGGTAACAGAGGAGAGTGTGGAGGTGTTGATGGTGTTGATTGATAATGATGATGATGAGTGATAGCTAGATAGAGAGGGATGTTTTGGGGAAATAGTTAAAAATTATTTATTTATTTATTTTATTTTTTTTGTGAGAGAGAGAAGTGGGTTAAAAGTTGAGAAGTGACTTTTAATCCACTTTTCAAAATATGCCAGAAGGTTTAGGGTTGAAATTTAGATGATTAGAGATAAAAGGGAGGAATTAAATTTTATGGGGGATTTATGTGTAAATTCTAATATATAGACTCATTATTCAATGGGTGTCGTGATAATTAATGACTTTTTCACTAAACACTATCAAAAAAAAATATCATAATTGTTAATTTTCAGTGACAGTTTTAAAATTTTATTACAAAAATCTTCAATAATTATAAGTTTTAGCATAGTTTTTAAAAAATCACAAAAAAAGTCATTAATTTTCAGCTTTTAGTGATAGTTTAAAAAATTCGTCACAAAAAAAATCACTAATTGTAAGTTTTAACAATATTTTATAAAAAGTGATCAAAAAAAGTTAGTAATTGTTAATTTTTAGCGATATATGCATAAAATTGTCACAAAAATTTATTTTAGCTACAATTTTACTAGGATTATGTGACAGCCCAATTATTTATTTATTTATTTATTTTTTTGAAACATCATAGGAAATTAAATAACAAATAACTTATTAAGTTAAAAATTTAACATCTTAATAGGAAATTTTTAATTTTCATACAACCAAATGTTTAACAACACTAAATATAAAGAACAAAAAATTAAAAGTCCAAATACAACATTAAGCAACATTATAACATCTTTAATCCTTAATACATATGACAGTAAAATTTTATTTTGCTAAAGTCATGGCTTCAAGTTAGCTAAGGCTCTATAATAGTAGCGGTTTCAATTTTAGCTTCCATTCTTTTCTCGTTAAAATCTGGCATAAAATGTCAGGGCAACAAAACATATGTCATGAGTTTTGCAACATGTTAAGAAAACATAACAAGCCTACCATTCTTTTTAAGAGAAAATTAATTAAATTAATAATCATGACAATTAAGAGAAAATAACAAAATTAATAGAATAACAATATAACAACTATTAAAATAATTTTAACAATTTTAATTGTTTAGGTGACACTAAAAATTCCACCAAAGAGATTTTCTTACCAAGCACTAAGTCATGGTCACGGTTAATTTGAAAATCCCCCTTAGTCAAATATTCAAGTGTTACTAACTGTAACTACCAAGGATGCCAACACTCAGAGTTATATACCCAAGTCGTGGCATCTGTGGTCTGTCCCAAAGGAACGGTTTGTCAAGGGTATGTAACCTCCCTGCATGCCACCCGCTCATCTACTCTTATCCCAAAACCAAATACCGATAAGTGTTCAAATAAGTTCCGGGTCATCTTAGGGTTTCGCGACACAATTATGTAAAAATTATTAAAAACCAGGGCTCACCCTGAATTATCGATATCAAACCTCAATCGTTAATTTTGTATATGCCGTTAATCATTTTAGTTAGTTTTTATAATCATTCACCATAAGTGTTATACCATTTCATTAAAAGTCCCAACAAAAAATATTACACGTATGTTATAAAATAATCAATCAATGTACAAAATTATAATAAACAGTTAAATTAAACCATAGTATGAAATCATAATTTTAAATACTTAAAAATGAACCACAACGACACACATGCATGGATTACTAATTTAAATGATTCAATTAATTAGACTAGCATAATATTTTTTTTAGTCCTAATAAATATTTGAGTATTAATCTTAGTTCCTTCTCAATTTGCCACTTTTTGTAATTAAAATTATAAATAAATTATTTATACAATTCTAAAATTAATGAAATTACATGAAATATTCAACAAACATGTTATGGTCATTTTCTAGAAAAAAATTCCCAAAATAAGTTATAAATAATTATGTAAAATTTCAAGAAATTTCATGACATAGATTCGTCACATTTTCTTAAAATAATTCCACGCTTAAATTTATAAATCAATTCTATAATTAAAAAGTTTATTATGAAACTAAACTTCTCAAATTTCATTTTGTATTTAAAAATTACCAGATTTGGTTTAATATAGGACTTTTAATGATTTTTTTAACATGCAGAAAAATTTGTCTGCAATTTCATATTTAATTAAATTTTTTTATAAATTCATACAAAATTAGAATAATCGTTACAAAAATTCGTGGATGAACTAGATATCATTCGTAACAACTTTGTAGAAGAAATCATCTCCAAATTTTGAGTATAAAATTGTCTAAAAATTCGTACAAGTTTCTGACAAATTTAAGTGTCATATAATCAAATCAAATAAAATCTTTGATCATCTCTTTAATGGTACAAACTACGCGTGCAAGTCTAATTCCAAGATTTTACAATGATTTTAAGGCTACTAATATATAAAATAACCTTCAAATATTTGATACACAACTCACAAAATTTACATAAAAGTTGCAACTATAAATAAAATCCTAGTTGCAATCATATGATCACAAATCTAAAATTTTCAACAAATAAAAAAAAAAATGAGAGAGTTGAAAGATTTTTCTTACTTAAGGCCTCGTTCGGGAACAAATTATTTTAGTAAAATTTTAATTTTTAGGCTAAAATATGAGGTAAAAAAATTAGTATGTTTAAAATGACTTTTCAATTTTTTATAAAAATATATACAAAAAGTAAAAAAAAAAAATTATTAATTTTTTGGTATAAATTATAAATTTTTTAATTTTTTTAATAACATTTTGATTTTTAAATTAAAAATATTACATGTCAAACGAAGCCTCAATGGTAAGATTAAAATGGAGTAATGAAATGGTGGCTCAACTCCCACTCATCTTCCTTCTATTTTTAACTCAACTTAGCTCATAGAAAATTATTATTATTTTTTAATTTTTTTTTTATATAACTTTTCTCCTATCAGTTGAGAAGAAAGATGCAAATCATATATACACTGTTTTGAAAAGTTGTTAAAAAATTAATTTTTTAATTTTTTTAATTTATTTTTTTTATAAATAAAAATTATAAAAAATAATATGACTCGAAATAAATGAAGCTAACTTTTTACTCTCATCTCAAAAGACTCGTAGAGGCTCATCATCTGAGGCTCTCTCTCTCTCATCATTATAATACGTCCCATCATATCTTTTAAACCCAACGCAAATAATGATCCTATTTTCCTACCATCACATGCATGCATACAAGCGTTGGGTTATTAATCAGACACACTTGCCACCGATTTTGTTTTTTTTTTTTTTTTTTTTTTTGTTTTTTTTTTTTTTTTTTGAATAAAGGTTGAAACCCTTTGGAGGTCACCCTTTAATTCCTTTTAATTTTGATTGGTTAAACTTTTTTTTTTTTTTTTTTTTTCTTCTTCTCACCCAATCTCCAACCTCTATGTGTGTGAGGGAGTTGTGGAAGTGAATATTTTAAGAGGGTCTAAATCAATGCCTTTTTTTTTTCTTTTTGGGTGTGAGTTTCTTAAAATTAATTAATTTAAGTTTTTAACTAAAGTATTTAATAAAAATAATTATTCTATTTAATCTTCATTAAATTAAATTATAAACAATAAATATTAAATACCTACAAAATTATTATTTTTAAAAATATTTTTGTTAGTGATTAAATTAGATTGATTTAAAATTAACTTATACACTAATATATATTTTAAATAAATTTTAGATAAAATTAATTTATTATTCACGTCTTATGATGCAAAATTATTTTAATTATTATTATTATTAGAATAATTAAATGTGTGCTCTCACATATTAAGGGCTTGTTTGGCCTCTACTGTATAAGTCAAAAAGTCAAAAAGTTACTCCAAAATTCAAAAAGATATCACTATTCATAAAAAAAAAAAATTAAAAAATCAATTTTTTTCGACAATAGTACACACGGAATTGATGACCCGTGCAGCTGCTGTGTGGCAGCGGGGAAAACAAGAAATGATTGGGTGTGCTTTTTACACACACCGTTGTTCGTTTCATGGGGCTATCACGGGTCCCATTTTGACAATCTGAACCGTTCAATGTGTAGAAATCGTCAGGTACTATATATTTGCAAAAAATCACATTGATCAGATATCGATAACTATATGATCAAGTCAGTTATGTACAACTAATGGATGGTGTTATAATTTATGATTGAAAAATAAATAAATCTGATCAGATAGCTATCGATATCCGATTAACGTGATTTTTTATAAGTACATAGTGTTCGACGCATTGCACACATTGAACGGTTCAGATTATTAAAATGGGACCCGTTATGACCCCACGGGCCAAACAAAACCATCTAGTACAATGCCCAAAAATTAGCCAATAATTTCCTACTCCAATTCACACACGCATGTAGTACGGCTGGGCCCACTTCTCTCTAATATTCTCTTACACATTTTTTTATATAATTTTTTAATACACATTTTTCCATAAAAAGTCAAAAAGTTAACTCAAACCTCCATATTTTTTTCTCAACTTTTTTAGTCTAAAAAGACAAAAAGTGTACTTTTTTAAGACACCCCAAACCAGCCCTAACTTTCAATGGGATTTAACAGGAATTAAGTTAAATTATTAAGACCTATTGATAATTTATCCTAAATTTTATGACAATGTGTAATTGTAATAAAAAATTATGGGAATGTTGGGGGTTAAAGAAAATAGGTAGGTACTAAATTGTAACAGCAGAGTAAAAATTATAAAAAGTAAATGAGATTGACAAATATGACTATGGAAAATTTGTTACATTTAATAAAAGATTTCTTTGTTTTGTTTTCAAAACTTGTATCTTAAATTTTTTTCTCAGAAAAATGTGTCAAAAAAATTAGTTGTTTAGAAAATATAAAATATCTCGTGGATTTTTGTTTTTGAAATTTACCAAGGGAACATCGAAATATAAAAAGTTATTTGTATAAAGGGTCTTGCTGGAGACTCCCAACTGGCCAAGACCCCCAGCACTCCACCTCCACGTGGGGGGTTGCCAATGAAAAACAAAAAAAAAAAAAACAAACAAACAAACAAACAATTTTTTGGCTAATCAGGTGAGATCCCAGCAACCCCCACGGGAGGTCTCATGCATTTTTCTTGTATAAATTATATAAAAACTTGTATCTCTGCCGAGAGAGCTCCCATTTGAAGTGAGGAATTGTGTAGACGTTTGTGAGATTCTTCATAAATTTCCTATTATTGAAACATACTTCTCTAAGACTGTTCAAGCTCTTCCTTCTCATGCACTTGTACGCCACTCCATTCTCCGCCATTCCCATCTCCCTCTCTCTCGATCTCTAGAGAGAGAGATGAATCATAAACACTGTTCCGTTTTGATTTCTTCGTTTTCGTTTTCGTTTTCGGGTTTTTCTTTCTTTTTTTTTAAAAAAAAAATAAACAAAAAATTAAAAAATATCTGTCAATTTTTTTTGTTTTTGTTTTTGTGCTAAAGTATGTTTTTTCGCTAAAGAAAACAAATTTCAAAAATAACTTTTGACAAATTACAATATTAGTGTTTATAATTTATTTTGAAATATTTATTCATAAATCTTTTTTATTTTCTTATGTTGCAATAAAACCTATGGGTGAAAAGCGCGTTAACATTCACACTGTCAAATTTATTTAGTGTGAATGTTGTATCATTAAGGTGATAAGAATTCAAAAATTATTTGTAAGGATAAATTTGTCCATAAAATACTTTAAATATGAAAATTATGATGTTATGAATCAAATGTCCAAAATAATAAGAATTATTGAAATACAATAATATCTTAATACATGTATTTGAAGGAGAATTTTCTAATAAATTTTTGTTGGTTAATCACTTTTTTTTACTAAGCAATTAGTACTAGTTGAAATTATTCATTCATAAAATAATAAAAAGTATAGATGTATATTGATTTAATTAAAATGACACAAATTCAACAATTTTCACAATATCCACATAAATTATGAAAGGAAAAAACAAATTATTGAAGGAGCAATCAGGGACGGAATTAGGATTTCATCATCGGAGGGGTTAAAAGACAAATAAAATTTTTCATTATATATATAAGCACACATGTATGTACAATATGGTATATAAATTATATCTACACACAAAAAAAAAAAAAATCATAGAAACAATTTTTGATAGGATGAAAAGTTTTTTTGGTGCAAAATAAAAAGAGAATATACGATGGGATAGAATAAGATATGTATTTTTTATACTGGAGAACATTTTATATATAAAATGAGATATATATTTTTAAAATACCATAATAAATTATATTTTTTTTTGCAAAAATAAAAAGACCATAGCCCCCATAATAATCTTTTCTTAATTCCATCCCGGGGCAACAATCGTGGGGGTAGAGAAAGTATTTGTGATTTGAGAAATCAAAGGATTCAGAATGGAATGCTCTTAATAAATTAGTACCGACATCAATTTTTATGATGGATACTTTTTATTTTTTATTTTTTGCATTGTTATCCATTATGGATAACTACTTACACGATGGATTTTAATTTTCAAACAAAATTTATATTTCTTGTGAATGTAAAATTTACAAGTTTGATAGTTTTATGTACAAATAAAATGAAAAGTAAAAATCAATTGAGTAAGAACTAAAAAATGTAGCAAAATTGATTGAAATGCCTCTCAAGTTATAAGTTTATTTCATAAAGGAATTGACTTTTAATTTTTATTGTGAGAAAGATATGGTGGACACGTTCACTTCTGGGATTTTTATAATTTTTTTTTTGATTCAACTGAAGAGAAAAACATATTACAACACTAAAGTCATGGGATATTAGAATCCCTTCTTGAACCAACATTGATCATGTCAGTAGCTAGCAAAGAGAAAATGGAATTAGGTGGGTCTTCTAGAAAGAGGAGATGTTCCTGCTGATTCACTCCAGGATTAGCCATAGCATCTGCACTGTGATTTGTTTCCATGGGAATTGTGGCAATAGTGCATTGACATCTTCTGAGTATGAAGTTTGCATCTTGAATAAGTGCTCGATATGGCGAATTCTCTCCAGCTCTGTCTCGGATGAGTTCCATGGCCAGGTGGGAGTCAGTTTCGATTTGGATGTTAGCCATTCTTTTCTGCATGATTATGGTGAGCCCTCTATATATGCCCCAAAGTTCAGCTTCAAGACTTGTACAGTTGCCTAAATAGCCATAATAGCCCCAAACCCAGGTACCTATTTCATCTCGAAGTAATCCACCAAAACCAGATTGGCCAGGATCACCCTTGGAGCATCCATCGGTGTTGAGTTTAAGCTGACCTGCAATAGGACAAGACCAGAGCATTAGTGTAGGATCTTTAAAGTTTGGGTGAAGGATAGCTTGAAAAGCTTCCTGAGTTTCTATAGCCGTCTGGAGTAGATATGAGGAGGTTGAGTAAGATTCTCAAATACTTCTTTGTTCCTCTCTGTCCAAATGATCCATAGGGCTATCAAAAAAACTGTGGACTAGTGAGTATTGTTGAGATGTTCCTTGCTTTGGATATTGGTTGTGATCCAATCCTTGAAGGTAGCACTGTTGCTGTGTTGCCACCAGGTAAAGTTCTGCAGACCCAGCCAGATGGCCTTAGCTTTTATGCAGCTTCTGAATAAATGTTGCATGTCTTCTTTGGATGAATGACATCTGGGACATAGATCTGTGTCTGACAGATTCCTGATGAGTCTCATATGATTAGTAAGTAATCTTTCATGCATGACAAGCTAGAGAAATGTTCTCAGTTTGTGAGGGGCCTTTAATTTCCAAATCCATTGCCAGTTAGGTCCATCAGAATCGCGGATAGATAAGGCTTGGTAAGCTGCTGCAATAGAGTACTTACTAGTGGGGGAGCTTCTCCAATGAGGAGTGTCATTATAGAGCACATACCTGGGTCTATGGATTCTTAGAATGGTATCTAAGGTCTGTTGAGGAAGTAGGTTATAAAGTGAAGTGAGGTCCCAGTTTCCATCATCATCAAGGATGGAATTGACTTTGGTTAGATCATCAGTGTGTAGTCCCTGATTTGTCATGCATAGAGGTTGTTCACCACACCACCAGTCAGTCCATGGAGAGGCATGCTCTCCAGTCCTAATATCTCATTTAATATTTCTATCTAAGACATCTCTGTTTTTAATAATGCTTTTCCAGGTACGAGAGGCTTGTCTCCTAATGGGCCAGTTGGATATAGAATGGGTTTTTAGGTACTTAGTTTTGAGGACCTCACACCACAGCTTATTTGAGTTAGTGACAATTTTCTAACCAAGCTTAGAAAGAAGGGCAGAATTCTGGATTCTGGCTTGCCTAATACCTAAACCCCCATGTTTCTTACTTTTGCAGACCTGCTTGCAGTTCACTAGATGGACTTTTCTCCTAGTTTCAGTACTACTCCAGAGGAAATTTCTATTGAGTTTGTCAATTTGGTCACAAACTTTCCTAGGGATTTCCATAGTTTGCATAAGATGGTTAGGCATAGCAGAAATGACAGCCTTAATGAGGGTTGTTCTACCAGCTAGGGACAAGTTTTTTGCTTTCCATCTAGATAGTCTGTGGGCCATTTTATCAAGGATGGCAGTAAACTGGGATTTGGAAACTCTGCTATGGAGGAGGGGGGTACCCAGGTATTTACCTAGATCAGCAGTGAGGGAAATGCCAACATGAAAGCTGAGAGAAGTGGCTTCCCTTCTAGGGACATTAGAAGAAAAGAACAGCTTGGATTTCTGAAAATTGATTTTTTGACTAGACATAGCACAGAATTCAGAAAGAACATCCATGATACAATCACAATTTCTTCTAGTAGCTCTAGCAAATAAGATAAGATCATCAGCAAAAAATAAATGGGAAATGGGAGGGCTGGTTCTAGATGCTTGAAGGCCTTTCCATTCACCATTTTCAGAATTTTTTCGAAACATATTGGACAGATTTTCCATGCAAAGCACAAATAGGTAGGAGGATAGGGGATCCCCCTGTCTGAGTCCTCTGCCCATACTAATGCTGGGTAAGGTCTCTCCATTCCAAATGATGGCCGAGTTAACGTTAGACACACAGTTCATAATAAGAGTGATCCAATCAGGATTAAGATTAAGCTCTTTAAGCGAGTGGTGGATGAAATCCCAGGAAATGCGATCATAGGCTTTTTCCAAATCTATTTTGAGAACCATGCCTCCAACCTTGCCTTTCTTACCTCTAAGGGTGTGGAGAATTTCTTGGGTTATGATAATGTTATCAGTAGTAGTCCTCCCAGGGATAAAACTGCTTTAGTTGGGGCTGATGAGGTCAGAGAGAAAGGGTCGAAGGCGGTTGACAATAATTTTAGTAATGGTCTTGTAGGTGACATTACAGAGGCTTATAGGGCGAAATTGCTTGATAGACTCAGGGTTCTGAAGTTTGGGAATAAGGACAATTTGTGTTTCATTGATCTCAGTGGGGATAGCCTTGTGGTGGAAACAATCTTTGACAAAATGGCAGACAAAATTACCTATTATGTTCCAGTTATTATGGTAAAAGACAGCTTGGAGCCCATCCTTACCAGGGGCTTTAAAAGCTTTAATGCTTTTAACAGCATTTCAGATTTCAGTGTTAGTCACAGGTAATTGAAGATTGGCATTATCATCTCTAGAAATGCCATTTCTAGCAAGATTAACCCAATTATCAAGCACATGAGTTTCTTCATAATGGAACAGATTGGTGAAATGGTTCAAAATATGGGCTTTAAGATCATCACTGTTAGAGATCCAGGTGCCACTCTCATCCTTTATGACCTAGATTTTTAGTTTTCTTCTCTTGGTAAGGGTAGAGGTGTGAAAGAATTTTGTATTCCCATCACTCATGGTGAGCCACTTATTACGGGATTTCTGGTACCACAGAATTTCTTCCTGGAGCAGGGTCATGTTAAACTGCCTAATGAGATCTTTCTCAAGAAAATGAAGGCTATGAGAAAAATTACCAGCTTGGGATTTTTGTATGCCTTCAATACGAGCCAAAAGATTTCTTTTTCTTTTGAAGATGTTACCAAAAACTTCTTTATTCCATATTTTAGTATTGTGGGTGAAGTTGTCAATGGCTTCAAGAAGTTTAAACTCCATATTAAGCCAAGATTTATGGACAACATCGAAAAAACCAGGATGGCATAACCAAGCAGCTTCAAAACGGAAAGGTCTATTAAGAGGGGTTGATGAATGCATACCTTGGGTGTAAACCACCAGTGGAGAGTGATCCGAATAGGTTCTGGGATAGGTTCTGGGAAGGGTCCGCACAGAGCCTTCAAGGAACAAAGCTTGCCACTGCTCATTGCACATGGCTCTGTCTAGCCTTTACATGGTGTTAGCCATGCTTTGTCTGTTATTGGTCCAAGTAAACCGACGCCCTACACTTCCTAAGTCAATGAGATTACAGTTGTTGATGCGTTCTCTGAATCTTTGAGTTCTGTTCTGGTTCTGAGTTCTGTTCTGAATCTTTGAGTCCAAGTAAACCCTAGCTTGTTATAGGAGATTTTAATGACTATGCTCACCAGAATGAGAGGAGGATTTTTATAATTGTCCAGGGATTATTACTTGCATCTACTATCTATTTCTTTGAATATCCTCTTAATATAAAACCAATCCTCACTCTCTCAAAACCTACCTCTATCATTATTCCACACATCTATCATTTACCATAATTAACTTCGATCACCCTCCGACCCTTTTTGCCTTCCATTGTCCCTTACAATTTTCTCTACCACCCATATGGACGATTTATTTCACATCTCAGTTGATTTCTTTCACCTTCTGGTTCGCATGGTTGCAAATATGAGGGCATCAAATGGTTGGGGTGGCGTCAGATAGTGAGATGGCTATATGAGTGGAGGTCATAGGAATCGGATTGCAGGAATGAAGTAGCACGATGGTAAGAGAGATGAAGGAGTGCAATTCACTAAAAAGGAAAAGAAGGGTTATATAGTGTATGAGGGAAATGTCATGTTTGTTTGGGTGGACATGAGCTTGGGATTGCACTAACAATCTAATAAAATTATTAATCCAATGTTTGGTTAACCAATTGAAGTACGGACTAACAATTCATCCGAATATGATATCTCACATATAATGGACTATTCATTCTCATAGAGGGAGATAGAATATAAATTAGAGGACTAAATTTGGACTATTAGTCCCTCTTTATAATCCTAAATCAATTCAAATATAGGATAAGATACACAATTTAAAGGAATTTGTAATCCTAAGACTATTAATTATGGAATATTAATTCAACTTAATTCAATTCGCCAAATAAATATGGCTTATAGGTAGTGGTCAAAGCTAGGAAATGGCCAATAGAGAGTGAAAACGGGCTAGTGTAGACACCCCATTTTTGACCGACCTTGAGACTCAGACGTCACCAGTTGAGCACTTGGTGATATTGCATAATGTGCTTGTTCAGAAGTTTCAGAGTCTTGGCTGCGAGCCCCGCCTCCGGATTTCCGAACCCTCTTCTGTGCCTTGTCTCGGTTTGCGAACCAGACTCGGTTTTCTCTGTTTCTTTTCTTGAGGGAAGGGAGAGGTCCCGTAGACTATCTCTCAATGCCCGTGGGCTACATTTGGTGGCCGTAGGCCATTTTTCCCATTTCGGAGCCCGGTTTCCGGTTTTCGGGGCCGTTAGGCCGTGTGCCTCGGTTCGGGACCGCTTAACCATCTCCTTTTGCTCCGATTTTTGGCATACTTCCTATTTGCTCCCTTTTGAGGGACACTGGGGTCCCGGAAATTTCGGTGCTTAACAGCCTATTTTCGGGATCCCGAACTGCGTGTTTTGGCCCCCGAACATTCGTTTTGCATCGGTTTTTGCTCATTTTTGGCAGGTACCTCTGTTTCATCACTAGGAAGGTCATGGAAGGGTGGAAGGCTAGTAATTGTTGCAGAAACCAGTTATCTCTCCTCCGGAGCCTCCCGGCGCCCGTTTTTCCAACTTTCGGGCTAATGTTGAACACCCTAGGGTTAGTGTTGCCAACTTTCAACCACATATTTGTGATCTACACACTTGGGAGGATCCTAAAAGTTCATGGCCGGCCAGTAATTCAAATTGACCCTTTTGAACCCCTCTTTCCGAGCTAATGTTGAACCCCTTAGACCCACTTTCTTGGAATTTTAACCACATGGTTGTGTTGTACACACATAGGAGTACCTCCCCAATAGCTGGCCGGCCAGAAAATCTCATTGAACCTTTTGACCCCTAGCCGGCCGGCTAGGGGGTGTGGCCGGCCGGCCACCTCCAACAAAAGTGAGAGGCCGGCCGTGTTCCTTGCACTGTGCACTTTACAGCTGTGGGGCAATATCCCCCAGACAAGATATTTATCCGGGGGATATTTTGTGGGGGAATTTTGCTCTCCTTTTCCCCCACCTTTACACCCCCTTTTGAACCCTTATAACCAGCTGGTGGCCTCCTTTGTTGGGGTTAGAAAATTTCACCTTCAAGCCTCCATACACAACTCCATCTTCTTCCTTCTCAATTCTTCAAAAAACCCTAAGCCCCTAACCATCATTCCTTCTACACCACCAAGCTCTACCACCACCATCTCATTTCCAGCAACAAGGAAGGATTCTTGAAGGCTAAAGAAGCTGCAAATCCATCCAAGAAGCAACAAAAGTTTGATTCTTCAAGGGTAAGTAATACTTTTACCCTTTTGAACCTTTTTCTTGATCTATTTCTAAGTCCCACTTCTTTTTGGTTTCAAGCTCCGGCCCTAACTGAAAAGGGCCATATTTTGAGCTCATATTCACTTTTCATTAAGGGCTCAACCCTGTTTGAGCCCTCCATAATATACTTGCTTTATTGATCATCTTGTATGTCATGATTTTGCATGCTATTTTTGGCCCATGAGCAATCTGTTTTTGAGCATGTTATAAACTGATATAAGGCTTATTTTGGGCCCCTCTTCAACATTGGAGAAGGGCTCAACATTGTTTGGTGCTTCCATGTGTCACTTGTAGTTATATCCCCTATTTGGCCCCATTTTTGCATAAATTGGCAGCCCCCTTTACTTCTGTTTTTGGCCCTTGGTCCGAACTAAAAGTGGCCTTATTTTGGCCTATACTTCATGTTTCATTCACACTTTTTTTCTGTTTGGTGATTACTTTATATACTTCATGTTATAGCACCTTTTGAGCCTTGTCTTGCATCACATTTTTGGCATATTTGTATACTGATTTGAGATCTGCCATATACTGTAAATATTCATATTTTTGGTCCCTCTTCAGTGTTGTAGAAGGAAATTTTTCATTTTGGGTTTTTCTTATACCACTTGCTTCATTACCCCTCTTTTGGCCCCTATTCTTGCATGCTATTTTTCCCTTACCTATGCTTGCTGTTTGGACATGTTTATAACTGTGAAAGTGCATCTTTTGGGACTGTCTAGCTTCTGTCTTTGCATTGCATGTCCATATTGTGCATGTTTGGCATAGCTATAGGCCATTTCGGGTGCCTTATGTTGCATTTCGGGGCATTTCCTTGCATTTCATGTCATTTCGCCTCATCCCGGGGCTGTTTTCCCCTTGTTTTGCTGCTAAAATTCCATTAGCATGCTTGCATATCATTTTTGCCATGTTGCATCACATTTTGTCATTGCCACGGTTTGCGTGCCCGTGTGCACGCATTTCGAGGCACTCCATTTTTATCCGCCGGCATCCTATGTGAGTGTGGCTGAGGCTCACTCATGTTGGTATAAGCCCATTTGTCATTTCCATGCCATTTCATCACATTTTATCATTGCCTCGGTTTGCGTGCCCGTGTACACGCATTTCGAGGCACTCCATTTTTATCCGCCGGCATCCTATGTGAGTGTGGCTGAGGCTCACTCATGTTGGTATAAGCCCATTTGTCATTTCCATGTCATTTTCATTACATTTTGTCATTGTCTTGGTTTGCGTGCCCGTGTGCACGCATTTCGAGGCACCTTATTTTTATCCGACGACATCCTATGTGAGTGTGGCTGAGGCTCACTCATGTTGGTATAAGCCCATTTGTCATTTCCATGTCATTTGCATTGCGTATGCATCGCCTCGGTTTGCGTGCCCGTGTGCACGCATTTCGAGGCACCTCATTTTCTGCCATCGGCATCTTATGTGAGTGTGGCTGAGGCTCACTCATGTTGGTATAAGTCCATATTGCATTCTGTACGTCATTTGCATCACATTCCGCTACCGCCTCGGTTTGCGTGCCCGTGTGCACGCACTTTGAGGCACCTCATTTTCATCACATTCTGTCATTGCCTCGGTTTGCGTGCCCGTGTGCACGCATTTCGAGGCACCTCATTTTCATCACATTCTGTCATTGCCTCGGTTTGCGTGTCCGTGTGCACGCGTTTCGAGGCACCTCATTTTCATCTCATTCTGTCATTACCTCGGTTTGCGTGCCCGTGTGCACGCATTTCGAAGCACCTCATTTTCATTGCGTATGCCATCGCCTCGGTTTGCGTGCCCGTGTGCACGTATTTCGAGGCACCTCATTTTCATAGCATTTTACCACTGCCTCGGTTTGTGTGCCCATGTACACGCATTTCGAGGCATCTCATTTTCATTGCATTCTGCCATTTTCTCAGTTTGTGTGCCCGTGTGCACGTACTTCGAGGCATTTCACTTCCATAGCATTGAGTATGTTAGGATTATATCTTAGTTGCATTTCATGCATATCATGCATATTGCATCGTGTCCGGAATAGGAGTTAGCCCGGGCACGGGAAACGAGGTACATTTCGTACTTCGAGTGACGGAATGTGTCTCAATTCCCCAGTCACCGACACTCCGGATTATCCATGATGGAGTTAGGTTTTAGCTGTAGTTTCATGTGCATTCATCCTATATTGAGTTGTGCATTTCGACTCCTCTGCCATCATGCCTCGGTATGCGTGATTGGTGGCACGAGGATCGAGACATGCATATATCTGTGCAAATACATTGCTATGCCCCTTTCCTACTCTCTGTTGCAGCAAAACGAAGAATCAGCAACCTTCCGGGACTTGGCACGCTTTTCAAGAACAACTGGTGTAAACAGAGGCTAATTGGGGCATTCCGGTGGATTTCCGCGCAAGACAATCCGGACATGCATCATCCATCAGAAGCAAGGCAGTCCCTGGCCTGCACGCCAGTTTTATTTGCTTTCTTAGTTAATTCTTTAATTAATTAGAATTCTGTAATATTTTGGACTGTAATATTCTTTTATTTGGGGACTGTAATATTTGGACTGTATATTTATTCGGATCCTCTGCGCGAGGGCACAACTGTAATAAGTGTGGGTGAGTGTGATGTATGTCTTCCAACCCCACGTCTTTCTCCCTTTTATTTATCCGCTTTTGATGGTTAGATTAGGGCACATTTAAATTAGCATACAGTATGACAGCATGTTTGCATTCATTCATCTGTATTGCATGCACCGGGCTCGGCGCATCATACTAACTGCATTGGTATTTTAATTCCAAATTGAGTACATGATTAGCTGTAGCATTTCATATACCATCTTAGAATAGCCGAGTCTGCTATAGTTGCATTTTGTATGTGTTGCATTAGGCATTTCTGTATACTTAGGATTCATGCATGATTTCTAATGAATTCCTATTTTGGCTTGGAGTACTCAGTAAGCTTTATGCTTTAGCATCCTTGCATGCGTGTGAGTGACTGCCATGAATAGCATGCTTACCATGAGGCTATGTGCTTACATGATATATCTGCCTGAATGCCTGTGGGTGAAGGTTGGGTTATCTGAATTGGAATAAATCATCAAATATTTCAAGCCTACCTGCGAGTAGCAAACCATTTTCAAAAACAAGCATGAAATGTTTTGTTCCAATCTGGGCGACCCGGTCTATACTTATATGCTGTGAGCATCACATAGTAACCTAGGCTAATAACCGGAATAAGAACTCACAATGTTTTCAAAAATTGATATCATGGTTAGTAGAGGCCGGTCTACGACCGGGCGAGCGGGGGTGCTCACGAAGTGACCTTCCCCAATCGTACCCAAGTTCCCGAGCCGAGGCAACTTTGGTGATGACGGACACGTGGCCTTTTGGCACCGAGTCAGGGTTTCCTAAATTTCTCAAAATAAAACATTTAGGTGGCGACTCTGTATCTGGCAAAGCAGTCCATGTTTGGCACTACTTTTTCAAAAATCAGTTTCTCAAAATGATTTGCCGGATTTGGACTCTTTGGTTCAGATTAGGAACCGTGACATTCAAGAGTCCGAGCTGTAGTGACCCCAAATGAACAGAGCGGGACTTAACCCTCCCGGGGCGTTCGGGGGACGTCTACAGCTAGGAAGGGTAAGAAACGGTTGAGGTAATAGACGAGAGTGTGAAGGTGTTGAGGGTGTTGGTTGATAATAATGATAATGTGTGATAGCTGGACAATGAGGGTTTAGGATTGGGATTTAGATGGTTAGAAATAAATGTAGGACTTAAATTTTAACAAAACTTATGTGTGAGTCTTAATAAGTAGATTTATTATTTAATAAGATTTTGTTTGTCAATTATATATTTTAGTTAAAAAATTAAAAAGTTATTATAAATTGTTACATTACTATCTCTACTTTTTTATATGTCTATTCGTAAAATTTAAAAAAGTTACTAAAATAATCTATTTCCAAATGAGGCCTAAGTGTCGTGATAATTAATAATGTTTTTTTACCAAACACTAACAAAAAAAAGTTATTGATTGTTAATTTTCTACGATAATTTGAAAAATTTGTTACAAAAATCTTCAATAATTATAAGTTTTAGCAATGGTTTAAAAAAAGTCACTAATTTTCAGTTTTCAACGATAATTTGAAAAATTCATCACAGAAAAACGTCACTGATTGTAAGTTTTAGCAACATTTTATAAAAATTGTGACAAAAAAATTACTAATTTCTAATTTTTAGCAATAAATGCATAATATTGTCATAAAAATTTATTTTTAGTTACAATTTTATTATTATTAACCTTCAATAGGACTTGACCGGAATTAAATTTAACTATTAGGACGTATTAATAATTTATCCTAAATTTTATGACAGTGTGTAATTGTCATAAAAAATTAGGGGAATGTGGAGGGTTAAAGAAAATATGTGGGTACTAAATTGTAACATCAAAGTAAAAATTGTAAAAAGTAAAATGAGATAGAAAAATATGACTAAGGAAAATTCGTCACATTTAATAAAAGATTGCTTTGTTTTGTGTTCAAAACTTGTATCTTAAATTTTTTTTGCCAGAAAAATGTGTCAAAAAAAAGTAGTCACTTTGTTTGGTTTTAGTTTTTAAAATTCATTTTCAAAAAATTCTACTTTTTTATTTTTCATTTTTTTTTCTGTTTTCACTAATTTTTTTTAGTATTTTAAGCAATTTTTTAAATTTTTAGGCACACATAAACATAAATACACTTAAAAAGTATAATATTTGTGAAAAAAATCTTTAAAAAATTCACTAAATACCAAAAATATATTTTAAAAAAATACAAAAATTCAGTACATTTTTCATATTTTTGTATATTTATTAATTTTTTAAATTATTTTTTCACAAATATTTTACTATTTAGATACATTTAAGTAAAGTGCATGTAAAAAAATAAAAAAAATTCCTTAAAAATTTAAAAATATTCGCTAAAAACAAAAAAAAAAAAACACAAAAAATAAAAAACTTAATTTTCAAAAAGCTAAAACCAAACATACTTAGTTGTTTAAAAAATATAAAATATCTTGTGGAAATTTGTTTTTGATATTTATCGCGGGGTAAATTATTTATAAGTTCTATTTAGAAGACTTATACAAGATATGGTCCTATGAAAAAACTTATAACTAATAGGTTCTGTGGTTTTCTTATGGACACATCTACCTTTAATCTTAATTAATTAATAATCTGATTAATAATAATACCATATATGGAAATTAAGTGTTGCAATATATTGTGATCATACTTATATGGTTAGAAATTTGAAATTCAAAATAATTATGGAAAATCCAATATTATCATATATTGTGATTATATCTATATGGTTAGAAATTTAAAATTCAAAACGTAAATGTAACATGTAATATCCTAAACTCAAATGACATCCGCAAACTCAACGTGACATTCTCATATGCTTTTGAAATTCAAAATAACTTAATTAATGTCAATACTATATATGAGAAATCTAATGTTATCATAGATTGTGATCATATCTATACGGTTAGAAATTTAAAATTTATGTAAGATGTAACATCCCAAACTTAATGTGACATTCCCAAACCCAACGTGACAGTTTCTTATGCTTCTCATCCCAAACTCAACGTGACATTCACTACAACAAAAAAAAGTTTTTATGGCGCCAAATGCACGCTGTGAATACGATTCTACGACGGGTAAGAGCATCTCCAACCGTGAATCAAAAATTTCACCAATTCTGAGTTCAAAAATGGCCATTTCCTGAATTTGATACTTCAGGCTCCAACGGTTCACCTTCACCAAATCTATCCCGGGACAACCGGGTGGTCGACCGGCCGGTTGACCGGTTAGGCCAAAATTTTTTTTTTTTTTTTTTTTTGCGAATTGTCTGAACTTTTTTTGAACTTTCTGAACTTTTTTCGGGACAACCGGGGTGGTCGACCGGCCGGTCAACCGGCCGGTTGACCGGTTAGGCAAAAAAATTTTTTTTTTTTTTTCTTTTAACGGTTTGAACTATTTTTTCTGAACAGTTTGAATCTTTTACTGGTTGACCGGTTGGTCAACCGGCCGGGCAACCGGTTGGTCGACCGGTGTAGCATTTTCAACGGTCAGTAACAGTGATTTGGTAAAATCTGTGTCTTGATCTCAGTTTGATGTCTTGTTTGCTGAATTCTCATTTTGGTATGACTTTGGTGCAACCGTTGGAGCGTGAAAAAGTGGGTTTTTCATCAAAATTTAAATCTGATGCTGGGTTTGGTTCAGCGTTGGAGATGGTCTAAGGTAACGTCATATTATAATCAGTCATGGAAAGTCATTCACTTTCAACGGCATACCATAGCATGCCGTTAAAACTTTTAATAGCTCATCTTATACATCATGTTTAATTTTTTTACGACAACTTTTGCACACCATTAATTCAAGAGACAAATCACGACATTCATTGCCAGTCATTAAATATTTAACACAACGGCCTATTCTGCCCATTGTAGAATAGGTTTACTTTTTTTTTTTTTTTAATTCAACAAGTTTTATTTTACCTATTTTGTACAATCTAAAAAAATATTACAAACAAGTTTCACAAATATATATATATATATATATATATAAGTATCAATCAACCACCAAAATATCATTTCAAGAATCAAAAAAACTATTTATAAGTTTTGAACATCCAAAAATTGTCTGTACATTACAAACTATCCAAAAACTATATTTCTAAATATAAAAAATTGTCCTTAACTTCAAAATCGTCCAAAAAGTTCTAAATCACACCCTCCCAACAAAAAAAAAAAAAAAAAACTATCTTTAAATTCTAAACGGTACAAAATTTATCCAAATATCTTATTGCAAGTGCACCATCATGGGTTGATTCAATTATATCAACACTCAACTTGTGTCGTCTACATCTTTATATTAGATAATTCCTAGCAGCTTGGATTTCGTCTTCAGAGACTTTCTTTCTTAGAGCAACCAAACTTGAAATAACATCAACAGAGAGAGCATATATTAATTAGACCATAAGCATGGATATGGGATCCAAATGTAAAATTGATAGAAGCTTGAAAAGAAAAGAAAAAAAGAAAAAAAAAATAACCAAAAGCACAAATATGAGAAATGTGCAAGTTTATTTAGGATTTCATAAGAATGCTTCTTGCCCCTTGCACCTTTGCTTGGCACCTACAAGTTTTAAGTAAGTTTTAATTAATTTTTTTAAAACTTTGTGAAATATCCTTCTATCTAAAAGCTAGCTATATGTCAAGACAAAACAACATATTACAAAAGCTTGAAAGACGCAAAAGCATCACATGTATGTATAAACAATGTAGGTGCTATGATCACTTTAAAAAATAAAAAAACCTATTTTACAATAACAACTTAAAATTAGCTTAAAATTTTTAAATTTGTTGCATAAGACTTGCCATAATCTGAAGTCTAACTATGAAGTGGTCACAGGAATTGTGCAAATACATAAGGATATAGAACAACAATGAATAAAAAAAATATATCAAGAATGCCAACAAAAAATGCAGCATGAATAAGGGAAATATGAATAACTTTTGAAATTTGAATATTCAAAAATGAACTACAAGGTTTCAAAAAGAGAGTTTTCAATAATAACAAAATTTAAACCATATCATACAAATGCAGGCAACAACCATCTCTGAATTTGCATTGATAATAATGTTATTGCAGAACTTAAGAAATCAATAGTGCAAACACAATATTGCAATAGGAAACTAAGGCTCCGTTTGGTAAGCATCACAAAGTATAATTCTACCTATTGATTTGAGTGTGTTGTTTGTTTGGAGTTTTCAAATTATAATTCTACACCCATTTCTCAAAACTCAATTCAAAACATAATCATTACTTTTCAAAACTCATAACCAAACACATAATTTAAAACTCTTTTCAAAACTCAATTCAAATCAATATTTTAATATTTTAAATATTTTAAAAATATTTTAATTTTTTTAAGATTTTAAATATTTTAATATTTAAACATGTTATGATTTTTTTAGTTTTTTAATTTTTTGAATATTTTAAAATATTTTAATTTCAAAATATTACAATTTTAATTTTTTAAATTTTAAAATATTTTATAAAAATAAATTCAAACTCTATTTTATAAAAATATTTTTAAATATTTTATTTTTTTTTGTTATGTATTTTGTTACGATTTGAGTATAGAGTTGTGAAAGTAGTATAGAGTTTCAAGTTATATGTTTGGTTATGAGTTTTAAAAATAATTTCTTAATTGAGTTTTGTTTTATGTGTTTGGTTACGATTTAAGTGTAGAGTTGTTTTTAAATTTAAAATATTAACATTTTAAATTATTTAAATTTTTAAGATTTAAATTTTTTGAATATTTATTTTAATTTTTTACTTATTAAATTTTTTAGATTATTTAAATTATTTAAATTTTTTGAATATTTATTTCAAAAAAAATTTATTTCCTTTGTAGTATTTTCAATTAAAAAATTGATTAATGTTATTTTCTGTTAATAATAATTTTTTTAATTGAATTTTAAAAAACGTTTGGTTATGAGTATTGATCAGAATTTTTAATGGTGTGAAAGTAGTGTGTTTTGTTATGAGTTATATAATTTGAATTAAGTTTTGAAAACTCTTTCCAAAACTTATAACCAAACAAATTTTCTTACTTCACATGTCAAATCAAACTTTCAAAATTCAATTCCACACTCAATTCAACACTCTATTCAAAAATCATAACTACACAAATTTTCTACACTCAAATCATAATTTCACAACTCATAAACTCAAAATACAACTCATACCCTCAAATTATATTTATAAAACTTTACCAAACATAACCTAAGTCATTCCAACTTTGACTTGTACCAAAAGCTGAATGCAATTATCAAATTCTTGTGCTACCTTTTTATCCCTTTACCGGGAAAAAAAGGTGGGAAGACTTTTGTTGGTGTTTTTATTTTAACTTTTCCTGAGATTGAAAAAAGGCCTAAATTTTTTATTTTATTTTATTTTATTTTGTTGTGAAGGGAGACATGGACAACAACCTAGATTTTGGATGGTTTTGGCAAATCAAAGCCTGCTTATTATCAACTTTTCTAAACAGAGTTTCCTTTTAAAATCTTTACTATAATCATGTTTTATGATTTCACTAAGTTGATATATTGTGACTTACAATGGCATGAAAAGTCTATCACTATAATTAAACAAAAACTTACTCTATCACATTAAAGTCATGTAAGCAAGCACTTCATCACCTTGATAGAACCTACTTTTTAATTACTTTGTTGTTGTCTTCGTGCTTCCTAGATTGCTATTCAAAGGACAAAAACAAAGCCTCATTTTTCATTTTCTTTTTTTCTTATTCAAATTCTTAATCATCTATGCAAAGAATTTTTAGTGTTCACATCATCTCAAATCAACCTAAAAGAAAGAGAATATATTAATGGCAAAACAACTATGTTTAAGATTTTTACGAGTTAAATGGCACAAATTCCTAACATAGGAATTAATATATCTCGAAATTCTATGAAATAAATACATTACTTATGTATCTAACCAACAAGAGCAGCAACTCTGTTTTCCATCAAAAAAATTTACTGTAGAAAAAAGCTCCATTGTTTTTATTCCTCAAATCAACAACTTATTTTTTATAGCAAATGTCTCTATTACTTGTTCCATCAAAATCTTATTCTCCTAGCTTCATTTGAGCTCATTAAACCTTGGGCAAATCTTTATTATTTTGGTTATGACCTATGGTCATGTCTGTAGTGGTGTTTGGAAATTCATGAGAAATGAATAAAATAATTTTAGTATAAATAAGAACAAATATAGACCACAACTGAGAAGAATTAAACCGAAACAAAGTGAAATTGTGAGAAAAAAGTATCGCAATTCAATTAAAAAATGATAAATGCAAGCATTAAATCAAGATAGAACATGAAGATTGATCATACCAATGCATAGAATTTCAGAGACGACTTGACAACTGTGCTGAACTTTGGAGTCTACAATTGAACTATTTCCCAGTATATATATAGACACACATGCATATATACATATATTCAAATTCAAAACTACAAAACTAACACAAAACAATAACCATGCAAATTAGAAATTGTTAAGAACTGAGTAAGGTACCGTTGATTCAAGTCTTTACAATGATATTGAGATTGAAGAACTCCATGTTCCATCACTCTATTAGATACTGATGATACAACGGGTTCTAGATGGAACGGGTCGGGCTGATCCACGCTTCTCAAACCGGTGTCCAAGTGATCAAGCTCACTAGAAGACCTGCACATGAGTTCAACGGGGAACGGGGAGTCCCCCAGCGAACCCTCCGACGAGCAAGTTAGAGAGAGAAGTGGAATGTAGAGATGAATTAGAGATAGAAAAATTTAACCTTCTTCTTGTCTTCGACGTCTGCTTATATCCTTTGGTAATCATTTCGTCGTCCCTTCCGACCTGTCACCTTGGTCGAAAGTCTATGCTCTAAATTATTTTGTTCATGGTGCAGGCGTTCTGTCTCGACGGAGAGGGGCAAGGTAATGTCATATTATGATCAGTCATGGGAAGTCATTCACTTTCAACGACATACCATAGCATGCCGTTAAAACTTTTAATAGCTCATCCTATACATCATGTTTAATTTTTTTACGACAACTTTTGCACACCATTAATTCAAGAGACAAATCACGACATTCATTGCCAGTCATTAAATATTTAACACAACGGCCTATTCTGCCCATTGTAGAATAGGTTTACTTTTTTTTTTTTAATTCAACAGGTTCTATTTCACCTATTTTGTACAATCTAAAAAAAATTACAAACAAGTTTCACAAATATATATATATATATATATATATATATATATATATATATATATATATATATCAATCAACCACCAAAATATCATTTCAAGAATCAAAAAAACCATTTATAAGTTTTGAACATCCAAAAATTGTCTGTACGTTACAAACTATCCAAAAACTATATTTCTAAATATAAAAAATTGTCCTTAACTTCAAAATCGTCCAAAAAGTTCTAAATCACACCCTCCCAAAAAAAGAAAAAAAAGAAAAAAAAAACTATCTTTAAATTCTAAACGGTACAAAATTTATCCAAATATCTTATTGCGAGTGCACCATCATGGGTTGATTCAATTATATCAACACTCAACTTGTGTCGTTCACATCTTTATATTAGATAATTCCTAGTAGCTTGGATTTCGTCTTCAGAGACTTCCTTTCTTAGAGCAACCAAACTTGAAACAACATCAACAGAAAGAGCTTATATTAATTAGACCATAAGCATGGATATGGGATCCATATGTAAAATTGATAGAAGCTTGAAAAGAAAAAAAAAAAAAGAAAAAAAAAAACAACCAAAAGCACAAATATGAGAAATGCGCAAGTTTATCTAGGATTTCTCCATGAGAATGCTTCTTGCCCCTTGCACCTTTGCTTGGCACCTACAAGTTTTAAGTAAGTTTTAATTAATTTTTTTAAAACTTTGTGAAATATCCTTCTATCTAAAAGCTAGCTATATGTCAAGACAAAACTGAAAGTTTGTGGAAAAATTATTAATTTTGAAAAACACTTTTCAAAGAAACACCACTTGATTACACAATCTAAAATACCTTCTCCAAGTGAATTGTTGATAATACCTCACCAAGCGATCCAAGTGTCTTGCCTCTAAAGTGATTCACCTTGCACCCTCTTTGATTTATTTTTGTGTATATATTTTCTACAGACCTTAAAAATTCTGATGGCCAATTTTTGTATCAAATACATCTGATATATATACACAACACATGATAGAGTTTGCATGTAGGTGGGATCCTTAGGGATCTCTATCTTTTAGTTGTGGCGATAAAATAAAAGATGTATCTTTTATCTTAAATATAAAGGATACAACTTATCCATTTTTTCATTAATTATCTTTTAAACAGATAATATAGAACTTCCACTAATTGTAATAATGTCCATCAACACATTACAATTAAACCCCTAAAAGTAGAGAATTACAAGTGAGGTCCTTTCTTACAATTAATCACAAATTTCCTTCCACCAAACTATATTCCACATGAGCTATTAGGTATGGACAAATTTATCACTATCAAAAGCCCTAACTCATGTAACCGAATTCTAAATTTTTCCTTTTTCTAATTAGACCCTAAAAGCATTTTCCAAAAATAGTATTTTTACAATTATATATGTATAAAATATTTTTATGAAAAAGTAACCGGCCGGTTTTCTTTTGGGTCCAACATTAATAGGAAAAATTGCTTGAATATACTTTCTCACTTTGAGAATGGTGGATTCCATGTTAAGCACCTATATAAGTCAATTACCACTCACATAACCCAACATGTCCGTGTATAGCCTTTGATTTGGCGTCACCGATTGACAATGTCAAAGTTAAATGAATAGTTAATTAATTTATACAAGCCTCTCAGGTCAAAGGAAAATAAGTGTATTGTAATAGAACTACCTTTTAAACTGACAGTGATCATTCCATAGGTGTTCTTAAAACCGATCCTGTTCAGTGCATGTACTTATTGCATAACACCCACCTATTTGCTTAAGGTCATTACCTCAATGATGGAGTTAATCATTCTATCATATAGCAGCAAAACAGGTGTAGGCCATAGTAGTGCGACGCCCAATCAACACCCATAGCCTAGAACATTAATTGGGTCTACAAGGCACCAAAAAATCATAACTCCCAGCTTTTGGTTCATTAACCATTAGCATGTTTTTCTACAATGTTACCCAACGGACCTTATGTTCACATCATATGTAACATTAAACATAACATTACCCATAATAACATACAAAATGCAAAATATAAAATGCCAAGCAATTTATATAATCAATTAATAAAGTCAATAAATTGATTTTTGAGGGCACAAATGCTAACACAACATATTACAAAAGCTTGAAAGAAGCAAAAGCATCACATGTATGTATAAACAATATAGGTGCTATGATCACTTTAAAAAATAAAAAAACCTATTCTACAATAACAACTTAAAATTTTTAAATTTGTTACATAAGACTTGCCATAATCTGAAGTCTAACTATGAAGTGGTCACAGGAATTGTGCAAAGACATTAAGGATACAGAACAACAATGACTAAAAAAAAAATATCAAGAATGCCAACAAAAAATGCAGCATGAATAAGGGAAATATGAATAACTTTTGAAATTTGAATATTCAAAAATGAACTACAAGGTTTCAAAAAAGAGTTTTCAATAATAACAAAATTTAAACCATATCATACAAATGTAGGCAACAACCATCTCTGAATTGCATTGATAATGATGTTATTAAAGAACTTAAGAAATCAATAGTGCAAACACAATATTGCAATTGGAAATTAAGGTTGCGTTTGGTAGAGTTTTGTAAATATGATTTGAGAGTATGAATTGTATTTTGAGTTTATGAGTTGTGGAATTATGATTTGAGTGTAGAAAATTTATTTGATTACGGTTTTTGAATAGAGTGTTGAATTGAGTTTTGAATTGAGTGTGGAATTGAGCTTTGAAAGTTTGATTTGACATGTGAAGTAAGAAAATTTGTTTAGTTATAAGTTTTGAAAAGAGTTTTCAAAACTTAATTCAAATTGTTATAACTCATAACAAAACACACTACTTTCACACTATTGAAAATTCTGATCAACACTTATAATCAAACTTTTTTTAAAATTCAATTAAAATTTTTTATTATTAACAGAAAATAACATTAATCAATTTTTTAATTGAAAATACAACAAAGGAAATAATTTTTTTTCAAAATAAATATTTAAAAAATTTAAATAATTTAAATAATCTAAAAAATTTAATAAGTAAAAAATTAAAATAAATATTCAAAAAATTTAAATCGTAAAAATTTAAATATTCAAAAAATTTTAATAATTTAAAATGTTAATATTTTAAATTTAAAAACAACTCTACACTCAAATCGTAATCAAATACATAAAACAAAACTCAATTACGAAATTATTTTTAAAACTCATAACCAAACACATAACTTGAAACTCCACACTACTTTCACAACTCTACACTCAAATCGTAACCAAATACATAACAAAAAAAATTAAAATATATAAAAATATTTTTATAAAATAGAGTTTGAATTTATTTTTATAAAAATATTTTAAAATTTTAAAAATTAAAATCATAATATTTTGAAATTAAAATATTTAAAAATATTCAAAAAATTAAAAAATTAAAAAAAAATCGTAACATATTTAAATATTTAAATATTTAAAAAATATTTAAATATTTGAAATATTAAAAAAATTAAACTATTAATTTGAATTGAGTTTTGAAATATATGTTTAGTTATGAGTTTTGAAAAATAATAATTATGTTTTGAATGGGTGTAGCATTATGATTTGAAAGCTCAAAACAAACAACACATTCAAATTAATGGGTGGAACTATAATTTGAGATCGTAACCAAACGGAGCCTAAGTCATTCCAACTTTGACTTGTGCCATAAGCTGAATGCAATTATCAAATTCTGTGCTACCACAATTTAGGCCTCGTTTGGCAACCGAACTTTTTAACAAAAAAGTCAAAAAGTTACTAAATTAGTCAAAAAGCCAACAATTCATACCAAAAAATCAAAGATTCTCTTTTCTCTTTACTTTTTACACATCTTTTCGTAAAAAATTAAAAAATTATTCCAAACATACTAATTTTTTTAACTCATATTTTAACTAAATAACTAAAAAATTACTAAATTAATCTGTTTTCAGACGAGACCTTAAAATATTTCGATCCCTTTACCGGAAAAAAAGGTGGGAGGACTTTTGTTGGTGTTTTTTTTTAACTTTTCCTGGGATTGAAAAAAGGCCTAAATTTTTTATTTTTGTGAAGGGAGACATGGACGACAGCCTAGATTTTGGATGGTTTTGGCAAATCAAAGCCTGCTTACTATCAACTTTTCTAAATAGAGTTTCCTTTTAAAATCTTTACTATAATCATTGTTGGCTACATATTTTGTAAAAGTCAGTTACAGTTCGACACGTGGCAGAGTAAGGGTAATAAAGGAAGGTTATTCAAGCCTTTAATCCTGATCGTACACGTGGCAATAAATATTGGTCCTCACATGATCTGAGTAACACTAGATCAATAACGGGATGCAAGATGACATATCTTCAACGGTTACTCATATTCAAATTCAAATTACAAGAGGGAAGCTCAACTGCCAATAATGGCGTAATGGAGCTACTTGTAAGGAAGCATGATCAGCGATCATGGAGGAGCAGTTCGACGGTTCAAAGTGCAGTTCGAAGGTCATCACTGACGAGTATAAATAGCAGGGCAGCCCCCAGAAAAAGGACGGACTCAGATCATACAAGTCAGTCATTTACTTCATATATTTTCTTTTCCAGTCTTTTACATTTCCAGTCTTTAAATACCTGTTCTTTAAATACCTGCACTTTAAATACCCGCACTGCACTTCAATTCATAGGAGTAGCTTCAAGTAGATTCAAGTAGATTGTTGTTGTAAACCTCTCTGAGGCTGAGTTCGGACCATTGTAAGTGTTCATTTTTATGAAATACTTCAATTGTTCTTCATATTACTGTTATTTCTATTAACTTCTCCTAAGTCAAGCCACCAGTAAAAGTCCTCTTCATTGAGGTTGAAAAGAACTAAAACACAATCGTCTGATAATTGGTTGGCAATCACAATTTCTGTAAGGACTGATTGATCCTTACTGGCACGCTCACATTCACAAAAATACCCTTCGAAAAGCCAAAAAGCCAACATATATTTTTGGCACGCCCAGTGGGACTTAATTAAAAATGGCTAGAAGAAGACGACAAGGAGAAAATGAACGCTTGGAAGAAGGCGTGGAAGGAGAGGTAGAAATACCAAATTCAGAGGATAATGTGGTAACACATCCTGTGGAAACTCCTATATTGTCAGAACCTATGGTCGAACAGACCAGTACTTCTGGACAAGAACCATATGTTCATATTATTGGATGAAATCAAGGAATTGGACCATCCACTGTGCCATTTACTCAACCAACAAATCCATGGGATGGTTTAGTAGATGCCATGGGACAACAATTAATGAACACAATGGAAAGGTGGGCAACATCCTTTTTGGATCGAATGAATAACCACCAACCAACAAACACAAGACACACAGAGGAAGTTATAAATGTCCCCCAACAAAGATTAGCTAGAGAAAAACAGCCTATGCAAGTTAATGGACATTCTAATGGTCAAACTAGTACCCAAAACTTTGAAAGATCATCACCTCAGTCTTGGTATGAACCCATTTCAAGGCCTATAGCAGGCCAAAATGCCTCAGTACTTAATAATGAAGCCACACAGGTTGGTGGATCTGGCCAAGTACAAGAAACTGGCATAAGAATGGTTACAAATCCCATGTTCGAAGCCATACCTGGCACAAGGGGGTACACTAATCCCTTATTCGAATTTACACCCGGGGGGTTGGAGGGTTTTCCTACAAATGGCAGAGACCCAACACCTGTTCCAGCACCTTTTGCAGGTCCTTTCGCAGGTCATGCTCAAAGAGGTTACCCATACCCTCAATAGCAACCTGCACCGCAAGGACAACCAGCCCCAAATTTACCACCTTATGGACCAAGAGGACCACAAGCACAAGTTTGTCCACCAAATCCTGTGTTTGCCCCTCCAGTAGTGGTTTAACAGGCACAAAATATGGTCCCTAGAGACCAGATTGCTGATATTGTTAGGGAGATATGTGGACCAATGGCTCGGGGGGTCCAGACTCCTATATACAGAAAACCATACCCAAAATGGGTGGATAGGGTACATGAATACCCAAGGGGATTCAGGATACCAGATTTTACCCTTTTTTATGGGACTAGAAATCAATCAACGATAGAACATATTGCTAGGTTTGCTGCTCAATGCGGTGAATTTACTAACCATGACTATATGAAACTGAGATTATTTCCAAATTCCCTAACAGGGGGAGCATTTGTATGGTACATCAACCTTACACCTGGCTCCATTCAAAATTGGCAACAAATGGAAGAGGCATTTCATGCCCAATTCTTCCAATCAGAGCCAGAAGTATCTATGGCAGATTTGGCTAGATTGAGTCAAAGGCCTGAAGAAAAGGCTACTCAGTTTATTGCCAGATTTAAAAGGGCTCGAAATAAATGTAGAGTCATCCTGCCAGAGCCAGAATTCGTCAGATTGGCTCAAAATGGTTTGGAATTCAGGCTTCGAAAGAAGTTTGATTCAACTGAATTCAGAGATTTGGTCGAACTGACCTATAAGGTGTCTCGATATGAAGCATTATTAGAAGAGGAACAAGATCGAAATAATGCATCATATAAGACATATTATAGAGATCCTAATTATGAAATAGATGCAGCAGAGATTGTAGGCAAAGAACCTGTAATCTGTGAAGCATTAATTCATAAGGATACAACTATAGACCAGCAGTTTAAAAAGAAAGACTTTCACAGAAAATACTCTTTCGATTTAACAAAAACAGATGACATCTTTGATCATTTGCTCGCGGCTAATTTCCTTAAGTTACCTAAAGGAGTAAAACTACCATCTCCAGATGAACTGAAAGGAAAAGTATACTGTAAATGGCATAATTCTTGGTCTCACTCGACTAAAAACTGCATTGTTTTTCGAGACAGGATCCAAGAACAGATTCGAAAAGGAAGTTTGAAGTTCTCAGCTAAAATAGAAAAAGCCATGGGAATTGACAGTGATCCCTTTCCAGAAGTTGGAGAGGCAGCAGCCAATGTCATTACATCAGACTTCCAGAACTTGTCCTTGACAGAATTGGAGGAAGTCAATGTGCAGATGCATGTTGCTAATCAAACCAACATTAAGAAGAATACTAGAAGCCCACCAGTTATTGAACAAGGTTTCTCGCACCAGAGGGAACACTCTGATGAAGAATCACTGGATGATGATTCTTTAGAAGCAGCGGTGATGCAGAGGATGTGCCCCAGGTGCAGACTCAGTTACAAGTGGTTGAAGAGGCTTCCAACTGATGGGAAGCAATACTACAGGGATGTTCAGAGACGTCCTAAGTCAACCAATGCTTACAACAAAAGGCCGTATCCGGCTAGTGATAGGCAGAGACCACCAGTGGTTGAGCCTGTGGTGAACAGAATGCATGACAAAGGCAAGAAGCTCTTGCATGAATCCAGGCCACATAACTATTATAGGATGGAGAGTAGCCATTCTGAAAGAAAACTGGAGAGAGGTTCAGTTCATGGAATCAAAGCCAGAGATTGGCCCCCTAGACCAGTTTCACGCAGGACAGAAAATGGTCACCCTTATCGAAGGTCTGAATCAGATTCAAAACATGAGGACAAAACCAAGCACTTACCTTCACGGCCAGTTTCGAAGATGGCTTCAAAGGTGGAAAAGGGCAGATCAGCGTCTGAATCAGCAAGTTCATGGGTACCTGGAGTCCCAGACTGGTTTGTAATGCAAAACAAACCCAGAGAATTGCCTGTTCGAGGAGATGTTGTAAACCAAGGTAGGATGATCAGGCCTCCTATGGTGGCTCCGAATAACTGGGTGCTGCTTAAACACCCAAAGACAAGGGAACCAGACATGGTCCCAGTCATCTCAAGATCACAGAGAAGAAAAATTCAGCGCAGGTACACCCAGTATCAGGAAGATCTGAAGGAAAGTGGAGAAAATTCTTCACCAGTCAAAACGGAAGGAAGGAAGAACCCAAAGTCAGACTATGCTCCAAAGCCAGTTCCACAGAGCAAAGTGGTCTGCAGCCGAGAACAATTGGCCAAGGTTCATTCTGAACTGAAAACCAGAGAGAAGGCTAGTTTGGTAGGGTTGGAGAAAGCTCTGATGGAGACGGATAGCGAGACCGAAGAAGAGATTAGCATAAGCCAGAAGAAAGAGGTCATGGAGGAAGAGATGTTCGAAGCCTTCATGGCTGAGCAAACGTTTCTGACTGAAGAGCCAGTTGAGAAAGATCCTTCGAAGGGATCAGTTAGCAATGAAATACCAAAATGCATCATGCAGGATGTTTCTGAGGGAGTCAACCAAAGTAACCAAGAGGGGGAACAAGTACAGCCAGCCATCCAGTTTGGCTCGTTTCCCCCAGTATCAGTGAACATGGTACACATACTACCACAGGAATTCCAAGCTGGAGATGAAAATCAAGAGGGGCAGGAAGCTGATCTAGTTCAGATCTCTAGTGAAGACTCGCAAGCAAGTATGGTGCAGGATAATTTCGAAATGGTTACCCCGATGGAAGATGAATATGAAAGTGAGGAAGTAGTAAGCATCAATCTATCGTATCCATTTGAGTACCCCTCGGATTCGATGACGCAGCACGTCAGGCCTTTGTACATCAAGGCTTTCTTTGATGGGATACAGCTGAACCGAGTCCTGATAGACAATGGGGCAGCAGTAAACCTACTCCCGAAATCTTCTTTGAAGAAACTAGGAAAAAAGAATCCCAGGTTGATACCAACCAGCACAACCATTGCTGGTTTTGCTGGAGATAAGCAAATGGCTCAGGGGATTCTACCCATTAATTTAAGTGTGGGAACCAGGGATTGTATGACAGCATTCTTCGTAATCGACAGTAATGCTAAATACAATGCTTTGCTTGGAAGGGATTGGATCCACACTAACAAATGTGTGCCTTCTTCTTTACATCAGAAAATCATGATGGCTTTAGGAAATGGAGAGACAGAGGAAATCGATGCAGATCCTCAACCCTTCATAGCCTGTGCAGACTTTGCGGAGGCTAAATTGTATATTGAGGGAGTGACACCGCTCAGTATACTGATGAAAGATGATAGCTCAGCCGAAGTGACGGCTGATGAGGAGGTGACACACCTGAAGCACTTAGTCCAAGAAAGTGCTGATGAAGAGGTTGTCCTTAGAGATGACAATGACGCCTGGTTATAGGCAAAGAGAGGAACCACAAGAAGCCAAGTCCTTGGCTTTGATTAAATTTTCAGCATTGGACATAAAAGCAATAGTCCAGAAAGTTCAGGAGCAAGAGAGAGAGGCCATGATAATTGGCTGCAAACAGCAGAAGCAACAGGCTAGAGTCTTGACTCTTGGTAAGTACTGTGCCTTGGACATTGAAACAAAAGTCCAGGAGATACAGGAAGAGGAAGCCTTGTGGACAGATTTTGTCTATGAAGAGGAGGGCAGAGATATTGAATTGAAGAACCTGGGGGCAGAACCAAGCTTGAAGATCACTTCAAAGGTAGAAGAAACCAGAGGGAGTTCTCATGCACAAGACCCTTTAGAAGAAGTAAATCTAGGGGAAGGTTCTGTACAACAGCCCACTTATATAAGTGCTTGTTTGAATGCTCTGGACAGAAACCAGCTATTGGTTGTTCTGAAGAAATACAAAGATTGCTTTGCATGGTCTTATAATGAACTACCAGGATTGGATAGGTCATTAGTGGAACATAGGCTCCCCATGAAGCCTAATTTCAAGCCTTACAAGCAGAAACCAAGGAGGATGAGTCCAGAAGTAATTCAGAAGGTTAAGGAAGAGATCCTTAGACTCCTCAAGGCAGGTTTTATTAGAACAGCCAGGTATGTCGAGTGGCTATCTAATATTGTGCCTGTAGTAAAGAAGAATGGCAAAATGAGGGTATGTATCGATTTCAGAAATTTAAATCTGGCGACTCCCAAAGATGAGTACCCTATGCCTATAGTGGACTTGCTGGTGGACAGTTCAGCAGGTCACCAAGTCTTGTCAATGATGGATGGGCATTCCGGCTATAACCAAATCTGCATTGCAGAGGAAGATATCTACAAGACAGCATTCAGATGTCCTGGGAATATTGGCACCTTTGAATGGGTTAAAATGCCATTTGGTCTAAAGAATGCTGGAGCTACATATCAAAGAGCCATGAACACTATCTTTCATGATCTTATTGGAGGATATTTGGAATGTTATATTGATGACATTGTGGTTAAATCCCAATCCATGGAAGAGCACTTGTTTCACTTAGAAGCAGCTTTTGAAAGGATGAGGAAGTTCAAGTTAAAGCTCAATCCTCTTAAATGTGCTTTTGGTGTATCATCTGGAAATTTCTTGGGCTATGTTGTTCACAAGAAAGGAATACAGATTGATCAGAATAAAGCCAAAGCAATCATTGAAGCCAAACCCCCATCAAGTAAGAAAGAATTACAAAGGTTCCTTGGGCAGGTTAACTTTCTTCGAAGGTTCATTTCTAACACTGCAGGGAAAACTAAAGTATTTTCTTCCTTGTTAAGGCTGAAAGATGAAGAGGAATTTGTGTGGACAGCAGAGCATCAAATTGCTTTCGAAGGTATCAAGGCCTACTTGGCTAACCCTCAAGTGCTGATGCCACCAAAGGGGAACAAACCCTTGAAGTTGTACATAGCCGCAGCAGAGGATTCATTGGGAGCTTTCTTAGCCCAAGACAATGAAGGAGGCAAGGAGCAAGCTATTTATTACCTTAGTAGGTTTTTAAATTCTTGTGAATGTAAATATTCAGCTGTTGAAAAGCTGTGTCTTGCTTTGTATTTTGCTGCAATAAAATTAAGATATTATCTTTTGCCTACAACTGTCTTGGTAATTGCAACCACAGATTTGGTTAAATATATGTTATCTAGACCAATGTTGAGGGGAAGAATTGGCAAATGGATGCTTGCCTTATCAGAATTTCATCTAGAATATGTCCCTCAAAGGGTAGTAAAAGGGCAGGTTTTAGCCAATTTCTTGACAGATCATCCATCTCAAACAGAGAGCCAGGAGATAATGGAACTTGGTATGGCCAGTGTTGAGCCATGGCAAATGTGGTTCGATGGGTCGAAAGCAAATGGGTTAATTGGAATTGGTATTGTAATCAAGTCTCCACAGGGGACAGAAACTACCCATGGTTTTAGACTAGATGAAGCTACCTGTTCCAATAACCAGGCTGAATATGAAGCCTTAATTGTGGGATTAGAGATTCTTATTGGATTACAAGTACATGCAGTTGACATATTTGGAGATTCTCAATTGGTGGTCAACCAAGTGAAAGGAATTTTCAAGTGTCAAAGCATAAGTATCCTGCCATATTATGTTGTTGCATTACATTTGCTTTCTCAGTTTCAAATAGCAAATGTAACCCATGTTCCAAGATTCTTGAACACTAGAGCCAATGATGTGGCTCAAAAGGCTTCGAACTTCAAGAGAAGGGATAATACCCAAAGGGACATAAGCCAAACAACATATCAGAGATTAATACAACCTTTGAATAAAAGGAATGTGATCTTGGAAGTCAATCATAATGACTTACAAGAACAAGATTGGAGGCATCCAATAAAGCAGTACTTGACTGGTCCGTCTTCGAAGGCCAGTAGAAAAGTTAAATTGCAGTCTATGTAATATATGATATATGGTAATGCTCTCTACAAAAGGGGGGGAGATGGCTTATTGTTAGAATGTCTAGGCCCGAAAGAAGCATTAACAGCCATGGTTGAGGTTCATGAAGGCATCTGTGGTGCTCATCAACTTGGTGTAAAAATGAGGTGGTTGCTTCGAAGGCATTCCTATTATTGGCCAACCATCCTTAAAGACTGCATAGAATATGCAAAGGGGTGTCAGGCATGTCAAAAGCATGGCACAATAAGGCACGTGCCCATAACTGACCTACATGCAGTAGTGAAGCCTTGGCCATTCAGAGGGTGGGCCATGGATATGATGGGAAAAATACACCCACCTTCTTCGAAGCATCATTGTTTCATTCTAGTGGCCACTGACTACTTCACTAAATGGGTCGAAGCTAAGCCATACAAGGCTGTAGACCAAACAGAGGTTATTGGTTTTATTAAAGATTTGATCCATAGATTTGGCATCCCGCAAACCATAACAGTTGATAATGGAACTGTATTTGATGGGAAGATGGTGAAGGCTTTTGTGGCAGAATTTGGAATTAGCATTGTTAATTCCACACCCTATTATGCACAAGCTAATGGTCAAGCTGAGTCATCCAATAAGTCCTTGAAAAAAGGAATACAGAAGGTTGTGGATGACAATCCCAGGGATTGGCATAACCTATTATTGGATGTTTTGTGGGCATATAGAACCTCACCGAGGTCAAGCACAGGAGTCACTCCCTATGCCTTGGTGTATGGACATGATGCAGTCTTACCAGTAGAGATTAATGTTAAATCTTTGAGAGTAAGATGTCAAGATCAATTGAATCCTGAACAATACCATCAAAGTATGTGCTTAGAATTAGAAGGCATAGATGAAGCCAGAATTTTGGCATTAAATAGCATTCTTTTCCAAAAGAAGAAAGCAGCCAAGAATTATAATAAGAAAGTCAAACACATTGGCTTTGATGAAGGTGATTTGGTATGGAAGACAATACTCCCAATTGGGATTAAAAGCCATAAGTTTGGCAAATGGTCACCTAACTGGGAAGGACCATATCAAATTCATAGGGTTCTGCCTTTTGGAGCATACCATTTAAGAAATTTGAATGGTTATGTACATCCTAAAAAGATTAATGGCAGATATTTAAAACCTTATTTTCCAACCATTTGGGAAACACAAGGGATAGAGTGAACACCATATGCAAAAACACAAGCTTGTTCAAATGATATTCAAAATATTGTGCTTTCATAAAGAATCAAGTACATTGTGCCACAAATTGGCCCAAAAATCATTACAATGCTTTAATTGTTTTTGTACAATAGCTTTCCTATTGCTAAGGGAAGGAAATAATTGAATAGCTACAGCCATGTCTTCTTTTCGATCAGCCAGCCCTTGATTGGTGATGTGCAGTTTCTTATCAGTTCGAACCAGGGCTTGGTTTACTGCGGCTAACTCCTCTTCGAGCTGAGTTTTCTTCTCCAGAAGTTGGACTCGAAAGTGGGAGGCAGAAGAGTGTTGTTCTTTCAGAGTTGATACTTCAGTATGCACTTGAGAAACAAAACTCTGGTCCTTAGCCAGCTTATCATCCGCAGCCTTAGCAGCATGGCAAATGTTGAGATAAAAATCAATAATAGCTGTAGCTTGAGATAGATGACTTGAGACACTCATGGCAGACTGCTCAGCAATGTTACAGCATTGAAGGAACCCATTCCTGATGATAGGCCTTTGTAGAGCCTCGAAGGGGATCCTTGAAAAGGAAGTCAACAGTTGCAAGCATGTGTCCAAATCTACTGAAGGTACAAAAGGCTTGTTGCTGGAGGAAGGAGAACTCTCGAAGATTTCCAATAGGGAGTCAGCCAAGGCTAATGGCTCAGCTTCAGCAGTAGAGGTGGGAGAGGTAGAAGGTATGTCAAAGAGACTAGCTAGTCTTCCTTCAAAAATGTCTACCTCATCCCTTGACATGAAGGGCATAGAGAGTGTTGTGGTGGAAGACGCAAAGGGCTGCATAGGGATGGGAGAAACGGATGGAGCATCTTTGGCAGCCTCTATGGTCTTGGCCACCAGCAAATCAAGTGAAGAGGGGCTGGAAGCTGGCATTGGTGATGAGCCACGAATTAAAGAGCTACCAGTGTCCTTTGTGGAAGAATCAACTGCCACTAGGAATGGAGCAGCAGTTGGAGTTTCTGTAAAGGATGGAAAAAGAGCATGGCTCGAAGGAAAAGTAGACTGAGGTAGGTCACGAGCCAAAAAAGGGAGGCATGGCTTTAATCCAAGAAAAGGAGATGCAGGAATACTGGGACTTAAGGAAGGTACGTCAAATATAGGTTTTGGAAGTGGAAGTACGATTCGAACAACCCTGACATTCTGCATTTGGTCAACCTCAACCGAAATTGAGGAAGGTCTCATTGGAAAGGTGAGTGCAGTAGTTGTCGCTGCAAAAGGAAGAAATGCAGAACAATGTTAAACTTCAATACCACGAGCTGACAAAGTAAAAAACAGCAGAGGTATGAAAGAAATTACTTGTTCCAGAGACGCTAGTACTGATGGGAGAACTGCGGAGAGAGTAATGTCCAGCAGTCTGCTGCCTTCTTACCATTTCCCCTTGTGTTGCATCGGCAGTAGCAGCTTCCTCTCTTAGCATTTGCTCTTGCCATCTTTTCTTGGCCCTCTCAAATACAACGATTGCCTTGGAATGTTCTTGTTCGACTGCCTTGGCAGCTGCTTTATGAGTAGAGTCCTCAACATGGTCAGTGACAGGAACAGTCATTTTCTTTCTCTTCTCCCTTGGTAGAGATACAACCAATTCTTTTCCAACCTCCCCTTCTTCAGATCGGGGTTCAGACTCTCCAGAGATAAGTTCTTTCTCCGCTATTATGGTGGTTGCCTCGCTAACAGGATTTTCAATGGCATCAGATGAAGAAACAGCTACCTTTTGTCTCTTTGTTCTTTGTAAGGGCACTTCCTTCTCTGGCTCAACCTCTCTTTCTTCTTCAAGAGATTCAGGTACTTTAGGAGGAAGGACTAGTCTCCTTTTTGTTTTTTGTTGTTGTTTCTTCTTGAGAATAGCTAAAGTCTCGGCTCTCTTGGGAGACTCTTCTTGTGGAGACCCTACACCAAAAGCATGAGTATAAGGAAACCAACAAAAGATTCAGAAATAAAAGGGGAGGAGAAGAACTTGAAGATACTCACCCTTCTTCGAAGTAGCTCTAGTAACCCTGGCTGGAAGGGGTAAAGTGGCAGGAGTGGTGGTGACAACTTCAGGAGGGGGAGAAGTGTTCTGGGCTGTTGTTGACTTATCCTTCGAAGGCAATCCCAACCCCACCAACAAGTCATGAGGGTGTGCAGAGAGGCGCACTTCCATATTGGCTGTCCACCAGTTCTTAAACCTTTTTAAAACTGAGCCAAAGGGGCGAAAGGGGATAAATTGGAATTCACTCAATTCCTTCAGCAGTCTGAGTACTGCTGCCTCTGGCTTGGATTTGGGTATTCTCAAATCCCTGGCAGTGAGATGGACATTTGAAAGACTGCAAAGAGGAACAGGTATCCCTTGAGAGAGCCCAAATTGCCTTGCAAATTTAGAAGGGCAGTATACCTCAGATATGCATTTATAGGCTCGAGGGTTCAGAGTGCCAATGAACAGCTCCCTTGGTAATAATATAGAGGCCCACATATCTTTGTGGGGAGAAGTGGAACATTCCTTATCAGCCAGAAAAGATTGTAGCCAGGTTGGCCCTCTATTGGCTTCGAAAGGACAAAAGAAGGAAGCAGATGGAGAGATAGGAAGTTGATAAAAGAAGGTAAAGTAATAAGCAAAGGAAGCAGGGTAAAGGGCAATCCTGGCATATTTTTCCCCGTAAGTACTAGGATCCTGAACAAGGAATCCTAAACACTTGGGATGTAGGTCAGTGAAATAAGCAAAGAGCCAGAGTTGGAGCACCCAGAGGGGACCTCCTTGGTTAGCATCGAGGGGTTTTTCGCAAAATTGGGAGCAGGTTCTGTAGACATGACCTAGAAGATAAGGAGCAAGAGCGATATGTTTCTTCAAGACGAGTGCCTTCGCAAGTGGAGCAAACTCAGGCATAATCCTCTGAGATGAGGTGCAAAAGAGGAATTTGCATAACCAGTATAATATGAAGGAGAAGAGTTCTCTGTCCCGCACAGGACCTTCTCTCTTATTTTCAGCCTTTACGAAGTCACTATAAGAAGAGCTTAGGGCTGGAAGAGAAAATTTGACAGGAAGGTCTGGATAGTTGGGAGTAAAAGGAGAACCATGGGGTGAAAGCCCTAGGAGATGGCAAATATCAAGAACGGTGGGGGCCATCATACCGCACCGAAACTGGAAGAAATTGAAAGCCATATTCCAAAAACATAAGGCAGCAGGAATCAAAAAGGGGTCTTCAGGAATAATGAACCTGGAAAGTCGAAGGGCATCGAGGATATAAAGCTCTTGCAGGTCATCTTCTCTCGCAGGCACCACTCTGTCATACCATTCCTTCCATTCGGTCCTCAATGTCAGCCAGCAACGATGAGGACGATTTACCTTCCAATTTCCCCAATCAAGCCTTCCTTCGTAGAGAAGGAAATGGTCCTCCAAACGAGGGTACAGAGCTGGGAGTTGAGCAGGAGCCTCCCGGAAGATAGGACCTAGGATGTACTCCTGTTTGTTGCTGTGGCGAGGAACGAAAAGACGACCATCGATGTTACTTGACTCACCAGATGTCAGCTTGCTGATTTCTTCATCGATACAATATTTCAAAGCCATGGTAGGGCTGATATGGTCGCCAGCAAGTACTTTTAGAGAGGAGGGATCCATTGGTAGTAAGCAAAAGAAGAGCAAAGAAGATCAGAAGAACCAGTAGAGAGAAGCGTTTGTAAAAGGGAAGAGATTTCGGAACACGAAACGAGAGGGTTTTAAAACCTTTGTGTCCGAAATTATACCCCGTAAGTCGTTAAGTACTAAAAGTACGAATGTGAGGAATTTCTTCCAATATTGATAGTTTTGGAGGGAAGAGCTTATTCCGGGGATTGGGGCCAGCTTCGAAATGAAATATTTGGCTTCGAAAACAAGATCTTGGCGTCAAAAAATCAAATAACAACGGCTTCGAAATACATAAGTCGGCTTCGAAGCCTAGTATATGCTTAAAGGTGCTAAATTGCTTGATTATGGGTCTGTTTAGGGGTTATAAATCAAAGTAACGACCTTCGGAGCAAAACCTAGTATTCTCTGAGTATGAGAAACGCTGTTCGGAGCATACTACATGCTTAAAAATGCTTGAATGCTCAAAGTATTGGTCTACTTCAAAAATCTAAAGACCTGTTTGAAGGTTATCAGTCAAAATGACAACATTCGAAGCAAACCCTAGGACTCTTTAAGGAAGAGGGGCACTGTTCGAAACATCCAAGACCAATCATTGGTTTCTATATGAGCAAGAAGGAATTGCCATAGGTTGCCCTTCGAAGCCAAAAGAGATCAGTTTAAAATTGATTGGCTTTATCAACCATGACCATATATTGGTTACAGTTAGTGTTGAAGAGTAAAGTCATTAAAATCGAAGTACTAAAATAATATCTGCCAGAATTGTCAATTTTACTCCATGAATTGGAAAAAGACATGATTGGTTCTTTTAGTACTTCATTAAACAATTGATTCGAAGGGTGAGATTGTTCAAATTCGAAGTTACGAGTTAGCTGTTAAAGATAAAAGGAAACAAAGTCAAACAGTGTTAAATACAGAAAGACTTTGTTTATATTAAAGCCAAGATGATTACATTAAGTAACCCTATCTGGGTACAAATTCAAGCTCATAAAAATAAGGAATAGAATAAATAACAAGATCATGAAATTTTATCCAGCAATGGTCAATAAATTTCTGTTCTTTCTTTATTATTTCTTCTATCTCTTCTAAAGTTGGTTGCATAAGCTGATGAGCTCTCACTTCATAATAGAGTTCTTCAGCCTTTGCTTCGAAAGCCTTTTCCCTCGATTTTTGTTCCAATTCATCTATAACCAAATCATCCCAGTACGCAGAATCTTTATTCTTGAAGTCATCGAACTCTTCGATAAAATTCTCTGCTTCATACTGGGCATGAATTCGGAGAGATAAAAGTTGATCCAGATTTTGGATGGTGATCTTAGAATTCTGATGCCAGTAGAGGAGCACTGGGAGTTGGTCCAAAAACAAATGAAGTTCTGCTTGGGCAAGAGGGTTGAGGACATGACCCCTAGTCAGGACATCACAAGCCCATTGAAAGTTCTTAAGAGGAATGTCATCCTCAAGAACATTGAAGGGCAGGTGGGAGAAAGCCGCGAGCAAAAGTTGAGCTTGCTTTCGCTCGGCTGGAGAAGGGGGTGACGGAGGTTGGTAAGGTGGAAAAACTTTGTCCATTGGAAGGGCAAGTCTTAGTTTCTCTGTCCAGGAAAGAATGGGAGAAGGAGAAGGAGAAGATGATCCTGCTTCGGAAGATGGGAAGAGAGTAGATGGCTCTGCTTCAGAAGACAAAGGGGAGGGAGTAGATGTTTCTATCTCAGAAGATGCAGAAGAGGGTGTGGATGCCTTTATCATGGGAGATGGCACGGGAGCAGAAGGAACAAAGGCATTAATGTAATCAAGCCAATCAGAAGAACAAATCTTCGCCTTCTTGGCTAAGAATGAAGGGGTATACCCTTGTGCTTCTTCTGGACGCCGGGCAGGGTGCATTATCTTTGTAGGCATGGAAGAAGTATACCAAGCCACAAGCAGAGTCTCTTCCAAGCTACGTCGAAGGTCAATGGGCACGTAAGGGTAGACCACTGAGCTTCGAGCGTAGGAGGGAAACTCCAAGGGGTCAGTGAACTCAACAAAATGGTGATTGATTCGCTCCCTTAAATCATAAGTCTCAGGAGTTAACCAGCTTGTCCAACCAGAAGCCCCAGAGGGTGAAGAGGTTACAGTTTCATCCCATGCAGAGGTCTGTGAAGAAGAGTTTCCTAAGTCCATATTTGCAACTTGTCGAAGCAAAGGCTTGAGAGTAGTTCGGTCAAAATACAAAGGGAGCATAGGGGAAGAACTCTTTGTATCTGTAAGTTTGTAAACCAAGGGATTAAAGGCAATGTGTTCGTAGTCCAAAGGTTTATAATCTGCAAAAGCCTCCATTACCTGAATAGAGAAGGGCGGGTAAAGGTGGCTAATGAATGCGTGGAGGTTCTTTCGAGGGGGAATAACATCACTCAAAGGCTCTTCATATGCTTGATCAGTAGTAAGGGAAGTTGATGCAGCCATAGCCTGTTCGAATACTAAGGTATTGGGATGTTCAACGAGTTAATGCAAATGATCACCAAATGGATGACGGTTGTGTTTCCAGAATTTGGACTCCATACACGATCTAGAGGCGCGGGAAAACTGTAATCCACTAATATCACCAAGTATTGGGTATATTAGTGCGGGGGGTAATGTTGGCTACATATTTTGTAAAAGCCAGTTACAGTTCGACACGTGGCAGAGTAAGGGTAATAAAGGAAGGTTATTCAAGCCTTTAATCCTGATCGTACACGTGGCAATAAATATTGGTCCTCACATGATCTGAGTAACACTAGATCAATAACGGGATGCAAGATGACATATCTTCAACGGTTACTCATATTCAAATTCAAATTACAAGAGGGAAGCTCAACTGCCAGTAATGGTGTAATGGAGCTACTTGTAAGGAAGCATGATCAGCGATCATGGAGGAGCAGTTCGACGGTTCAAAGTGCAGTTCGAAGGTCATCACTGACGAGTATAAATAGCAGGGCAGCCCCCAGAAAAAAGGACGGACTCAGATCATACAAATCAGTCATTTACTTCATATATTTTCTTTTCCAGTCTTTTACATTTCCAGTCTTTAAATACCTGTTCTTTAAATACCTGCACTTTAAATACCCACACTGCACTTCGATTCATAGGAGTAGCTTCAAGTAGATTCAAGTAGATTGCTGTTGTAAACCTCTCTGAGGCTGAGTTCGGACCATTGTAAGTGTTCATTTTTATGAAATACTTCAATTGTTCTTCATATTACTGTTATTTCTATTAACTTCTCCTAAGTCAAGCCACCAGTAAAAGTCCTCTTCATTGAGGCTGAAAAGAACTAAAACACAATCGTCTGATAATTGGTTGGCAATCACAATTTCTGTAAGGACTGATTGATCCTTGCTGGCACGCTCACATTCACAAAAATACCCTTCGAAAAGCCAAAAAGCCAACAATCATGTTTTATGATTTCACTAAGTAGATATATTGTGACTTACAATGGCAAGAAAAGTCTATCACTATAATTAAACAAAAACTTATTCTATCACATTAAAGCCATGTAAGCAAGCACTTCATCACCTTAATAGAACCTTCTTTTTTAATTACTTTGTTGTTGTCTTCGTGCTTCCTAGATTGCTAGTCAAAGGACAAAAACAAAGCCTCATTTTTCATTTTTTTTTTCTTATTCAAATTCTTAATCATCTAAGTAAAGAAATTTTAGTGTTCACATCATCTCAAATCAACCTAAAAGAAAGAGAATATATTAATGGCAAAACAACTATGTTTAAGATTTTTACGAGTTAAATGGCACAAATTCCTAACATAGCAACTACATAGGAATTTATTGTTACAGTAGAAAATTCCCACAATTACATTATTAATATATCTCAAAATTCTATGAAATAAATACATTACTTATGTTTCTAACCAACAAGAGCAGCAACTCTGTTTTCCATCAAAAAAATTTACTGCAGAAAAAAGCTCCATTTTTTTATTCCTCAAATCAACAACTTATTTTTTCTTGCAAATGTCTCCATTACTTGTTCCATCAAAATCCTATTCTCCTAGCTTCATTTGAGCTCATTAAACCTTGGGCAAATCTTTATTATTTTGGTTATGACCTATGGTCATGTCTGTAGTGGTGTTTGGAAATTCATGAGAAATGAGTAAAAATAATTTTAGTATAAATAAGAACAAATATAGACCACAATTGAGAAGAATTAAACCGAAACAAAGTGAAATTGTGAGAAAAAAGTATCGCAATTCAATTAAAAAATGATAAATGCAAGCATTAAATCAAGATAGAACATGAAGATTGATCATACCAATGCATAGAATTTCATAGATGACTTGACAACTGTGTTGAACTTTGGACTCTACAATTAAACCATTTCCCAGTATATATATAGACACACATGCATATATACATATATTCAAATTCAAAACTACAAAACTAACACAAAACAATAACCATGCAAATTAGAAATTGTTAAGAACTGAGTAAGGTACCGTTGATTCAAGTCTTTACAATGATATTGAGATTGAAGAACTCCATGTTCCATCACTCTATTAGATACTGATGATACAGCGGATTCCAGATGGAACGGGTCGGGCTGATTCACGCTTCTCAAACCGATGTCCAAGTGATCAAGCCCATTAGAAGACCTGCACACGAGTTCAACAGGGAACGAGGAGTCCCCCAGCGAACCCTCCGACGAGCAAGTTAGAGAGAGAAATGGAATGTAGAGATGAATTAGAGATAGAAAAACTTAACCTTCTTCTTGTCTTCGACGTCTGCTTATATCCTTTGGTAATCATTTCGTTGTCCCTTCCGACCTGTCACCTTGGCCGAAAGTCTATGCTCTAACTTACCTTGTTTATGGTGCAGGCGTTCTGTCTCGACGGAGAGGGGTTATCGCAATAAATGCTGTAAGGGGCTTCATTAATGGTGATGTGCAGTGGCAATAACTTTGCAGATCTTTGTCTGCTTATGTGGCTTGCCCTTCTCTTGCCATGTGTCTTGCTGTCATTGGTTCTTATTGCTACGTGGGTCTTCAGCAATGATGGGCTTTAATATTTGAGTTATGTATTGGGCCCTAAATGGTGGGCTATAATCTTTACGAGCTTACCCATGTCAGTATTCCCCCATTCCCAAGTGCAGCTTTAGCCCAATGAAGGGAATAATGAAGAAAACGAGGGTTGTGAGAGACCGGCAGGGTGAAGGCCGACCGAGAGGAGGGACCAACCATGAGGAGGGCCGACCGCAAAGGGTGGCCGAGCTGAGGGACCGACCATGAGGAGGGCCGACCGCGAAGGGTAGCCTAGCGGAGGAACAGACCATGAGGAGGGCCGATCGCGACTAGGTGACCGAGAAGAGGGACCGTCCATGAGGAGGGCCGACCGCGAAGGTTGGCCGAGCGGAGAGACCGACCATGAGGAAGGTCGACCGCGACTGGGTGACCGATCATGAAGAGGGCCGACCGCGAAGGGTGGCCGAGCAGAGGGACCGACCATGAGGAAGGCCGACCACAAAGAGTGGGTGATTAGAGATGGCAATTTGAAACCGGCCCAACGGGGATCCCCGATCCCGACCCCGATTTAAGCGGTTTTTCCCCGAAAAATACCCCCGACGGGGAGGGGATGGTATTCAAAAATTAATCCCCGATTAATTTCGGGCCGGGGACGGGGATAGGCTCGTCGGCCCCGGCCCCGGCCCCGGCCCCGGCCCGGAATTTCCCCGATTCATCCCGCCTCTGTATCCGTTTGTATTATATAAATATTAGTTATATTATATTTTGTATTATATAAATATTATATCAATATTAGTTGTACATTTGACCACAACTCTCAGATCTCAACTCTCTCGTCTCTCAACTATCTCACTCTCTCTGACTCTTATCTTCTCTCTTCACTCTCTCTCTTCACTCTCTCGTTCTCAACTCTCTCTCTCTCTTAACTCTCCCTCCTCCTCTCTCTCCCCGCCGATCTCCCTCCTCTACTCGCAGATCTCTCGCCGATCTCCCTCTTCCTCTTCCTCAGTGAAGAAACAGATCCAAAACCCAACAAATCTCACAGATGACGATGACGATGATGATGGTGGTGGTATTGTATTGTATTGTCGGTCTCTGTTTCTTCACTGTTGCTTCACCAACCTAAATGCAATGTCAAATGTGTATTATATTTTGAATCTCATGAAACAGAGTTGAGTTTTCTTTAGGTATGTAAGTACAAACCCCCCAATAAACTTAAAGATTTCATTAGGTATGTAATCATCAATTTTGATTTTCTTTTTTATTTAATTTTGTATGATTTTAATCATCTGTGAGATTTGTTGGGTTTTGGATCTGTATTAATTTTTCCGATCTGTGAATGTTGTTGTTGATGATGAAAGTCTATATTTCATATCTGTGAATGTTTCAGATCTATGTATGGGTGCGATTTGTGTGAATGTTTCAGATCTATGTTGATTTTTTTTTTTTTTTGACCGGGGAATCTTCGGGGTCGGGGATCCCCGATCCCCGTTAGGGGGCGGGGGCAATAATAGGCTCCCCGTCGGGGTCGGGACCGGGGACGGGGGGAGTTTCCACCATCGAGGATCGGGGACGGGGAGGGTGATCCCCGGCCCCGCCCCGCCCCGTTGCCATTCCTATGGGTGATGTGGCGCGGGGCTCGAGTGGCAGCGTGGCACGTGTTTGAAGTGAAGTGGAATAGACAGGGAAGCGAAAAAGGGCAGTGGATTGTGGTCGTACACGTGGCGGAATCTCGTAGTGGAGGAGGTTAGGCGTTGGGCAAGAAGTGAAACGATAGATCATTACAAGGTGTTAAAAAGACAGTTTTGGCGGATTTGGGAAATTTTCAAACTGGCGAAAATTAATTGTGACCCTTGGAATACAAGCAAGCCTTGGGCTTTTGGTATTATTCGTTTTACCTACTTTTTTGCGAAAAATCAAAACATTCCAAGTGTAAACTCCTTCGTTGCTAACGATACACCCCTGCAACACTTTGTGAATTTTCTTGCGCCCGCATCCGAAGCTATTCGTAGACATACAAGAGAGATGGCCCAAGAGGAAGTAACAACCACAAGGGTTGATCCACTAGGCGACGATGACGCGGTTGATTTGGCAAAACAATACCGAACGGAGCGTAGGAAGGGGAAGGGAGCGAGTGAAGCGGTGTGGGCTCGCCCCAGGACGATAATCTCGGCCACGGGGCCTATCAGTCAGGTGGAACCAGACCATTGGCACACCAAGGCAGATAGGTCCGTGTTGACAGCAGAGGAGTTGGAGAGAATAAGGAAGAAGTACCGAATACCCTCGGACATAGGGCTAAGAGTGCCCACAACCACGGAAAGGGCATCGGATGTGTGACCGGGCGAGTTTAGCCTCTACGAAGAAGCATTGTGAGGAGGGTTGAGGCTACCCCTTCCTCAGGTCGTGGTGGGTGTGCTAAACAGGCTAGAAGCGGCGCCTGGGCAAATGATACCGAATGCCTGGAAGATAGTAATGGCGTGCGCGAGTGCGTGGCCGTAGGCGACCGGGGGGACGACGATGAAGGTAGAGGAGTTCTTCTCTTGCTACAAGGCCTCTGGTCAGCAGGAAACCTGGGTGACACTACAGACGGTGGCGGAGCGAGGTTTAGTGGCGGGTTTTCCATCGTTGGTGAAAGGGTGGAGACCAAGATGGTTCTTTGTGACGGAGAACGGTGGGGCTGGGGTGCGTACAACGTGGAAAGTCCCTACCAAATCAGTCGAGCCTAAGTTGGGTGTTGAGGCCAAAGACCGAGTGAAGAAGGTGAGGGAATGGAGGGAAGAGAAGGGGGTGAGATGGGATGAGTTGGTCCTGCCTTCGACATTGTTCACCCTGAAGTTGGGACCGCAGCTGTTGGGGGAGGACCCAGCAAGGGAAGAGCTGGAGGCATAGAGAAAGGCAGAGGAGGAGAAGGAGAAGAGACTGTTCGCTAGAGTGGACAAGTACAAGGAGATGCAGCTTGGGCCTGCTTCGAAACCAATCATGAGGGAGCGAATCCGATTGCGCCCCAAGCCGTTGGGGGAGAAGATCTGGCCGGCTTTGAGCCACGACCGCCCCCAGTGGATCCTCTGAAAGAGAGGAACAAAAAGGAGATGGAGGCTTTGAAGAAGAAAATGAGAGTAAGGAAGAGTGAGGGGGAACCCGCCCTGAAGAGGAGGAGGGAGATGGCGGTGGAGAAGACCCCCGAAGTGGGGTTGGGCGAAACAGCTGAGGGGGTGGAGAGTGGGGCGATTGGCCCGGAAGAACAAATGGCAAGTGGGGCGATCGGTGGTGAGCAGAGAACAGAGCCATAGCCTAACGAGGGTGTTATCCCCCAAGGAGAAGGAGAGAGGGCTAGGTTGAAGATCGCCTTCTACCACGTCCCAACTGTGTCCAGGCAAGTGGAAGGGAAAGGGAGAGAAGCCAGGATGGCTGCAGATCGCCTCTTGGGGGTGGTGGAAGACGTATCTGTTCGCTCGGTGGCTGGTTTTACTGAGGCTGAGCTGCTAAAGGGGTTATGCTCTACCCAGATAGAGGTGACTACCCTAGCAGGAGCCTTGTTGAACAAGGCGACAGCGGTGAAGGGTGAAGTGAGGAAGGAGAGGGAGAGGTTGGGACAGGTGGAGGCCTAGCTTGAAAATTTCAAGAAGGAAAGCGTAGGCTGGAGAAGGGCTGCATGGAGTGCGTGTGCCAGGGGGTTGAAGGAGACTCAGAAGGAAAAAAAGATGGAAGTGCTGGCGATGGTGCAAAGCAACGTTGCCGAGCGTGCCCATGCTGAGCTGCTCGCGGCCAAGTTAGAGCTAGAGGCGGAATGCCGCAAGGTGGTGTCGCTCGAGTTCCAACTGGTTGGTGAGCAGAAGAAACTGGAAGATGCCCAACAAGCCTGCACTGTTGCCAACGATCGATTTGAAGATGCCATGACCAGTAATGAAGATCTGCGTGCTCAGTGGGTTAGAGAAAAGGAAGAAGCAGATCGGAAGATCGCTGAGCTGGGACGGGATCTGGCAGGCGAGCAACGCAGCGGGGTTGGAGAAGGAGTTGGAGGAAGAAAAGGTCAAGGCAGCCTCTGAAAGGGCAGCATGCCCTGACTTATGCGTCGCAACAGTAGAGTAGTTCAAGGGGTCTGCTGACTTTTAGATGGCTGTCGACGCCGCGATCGCCAACAAATTGGCGAGAGAGGGGTCTGGGGGGGGGGGCTGGCCCGTCGGGGGCGACCGCTGGGAGCAAAAGTGAAGAAGAAGTGATCCAGAGCTTCTAGCGGTCAGACTTCTATAAACACGAGATGGCTGAGTTCTGGGACAACAGCTGGAAGATGTTTAAGCGTAAGGCAGAAGAGCTGTTCCCAGACTTAGACTTCAGTAGTGTGAAGATTGATGAAAACGACGTGGCCCAGACCCTCTTAGACGAGGGTGTTGAAGAAGAAGACCTCGCCTCAAGTGAAGAGGAATAGTTGGTGTGACCAAGATTTGTACTTAGAGTTTTAGTTGTTTGTTTGTTTGTTTTTTGTTGTTGTTGTTGTTGTTTTTTTTTTTGTGTGTGTGTGCAGTTGCTGTAATAAACTCATGTATAAGTTGTGAATGAATAAAATTATGAGTTGTGTTTGTGTTTTTATGCTATTATCTTTATTATTTGAGGATCTGCAAAGAATGAAAGTGGTGGTGTGCATAGGGCTTGTGTATAAGTCACTGCGAAATTTAAAATGTAAGAAAACCTTAATGCAGAGTGAAGTTTAAAATGTAAGAAAAACTCAATGCAGAGTGAAGTTTAAAATGTAAGAAAACCTCAATGCAGAGTGAAGTTGTGAATCATGACCCAGCAAGGAGCCAGTCTGACTGGGAAAACGTTGAACCGGAACTTGACTAAGTATGGCAACTATGCCACGATCATAAAGTTGCAATAATGGCCTTGGCCGATCTCTTCATTTGTGCTCAGTTCTGGTTGAGCCATGATGAAATCAGTCTTGCTGTCTTTTTAAGTAACTCAGTCTGGTTGAGCTCTTCACGCTCAGTCTGGCTGAGGCTTGTCATGCTCAGTCTGGCTGAGGCTTGCTATGCTCAGTCTAGCTAAGGCTTGCCATGCTCAATCTGGCTGAGGCTTGTCATGCTCAGTCTGGATAAGGCTCGTCATGCTCAGTCTGGCTGAGGCTTGTCATGCTCAGTCAGACTAAGCTTGGCTGAGGCTTGTAGCTGAGTGCTGCAATCAGGACGTTATTGAGGTACCACACAGATAATTGAGATATAAGATTGTTGTCATGTAAAGTGTAACCCATTGGATCAGAAATTTACATCATGTAAGAGAAGAAGAAAAACATTCAAGTGTGTAGATTGCCAAAAAGAAAATACAAGAATTGATCAATAACAGACATAGGAATTTATTGAAGATAACGCTTCAAGTGTTCGGCGTTTCACGGATGGGGGAGGTCTCGACCTTTCATATCCTGAAGTCGGTAAGTGCTCGGACGAGGTCTGACTTTCACAACGTAAGGTCCTTTCCACTTGGCTTCCAGTTTACCCTCAGTTGGATTTTTGGTGGCAATAGTTGCTTCTCACAAAACAAGGTCCCCCACTGCGAATTCCCTCGGTCGGACTTTGTGGTTGTAGTGTGTTCTCATTTTCTATTAGTATGAGGCCCGTCTGACTGCAGTGGTTTCCCGGAGCTCTTCGATTAGGTTTAGGTCTGCCCGACGCAGCTCTTCAGTTAGTTTTGGATTCGGATATAGAACCCTTAGGGTAGGAAGACCGGTTTCCACTGGGATGACTGCCTCAGCGCCGTATGTTAAGTGAAAGGGGGTCTCCCCAGTAGGAGTTCAAGCGGTAGTGCGGTAGGCCCAGAGTACATTCGGTAATTCCTCAGCCCAGAGTCCCTTAGCAGCTTCCAACTTAGTTTTGATGATCTTCAGAAGAGAACGGTTGATGACCTCAACTTGGCCATTGGCTTGGGGATGACCTAGGGAAGAGAAACATGGCTAGATTTGAAGCTCTGCACAGAATTTCCTGAACTTGGCATTGTCGAATTGTTTGCCATTGTCAGAGACAATGGCCTGAGGGATGCTAAATCTGCATACGATTGACTTCCAAATGAATCTTGTTGTGTTCCACTCAGTAATTGTGGCAATGGGTTCTGCTTCCACCTATTTAGTGAAGTAATCGATGGCGACAATTACGAATTTGGTTTGGCCTCGGCCAGTGGGCAATGGGCCAACTAGGTTGATCTGCCACTTGGTGAATGGGTAGGGACTGCAAAGTGTGATCAATTCTGTAGGAGGAGCATGGGAGATGTTGGCAAAACGTTGGCACTTATCACATTTGAGCACGAAGTCAGTCGCATCTTGATTGAGAGTAGGCCAGAAATAACCAGTGCGAAGTACTTTGTAGGCTAGGGACCGGGCGCCCGAATGATTACCACAAATACCCTCATAGATTTCCGTCATTACGTAGGTTGCTTGAGCAGGATTGAGGCATCTGAGGTACGGCGTGAAAAACCACGTTTGTACAGTAGGCCGTTGATAAGAAGGTAGTTGGACGACCGGGCCCTGACTTTGGTGGCCTGCTCTTGTTGGGCGGCAGTTCCCCCGTTGTCAGAAATAGAAAGATGTCAGCCGCCCAAGGGATAGGTTCATTTTGGAGGAAATAAACTTGCTGCTGGTTTGGGGAAATGGCAGGGTGGGCCAGGTACTCGAGGCGGACACCGTAGCTGAGGTCTGACTGGTTTGCCGAAGTCAACTGAGCCATTTCATCTGCCTTGGAGTTTTTTTCCTGAGAGATGTGCTTGATGTGGAAATTATTGAAGAGGCGAGCGAGATTGAGTGCAATATCCCTATAAGCCCGCATTGAGTCTTCCTTGGCATCGAATTCTCCTGTGATTTGTCCAACAATGAGCTGGGAATCCCTGAACACTTGGATATGGTTGACACCAATGTCTCTGGTGAGGCGAAGACCTACAATCAATGCCTCATATTCAGCTTCATTATTGCTTGCATCAAATAGGAACCGGAGGGCACACTTGAAATAACCACCCTCGGGGGCGGTGAGGATGAGACCAGCCCCACTGCCTTCTTTGTGGGATGATCCGTCGATGTTGAGAGTTCAAGAGTGGGGGTCTTCTGGCTCGATAGGGGGTGACGGAGGCAGAGGAGCTGTGTTTGGAGTGGGATTAGTGAATTCTAGGATGAAATCGATAACAGCCTACCCTTTAATCGTCGTTTGAGGCCGGTAAGAGATGTCAAATTGGCTGAGCTCAACCGACCATTGCATAAGTCTGCCCGAAAGCTTTGGTTGTTGTATTATCTTCTTCAATGGTTGGTTAGTGAGGACCACTATAGAATGGGCTTAGAAGTAAGGGCGGAGTCGTTTGGAGGCGGTGACCAAGGCCAAGGACATTTTTTCAAGCAATGGGTAGTTCTGTTCTGCTCCCCTGAGAGCCCGACTGATGTAGTAGACCGGTCGTTGGACAGAGCTGTCTTCCTTGATGAGTGCTGCACTAATTGCGGTGTTTGACACGGCCAAATAGAGAAAGAAGGGTTCGCCCGTGATTACCTGATAAAGTAAGGGGGGGTTGGCCATGCACTGTTTCAACTGCTGAAAGGGCTCTTCGGATTCTGCCATCCACTCGAAAGTTTGCCGAAGAACTTTGAAGAAGGGGAGGCACTTGTCCGTTGCATGGGAAATGAAGCGGTTGAGGGCGGCAACTCGGCTAGTAAGCCGCTGAACCTCCTTACCATTTTGGGTGACTGCATTTTAATTAAGGCCTTGATCTTCTCGGGGTTAGCTTCGATGCCCCGCTGACTGACCATGAAACCTAAGAACTTCCCAGACCCTACGCCGAAGGCGCATTTCTCCAGATTGAGCTTCATTTAGTACTTTCGTAGGGTGTCGAAGGTCTCTTATAGGTTGGCCAGATGATCAGTGGAGAGCTTGCTCTTGACTAGCATGTCGTCAACATATACCTCCATGTTCCGGCCTATCTAATGATGGAAGACGACATTGACTAACCGTCGGTAAGTGGCTCTAACATTTTTCAACCCAAACGGCATCACACGATAATGGTAGGTGCCCCTGTCGGTGATAAAGGAGGTGTGTTCCTGGTCGGACGGGTGCATCAGAATTTGGTTGTACCCAGAGAAGGCATCCATGAAGCTGAGCATTTGATGGCCGGCCGTGGCGTCAACCAGCAGATCTATGCGAGGAAGAGGGTAGCTGTCTTTGGGGCAAGCTCGGTTGAGGTCGGAGTAGTCGACACAAAGTCGCCATTTACCATTGTTTTTACGAACCAGAACCACATTCAACAGCCACATGGGGTAGTCCATATTTGTGATAAACTATGCCTTAAGGAGCTTATCTACTTCAGAATCAATAAGGTTATTGCGCTCCGGGTGGAAGATGCGCTGTTTCTGGCGAATGGGTCGGAAATGGGGCTCAATGTTGAGACGGTGGGTGATGAAGGAGGGGTCAATACCTGGCATGTCAGAGTGGGTCCAGGCAAATACGTCGTTGTGCTCAATCAGGAGGGTGGTGAGGTCGGCCTTGGCCTGGGAGGATAGTTGGCTGCCGATCTTAGCAGTTTTTGCCGGGTTGGTAGGATCAATGAGGACCTCGACGAGCTCTTCCACTGGTTCCCCTCTGACCAGTTTGTCCTCGTCTTTGACGTCGAGTCCTTCAATGATCATAGCCTCCTTAAGCTTGACTTCTTTCAGTGAGGCGACATAACACTCTCTGGCCACGGTCTGCTCTCCCCTCACCGTGCTGACTCCAAGATCGGTAGGGAACTTGATGGCAAGATGGAAAGTGGATATGATAGCTTGGAAGGCATTTAGGGCGGTGCGGCCAAGGATGATATTGTAGGCAGAGGGGCAGTCGACAACAAGGAAGGTGAGTAACTTTGTGGTCTGCCGCAGGTATTCACCGATTGTGATGAGAAGATCGATGGAGCCGATGGAGGTCACCCGATCACCCGTAAAGCCGATCAATGGGGTTTGGAGAGGGGACAGACTTTCTTCCCCGATCTTGAGTTGGCGAAAGTAATTTAAGAAAATGATGTCTGAAGAACTGTCATTGTTGATGAGAACCCGTCTGACTTTGTAATTGGAGAAGAGGGCGGAAATGACGAGAGGGTCGTCATGGGGGTAACGGATGCCTGTGCAGTCGGCGTCCGTAAAGGTGATAGGCTCGGTCCACTGCTTGGACTGTTTGGAGGGTCGGTCCAATGTGGCAACTTCTTTGTCTGAGCCCTGCCTTATTTTTCTGAGTTCTACCCGCTAAGCCGAGCGGAATGGTCCTCTACAAGCAAGCCTACCGGAAATAACTCTAAATTCTCCAACAGGTGGGGCGGGGTTACCTTGTGCCCGAGGTTGTTGTGGAGGGCGATCATGACCTTGGTTAGGTTGTGTTGGTTGCCAGGGAGGGGTGCGCCGGCGGTTGTTTCTGATAGGTTCAGTCCGTTGCCTCTGCTGAGGGCGAGTATCTATGAATCGACTGAGACATCCTTGACAAATCAAGCCCTCGACCTGATCTTTAAGGTTAACACACTCCTCCGTATTATGGCCGTGGTCCTGGTGAAAATGGCAATATTTGGGCTGGTCTCTCCGATTGGAAGGAGTCCGTGATAGTTGGGGCCATTTTAGAGGTAGTCTCGTTGGATTTGATTGAGGACTTGCTCCATGGGGGAATTGAGGGGTATGTACTGCTTAAATCGGCCGGGCGGCCGGGCGGTCGAGCTGGTGTCGACCGGTCGGCTCGGGGTGGTCGGTCATTGTACTGAGGTGTTTGATGAGTGTACTGGGTATTTCTGGAGGTCGGGTTTTTGGCTATTGGGTCTTGTCGGGCGGCTAGGGAATCTTCGACATTCATGTATTTTTGAGCTTTAGAGAGTAGGGTTGCCATGGAGGTCGGGGGGGTTTTTGAGAGGGAGAAAAGGAAATCAGATGACCGTAGACCGGCCATAAAGGCCGTAAGGATGACCTTGTCATCGTTTTTTGCTACCTGCAAGGCTTCGGTGTTGAAGTGGGTAACAAAACTGCGCAGCAACTCTCCCTCGGTCTGACGGATGTTGAGGAGTTGGGTTGCTGGACGTCGTTGGCGCTAGGCTCCAATGAAATGACTGAGGAAGGAGTCACTGAGGTGCTGGAAAGTGGAGACAGAATCTGTTGGTAGTTGACTAAACCAAAGTCGAGCCGACCCCTTGAGTGTTACGGGGAAAGCCCGACACATGATCTCGTCAGGGAATGCATGGAGGATCATGAGTGTTCTGTAGGTCTCCAAGTGATCGACTGGGTCCGTTGTACCGTCGAAAAAGTCGGTGGTGGGCATTTTGAACTTGGGGGTAGAGGTTTGTCCTGGATGGAGACAACGAACGGCGAGTTGGTCATGGTGGATGGTTTATGCTGTATGTTTTGCATGACTCCTTGGAGCTGGAGCTTCATGGCTCGGAGTTCTGCATCCCAGAGAGGAATGTTGTCACCACCGGAGAGGAGCGGGGGCTGGACGCTACTGGCTTCTTCTTCAGGGGTTGGTACCGGGGCCGATGGATGCGGGGCTCGGGGTGGCAGGTTTATATCCGTGAGGGGAGCTCGCAAACCTTCCAAGTTGGGTGGGTTAGGTTGCAGGATAGTATGGCTCGGGGCTCGTTCTTGGTTAGGTGGAATATCTAGAGGTGGTGGAGGAGGCATAGGAAGGTTTCTTTGGAGTAGAGCATTAATCAGGGCTTGGTTTTGCTTGGCCAAGCAGTTAATGCTGTTGGTGAGCTCGGTGAAATACTGTGGTAGGTTATTCGGATTGGGAGGGTGTAGACACCCCATTTTTGACCGACTTTAAGACTCAGACGTCATCGATTGAGCGCTCAGTGATTGCGTACGTTTTGCTTGTTTTGAGGTTTCGGAGTTTCGGCTGAAAGCCTTACCCCCGGACCTCGGGACCCTTTTGTGTTTTGCTTCGGTTTGCGAACCAAGTTTTGTTTTCTCTTCCCGAAGGGAGGGAGAGGTCTCGTAGACCATCTCTTAGTGGCCGTAGGCTACTTTTTGTGGTCGTAGACCACTGTCCCCGTTTGGAGATCAGTTTCTGGTTTTTCGAAACCGTCGGTCGTGCGCCTCGGTTCGGGACCGCTTAACTTTCTCCGTTTGCTTCGGTTTTTGGCACACACCTTATTTCCTCTCTCTGGAGGGACACTGTGGCCTAGGAGACCACCTTTGTGGTCATACGCCGCTCTCGGTGCTTAACAGCTTGTTTTCGAGGCGCCCGGCCGCGCGCCCGGCTATGCATTGTCGGTGCCAATCTTCCCAAGTCTATTTTAGCTCGAACCTTTTGAACCCTTTTTTTAAGCTTCTTGAGGAAGCTTGAACCTTTTGAACCTTTTTTATCTTCTTGAGAAAGCTTGAACCTTTTGACCCTTTTTAGCTTCTCCAAGAAGCTTGACCCCCTTTTTTAGCTTCTCCAAGAAGCTTGAACCTTTTGACCCCTTTTAGCTTCTCCAAGAAACTTGAACCTTTTGACCCTTTTTAGCTTCTCCAAGAAGCTTGACCCCTTTTTTTGGCTTCTTAAAGAAGCTTGACCCTTTGCTCCAAGCTTCTAAGAAGCTTGAACCTTTCTTAGCTTCTTTGAGGAAGCTTGACGCCTTTGCTCTATCTTCCTCAAGAAGCTTGACCCTTTTTGCTTTAGCTTCTAAGAGAAGTTTGGCCCTTTTGCTCAAGCTTCTAAGAGAAGCTTGGACCTTTGTTCTTCTATAAGAGAGACCCTCCTCTCCACTTGCAATGGTTGAAAAATTTTGGCTAAGGCATATACATACACCTCTCTCTATCTCTCTACATCCAAGCTCCAAAGCTCCATTGTTCTTGCACCATTGCACTACACCTCCTATCCTAACACCTCCACCATCACTCTAAGCACCTTGGAGTTGGTTTTCAAAGGTTGAAGGCTTACTATTTTGGTCCAGAAGCTGCTGGATCTTTTGACTACAAGGGTAACTCTCATTTTTCCCATTTTTAGCATTGTTTTGCTTCATATCTTAGCCTAGTTTGCAGGAATATTTGGGCTTTGTCATAAACTGAAAAAAGTCATATTTTGAGCTCCTCTTGAAGTTTTTTTAAGGTCATTTTTATGTTGGGAGTCATCTACTCCCTTGCATGCTTGTTTTCACCTTGTTTTGAGCCATGCATCTAGGCCTTTGAAGTGAGCTTCATTTGTCCTTCTAGCCACTGAAATCTAGTGGATTTTCAGTGGCTAGCATACTGTTTTGAGCCCCAAAATCAGAGAGGGGTAACCCTCTCACCCCTTGTCTTGTTTACTAGTACTGTTAGCCTAACAAAGGGGCCTATATTTACACACTTCTTGAGCATGTTTTAGGCCATTTTTGATGAGTTTTAGGACCTACATGAACTCTGTCCAGAGTTGTTTTTGCCATATTAGGTGTCCCTCTTGCATGTGTAGAGTAACCCTCTTCATAGCCTTTCAAAGGAGCCTTTACTTGCATGCTTCCTAGCCTCATTTCAGGCCCTTTTCAGTGAGTTTTAGGGCCTTCATAACCTCTGTCTAGAGGTGGTTTTGTCATGTGGGGTGTCCATCTTGCATGTGTAGAATAACCCTCTTTTTGGCCTTTCAAAGGAACATATCATTCTTGCATGCATTGACCATGTTTTCATGAGTTTTTGGGCATTATTTGGCATGGTATACTTCTGAATTTTTCTGGTTTGGTGACCTCTTAATTGCCTCACATACTTGTAGTGCAAATCCTCTTTACTAGCTTACATTGCATGTTATGTTGACCCTTGATTCTAGCACTTTTTGGCCATGTCTCAAACTGATTTTGTGCATATTTTGGACTACCTTAGCTCTGTTTTTGGGTCTCATGGTCGAATGATGCTTGTTTTGCATGCTTGTAGTTCAATATCCATGCTTAACTTTGAGTTTTGAGGTCCATCGCATGCATATACTGAGGTGTTTTCATATTTTGGGGCCATTGCACATCACATTTCAGAGCTTATATGCATGCCATATTCCCATGATTTCCACTCTTTAAGTGCATTAGAGAGTTGGGCTTGTATGCCTCATTTACCAACCATTGCATGGGCTTCATTTGAATGTATTCCGAGCCATCATTTTAGACCAATTTCCCACTGTCTTGGACCTACCTAGGGTCTGTTTGGGGTTGGTTTTTCCATTTGTGCATTGTTTTGTGTACCTCTAGTGTAACACACTTCACTAGTTTCGGTATTCGGGCCATTTAGCATGCATCGTGTGAAGTGTTTGCATGATTCGGGACCATTGTGTATCATATTTCAGAGCTGGATCATGTGCCATTCTATGCCACATTTCATCATTTGCCATGCTTTGTTAGAGTTGCATGTTGTGCCTTAGGATCGGTCCTTTGCATCCGTGCATGTTTGTATGTATTTCGGTTGTCTCATTTTCATCATATGGCCACTGATTTGAGTGTGGCTGAGGTCCACTCACATTGGTTTAAGTCCATCTTGCATTGTGTATGCCATTTAGTTCATGTTGTTACATGTTTGGCCATTGTATTGTGTATGCCTTGATCATCTCATTGATAGTCTTCATCTGTGCATAATAGTCTTCGTATGTGCATTGTGTATGCCATATTATGTCATGTGCATTGAGTATGCCATTCTCCATTCATAACTTTGCGAACGCCAGTTGCATGTTTGCATATCATTCCTCGCATGCCAGCATCATTTAGGTTGCATTGCATCTAGGTTGCATGTTAGAGTTGCATTCATGCATGTCATGCACATTGCATGGTGTTTGGAGTAGGGTTTAGCCCAAACACGGGAAACGAGGAACGTTTCGTATTCTAAGTGACGAAACGTGTCTCGATTCTCGGTCACTGACACTCCGGATTACCCATGATGGAGTTTAGGCCTTGTTGTGTTTTCGTGTGCATTCATTTTACATCGAGTCGTGCAATTTGACTCCTCAGCCATCGTGCATCGAGATGCGCGATTAGTGGCACGAGGATCGAGGTCTACACTCCCTAGAGCTTGTGCAATGACGAGGAGAGTGGTTGTGCGTACATATGTGAAAATATTTTGTCATGCCCCTTTCTTGCTCTCTGTTGCAGCAAATTGGAAACTGACAGCAAAAATCGGTCAACAACCTTCTGGAGTTTTGTATAGCATTCCGGGATCAATTGCAAACAGAGGCGAATCGGGGCATCGCGAGGAATTTCCCGACGAGGCGGCTCGAGCATGCATGCATCTTTCATCATTCAGAACAGAGCTGAGGCGGCCCATTTAGCTTGCATGCTAATTTATTTGCTTTTCTAGTTAATTTGTTGATTAATTAGGGTTTTGTAACATTTAATTAGCTAGAGTAATTAATTATTTATTCGGACTGTATTATTTATTCGGACCCTCCGAGCGAGGGCACAATTGTAATAAGTGTGCGTGTGTGTGATGTATGTCTTCCACCCCACGTCTTTCTCCCTTTTATTTACCAGCTTATGATGGTTAGATTAGGGCATGTTTCAATTAGCATACTTATGCTTGCATGTTTGCATCATTCATCTGTATTGCATGCACCGAGCTCGGCGCATCATACTAACTGCATTGTGTTTCAATTCCGAGTTGAATACATGTATCAGTTGTTGCATTTCATATGCCATTTCAGAATAGCCGAGTCTATCTTAGTTGCATTTTTGCATGTGTTGCATTAGTCATCTTAACATGAACTAGGATCATGCATTGATTACTAACTAGTTTCTGTTTTGGCTTGAAGTACTCGGCAAGTATTTATGCTTTAGCATCCTTGCATGTGTGTGAGTGACTGCCATGATGCTTACCATGAGGCTATGTGTCACGACCCAAACCCGCCCTTATGGGTTTAACACCGTAACCGGCCAGTAATTCGAGATTACCGAAGGCCTGCTTAACAGTGATACAGTAATACAGAGTACAGGGGCTGGCGGAAGCCAATACAGTAAATAAACAATGTCCAATGAGTTGTGATAATCTGTATGCAAAACGACTTTTCATTCAAATATATACAATCAGACAAAACAGTATGTACATATATACAATCATTCAGTCAGGGACCTAATCCCTATTAAACAGTACAGTACAGTACAGTAACAAAACAGTTACAGAGACAGAAAGGGGAACTAAACACCCCTAAGCCATAACTTGGCAGGCTCGGAACCTCGCATTGAGGCACATAGGTTGGCTCGACAAAACTGGAGTTTACCCCGATGCTTCTAGCTGCGGTCTGGTGCCTGTACACCTACATATATATATGAGCAGTGAGCTAAAGCCTAGTGAATAACACGATGCGTAAAGGGGTTAAGAATGAATGTCCTTACAGTAATGGAAACAGTTCCTTAAATCAGTATTTCAGTCGTTTCAGTCAGTACAGTCATATGTGGTACATCCATTAGCATAACAGTACAGTAAACAGTAGGTCTTAAAAGACCGAATAGTAAATGATGGCCATCAATCAGTAACAGTAGTGGTTCCAACAAGGGAACTGACAGAGATCTCTGTAACAGTAACGGTAAACAGTAGTTGCTAAGGATGCAACAATACAGTTCAAAATATAGGACATACATTCATTCAATTAACAGTATCAGTTCAGAAAGTAGTACGGTTCAATTGTTCAGAAGATAATTATTTTGAACATATCTTTACACAGTTGTTACTCACAGAGTTCTGGGCTACAGTAAAGCTAGAGCGCGTCCCCAGTCGCCAACCCTACACAGTTACAGATTGAACACACATTAAGCTACACAGTTGGGAAAGATAACAACTTTAATCCCTAATTTGCCTCGGTGTGGTTCTACATCTATATCCTCAATAAGATGTCTTAAACTAGGCCTAAGAATGCCTAGAATGAGATGAGGATGCAAAGATGCACTTTAAAAGCATTTTTAGACTTTCCAGAAAACAGGGGTCACGCTTGAGCATAGGTTACTCCGCTCGAGCGGACATGCAGCCAAAGGTTTCCGCTCGAGCGTATCATTATCCGCTCGAGCATTCTGCAAAATAGTCAAAAGTGCTGGATAGGCGAAAATCACGCTCGATTGGGCGCTCGACACCCGTTCGAGCATGAGACACAATGTCCCGCTCGAGCGTCAATTATTCTGCTCGAGCAGACTTCAAAACAGAACAAAATGTTGGGAGCACGATTTCCACGCTCGAGCGCCAGTCACCCCGCTCGAGCGTGAGTCCAAATTCTGAAAATTCCAGATTTGAACCTCAAGCTCAAAACCAAGTTTTAAACCATAAATTTCGATCCTCTTGGGCCAATTTTCCAGAAAACACATCAAAACTCATACTTTAACATGATTCAAAGCTCAATTTGTAACATCAAAGCCCAAGGGTGTTTCAAATAAATCCAATTCAAACCAATTGCCATGAATATGAAGAACGTGCAAACATGCATGAATTAAAACCATTTCAAAGCTTCAATTTGATGCTTTAAGGAGCCAATTGTTCCAAAAACAAGATGAAAACGTGGACTTAACATAACCATGAGCATGCATGAGACAATTCTCCATGGAATCAACTCAAATTCAACAATTCAAACATGCATGCATGGAATGAGCTCCAATCCAACATTAATGAACCAATTCTTGACTTAACTCTTTAAACTACCATGATCCATGCTAGAAGGAACTTAAATACACAATAAGAAGGATGAAATTCATACCTAGGTTCCTCAATTACAAGTCTAGAGGCTCAATTAGGCAAATCTCCTACAAATTCTCCAAGTCTCCAAGCTAGACTCTCACTTGAACTCAATTCCCTCACTCTCACTCTCACTCTCACTCTCTAGGTCGGTTGTGTGCAAGAAATGGGAGAAGAAATGTTGATTCAATGTGTACACAAGTCTCAAAATGTTGCCTAAGTGATCCACTAGGGATGGCAAGGTTGTAATTAAGCCAACTATTGTAATTTAACTCATTTCAATCTAATTTAATCATACCTAATCAGTTTTCAGGTCATCACGCCATAAAATCACATAAATCACGATGATCATAGAACACTAATTGGTTTCCGGTTCGGCCGCTGACAAGGCCTTCAATTTGCAGTTTAAACACAAAAATACGAACAGATAATCAAATAACCAAACAGATAGAATTTCAATTAAACAGGTATACTCAGTCAATTCAGTTTCAACTTCAGTCAGTCAGTTCAGTAGTTCATTCAGTTCACTTATCATTCATAATCAGTTTCAGTTTAACGGTAATCAGTGGTTATTCGGTAAACAGTGACGAGGGTTGTTACACTATGTGCTTATGTGATATACCTGCCTGAATGCCTGTGGGTGAAGGTTGGGTTGCTTGAGTTGGGATAATTCGTCGAAACCTGTATTTTAGCCTACTTGTGAGTAACAAACTTCAACCCATTTTCAAAACAAACGGATGTGCGATGCTTTGTTCCAACTTAGGCAATCCAGTCTATACTTGTATGCTGTGCGCATCACATAGTAAATCTAAGCTAATAACCGGCATAAGAGCACATAATGTTTTCAAAACTCGATATCATGGTTAGTAGAGGCCGATCTTTGATCGGGCGAGCGGGGGTGCTCACGAAGTGACCTTCCCCAATCGTACCCAAGTTCTCGAGCCGAGGCAACTTTGGTGATGACGGACACGTGGCCTTAGGCAAACGAGTCAGAGTTTCCTAAACTCCCCAAAATAAAATATTTAGGTGACGACTCTGTATCTGGCAAAGCAGTCCATGCTTGGCACTTCTTCCTAAAAATCTGTTTTCCAAAACGATTTGCCAGATTTGGACTCTCTGATGATTCATCGGTCTTGCATTACACTCTCCGAGATTAGATACAAGACCGTGACTTTTGAGTCCGAACTGTAGTGAGCCCCAATGAACAGAACAGGATTTCCCTCCCGGGACGTTCGAGAACGTCTACAGAGGGTCGGCTTGATGATCGGAAACATTGGGGTGAGAAGCCATGGATCTAGTTGTGACCATCCACCTTCACAGGTGGTAGGAAGGGGTTATTGGGAGAGGGTCTCCGGCGACAATGAGCACAACTGGCGCGCGGAACAAAAACCTTTCCCACAGACGGCATCAACTGATGATACAGTGGGTTCCAAATGGAACGGGTCGGGCTGATCCACGCTTCTCAAACTGGTGTCCAAGTGATCAAGCCCACTAGAAGACCTGCACACGAGTTCAACAGGGAACGAGGGGTCCCCCAACGAACCTTCCGACGAGCAAGTTAGAGAGAGAAGCGGAATGTAGAGATGAATTAGAGATAGAAAAGCTTAACCTTCTTCTTGTCTTCGACGTCTGCTTGTATCCTCTGGTAATCATTTCGTTGTTCCTTCCGACCTGTCACCTTGGCCGAAAGTCTATGCTCTAGCTTACCTTGTTCATGGTGAAGGCGTTCTGTCTCGACAGAGATGGGTTATCGCAATAAATGTTGTAAGGGGCTTCATTAATGGTGATATGCAGTGGCAATAACTTTGCAGATCTTTGTCTGCTTATGTGGCTTGCCCTTCTCTTGCCATGTGTCTTGCTGTCATTGGTTCTTATTGCTACGTGGGGCTTCAGCAATATTGGGTTTTAGTATTTGAATTATGTATTGGGTCCTAAATGGTGGGTTATAATCTTTACGGGCTTACCCATATCAGATACAATATGAGGCACCAAAAGAAGAAGATCATACCATTGCAGAAGCAACTAGAACTTCAAAAGATCATATCACTTCCAATCTAGTAAATGGAAATGTCCATCAATGCATAGGCATCAAATGGAAATGAGAGTTACAAACCATACTAGAAAACAAAAAGAACATGAAGCAACATTGCTCAAGATTGCTAAGACAACCAAAAATGCCTCAGACCCCCAGTGGGGGTCACTGGGGTCGTGTGTGTTGCTCTCCCATTGGCCAAAAAAAAAATTGTTTTTTTTTTTTTTTTTTAATTTTTTTTTTATTTTCAGCGAATCATGGCCCGCCACCTCACTGGGGTCGACCCCAGTGGGGGTATTTAGCATGGTTGTTAAGACAACTAGTACTTTATATCAAATGGCTGATGAATGTTTATCCCGTCAGAATTCATAACAAAGATGTTCAGGGAAAAAAATCAACTAGAGGGAAAATGGAGCAACCTGGAAAAAAAAGAAAACATTGAAAACTAACATTACAGTCAAGAAATTACAAAACCCACCGGGGATAAAATTAATGATAACTAAAATGATCCCACACATATATGAATGTGCTGATTACAAATGCAACTGTGACGATCCCACCACATATAATAATTATTATCTAATTAATTAAGGAGATTTGAATTTTAATTGCTATTATTTTGATTTAATTTGGGATTTATGAAAGTTGTGGAGGCTGATTCGTATATGATTCTATTGAGAATTTATTTTGAAATTAGAAATTGAAGGCCTAAATGGCTCAAGAGAGTATAATTGGTGAATTGAATTATTTTAATTTCGAGTATTGGACCATATGAGAGTTTAATTAAATATTTGATTCAAATTTGTAAAATTGAAATTTGATTAATTGGATCTAAATTGGAGTTAATTAAATTATGAGAATTGGGAATTAAGATTATTATGAATTAAATTTATTTATGAGGTATTCAATTGAGTATGTAATTTATTGAAGAAGATTTTGAGTTTGATCTGAAATTGAAAGCCTTATTGATGTGAGAAACCAAAATTGAGGATAGTGATAAGTTCAATTTAATATTTGGAGCCTTTTGAGAGTTTGATTAAAAAGTTGATTTAAATTGATAAATTTTAAATATAATTAATTAGGCCTTAATGGAAGTTAAATTAGACACTTAAATTATGTGGGATTTATGATTAGTTATGATTAATTGAGTTAATTAGCATGATAATTATACATAACTAATTAAAATTAAGAGATGATTAATTAAACTAATGGGTAATTACGTATTAAGTTAATTCTTATTATGATTCAAATTATAGAATTGCTTAGAAGGTGCAAGTTTGTATACGTGTTCTATTGTCAAGAATCGAGGTGCGTGTGGATGTCTATTTGATGAGTTCAATAGTGTTACGTCATTTATTTGTTGTGCTGGAAAACTTTGAGAGTCTAGAGAGAGGGAATGAGGAACCCAAAGGATTGAAGAAGTAGAGAATCAAGGGAAACTCAAGAAATTGAAAGAGAAAGAGAAGATCCAAGCGAAATTAACTATAATTTCTAAAATTAAAACTTAAGGTAAGAAAATTTATGTTTAATTTATATAAAATCTTTATTTTATATTTGAAATTAAGAAGAGTTTAAGATTATTTTATGGAATGTCTAAGAAATTGGATTTTGAGTAAGAAATTGGGTTTTGAGTAAGAAATTGAGCTACTTGCATGCTCATGGAATATAATTTGTAGTTTCATCAATTTTGAGATTGATTTTGAAAGTTATAGTTAAATCAAGCCTCATAAATTACATGCATAATGAAGTTTTTAGGATTTGAGCCATGCAATTTCATATTTTGAAGAGAAGAAGGAAGAAGGAAGAATTTTTTTATAAAAATCAAGTTTATGAAAATTTAGAGTTAATCTTAAAATTAGATGAGGTTGTGATTTTATTATGAAAATTAGAAATTGGTTTAATTTTGAATTTTAATCCATGCATGTAATCTAATTTAAAAGTGTTATTTAATTTAAATACATTTTGAAACATATATGATCATAAATTAAGTATTTGGTTAAAGATTGAGTTAAGTTCACATTCTAAGAAATTGATTTTGCTATAAAGAAAATGAATTAAATCTAAGTTTGGACAAATTAAGAAATAAATTATAATTTGAATTTGACAATCAAGAATTAATTTGATCTTAATTTGAATTTCATATATGTAGATATTTTTCTAAGAGGCTTATAGCTTTAATTTCATATTTTGTAAGAAAAAGGAAGAAATTTTTTGAATCATTAAGGTATGGAATATTCATGAAGTTATAGCTTTAATCTTGACAAATTAAGGAGGGTCTTGCATTAAGATTTGGAAATTAGTTATGTGTTCATATTTATTAATGACATTACATGTTTAAATATGCATGAATCTAAGTTTTGAACTAAAATTTGGAAGCTAAATCTACAGTTTTGAAAACCCATAAAATTTACAGACCGCTTGAGCCACTAGTTACCAGAAAATTTACAGACCGCTCGAGCGACTAACTAGTGGCTCGAGCAAACCCACCTTTTGTTTGCTAGTCGCTTGAGCGACTAAATGTTGGCTTGAGCGTACTTTTGACCCGTCTAGTATTTTTGCAGACAACACGGTCCGCTCAAGTGACCACGTGGTGGATTGAGCGGTTAGGATATTTTCAGCATATTTTGAAAAATCACATAATGTTTATATTTTCATCTCATCTCCTCCCAAAGCATTCTAGACATGATTTATGGCTCATTGAAGATTAATAAGCTAACAATCAATATAAATTAGTTAATTAAAGAATGAATCATTGATCTAGTAGTAATTGTTTAAGAAACCAAGTAAAAGATCGGTCTATTTGGAAAAAAATGACTTACTAATAAAAGATTATGTGAAATGAGAACCTGATTCATTTGAGTAAAGAAATAATAAGCATAGTAGAACTTCGGATTATTTAGACAGAAAAAGACAAGAGAAGTCAAGTTTGATCAGAGAAATGATATTATGTTTCAATATGTATATGTTATGTGTTTGTGTAGGTCATGCGCTATCGTCTGCCTGATCTGTCTAATTTGTCTAACCTGTCTGATTCGCTTCTGGAGCTATCTGTGAGTAATAACTTTGTAAAGCTATATCCACGTTTAAGTATTTTTTGAACATTATGATATGAAATGATCAGTTTTTTTTTTTTTTTGAAATGCTATGTTTTGCATGAATGATTATCCAAGTTTCTGAAATGTATTCGTGGCATCCTTAGCATTATATGATATGCGTGCCTCTATGGGTCATCGGAATGTCTTTATGGCCGTCCCTTTATGAGTCATCGGAAACTTCTCTGTGCACATGAGTCATCGGAAAGCCTTTATGGCCGTCCCAATTACGGGTCATCGGATTTGCTAACGCTAATGAATGTATCACGTATGATTATTTGTGAACTCTGATTTCTGAATATAAATATGGATATGAATCTGTTTTTGATTTGAAGTCTGAATATGCATAAGACTTTGTTTTTTATAAGTATTTGTTTTTGATATAAACTCTGATTTTTGACTCTGTGATGGATATCATTCATTAAAATCCTTTACTTTGTTACTATTCACTAGGCTCCAGCTCACTGTATTATTTACATATGGAGGTGATCAGGCGCATGACCAGGCTTAGAGGCGTCTGTCTAGAATCTATTTTTGTTAGCGAACCTATGTGCCTCCCGTGGAGGTTTCGGACATGTCAAGAGGTTATGGCTATGCGATTAAAGTTTAAGTTTTGTTTTCTTATTTGGTTAAACAAGTCCTTGTTTATTTTGTAAATAGGGCTAAGTCCTTTTTGTCTAATCTATATATATATATATATATATATAAATGATGACGTAAGGATGGTGTGTAAATATGTATATAAAAATTTTAAAATTCTTCTGTCTCATATAAGTTTGCACAGCTCAATGGACGTTGTATATTTGTTATTTGCTTCCGCTAGCCCCTTATATTATGTTAATCTATCTTAGAGGCCTTCGGTAATCCTAGGATTACTAGCCGGTTACGATGCTAAACCTATAGGGGTAGATTTGGGTCGTGACAGCAACGAAAATCAAAACTCATCTCTAATGCTAAAAATTAAAATGAATAGATTTATTCCAAGAAAAATGCTATTCTACCAGAATTTGTATACAGAATTTTGTAACCATAATGACATGGAAGTGTTATTTTGGGTAATTAAAGACATCTCCATGAGTTATTTATTCTGAAATGATAGCTCAAAACCCAACCAAATCATTCAGTATTAATTTTTAGCATAGATTTTTATATTTGTATATCACTACTCTTGTTTCACATACACAGTTGTGCATAACTTTTTTCTTGCCTTGTGAACTAAATACCAAGGTAGCTAAGCATTGAATTTCAAGGCAACTAAATACCAAGGTAGCTAAGCATTGAATTTCACTAGAAAAACTCGTTTAGGTGGCAAAAAAGGGCAAACAAAGCACAGCTTGGCCCCAAACACACATGACCTTGCAACTTAACTTTCATACCCCCCAAACAGAAAAGCAAAGAATCAGAAAAATTTTGTGCCTTTCAATTGAAATGATCCCCCAAAAAACTCAGCAAAACTGAGTAAAATTCAAAGCAAAACTATCCGTAGAATGACAGGTTGTTCCAAAAATTTAGCAAAACACAAACATTTATCGACCAATGTTCAATGTGTATGGTAAAAATTGAATGATAAAAACCAATCGAATCATGAAAGACTGGTGTTCATCTACTGGGTTAATACACATAAACCCTAAATAGCAAAAACAAAATCAATAGAGAGAGATTTGAAAATTGAGAATGAACTCAACACCAAAGATCTATCGATAGTGATACACAAATCGAATTTCTTACACAAATTAACAACCAAATAAAAGTTAAATAAAACAACGAATCCATCGAAATGCACAAATCAGAATTGCAAGTCGATAATAAATAATTGAGATCTGAAACCCTAGCAAAACAAATCAAATAAAAAAAATGAGAAAAAAAATCACAGATAAGAGAGAGAGAGAGACCTTACACCGACGAAATTCGAAGTCAGATTCAGGGTCTTTGAACCAAAGAAATGCGTGCATGAGAGAGATCTGAAGTTGAATTTAGGGTTTTCGTAGCCCAAGAAGCATATATGAGGGAGGGGATGTAACAACCTTGACCTGCAATTAGCTTATGATCTTTGATTAAGAAGGCCTAATAAGTAATTAAGATGAAATTCTACGTTAATTGCATGTGTTATATGTTATTTGCATTTATATCTGTCTGTCGTAGAAATATCTGTTTGTGTTTCTATTCTGTCATGCGAATTGAGGACCTTATCGACCACAAAATACGAAATTGACTCCATTTATGTGTTATCTGAAATTTTTAGAGCATTATTGTAAATTTAATTAGAATTCGATTCGAAACCAAATAATTAGAATAAATAATGCCAATTAATTAGTCATTAATTAAACTTCTTAATCAAGCCTATATAAGGCAACTTGTTGACTTAAGGCCATTATTTACACTTTCATTCCTCATCTTTTTCACTCATAATCATGAGAGAGAGAGAGAGAGAGAGAGAGAGAGAGAGAGAGTGGTAGAGCTTGAAACCAAGGGAGGGGAAGAATAATTGGAAGAATTTAACTTGCATGCTCATCCAACTTAGCAATTAGACCACATTGAACACCTAAAGTAAGAATTCAAGCCTTTAGTCTTATAATTGAATTAGTAGATTCATGACTTCAAGAGAATTGAGTAAATTAGTATAAGAATTAAACTTAGGTAGATGATTTTGAGAAGGATTCATGCATGCATGTGCATTCTAAATATTTTGAAGTTGATTTCAAGTAATTCTCTCATGCATGTCATTCTTTCACCTTGGTTTTGGAAATTCATTAAGTGTCATGCCATTTTATATCTTTTGATCATGTTTTGGATTGTTGGAGTTCATGACAATTTATGCATGTTATGTTTAGGAAGTTTCAAGTTTTGTTTTGTACAATTGGCAAAACTTTTAGGCTTGATTTTACGAAATGGTTTATAATTCATCATATACTATGAGTTTCTCAATGTTTTACCAAGTTTTGGCCCCAAAAGAATGTGTTTTGAAGCTTTGAAATTGAGTTTTGAACTTGGGAAACAAATCTGAAAATTTCAAAATTTGCACTCTTTGCTCTAGCGATGAAGTCTACGCTCGAGCGAAGAATGCTAACTCCCAGTACTTTTGCAGAGTTTGGGGGTTGGCTTGAGTGGCAGAACCTACGCTGAAGCGACCACCATTATATTTGTACATCCGTTCGAGCAAAGAAGTCTAAGCTCGAGCGTAAAATTCATACTCCCAGAAGTTTTACAAGATTTTGCAGACTATTAAAGCGACCGAAGTAGTGCTCGAGCAGAGATCCTATTTGCTCAGTCCTTGGCTCGAGCGATCGTCAAGTGTGAAAATCATACAACTAGTACTTTTGCAGATTTTGTAGACCGCTCGAGCGACAAATGTTGCGCTCGAGTGGACTACCTTGTTTTTGAAAATTTGACTAAATGTTTTAATTTACATTTTGGCATCCTCATTGCATCCTAGGCATTCATAAGCCTTAATTAAGACATAATAATGAGGATAAAAATTAGAAACACACCAAGATAGAAAAAAAGTGAGTTAAGTGTTTTCCGAGTGTGTGTTTCAATGTGTTTGTGTAGGTTACGCGCCATAGACTATCTAATCTATCTGTTCTGACTACTCTGTTATTGGAGCCATCTGTGAGTAATAACTCTGTAAAGATATGTTTGATTATGAGTATTTTCTGACTAAAATGATATGATCAATTTTTCTGAAATGTTACTTTCTGTGTAAATGAATGATTGTCCAGTTTTCTGAAATGTATCGTGGCATCCTTAACATCATGTGATATATGTCTGTTACCTGGTACCAGAGGTTCCATCATGGAACTGGTTAAGCATACCCATTATCTGTCTGTATTTGCTCTGTATATGGGTCTTTATGGCCGTCTCATGTAATCATGAACCATCTATCTGTTAGCGTTAATGGATGTACCACGTATGATTATCTATGAGAATCTGATATGAATATGAATTTGTTTCTGAACTAAACTCTGAATTCTGAATCTGTTATGGATATCATTTATTAAAACCTTTACTTTATTATTATTTACTGGGCTCTAGCTCACTGTATTATTTATGTATGTAGGTGACCAAGCTCAGAGATGATTGCCTAGAGTTTTGTCTATCTGCCAACCTTTGTGCCTCTCAAAGAGGTTCTGGAATGAGTCTAGTGGTCAAGTTTGTGAATTCAGTTTAAGACTTTGTTTTTCTTTTGTTGAAATCTAAACAAATTTTTGTTTATTTGTATACTAGGCTAAGTCCCATTTTGGTTTTATCCGTACATGTGGGTGACGTAAGACTAATGTATTTATGATGTTGCATGTGTATATAAAGTTCTAAATTTTTGTCTCGTATATGTCTGCATAACTCTATAGACATTATATTTTGTATAATTGCTTCCGCTAGCCCCTTAATTATATGTTATTTTGTACAGAGGCCTTGGGTAATCCAAGGATTATTGGCTGGTTACGACGCTAAACCTATAAGGGCGGGTTTGGGTCGTGACAGAGGATCAGAGGAGAAAAGAAATATAAGAGTAGAGGACGATGAAATGTTCTTCCTGGTCTTTGTGGAAAGCTGTGGAGTGGAGATGAAACAGAGTATTAGAGAGTAAAGTGATGAAGAGAGAGGCACTACAGAGATGCCAGAATATAAAACAAAAGCTGGAGGGTTTTTTGAGATAAATGTTCTTTTAGAACCCAGAGAAAGAGAAGATTTATTTTTTTTAGATTAATGTTGGGATTGAAAAGTTGAGGCTTTTAATTGTTTCTTTTCTTCTTTTTTTTTTTTAGATTTTTTTGGTGTTTGGCGCTCTACATTTTCATTTTGGCGCTATTTTTTTTTTCCAGTCATACCTTTCACAACAGCAATTGCGTGTCGTGAAAAGTGCAATATTTTAAATAGTTGGCTTTTTGTGCACCGTGAAATGTTCAATATTTTTAACAACTGGTTTATGCATGTCGTGTATAGTTGATGTATTAACGACATGTGATATACATGTCATAAAAAGTTTTATTATTTGCGGCTAACACAACCCATGTATTAAACCACCATCACCCTCAACCCAACATAACTTCAATATCGAGCGATGAGATTCAATCCACATTCAATTACAAACCCAAATCCTCAATAATTTTGCGCAATGTACAATGGCATGTATGAAAACACTGATCACAACAAAGACACAATATACATTCAAACACATATACAACCGAACAAACACAAAATGTCATTTACTATATAGTGTATGTAAATTAACGTTACATACTAAATGTAGCATACATCGTAACATGATCATCCAAGTCCTAATGTACAATTGTCATTCTATGACGTGGATTACATTTGACATCCAATTAAAAACCAAAACCAAATACCAACCTAACCCTTGAACCCATACAGACCACTCCACGCATTGAACGTATCAAAACTTATCAAGTATCACAATGTCAAATATACACATTGGCCAAAGTGTGCTTATCAATGAGTGTAATAGATTGTCAATACCCTATTAAATATGAACAATCTACACTTCAACAAATAGCAGCACACTTCAACAAACAAACAAAAAAAAAAATTACGTCTTCCCCTTAACCGATTAGAGTCGAAATATGTAGAAGGAATCAACACACAACCCTCAAACTTCATCATATCATCGACCATATTCACATCCATTTAAGTAACATTTTGAAAATGTACTAGAATCTCGTGTTCAAGGCTAAAAAAACTCGCACGGTCATTACCTGTAAACTGGTCTTTCATAAAAGCTTTCCCAAACATGATATGATGAATAATAAAATAAGGTACAATATGGAAAAAAATTAGGAGTATAATAGTACACTAGCATCATTCATTTATAACTCATAGAACCTTATGGGACACCTTCTTATTTAAATAGGATTTTAAATTCTAAAAGAATATTCATAAAATTTCACATTAAAATAAGTCTTCCAAGTAAGACTTATAAATAATTTTTCCATTTATCAAGGGAACATCGAAATATAAAAAAGTTGTTTCTATAAATTAAATGGTCAATCTATGAGTTTAGAATTTCTCCACATCGAAAATGAAAGGAGAATTTATTATAAAATTTTCTTTTAAATATTTGTATCTTAATTAATTCATAAGGTATTCTTATATCTTAATAAGTTCTATTATTTTAAAAATTTGATCCATTAAATCCTAATTATTATATTTAAAGTATTTTATGTATAATTTTATCGTTATAAATATTTTTTTGAACCCTTAAAGGGTGAGCAGCGGATATTCTGATCCACCCAAATCGACCGAACTGAACCAACTCGCTGCATTTTAGACGGATGCGTGATGATGAGCGAATGATTGTGGATTGATTTTGTCCAATCCGCCTAATTTTGGATGTATGGCGGAGTTGAAATTTTCTTTGGCCGCAACTGAACCGCTAAATCGCGAGCATCCCTAATAATTTATAAGACTTTGTGTTTTCAATTTGTTTAGATATTCTGTTTGTATTTTCAATTGAAAAAGAGTTTAGACATTCCGTTGTGTTTTTAATTTATTTTCAATTTGAAAATCCTTTTCTTAAATGACAAGTGTTGATATTTGATATTTTTGTGTGAAAAGTATAAGGCTTAATTTTGTCGTTTTAAAAAAAAAAATCAAATTAAATATTTTTGAATAAAAAAAGTAATGAAATAGTTTGATAATGCATAATTTTCTTATATGTATTTATTATTGGTATTTAACAATTTACTTGATAATCTTTTATCTTTTAGTTATGTTAAGTTGGATTGTCATCCCAAAAAAAAAAATGTTGACAAGTTGTTATATTATGTTCAAAATTTGTAAAAGTTTAAACAGCCAAACCAATTTGCATCCATCTGCTAATCCACTTAATCCGCATCCATCAATCCGGCGGACATATGCGGATTGATTTTTTCCAATCCGCCAATCGGCGGACGGATGGCAAATTGGAGGTTTATCGGTCGTAACTGAACCATGAACACCCCTACCTTTAACACCTTGGTGATGTGAACATTCACATTAAATACATTTGACAATATGATTGTTCACATCATAGAAAATTTACATTGTCAATATGAATATTAATGCGTGTTTCACCCTATTATTATTAGGAATATTTTGGTAACTATATCACCTATAAGACCTATTAGAATCTAAGAAAAAAATTTAAACTAAGTAAAATACAAGTATGTCAAAAAAAATTATGAATAAATACCTGTTTAAAGAATTAACAAACCCCTCTATCCTATTTTATGTGTCCAACATTTTATTTTTGGGTAAATTATAGTTTGAATTTTTATATTTATTTGGCAACCACTTAATTTACTCAAAAAGTATAAAAGTCATTATATATTATTAGATCACTATTTTCAAACGAGGCCTAGTCATTTTCTTACTTTGATCTTTCAAATTTATTTTTATTTTTACTTTAGCTTTTTATGTTTTAAAATTTTGGGTAAATTACACTGACACCGATTGAGATTTTTGTTTAATACAAATCTCCCTCACATTTAAAAAATTACACTTAGCCCGTGTTAGATTAAAATGACATATTTCCTTTTTAGCTTTTATACATATAAAATAATAAAATAATATAGATATTTTATTCATGTCATTTTAAGAAAAATAACAACCATCTTTCTTTAGTTTAATTCATACAAAAAATTGAGCTTTTTATATTTTATATTTTTCATGTTTTTTTATTTTTATTGAATTTTTTATTTGTTTTTATATAAACCTAATCTAAATATACTTAAGAATTTTAATATTTTGTATTTTTTTTAATTCACCAGATATAAAAAAATACAAAAATATAAAAATCTAATATATTATCTTATTTTGTTGTATTCAATGATTTTTTTAAAAGTTTTTTTGTACAAATTTTATGTTTTTAAAATATATATATATTCATATATAAAAATTTATAGAAAAAATATCATAAAAATATTGTGATAGTGATATTGTTGTTTGATATAAATAATGTTTATATGTGTTTTATTTTAAAGTGAAAAATCACTATTAAGTTATATCATTATGTTTGAAAATTCTATATAAAATTTATGTTTGTATATCATCACTAAATAAGAATATGTTTAGGTAGAAATTAATGATAGAAAGTTGTAAAATTTAGTTTTGATGATAGAAATAGAAATAGTAAGAAAAAGGGCAAGATGGTTATTTTAAAATTTTGAAGCCATGATATTAGTAATCTAGGAGACAATTTATAATGAGATTACAAATCTCAAAAAGGGAAATATAATTTTTCAAATGTGAGGGAAAATCTGTATTAAACAAAAATCTCAAGAGGTGTTAGTGTAATTTATCCTAAAATTTTCTCGATTTACTTATAACAGCTCAAGCTCCGAGATACGGATTTGGCCCCGGCGACATCGCCGTTGGTTGGTTTCAACTCACAACTGGAGTGGCCTTTGGGAAAGATTATCCTGCCGGTCAAAGCTGGGTCCGTGGTTAAACAGGTGGAGTTCTGGGTATTACAGGTACCATCTACTTACAATTTGATCCTTGGAAGGGGGTGGCTTCACGCTATGCAAGCCGTGGCATCGACTTTCCACCAAGTGATGAGGTTCCTCTCGGCTATGGGGGCAATCGAGGAGATTTGGGGCGATCAGGTCATGTCAAAGCAGTGCTTCGTGGCGGTCAACGGGAGCCGGGCTGCCAAAGGATTTGTTCAAATGATTGAAGGACCGGAGGACCAGGGTGTCTTGGATGATGTGGGCAGCAAGGCCAAAGACCAAGCTGTCGAGGAATTGGTGGAAGTGCGAATTGATACAGAGCAGCCGGACAAGTTCTTCTTGCTCGGCTCAAGCTTTACAGCCACAGAACGGACCGAGATGGTTGAGTTTTTGATGGCCAACATCGAAGTTTTTGCATGGTCGCCTTACGACATGCCCGGCCTCGATCCTAGTTTTATTTGCCATCATCTCAATGTCTTCCCCAGAGCCAAGCCAGTCATTCAGCGAACAAGGAGATCGGCGTTACATCACGCCGAGGTAGTTGCGGAAGAGGTCAAGAATTTGCTAGAGGCACGAGCAATTCAGGAAGTACACTATCCTCGGTGGATCTCAAATACAGTGGTGGTACCGAAGAAGAATGGGAAGTTTGTTCAAAATTAAACAAAAAATAACACGTTAACTGTCACCTAACATCAAAATATATTATTATATTAAAATTTAGATTTGTATAAGATGTGTGACGTAATAAAATATTTTTATGCAACGTGACTGTCAATGTATCATTTTCTATTTAATTTTAAACACAATTTAACTTTTAAAGTAAATTAAAAAAAAAAAGGTAAACTACATTGACACCACTTGAGGTTTTGTAACAACCCGAAAATTTAAGTTGTCTCTTAAATTTTATACTAGTATTATGGTTGTATGTGATGATATATTATTAAAAATAAAAATAAATAAATAATAATAATAATAATAATAATAATAATAATAATAATAATAATAATAATAATAATAATAATAATAATAGGTGTGGTAGTAAAATAAATAATTAATTTTCTGTTGGTATACTGAGAGGGAGATTTATGGTCTGGAATTGGGCCGAGGTAACGGCCGGGCAGGTTGAGAGCCCAATGATGCATGGGGCCGAGATGACCGGCGATTCGCCCGTTGACGGGCTGCCAGGAATTGGGCCGGGCAGAAATTGGGCCAAGCATGTGCCGACCAGACCGTAAAGAAGCTGCTGGCAGTGCTCGGTTGGACCGAGCTCCTTGATCAGGCAAAGGCGGAGCCAGTCAAGTTGAATGACCGGCGCCTGGAAAGGCGTGGTTAGCCGAGATAATCATTTGATCGGCAGTAAGGCCGACCACAGGAGGTGCCTTGGGCTAGGCTTTGCTGAGATGCAGCCTAGCCCGGTCCTCCTTGGGCTTAGCCAGTGAAGTGCTTGGGTATGAAGCACGGCACGGCAGTGGATAGAGCAGCTCGGCTGCCGAGCTCCAGCTGTGAAGGCAGGCAGTTGAGATTAGGTGATGGTCAGCAAGGTTTATGCTGACAGATGGGATCGCGGAGCCACGTGTCAGGAGATGACTGGGAGTAGATATGGGGCGCAGAGGGTATATATGCATGTGGACGCCCCCCGTACGCGTGGACACTAACATTTTTGGTAAAGAAATTCTTACACTCAAACACTCCTCTCTCTCTTTCTATCCTAAGGTGTGTGCTAACTTGATCGTCGGAGGGTTTTTCCGGCCACACACCGCCGGGTAGCTCACCCTTATTGGCTCGTAGGTGATCGGACAGAGACGGAGCTCGGAAGAAAGGAGTACGGGCTTGCCGGAATATTTGCTCCCCGCACAATTGGCGCCGTCTATGGGAAACTTGACAGACAAAACCTTGTCTTCCAGGTTCATCTGATCGCCGTCCATGGCGAACAACGACGAGTTTCCGTTGTCTGCCATAAACGGAGCCACCCCGGAGTTCACCCGAAGGAGAGAAGGTCCTCCCGCCATCCATCCAATGGCGGACTTGGGGACGCCCACAGGAGGACAGTCAGTAGACGCGCGGGATAAGCGCGGAAGAAGTCATGGTCATTCGCGGAGTCCAGACGGTCACCGGCGGAGGAGAGACTCACACGCCAGGCGACTGGAAAGTAAGTTGAGGGACCAAGATGTTGTCATCCGGCGAATGGCGGCGGAAATGGAGGATCTGAAGCGGCATGTCAAAGGGAAAGGTGTAGCTGGAGTGGGAGACCACAGTGAGCGCACCCCATCCCGCCGTTCAGGCGGACAGAGTCAGCGACGTACTCAGTCCATATCTATTACCAGAAGTTACCAGGTTGGTGATTCCGACGCGGGTGCAGAGAAGTCAAGTGCGCAAGACAGCACCTACAAACCCTCACGTCCGGAGACGACGTCGCGGTACTCTTATTTCGCTCATTCAGAGGATTTGCGGGCAGTTTTAAAGGAGTGGGCTCGCCGGCGCGAAGCTCAGAGAATACCGGCGTTCCAGCGGTTATCCTATGGGGTTCACGCCAGTGAGGAGGTCGGAATGCCTTCACCCCGCCAAGCAGTGCCACTCTTTGAAGATACGGACTTGGCCAGGCTGAGCGCCACCCCTTTCTCCCTGGAAATAGAAACAACACCGCTTCCGGCGGGCTTCCACCAGCCTAAGTTCACACTCTACGACGGAAAAACCGATCCTTACATGCATGTGAGCCACTTCCGACAGGTTATGGTCGGACATAGGCGAAATGACGGACTTATGTGCCTAATCTTCTCGTCAAGTTTAGGCGAGCTGGGCTTAAAGTGGTCCGAGAGGTTGCCGGAAGGGAGCATACAAAGGTGGCATCAGTTGGCCGAGGCGTTTGTTACACGCTTCAAAACCAACACAAAAACACCGAAGGAAGTCGATCACTTGCTAAGTGTCAAGATGGAACCGTGTGACACACTGAAGGCGTACAACTCAAGGTACTGGGAGACATTCAACGAGATCTTGGACTGCCCGGTCAACCTCGCAATCACGCAATATAAGCGTGGTCTCCCGGTCGGCCATAGATTGCGGGACTCGCTGACCATGCACCAACCGACCTCCATGGGCCAGCTCATGCAGCGCATCAATGAGCACATCCGAGTAGAGGATGACGCGTCGGCTTCTACCGTGAAGGCAATACCGGTAGCAACAGACAAGAAGACAGCAGGCAAGGTGCACGCAGTTGGGCAAGAGTCCAGCTGCACAAATGAACAAGCAGAGGAATCAGACCGTGGCTCGAATCGCAAAAACCGGGGTCGAGGACGTCGGAACGACCGGGATGACTACGCCCAAGATGATGTGGCGGATGCTAACAGAAGATTGAAGGCGAGGACTGGCATCACCACGGTCTTCAAGATTCCAATTTATCGCATACTTAGTGAAATCCGAGACGAGGAGTATGTCCGGTTTCCTGCTAAGTTGGGCGATGGACAGAAGGGCTACAATCCGCGATATCGTTGCACATTCCACCAGGAAAGGGGCCACCGAACAGAGGATTGTTTTCCTCTGCGGCAACACTTAGAAGAGCTAGTCGTGGCCGGGCATCTAGATCCTTACATTGACGGCGGCGTAAAGCCGAATCAGGCTCCGGTCGATCCCAGGGGACAGGATGACCGAGACGCACCACCACAGGGAGTCATTAATGTTATCCACGGCATCGTAGAACCGGAGCATGTTTGCGAACTCCGGGGCATGATAAAAAAGGCAGAACATATGCAGGAAGTTTTGTCGGTACAGCCTGCCATCAAAAGGGGAAAGACTGAAGAAAAAGATGTGATTAGTTTCACCTCAAGGGATCTAGAGCGTATCCAGACGCCGCACAATGATGCCCTGGTAGTAACACTACGCGTCAAGGACTTTGATGTTAAACGGATCTTGATCGATCAGGGAAGCTCGGTCGAGATTATGCATTATGATGCGTTCAAACAGCTTAAACTCCGAGAGACAGACTTGGCTCCGGCAACTTCGCCACTGGTTGGATTCAACTCACAACCGGAGTGGCCTTTAGGAAAGATTATCCTGCTAGTCAAAGCGGGACCAGTGGTCAAACAAGTTGAGTTTTGGGTGCTACAAGTGCCTTCGACGTACAACCTTATCCTCGGAAAGGGATGACTTCACGCTATGCAAGCTGTAGCGTCGACCTACCACCAGGTGATGAGATTCTCCTCGGCTATGGGGGTAATCGAGGAGATTTGGGGCGATCAGGTCATGTCCAAGCAGTGCTTCATGGCGGTCAACGGAATCCGGGCTGCCAAAGGATTCGTTCAAATGATTGAGGGACCGGAGGACCAGGGTGTCTTTGATGATGTGGGCACTAAGGCCGAAGGCAAGGCTGTTGAGGAATTGGTTGAGGTGCGAATTGATACAGAACAGCCGGACAAGTTTTTTTTGCTCGGCTCAAGTCTCACGGCCATAGAGAGGACCGAGATGGTTGAGTTTTTGATGGCCAACATCGAAGTCTTCGCGTGGTCGCCCTACGACATGCCTGGCCTCGATCCAAGTTTTATCTGCCATCACCTCAATGTCTTCCCTGGAGCAAAGCCATTCATCCAGCGAACAAGGAGATCGGCACTGCATCACGCCGAGGTAGTTGCAGAGGAGGTTAAGAACCTGCTTGAGGCACGAGCAATTCAGGAAGTGCACTACCCTCGGTGGATTTCCAACACAGTAGTGGTGCCCAAGAAGAATGGAAAGTGGTGAGTTTGTGTCGACTATAAGACAGTCAACCGAGCTTGTCCCAACGATAGCTTCCCTTTGCCGCGCATTGACCAGCTAGTGGACTTGACGGCTGGACATAATAGGCTCAGTTTCTTGGATGCCTACCGCAACTACCATCAGATTCCCATGCACGGGCCTGACCGAGAGATCACCTCTTTCACGACTCCAAGGGGACTCTTCTGCTACCGAGTCATGCCTTTTGCTTTGAAGAACGCCGGGGCGACCTTTCAGAGGATGGTGACCAAAATGTTTGCTCCTTTGCTTGGCCGGACAATGGAGGCCTACATCGATGATATGGTGGTAAAGAGCCGACATGAAGCAAACCATTTGTCCGACTTAGCCGAGATGTTTGCCATTCTAAAGAAGCACAAGCTGCGCTTGAATGCGTCAAAGTGTGCCTTTGGCGTGGGATCTGGAAAATTTTTGGGATTCTTAGTCACGAACCGAAGCATCGAAGCAGACCCTACTCAGATCAGAGCCGTGCAAGAATTGAAACAGCCTAGCTCGGCTAAGGACGTGCAGCATCTGGCCGGGATGGCCGCCGCGCTTAATCGGTTTATAAGTCGGTCATCAGATCGCTGCCGTCCTTTCTTTCAAGCATTGAAGTTAAAGTTCTCGTGGGACGCAGAGTATGACCGAGCTTTGGCCGAGCTCAAGGAATATCTGTCTACTCCGCCACTGTTGGTTACACCAAAGCCGGGAGAGGAACTTTACCTTTACCTTGTCGTCTCCCAGCACGCGATCAGTGCGGTGCTAGTCCGCGCTGAAGGAATCAAGCACTTCCCAATTTTTTATGTCAGCAAGACCTTGCTGCCGGCGGAAACGAGATATTTGCCGCTGGAAAAGCTTGCGTTGGCATTGATGATGGCTTCAAGGAAGTTGGCGCATTATTTTCACGCCCATACCGTCATTGTCTTGACCGAGTTCCCCCTAAAAGCCTTATTCGAACGGGCAGACTTCTCCGGTCGGATTCTTAAGTGGGCGGTCGAGTTGGGACAGTTTGATGTAAAGTTCCAGCCGCGCACTGCTATCAAAGCCCAGACTTTGGCCGACTTCGTCGCCGAATTCTTACCGGGCACTCATCCGGTATGCCCGGTCGATATTACCGTGGCAGATGATGAGATGCACGCAAGGCCATCCGAGGTACAACCAGTTGGAGGAGGTAGCGACGCGGAGTTTGCGCTCACCATTGAAGCACCCACAGTTTGCACGGTTTTACCACCCGGTGATGCAATGACGGAGTTAAATATCACCGAAACATCTGCCCTGTCCGGTCTCGCATCACCAAGGGGGGAAGAAATTGAACCACACAGCTCAGAACCTGCGGCCGGCATAACACTACAACCTGATGATTCGCCTACGGACTTGAGCATTACAGATCCACTTGCTGAGTCCGGTGCCGAATCACCAATGGAAACTGAATTGGAACCGGTCGACATAGAACTTGAAACCGCACAGCCGAGCAGTTGTGATCCCATTGCCTTTCGCAACTCTCAGGACCCATCAGACTGCTGGAAGCTTTTTATGGGGGAAATGTGGAAGCTTTTTGTTGATGGAGCGTCCAACCGTCACGGTGCCGGCCTAGGTATCGTTCTTATCTCCCCGGATGGCCTAACCATTGAACATTCTATCACGCTTGGCTTCCCAGCATCTAACAACGAGGCCGAGTACGAGGCCCTTCTCGCCGGGCTCAAGAGCGCAATTCAAATGAAGGCTGCCGAGCTCCTGGTGTACAGTGATTCCCAGCTTGTGGTCAACCAAGTCTCTGGGATTTACGAAGCAAAGGACGACAGGATGGCGAAGTACCAAGCTCTGGTCAGGGAGCATATCAAGCAGTTTGAGGCAATTAGAGTCCAACAGATTGGCCGTGAAGAAAACAGAAGAGCTGATGAGCTGGCCGGCCTCGCTTCCATTGTAGACAGTACGTCTCAAAACCCCCTGTTAATTGACTTTCTTCCGCGGCCAAGCATTGAAGACACCGGGCAGACGGACGTACTCTGCGCTGCGCTAGGTCCTTCCTGGATGGACCCCTTGATCTTATTCCTCAGAGACCGAACTCTACCAACTGACAAGAAAGAAGCCCATAAAATTTGGGTGAAGTCAGAGTGGTTTTGGCTCTCTCCATCTGGTGCGCTGTATAAAAAGTCCTTCACTGGTCCTTATCTAAAGTGCGTGCACCCGAATAGTGTAGAGGCCTTCTTGTACGAAATTCACGAAGGCATTTGTGGCAGCCACATAGGGGGCAGATCCTTGGCCTACCGAGCTATTTCGCAAGAATACTGGTGGCCGTGCATGCAGGCCGACGCACAAAAATACGTCTGCAAGTGCGAAAAATGCCAGAAATTCGCCCATCAGATCTATCAGCCTGCTAGGGAACTTCTTCCCCTCACCAGTCCTTGGCCCTTCGCCATGTGGGGGCTAGATATAGTGGGGCCACTGCCAACAGCACCGGGCAACCGAAAATTCTTCATTGTGGCCATAGATTACTTCACGAAATGGGTTGAAGCTGAGCCCTTGGCAACCATCAAAGAAAAAGACGTGAAGCGGTTTGTCTGGCAGAACGTGGTCACGCGGTTTGGCGTCCCCAAGATTTTGATCTCTGATAACGGCACCCAGTTTGATGGTCGCCTATTCAAAGGATTTTGTGAAGATTTAAAGATTGAATTCTACAACTCCACTTCGGCTTACCCGTAGTCCAATGGTCAAGCCGAGGCATCGAACAAGACTATTCTGGATGGGCTGAAGAAACAGCTAGAGAAGGCAAAGGGAAAGTGGGCTGAGGAGTTACCCAGCGTCCTTTGGGCGTACCGAACAACCCCGCGGCGTTCTACCGGGGAAACTCCATTTGCTTTGGCTTATGGCATGGAGGCGGTCATGCCTTTGGAAGTTGGCATGCCCACCCTAAGAAGCGAGAGTTTTGCGCCCGAACTAAACACCGAGGCTATAGCCTTGGAGCTAGACCTAGTGGAAGAGCGTCGGGAGAAGGCCCTCATCCATGTGGCCGCCTACCAACAAGAGCTCTCAAAGAAATACAACAAGACGGTGCACCCCAGACCGTTCAAAGTTGGTGATTGGGTTTTGAGGAAAGTTATGGGTAACACCCTGGTGCCAGGTGAAAGCAAACTAGGGGCAAATTAGGAAGGACCCCACAAGATCACCGGTCTGGCGGGCAAGGGGGCTTACCATTTGGAGGATCTAGAGGAAAGAGCAATACCCCGGCCATGGAATGCGGCCAACTTGAAACTGTATTACTTTTAAGTTTTTGCTTTCTTTTCTTGTGCAAAGGAATTTTTTGGCTTGCACTTCACAATGTAAATCTTTTTGTCAAACTATGGAAGTCATTTTGCTTTAGCACTTGGACTGTTGTTTTAATGTAAAAAACCGAGATGTGTTATTCCGGTTGGAAGAGTTGGTGTTTTGTCCAACTTAGGACTCCCAACCGAGATAGTTTACTCCGGTTGGAAGAGTCGGTGTTTAGTCCAACTGCGGGTTCCCAACCGAGATGATTTGCTTCGGTTGGAAGAGTTGGTGTTTTGTCTAACTTAGGACTCCCAACCGAGATAGTTTACTCCGGTTAGAAGAGTTGGTGTTTAGTCCAACTGCGGGTTCCCAATCGAGATGATTTGCTCCGGTTGGAAGAGTTGGTGTTTTGTCCAACTGCGGGTTCCCAACCGAGATGGTTTGCTCCGGTTGGAAGAGTTGGTGTTTTGTCCAATTGCGGGTTCCCAACCGAGATGATTTGCTCCGGTCGGAAGAGTTGGTGTTTTGTCCAACTGCGGGTTCCCAACCGAGATGATTTATTTCGGTTGGAAGAATTGGTGTTTTGCCCAACTCAGGATTCCCAACCGAGATAATTTACTCCGGTTGGAAGAGTTGGTGATTTGTTCAACTTTGTTATTACCAACCGAGATGGTTATTTCGGTTTAAGAATTCGTTTTGTTAACACCGAGATGATTTGCCGAAGATGGAATTGATAACAACCGTGCAAACACTTAGAAAAATTTGAGTTTTTTCATTGATAAGAAAGTAAATACAAAAGGTGGGGACAGAGCCCGGTTACATCAAAAGCGCGAAAGAAAAAATACAAAAATAGAAGACAACTAAACTAAGGGGGAGAGATTGGTAAACTCGTCCTCGGCGGCTTCAAGGTTGATGGTTGGACTCTTGTCTTGTGCACCGGGCTCATCGTGGCCGGGCTGCTCCTACATCTCGGCATCTTCTGCCTCTGAATCTGCCTCACCATCTCCTTCTTCAAGCCCTTCCTCGGCCTCAGCTTGCAAAGCACTGAAGACGTCGTTCGCGTAAGGCACGAGGTAGACCGGTAGTGAAGCAAGAGAAGGATTGGCAAATACGTCGGTGTCAGAGCCCTGGCCAAGATGCTCGCAGGCGGACTTCCAGCCAGCCTTGAAGTAGATGTCTTGTGTTGCAAAGACTTGCTTCTTGTAGCTCTGCTCGGCTTCGTTAAAGCCGGCGTTGTTAGCAGCCCGGCAGGCTTTCTTCTTCGACTTTTTGAGCGTGTCTACCTCGGTCTGGAGCTCATCCTATTTTTTCTCGGCCGCATCCAGCTGACCGAGCAGTCTGTTGTTATCTACGTTTGTAATCTCAAGCGAAGACTTTGCCTGGCCGAGCTCGGCTTGGAGGCTCTCCACTTGGCTGGCTGTGTCATTGACTTTTTGCCGAAGCCTATGGATGCGCTCCAATACGAGATGTTGTTTCTGAATGGCCTGTAAGAAGCAAAGTTGATTAGAAAAGGAACCGAGCAAACACTTACGAAATTTTCAGAGGAACATTGACTTGCTCTAGCCATAGACTTCACTGATGATTTGACCAACCGAGTGTCAGGGACGTGGTCACTGCCGACCACGTCGTTCGGTAGTAGAAGAGCTTTGGAAAGATCGAAGGCGAGCAAATGCTCTTTGTCGCCCTTGATAGAAGCCGTGGCCGGGATGTCTTGACCCCGGTGCTTCAACTGTGGACGCCAAGCCGGCACTGGGGCGGGGGCGTCAGATGGATGCTCGGTAGTCAACTCGGCAACTAGCTCGGCAGATGGGTCTGCCCGAGCTCTTTTACCGGCACGTCGTGGAGCAGGTTCTCGGCTGGACTGCCCGGTCGCTTGAGAGGCAAGAGCGACCACAGCGCCACTAGATTGACCGGCGGCTGGCGAGCGAGTGACAATGCTTGGCATCTCGGCGAATGTGGCGGTGAGCAGGTTCTTGATTCTACTTTGTTTGGCCATTTCTTGTTCCTCTGTCAGGCGAATGAGGGGAACGTCTGGCAAAGTTGGATCTGGTGGAGGTGTTGGAGCGCGTAGGAAGTCTGTAACCTTACTCCGGCGGGGAGCGGAGTATCTGTATGTGGGACTGTAGCCGAGCAACTGGTTGCAATCTCGGTAGCGATAACGGAGCGCGGTCCTGATTGCCTCTATGTTGGGGAAATGATAGTTGGCTTGCAAGGCTTGGATTGCTGCAAAAGAAACAAGAAAGAAAATGATTAAAGTACAAAAACACGAAGAAAGGGTATTAACCGAGATAGTTTGCGCGGCTTACATGTGCTACCAAAGTTTTTGCTTATCATCCAGCCCGGTACCTCAGCTGTCTCGTAATTGCCAGACACCCAGAAGAAATCGTCGTCGTGAAGATCCTTGTCTGGTGTGCCGGTCACGATTTTCTCTCTGCCCGGTCTAATCTTGAGATAATAGGCGAGACCGTCGTCGGTGTGGCCTAGGGTGTATTGGCACAGGATCTCGGCTAAACCTAGGCTTATGCCTAACCAGTTGTTTAGCTTGTGCATGCCGTTTATTATCCGATAAGTGTTGGTGGACACTTGGGTGGGTGCTAGCTCGGTTCGGCGTAGGAACTCGGTGATGAGTGGGTTCAGAGGGAAGCAGAGGCCTCCTTCGACAATTGACAGCACAGTGAAGGGGCATTGTTCGGTTCTACCCCAAGGCGTGGTCTCTTCTTCTGCGAGCTCCAGGTGGACATCGGCCGGGACGCCGTACTCCTCCCTAAATGCAGCCAGCGCAGCCGGAGTATCCACTAGGAAGCGGAATTTTCCCATTTGTGGCCGGCCTAGTATAGCTCGGCTGATGGGTTTGGCACTGTGGTAATTGGTTGCTGCTCGGTCCTGAGAGCCTCAGGAATGGACAGTGGTCCCCTTGGACTATGCAGGAAAAGGATGGCAAGTGTAAGTGTGAGCGCGGTCGCGCGAAAGGAGCTGGACTTTAGCTCGGTCATTAAGAGTGCCAAACCACCTCGATTGTCTAATCTAACTAAGGAGCTCGGTCGCCCAAGCAGACCGGATGTTAGCCCGGTTGAGCGGCCAAGTCCTTTTGTTATCTCAGTTTTTGCTGGGATATAGGCAAACATGTTATTTGCTCAGTTAGATTGGTTTTTTGGATCAAATGAAGACTAGGAGCCCGGTCCGCCCCAGTTCTTCAGTGTTCTTCAGGAAAATAAAGAACACCAAGAACAGTGGGAGGTTTGGGACAGTTTCTATGGCCTATGCCCTAAGAGCTACGTTTTAATGCCCTAATGTGTGTAATATTAAAGAAAATAGTAACTAAAGAGGGATTGAAGGTCTTACCTGTGAAGGGCAGGAACTATTCCTTCAAGAACGAAGAATGGCGGTCGAGGTTGGGAGGAAGTTGCTTGAGCTCCAAAGCGTCAGATAGAAGAGAAGCAGTAGGAAGAAATTGAACAAGAGGGGTCTGGTATATGTAGGCAAGAGAGGCCGCCCAAATTCAAATTCTAATAAAACGGTGGGTTGGCTGCTCGAGGACCAATGGCAGCCCACCACGTGTCCCCATTTATGGCAACGTCAGAACTGAAGAGACAGGTTGAAGAGTCGAAGAGCCAACCGGGATACTTTCAAAGAAGAGGATGTCAGCCGAGGAGTACAACCGGGCAAGTTTACAGACAGTAATGATTAACTAGCCCGGTCGCCCTTTGGCATTTTGAAGACCGAAGAAATGTTACCCCGGTCGAAGTATAGGTAATCCCAGTCACGCTCGCGCGGACGGAATTAAGGGGCAATTGAGAGGGAGATTTATGGTCTGGAATTGGGCCGAGGTAACGGCCGGGCAGGTTGAGAGCCCAATGATGCATGGGGCCGAGATGACCGGCGATCCGCCCGTTGACGGGCTGCCAGGAATTGGGCCGGGCAGAAATTGGGCCAAGCATGTGCCGACCAGACCGTAAAGAAGCTGCTCGGCAGGCAGTGCTCGGTTGGACCGAGCTCCTTGATCAGGCAAAGGCGGAGCCAGTCAAGCTGAATGACCGGTGCCCGGAAAGGCGTGGTTAGCCGAGATAATCATTTGATCGGCAGTAAGGCCGACTGCCTCGGGCTAGGCTTTGCTGAGATGCAGCCTAGCCCGGTCCTCCTTGGGCTTAGCCAGTGAAGTGCTTGGGTATGAAGCACGGCACGGCAGTGGATAGAGCAGCTCGGCTGCCGAGCTCCAGCTGTGAAGGCAGGCAATTGAGATTAGGTGATGGTCAGCAAGGTTTATGCTGACAGATGGGATCGCGGAGCCACGTGTCAGGAGATGACTGGGAGTAGATATGGGGCGCAGAGGGTATATATGCATGTGGACACCCCCCGTGCGCGTGGACACGAACATTTTTGGTAAAGAAATTCTTACACTCAAACACTCCTCTCTCTCTTTCTATCCTAAGGTGTGTGCTAACTTGATCGTCGGAGGGTTTTTCCGGCCACACACTGCCGGGTAGCTCACCCTTATTGGCTCGCAGGTGATCGGACAGAGACGGAGCTCGGAAGAAAGGAGTACGGGCTTGCCGGAATATTTGCTCCCCGCACATATACGATAGAGTGTAATTTAATTAGGGATTAATTTATTTATATTATTATATTAGAAAACTAGGCCAAAGTGTAATTATCTTAAATATTTATTAAAGATAAGTATCAATCCATATAATTTATGGATGAATTTGTGGGAGGATACGCGGGCCATGTATGCTCTTACCTCCTTATAAATAGGGAGGAGGTGATTTGTGGAAAAGAAAGGGAAAGAAAGAAAGAGAGAAAGGAAGGAAAAAAAAAGAGAGTGGGAAAAAGGGAAAGGAATGAGAGAAAAGGAAGCGAAAAGGGAAAGAAAATAATGGAAGTCGAAAGAGTCTTTGGTAGTGGAAAGAAAGAGTAAGGTACTATTTTTAAGGTGAGTTATATTATCCCTTGAGTTACCATAATATATTTTACATATGTTTTGACTTACCATAATCTATTTTATACAAATTGTATTTTATTAATTATATTAATACAAGTTATGTTTTATAAATATTTCAATTACGTGGATTAATTTCTTAACTCTATTTGTTAAAATGAAACTCATGGATATTTTTGTTTATATTTAAAAAATATTTGACAATAACCTTATATACAATTATGTTAGACTTATTTATTTTTATGATTTATTTAATTATATTTTAATTTATTTGAAACAGAAAAATAGAATCCAAAATTTATTTTGATGATTTATTTAATTATATTTTAATTTATTTGAAAACGAAAGATAGAATCCAAAATTTATTTTGATGATTTATTTAATTATGTTTTAATTTATTTGAAAGAGAAAAATAGAATAAAAATTTATTTGTCTCATTATTTCTCACCTAAACCTTTATCCTTAATATTGTTAGAATGTATTTAATATTTGATTAAATCAGAAGTTCAAACAGCCTAAAACAGAGGTTCCAATAGCACAGCACAGCAACAGTTCAAAAAGTTCAAAAGGTTCAAGTGGAAGATATTCAAATTAGTAATGATGGAGTGAAAGATTTTCAAATTAGTAATGATGGAGTACAACGACTATAAACGACTATAACTTCAAATGAATAGTTCAAAAGGTTCAAGTGGAAGATATTCAAATTAATAATGATGGAGTACAACAGCTATAAATTCAAATGAATAGTTCAAAAGGTTCAACAGGTTCAAGTGAAAGATATTCAAATTAGTAATGATGAAGTACAACGGCTATAAACGGCTATAATTTTCATTATATATACCAAAACTTCTAATGTAAACAAGTTACAAAAAATCAGAAAATATTCTTTGATTTATAATCACTCACATCTATTCTTTGAAAAAATTTCTGAGAAGTGTTCTTCAATTTTTGTTTACATCCTCTTTAAAAAATTATACACTGAGACGTATAGCTTTAAGCCCATCTTTCCTATGTGAGGTTTACAGAAAAATCAGAGCTTCATTTTTATATCTATCTTTGAGAGATAATTCTTGTAACTTTCTGTGAAAGCTAAAACAGATTCTTTTCAACCTTGTAAGAGTGTAGTACACTCAGTATTCTTGACTTAGAAAGTCTGTGTAAAATCTGTAGAGGATTGCTCTATTTGTAAAAAGGTTGCTAGCACCCCCGTGAAGCTACAGCATAATGAAAAATCTCAAGTGAAGCTTGAGGAGTAGATGTAGGCCGAATTGAAACCGAACTACTATAAATTTGTTTGCCTTTCTCTCCCATATCTCTTTATTTTATTTAAATTGCTGTAGCTATATTTCATATTTTTATTATGCTAAAATCATTAATTGACATAGCTGTTAGAACACTTGTTTTAATTATTTTTATTTCATCAACTATATTTATCTATTGTGCTAATCATAATTTTTATTTGGGTATTATTATTTTTAATTGTAAAAACCTAATTCACCCCCCTCTTAGGTTGTCTTTTGGGTAACAATTGGTATCAGAGTCTAGACTCCTATTTTAGATTTAACCATCTGGGAGTTTCGATCCATGACAACCTTAGTTGAAGGACAAGCCACAAATAGATCACCATTGTTTGACGGAAATAACTATAGTCATTGGAAGGATAAGATGACCCTATACCTACAAGCCACTGATTATGCCATGTGGATTATTGTCTCCAAAGATCCAAAAATCCCTACCAAATTAGTAAACGACATTAGTGTACCTAAAACAGAAAATGTATGTAATGAGAAGGATCACAAATTATTGCAAGCCAATGCTAAAGCCAAACTCACCATTGTTTATGGATTAGACTCTAAGGAGCATAATAGAATTTCAAGTTGTGATTCGGTAAAAGAAATTTGGGACAAGCTTGAGGTAACATATGAAGGTACAAACCAAGTGAAGGAATCTCGTATTGATATGTTTGTTCATAGTAATGAATTGTTTAAAATGAACTCTGATGAATCTATTTTATGTATGTTTACTAGATTTATTAAAATTGTAAACTCTTTGAAATCTCTTGGAGAAATTTATACTAACAGTGAGCTGGTGAGAAAAATTCTTAGGTGTTTACCAAAGAATTGGGAAGCAAGGGTCACCGCTATTATAGAAGCCAAAAATCTCTCCACACTAGGATTGGATGAGCTTATGGGTTCCCTTATGACTCATTAGATCACCATGAAAAGACATGAGGATGTTGAAAACAAAAAGGAAAGTGGAATTGCATTCAAAGCTTCATCAAATGAAGAAGAACATGAAAACTCCAGTGAGGATGAAAACTATGCCATGTTTAGTAGAAATCTCAAAAAGCACGTCAAGAAAAACAATTATGGAGGAAGAAGACCTTTCAAGAAAGAGCCTATTATTTGCTATGAGTGCAAAAATCCTGGACATATGAAGATGGATTGTCCAAAATTGAAGAATCATGGAAAAGACTACAAAAGAAACAAAAAGGCCATGGTAGCAGCTTGGGGAGAAAGTGAAGATGAAAGCTCAAGTGATGAAATTAAAAATGAAGTAGCCAACTTATGTCTCATGGCTCTTGAAGATGAAGACTCTACTCAAGATGAGGTAACTACTCTTTATGAAGAACTTGAAAGTGCATTCCATGAACTACAAGATGAATTTAGAAAAGTTTGTGCCAAAAATAAGGTGTTAAAAAATTCTGTTACATCTTTATCTAGTAATATAGAAGAATTAAAGAAAGAGAATTGTTTTGAAAAATGATTTGATACCATCTCTAATGAGAAAACTGATTTAAAAAATAATGTTGATGATTTAACAAAAACACTTGAAAAATTTATAAAAGATAGAAATAATCTCAACATACTTCATGGAAATCAAAGATGTGTTTTTGATAAAGCGGGCATTGGATATGACCCTATTACGAAACAAAAGAATCTCAATACAATTTTTGAAAAGGCATCTCTCATGACACACCCTCATGTTACTTGTCATTATTATAGAAAGAAAGGCCATTATATATCTTCTTGTCCATTCAAAAATAATATAAACATGGGAATTAAAAAGATTTGGATTGTTAAGGAATCTAACAAAACTAACCAAGAAGGACTCAAGAAACTATGAGTACCAAAAACCAACACTTGATTGTCATCTTGTAGGTTTGTTTTAAGTCCAAAGCTAAAGAAGGGAAGTGGTACCTTGATAGTGGATGTTCCAGACACATGACCGGAGAAAAATCATTCTTTACTAAACTATCATCGAAAGATGGAGGATTTGTTACTTCTGGAGACAACAAGAAAGGAAAAATCATCTGTATTGGTAGCATCGGTATTTCTCCTAACCCTTATATTGAAAATGTTTTAGTTGTTGATGAACTTAAGCATAACCTACTTAGTATTAGTCAATTATGTGATAAAGGTAATCGAGTTATTTTTGATAAATCACATTGCACAATTGAAAGCACAAGTGATCATAAAGCTTTATTCGTTGGTAATTGCCATGATAATGTTTATGTTTTTCATCTTAATGATCTCTATGCTAGTGATGTTAAATGTTTATATGTTAATAATGAAAATAGTTGGTTATAGCATAGAAGACTTGGTTATGCTCATATGGATTTAATTGCTAAACTTTTGAGAAAGGATTTGGTCATTGGACTTCCAAAAATTAAATTTGAAAGAGATCATCTTTGTAGTGCTTGTCAACAAGGAAAACAAACTAAAACATCATTTAAATCAAAATCTCATATTTCCACAATTAGGCCTTTACAACTATTGCATATGGATTTATTTGGTCCCTCAAGGACATCTAGTCTAGGTGATAAACATTATTGTCTTGTTATCGTTGATGATTATTCAAGATTTACATGGGTTATGTTTTTAGCACACAAAGATGAAACCTTTTCTTCTTTCACAAAACTCTGTCGTAGAATTCAAAATGAAATTTTTTTCTTATTACTAATATTGGAACTGACCATGGTAGAGAACTTGAAAATGAGAAATTTGAATTGTTTTGTGATAAGCATGGTATTGGACATAATTTTTCAGCGCCTAGAACCCCTCAACAAAATGATGTAGTAAAAAGGAATAATAGAACTTTAGAAGAGATGAGTAGAACAATATTTTACGAAAATAATCTTCCTAAATATTTTTGGGCCGAAGCCATTCACACCGCATGCTATATTTTAAATCGTGCATTAATTAGACCTATTCTTAAAGGCTCCTTATGAACTTTGGCATGATAGAAAACCCAACATTAGTCATTTGCATGTTTTTGGTTGTAAATATTTTGTGCATAATAATGGTAAGTATAACTTAGGTAAATTTGATTCAAAATCTGATGAAGCAATTTTTCTTGGCTATTCCTTAACTAGCAAAGGTTATCGTGTTTTTAATAAAAGAACTCTTGTTATGGAAGAATCTATACATGTGACATTTGCTGAAACTAACATCTCTGTTCAAAAGCAAATTGTTAGTGATAATATAGATTTGGAACCAAATATGGAATATTCAAGTATCTATAAAGAAGAGAACCAACCATGTAAGTTGAACAAAGAGATTGAACAACCTATTCTCCCATCTCAAGAAGAAGGAGGAAACAATGATAATTTGCCAAGAGAATGGAAGTTTGTTCATAATCACCCTAGGGATTTAATCTTAGGTGACCCTACAAAAGGTATTGAAACTCGCTCTTCACTTAGAAACATTTGTAGTAACTTGGCTTTTCTCTCACAGATTGAGCCTAAAGACTTTCAAGAAGCCGAATTCGATGAACATTGGATGATAGCTATGCATGAAGAGCTTAACCAATTTAAGAGAAACAAAGTGTCCAAATCCAGCAAATCGTTTTAGAAAACTGATTTTTAAGAAAGAAGTGTCAAACATGGACTGCTTTGCTAGATACAGAGTTGCCACCTAAATATTTATTTTAGGAAAATTTAGGAAATCCTGACTCGTGCCTAAGGCCACGTGTCTGTTATCACCAAAGTTGCCTCAGCTCGGGAACTTGGGTACGAGAGGGGAAGGTCATCTATGAGCACCTCCGCTCGCCCGATCAAAGATCGGCCTGTACTAAACATGATATCTTGTTTTTGAAAACGCATGCGTTCTTATTCTGATTAATTAGCTAGAATTACTATGTGATGCGCACAACACACAAGTATAGACTAGATCGCCTAATTTGGAATAAAGCATTGCATATTTGTTGTTTGGAAATCGTTTGAAGTTTACTACTCGCAAGTAGGCTAAAACACTGATTTCAATGAATCGTTCCAATTCAAGTAATCCAACCTTCACCCACAGGCATTCAGGCAGTTATATCATATAAGTAATTAGCCTCATGGCAAGCATGTTGTCATGTTAACACTCACACACATGTAAGATACTAAAGCGTAAACACACACAGTGTACTCCGTGCCAAAACAAGAAACTAGTTAGAAATCATGCATGATTCTAGTTTATGTTTTAAAATGACTAATGCATCGCATGCAAAATGCAACTAGAATAGGCTCGGCTAATCTAAAATGGCATATGAGATACGACAATTCGATACATATATTCAACTTGGAATTGAAATACAATACAATTAGTATGATGCGCCGAGCCTGGTGCATGCAATATAGATGAATGGTGCAAACATGCATAGCATAAGGATGCTAATTGAAATATGCCCTAGAATTAACCGCTGAAAGCAAGTAAATAAAAGGGAGAAAAAAATGGGGGTTGGAAGACATGCATCACACACACGCACGCTTATTACACAATTGCGCCCTCTCGACGGAGGGATCGAAAGAATAATACAAATCATCTAATTAACTAACTAACAAGCTAATTAATTATTTACACAACCAAATCGAAATAAATAACTATTCTAAGTTATTTAAACACTGAAATGGCCTCGAGACGAGGGATGAATGCATGCTCAGACGGCTTAGCTCAGAAATCCATCGCTATGCTTCATGTTGCCTCTGTTTGCACTGCTCTGTACTTTTAAAAATTGTGCCAACTTCTGTGACACTTCTGAACCATCTTGTGTATACTGTGGGAGGTCATCGACCAAGAGATGATGCCATCGACCAAGACAGGAAGGTCATCGACCAAATATAAGGCTCTCGGCCAAGTGTTTGTTGCCGATCGGCATTGAATATGGTCGATCAACCATTTCTTCCTTGAAAAGCTCATGTTGCTGCAGTAGAGGACAAACAGAGCATGGCAATACATTTACAAGACAATGTTTGCACAACTACACCCCTTATCCTGTTTAAGACTCAAAGGAGTGTAGTTCTCGACCCTCGGACCATCAATCACGCATTTCGATGCATGATAGCCAAAGAGTCCAAGTGTGCAATTCAATATGGAATGAAATGCACAAAAAAACACACAAGGGGCCCCAACCTCTATCATGCTTGATCAAGAGGCAAGGGAATGCACATACAATTCAATGCAACCTAAGTATGTAAGCAAAGCTAATGCGACATGAGCATGTTAACAACAATGCCATGTAACGCAACTAGCATATAACAATATGCAAAGGGGCAAGTATGTAACAACATGTTAATTAGCAAGCATGTGACAATATGCAATTTGACAAGCATGCAACGAGCATGTAAGCATGATGCGGACAACTCAAGCATACAACAAGTAAACATGCAACAACATGAAATCCAAGCATACAAACATGCATGCATACAATGTAATAGGTATGCAACAACAATACCAACAACAAGCATGCAATGACATGTAATCTAACAAGTACGCGACAAACATATAAGCATGATGTAAAGTAACAACTTTGAACAACATGGTAAGATGCAATATGAACATGCAAACATGCAAGGCATGTAAAGGTGGACAAGTATGCAACAACATACAAAATGAGACAAGCATGCGACAACATGGTAAAATGGACGTAAACTAAAGATGGATAGACCTCAGCCATGCCCAAAATCAGTGGCCAAAGTCATGAATTAGAAGTATGAAAATGCAAAGCAAACATGCACATGTAAATGGTCCAACACCTAGGCATAGGAGGGCAACTTTCAAGAACACTTAAAAGGGGACAAATATGGAAATGTGACATACATTGTAAGCTCTGAAATCATGTTATGAAAGGTGCCAAACCAACCAAACAAAGCAAGCAAGTTATGCAAGAAGGCTTGAAACTTGAAACTAACCAAGGGACTCAAGCCATGGCCATGAGAATCAAGCCCCACAAGGCCAAGGGCACTAAAAACAGTCCCAAGGCAGGTCAAGACAAGACCAAAAACATGCTCGAAACTAGCCAATACAAGCTAGAACACAACACCAAAAGCATGAGACATGCAAGGCTACAAAAGGAGTGTTACACTACACCTATCAAAACCAAACATGGCATGACTTAAGCAATGAAAAACAGAGCTATGGCATGATAAAACAAGACCAAAAACCCACTTAGATGACATCCCAAAGATCTAAGCATGGAGGGATATACAATGGTCCATTCATGAGGCATAAAACATTAACTCTTTAAAGCATTAAAGGAGTGACAAGTGCAAGTGTTTGAGCATGAAACATGGATTGAAATAGTATAACAAATGATGTCAAATCATTAAAATGGTCCAAGTAAAGTATGCTAGTGACTTGGACACTCAAAGCTAACAAACTAGATTGCATGGTAGCTATACAAAACAATGCAAGGATGACCAAGACAATGCAAAACAAAGCTCACACATGATAAAACAAGGTTAAAAGCTTCATGGGGTTGAGCCAAAATCATGCCAAAATGACATGTTACAACATGATGCATGTTAGGCCAAATCATGGAAATGCACTACAAGTGCAAGGAGTATGCAAAGGCTAACCAAACCAAACTTAAACAGAGGTATGATATGGCAAAATATCACCTAAAATGTGCTGAAATTGACACAACATAGGCTAGAAAGACATGCTCAAACATGAAGCATATAAAACTAGTGTGTGTGATTTACACTACAAGTGTATGGTACATGCAAAATGCCACTAAACCAGCCTTAGACAGAGGTAAAGCATGGCAAATTAACACCAAATACTTGCAGAAATGAAGCTAAGACAAGCTTAACAAACATGCTACCAATATAAGCCATTTATGCAAGCATACAAGACAACAAGGAGAGGGGATGACCCTCTCCTGTTTAAGACCTCAAAACCACCTTTCCACCACTGAAAATCCTTAGAAAGGTCATGCAAAGCTAAGAACAAGGGCCAAAAGGGATGGCCTAAAACAAGGCCAAACAAGGCCTAAGAAGGGTTTGACAACCCCAAACCAAAAAGAGACCTTAACCAAAGATTTAAAGCATCAAAAAATAGAACTTTTATCAGTTAAGAGCTAAGCTTAAAACAATAATCAAGAAGGGCTAAAAGCTTAAGCAAGAATGGGGTATTAAAAGTAAGTTTGCTCACCCTTGAAGAACCTCTTCAAGAACACCACTCCAGCAACTTTCTCTGATCAAAATCACCTCAAGAACCCTAACACCAACTCCCTAGCACCTCAGCAACCAAGGATGGTGTATTGCTAGGTGTTTGTGTGAGATATTGAGAACAAAACACCCTTTAAAGCATAAAAACACACAAAAAGATGTAAAGAGAGGGAAATATAGAGATAGATAGATACAACTTCTCTAACCCTATTTTTTAAAACCTTTGAGAAGGGAGGAGGAGCTCCCTTCTTATAGAATTCCAAATTCTAAAGCTTCCTAAGCAAGCTAATCAAGGGGCAAATCCCTTCATACACGTGTATAAAGGGGGTGAATTGTGCATGCCAACTGTGACAGCTGTCATAAAATATCTGCATAAAACAGATGAACAGGGTTCGGTCAGAAAATATGGCCGATTGGCCAACATAAGGGCCAACCGACCAAAAAAAGTGCCGATCGGCCAACACTTTTGGCCGATGGCAAGAAAACAAAGCCGATGGCTTCATACCTTGGCCGATGGGTTGAGGGGATGGCTAACAAGCCACCCGCTTCCCGCAAAAGCAAAAACACAAGTGCTTGGTCCACAACCAAGCACAAAATAGTCAAGTTGAGAGATCTTGAGGCAAGGCACGCTGTCGAGACCTCCGAGAACTCAAAATGAACACGAGCATGGATGATCATTGAGTGTTCAAACGATGACGTCCAAGTCTTGAGAATGGTCAAAAATGGGGTGTCTACAGTTGCCCCTCTTTGACGGAACTCGAAAGTCATAAAAATGACGGGAGTAAATGTCAAAGCCCAAAGACGACCCATTTTTGACAAGGTCGAAGACTTAAACACGCATACAAGACAACGAAGATATGTGCTAGTAGGCAGGGGCAAAATACAAAGGACATGCACGGTGCCGAACATAACTTATGATTATGCGAAGAGAGCTGTAACGAAACATAACATGCAACAGTTTTAAGCAAGCAAATAAAAATCAAACTATATTACATGCAGAAAGGATGTAAGAGAATTATTCAATTCTCACTACGTCTCATGAGGAGAATGTACAATACCTGTCTAGTTCGTCTGGTCGCGCCAGCCTCAAATGAACCGTACATACAATATCGTGCCTGCAAAAGAAAGAAACTTAACGGGTACAATATCGTTAGAAACATGCATCGCAATGCAAGTTAAAAGTACATGACAACGCAAGTGAAGTGTGAAGTGCATGACAATACAAGTAGAACGTGCGAAACAATGCAAGTTAGAGAGGGTGCGAAACAACGCAAGTAGAACGTGCGAAACAATGCAAGTTAGAGAAAGTGCGAAACAACGCAAGTTAGTGAAGTTGCAAGACAATGCAAGTTAGATGGGTTTGCAAAATAATGTAAGTTAGATAACTTTGCAAAAGAATGCAAGTTAGATAAGTTACAAAATAATGCAAGTTAGATAGTTTGCAAAACAATGCAAGTTAGATAGGTTGCAAAACAACGCTAGTTAGAGAGTTTGCAAAACAAAGCAAGTTAGATAAGTTTGCAAAACAATGCAAGTTAGACAGTTTGCAAAACAATGCAAGTTAGATAGGTTGCAAAATAATGCAAGTTAGATAGTTTGCAATACTATACAAGTTAGATAAGTTTACAAAACAATGCAAGTTAGATAGGGGTGCAAAACAATGCACAAGTTAGTAGGGGTGCAAAACAATGCACAAGTTAGTAGGGAGTACAAGACAATGCACAAGTTAGTGGGAGTGCAAGACAATGCACAAGTTAGTAGGGAGTGCAAGACAATGCACATAATGAGCAAGACAATGCAAGTTATATGGGGTGCAAACAATGCACATAACGAGCAAGACAATGCAAGTTAGGAAAATGCATGACAATGCAAATGAAACGTGCAAGACAATGCAAGGTGAGAAAATGCATGACAATGCAAATTAAATGTGCGAGATGACGCAAGGTGATGAATGCATGACAATGCAAATGACGTGCATGACAATGCAAGTATGGAAATGCATGACAATGCAAATGAAACGTGCAAGACAATGCAAGGTAGGAAAATGCATGACAATGCAAATGAAACGTACAAGACAATGCAAGGTAGGAAAATGCATGATAATGCAAATGAAACGTGCAAGACAATGCAAGGAGAGAAAATACATGACAATGCAAATGAAATATGCGAGACGACGCAAGGTGAGGAATGCATGACAATGCAAATGACATGCATGACAATGCAAGTATGGAAATACATGACAATGCAAATGAAACGTGCAAGACAATGCAAGGTAGGAAAATGCATGACAATGCAAATAAAACGTGCAAGACAATGCAAGGTGAGAAAATGCATGACAATGCAAATGAAATATGCAAGACGACGCAATGTGAGGAATGCATGACAATACAAATGAGATGTGCATGACAATGCATGTACTGAAAATGCATGACAATGCAAATGAAACGTGTATGACAATGCAAATGAGATATGCAAGCTAGGAATGCATGACAATGCAAATGACGTGCATGACAATGTAGATGACGTGCATGACAATGCAGATGAGGAAATGCATGACAATTCATGTACTGGAATACATGATAATGCATGTAACATAATAAGATGTATGATGATGCAAATGAGATATGCGAAACAACGCAGATGGAGGGGCGCAAGACAATGTGACCTAAGGGATGTGCATGACAATGCAAGCATGGCGTGCGCGACAACATATAAGAGATGTGCATAACAATGCAAGCATAATGTGCGCAACAATGTATAAGAGATGTGCATAACAATGCAAGCATGGTATGCGCTACAACGCATATAGTGCGTGCATAACAATGCAAGAATAGTATGCGCTACAACGCATATAGTACGTGCATAACAATGTAAGAGTGAAATGACGTATAACCAATGCGCGCTCATTATAAACATAACAAAACGTTGTAATGCAACGTATTTAAAGCAATTTCCAAATCTTGCAAGAGACAAAAGGATACAAAAAAGGATATACCTCGTACGTATCAAGCGCCGCACTCGGAATGCACGATTCGAGGTCAACACGAAAGCCGGTTGAGCTTCAAAAGTCTACTTTCTTGCACTGTCTTAAGAAATGAAGGTCCCAAACAACATAACTGACCCAACCAAGGGTGTGGGAGGTGCATCGACTACAAGGGGAGTCCATCGGCCACCAATCGGCCACAAAATGAGCTCATCGGCCAAACATTTAGCCGATCGGCTAACAATTTGGCCGATCGGCCAAAAATGGCAGTTTCAAGACAGTTTTGTCTTTTAGCCACGGGTCTTTAAACATAAGGTTCCAAACCTTATATCCTCACTTTTCCAAGCTCGAAAATCCTCCCTCTTTCTCTCTAGGTGATTTTCTTCGCTTCGATCAGTGTTTTCCTCCCGTTTCTGAGCCTTTTTCGTCGTTCGATTCGCAAAACCCTTCCCGTTTCACACACTTTGAACCGATCGAAATTCATTTTCGGTGTCCCTTTCTTGGTTTCCATCACTTGGGGTTTGTTTTCCCCGAGTTATACCTCGGTCTTCGTGTCTTTTCCACACTCTGACCTTTTCTCTCATTTTCCACCCCACGGGGTTGGCTTTTGGGTTGACTTTTCGCATTCTCACCCATTTTTCACATCCTCGGCCATTTTCGTATTCTTCTTGAGATGGCAGGCGACATTGCACGAGGTGGGACTCCCCCGGAGCTAGACATGGACCCTGAGGTCGAGCTCTTGCCTCTTCGTGTCCGACCATTTGACCCGGCAACCTACAGGCCGACGGTACATGTGTTGCCTCCCGATGGCATTCGCCACTTCAGGAGCTATGCGAGGGGCACGCCATTAGAGCTTTTGTTGCGCGAGCTAGAGTGACATCTGTCCTACGGCGTTTCTGAGGTATACTCTTCCTCTGTTTTATTTTTCGCAATGTAGAACAATAACTGCGATAGTCAATCCTGTTCTTTAACTGCTTAACCCAGATACACTGATACATCATATGTGTAGTTTACCGCGAACACGCCCGCACCCGATATCTGTGTAATCTTGAACACATGCACACACACTGCATTTTCAATTGAATAACCCAAACACACTGATACATCATATGCTGTAGTTCATCTGTGAGCACACCCACACCCAATATCTGTATAATCTTGAACACATGCACACACAGTGCATTTTCATCAATTCTGAATACTTTTCAACACTGTATTTCTAACATTGCTTCGCAACTGTTTGTTTCGAAAACAAAGAGATTCCCATGCCTCCCGGGGGTATGGGAACATCATCGCCTATGGTTGGTACATGGAGCTGCCCGATGCAGTCCGTAACATCGTTGATCATGTCGGCTTCGGCATTTCTGTAGGGGACTCTCGCGCCTCACTGCGAATAGGCCTCTTCTGGACGCACTGGTGGAGAGGTGGTGGGACACCACCGACTCCTTCCACCTTTCTGCTATCGGGGAGATGACGATGACTCCCTTTGACTTCTCCATGCTCACAGGCATCAGAATAGGAGGTGATCCGATCCCCTTCGATACTGATATGGATAAGTGGGACGCCGCACAGATTTACTTGCTTGGCGCTCAGCCTCCTCTTTCCCGCGCAGGATTTGTGATGTACTCTTGGTTTGAGGACCATTTCAGGATTCGGGCACCCACGACTCGGGAGGAGGTACAGCAGTATGCTCGTGGCTTCATCATGCTCCTACTAGGGACCACATGTGACACCCGAATGTTTTAAATTTAACATTACGATAATAATATAATAATAATAATAATAATAATAATAATAATAATAATAATAATAATAATAATAATAATAATAATAATAGTAAATAAATGCATAATTTAGGAGATTGGGAATTTTATGGTTAAAGAAATACGTTGCGAAATATTACATATTAAATATTTTAGTAAGTGGTAAGTGGTTATTTATAGTTAGGTAGTGAGGATTTTAGACATGAACCTAACGTATCATTATACGGAAGTTTTAAGAGTCATCTTGAATTACCAAAGAAGGTAATAACTTTTAAAATAAAAAAAATTGGTCAAATGGTCAAGTAAAAAGATAAGATTGAAGCAAGTTAAGTAATAAATATAGAGATAAGGGTGAACTGGACTGAACACGCGTCAAAATACGGAAGTTTCCATGACTTCTTACCCACGAATTACCTTGCTATAAATAAGAAAGAGTGGCATGTCGAAGGCAACGGAAAGAAAAGAATAGAAAGAAGAAAGGAGAACGGCACGGGTGAGATCTTGAGTGGTGGAAATAAAGAAATTAATTTAAGGTGAGTTATATTATACCTTGAGTCTCCAAAATGTATTTTATGTATGTTTTGACTTACCAAAATCTATTTTATAAAAGTTATATTTTATTAGTATATTAATAAAAGTTATGTTTTATAAAAGTTTCAGTTACGTGGTTTATTTTCTGAACCCTATTCGTTTAAAAGGAAACCCATGGATATGTTTGTTTTACTTTTAAAGAATATTTGGTTATGACCTTATATGAAAATATGTTTTATGAGTACCACCACGGGAGTCCCATGCCTTAGGGGACTTAAATAACCATTGGCTAGTGTTTGACCACTTTGTGGTCCAGTGTTTGTCGTGGATCCATTGACCAGTGTAGTGCTTGTCACTTAGTGATGTACCGTGGTTATAGTGATTATTTTAATTTCTGGCACCTAATTAATTTGTGTATTCAACTCAACTCAATTTATAATGTTTTAGTTTAAATAAATATCCATGATCATTTTGTGCCCCTCATAGTATAATATTTCTCACTCTGCTATGTGCTTATAACTGTTACCCCTTTCAGGTGACGAAGTTTAACGGGATCAAGATGGAAAATGAATCGCTATGTTATTTTGTTTTCTATCTTTTATTATTAGACTCTTGTAGTATAATGAAGCTCAAATGACTATGTTTTATTTCCTTTTAAATAAACAGTTGGTACCCAGTTATTTATTTTAATTTATTTAATTTATCCGCTTGCGCTGTGACTACAGAATTATCTGAATTAATTTATTTTTTATCTTGTTACGACGCTGAGCCTTTGGGTACCGGGTTTGGGTCGTGACACCACACTCTTCGCCGATCGGGCGAACACTGTCGCCCTTTACTTGCTGAGCGCACTGGTGGACATGACGAGGATCCAGCGCTATGACTGGGGTGGCGCAGGCTTGGCCACTCTCTATGGATATATGAGCTCAATTCTGCTTTTCATTATTTGTACACTGCACACACTGCAAACATGCAATTTGCTTTACACTGACTGTACACTGCACACACTGCATAATCTACACACTACTGCGAACATGCAATCCGCTTCACACTGACTGTACACCGCACACTCTGCACACTGTTCTGTGATTTCTGCTTTATCTACATTCTGCTTTATCTGATAAGCATATTGATATTTGCCCTGTTACACTCTACAGTTGTGGGTGTATGCTTACTTTCCTAGGCTTGCCCTAGTGCCGGATGAGGAGATGCCCCCCATGGTTCCCTTTTCTCACCGATTCGACGTGAGGTGCGAACGAAGGCCTAGGGAGTCTTTCCAGTCCTTCCACCGTTATTTCGATACCATTATCGCAGCTGAGGTATTTTGAACCTTTCAGTTCATTTAAGCTTTACTTTATGTTATAATTTCAATAACAGATTAACAAACTGTATATTTTGCAGATCACCTGGCAGCCCTGGGCGGTGTTGCCCGATAGAGTAAGAGATGGGTACGAGGGTGCTCGGGAGACTGTCCGTTTCAAGATTCTGCTGGAGGGCCTGATCTGTCGGGCATGGTATTTCGGGGAGCACTTCCTGTGGCAGACCTTGGGCTTGCTAGAGCAGACAGTTCCAGCACCTCCTTCTACCCACACGAGGTACACCGAGAGGTATACCTTAGAGGAGATGATAGACTACACGCTTGGTTGGGACTCTGAGCCTTTAGAGACGAGGGCGACTACACCGAGTTCATCCAGGCTTATCTCATGCGACCTTTGATCGGTGCTTGCTGAGCCGAGAGAGAGAGGCCTGCGGCGCCAGCGGTAAGAGCAGGAGCATCGAGGGCGACTCAGGCCCGTGGGAGGAGTGGGTCCCGGAGAGGACAGGGAGCTGGATGGCCAGAGCTGCCTACGATGATGACATGCCGAGGACAGGATAGGGAGACGTACCAGATACCCATCACTCCTCCTTCGGCTGATCATGAGCTTATCGGAGTCTATGGCTCGACCCCGGTATGTACTACTATAATTTGCATTCTGTACAGTTATTTCATTTCATTTGATATTCCGCAGAATACTAATGACTTCAACACTGTTGCAGGCTTCCGTCGAGTACACTCGCTAGTCTCTAAAACTGACTGCCTCCGTGATGGGGATGCTACAGCGGAGCATCGACCTATTGACCATCTACAGTATCCCGGTAAGTTCTTTCAACCGCAGTCTCAAACTTTGCATAATCTATTCTATACTGATCTGATGTACCACATTGTCGATACGACGCTTGATACACAGCAATCACGGCATTGATACACTTGAACTCACATACTGCTCACAGTATTGCTCACGACATTCATACACTGTACTTACACATTTCCCATAGCATTCATACACTGTACTCACACACTGCTCACAGCATTCATACACTGTACTCACACACTGCCGACAGCATTCATACACTGTACTCACACACTGCCCACAGTATTCATACACTGTACTCACATATTGCCCACAGCATTCATACAGTGTACTCACACACTGTATTTGGTATTCATACCCTGCTTTGCGTAGCATAACTGATGCATTTTCCATTTGTTCCTTTCAGACCCCATTCCAGATTCCGGCAGCGGGAGATGCTCCAGCTGGACCATCCGTACCTGCCCGAGGAGGAGGGGGAGTCAGGCAGAGGATGACTATCCACAGTCAAGGTAGACACAGGCGCACCAGTGCTGAGAGCAGTTCACGAGAGCCCTACCCCGATGATTTTGATGAAGAGGCAGCATCGTCCCAGGGTGAGGCCGAAGACAGCTCAGACTCTGACTACGGAGCCGGCGATGGTGATCCTAGACCCTCATCCAGGAAGAGGACCAGGACGGAATCCCGTGCTCAAGATGACTGATACTGATCCAGACACTTGCTGTTTTTCTTCTTTTTGCTTTGTTCAGACATTTTGTTGCTTTTCTTTTCCTTCTTGCTTTATTTCCTTTTTTTGCTAGTAGTTTGAGCACGTTGTACTGCCTCAGGCAGGTTTTATTTTCTCAAAACTATATACTTTTGCAAGAGACATATGATGAAATGAAACAGCTATTTTGTTCAAAAAGTGTTACATTTGTACATTCTACACATCGCATCGCATCGCATCGCATTGCATAACATAACAATGTAAATGAGATTTGAACTTTTATTTTGAAAACCAAACACTCGAATTGCATCAATCAGGTAATGAACCAACTAACGACAAAACAACTCGATAAGTAAAACAAAGACCTTGACAAGCTAACCAAGTGTAAATACAACTCGATAAGCAAAACAAAGGCTTAAAGAATGCAAATTACAACTCGATAAACAAATGTACGACAACTCGATAAGCAAATAGGCGCGACTTCGCAAAATCAACACCAGAAGGCATTGGAAGTGGAACCAATCACAAGTTCCCAACATGTTCAACACATAGACTGCTCATAGAACAAGGGGAGAGGCCATCGGCCATAGGGAAAGGCCATCGGCCATAAGAAATGGCCATCAGCCAACATTTTTAGCCGATCGGCCAAAAGGGATGGTCTGTCGGCACTATATTTGGTCGATCGGCCAAAAATGGCAAGTACCTCCAGAATTTTGACACCTGTCTTCCACTCAACATCTTATCTTCTACAAAAGCCTCAGCTTCGTAGTTTTTCTCATTTCAGCTCTGATTTGCACCAAATAGAAGAATTTATTGTCCAAAATCTCACAACTTGGATTGCTAACTTGGATGGCTTGGAAAGGCTAAATTTCCGGGGCTTCGGCATAAATGCACTATTCATGTTGGGTCTCACCCCGCTGCGTTTTTCGTTCCTCTATGTCGCGGCAAGATTTTGGAATCCGGTAACACACGTCTTTAGCTTTTGCAATCAAGAGATGTGTCCTACTTATGAGGATTTCCAAGCTTTAATGGAATCCGAGCGTAATGAAGAAATCTTGCCTCAACTCCAGTTCGGCCACATCCAAGCCCTAGGATGGATGTGCGGCCTTACTTTGCATGACGCTCGGTCAATGATTCATGACGGGGAGCTGGACATTCCAAGCTTGGTTTGTCGGTTTTCTGATGTCGGTGACCTCGACGATCATGATTAGCAGGGTTATCGGCGACATGCGCTTTGCTTGTGCATGCTGTCTCATTTTTTACTTGCCCCAAGCTCCGATGGGTTTAGCACTCGTTTGATTAAAGTCGCCGAGGGCTTAAGAGAGGGCAAGAGTTGCATCGCCATGACATTGGCTGAGACATTGATAGGTTTAGACACTTTTCATCGTCGGGAGATGGCTAGGTTTGCGGGGAGTCCACTACTATTGCAGGTAATGTTTTCCACCCCATCTCACATATATTGCTCACATCACTCGACCCTCAGGCTCGATTTTTCTCTCAAAACCCTTTTCTTACTTTTCTCTCAACGTACATCTCTCTATTCTTTAATATCTCATTTTTCATCCCTCCCCAGGTATGGTTGATGGACAAGTTGAGAGTGGTGGACTCATGTCCTGCATATTCAGCTCGCAGCTATTACTTCCGACGACGTCTAGTCGATGCTCCGGATGAGGGATGGTGGTACAACTGGATGTGCAGTTTGTCCGCGGACCACATTATTTGGCGCTGCCCTTGGCTTAACTTGCCGGCAATGAGTTACAACATGACTCGTCAGCTCGGGATCCAGTTGATTGACTTGACACACTGTGTGTTCTATTTTCCATTCTGATTCCGACGCCAGTTCGGACATGATCAGACTTGCCCAGAGGAGGGGATAGAATACCCTGCTACATTTTCAGTCCGAGGCGTGCAGCTTGCTCGGTATGCCACAGCATGGAGGACGAGAGAGCTTCTGGCCCCACTCCCATTTTCAGCTGCACCCTCTCTGATGAGTGCATAGATTGTCTCAATGAAGAGGCACAGGTAGGGCCCACTTTGGCATCAGAGGCTTCGACCAGCTCTGGGAAGAGACGCAGGAACACCTGACTATGCCCCGGATTTATTTGCTTTAATCAAAACTTTCAAGTTTTCTTTATGAATGTAATAAAAAGCAACTTCAATTTGTATTCAAGAGTATGAGAACTCTGTATTGAAATCAATGAAATTGAAGGTTATGGGTACTGAAAATTTTCTGTTTTGGTCCAAAAATGGTCTAAGATGTAAAAAGATTAATTTGAACAAAATCAACTTTTATTAAAACTTTTCAAAACCATTTTCGATATGGATCAGAACTGGACACACCTGAGATCTGTCACTGAGATGCACAACTCCGAATTCCAGCAACTGGAAAGTTGTCCCTAGTCTGAATAGCACTGCACTGGAGATCACAACCGAGCTCTTGAATGCTGAATAGACAAAGATGACCAAACATGATCACGTGGACAAAGTTGATCGAGGAAGTGTTTATGGCTGGACTTCAGGATGAAGTTGCCTACGTATCCCAAAGATGGGAATCAAGCCTTACGTAGTTCGACTTAGGTTCACTCGTGTATTAACCCTCACCTTTTACACTCTAACTTTTGCCAAGGCCGCCCTTTGCGGGTTTTCAACCTTGCGAGCTCAGTTTTTATAATTTCAAATTTTTCATGCTCTAATTTTTGCCTAGGTTGCCCTTTTGGGTTTTCAGCCTAGCGAGCCACTCAAGGAAAGTATTTCTTCAACTTGTCCATGTTGATCGGTTGGGAGAACTCTAGGCCATCTAGGTCCATCAAAACGACAGCTCCACCCGACCAGATAGACTTAATGATGTAAGGGCTAGTCCAATTGGGTCTGAACTTGCCCCTAGGGTCATGGATGGGAGCTCGGTTGCCTTTGAGCACCAAATCTCCTTCTTTCAAATTCCTGGACTTAACCTTCTTCTTGAAAGCCCTGGCAATTCTGCGTTGATAGCCCTGAACATGGTACAGTGCTTTCAGCATTCTCTCATCAAAGAGCATGAGTTCTTCGAATTTGCTCTGCTGCCAATCTGCCTCGGCTATCTGACACTCAGCCAATACTCGCAATGACGGAACCTCAATTTCAATAGGCAGAACGGCCTTCATCCCATAGACTAATGAATACGGAGTCACCCCAGTAAAAGTTCTAATTGAAGTCCGGTAGCCCCACAGAGCAAATGGCAATTTATCTGGCTAGTCCCGGTAGGTTTTCACCATTTTTTGCAAAATGTGTTTGATGTTCTTGTTGGCGGCCTCAACTGCTCTGTTGGTCTACGGTCGATATATAGGTGACTTGTGAAAAACTGCACTGTATTTATCCAACAAGTCAATCACTTTCTTCTTGAAGTGGGAACCATTATCTGAAATGATCTCGTTTGGGACCCCATAGTGACAAATGATGTTGTTCCTGATGAACTTTGCAACATGCGAAGCCTTCAACACCGCATAAGATTGGGCCTCAACCCACTTTGTGAAATAGTCTATCACGACCAGAATGAACTCATGCCCATTGGATCCCTTCGGAGTAACAGCCCCGATCACATCAATCCCCCAGACTGAAAATGGCCATGGCGAAGTCATGTTGTACAACTTCGACGGCGGAATGTTCACGCGGTTTGCATGGATCTGACATTTGTGGCATCGCCGGACAAAGACAATACAATCATCCTCCATGGTGGACCAGTAGTAACCCTGTCTAAGGATTTTCCGGGCTAGCATCACCCCATTCATGTGCGCTCCGCACTCTCCCCCATGGATAGCCTCCATTAGGCGCTTCGACTCTTCAGCATCAACACATAGCTTATGCATTCCCAGATGACCTCTCTTGTACAGTTTACCCCCGCAAATGATGAACTGAGCAGCCATTCTTCGAATTGCCCTTTTATCCTTGGCATTTGCCCCTAGTGGATACGCCACTTTTTCCAAGAAGTTCCAGACATCGTAATACCAGGGATTCTCATCTTGAACCTCATCTATGGCAGCAATCAGCTCGTAGGTCGGCACAAACTTCTGGTCAATGATGATCGGACGCATCCGGACTCCAAAAGGGATGTCTATCATAGAGGATAGAGTTGCTAGTGAATTTGCGAACCTGTTGTTCTCTATTAACAGATGAGCGAAGTTCAGCTTCTCAAACCGAGGAATCAACAAGTCCAAGGTCTAGTGGTATATTCTCATCTTTTCTTCTTTGACTTTCCAATCTCCTTTAGCTTGAGAAACAATGAGGTTCGAGTCCCAGATGACATCCAACCGTTTTGCCACTTGTTCTAGGACGGCTTCTAAACTAGCAATACATGCCTCATATTCTGCTTCATCGTTCGAGATTTTGAACCAGAGTTTGAATGCTAGAGGTATGCGGGAATTGTCGGGTGCTATTAACAACACCCCTATCCCATACCTGTATTGGTTTGACGCTGTAGATGCGCCCTCGGGCCTCATGCTACAGTTCGGACTCAATTTGTGTCACGGTCCTTAATCTGAACCAAAGAGTCCAAATCTGGCGAATCGTTTTGAGAAACAGATTTTTGAAAAGAAGTGCCAAAAATGGACTACTTTGCCAGATACAGAGTCGCCACCTAAATATTTTTTATGGGGGAATTTAGGAAACCCTGACTCGGTGCCAAAGGCCACGTGTTCGTCATCACCAAAGTTGCCTCGGCTTGGGAGCTTGGGTACGATTGGGGAAGGTCAGCTATGAGCACCCCCTCTCGCTCGATCCGAAGATCGGCCTCTACTAACCGTGATATCCGTTTTTGAAAACGTTATGTATTCATATTCCATTTATTAGCCAAGAATTACTATGTTATGCGCGCATCAAACAAGTATAGACCAAATCGCCTAAATTGGAACAAAACATTGCATATCCGTTTGTTTGGAAAACGTTTTTGAATTTGCTACTCACAAATAGGCTAAAATACAGATTTCAATGAGTTATCCCAACTCAAACAATCCAACCTTCAACCACAGGCATTCAAGCAGTTATATCACATAAGCAGCTAGCCTCATAATAATCATGCTATTATGGCAACACTCACACGCATGCGGTATGCTAAAGCGTAAAAATACTTACAATGTACTCCGAGCCAAAACAAAAGCTAGTTAGTAATCAATGCATGATCCTTACTCATGTTAAGTGGCTAATGCAACGCATACGGAATGTCACTAGAGTAGGCTCGGCTAGTCTATAAATGACATGTTAAAATGCATAAGTAGCACGTATTCAAGTTAGATTTGAAATACTTATGCAGTTAGTATGATGCGCCGAGCCTGGTGCATGTAAGACTAATGAATGATGCATGCATGCATAGCATAAGGTATGCTAAAGTAAACATGTCCTAGTACTAACCATCAAAGTAGGTAAGTAAAAAGGAGAAAGAAGTGGGGGTTAGAAGACAAGCACACACGCACCCACACTTATTACAAATTCACCCTCGCTCGGAGGGACCAAAAGAATAATACCAATTAATTAACCTACAAGCTAATTAATTATTACAGACCACCTAATTAATTAAGCAAATAAATAACTAAGCTAAGAAAGCAGTAAAGGCCTCGGGAAGAGGATCCAATGCAATGCGCGCTTGGCTCTGCTCGAAAAGTCACTGCCATGCACAAGTTTGCCTCTGCTTTGACTATTCTGCTTCTCTGAAAATTGTGCAACTCCCAAGGTTGCTTCTCTGAGTGTTGTGGGACACTACCGGCTGAGTGAGATCATCACCAGCCATGGAGAATGGTCACCGGCCACAAAATTATGCTCTCGGCCAAACCTGTTTTGCCGGTCGGCACCAAACATTGCCGGCCGGCCAATTTTTCCTGCTGAAACCTGTTTTTGACAGCAGCAGAGGGCAAACAGTGCATAGCAAGGAAATTCAAAGCAATGTATGCATGGCCATTCTCCCTATCATGCAATGGACTCAAGGGAGCATGGCCCTCGACCCTCGGGCCATCAATCGCGTACTTCAATGCATGATGGCCCAAAAGCCAAGTGTGCAACTTTGATATCAAATGAAATGCAAGCAAAAGAGATGAATGCCAACACCCTATCATGTTGAGGTCAAGGGGATTGACGGCCGAGGGTTGAGACGTGTTACATCACTTGGAGTATGAACACTTCCCAATCCCCATACTTGGTTTGACACCCCAAACCAAGTAAAATGTAATGCATGGATGCAATATACAATGCAAAGTGATGCAACTCATGCAAGGTAACATGAACATGCTAAGCTAATGCACCATGACACTATCTAATCCTACATGCTAGACTAATGCAATATGGACATATCAAGCATACCACAAGACTATGTAATGCCATTAACTAAACAACATGCAAACATGCGAAAATGATACGATGTAAGCATGCAACCAATGCAATGCAACATGCAAGCATGCAAAATATGCAAAGATGGACTTATGCTGAAACGAGAGGACCTCAGCCCACCCCCCAAAACAGTGGCCTAAGAGGATGCACAAGAGCACAAATGATGCATGCAAGCATGCACACATCAAGGTCCATCACCTAAGCATAAAAGGGGACAACTCTAAGCATACTTAAAGGCGATATATGTGGGCATTAAACCAGCATGCTAAGCTCTGAAAATGAATAGAGAATGATGCCAAATCAAACAAAACATACAAGCAAGGCATGCGACAATGACCAGCACTTGAAGCCAATAAAAGGGGTCAAACCAAAGCTATGTCAACCGAACCTTAAAGGACCAAAATGACCTAAAATAATCCCAAGGGACTCCAAAACAAGACTAAAGCATACATAGATCATGGTCAAAACACGCCAAGGAATGAGTCCAAAACAAGGGCATTCGAGGCCACAAAAGGGAGCATTACTCAACACCTCCCCTAAGCAAACATGGCATGAATTTTTCAATACAAAACAGAGTTTTAGCATGCAAAAAGGGCCCTCAAAACCCACTGATACGGCAGCCTAATGTCTAAACACATAGGCATGCACAATGACCATTTCCAAGGCACAAAAGAACAACCCTTCAAAGCATGAAAGAGATGATGAATGCAAGCATACAAGCATGGATTGGGGACTGAAATGGCATGTGAAATGACTCCAAATCAACTGAAACAACCCAACTCAAGCATACTCATGACTCACACACCCGATGCCAACATGCTAGAATGCAAAGGGGCTATACAAAACATATCAAATACGACCAAACCAGCACCCAACAGACCTCAAACATGATAAATCATGACCGAAAGCTTCACAAAGCTAGGCAAGAATATGCAAGCATGATGGTCTAATGGCTAGATGCATTTCTAGGCAAAATAGGGGAATACAAAGCAAGTGTATTAAGCATGAGAGGGGCCAACAAACCAACATGGGACAGAGGTAAAACATGCTAAATAAACACCAAATAACCTCTGAAATTAAGCCAAACAAAGCTAGGCATACATGTTACCCTTATGAGCCAAAACACAAGCAAATGAGACAATGAAGGGAGAGGGGTGTCCCTCCTCTATACAAGACCTCAAAACCACTTCATCACCACTGAAAATCCTCTGCATTTCAGTGGTGAGAAAGCCAATATATGAAAGTTCCAAAGCTCAACCGATAAGGCTCAAAATGAGGCCAAACAAGGCCTAAGAGGGGGTGGACGACCCCCAACACCAAAATGACCTTAAACAAACATGTTAAGCATGCAAATACAAAACTTTTTTTTTCAGTTTATGGCTAAGCTGGAATCAATATGCAAGATAGTCTAAAAGCTTGTATAAAAAAAGAAGGAATAAGAGGGTAAGTGTCTCACCCTTGAAGACCTCTTTCAAAACACCAAATCAGCAACCCTCTTGGATCAAAACCAGCTCCAAGACTCTTCAAACAACTCCCTAACACTTCAACAACTCAAAGGTGGTGTGCTACAAGGTGTTCTAGTGTAAGAAAGTGGACAAATACTCACTTTAGGGCACTCTAACACATATAAATATAAAGAGAGAGGCAGAAAAATGTAGAGAGAGAGAGATTTTTTTTTGTCCCAAGTTGTATATCTCTCGTTCCTTCTTGTTTTTCTTGCCTATGTGAGAGAGCTTGATTGATATAGATATATATCAATCTGCAGCTCCTCAAAACACCCACGTCCAGGTATGGGCTGGGGTATGGCCTGGAATGACAACTGCCAGCTGTCTACAGAAATATCTGTTGAAAACCACATTTGGCCGGCCGGCCATCAAAGTGGTCGACCGGCAGTCAAATTGGCCGGCCAGCCATCACATTTGGCCGATTGAAAATCAAGGTGGCCGGTGGGCAGGAGACTTGGTCGACAGGCTCCCCCCTGTCCTCAAGAACACATCCATAAGCTCTTGGTGCAAAACTAGACACAAAGCAGTCGAGTCGAGAGATTCTGAGGCAAGGCGCGCAGCCGAGGCCTCCGGGAACTCAAGACGAACACAAACATGGATGATCACCGAGTGTTCAAGCGGTGACGTCCAAGTCTTGAGGACGGTCAAAAATGGGGTGTCTACAGTTGCCTCTCTTTGACAGAACTCGAAAGTCATAAATATGACGGGAGTGAATGTCAAAGGCCAGAGACAACCCATTTTTGACAAGGCCGAAGACTTAGACAAAGCATACAAGCTACCGATAAATAAATGGTTGTGCCCGCAGGCTGCCTACGTATCCCTTTGCAAGGAATCAAACCAGCGTAGTTCAGGGGTAGGATGCAAATGATATGCAAGAAGACTTTGAGAATTTGGCCTTATACGCTACGCGAAGCCGGTTTGAAAATTTGACTTATACGCTACGCGAAGCCTGTTTGAAAATTGGACTTATACGCTATGCGAAGCCAGTTTGTAATTGGACTTATACACTGACGCGAAGCCGGTTTGTAATTGGACTTATACGCTTTTGCGAAGCCGGCTTGCAATTCAAAACAATGCAATGTACTAACAAGTACAGGTGAGGTGCGCAAGATAGCGCGAATGAAATGCTATGATAGTAAAGATGCAAAGGGTGACAAACTCCAATCATGCCGGAATCATGAGAGGAGGTCCAAAACAAACAATTAGGAGTGCATACAATGCAACCTAAGTCAAATTCCAAACACGCCGAAATTGTGTGAGGAAGGAACAAAGAGAGAAACATAGGGACATATCCCAGTGTTTCGGAAAATGAGAATAAACATAGGGACGTATCCCGGTGCCTCGGAAAAGGAGAAACATAGGGACGTATCCCGGTGTTTCAGAGTGGTTCAAGCATTGGAATGTATTCCAAATGCTCTTAACCAAAGAGGGAGAAACATAGGGACATATCCCCGTGTTTCGAAAAGGTATAAGCATTGGAACGTATTCCAAATGCTCGTAACCAAAGAAGGAGAAACATTAGGACATATCCCGCTGTTTCGGATTGAGAGAGAAACATAGGGACGTATCCCGGTGTTTCGGAATGGTGTGAGCATTGGAACGTATTCCAAATGCTCTTAACCAAGGGGGGAGAAACATAGGGACGTATCCCGGTGTTTCGAATTGAGTGAGAAACATAGGGACGTATCCCAATGTTTCGGAAAAGGTATAAGCATTGGAACGTATTCCAAACGCTTTTAACCGAAGAGGGAGAAACATAGGGACGTATCCCGGTGTTTCGAATTGAGTGAGAAATGTAGGGACGTATCCCAATGTTTCGAAAAAAGTATAAGCATTGGAACGTATTCCAAACGCTTTTAACCGAACAAGGAGAAACATAGGGACGTATCCCGGTGTTTCGAATTGAGTGAGAAACATAGGGACGTATTTCAATGTTTCGGAAAAGGTATAAGCAATGGAACGTATTCCAAACGCTTTTAACCGAAGAGGGAGAAACATAGGGACGTATCCCGGTGTTTCGAATTGAATGAGAAACATAGGGACGTATCCTGATGTTTCAGAAAAGGTATAAGCATTGGAACGTATTCCAAACGCTTTTAACCGAAGAGGGAGAAACATAGGGACGTATCCCGGTGTTTCGAATTGAGTGAGAAACATAGGGACGTATCTCGATGTTTCGAAATGATTGAGAAACATAGGGACGTATCCCGGTGTTTCGAAAAGATACAAAGATGGGGATGTATCCCGATGTTTCGGAATGAAGGAGAAACATAGGGACGTATCCCAGTGTTTCGAATTGATACAAAGATGGGGACGTATCCTGATGTTTCGGAATGAAGGAGAAACATAGGGACGTATTCCGGTGTTTCGAATTGATACAAAGATGGGGACGTATCCCGGTGTTTCAGAATGAAGGAGAAACATAGGAACGTATCCCGGTGTTTCAAATTGAGTGAGAAACATAGGGACGTATCCCGGTGTTTCGGAATGAAGGAGAAACATAGGGACGTATCCCGGTGTTTCGGAATAAGAGAGTGTGCATAACAATGCAAGTGGAAAGTGCGTGACAACGCAAGTGAAAAGGTGTATAACAATGCTAGATAGATGTGCATAACAATGCAACGAATGGTGTGCGTAGCGATGTGATGAATGTGCAACTTAAAAAGCGTGTTTGAAACAAAATGCCGAATAGGGAAATACAAGCCTTAGCGAGACCAAATCCAAATGCGACCTCTGATTTACCTCTCGGAGGGGTTTGTAACACACTCCGCTTGAAAAGGGTACACCCTATTTGTATTGGTGAGAGATAACATCTGCTGCTGCTTTAATTGCCATTCTGACTGGAAGCAGGCTTAAGCTTGGAGTAGAGGTACACTCATTCTTTGGAGCACTAACAAGGCCTGAAGAGGTACATCCAAAGTACAATCACAGAATTTGCTGAAGGTGAAACACACTCAGATGCTTCGATTTTCCCTCTTTTCTTTTGCTTTGTAGTCTGGGACCCATATAGCTTCAAATAGGTCCTTGTTTTACTGTTCCTGCATGACCTGGGTTGAACCCTGCGGTTTTAAGAAAGAACAAATTCTTGTTTTGCACAAATGTGGAGAATGGCACAGCACTCTGAGCACAAAACGATTCATTTTTGAAATTGATAAAAGTGTTCTCAACCGGGTATTGAGCCTACAACTGAACACAACATACTATGACTCAACAACGAAAAACAAGAGGTAGACAACAGAAACACATCGAGTCATGCTCGGGACGACTCAAAGCAAGAATCGAGACAAACAAAACAAAAGACACGACATATAGACGTATTACAAAGACGAGAGACCCCTCAGTGCACGAGGAGCCAGTTTCTCTGGGTATTATTTCCCACCCTTTTCTCATTTGTGATTCTCACATCACTCTGGCACTCAATCTCTGTTTTTCTGAAAAAACCCTTTTTTCTCACTTTTTCTCTCAGCGCACATCTCTCTATTCTTAAATCTCTCATTTTTTATCCCTCCCCTAGGTGGTTGATGGATAAGCTGGAAATTGTCGGCTCTTGCCTCTGGTATTCTATCAGATTCTCATTCTTGTTCACAACAGTGAGCTTTTTCCACAGAGGGGCTGCGCTACAACTGAGCGTGTAGCAAATCTGCAGCTAACATCGGTTAATGATGCTCTGCTGAGGGGTTTGGACATGATCAGATCTGTCCAGATAAGGGAGTGGAATATCTTGTCCCATTCCGGTTCGTGCTTCGCACTTGGCTTGATACCTCGTTGCTTGGAGGATGTGAGAGTTTTCTGCCCTTTTGCGATCAGTTTCAGTGGTGCCCTTTTCTGGCAGGTAGAGTGCCCTTTCTAGCAGGTAGAGTGCCCTTTCTGGTAGATGCATTGACAACAGGGGAAAGACAGGAAGCCTGACTCAACTGTGCCCCTAGTTCATTATTTTGACCATTTTTTGCTTTTGGCTTAAAACAACTTTGACCAAAATGAGAGTTAGATTAACATGCTTGTTCAATTTTTGATTTGAAATCATGCAAGTCGGGTTATGAGCACTGAAAATTTTCCTTTTTGTGTCCAAGAAAATGGTCCAGTTTTGGAAAATGGAATAATTTTTGAGGAAATAGTCAACTTCAGTAAAAATTTTCAAAAACCATTTTTGCAAGCGGTCTATACTCAACGAGCGCAGAACTTACTCTTAAGATGCACGACCTCGAATCCAAAACAATGGAAAGCTGCCCCTTGCTCGAAGAGAGCTGTATGGCAACGGAAAGTTGCCCCTTGCTTAAATGGTACCGCAGCGCATTGTAGTCAATCCTCAAAGTGACGAACACAACCAAATTCTCGGATACAGAGAAAGCAAAGATGATCAAAACCATTACATGGACACAATTGATGTAGAAGTGTTTGTGGCTGGACTTCAGAATGAAGTTGCCTACGTATCCCAAACATGGGAATCAAGCCTTACGTAGTTCGGGTTAGGTACACTCGTGTATTAACCCTCACCTTTTGCGCTCTAACTTTTGCCAAGGCCGCCCTTTCTGGGTTTTCAACCTTGCGAGCTTTGTTCTTCTTTTCTTTTCAGTTCTTTTCATTTCTTTTCTTCTTTTTTATTTTTTGTATCTTTTCTTTGCATTTTTTTGTTCTCTTGCTCTAACTTTTGCCTGGGTCGCCCTTCCGGGTTTTCGGCCTAACGAGCCTCTCAAGGGTAAAAGTGTAGCTTTGTCCATGTCAAATAGTTTTAGGATCCTGAAGTCATCTGAATCCAGCAGAATGGCTGCTGTTTGCTGACGATGCAGGAGTCTATCCAATCGGGGGCTAATTTTGCCCCTAGTGTTGCGGATAGGAACTCAGTTGTTTTTTAGCAGAAATTGTCTTCTTTCCTCCGTTTTGGGATTTGGCATTCTTGCCGACCTTCTTCGATTTGTGGAATGATCCATCTTCGGCTCTTCAAGTACATTTGAAATTCTTTGCCCCTAGTTTTAGGGGTGCTTCTGATCTAGCTTTGCAAGCTTCTTTTGATGACATCTGGTCTTCTTAATCTGACTTTCTTGCCATTGATTCACGGGTTGCTTCGAATCTGGCCACACAGGCCTCACATTGTAGTTGACCTTTGAACTTTCTAAGTTCTAGTCCAAGGTTTGAAAATGAGGGGTCAAGTCTCAAGGCTGAGAGCGATCCTAAGCTGTACAATCTCAAGAGTGATTCCACACAGGTCTTCGCAGGACAGCGCAAAACACTTTTTCTTTGAAATCTTTTAAGAAAGCGACTAGTCGCTCGCGCTGAAGACAGTGTGAGACCAATCTGGATCAAGCCAGGATCCTTCTCAGTACTTACATTAACAAGCATGATCTCGACCATTAAAGGCTTAGCATGCCTCTCTTTCTCTCAAATGATCAATTTTTTGCAAAAACCCGAGGAATTCCTTCCTCTTCGTTTTCATCACAATGTTTAAAAAAAAAGTTTTGAAAAACTCAGGTCAATGTAATGATTTCAAGGCATAGAAAAGACATAGCTTCTAGTCAAATACTACCATCTCATTTAGAATTTCTGGCACAACTGGCACACGGCAGAAACAAACACAAGAGTGTGAAAATTACAGCTATTCCATTCAGATCTGTTGGCATAACTGGCTCCAAAGCAGAAACAGACTCAAAAGAAAGCAAAAAGCAAACACAAAACAAGCAAGCGATGTCCGAGGTAACACCCCCGAAATCACCCGACTTTAGCAAAACAAGACTGACTCGATACAACAAGACAGACCCGACTGATTCAGTATGAAAAGACTGACTCAATACAGAATGACAAGACTGACCCAATACCCAAGTCAGAAAGCACGAAAACTAGCATTCACAAAATGCTCAAAACAGTGCGTGCTATACGCCACATCCGGAGTAAACTGAGCGCCGCCCGCAGGTGGTTCATCCCTCGATCACATCACATTATCCCCCATAAGTTCACTGATCAAGTGCCAATAGACTTTGCAGGACCTGGTGCGGGGATGACCTTGTTATCAATCAGATTTTGTATCTCGTGGCGGAGGCGGACGCAACTGTCGGTGTCATGACCGGTTTGTTGATGAAAAGCACAGTACTTAGTCGGGTCATGCTTTGAAGGGAGAGGATCGGGTAGAGGCCGTTGTTCCAACGGTTTCAGATGTCCTTTCCTGAGTAGGACCCCAAGGGCTTTAGACAAAGGCATATAGAGTGGGGTGAAAGCCCTCTTCCCTCGGGGTAGATAGTCTGAGGTTCGGGGGTTTGAAGTGGATGCACCAACAAAGGGGGTGGCTGCTCTTGGTGTAGTGGTGGCGACCATGCCCACGTCTGAGGTCCTAGCAGCTGCGTCACCACCGGTGGTCGCATTCGAACTGCGAGTAAATGCCCTCCTGGGCTGCTCCTTCTCCTGATCAATAAGGCCCTGCTTCATAGCATCCTCGATCTGTGCCCCCATCTCATGCAGATCTGAAAAGGTAGGGAAGGGGAGCACGATCATTTTCTGCATCAGTTTGGGTTGGAGGTTGTGCACAACCATCCTTATCTGGACTTTGTCGGAAGGCCTTGTAGCCATCATCAAGGCCTTTGCTCTCCAACTCGCCACAAACTCTGAAAAACCCTCCTTTGGCTCTTGGCGGGTGACTTCAAGATCACGAGTTATGACCTCAATCTATGCGTTGTAGGAGTATTGATCACTGACGGCCTCAACCATCTTTTCACAATTCTGTTTCACAGAGTTCTCCAATTTTGCATACCAGATTGCGGCTATCCCAGACAGGGTCCGACCAAACAATGATAGCTTCTGTAATCTGGTGAGGCCCATCGGCCTTAGTATGTCCGAAAACAGCCGCAAATGTACCATGGGATCCCCAGATCCATCAAAGCTGTCGATGTACGGCATCTTAAATCTGTCCGGCAGCGTCACAGCCGAGTCTGTATACCCGTCTTCAATGTCAGGAATGGAGTGGGCCCCTTGAGACTTCTTGAACAATTTCTCAAGCTTGCTCACTTTCAATGCTGTGGGGTCCGTCTCAACATCAAAGGGGAGGTCTGGTAGGTTGGTGGGTGTTTTAGATAGCTGAGGTAGAACCGGGGGCGGAGCTGGCCCTGTCGAAATGTCCGTATCTTCCTGGACATTAGCTGTCTCCCTGAGTGTTGGAACTCTTGGTGGGGGAGGAGCCCGGTGTGAAGTAGATACTCTAGTTTGCTGCTCTAACCTGGTAATTGTCTCTTCCTGTTGGGCTATGACCACAGCCTGTTGCTTGGCGAATTCTGCTTGACGGACAGTGTCTTGCTGCATGGCTTTCATACTATCCTGGAGTTGGCACACCATCTCTTCTAGACTCGACATATTGTTCTAATCTAACTGAGCAACCGGTATATCTGTGTCGGCAGTAGGCTCGGAAATCTCAACCCGACTGCTCAAAGATCACTGATCTGGTAGCTGTTGTACTGGTGGTCTGTGCCTAGCTAGCCTTCTCTGGCCCTGATTACCCTTGAACTGAGTCTATGACCTGACAAAGTCTATCAGTACAAGTCCAATGATCCTCGGGGGATATCGGAGGCTTCTGAAGCTATGGTTCCAGGACTACCTTGCAAAAGAGAAAACAGGCAGCATCTCAGCCCAATTTCATCAGAACAGGCATAGGCATAACTGAATAAATGTATTCTACTACTGATCACTGTTCCCCGAAATCACTGCCCCCAAAATACTGAATCGGATACCCACAGATATAACTGATTCTCATAAACTGACACTGATGCCCTCAGGCCTGATACTCAAACTTGTGAACTGATATGTGTGTTCCCCTGCATAGATACACTCTAAAAACACATAGCAAGTAAAGAGAGCCAAAACACCCCTATGGAGGGGGTGGGGTTTCCCTATCCTATTTTGTCAGGAGCTAGGGTTTCACTATGAACGCAGCAGTTTTCAAACAACCTAACATCAGGTAAGCAACCTGTCCTAGTTTGGAATGGTCACTATGGATTTCGATATGCACTAGGTCGAATGGTCGAAAAGGGTGCCTCGGTAAAACCGAGGTTTGTGTTCCCATACTGTCAGAGCCCACAACCGGTCAGCCTTATGGCATGCTTTTACAAAGTCAAGCCTCCGGCAAACCGTTCAGGAATGGCAAATGGCAAATACGGTGTCCTAGGCGCACCAATGCACATGCAATGCAAAGAAACACATAAGTGAAATCAAAACAGGATATCACGAGTTCGAGTCAAGCTCTCTAAGTCCCCAGCAGAGTCGCCAGAAACTGTAGACACGCCCTCGGGCCTCATGCTACAGTTCGGACTCAATTTGTGTCACGGTCCTTAATCTGAACCAAAGAGTCCAAATCCGGCGAATCATTTTGAGAAACTGATTTTTGAAAAGAAGTGCCAAACATGGACTGCTTTGCCAGATACAGAGTCGCCACCTAAATATTTTTTATGGGGGAATTTAGGAAACCCTGACTCGGTGCCAAAGGCCACGTGTCCGTCATCACCAAAGTTGCCTCAGCTCGAGAGCTTGGGTACGATTGGGGAAGGTCAGCTATGAGCACCCCCTCTCGCCCGATCCGAAGATCGGCCTCTACTAACCGTGATATCCATTTTTGAAAACGTTGTGTATTCTTATTCCATTTATTAGCCTAGAATTACTATGTTATGCATGCAGCAAACAAGTATAGGCCAAATCGCCTAAATTGGAACAAAACATTGCATATCCGTTTGTTTGGAAAACGCTTTGGAATTTGCTACTCACAAGTAGGCTAAAATACAAATTTCAATGAGTTATCCCAACTCAAACAATCCAACCTTCATCCACAGGCATTCAAGCAGTTATATCACATAAGCAGCTAGCCTCATGGTAATCATGCTATTATGGCAACACTCACACGCATGCGGTATGCTAAAGCGTAAAAATACTTACAATGTACTCCGAGCCAAAACAAAAGCTAGTTAGTAATCAATGCATGATCCTAACTCATGTTAAGTGGCTAATGCAACGCATATGGAATGTCACTAGAGTAGGCTCGGCTAGTCTATAAATGACATGTTAAAATGCACAAGTAGCACGTATTCAAGTTAGATTTGAAATACTTATGCAGTTAGTATGATGCGCCAAGCCTGGTGCATATAAGACTAATGAATGATGCACGCATGCATAGCATAAGGTATGCTAAAGTAAACATGTCCTAGTACTAACCATCAAAGCAGGTAAGTAAAAAGGAGAAAGAAGTGGGGGTTGGAAGACAAGCACACACGCACCCACACTTGTTGCAAATTCACCCTCACTCGGAGGGACCAAAAGAATAATACCAATTAATTAACCTACAAGCTAATTAATTATTACAGACCACCTAATTAATTAAACAAATAAATAACTAAGTTAAGAAAGCAGTAAAGGCCTCGGGAAGAGGATCCAATGCAATGCGCGCTCGGCTCCGCTCGGAAAGTCACTGCCATGCACAAGTTTGCCTCTGCTTTGACTGTTCTGCTTCTCTGAAAATTGTGCAACTCCCAAGGTTGCTTCTCTGAGTGTTGTGGGACACTACCGGCTGAGTGAGATCATCACCGGCCATGGAGAATGGTCACCGGCCACAAAATTATGCTCTCGGCCAAACCTGTTTTGCAGGTCAGCACCAAACACTGCCGGTCGACCAATTCTTCCTGCTGAAACCTGTTTTTGACAGCAGCAGAGGGCAAACAGTGCATGGCAAGGAAATTCAAAGCAATTTATGCATGGCCATTCTCCCTATCATGCAATGGACTCAAGGGAGCATGGCCCTCGACCCTCGGGCCATCAATCGCGTACTTCAATGCATGATGGCCCAAAAGCCAAGTGTGCAACTTTGATATCAAATGAAATACAAGCAAAAGAGATGAATGCCAACACCCTATCATGTTGAGGTTAAGGGGATTCACGACCGAGGGTTGAGACGTGTTACATCACTTGGAGTATGAACACTTCCCAATCCCCATACTTGGTTTGACACCCCAAACCAAGTAAAATGTAATGCATGGATGCAATATACAATGCAAAGTGATGCAACTCATGCAAGGTAACATGAACATGCTAAGCTAATGCACCATGACACTATCTAATCCTACATGCTAGACTAATGCAATATGGACATATCAAGCATACCACAAGACTATGTAATGCCATTAACTAAACAACATGCAAACATGCGAAAATGATACGATGTAAGCATGCAACCAATGCAATGCAACATGCAAGCATGCAAAATATGCAAAAATGGACTTATACTGAAACGAGAGGACCTCAGCCCACCCCCCAAAACAGTGGCCTAAGAGGATGCACAAGAACACAAATGATGCATGCAAGCATGCACACATCAAGGTCCATCACCTAAGCATAAAAGGGGACAACTCTAAGCATACTTAAAGGCGATATATGTGGGCATTAAACCAACATGCTAAGCTCTGAAAATGAATAGAGAATGATGCCAAATCAAACAAAACATGCAAGCAAGGCATGCGACAATGACCAGCACTTGAAGCCAATAAAAGGGGTCAAACCAAAGCTATGTCAACCGAACCTTAAAGGACCAAAATGACCTAAAACAGTCCCAAGGGACTCCAAAACAAGACTAAAGCATACATAGATCATGGTCAAAACACGCCAAGGAATGAGTCCAAAACAAGGGCATTCGAGGCCACAAAAGGTAGCATTACTCAACACCTCCCCTAAGCAAACATGGCATGAATTTTTCAATACAAAACAGAGTTTTAGCATGCAAAAAGGGCCCTCAAAACCCACTGATACGGCAGCCTAATGTCTAAACACATAGGCATGCACAATGACCATTTCCAAGGCACAAAAGAACAACCCTTTAAAGCATGAAAGAGATGATGAATGCAAGCATACAAGCATGGATTGGGGACTGAAATGGCATGTGAAATGACTCCAAATCAACTGAAACAACCCAACTCAAGCATACTCATGACTCACACACCCGATGCCAACATGCTAGAATGCAAAGGGGCTATACAAAACATATCAAATACGACCAAACCAGCACCCAACAGACTTCAAACATGATAAATCATGACCGAAAGCTTCACAAAGCTAGGCAAGAATATGCAAGCATGATGGTCTAATGGCTAGATGCATTTCTAGGCAAAATGGGGAAATACAAAGCAAGTGTATTAAACATGAGAGGGGCCAACAAACCAACATGGGACAGAGGTAAAACATGCTAAATAAACACCAAATAACCTCTGAAATTAAACCAAACAAAGCTAGGCATACATGCTACCCTTATGAGCCAAAACACAAGCAAATGAGACAATGAAGGGAAAGGGGTGTCTCTCCCCTATACAAGACTTCAAAACCACTTCATCACCACTGAAAATCCTCTGGATTTCAGTGGTGAGAAGGCCAATATATGAAAGTTCCAAAGCTCAACCGATAAGGCTCAAAATGAGGCCAAACAAGGCCTAAGAGGGGGTGGACGACCCCCAACACCAAAATGACCTTAAACAAACATGTTAAGCATGCAAATACAAAAAAAAAATTCAGTTTATGGCTAAGCTCGAATCAATATGCAAGATAGTCTAAAAGCTTGTACAAAAAAAGAAGGAATAAGAGGGTAAGTGTCTCACCCTTGAAGACCTCTTTCAATACACCAAATCAGCAGCCCTCTTGGATCAAAACCAGCTCCAAGACTCTTCAAACAACTCCCTAACACTTCAACAACTCAAAGGTGGTGTGCTACAAGGTGTTCTAGTGTAAGAAAGTGGACAAATACTCACTTTAGGGCACTCTAACACACATAAATATAGAGAGAGAGGTAGAAAAATGTAGAGAGAAAGAGAGATTTTTTTTTGTCCCAAGTTGTATATCTCTCATTCCTTCTTGTTTTTCTTGCCTATGTGAGAGAGCTTGATTGATATAGATATATATCAATCTGCAGCTCCTCAGAACACCCACGTCCAGGTATGGGCTGGGTATGGCCTGGAATGACAGCTGCCAGCTGTCTACAGAAATATCTGTTGAAAACCACATTTGGCCGGCCGGCCATCAAAGTGGTCGACCGGCAGTCAAATTGGCTGGCCGGCCATCACATTTGGCCGATTGAAAATCAAGGTGGCCGGTGGGCAGGAGACTTGGTCGACAGGCTCCCCCCTGTCCTCAGGAACACATCCATAAGCTCTTGGTGCAAAACCAGACACAAAGCAGTCGAGTCGAGAGATTCTGAGGCAAGGCGCGCAGCCGAGGCCTCCGGGAACTCAAGACGAACGCAAACATGGATGATCACCAAGTGTTCAAGCAGTGACGTCCAAGTCTTGAGGACGGTCAAAAATGGGGTGTCTACAGACGCTCTGTCAAAGTACATCGTCCAGGTTTCGTCTTCAACATGCAAAATGGCCTCGTCTGGAAATAGGTACTCGACTGCTTCATCCCCGTCCACTGGGTGATCGGCTAGGAACTCTGCTACCACTCTCTCCTTTACTGACTTGCGCATTACATATTTTAGATCGAATTCGGAAAGCAGAAGCAACCAACGAGCTAACCTACCTATAAGTGCCGGTTTCTCGAAGAGATATTTGATGGGATCTAATCTCGAAACGAATATTGCAGAGTGAGCTAACAGGTAGTGCCGCAGCTTCCTGGTAACCCATACCAAGGCTAGACAAGCCTTCTCCAGCGGAGTGTAGCGGGTCTCATACTCCAGCATTTTCTTGCTCAAGTAATAGGTAGCCCTCTCCACTCTATCCTCAGACTCTTGCGCGAGCATGTAGCCCATTGTAGTTTTAGTCACTGAAAGGTACAAAATCAACGGTTTCCCCAGCTCAGGCGGTGACAACATGGGTGGGTTCTGTAAGTATTGCTTAATTTATTCAAAAGCAGCTTGGCATTAGTTGTCCTATTGGAACTTCATTCCTTTCTTCAAGAGACCAAAGAGTGGTTCACAAGTCAAGGTTAATTTAGCAAAAAATCGTCTTATGAATTGCACTTTATCCAGAAAGCCTCGCACCTCCTTTTGAGTCCTTGGTGGTGGCATTTCTAAGATGGCCTTGATTTTGGAAGGGTCGACTTCGATACCTCTCTATGTAATCAAGAACCCCAGCATTTTTCCTGTTGTAACACTAAACGTATATTTCTGAGAATTCAGCCGCAACCGAAACTCTCTGATCCTTTGGAAGAACTTTTACAAGGTGGTGTAGTGGCCCTCTCTTTCCTTGGACTTGACAATCATGTCGTCCACGTACACCCCAACCTCTTTGTGGATCATGTCGTGCAATATTGTGGTCGCAGCCCGTTGATATGTAGCTCTAGCATTCTTCAGCCCAAACGGCATCACCCTATAACAATAGGTCCCCCACAGGGTGGTAAAAGCGGTCTTCTCCCGTTCTTCGGGTGCCATTACAATCTGGTTGTAGCCTGAAAAACCATCCATGAATGCAATGCATGCCCCGCAGTAAAATCCACTAACTCGTCGATATGCGGCAGTGAAAAGTCGTCCTTCAGACTGGCTTTGTTCAAATCTTTGAAGTCCATATATACCCGAATTCTGCCGTCCTTCTTCGGCACTAGAACGATGTTGGCCAACCAAGTTGGATATTCAGATACCAGCAGGAACCCTACGTCAATTTGCTTGGTGACCTCTTCTTTGATCTTGATAGCCTAGTCTGGGCGGATCCTTCTGAGCTTCTGTTTAATAGGTCGGGCCTCTGGGTCAAGAGGGATTCAGTGCTGTCCAATCTCAGGATCGATTCCAGGCATGTCTTCGTAGGACCACGCGAAAACATCTTTGAAATCTTTTAATAAAGTGACTAAGCGCTCGCGCTCCTCCGAAGACAACGTGGACCCTATCTGGACCAACCACGGGTCCTTTTCAGTACCAATATTAATTTTGGTGATTTCATCAACCAGCAGTTTTACAAACCTCTCCTGCTCTTGTTCTAGCAAATATTTTAAAATCGAAGGAATTTCTTCCTCGTCGTTTTCATCGAAGTTTTGAAAGTCTGAATTAATGCAATAAATCAAGAGTACAGAAAAGTAATCGAAGGCCACAGTCGCACAATTCTCATTAAGCACTTTATCCAGTCCATCTGATTCTTCTATTACAACAGACTCAAAAGAGAAAGAAAAAGACGACCTAGACAGGACTGTGGCATCCGGGTTGTCACCCCTAAGAATACTAGACTCAAACTCAGACGAGCTGGTATCTGATTCCGACTCTACGGACTCAGTGGAATCAGATTCCGGCTCACTACCTGACCCGGTGCTGCTCGATAAGAATCCCTCTTCATACTGCCAAACGAGGGAAGGTGCGATGGATGCATCCAAAATGTTTAAAGGTGGGCTCGCAGCTGTTTTATTCCCAATCATAGACACTGAGAGATCATCCTCTAAGCACTCATGTACGATCGAAGGATCTGATAGTAGACAAGCCAGTGCTACCCTCATTTCAATCTCAGTGCTCTCGGAATCCACTTCTTTACACTGCTCAACCTCAGCTGATGGGTCTGTCTGCTCCTCGGCAACATCATCCCCAGACAACTGCAAGTCGAAGAAGATCTCAAATCTCAGCAAGCGCCCCTTCTCTGCGTTTAACCATGGCTCTGGGAACCCACAAAATGGAAAATCTTTCCCTTCCCGGACGAAGCGTCCGTTCAGGGTGCCTTGGATAGGCCGATGCATCAAATCAAAATGCCTCCTGGTCTGCTTGGCTCTGGCTCTCCCAGCCATTTCTTTACCTTTTCTCACTCAGTCCTCTTTGGTGGGAAAATAACCCAAACAAAAGGTATGCAGATTGTGCAGCACTTCGGCCGATACTGCAATGCCCTTCCGGCCACTTTTTCCTAGTCCCATCCTAGGGATATGCTGGAGCTTGTTCATAAGGTACACTAACTGTGCACTGACATGCAACCCCTCATCAACAGCTAAGATATTCTGAATAACCTGGGCCTCAGCTAGGGTGAATCTTGATAGGAACACATCCTCCGTGCCATGCTCGATTTCCAAAACTAGTGTAGACACCTCTGGCGGCGGATAGATTGACGAATTCCCAAAAACTATAGCCACCCCCTTCCCGTGGGGGTATTTCAACATCTGATGCAGGGTGGAAGAGACCGCATTTACCTGGTGCAGCCACGGACACCCCAAGAGTAGATTAAAGGTTACGGGAACGTCCAAGACATGAAAGTCAATCTCGTGTTGTCTTAGACCAACCTGAGTGTGAATCTTCACGGTCCCCATCACTTCTCTGCTAGTATTGTCATAGGCCCTTATCACCTGGGCAGTTGGCTCAAAGTCCACGGGCTTCAACCCGATTGCATATGCTGTCCTTGACAGGCATACGTTAATAGCAGATCCTGTATCGACAAGAACCACCGGTATCCACTTGTCTCTGCATTCCACAGAGATGTAGAGAGGTTTGTTGTGATTTGCGCCCTCAGGCGGCAGTTTCTTGTCAAAAAAGGTCAACGTCGGGGAAGCTCCTCCCGGAAAAACCAATCCTACCAGCTGCTCAAACGTGGTGTCTATTGAAAGTTTGGCCTTGTCCATTGTAAAAAGGATAGCTTGTCTATATACTCTTGAGGCCATAAGCAGTCCCCAGATGGAGATGTCTGCTTGTATCTTCTTTAGCTGTTTTAGCATAGCCTTCTCTTCGAGCAGCTTATCTTTTTGCTTCTCTGCCTCCTTGTCCTTCCCCGACGTTTTTGGTTGATCTAAGTGTGGGGGCTTGAAATACCGCCCACTCTTAGTCATGTGGTCAACTTCGCCAATATACCAGGTATCATCCGGTTGGCTTTATCCCCAGTCTTCATCTGTGTGAGCAAGACATAGATCATCATCTTCCCACCACATGCCATTGGCAGCTGACAGACATCTGCCCGACTCCGTTACAACTATTCATGTGCCCATAGGACCTTCCATTCCTATGCTCGCAGCACGTTCTGTCCCCACAGGGGCTTTGGCTTTTTTAGTCCTCTTAGAATCTTCGATCCTTTCCCACTCAGACTGCTTTAGTATAGCCTGCTGTTCAGTTTCTTCTATTCCCAAACTACCCATATCCTAAGCAAAATTCTTAACACCGGTGCTCTCCGGCAATGCACTCTGCTCTTCGGCCCTTCCGGCCACAGTTGATGTCCCCGTCCCTGACGGATCATATTCTAGCTGAGGTTGTTCAACAACATCCAGCTGGTCATCAAGCCACCCAGTAGATTCTGCTGACTCATCAAACCAATTGACTGCCATGTCCCCTGAGTCCTGCTCGTCGAAAAACTGACGGTTAGCAATGTCCTCTTCTAGTTTTGCCAAGTCATCCAGTCCCTGATTAAGTCCATCTTCCCGTACTACACAAGTCTCTGCTCCCTCTGGCAATTCCACATCCGACCTAGCCTGGCCTGCTGATATAATGTAACCGCTCGGGTCGTACATGAAACTCTCAGACCCCTCAGGCTCTATATAATCATTCTAATCTGCACCCGCAATTGACCCACTTCTATCTTCGATAGCTACCACCGTCTTAGGTTGGGTTTGGGAGATGTCTAATACGCACAAGTCAGTGTTGTCAGGAATGAACACCTCCGGCTTGGGTAGGTGAGAAGGGGTGATATATATACTAGGGTCATATGACACAACCCCAGTTTGGATTAGATTGATGCGTTTGGAAGGTGGAGCTTGGTTATGTGGTGGGAGAAGGTTGGTTGTGACATTCGGTTTCTCCGGAGGCACGATCACCCTGTTGTCAATGAGATCCTAAATCTCATGACGCAATCGAAAGCACTGGTCGGTGTCATGACCATGCTGTTGGTGAAAGGCGCAGTACTTGGTCGGGTTATGAGAAGTGAGAAGTTTATCTGGTAGTGGCCGTGGCTGTAAGGGCTTCAAGTGCCCTTTCTTGATCAAAACCCCCAGAGCTTTGGATAGGGACATGTATAATGGAGTGAAGGTTCTTTGGCCTCGAGGTGAATACTTGGTTGTTTGTGAGCTATTTCCGGACGCACCGATGAATGGTGTAGCTGCAAGGGTTCTCGGAGTGGTGGTGGTAGTGATCATTCCCACATCTGAAGATCTGGTAGCTGCAGCACTACTTGTGCCTGCATTTGTACTACGGTTGAATGCCCTCTTAGGCTGCTCTCTTTCTTGGTCAATCAGACCCTATTTCATAGCGTCCTCGATCTGCACCCCTATCTCATGTAGATCTGCAAAGGTAGAGAAGCGGAGAACGATCATTTTCTGCATAAGCTTGGGTTGGAGGTTGCGCACAACCATCTGAATCTGATCTTTGTCAACGGGCCTGATGGTCATCATCAAGGCTTTGGCCCTCCACCGGGTCACAAAATCGGAGAAATTCTCCTTCGGTTCTTGCCTAGTTGTCTCAAGATCACGGGTTGTGACCTCGATCTGTGTATTATAGAAGTATTGAGCTATGAAGGCCTCGGCCATCTCCTCCCAGTTCTTCTTGACGGAATCTTCCAGTTTTGCATACCAAATAGCCGCTACACCCGACAGGGTCCGGCCAAACAAAGAAAGCTTCTGCAATCTGGAGAGGCCCATCGGCCTTAGTATATCCGAAAATAGCTGCAAATGCACTATAGGATCTCCAGACCCGTCGAAACGGTCTATGTGCGGCATCTTAAATCGGTTCGGCAGCGTCACGGCCAAGTCGGTGTACCCATCCTTAATATCCAGAATGGACTTTACACCTTGGGATTTCTTGAATAGCTTTTCAAGCTTGCTCACTTTTAACGTTGTGGGGTCCACCTTGAACTCAAAGAGAGAATCCGGTAGGTTGGTCTATGCCTTGGATAGCTGGGGTAAGATCGGGGGCGGAGCCAGCCCCGTTGGATTGTTCGTATTTTCCTGGACGTTAGGTGTCTCCTCGAGTATTGGAGCTCTTGGTGGGGGAGGAGCTTGGTGTGAAGTAGATGCTCCGGTTTGTTGCTGTAGCCTGGTGATTAACTCTACCTATTGGGCCATGACCTTGGCCTGGCTTGCGGCAAATGCTGCTTGACAGGCAGCGTCCTGCTGCATGGTTTTCATACTTTCCTGAAGCTGACGCATCATCTCCTCTAAGCTTGCCATATTGTACTGACCTAACTGAATAACTGGTATATCTATCCCTATAATAGAAACTGAGACCTCAGCTTGACTGTTCACTGGTGGGGTAGACCACTAATCTGGCGACCACTGTACCGATACACTGCACCTTTTTGACCTCCGTCTGGTAACCGGGGGTAAAGAAAGGAACACTGCTTGTTTGTCCATCAGATCCTTGGATTGATTAAGTCTATGATGTCTAACCCAAAGTGCTCGGGGAATATCTATCTGGTCGGATGCAATAGTGCTAAACTACCTTGCAAAAAGATAAATAAAGCATACTAAGGAAATAATGAACAGAAAAACGGACAGCATAACAGCTTAAATAAAGACAACACACAGTTGGCAAACACAAGCTGAATGAACTGTTCTCAACCACTGATCACTGTTTCCAAAATCACTACCCCAAATCTGAATCCGATACCCGCAGATATAACTGATCCTCAAAGTACTGATACCCACGGGCCTGATACCCAGACTTGCAAACTGATACGTGCATTCCCTATAGAGACAAACTCAAAAAGCACATAGAAAGCAAATGAGAGCCAAAACACCCCTATGTTGGGGTAGAGTTTCCCTGTCCTATTTTGCCAGGAGCTAGGCTTTCACTACGCATAGCGGTTTCAAACAACCTATAATCGGGTAGCAACCTGTCCTAGTTTGGAATAGTCACTATGGATTCCGAATATGCACTAGGTCGAATGGTCAAAAAGGGTGCCTCGGTGAAAACCGAGGTTTGTGTTCCCGTCGTGGCAGAGCCCATAACCGATTAGCCTTATGGCACGCTTCTCAAAGCATGCTCCGGCAAACCGTTTAGGAATAGCATACGGCAAACACGGTGTCCTAGGCGCACCAATGCACATGCAATGCAAAAAAACACATAAGTGTAATAAAAATAAGATATCATGAGTTCGAGTCAAGTCCTCTAAGTCCCCAGCAGAGTCGCCAGAAACTATAGACACGCCATTGGGCTTCAATGCTACAGTTCGGACTCAATGTCACGGTTCTTAATCTTATCTCACAAAGTGAAATGCAAGACTGAAAAATCACCAAAGAGTCCAAATCCGGCAAATCGTTTTGAAAAACTGATTTTTAAGAAAGAAGTGCCAAATATGGACTGCTTTGCCAGATACAGAGTTGCCACCTAAATATTTATTTTGGGAAAATTTAGGAAACCCTGACTTGTGCCTAAGGCCACGTGTCTGTCATCACCAAAGTTGCCTCAGCTCGGGAACTTGGGTATAAGAAGGGAAGGTCATCTATGAGCACCCCCGCTCGCCCGATCAAAGATCGGCCTGTACTAAGCATGATATCTTGTTTTTGAAAACACATGCGTTCTTATTCTGGTTAATTAACTAGAATTACTATGTGATACGCACAACACACAAGTATAGACTAGATCGCCTAATTTGGAACAAAGCATTGCATATTTGTTGTTTGGAAATGGTTTGAAGTTTGCTACTCGCAAGTAGGCTAAAACACGGATTTCAATGAATCATTCCAATTCAAGTAATCTAACCTTCACCCACAGGCATTCAGGCAGTTATATCATATAAGCAATTAGCCTCATGGCAAGCATGCTGTCATGTTAACACTCACACATATGCAAGATACTAAAGCGTAAACACTCACAATGTACTCCGTGCCAAAACAAGAAACTAGTTAGAAATCATGCATGATCCTAGTTTATGTTTTAAAATGGCTAATGCATCGCATGCAAAGTGCAAGTAGAATAGGCTCCGCTAATCTAAAATAGCATATGAGATGTGACAATTCGATACATGTATTCAACTTGGAATTGAAATACAATGCAGTTAGTATGATGCATCGAGCCTGGTACATGCAATACAAATGAATGGTGCAAACATGCATAGTATAAGGATGCTAATGAAAATAGGCCATAGAACTAACCACTGAAAGCAGGTAAGTAAAATGGAGAAAGAAGTGGGGGTTGGAAGACGCACACACACGCACGCTTATTACATAATTGCGCCCTCTCGACGGAGGGACTAATAGAATAATACAAATCATCTAATTAACTAACTAACAAGCTAATTAATTATTTACACAACCAAATCGAAATAAATAACTATTCTAAGTTATTAAAACACTGAAATGGCCTCAAGACGAGGGATGAATGCATGTTTCATGTTGCCTCTATTTGCACTGCTCTGTACCTCTGAAAATTGTGCCAACTTCTGTGACACTTCTGAACCATCTTGTGTATACTGTGGGAGGTCATCGACCAAGAGATGATGCCATCGACCAAGACAGGAAGGTCATCGACCAAATATAAGGCTCTTGGCCAAGTGTTTGTTGCCGATCGGCACTGAATATGGTCGATCGACCATTTTTTCCTGTGAAAAGCTCATGTTGCTACAGTAGAGGACAAACAAAGCATGGCAACACATTTACAAGACAATGTTTGCACAACTACACCCCTTATCCTGTTTAAGACTCAAATGAGTGTAGTTCTCAACCCTCGGACCATCAATCACGCATTTCGATGCATGATGGCCAAAGAGTCTAAGTGTGCAATTCAATATGGAATGAAATGTACAAAAAACACACAAGGGACCCCAACCTCTATCATGCTTGATCAAGAGGCAAGGGAATACACACACAATGCAATGCAACCTAAGTATGTAAGCAAAGCTAATGCGACATGAGCATGTTAACAACAATGCCATGTAATGCAACTAGCATATAACAATATGCAAAGGGGCAAATATGTAACAACATGTTAATTAGCAAGCATGTGACAACATGCAATTTGACAAGCATACAATGAGCATGTAAGCATGATGCGAACAACTCAAGCATGTAAGCATGATGCGAACAACTCAAGCATGCAACAAGTAAACATGCAACAACATGAAATCCAAGCATACAAACATGCATGCATACAATGTAATAGGTATGCAACAATAATACCAACAACAAGCATACAATGACATGTAATCTAACAAGTACGCGATAAACATATAAGCATGATGTAAAGTAACAACTTTGAACAACATGGTAAGATGCAACATGAACATGCGAACATGCAAGGCATGTAAAGGTGGACAAGTATGAAACAACATACAAAATGAGACAAGCATGCGACAACATGGTAAAATGGACTTAAACTAAAGATGGATAGACCTCAGCCATGCCCAAAATCAGTGGCCAAAGTCATGAATTGGAAACATGAAAATGCAAAACAAACATGCACATGTAAATGGTCCAACGCCTAGGCATAGGAGGGCAACTTTCAAGAACACTTAAAAGGGGACAAATATGGACATGTGACATACATTGTAAGCTCCGAAATCATGTTAGGAAAGATGCCAAACCAACCAAACAAAGCAAGCAAGTTATGCAAGAAGGCTTGAAACTTGAAACTAGCCAAGGGACTCAAACCATGGCCATGAGAATCAAGCCCCAAAGGGCCAAGGGCACTCAAAACAATCCCAAGGTAGGTCAAGATAAAACCAAAAACATGCTCGAAACTAGCCAACACAAGCTAGAACACAACACCAAAAGTATAAGACATGCAAGACTACAAAAGGGGTGTTACACTACACCTATCAAAACCAAACATAGCATGACTTAAGCAATGAAAAACAGAGTTATGGCATGGTAAAACAAGACCAAAAATCCACTTAGATGGCAACCCAAAGACCTAAGCATAGAGGCATATACAATGGTCCATTCATGAGGCATAAAACATTAACTCTTTAAAGCATTAAAGGAGTGACAAGTGCAAGTGTTTGAGCATGAAACATGGACTGAAATAGTATAACAAATGATGTCAAATCATTGAAATGGTCCAAATAAAGCATGCTAGTGACTTGGACACTCAAAGCTAACAAGCTAGATTGCATGGTAGCTATACAAAACAATGCAAGCATGACCAAGACAATGCAAAACAGAGCTCAAGCATGGTAAAACAAGGTTAAAAGCTTCATGGGTTTGAGCCAAAATCATGCCAAAATGACATGTTACAACATGATGTATGTTAGGCCAAATCATGGAAATGCACTACAAGTGCAAGGAGCATGCAAAGGCTAACCAAACCAAACCTAAAAAGAGATATGATATGGCAAAATATCACCTAAAACATGCTGAAATGGACACAACATAGACTAGAAAGACATGCTCAAACATGAAGCATATAAAGCTAGTGTGCGTGATTTACACTACAAGTGTATGGTACATGCAAAATGCCACTAAACCAACCTTAGAAAGAGGTAAAGCATGGCAAAGTAACACCAAATACTTACTGAAATGAAGCTAAGACAAGCTTAACAAACATGCTACCAACATAAGTCATTTATGCAAGCATACAAGACAACAAGGAGAGGGGATGACCCTCTCCTATTTAAGACCTCAAAACCACCTTTCTACCACTGAAAATCCTTTGGATTTCAGTGGTAGAAAGGTCATGCAAAGCTAAGAACAAGGGTCAAAAGGGATGGCCTAAAACAAGGCCAAACAAGGCCTAAGAGGGGGTAGACAACCCCAAACCAAAAAGAGACCTTAACCAAAGATTTAAAGCATCAAAAAATAGAAATTTTATCAGTTAAGAGCTAAACTTAAAACAATAAGCAAGAAGGGATAAAAGCTTAAGCAAGAATGGGGTATTAAAAGCAAGTTTGCTCACCCTTGAAGAACCTTTTCAAGAACACCACTCCAGCAACTTTCTCTGATCAAAATCACCTCAAGAACCCTAACACCAACTCCTTAGCACCTCAGCAACCAAGGATGGTGTATTGCTAGGTGTTTGTGTGCAATAGTGAGAACAAAACACCCTTTAGAGCAAAAAAACACACAAAAAGATATAAAGAGAGGGAAATATAGAGATAGATAGATAGATACAACTTCTCTAACCCTATTTTTCAGAACCTCTGAGAAGGGAGGAGGAGCTCCCTTCTTATAGAATTCCAAATTCTAAAGCTTCCTAAGCAAGCTAATCAAGGGGCAAATCCCTCCATACACGTGTTGGAGGGGGTGAATTGTGCATGCCAGCTGTCACAGTTGGCATAAAATATCTGCATAAAGTAGATGAACAGGGTTCGGCCAGAAAATATGGATGATCGGCCAACATAAGGGCCAACCGACCAAAAAAAGTGCCGATCGGCCAACACTTTTGGCCGATGGCAAGAAAACAAGGCCGATGGCTTCATGCCTTGGCCGATGGGTTGAGGGGATGGCCCACAAGCCACCCTCTTCCGTCAAAAGCAAAAACACAAGTGCTTGGTCCATAGCCAAGCATAAAACAGTCAAGTTGAGAGATCATGAGGCAAGGCGCGCTGCCGAGACCTTCGAGAACTCAAAACGAACACGAGCATGGATGATCATTGAGTCTTCAAACAATGACGTCCAAGTCTTGAGGACGGTCAAAAATAGGGTGTCTACACACCTATGAGCACATCCATTAAGGTAGACAAGGATGAAAAAGGTAAGTCCATTGATCAAACAAAATATCGAGGTATGATCGGCTCACTTCTTTATTTAACCGTAAGTAGACTCGATATTATGTTTACTATTTGTATGTGTGCTAGATATCAATCAAATCCTAAGGAATCACATCTTAGTGCTGTTAAAAGAATTTTTAGATATCTTGTTGGCACTCAAAATTTGGGACTGTTTTATCCTACAGGTGTTACATTTGACTTAATTAGTTACTCGGATGCTGACTTTACTGGGTGAAAACTTGATAGAAAAGCACCAGTGGCACTTGTCACTTTCTTGTTAACTCATTAGTATTTTGGTTTAACAAAAAGTAAAATTCTGTTACTTTATCAACGGCCGAAACTGAATATATAGCTTTCGGAAGTTGTTGTGCCCAAATACTTTGGATGAAACAACAATTGGATGACTTTGATTTGCATTATGATCATATCCCTATTAAATGTGATAATACTAGTGCCATCAATTTAAGCAAAAATCCAGTTCAACACTCACAAACAAAACATATTGAAATTCGATATCATTTTCTAAGAGATCATGTTCAAAAAGGGGATATTGTACTTGAATTTATAAACACCGACAAGCAATTGGCGAATATTTTCACAAAACTCCTAAGCAAGGATCGCTTCAATTTTATTCTTGGCGAGCTTGGAATGTCGATTTCTACTTAAAAAGTTTTGTTATGACTGTGAAACTTGAATTTTTGTTAAAATGATATATGTGTATTGCTACATTGATATGGAAACATTTATATCAGTTGAATGCTCTCAAGTCCTTCATACATTTTTTATCCTTAATAGTTTGCTTTTCACAACTATGTATTTTTGTTCTGCATCTTGAGCTTAATTTAATTTTGCATACATTGATTTTTTTATTTTTGCTATTAGGCCTAATTTTGTTTATTTTTATTATTATTATTTATTTATTCCTGTTTCACTAATAGGCTTCATTTCCTTTATTTATTTATTTATTTATTTTATTTTTTTCTTTTCTTCTCATTATTTTTATCTTTTCCATTATTTTTTTTTTGTTTTCCTATTATGCTTAATTTTTATTTATTATTTTCTGCACTTTAATTTCATCTTCTGTGCTTAAAATATATATATATATATATATATACATAAAAACAAAAACTGAAATGAAGAAAATAAAAACAAATTTAAAATAACAATATTTACATTAAAAAAAATATATATAAAAAAAAACACCCTTCATTTTTTTTTTCTTTCGGCCATACGCCGATCAAAATAAAAATATTTAATAAAAAAAAAAAAAAAAAACCTGCATTTTTTTTACGACCATATGCCGATCTTACTTACTTGCATCTTCGATCGTTTTCTTCCTCTTTTTATCACCTTGGGAGGCCCTTGAAGGCCCTGCCCCCGTGCTTTCGTCGAGAGCAAGAACTCCCCGCTGACTATCAAAAGCCAAAAACGACGTTGCTCCAAATCGGGCCATGGATGTGGTCTTCCATTTAAACTCTTTATTTTCGGCCTTCAATGCGCAAATCTCTGCTCGCGCATCTTTGTACATGCTTTGGAGCAGAGATAGTTGGGCGTTGACCTGGTGCAGCTCACTCGTTCTATTCTGTAGTTGATGTGCCAATTTTGTGACTGCAGTCACCGTCTCCATACAGGACGTCAGTGTGAAATGATTGACTTCAATATCTGATTGTGCAGCCATTATTTGCTCAATGGACATCAGAGAAAGGTTAGGAAGAGTAAGCGCCGGGGCACTAGGCCCAGCAGCGCTTGAGGGATCGTTCAGGTCCAGAAATAGGGTGAGGACACGGGATGAGGAAGCCATGGTTTAAAGGTGAGAGGTGTAAAGGAAATGAGTTGCAAAGAAACAAAAGAGAGTGGTGAAGAAGAGATAGAAGAGAATGGTGAAGAAGAAGAAGTAGACGAGTGTGATTAAGAAGAAGGCTGAAGAGAAGAAGACAAGAAGGGAGAGATAGCCGAGGCGAGCGGAAATCGAGGCGAGTTGCTTTTGTCTGCCAATGACGCAAAAGTGAGGCCGCGTGTCAAACGCATTTATCGAAGGAAAAAAAGAGACGCGAGAGAGTTGTATGTGTATATATATGTATATATATGTTTTGATTATCTATTTTTTGATGCCATTTATCACTATCATTTTCCTCTTCTTTCTCCAGATTCTAACCTATGATCTCCTTTTGATAATGTCATAGGGGGATCAAATTATGATGTTATGTATTATGGTATTATTTTCAAATTATGGTATTATTTTCAAACTAATCTGATGTTATGTATTTATAGTTTGATATCTTAGTCTCATATCATGTTCCTAATTAAAGCTTATTTATTACATATGTGCTAACCTATGTTTTTAGAAATGAATTCAGGAAGCATGACTTGAGGGGGAGCTTTTCTTACTCCAAATCAAATCAAAATATCATTGTGTGCCATCATCAAAAAGGGGGAGATTGTTAAACTTATTTATTTTGATGATTTATTTAATTATGTTTTAATTTATTTGAAAGAGAAAAATAGAATCCAAAATTTATTTTGATGATTTATTTAATTATATTTTAATTTATTTGAAAACAAAAAAATAGAATCCAAAATTTATTTTGATGATTTATTTAATTATATTTTAATTTATTTGAAAGAGAAAAATATAATCAAAATTTATTTTGTCCCATTATTTCTCACCTAAACCTTTATTCTTAATGTTTTTAGAATGTATTTAATATTTGATTAAATCAGGAGTTCAAACAGCCCAAAACAGAGGTTCAAATAGCCCAACACAGCAACAGTTCAAAAAGTTCAAAAGGTTCAAGTGGAAGATATTCAAATTAGTAATGATGGAGTACAACAGTTATAAACGGCTATAAGTTCAAATGAATAGTTCAAAATGTTCAAGTGGAAGATATTCAAATTAGTAATGATGGAGTACAACGGCTATAAATTCAAATGAATAGTTCAAAATGTTCAAAAGGTTTAAGTGGAAGATATTCAAATTAGTAATGATGGAGTACAACGGCTATAAACGGCTATAATTTTCATTATATATACCAAAGCCTCTAATATAAACAAGTTACAAAAAATTAGAAAATATTCTTTGATCTATAATCACTCACATCTATTCTCTGAAATTTTTTTTGAGAAGTGTTCTTCAATTTTTGTTTACATCCTCTCTCAGAAATTATACACTGAGACGTATAACTTTAAGCCCATCTTTCTTGTGTGAGGTTTACAGGAAAACCAGAGTTTCGTTTTTATATCTATCTTTGAGAGATAATTCTTGTAACTTTCTGTGAAAGTAAAAACACCTTCTTTTCAACCTTGTAAGAGTGTAGTACACTCAGTGTTCTTGACTTAGAAAGTCTGTGTAAAATCCGTGAAAGATTGCTCCATTTATAAAGAGGTTGCTAGTACCCCCATGAAGCTACAGCATGGTGAAAAATCTCAAGTGAAGCTTCAGGAGTGGATGTAGGCCGAGTTGAAGCCAAACTATTATAAATTTATTTGTCTCTCTCTCCCTTATCTCTTTATTTTATTTAAATTGTTGTAGCTATATTTCATATTTTTATTGTACTAAAATAATTAATTGACATAGTTGTTAGAACACTTGTTTTAATTATTTTTATTTTATCAACTATATTTATCTATTGTGCTAGTTACAATTTTTATTAGGATATTATTATTTTTAATTATAAAAACCTAATTCATCCCCCTTCTTAGGTTATCTTTTGGGTAACAAATTATGTTTTGTAAGTACCACCACGGGAGTCCCACGCCTTGGGATACTTAAATAACCATTGGCCTCTGTTTGGTCACTTTATGGCCCTCTGTTGTCATGGGTCTATTGACCTCTGTTCTGTGCGGAGTAAAGTGCTGTGCGGAGATAAGTGTTACACTATTGTGGGAGCCACCTCTATAATCCGTATGAGCTACCTCTTGAATCCGTACCTCTGTTCTAACTATCATTCCTATTACCTCTGTTCTGTTTTGTTCGGTACCGTGGTTATGGTTATTTATTTATATAATCTCATTTTTGCTACTTAAATGATTATTTGTTCAGACTAAGTGATCTTAAATATTTTAGTTACATAACTATTTATGGTTATTTTGTGTCCCTTATACTCTTAGTATAATATTTCTCACTCTGTGTAGACACCCCATTTTTGACCGACCTTAAGACTCAGACGTCACTGATTGAACGCTCGGTGATATTTGCATATTGCGCTCGTTCAGAAATTTCAGAGTCCCGGCTGCAAGCCTTACCTCCGGACTTCCGGACTCTTTCGTGCCTTGCCTCGGTTTGCAAACCAGGCTCTGTTTTCTCTTCCCGAAGGGAGGGAGAGGTCTCGTAGACCATCTCTCAGTGGCCGTAGGCTACGTTTCGCGGTCGTAGGCCATTTTTCCCGTTTGGAGCCCGGTTTCCGGTTTTTCGAAGCCGACGGCCGTGTGCCTTGGTTCGGGACCGCTTAACCACCTCCGTTTGCTCCGATTTTTGGCGTACACCTTATTTCCTCCCTTTTGAGGAACACTGTGGCCCGAGAGACCAACTTCGTGGTCGAACGCCACCTCCGGTGCTTAACAGCCCATTTTCGGGGCCCCGGGCCGCGCATTTCGGTCCCTGAACCTCGGTTTTGCATCCGTTTTGGTTCATTTTTGGTGGAGACCTTATTTTCATAGTTAGGAAGCTTGTAGGAGGGTGGGAGGCTAGCAATTGTTTTGAAAATCCAGCTTTATTTCTTCATCACTCTCCGATGCCCGTTTTCCTCACTTGAAAGCCAATGTTGACCACCTCGGGGCCACTTTCTTGAACCCTAAACCCCATATTTGTGTTGTACACACTTGGGAGGCCACCAATATTTGGTGGCCGACCAGTAATTGTGCCTACCCCTTTTGAACCCCTCTAAAAAATGGTCTTTTCTCTCTCTTGGTTCACTTTTTCTGAGTTTTGACTACATAGTTGTGTTGTGCACACATGGGAGGCCACCTTTTTTAGGTGGCCGACCAGCAATTGTCATTGACCCTTTTGACCCTTGGTCGGCCGACCATGGGAGGTGGCCAGCCGGCCCCCTGAACCTTCTGAACCTGGCCGGCCATGACCCCCTCACCTGGTTCCTTACAGATATGCCCTCTTTTTCCCCCCAGATCCTGTATCCGATGGGGGGTCTTTTGGGGGGAAATTTGAATTTTATTTTCCCCATTTTTCCTTGCCTCTCTCCCTCTATAAGACCAGCACCTCTCCACCATTTCTAAGGGTTGACAAAAACCAATTGGAGCCTTGCATACATACATCCTCCATCTCTTTCATTCAACCATCAAATACCTTTATTCTTGGACCATTTCTACACCACCTCATAGCACCACACTTCCATACTCCATTCCAGCAACTTGGAGGTTATTTCCAGAGGTTAGGAGCACCATTTCTTCAACCAAAAGCTGTTGGTTCATTAGTCTTCAAGGGTGAGTTCTCTTTCTCCCTTTTCTAGTCTTTTCTTGCTCTATATCTAAGCCTTACTTGCAAGCATTTTGGGGCTTCGACCCTAACTAGAAATAGTCTTTTTTTGAGCTCATATTCATGTTTTATCAAGGGTTCTTCTTTGTTTGAAGCCACCTGCTGCCTCTTTCCCTTTATCCCTTTTTTATGGCTATTTCTTGCATGATATGTTAGCCCTGTTTGTAAGCATTTCTAGGCCTCAAGCCAAACTTTAAAATGCCTTTTTTTGAGCCCCTCTTCAACTTTGTTGAAGTGCTCTCTTCTGTTTGAGGCCAGAAGCTATCACTTGTCTCTTTATCCCTCTTTTAGGCCTTTTTCTTGCATGATATTTTAGGCCTGCTTGTGATTACTTTTGAAGCTTGATGTGAACTGTAAAATAACTTTTTTTGAGCCCCTATTCAACATTGTTGAAGGGCTATCCTCTGTTTGAGGCCTCCTGCTATCACTTGCCTCTTTATCTCTCTTTTAGGCCAATTTTTGCATAGTATTTTAGGCCTATTTGCGAGCTGTTTTGGACCTTGCCATAAACTGTGAAATGTCTTGTTTTGAGCCCCTCTTCAACATTATTGAAGGGCTCTCCTCTGTTTGAGAACAGAAGTTGCTACTTGTCTCTTTACCCCTCTTTTAGGCCTTTTCTTGCATGATAGTTTGGCCTTATTTGTGATTATTTTCGTGGCTTGATATAAACTGTAAAGTGATTTTTTTTGAGCCCCTCTTCAACTTTGTTGAAGGGATCTTTTCCACTTGGAGCCAGTTGCTGTCCCTTTGTGTTTAATCTCTCTTTTAGGGCCATTTTTGCATGATAGATTAGCCCTATTTGTGTTCATTTTTAGGACTTGTTATAAACTAGAAATATGCATGTTTTGGGACTATCTTGCATCTGTATTCATGCTTCATGATCAAATAATGCATGCTTTGTATAGCTGTAAGTCATTCCATGTGCCTAGTTTCGAATTTCAGGGTTCATTCCATGCATCGGGTACCATGTTTCCATGTTTCGGGGCTGTTTTGTATCATATTTCAGTGCTAAAATTCGCATGTTTGCATATCATGCTCCATGCCTTGCCATGCTTTGGGTAGAGTGGCATTTGATGCCTTAGGCCCGGTCCTCGGTTTGCGTGCATGTGTGCACTCATTTCGAGTGTCTCATTTTCCTCTCATGGCTACTGATGTGAGTGTGGCTGAGGTCCACTCATGTTAGTGTAAGTCCATCATGCATTGTGTATGCCATTTCATTTCATAGCATTGCGTATGCTAGGTTGTATGTTAGAGCATTGTGTATGCCATGTTACATCGTGCATTGTGTGTGCCATTTCATAGCATTGCGTATGCTAGGTTGCATGATTAGGATTGCATTCATGCATGTCATGCATATTGCATTGTGCTTGGGATAGGAGTTAGCCCAAGCACGAGAAACGAGGGACGTTTCGTACTCCGAGTGACGGAACGTGTCTCAATTCCCGGTCGCCGACACTCTGGATTATCCATGATGGAGTTTAGGTCTTGTTGTGTTTATATGTGCATTCATTTCAAATTGAGTCGTGCAATTCGACTCCTCGACCATTATGCATCGATATGCGTGATTGGTGACACGAGGATCGAGGACTACACTCCCTGAAGAGTAGTCATGCGTACATATGTGAAAATACTTTGCCATGCCCCTTTGTTGCTCTCTGTTGCAGCAAATCAGAAATCGGCAGCCTTCCGGAGCTTGACACGTATTCCAAGAACAATTACAAACAGTGGCAAACAGGGGCATCGCGAAGGATTCTCCGCACAAGGCAACCCGAGCATGCATCATTTATCATCCGAAGCAGATTTGAGGCAGTCCCTGGTTTGCATACCAATTTATTGCTTTCCTAATTTAATTTGTTAATTAATTAGGGTTTTGTACATATTTGGACTGTAATTGTTCATTTGGGACTGTATATTATTTATTCGGACCCTCCGAGCAAGGGCAATGTTGTAATAAGTGTGCGTGTGTGTGATGTATGTCTTCCAACCCCACGTCTTTCTCCCTTTTATTTACCCGCTTATGATGGTTAGATTAGGGCATGTTTCAATTAGCATACAGTATGGCAGCATGTGTGCATTCATTTATCTGTTTTGCATGCACCGGGCTCGGCGCATCATACTAACTGCATTGTATTTTCAATTCCAAGTTAAATACATGTTAGCTGTAGCATTTCATATGTCATATTTAGAATAGCCGAGCCTGCTATAGTTGCACTTTTGCATGTGTTGCATTAGGCATTTCTGTATAATTAGGATCATGCATGGATTTCTAATTAGCTTCTGTTTTGGCTTGGAGTACTCGGTAAGTTTTATGCTTTAGCATCCTTGCATGCATGTGAGTGACTGCCATGATAGCATGCTTACCATAAGGCTAATTGCTTATGTGATATATCTGCCTGAATGCCTGTGGGCGAAGGTTGGGTTATTTGGATTGGAACAATTCGTTGACTGTGAGTTTTTTTTTAAGCCCACTAGATAGTGGCAAAATCATGTTTTTCTAAGCCCACCCGAGGGTGGCAAATCCACGTCTTAACCTACTTGCGGGTAGCACCATCAAACCATTTTCAAATAAACAAGCATGAAATGTTTTGTTCCAATTCAGGCGACCCAGTCTATATTTGTATGTTGTACGCATCACATAGTAAATCTAGACTAATAACCGGAATAAGAACGCATAATGTTTTCAAAAATAGATATCACGGTTAGTAGAGGCCGGTCTTTGATCGGACGAGCGGGGGTGCTCACGAAGTGACCTTCCCCAATCGTACCCAAGTTCCCGAGCCGAGGCAACTTTGGTGATGACGGACACGTGGCCTTAGGCAAACGAGTCAGGGTTTCCTAAATTTCCCCAAAATAAAATATTTAGGTGACGACTCTGTATCTGGCAAAGCAGTCCATGTTTGGCACTTCTTTCAAAATCTGTTTTCTCAAAACGATTTGCCGGATTTGGACTCTTTGATTCAGATTTAAAACCGTGACAATTTGAGAGTCCTGAACTGTAGTGAGCCCAATACGAACTGAACGGGAGAGCCGTCCTCCCGGGGCGTTCGGAGACGTCTACACTCTGCCATGTGCTTATAGCTGTTTACCAATTTTCAGGAAATAATGTAATTCAAAAATAGCTTTTGGAAAGTCTTAGACGCGGGGTTGCGGAATAGACACACACAACACTTTTATGATATTTTTATATGTAAATATCAGCCTTTTGGTCAACAAATTTTGTAATGAAAATAGAAGTTCCAATGATTATTTTGGTACCCTCACTTAAATATTATTTCTGCTCGCGCTTATTAATTTGTTCAAGAATTGGCCGGAGGTAACTTCAGTTACTGGCCATCACAATGTTTAACAGCTATGCTTGAAGTTACCTAAAGTTACCTCCGGTCAATTCTTGAACAAATTAATAAACGTAAGCGGAAATAATATTTAAGTGAGGGTACTAAAATAATCATTGAAGTTTCTATTTTTATTACAAAATTTGTTGACCAAAAGGCCGATATTTACATATAAAAATATCATAAAAGTGCTGTGTGTGTCTATTCTGCAGCCCCGCGTCTAAGACTTTCCAAAAATTATTTCTGAATTATATTGTTTCCTGAAAATTGGTAAACAGCTATAAGCACATGACAGAGTAAGAAATATTATACCAAGAGTATAAGGGATACAAAATAACCATGAATAGTTATGTAACTAAAATATTTAAGATTACTTAATCTGAACAAATAATCATTCAAGTAGCAAAACTGAGATTATATAAATAAATAATCATAACCATGGTACCGAACAAAACAGAACAGAGGTCACAAGAATGACAGTCAAAACAGAGATACGGATTCAAGAAGTGACTCGTACGGATTATAGAGGTGGCTCCCACAATAGTGTAGCACTTATCTCTGCACAGCACTTTGCTCCGCACAGAACAGAGGTCAATAGATCCATGACAACAGAGGGCCACAAAATGACCAAACAGAGGCCAATAGTTATTTAAGTCCCCCAAGGCGTGGGACTTCCGTAGTGGTACTTACAAAATATAATTGTATATAAGGTTATTGTCAAATATTCTTTAAAATATAAACAAACATATCCATGGGTTTCATTTTAACAAATAGAGTTTAGAAATTAATTCACGTAATTGAAATATTTATAAAAGATAACTTGTATTAATATAATTAATAAAATACAACTTATATAAAATAGATTATGATAAGTCAAAACATATGTAAAATATATTATGATAACTCAAGATATAATATAACTCACCTTAAAAGTAGTACCTTACTCTTTCTTTTCACTACCAATAACTCTTCCGACTTTCATTATTTTATTTCCCTTTTCTTCGCTTCTTTTTCCCTCATTCCTTTCCCTTTGTCCCTCTCTTTTTTTCCTTCTTTTCTCTCTTTCTTTCTTTTCCACATATCACCTCCTCCTTATTTATAAGGAAGTAAGAGCATACATGGCCCGCGTATCCTCCCACAGACTCGTTCATAAGTTATATGGATTGATACTTAACTTTAATAAATATTTAAGATAATTATACTTTGGCTTAGTTTTCTAATATAACTGCATAAATAAATTAATCCCTAACTAAATTACACTCTATCGTATACCAATAGAAAATTAATTATTTATTTTACTACTACACCCATTATTATTAAAATTTTTTTAATAATATATCATCACATACAACTATAATACTAGTATAAAATTTAAGGGACAACCTAAATTTTCAGATTGTTACAGGTTTGATCCAATCACTACCCACCCCTAATGTTTTGGAAATTACATTCTCACCCCTGTGGTTAATAGTCTCATTTCACAAATTCCCCTGCTTATATAAAAGGTAACAACTCCTAGTAGAAAAATAGAGAAAATTACATTAAAAAAAAAAGCAAAGGAAATGAGAAAAAAAAAAAGAGAAAGTAAAGCAAAGAAAAAAAGAGATAGTACATGAGTTTAATATCTTCATTCCGTCTAAATAATTATAATGACAAAGGGGTTAGTGTAATTTTCCAAATATCAGGAGGTGATATGTATTAAACCCAAATTTCAGGGGGTGTAAGTGTAATTTATCCTTAAAAAAAACTTGAACATAAATGGTTAAAGTAGAAAAAAATAAATTTAAAATATGAAAGTAGAAAAATGATTAAATACACACACAAAAAAAAAGAGTTTAATTTACTTTTTTATTTTTTGAAATTTAATCACTTTACTTGGTTTGAGTTTTCTAAAAATACTTTTTAAAAAATTTTACTTTCATATTTTTTGTTTTTTTTTATTTTTACTGAATTGTTTTAATATTTTAAACAATTTTTTTAATTTTTAGACACACCTAATATAAATACACTTAAAAAATATAATTTTTGTAAAAAAAATCTTTAAAAAATTCACTAAATATCAAAAATATTGAATTTTCATATTTTTTTTGTATTTTTGTGTATTTATTAATTTTTTAAAAATATTTTTCATAAATATTTTACTTTTTAGACACACATCTAAGTAAGATGCATCTAAAAAAAATACTTAAAATTTTAAAATTATTCATGAGAAATAAAAAATACGAAAAATAGAAAATTTAATTTTAAAAAAACTTAATTAAAAAAACTCAAATCAAACACACTGAGGTTGTTTGGCAAGAGTTTTTTATTTTTTTGACTTTTTGAGTTAAAATCTACAAAAAGACAAAATAGATTAAAATAGTTAATAAGACAAAATGTCACATCAAACTTATAACCATTTCATTTTTTCTCTCATAAATATTACATCTAACTATAAAAGAAATCTAACTATCTTATTAAACACAAAAAATTTAACCCACTAAAATAACAAAAAATTAAAATAACCGATTGAAATAGAAATTTTCCAAATACCCACAATATTTATGTCTCATAATTTAACTAACCGAAAAATATACTTACGCTGTGTTTGGTTGGAAGATTTAGAGAGAGATTCGGAAAGAAAAAAAGAAAATATGTATAAAATTAGATAAAATTTAAATATATTTTATTCACATTTCACATACGTTTTTCATTTCTCCTTCTAAATTCCTCATTAAATTTTCCAACCAACCACGACATTAAATAATTTGATTTTATGTGTGCCACGTGTAATCAAAAGAGGTGCGTAACATGTTATGTTATCAGAGAACGAGAGAACGAGAGAGAACCAAAAAAGCCCTTTCTCCAAAGCTCACAAATTTTCCAGATTAGGGTTTGCGCTCTGTCCCTCTCTGTCTCTCTGTCTCTCTCTCTCTCACAGAGTCCGAAGCTCCCAGTAAGATCTCTTACTCTGATCTCGAATTTATGTTTTTGCTTTCTTTGTTTTCATGAAAGTGTTTTTGATTGTTTTCTGAAACCAGTTCGAAATCGAATGCCCTAGTTCTAGGAATCATCAATAACTATGGATGAAAATGAAGGTGGTGGTGGGTTCGGCGACGTAGGAGATCATCGGAACGAAGCGATCTCCGCCGTTGCCGACGAGGGTTTTCTAGGCGAAGAAGACGATGACTACGAAGATCTTTACAACGATGTCAATGTTGGTGAGGGTTTTCTTCAATCGTTTCGTAAGAATGAGGATTTAGAGTCTAGAAATGAGGAGGTGGAGAAGAAGGTGGAGCCGATTCTGCCTCCGCAGACGGTGGCGGAGTCGAGTGCATCGATACCTGGTGTTGTGGAGAGGAAATTTGAGAAGGATGGTGATGGTGGTTCTAGGTTTTCTGGTAGAATTGAGGGGTTTCAGGATGTGGGTTTTAGAGATAATGAGATGGGTGTGAGGGAATCGGGCGGAGCACCGTTACCTAGGGTTGAATTAGGGCAGTCGTCAGGTAAAGTAGGTGATTTAGAAGATCAGACTGTGAATAATAATAATAGCTTGCCGAATCGAGTGATTGGTCAGCAACCTCGAGCAGCTGGTGTTGGGATTGTAGGAAATGCAGGGAATGAAGGGTTTCCTAGGCAAGGTGGAGGACATGTAAATGGTTCTGGTGGTACTGGTACTGGGGTTGTGGCGGGGACGAGGAGTGGAGGTACTGGGTCTGGGGGTGGAGGGACAATTCTATTTGTTGGTGATTTGCATTGGTGGACTACAGATGCTGAGCTTGAGGCTGAGCTTTGTAAGTATGGGCCTGTGAAGGAGGTGAAATTTTTTGATGAGAAGGCGAGTGGGAAATCGAAAGGGTATTGTCAGGTTGAGTTTTGTGATCCTGCTGCAGCGACAGCTTGCAAGGAGGGAATGGATGGGCACATGTTTAATGGGCGGTCATGTGTTGTGGCATCTGCTTCACCATATAGTATCAAACGAATGGGAGAGACTCAGTTTAATAGGAACCAACAGATGGCTCAGGCTGCTCTTGCTCAAGCAAGGAGGGGTAGTGGTGATGCTGCAGGTAAAATTGGGGGCAACAACAATACAACAGGTGGGAATAATCAAGTTGGTGGTGATAACAACAGAGGCTTTGGGAATTATCAAGGTGGCAATGATAACAATAGAGGTTTTGGGAATTATCAAGGTGGTGGTGATAACAATAGAGGATACGGGAATTACCAAGGCGGCGGTGATAACAATAGAGGTTATGGGAGAGGAAATTGGGGGAGAGGCAATGGTCAGGGGATGGGAAATCGGGGGCCTACTGGTCCAATGAGAAATAGACCTGGTGGGATGGGGGGACGTGGTATCATGGGGAATGGTGGAAATGGTTTTGGGCAGGGTATCGGTGCGACACCTCCTTTGTTGCACCCTCAAACTATGATGGGTCAGGGTTTTGATCCAGCTTTTGGAGCACCTATGGGGAGGATGGGAAGTTATGGAGGGTTTCCTGGTGCTCCAACTCCCCCATTTTCGGGGATTTTGTCTTCATTCCCACCGGTGGGAAGTGTTGGTTTGCCTGGTGTAGCTCCTCATGTGAATCCAGCGTTCTTTGGAAGAGGCTTGCCCATGAATGGAATGGGCATGATGCCCACTACTGGTGTTGAGGGACATAATATGGGAATGTGGTCTGATCCTAATATGGCTGGATGGGCTGGTGAGGAGCATGTTGGCAGGGCAGGGGAGTCTAGTTATGGCGAAGAAGCTATGTCTGACCATCAGTATGGAGAAGTAACCCATGATAGAGGGGGTTGGCAAAATTCCATGAAAGAAAAAGATAGAGGATCAGAAAGGGACTGGTCTGGGTCATCTGATAGGAGGTATCGAGATGATAGAGATCCTGGTTATGATAGGGACATGCCTAGGGAAAAGGATATTGGTCATGATCCTGAAAGGAGGCATCGTGATGATAGAGATGTTGGTCAAGATAGAGAGCGGGAGCGTGACCGTGAACGTTCTCGAGATCGAGATCGAGATCGTGATAGGGATCGTGATCGTGAACGGGATCGACATAAGGATGACAGAGACAGATATGCGGATCATCATAGGTATAGGGACCGGGAACCAGAATATGAAGAGGAATGGGAAAGGGGACGGTCGTCGAGGATGCACAGCAAGTCACGATTGTCTCAAGAGGAAGAGCCACTGCGCTCAAGATCAAGGGATGCTGAATATGGAAAGAGGCGGCGTCTAACCTCGGAATAACTGAATGTGAAGTTGCTTCTATTTGAGGATTCTGTCCACCTGTGGGTTTGTCATCTTCATATGGACTCTTCTTGAAGTTTGTGTTCTTAGACATGTGGATTTATTGAACAGCTATTCTCTATGATACCTTTCATGTCTCTAATGCGTGGAATCAATTCGTTTCTTCCTTGGGAGACAGTTTCCTTGGCGCATGAAAAACTGTAAGTTATTGCACCGTTGAATTTTTGTCTTAACCATTGTTTTTTAGTTGTAGAAAAAGGCTCTAGTGGTCTGTCTGAAGTGTCATTGTTGTGCATATGGTGGATTGAGTTATTCATGCTTTGTTGCTCTAGATTCTGTGAAATACTGATGCTGTATTCTTCTAATGTATTATTGTTGTGGTCATGACATCTATTTAACTCTTCTCATCGTCTAGCAGTTGATTCTTACCCCATTTATCAAAAACCAAAGAAGTTGCTGTCCCTCCCCATCCCCCTTCCCAAAATAAAAGAAAATTTTTTACTGCCTGCTGGTGTATGTTGCACTCGGGAATTTTTTTATTATTTTGTTTATAGTTTCTATTGTGTAATTGAGGTTTTGGTTTAAATGCATATTAGTTTTAAGCTTCGCTTGTCCACTAAAAGAGAGAGACCAAGGGTTAATGGCCAACTGAGAATAAGGGTTGTGTTTGTGCCATTCAATTAGAGAAGTTTTAAGTGATGATTAGATTTCGGTGTGTAAGAAATGAAAGAAATATGTTATCATAGCACTTAGTACTACTACTTGTCAAGTTAAGCAACAAGATATTGCTGCATGTGGTGCTCAGAATGAAGCTTGACCCAACATTTTTGTATTTCTTTGCTATTTTCATTACTTGTGCAATAGAATTGGAAGTGACAATGTCACTAGGGGAACAATGATTGTTAGGCCTCTTCTTTTGGTTTCAGTCAATGAAGCACGGACACGGACAGGACACGGACATGACACGGACACGCGGACATGCAAATTTTAAAAAAATGGGGGACTCGACATGCTGGGACACGTTGAATATATAATTAAATTTATTTATTATATGTCATAAAATTCCGCCGGGGTTGTTAACAACTCCGCCGGTCCCAAGCCCGGGTTAATGAGGAGGGTTGTGTGTTAGGTAGCCGACAGCCGACACGTAAGAAAGTCGCTCGGATTCCTTATGAAAAGATGTCATAAAATTATAAAAAAAAAATAAATTATTGAAAGCAATGAAAATAAATAAATAAATAACTAATTAGCTGAAAAAAAAGAATATAAATAAATAATAAATAAATAACAGAGATAAAGTTAGAGATTGAGAAAAGCCACCAAAAAAAAAAAAAGAAGAAAAAAATAACAATATAAAAAATAAAAAAGCAGAGAGGTGTTTTTTTTTGGGTGAATGAGAAAGAGAGTGAATCAGCACAAAAAAGAAAAAGAAAGAAACAAAACATGGGGACAGCGAGACTGAGACTGAGAGAGAGAGAGAGAGCGACTGAGAGAAGTCGAATGAAGAAGAATATTGAAAGTAGAAAGAGAGAGCAGATCGAGAGAGAGAGCGACTGAGAGACAGATTGGAAAGCAGAAGAAGAAAAAGAACGTACCTTCGCAAGAGCAAATGAACCTCTTCTCTTTCTGTTCGAAATCAAGGTTAGGGCTTGGTTTGATTGCTTTAATTTCGAAACGTGTCCGGCTGCAAAAAAAAAAAAAAAAAAAAGGGGGGGGCACCTTTTGCGACGTGTCGAACACATGTCCATTGCGTGTCCATGTCCGTGTCCGATACGCGTCCGACACTGATACGTAGCCGTCAGAGAGGTGTCCATGCTTCATAGGTTTCAGTATTTGTTGGTAGCTGTGGGAGGTAATAAATGTTATCATAGCACGTTGTACTTGTTGTCAATTTAAGCAATGAGATATTGTTGCATGTGTTTCTTTAAGTGTAACTTGACACAACATTTTATGCTTGTTTTTTAACTATTGGTGTGTTTCTTAACTATCCTCATTATTGTAGAATAGTCAGAATTGACAATATCACTAGGGAAACAAAAAATTTTATGGCCCATTTTTTTGGTTTCAGTATTTGTTGGTGGCTGTGGGAGGTAAATGCGAGCACTAGCCCTTCGTTGTGGCTCTATAATTCTTGTGGAACTTGAAGGCTGTTAATAAAGTTACTCGTTTACCTAACAACTGAATTAGGCCAAGTTTGGCTAACCTAAAAAAGTGCACTTATTTCTTCTTTTTATCTTTTTTGGGTCACATCAGTCAACATCTCCTCTCTACTTTTTCTACAGATAATACAAAAAAAGTCAAAAAGTGCACTTATTTAGTCTTCCTAAACTTGGCCTTAATATAAACATGTATATATAACCATTTTTCAATTGATATGCATTGGTTATATGGACTGTGGGTGGTAGAGATTTGAGAAGTAGTGCCATCTTTTCTGCCTTCTGAATTTGTCATTTGGAGGAAATTGCTGTCAATATTATTCGTATTCGTTGCAGTGAACTAGGGTAAAATATCATTTAGGGTGAGGTACATTTGCACATCTCGGTCAACAATATGAATGCTTAGCTTACCCATGAACCAATCCTAACATGCACAAGCACACAATTACCTAGACTTTTGCAAACTTAGGCCAAGTTTGGCATGTGGTCAAAAAGTCAAAAAGTTACTCAAAAAGTTAAAAAGTTATCATTATTCACCAAAAGTAAAAAATTACGGCTGCACAACTCCCAATCTTAATTTTTCCCTACACACTAATTTATACAATTTTTTAATACACATTTTTTCATAAAAAGTCAAAAAGTTAACCCAAACAATCATATTTTTTTCCTCAACTTTTTAGTCTAAAAATTCAAAAAGTGCACTTATTTAGAATATCCTAAACAACTCCTTAATCACGCGCAAATCAAGAAGGTATATATTTGGATTATATGAAGCTCTCAATAAGTTTTTCGGTATATGTCTCTCTATGTGTATGTGCGTTCCAATAGAAACCACTAATGACAAACATAAGAGGAAACAAAGACTAAAAAGTTGTTTGGGATGAACTATTTAAGTGCATCTTTTGACTTTTTGTCTAAAAAAGTAGAGGAAAAAAATATGGTTGTTTGGGATAACTTTTTGACTTTTTATGAAAAAATGTGTAGTAAAATATTGTATAAAATATCAAAATTACTTTCTTACCCCTTTGCTAACATGCTTTCCGTGCATGTTAGAACGGTTGCACAGTTGAGAGTTTTTTTTTTTTTTTTTTTTAAATTTTCGTGCATGTTAGCAAGGGCTTTTTAGTCTTTTTGCCCTCTGTGTATGCGGACTTTTTTCCGCCCAATTGATTAGTGAATAGTGTTAACTTTTTTACTTTTAGGCCTCGTTTGGAAACTCTCCTTTTTAGTAAAAAAGTCAAAAAGTTACTAAATTAGCCAAAAAACTAACAACCCATACCAAAAAGTCACAGATTCTTTTTTCTTTCTACTTTTTGCACATCTTTTCGTAAAAAGTCAAAAAGTTATCCCAAACATACTACTCCCTCCGTCCCAAAATATTAGTCCTTTATTCCATTTTTCATTGTCCCAAAATATTAGTCCCTCTTTATAAATCAAGTACAAAAATAATGTAAAATTCCTATTTTGCCCTTCTTTTAAATTAATAAACAATTTAAAAAGTACAATTATAACATTGATATTCCCAAAAAATGTACTATCAAAAGGGTAATTTTGGAAAATCAACTTTTTTCAAATGCAATAAGTGTACTACCAAAAAAAGTTGGATTCCCCAAAAAGGACCAATATTTTGGGACGGAGGGAGTAGTTTTTTTTAGCTTATATTTTAGCCAAATAGCCAAAATGTTACTAAACTAGCCTGTTTCCAAACGAGGCCTTAGTAACTTTTTGACATTTTGGCTTTTTTAAGAGATCCCAAACAAGCACTAAATTCTGCACTGTCAATACAAATCCTGTAACATCATTATGCATTCGATGAGCAATGTCTGTGCTTGAACATACAAACTAGGACAAAGCATTGTTCAGGATAGAACCATGTGCATTTGAACAAACTGGCCCAACGGTTAAACAATTAAGGAATCCACATTCGAACAGGGCAATACAATGTTTGCATAGTTCGTTTCAACTGACACATGGGTATATAAAACCATGTCTACGGGTATTAAAGTTAAATCCATTAGTTAATTTAGCCAACAGTCCAAAACTAAATTATCTATGGTCGATAACCCAATAGACCAATCGAGATACTAGATGATGTCAATGCAATTCATGAGTTCTACTTTTTTATCAGTCTTTTCTCACCTAGATGAGAGACCACAATCATTTTTTTTTTTTTTTCTCACCTCAAGATCAAAACGGAGCACCTTATTTACCATGGGCTGTATGATAGGCTGAAATCTGTGACTGCTTTTGCTGATAGTGCTTAAAATTGGTTTACTACTGCTTGTGGATTGACACTTGTTTCTTTTATTCATAGCTTGAAGGATGTCTAATTTAGGAATTGAAGCTGTTCAGAGATCCTTTGCTTTCTTGATGAGGAGCACACAAACTGTCTATGCAAGAGAGAGATACAGATAAACTGGATGGCATTTCCTCTTTTGCAGACATTGATGTAGGAGTAGAACTTCTTATCTAAGTTGTTAGCTGTTCTTTGCATTTTATGTTTTAGTTAAATATCACTCAAAACAGACTAATGTTATGGATGATGATGAATTATGGCTTGAAAACACTGAAGTCTGAGAAGTGGTGGATTGTTTTAGAAATTACTGTTTGGATGTGATATTATGATGTAATAGGATTTGACACAAAGGACGTTGTTAATTGCCCTCTCTTGTTTGTATTTTTTGTTGTATTATACTTAAACCAAACCCCCCCCCCCCCCCCCCTCTCTTCTCTCGGTTCAGTATATAACCATGTTGACCATGTCACAATTTTTTTTGTTGTTTTTATTTTTTTTGTGCAGAATATGTAGAAACTTGACCATTCAATTAATACAATCATTTAAACCTTGGAATTGTATACTCTGTGCTTGTGTATATTCCGTTGCTTATAATTTACCATGCCCACCTTGGGTGCTCCTAGCTGGGGTTTGTGGTGTTCTTTCTTGTGTGGCTGAACAGCTAATATATATATATATATATATATATATATATATTTATATATATTAGTTTGGCAATGTAGCTGATTGTCATTGTAATAAATTTTGGTGATTATATTATGAATGTATAATTGTTTGAATTGAGTAAACAAAGCATCTTATGGATGAGAGTGGAATGCAGATCAAGGAACAAAAGGCCTGTAAAGCTGGAGAGTATTACTTTCATCCTCTTCTCTGGTGTTTTTGTTTTTGTATTAATACTATTCTGCAAAAAATCTTTTCTTTTTTGGGATACTTTATAGTTTTTATATTTTTATATTTTGAGATGGGTGAGTTCTTCTGCAAGTAGTTACAAATAGATGTGGTGGTAATATTTGTACTTTTATTGCAATTAGTTACAATGTTCCAAGTAGATATGGCGGTAATATTTGTACTTTTATGACATGAATGATAAGAGTAACTATATGTATCCCTAATTACCATCTTTGTGCTATTTAGTTATGATATATTATGTTATTAGTTATGAATCATTGTGATGTTAGTTATAATATTTTTTTAATTATAATTTGAAGATTAAAAATAAAAAAATGAAGTGTGTGAAATGTAATTATATTTTATTTATTTTTTTATTTCCGTTTTCAAAATTCTTTCTAAATGTTATGTCTTAACGCAATCCATAAGTTCATTACTACAAGTTATATTTACGAGTAACAAAATTTTGTATTTTTATTTATTTATTTTATATATCATAGGTTTTGTTTGGGAAGTGAGTTGGTTCTTTAATTTTTTAACTATTTTAGTTTAGGGTGAAAAAGTTCATTTGGGTTGATTTTTTTAGTTTTTTTTACTTTTGTAAAAGAAAAAATAAAATAATTATAATTTAAATGTAATATTTTATTTTATTAATTTTTTAATTTATTTTATTTTAATTTAATAAAAAAAAACTAAGAAAAGTCTACTTGCCTATAAGCATGTATTTCACGGAAATGTAAAAGAAATGTCCATGTTGGTCTCATTTCTTCCAAAGTAATCATCATGGTGTCACCCATATTTCTTTCTCTGTTGACTGATTCATTGGCTTGGCCAAGCGAGAGACTTAAAGAATCTGAGTAAAGACATTTGCCATTCTGTAAAATTGAGAGAACATGCTTATACTGTGGAGGTTGACTCAGATACATATTATGGTTTATTTTGAAACGCATGTTAAATGTTGACCCTTTTTTTTATTTTTTTATTTAAAAATGTGTAACAAAATAAAGCTAAGATGTGAATCAAAAGTGTTAAAAAATTAATTTTTAATTAACTTTTCAAAATATGTCTATATATGATTAATGTTATACATATTAATAAGTTTATAATGTTTTTATTTATTGATATGATATATAATATAGTTGGCTTATGTTAGATGGATATAATTTTTATGAACATGATACTTAAAAGCTTATAAGCAATCTACTCTAATATAAAATTGCATGTTGTGTAGACCATTAAAATTTATTTTTATTTATATTAGAAGATTGTTTGCTTATATTAGAAGATTGCTTGGAAAACTATGTTAAGAATATGATTGATCCATAAGTTTTTTTTTTCCAATTAGGACTTTTATAATGGTAAGTTTTATTTCATGTACAATGTTCACTTGTAAGTTTACTTGATTCACAATTGAATATGCAAATAGGCTATGCTATGTCCTTTAGTACCCAAAACGCATCTGAAGGAAATCCCATTACACTCACGTCGGGGTCCAAATTAAGACTCTCGCGTGCTCTAGGCGCTAAAAAATACATTTAACCCCAATAAAAGATTATGGAGATTCAAACCCAAGCTTTGAGTGAGAAATTTAAATGTCTTGCCGTTAAACCAACCCCCTATTGGTGTTCACTTGTAAGTTTAAGTTGTTAAAATAAAACGATTGTCATTTTGCTACTCTTGTTCTCATAAAAGAAAATCAACTTCGTTGTTTGGTATAAACTAAGTAAGTGCATTTATTTAGATTATATTATTTCTCTATTTTTTTACATATCTTTTTTTAAAAAGTTAAAAAATATATTTATTTAGATCATTGCAAAGAAAAACTTATTTTAAAACAATAAAGTTAATTTATAAGTCGTTAATCAAAGGAAGTTAAGATTCTGACTAGTGCCTTGTGCGTGGTACTCATAATTGTGCCACATGTTCATATTGATATACATATATATTTATATATATATATATATACACACACTAATGTATGCCTGTAATATTTGGATCAAAATATAATTGTACGTATCATGTTAAAATTTATAAAGTTGGTAGCACCTGATAAAAGATCAAGTCAGCACTCTTACCATTAGTTTGTGGCTAACATCTTCTACACTGGTGAGTGTCGTAATATCCCGAACCACAAATATCTTATTGAAATAACATAACACAGACAACATAGATTAGGCCAAATGCAAAGTATAACCTGACAAATAGTAGAAATTGTTTACATATATTAAGATATGGTAATCAAATATCAAAAAATAATTTTCCAATGAATCTGAAAAAAGCATTGACACCTCTCTACATCGCGGAGGGAGCCCCAATATTGAATTTTTTGCAACAAAAAAATAGACAATCTATATATCAAAACACACAAATCATCATCCTAAAACAGTGAATTTTGCAATGAACTGTAAATTGAAAAACTAAATACTATCATCAAGAAGAAATCAACTCTATGACATAGCATCCCAACAATATAGCAATACATTTTTCATAAAACCGCGTATGAAAAACTGCTTAAGTGGTGAAATTTAATATTATAAAAAAAAATTCTTGCAATTCATCTAATTTGTCAAATTAAGGTGAAAATCATCAATTACATCAACTATAGACAACTTTAGAATAAAAATTATTGTTTTACAAAATAGCCAAATTGAAAAGATTTTAAAGTAATCCAATAGCCATCAACTGTTGTTAGTATAAATAGCTAAAAGAAAATATATAGTAAGAAGAGTAAATTAAATTAGAAAAATTGTAAATAGGTGATAATTTCACAAAATATTTAAAAACTCACACTAATTTGTAATTTTCCCAATGAAATAAGAAGATGAGTAAAGATAGCCTATAATATAGTTTGGTGCAAATCTCCATCGTCCTATGAAAATAAAAGAAAAGAGAATTTTATTAGAAGACAATTAGAGGGGAAAAAATTGTATCTAAAAAAGGGAAGAAAAAAAAAAGAAAAAAGAGACAACTTACATGTCCAAAGTAAAAAATCAATTCAATTAAAAAAAAGACAATTTTTTTAGGTACCACGTGGAGAACTCAATTGTAATAAACCGATTCAAAATAAAAGATTAAGTCATCACTCTTACCATTGGTTTGTGGCTAACACCTGATACATTGGTGACTGTCACAGTACCCCAAACCAAAAATATTTTATTGAAATAACATAAAACAGACAACATGAATTAGGCCAAATGAAAAGTATATTAAAATACGAAAATCAAATCTCACAGAATAATTTTTCAATTAATCTGAAAAAAGCATTGACACCTCTCTACATCGCAGAGGGAACCCCGATATTGAATTTTCTACAACAAAAAATAGAGACACAAATAGTCACCCCAAAACAGTGAATTTTGCAGCCTCTGTAAATTAAAAAACTAAATGCATCATATCTTCTAGAAGAAATCAACTCTATGCGATAGCATCCCAACAATGTAGCTATACAGCTTAAACGATGAAAAACATCCCAACAATGTAGCAATACCGCTTATGAAAAACTATTTAAACGGTGAAATTTAATTTTATAAAAAATCATAAATTACATCAACTATAGACAACTTTCGAATAGAAATTTTTTCTTTAAAAAATAGTCAAATTAAAAAGATTTAAAGTCATCCAATAGCCATCAACTGTTGCTAGTATCAATACCTAAAATAAAATGATCTTAACATGTATTTGTGTGTATAAAAGATAACTTGTTATCACATGAACAAAAGAATATTTTGTAATCCCATACATACTAAAGAGGAAACGAGCTCAAGTATCAAGTATAAACTAAATATTTAAAGGGAAAATTTTTTTTGAAGGGAAGGGCCAAAAAAAACTTGAATGTGATTCTTTTACGATGAAATCATGAAAATGTCCTATTTATACCCAAAAGACAGTATAAGTTGATTTTACTATTATCCAATACTGTCAATTTAACTGAATTGAATCAATATGACAAAGACATGAGTTATTGCACATTGTTGTCCTATGCATTTTGTTAGTTTCTTTAGATCAAGAATCAAACCATCTAATTCAAGCAATTAATCAAAACCACACACATAATAATATTAATGAATCTTACCATTTTTCTTTCAAATTCTTAGATATGCCACATCACCCTAACTTGGCAAAGGATGCAAATGAGTAGAAACATATGTAGTAGTAAAGTCAACAAATATATACTTTTGCACCTGAAGTGGACAAATAGATAGAAAATATATATATATATATATATATATATATATATATATATATATATATATTTTATTGAAAGTCTCACAATCTCACAATTTCATCAAGTCAAACTCAACCAAGTAAAACTCAATCTCACAATTTCAGAAGCTATGAAATTATCTTCTATTTTTTTCAATAATCAAACAACCAGAGAAGCCAAAAAAAAAAAAAAAGGAGTCCAAAAACCGACATATTTGAGAGCTCTAAACAGCAAGTCCTAGACGGTAGATGATAAAACACATTATCAGGAACTTATTAAACACATAAACTTAAATCCCATTATATCTCATAAACTTCAATCTCATCCCATTTAGACTGTAGAACTTGAAACACTTACAATCTATATAAATATAACAAATGACGGTAGAGTACAAAAAAAATAGCCCAAATGGATTGTAAGTTAATTTTTAGGTTGCTAAGGGCATTTTGAGCCAATATGTTGTCGTTTTGAGCCAACTATCATGGATTCCATTATTTGGACCCTTTGGCTTGCTAGGAATGAATTAATATTCAACCACAAACAACCAGTATGCTGCAAAATTGTGAAATATATCAAAATTAGAATTACATTTTAGGTAAATGGGTGGGGCAATCTCCATCATCGCAACATTAATTTGTAGCTTTGTTTTTGTTGCTTCAGTTCTGTTTTTGTGTTCTTCAAACCATGATTCAATGATATAAAAACTGTGATTGATCATTAGACAGCTTAGTAGGTTCACATTGTATTTTGCTAAGTTCAGTTCTGTTCTCAGTCCTCAGTTCAGTTCTATCAAGTTATATATATATATATATATAAAACTGCATTGTGTCACCACTGCCAGTCACCTCACTAGCCAGCTAAAAGAATCTCATCTGTCTCACCATTCTCTCTTTCTTAATGCAAAAGAGAGGTGATATTTCTTTGTTTAACATCCTCACTCTAATAGCAAGATATCACGCCTGCATTTTTGACTTTCTAATAAATCAACATGTTATCCATCAAGGCAAGCTTCCATTGGCAAGGGCAAATGTGGTGTTGGGTGGAAGGTCAGGAAATGTCGTGATTTTCATGTAAATATTTTATGAAATTGATTAGATTTAAATGTGTTTTTGAATGGTTTTTTATTTCAAAAATATTAAAATGAGTTTCTGAAGGGGTTTGTTTCTAAAGCCAATCTTCATGTAATGATTTTAGAATCCCACTCTTTATTTAACTACCAGTTTCATTATCTTTGATTTCATTATTCTATGTCATGGATAAGGTATTTGGCTGTTGGAAGACTGTTGATACAAAGAATTGTTGGTGGGAATTTTATTTTTGGGTGGACAGGGTATTTTCTGAAATTGTTAATACTAAGTTTTTTGAGCCTACCCTTGCAGGCTGTGCAAAGGAATATATGCTTTTTTTGCTACAGCTCTTTGGTGCTACTGACTGTGTTCATGGTCCCTGAACAGGTTGTGTTGCATATGGTTTCATGGTTGTGATATAACAACAGGCTACAAACTTTGCTTACATATGGTTTCCTTGTTTGTGATACATTGATAACTTCTTCTGGTTGCCTTGTTTAGATTGCTATTATATCTTGGGCAGGTTTTTTCCTATTTATGTATAGATTTTGTTAGGGCCTAGTGTATGCCCCCTGTACTTGTGTAAGTTTTTTGTCTTTATTTTATGAATAGGAAATATAGAAATATTTTCAAACCCTACATTTTACAAAGGGGATAGGATTGTATCCTGTTGTGCACAATATTCTGCATTTGGAAGGATGAAATATGAGAAAATAAAGATGATCTTCCATCATAGTAGGTGTTGAAAACCTTGGCGGATAAATTTAAAGGAGAATTGATGAATGCTTTGTCCAATTTGGCTTCAAAAGTCATTGTTTGACCCTAATAAATTATTAAGTGTTGACATGTTTCATTGTCATGAAAGAGTGGAGGATCCTCCACTTCTAAGGGAATCAGAGATGAGCCGGACTCCTTAAAAGACATGTTTGAAAATGCTGAAATTATTGCTTTCCAATTCAATAATAAAAGGACCATTAGGTTAAAAAACCTCAAAGACAGAGGATCAGACGATAATGACGACCAAACCACTTGATAAAATGCAGGTGACTCGTTGAATTTACGTTCCTTGTGGATGCTAAAAATTATAAGCCTTTTGTATCCTAGCTTTCTCATTACTTGGAACCCTAAATAATAAAAGACCTATAGTTTAGTAAAAACCCCAAATAGAATGAAAGGATCTAGCAATTTAAAATACAATTCCATTTTGTTTTTCAATTTATTTTACTGCAGAGCCTACTAAATGAAAGGAACCTTTCTAATATGAACAAAATCAAAACAGGATGAAAGGAACCCTTTTAATGCAGGTGACTTGTTGAATTTATTTTACTGCAGAATGAAAGGAACCCTTCTAATATGAACAAAATCAAGTGAAACCCATTTCAGACCCAAAACTTTTTAAAAATTTAAATTTAAATCCATTTAAGAAACTGTGTGGGTGAAAATCTAACCACACTGCCTGCTTAGTGATCAACTGGAGAGCACAGGTAGAATAGATGGCTTCAGTAACCTGTAACAGAAAGAAAAGGCTCCGGCGGTGGTTCTTCCACCCGGGGGCACTCCGACGATCAAGCCAGTATATCTCTCAAAGATAATCAAGTGCTAAACTTAATATTCAAAACATAAATTGCATACCTTAGACCCACGGGGGTGCCTCTCTTTTATAATATATTCAATCCAAGTCCTACTAGAAGTATGACTTCTATGAACTCCAATTCAGTGCTTACTTTGGACTCTTTAAGAGATAAAGATAAACTCCCTAAGAGCTTTATCCTTATCTTGGTTAAGTCCCCTCTTCGTCTTAGGACTCTTGTCCCTTATTCGCTTATCTCGGATTCCGATATCTTCGGAGTTAACCTCGACCTTGCCAAGATCATCTCGGCGTCACGACCAGGACACGTGGCACCTCGGCTGACACGTCGGCGTCATCATGCCACGTGTTGGTATTCAGAAAATATATCCCCACAACTGCCCCCTAGGTTCTATTACCTCGGCATTCTGAGGTGATGAAACCTATATCGATATTTCGACATTTCTTTTCTGAGTAATGGCTCAAAAACTGTTTAGCCGAGATAATCCACTTCCAGCCGATGTATTCTCTTCGGAGAACAAGGTTTCGAACGTACTCTCCCATGCGCATGAGCTGTCATGCATATCTAACCGTTCCTTTCACGTGTTTTGTCTTCATTGGAGCGTGTCTGTGACGCGCCTGAAAGCTGTCTGTCATTCGTCTGCGCCGTCTGACGCGTGCGTTGCTCTAGGCGTAATAAATGCCCTATTTTTGCCGCCGTTTCACGTTTTTGACAAAACTTTTCCTTGCCTCTTTCTTTCTTCACTCTTTCATTCTGATTTTCTTGCTCTTTCTCTCTCCGAAAGCTTTTTTTCTCTTCGAATCTGCCATTGCTTCAATCTCTCTTTTGAAATTGTCTTTAATCTTCCATTCTTGCAAAGCTTTCTTTGCTGTCACAACCGATTTCTGATCTCGGCGAATATTGCCCCGGCTTCATTTGTTCTGGTAAGATTCTGTTCCTTTCACTCTTAGTTCTCTTTATGTGCTTTCGTCTGCCTGTTGTCATTATTGCTTTTGTTCAAAGCCTTGGATTTGTTTGTATCTTGAATCGTGGCTACATCTTGAACACTTGCACTATTTCACCACTTTTCTTGCCACTGTTCTTAATTTTTTCACTTCTGTATTTCTTTCGTTTCTGAGAACTATACCTCTGTTCTTGAATCTGAAACTTCGTCTTTGTTTTCTGTTTTTCGTATCTGTCCCAAATTTGTGCCTTCGATCTTGATCTTCATAGTTCTTAGGCTTGGGATTTGTGTGTAGAACCTTTAAGTTTTAGGAAAAACTGAAACAAGCCTTATCAGTCCTTTCCTAGGCCTTTGTCGAGGTTTTTGCAATCCTTCTAAAATGCCCATCTTCTGAAACACACTCCTCTTTGTTTAGGCTGACATAATGGGTATGTGGAGGCATAGGGTAAATTCCCCAACAAAACTCGAATACTTTAGGCAGGAATTCTCTATCCCAGCCGATGTTCACCTTAAGCTAGCTGGGGATGATGATACCATCATGCCCACAGACCATACGATGCCCTTTCCTATAGTGGCCTTTACTGAATGTGGACTTCAGCTTCCACTTGATCCCTTGTTTCGTGAAGTTCTTTATTTCTACAAGCTGAACCCCATGCAACTTACCATCAACTCCTATAGGGTGATCAACGGTATTATAACTTTAGCTAGGCAGGAGAATCTTAGGATCACCCTGGCCGACCTTCAGTACTGTTATACAATGTGCCCCCTCAACCTGAAGGAAAGGGGCTTTGTTTATTACCTTAAGCCGAGGTCTACCGAGTTCAAAATTGTAGCCGACCTCCCAGACTCCAACAAGGGGGCTGGGGATGACTTTGTTATTGCTTCGGGAAATTGGGAATTTGGCCCAGACGAAGATGTCCATCTCTACCCTCTTCCTCGATCAGTTAAAGAGGGCAAGGGTAAGAGCCCAGTGCCAACACTTAATTGTTTTTATTTAAGTCTTTAAAATTTTGTCTGTTTCTAATGTTTGTTTACTTGTCCTGCAGATCTTCATCAACCACCAAAGAACTTCCGTCAATCCTTCTTTCCTGGAAAAGACTTAAAGAAGCTTCTTGGTCTTCCTATCCACAAGCGCAAGGCTCCCTCGTTGCTGAATTTCATTCCGACATACAAATCCACATTACCCGACGTCCCAAAAAGGAAGAAAAAGAGTCTTTCCCCACCTACTGCCACAACTGTAACCGCGTCTTCATCCCGAACAGATCAAGGATCCACCTCTGACCCAGCCGATCTTTCATCCACTTCGGCCCCCTACTTAATACCAATTCCAGAACGTAAACGTCGACGAAGACTTGTAAAGACTGCAGAGATGGTTCGTCCAAGGCCTGTCGTTCAAGATCTTCTTGCCGACCTTCCAACCGACGCCGATGTTGTACCATCGCATGCGATGCCCCCACCAAAGCCGAAGAGAGTAAAAAAGGCTCAGCCCAAAGCCAAGGCCACTGACGCCGAGGCTGAGGATGCTTAGCCGATCTCTCGACTGGCCGAGAGCAAAAAGACTACCTCTGCTTCCACAAAAAGATCCGCTGAGACCCAACCCTCAGGGTCTACACAATCAAAAAAGCCGAGGTCATCGTCTGCGACGACCTCGGCGTCCAAGAAGCCCGACGTTCCATGGGCCCCTCAACTAACTCTGGAGGATAGGCCTATTATGGCTAGTGAAAGTGCCGACGATATCAACGTTGGTGTTGCCCTCAGCACTGCTCTTCTCCTTCCGCAGGATTTGGAACGAAATGCTGAGCTCAGTGAGTATGAGAATTACGCTCTCATGCTCCAACACTCCGTTCAAGTAAGTGTTCCTGTTTGCACTTGTGATTTTTCCTTCTGTTTCTTACTGAGAATATTTTCTAATACTTCTGTTTTTCTTCAGGCCATTCAGCACGCCCATTCATTTTCAATGCAATCTTTTGAAAATTGGCAAAGATTGGTTGATATGAAGAGGGAAGCATCTTCCCTGAAGAAAGAGATCAAATCGCTTGAATCAAGGATGAAAAAACTGGAGGATCAGGCCGAGACGGCTACTAAGGCTCAGCAGATGGCCGAAGAGAAAGCGGAGTCTGCTGAGGCTATCCGAAAAGTAGTTGAAGCTGAGAAGAAGGAGGCCGAAGTGAAAAAGGCCCAGGCTGAGAAGGAGCTCCAGCAGGCTTTGGCCACCAAGGAGGCCAAAGTCAAAGAGGCTGATGAAAAGGCCTACGCCCAGGGTATGGCCGACGTCACAGAAGATTATAAACTTCAAGTCAGGCAGGCATGCAACAGGGGATTTTCCCTTGGTTGGATGTCCGTGATAAAAAAACTTGATCTCCCTGTTGACTCGCCCTTTCCTAATGCCGATGCCATTCCTTTACCATTTCCTCCTCCAAGTCAAGTTGAAGACGAATCAGAGGCTGAGGCTGATGCCAAGGATGAGGATGAAGGGAAAAATGATGATGAGGCCTTGGTGAGAAAACCCAAGGATGCTACTGAAGCTAAGTCCCCTCCTCCTGCTGAGCAAGTGATGGATTTAACCTTGGATGAGGAGGGTGATGAAGTTGGGGAGGCACCCAAGGAAATTGCCATCGGGCAGCTATCATCCGACCTTCTTTTAGCTGAAAGAAATCTGGACAATACGCTGGCTGAGATTGATGCTGAGATTGAAGCGGAAAAGATTGCCGAGGAGGTTCCACCAGAATCGTCTGAGGTCCCAGTCCCTGCAGCTGCTAATACTGAAGAGTCTTGATTTAAAATGTCCTTTGTACTTTTTCCTTCTTTTTCTACACTTTGCACTTTGTACTCTCTTTTAATTTCTGGACAATGCAAAACTCCTTCTTATGGCCGACGTAGCTTTTTTAATATGTAACTGCAACTGTTCTTTCTATGGATGTTTTTAATCTTGTGATGTTCTGTTGATTGCTTCTCGGGTATAACTACAAAACTTTCACTTCGGCAAGATACTGACCTGCAAACCTTTCATAAATTTTAACAAGTATAAAACATATACTACTTAATGTAAACTTTGCACGTTTCTTCTCAAGTTTCAACAAGTATTAAACAGTGATCTCGGTCTAACCTACTTGTAAATTGCTACAAATTTCAACAAGTGTTTAAACAATATACTTAGCCTTTACTTCAACCTGTAAATTTCTGCATACCTCAGCGGGTGATCATATGTCGGTTTAACATAAACTTGTAAATTGCTACAAATTTCAACAAGTGTTAAGCATCTTCCTTAGGTTTAAGCAACCCTCATATTGCTATGAGAACTTAAGCAATAACCTCGGCCTAACTTCAACATGTAAATTGTTACAAATTTCAACAAGTAAAGATAAGGAATCGGCTTAATTCCGACTTGTAAATTGCTACAAATTTCAACAAGTGAATTAAGGAATAATCTCGGCTTAACTTCAACTTGTAAATTGCTACAAATTTCAACAAGTGAAAATAAGGAATCAGCTTAATTCCAACTTGTAAATTGCTACAAATTTCAACACGTGAATTAAGGAATAATCTCGACTTAACTTCAACTTGTAAATTGCTACAAATTTCAACAAGTGAAGATAAGGAATCAGCTTAATTCCAACTTGTAAATTGCTACAAATTTCAACAAGTAAATTAAGGAATAATCTCGGCTTAACTTCAACTTGTAAATTGCTACAAATTTCAACATGTGAAGATAAGGAATCAGCTTAATTCCAACTTGTAAATTGCTACAAATTTCAACAAGTGAATTAAGGAATAATCTCGGCCTTTTCTTTGCCCCCAATGTGAACCTGAGTTTGACTTGGGTTCACATTAATTATGTCTTTAATAAACATCAATGCATAACTTTATCAATCATATGTGTTGAAGGAATTCTGAAAAGACTTTATTGATGATATCGGCCAAAAAATGATGCACATCTAATGATAGAAAAATTTCAAATTACAAGTATTCCAAGGTCTGGGCAATGCTTTGCCCTCATTGTCCTCAAGCCGATAAGCTCCATTGCCTAATACTGAAGTAATTCTGTAGGGTCCTTCCCAGTTTGGGCCAAGCTTGCCTTCCCTGGGATCCTTCTTGTTCCCGACGACTTTTCTCAGGACTAGGTCGCCGACTTGAAAATCTCTTGGATTGACCTTCTTGTTGTAAGCTCTGGCAAGCTGTTGCTGGTATACTGCAAGCTGAATTGCAGCTTTCTCTCTTCGTTCTTCCAACAAATCCAGATCTCGGGCTAAGAGTACGTCATTGGTGCCATTCTCTACTCCCTGGGTTCTGATCCCTGGGATGCCGATCTCCAATGGGATGACTGCTTCTGTGCCATAAGCCATGGCAAAGAGGGATTCTCCTGTTGATCTTCTCGGCGTAGTCCGATATGCCCAAAGTACGTTGGGCAACTCGTCTACCCACTTTCCTTTTGCTGCCTGCAGCCTCTTCTTTATTCCATCCAGAATTACTTTGTTGGATGCCTCTGCTTGCCCATTGCTTTGAGGAAAACTTGGTGTTGAGAAATAATTCTTGATTTTGAATTTTGCACAAAAGTTTTTGATGAGTTTGCTGTCAAACTGTGTTCCGTTGTCGGCAACTATTGCTCTTGGAATCCCAAATCTGGTGATAATGTTTCTCCATATAAAATTCTTGACGTCCACATCTCGGATTTTGGCAAGAGGTTCTGTCTCTATCCATTTTGTAAAGTAGTCTGTTGCTACCAGCAAATATTTTCTCTGTCCAGTTGCCTGGGGAAGTTGTCCAACCAGATCCATGCCCCATTGGGCAAACGGCCAAGGGCTGGATACTGGGTTCAGGTCAGCAGCTGGCTGATGTATCAAAGGTGCAAACCTTTGGCATTGTTCGCACTTCTTCACATAGGCTTCGGCATCCTTTTGCATGTAGGGCCACCAATACTTCTGGGTAATGGCCCTGTGGGCTAATGATCTGCCCCCAGCATGGCTTCCACAAATTCCTTCATGAATTTCGTAAAGAAAATCTTCAACCTGCAAAGGGTGTACGCACCTTAAAAGCGGCCCAGTGAAGGACCTCCTGTAGAGATGGCCTTCTGCTGTTAGACTGAATCTGGCCGACTTCAGTCTGATTTTATGTGCTTCCTTATGGTCTTCTGGCAGCTTCCCCTCTTTTAGGAATGCAATGATTGTATCCATCCAGCTTGGTCCCAAGTCCACGCACATTGCTTCTTGTTCGGTGCTCTGTTTATCTATGCTCGGGGCCGACATGTAGTCGATCATAATTGTCCTTGTTTTTCCAGTTTGAATTGAACTGGCCAGGTTAGCCAACGCGTCGGCGTGGGTGTTGTCATCTCGGCTAACTTGGAGTAATCTGCAGTTCTGAAATAGGGCTGCCAATCTGATGACTTCCTTTGCATATGCCGACATTCTTTCGTCCCTGGCTGCAAATTCTCCTGTTGACTAGTTAACAATGAGTTGTGAATCACAAAAAACAATTACCTCATCTGCTTCTGCTGTTGCTGCCAGCTTTAGCCCTGCAATTAATGCTTCATATTCTGCCTCATTGTTTGAGGCTTTGAACCCCAAACGGATGGACTGTTCTACTATTTCTCCATCTGGAGATATCAGCAGTACTCCTGCCCCTGCTCCCTGGCGGTTTGAACTTCCATCGACGAATAGTCTGAATGAATCGCCAATGTAGATGCTGCAGGGTTTGAGCTTCTCCTTCTCTTGTTTTTTTGTCTTTGGCTGGGATTCTTTTTGCTTGTTGGGACAATGCTCATCTTGGCTCGACGGAGCCCGATGTGCGATGGTTTCAGGTGTGAGTTCTGCGACAAAGTCGGCCAAAACTTGGCCCTTTATTGCTGTTCTCGGCCTGAACTCCAGGTCAAACTGGCCCAGGGTTACTGCCCATCTTGCTATCCTTCCTGTTAAGTCTCCTTGTTGCAACAAGGATTTCAGTGGGTGCTCTGTTAGGACCACAATCTTGTGTGCCTGAAAGTAATGGTTCAACTTCTTTGAAGCCATTACTAAGGCCAGCATTAATTTTTCCAGTGGTAGGTATCTTGTTTCTGCGTCGGCCAAAGTTTTACTTACATAATAAACTGCCTTTTGCTCCCCTTTTTCCTCTCGGATTAGTACTGCACTGATTGCGTGTTCTGAGACTGCTAAGTACAAAAACAGTTCCTCCCCTGATACCGGGTTGGAAAGAACCGGAGTTGTAGTCAAGTACTTTTTTAGGTCGGTTAAGGCGGCTTCACATTCTTCTGTCCATAGGAAGTCTGTGGCTTTTTCACCAGGTTGAAGAAGGGTCTGCACTTATCTGAGCTTCTGCTGATGAATCTGTTTAGGGCTGCGGCCCTTCCAGTAAGCATTTGAACTTGCTTTGCCGATGTCGGGCTCTGTAGTTCCAGGATGGCCTTGATTTGGTCTGGGCTTGCCTCAATGCCCTTTCTTGTTACCAGATACCCCAAAAATTTACCTGATCCAACTCCAAAGGCGCACTTCGAGGCGTTGAGTCGGAGCCGATATCTTTTGAGTATGTTGAAGACCTCTTTTAGGTCGGCAAGATGACCCTTTGATTCCTTGGTCTTCACGACCATATCGTCGATGTAGACTTCTACTGTTTTGTCAATCAGGTGCTTAAACATCTTTGTTACTAACCTCTGATAGGTTGCTCCTGCGTTTTTCAACCCAAAAGGCATTACCTTGTAACAGTACAGGCCTTTAGGGGTGATGAACGCGGTCTTCTCCTAGTCTGGGGGGTACATGGCAATCTGGTGGTACCCTTTGTATGCATCTAGAAAACTCATCCTTTCATGTCCTGAAGTAGCATCTACCAGTTAGTCGATCTTGGGCAGAGGAAAGTTGTCTTTGGGGCAGGCTTTGTTAAGGCTGGTAAAGTCTACACAAACCCTCCATTTGTCATTCTTCTTTTTAACTACTACTGTGTTGGACAGCCATGTTGGGTACTGAACTTCTCGGATGGCCCTGGCCTCCAGGAGTCTGTCTATCTCTTCTTCTACTACTTCGACGTGTATCAACGTCGGTCTTCTGGCTCGTTGAATCACAGGTTTTGCCGACCTGTCGACATTTAGCCTGTGGCAAGTGACCTCGGGGTCAATGCCAGGCATTTCGTAAGGTGTCCAGGCGAACACCTCTATGTTTGCCCTCAAAAAATCTTCCAGTTCTCTCTCTTCTTCTCTAGCTAAGCCTGAGCCGAGAAGAAAGAAGCGCTCTTCGTCGCCCTCTTGGACGAAAACTTTTTTTAGTGCCTCTTCACTCTTTTCGGCTGGTTCTTTCCCGACGTCTTCTAGGACCTCCATGTCCTCATCTTCAACTTTTGCTTTCCTTGGCTCCCGTATACTACAGGTGGACTTCATTGCTGTCATGGAGCAATTTTTTGCTTGCAGTTGATCTCCTCTGACTTCTTCAATCCCATGCTCTATTGGGAACCGTAGTAGTTGATGCAACGTTGAGGGAACTGCCCCCATTGCATGCAACCACGGCCTTCCCAAAATGATGTTGTATGGTGAGGGCCTGTCAATTACCAGAAATTCCGTCTTGATCTTCTTAGTGCCGGCTTGTACTTCCAAGCTTGTTGCGCCCAGTGGCCATGTCGGCGTTCCATTAAAGCCGACCATCGGGCCGCTGGATTGTTCTAAGTCATCAGGGTGAAGGCCCAGCTCCTTGTAACATCTGACATACATGATGTCACAAGAGCTGCCTTGATCTATTAGAATGCGTTTCACTTGGCACTCCCCTACCTGGAGGGATACTACCAAGGCATCATTATGCGGATGTTGGACCAATTCCAGGTCGGCTTCAGTAAAGGCTATCATCGGTCCTTGGCATTCTTCTGGCCGATGTCTCTTCTCCCCGACTTGGTAGACATGCTGTAAATGTCTTACCCTCTGGGTCTCCCCTCTGACTTCGTTTTCGTTGACCCTTGAGTGGATCACATTAACTACCCTCGGTCCTCCTGCTTGTGGTAGCTGTGCTGGGAGAGGCGGTGCTGTTGGTGCTTGAGGCAACCTTGCCTGTTCTTCCCTTGTCCTGGCTTCATTGACCAGGTCCCTCAGAAGGCCTTGTCTTACCAGGTCCTCTAAGTGTGCTTTCAAGGCTTTGCAACCTTGAGTTGGGTGCCCTTCTTCATTGTGGTAGGCACAACGTCTACCATCGTTCCTTCCCATGAATTCCCCTGGTGCTCTTGCCGGAGCCCTGAAATAAGGTTGGTTTCGAATTTCATCTAGGACTTTATGGATTGGGATTCGGAATACCGTCGTTACCGCCTGTTTACTTCTCAACTCTGTTTCTTGTTTGGTCGGCCCATACCGTCGTTACCGCCTGTTTACTTCTCAACTCTATTTCTCAACTCCCCAATTTTTTCCTGCTGTCCGTTACTGGCCATCTATTCTTCCTTCGTTCCCACAGACGGCGCCAAATTGTGTGGGTGAAAATCTGACCACACTGTCTGCTTAGTGATCAACTGGAGAGCACAGGCAGAATAGATGGCTTCAGTAACCTGTAACAGAAAGAAAAGGCTCCGGCGGTGGTTCTTCCACCCGGGGGCACTCCGACGATCAAGTCAGTATATCTCTCAAAGATAATCAAGTGCTAAACTTAATATTCAAAACATAAATTGCATACCTTAGACCCACGGGGGTGCCTCTCTTTTATAATATATTCAATCCAAGTCCTACTAGAAGTATGACTTCTATGAACTCCAATTCAGTGCTTACTTTGGACTCTTTAAGAGATAAAGATAAACTCCCTAAGAGCTTTATCCTTATCTTGGTTAAGTCCCCTCTTCGTCTTAGGACTCTTGTCCCTTATTCGCTTATCTCGGATTCCGATATCTTCGGAGTTAACCTCGGCCTTGCCGAGATCATCTCGGCGTTACGACCAGGACACGTGGCACCTCGGTTGACACGTCGGCGTCATCATGCCACGTGTTGGTATTCAGAAAATATATCCCCACAGAAACAAAACCTATTTCAAAAATGAAAACTCATTTCTCATTTTAAAATCAACGCAACCAAACACCCACATGTCAGAAATATCCAGATTCAACAAAAATAACCAGATTAAAAAATATCTAGACTCAACTTTACAAACCCACAAAAATATCCAGGTTCAAGCAATCAGAAAGAACCCAAACCCAAAAAAAAATCATGAATTGCAAAAGTTGAAAGTTTTAGTTTACCTTGCAAGAGGAGATAGACGAAAGAGGAGAGTGAGAGCAGATGAGGTGGTCGGTGGTGTTGTCGAGAGAGGATGACACAGAGAGGAGAGGTGGTCGGTGGTCGTCGGCGTCGCGATGGTCCGTGATCGTCGCACAAGATGGGCTCCGATGTACGTAGAGAGAGAGAGCTCAAAAATTGAAATCAGAGAGAGAGAGAGAGAGAGATTTTCTTCAATTTACGTTTCGGACCGTTAGATCTTGATGGTAATTGATCTCAACCGTTGATGCTCAAAGGGCATTTGGGCAGGAAATGAAGACATCTCAACCATCGAAGTTTAAATGAGGCAATTTAAACCATTGGATCAAAATGTATCTCTAAGACAAATTAGATATTTTCAAAAACCCTTCTCCCTTATTATATAGATATTTATGTTATTTCCTCTCTCCCAAAATAATGGTCTCTTTTGAGAAATTTAACTTTTTTTGGTAGTACAATTATTGCACTTTAAAAAAATTAATTTTCTAAAATTACCTTTTGATAGTACATTTTTTGAGAAATATCAATGTCATAATTGTATTTTTTATGTTGTCAATGAATTTTAAAAAAGGGCAAAATAGGAAATTTATATTATTTTTACGGCAAACTTCACTTTACCCCCTATGTTTTAGGCCAGGTGCAGATTACCCCCATGACGTTCGAATATCACCACATAACCCCCATGTGGTTAATGGATTAAAGTGCACAGTTAGCTTTTACATCTATTCTAACAAGCTGTGGAGTACACGTGAGCAATGTGTAATTGGGCATGGAAAGATGATTTTTCATCCGAATTAAATGACTAAAATGCCCTCATCTTCATCACCAATTTTCAAAGCAGCCTTTCTTCTTTATTTTTCAAAACCCAGATCTGGAAATCTCTACTGAGAAGGAAAAAAAAAAGAGAGAAAAGAAAAGAAAAGAAAAGTAAAATTATAAACTCCTCCCATCGATAGCTCCATGATCACACCACTTCCACCAGTAGCACCATGGATTCACGTGTAAAAAATAAGTTGTCAGATTGTTGAATGTTGTCAGATCATGTGTATATATATACAGGGCCGGTCCTGGCCTAAGGCCGGTAAGGCTTGTGCCTTAGGCCCCACAATTTTGGCCCGAAAGTAGGGCCCCCAAATTTGATAAATTGTTGTAGGCCCAACTCTTTTTTTGTTTTTTTATTTTAGGATCAATTTAAAAGGCCCCAAAATGTTTTATTGGGCCCGTATATGATTCAGCCCATATTTATGTGATTGGGCTCATATTTATTAAAATGAAAATATATTAAAAAAAAAAAACAAAAAAAGTGTTTGGGCCCAACCCAAACCATACATACAATATACAACATTGTTCACTTCAGTGCACTGCTTCTGCTTTTAATCTCTCTCTCTTTTTCACGAAGTGATGAAATGAAGACGAAAATATGTACAAGTTGAAGGCAGACGCAGAGCACTGAGCACAACATTGTGAGCGACTCATTCTCTCTCTTTCACACACTCCTCTAGCCGCCAGCGACTCACTCTCTCTCTCATGGTAAGTCCTCTGTCTCAGTATCTAATTTTATTAAATAAAGTTGCCCTAATTTTTTTTTCTACATTCTTCCTCTATCACTTAGTGGAATAATAAATTTGCCCTATTTTTTTTACCTTCTTTATCCATTAGATTTTAATGGAATAAATAATTTTTCCCTAATTTTTTTACCTAGGTATTTATCAGTTTTAATTGAATAATTTTTTCCTAATTTTTGCCCTAATTTTGTTTCATTAAATTATTTTTTTATAATTTATTTGCTATCAGATCAGTGGATTGTGATTTGTTTGTGGATTGAAGTGTTTGTGATATATGGATTAAAGTGTTTGTGATTATAGCCATGTTTCTTAGGAAGTATAGTTCTCGAAATGAAAAGAGAAAGAAGAGGATGAAAGTAGAACAATTAATTCAATCTCAATCGGGAGCACTTGATAAATATTTTGATACCAAGAAACAAGTAGATATTTTGGGTTCAAATGACAATGATGATGAAGATTTGGTAATTGAAGAACCTACTCATTGTGTGAATAATAATGAAAATGATAATTTAGTGATTGAACAACCTAGTGAACATATGAATGAGAATGAGAATGAAGATTTGGGAAATGTAGAATTTGGTGAAAGTGAGGATGCCAATGTTGAATGTGGACCTCTAAACATTTATGACCCTAGTAATTGGGACAAAATTGATCAAAATTTAAGAGATTTATTAGTTGAAAGAGGTCCTATAAGAGGTAATGGTGTGAATTTTCCTCTAGATGACAAAGATAAGCATTTTTCTTCTACATTTTACATGCGACAGTTACAAAATGGAGAGAAGCACGATAGATAGTGGCTAGTATATTCAGATGCATCAGACAAAGTGTTTTGCTTTTGTTGTAAGTTTTTTAAGCAAGATGGGAATAATATTCATTTGGCTACTGATGGATTGAAAGATTGGAAGAATATGGGCAACAGGCTTAGAAGTCATGAAACTAGTAATGAGCACTTTATTTGCATGAGCATATGGATTGAATTGGAAAGTAGATTGAAGAAGAATGAAACAATTGATAGAAGTGTTCAAGAACAAATCAACAAAGAAAGAGAACACTGGAGACAATATTACTAAGGATAATTGTTATTGTGATCATTCTTGCTAAAACTAATTTAGCTTTTCATGGAGACAATGAGAAGATCTATCAAGAAAGAAATGAAATTTTTTTAAGCTTAATTGAAATGCTTGTCAAATTTGATCCGGTAATGCAAGAGCACATTCAACGTATTCAAAGGAGTGAAATTCAGTACCATTATCTTGGTCACAAAATCCAAAATAAATTGATACAGATGTTAGCGAGTGAGATCAAGAGTACAATTGTGGCAAGAATCAAAGAAGAGAAATATTTTTCAGTTATTCTTGATTGTACTCCAGTAAAGGTAGCGAGCGAGATCAAGATGTTAGTCATGAAGAACAAATGTCTCTTGTGATAAGATGTGTAGATGTTTCAACTAAAGGTGTACAAAAAAGAGTACTTAAAATAAATCCAAGAGCATTCTATACGCCATGTGGGTGTCATAGTCTTAATCTTTCCCTTCATAATATGGCTACTTCTTATTCCAAAGCTATCTATTTCTTTAGAGTGGTACAACACATATATGCATTTTTTTCATCTTTTACAAAGAGGTGGAAAATTTTCAAAGACAATGTGGAAGGTCTCACACTTAAGTCATTATCACAAACTCGTTAGGAAAGTCGCATTGAAAGTGTTAAAGCTATACGGTATCAAGCTCCACAAATAAGAGATGCTTTAATTCAGTTGGAAAAAGAATCTGATGAGCCCAATACAAAGTGTGAAGCTCAATCCTTAGTTACATTTGAAATTGAGAACTTTGAGTTTTTGCTTGGCATGATTATCTGGCATAATTGTTTGCTATCAATTTTGTTAGCAAGACATTTCAAGCTGAAGACATGCATATTGATGTTGCTATACATCAATTAAAATGACTCATTACATTTCTTGAAAAGTATAGAGAAACTGGATTTTTGGAGGCCATGATTGAAGCTAAAGAAGTTGCAATTGTAATCGAGATTGAACCTACATTTTGTGAAAAGTGTGTCATTCATAGAAAAAAAACATTTTGATGAGAATGTTAGTAGAGAGGTTGCACAATCAGCTGAAGAATCCTTTAGAGTTAATTACTTCATATATATAATAGATCAAGCTCTTTTTTCACTTAAGAGTAGATTTGAACAATTTCAAATATATAAAGAAACTTTTGGATTTTTGTTTGATTTGAAGAAGTTAAATTCTACCAATGATGAGTGCTTGAAGACTTATTGTGCTAATCTTGAAGACTTTTTGAAACATGATGAACTTATGGATGTTGATGGGAGAAATTTATTTTTTTGAGTTGAAAGTCTTCAAAGAAGTTTTGCCAAAAGAAATCAATAGGCCAATTGAGGTGATGAATTATTTGAAATTAATTAATGGTTGTTTTCCAAATGCCTGGATTGCATATAGAATATTGTTGACTATTCCAGTTACCGTTGCCTCTGGAGAAAGAAGTTTTTCAAAGTTAAAATTGATCAAATCCTACCTTTGATCAACAATGTCACAAGAAAGATTGAGTGGATTAGTTATATTGTCTAATGAAAAGGATTTGGTAGATAAATTAGATTATACGAATTTAATTAATAATTTTGCAGCTAAAAATGCAAGAAGAGTAGTATTTAAGTGATCTTTGGGTTAATTGTAAACTGGATATTGCTAAACTATAAAGCAACAAAAACAGCTTTTAATGTTTTTGAGTCATTGTACTTATTTCTTCTTATCTTAATATATGAAAATAAATTTTAATTTATAATTTTAATAATTATACGTGCAAGTATATTTAAATAAAAAATTTGTGGATACTTATCATTTTATATATAAATCTTTTGTTAAAAAAAAATATATTAGAGGGACCTTATTTTCATAATTTCCCTGAGACCCACAAATCTCAAGGCCGGCCCGGTATATATATGTTCACTATGCATCTATATATATATATCAGAAAAGCTTCATACCCCCACTGGGGGTCGACCCCCAGTGAGGTGTCGGCCCCGGATTGGTCCAAAAAAAAAAACTATTTTTTTTTTTTTTTTTTAAGTTTTCAGCCACTGGGGGCGCGCCACGTCACTTGGGGCGCGACCCCCAGTGGGTGTATGGATCACGGCTCATATATATATATATATATATATATATATATATATATATGTTTGTGTCAATCCTTTGACTAGTGATGGTGATTTTTGCCGTTGGATTGATTACCCAACTTCTACTCTCAGAAAAATACTCAATTTTAACATCGATTGAACAATCTAGGCCTCTCTCAATAGCTTTCAACCATAACTATTCTGCAACCAATTAAATATCTCTCACCAACAACTGGATCATATAAACCTTCCAGGAACAACTTCGAAATGTGTTTATAGGATTTCTCTGAAAATCTGAGGGATGCTTCTGTGAACATGAGATGGCAAATTTCAATTGAAACAAATCAAAGCCATTAATAAATAACTAAGTTTCCTATGTTTTATGGGTTGCCCAGAAGCAGAGTTGGCCTTGGGACAACCCTTTCCAGCAACGCAACTCCTCCTCCTCCTACGCCGTCGTCCACCATCGTACCACCGCCAGCGCCTCAAAGCCACCCAGCCGCGCCACCTCTCTTCCTCCTCATCCTTCTTATGTCGTCGAATCGCACCACTGGACCTCTCATCTTCCTCTTCTGCTTGGTGATCTGAAAACCCCCATGTAGGAGAAGAGATCTGAGACAGATCTGAAAGAGATCTAAGATAGAGATGGCGATCTGCGTCAGAAGTCGCCCGCTTTCTCGCCCCTCCTCCTCCTCCTCCTCCTCAACTATCATCGTCTTCGTTCTTGAGCTCATCGATGAGAACCGTGATCGGATACAGAGGCTCGTCGATCATAGGAAGGCGTAGAGGGTTGGGTAAGAAATGGTAAACAATGGTTATATATATAACGGCAAAATAGTCTTTTTGCTTCAGCCTTAACGGTATTAACTGTGTATTTTAATCCATTAATCATACAAGGTTTATGTGGTGATATTTAAACGTGGTAATCCACATCTAGTCCAAATCCTAGGAATAAAATGAATTTTGTCTTTATTTTTATACTTAATTTTTAAGAATAGACTAATATTTCAATATAATAAAAAATAAAATAAAATATTAATATTTTAAAACTGAGAAAGTAACGCTTCTCCTATTATTAAAGCAGGTCTTATTTTAATTTTCAAAATGCCATTACTCCAAAACAAATCAATTACTAATAAAAAAGTATAAAATTTATTAATTTGTATAATATTTTTTTTATGAGAAAACTTAAGAATTATAAAAAAAAAATTTATGAAAATGATCATGAAAGAGTTATGATCTTTAAATTACCTTAATTAATGTGTTGTATTTTATTCTAACTGTAATTTAAGAATTACAAAATTTTCATAATTATTTTTATAAAAAAATTTTCATCATACTTAACATTATTATTTTTTTATTATATAAACTCGTTCAAAATTAATGGGGGGTGATTGGGAAGTTGACAGAAATAGACGGCCATTCCTGCTTTGACAAATCACACGCTAATGCGCATGACATGAGTCCGACTACCCACATTTGCGTCATCATAGTTTTACACTTTTCTCTAAATTCTTTTTTATCTATTTATGTTTTAGAGTAATATAAAAACACATAAATTTACTCATATTACAAATTATTCTTTATAGTTTTAAAAATTACTTCATATTTCTTAAAAATTTTAATCTCATAATAAATAAATCCGTTTATTAATAATTCATCAAGTTAATTAATAATTTTTAATAATATTAAAATTTTATTTCAATTAATAATTCAGATAATATTATTATTATATAGGTCAACAATTAAAATTTTCACTTTTTTAATTAATTTTGTTAAATAAAAAATTTTGACAGGAAGGTATTTGTAATTTTTCAAATCACAGGGAACAATTCGTATTTTAAATAAACCTCAGAGGGTGTATTTATAATTTACCCTATGTTTTATTTAATTCATATTATTTTATTATATTTTAATAAATCTTATGAGTGACATAATTACTAAAATATTCCTAACAATATTCAAATTTACAGTGTGAACGTTCTGTGATGTGAATGTTCACACCATCAATGTGAATGTTAATATATCAATGTGAGCATTCACACGTCAATGTGAATATTCATATTACCAAATTGTTAACTGTTCAAAAAATATTTATAAGGATAAAAATGTCCATAAAATAGTTTAAATATGAGAATTAGGATTTGGTAAATCAAATGTTCAAATAATAAGATTTATTGAAATATATTAATAGCCAATAGACTAATTGGGATATAAATACTTGAAAAATGAATTTCTAATAAATCTCCCTAATTTTATTCTTTCAAATAATACATAAATTTTATATAAAATAAAATAAAATTACTTATAAATGTGACACTTATCAATACGATTAATGTAAAATAAATTTTAGGGAGCTTTTTTGATAATCTCATTTTTAAGAGTTTTATTCTATCAAATCCATATAGTTTTTGACTATTGCATTAAGTTCTATTTGAGGTAAAAAGACCAAAACACCCTAAATCTCTCATGCCTCCATTAATGTTGATATTTAATGTTGATTGTCATTATATCTTCACTCTAAAAAAATGCATTAACTACACACCACTATTTAATGTTGATATATATTACATACAAAAAATTAAACATGATTTTTTATTGATGACGTGAATGTGAATGTTCACATCAGATGACGTTGTAATAAATGTGATACTAAGGTTCACATGAGCATTGAATCAAATTACACAACTACAAACCTTAACTTGAATGAATTTTTTATTGTCTTGTCAATTACATGATGTTAATATTTATATTAAAACATACGAATGTGAACGCTCATATTATTACATGTTGTGAATAAGAATATATTGTCAATTAAAAATATAATGAACATTATTTTTAATGTGTTATCAGTTAAAATAAGAAGGTTCACATGTTGTGAACGTTCACATCACTACATTAGATGAAAGAGGATTTTTTAGAAAAGTGTTGTGAGCGTTTACATCAAATGAGAGATAATGTTCACATTATTTTTAATGTACAGTCAATTAAAAATATATTCACATCAAATGAGAGAGAATGTTCACATTATTTTAATGTGTTGTCAATTCAAAATATATTCACCTTATATAATAATATAAAATAATAACATCAATGTTATTTAATTTATAAAATTTCCTATACCTTAGTCATTTCCCTTCTCTCTCTTCCTCCAACATTAAATATCAATATTAAATACAAGGATATAAGAATCTAACAAAATAGTATAAATAAAGAAAAAAGACTTTATAGAATAAAACTATAAATACATTGGATTAAGTGGATCAAAAAATTCCTTCATGAACTTCTTGAATTAAAACACTTCTAAATGACATTTATTAATAAAAATTTCTAAATTTTATTTTAAATTTAAGTTTTCATTTATTAATATTATTAATTTTTTTTATTTATATACTTTTTAAATATAATAAAAATTATATATTTGTAATTCTTCACATACCTAATTCTCATTAATTCATTTCTTATATGTATATTGTCACTCACTTTCATTAGTATTGCCAATCTTTATGGGTGGAGAATCATCCACCTCCTATCTCATTCCGTCGCCCCACTATCCATTATCATTCTTCTCAACAAGGGTTATATGAAGATATATGATGAAATTAAATTTAACAAATTTATCAAAAAAATGTAAAAATTTAGGTTTCGTTTGCCAAGTTTAGAAAAAGTCAAAAAGTTATCAAAAAAGTTAAAAAATTATCACTGTTCACCCCAAAAAAGTCTAAAAAAATTAATATACAAATATTAATACAAAACAACTTTTTGCCCATCAACTGTACTGACGTCAAACCCACTGCAAACAACCAAAGAAAAAAAAAAGTTACAGGTTTAAATTCACTAAGTTAGATGGTAAAGTTGGCTCCGTAGGGGCCCACCATGGGCCCCGTTTTGATAATCCGAACCGTTCAATATGTAGAACTCGCCTAGTACTATATGGTTGTAAAAAATCACGTCTATCGGATATCGCTAACTACATAATCAAATCAGTTTTGTAAAAAAAGCTGAATGGTATTATAGTTAACCGTTGACAAAAAAAACTAACACGATTAGATAGCTATCGATATCCAATCAACGTGATTTTTTACAAGCATATAGTATTCGACGAGTTCTACACATTGAACGGTTCCGATTAGAAAAACGAGACCCGTGGTGGGCCCCCACGGGTCGAACAACACCATCTAATCAAAGGCCGAAAAGGAGGCAATCTTTTCCTATATATTCACCACGCCGACTGCACTGCAATCCGTATGGCGTACTACCCTATCTTCTCCTACACACTTCTTTATATAATTTTTTAATACATATTTTTTCATAAAAAGTCAAAAAGTTAACTCAAACATCCATATTTTTTTTCTCAACTTTTTAGTCCAAAAAAATAAAAAGTGCACTTATTTAGGACACCCCAAACAACCCGGGGGTTGTTTGGGGTGATCTAAATAAGTGCACTTTTTGACTTTTTATGAAATATGGGTTAGGTTTGGGTTGTGTTTGAAATGATATGTTAGAGAGATGATGTGACTTAAATAGATTAGTGAGTTTTTAACTTTTTTAAAACATGCCAAATCAACCCTTAATATATACTTTCAAGGTACATATTAAATTTTTTTAAAAACAATTTGTTAATAATTTTTTTTTAAAAAACATTAACAAGACCTAAAATGTTATAGAGATTAAAAGGTGATTTGAAATGATTTAAATAAGTGTATTTTTTGACTTTTTATGAAATATAGGTTGTGTATGAATTGGATTTGAAGTGATGTGTTAAAGAGGTGACATGACTTAAATATAATGATGCGACTTCGGCCTAGTTTGGCATCTCTAAAAAAATTCAAAAAGTAAAAAAGTTACTAAAAAAGTTAAAAAGTTATCATTATTCACAAATTAAAAATATAAAAAAAATAATTTATTACATATTTTAATACAAAGACGTGACTGGTACTGAGAATGGATGGAAAGTCTGTCAAAGGAAAAAAAAAAATTAGGTATATATATTTATTAAATTAGAGGGTAATGTTGGGCCAGTGGGGGCCCACCACGGGTCCCGTTTTGATAATCCGAACCATTCAATATGTAGAACTCGTCGAGTATTATATGCCTGTAAAAAATCACGTTAATCTGATATGGAGAGCTATATGATTAAATCAGTTTTGTATAAATAATAGATGGTGTTATAGTTAATGGTTGACAAAAAACTAACACGATCAGATAGCTATCGATATCCGATTCACGTGATTTTTTACAATCATATAATACTCGACGAGTTCTACATATTAAACGATTCTGATTAGGAAAACGGGACCCATGGTGAGCCCGCATGGACCGAACAATACCGTCCAATTCAAGCCCAAAAAGGAGGCAACCATTTTCTACCTCCTAACATCGACTACAGTGCCTAGGTACTGTAGAGGCTACTCAATCACTTCTCTTATACACTTATTTATATAATTTTTTAATATATATTTTTTCGTAAAAATTCAAAAAATTAACCTGAACATCCATTTTTTTCTCAATTTTTTAGTCTAAAAAAATAAAAAATATACTTATTTAGAACACTCCAAATAACTCTTTAAATAAGATAATGACTTTTTGATATTTTAATTTTTTTTTAAATTCTGACAAATAAAGCCTAAGTAATTTTTTTGTTTAAATATGATGTGAATGTGATCCTTGACAGCTACTACACTAGTGTAAGAAAAGTTAGTTGGATTTATTACTTTATATTTGATTTTTTTATTTAAAAGAAATCTATGTAGCCGACCACGTACCAGATATCATTCCAACGGTTCAGATCTCTCCTCTTCAGCCAATCGGATGGTACCAAGCTGGTCCTTATAACCGCATACTTATCCGCAAACAACGGTCCAAAAGCGTCCACGTGTCGTAGTCGATCGCGTTCTTTATAACCATGATCCGACGGACCACCAATCACTCTCTCTGTCTCTCTCTCTCTCTCTCTCTCTCAGCACTCTCGTCTTCAACACGCTTCTAGCCGGCTCAGTGGACTCTCGCCGGCGATTCTAGAATCTTTCAAACCCTTGTTTCTCTGCAACTCGAAGCCCTTTCGAACCCTCATTCTCTGCAGTTTCAACAATTTACTTCACGTTCTCGCGGTTCTGCTGAGTGAAAAGAGTATAATTTGTGCTCGTTCTTCAATCTCTGCAACTCGAAGACCTTTCAAACCCTAATTCTCTGCAGTTTCGTCGAATTCCTACCGTTTGCGTCACGTTCTTGCGGCTCTGCTGAGTGAGAAGAGTCTAATCTGTGCTCGTAAACAACTTCTTCGAATTCTTGAATCTCTGCAAGTCGAAACCCTTTCAAAACCCTAATTCTTTGCAGTTTCTTCGGAGTGAAGACTAATCTGTGTCTTTAACCAACGTGTTCGTGTTTTTGAATCTCTGCAACTGATTTTATCTGCTGTTTGTTGGTGAATTTTCACCCCAAAAAAAAAAAAAAAAAATCAACTCTCACCGGAAAATTCATCGGCTTCGATCCATTGAATTGAAATATTAATATCTTCACACTACCGGACTGATACGGGTTTCAATTCCATCGAAATCGAACCACTACGTTCTATTCTACTTCTTGAAGTTGTTTCGTAATCGATCTGACCTCACTGTCACGTCCAATTCGAATACGAATTTGTTTGCGTAACAATTTACAGTTTTTTTTTTTTTTTTTTTCTTTCAGAAGAAGTTATATCTATATCCATGGCGGATTCAGATAACGAATCAGGAGGACACAACAACTCGAACAGCGAGCTATCACCGAGGGAACAAGACAGGTTCCTTCCGATCGCGAACGTGAGTCGAATCATGAAAAAGGCTTTACCAGCGAACGCCAAGATCTCCAAGGACGCCAAGGAAACAGTTCAAGAGTGCGTCTCAGAGTTCATCAGCTTCATCACCGGCGAAGCCTCCGACAAATGTCAGAGAGAGAAGCGGAAGACGATCAACGGCGACGATTTGCTCTGGGCCATGACGACGCTAGGGTTTGAAGAATACGTCGAGCCATTGAAGGTGTATTTGCTGAGGTTCAGAGATATGGAAGGAGAGAAGACTGCCATGGCCGGACGTCAAGGCGGCGATAGTGGCGGAGACGGCGGCGGCGGTGTTAGTGGCGGCGTGGTAAATTACGGTAACAGTGGGGTTGGATTTGGTGAGGGAGGGTTGTATGGAGAGATGGCTTCAAATGCGATGATGATGGGTCATCAGCATCATCATGGACACGTGTACGGAGGATCGGGTGGTTATCATCATCAAATGGGTAGTGGTGGTGGGCATAAGATCGGATCGGGTTATCCCGGATCCGGGTCTTCTGATGGGAGATCTAGGTAGCTTCTCAAAATACCACTTTTTGGTATTTTTGAAAAGTTTTGAGAAAAAGAATGTTATATGATTTTTCATTTGCTTTTTATTTTTTTTCTGTTGAAATTTTGGATTAGAAAGAGAAAATAGTGGGGTAGGTTTGTTTGTCTAGGAAAAGTTTAAAGACGTGTGGGGTAGGGTAGGTTGTGATTGATTTTTTTGTGGGTTAAATATATTGAAAAATGCATAGTTGGATTGTGTTTATTTTTAACATATACATATTATAGTAGACAACATGTTTTGCAGTGGCAAAATTAGAAATTTTGTTTAATAGAGTTAAGGTATGTGCATAAAAAATAAAAAATAAAAATTAATTTTTATACCAATTGAAGATAAATTTGTTACATATTGTGAAATAAGCAGTTCATGAGGAGATAAATAAATAAATTTAATAATTTTATTTTTTTCATTTCTAAAATTTAAAAACTATTGGAATAATCGATTAAAGAAAATATGCACCCCTTTGATTTTTAAAAAGTAAAATAAGAAGTGATATTGACATGTTTGTATTACTCATAAAATTGACTCGATAAAATTGATATTATTAATTAACATTTGAAATACTTGAAAATAATCTCAGTGTACGTTGACATATACAAATAAAATAGAGGCAATTTTTATAGAATTTGAGGACCATACCCACTATGTGTTTTACAAATATTCATAGAAAATAGAGATATAATAAAAATTTTAAAGTCATGGTACATTTGATAAATACCAAATTAAATTAGTTTTTTATGTTAGTGAAAATTTTCGTCGGGTCTTTTGCTTCTCTTTTTTGGTCCGTTGTTGAAAATTTTATCTTAAACAATACCATTATAATATCATATATGAATTAAAAAATTTAAAAATATTAAAAAGAGATATTGAAATTCTTATCTATTCTAAGGTCAAGTTTAGAAACTTGTAAAAAAGTTAAAAAGTTAAAAGGTTACTCAAAAAGTTAAAAAGTTAACATTATTTACCAAAAGACAACAATTACGGCTGCACAACTTTCAATTTAAATTTTTTCCTACAAATTAATTTTTATAATTTTTTATTACATATTTTTAATAATTTTTTTTTTCATTTCTAAAATTTAAAAACTATTGGAATAATCGATTAAAGAAAATATGCACCCCTTTGATTTTTAAAAAATAAAATAAGAAGTGATATTGACATGTTTGTATTAATAAAATTGACTCGGTAAAATTGGTATTATTAATTAACATTTAAAATACTTGAAAATAATCTCAGTGTACGTTGAGATATACAAATAAAATAGAGGCAATTTTTATAGAATTTGAGGACCATACCCACTATGTGTTTTACAAATATTCATAGAAAATAGAGATATAATAAAAAAATTTAAGAACTTTTGTTAAGTGTGCAACTTACGTTATATACTTACGTCTTTCTGTTGCTGTCTTGTTTTATATTTACACCTTCCACTTATACTTTTTGTGTTGGTTGCATATGGTGTGCAACCTTAAGGAGTTGCACACCATAACAGCACCCAAATTTTAAAGTCATGGCACATTTGATAAATACCAAATTAAGCTTCCGTTTAGAAAGTGAGTTGGTTTTTTGATTTTTTAGCCTTTTTGACTATTTTAGCCTTGGTTAAAAAATTTGGTTTGGGAAAGATTTTTTGACTTTTTAATTTTTTTGACTTTTTTTGTGAGAGAAGAATGTAATGACTATGAGTTAGATGTAATGTTTTATTTTTGTGACTAAAATAGTCTATTTTATCTTTTGTGGCTAAAATAACCAAAAAAATCTAGAAAAACTCTTCCCAAACGGACCCTAAGTTAGTTTTTTATGTTAGTGAAAATTTTCAACGGGTCTTTTGCTTCTCTTTTTTGGTCCGTTGTTGAAAATTTTAGCTGAAACAGTACCATTATAATTGCATATATGAATTAAAAATTTTAAAAATATTAAAAAGAGAGATTGAAATTCTTATCTACTTACTATGTTGGATTTATAAAAGAACAAAACAAAGTGTTTTATAATATAATTTTTTTAAAGAGTGTATTAAGCTCCTAATGATTAGGACTATCATAAAAATTGTCCTAATAATAATTAGATTAGTGTAGTAAGGCTGATTCTATTTGCACCAAAAAAAATTGTTTAGTACGCCCAATTTCTTATTATTTTTTATTTAATTATTTAATTTTATAATTTATTCTTAATACATTTTATATTTTTTTACTAAATTACATTTTATATAAAATAATAATTTATAGTACATCTAAATAATAAACAAATCAATTAAAAAAAAATACTTCCTCTTTCTCCTCTCTCCTCAACGTTGGGTATCTCTCTCCCATCTCCTCTCTCTCTTTATATATATGTATATCATATATGGATATACAGAAGTAAGGTTTGTTTTTCATTAAAAACTGTGCGTTCGCTCTCTACAATTGGGAACTTTTTTCTCTCTGAGATTTTTGTGAGTTTTTTTTTTTCTTATTCTAATAATGATTCTAATGATTTTATGGGTTCTAGAATAATATTTTGTAAAGTGAGTTTCATAATGTGAGATTGACACGATTTACTTTTTTTAAAAATCTCATCATAAAGATCAAAGAATGATTGATAAGGTTGTTTTATGCCAAAACTTCGCTACCTCCTCCTCCTCTTAGACTTTCCTTTCAAGATCTAAGGTTCTTTTTTTGTTTAATAATAGTGGTAAATTTTAATGGAATGGAGTAAAATTTTGATAAAAGGAAGAAGATAAAGTGAAGATAATGAAATTTTGAAAAAGAAGATGAAAAAATTTAATATGAAAAATATGTATAAATGATTAAAATTTATCAAGGAAAAAAAAAATTTATTTTAAAATTTAATGTGAACTATTTTTATTAATAAATTTATATTAGAGTATGATATTAATTAAAATTTTAAAATTTTTATTGGCCGTACTAAATTATTATTTATTTAAGTGTAAATAGAATCCCCCGTGTAGTAAGTGAGTGCTCCACTACACTAAGTGGGACAATTTGTCTTTAGCAATGGAAGATTTGGATCATAACATGACATTTCACATTTGTAGTCTTGTCTTGCCCATTAGCTTCATGTTCTGTATTAAAATCAATTTTTTAACTCATAAAAATTTAGTGATGTAAATAGAAAACAATTTTTTATTTTTGTAGAAAACAAAACCAAAAAACTTATTTGGGGCACAATTTTTTTTTAAAAAACAAATAAAAACAAAACTGAAGAAATATGTTTAGTGAGTTATGACCGACAGTGGAGTGGTGACCGACAAATGAAAAACTGGAACAAAACAAACATGTACTCCAAAACAAGATTGTATTGTTTTCAAAAGAATTCAACTTTTTTTTAAAACAAAACACACACACCAAATCAAGTTCTCACTTTCAATTTCTACAAAAAAATATGGAAAAAAAAATATTTGCAACCCAGATCAGCAAACCTTCTGTAAAGCAATATACCAGAATGACAGTGCTTTTTCACAAAAAACCGGGCCATTAGTCGGCTAATCAACAAACCAAAACACAACTATTCCAAGTTAGAATTGACCGAATATAACATGAATCCGTAACGAAAACTAACTCCGACAAGATCACAATATCCATCTCTAATTGTCAACAAAAAAAGTCAGTTAAGTTAAAACATAGAAGAATTCCTACAAATTTTCGTTTGTGTACATAATAACTGCAATCGTGCAGCATAACTCGAGCAGTTCTAAACCTAACAATTTCTGGAAAATCATAAGTTTTTGACTCAAAGTTAATAAACTTATAACAATAAATTACAGACTGCTATTTTTAAAGACAGACAAAACAACACATTGAGAAACGACAGATTGCTAAATTTGAAAAAAAGGGTTGTGAAGCTAAAGAAAAACTATTCCATTTTAATCTAATTTATGTTTTACCTTGGCGTTCAAGCCTCAACACCTTGACCGGAAGGTTGGGTCTTATCTTTCTCGGTATCACCTTCATCTTCTTCATCATCTGCCTCATCAGCTAGTTTGGTAAGTTCTTCTTGGATCATGAACTTTATCGAAGCCTTTCGGGGCGTAAGATCCATTTTAAAGCGCCCAGCTGTGCATTGGCAAGGTTTTATCACAGGTGCAAATGAAAAAATCATGATCAATAACGAAAATATATACAAGGCTCTATATTTCAACGAGATTTCACCATATTCACTAATTTTAAATGACTTGTATTTTGATGAAATTAAGCAGATAACTAGCAGTGCACCCGAGCAATGCTTTTGAGAAAGAAAGTAGTAAAATACCATATAAACCTAGAAGGAAAAAATATAATTGTAGGAATAATGATTGAATAGTAGCAGCTTACATTTAAAGAGTAATTGTGAATATTTAGGCCTCGTTTGGCAAGAGGCTATTTTAGCCAATTAGTCAAAAAGTTACTAAATTAGCCAAAAGCTAACAACCCATACCAAAAAGTCAAAGATTCTCTTTTCTCTCTACTTTTTGCACATCTTTTCGTAATTAGCCAAAAAGTCATCCCAAACATACAAATTTTTTTTACCTACCTTTTTAGCCAAATAGCTAAAAAGTACTTAGGCCCCGTTTGGGGACTTAGTTTTTTAGCCAATTAGCCAAAAAGTTACTAAATTAGTCAAAAAGCCAACAACTTATACCAAAAAATCAAAAATTCTCTTTTCTCTCTACTTTTTGCACATATTTTCGTAATTAGCCAAAAAGTTATCCCAAACATACAAGTTTTTTTTACCTACCTTTTTAGCTAAATAGTCAAAAAGTTACTAAATTAGCCTGTTCCCAAACGAGGCCTAAATTAGCATGTTCCCAAACGAGGCTTTAGTCTGCTTTCCCATTTGTTTTTCAATTAAAGATCTCTAGAAATTGAAAGGACAAAAATATTTTAAAATGATATAAAGTATGCTGTGACATATATAATTTGAAGAGAAAAAAACATATGTACGATAATTTTATATGACATTAATTTATAACATAGAAAATAGAACACTTCAGTTAGGTTGCAAAAATCAATTACATAGGCGATAGTAGAAGCAACTTGAATGCCATCTAAACTTTCAAGCACAAACTACTAAATCTAATGCAATAGAACACATTTTAATAAAAATATTATTAGATATGAAATCTCAACTAAACAAAGCATCATACTTTGATTTATGCAAAAAATAAAAATGAAGAGGGCATACCGAGTTGTTTCAGAATGTCAGTGAAGGTAGCCTGCACAACACAGCAAGGAAGATACAACTCGTGTTACCACATTACAAAATCATCAAACATTGAATAAAATAAGCTAATTTGTACTCGGTAAAAGCTGACTTTGCTCAGCTCAGCACAATAAGAAAAATAAGTAGATTTTGGCAAGCACAAAAACAAACAATTAACATGAAAATAGTTGACATTCTTCACGAAGAAAATGTCATTTTGACAGCAAAGGTTTCCTAGGAGGAAAAGAATCTATGAATCAACCACCACAACCACATCTGGAAGTTTCCAATCTTCAATTAGCTATTCTATTCCTTCATGCTAATCAAGTGTAACAAAAAGGGGTGGACGAGTTTATGGGGAAAAAATTTCCTGGCAATGCAGCTCATCCCCAGTATTGCACAAGGACGTGATTGTAGAAATGATAACCCTTTTAGACTTCTTTAAAGAAGACTTCGTCGTCCTATTATTCAGATGTCGTTTTCTGTTGTGTATAGACTAGCTCAACATTATGTGCATGTTTTATTATATGGTAGTCCAGCTACTCCAACAAACAACAAAGGCGTAGACTATTTGGTTTCTAAGAAATTACTTCACAACTATTATAGAGAGATCAAATTCTTACCGTGTTGAAGTCAACTTCCTTAAGAATTTCGCATATTGCCTTTCTGAGTTCATCATCACTTGGCCTTAATTTCACTTCTTTAGGTTTGTCTTTCCCTTTCGCGACCTTTTTACCTTCACAAAAACAGACAAAACCTTCAGAAAGTTAATTCAGATGAAAAAAAATCTTGCCCAGATCTCTATTTTTTGCACTTTTTCATAGAATGAAAAAATCAAGTATAAGACGATTTCTCAAAAATAATTGTCGACATTGAGGGAATCCCTATGAAAATCTTCAAAATGTAAACCACAACACTAGCGCTGGAAATTCTTACAAGCAGAACAAATGTACACAGCTTGTGCAAGGAAAGAAAGATAAAATAATGATACTGACCAGTTTTCTCCATGGAAGCAGGTTTCTTTGGAGCTGTGGACTTTTCCTTAACAACCTCAGTTCTTTTCTTCCTTGAGAATGTCTTTGGACTATCACTGCTATCATCAACCTTAGAACGATTTGATGATGATTTCAAAGGTGTTCTTTTTGTGGGTGGAGTAGATTTCAAAGGTGTTTTTTTGGTGGGTGGAGTAGATTTCTTCAGAGTAGCAACTTTCTTGGTTTTTGTCTTTCCTGAAGATTTCTTCTTTGCAGATGAATTTTTTGAACCTCGTTTGTATTTACCTGTGTCTTCTTCAGACTCTTCTTCAGACTCATCTTTATTCTCTTCAGGTACATCACTTTCAGAGCTTTCAGGAACACCATTCACAGTTTCCTCTTCTTCATGTTCCTCCTCTTCCTCTTCTTCTTTATCTAACTCGTCTTCTGTTTCCAGCATATTCTCCGTCTCTTTAGATGCATTCTCAATCCTTTTTCGACTCTGCAAAATACACCAAAGATAGAGGAGACAACAAAAGACATGAAGCAAGTTGCACCCAAAAAAAAAAAGGTCAAACTATGATACAAAATTGCATACCTCAATCTTTTTTTTAATGAGTTTGTTTTGTTTTATTTTGCCTTTCTCAATTTCAAGGAGAAAGATTCCTAAAAAATATATATGATTTGCTTCCGGAAAGATCCATAAATGCTGCTAAAAGGTGTGGCGCACAAAAAGAAACCAGAAAAGCAGAAGATGCAAGTCGTCATCATCAATTTCATGATTACGTAGCCCCCAGATAATAGCAGCACCCAGCTTGCTCTATTGTTTCAAACAGTCCAACATGGACAGAATATTAGAGAACCAAAATAATGCAATGACATAAATTTTCAGGGAACCATACAACAATTGCGAATCTTTTAATGGGCATTTTCCACAACTGCAATTCACCAAATTCATAGACCATCAGATCGCAAACTAAACCCCATGTCCTTATTGATACCCAACCTTAACAAGAGGTGAACACGTAAAACAAGAACCCACATCCTTCAACTATTATAACACTAATTATACAGATCTACTTGTATTGTTAGCAAGAAAACAATGGTACCTTAGCTGACCGTTTTGATGGCGTGCTGCCAGACGTTGATGCGCTTCGTTTGACTTCCCTCTTACGTTTTTTTCCCTTACTTGACTGGTGTACAGACAAGAATAGATTATATAAGAATCAAAGGAAAAATAGCAGTTATCTTAGTGAAGAGGAGCATTTGATGAACTTTGTTGCACAACGTAAACCAACCTGCTCTTTTTCAGCAAGTAACTCGGTAGTCAATGCATGAGGGGCCACCAAGAAGTCTATCAACTTTGCAACAATATCTTCCTGTGTGCACAATTAAACTCATCATGATAACAACAAAAGACATACTCACCTTTAAGCAAATCTAGTTTGCATTATGACTCAGACTACAACCAATCAGTCTACTACTAAAAGAATTAGATTTAAGTTTTTCTACTTGATGATGTACCATGCAGAGTGAGTCAAACTATTAAACTAGCAGGTTCTTTCATTGAATATGCCTAGTCTGAGCATGCAGTGCTTGTGAACGGGTGGGTGTCTGTTGACAATCTACCCTGCCAATATGCATTAATTTCAGAATGTTAAGCATCCAACAACATGTGACCAATAATTCAATGATATTTTCCTGTTGGGAGAACAATTCAAAAAAACTATCCATGCAGTACATGCAGCAGTAAGATATCAACGAACCTTCCTTGTATTAGCTTTGGTAACTGGCATGTCAAGCACATCACAGAATTCCAACAACTTCTCTTTAATGCATTTGTCAAGTTTTTCTTTTACTTTTATCTTTTGTTTTTCCTGCAATGATTGCAAGAGTCAGAAACCAAAAGCTCAATGGTTTATTTATTTTAGTAATAAAATGAGGTTTCCAAACATCTAAGTGGTGAAAAAATAATATAAATGTCCTGGATAAGAAAGAAAACAAACACATTTTATTATGGACAAAGCACTTGAATATCTCTCTAAGATGGACTCTTTACCTCATTGTCATTCCACACAAAACCAGAAAACCGAGAAATATTACTTTTGACCTGAGCTGCCTGCATAAGGTCAAGAAACACAGTAAGATCGGAGCACATTTTATTCTTCACCAAATGGAAAACACACAGAGGCCTATTCAACAAAAGAAGATAACTGGACCAAGACCAACTACTGCATCGCACATGGTTGGCAAAAGTCGATGAAAGCAACCTAAGAAAAAACTTGTAGTTGTAGGGAATTAGCAAAAGATGCCAAGAGTCTCTATGCTTTCTTTCTATCTTTCTTTCTTCTTTTTTTCGTTTGTTGTGGCTGGGTTCTACATTAATGTCAAGTTCCAGCTAACTTCACTTTAAACGAATCCCTTAATTAATTAAAAAAATGAAGCTATCAGGGTTGATATTCCAACTGATAAATTCCAAAATTTATATATCCAGTAATGAAGGGTGATTGAGCAAAGAGTTGGGATTCATAAGAATTAATGTTGATTTATGTTTATATGGCAGGAATACCATGAGCCCATGACTTAAACTAGCGACAATATGATGCTCTACCAACTACAGGTAAATCCATAGAATGGCCAAAGCAAGAAGGCCACTCCATGAGAAAAGATATGACACTATGAATACACCTATTTTGGTCATGTCAAACAATGCTTCAATAAATAAATATTGGTTACAATACTTACAGAGGAAGGCAAGGTTCAGAACTTCATCAAGGGACCTTGTATTATTGAGAAATGCTATTTATCACCGGTTTTGTTTCACTACTGTGTTTCTCCTCTTAGGTGTATTGAATATTGATTCATTAAAAGCCATGTGTATATATCATGCTACATTGGGAACCACATAGGAAGTGAAAAGTTCTGATAAACTAATTTGGTGATATATAGCAGCCCTCTTCCATAAGAGTTATTAAAGGTGCAAGATTTACTGAAAGCCCGTCACGCAATTTAAGCTCCTAGAACTACTCCAAGCAGAAGGTGAATATTCTATAAGGGAATGGAGTCCAGTTGCATGAGAGAAGCTTGCCTCCAGAATGAGAGAGAATCTGAATGGCTTTAAGGCAGTGTTTACATGTGTGGCTACAACCAACCAGAGGGTTGGCAAAAGGGGGAGAGAGTAAATTACAATTTTAGAATGAAAGATTAACATACAAATTACCTTTCCTCTCCTTCCAAAGAGAATCGTATGAAGCAATTTTAAAGTGTCATCAGTCTTCCTTTTTGATAATTTGTATGACACTGAAACAGAAACCATGGTTCAGAAAATGACACAGTTCATTTTTGAGTTGCAATAAACAGATATCACATACAATACGAAAATGTAAAATAAGCAATAACAATACGATTCTAACAACTTGTCCAGTATACACATAGCATATAAAAATATGACAAGAAACAAATTTCCAGACACAGTTTGTGAGACACAAAGATAATACACTGAACTTAAAATATATGAAAATAATATATAATAAAAAAAAAAACTTGAACATACCTCATCTCAAGACAAAACGACTATTGTCAAGAAACTTCAAGCAACAAGTATACATCATTATAACGAGTTTTGCTATATGACAATCACAACAATCATGAAAACAGTAACTATGAACAAGTCATGCTAATGTAATGTCCTAGTCTTGCCTTTTCAAGCAAATTTTTTCGTTAGATAATACATTTTATTTGCCTATCAAAAAAATAAATGAAGGAAAGTAGAGAGAATAAAAAAGTTAGGTAACATACCATTAGGTATGTCTTTCAGTGCGACACCGCTGCCCTGCAATTCCAAGGCAAACTGTGAACTAAATATTGACCAAAACTGTCACAACTGAACTTTATTCTAAAAACATCAACTGCAAACCGAAAGATAGAAGGAAACCTTTTCAATATGGAATTCCTTGACAGTTTCTATTTCGAAAGATGCAACCAGCCTTTCTACAGATTTCCGTTCCCGTACGGGGCGATCAAGTGCAGAACTAATGGGGGTTTTCCACTCCTTTTTCCCTTCCACCTCCTTTTTATTGCTGTTGATTTTTACTGCAGAGGTCTTCCCTTTTCCACGCCTCTTTGACGCTTTCTGTGGTGTACTTTCTTCATCCTTTTCTTCTTCCTCTATTAATTCATCCTTCTTCTCTGGTTTACTCGCTTCATCCTTTTCTTCTTCCTCCTTTAATTCATCCACCTTCTCTGGTTTACAGTCTACATCATTTTCTTCTTCCTCCTTTAATTCATCCACCTTCTCCACAACCTTTTCCTCACCCTCCTCAGCTTCTTTTGCCTCCATTTCATCATCCATTGCCTCACTTCTGGTATCTACCTTTTTTTCCTCTTCCTCTTCCTCTTCTTTACTTCCCTTTTTGGCAATTTTCTCTTCTTCTTTGGTTTTCTTGGCCTCTTGGTCGACATCCATTTCCTGTGTCTCAACTTTCTCATCATCTTTACCATCTTCTTCCATTTCTTTTACTCCATCCTTTTCCAGCTCTTTTTTCTGAGGAACATCTTCACCCTTATTCTCAGGTGTGGTAGTCCCATTTTCCTCTGCCTCAACTGCAACCACTGCCTCTTCTTCGCCCATAGTTGATCAAATTCAAAATAACACCCAACCCAAATTACTCTCTTTGCTGACCCAACAAGCCTGTCAAGCTTAGGCCATCAACAAACTCTGCAAAAAAGTTCTCATCTTTTAAGTTTTAAAATAAAAATTAAAATCCCAGACAAGAAAATATCAAAACAAAAATCAAACAAAAAATGGATTTCCAATAGCAGGAACAAACATGTGTGCGCTTATATGCATGGGAGCAGCTCCCTCAAGACTCCATCATTTTCATATCCCTTGAGACTCCACTTCGTGAGCCCCACGGGACCCATGACAGTAATCCGAAACCACTCATTTCATAGGCCTCGAAGAGAATAATATATATATATATATATATGCAAAAAATAGTTTGATCCGATAACAATAGATACATTAATTAATCATGTTTTATTTAATTAGGTTTTGTTTTATGAAATCAACGATAAATATGATTTTAAACTAAAATCCTATTTTATAAAACAATAAATTAGTATATCTATCAATGTCTAATCAAAACTATTTTTTTGCATATATATTTTTATTTTCAAGGTCTACTAGATGACCTGTTCGGATCAGCATCGTCGGCCCATAAGACCCCCACTTTGTGGTATGGAGATGATGGAGTCTTGAGAGGAGTTACTCCCTATATGCATTGTACATTAAAAAAAATAACAATCTAAACTCTTTTCAAATGGAATTTTTTTTACATAAAATAAAATTTTAAAAATTCAAAACTTTTGTTTACAGGACAGAACATAAACAGAAAAATCGGCAAGCCCTAACAAGATCGGAACTATCCTGACATAATCAGAAACTACGAAATTTACAGAAATTCATAAATAAAACAAGCAGAAAGTAACAAGATAGTCGAAGAACATGGAATATTTGAGGAAAATATAAAAACCCTAGGCTGCAAAAAAATGTAATCTTTACCTCAAAATCAAATGAACAAAGAAAAAAAATCACAGATAAAAATAAAAAACAGAAATTGCGAGGTGAATGAGATATACGAGTTGAATATTTGAGACTTACAGAGATTTCGAGCCACGCTGTTCGCTCATTCGAAGCTCTCGCAATTGAACTCTCACGAGTTCTCTATCTCTCTCTCTCTTGTTTCAACGATTTCACAATTCGAACCTCTGAGTGGGGACACTTTTCTGAGCGGAGTATTTATAGTCCGGACTTCAAATCCGGATTTTAAAACCAGTTAAATGCCAGGTAGGACGAGAGTGTCAGAAATCAGGTAACAGGAACTGAAGCAAACGGCTCAGATCTGTTCATTCACGGAATCTGGAAATTGACGGTGGAGATGTGATATTCGTTCGGATTTGAGTGTTACCCCATAGATGACTTCACTGGATTTGGTAACACGAATAAGAATTTATTTTTTTATTTTTTTAATCCACATTATTTATTTAGCTTTTATATATATTTTTTTTTAAAATTAAAAAAATTAATAGGATTGGGAGAAAGAAAAGGCTGTGTTTGGAAATTTATTTTTAAATATTTTAGTAAATCGTAATTTTTTAATTTTTTTTAATAAAAAAATAAAAAGAATAATTTGACTTTTAAGATAGCACTCGGGTTTTTTTATTTGCCTCGAAACAAACTAGTTATATGATTTCTTGAATAGGATTATACATGCAAAGGTTTATTTGTTTATACTGAAATAAAATATGAGATAATTTGGATGATTACTATTTGTTATTAAGGGAAATGGATAGTAATCATATAAGGGTAAGAAGTTTGGCTCTACACTGCTTGGTTTGGCATAATTTGTAAAAATTAAAAAGTTATTAAAAAAAAGTCAAAATTTTCATATTATCTGGGAAAGTTTTTTGGGGGGGGAAGCGTAGAGGACAAAATTATTATTTTGTCCTTTGAATTCAACTACTTAAAAATCAAAAAGTTAAAAGTTAAAATGTCAATAAAGACAAAATGATCATTTTGATTTTATTATAATATTTTATTATACATATTTTCGTAAAAAATCAAAAAGTTATTTTAAATATACATATTTATTAATTTGACTTTTTACTATGAGCAAAATAAAATATGGAAAAGAATAGGCTTTTATTTTCTACAATGTAACTAATGCCATATAAATCTTAATTTATTAATTTCACCATTTTGTATAAAGAATAACCAGCAATGTGCCAACACTTAAATCCAACCCCTTATAAAATTGGTTTGGTTGTATGGATATTATTTTGTTCAAATCGAAATAATTTTCATAGTTGAGAAGTTTAAATATAGATTATAAAAGTGAAAAAAAAAAAGTAAATTAATATGCAATATAATTGAAGGCAATAAAAATATAAGAAGAATTCTAACGCCAATAAGCATTCTAGCCATTTTACTTAATTTGTTCTCCAATAGCACTCATTATTCTTGAAATTGATTTTTTTTTTTTTAAATTTCTCCAAATATAACTAGTTAAAAAAATGATTATGCAAGATGCACGACTTATTGCCTATCTCATTAAAGTTGCATTGTGTGATAAAATAAAACAAAACAAAATGCTAAAAATAAAAAATTAAAGAAATTATAAAAAAATATTTAAAGTTTGACCTTGTTAATAAATGGAATCATATATTTTTTATTATTTCATTTTAAATTGTGAACTATTTAAATGATATAAGTTTTAACAATTCGTTCGTGTCCTTTTTTTATAACTAATTGTGGAGACGTATTTTGTGAGGGATAGCATGTGACCAAGGTGACGTCAGAGTGTCAGCCGAGGTGCCACGTGGCCTGGTCTTGATGCCAAGGTTATCTCAACTAGGCCGAGGTTATCTGCAGAGATACCGAAATCCGAGATGAGCAGATAAAGGACAAGAGTCCTAAAACAGGGAAAGATCTCAGTCTGGATAAAGATAGAGTTCTTAAGGAGTTTATCCCTATTTAACTGAGAGTCCAAGATAAGCATTGAGCTTGAGTAGGCTTCTACAAGGATCAGGTCAGTGCTGGCTATATAAACAGGGCACCCTCGTGGATCTAAGGTACGTCTTTTGATGTGTGATATACTGTGAACAATAAGTTCTTTCTTATGAGTTTAAGCACTATTTGCTATCTGTAAGAGACATAGATCACTGACTTGATCGTCGGAGTGCCCCTGAATGGACGAACCACCGCTAGACTCTTATCTTTTTGTGACAGGTTGTTCGGGCTTGATCTATTCTGCCGGTGCTTTCTAACTGAGTTCCCTGTTTGGTTATGTAGTCAGAAATCAACACCCACAATTTCGTGCCGTCTATGGAAACGTAAGGAGAATAGATGGCTGACGACGGACAAAAAGAAAAGATCAGGGACGACATCCCTAGTAGGAGTGGTAAGCATGTCGACCCAAACATGTAGGAAGAAAACCATAATGAAGGAACACGGGATCAGAATCCTAAGGAGAAAGACATCGGCTAAGAGGGAGACGCACCAAAAAAAGTAGGCCGAGACGAGTATTACAACGAAAGTGACCTCCAGGTATGGAAAGATAGATGCCTAAAGAGGGCAAGATGAAGGGAATGGCAAACAAGTTGGCAAACCTGCAGTTAGTTGTCAACTTCATGATGCAGAACAATGTCATGCAGCCACCGTTTCCATTAATGACACGCCGATTCCAGCGACCAAGAACGACGCCTAGAGAGGGGGCAGAAAGCAATCCCAACAGTCCCTTAGCATAAAAAAATGAAGGAACGCTCACATTGGCCTTCACGGGACGCCGGGCGAACAGAATCAATGAGAGGAGAGTCTTAGAGAACACCTCGTACCAAGGGAACTTATGTCAAAGAACATCGGCACGTTCAGGGGAATGAACTTTGTTTTGATACGGTGAATGACGAGAAGTCCAAGAGGACTCATAACGACACCGGGAGCAGCGCACCAAACAGCTAAAATCCATTGACAGCCGAGCTCTTAGCCGGACTAAGGAGGATTTGAGGGACTACCTCCAGAGGAAGCAGTAGAATGCCGAGGTCACATCCCCGGTCAAGTCGAGAATGACGTTCTCAGTAGAGCTAGATAAGTTTGAGGCCCCAAAAAGATTTCATATTCCGAGGTTCCAAATATATGACGGTAAGTCCGATCCAAACTTTCACGTCGGCTTATATTTGAATTCAATGGCACTGTATACCGGGAATGAACCATTACTCTGCAAGGTGTTCCCCTCATCCTTTGGGAGAATTGCATCAGATTGGTTTCACAAGTTGCCGAAAGGAACTGTGAAAAGTTGGGAAGGCCTGGCCGAGATGTTTGTGGCCAGGTTTGTTACAAACAAATTGCAGCCGTAAAGGGTAGACTCCCTGATAGCTCTGAAAATTGGTGAGGGTGAAAGCCTCAAGGCTTATGCCAAAAGATACTATGAGATGTTCAACCGAATACCTGGATAAGACTAGAAGTTGGCGATCGTGTCTTTTAAGAACGGCTTGGAGGATGACTGCATGCTTCGAAAGTCACTAGCAAAGACTCTGCCAAAGAGTATGAAGGAGCTCATGGCAAGGATCGAGAAATATGCCAGAGCAGAAGAGGATACACAGAGAGCAAAGACACCGATGCAGGAAAAAAGAAACGGCTCGCTGAAGCGAGGCCGAGGTAATACTGGATTTAATAGACAAGAAACAGGACCGAGGACTACACAGGCAGTCACCACTGTGTTCCAAATCTCGGTTTATAAAGTTCTTGAAAGGATTAGGAACCACCCATATTACAGAGCGCTGGTGAAGATCCCTGGAAAATTTATGGAGAGAAGTCTAGGGAATCACTGTGCCTACCACAATGAAGATGGACACCTAACGCAGGGTTATAGAGCCCTAAAAGCACATTTGGAAGATCTGGTCAGACAAGGTCACTTAAGGGACCTGAAAGATGAGGCCAGAATGAGGGAAGAGCAGGTAAGACTGCCCCACGCACCGATGGCACCACCTCTACCACAACCACAGCAAGCAGAACCTCGGGTGATCAATGTGATCTACTCAGGGGTTAATGAGAATAATATGCGATAAAAGACCCAGAAGGTGAAACAATTACAACATGTGTGTTAGGTTCAGCAAAAGAGGCCTAAGAAAAATGAGTACCAGGGACCAATGGTGTCCTTTACTGAGGAAGACCTTGACATGGTACAGCATCCACACAACGATGCTCTAGTAGTAACCCTCAAGGTTGGAAAATGCCAGGTAAGGCGCATTTTGATAGACCAAGGCAGCTCTTGTGACATCATGTATGTCAGATGTTACAAGAAGCTCGGCCTACACCGAGATGATTTGGAACAGTCCAACATCCCAATGGTCGAGTCCAGTGGAACGCCGACATGGCCCCTGAGAGCAATGAATTTGGAGGTGCAGGCAGGTACCAAGAAGGTAAGTACAGAGTTCACAGTAATTGACACCCCCTCCCCTTACAATGTTATCTTAGGGAGGCCATGGTTGCATGCAATGAGGGTTGTTCCCTCAACACTGCACCAGCTATTGCGATTCCCAATGGAGCTTGGAATTTGGAATTGATAAGGTCAGAGAGGATCAAGTGCAGACAAAGAATTGCTCCATGGCAGCAATGAAATCCACCTGCAACGTACAAGAGGCAGAAATAGTAGAAATTGAGGACGATGAGATAGAGGTTTTGCATAACATCGGCAAAAAGCCGACCGACAAAAACGAGGAAGCCTTGAAGAAAATTCTAGTCCAACAAGGGGATAAGGAACGCTTTTTCCTTCTCGGCTCAGGCTTGGCCGATGAAGAAAAGAAGGAGTTAGAGTCATTCTTACGAGCAAACATAGAGGTGTTTGCCTGGACACCATACGAGATGCCTGGGATTGATCCCGAGGTCACTTGCCATAGACTAGTTGTAGACAGGTCAGCTAAACCTGTCATTCAGCGAGCAAGGAGGCCGACGTTGGTTCATGTGGAGGCAGTAAAGGAGGAAGTGGACAAATTCTTAGAGGCTAGAGCCGTTCGGGAGGTAAGCTATCCAACTTGGTTGTCAAACACAGTTGTCGTGAAAAAGAAGAATGGGAAGTGGAGGGTCTACGTCGACTTCACCAGCCTGAATAAGGCTTGTCCCAAAGACAGTTTTCCACTGCCCAATATTGATCAATTAGTATATGTCACTTCAGGGCATAGAAGAATGAGCTTCCTAGATGTTTACAGAAGGTACCACCAGATAGCAATGTATCCCCCTGATGAGGAGAAGACTGCATTTATTACCCCAAAAGGACTGTATTGCTACAAGGTGATGTCTTTCGGGTTGAAAAATGCATAAGTAACCTACCAGAGATTGGTGACCAAGATGTTCAAACATCTAATTAGCAAAATAGTGGAAGTATACATTGATGACATGGTCGTGAAGACTAAAGAACCTGATAATCACCTGGCCGACTTAAAGGCAGTTTTTGACATCCTGAGAACAAATCAACTCCGACTCAATGCTTCGAAATGCGCATTTGGAGTTGAGTCTGGTAAGTTCCTGGGATACTTGGTTACTAGAACGGACATCGTAGCAAATCCGGATCAAATCAAGGCCATCCTTGACTTAAAGAGCCCGACGTCAGCAAAACAAGTGTAGATGTTAACTGGAAGGGCTGCAGTCCTGAATAGGTTTATAAGCAGAAGTTTGGATAAGTGTAAACCATTTTTCAGTTTGTTAAAGAAGGCCACAGATTTTTTGTGGACGGAAAAGTGCGAAGTTGCCTTGGCCGACTTGAAAAAGTACCTGACTATAGCCCCAGTTCTGTTAAATTCAGTACCTGGAGAAGAGTTGCTCCTATACTTGACGGTTTCAGAACATGTAGTGAGTGCAATGGTAATCAGAGAAGAGAATGGAGGACAAATGACAGTATACTATGTGAGTAAAACCCTAGCAGGCGCAGAGACTAAGTACTTACCCCTGGAGAAATTGACACTGGCCTTAATGATGGCTTCCAAAAAGTTAAAGCATTATTTCCAGGCCCACAAGATTGTGGTGTTGATTGAGTATCCCTTGAAGTCCCTATTGCAGCAAGAAGGTCTGACAGGCAGGGTAGCCAGATGGGCAATGGTATTGGGCCAATATGACTTAGAGTTTAGGCCCAGAACGACAATCAAACGCCAGGTTCTGGCCAATTTTGTGGCCGTGTTCACACCTGGTGCCATTCCACGTCGGTCTCCGGTGAGACGCAGTTTAGGGTGTCCAAGGAAACAAGAAGAGACCCAGCTGGAAATGAAAAACCCCACAGCAGAGCAGACAAAAGAAAAAAAACCCAAGCCTTGTGATATCTACATTGGCGTCGTTTGTTTGTTGATGGGAGTTCAAACCGTCAAGAAGCGGGGGCAGGAGTGGTGTTGGTATCACCAGATAGGTGAATGTTGGAATAGTCTATCCGTTTGGGGTTCATTAATAGAAGAACGATTGAGGGATTGGCTAGATAGAAAGCCGATGTCACGAAATCTCGGCGTTTGCGGCTGCGAGTTCTGCCGGCAGGAGTAGAAATTAGAGCTCGGCATTGGCGTTAGGATGGAGGAATTAGTTGAGGGGCAGAAGTGGATGGTTGCTCATTTGGGTCAAAAGTGGAGGCCTGATCTGGCCTTGGAGATGAAGCTATTAGAGGAATTGTGGCAGAATGGGGAGTCTTGCTTTGGCGCGAAACGTCGGAAAGGGTCGACTTGTATGTGGGGATGTAATTGAGTAGCAGAGGGGCTTTGCGCTGGTCGACAGGTAGGCCCAGTAGATTTTTCAGGTCTTTGTTGGGAATGAAAGCTTGTTGGAAATCTTTTGCTAGCTAGGGAAGAGCTAGAAGAAAGGGAATAAAATGATAAACACTCAAAAAACAGATATGTAAATTGGCAAGTCTTAGATTAGGTTATGGGAGGACTTAGTTCTTACCATCACCCTCTTTAAAAATTGATCGGCTCAGAGGATAAAGGTGAAGGTCGTCATCAGGCCCGAATTCGTAGTTGCCCGAGACGGTGAAGTAATCATCTCTAGTACCCTTGTTGGAGTCTGGAAAGTCGGCTATTAGTTTGAAGGCGGTAGATCTGGATTTAAGGTAGTATATGTAGCCTTTTTCAGAATTCAAGCTACACATGGTATAGCATAATTGAATGTCGGCTAGTGTGATCCTAGCCTTTTCCCAGTGTACTAGTTTGATTATGCCATTGATAACCTTATATGAATTTATGGCCAGTTGCATGGGGTTGAGCTTGTAATAGTGAAGGATTTCTCGAAAGAGAGTGCCTAGAGGGAACCTAAGTCCACACTCTATGAAAGCAATTATTGAGAAGGGCATGGAGTCCTCACTAAGCATAATAGAGTCCTCCTCCCCAACCAACCTGAGTTGGACGTCGGTGGGGATAAAGAACTCTCTCCTAAAATATTCAAGTTTTTCTGAGGTGTCTACCCTCCAACTGAACATCCCCATGATGTCGGCTTAGTAAAGTTAGAGTAGGATTTCGGGAAAAAGTGAGTGGTGTGGGAGTGAAGAAACCTCGACTAAAACCTAAACAAGGACTGAAGCTAGAGTTTTTGAAAATCTAAGGAGAGTTTGTTTCAGTTTTACCTAAGTGTTTGGTTTCTAAGCCAAATCCCAATCCTAGAAATTACATAAACAAGTTGCAAAGGCAAGATCTGGAAATAAGCAAGAAAAACAAAAAGATGAACATGATTCAGAACCAAAAAGGATTCAGAGTCAAAACAACAATCAAGACTCAGACCAAACAGAAGTATAACAAGAATAGTGCTAAAACATTCTAGTAACACAGTGACAAAGCTTCATTTCATGGTATCCAGAAGTGTGAGAAAAACGTAGAAAAACATAGTACAACTATTCAGTGGCAACATAGGCAATATGAAGGCAGCGCAGGGAATAAAAGTGAAGTAGCTTAAAACACAAGAACTGATTTACGAATGACTAAATATGGCAGCAAGATGCGTACAAACGGATTCATGAAAGTATTACGCATACGAATAGTGAAAGATTGAACCAAAAGAAAGAGGAAATTAGAAATTTACCAGATGGGGCTGAGAACGAGAACGCCAGAGTCAAAGAACTTAAACGGAATGGGACAGTTGAAAGCTCGCCGAAGAAAACGAATGAGACAGTTACAGAGCTTTGAAGAAACAGTAATGGCGGTTCGAGAGTGAAAGTTTAGAGAGAGAAAATTTATGAAACGAGGGAAATTATTTTTTGCAAAAGTGAGAAGATGAAGAGAGAGAGAGTTGTTGAAACTCAAAAAGGCGGTAAAATAAAATGAATACACCTTGGATGACGTGTCTGTCAGGCGGCGTGTGCGGAAACAACATGACCTAATGGCATGTGTTAGGTACAAACTAATGAGAGAAGGACGCGTGGCGGAAACGGTTGAGAAAACCGTGCATGACAGCTCGTGAGCAGATAAAACTCTTGGGGTTCTCGATTTAATAAAGCAAAAACCTCGACTAGAGGAACAATCTCAGTTAAAGAAGTTGGTTCTTGGTTCTTGATCCCTAATAAAAATGGACAGTTAAGTGCTGGGTACTTAAAGCCGACGAGTAATAATCTTGGTTTGATGAGAAGAAATGAATTTTTAGCCGATATAGTATTTGAACAAACGGTGTAGGTTCCATCACCTCAGGATGCCGAGGTAATAGAACCTAGGGGGCAGTTATGGGGACGTATTTTGTGAGAGACAACACGTGGCCAAGGTGACGTCGGAACGTTAACCGAGGTGCCACGTGGCCTGGTCTTAACGCTGAGGTTATCTTGACTAGGCCAAGGTTATCTGCGGAGATACCAAAATTCGAGATGAGTAGATAAGGGACAAGAGTCCTAAAACAGGGGAGGATCTCAGTCTGGATAAAGATAGAGCTCCTAAGGAGTTTATCCCTATTTAGCTGAGAGTCTAAGATGAGTATTGAGCTTAAGTCTATTGAAGTTAGGCTTCTACAGGGATAAGGTCAGTGCTAGCTATATAAACAGGGCACCCTCGTGGGTCTAAGGTACGTCTTTTGATGTGTGATATACTGTGAGCAATAAGTTCTTTCTTGTGAGTTTAAGCACTATTTGCTATCTGTAAGAGATATAGATCATTGACTTGATCGTCGAAATGCCCCCAGGTGGACGAACCACCGCCAGACTCTTATCTTTCTGTGACAAGTTGTTCAGGCTTAATTTATTCTGCCGATGCTCGCTAGCTAATTTTCCCATTTGGTTGTGTGGTTAGAAATCAACACCCACACTAATAGATAATGGGTAATTTACACAATTTAATAGTTTTATTTTTCCTTCATTACTATTTTTTTTCGATACATTGGAAACAAAAAACAAATAAAAGGGGCTACACACTCTCCCTAGATAAACCTAACATATCAGCCACCAAGAGGCTCCGCACTTCTGCTAGGGGATCGTTCACCATTAGGAGCTCCACAGGTTGCTCTGCACCAAGCTTGGCCATAGCATCAGCACAGGAATTCCCCTCGCGTAGGACATGTTGGATTGTACATTCACATCCTCTCAAGATGATCCTTGTGTCTTCTTTCAAGCCTCGAAAAGAGCAGTCTCCACTCGAGCCATCTTTCAGCAACTTAACGATTTGTGTAGCATCCGTCTCCATAATCACCCTAGTCATACCCCTCTGGAGAAGAATGGTCAACCCCTTGTACACCGCCTAAAGCTTTGCTTCCAAACTTGAGCAATTTTCTAATCTGCCATAATACTCGCTTATCCAGCTTCCTGCTTCATCTCGGAATAGCCCACCAAACCCAACATATCTTGACCTTCCTCTTGTGCATCTATCTGTATTCAACTTAATAATACCTACAAAATAGGAAAACAATCTAATTAGTGGGGGAAACAACTTGGGGTAAATACTAGAAATAGTAAATCCCAAGTGAATATCTCTAGAAAAATCAAATATAAATTTCAAGCTCTCATGTGTAGTGATATCTCTGTGTCCAAACCATTTGGTGTTGCAGTTTTTCCAAATCTTCCAAATAGAAATAGCAAACAAGGTACTCCAAGAGATATGTTCATAAGCAGTGGCCCTTGTTTTAAGTTAAATTTGATCCATTCCATCAGAGGCTTGTTCCAGGTATCTTTATATCACTTCATTTCAAAAACAGAGGACCAAATAACAACCACTTTCGGACAAACCCTGAAAATATGATTCATATCTTCCATTTCCAGATAACTAAAACAAGAAGAAATATTAGTTAAACCCCTTTTCAAACGCAAGCGATTAGTGAGGAGTTTCCCATAGAGCACAATTCATAAGAAACTCTTAACTTTTTGAGGGATTTTCAATTTCCACATCCAATACCAATCCACGTAATGACCAGGTTGATCATTGATAAGGTCATAAGCATTAGCTAAAGAGAACTCCCCATCCAAGCTTCCTTTCCAAATAGGGACATTAAGAACAGGGTTTGCTCTTAGAGGGGAAATGGTTAGAATACTCGAAAGAGTAGACGGAGGCAAATTATTCAACAAAGTCAAGTCTCAATCTCCTTTATTCGTAAAGAGGGAGTTCACATTGTCATTATTGGTAGGTTGGTGGATGAGATTTTTTACCAAGAGCAGATTATCCCCGTACCACCAATCTTCCTAAATTCTCATTTTAGCACCATCACCAATTTTCCACTTAACCCTTTAGCCAGAACCTTTTTTGCACTCATTATACTTCATACATGAGTAGCTTTCCACTTATCCTTCCAAGTATAGAACCTCTCTTTCTTAAGATATTTGGCCCTCAAAACCTCAGTCTAGAGGCCATCATTCTCACACAGAATTTTCCAACCTAACTTGGTAAGGAGGGCTAGGTTTTGATCTTTTGCTTTTTTGATTCCCAACTTTCCAAACCTTTTCCTTCTACACACATCATCTCATTTAATAAGATGAACTTTTTTTCCCTCAGGGGTAGAACCCCAAAGGAAATTTTTGTCCATTCTATCAATCTCAGTGCACACTTTCTTAGGAAGAGCTAATGTTTGCATAGAGTATATCGGTATAGCTGAGGTGACCGACTGGATAAGTGTAGCCCTTCCAGCAAAAGAAAGTGTATTAACTTTCCAACTAGCAAGTCTATCATGCATTTTCTCAAGAATGTTTCTAAAGTGGCTTATGTTCACTCTATTGCGGAGGAGAGAAACCCCAGGTATTTTCCCAAATCCCGAGTCAGTGGAATACCATCCATAAAGCTAATATCACTAGCCATGTCATGGCTAATATTAACAAAAACAAAGAGCTTGGATTTGAGGAGGTTGATTTTTAATCCAGAGATCTCACTAAATTCCCTCATGACATCATTGATAATACCATAACTAGAATGGTCAGCAGCAGCGAACAATAATAAATCATCAGCAAAAAATAAATGGGTGAGGCAAGGGCCACCCTTAAAATTTTTAATGCCTTTCTACTTGTCACAACCCAAACTCGCCTCTATAGGTTTAGCGTCGTAACCGACCAGTAATCATTGGATTACCGAAGGCCTCTGAACAGAAAAACATACAAATAGGGGCTGCAGAAGCAAATATACAAAATATAAGGTCCATAGAGCTGTGTAGAGATACATGTGATAGAAAAAGTTTAAACTTATATAATGTCAAACTTCCATAAGACTTGTATCACCATACACATAATGTCATGAGGGGTCTAGCCCAGCGTACAGATAAGCAAAACAACCAACAAAACATCTTCAACAGGTTCGCAAAACTTCACTTCTCAAAAAGAACCTCCCCGGGAGGCACGGTGGGTGGCTAACCCAAAAATACTCTAGGCAGCAACTTAGGCCTGGTCACGCGCTTGCTCACCTACATATATAACATAAATAGTGAGCGAAAGCCCAATGAATAATAACAGAGTAAAGGGTTTGAATGAACGACGTCTCTTGTCAGGTTCAGGAAAATGGAAACATATTCATATTCTTGTTCAAATCATATATAGAAATCAGAGTTCATGTGTAATCAAACATGGTACATCCATTAGCATTATCATGCTTGTAAGTTCCATAAGGAACCTTCGGTATTGGGAACTTGTAATATACTTGAGCCACGGTATAGTTACTCTCGGGCGAGGGCTATGAGACCACGGTATTGTTACCCCCGGGCAAGGGCCTTGTACTTATAGACCACAGTATTATTACCTCCAGGCAAGGGCCTTGTGCTAAGGATACCACGAATACATTTTAGAAATCTGGACAACCATTCATTCATACAAAAATCGCATTTCAGGAAACAGATCATGTTAAGTCTTTCAGAAAATACTTAAAGTTGAATACAGCTTTACAGAGTTATTACTCACAGATGGCTTCAGAGATAGACAGACAAAGCAGACAGACCAAAGAGCTTACGATGCGTGACCTACACAAGCATAATAGGTACATACTTAAAGCACACACCCGGATAAAACTGAATCCATTTTATTCATTCCTAGTGTGTTTCTAGCCCTTAACCTTATTATTGTGTCTTGATCTTGGCCTAGGAATGCCTATAATGCAATGAGGATGCTAAAATGCACTTAGAAACACTTAACAAAACTTGTTGAAAATAGGGGTCCCACTTGAACGCAACTTCCTTCGCTCGAGTGGACATGCAAAATGTAGTGGTCACTCAAGCACAACTTCTGTTGCTCGGCGGTCTGTAAACTCTGCAAAAGTACTGGTTGCTAGATTTTTCAACTCGACGCTCGCTTGAGTGTGAGACTCAGGTCCTTGCTCGAGCGCAACTTTTGTCGCTCAGGCGGTCTGCAAAACATATGAACTTCTGGGAGCTTGTATTTCACACTCGAGCGAACTTCTGGTCGCTCGAGCGAAAGTGCAAGATCACAAGTGGTCGCTCGAGTGCAAATTTTGTCGCTCGAGCGGAGAAGTCGAATTCTGGAATTTCTAGATTTACATCCAAGCTGAAAAACTCGAATTCGATTCCTTCAAACGCAACCTTTAGGCCCCAAAACTTGAGAAAACATGTCTAAACTTGAAAAACATGGAGAATTAAAGATCATTTCATAAAATCAAGGCCCAAAAGCTTGCCAATAACCCAAAATCAAACTTGAAATTTGAAAATATGACTTGCATGTAATGATGTAAGTTTTAACCTTCCAAAACATAATCAAATAAGGTAAAAACTTGTGAAATGTGATGAAATTCCAAAAACAATAAGCTCAATTCTTGGCTTAATTAGCTAACTCTCTTGAATCCATGCATTAAGGACTACAACTATACAATTAAAAGAGTGAATTTCTACCTTAAGCTTTGAATTCTCAAGTGTGAGAGCTTAGTTTTCCAAGTTCTCTCCAAATCTTTCACTTTTCTAGCAATTCCCTTTAATTGAGCTCAAGTCTCCTCTTCACTCTCTCACTCTCTCTCTCTCTCTCTCTCTCGCGTTTTGTTAAAGAATATGAGGATAATGAAGGTGTATGCAATATACTAGAGTCAATTTGGCCTTATATAGGCTTGATTAGGAAATTCTAATTAAGTTTTGATTAAGCTAAGTAATGACAATTATTATATTCTAATTGTTGGGTTCCGAATCGAATTTCTATCAAACCTATCATAAAACTCCAAAAATTCCAAACAACACATAAACCAAGTCAATTTCATAATCAGATGCCGATAAGGCCTTCAATTCGCAGAACGGAACAGAAATGCAAACAGATATTTCTACGATAAACAGATATAATCACAAATGATGCTATATGTATGCAATTAATTCAGAATTTGATTTTAATCACTTATTAGGCATAATTAATCATGACTTAGCAGGTAATCGTGGATCGGGTTTGTTACACCACTCCTTCTTATCAGCTTTAGAACTAATCATATTTGAAAGCCTTTCCATCGACAAAACAAACAAATAAGATGATAAAGGATCCTCTTGTCTGAGACCCTTAGGAGGCTTAAAATCATCCAATTTCTCCACATTCCAAAGAATGGCAGTTTGGACCGAAGTAACACAAGCCATTATAAGATTAATCAATTTTTTATTAAATTTGAACTATTGCAGAGTTTGTTTCAGAAAACCCCAAGAAATATTGTCATAGGCCTTTTTAAGATCAATCTTAAGAATCATACTCCATTTTTTTTCCTTTCATGTATCTAAGAGAGTGAATAACTTCTTGAGCGATAATAATATTGTCACTAGTGGTTCTTCTTGGCACGAAACTACTCTGATTGGGCCGAATGATATTACTCAAGAGAGATCTGATTCTGTTCACAAGGATTTTGGTAATGAGTTTATAGGAAACATTGCAAAGGCTAATGGGCCGAAATTGTTTGATGGTTTCAAGTTTAGCAACTTTGGGGATTAAGGCAATACGGGTTTTATTAATCTCCTCTGGAATATGACAATTGAGGAAGCAATCTCTCACAAAGTTACAAACAGTAGGACCAACAATGTCCTAATAGGTATGGGGAAAGATGGCTTGGAACCCATCTATGCTAGAGACTTTAAACGCTTTGATGTTTTGTTATAGCTTTCCACACTTCCTCCTTAGTGACATTCTGGAGGAGCTCAATGTTGTCCTCAGGGGAAATAGTACAATTAGCCAAACCGTTCCAATGTTGTAGTTGGGTAGCGTTGGAAGGGTTAAAGAGGTTGACAGAAGGGCTAAAGAGGTTGACAAAATAATTATAGATCAAGCATTTGTGTGACAACCACCTCCTTAGTTAAAATTAATTTAATTAATTGATTATATATTTATTGTTAATTGAGTGCTTATATGCTTAACTGTGATTGATTGTCTTAATAATTATTGACTTGCTTGACTGCTAGATGAACAGATAGGTTAGAATAAGAATTAAAGCTGTCTGATTCGTTAACTTTAACAAGTTAGAAATCAATGAGTGGATAGGAATTAGAGCCTAATTTGCATTAGTATAATTGAGATTATTTAATGCAAAGGATTAATTTATTTGGGTAGAAATCAGTGTTTTTTAATTTAATTGGAACCTCAATTTAACAAACTAATTGAAAAAATAAATAATTAAGTATATTTCTACTCATCTGGAATCCATAAATATAGACTAAGAGAGAGAGTGCTTGGTTGCCTAAGTTTAGTCATCTTTTTCACATACCAAACAAGCCCACGTAGAGAGAGAGAGAATGAGAGGAAGAGTGAGTTTAAGCTCATAGAAGAGAAATTGAAAAAAAAGAAGAGGACCCTTAAGAAAAACTGGAATTTTGATCTTAAAGCATCAATTAAGGTAAGAAATCATTCCAAATTCTTGACATTGAAGCTTTATTACACACCATCTTCCAAGATATAAGCTTAAATGAATTGAATTTGTCCTGAAATAGGAGATTTGCTCATATAATTGAGAACTTAGAGCATGCATGTTAAAGCATTGAAGAATTGATCAATTTAACTTATAATCGTTACATGCATGACATATTTTCAAGAGAACAGTGATTCTAAACTTATTTTCAAACATGATTCATGGAGTTTGAGAAGAGATTAAACATGAATTAAGCTTGGGTTCATCAAAATGGAGATTTCATGTAATTAAGTTTTAAATAGAGGATTTGAACTCCAGAATGTAAAGTTATGGGATTATATTTGAATTCAAGAGTTTGATTTATTTTGCATGGAAATTGAGATTACATTGAAGGTTTGATCTTTATTTCAAGTTAAATATTGAACTTCAACAAGGTCTTAATCAAAGCCTTTACCAGTACATACAGGAAAAATCAAAGCAACTTAGCAAATAATGGTCCTCATCATTTATTATGTGTAACTTGGCCTTAATGAAGTTGCATGCTTTGTGACTATTTAAATTTGAATCTTAACCATTAAATTCAAAATGTTTTTAAGAGTTTTGGGCCTTAATTTGGAGTTGAAATTACAAAATATACATATTTATGAGTTTTTGATATAGTAATTTAAACATGACTAAATAATTGTAATTTAATGTGTATGAGCCTAATTTAAGTTTGATTGTATAATTAGTAAACTTAATAAAGGTTGGTATATGATTACATTACTTATATTTACTTAGTTTGGTTAATACACAGCTAAACATATTTTAATTGGAGGTTAATAATTTAATTTATTCCTAATACGAGTCATCCATATTTAAGAGGAATGGAAGAAAAAATAAATAGGAATAATCGAATGAAAAATTAGAATCAAATGAGAGAAACCGAATGACAAACAAGTAACCGAATTAAATAGATTGTAAGAGTGTGATTGTAATCGTGTTGTGCTTGACTTATTTGTTTAGGTCGGACGTCAAACAATTAGCACATGTTTTTTTTTTCAAGAACCCATTGTGAGTAACACTATTGTAAAGATATGTTCAATCATATTTATTTCTGAATGATAAATCATATTGTTTTCTGAAATGATACTTTTTTATCGATTGAATGATGATCCTATTTTGAACTGTATTCGTGGCATCCATAGCATATTGATATTGTTATTGTTATTGTTACAGAGATCTCTATCAATTCCAATTTTTGGAACTATTGTCTATTGTTTGATAGCCATCAATTGATTGTTCGGTCTTTAAGACCTATTATATTGTTGTTATTGGATGTACCACGTATGACCTATATGAACATGATTGATTGAATTGAACGATTGAATGATTAATTGACAAAAAGATATTGATTGAAAATGTTCTATCGATAATCGATTGTTTCAAATTCTGTAAGGACATTCTTAATCTCTTTACACAGCTGTTATTCACTGGGCTCTAGCTCACTGTTTACTATATATATGTAGGTGATCGAGCACGAATCAAAACTAGTGGCATCGACCCGAACCTAGATTTTGTCAAGCCAACCATTGTGCCTTACCGCGAGGTTCTAACGTAAAATGTGTCATGGCATGCGTGTCTTGAATTCACCCTTTTGTAATTGTTATTTTAGATGCAGTTTGATATATCTGTTTGATATATCTATTTCGAATTCACCCTTTTATATTTTGTTATCTTGAATTCACCCTTTTATAATTAACCGTTTGATATATCTGTTTCGAATTTCATTTATGTACTCTCTTTATTTGATATTATTCACTGGACTTTTGCTCACTCTCATTCATGTATCTGTAGGTGAGTCAAGAGATGTCCAAACCCAGCCTTAGTGAAGTATGTAAGGAATAGTCAAAGTTTTGAGGAGTCAGCCCAAACGTCTCACGTATGAGATTTGTTTTACCCTTTTGTTCTTTTGATAAAATTTTGCTATGTTGGCGGCAATGTTGAATCACCTTTGTACATATATGCTTTGAGTTTGGCTGACTAAGATTGGAATGATCCTATGTGTATGGAACCTTAAGATATTTTCTTTTGGTGTGAGTTATTAATGAATATATTTTGGAATGATTTTGCTATACCATGTAAGCACAGCTCTATGGACAAAGTTTTTATTCTTGCTTCTATTTTGGACCCTCAAGTCTGATAAGATATGTTTTGTTTGGTTTGAGGCCGTAGGTAATCCCTTGATTACTGACCGGTTATGACCTTAATCCGTGGGGGCGAATTGGGGTCATGACAAAATGGTATCAGAGCACGAGTTAATAACCCATACACTTGTCCAATAGAGCGATTAGCATCTAGAAAAGATCCAGGATGCATTCATGTGATAAGTATGAATCTGAAAGCATCAAGAATGCGCTTAAATGCTTCAAAATGAATGATTATATGCTATATGTTTGTGATTTACTTGCATTACAAATTATTGGAATATGTATGCTTTTTGGTATATGCATACTTGTGAACCTTTTGTATAAAGAATAATGCAAGTCTAATAAGATGGTGAGAACAAGAGGTGATGAGATAGAGGAGTCTTCCACTGCCAGAATGGATAGGATGGAAAGATTGATTCAGGAAATGACAGAAACATTGAGGCAACAACAACAGTGACAGCAACCACATCCTCTACTTCCACCTCTGGCACCCCATGTGCCGGACTTATAGAACGACGACCGAATAATAGCTCTCACCAAAGAGTTTAAGAAAATGAAAACGCCACAGTTTCATGGGAGATTAGATCCGTTGAAGGCCGAAGCATGGGTTCTCGGCATCGAAAAGCTATTTGAAGTGTTTCCTTGTTCAGAGACACAGAAAGTAATTCTAGCCACCTTTATGCTAGAAGAGGAAGCAAGAAGATGGTGGATGTTAATGCGTAAGCATCATAAAGACATTGGCTGGACAAAATTCCTGGAAATTATCTATGACAAGTACTTCCCACAATGTGTCCGTGACAGGAAAGTGTCGGACTTCATGGAACTTAAGCAAAACAGCATGACAGTAGCTTAGTATGGGGCCAAGTTCACTGAGTTGGCCAGATTTGCACCACATGTGGTTGATATCGACTACAAGAAAGCGAGACATTTTGAAGGAGGGCTTCGAGATGATATCTTAGAAAGGGTAAATGTTCTCAAGCTGGAAACCTACATTGAGGTGCTGGACCAAGCCATAATATCAGAAGCTAACATAGCCAGACAAACCAAATCAACAACTGACTGGAAGGGTAGTAAAAGACAAGGCTTCTTTTCGAAGAAGAAATTTTCGAAGAAGCAAAATATGAGCTCCTCAAGTACTTCCAATTCTTCCCAAGATACATCTCCAATGTGCCATATTTGCAGTAAAAGGCATCACGAAGTTTGTTATTATGTGTCAGGAGCTTGTTTTAAGTGTGGAAAAATGGGGCATATGGCCAGAGACTGTAATCAGAACGGTGGAAAATTAGCTGCTAGCTCCACCATATCGATCCCGAAATTGGGAAATACTACGAGATCTACTACTACCGGAGATACCGTGAGGTAAGGGAGAGTTTTTGCGCTTGTTTCGGGTGATACGTGGAATGCTGAAGCCGTTGTCTTAGGTACTATCTCTATATATAATCAGGACGCTTTTGTACTAATTGACTCCGGATCAACTCACTCTTTTGTAACTTGTGCATTTGTATCTAGACTGAGTAGACCTTTAGAATCATTGTCATACTTGCTATGTGTATCTGCTCCATCCGGGGAATCTGTATTGTGTGCATCTGTATATCGATTTTGTGACATGCGTATTGGGAATGTTATTCTGTATGTGGATTTGTTGCCCCTGAACTTTAGACATTTTGATATAATTCTAGGCATGGATTGGTTAACTAAATATTGTGCCACCATTGATTGTGTAACAAAACGGGTTGTGTTTAAACCACCAGAACAAGAAGAAATTGTGTTTGTGGGTAACGGAGTAGTGCCTCCACCTTATTTAGTATCTGCAATAAAAGCATGTAAATTGATCAGGAAAGGGTGCCATGGTTATTTGTGTTCTGTGCTATCTGAACCATCTGAGAATGTTGAATTGAACAGTATCCCTATTGTTGGAGAATTTCCAGATGTGTTTCCAAATGAATTACCAGGGGAATTAGTAGACAGGGAGATAGAGTTTACTATTGAGATTGTGCCAGACACTCAGCCTATTTCTAAAACTCCCTACAAAATGGCTACTGTTGAAATGAAAGAATTGAAAAAACAGTTACAAGATTTACTTGATAAAGGATTTATACGACCTAGTACTTCACCATGGGGTGCACTGGTGTTATTTGTGAAAAAGAAAGATGGAACCTTGTGCTTGTGTATTGACTATCGAGAACTGAACAAGGTAACAATAAAGAATAAATATCCCTTACCTCATATTGATGACCTGTTTAACCAGTTGCAGGGATCACAAGTGTTTTCCAAAATTGATTTAAGGTCCGGGTATCACCAATTGAAAGTAAAAGCAAAATATGTTGAAAAAACTGCGTTTCGAACAAGGTATGGCCGTTATGAATTTCTTGTTATGCCATTTGGGGTGACTAATGCTCCTGCAGCATTTATGGACCTAATGAACCGAATTTTTAAGACCTACCTTGATAAATTTGTTGTAGTTTTTATTGATAATATTTTGATATATTCGAAGAATAGACTTGAACATGAACAACATCTGAGGATTGTTTTACAAACACTTAGGGAAAATAAATTATTTGCCAAACTAAAGAAATGTGAATTTTGGTTGGATGAAGTTATCTTCTTAGGGCATGTTATCAACAAGGAGGAAATTTCAGTGGACCCGCAGAAAGTAGAGGCAATTATGAATTGGCCTACACCAACAAATGTAACAGAGGTCCGTAGTTTCATGGGCTTAGCTGGGTACTACAGGAGATTTGTGAAGGACTTTTCAAAAATAGGTGTGCCTTTTACCCAACTGACATGCAAAGGGCAACCGTTTGAATGGAATGACGAAAGAGAATTTGTCTTTCATGAACTGAAAACGAGATTGACCACTACGCCAGTTTTGACACTACCATCAGGTACGGAAAACTTTGTGATTTTCAGTGATGCATCTTATAAAGGCTTGGGTTGTGTATTAATGCAGAATGGAAAGGTGATTGCATACCCCTCTCGGCAGTTGAGGCCACATGAGAAGAACTACCCAACACATGATTTAGAATTGGCCGCAATCGTATTTGCTTTAAAAATCTGGCGGCATTATTTGTATGGGGCAAAATGTGAAGTCTACACAAATCACAAAAGTCTGAAGTACTTCTTTACACAGAAAGAGTTAAATATGCGACAGAGAAGATGACTCAAATTGATAAAAGACTATGACCTTGAGATTCAGTATCACCCTGGGAAAGCCAATACAGTTGCTGATGCCTTGAGCAGAAAATCGATGGAGAGTTTGGCTTGTTTACTCACTGAACAGAAAGAGATCTTGCAAGATTTTGAGAAGTCCGGGATTAAAGTAATATTGTGTGAACATGGCAAATTGATAGCTGCCATTTCAACCGAACCAGCAATCATTGATGAGATTAAACAGAAACAGAAGGAGGATGAATTCCTTAAAAAGATAGTTGATGAATTTGAAATGAATCCGAGGACCAGAATATAGTGTGATAAATGAGGTGCTGAAATTCCAAGACAGATTGTGTGTTCCAAACATTCCCGAGTTAAAAAAGGCAATACTAGATAAAGCCCATAAGTCAGTGTTTGCTATGCATCTGGGTAATAACAAAATGTATCGGGATTTGAAACAAAGCTATTGGTGGCCCAAAATGAAGAAAGAGATTGCGGAGTATATGTCCAAGTGCCTTCAATATCAGCAAGTTAAAGCTGAACATCAGAAACTAGGCGGCCTACTTCAGCCTCTCCTTATTCCCGAATGGAAATAGGAGCATGCGACTATAGACTTTGTTGTTGGTCTACCTCGCACTCCCTGAGGTATGGACTCTATTTAGGTTATAGTTGATAAACTGACTAAATCTGTACATTTTCTGCTTGTTAAAACTACATTTGATGCTTATAGAATGGCTACTATATATGTTGATGAGATTGTTCGTTTACATGGAGTTCCAGTATCCATTGTCTCGGATAGAGATCCGAAATTTGTGTCTAGATTGTAGAAAAGCCTACAAAGAACTATGGGAACAGAATTGAGATTCAGTACCGCGTTCCATCCACACACCGACGGGCAATCAGAACGGACAATACAGACCTTGGAAGATATGCTTCGGATGTATGGTTTAGATTTCCAAGGGAGTTGGGAAGATTATTTGCCACTAGCAGAATTTGCATACAATAATAGCTTCCACTCCAAGATCGACATGGCACCATACGAAGCTTTGTATCGTAGAAAGTGTAGATCACCAATTTGTTGGACAGAGGTCGAAGATAAGGCCTTACTTGGGCCTAAAATTGTGCAAGACACTTTTGAGAATATCAAAACTATTCAATAAAGGCTCAAAACAGCTCAGAGTTGACAAAAGAATTATGCAGATGTTCAAAGAAGACCTCTCAAATATGAGGTCGGTGATCATGTGTTTATTCGCGTGACGCTAATGAAAAGCCAAGTAAGATTTGGAAGGAAAGGTAAATTGTCGCCCCATTACATTGGGTCGTTCCAAATTCTAAAAAGGCTTGGTCTCGTTGCTTACCAAGTCGCTTTGCCACCAGGATTCAAACAAATGCACAATGTATTCCACGTATCAATGTTAAGGGGTTATCTTCGAGATCCGTTTCATGTAATTGATTATCACCGGATAGCTCTTGATAAAAATATAGAATACGCAGAATGGCCAGAACGAATCATTGACCGGCAAGTGAAACAGTTGAGAAGCAAGTCCATCCCGATAGTGAAAGTGGAATGAAAAGAACACCATGGGACGGACGCGACATGGGAAAAAGAGGATGAAATGCGACTACACTATCCATATTTGTTTCCCGACGAAGGTAAAATAAGTTTGGAGGACCAAACTTCCTAAAGGAGAGAGGACTGTGATAACTCTGTTCCGTATTATGCTAATTAATCTTAATTATGATTGTGATTATGTGTTTAATATGATTTTGGGTGTCATTTATATGATTATATGTGGTTTTGGCCTTATATCTGTTCACCGTAGGAAAATTTGTTCAACTTACCGTTATAAACTAAAAATTGAAGGCCTTATTGGCCATAAAAATCGAAATTGACTACGCCATTATGATTGGCTTAATTTTTAGAACCTATGGTGAAATTTAATTGAAAACTGATTCGGAACGAAATAATTAGATTCAGAACGATTAAATTAAGCTCAATTGCTTAACCTTTATCAAATTTGATTAGGCAAACATATATAAGGGCCTTATTACACTCATATTCATCTGGCTTGGAACTCAAAATCTGAAAATCACACTCTAGAGAGAGAGTGGGCCGAATCTAGAGAGAGATAGGGGCTAACATTGTATATTTTGCAAGGGAATTGGAGAATTAAGTGGATTAACTCAAGGATTAGCTATAGTTGAAGAATTGGAGCTCCTAGGGTCAAGCACAAGGGCAAATCATCCAGTGGATCACTGTGAGTAATATCTTAGTAAAGATATTTGAAGTATGCCATTTGTCCAATTGCTTACTCTTATTCGAGTTTCATGAGCTTGTTAATTTGAAAGGTAGACAATATTCGTTTGACATGAATGATTAGGCCAAATGCCGTTTGACATGAATGATTGGGCCAACGGCCGTTTGACATGAATGATTGGGCCAAAGGCCGTTCGATATGAATGAATTGGGCCCGAGGCCGTTGGTTAAAAACAAGTGGGCCAAAGGCTGTTTGATATGTTCAGGCTCAAAGCTGTGTAACGCACCAATTGGAAACATGAATGGGTCTAAGACCGTTTGATATATCTGTTTCGAATTTCATTTATGTACTCTCTTTATTTGATATTATTCACTGGGATTTCGCTCACTTTTATTCATGTGTCTATAGGTGAGCCAAGAGATGTCCAAACCCAGCCTCAGTGAAGTATGTGAGGAACAGTCAAAGTTTTGAGGAGTCAGCCTAAACGTCTCACGCATGAGACTTGTTTTAGCCTTTTGTTCTTTTGATAAAATTTTGCTATGTTAGCGGCAATGTTGAATCACCTTTGTACATATATACTTTGAGTTTGGCTGACTAAGACTGGAATGATCCTGTGTGTATGGAACCTTAAGATATTTTCTTTTGGTGTGAGTTATTAATGAATATATTTTGGAATGATTTTGCTATACCATGTAAGCACAGCTCTATGGACAAAGTTTTTAATCTTGCTTTCGTTTTGGCCCCTCAACTCTAATAAGATATGTTTTGTTTGGTTTGAGGCCGTAGGTAATCCCTTGATTACTGGCCAGTTATGACCTTAATCCATGGGGGCGGATTGGGGTCATGACATGTATCTTCTTTAGCTTTTTCTGGTTTAAAATATGGCTGCCATTTCCTTACTGTTACGCAATGGTTCATAACAATCCAAGATCCACCTGTAAAAACTTTAGTGTAGTCTTCTAGCATGTCAAATTTAAAAATAAAAAATCCATGGTCTATATCCAAGGCTTCAAAATCACCCTGCAAGCCCCACAATTTTTTTACCTTAAGAGTGAACAGTTTGTATCCTATATTTTTCCCCAGTAGCCTCACGATGAGGTATTTTCCCCATGGTTTCCTTACTTTTCAAAGTAACCCCGAGGGTAACCTAACTATTCGGACACCCTTGAACTCTTTGTTAGAGTTCAATTCTTCCACTCCCAACTCATCCATTTCTTCCTCCTCATCTTCAGATATGGGATTGTCCATTTCACATTCGAAGTTCTTTTCGTTCATATTTTCATTGAATCGAAAGTGAAGCAAAGCTTGTTTGAAGGATCTTGCGTTTACCTCTACCGTTGTCGCAGATGGATTACTAGTAGTTTGTCCCTGTGCGATTCCCTCAGATGGCCCCAATTGCACATTTGCAAAAGCTAGGGTTTCGGAAGATTCAGCCATTTATGGCTTGCTTTTCGTGCTCCTTTCGAATATGATTAGCCCCATAGTTCGAACTCCCGCAGTTCTGAATCTGATTTCACAAGTGCAATATGAAACAGTGAAAACATAAAAAGAGTCTAAATCCGTAAATTCTTTTTAGAAATTCGATGTTTGAATCAAAGCCAAAAAATAGACTGCTTTGTCAGATTGCAGAGTTGCCACCTAAATGTTTTTGGAAAGATTAGGAAACCCGAGACTCATGCCAAAGGCCACTTATCTGTCATCACCAAAGTGTCTCGACTCGGGAACTTAGATACAAGAAAGGAATGTCATGAATTGAGCACCCCACTCGCCCGATCAAAGATCGGCCTCTACTAATCATGATGTGATTTTTATGTACATTATATGCTCTTGTTTCGATTTGTTAGGCTATTTTACTATGTGACGCACACAAGTATAGACTAATTTGCAAAAATTAGAACATTTGATTTTTGTGTTTGTATGAAAAATTGTTTTCCAATACTTGTCACTTGAAAAGGTGAGTTTGTATGTACGTTAATTAACTTATCCCAATTTAAACAATTAGCCTTTATCCACAGAATTCAAAGAGTTATATCACTTAAGCAATTAGCCTCATAGAAAACATATTCGACATGGTAACATAAACACACTTAAGTTATATGCTAAAACAATAAGTGCTCACCTAGTACTCCAATGGCAAGCCAAATAAAGCAAAATAATGCATGTTTCTAAACGATGCAATATCACTAATGCAACGCACACATTTACGCAATTTTATAGGCTTGGCTATGAGTATGGTATGTGATCCAATTCAAAACATGTGATAAATCATGTATTCAAGCAATGAAATTGACATTTTGACACTGGTTAGTATGATGAGCCGAACCCGAATGTTTCATGAAACAAGTGTATATGAGCATGAGAGTGCTAATTAAACATGATGCTTTATTCTACCATCATAAGCGGGTAAATAAAAGAGAGAAAGAAATGGGGGTTGGAAAACATACAACATTATTACATATTTTGCCCTCATGTAAGAGGGTCCGAAAGAATGTCCAAGCATTCGAATTAAACTAGCTGTTACAAAATTGAATTAATGAATAAATAACAAATTTAGCTAAGCTACTACAACAAAGACTGATAATAAGTAATAAGCTAGCTACCTAATTTATTACAACAAGGATGAACAATAAAACTAACTATCTAAGTTAATTAACAATGAACATTCATAATCATTACAGTAATGCTAATTATATTTTATTACAATGATAATGAGAGCATTAATTTACAACATCTGATAGAACCAAGAAACACAAGGATGGCATGCATGTGACAGTTTTCAAAAGCAACTTTGTCTGCCTTCCTTGGAATTTGCCCTGTTTCACTTTCAGCCACTGCTTTCTGTTTCTGCAAAACATTCTGTTTGCCAAACATTGGGGGCTGGTTGGACCCCAATGAAGCCCGGCCGGGCCCAAATAGGGCCGGTCGTGCCCTAATTTCATACAAAACTATATTTTTATGCTCTGAGGTGATAACAGTGTAGATAGAATTTTCTGAGCCCTATTTGTCCCTCTCACACTTCTTTGTCATGGAAAGCCTCAAGAGAAGGACAAAGTCATTTCCAAAACCATCAATGAGCAAGTTGCTTGCTTGATGATTTCAACCAGGATTTGGACAAAAATCAATAAATGCAATGAACAACACCAACCCCTCCCATTTATCATAGAGTGAGCTCAAAATGGGAAGTAAAGATGCTTCAAGGGTCGTCAAAACACCATGAATTGACATGTGACGACTCTTGACCCAATAGACTTAGCATAACGTCCGGCCGAGCCCAAGCGACCTTATTCATTTTATTTACAGAGGTTGATCCAATTTTAAGCCAATTTCATTAGTCTTGTCCATTCTTTAATCCATTTGTCCAAGGCAATGATTATGTCCGCTAAATGAGAAGAATGTCAAGCGAGAGGTACTTCTAAATATGAAGGAGAGACCATACCTTTGATGATGAACCTTCGTAAAGATTAAGCCATTGAGCATAGATCTCTAGCTCATTGTAAACATCCCATTTTTAACCGACCTTAAGACTTAGACGTCATCGATTGAGCGCTCGGTGATTGTGCATGTTGTGCTCGTTCTGAGGTTTTGGAGTTTTTGGCTGAGAGCCTTGCCTCCGGGCCTCTGAACTCTTTGTGCTTTGACTCGGTTTGTGGACCGAATCTTGTTTTCTCTTCTCGGAGGAAGAGAGAGGTCTTGTAGACCACTTTTTGTGGTCGTAGGCCACTTTTCCATTTGGAGACTAGTTTCCGATTTTCGAAGCCTTTCAGCCACGTACCTTGTCTTAGGACCACTTAACATTCTCCGTTTGGTGTGGTTTTTGAACCACACCTTGTTTCCTCTGCCTAGAGGGACATTGTGGTCCGGGAGACCACTTTTGTGGTCGCAAACCACTTTTGGTGCTCGTAGACTAGTTTTCGAGGCTTCCGACTACGCGCTTTGCCTCCCGAACTTTCGTCTTGCATCCGTTTTGGTTTGTTTTTGGTACAAACCTTGTTTCCCTTATTTGGAACGTGGTACAAGGGTGGAAGACTAGTATTTCTCCTTGGAGACCACTTTTTCTCCGGCCAGCCAGTTTTTTGGCTTGGTAACTGGTCTCTTTGGTCTTTGGGCCACCTTTTCGGGTCGACCACCACACTATTGCATTGTTTTCATGCTCTAGACCTTCTCGCACCATGGCCGACCAGTTGTTGTCTTGGGAGACCACTTAAAGTGGTCGACCGACCACTTTAAGTAGCTGGCTGACCACTTTAAGTGGTTGGCTGCTTTTTGTCACCTTTTTGGAGATATTTTCCTCCAGCTGGCACAGCTAGAGGGCACCAGAACCATCCTCCATACACGTGTATGGAGGGATGGTCTTGAACCTTAGCTTCTCCTAGAAGCTTTAGTTTTTGGTTCTCTATAAAAGAGAACCACCTCCTCCCTCCTCTAGGTTTAGAAATTGGAGGTTTGAGATATACATACACTCTTGTATCTATATCTCCTTGTTTGTTCTTATTTTGTGCCTTAAAGTGTAGTTTTGTCTTACTTTAACACACAAACACACACTCAAACACCCTACTCTTGGAGCTGAGGTCCCTTGAGGTTGTTTTTGGAGTTCTTGGACTGGTTTAAGCTTGAAAAACCTGCTGGAGTTGCAACTTTGAAGGTGGTCATCAAGGGTGAGTTTCTAACCCTTAAAATCCAAATTTTTGCTTAAGATTTGAACCTATTTGCATGTTGTTTTGAGCTTAACTTCCTACTGCAAAAAGTTCTGAATTTTGGTGCTTAAGATCTTTGTTTAAGGTCACTTTTGTACTTGGAGTTGTTTACCCCCTCTTAGGCCTTGTTTGGACTTACTTTTGTGCCTTCTTTGTAAGCTTTTGGGACCACCTTGTTTTGGCCTTCTCACCACTGAAACTTAGAGGAATTTTAGTAGTGAGAAGGGTGTTTTGAGGTCCCAAAAAGGAGAGGGTCATCCCCTTTCCTTGTGTCTTCAATACTTGTCTTGAATGCATCATGTGTGAGCATATTTGTTAAGCTTATGTTGGCCATATCTTAGTTTGTATTTAGGTTTGTTTTAGCATGGCATGCCATTGTTTTTACTTGATTTTGTCACTCCATGCATGCCTAATACACTTGTAGTGTAAATCACACAAACTAGTCTTGTATGCTTCATGAAGTAGCATGTCATTCTAGCTTGTTTTGTGTCCACTTCAGCATGTTTTTGGTGATGTTTTTCCATGTCATACCTCTGTTAGGGTTTGGTTTGGACACCTCTTGTATGCTCTATGCACTTGTAGTGCATTTTCATGAATTAGCCTAACATGCATCATGCTTTAACATGTCATTCTAGCATGCTTTTGGCTTAACTTCAATAAGATTTTGTCCATGTTTTAGCATTCTTTAGCTCTGATTTTGGTTGTTTTGGCCATGCGTGACTTGCTTTGTATAGCTATAGTGCATTCTAGCTTGTTGGCTTTGTGTGTCAAGTCCACTAGCATGCTTTACTTGGCCTATTTGAATGATTTGGCATCATTTCATATGTGATTTTAGTCCATGTTTCATGCTCATGCTCTTGCATGTTTCACTCATTCAATGCGTTGGAGGGTTTGACCCTTTATGCCTTAACATGAATCATTGCGTATGCCTTCATGCCTTAACTAGCGGGCCATCATTTCAATGTGTTTTTGGGGTTATTTTGCCATTATATAACTCTGATTTTTGTTGGTTAAGTCTTCCCATGCTTGGTCTTAATAGGTGTAGTGTAATCCACCTTATTTGCCTTGTATGCATCATGTCTTATGCCCTTTATGCTAGCTTGTTTTGGCTTCCTTCCATACATGTTTTAGTATCATTTTGACATGTTCTAGGACTTTTTTGGATTGCCTTTTCCATATCCTTCATGCTTTGTATGGCTGTAGTGCAATTGGCCTTGCTAGCTTTGTGTTTTGTTGACTCGTGCATGCTATCTTTAAGCTACTTAGATGATTTGGCATCATTTAATACTTTATTTCAGAGCTTGTAGCATTGTCATATTCCCACTTCATTCACTCTTTAAGTGCCTTTGAGTGTTATGCATTGTTGCCTTGTTTGTGGCCTAGCATGTATGCCATCTTGCCTAGGCCTTTGAGCTCTCATCTTAGCATGTTTTGATCCATGTTTTGACCTATTTCAGCTCTATCCATAGTTGGTTCATGCATATTTGCCATGTATTGCATGCCTCCTTTGTAGTCCTCTTTACTAGTTTCATGCTTTAAGGACCTTTGCATGCTATATTGGTATTGATTGAGTGATTTGGCATCATTTCATACCTTATTTCAGTGCACTTAGTGTTGTTACACTTCCACTTTGGTCACTTTTTGAGCACTCTTGAGAGTTATGCTCTTAGGCCTCTTTGATGGGCCATTGCATGTGCATGCTTGTATAAGCTTTATGTGCCTTAATTTTTATCACCAATGGCCACTGATTTGGGCATGACTGGGGTCTACCCCCTTTTGGTTTAAGTCCATTTAGCATGCGTATTTACATGTTGTTCGCATGCTTATTGTTCATTGCATTGAGTATGCCATCTTACATTGCATTGAGTATGCCACGTGGTTATTTGGATTGTATATGCCAAGCTGTTTCTTTGCATTGAGTATGCATGTCCTTAACACTGCTAAGTTGCCCTTGCAGCATTGCATTGTGCATGCATGCATTAGCATTGTTCGCATGTCATTAGCTTTGTTAAGTTGATCATGTCACATTGCATTTTTGCATACTCCATGTTACATATCATTGTGCATGCCATGTTATGTGTTGCATTTTGTTTGGAATAGGTGTTAGTCCAAACACGAGAAATGAGGGACGTTTCGTACTTACAGTGATGAAACGTGCCTCAATTCTCGGTCGTCGACGTTCTTGATCATACATGATAGAGTTCTAGGCCTTATGTGTTTATGTGTGCATTCATTTCATATCGAATTGTGCAACTTCGCCTCTCGGCCATCATGCATTGAAATGCGCGATTGGTGGCCCGAGGGTCGAGAACCACACTCCCTTAAGCTCATGTAATGATAGGGAGGGTGGTTGTGCACACATACCTTACAAATACATTGCCATGCCCTTTCTTGCTCTCTGTTGCAGCAAAGTGGACAAATACAGCAATAACTGGTCGGCCAGCCAGAAAAACTAGCTGGCCGACCACTTTTTCTGGTTTGCAGTAGCAAAAAGTGGTCGGTAGGTGGCTGGAGAAAGCAACAACTGGTCGGCCACCCTCCCACAGGTCCCTAAGGTGGAGTTTAAGCTTTCTGGAGCTTGGTGCAAGTTTCTGAGAACAAATGAAAACAGAGGCAAATCGGGGCATCGCGATGGATTTCCGAACGAGGCGACCGGGCATGAATGCAATCTTCTCTCTCTAAGGACACCTCTGTTTACTGCTTTACTTAGCTAGTTTTTGCTTTGGTTATGTAATTTAAGTAGTTAATGTGTTCAGCTGCTTATTCGTGTTGTAATAACTTAATCAGTTAACTAGGATTAGTTAATTAGTTTGGTGATGTGATAATTAGTTTAATTAGCTTAGATTAGCTAGTTAGCTTCTTATTCGGACCCTCATGCGAGAGGGAGTATTATTGTAATAAGCGTGCATATGTGTGATGCATGTCTTCCAACCCCCATTTCTTTCTCCTTTTTACTTAACCGCTGACGATGGTTAATTTTAGGGCATATTTTGATTAGCATACCTTATGCTTGCATGCGTGCATCCATTCATCTGTATTACATGCACCAGGCTCGACGCATCATACTAACTGCATTATATTTCAATTCCAAGTTGAATACATGTACTAAGTTGCATTTCACATGACATTCTAGGTAGCCAAGCCTATCTTAGGTACATTTTCGCATATGTTGCATTAGCCATCTTAACATGAACTATGATCATGCATGATTTCTAACCAGTTCTCTGTTTTGGCTCGGAGTACATTGTGAATGTTTACGCTTTAGCATACTGCATGTGTGTTATTGACTGTCATGTTAAGCATGCTTGCCATGAGGCTAACTGCTTATTTGATATAACTGTTTGAATGCCTGTGGGTGAAGGTTGGATTACTTAAATTGGAACAATTCATCAAAATTCTCGTTTTAGCCTACTTGCAAGTAGCAAACTTTAAATCATTTTCACAAACGAATATGCAATATTTTGTTCCAACTTAGGCGATCTAATCTATACTTGTATGTTATGCGCATCACATAGTCTAGATTAAATAACCGGAATAAGAACATATGTGTTTTCAAAAATAACATATCATACTTAGTAAAGGCCGATCTTTGATGGGGCGAGCGGGGGTGCTCATTACATGACCTTCCCTTCTCATACCCAAGTTCCCGAGCCGATGCAACTTTGGTGATGACGGACACGTGGCCTTAGGCACGAGTCAGGGTTTCCTAAATTCTCTCAAAATAAAATATTTAGGTGGCGACTCTGTATCTGGCAAAGCAGTCCATGTTTGGCACTTCTTTATAAAAATCAGTTTTTCAAAACGATTTGTCGGATTTGGACTCTTTGGTGATTTATCGGTCTTGCATTGCACTTTGCGAGATTAGATTCAGAACTGTGACATTGAGTCCGAACTGTAATAGCTAGAGAACAAACGAGATTCACGCCCTCGCAGGCGCGGAGCTCGGGAGTCCTCGGGGTGCGTCTACACTCATATTTTGAATAATCATCAACCGGTTGAAATAACTCTCAAACAAGAAGAAAAGAAGAAATGGGAAGATTGCAAACATGTTTGCGAGATTGATTCTTGATTAACCATGGAAATGCTATCAAAGCATGTATAACACAACATAACAAGCTAGATGTGAAGACTTACAATGCAACAAGCTTTGATATTCAAGCATATAATAATTAAATAAATTGTAACAGCCCTAAAACAACCCCTAATATGCTAAAAACAATGACCAAAAATCATGTTAGAGAGCATAAAAAGGTAAGAAAGAATAAGATAAAGCAAAGCTAGTGAACAAAAGCAAGGAGAGGTGGCTAACCTCTCCATATTTTGAGACCTCAAACCATGTTTTTTTAGCCTTTTCCAAGCTTTAAAAATCAATTTAAAAGGCAAAGAAAAGAATATAAAAATAAGGGCTTGAGCTATGAAACAAAGTGTAAGAGAAGGTGTTAACCTTTGGTAGCTATCCAAACCCAAGTTTAAACACTTGAAATGGATTCAAGACAGCATAAAAACACAAGAAGTAGATAGCAAGAGATAGAACAAGAAGTAAAAGAGAAGGTAGTAAGCTTATACCTCTCAAAGAAGTAAGCTCTTGTTTGTAACACAAACTTGGTTCAAGCACACTCTCAAGCTTGAATTGTGATGCCCAAGCCTAAACCAAAGCTCTAAGGTTATAATCTAAGGTGATGTATGGTGTATGGGTATTGATCCAGAGAGATAGATTGGCTCAAAAGTGACTTGTATAGGAAGAATGAGCTCTCTTTTGTGTGCATATGCTATTTTGAAAATTTTCAGCTCTCTAAACAGAGGTATAACCTCGTTTTTATAGAATTTGAGCAAAAAATGTTGAAAATATCTTCAAAAAAAGATAGCTGGCGGGCTCTCGCCCAGAACAGTGTGTATCGCCAGCAAGGCACGACCGGGCCCAAATAGCCACAGCCGGCTCTCAATGGGGCATGGCCAAACCCTAAAATGCTATCTCATTTCCCTATTTCAGGGTTAGTGTAAGGTAGCACAATGTTCAAAAAAGAACCTCTGAGGTAAGAATAAGGCAAGTAAGAAGGTTTTGGGATGATTATGGGACTCAGCCTTGAATTCCCTCACTGAGAACTTGAATCACACAATGTAGTTTTCATTATCGAGTGCGTTGGACCAAGTGCCTAAGTCTTACGGGTGGTCAAAAATGGGGTGTCTACACCATCCTCTGTTCTAGGACTCAACCTTGGAGAGGAAGTTCCCCTCCCATCTCAGACACGGGGCTTTCTTCCATACTCTCATCTTCAACTCTTTCGTAACCTTAATTTTTTTGTTGCTACGAATAAGAAGATCAATCTCTTCAGTGGAGCTTCCATGGAAGCACTGGGTTTTTCTAACGGTCATATCGCCCATCTAGAGAGAGAATTGGCAGCACTTTCAACAAGTCCTTCGTTACTATTGATAGTTAACTTTTACTCTTACTTTCATCTATCACCATTCGTCATGTTTTTTCAATCCACCATCATCCCTTCATCAATTTCCTAGTCCAATACTACTTCTTTTTACAACTGGGGGTAGTGGTCCAGTAGAGCTTTCTTATCCTTCCAAACAAGATATGTAGGATCAATACTTGGAAGGCGCAAAAGATTGTATTGTACTCATATCACAAAGCCCTAAGACTTTTATTATGAAGTGGATGTGGAGCCTATTATTACCCCAATGGAGAATCTCTTAATTTGGGTTAAGTGAAATCTGATTATCAACCCGCTACACTAAGGTTAAGGTTTGAGGAAGTTACGATACTCCCACAGATTATTCTTTTTTTTAATAAAAAAAATACTACTCCTTCTCTTCCTCAACTTATTACCACACTTTTCATTCTATCCCTACTTCATAACACTAACACCACCAATAAAAAATTGTTAAATTATTTAAATTGCTCATGTTTTGTTAATTGTAATTAATGAATAATATATATATATATATATATTTTTAAATTAAGAGTTTAAATTAAAATAACTAAAAAATTATAATTTAATTTATTATCAAGATCAAATATTCAAATTTTTATTTTATTTTATTTTTTTGTAATTTTAAAAAAGGGACAAATTTATAAATACCTCTCCAATCAAGAGGAATAAACTTTTTTCCACTGACCCATTTTCCATCATAGAAAAAGTTTGGGACCTCTGCAAAGAGGACCCCCATGACCCCTAATGAAATATTGACCATTGATATGTTTGAATTTTTTTGGAAAGTTATATCTGACAATGACATGAATGGTTTAGATCATTTTGGGGGTTGTGGGAATTGTATTTTTTGAGTGGTCTCTATCATTATTGTTTCCACCACCAATATAAGATCCCCATTAAAATGAGAGGTGCCCATTAGTGGCCCCCACTTATGATTTTTATCTCATGCACACCACTCATCAACCAATGCACAAACTTTCGGGAGCCTCTATTTACACACCACATTTCATCTCAAGGTATACCATTAATTGGTTTAGTTTTTATAACAAAATTAACCTTATGTAAAATGACCACAAAGGAAAAAAGACTATGATACACACCTTTTGTAAAATTACCATAAAAGACTATAATAAATACAATACACACCAAGTATCTCAAACATTATTTACGTATCTTTTCTCTGAAGAATCTAAAAACCCTAAGACAAAAATCAAGAACCCTTAAAGAAACAACCAAGAAAATCAAAAACCCTCAAAGAAATAACCAAAAATATATGTACTATTGAAGATTTTGATTGGACCGAATGATGGATGCATCTGACAATATTAGTTTGGAACAATGGAGCAAAGAAAATGTTAGTTTTTTATTTTTTATTTTTTATTTTGTTTTTGTTTACTTGCTGAGCAGTAGACCGTTTGTATTTATTTGGTTATCCAGAGTCGAACAATATATCCATGTTCAACTATCTACAACCGAACAAATTATATATGTTTGATTTTATAGTGTCGAACTTTGCTTGGCTTACAACTCTTGTACCATCAGGAGCTGATAGTGTGAATGGGCCTTTATAAGCCTGTTAGCATATTGTAGGTTCTGAAGTCACTAAGGTCATCTTTTCTTAAACTAATTTAAATTTCGAACTGTGAGATCCAATAGTTGCGATTCAATTTTGTTCGACACTCACATTTCGAACTTATTGAAATTGTTCGACAGACCAAGTCTGAATAGATAACTTAAGTTTGATACTAAAATGTCGAACATATTGAATTTGTTCGACAGAAACACTCCAGACAAAACGTTAATGTTTGATAGACTAGTGTAAGAGTGAAGATGGAAGATATGAGTGCAGTGTGTGAGTAAGGGTAAAAATGGAAGATTGTGGTGTATATTGAGCAAATTTTGTATTTATCAAATTACTAAAGGTGTGCCTTGAGTAGTGATGTGCCTTAAGATGAAATGCGGTGTGTAAATAGAGGCTCCCCAAACTTTCCCATTCAAATCCATCACTTATTAATTGACTAAGTTACCCTCCACATCTAGGGTGTCGTTAAACCGCACAAGCTCAATTTATGTTTGTACCATTAAAAACTTATTCGAATTTAATTCGTTAGGTAAATAAGTCAATTCTGAATATTATTTAGAAATTGTTAAAGTTATTGAACAAAACTAAACAATCAATTTATTGTATAACTCGGTTCGTTAATTTTTAAATTAGACAAAAAATATCAAGCTACTCAAGCTTGATTCAGGAGAAATTTATTTGACATCGGCTTAAAAATTTAACAAATTAATTTTAAACAAAATTGTAAGTTGGTTAAAATTTTTAAACCTAAGTTTAAACAGGGATTGTTTATAATGTTCTAAATAAGTATACTTTTTGACTTTTAATGAAATAGGGGTTGTGTTTGAAATGATGTGGTAAAGAGGTGATATAACTTAAATAAAATGATATGACTTAAATAGAATAATGACTTTTTGACTTTTCGACTTTTTTAGGGGATATCAAACCTAAGGATTATTTGGAATAACTTAAATAAATGTACTTTTTATCTTTTTACAAAAAGATATACAAAAAAATATAAAAATAATGTGATAAAAAAAAATAAAAAAATAAATTATTTAAAATATGTCAAACTTGCCACAGTGTTAACTGATCGGCTCGTTTTACACTCCTATTCTTGTCCTTCGCATTACCAGGGGTAATTTGGTCATTTAAGCTACACAACAGTGTTATTGCACATCAGTCGTTTCTAGGGTTAGGGTTTTTGCACTGCGTACCTTTCCAGATCAGTCGTTTCCAGATTGGGAATTAAAGTTGTGATATTTTTGTTGTTTCGATTGTTCGATTCATCAATCTATTTTGGCATATCGCATTGGGTGGAGAGAGAGAGAGAGACTCGTCCGAGTAGTGGGCTTTTAGCGCCCTGTGGCTAATCCAAATCCATGATCATCATCTGTATTCCATGGATCCTTCTTCAGTGCACGCCACTCCTTCCCTCCAAGAAGAAGATGATGAGTGGGGTAAGCCATTCTCTCTCTTCTCCTTCATCTCCCTCTGTTTGGTTTCCTAGAAAGTTTCATTTTACCTTTCAATTTTGAATTTTGAATTTATGCCCAATTTCATATATTTTTCTGTTTAGGGTTCCTTAGGATTCAATCAGCAAACCCATCATAATGTACCAATTGTTTTCATATCTGGTTCTAGGATTTGTTGAGAGAGGAAGGAAAACAAAGGAGAGAAGCTAAAATTATTTGCTTTTGTTTGTTTGGGTTAAGAAATTGTGAAGAAAGTGAATTAAAAATTTCTTTTAAGGGGGAAAAAAAAAAGTAATTCTACTTTATTTTCCTTCTTTCTTTTCCCTCAACAAATCTTAGATTCAAAATTTGATTTTGTGTTGTTCAGAATAGTACATATTCATTATCAATCTCTACTCTGCCATAGTGCTCTGGTTTGAAAATGGATTGTGACTGCTTTGTTCATATCGTCTCTAGAATGCTCCGTGTGTGATTAAAGCATATTGTTTACGGGCAGATAAACGTTAATTTGTTTCTATTGACTGGTTATGAGGCCTTTTGCTTGCTTTTATCATCTCCCTTGTGTATCTAAAATTTTTTAGTGCATTTGATGGGGAAAAGATTGGCAACCAATAAACAAGACACCTGCAAGTTTGTGTATGTGTGTGCGGGCATGCTTGTGCGTATATGTATGTCTAAATGTGTATTGGGTGCAACCTTGTTTCTTTTCTCCTTGATTAATAAAATAATCATTTAGCAATCTCTATATTCTAATGTACCTAGAACTGATATTGTGCTAAATTCTTTTGATGATTGAATCATTCCAACTTGCTCACACACAGGAATGCAAATAAACACCTACACTTTAATAAGACTCAAGGAATGAATGATTGGCATTGGGAATTTTAATGGCTGAAAAGAATTCTTAACTTATTGAGATTTGGCAGGTTTTGTAGATGGGAAGAAGGGAGAGAAGGAAGGTGGCCCTTTAGTGATGAGTCATAGTAAAACACACACACACCGCCACTCTTACAATTTATCATTTTCTTTGAGGGCTTTGTATGGACTCTCTTCCTAACAGTTTAGACCAAGATAAAACACAAAAGAATAACAAGACAATTCCCAGAGCTAATAATTATAATTGGAAATTATTAAGCTCCCTCTTTTTTCTTTTTTGATAATCGGGAAGTGCACCCTAGGCAGAGTCCTTTGGGCCCACTCTAGGAGTGTAAACCTGAGGATCAAGCGACTGTGTGTGTGTGGAATGGGAGATTGGAACCAATGACACACAAAAAGCTGGTTTAGTGCAAGTGTGTTTCAACCATCACTTAACTTCTTTGAAGCTTTCCTTCCTAAGATGGCATGACCATATTGATCGGCTGCCATGCAAACAATCTCTAACAAATTCTTTGTAGTTTGGAGATCACAAATAATTGATTAGTTAAACACCATAATATATGAGTCATGTGAGAGTTGATGCTTGGAATGTTTTGGTGCAATTTAACAAGGCTAATTAATTTTGCAGTAATTAGGAGGCAGTTATCTGTTTTCATTTTTTTTCTTTTCATTCAACCTGGCCCCCTTTTGCATTTAACCTATCACAATTATTCATAAGATCAAATCTCCTGTCATTGGCATAGTATTTAAAAAAATTGTAAGAAGTGTATGTGGACGTACTAATTTTTTATGGCCTATGATGTTTTGCATTTAGACACTGATGGATTTGTGATTCCAAGCTTGGGTATTGGAGATCCTGATTCTAGTAAAAGCGATGCTCCAGAACTAGACTCCAAACCTTCTTCCCCTAAGGTGAGTTGCAATAGTTTGTTTTTATGGGGTTTGGCAATTGTTTTTATTTTTCTTCTTTAGTGAACTTTTTTTTTAAATTTTTTTTTTTAAAAGCTTCATACTTTTATGTTTTATTATTACTAGCCTAGATGGATTTGAAAAGTAAACTAAACATATTCTTTTCCCCAAAAAGTCCACTAAAGAAAAAAAAAAAAAAAGCCAAAAATGTTTACTCTTTTTTTTTAGATCATTCTAGATTTGATTGACCTAAAAAGTAAATTTTTTTGACACAAATCTAAAAAACTTTCACGAAAGACATCGGGTATGTTTGGTTTGGATTTGTAGAGTAATTTTGGGAAAAATTTTCTAAAAAATTTGTTCAGTTTGTAAATTTTCCAAAACAATTTGCAAAATCACTCTCTCTCTCTTATCCATCAATCAATCATTTTTTCTCTCTCCTCTCTCCTTCTCAATCACTTTTTCTCTCACACACATCTACTCAATTATAATAAAATATCAAATCATTCCAAACTCTCAAATTCCAAAACTACTTTCAAAATACACAACCAAACAAATCAATCAAGTTTGGAAAAAAATGTGGCTTTTTAATTGTTCCCAATCAAAGAAGGCTGCATATGCTTGCTTACTTGTGAACTGAATGTACTTCTTGACTTTGCTTGGGCAGGCTAAAAAGGAAGAGAAAATGTACCTGGGACCCCACGGAGCTCCTCCACAATCAAAACAACAGGAGACAAACTCTTCCTCTGGCCGTAAGCAGCGGTTCAAGCAAAAACTAAAGGAAGCAGATCGGAGAGTCAGCGGGACTGGCCGGGAGAATAGGTTGGAGAATCTGCATGAGCTTGTTGGTGGTGGTGGTGGTGGTGGTGGAAAAGTACCCAACAATATGTCAAAGGGTTCCCCCAGGGATTGGCTAGATCCACACTGCCATGAGTCTCATTTTGAGAGGCGGTATCCTCAGTAATTGTGGTGAGTTCAGTCCGATAGCTTGAGATAATTTTCTGTGAGAGCTTGGTTCCGGGTACTTGACTGTGACCATATATATATATATATAGTTATGTATTTTGAGAATAATCTTGTGTTAAGACTTGGACCTATTGAAGAAGCTAGTATTGCAGATGTTATATTTATGAATTTAAATATTGTTTTGCTTTTCTGTGTTGGCGTTTGGCATTGACATAGACCAGTGTTTTACGCATCGGATAAGTCTGTCCCAATTTGACTTAATTGTGAAAAATATTGTGATGACTATATTTTCAATCACATTGGATGCTTTTAATTTGAAAAACTCTAATCACTTTCATAACCAATTCTGAGCAACTTGTGCTTAAACATGCACTATTATGGCCTTAGATGAGTAGGTTTTGCTGCAAGTTTGGTGGCTCAAAGTATCTTTTGATAAAGAGCAGGCTTGGATATGGATAAGCCCTTCACGATGTCGTTCTGGATGCAGAAAAACTGATGAAATTTATGAAATTGCAGCAAAGAGGATTTGTAATTTGTATTGCGACTACAAAAAAGAAAAGAGAGAGAATGTCTGGTAGGCCCCATATTGAGCCCCAAATATATTTATAACACTGTTGTTCCTTAATTGGGTGTTTTTTATATCTCATTTGTTAGGCTGAGTTGCAAATTGCAGTCGTCTTCCTATAGGTGGAGGAGGGTTTTGCCCCAATTTGAGGTCAAAAAGAACTAGGCTAATCTCCTGTCTAGAATTTAGATTGAAGGGTGTTATCTGGTTCCATGAAGTCCACTACGGGTTTGACTTTAACGCTGTGTTTAGTTGAAGAATTTGAAGAGGGATTTGGAAAGGAAAATGAAAAGTTAGGTGAAATGTGAATAAAATATACTTACATTTCACCTAGTTTCACGCACCTTTTTCCTTTCTATTTTTAAATCTCTCCCCAAATCTCCCAACCAAACACAGCGTAATGATTCAAACTGTTGATTTTGTAAAAAAGTTTGTATATACTATTCATAAAAAAATTTAAATCGATCCGGTAATTGTAGATTCTTTTATCATTGTTATAAGATTCAATCTTTGTCATCTTTTTATGGTTCATTTTGAGGATTAGAAAAGTTTTAAAAAATCATAAAAACAATATAATGATGGAAATGAGAAAATGAGAGAGAATATGCAGTGTTGGGATAAACGTTAGTTGAAAATTTGGTGTCAAATCCACATTTCTTTTTAAAAAATATAAATTATTGTTGAAGATGCTCAAATTTTTTTATGGTTCATTTTGAGGATTAGAAAAGTTTAAAAAAATCATAAAAACGATATAATGATGGAAATGAGAAAATGAGAAAGAATATGCAGTGTTGGGATAAAAGTTAGTTGAAAGTTTGGTGTCAAAAATCCACATTTCTTTTTAAAAAAAATATAAATTATTGTTGAAGATGCTCAAATCCCTTCAATTATTAAGTAGGTACATTAATATTTATATACACATAAAATTTATTATTTTTATATCTAGTGAATATAAAATTAATACAAAAATTATTTATAGTCTCTTATTCTGTAATTTTTTACTTTTAGGATTAATTATACTAAAATCCTCTAAACTATTAGGGCATAATAAACTCACATATTTTGAGAACATACGTTTATCAAAATGAGTTGGATTTTTTTTATATTCACGTCTTAACATAAAAGAATTTGAAAGACTCGTAAAGTCTATCAAATATTATACTTCAATGATCTAAATAATTCATTTTATAAGATTTAATAATTATAAATTTTTTATTTTATTATATTTTTTAAAGTATTAAATAATTTTTAATATATATATATTTATTGTTCATTTTTTTTTGAGCAAATTAAAAAAAAAGTAAAGGGATGCAGTGTGTTTGATTTCAATTTTTTGAATTTAATTTTCTAGAAATTGAGTTTTTTATTTTCCATATTTTTTTTTATTTTTAGTGAATATTTTTAAAATTTTAAGAATTTTTTTTTACTTTTTAAATGTACTTTACTTAGATGTATTTAAAAAATAAAATATTTATAAAAAAAATATTTTAAAAAATTAATATATACACAAAAATATATAAATTTTTTTGCATTTAGTGAATTTTTTAAAAATAAAATTTATATATTATATTTTTTAAATATGTTTTATGATTATGTTTAAAAATTAAAAAATTATTTAAAATATTAAATAAAAACAATAAATAAATGAAAAATAAAAAAATAATTTTTTTTGAAAAGGAATCGAAACCAATCAGGATGGGTACTTTGGGGAACGGACATTTGGGCGCTTGGATAAAAAGATGAAAAGAGTCCAATCAAAGGAAATTTACATACAGTCCTCTCAGACCCTAAAAGCAAAATCATTTTCCTTCAGAGAATCTCTGAACAATAGAGTGACAAAACTCTTGTCAAAATCTCTCTCTAACCTCTGCCATGGAGATCACTGAGAAGCTTTTGAAGTTCAAATTCTACATCTTGCTTGCCCTAGCTTTCTCTCTCATCATTCTCATAAACATCTATGTGGCTCCCAGCTTCATCGGCGTCCTCGCCTACTTTTGGCCCCTTTTGGCCTCCACAGCGATGTTCCTCTTCGCCGTCGTACTCTTCGGCCGGACTTCGCCGCCCGCCGCCGAAGCTCCCGGTGAAAAAGCCGCCGAAGGACTCTTGGATTTCGTCGCCGGAAAACCGGAAGAAGTGCGATTCGCCGGAGAAAGTTCCAAATCTGAGCAGAACTTGATGTAACCCTCTCCCTCTATATATATGTGTTCTCTCTCTAAAACCTTGTTTCTCTCTCTAGATCTCTTCTTCTTGTTCTTCGTTTTGGATTGTATGATTGTATCACTCGTTTAGAGGAATTGATGCAACCTGCAGCGTGGGAAATTCTGGTAGCTGTAGTGTTTTAGAATTATGTGAGTTTTGGAATTATTATTTGAAAAGAAAAGATTTGTTTGGTTATGAATTTAAAGAAAAAAATTAAATTAAATTTTGAATTTTTGATGTGAGATATGAAATGAGAAAAGTTTGATTATAAATTTTGAAATTTTTTTTTAAAATTTATACCTTATAACCAAGCACACAATTCAAAATTTTATTAAAAATTTTATTTAAAATTCATAACTATTTTTTTAAAATTTAATTAAAAAAATAATTTAGATTTTGGTCTAAAAAAAATATTTTTTATATTTAAAAAATATCAATTTTTTTTTTCTTCCAAATAACAGGTGATAATTGATAATTGTAAAAAATAAAGGGAAAAAAATAAATAAATAAATAAGAAAGAAGAAAAAGGTACCGTTACCGTTTTAATCAACCGGCCAGACATCTGGAAATGTCTGGGTGGGGGACCTAATGGTGAGAAAATATGTACCAAAAAGTAAGTTTTGGCTTGAAATAGTTTTGTTAAACGTGAAAGAGAAGTGTGCTTTGAAATTTGTGATGGAATCAATTTTTGAGCACTGTCATCCAAACACAACCTTCACGTGAAGGAATGAAATTATGATTAGAGCGCGACACTTGTTTCTATACAGTTACTCACCTTAGTACAAATACTTAATAAAATATTAGAAAATTTTATTTTTCCATGCTTACTTATCTTAATGCACATAATTAGATATTGTTTAAGATGTTCTAAATAAGAATATTTTTTGATTTTTTATGAAATATGAATTGAGTTTGAAGTGATGTGATAGAGAAATGATGTGACTTAAATAAGATAATGTAATAGGATAGCAATTTTTTGATTTTTTTAGTATATGCCAAATAAGACCCTAATGAAATTTCATTTTAATCACAATAATATCCTGAAATAAATGACCATAATGCCTAACCATTTCATTTTCATTTTGTCGAAACCACACCATTCGAGGAAACCCCAAAGAACAGTAGGTTTATGGATGTTGCAGAAATATACATCATTTTCAAGGAATGGTGCACCGAACGAATCCAAATCGAATGGTGATCTTTTCGCAACATGAAAACAAGTTCTGTTAACATTGTTGTACATTTTTTCTCACTTAGATTTTCTTTTCACTTTATTCATCTCTTCTTTACAACTTTTTAGGTTGCTTCCTGTGGGTGAGAGGTGTGGTTAGAGGTAGTCCGGGAAGATGGCGGGCACTTTAATGGCTTGGGATCACCGGAGGTGGAGAGGAGGAGGTCAAGGCAAGCTTGGAGAGGGAGAGGTTGGCAGTGATAGACCTTTGAACACTAATGTAAAGTATGAGAGAGTGTTTTAGCATGAGACTTGGTTGTATTGTTGTCGTTGTGTCTCGCTGCATATACGATACGTTGTATAGGCCGCAGGAGTATTGGAGCCCAAGCAAACTGTTGGACAGGTGGCTCGTTCTCCTCAACTCTGCCAGAAGTGATATAAGCCCTTCCGCTGTCTCTGGCTTGCCGGCAGGCGGAGAGGAATGTTTCATGGCAGGCAGAAAGTAACGTTTCGTATATGCATCGGATGACATGAACGTAAGGTCATTGCTGCCTCTTCTCTAAGCCTGGTCGAGATAGAGTTGTCTTAGCAAGAAGACAACTATCTCGACGATCCCATGACCTCAGCCGCCAGTCCAGTATCCTCTGATGATCCCGAGCAGTAGTGCTTGAGTCCTGCTCCCAACCCAGGCATCCAAGTAGATAAATAGGCTAGGGGCCACCTTAGTGTTTAAGAGAGCCAAGGGCTCGCTTCCAAGTGACCAAGTAGGAGAATGGGTCGCAGGCTTTTCTCAATGTTTAAGAGAGGGGCTCGCTTCTGAGCGATCAAGTAGGAGAATGGGCCGCAGGCCTATCTCAATGTTTAGGAGAGCCATTGTTTATCAATCCAAGTACAAGTGAGCCGGGGGGCTGATTGTATTGTTGTTTGGCCTTGGAGCTAGGTATGAAGGACCATGGGCCCTGCGGGGCCATGGTGGTGCCTGTTGCAGGGCTCTTCATATCTAGATATATTTGGGCTTGTATATATGCTCCCGCTTAGGCTAAGCATATAGTTTTGGTTGCCTTGGCACATGGCGCCTATAGGGCTCGCTATGTATCAAACATACGACATGCCAGGCGTGGTGCCTTATTGATTTGCACGTAGGTGGGGTTTTGGTGATGTGGCACCTGTAGGGCTTGCCACGTATTGAGCTTGATACAAGTACCCACACTTCCACTGCTGAAAAAGTGTAAATACATTGACATTGTTCATCTAAAACTGTGGTATGTTGGTATCCATAGAACAGTAGGTTATGGATATCAACAATCTTATACTAGCAAAATCACTGTAATTAATTTGGCCTAGTTTCATGATAATGATGGTAAAGAAATGGAAAGCTCTTGGCTTATGATCTTAGAATCTATAAATTTTGGGGTTTCAATTCTTGAAACTTCAAAGATAGGAAAAATTAGGGCCATGGATGTTAAAAAAATACAGATTCATAGATGAAGTTGAATTGGGTGTGTGTTTGGATGAAAAGTGAGAACACAGTATTTGAATTAATGTTTATAATTGGAATATGGAATATGTAATATGTGAAAGTAAACAAGTAATATCTAATCAAATTTATAAGTGTGTACATTGAGAAATTATGTGCACTGTGATAAATAAGTATGTGGAAATAGAATTTTTCTGAAATATTATTTTAATAACAATTGTATCCTAAAATAAAATGACCTTAATGGATATCAAAACACACTCATAATATTAAGTCAAAATTTTCTCTATACACATCATTTAAAAATAAAAAATAAAAATTAATACACATCTTTTGAGTAAAAAAAATAAAACATAATTTTTTTCATTGTTTTTTAATTTAAATCAAGTGAAACGAAAATTTTTAGTGCATGTGCTTACAAATTTCAAAGCCAACACAACGATTAATTCATGAAAAAGTCACAAACTTTCATATCAGCACATGACTCTATAGACTGCAATATCCAACAGTTTCCTCAAGTGTTTGCAAATCTGAGATAGGCTGTTTCATCTTCTTCTTCTTGTGTTTGGATGAACTAAAAAAAGTTTACTTTACACAATGAGAACTCCATATTTTCAATATGGATGAAAGTCAAGAAACAACTTCAGTGAAAGACTAGTGTTCAATTGGGGAAGAGCATAGTCTACGAACTCAAATCTAAGACCCAGTATGACCATTTTCATACCAAAATTTAGCCACTAGAATCTACTTTTTTTTGGATATCAACTGCTGAAATTATTGATTTTATTCGAAAATCAAGTTCCGAAATCAAATTAGAAACTTAACTTTCAAATTTAAGAATTTATTTCGGAAATCAAGTTTTGAATTTTTTTACGTGTTTCGGAAGTTAAAAGTAAAATAAATCTTTTTTATTCGGATAACCAGTACCAAATGAGCAAAATTGAATTTATTCTAAGAAAAAATGAGAGTTTATGAAAAATAAGAGACATATAGAGTTGTAGGTCTTCAATGAAGTTGTCAAAAGAGTGCAGATAGATGAAGAATGAAATGAGAGGGAGATGCTCACTTTCAACATTGCAGTGGGTCTTCAATGGAGTCACCATGAGCCTTCTTCCATGGAGTTTGATGTTGCGCCTTCGAGGTGGATGAAATAGAAAATGGGTCTACATCCGGAACGAATAGTTTAGGTGGTGTGTGTACAATGATGCTAGTTTGGGATATAATTGGAACATGTGAACAAAAATATAAAACAAATTATGCCGTTTGGTAACACACGTTTTCAGTTTTCTGTTTATATTTACAAAAATTTTAAAAACTCAAATAAAAACTTGTTTGGTAAATTTTTGATTTATAAATCAGTGGTATCGGTTTATAAATTTGGCCAAAAAATATAAACTCAAAAAATGTGTTTTCGTTTTGAGTTTTCAATTTTTATTTTTTTTTACCGCCCAGCACTAGCCACCACCCGCCACCATTTTCCATCACCGTCTTCCGCCACCACCACCCACCCGCCACCACCACCTGCCACCACCACTCACCACCCACCTGCCACCACCACCAACTACTACCCCACCTGCCATTTACCCGTCACCACCCACCACCGCCCGCCACCACCACTCACCACCCACCCGCTACCACCACCACCCACCACCTACCACTACCATCACCCACCACCCACCACCCACCACCCACCTGCCACTACTACCCGCTCGCTACCACCCGCCATCGTCATCCACCCACCCACCACCACCATCCATCTACCGGCCACCACCACCACCACCACCACCCGCCACCCGCCACCGTCACCCACCCACCCATCATCACCACCCGCCACCTACTCGCCACCACTACCCACCCGCCACCACCTATCACCACTCGCCATCCGCCACCCACCAGCCACCACCACCCACCACCCGTTACCACCACCACCCACTCGCTACCACTCACCACCCGCCACCATCACCCACCCACCCGCCACCACCACCCACCCGCCACCACCCACCGCCACCTGTCATCCGCCACCCACCTGCTACCACTAACCGTCATCTGCCACCCACCTGCTACCACCACCCGCCACCGCCACCACCACCCACTCGCTACCACCCACTACCACCCACCACCACCACCACCCACTCGCTACCACCAACCACCCGCCACCGTTATCCACCCACCCATCACCACCACCCACTACCCACCATCATCACTTTCCACCACCGTCTTCTACCGCCACTTGCCACCATTTGCCATTTCTCACTCTTTTTTATATTTTTAAATTTTTTTAAACATTTTGTCAATAATCAAATGCGTTTATAGTTTATGTTTTTATAAAAATAAACAAAAAATAAACAAAAATCAGTTTATAAAATTTTTATAAATATAAACTAAAAACGTAAACGTTATCAAACAGACTCATAAAGTGTGTGCATTGAAAAATTATATACACAAAGATAAAAGAATGTGTGGAAATATAATTTCCAGTGAAGTGTATATTCCGGGAATAAAAGTGTTCTTTATCAGTAATGACAGTTGGGTCCTTTGTTATTGTTACATTATTTTTTGAGTTAGGCCTTGTTTAGAAACAAGTTATTTTAGTACATTTTGATTTTTTAAGAAAAGACGTACATAAAAGTAGAGAGAGTAATATGACAATTTATAATGAATTTTTAACTTTTTTACTAAAACATGTAGTTACCTTAATTATACTTTTAACTTTGGGTGAATTACACTAATATTTATAAAGAATACAATAAATTTTATAATTTTAACATAATTTTATTTTATTTAATTTTTTTTTGTTTTTATAATTTTAAATTTAACAATTTAATTATTGTGGTTAAATTTTGATTAATTTGTTTCACGTGTACTCAGACAAATGTAACCTTAGTTTGGTAATGACTTTTTTAATTGATTTTTTGATTTTTTTGACTTTTTTTACTTGAGACTTTTTTGTTCGTTTGGTATTCTTGATTGGCTTTTTAGTTTCGAATGGTAATTTTTTTTGTCCTTTTTGTGATTTTTTGACCTTTTTTTTATAATCATTTTGTGATTATTTAACCAAACTCAAAAACCAAACAACACCATAATATTAATTTTTTTCATTTTGTATTCGCTTTTTGGTTAAATTAGTTACAAAAAGATAATAAATTAAAAGGTTAATAAGATAAAATGTCATATTCGAAGTATAATTATTATTATTATTATTTTTTTACAAAAGTTAAAAGAATTAACCTAATTTGGCAAGTGGTTTTGGGACTAAGATAGCTACAAAAAACAAAATAGCCTATTTTAACCACAACAAATAAAACATCACATCCAACCCATAATCATTACTCTTCTCTCATAAAAAAAGTCAAAAAAGTCAAAAAATTCTTTTCAAACCAGGCTTTTTAGCCTAAGCTAAAATAATCAAAAAAAAAAATTAAAAAGCCAAAAAATCAACTCATTTTCCAAACAGAGGCTAAACAAACTAAAATAACTAAAAAATTTTTTTTTTAAAAAAACCAACTAAAAAAAGTCACATGCGGCCAAACGGCGGAAAGGAGAAAGGTCATACTAAAAACAAAAATTAAGGTTAGGAGAGATTAAGGGAGAAAAAAAAACTCTCAAACATTATAATAAATTTAAGGGTTGTTTGGAAGGTTCTAAATAAGTGTATTTTTTGACTTTTTATAAAAATGTGTATAAAAAAGTAAAGAGAAGATGTTGATTGATGTAACCCAAAAAAGATAAAAAGATAGACTAAATTAGTGTATGCCAAACCACCCCTAAATTTTAAATTTTAAATTTAAATGTTTCGATTTGTTTTTAATTTATATAATTTTTTATTTTTATTAAATAAAATTGACGAAAAATAATATTTTAATCATTAAACTCAATAAAAATAGTATTTTAGATATTTTATTTACATATATATTAAGTTTAATGATCAAATATATATATTTTTTGTTAATTTTATTTAACAAAAATAAATTAATTATTTAAATTCAAAATAAATCAAAATATTATGGTTTAAATTGATAAAATTAAAATTTTAAAATATATTTTGTCATAAAGATCAAACTATACATTTTTTGTTGTTGTTGTTGTTGTTGTTGTTGTAATTCCTCCTTAAATTTATGAATTACGTTGTTTAGTTTAGAGGATTTTAGGAAGAAAGTTGAACTAAAATAGCTTATTAAAAGATAAAATAGACTAAAATTGTTAGAAAAATAGTATCAAACTATATAAAAAATATAATTTTAAAATATGTGAACGGTTTTTGGACAAAACCAAAATTGAAATAAAATGACATAATAACGTAACAAACTTTACTGTACATAAATAGATAAAACCTGATTGAGTCAAATGTGTGACACTCTTTCCTTAAGAAATATTCGTCCTCCCACCGGTGCTTAGGATTCAATGACATCTCCAAGATACAACGATCAATGTATTCCGCTAGCAGTACTACTATTGCAAGCCTAGCGAAGTTGTACATATACTCTCTTTATAGGAAAATTAGACTCAGGAAATATGAAGAATAAAATGCAAAGTGAAAAGAAAAATGGCAATTCTCTATATCAAAATGAAGTGAGGGGGATGGAATTTATAGATTCCTCCATGACTCTTTAGAAAGGTTGTGACCCTTCAAAATGATACATCCTTCCATCTCAAGAGACACAATCATTGAAGTAAATTTAAATTCAAATTTTTCAACAAAAATAACTAATAAGACAAAATGTCACATCTAATCTATGATCAGTTCATTTTTTCTTTCACAATCATCCAATCAACTACAAAAAAAAAAAAAAAATAACCAGTCAATTTTTCAAACAAAACTTGTTTTAGCCAAAATAAATAAATAAATAACAAGGCTTTAAACTTACATATATCAAAGGAAAATTTAAGTTCAATTATAAAAGAAGAAAAAAAGTATAATTTAGCTCCTATTTTTTCACACTAACCTTAGGCCCACCCTAAGTTCATGTTTTATGGGCTTTGTGAATTTGGTTACTTAGTTGGCTTTTTAATTTTTTTACTATTTTAATTTGATTAAAAAAATAATGTATTGGATGATAGTTTTTTTTTTTTTTATAACTGATTTGATAATTATAAAAAAATAAAAAATAAATAAATAATTATAATTTAATTATAATATTTTATTTTATTAATTATTTTAACATACTTTATTTTTATTAACTATTTTAACCCCCAAAAAAATGGTCACCAACCCAACTTCCCAAACAACCCATGATGCGATGATAGTGTCCCACTTGGGTTGGGTCACATTCAAATTCAAGAGGCAATCATAGGGGTGCTGTTACAACTTTATAATTTATTTATTTTAAAAAATTATGTTAAGTTATTTGGTATATTTTTATTTTATTTTTTAATGTTCGAACCAGTTTATACCCAACTCGACTAATTCAAGGATCCTAAAATTAACGGTTAAACAAACTTCCAGCGACTTCTTAAGTGATAAATCTTTTGGTTGCCTTTTGATTATCAAAGAGTTAAAAGAGAGGTGCTTTTAACTTTATTTTACAATTATAAACTTTTAATTTCTGATAAACTACATCAAACAGGATCATAATTTAACTTCTTTCTTTTTTCACAAGAACTGTGGGTCAAGAAAATGAGTGGAATCAAGTTACCCTTCATTTCATTGTGATTTCAAATTTTATTGAGTTTTTTTTTTTTTTTCCTTTCTTTCTTCAAATTATCATAGTTTGAATTCGAATTGTTTTAAATGATCTAAATAAGCATATTTTTTAATTTTATACGAAAAATATGTAGAAAGGTGATGTAACCGTAAAAAAGATTAAAAAAAATATATATATATATATATGATATTTTAGTGTACCCAAAAACTAAGAGATTGATTAAAAAGATAAAAATTATTGAATGAAAATGTATATAATATAGTAGTATAAAATTTTGTAAAATACATATATGGTCTGTTCTCAGGTAATTCAGATTAATCTTAAGTTAACTCAGGCTTTGGCTTGTTTTGACAATTTGGTGAACAACAATTTTTTTTTTGACTTTTTTATTTTTTTAAATCAAATCATCTCTCTATTTTTTTATACCTTTTTTTTAAAAAAAAATAAAAAATAAAAAAATTAACTTTTAACCTATTTTCCAAAACAAGCTATTAAAGTAACTTAATTAGATTTGTTATTTTTAGAACCAAATTTAAACCATCTTTTAAATCAGTTGTCTTTTTTCAAAATAATAATAATAATAATAGGAAAATCAATTTTCCATAAAAAAAAAAGTTGGGCCCCACTTTGACCCAAACTTTGATCACCTATGATCGCGGGCTTTCGGTCTTCGATAAACTTGATGGGCTTTGGATTGGACGAATAAGACTGTTGTCTCTTCGCGTGGTCTCTCACAGACCCCACACAAAAGTAAAACATAGATCAAACCTGGGAAATTATGGACTTGGTCTATATATTTGATGGACATTTTTATAAGTCTTTTATATTTTTTTTAACGCAAATAACATTTTGCCCCATCTATATTGGATCATTTATTATCTTTAAAATTAAATAGAAAATAACATACTAATAGTTACACGGTATAAAATATTGTATTATATATAAAATATTTCTAACACAAACTCAAACTTAATATAATAATATATTTTTTATGTCATGTGATCGTTAACGTAATTTTTTTTGTTTAATTTTAAACATAAATTAATTTTAAAACTAAATTGAGAAAGACTTGAAATAATAAGGGCTAAAATGGGGGAAAAAATTATGTTTAAAATTAGATAGAAAATGACATATTAATAGTTACATTGTATAAAATATTTTATTATATATTATTAGACTTATTTATTTTGATAATTTATTTAATTATGTTTTAATTTATTTGAAAGAGAAAAATAGAATCCAAAATTTATTTTGATAATTTATTTAATTATATTTCAATTTATTTGAAAAAGAAAAATATAATCAAAAATTTATTTTGATGATTTATTTAATTATGTTTTAAATCCAAAATTTATTTTGATGATTTATTTAATTATGTTTTAATTTATTTGAAAGAGAAAAATAGAATCAAAATTTATTTTGTCTCATTATTTCTCACCTAAACTTTTGTCATAAATATTGTTTGAATGTATTTAATATTTGCTTAAATCAGGAGTTCATTTCAACCCCAAAATAATGCCCAAACCAGAGGTTCAAACAGCCCAGCACAGCAACAGGCCAAAAGGTTCAAGTGAAAAATATTTAAATTAATAATGATGGAGTGAAAGATATTCAAATTAGTAATGACGGAGTGCAATGGCCATAAACGGCTATAAGTTTCATTATATACACTAAAACCTCTAATGTAAACAAGTTACAAAAAAATCAGAAAATATTATTTGATCTATAATCACTCACATCTATTCTCTGAAAAATTCTCTGAGAAGTGTTCTTCAATTTTTGTTTACATCCTCTTTCAGAAATTATACACTGAGACGTATAGCTTTAAGCCAATCATTCCTGTGTGAGGTTTACAGAAAAACCATAGTTTCATTTTTATATCTATCTTTGAGAGATAATTCTTGTAGCTTTCTGTGAAAGTAAAAACACATTCTTTTCAACCTTGTAAGAGTGTAATACACTCAGTATTCTTGACTTAGAAAGTCTGTGTAAAATCTGTGGAGGATTGCTCCATCTATGAAAAGATTGCTAGCACCCTATGAAGTCAGAGAATAGTGGAAAATCTCAAGTGAAACTTGAGAAGTGGACGTAGGCCGAGTTGAAACCGAACCACTATAAATTTGTTTGCCTCTCTCTCCATTATCTCTTTATTTTATTTAAATTGTCATAGCTATATTTCATATTTTTATTGTACTAAAATCATTAATTGACATAGTTGTTAGAACACTTGTTTTAATTATTTTTATTTCATTAACTATATTTATCTATTGTGCTAGTCATAATTTTTATTAGGGTATTATTATTTTATTTGTAAAAACCTAATTCACCCCCCTCTTAGGTTGTCTTTTGGGTAACAATTGGTGTCAGAACCTAGACTCTTGTTTTAGATTTAACTATCTGGGAATTTCGATCCATGGCAACCTTAGCTGAAAGACAAGCCACAAATAGGTCACCATTGTTTGATGGAAACAATTATAGTCATTGGAAGGATAAGATGACCATATACCTACAAGCCACTGATTATACCATATGGATTATTGTCACTAAATGTTTAAAAATTCCTACCAAATTAGTAGACAATATTAGTGTACTTAAAACTGAAGATGAATGTGATGAGAGAGATCATAAATTATTGCAAGTCAATGCTAAAGCCAAACCCACCATTGTTTGTGGATTAGACTTTAAGGAGTATAATAGAATTTCAAGTTGTGATTCGACAAAAGAAATTTGGGACAAATTTGAGGTAATGTATGAAGGTACAAACCAAGTGAAGGAATCTCATATTGATATGCTTGTTGATAGTTATGAATTGTTTAAAATGAACTCTGATGAATCTATTTCAAGTATGTTTACTAGATTTACTGAAATTGTAAACTCTTTGAAATCTCTTGGAAAAACTTATACTAATAGTGAGTTGGTGAGAAAAATTCTTAGGTGTTTACCAAAGAATTAGGAAGCAAAGGTCACGACCATTATAGAAACCAAAAATCTCTCCACACTTGGATTGGATGAGCTTATGGGTTCCCTTATGACTCATAAAATCACCATGAAAGGACATGAGGATGTTGAAAACAAAAAGAAAAGTGGAATTGCATTCAAAGCTTCATCAAATAAAAAAGAATATGAAAACTCCAGTGATGATGAAAGTTATGCCACGTTTAGTATAAATCTCAAAAAGCACTTCAAGAAAAATAATTATGAAGGAAGAAAACATTTCAAGAAAGAGTACAACAAAGATAACAAGAAATAGCCTATTATTTGCTATGAGTGCAAAAATCCTGGACATATGAAGATAGATTGTCCAAAATTGAAGAGTCATGGAAAAGACTACAAAAGAAACAAAAAGGCCATGGTAGCAGCTTGGGGAGAAAGTGAAGATAAAAGCTCAAGTGATGAAATTAAAAATGAAGTAGCCAACTTATGTCTCATGGCTCTTGAAGATGAAGACTCTACTCAAGATGAGGCAACTATTATTTATGAAGAATTTGAAAGTGCATTCCATGAACTATAAGATGAATTTAAAAAAGTTTGTGCCAAAAATAATGTATTGAATAAATCTGTTGCATCTTTATCTACTAATGTAGAAGAATTAAAGAAAGAAAAAATTGTTTTGAAAAATGATTTTGATACTATCTCTAATGAGAAACTACTTTAAAAAATAATATTGATGATTTAACAAAAAAACATTTGAAAATTTTGTAAAAGGTATAAATAATCTCAACATGCTTTTTGGAAATCAAAGATGTGTTTTCGATAAAGCAGGCATTGAATATGACCCTATTAAAAAACAAAAGAATCTCAATACAATTTTTGAAAAGGTACCTCTCATGACTCACCCTCATATTACTTGTTATTATTGTAGAAAAAAAAAAGTCATTATATATCTTATTGTCCATTCAAAAAGAATATGAATATGGGAATTAAAAAGATTTGGATTATTAAGGGATCTAACAAAATTAACCAAGAAGGACCAAAGAAACTATGGGTACCAAAAACTAACACTTGATTGTCATCTTGTAGGTTTGCTTTAAATCCAAAGCTAAAGAAGGGAACTGGTCCATTGATAGTGGATTTTCCAGACACATGACCGGAGATAAATTATTATTTACTAAACTATCATTGAAAGATGGAGGATTTGTTACTTTTGGAGACAACAAGAAAAGAAAAATCATCGGTATTGGTAGCATCGGTATTTCTCCTAACCCTTCTATTGAAAATGCTTTACTTGTTGATGGACTTAAGCATAACCTACTTAGTATTAGTCAATTATGTGATAAAGGTAATCGAGTTATTTTTGATAAATCACATTGCACAATTGAAAGCACAAATGATCATAAAGCTTTATTCGTTGGTAATCGCCATGATAATGTTTATGTTTTTCATCTTAATGATCTCTATGCTAGTGATGTTAAATGTTTATATGTTAATAATGAAAATAGTTGGTTATGGCATAGAAGACTTAGTCATGCTTATATGGATTTAATTGCTAACTTTTTAAAAAGGATTTGGTCATTGGACTTCCAAAAATTAAATTTGAAAAAGATCATCTTTGTAGTGCTTGTCAACAAGGAAAACAAACTAAAACATCATTTAAATCAAAATCTCATATTTCCACAACTAGAAATTTACAACTATTGCATATGGATTTATTTGGTCCCTCAAGGACATCTACTATAGGTGGTAAACATTATTGTCTTGTTATTGTTGATGATTATTCAAGATTTATATGGGTTTTGTTTTTAGCACACAAAGATGAAACATTTTATTCTTTTACAAAACTCTGTCGTAGAATTCAAAATAAAAAAGGCTTTATTATTTCTAATATTCTAACCGACCATGGTAGACAACTTGAAAATGAGAAATTTGAATTGTTTTGTGATGAGCATGGTATTAGACATAATTTTTTAGCACCTAGAACCCTTCAACAAAATGGTGTAGTAAAAAGGAAGAATAGAACTTTAGAAGAGATGAGTAGAACAATGTTTTGCGAAAATAATCTTCCTAAATATTTTTGTGCCGAAGCCGTTCACACCGCATGCTATATTTTAAATCATGCATTCATTAGACCTATTCTCAAAAAAACTCCTTATGAACTTTGGCATGATAGAAAGCCCAACATTAGTTACTTGTATGTTTTTTGTTGTAAATGTTTTGAGCATAATAATGGTAAGGATAACTTAGGTAAATTTGATTCAAAATCCGATGAAGCAATATTTCTTGACTATTCCTTAACTAGCAAAGCTTATCGTGTTTTTAATAAAAGAACTCTTATTATGGAAGAATCTATACATGTGACATTTGATGAAATTAACATCTCTACTCAAAAGTAAATTGTTAGTGATAATATAGATTTGGAACCAAATGTGGAAGATTCAAGTATCTACAAAGAAGAGAACCAACCATGTAAGTTGAACAAAGAGATTGAACAACCTATTCTCCCACCTCAAGAAGAAGGAGGAAACAATGATGATTTGCCAAGAGAATGAAAGTTTGTTCATAATCACCCTAAGTATTTAATCATAGGTGACCCTACAAAGGTATTGAAACTCGCTATTCACTTAGAAACATTTGTAGTAACTTGGCTTTTTTCTCACAGATTGAGCCTAAAAACTTTCAAGAAGTCTAATTCGATGAACATTGGATGATAGCTATGCATGAAGAGCTTAACCAATTTGAGAGAAACAAAGTGTGGAAACTTGTGTCAAAACTTAAAGATCATACCATTATCGGTACCAAATGGATCTTTCGAAACAAGCTTGATGAATCCGGTACAATTATAAGAAACAATGCTAGACTTGTTGCACAATGATACAATCAAAAAGAAGGTATTGATTTCGATAAAACCTTTGTTCCGGTTGCTAGATTAGAAGCCATTCGCATGTTACTTGCATTTGCATATTTTAGAGATTTCAGACTTTATCAAATGGATGTAAAAAGTGTATTTCTTAATGGTTTTATAAATAAGGAAGTTTATGTTAAACAACCCCCAGGTTTTGAAGATCATACTTTTCCAAATCATATTTTTAAACTATCAAAAGCTTTATATGGTTTGAAACAATCACCTCGTGCATGGTATGGACGATTACGTAAATTTTTGATTAAAAATAATTTTTCTAGAGGAACGATTGACAAACACTTTTTGTTAAAACTAAAAATGATAATTTACTTATTGTGCAAATATATGTGGATGACATTATATTTTGTGCTACTAATGAAATCTTGTGTAAGGAATTTTCTAAGTGTATGCAAGGTGAGTTTGAAATGAGCATGATGGGAGAGCTAAATTATTTCCTTAGGCTTCAAATCAAACTATGTAGGGAAGGAATTTTTATCAACCAAGCTAAGTACATAAAAGAACTATTCAAAAAGTTTGGTATGTATGACTCAAAAATAGCTAGAACACCTATGAGCACATCCATTAAGCTAGACAATAATGAAAAAGGTAAGCCCGTTGATCAAACAAAATATCGAGGTATTATCGGCTCACTTATTTATTTAACTGTAAGTAAACCCGATATTATGTTTAGTGTTTGTATGTGTGCTAGATATCAATCAAATCCTAAGGAATCACATCTCAGTGCTGTTAAAAGAATTTTTAGATATCTTATTGGCACTCAAAATTTGGGATTGTTTTATCCTAGGGGTGTTGCATTTGATTTAATTAGTTACTCGGATGCCGACTTTGCCGGATGCAAACTTGATAGAAAAAGTACCAGTGGCACTTGTCACTTTCTTGGTAACTCATTAGTATCTTGGTTTAGCAAAAAGTAAAATTCGGTTGCTTTATCAACGGCCGAAGCTGAATATATAGCTCCCGGAAGTTGTTGTGCCCAAATACTTTGGATAAAACAATAATTGGAGGACTTTGATTTGTATTATGATCATATCCGTATTAAATGTAATAATACTAGTACCATCAATTTTAGCAAAAATCCGGTTCAACACTCACGAACAAAACATATTGAAATTCGACATCATTTTTTAAGATATCATGTTCAAAAATGGGATATTGTACTTGAATTTGTAAATATCGACAAGCAATTGGCGGATATTTTCACAAAACCCCTAAGCGAGGATCGCTTCAATTTTATTCGTGGTGAGTTTGAAATGTCGATTTCTACTTAAAAAGTTTTGTTATGATTATGAAATTTGAATTTTTTTTAAAATGACATATGTGTATTGCTACATTGATATGGAAACATTCATATCAGTTGAATGCTCTCAAGTCCATCATACATTTATTCTCCTTAACAGTTTGCTATTCTCAATTGTGTAATTTTTTTTTGAGTTCTGCATCTCGAGGTAAAATTAACTTTGTATACATTGATTTTTTTTAAACCCTCGTGGTATCTTTTTTGCATTACCATTCCAGCAACACCAACGTCTCATTAAGTTTAATTTCTGTTGGTATTATTTTATTTTTATTTTAATTTTTTTTTTCATTTTGCTATTAGGCTTAATTTTTTTTTCTCATTATTATTTTTTTGTTTGGGCTTAATTTTTTTTTTTCTGCTTTTGAATTTTATTTTTCAGTACTTAAACATAAAAACAAAAACAAATCAAAATACAAATATTTATATTAAAAAAAAACACCCTTCATTTTTTTACGGCCATACGTCGATCAAAATAAACATATTTACATAAATAAAACATTTTTTTTTTTTAATTTTTTACAGCCATACGCCGATCTTACTTACTCACCTCTTCGACCGCTCTCTTCTTCTTTTTATTACCTTGGACGACGCTTGACGTCCTTGCCCCCGTGCTTTCGTCGGGAGCGAGCACTCCTCGCCGACTATCAAAAGCCAAGAACGACATTGCTCCAAATCAAGCCATGGAGGTGGTCTTCCGTTTAAGCTCTTTATTTTCAGCCTTCAGTGCGCCTATCTCTGCTCGCGCATCCTTGTACATGCTCTGGAGTAGAAAGAGTTGGGCATTGACCTGATGGAGCTCACTTGTCCTGTTCTGCAGTCGGTGAGCCAATTTTGTGACTGGAGTAACTGTCTCCATACAGGACGTCAGTATGAAATGATTAGCTTCAATGTCTAATTGAGCTGTAATTATTTGCTCAATTGACATCATAGGAAGGTTAGGAATAGTAGGAGCCGGGGCACTCGGCCCAACAGCGCTTACAGGATCATTCAGGTCCGAAAAGAGAGTAAGGGGACGGGACGAGGCCATATAGTAGGAGAGAGATGTAATCGAAAGGAGGGTCATTTTTGGCAGCCTTTCTGCTCTGCTCAATCTCTCTGTTCTATCTCTCTTACGCAGAAGACAAAAGGGATGGAAGCGAATAAGGAAGAAGAAGGCGAAGAGAGTGCTTAAGAAGAAGACAAGAAGGAGAGAGAGCCGAGTCAGCTGATTAACCCGTCTCGCTTTTGTTAGTCAGCTGACACAAAAGTGAGGCCACGTTATCCCTATCTTTTGTCGGTCGAATCATATATATATACATATGTTTTGATTATCTATTTTTTGCTGCCATTTATTCCTATCATTTTCCTCCTCCTCCTCCTCCTCCTCCTTCTCCAGATTCTGACTCATGATTTCCTTTTGATAATATCACAGGGGGAGAAAACTTATGATGTTATGTATTATGGTATTATTTTCAAATTATGGTATTATTTTCAAACTAATCTGATATTATGTATTTATAGTTTGATATTTTAGTCTCATATCATGTCTATAATTAAAGCTTATTTATTACACATGTGCTAACCTATGTATTTAGAAATGAATTCAGGGAACATGACTTGAGGGGGAGCTTTTCTTACTCCTAAATCAAATCAAAACATCATTGTGTGTCATCATAAAAAAGGGAGAGATTGTTAGACTTATTTATTTTGATGATTTATTTAGTTATGTTTTAATTTATTTGAAAGAGAAAAATAGAATTCAAAATTTATTTTGACGATTTATTTAATTATATTTTAATTTATTTGAAAAAGAAAAATAAAATCCAAAATTTATTTTGATGATTTATTTAATAGTGTTTTAATTTATTGTAAAGAGAAAAATAGAATCAAATTTTATTTTATCTCATTACTTCTCACCTAAACTTTTATCCTAAATATTGTTTGAATATATTTAATATTTGCTTAAATTAGGAGTTCATTTCAACCCAAAAATAATGCCAAACCAGAGGTTCAAACAGCCCAAAACAAAGGTTCAAACAGACCAGCACAACAGCAGGCCAAAAGGTTCAAGTGGAAGATATTCAAATTAGTAATGATTGCGTGGAAGATATTCAAATTAGTAATGATGGAGTACAACGAGTATTAATGGCTATAAGTTTCATTATATATACCAAAACCTCTAACGTAAACAAGTTACAAAAAAATCAGAAAATATTCTTTGATCTATAATCACTCATATCTATTCTCTAAAAAATTCTCTGAGAAGTGTTCTTCAATTTTTGTTTACATCCTCTTTCAGAAATTATACACTGATACGTATAGTTTTAAGCTCATCTTTCCTGTGTGAGGTTTACAGAACAACCATAACTTCATTTTTATATCTATATTTGAGAGATAATTCTTGTAACTTTCTGTGAAAGCAAAAACACATTCTTTTCAACCTTGTAAGAGTGTAGTACACTCAGTGTTCTTGACTTAGAAAGTCTATACAAAATCTGTGGAGAATTGCTCCATCTGTGAAAAGGTTGCTAGCACCCCATGAAGTCAGAGAATAATGAAAAATCTCAATTGAAGCTTGAGGACTGGATGTAGGTCGAGTTGAAACCGAACCACTATAAATTTGTTTGCCTCTCTCTTGCTTATCTCTTTATTTTATTTAAATTGTCATAGCTATATTTCATATTTTTATTGTGCTAAAATCATTAATTGACATAGTTGTTAGAACACTTATTTTAATTATTTTTATTTCATTAACTATATTTATCTATTGTGCTAGTCATAATTTTTATTAGGGTATTATTATTTTAGTTGTAAAAACCTAATTCACTCTCCTTCTTAGGTTGTCTTTTGGGTAACATATATAATATACCTCTGACGCAAATTTAAACTCAATATAATAGTATGTTTTTTATTCTATGTGATCGTTAGCGTGACTTTTTCTGTTTAATTTTAAACATAAATTAATTTTAAGAATAAATTGAGAAAAACTTGAGATAAAATGGGAAAAAAACTGAGTGTCAAAGTAAGAAAATTGCCAAACATAAAAAGGGCAAAGTGTAATTTACCATTTTTATTAATGCACTAATAAATTATATTTTGTCCCTTTTATTTTGGTTATTTTTTCATTTTGGCTTTAAATCTTTTTTTTTCACTTTGGTTATTAATGTTTAAAATTTTTCTTAATATACCCCTAAGGTAATTTTTGTTCAAAATTAAACGAAAAATCCCATGTTAACTGTCACGACCCAAACCCGCCCCTGTAGGTTTAGCACCGTAACCGGCCAGTAATCCATGGATTACCAAAGGCCTCTGAACAGATTAACAAATAATAAGGGGTTGCGGAAGCAATAATACAAAATAGACAAGGTCCAATGAGCTGTGATAACGTACATGGGACAGAAGATTTTAAAACTTACTTATATAGACATAAACATGCCAGTCAAGGATACCAATATTTACAAAATAATTACATCCCAAGGCCTGTCCTTACAACACATACAAAGACCAGCATGAATACAAAATAGCCATGGCATTAAACTTCGATCGGAACCTCCTCGGAGGCATAATGGTTGGCTGACAAAAACAGTAGAGAAAGCCGTTAACTCTGGCCCTGGTCAAGTGCCGGCTCACCTACATACATAATATAAACTGTGAGCGAAAGCCCAGTGAATAATAATAGGGTAAAGGGGTTATATGAATGATGTCTAGCACAAGTTAGAATTCATCATTTAAATCAGAGTATAATCAGACTTCAAAACAGAAACAGATTCATATACATTTTCATGTTCAAATTTTGCATAAGATCATACGTGGTACACCCAATAGCTATCAGATTAGATTGGTCCAAAGACCCATATACATAGTTGGTACCAACGACCATAAAGGTCCATAACTTACGCGCAAGTAGCCATGGTATTGTTACCCCCAGGCAAGGGCCACGTGCAGATTGGCCGCGGTATTGTTACTCTCGGGCGAGGGTCACATGCAGATTGGCTGCGACATTGTTACCCCCGGGCGAGGGCCACGTGAACTAAGGGTGCCACAAATACTTTTCAGAAAATTGGACATTTATTCATCATTTGTAAGATAGCATTTCAGAAAACAGATACCAGTCAGAAAATACATAGGTTAAACATAACTTTATAAAGTTATTACTCACAGTGGGCCTTAAGACAGACAGACAGAGTAAACTTGGTCAAACGGTACATGGCACGTAACGTACATAACACATAACAGATACACACTTGAAACACACGTTCTAATTGTAAAAAACTTATTTCGTTGGCTCTTAGTGTGTTTCTAATCTCTTATCCTCATAATGGGGTCTAAAACATGGCCTAGGAATGCCTAGGATGGAATGAGGATGCAAAGATGCCTTGGAAAATATTTTTCAAAACTTGCTGAAAACAAGGGTCTCGCTCGAGCGTGGCTTTTTTTGCTCGATCGAGCTTGCCAAAACAGAGGGATCGCTCGAGCGTAAACTCTTTCGCTCGAGCGGTCTGTAAAAATGCAAAAGTACTGGTGTAGACACCCCATTTTTAACCGTCCTCAAGACTTGGACGTCATCATTTGAACACTCGATGATAATCTATGTTCGTGTTCGTCTTGAGTTCTCGGAGGTCTCGGTCGCGCGCCTTGCCTCAAGATCTCTCGACTTTTTTTTTTTGTGCTTGGTTGGACCAAGGACTTGTGGTCTTTGCACCTGAGGGCGGGAAATGGCTTGTTGGCTATCCCCATACATCATCGGCCATGGCCTGAGGCCACTGGCCTTATTTTATTGCTACCGGCCAAAAGTGATGGCCGGTCAGCAATGTATTTAGTCGGCCGACCCTTTGTATTGGTCGATCGGCCTTTTCTGTTGGCCGAACCCTGTTCATCTGCTTTATGCAGATATTTAGTGCTAGGTGGCACAGACCCTGCCCTTCATACACGTGTATGGAGGATTTGCACTATTTGTTTTAGCTTCTTGAGGAAGCTTGAACCTTTTGAACCCTTGTTTTAAGCTTCTTGATGAAACTTGAACCTTTGTTTTAGCTTCTTGAGGAAGCTTGAACCGTTTGAACCTTTTTAGTTTCTCGAAGAAGCTTGAACCTTTTTAGCTTCTCGAAGAAGCTTGAACCTCTTTAGCTTCTCCAAGAAGCTTGAACCCTTTTAGCTTCTTGAAGAAGCTTAAACCTCTTTAGCTTCTCCAAGAAGCTTGAACCTTTTTAGTTTCTTGAAGAAGCTTGAACCTCTTTAGCTTCTCCAAGAAGCTTGAACCCTTTTAGCTTCTTGAAGAAGCTTGAACCTCTTTAGCTTCTCCAAGAAGCTTGAACCTTTTTAGCTTCTTGAAGAAGCTTGAACCTCTTTAGCTTCTCCAGTAAGCTTGAACCCTCTTGTTTCTCTATAAGAGAGGGCCTCCCTCTCCTTTAGAGAGATTCCAAAAATTTGTTTAAGGCTCCAAGATATATCTCTCTTTATATCTCTATATTTTGGGTTCAAAAGGGTGTAGTTCTTGGCCTATTACACCACACCTCATAGCTACACACCTCCACCATTAATCTAAGGTTCTTGGAGGTCATTTTCAGAGGTTAAAGAGTTGGTTCTTGGTCCAAGAACCTGCTGATTTTGCAGTTGTGCATCAAGGGTGAGAACTACTCTCTTTATTTCCCATTTTTTCACACATTTTTAGCATATTTTGCATGCTGTTTTGAACTTAACTTATAACTGATAAAAGTTTTGTTTTTGCATGCTTTTGAAGTTTGTTTAAGATCACTTTTGTGTTTGGGATTGTTTACCCCCTCTTAGGCCTTATTTGGCCTCATTTTTGTGCATTTTTTGTGAGTTTCGGGACCACCTTGTATTGGCCTTCTCACCATTGAAATCCAAATGGGGATTTCAGTGGTAGGGATGATGTTTTGCGGTCCTAAGAAGGAGAGGGCCATCCCCTCTCCTTGTTGTCTTCAATACTTATCATATTTGCCTCATATGTGAGCACCTTTATTAAGTTCATGTTGGCCATGTCTTAGCTGATATTTGTGGTTATTTTTCTGTCATATGCCACTGTTTTTGCCTATCTTGGTCATTCCATGCATGGTTTATGCACTTGTAGTGTAAATTTTGCAAACTAGTCTTGTATGTCTCATGTTTGAGCATGTGTTTCTAGCTTGTTTTTGGGCCATCTCAGTAGATTTTTGGTGTAGTTTTAACATGCCTTAGATCTGTTTTTGCTTGGTTTGGTTGGCCCTTGCATGCCTCATACACTTGTAGTGTAAATCACACACACTAGCTTTGTATGCTCCTTGAAGTAGCATCTCATTTTAGCCTATGTTATGTCCATTTTAGCATGTTCTTAGGCTTATTTTATCATGTCATACCTTTATTTAGGTTTGGTTTGGTTAGCCCTTGCATGCTCCATACACTTGCCATGCAATACTATGAAATAGCTTAACATTCGTCATGTTGTGACATGTCTTTTTAGCATGCTTTTGGCTTGACTTCAAGAAGATTTTATCCATATTTTGGTATGCTTGAGGTTTGATTTTGGTTGTCTTGGTCACCCATGACTTGTTTTGCATAGCTTTGGTTCAATCTTGCTTGTAAGCTTTGTGTATTGAGTCATTTAGTATGCATTACTTGGCTTATTTCAATGATTTGACATCATTTGTAGTGTAATTTCAGTCCATGTTTCATTGTCATACACATGCATTTATCACTCTTTAAATGCGTTTGAGAGTTGTGCTTGTATGCCTCATTTATGGACCATTGCATGAGCTTCATCTTTGTGCATTCCGAGCCACCATCCCAATACATTTGGCCATTGATTTTGGCATGCTTGAGAGCTACCCATGTTAGTGTAAGTCCATCTCACCATGTTGTTGCATGCTTGTCTCATTTTGCATGTTGTTGCATGCTATACATGTCCACATGTTTAGGTTGTATGCCTATTGTATATTGCATGTTAACATGCTCATGTTGCATTAGATTTGTTGCATACTTGAGTTATTTGCATGCTTGCTTGCTTGCCTAGGTTGCATTGCATTGTGTGTGCATCCCTTGCCTCTTGATCAATCATGATAGAGGTTGAGGCCCTTTATGTGTTTTGTGCATTTCATTCTATATCGAGTTGCATACATGGCTTCTTTGGCCATCATGCATTGAAATGCGTGATTGATGGTCCGAGGGTCGAGGATTACACTCCCTTGAGTCTTAAACATGATAGGGAGGGTGGTTGTGCATGCATTGCTTTGAAAATGCATTGCCATGCTCTGTTTGCCTTTTGTTGCAGCAAAACAGGATTCGGCAGGAAGAGATGGCCGGTCGGCCATCTTCAGTGCCGACCGGCTATGCATTGTTGACCGAGAGCCTCACACATGGTCAATGACCAGTTTCCCATGGCCGATGGCCTTGCCTTTTGGCTGGTGACCTTCCACAGTGCTCAGAAGATGGTTCAAAAACATCCTGGAGACTTGTGCAGTTTTCAGAAGTGCAGAGCAGTGTAAACAGAGGCAGCATGAGTATGGCGATGGATTTTCGAGCGCAACCGAACATGCATGCATTCATCTCTCTTCCTGAGGCCTCTTTACTGCTTTCTTAGCTTAATTAATTCATTTAATTAGTTAAGTATTGTGTAATAATTAATTAGCTTGTTAGTTAGTTAATTTGTATTATTCTTTCGGTCCCTCCGAGAGAGGGCAAATTGTGTAATAAGCGTGCGTGTGTGTGATGCATGTCTTCCAACCCCACGTCTTTCTCTCTTTTATTTAACCACTTACAATGGTTAGTTTTAGGGCACGTTTCAATTAGCATACTTATGATAGCATGTTTGCACACATTCATTCGTATTGCACACACTGGGCTCGGCGCATCATGCTAACTACACTGCATGTCAATTCCAATTTGAATACATGTATCAAGTTGCATTTCACATGACATCTTAGAATAGCCGAGCCTATTTCTGGTTGCATTTTGCATGTGTTGCATTAGCCATCTTAACATAAACTAGGATCATGCATTTGATTACTAATTTGTTTCTGTTTTGGCTTGGAGTACTAGGTAAGCATTTACGCTTTAGCATCTTGCATGTATGTGAATGTTAACATGACAGCATGCTTGCTAGGAGGCTAATTGCTTATGTGATATAACTGCCTGAATGCCTGTGGGTGAAGGTTGGATTGCTTGAATTGGAACAATTCATTGGAATTTGTGTTTTAGCCTACTTGCGAGTAGCACCTTCAAACTGTTTTTCAAAATGAACATGAGATGTTTTGTTCCAATTCAGGCAACCCAGTCTATACTTATATGCTGTGTGCATCACATAGTAATTCTAAGCTAATAACCAGAATAAGAGCACATATGTTTTCAAAACTCGATATCATGCTTAGTAGTGGTCGATCTTTCTTCGAGCGAGCGGGGGTGCTCATAGCTGACCTTCCCCAATCGTACCTAAGTTCCCGAGCTGAGGCAACTTTGGTGATGACGGACATGTGGCCTTAGGCACGAGTCAGGGTTTCCTAAATTCCCCCAAAATAAAATATTTAGGTGGCGACTCTGTATTTGACAAAGCAGTCTATGTTTAGTACTTCTTTCTAAAAATCAGTTTTTCAAAACGATTTGCCGGATTTGGACTCTTTGATGATTCATCGGTCTTGCATTGCACTCTGTGAGATTAGATACAGGACCGTGACATTGAATCCTGAACTATATTGAGCCCAAATGAACAAAATGGGATTCCCTCCCGGGATGTTTGGGGACGTCTACAGCTAGTTGTTGAAATTTTACGCTCGATACCCTCTCGATGCTCGCTCGCTCGAGCGTGAGACATAGCTCTTCGCTCGAGCGTAGGTCTCGTCGCTCGAGCGTGCATCTGCGTGCACCAAAAACCTGAGAGCTTGCAATTTATGCTTGAGCCACCATTCCTTCACTCGAGCGTAGCTCTGAACAAACGATGGTCACTCGAGCGTGGAATCCTTTGCTCGAGCGAGGAAGCCAAATTCTGAAATTTTCATATTTGCCTCCCAAGCTCAAACCAAGTATTCAGCACGTCAAAACTCAACCTCTTGGGCCCATTTTCTGGAAAATACTTGTAAACTCATAGTATAAGATGTTTCAAAGATCAATTTGTAAAATCAAAGGCCAAGGGTGAGTCAATTGAACACAATTTCAAATAAAACTTCAAGAACAAAATAAGAGCTTACTTGCAAGTGTTCATTTTAAATCCAATGCTCTAAAACATGACCAAATGTAAGATTGAACTCAAAATCATGATGAACTCATGAACTATAACTAGAATATGGTCTTGCATGCAAGAATTTTCATGAAAACACTTCAAAATGCTAAGATATGAACATGCATGCATGATACAAGCTTCAATTAAACATTTTCAACCAATTCTTGTCTTTAAACTCTAATCTTCCATGAGCCATGCAAGAATTAAACTTAAATGCACAATTGAAAGGGAAATATCCTACCTCAAACCTTAAATTCCAAGTCTAGGAGCTCAAATATGCAAAGCCTCTTCAATTCTCCTAAGTTCCAAGCCAAAACTCTAGATAATTTCAAGTTTCTCTCACTCTCCCTCTAACCCACGGTTTGGACAAGAAAAAAAAAAAGGCTAAGGAGAGTGTAATGAAGTTGGTCTCAAATATCACTAAGTGGCATTTGGGTAATATCTCAAAAAAGTATAAATTAACATGATTTAATCTAATTTAATTGCTCCGAACCGAATTTTAATTAAACCTACCATAAAATCACATAATTTCTAATTATCACATGGCACTAATCAATTTCGAAATCGGGCGCCGATAAGGCTTTCAATTTGCAATTTAAAGTCAAAGACATGAACATATCATTTTATGACAAACATATAGAAACACATAAATAATGCAATACACATGCAAATAAATCCTAAATCCTTCCTAAATTACTGTTAAGTATAATTAATCATGAATTAGCATTAATCGGAGGTCGGGGTCATTACATTAACTATCACATAACATTAAATATATATTATTATATTAAATTTTGAGTTTGTGTCAAAGACATGATCTATAATAAAAAAGATTTATACCACGTGATTGTCAAGATATTTTATGTCTAATTTTATATATAAGTTTGTTTTTAATGTAAATTTTAAAAAACTTGAAAAATGAAGAGTCAAAAAATAGGAGGAAAAAAAAGGAGTTTAAAAATCAAAATAACAAAATGACCAAATATAAGGGGTATAAGACCATTTCCAACGTTACATCAGATGTTTAATTAAATTCAAATTTTATGAATAGAAGAAATGTTAGCTCCAACATTATCATCAAACTGATATCATATGAAGGGAGAACCAATTATTTCATCGAATGAAGGAAGCGTTTATTGTTCATCAAATTTATAGATGATCGTTGGGCTAGGCATTTCTTTATCTGAACCCAACTTTTGCCCATGTTTGGACGTTCGCCCAAACATCTTTTTGTACAACTAAGCATTTGATGAAAATTTTAAATTTAACGTTAAAATACACTATATCAAATCAATTTTTCCATCAAATTTTTACTTAAATTTAATAAAAAAATTTGATACAACATTAGAAATGCTCTAAAAACATCTACAACAGATGCCTTATATTTGTGTTTTAGCTAATTTAAGGAGCCTATTATAACAAAACCATCTCCAACATGCCTTATATTTGTGTTTTAGCTAATTTAAGGAGCCTACTATAACAAAACCATCTCCAACAAGTTCTATATTTCAACTCTACAATTAATAGATGTTACAGTTGCTCTCTATATATAGAGAGTCAGCGTAGCTCTCATAAATTTCTAAAATTATCTTATTCAAATTATATAATTAAAATTTTTAAAAAATATTGGTATTTATGATAGTAGTATAAATAATATTTTTTCATAACTTAAATTAAAAATAATGAACAAATATAAAATTTATATAGAATATAAAAATTGGAGTGCTGATATTAACACTCCATCAATTATTTTGGACTATCTGTTTTTTAGTTATTACAATAATAACCTCAAACGAAATTAATAATAAAAATAATAATAATTTTGGAACACCCTATCTCACAATTAAACCCACTTAGGGACTTGAGCCAGGGGATTGTACTAATAGTTCATCCAAACTAATAGTCCGTTATTTGGTTCAATATTTTTTGCATCAGATTAATAGTCCATTTGGACTATTCTCATGGGTGGTGGGACACAAATTAAGGATAAGGGGATATGAGATTAGGTGGTGAATGATCATTTTTACCCTATACTATTTAATTGTGTATTATATTTAGTAAAATTAAATAAAATATAAATGTCTCAATTTAAAAATAAAATAATTTTATTTAATTTTTATCGATGTTTTATTTATTTAATCTTTTATAAATATTTTATTGATATTTCATTTTAAAATTTGTTTATATTTTATTTAATTTCATTATTTAAATTTTAATATATGTTTTGTTTCTGTTCATTATTTAATTATTATTATTTTTAAAATAAATTTATTTAAAATTTTAATTGAAAAATAACATGTGTTTTTGTTGATATTTTATTTATTTAATTTTAAAAAATAAATTTATTTAATTGTGTAAAAAATAAAATAAAATAACTCTTTATTAATCTAACTACAAATAATTAAAATATTAAAAATACGTTTAATGTTGCTATCACCTAGTAAATAATTAAAAAAGGTAAAATAGTCATTTGAGCCTTTATTCTTCTCTATAATATTCCAAACAAACATAGGATTCATATCCTATCCAATTAGATAGTCATTTCCTGATATCTAATCCCATGACTAAACAAACATGTGATACAAATCCAGTTCAATCAAACAGTCTAGGGACAATGTATCCCAGGACTAACAGTCCAGTTGATTCCAATCCCTTTTATCCAGTCCGTTCAAATAAACATATCTTATGAGTTAGGGTTTACGAGAGTATCCACATCTATCACCACCCATCCATATTTTTCAAATTTCACCTTCAAAACCTTTAAAATCTTTTAGCGGAAATATTTCGACGGTAACGGTGGCAACTATTTGATTATCTACACTTATCTGACAATAAGAATGAGTGAAAGTTTTTTCGGCAATTACAACTCCATGAAACGAAAGGAGTACAACAATAAAAGTTTAGAGGAGGTTCATAGTTTTGATGGTATTCTTAGTTCGGGGAGATTGACCTTATAAGGGTAAGCTTTTTGGAAAAAAATGGCAAAAATAATTTTAAAAAAAAAGGCAAATTACACTAACGGTTCCTGTAATTTGGGACTTATGCCACTTTGATTTCTGACTTTTTAATTATGATACATTTGATCATAAATTTTGAATCTCGTTTTAAATAAGGACAATTGAGAATACTATTGCTCAATTTCAATGGCAAAGTCCTCAATTTGATAAAATATAAGCTAGTTTGACAAAAATAAATATCAACAAATTATTTTTAAATTTTTAAAAATTATTTATATCCACCAAAGATAAGATTATACAAAAATGATAAATCTTTTACATATTTATTTATTTATTTTATCAAATTAATTATTAATATGTGTAACATGGTGTTGTTTTTATTATTTTTGGATGGTTATCATGTAATAGATGATTGTATTTGTTGTTAATAAATTTTTTGAATGGTTATCATGTAATGAATGGTTATTAGGCTTTTAATATGTAATCGATATGTTTAATATATTAAATGTTTTTAGTTTTATATATTTTTTTATTTAATAGATTGGTTTAATAATGATATCAAAGTTATTGTCATGTTTGACTTTTGAAAAAATAGAAACTAATTTAACGAAAATAAATAACAAAAAAAATTGTTTAAAAAAATTATGTTTACCTTTTCAAAAGATAAAATTATATAAAAATGATGTGTTTTTAAATTTTTTCACCAATTTAATTTTTAGTTTCTTAGATTTTGTTTTCCTGAAAATAGATTCTAAAAACTGAACTTAACAAAACTTTAAAACTATTTTTTTTTAGCATTATTCATTAAAAAATGTCATTACTTTTTAAACAACATACAAGTTAACAATAAAAAATAAGTGGTATGGCGACTTTGCCCTTGAAACATATTTGATTGTCCTTATTTGAAACAACACTCAAAATTCAAGATCAAATATATCACAATTAAAAAGTCAGGGACTAAAGTGACATAAACTCCAAACTATAGGGACTGTTAGTGTAATTTACCCTAATAAAAACTGTTCGTCATTCTTTTGGAATTAAACTCCCAAACATATGATCGAAATTCATGAATACATACCTGAACATTGTTCATTTGTTCGGGAATAGGTAACCAAACATTTCTTATTTGTTCGGAAATAGATAATCGAAATTTATAGAGATTGTAGAACCTATAAAAGGGGAATTTCAAATCAACAATAAAAAATCTTACATTTATTTTCTCAGGTCGTGAATAAATATGAGGAGATGAAATAGTAATCACTTTCGTAGGTTTTGTTAGAGTTTTTGAGAGAGATTTTTTGGGATATGGGGGTGTGCATTTAATTGAATGGGAGAAGTATTTTCATAAGGATAATTTTTTATTATTTAAGAGGTGAAAAGAAATTTTAAGAGTTTTAAAATTTATAAATAAGGATCCAAAGAAATAAGGTATTTAAAATAATTGATGAAATATTAATAGCAGTACTAAAAATTATAGGAAGTATTATGGGAGATGGTACTTGAAAAGTAGTTCCTTAAAATAGGAAGATACTTTTTTAATTAAAATTCGAAGAAGATTTAGGAAGGATAGGGCTGGAGATGATCTAAGCATCCCCACCCTTCCCCCTAAATTATTCCCTTATTTATTTTAGGGGATTGGAGCTCCCTTATACCACTCTATCAGCTTTCTAAGTCACTTGAAATTAATATTTGCTACAATGATTTCCTATAACTCCCTTCTATACATATACCTAGTAGTCACCCGTACGATGCATGAGATTTTAGAAAGTTAATAATTATTTTTTTAAAAAAATACTATTTGATTGTATTTTTTAATATTTTTATTTAGTTTGTGTATGTAAATCTTACTTTACATCATTAAAAATATTTAATATTTCACATTATTGAATTTTTTAAAAAACTATTATACATTAAGTAAATTGTCACATATATAATAGCTAATTTATTTAAGAATTACTTCAAATAACCAAAGTAGAGTAACAAAGGCATATTATAATTAATCAAAATGACTAATATTAAATAAAAGTAACACTAATTTTGTTTAATCAATAGTAGATATTATATTAATTATCCCATATTAGTGGTTAAAATTTTTGACATGCTATCTGTTTTTGGTTATATTGATTCATTAAACATAAATAGGTTTGGAATTATTACAAAAAAAAAAAAAATTTAAAAATAAGGTTTGGAAATTCATTAAAGTTGAATTGACAAATATAAAGAATATAAATATTTAAATTATTCACAAAAACAATTTAACATTTTTAACATGAGATCTCTTTCATTTGCTCAAACTTTGAATCTAAATAATAAATAAATTAAAAAAAGAAAAAAGAAATTTATGGTTTAGTTCTCAAAGGAAATGAGTTTCTAAAAATAAATTTAATCATGAGTTATTTCAACAGGATAATCAACAATAAAAAATCAACTGATAAGTACATTTAAAGTATAAACCCATATTCAATAAATTTTGATGTGGTCTTCATTTTCAATCTAACGTCTGCATAAAAAAAAAATTAAACACAAATAATCAAAAAGTGAAAAAGTTACAAATTGATAATAGTAGCCCTTTTAAAAGAAAAAAAGAGAATAAAATCTCAATTAAATGACACATTATTAAAAAAATACAGAAATAAAGAAAAATACAGATTGTAATTAGAAAAATTAAAAATAAAATAATAATATCAATTTACATAAACTCACTTTCTCACAAATGTAAAAACTCATGCAAATACACATTTCAAATGTAAAGCAAATATTTAAGATTTTTAGGCATTGAAAAAAGATCAGAAATGACTCAATGTTGATTGTTTTTCTCCCACCCCACCCCACCCCAATCTGCTGTGCATGGTTTTATTTGCAGGAACTTGTTTTTATATTAAAAAGATTATGCTTAGACCAAAGATATATATGGAATTCTATCCTATTTAAAATTTGTATGGATAATTAATTGATGATTTCAAAAGATAAAATATTAAGTTCAACTTGAAGATAAACTTTAAAAAAATTAAGCTGAAATATATAGGAATTCTATAACAAACTAACAAAAGATAAGTATAGATCATTAAAAAAATTATTATCTTTTTGGGATATTTATATCCCAATCTTAATTTTTTTTATTTAAACATTTTGTTATCTTTTATTCGAATTTTCAATTTGCAGTTCAAATCTAAATAGTTATATTTTTATTTTTTTATATTTTTTTCATCTCTATTTTTCTGTTATTCATACATAAATAGTTATCTTTTTATTTTAAAAATTATTTAGCTCGTAATCTTTTTTATTTGAATATTAATCTTGTATTTGAAGTTTAATCAATTCAAAATATGAAATTGTATTAAATTTAAATTTTATATGAATAATTAATTGATGATTTTAAAAGGTAAAATAATAAGTTCAACTTGAAGATAAAATTTAAAAAAGATTAAGTTGGAATATATGAGAATTTTATAACAAACTCACAGAATGTAAATATAGATCGTTAAAAAATTTATTATCTTTCTGGGATTTATATCTTAAACTTAATATTTTTTATTCAAATGTTTTTTTTTGTCTTTTATTTGCATTTTTATTTATGGAATTTTATTATATTTAAAATTTATATGGATAACTAATTAATGATTTTAAAAGAAAATATATTAAGTTCAACTTGAAGATAAACTTTAAAAAGATCTAGCCAAAATATATGAAAATACTACAACAAACTCACATAAGGTAAATATAGATCGTTAAAAAATTAGTCATGCTTTGAAATTTATATATCAATCTTAATCTTTTTTATTTAAATATATTTTTTTTATCTTTTATTTGAATTTTTATATTTCAGTTCAAATCTAAATAGTTATATATATATATATATATTTATCTCTATTTTTTTTTGTTCATATATAAATAATTATCTTTTTATTTAAAATTTATTTGACTCGCAATATTTTTTTATTTAAATATTTTTTAATTGTTCATATATAAATAGTTAATTTTTTATTTTTAAAATTAATTGACTCATAATATTTTTTATTTAGTTATTTTTTAATATTTTATTTGACTCTTTATATTATTTTGTGATTGAAATTTGAATAGTTATCTTTTTATTTTATTTTTTTATTTTTTTATCTCTACCTTTTTATTGTTCATATCTAACTATTTATTATTTTATTTAAATATATATAATCCTTTTAGCTTTTGAGATTTAGATAATTGACAATGATTAAAAATTAGAAAAAAATGAGAGGGGAGACTTGAGAGGTGACACGTAGGAGAAATAATCCATAAGATTTTAGTATTAAGAGTTCAGAAATGATTTAGAGCTCTAAATAATGAGTTAGAGCTCTAAATCTACCACTAGTGAGGTGAAAAAAAAAAAAAAAAAAACAGCACACACTGTGGCAGTGGGTGGGACCCACTGCTACATCATTAGTGGTAGCTCTAAATCATTTTTTATTAAGAGTTTAGAGAATTCTTATATTTCATTACATTTGTTTATATATATAGTATGAATAGATATATTTTGCTTTACTTTGTTTAGAAACTACAGTACACATTATGATTTTTATTTTTTTAAAATTTATAATTAAAAATTATATTTTAATAGAATATAGAAAATATAGAAAGTTTGTTAATAGAATGGAGAAAGAATAGGAAATTTATTAGAAGAAATAAATGAAAAAGTGATTTTAAAATAAAAATTAAATTTTTTAATAATATTTTAGGATAAAATATAATAAGCTGGTAAGGCGAAGTGCAATTTACCCTATATTTTCACACATATATAAGCTTAACCAATTCAAATAACATTTTATAAAAGAAACGCAAGAGATGGAGGGAAAGCGGTCGAATACGAAACCCAGCGATTTGTTGAAGAAGATCAGAGGTAATTTCAATCGATCCCAAACCACTTCAAGTAAATCAATCATCTATTTGATCCTTCTAACGATGATTTTTCACTTATCCTTCTCATTTTTTATTTTTTATTTTTGGATTTTTTGTTGGGTAGAAATAACTCGATCGATTCTCGAAGATATATGTAAAGGACGATCGCCATCGCTATACATCGATCGCTTCAGAAATTATTGCACAGACGATACTGGAAACTGGTTTGATTCCTTTAATTGCTTCGAATCTGAATTTCTCTGCTGTTTTTTAGAAGTAATTTAGTTTTGAAGGTCGAATTTGCTCTGAGTTTTGCTTTGAATGGAAACGAACACAAGTAATATACTTCCGAAATGATAACCTAATTGTGAATTGAGCTTTTATGTTTGGATGATGAGAACTGGCAATCTCTTTGGCTTCTCTACTTGTTTGATTTGTATGGAGTGAGTTAAGCTCTTTAGAAGTACAAATTCAGTTGATGGGAACATTGAATTTTGATGATTTTTGTATTTTTAGGCTGTGTTTGGTTCATGGATTTGGAAATGGAATGAGAAAAGGTATGTGAAATGTGAATGAAATATAACTACATTTCATACACTTTTTCTCTCTGTTCCTTTCCATGAACCAAACACAGCATAAGGGATCGTTTGGATGCAAAGCCATTGCATATGTTGTCTGTCTTTCAAAGTAAAGGGGGAAAGGAAAAAAAATAGAGTGAACATGTGTTTTGTGTCTGAGTTTTTGAAATTACTATGCAATAACATCGAAGAAGCCGAAGGCTGTGTTTGGATCATAGATTTAGGTAGAGATTTGGAAAGGGAAAGGGGAAAAGTGGGTTCCATTTTTTAAATTTCTATCCAAATCCATGATCCAAACACAACCTAAGGTATGAAAAAGTGGAAATCAAGTTTTCAATGCAGGGAATGGGAAGAAAAAAAAAACACAAAATTTTACCAAAGGGACCATTGTTTAGTTTTGGAGAAAACTTATTGTAGAGATAAATGAACATGGCCCTCATACACATTTATTTGTCACCATTTTTAGATTTCTACGTGGATAGCTAATTTGTGACAATTTTTTTATTGATATATATTTTTAATTTATGTAGCTACACTACTTACAATTCTGTTTTACAGAATCATTTAACTGCTTTTGGGTTTCAAATTAAGAGGTAATTTTCCTCATCTAAGATGATTACAATTTACAAGCATATCATTGATGAATGTGTTTTAAAAGCCTTAAAGATTGTGATTTGCTTCTTTAGGGAATTGACTATTTTGTAAGAAACAATTCATATACTCTCTTTGTCCCATATTTTTGGTCCACTATTCCATTTTGGGGCTCCTAAATGGGCGTCCCTTTGAAAATTCAATAAACTTAATCTCATAGACGGATAGTTTTGAGAATTTAGACTATAATGGTTGGGTTTAATGCATACCATGCTTGTCCCCTTAAAACCTTAAAAAGTCGTATTTCTTATAGGAGACACCCCCCCCCCCCCCCCCCCCCCCCCACCCACACACACACACACACACACACACCCAAAAAAAAAAAAAAAAGGATGTAGGGAGTGTTAAAGTATATCCAGTGGAAGTTAACTATTTACATAATCATACTCAATTTATATGTATTGTGTGTATGCAGTTTTTGCCGCTTGGATTTGTCCATTGGAAAGGAAGTTCTTGCACTACAGAGGGAGTGCCATGCTCGTAGGCTAGGTGAGTCATGCTTGGTGTGTAGTGTCATAATTTCTATTGCTTCCCCACGAAGTTTTGAATTTGTTAAAAAGATAAGATCAGCAAAAAAGTATGGTGTAGGTGCTCACACGGTCTCTTCATTTTCAGATGTCTTGCTAAGAGTGCTACTGATTGTTCAGCAACTTCTACAAGAAAACAGGCATGGTTCAAAAAGAGACATATATTACATGCATCCTTCTGTTTTTCAAGGTGAATCTAGTTTTTTTCTTTTGGCATTCATATCATGGTTACTTGAAAGTCTGAAAATAATATGCTTGATGTAATTACTGCCAACACGATGCGTTATGCTACAAAAGTTTGCATTGCAAGGTCCATTTTCATTTAATTATTATTTATTATAGTAAATCATATTTAAGGAATAAGGAAGATGTACCATGGTAGTTAGTAACTATGATTCTGTTAGAGATTGAAGAGAACCTGGAGTATCATTTTTTGTGTCAGCTGCATTGTCTTTGAGACTCCAAAGCTCTTCTGTGCATAACGTTTTTGCTTTCTCAATGTAATGCTCTACTTAATGGAGACTACTTTATATATATATATATATATATATTTTAAAAATGTAACACTCTCTTTCTATTTATGCAAAGCAGAGCAGTCAGTTGTAGACCGAGCAATCAATGACATTTGCATCCTTCTGCATTGCAGTCGTCACAACCTAAATGTGGTATGACAGTGACACCTTGCTACTAGTACATGATTATGAAATCTTTGTATTCGTTCTTCTCTAGTTTACTTCAAGTTTATAGAAAACATTTTGGTTGATTTCTATACATGAAGTCACATACTGCTTTGCTGTGCCCTATGCAGTAAACAAAAACAGTGGCTTCACTACATTCTTACTGTTGGAAATCTCGATTGATATTGATGTGAAAAATGTTTCGTTAACTCACGAGGTCATAAGTTGAGAAAATTTTCCTAATGGGTTGATCGCTGGCTGTTTTCCAAACTCTTGCTCTGTGTTTTAGTTTCAAAGTAAACTTGCTATCTATTAAAATATTGGGTAAACTACCAATTTCGCATCAAGTCCTATTGAAAATAAGTCTTAGCAAAACTGTCGCTAAAAATAAGTTTTTGTGACGATTTTTTGCAAATGTCGCTAAAATTTGACAGTTAGTGACTTTTTTTTGTCACAATTTTTATAAATTGTTGCTAAAAACTTATAATTAGTGACGTTTTTATGTGACGAATTTTTTAAACTATCACTAAAGCTTATAATTATGACATTTTGTGTGACAATTTTCAAATTATCGATGAAAATTAACAATAAGTGACATTTTTTAATAATATTTGATGAAAAACGCCATTAATTATTATAGGACCTATTGAATAATAAGTCTACTTATTATGACCTACACGTAAGTCCCCCTTAAATATTTATTTCATGTTGATTTCTTTCTGCAGGTGTCTGCTGGAAAAGGGTGGGTACCTACTTATGAATCACGATCACTTGATAACTATTCTGTGAAATGAACATTCTCTTTAAACAATTTACTCTGAGTATATTTTGCATTTGAAATGTATGTGCTCTTTCTGATGACTGTAACATAAGTTTTGTAGTCGTCCCTATTAGTTTCATATAGCACAACTGTGTCTCTGTTCATTCGAGTAGTTTTATAATTCATGGTACTAATTAAGGCAAAGTGGGAAACTGCATCTGCTGATGATTTCTAGTGATTAGATATATTATAATGATTTCCTGTAATTTTATGATTTTGATATCTACCCTAAGTTAGTATTTCTTTTTCCATCTTAAGATCCTTGTCCATAGTCACTCTGGTTGAAGCATCTGCATGGAACCAATATGCAATGTGCTTCATTTTATGTTTTATTTCAATTATGCCTGTATAGATACTACCTACCTCTTTTAGCCACTGCAATTGTATTATAGCATTTAATACTATGTGTTAGAATTTACCATCGCCTACCATCACTACCACCTCACCTACTCCACTAAACCTAACCCACTACACCACTACCACCTCACCTACTCCACTAAACCTAACCCACTACCACCATCCACTACACCTACATCTATATAAGGAATCATTTGTAATAGACAGAATATCAATAACATCAATCAATAATACATAAATTCTTACATGGTATCAGAGCTATAGGTTAAAGATCTTGGTGTTCTTCGCCTTCCGGCGGGCGGCAACCTTGCCTTGACCGCCCGCCGGATCTCAACCAATTCAAACCTCCCTCTCCCTTTTTTTTTTTTTTTGTAGCCTCTCTTTCTTTTTTCTTGTGCTCGGACAGAATGTCCTTATCGGTACGCTTTGTTGCTGTAGACTTGATTTGTTTGTCTATCCAAGAAATGCGATTCTTTAATTCATCGATTTCTTCAGTTCCTCTCGTTCAGCAGGAAGTTCATTCTCATACAGAAAATTATATCTCTTCTTGAACCCATCCTCATCAAAATTGTCGCATAATGATTCAAAGCGGGGATCACGTACCACCTTCTTAGGAACTTGAATGACCTCTCTAAATCTGCCAACTGGCTTCTTGGCACTGACCTCCATTGGCCTGTTCTTGTTAGCCCGGCCTCCCTTTTTCTCAGAATTCGGCTTCTTGTACACTGCATGCGACCCATTAGAGCGTGCCTTCTGCAGATCCTCAAATGTAACATCCGCAAGCTCTCGCTCTATCTCCCTCTCATCTTCGGAAGAAGATTCGTGTTCGCCACTCTCAGCGAGCTCCGATCTGATTTCTATCCTCACTTTTTCATTTCTTGTTCCTCAGTTGGTTCTGTGAGTGCTATCTGTAAGGATGCCAAGGCAGTTTGTGCTGGTTTTCTTCTTGTTGTTAGTTGCATTCACTTCTCATTTTGGTTGGACTGAACGAATTGTGAATGAAAGCAGCGACACATTTCAAAGAGGGAAGAATCTGTCAAAGAAAAGCAGCGACACATTCCCCAGAACCCACCGTCTCTCTCCCTTTACAAAGGTTGATTCTCCAAAGGTTGTGTCTCCCAGCGCACATGCCTTCAATTAATATATTCTTATTATTATTATTATTACTATTATTTAAAAAAAAAAAAAGTCTCCCAGCGCACATGCCTTCAATTAATATATTATTATTATTATTATTAAAAAAAAGAAAAAAAAAAAAAAACATTTTATTATTCCACCACTCTTCTTTTCTTTAAACATAACACCCTCTCTCCGCTCATTCCTTTTATTATTTTTCTTATGCACCCACTCAGACTCCATGTGCTCTTTGACACTTTTTCTCCACCCTTACACACACCCACAAATATATTTTGATTACCCTTCCAAAACAAACATCTCCCTTTTTTTTTTTTTTATTTGTTCTGATCTTTAAAGTTAAAAAAAAAAAAAAAAAAAAAACAACAACAACAACAACAACAAAACAGACAGACGGACTGCAGACCAAACTCATTTTATTCATCTCGGGGCTCACCCCGATCACCATTTTACATTAAAAAAAAAAAAAAAAAAAAAACACAAAAAACAAAACAACCGCACCCACAGAGGGATCTTTCTTCTCTACTCTGCTGCGGGTCTCTTTTTCTTGTTTTTCTCTTGGTTGTCCCGTGACTGCCCAGCCTCGCTGCTTCCTAGACCACCAAGCAAGTTGCCTCCTCCCTGCTCCTCCACTACAGCATATGGCGGCCCTCCAAATCGGAACATAACAGTGGCCTTCCGCTTCAGCTCCTTATTTTCCGCCTTTAGCACACTTATCTCTGCTCGCGCATCCTTATACATGCGTTGGAGCAGAGCCAGTTGGGAGTTTAAATGCTGCACCTCATTTGCCCTACTCTGCAGCCAGTTCGACAAGTTTGTAACCGCAGTCATGGTTTCCACACATGACTTCAAAGTATACTGATTGGCCTCCACATCTGACTGCACTGCCATTCTTTGCTCCACCGACCGCATCGGAAAGTTCAACGGACCAAACTCCGGGGCGCTTGGTTGAGGTTCCAGTGCCACCGCACCAGTTCTCTCTCTTGTTGACTCGTTGAGGTCGGGAAAGAGGGTGAGCAGCCCGCGGGAAGACGACGCCATTTTTCTGGGCTACAAAGTGTTCCACAGTTTCTCTCTCCGCAGAGGCAGAGTTTTTCAGAGAAGGGTTGGTTTCAGAGGTTTCAGAATGGTATGCCTCAGCCTCAGCCTTCGTCTTGGTTAAATAACCAAGGCAGCCACGCGTATCGCGCGCCACTTGACGCCAGACGACAAACGGGCGCGCCAACCAAGACACTCACGTGCCTCGCCATCATGTCCGGCACACCTTTTGATGAATTGGGCACGCCTTTTGATGGCACGCCTTTTGAAAAATTGGGCACACCTTTTGAGGGTGCAACTTTTACAAGGGTCCGACAAGACTCTGTAAACTGTCCCGACATTGATTCCGGTTAGCTCCTTTATGGGTCCGACAACCAAGAAGCCAGTTGGCAGATTTAGAGAGGTCATTCAAGTTCCTAAGAAGGTGGTACGTGATCCCCGCTTTGAATCATTATGCGACAATTTTGATGAGGATGGGTTCAAGAAGAGATATAATTTTCTGTATGAGAATGAACTTCCTGCTGAACGAGAGGAACTGAAGAAATCGATGAATTAAAGAATCGCATTTCTTGGATAGACAAACAAATCAAGTCTACAGCAACAAAGCGTACCGATAAGGACATTCTGTCCGAGCACAAGAAAAAAGAAAGAGAGGCTACAAAAAAAAAAAAAAAAGGGAGAGGGAGGTTTGAATTGGTTGAGATCCGGCGGGCGGTCAAGGCAAGGTTGCCGCCCGCCGGAAGGCGAAGAACACCAAGATCTTTAACCTATAGCTCTGATACCATGTAAGAATTTATGTATTATTGATTGATGTTATTGATATTCTGTCTATTACAAATGATTCCTTATATAGATGTAGGTGTAGTGGATGGTGGTAGTGGGTTAGGTTTAGTGGAGTAGGTGAGGTGGTAGTGGTGTAGTGGGTTAGGTTTAGTGGAGTAGGTGAGGTGGTAGTGGTGTAGTGGGTTAGGTTTAGTGGAGTAGGTGAGGTGGTAGTGATGGTAGGTGATGGTAAATTCTAACACTATGCATAATTTCTCACTTACCTAATATCCACCAAGATGAAGACATTTTCAATTTGTTGAGTTGATATCATGGCTAGCCTCTGCTCATTCCTTAATGTTTCATTGTCCTTAGTATGGCATTGGTCCTAATACTTATTGGCATTGATTCCATGCTAGATTGGTGATGGGTTGGTTGAGATTCCTAGAAGCTGGAAGGAAATTTGATTGCATAAACAATCTTAATACTGTAAGAAAAGGAGATTATCTTTTTAATTATATGGCATTACAATCTCAACTAAAATGTCCATATCTGGTGATTTGGCAGGCTCATCCTGTTCCTGTGCATGTTGAAGAAGTCAAAGGTATCCAGATTCCAAAGGATTGAAAGAGTGATATAAGACATTTTGATGATCTGCTTTTTAATGAAATGCATTTCTATGGTTTGGGCTGTGTAACCTTTACCCTTGAAATAAGTACTGTAGTATGAACTTGATTGGCCGAGGATTATTTCATTTATTTTATCAACTCTATGCTAAAACAAATATGCTCAGAAATAAATTGATTTCCCCCTTAATTCTTGCACATAGATATAGTTAGTGTTGCCCACTACATACTAGTCATAGAGAAAGAATCAGGTAAACCTCCTCTTTGGTAAGATTCATGGTTTAGCTTGATTTTTCTATTTGTTTGTTGACTTCTAATGGTAACAACACCGTTGTTGAGTTTTCATCTCGCAGTGTTCCAGAGATTAGCAAATGATCAGTTTTGCAACAGAAATCGCTGCATCATAATCACAGTAGGTATACCTTTAGTTCAACTTATCCTTAAAATCAGTTTTAACTATGTTTTTCTAACAGGGAAGAGGATATCCCGATGTCCCCACAAGAAGGTAAAGCTTCATATTTTACCTTCTCAAAATATTCCTCTTTTCGTTTTGGTCTTACATCTATTTGTTCTTCTATAATTTATGCATCATTACTCATTTAGGTTTTTACGGCTTCTTATTGAAAAGCTGAGCCTGCCTGCCTATTGCTTGGTAGATTGTGATCCATACGGTTTTGACATCTTGACCACTTACCGTTTTGGTTCTCTGGTAATGTTTCTTGGTTAAAGGATTTTTGAATTTCATTGTCATAAGCAATCTGAATTGTTCTTTTTTTTTTTTGTCCTTTTTTTTTGTGGCTCTAATGTTTTCATTCTTTTTGGAAGCAAATGGCCTATGATGCACAATTTCTACGTGTCCCTGAGATACGTTGGCTTGGAGTTTTTCCTTCGGACTCTGAGAAATATGATCTTCCACAACAGTGTCTCCTTCCTTTGACAGCAGAAGGTGAGATGGGTGTCAAATTGTTTATATATTTTTAGAAGGCTTTCTTTCATTTTAGTGAATACATATCAATTTCTTGTTAGATAAGTCAAAAATTGAAGCAATGTTGCCAAGGTGTTACCTGCAACGAGAAGTCCCTCATTGGAGGTAGATTTCTGTGACTTCTATTTCTTTTTAACTAACTTTCTATTTTTCTCAACTAACTAAAAAAAAACTAGTTATGAAAATATGGTTTGTTTTCGATGTTAGATTGGAACTAGAATTGTTGCTGCAAAGAGGAGTGAAATTTGAGATTGAAGCATTGTCTGTGCATTCACTTTCATTCCTATCAGAGGAGTACATACCAACCAAGATTAAAGGTGGAGTGCACATCTAGAAGCTTTACATTTGCAGTATTATATGCAACCATATAGAGCACATGATGTGATTTTTGTGATCTGCAAAACAGGCAATTTAAACCGTGGCTTTGTTAGATATTTTCACTACAGACAAGAAAATAATTAAAAAAAAAGGGAAAAGATTATATTGTTTCTAACAGGTTACAGGGCTTTGTTAGATCTATCTAAGGCTGACATTTTGATAATTGGTTGGTTGTCTGGGCCTTCATTATGTGATGTTTTACAGTTTTACACACTTTCGTTCCCACTAAACCCTCATCCCACAAACAATGCTTTGACTGAGGAATATTAAGCATGTGAGATCTTTCAATCAAATTTGTTAATTTACTTGGAGGGAAATAGATTTTTGATTAACTTTCCAAATTGATTTTTTCCTCCCTATTGTGTTGGTTTGAGGGCCGCTTGGCCAACGATAAGGCTTGTTGTTAGCGTTTGTAGGTTTGAGTTATAAAATAACTTCTCCAGAATTAGGGGGTAAGACTACTTGCATCTTGCTCTCCCATACCCTGCTTTAGAGGGAATCTCGTGCATTGGGTCGATTTTTTTTTTTATAATTTTTTTTCTTGGCATACTAAAAGTGGGTTGTGTTTATTAGAACCTAGTATAGTTGATACCTGGCTGATTTCACCAACTACTAAACAGCAAATTGGGCTGTTCACTTGTTGGGCTCTGTTGGATGGGCTTGAGCATGAATTGTAAAGGGCCACGTCTTTTTTTTCTCTAGTTTATTGGGTTCATCTTTTAATGAAATTTGGTTTGTAATAGAGATTGGAAAACAAGCATCACAATGACATCCATTTGAAAGGAGATGAGGAAGAGAAGGCCAACTCAAAAATTTAAATTTTAAATTTTGAATTTTTATTATACTTAATATGAATTTACTAATAAAGACATTACATATTAAATATTAAAATAAAATATTATTTTTTTCTCATTGTATACCCTAATCAATTATATGTCTTCTTATTCAAATTTCTTCATTTTTTCTCTAAATTTCAATTATTTTTTTATTTTTTATTTTTTTTCACTCCAAAATTTCAATTCACTCCACCAAAACACACCATTATTTTTTATTGTATTATTAGTTGTACTTAAAAAACCTGCCGCTTTCAATGAACATTTAATTATATATATGTATATCTCAGTATGTTTACATGGTTTTCATTTATCAAATTCAAGCTTCAAATTTCACCTATTTCAACTTATGTACATCAACCCTAAATTTGTGTTTGTGTTTGTGTTTCTTATTTTACTAAATCATGAATTTTGTTTGTTCTAATCATGTGGATTAATAGTCCAATCATGTCATTAGTGTAAAATTGCTATCTTTTGGTGTATTATTATGCAAACTAGGTTAAATATAATGAACTTATATGTATATATATCTGTATGTATGTATATATATATATATATATATATCAAAATCAAGTTTTAATTTTGACTGATTTGGTCTAATATGCATTACGTTGGTTATCTGAAAAAATAATGTGTATTGGATTAATAACAAGACAAGTCACTAATCCTAAGCTCAAAAGAAAAGTTTTTCAAAATTAATTTGAATTTTTTAATTTATTTTATTTGGGTGTACTTCAAAAGGGTAATTTGGGGAGAAAAAAAGGTGTACTGAAAATAAATTTTATTTAATAGGGTGTATTAAAAAATTGGGCCCACTTAAATATTTTTGGGTGTAAATAGAATTGTCCGGAAGAGAAATGTTCTTTTAACTTCATTCGGGCCTTGTTTGGCATGATTTAAAAAAGTCAAAAAGTTAAAAAGTCACTATCTTATTTAAATCACATCATCTTATTTAAGTCACATCACCTTTTTAACACATCACTTCAAACTTATATTTCATAAAAAGTCAAAAAATGCACTTATTTAGATCATCTCAAACCACTCCTCAATATATCACAAGTAAAATTCTTAGGAAAATTTACCCATAAGTCCTAGTTTCTGAAAAGTTGAACCATTTAGTCCTAAAAGTTTTCTTATCCTCCATTTAGTCCCATTTGCACATCAATCTAATGTTCGAAACATTAATCTGATGTTCGAAATTTAATGTTCGAAATATTAATCTGATATTTGAAACATTGTAATAGGACCTTTCAGTCTATAAGAAAATTTTTAGGACTAAACAGTGTATAAGTTATTGATTTGGGATTTATTGGTGCATCCCCCTTAATTCCAATAACCTTTTCGGCAGTATTGGGTAAAAATAGAAAAAAAATTATTTCAAAACAATAATTTATCTTTTTTATCAAATAATTTTGTTAATTATGGCATTATTACCAAAACAAAATAATTCTTCAACCTAATGTCATACACACTCCCAAAAAATGATTTTTTTCATCAATTTTCTCTTTGTATCGTTCCAATTTTATTAGATGTCCCAGAGGGACCATCAATTTTCTCTAGTTATACTGAATATTCAATAGTAAAAAGACACAATGAGTTACTTACCCCCAAAATCTTGAAAATATTTTCAAACATTAAAAAAGACATTAATTAGAGGTGAGATGAATTATTATGGTATCTAGAGACATAAATTTGCAGTACAAAGAAAGATTTATTGAACCATATTTAATTTCCACATGAACCAATTAGAAGCTTGCCTTTATATTTTGTTATGGTAATTCAAATGCTATTCGATTCTGTTTCCATTTTTCATAATGATATGAATATTGAAACCTCTCAATCTCTATAAGTACACACATGAGTCCCCATTTAATCCTAGGGTTGCATTCATAACAAAAGAAGAAGTTGCAGATTATAAATGGAGTCCTACGCAGATGTGGTTCCAATAACTTGATCATATTCATATATTTTACTTTGTTAACTTTATACTTTTATTGAAATATGATTTTTTTTTTTTTTTGGGTGTAGGGTTGAATGTCCATTGTGAGGCATGCAAGATGAAGGTGTATGAAGTTCTCAGATCCATCTCTGGTAATCTTCATCTATGTTGAATCAACCCTAAGCTTTTATTATTATATTTTAATTTTTTTTAGTGTTTTTCTCATTTTCATTAAACTTGCGTCAACCTTAACATTTTCAATAATGTTATACTTGTCATATTTTTATATTATATTATATTTATTATTTAATACTACAAATCTATAACTAGTTGTCTAATGGATTCCATATAATCTCATTAATGTTCAACAATTGTCAAGAATTTCACATAAGATAATAAATAAATAAAATGATATAAAAAAACGAAAAGTGTAGCATTACTCTAGTGTTTTTTTTAAAAAAATTCAAACATACACGAACACATTTTTGTTTACCAAGATGGAGAGCGAAATTTTCATGTAGAGAATCAAAACACTACAAGAAAAAATACATTTTAGTCGCCAAAAGTGAATTTTTAGTCGCCAAAAGTCAAGTTTTAATTTTCCCCGATTAAATTTTTTAGTCGCCAGCTTGGTCGCTGGAAAACTGTCGCGAAAGGTATTGGCGACTAACAAACTTTTAGTCGCCCAAAAACCAAGTCTGTAGCGACTAAAATTTTCGTCGCCAAAGATCATTTATATTTTTTAAATTATACATTCGGCGACTAAATTTTTTTTGTTGCCAATAGTGAATTATTTTTTTTTTAATTTATACATTTGCCGACTATTTTTTCGTCGCCAATACTGAAACTTTTGGCGACCACCTGTTTTAGTCGCCAAAAGCTTATTTCAGAAAAAAAAAAAAAAAAAAAAATTACCCTCTACTCTTCCCAAATTTTGAACCACCAACTTTTCGCATTCTAAACCTCCACCAACACACTCTCTCCACTATGCCACAATAACACCACATGAATACATATGCAAAATATATTATTTATATAGTATATTGACCCGTATTAATATTAACCTATATATATAAACATAATTATTTTTATTCAAATATAATTTATATAAAAAATAAATTATTTATTTTTTTAAAAAAAGGAGCCACTTTTGGCGACTAAATTTTTTTTTAGTCGCCAAAAACCTTGATTTTGGTTACTACCAATAATTTAGTCGCTAAAAAAATTAACTTCCGCCTAAAAATAACCACTTTCGACGACTAAAGTGATTTTTAGTCGCCAAAGCCGCCACTTTTGTCAACTAAACTCAATTTTAGTCGCCAATTGTCCATTTTATGCTACTAAATTTTTTTTAGTAGCCAAAAACCTTTATTTTTGGCTACAAAAATTTTTTTTGTCAGTAAAACACCTACAATCGGCGACCAAACCATTTTTTAGTCGCCAAAACCTATGCTTTTGGCTACTAATTTCTTTTAGTCGCCAAAAACCTTCACTTTTGGCTACTAAAGTTGTTTTGGTTGCTAAAACCCATATAATCAGCGACTAAACTGATTTTGGTATCAGAGCCAAGTACTGTTGTATCCCGTTTCTAACTACTTTGCTACTTCTGATCAATCTTCTCTTTTGTTTATTTGATTAATCTTGTTTTCAATTCATCTTAATCACCCACAAGATCAGTCTGTTATATCCACCTAGTTTAAGTCACCCACTTTCGTACCTGTCCTGAGTAAGTCCTTAGAATTAGGCCGTGTTGGACTTAGGGGTCTTCCGAATAGGGTATGTATGTATACTAGGTATGAGGTAAAACTGACAAGAATAGGGTATGTATTAAGATATCTGTAAAACTGATTAATTAAACACAACAATGAGTCGATTATTTAGAAGTAACTCATCAGTAAGTTCTAGGTCAACAACTTTGCCCTCAATACCTAATCAAGGATTAGTCATTAATGAGGAAGATGTCGAAATACAAAATGATAAATTTAATGCTGGATGGAATATACCTAAACTGCCAATTAAAGAAATTTATAAAACAACTTTTTTACAAAATGTTTTCAAAGTCACTCTCCATGTTAAAACTATTGAACAAGTCTATGCTTTAGAAAAACCACTACAAACCTGTCAATTATTTGATTCCAAATTAATTAAACGACATTTAGATAATGGTTATAATTTTATGCATATTGGTTTAATTCAAGTTGGTGTCAATCCATTAACTATAGTTGGTAAAAATACCTCTGTTTTATTATGTTTACGCGATGCTCGTTTTCTTAATTACAATGATAGTTTAATGGGTATGATGGAAACTGGTCTCCACAAAGGTCCAGTACATTTCAACTGTTTTCCTGATTTTACACTTAGCCTACGTGATCCACATATTCTCAAAGCTTTAACCTTAAATATTCAATTACATGGTTCGTACACTGAAATGTTAGAAAAAGCTCATAATATTGCTTTAATTTATCGTGTTCATTATAAATGTATGCAGACTAATTTAAATGTTCATGCTTTACATAAAAGCCCCAAAGATAAAACTTTATTAATCCAAAGTAGTAGTAATGGCGAATCCAATATTAATATTCCCCAAATGATTGAATGGCAAAATATCGATTTACCTGAACAATGGATTACTGTCAATGAAAATTATAAACATACTCAACAACAATCCTCTATCCAAGATATTCAAAATATTCAACAATTTAATGATGGTTCTGTTGGAATTAAATTTAATCGGAGCCAATCTTCTCGACATAGTACCTCTAGTGTCCCTACAAAAATTACAACTGATGATGAAATATTTAATACTCCTTTATTCCGCAAAAATAGTCAAATACATCTTGGTCCAACCAACCAACCTTCCCAAAATAAACTAAAAGGAATTGATAATTCTACCACTTCTCAAATAAGTAAACCTGTTTATACTACGACTACACATTTTCCAAAAGAAGAAATAGCTTCTAATACTTCTCCAACACAAACCGATTTCGAAGAATTTATACCACCAGTCAATCCTCAACTCATGACGATCAAAAAAGATTTTCCTCCTGATTTAGATAAATTACTTATTGACTTTAGATCTAAAGAAAATAGAACTAAAAGACATGCTTATCGTGCTAAATATGATTCTACTCAACAATCTAAAATAACTAGACAATGGTATGATTTTATGGTTCAATATGGTTTTGAATTACCCTTCTTTGATTATATGGAGCAATATTACAAAAAGATTAACACAATCACAAAACATAAATGGAAAACTTCTCCCAATACTTCTGTTAGCTCTAATCATCCTCCATTAGAAAACATAATCATTGATCACCAAGGTTCTGAAGTTCCAGCCTCTCCTTTTAAATTACCTGGTACTGACCCTGAACTCAAAAAAGTTATCGAACAAAATAATTATACTAACCAATGTCTCAAAACCATTGGCAAACAATTAGATAAATTAGAAACTAATTTAGATGGCCAATCTGCAAAAACTATTAAACCCTTAGATCAACCTTTACTTAATCTTCCTAGTCATTGCTCCAAACGGACTAGCCTGGTCACTAATGATCAATCAACTGTCAAAGCCATTGAACACTTATTTACTAAATTAACTCCCAATGATACTTCTACTTCCAAGGATAAAGGTGTTACTGTTTTAAATCAACAACCTATTACTAATACTGTTTTTGATCAAACTGAAACCGACACTACTGATAATGAAATTGATCAATTAGCCCAACAATTTCAATCTTCTAATCTTAATAAAATTCATTATCCCAAAGTTAATCCTCAAACTACCAAAAACTGGTATTCTCGACCTACTTCACCAGATCTCCAATTTGAAGAAACCAATCTTAATAATCAATTTTCTGTTTCTGTTAAAAAATTATACGAATGGAATATTGATGGTCTCAGTGAAGATCAGATCCTTCAAAAATTAAATCATTTATCTATGGTAGCAAATAGTTATCTCAGTAATTATCCCCAATATTCTCAATCTGAAATTGTTTCCTTACTCACCTCTGGTTTTACTGGTATGCTCAAATCTTGGTGGGAAAAATACCTTACTGAAGAACAACGTGACACAATCATTTATGCCAATCAAACTGATGAAAATGGTCTACCTATTTTTGATGAAACTATAGGATGTTGTCACCCTGATGGAATCAACCAATTAATCTATACTATCGTCCGACATTTTATTGGCACTCCTACAAATATATACTCTCGCATACATGATCAACTTAGTAATCTTAGTTGTCCAACCTTAAGTGATTTTCGATGGTATAAAGATGTATTTACCTCTCGCGTCATGTTAAGGGAAGACTGTACTAAATCATTTTGGAAAGAAAAATTTATTAATGGATTACCTAGCTTATTTGCTCACAAAATTAGAGATGTTCTTAGTCAACCCACTGGTGTTATTGAATATGATAATTTAACATATGGTAATATAATTAGTACTATTCAAAAAGAAGGCTTAAAAATGTGTATTGATCTTAAGCTTGCTCAAAAAGCCAGTAAAGATAAACATAAAGCTAAATATGAATTAGGCAATTTTTGTGAACAATATGGTTTACCTCCTGTTGCACCCTCTCGAAGGAAATCACATAAATATTCCAAACATAAACACAAATCATCATATAAATATTCTAATAAATACAAAAAGAATTATTCACCTTCCAAATCAAATGATAAATTTTATACTAAACCTAAAAAGAAATATTATAAATTCAAATCCCATCCAAAATCTGAATCTACCAAGGATGTTACCTGCTATAATTGTGGTCAAAAAGGTCATTACTCAAATAAATGTAAAGAAAAACAAAAACTAAAAGAACGAATTAATCAACTACACATTGATGACAATTCTAAAAATCAATTATACGAAATCTTTCAACTAAATCAATCTATTAGTAGTTCCTCTTCTTCTGATCATTCTGATACTTCATCTGATTTCCAATCACTTAGTAATGATTCTGATAATAACATTACTATAGGATGTAATGATGTTTGTTGTAAACCAGTTAAACAAATTACTGTCCTTACCAAAAACACTCAAGAAGAATCCGCGCTTATTGACCTTATTAGTAAATTAGATGATCCAAAATTAAAACAAAAATATACTGATAAATTAAAATCCTTATTAATCCATTCCGATACTAAACCAAAGTTTGATAAACCCATAATCAGCTTAACCAAAACTTTAGAACGATTTAAAAATAAACAAAAAGAAGTTACGTTACAAGATTTACAACACGAGATCAATCAGATTAAACTAACAATCAAATAATTACAACATAAAGATAAAAAACTCGAAGATGAAATTATTACTTTAAAACTTAATAAAAGTTTAGATAATTTCCAAAATAATGAGCAAGAATCCCCACATGAACATGAATCTGATCCTCCTAATCCTGACAATGTACTATTTGACGACCGATCACCTCACTCTCAATCCAACAATCCTGAAGAAAAACGGTTAAGTCTAATTAATAAGCTTTACATTCAAAAATGGTATTCTAAAATTAAAATAATTGTCAATGATTTTGAATTAGAATTAATTGCTTTAATTGATACTGGTGCTGATTTAAATTGTATACAAGAAGGTTTACTTCCTACGACATATTATGAAAAATGTCAAGAGAAATTAACTTCTGCTAATGGTACTAGAATGCATATCAAATATAAATTACCTAAAGTTCATGTTTGTCAAGATAATGTCTGTTTTAAAACCTCTTTTGTTTTAGTCACAAATATGACTGACAAAATTATTTTAGGTTCCCCATTTATATATTTATTATATCTATTTACTACATCTAGTACAGGTATCACTACACACGTTTTAGGCCAACCTGTTACATTTCAATTTTTATCTCCTCCTGAACTATTACACTTAAATCAATTAAAAGACTGTTCTATTTCCCATCAAATTAATCGTCTAACTCGGCATTTAAATTTTCTCAAAGAAGAAATTAATCATAAACGCATTGACCAACAATTGACAAATCCAGTTCTTATTTCTCAAATCACTGATTTCAAATTAAAACTTGAATCAACTGTTTGTTCTACTTTGCCTACTGCATTTTGGCATAGAAAAAAACATGTAGTCACTTTACCTTATATTAAAAATTTTGATGAACGACATATTTCTACTAAATCTCGCCCAATACAAATGAATCATGAATTACTTGAACTATGTAAAAAAGAAATTAATGACTTATTACACAACTGAATCATTAGTCCCAGTAAATCACCATGGTCTTGCTCTGCTTTTTATGTTAATAAAAATGCTGAATTAGAACGTGGTGTCCCTCGTTTGGTTATCAATTATAAACCTTTAAATGATGTTCTCGAATGGATTCGATATCCTATTCCTAATAAAAAAGATTTAATTAAACGACTTAGTCAAGCTGTTATTTTCAGTAAATTTGATTTGAAAAGTGATTTTTGGCAAATTCAAATTCATCCGAAAGACAGATATAAAACTGCATTTAATACACATTTTGGTCAATATGAATGGAATGTTATGCCATTTGGTTTAAAAAATGCTCCTAGTGAATTTCAACATATAATGAATGACATCTTCAACCCATTTAGTCATTTTTCAATTGTTTACATTGACGACATATTAATTTTTTCAAAATCAATTAGTGAACATTGGAAACATTTAACTGCATTCTTTTACACAATTAAAAGTCATGGTCTTGTCATTTCTGCTCCTAAGATTAAATTATTTCAAACTAAAATTAGATTTTTAGGCTATGATATTCATCATAATACTATTTTACCCATTAGTCGATCCATTGAATTTGCATCTAAATTTCCTGATGAAATTCTTGATAAAACCCAACTACAAAGGTTCTTAGGCTCCCTTAATTACATTGCTGAATTTTATAAAGACCTTAGGAAAACTTGTCAACCTCTATTTGATAGGTTAAAGGATAATCCTCCTCCTTGGTCTTCTGTTCATACATCTATCGTTAAACAAGTCAAACAATATGTCAAGTCTCTTCCTTGTCTTGGTATTCCTACTGAAAATTCGTTCAAAATTATTCAAACTGATGCTTCCGATATTGGTTATGGTGGCATTCTTCTTCAGAAAGTTACTCCTCAGTCCTCTGAACAAATTGTTCGCTATCATTCTGGTGTCTGGAATAAAGCACAATTAAATTACAGTACTATTAAAAAAGAAATTTTATCCACTGTTTTATGTATTCAAAAATTTCAGGATGATATTTTAAATCAAAAATTCTTGCTTCGTGTTGATTGCAAATCTGCTAAATATGTTATTGAAAAAGATGTTCAAAACCTTGCTAGTAAACAAATTTTTGCCCGATGGCAAGCTATTTTAAGTATATTTGATTTTGATATTACCTATATACATGGTTGTCAAAATTCCCTTCCTGATTTTCTTACCCGAGAATTTTTACAGGGGGGTAAGGGATGACTGTACCATTTACTTCTTACCACAAATCCCGCATTTCCTATTTCAAAACCCAGATTAAACTGCTTACCTATCGTATTCACCGCCTCAAATTAGCCCGACCAACTACCAAACGAGCCCAATATATCAATTACCATCAACTTCAAGCCCGTCGCAATTTACTTGCTCACAACTACAATTGTTTACATCGCCATCAAGATTATTTAGATCTTCTTTCTGGTTGCTAACCATTATTTCTTTCTCAGCAGATGTCTCAACCAAGGCCTCCCTCAAAGGCTTTGGCCTCATCCTCCAGTAAACCTAATCAACTTATTGTCCCTCCTCCTTTGGAGTCAGTCACCCCATCTTATTCACTCGAAATGGTTAACCGTTACCAAACTCTTGGTACCATTCATCGTCCTGATTATTCATCTGCATTGGCTTCTGATCCTTTTACATCTAGCCAATCAGTTTCAGTTACTCCATTCCCTATTAATCCTGTTAAACCATCCTGATCTGAATACACCAATTCACATGTCACTAACCTGTTCTACAAAGAACCCAGTCACCCAAAAAATCAAACCATCAATGACATTGCTAAATTCTATTTTGGCTCTGGATGCCATTTCACCCTTTCCCATCCAGAGAAAACCCTCGCCTACTACAAAGATATTCTAATCAATCACCATTCCATTTTGATTAAGCCAATCCAGGATCACACCTATGCTTACAAGATCCTATATCATTCCATTTATATTCACAACATTGTTTCCATGGCTGAATGGGGTAATCCTAATCAGCTTCGTGATTTACCTGGTCATTCTATTCAATATAATTACCATGACTACGTTGATGCTTGGTTCAAGATTTTCTTGTACCAAAATGAAACTTTCAGTCATTCTTGGTTCATCTCATTTGATCAAAAATTCAAATCTGAGTTACCTACTTGGTTTCTGAGATGGTGGACTCATTATGGCGCCATTTCAGACATCCTCCCTGATGATCTTAGTAACATAATTCATTATTTTGCTTCTATTTACCCATTTTCTACTCACCAACGGCAATTTCCCTTATTGCTCATATTTATTGCCAAATACAAAATTCCCTGGATATTCAAATGGTACTATGGGATTGATGATAACATCATCATTCGCCAACATACAGTCAAATGGTGGGTCAAGTATAATGTTCCCAGAATTCTTGAAATTGTTCAAGACGAATTCCCACCTGATCAATGTGCTCCAACTCCTGCTCTTGCTAAAGCCCAGCAGAACCCAACTGCTGCAGTTACTCAAGGAAGTCAGCCCAGTCTTCCTCCAGTCAACCTTGGAAGCCCCTCATCTAGTGGTTCCAAACCCAAATCATCCAAATCCAAGTCCAAAGTTGTTGCTGCTCAACCAGCCCAATCAAAGCCTAAAGCAAAGTCCAATGTCAAGGCGAAGCCCATTCCACCTCCTGTTCAGCCCAAAGGCAAGTCCAAAGGAAAAGCCCAATCATCCAAAGAAGACATGATCCAGTTAGCCCATCGACTTTTGGATCAAGCTAAAGCCCAATCCACCAGTTCAGAAGATGGTTCAGATTAGATCCATTCCTCTGAAGAATCAACTAATCAGTATTCAGGACCCGAGTTTCAAGATGTTCAGGATCCATTTGTCTGATCAACATTGGATTCCATATAGATACAAATTAGCTTCAATCAATACTCTTTTGAGAAAAGCTGCCAATTTGTATTTATATTGATTCCTTTATTCACATGATCCACCAAAAGTAATGAATAGTAAAAGTTACTGTTCACGTTTACTGTTCACCGTCACTATTCACCCAATCAACTTTTGCTAAAGGCTGTTCAGCTGTGCAATCACCCCACCGAAAGCATCCGACAGCATCTCCTTTACTTCATGATCTACCAGCTGCTTTCAGAAGTCACATGCTCACTGTTCTACTTTTTATTTCTATATATTGTAATCAATTGTAAGCATTCAGGCATTCTTCAATTTTCTTCTCCCTCTTTGTTGTAAGAAAACCAGAGTGTGCTGAGTGCTCTTAAAATTCTCCCTTTGCACCTAGTTAAGATCCTTGCAGTTGCTACAATTGTAATTATAAGTTATTTTAAATGTTTAAAGTTTTAAATTGTAAGTTATTTTAAATGTTTAAAGTTTTAAATATGTGCATTCCATCTCTGTTTTGATTTCGTAATCCATCTCCTTCATTCTGTATGTGCTGTCTACTAATTCAATTTTAGTCGCCAATTGTCCTACTTTCAGCGACGAAATTTACATTTTTGGTCGCCAAAACTGCTTTTTGTTGTAGTGAAATCAGGTACACTACAATAAAGAGTGAGATAGGGAGTTTATTGGAGTGAATTTTGAAAATTTAACCGTCTATTATAGCTAACGAGGAAAAATAGAGAGGCTATTGAAAATGATATTAAAAAATATAAGTTATTTATTCTGTTTCATTTTGTTATTCTATCCAAATTATTAGTTATATTTGAAAGTCAAAGTAAAAAATATATATAATTTTTCAAAACTATCGTTTAAAAGTGGATATAAGTAGGTAAAGAAAAATTTATGAATAAATGTCCATATGTAAAAAGAGAGTAGGAGGATATGTAAAAAGAGAGTAGGAGGGTATTGCCAAAAATAGTATTTCAAAATTTGAATGTTTCCTTGAAAGGTTAAAATTTCCAAAAAAATGACTAACAAATTGTTGGCACCATAAATCTGTAATTTTTATTATTATTTATTATTTATATAATTGCAGGACATGTGGCATCCTCCTATTCATTTGGAGGTTATGAAAAGTTATGAAATGTGAAAAGATGATGGAGAATGAAGTAGAGAACATGGAACATTAATTGGAGGTTAAAGGAAATTATGAAGACATGGAGGAATGTGTGGCATTATGGGAATGAAGATGGAAAAGTGGGTGGTTTTAGGTGGTCATTAAGTAGTTATTGCTGAAAGTTTTTTCCTACAAATATTTGTTTATAAATAGCCACTCATGGCTACATTGGAAAGGATCCAGAACTTAAATCAAAGACAATTGATTTCAATATTTCTTGTCATTTTCCTTATCTAAGGAGTAGTTTAACATAGATTTATATTTCGAAGCATTTATTTTCAGCATTTCCATTTCGAAGCATTTTATGCACTTTCTTTTCGAAGCATAGGAGTAGAGGTAAGTAATTATTACTTCGATTGTTCACTCAATCATCTTTCTCCGTCCGTCATTCTTCTTTTAATTTTTGTTTTCTCTACACTTGGCAATTTTGAAGTCCTCTTTGTTGAGGCAAAAGAACCGTCAACGCAATCGCTTGATAATTGGCTTGAATTTAATCTGTAAGGATTTTTCAATCCTTGCTGGCACGCTCGCATTTATGATATTTTCTTTCGTAGGAAAAATAAGCCAACAATTTTTGACACGCTCGGTGGGACGTCAAGTGTAAGAAATGAAAAATGAAATGGATTTGTCCATTTCAAATAGCCTAGATGAAATCTATTGGTGTAAACAAAAAATTTTGGAACTTCAAGAAGAGATCCATTTTATTTGTGAAACAAACTTCCATCCATTACAATATTATTTGGTGGAAGAAAAAAGACATGATTTAATTAGAGAAATTCATGAACTTGATATGGGAATTTGCCAATGGAATGACGAGTTGTCAACTCTCACTACCAAGTCTTTAACTGAGGCTTTAATGGTCGGAATTGGTGAATTTTTTCAGAATTTTTCCATGGTTGAAAATAGCAAAAACAAAGAGTTGATTTTATCAATGGCTCGGGGGGTTCAAGAGCCCATTTTTAAAGAGCCAAATTATGAAATTAACATAACGAAAGAGCATGTTTTTGAGCCAAATTTGGCTAAAAATGATGTTTCATATATGACTCGGGGGGTCCAAAAACCAATTTTTAGAGAGTCAAGTCATGAAAATAACATTCTTATGAGGGATTTTCATAAGCCATTAATGGCTAACATGGGAAAACAACCCATTTTGCCAAAGAATTATGAAAATCAATTCGGCGAAAGTCATGTTTTTAAACCAAACATGGTCAAGAATAATGAACAAGCCACTGTTCATGAATTCAAATTTTTTGAAAATTTTCAAAGTGTCAAAAAGTATGAATTTTCATGGTCACGCTATACCATGACTTTTGTTGTTCAAAATCTATTTTGGATTTATGGATCACATCAAATGTTGACTTTGATGGAATGGCTAGCAAATAATATTTCGTTATTGAAATATATTGGGCCAAAAATATGGTTGATCCATAAAACCATCATCATTTGGTTTTGTGGTTACCTTCAAAATATGTCCCAAGACACTTCGAAGCATGTTATTCATTGAAATATCATTTTATAGCCATTAATGGCTTGTTAAAATGCCAAACTAATTTCATAGTGATCCAACTCTTTGGATTATGTATGAAGAGATGTCGTGAGCACTTTCAAATGACGACTTTGATCCTTTAGTAACATATGTGACTTTCGAATGGTGATTTTGATAGCAATAAACACCTTCGAAATGTAACATGGGGTGAGAAAACTTTTGAAATGTGTATCTCTCTTCAAATATATGTAAAATGATAATTAATTAGTTGTCGAATAATGCCTATTTTTCGCATGATAAGTTGGTTCGAAGAACAATAGTTTTGGTGTCTTCGAAGAATTAATAATTGGTTCGAAGCACAAAATTAATATTTTCATTAATTATGTATGAACCAGAACATACAAAATTTGAATAACCACAATATTGGCCAAAAGTTGCTTCGAAGGCCCTTTTGCCATAATTTTGTAAGCTTCGAAGCACTCCATCTTGCATTAACAGCTTCAAAGAAACAATAATGATGGTTGTGAACCTTCGAAGCTTTGCCAAATATTTCCAAGGATGTAATTTGTCCTTTGTCGGTACTTTCAACCTTCGAAAGATAATTTTAGTCCTTTACACCGCCTTCGAAGCTTGTTACTTGTCCATAATAGCTAGCATTCGAGACATCTAGTCATAATTTCATACTCATTGGAAGCACTTTATTGGTGCTATTATATCATTCGAAGCACTTTATTGCTTAAATTAGTCATGTGCTTGGTTCAGCTCTTCAAAAATTCAAGTAAACATCATTTCCTCTTATTCATTTGGAAGTTAAAAGAAGTTATAGAGATAATGAAGAATATGAATGACAAAGTGGATGAGTGGGAGGACAAAGTGGATGAGTGGAAGGACACATGGCAAGACAAGAATGAAGATGGAAGAAATGGGTAGTTACTAAGTAGTTATTGCTGTATTTTTTCTTCTATAAATAGCCATTAATGGCTACATTGTAAAGATCCAGAACTCAAATCAAAGACACTCGATTTCAATATTTCTTGTCATTTTCCTTATCTTAGGAGTAGTTTAACATAGATTTATATTTCGAAGCATTTATTTTCAGCATTTTCATTTCGATGCATTTTGTGCACCTCCTTTTCGAAGTATAAGAGTAGAGGTAAGTAATTAGTACTTTGATTGTTCACTCAATCGTCCTTCTCCGTCCCTCATTCTTCTTTTAATTTTTCTTTTTTCTACACTTTCGCAATTTTGAAGTCCTCTTTGTTGTGGCAAAAGAACCGTCAACGCAATCGCTTGATAATTGGCTTGAATTTAATCTGTAAGGATTTTTCAATTCTTGCTAGCATGCTCGCATTTATGATATTTTCCTTCGTAGGAAAAATAAGCCAATAATTTTTGGCACGCCCAGTGGGACCGCCAAGTGTAAGAAATGACAAACTATTTGGATTTCGCCATTCGAACTTGTCAATATGAAATATATTGGCGTGAAAGAGAAATTTTGGATCTTCAAAAAGAGATCCATTTTCTTGATGAAATAAACTTTCATCCCTTACAATATTATTTGGTGGAAGAAAAAAGACACCATTTAATTGGAGAAATTCATCAACTTGATATGGAAATTCGCCAATGGAATGATGAGTTATCAACTCTCACTACCAAGTTTTTAACTGAGGCTTTAATGGCCAGAATTGGTGAATTTTTTCAGAATTTTTTCATGGTTAAAAATAGCAAAAGCAAAGAGTTGATTTCATCAATGGCTCGGGGGGTTCAAGAGTCCGTTTTAAAAGAGCCAAATTATGAAATTAGCACAACGAAAGAGCATGTTCTTGAGCCAAATTTGGCTAAGAATGATGTTCCATGTATGACTCGGGGGGTCCAAAAACCAAATTTTAGAGAGTCAAGTCATGAAAATAACATATCTATGGATGATTTTCATAAGCCATTAATGACTAACATGGAAAAACAACCCACTTTGCCAAATAATTATGAAAACCTATTCGGAAAAAGTCATGTTTTTAAAACAAACATGGTCAAGAATAATGAACAGGCCACTGTTCATGAATTCAAAATTTTTGACATTTTACAAAATGTCAAAAAGTATGAATTTTCATGGTCACACCATACCATGACTTTTGGTGTTCAAAATCCTTTTTGGATTTGTGGTTCACATCAAAATATAATTTTGATGATGTGGCTAATAAAATTAACAAATTGTTCTTATGAGTTCGAAGCACTAAGAACAAGGGATGACCATTTAAAATGCATGAATTTGGTTAGAAAAAGCCTTGTGCATTTAAATAAATGGTTGAGAATGTTTATCTTTTCAAATTGATGGCCAGTTGTTTGTATGTACACAATCAAAGTATCGAAGATACATTCGAAGCATTAAGAGTTGTTTCGAAAGTTGATTACTTCACCTTCGAAGCTGTATAAAGCTTTGAAGATACATTCGAAACATCAAGAGTTGTTTCGAAGGTTGATTACTTCACCTTCGAAACTGTATAAAGCTTTGAAAACTTTCGAAATGTGTAGTTCTCTTCAAATATATGTAAAATGACAATTAATTAGTTGTCGAATAATGCCTATTTTTCGCATGATAAGTTGGTTCGAAGAACAATAGTTTTGGTGTCTTCGAAGAATTAATAATTGGTTCGAAGCACAAAATTAATATTTTCATTAATTATGTATGAACCAGAACATACAAAATTTGAATAACCACAATGTTGGCCAAAAGTTGCTTCGAAGGCCCTTTTGCCATAATTTTGTAAGTTTCGAAGCACTCCATCTTGCATTAACAGCTTCAAAGAAGCAATAATGGTGGTTGTGAACCTTCGAAGCTTTGCTGAATATTTCCAAGGATGTAATTTGTCCTTTGTCGGTACTTTCAACCTTCGAAAGATAATTTTAGTCCTTTACACCACCTTCGAAGCTTGTTACTAGTCCATAATAGCTAGCATTCGAGACATCTAGTCATAATTTCATACTCATTCGAAGCACTTTATTGGTGCTATTATATCATTCGAAGCACTTTATTGCTTAGATTAGTCATGTGCTTGGTTCGACCGTTCAAAAATTCAAGTAAACATCATTTCCTCTTATTCATTTGGAAGTTAAAAGAAGTTATAGAGATAATGAAGAATATGAATGACAAAGTGGATGAGTGAGAGGACAAAGTGGATGAGTGGAAGGACACATGGCAAGACAAGAATGAAGATGGAAGAAATGGGTAGTTACTAAGTAATTATTGCTGTATTTTTTCTTCTATAAATAGCCATTAATGGCTACATTGTAAAGATCCAGAACTCAAATCAAAGACACTCGATTTCAATATTTCTTGTCATTTTCCTTATCTTAGGAGTAGTTTAACATAGATTTATATTTCGAAGCATTTATTTTCAGCATTTTCATTTCGATGCATTTTATGCACTTCATTTTCGAAGCATAGGAGTAGAGGTAAGTAATTAGTACTTTGATTGTTCACTCAATCGTCCTTCTCTATCCCTCATTCTTCTTTTAATTTTTCTTTTCTCTACACTTTCACAATTTTGAAGTCCTCTTTGTTGAGGCAAAAGAACCGTCAACGCAATCGCTTGATAATTGGCTTGAATTTAATCTGTAAGGATTTTTCAATCCTTGCTGGCACGCTCGCATTTATGATATTTTCCTTCCTAGGAAAAATAAGCCAACAATTTTTGGCACGCCCAGTGGGACCGCCAAGTGTAAGAAATGACAAACTATTTGGATTTCGCCATTCGAACTTGTCAATATGAAATATATTGGCGTGAAAGAGAAATTTTAGATCTTCAAGAAGAGATTCATTTTCTTGATGAAATAAACTTTCATCCCTTACAATATTATTTGGTGGAAGAAAAAAGACACCATTTAATTGGAGAAATTCATCAACTTGATATGGAAATTCGCCTTTTCGCCAATGGAATGATGAGTTATCAACTCTCACTACCAAGTCTTTAACTGAGGCTTTAATGGCCGGAATTGGTGAATTTTTTCAGAATTTTTCCATGGTTAAAAATAGCAAAAGCAAAGAGTTGATTTCATCAATGGCTCGGAGGGTTCAAGAGTCCGTTTTAAAAGAGCCAAATTATGAAATTAACACAACGAAAGAGCATGTTCTTGAGCCAAATTTGGCTAAGAATGATGTTCCATGTATGACTCGGGGGGTCCAAAAACCAAATTTTAGAGAGTCAAGTCATGAAAATAACATATCTATGGGTGATTGTCATAAGCCATTAATGGCTAACATGGAAAAACAACCCACTTTGCCAAATAATTATGAAAACCTATTCGGCAAAAGTCATGTTTTTAAAACAAACATGGTCAAGAATAATGAACAAGTCACTGTTCATGAATTCAAAATTTTTGACATTTTTCAAAATGTCAAAAAGTATGAATTTTCATGGTCACACCATACCATGACTTTTGGTGTTCAAAATCCTTTTTGGATTTGTGGTTCACATCAAAATATAATTTTGATGATGTGGATGATAAAATTAACAAATTGTTCTTATGAGTTCGAAGCACTAAGAATAAGGGATGACCATTTAAAATGCATGAATTTGGTTAGAAAAAGCCTGTGCATTTAAATAAATGGTTGAGAATAGCTTATCTTTTCAAATTGATGGCCAGTTGTTTGTATGTACGCAATCAAAGCATCGAAGATACATTCGAAGCATCAAGAGTTGTTTCGAAGGTTGATTACTTCACCTTCGAAGCTGTATAAAGCTTTGAAGATACATTCGAAACATCAAGAGTTGTTTCGAAGGTTGATTACTTCACCTTCGAAACTGTATAAAGCTTTGAAAACTTTCGAAATGTGTAGTTCTCTTCAAATATATGTAAAATGACAATTAATTAGTTGTCGAATAATGCCTACTTTTCGCATGATAAGTTGGTTCAAAGAACAATAGTTTTGGTGTCTTCGAAGAATTAATAATTGGTTCGAAGCACAAAATTAATATTTTCATTAATTATGTATGAACCAGAACATACAAAATTTGAATAACCACAATGTTGGCCAAAAGTTGCTTCGAAGGCCTTTTTGCCATAATTTTGTAAGTTTCGAAGCACTCCATCTTGCATTAACAGCTTCAAAGAAGCAATAATGGTGGTTGTGAACCTTCGAAGCTTTGCCGAATATTTCCAAGGATGTAATTTGTCCTTTGTCGGCACTTTCAACCTTCGAAAGATAATTTTAGTCCTTTACACCACCTTCGAAGCTTGTTACTAGTCCATAATAGCTAGCATTCGAGACATCTAGTCATAATTTCATACTCATTCGAAGCACTTTATTGGTGCTATTATATCATTCGAAGCACTTTATTTCTTAGATTAGTCATGTGCTTGGTTCGACCGTTCAAAAATTCAAGTAAACATCATTTCCTCTTATTCATTTGGAAGTTAAAAGAAGTTATAGAGATAATGGAGAATATGAATGACAAAGTGGATGAGTGGGAGGACAAAGTGGATGAGTGGAAGGACACATGGCAAGATAAGAATGAAGATGGAAGAAATGGGTAGTTACTAAGTAGTTATTGTTGTATTTTTTCTTCTATAAATAGCCATTAATGGCTACATTGTAAAGATCCAGAACTCAAATCAAAGACACTCGATTTCAATATTTCTTGTCATTTTCCTTATCTTAGGAGTAGTTTAACATAGATTTATATTTCGAAGCATTTATTTTCAGCATTTTCATTTCGATGCATTTTATGCACTTCATTTTCGAAGCATAGGAGTAGAGGTAAGTAATTAGTACTTTGATTGTTCACTCAATCGTCCTTCTTTATCCCTCATTCTTCTTTTAATTTTTCTTTTCTTTACACTTTCACAATTTTGAAGTCCTCTTTGTTGAGGCAAAAGAACCGTCAACGCAATCGCTTGATAATTGGCTTGAATTTAATCTGTAAGGATTTTTCAATCCTTACTGGCACGCTCGCATTTATGATATTTTCCTTCATAGGAAAAATAAGCCAACAATTTTTGGCACGCCCAGTGAGACCGCCAAGTGTAAGAAATGACAAACTATTTGGATTTCGCCATTCGAACTTGTCAATATGAAATATATTGGCGTGAAAGAGAAATTTTAGATCTTCAAGAAGAGATTCATTTTCTTGATGAAATAAACTTTCATCCCTTACAATATTATTTGGTGGAAGAAAAAAGACACCATTTAATTGGAGAAATTCATTAACTTGATATGGAAATTCGCCTTTTCGCCAATGGAATGATGAGTTATCAACTCTCACTACCAAGTCTTTAACTGAGGCTTTAATGGCCGGAATTGGTGAATTTTTTCAGAATTTTTCCATGGTTAAAAATAGCAAAAGCAAAGAGTTGATTTCATCAATGGCTCGGAGGGTTCAAGAGTTCGTTTTAAAAGAGCCAAATTATGAAATTAACACAACGAAAGAGCATGTTCTTGAGCCAAATTTGGCTAAGAATGATGTTCCATGTATGACTCGGGGGTCCAAAAACCAAATTTTAGAGAGTCAAGTCATGAAAATAACATATCTATGGGTGATTTTCATAAGCCATTAATGGCTAACATAGAAAAATAACCCACTTTGCCAAATAATTATGAAAACCTATTCAGCAAAAGTCATGTTTTTAAAACAAACATGGTCAAGAATAATGAACAAGCCACTGTTCATGAATTCAAAATTTTTGACATTTTTCAAAATGTCAAAAAAAATGAATTTTCATGGGCACACCATACCATGACTTTTGGTGTTCAAAATCCTTTTGGATTTGTGGTTCACATCAAAATATAATTTTGATGATGTGGCTGATAAAATTAACAAATTGTTCTTATGAGTTCGAAGCACTAAGAATAAGGGATAACCATTTAAAATGCATGAATTTGGCTAGAAAAAGTCTGTGCATTTAAATAAATGGTTGAGAATGGCTTATCTTTTCAAATTGATGGCCAGTTGTTTGTATGTACGCAATCAAAGCATCGAAGATACATTCGAAGCATCAAGAGTTGTTTCGAATGTTGATTACTTCACCTTCGAAGCTGTATAAAGTTTTGACGATACATTCGAAACATCAAGAGTTGTTTCGAAGGTTGATTACTTCACCTTCAAAACTGTATAAAGCTTTAAAAACTTTCGAAATGTGTACATCTCTTTAAATATATGTAAAATGACAATTAATTAGTGGTCGAATAATGCCTGTTTTTGGCATGATAAGTTGGTTCGAAGAACAACAGTTTTGGTGTCTTCGAAGAATTAATAACTGGTTCGAAGCACAAAATTAATATTTTCATTAATTATGTATGAACCAGAACATACAAAATGTGAATAACTACAATGTTGGCCAAAAGCTGCTTCGAAGGCTCTTTTGCCATACTTTTGTAAGCTCCGAAGCACTCCATCTTTGCATTAACAGTTTCGAAGAAACAATAATGGTGGTTGTGAACCTTCGAAACTTTGCCGAGTATTTCTAAGGATGTAATTTGTCATTTGTCGGCACTTTCAACCTTCGAAAGATGATTTTGGTCCTTTGTACCACCTTTGAAGCTTGTTACTAGTCCGTAATAGCTAGCATTCGAGACATCTAGTCATAATTTCATACTCATTCGAAACACTTCATTGGTGCTATTATATCATTCGAAGCACTTTGTTGATATTATTCGAAGCATTTTATTGCTTAGATTAGTCATGTGCTTGGTTTGACCCTTCAAAAATTCAAGTAAACATCATTTTAAAGGGCCGCGAGGGGTAATGTTAGCACCATAAATCTGTAATTTTTATTATTATTTCTTATTTATATAATTGCAAGACACATGGCATCCTCTTATTCATTTGGAAGTTAAAAGAAGTTATAGAGATAATGGAGAATATGAAGGACAAAGTGGATGAGTAGGAGGACAAAGTGGATGAGTGGAAGGACATATGGCAAGACAAGAATGAAGATGGAAGAAATGGGTAGTTAATAAGTAGTTATTGCTGTATTTTTTCTTCTATAAATAGCCATTAATGGTTACATTGTAAAAATCCAGAACTCAAATCAAAGACACTCGATTTCAATATTTCTTGTCATTTTCCTTATCTTAGGAGTAGTTTAATATAGATTTATATTTCGAAGCATTTATTTTCAGCATTTTCATTTCGATGCATTTTATGCACTTCATTTTCGAAGCATAGGAGTAGAGGTAAGTAATTAGTACTTTGATTGTTCACTCAATCGTCCTTCTCTGTCCCTCATTCTTCTTTTAATTTTTCTTTTTTCTACACTTTGGCAATTTTGAAGTCCTCTTTGTTGAGGCAAAAGAACCGTCAACGCAATCGCTTGATAATTGGCTTGAATTTAATCTGTAAGGATTTTTCAATCCTTCCTAACAAGCTCGCATTTATGATATTTTCCTTCATAGAAAAAATAAGCCAACACAAACCTTTAAATTTAACTTTGACCGTTTACTTAGTTAAATTTAAATTATGGAGTGATTTAATTATTGCAATTAGAATTTAGAAAGTGAAAGATCAAAGCAAAATTCAAATAAAAATTAAAAGGTGAAAGAAAATAATTGAACTAATATTTTGTTTGAATTATTTTATTAGGAGTGTATTCAGTGACTATAGATGCAGAGGAAGGTCTAGCAAAGATTTCAGGAGAGGTGGATCCAAACATACTTCTCTCAGCCTTGGGGAGAAGTGGAAGACATGCAGAGCTCAAATGGGTGATGCTCAAAAGTACGGCACCAAACAGAGCCTATTACGACGATCACGGTCACAGTCACGGTTATCAGGCACTAGAGCAACCTTACGGGAGCAGATCTAGACATTGCCCGAGGGTGTATGGTGCGACACACACCATAGTTACTGCCCTCGGACAGTGCCAAAGTATCCGCACCACAACTCGAGCGACTTTCCACAGTTATTGATGGAGTATTCGTGGTATGGGTCGAGCTATGGCTATCCGTCACCCTATGGTGCTCACTTATATATATACTCAGAATTTTTATATAGAACTTTATTAAAGAGATTAGTATTTAATCTATATTTAGGTTGGGTTTCATAAGTGTTTTTGTTTTAGGATGAAGAAAAAACTGATGCAATTATATAAAAAATTGTAACTACTTTGTTTTTTTTTTTAAAGGAGTATTGGAATAACTATATTGCCCTTATTTTTAAAAATAATGTATTTTTGCCATTACAAAAAAATTATAAAATACTTGGGCTTTTTTTATTTTTTTTTTGAATTATTCTTCTCTCCGGCTCTCTTTACTTCCATTTTTTTTCTTTTTATTTTTTCTTGATCAACTCTCTTCTTTTTTGAGTACCCAGCTTCATTTATGTTTTTTTTTTTGGTTTATTGTTATCTTATTTTCCAATTCTCACTTTAATTATTTTTTATATTTGATTTTCTAATTATTTTAGTACCATGCATTACTACAAATTATAAACATATAGAGGCTCTGTTTGGTTTGTTTTTGAGAAAAAAATTTCAATTTTTTTTTTTTTGAAAAAATGAAAACTAATTTGATAAAAATAAATATCAAAAAAAAAATTTAAATACTTTAAAATTATTTTTGTCATCCCAAAAGATAAAATTATGTAAAAATGACGAGTATTTTTTATTTTTTTTTACCAAATTCAGTTTTAATTTTTTGAAAAAAAAAAATTTTGCAACAAGTTTTTAAAAATCAAACCAAACATGGCATTACAAGCCTATTCAAACTATACACATCATTATTTTTAAGGTTTGTCAAATCAACGTAGTCGTAAACCCGTGCTTTGACTAATAAATTCATAGACCCTGACTAATAATTAAATCAATAAACTATCCTAGCCATTGCTTTTTGAAGCAGGTACAATATAGTTGTTTGTATCTCCAATGATCAATGACATCCAATGCATAATTTCAATACAGTAGGCTTAACACAACTGAACGGACACTCAGGCAAAGCTTTCATTCCTAACATAATGCCACTCAATGGACACACCCATACCCATTTTTTCAACAAAGGTCTTTCAATTTTTCTTTACATATATTTGTCTTCTTCAAGTGGTTGTTGAAGTGTTCCATACAACAATGAGGACATCTTCTAAGGGGTCACTTTTCAAAATCTCAATTTCCAAGTCCTTTAAAGTTTGTCATTTCAATTATGTTGTCTTTGTGTGTCTCTCTCCCTTTTTTGAACGATTTGTGTCTCTCTCTTTAGTCCCACCAATTTGGATGGATCTTCCTTCTAGATCTTACCCACCAGCACCGGCATTCATTGATATCTGCAATTGCAGAGGAGTACTGGATCAAACATGTAATCATTTAACATGAGATTGATGAGAACACAACCATTGAGAGAATTGCTTTGTAATGTGATGAGCAATGGGTACTTTAGAATATTTTTTTTTTGAGAAAATTACTATTCAGTGGTAATTTCAAAATATTATTACAGATTTATAAAAATTTATAATTTTAATTATTAATATTTATGAAAAATTTTCACTTATTTGTAATTATTTACTTACGTTGTACTGAATTATTATTATTATTTTTTAATTCATAGAAATAATCTTAAAATGATATGTCGTATAACTGAGATTTAATGTTGAAAATCTAGAATATTAAATCTCAGTCATATTACACATTACTGTAGGACGACGGACAGATCTATGCTTATTGAGAGGGTAATTTTTGGGAAAAATTGGGCCGAGCTGCGAGTTGGGCATTGAGGCCCAAAACGCGAAGGACTAAGTAAGAAGGCCGCAATAGATACTCCGGCCCAGAAGGGCAAAGTTACTCCGGCCTTGGGAAGACAAAGTTACTTCGGCCCAAGGAGGTGAAATTACTCCGGCTCAAGGAGAGATAGTTACTTCGGCCCAAGGAAGAGTAAAATTACTCCGGTCTGGAGGCTACTCACAGTTAGGCCGGTCACAGTATGTTCTGAGAAGGCCGGTTTCGGAGTTAGTCCGGTCGTGACTTACAATGGTTAGGTCGGTCAGAACTTGTTACTTGGAAGTTTGATCTAAGTACGTCAAGGTTGAACAGAACAGCCGAAGTACGGAGTTAGAGGAGAAGACCGAGCTAAGGATAGTTCGGCCCTCTGTGGCTCGGTATAGCCAATTTTACTTCGGTCAAATGGAAGTTCGGCCATAAAGAAAACCATCCCACTTGGTTTAAGCAGTGGGGGAGGGTGTAAAAGGATAAGCATTATCCTTAGGAGTATGAATCCTAGGAGGACTCTGCATGGAGAAATACAAGTCCTACTAGGATTGTGCCACGGAAAACTTATAAAAGCTCACAAGCATCACCTAGGAGGAGGTAATTGAACACAATCTTTCGGAGAACTTAGAGCTTTGTCTATTTGTCAAGTTTTCTGACTTAGGCATCGGAGAGGTTTCCGGCGCACACCCGCCGGCTAGCTCACGTTTGTGTTTTCAGGTGACAAAGCGACGTCGTACGGAGGAGCGTGGACTTGGTCAACAGGATTATACGAGGAGAATTATTTCCTCCCCGTACAATTGGCGCCGTCTGTGGGAAGAACAGACAAGAACAAAAACCTCTTGACTAAGCTTCTCCTTTTCTCATTCAATGGCACACATTGAAGACTTGCCGCAGTCCGCCGTCGACGGACTAACTCCAGAGGGGGGCACAAGGCGCGAAGGATTACCCTCTGTCCCTCCTATGGCAGATCTGGAGCCCCAACAACATAACTCCAGGAGGAGTGGCAGGAGAAGGCGGAATAGCAGCCCTCGACATTCTCAGAGTCCTGACAGGCAAAGGAGGAGGGTGGATCCTCAAGCCCTGGAAGATCGCGTGAAGGAACAAGATGAACTAATTCGAAAGATGGCGGCGGACATGGAGGCTTTAAAACGCCAGATGAAGACTAAAGATGTGGCGACAGGAGAGGGGCGCAAGCATAAGACGCCCCCTCGCCACTCAGAGAATCGTAGTAGGAATACTACGCCCTCCCAAGGAGAGAGCAGAAGCCTCAGGACAGGCGACACTCACTCCTTGTCTTCAAGAACTCGTCACTCCAGGTCTGAGAGGACGAGATCCGAAAGATCATACACTGAAGGAAGCACGTATTGGCCTTCACATTCACACCAAACCAGATCTAGACAAACAGAGCTGCCCAGGTCATCCGACTTACGAACCGTGTTAGAAGAAAAAGCACGATGCAAGGAGGATGCCAGGGCAAGAGATCCACACCGAGTTTCGGCCTTACAACGGTTGGCTCCTCGGACGCATGGAAGCGTCGAGGTTGGAATGCCAATACCGCGACCGGCCTACGAACCAACGGACAAGGCATTGGCAAGACTACAGACTTCGCTGTTTGTCCCAGCAATCGAAAACGCACCCCTACCATCAGGCTTCCTTCAGCCGAAATTCAATACATATGAAGGGAAGACGGACCCATATTCACACCTGAGCCACTTTCGCCAAGTCATGGCTGTGTACAGGCGAAACGAGGCCTTAATGTGCATACTCTTCCCGTCAAGTCTGGGCGACCTAGGCTTGACTTGGTTCGAAAAGCTCCCAGAGGGTAGCATAGCCTCCTGGGCCCAATTGGCAGAAGCGTTCGTAACAAGGTTTCGGACAAGTACTAAGACACCGGTGGAGATAGACCAGCTACTCTCCATCGACATGGGTGAAAAAGAGACCCTCAGATCTTACAACAGTCGCTACTGGGAGACATTCAACCAGATTGGAGACTGCCCCACCAATGTAGCCATTGCGCAATATAAAAGAGGCCTACCAGTAGGGAACCGACTAAGGGATTCAATTACCATGACGCCACCCCTCACCATGGAGGCCCTGATGGAGAGAGTGCATCAGCACATCAGGGTAGAAGAGGACGGCGCACGTGCAAAAGCGAAAACTAGTACGACCGCAGCACCAGAAAAGAAAACCCCTGCCAAGGTCAACACGGTCGACCGAAGTAACAAAAACGGGCGTGGCAGATGAGATAACGGAGAAGACCCAGACAAAAGATGGTTGAGAATCCGCACTGCCATAACCACGGTGTTCAAAAAACCAATATATCGAATTTTGAGCGAAATCAAAGACAAGCCTTTTGTCAAGTGGCCAGCCAAGCTAGGGGAAGGTCAGAAGAATTACGATGACAGATCACGGTGCACTTTCCACAAAGAAAAGGGGCACCGAACTGAGAATTGCACGCCACTGAGACAGCACTTGGAAGAATTGGTGGCAGCAGGCCACTTGGACGAATACATTGAAGGAGGAGTGCAGCCGGCCCCCCAAGATCATAATGACCATCCCAATAGAATGCCAATCGATGCACCACCTCAAGGCATTATCAATGTAATTCATGGAGTTTTTGAACCTGAGCGCGTATGCGAGCTCAGAGGTTCAATCAAGAAGGCTGAGCACTTTAGGGAAGTATTAAGTGCCCAACCTGCCAACAAGAAGGGGAGGACGGAGGCAACAAACGTCATGTCCTTTTCGGATAAGGACTTGGAACGAATTTATTGCCCCCATAACGATGCCCTGGTTGTCACTCTCCGAGTCAAGGATTTTGACGTCAAGCGGATTCTGATTGACCAGGGTAGTTCATGTGAGATCATGTATTACGACACATTCAAGCAACTAAAACTGCAAGACAAAGACTTGGCACCTGCAGTTTCTCCCCTGATTGGATTCAACTCCATGCCAGAGTGGCCCGTCGGCAAAATAATCCTTCCAGTCAGAGCAGGAAGTGTAACAAAACAAGTAGAGTTCTGGGTATTGAAGGTCCCCTCCACCTACAACATCATCCTGGGCAGAACATGGCTGCATGCCATGCGTTCGGTAGCGTCATCATACCATTAGGTAATGCGATTCCCCAATGACGCCGGTATAATTGAAGAAGTCTATGGCGATCAGATCATGTCAAAACAGTGCTTCGCCACAGCGAATGGAAGCCGAGCTGCCAAAGGATACGTTCATTCGGTGGAAGAACCAGAAAGTAATGAACTATTCGCGGACGTCGGCAAAGAGGCTGCTCAGAAAGCGGTGGAAGACTTGGTGGAGGTAAAAATAGATGAGAAGAACCCGGATAAGTTCTTCTTGCTTGGCTCATCATTGTCCAGCGCTGAGAGATTAGAGGTCTTGGAATTCTTGACCTCTAATATCGAAGTGTTTGCCTGGACACCTTACGACATGCCAGGCATTGATCCAAACTTCATCAGTCACCAACTCAATGTCCACCCATCCGCCAGACCAGTCATTCAACGCACACGCAGATCGGCACTCCACCACGCCGAAATAGTGGCAGAAGAGGTAGGCAACCTGCTGGAGGCAGGAGCGATAAGGGAAGTGCACTACCCAAAATGGATCTCCAACACCGTCGTAGTGCCAAAAAAGAATGGTAAATGGCGTGTCTGCGTCGACTACAAAACAGTCAACAAGGCGTGCCCAAAAGATAGCTTTCCTCTACCAAGGATAGATCAACTGGTGGACCTAACGGCAGGGCATAACCGTCTTAGCTTCCTGGATGCATACAGAGGCTACCACCAGATCGCCATGCATGAACCAGACCAGGAGGTCACATCCTTCACAACACCAAGGGGGTTATATTGCTACAAGGTCATGCCCTTTGGCCTAAAGAACGCAGGGGCGACATTCCAAAGGATGGTCACCAAGATGTTTGAACCATTGTTAGGCAGAACAATGGAGGCTTACATCGACGACATGGTGGTCAAAAGCAAGGATAAGAATGACCATCTGAAAGATTTGGGCGAGATGTTCCAGATCCTGAAGAAACACAAGTTGCGCCTCAACGCGTCCAAATGCGCATTCGGAGTTGGATTTGGCAAATTCTTGGGCTTCCTGGTGACCAACCGAGGTATAGAAGCAGACCCCTCTCAGATCAAAGCAATCCAGGAGTTGGAGAGACCAAACTCAGTCAAAGAAGTGCAGCATCTCACTGGAATGGCGGCTGCACTCAACCGGTTCATAAACAGGTCATCAGACAGGCTACGACCGTTCTTCCAGGCTTTAAAGGCCAAGTTTGAGTGGGATGAAGAATGCGACCGAGCTCTGGAAAGCTTGAAGGAGTACATGTCCTCCCCACCACTACTTGTTACTCCAGTACCTGGTGAAGAACTCTTTTTGTACCTGGCAGTCTCTCAGCACGCAGTCAGCGCGGTATTGGTTTGTGCAGAAGGAATACAACACTTGCCCATCTTTTATGTCAGCAAGACATTATTGGGAGCCGAAACAAGGTACTTACCATTGGAGAAACTAGCATTAGCATTAATGATGGCATCCAGAAAATTGGCGCACTACTTTCATGCCCACACCATAGTCGTCCTCACGGCCTTTCCACTAAAAGCTCTGTTTGAAAGGGCGAACTTTAGTGGGCGAATTTTGAAGTGGGCGGTGGAGTTGGGACAATTCGACATCAAATTCCAACCCAAGACAGCAATAAAAGCCCAATCTTTGGCAGACTTCGTCGCAGAATTTACTCCTGGAAGTCATCGTATCTGCCCAGTCGACCTGACTGACACAACCGAACTAGGGACGGAAGTTGACGCCGGAATAGCGCAACCCCTAGTGGAAGGTAGTCCAACCGAACTAAGGACGGAAGTTGACGCCGGAATAGCGCAACCCCTAGTGGAAGGTAGTCCATCAAGCACAAAGGCAAACCACACCAAGGACAACAAGGAAGAGACGAACAAAGGCTCACCAGCAGTTCAAACAGAGGACGAAGGGCAGACAGCCAATATGGACTTTGAAGAAAACACCATCCTTGACCCCACGGCATCGTCTGACCCTTCCACCTGCTGGAAACTATTCGTTGGAGAGATGTGGAAGCTCTTTGTGGATGGAGCATCCAACCGACATGGTGCAGGGCTTGGCATAGTCCTCATCTCTCCAGACGGCCTGGTTATAGAGCAAGCAATCAACCTTGGCTTCCCAGCATCCAACAATGAAGCGGAGTATGAGGCGCTTCTCGCGGGACTCAAATCGGCACACTTCATGAAAGCAACCGAACTAATGGTATACAGTGACTCTCTGCTGGTGGTAAATCAAATTTCTGGCGAATACGAAGCAAAGGATGACAGAATGGCCAAGTACCAAGAGCTAGTCAGAACGGAGATCAAGAAGTTTGATGTAGTAAGGATAGAACAAATTGGCAGGGAGGAAAACAGCCGAGCGGACGAGCTAGCAAGCCTTGCCTCAATGGCAGATACATCAATCCCTCATCCATTACTCGCCAACTTCTTACCAAAACCAAGCATAGAAGACCCCGAAGCGGAGGAAGTGTGTTGCGCAGAATTAGGCCCTTCTTGGATGGATCCCATCATCCTGTTCTTAAAAGACGGCATCCTACCAGAAGAAAAAAAAGAAGCCAACAGAATAAGGGCAAAGTCGCAGCGATTTTGGCTATCTCCATCTTTGGCATTATACAAGAAGTCGTTCTCTGGGCCTTACCTCAAGTGCGTTCATCCCAGCAAAGTAGAAGCATTCCTGTTTGAAATACACGAAGGGGTATGTGGAAGTCATCAAGGGGGAAGGTCGCTCGCTTACAGGGCTATTTCGCAAGGATATTGGTGGCCATATATGCAAGCAGACTCAGAAAAATATGTGAAGAAGTGTGAAAAATGCCAGAAATTCGCGCACCAAATACATCAACCAGCAAGAGAACTCCTACCCTTAACTAGCCCATGGCCTTTCGCAATGTGGGGCTTGGACATAGTAGGACCACTTCCAATAGCGCCCGGTGGCAGAAAATTCTTTCTCGCAGCAACAGACTACTTCACAAAGTGGGTGGAAGCAGAAGCATTGGCATCAATCAAAGAAAAAGATGTGAAGAAGTTTGTTTGGCAGAATATTATCACTCGGTTTGGCATACCAAAAGCACTGATCTCAGACAATGGAACTCAGTTCGACGGCAGGATCTTTAGAAGCTTTTGTGAAGAATACAAGATAGAGTTCTACAATTCCACACCGGCATATCCTCAAGCAAATGGGCAGGCTGAAGCATCAAATAAAGTCGTCTTGGATGGACTAAAGAAAAGGCTAGAGAAAGCAAAAGGCAAGTGGGCAGATGAACTTCCTCATGTTTTATGGGCTTACCGCACCACGCCTCGGCGATCAACTGGAGAAACACCATTCTCCTTAGCCTATGGAATGGAGGCAGTGATCCCACTAGAAGTTGGCCTCCCCACAATTCGAAGCGAAAATTTTGATCCAGACTTAAATGGAGAAGCCATAGCCTTAGAACTCAACCTTGCAGAAGAAAGAAGAGAAAGAGCACTAGTCCACATCGCCTCGTACCAACGAGAGTTAATCAGAAAATACAGCAAAAAGGTTCATCCAAGACAATTCAAGATTGGGGATTGGGTACTACGCAAAGTAATGGGAAACACCTTAATCCCAGGAGACGGCAAGTTAGGCCCAAATTGGGAAGGTCCTTATAAGGTGGTTGGATTAGCAGGCAAAGGGGCATACCACCTAGAAGACAAGGATGGCAAGGCAATCCCTAGGCCATGGAATACAGCCAATCTCAAGTTATTTTACTTTTAGCTTTTCTTTTTCAAACATGTAATTTTCTCTTCCTTCAATAAAATGAGAAATTCTTTTTGGCACAAATTACTCTTTGTAAAAATTAGCTTTCAAGACTTAAGTATTGCAAACACGTTATTCTAAGTTAGCTGGCAAAACTAACTTAGAGGTTGGCTGGATTAAACCAACACCCTTCCTAAGCCCAGGATAAGGATCCAGGCTGCAGGACATTTGGTCGGAATAACCAAATACTATAAGTTAGCCGGAAAAAACTAACTTAGAGGTTGGCTGGAATAAACCAACACTTGTTACTCTTCAGCCGAAGTAAGTGTTAGGCTGAAAAGTGGTTGGCTGGAATAAACCAACACTTGTTACTCTTCAGCCGAAGTAAGTGTTAGGCTGAAAAGTGGTTGGCTGGAATAAACCAACACTTGTTACTCTTCAGCCGAAGTAAGTGTTAGGCTGAAGAGTGGTTGGCTGGAATAAACCAACACCTGTTACTCTTCAGCCGAAGTAAGTGTTAGGCTGGAGTGGTTGGCTGGAATAAACCAACACTTGTTACTCTTCAGCCGAAGTAAGTGCAAGGCTGAAGAGTGGTTGGCTGGAATAAACCAACTCTTGTTACTCTTCAGCCGAAGTAAGGGCAAGGCTGAAGAGTGGTTGGCTGGAATAAACCAACTCTTGTTACTCTTCAGCCGAAGTAAGTGCAAGGCTGAAGAGTGGTTGGCTGGAATAAACCAACTCTTGTTACTCTTCAGCCGAAGTAAGTGCAAGGCTGAAGAGTGGTTGGCTGGAATAAACCAACTCTTGTTACTCCTCAGCCGAAGTAAGTATATCGGCTAAGGAGTGGTTGGCTGGCAAGCATATTTTAGAAAGCCAAAACCGAAATAACAGTTGGAGTAATAGAAGACATTACAAAATACAGGCATACATACCACAACCGGAATAAAAGTTGGCGTAAAATTTTCATTCAAAGAAAAAGTCATTACAAACGAGTGTAGTTCGGTTACAAAGAAAAAGAATACAAAGTCAAGCGAAAAGATCTTCAATCTCGGCATCAAAGGCAGCATCAGTGATAGCTGGAAGACCGGTCTCTGGCGGCAGGACTCCTTCAGTCACAATAGTGGTATCGACCGGAGCCACAGTTTCATTTGGCAGTTCAATAGTCAGACCTTCCACTCTGGACTCGGGCCGATCTATCTGATCCACGTTTTCAACCGGAGTATCCTCAGTGGCAGAGTCTTCATCTGAACCTGAGTCCTCAAGGAATTGCTGCTGCATCGTATCGGCGTATTCCAGCAGGGAGTTCGGTATAAAGTAGGCTGGAGGGTTGAAAACCTCGGTCTGAGGATTATGACCGAGCTTCTCAACGGCTCCCCTCCAGCCGCACTTAAAGAAAAGATCCTTGGCAGCATTGCATTGTAGGGCGTAAGCATCCTCTGCCCTCTTGAAGCCCTGCTTGTCAGCCTCTTTTACCTTCTCCTTTATTTCGGCATCCTTCTTTCTTTCAAGTTTTAACAACTCGCGCAAGTACTTGTCCTTCAAAACTATGGCAGTCTTTTGTTTTTCAGCTTCGGCCGAACTAACCATTCCGGTCAGTCGGCCGACCTCACCTCGGAGTTCGGCCAGTTCCTTTCTGGCTTCTTCTAGTTCGGCCGATTTCGCCTCTGCCTCGGCCGCTGCTTGCCTAGTCACTTTCCTCAGCTCCAGTACTTTCCTGTGGGTGATTTGGTTTTTCTGAATAGCCTGACAAAGCAAACAACTTCCCTTTAACCGAAGAAAGAGTTAAAAAGAAAAAGAAACATAAACAGAAAAGCAACCAAAGTCACTAACCAGAATCATGGATTTAGTAGCAGACCGGATGGACTTCAGCTCGGTGGTTAACTGTTTTTGGTGATGTTCCATGTCTTTGGGCAGACACACGCTCCTGGCCAGGTTGATGGCCAACAGGTGGTCTTTCTCAGCAACGACCGAGTCGGTGTCTAGAATGTCTCGGTCGTTGAAGGTTAGTTTCGGTGCCCAGCAGCCGATGGTTCGGTCGGAAGACTCCGGTTGGGGGCTCGGTGGTAAGCTCGGCTGAATAGGAGGTTCTTCATCAATCAAAACTCGTTCGGGTTCGGCAGTTCGGGCACGTTTGGTTCGGCGGGAAGAGGATGGCTGTTGGGAAGGGAGGGCGACAACAGCAGGCTGCGGTTGACTGGGAGGCGTTACTTCGGGCCTAGTTGTTTCGGTGAGAAGGGCCCTAACTCTGCTCCTTTTCGCCATCTCTTCTTCTGCGGTTAGAGGGACAAGTCTTATCTCGGGCAAAGTTGGGTCCGGCTCCGGTGCTTCTTCAAGAAGGAAGTCAGTCACCCTTGCTTTTCGGCGATCGCTGTAGCGATAGGTCGGCTCAAAATTTAGAAGCTTGGCCCAACCTCTTTCTTTAACCCGAAATGCGGCTCGCAAAACTCCGAGGTTGGGATAGCTATACAAGGAATGGAGATGGGCGAAATCTGCAAAAAAGAGAAGTGTTAGTTCGGCTAATAGACTAAACAACCGAGATAACACACAAAGCAGAAGACCGAAGTAAAATTACCAGGCTCTTCCATTTTCCAATTTATAGGTCGGCCAGGAATTTGAGCTTAAAAATCCTCAAAGTTCCCAGAGACCCAAAAGAAATCATCATCATTAAGGTCTTTGTCCGGAGTGTGTTTAATTATCTTCTCTCGGCGGCGGCGAATTCTAAGGTAATAGACCCACCCAGCATTCTTTGAGCCAATAGAGTATTGATGAAAGATCTCGGCCAGACCAAGATTTAGTCCGGTTTGGTAGTTCAGTGCGGCTATCCCCATTATAATACGATATGTATTGGTAGACAGTTGGGTGGGACATAACCTAGTCTGTCTAAGAAATTCGCAGATTAGCGGTTGGACAGGAAACCGTAGTCCAGTTTCTATTATGGATTGAAGGGTAAAGGGGACGAAGCCTTCATTGTTCCAGGGAGTAGCATCCTTTTCGACCAACGTCAGATGGACGTCGTCAGGAATCTGGTAATCTTGCCTAAATTCGGCCATGCCACCAGGGGTTTCGACTAAATATCTATACTTACCCATTTGTCGTATAATTTATGAATAAATTATTTCGGTACAAAAACTAGGCTCAGTAGCTCGGTTGAGCACACGCAGGAATGCCTGGGCAACCTAAGTCTGCAAGGTAGAAAACAAAGGGGTTAAGCACAGATCGTTGGACCGCGCTACAAATTATAAGCAAGATATGCAAATCCTACTTCGGCTTAGTGGGCTGGTTCTACCTCGGATTATCAAAAGGTTTGATAGCTCGGTCTTGAGCAGACTAGACCGGTTTATCGTCTAGGGGCAGCTTTCTGAGTTCGGTCTAGAAAACTAAGAAAGCTGGTCTAGCCCCAAGGCCTAAATCAGTTGTGGAATGAATAAAGTTACTTCGGTTAAGCTTCTAGGGGCGGCTTTCTGAGTTCGGTTTAGGAACCAAGAAGACCGGCTTGGCCCCAAAAGCTTAGTTCGGTTGACAACCGAAGTTCCTAGTTTCCTATATTCAAAATGTGGTGGTCTTATTTCGGCTGAAGTGAGTCAGGCTCTGGTAACCCATTGAAGCATTTAAGTCCTAGTTCGGTTCTTGACTACCGAGATCTACCTGTGGGGGCAAACAGGATCCTAGTTCGGTTACTATGTGATTTTGGATCTAGGGCTGGTTTTCTACGTAATAGTTCATACATGCATGGAGTTCTACTGGTTTCTTCATAAAAAGTACGAAAGCAAAGCAGATAAATAGAGAAAAATGTTTGCAAAAAACATACAAGGCATGGAAAGTAAAATACGAAAACATAGAGAGCAAGAGGGTTAGATTTTCTTACCAGAAAAGAGAGAAAGGAGACTGGAGTCGGAAACGGTGGCAGCAAGAACACAAGCTTAAGTATGGAAGTAGAGGCACAGAAAGAAGATGAAGACAGAGAGAGAAGATAGATGCAGGTAAATGATTCAGAAGTGGGAAAGTTATTTTGTGAAAAAGGACTGTCCTGTGTAAAAGCAGAAAGGGCGGGAACTGTTTCAAATTCACGAAGCACGAAGACGGCGTGACAGCCGTCCTTAGCCAATCAGAGCCTGCCACGTGTCACTGGAATGGGAAGCGTTACAGACGCTATGATTGAAGAGACGTTTTTGACCGGACAAAACAGGGCCCGGAGTAAAATTAGCTCGGCTGAGAAATTCGAGGGTTTTTAGCTCGGCTGGAATAGCTTAAAACGACGTCAGCTCGGCTGATGGACTGGTAATCCCAATCATGCTATGCAGATGGAATTAAGGGGCAATTGAGAGGGTAATTTTTGGGAAAAATTGGGCCGAGCTGCGAGTTGGGCATTGAGGCCCAAAACGCGAAGGACTAAGTAAGAAGGCCGCAATAGATACTCCGGCCCAGAAGGGCAAAGTTACTCCGGCCTTGGGAAGACAAAGTTACTTCGGCCCAAGGAGGTGAAATTACTCCGGCTCAAGGAGAGATAGTTACTTCGGCCCAAGGAAGAGTAAAATTACTCCGGTCTGGAGGCTACTCACAGTTAGGCCGGTCACAGTATGTTCTGAGAAGGCCGGTTTCGGAGTTAGTCCGGTCGTGACTTACAATGGTTAGGTCGGTCAGAACTTGTTACTTGGAAGTTTGATCTAAGTACGTCAAGGTTGAACAGAACAGCCGAAGTACGGAGTTAGAGGAGAAGACCGAGCTAAGGATAGTTCGGCCCTTTGTGGCTCGGTATAGCCAATTTTACTTCGGTCAAATGGAAGTTCGGCCATAAAGAAAACCATCCCACTTGGTTTAAGCAGTGGGGGAGGGTGTAAAAGGATAAGCATTATCCTTAGGAGTATGAATCCTAGGAGGACTCTGCATGGAGAAATACAAGTCCTACTAGGATTGTGCCACGGGAAACTTATAAAAGCTCACAAGCATCACCTAGGAGGAGGTAATTGAACACAATCTTTCGGAGAACTTAGAGCTTTGTCTATTTGTCAAGTTTTCTGACTTAGGCATCGGAGAGGTTTCCGGCGCACACCCGCCGGTTAGCTCACGTTTGTGTTTTCAGGTGACAAAGCGACGTCGTACGGAGGAGCGTGGACTTGGTCAACAGGATTATACGAGGAGAATTATTTCCTCCCCGTACACTTATGATATAAAACACACATAAGTGAGAGAAGAATAAAAGTTATATATATTTTAGAGTCCTGCTAAAACTTAATTACAAAAAAAAAAAAAAAAAAAAAAGGTCTCGCTAAAACAATTCATTGAAGTGTTGTTAAAATGAAAACAATGTCAAAATGGTGGAATTTTTCAAGCATTTTTTAATATAATCATATACAAATTTTCATCCTTCTATACGATATTCACTACTTTTTATATACTTTTTATATCTATATTAAGATTCATTTATTCTAAAATTCACGTTCATGAGTTTCATATTTTTTGAGTGATTGTCCATCAAAAAATTTCTTATCACAATATCATTTTCAAATTATATAACTCCAATGACTTTTTAGAAAATTTAATGTCCCCATAATGTTACAATTTTTTTTTTTATTGCATGAATTTCAAACCGTCCCAATAAAAAAAAGAAGTCTTTAATGATGATAGTTACATATTACAACCCCAAATGTAATTGAGACCCCCACTCCCCACGCACACGTGGGGTTAGTAATTGGAGAATAAAAAATAAAAAATCTTAACCAATCGCACTCCACTAGGGATCCTTGGAGTCATCCCAGTGGGGTCTCGAAGAACATTTTTCTTACAACCCTTTCGTTATGTTTTCCACTGTAAGCTTTCCAAGCGTTTTTATACTTTTTTAAAAGTAACTGTTTACAGTAGCAGACAAACTAGAATCAATTAATCTTTCAGCTTTGTCTCTCAAGTCCCCCACCACTCTCAATTGACAATCCACCCATAAATTGATAGTTTTTTTTTTTTTTTTTTTTAATTGAATATCTTGCTCAGTTTATATGTATCTCGACTAATTCAAAAGTGTTGAAATTAACAATTAGACAAACTTTTATTGATCCTTGAAATGATTCAAAATCAAAATCAAAATCTTAAATTTTATTGTTAAAATTGTATCGCTTAATAAATAAGGATTTCATTTATTTTAAAAGAATAAATCTCATAAGCGAAGAACAAAATAGGAAGTACAACTCCAATTTTGGTTGGCTTTTTATAATTTTACATATTTGAATGTTGAATTTGTAAAGAAATTATGAAAAAAGAAAGGAATTTGTGAAAAAATTTAGTTTCTATTTTATTAGAAAGTTCTTTCATGTTTTTTTCTTTCACAATTTTATACTAATTGAAAATTCAATGCAACTTGAAAGAAACAACAAAAGAGGCGACAATCAATAAGGAAAAATAAATAATACAATGAAGTGAATGTGCTAATACACTACAAGAAAACACATTTTTGGCGACCATGTTTGGCTACCAAAACAAATTTAGTCCCCAAAAGTGTGGGAATTGGCTACCAAAATTAATTTTAGTCGGCAAAAGTCAACTTTTTAACTACTAATTTTTTTTTTTGTAGGGGGATGTTAATTATTGGCGACTAAAAAAAATTTAGTAACTAAAAATATTACAATTGGCGACTAAAAAAAAATTTAGTAGCTAAAAATATCACAATTTGCGACTAAAAGAAATTTAGTCGGCAAAAATGCCAGAAATTGGCGACTAAAAGGTATACATTTGGCTACTAAAACCTTTAGTCGACAAATGTAAAATAAAAAATTAATTTTTTTTAATTTTTCTCCTTTTCCTTATATTTGCCCTAGCCCGTTACAGATGTTCTCTCTCTCTCTCTCTCATGGTCTGAATCTCTCAATCCCTTCTCCTTCATGTTCTTCTCAATCCCAATCTGGTAATTCCGACGGACTTTGCAAATGGAGTCTCACGGCGCCGGTGAATAGATTCAGTGTGTGCGTGTGTGTGTGTGACAGAGAGAGAGAGAGCAAGAGAGTGCGTAAAAAGTGAAGCTTTTTGGTTCAAAGAACCTCCCTCTCTGTTTCTCTTTCTGAAATCGTAATCTGAGCATCAAATGCAAAAGAAGAAGAAGAAAAAGACAATCAGACCCATAATTACACCTCCTCCTCACGCGGTAAATCCATCATCACTCATATATTCATAAATATGTCGCGTTTTTTCTGATTTTGTTTTTAATGGAATCATTTGATCTTATTCAAGCTTAATTTGATTTTAAGGTAAGGTTTCTTTGTGTCTTGATTTGGGAGATGAACAAGGAACGCCCTCCTGAGCCTCTTGATTTCTTCATTTGGACTGTCGAGGTGCTCTTTTTAAATTTCTCTCTTTATATATTATATTTTATGCCGATCTATGATTCTGATTCATTCTTTTGCCTTATCTTGGTGACGTGTAATTGGGTTTTTCTTCTTTTTTTGGATGTCCACTGTTTGGTTGCTGAGAAAATGAAGGAAAAGGAAAGAAGTTTATGTCTTTTCTATCACTTGGACCTGAATACATGTCATTCCCTATATAAATATTTGGATTTTAATTTGGGTTTGGGAATCACTCAACAATAAGATTGGACTATTAGTCTTTTTGTTTCTGTTTGGATTTACCACAGCTTTCTCAGCAACTAAAGGAGAATTTGGGAATAAGAGATTGTTTGTAATGATATGCTTAGTGAAATTATCGTCAAGTACTTTCAGATGTTTTCCTTTGGCCAAGTTTTATTAAACTAAGGATTTGAAATTATGTTCTTGATTATTGACTTGGATTGTGTACGGTTCCTTGCAGTTATGTTAGATTTTTAGAGCAACAAATTTCAAGTGATAATCAGAATCTGCTATTGGGCTCACTTTGCTCATCCCAACTTATAAATAATTGATAAATTTAGGGCTGATTTAGTAGATGAGATATGGGTGTTTGAGTCTGGACTGTCCCCAGTTGGCTGGTTTGATCTGGTCTGTCTTTGGGTAGGAGAGTGTATCATTGATCTGGTTTTGCTACAGTGGGCTCCTGGTAAATCTGGGTGGTCTAGCTTAGGGTAGCAGTTTAGCTCTGCTTCTGCTCCTGGTAATCAATCAATCAAACTTAACTTAACTTAACTAAAAAGTAGTGAAAGTTTATTGAGTCACCTAAGTTGATTTTTATTTTTTGTTTTTTGATTTCTTCTTTTGATAAATCTAAGATGATACATTTAATCATATTAGTTCTATTATTTCATATTTGAAATGTTTGCTTCAAAGACCATGACAACTGGATCTCTGGGTTTAATTACAATACTTGTTTGTTCCCTGCAGAGTTCGAAGATGATCCTCACCTTTATGTGTTGAAGCCAACAAATGATTTCGTTTCTTTGGGATGCCCCAATTCTCCTTTATGTTTGGTAACAGAGAGATTTGAGGTCATTTTTCTTTGTGGAAAATATAGTTAGAAGCCTATGATGATAATTTAGTTTAAAAAAAGTATGATACTTGTTGGATAAGAACTTTGGCATGCCCTGAATATTTTTACTCGCCATCATTATTTTTAATCCACATACATAATTGAATTGTAGATGCGAAACCCATTGCTGAAGCACCTGAGATTGAAGAAACAGATATGAGTTCTCAGATTCATTCAAATGCTTCAGATGTCAAAGTTGGTAAGTAATTTAATAGGTGATATATGCTGAGATATGTATGACTACATTCACTTGCTTGTCATTTCTGTTGTGCTTTTAATTTTGCTTCAAGGCACTTAGATATATATGACTACATGACGAATCATTTGTTGAAAAATCACTTTTATGTATTATGTTGTTCAACTTGATCCTTTGTTCATGGATGGGCATTCCTTTGAGAGTCCAGGGTACTTTATGACTTTAAAAGAAGCAGAGCATGCCGCTGCAAAGGTTGCTTTGATGTCATTGTCGCTCGATGGTTTTCAAGAGGCAAGTTTATAGAGTCGTTCCAGTGCTATAAGAAATGCTACTACCCTAGTGATAGAATAGTTCTTTACAGTAAACTCATTTAAAAAAATTTAAAAAAAATATAGTATAGAGTAGTTCTTTACAGTAAACTCATTTAAAAAAAAATTCCTCTTCTTCTTCTTCTTCTTTTTTTTTTTTTTTTTGAGAAATGAGTTATAATTGATAGTGTAAATAGAGTCTTAATGTTGCATTAATCTTCTTGGAAAAATTATGTCTAACAGTTATTTTGGTCACTTTTATTACAGTTAGTTAATTGAAATAGTTCATTTATTTGCTTGCTTGGTTGATTAGCCTCACATGTTTATTTCCTACACAAGTTTGTTATATTTCTTCATATTGAATAGAGCTTGCAGGCTTAAAAATTGAGGTCTTGCTAACATATTGAACTTGGAGCATTTACATTGGATTAAGAATTTTAAATTTATTTTTTGATGCATTTGACTGATAGTGTAATAGGTATTTTTTGATGGCACAGAACATTTTCATTAATTTCTCTCCCGAGCAAGCGATGTAGTAGTAAGAATTTGATTCTCAGGTTTATTTTTCACAACATATGCATTTGCCTAATTTATGTATCACTATGGGTTATAAGTTCATATTTTTATTCACCCAAAAAAAAGTTCATATTTAGTTGGTACTGAACACGTGTATTTGTTTTCATTTAACTATGCCAGGAAATTGAAACTAATTTCACCAGCAAGGAGATTTGTTAGCATCAATTTAATTATCTTTCTATTTAAGTTGTTTAATTATCTATACTTATTTGCTAAATGCTTCCGTTGATTGGGAGGTTGATTATTATTTTGCAGTTGGTGTCTTTAGAAAGAAAGGTACCAAACTATATGAAGCAAGCTTGAAGGATGAGAAGCCTTTAGATCAACGGCTTCATTGTTAAATTAAGCAAGTGTTTTAGTAAATAAATTTAATTTTCCCATCATGTTTACACCTTCAAAATATTATGTAAATGACATTTGATGTAGAATTTTGTGTACAAAGGATATCTGTTTTGTATGATTATCTGTTTGTATGGAATTATTATTTTGAGTTGGATTATATTTGATTTGTATAGAATTTGATGTTAAAACACCAAATTTTTGTATGGTTGAAACGAAATAGAAATATGTATTATTTTGTTTATATACAGGGTACAGGTTGCATGAAATAAATACAGGTTGTGGATAAATAAATTATAATAAAAAAAACACTAAATAAAGTTTTTGGCAAGTAAATGTTTAGTAGCCAAAAAAGAAAAAGTGAATTTTTTAGTGACTAACCAATTGGTAGTTAAAAAGGAAATCAATGTTTTTAGCCACTAAATATTTGGTAGCTAAAAAGAACGCAAAGATTTTTGGCTACTAAATAGTTTAGTAGCCAAAAATAAATGAAGACTTTCGGCGACCAAATGGTTAGTAGCAAAAAATAAAATTTAATGAAAAATAATTTTTTGGCTACTAAATTCTTTAGTCCCTAAATGTAGTAATGTTGCCGACTAAAACTTATCTAAGACTAAAATTTGTAGTCGCTAAAAAAAAAATTAATTTTATTTGAACACTACTTTTGGCGACTAAAAATTTAGTCGCCAAATATCCCCTTTCCTGACTACTCAGAGTTTTGTAGCCAAATGTTCACTTTTGGCGACTAATATTTTAGTCGCCAAAAGATAACCTTTGCCGACTAACCAGACTTTAGTAGCCAAAACGTTCACTTTCAGCGACCAAAAATAGTTTAGTCGCCAATACTATCACCGACAGAGCATAGGCGACGACTTTGGCGACAAAAAAAAATTAGTCGCTAATTTGTTTCGGGGACCAAAAATGGAGCTTTTGGTGACCAATATTTTGGTCGCCAAAAGTGTCATTTCCTGTAGTGATACAAATCCTTTGCCTTTTCTTTCCTATTTTGAATTGTGTGGAAAATAAAGGGGTTATGAAAAAAATTTGTGAACCCTATTGATATGTGAGAGATCGATATGGTATTAAAGAGAACAGAGTATATTTTGTTCAACCCACATTGCAAACTATATAATAATTAAAATATATTTGTACTTGTCTGAGCAGTTTGTGGAGGATAATATGACGACACGTAAAATGAAGAAGCTTTCCAATTGTTTTGCATGCTTCTTCTATCTTCAAGCCTGACCTTGTTAGTCACAAAACTTAGCTGCCAAGCTAATAATTTAAGGCTTACCAATGAACAATTGGGTGCCCTAAAAGAAACTTAATAATTATTATGCTTTACGGTTTGTTAATTAATTAATTGCAAGACAGTTAAACAGCTCTTGATATTATAAGGATTATATGATCATTCTCGTTTGAAAAAATGCTATGTATTTTAATTTTTTATTTTGAAAGTGAGGTGTATGGTTTAAATTGAAAGTTGAAGAGATGTGAGTTATATTTAAAATGATTATAATATTTTTGAATAATTTTTCTAAATATGTAATGTTGTTATTCTTGTTTTGGTAATTACTCTTATGCTTCCATATGATAGTTGGAATCATATATGATTATGTGGTATTTTGGGAAGTTGATAAAAAATTAATTTTTTGATTTTTTTGTGACTTTTTTGGTTTTTTTGTGAAAAAAAAGAGTAGAGAAGTGATATAACTCAAAAGAGTCAAAAAGTCAAAAAATTGACTTTTTAACAGCTTGCTAAAACCCCCCAATGTATTGAAAATTTCATATATCGAGGTTTTTGTTATATAATATGATTGGGAGTACATTGGATAGAGAGACCGAAAAAAATTAAGAACAAATGATTCATTGCCAAGTCTTAATTCAGTAAGAAAATGTTTCAAAAAATATTTGGTAGCGTTTGATTGAGTTTTAAAATTGTGATTTGAGAATAGAGTTGTATATTTAAGTTTGTGAGTTTTGAATTTTTGATGTGACATATGAAATGATAAAAGTTGTTTGGTTATGAGTTTAAAAAGAGTTTTTAAAACTTAATTAAAAAATATATAACTCATAACCAAACACACAACTCAAAACTCTATTGAAAATTCGTAACCAAACTCTTTTTTAAATTCAATTCAAAAAAATAATTTGTCATTTTGGTCTAAAAAAATAATTTCTATATTTAAAAAATATCAAAAGCAAATATAATTTTTTTTTCTTCAAATAACAGGTGGCGATTGGCAATTACAAAAAAAAAAAAAAAAAAAAAAGAGTACTATTCCGATCAATTGGCCGGACATTTGGGGGATGTCCAGGGACACGACCCAAAGCACAAATTCAAAAATCAAAAACTCACACTACGAAACACTGTCAAACATGCATTGGAATGTGTTTTCAAATATGGCGTTGAAATTAATTTTTGAAAACTCGTTTGACAACATTATTTTATAGGTTATAAGCCAAAAAGTAACTAAAAAAATTAAAAAGCAAAAAACTTATACAAAAAAGTCAAAAGTTTTCTTTTCTTTTTATTTTTTGCACATTTTTTTGTAAAAAATCAAAAGTCATCACAAACATACTAATTTTATTTTATTTTTTTACATCATATTTTAATTAAAAAATCAAAAAACAACTAAAAAAAACTTGTTTCCAAACGAACCAAATATAACATTGAACTGTAGGGATGAAATTATAATTTGAAAGTTATACCAAACACAACTTTGTTTCTCAATTCAATGGTGGACTCATCTAATCTGGACAATACCTTTCAATGCGGCATCCAAATCCTTCTAGTTTTATCTTTTGTCGATGAATTATTATGTGAATGATTACTATACAAATTAATTAATTTACTTGTAAATTAAATACTCTGATTATGTATACTTATCATTGTCCTTAAAAAGTTGTTTTATGTAAGTAAACTACCAGCACAGGTAATCCTCGCCTAAAGTGGAAGTACAATTTATAAAGAAGAATAAAGTTAAACAGGCCAAACACAAGACTATACAGAATATATCCTTCATCAAAGCTTTCCACCACAATAAAAAAGTAGGGTATAAAAAGACAAAAAAATAAAAAGAAACAAGCATAAATCATTTACACAAGCACCCAACAAAGAAAATTCGTATATAAAAAATAATATTAGTAATAAGAACAAAAGAAAAAATTATTTTACAAACATCATACAAGACTGATATTACATTTCTTCTTGCAAAAGTAAATTTAGGAATATAAAAACTAGTTATAGATTACACACAAAATATATATGAACAAATAAGATTTTTTTAAAATGGATTCCATCACCAAATATTATAAAAACTTTGTTCATTAATAAACTTTTTGCATTTTACGTTTTGTGATCAATTTATCTGTTCATAGCAGAACTGAAAGTTTTTAGGTGATTACTGAACCATGACTAGTTGTTGAGCTCCTATCCTCATTTCTTCCTTCCTCCTTCTTATGAACTCATCAAATTTCTTGTTTAATTCTTCTATACTCAACCCATGTTCTTCTTCATCTCCATCTCCATCTGCATCTTCATCTTCATCTTCTTTATTGATTAGAAAGTCAATAGTGTCCATCTCTTTCTCATCATTTTCTTCATCTTCTGTAGTTAAAACCCTAATTGGCCCTTCTTTCTCTTTATCTTCTACAATCAAGTTTGAGTTCTCACTTTCTTCTTCCATGGAGTATTCTTCTTCTTCAACAACAACAACATTCTCTAAGGGCAGCCCAGTAGTTCCCAAGGAAACTTCTTTCTCAAGCAAGGACTGTCTAAACTCCGGCGCTGATTGAAAACCATATCCATGTCCGTTTCCAATCTTCTTGGATAAATGACCGTTAGGATCATTAGAAGTAGGCGAAAAGCGGATGAAGCCAGAAGTTTTAGCAAGGAAGACTAGGATTCCATTGCAAATGAGAAAAATGCAATTCTTGTCCATGATGTAGCTGAGGAGATGGGAAGAGAATGTGGAGAAGTGGGACTTGAAAGAATGGAGGAAGAAAGAGTGGCATGACGAATATGAGAAAAATATGGAAAACAAAGAAACTGAGAGTAGCAACTGTGCAACTTTTTTGACAAATTGAGGGGTAATGAATTGAGTAAGACTTTGCAGGTTTTGGTACTCGGTTTGAGCCATGCTCTCTGTCTCTCTGTCTCTGTCTCTGTCTCTTATTTAGAGGAAGGTATATAGGGAAGAAGTTATGAACATTGAATAGGGTAGCAGTTATGAAGTTTGAAGGATGGTGCCTGCTCATATATATATACATATAGGAGTTTGGAATGAGAGACTTAGATGGGAAGTACAGGAGTTTGACAATAATACCCTTGGTTAGGTTAAAATGTTGAGGCACATAACTCTCATTTTTTAGTATGCAATTCTCTATTCTCAATTTTTTTTTTTTTTTTTTTTTATTTGAAAACATTTAGGCTGTGTTTGGTGTGGAGTTCAAATCATGACTCCACACTTATATTTGAGTATGATGTTTGGTTATAACTTTCAAAAATTAATTCCTCACCACTTTTGAAAACTCATTTCAGGCAGGATTTGAATTTTGAAATTTGACCTTTCTGGTCGTCCTCCCGAAAGTCCGGCTAGTTGACCGGAACAATGCAAATATATATATATTTTTGTAATTGACACCTATTATTTTTTATATATTAAATAAAAAATATTTTCCGAATTTTTAAAAAAAAATTTATGAGCTTTGAATAGAATTTTAGATTGTGTATTGGTTATGAGTTGTAAGTTTTTGAATTAAATATCATGTCACGTCAATGCCAAACTCAATTCAAAATTTATAACCAAATAAATTTTTCACACTTAAATCATAATTTTAAAACTTATAAACTCAAAATATAACTCTATTTTTAAATCATAATTCTAAAATTCTACTAAACACAATATTAATTTCATTAAATTATATTTTAAAATTATCGTATTTTAAAATTTTAATGATCTAATAGTTATGATTATTTTGAGATAATGGGTATTTTGTGACAAAGAGAGAAAATCTTTGGGCCCATTTTTAGTTTCTTTCATTGTTAATTGGTCCCAGAGATAGTTGTACATGTGTGATGGAGGAAGGTTGCCACGTGGGAGTGAGATTCCAATTTACTTTATTTTGAAGTGTCTACCCTAGCAGCTTAGAGTGTTCATAATGTTTACCAATTTGTGATTTTCTGCTTTTTGGCAAAATGATTGAGAGGTGGTGGTGTGTCCATTTAGTACCAAGAATTGATAGAGAGAAAGAGAGATGGTGGAAGATGAAGTCCTGGATCAGTAGGTACTGTTCTCTGATCAGTTAGTATGCAAAGGCCCGAAATGATTTGTGAATTTTAATATGATAAGTATTTAATAATATTTTATTTCAAAATTTATATGATATGATTTTATATTAGGATAGATATCATTCGTTTGATTTCTTTATACTGATATTATTTATTGGACTTTTAAATCATCCATTTCCCCTCCTATATGTATGTAGGTGAACACCAAGAGAATTATTCATAGAGTTTGCTTTGGAGTCTTCTTTTTTTGCATCAAGCCATCCAAGTGTGCCTCCGTGTGGAGACTTTAGTTTCCAGCCTTTTATCAAACTTTGATTAAATTGTATATTTTGTTAAAAGTCTTTTATGTGGTGTGTGAGATATGCATAAAATATGTTTTTGTATATATATATAAAGTGTGTTAAGAATAGTTTAATTATTTCAGTTTATCATGTATGTACAGTTGAATGGATGTTTTTATTATTATTTTGCTTCCGTTTCAGGTCCCGATAATATTTAAAAATATTTTCTAAATTTTGTCTTTTGCAACCTGATTAGAGGCCAATTGCGGCCTAGACCTTTAGAGATGGGTTTGGATCGTGAGAGTAGGTATTGTTTTTTGATTAGTAGTAAGCAATTTGAATCAAATGGGTATGATATTTTCTTGAAACACTAAAAATTGTTCATTCATACACTTTACAAAAATCTTGTTTATCCAAATAATTTTATTTGCTTATATTCAACTTTTCCCTCTCCCACCCTCCTTTAGGCCAAACCTTTACTTTATGGTATACGTGTTGAACATGTTGGGTTTATGAACTAACCTAAACACAAAATCTAACCAACCTTCCACTCCACCTCCTAAAAACCAAAAAGCAAGAAACAAATTAGAAGAATCATTTAAATAAAAATAATAATAATTAATATTTATTGTTGAGTTTAAATTAAATTATAAGAAAAAATTAATATGTAATTTAAAAAATAGTAAGAAGAAGAAAAAAATTATATTTAAATTATAACAAATTATAAGAAGAAGAAAAAAAATAGTAATTTAAATTATATTTATTGTTGAGTTTATTTCATCATTTTATTTAACTTTTAACATGTATTCATGAATCAAATTAGTATGTAAAAAATTATACGAAAAACTGTGGGAACAAGAAGTAGAGAATTTTGATTAAATATTTTAGTCAGACAACGATTATCATTTAAATAAAGGTAAATTATCAATAAGTTCTACTTTTGGGATTTACTACCCATTAAATCCTATTGATAAATTTATCACTCTCTTGTTTTTATAAATAAATTTACAATGATAAATTTATCAGTCAGGAACTGTAAGTAAATAAGTCTAATTAATAAGACTGATTAGTAAAGACTCCTTTAAATAACTACAATTTTGTCTTTTATATTTTCATATTTTATTTGAGTGAATTTTGAAAATTTCATTTTTGAAATTGATGGGCCTAAATTTTTCCTATTGAATGTTCAAAAGGAAAAATTAGAAACTAATTTTCTTTATAAATTTTTTTTTAAAAAAAAAATTAAGTTATGAGTTACTTTAAGCTTGGGCCTTAATATGGTGACTGAGGCCAGGACTTTAAATGGGCGGGCTGGAAGCCCAATATTCCAAGATTTTGGTGGGCTGAATGGGCCGGCCTTTATGTTCAATGCTTCAACTCGAAGCAAGCTTTTCGGGCCACAAGATTTGTAGACTATTTTTAACACTAATTTGGAGGAATTTTGTCTTCACACATCTAATTAGTTTAAGGCACGTCTTTTTTTAATACATATACATATTAATTTAATTATTAATTAATTTTTTCAATTCACACATTTAAAGTTACAATTACACAATTCACTTATAACCATTGTACACCCCACTAATTCTCTTTCTATACACTTTTGATTGACCCTACTTCCACATTAATTCACCCGCGTCCTTGAAAAAAACTTTGGTCTGAAGTGAAATTTTCCCAATTGAAGACTTGAATAGAGGACCTCCATTGAAGACCATTATAAATCCTCAAAAATAGTGTTGAATGTAAGAGATCTTTCCATTTTCTTATTACATTTATCATTTTGTTATTGTATTTATCATTTTTGGATTTATGTGCACTCAATTGGCATAAAATCTTCAATTTCTGTCTTGTGAGTGACAGTTTGGAACTTTTAGCACTGGTTTCCGAAAAAATAGATCAAATTCATATCATAACTACCGAATAAATTGTATTATTTTTACAAATTACTTCCAAAAAAATAAATAAAATATCGATTATTAATTTCCAAATTTGATGAATTTCTTCGGTTTTGTATTTATCTGCTCTTAACTCTCTCATTTGGTTGTAAATATATGAAATAAAATACCTGGGATAAAATTGAGTGAAGAATGTGGAACCATATGTTAATGATCAAAAGCAAACAGTGCTATGTACTAGTATTTAAGATTGATACCCCCTCCCCCTCTCTCTCTCTCTCTCTCTCTCTCTCTCTCTCTCTCTCTCTCTCTCCTCTTTTAGTTGGTCACTTTGATAGAACTCTGGTTGTTGCTTTAGTTAAAGATTTAAGTTTGGCATCTTTTTAAAAAGTCAAAAAATTAAAAAGTTATTATCCTATTTAAATCATATCATTTTATTTAAGTCATATCACCTCTCTACCATATCACTTCAAATTCAACCCATATTTTATAAAAAGTCAAAAAGTATATTTATTTAGAACATCCCAAACAAATATATGCTTAATAAGAGTTTTCTCTAGGTTTTTTTTTTTTTTTGTTTTTGAGTCTTTTTTGTGATTGGATTATTGGGTCACCAGCCTCACTGAAATGCCAATTAGTTATATGAGGTTCCAAATCAAAATTTACGGTTGTGTTTGATTGTGTTTTGAGATAAATTTTTTTAAAAATTTTGGAGAGAGAGTTTAAGGGTTTGTTTCGTTTAGATTTCAAAACATAGTTTCATCATTGATTTGAGTGTGATATTTGATTGCAGCTTTTAAATCATAATTCTACACTCATTTCTCAAAATTCATTTCAAATTATAATCATTATTTTTTAAAACTCATAACCAAACACACAACTCAAAACTCTTTTCAAAACTAAAAAACAACTTAATTGTTATTTTAAATATTTTTTATTTTAAATATTTTAAGTTATTTTAAATATTTTTTATTTTAAATATTTTATTTTATTTTATAGGAATATTTTTAATATTTTAATTTTCATAAAAAATATTTTAATATTTTAATTTTAATATTTTGATATTTTAATTGTAAATATTTTGATTTTTGAATATTCTTAATATTTTAATTTTCGGAATATTCTTAATATTTTATTCTCCGGAATATTTTTAATATTTTAATTTTCTAAATAATTTTAAAATATTTTTAATATTTTTGATGTTTATACAGGCCTAAAAAATGAATTGACAGAAAAATTAATTGACATAGAATTTATTTGGAAAAAAAATTATTTGAAAAAAAAATTATTCAAAAAAATTACTTAAAAACAATTAATTAAAAAAAAAATTATTTGAGTATTTTAAAAATAGTTTGATTATGACTATTGATCAAAAATACGGATCTCGAGTTATGAGTTGTGTGTTTGATTATCAATTATAGGTTGAATTAAGCTTTGAAAATTATTTTAAAAACTCATTGTCAAACAAATTTTCTTATTTCGGATGTCACATTAAACTTTCAAAACTCAATTCCACATACAATTTAAAACTCTATTAAAAAATCATAAACAAGCAAACTTAAAATACAACTCATCCTCTCAAATCATATTTACAAGACTCTACCAAATGCAACTTAATTTTTTTTTTGTTTGTTTGGTTATATATTTTGAAAATAGTTTTAGAGATTAGAAATTTGGAATGATTTGATATTTTGTTGTAATTAGGTAGACGTGTGATTGATTGATGTATAGGAGAGAGAAAGTGATTTTGAAATTTTTTTAAAAAAATTTAAACCAAATAAAATTTTAAATTTTTTTAAAAAAAATTATTTCTTGAGATATAACTGAAGAGGTCCTACATTTCTTGCCGCATTCTTTATCACTGAACAAAGTAGAGCAGGGTTTTCAATTGGATTGTGTTTTCAAGACTTCCTCCATGTGTTCTTCATCATTGAACATAATTGAGCATGATTTTCAACTGAATTATTTGTTTAAAGTAAAGTGACAATAATAAAAAAAAATTAAAATTTAATTTTTTTTTGAATTAAAAGGTGTACATTGAAATTTTTTTATTTGTAGAGAATTTTTTTTTATATTATATTATGAATATTTCTGAATGTTTATTATAATTATTTTTATTTAAGATATAATTATTATTAAATTAATAATTCTTTCAGCTAATTAGGTTGTGAAAATAGAATTTCTCGGGCCTGAGCAAAGTCGGTTTTTGTTTTAGATTTTCTTCAACTTTCTTTCGATTATGCACAACGATAAACCAACATCCAAACACTCCCTTTCCAAGTCTCCCCGCAAAACCCTACTCTCTCTCTCTCTCTCTCTCTCTCTCTCCAATGCAAAACCCTGGAGATTGAAGCTTGAATTACTGAAAAAGAACGATAACAATGGCTGCAATAGCTTGGTCTCGGCTTTTCTCCATCGTTTCCAAGCACAATCGACGCTTTTTCTCCGACATTGCTGCGAATCCTCACAGAGAACCAATTATCTCGTCCTCCTCCATCCTCAGCAACCAAGCACCGCCACCTCCGCCGTCGTCTAATCCTCCGCCGCCGTCTGATTCTTCGCCGCCGCCGCCTTCGTCCACCGGAGCAGAGAAGAAATCGCGGAGTTTCCTCATGTACACCCTCGCCGCTGCCCTGACTGGAGGTGTTGCTGCTGCTGGTTACGCCACTCGCGGTTCGTTCCTCGTCAAAATTTTATGAAATTATTTTGGTTTTGGCTAAACATTTGAGTTCGTATTTCAATTGTTTGGAATTGTAGAGTCTGCAAATTTTTCTGAAAGTAGCTTTTTTTTAGCATTAAAATCAGTAAACTTGGTACTTGATAAGTTCTTTTGTATAACGTTAAGCTATCTTTGAATTGTTTGGAGTTCTAGAAATTTTTTTATTTTTTGTGTATGCAAGCTTCTAAAAGCGGTAGCGGTTGCGGCTGCGGTCGCTGTAATGGTGGCGGTGGCGCGGTTGCGGTTGCGGGGTGTAAAGGCCGTAGCGTAACGATTGCGGTGATCGCAACCGTAAATTTTTTTTTTATTTTTCGCACGATTTGAAAAAACTTGCCGATGCACATATTTTTTTTTCTATGATCATATTTATTGGATTTTAAAATAAATATTTATCAATTTTTATAAATTTTTAAGTATGATTCCATATATTTCATATTTTTAAATTACTGTAAACTGAGTTTTTTACATTTTATTTTAATAATTAATGACTTTATATTATACAAAAAATCAATCACTAACTATTATATGTAAGATAAGTAATGACAAAAGTAAGAGAATAAATAAGAGCCTAAATATACATATATTTTAATCAATCCAAATAGATAATGAGCACACTTATTATTATTATTATTATTATTATTATTATTATTATTATTATTATTATTTTCAAACAATATAGATAGACATACACAAACAAAATAATTGAGTGATAGCATCTGAATAGAATAGCATAAGTCTTACAGTTTCAACAAATAAATAACATGTTCTTCATCTTCTCTCTTTTCTCTTTCTATCTTTTGTTCCTCCATCTTCCCTCTTCTCTCTCTATCTCTCTTTCCTCATTTTCAGATTTTTTTTTTGCATGTTTTTTTTCGAAAGAAGCAGTTCGAAACCGTTACGTAACGGTGCGTAACAGGCCATTACAGCTGTTGCGACACCTTTACGACCGCTACGGCCAACACATATAAATCTCAATCACACTGCAAAAGCAGCCGTCACGGGTGGTTGTAACCACCACAACCGTTACGTAATAGCGCTACGTAACAGTTGTGGTCGCTTTTTAAAACCTTGTGTGTATGTAATTAGTGGTATTCATGTACATATAGGTGACACATGTACTCTGAAAAGAATTTTATTAATTCATGTATATCCATATATGTATTTGGGTCTCATTTGGAAACTTGGATTTTTAGTGATTGTTTGCCTTTTTTATGAGGTGAAAAAAAAAGTTAAATGTGTTTGGAGTATATCTTTTTTAGTTGAGTAGATAGTTGTGAGAGAAAGAATGATTGATGTGTATGATTTGACTTTTTGCTAGGGGTTGAATTTGTTGGTTTTTTGGCTTTTTTTAGCCAAAAGCCAAACAGGGCCTTAATTCCAGGAAGGGCATAAGCCTGTGATTGACCTAATGTATGTGAAATTGTTATTTTTTGACCCTTTTTGGTCTCTTTACTGTCCTATTTCATTGAAGTTCTGCAGTTTGTTCAAGCCCTGCAATGTAGCATTGTGAGACCATGAAATATCCTCTCACATGGATTGCTGGTGAGATTCAACGAAGATAGTTCCATGAACCTGCAAGAGATAAATATGGTTGATGTCACCCAACCGGGGTTACCGGCCAGGACACTCCGATGATGAAGTTAGAATCCATGAATGAAGAATCAAAAATTGTAAAGAGTGTTTGTGTGCTGTGTGGAGCAGAGAGAGATCATCCCTATATGTCATGAGATGCCTTCTTTTTATAGACGGTGGGTGGGCCGAATAAGCCCACTAGTTGATCCCTTGGCAGGCCTTATTTGGGTTAGCCTAATAAGCTGAAATATATTTTTTTCTAGCTCCCACAATTGCCCCAAAACTTTCATTGTCTTCGATAGAAGCAATGAGAGTTTTTATTGCCGAGTTGTGCTGTTCAAACAGATGTTAGGTCTCTTGACAAAGAATACAGTTGATAAATAAATAACATGAATGAATGAATGACTGGATGAATGTATGTATGTATGAATGTATGTACAAATATATGTGGTACATCAATAATGCACAATGGGACCATATAGGCCTAACATAGGGACCCCTTGGGTCTACATCCGATATCTTTTCAATGATGGGCCACGGTATTATAACCCCCGGACGAGGGTGTAGGCCGCGGTATTATAACCCCAGGACGAGAGTGGCGAGAGTGTAGGCCGTGATATTAGGACCCTCGGGCGAGAGTGTAGTGTATTGCCTAGTGCAAAAATTGCTTCAGAATATGGACTTCTGTGCCAAGTTAGAGATATTTCTATGTGCCGAGTACGGAAAGCTCCAAAATATGGAGGCGGTTGTTGGTGTCAGGCGGCGATCAATTGCAGACATTGCAAGAGGATAATACCCCGTGTCAATGATTACCTGTACCAAGTGCCGAGTGTGTAGCCGAATGTGTAGTATAATTGTGTATTGCCCCAAATTGTGTGAAAAGGAGCGAGAGTTTGGAGCTCAAATAATTGTCGTTGTGTGTAATGCTTGTATCAAGTGGGCCGAGTATGCATGCATAGCAGAGGTGCCGAGATGATGATCGGCTGATATGCCCCAATTGAAAAGCAGAAAATTGGCTAAGATGTCCCAGTGGGCAATAAATGGCCAAGGTAGCGAAATGAACGATCGGGGAAGACGGAGGATTATTTCCTAGCCCCAAGATCCTGCTGCTGAAATTACATGTCGATCAGATATGATATGATCGTTGAGCAATCTTGTAACACCCGAACGTTCCAGGTCGTTGATCTCAATATTAGGCGCGAGAGGCACGAAATTTGTAGAATTGGACTTCAAGGTGATTTCGGATTTGTTGCTGATACTCGGCCGACTGGATTATTGGGGGAAGTGGGAAATATGTTGAGTACACGGGAGTTGCCGAGAACAATAGTTGACCCAATTGCAGGTGTATGAATGATGAATAGGTTTTTGCGCAGTAGGCTTTGACGCGGCTAAACAAAGATTGAACTACCAAGTTGCCGAATTGGTGGTAGAATTGCTTCCATTGTTGTGAACATGTAACATCGGATCACCATTGCCTCATTACTTGCGAATGACATTAGTTATTCAGAAGAAATGCAGATTTGACGTTGGCCAGATGTGCCGAGGAGTAAGCCGAGAACAAATTGTTAAAACGGATTCCGTGCCCCAGTGCTGTTGAATGACAATTGTAATTCGGAAGGAACTCATCCTTTTTTCAGCCGCAACTTTGTTCGGAGCTTGGCATAATGAAGCCATCTTGTTAGGTTTTTGCACAGTAGGCTTTGATGCGGCTAAACGGAGATTGAACTGCCAAGTTGCCGAATTGGTGGTAGAATTGCTTCCATTGTTGTGAACATGTAACATCGGATCACCATTGCCTCATTACTTGCGAATGACATTAGTTATTCAGAAGAAATGCAGATTTGACACTGGCCAAAAGTGCCGAGGAGTAAGCTAAGAACAAATTTTTGAAACGGATTCCGTGCCCCAGTGCTGTTGAATGATAGTTGTTATTCGGAAGGAATTCGTCCTTTTTGTCGGCCGCAGCTTGTTCGGAGCTTGGCACAATGAAGCCAGCGTTGGGCCTTTATTTGCCGATCACGCAGAGAATCGGGGTGCTCAGCTAGTCAAGCTTTGGTGAAAATGTTTGCATTTGTGATCGGCACCGAGAAGAGGCTAGCTTGTCATGGGTGCTAAACGGTTTTGTCGAGATTTTGATCAGCATCAACATGAGCCATTCATGACAATTGAAGTTGCCTCCAGATCAGACTGTTTGAATTTATATGCATAGATATATATGGCCAGCCGACTACCATAATTAATTAAATAAGAATAATAATTTGTTTTTATCATAACTCATGGTCCATTCTAGAGAGAGAAAAAATTGAAGACTCGGCCTTGGATTCTACAGAGTCTTAGCATAGGTACACGTGCATACATGTCAAGAATCAATTTTAAGCTAAGTTTTGAGAAACAAAGAATATATAAATAAATAGACAGACCCACGTATGGATTTAGCCAAGCAACTTTATTGAATTGCCGAAAAGATGTTTGCACCAAGAAAAGTGTGAAATCCATTTTTAGAGAGAGAAAATGGAGATGTAAAAGTAGACCCATGAATTCTATTCCGTTTTAAAACTTTTTCATCAACATAAGTTTGTATGCAGACACATACGTATATACAATTCAAGAACCCATTGAATCAGAGAGAATAGATCACCATCACGATGTTGTTAAATTTTTACTTACAGTACCAGTACCATGTTTGCTATTTCTTTCGTTGACCTCTTTCAGATGTTTCCCACAAACGGCGCCAACTGCGAGACCATAAAATATCCTCTCACATGGATAGTTGGTGAGATTCAACGAAGATATTTCCATGAACCTGCAAGAGATAAATATGGTTGATGCCACCCAACCGGAATTACCGGCCGGGAACATTCCGATGATGAAGTTAGAATCCATGATGAAGAATCAAGAATTGTAAAGAGTGTTTGTGTGCTGTGTGGAGCAAAGAGAGATCATCCCTATATGTCATGAGATGCCTTCTTTTTATAGACGGTGGGTGGGCCGAATAAGCCCAATTGTTGGTCCCTTGGCAGGCCTTATTTGGGTTAGCCCAATAAGTTGATATATTTTTTTTTCTAGCTCCCACAAGCATAAGTCTATAGGTTTAATAATTCTTGTGAAGGCACTTCCTTAAAAAAAAAAAAAAAATAAATGAAAGTTTTGATCACTTTGACTCACACTAGCAAGTTACAGATAGCTCAGAGAATTTTAGAACATTCGAGAGATGAAGGTTTAACAAATAATAAGTACAGATAAAAGCTGCCTTAAGTTGACAATTAATGGTTTAGATAACTGTCATATGTATTCTCTAAGTCTGTATGTATATGATGAAACACATATCATGCCTTTACTTGATTGACTTAGATTTTACTTGTAAATTTTGGTTTTTTGATTCAGTTATTGTTTGAAATTTGGGATGATTTTATGGAGTACTCTTTTTATGTGGAATGGATTGGTCTAAATTGTGTGTGATGGCAGGAGCTGATTGAAAACAATAATGTTGGAGCTCGACACACACTTATACTTGATTTTATTAGAAGTGATAGTCTTTGTTTGGTTATTTTGGAAAGTTGATTTGGTCATCATTTGCAGCATATTCATTGGATGAAGTAGATGAGAAGACAAAGGCTTTGCGTGCATCAGCAAACTATACAGTAGGGGATGATGCATCCGCTCTTGATGTGAGTCAGACTTAGCACTTAGTTATTTTATTAGTAAATAGTAATTATGTTTTTTTTTGGTGAAGTAAATATGGTAATGGCCTTGCACTTCAAAAATCCAAAGACTAGAAGTGTTCTATCCAGGTATGGAGCTGTTTTGCTCATGAAGAAATTGCCAAGGGTTGATAAATTTTATCCACTGTTCATGAAGCAAACTTTTTTTGATAAGTCCATTGTTTATGAAGCAATTAATATTGAGGTTTGCCAAAATGTTGAGTTGAGTTGAGTGCCAATACTTAATTTTCAAATATCAGCACTTATTTTAATTTATAGAAGTGCGAATACACAATTTTATTTATATCCAATGTGTTAGTTGATTGGTTAAAGTGACGAACATAATAATGTGAAGAATAGTTTTTGATGGAACGGACTAGAGTTCTGAATCTTAGGAAGCTTTTTGTTAGGATTATGGTTAGATAGTTACATTTATGATCGTGGGTTAACAGTTATGATTGAGGCACTTCAGAATGGGATGGTTCATGGATGCTTGAATATGTTTTACATACTGGTGTTGGACAAGTTGTGTCATGTTTAAAGTATCTACTGTTTGAGAGATACCTAATTGTGGCATCATTGCCTGAAGAGGGGAAGACATTCCTAACTACCTGTATTGCCCATCTCTAGATATATTTGCTCTTATTTATTTATTTATTTTTCCATAACAAGCCTAAATTCCCCCACCCCATTCTAACACACGCACAGATTTGAAACTCAATACTGCTGATTTGTGAGAAATGATAATAATTGAACACCTGACTTTAACCCTTGCTTTCAAATGCCATGACAACACAACACGGTGCTACAACAACTTTGAATAGACAGTTTTATTAATTGGTGTGACACATGTATGTATGTCTTACATGTCTATATATGATGCAACAGATATTGTTGCTTCAATATTTTTGAAAGTTGAGTCAATCAGAAAATAACATACTGTTATCAATCTTTTATGCAGAAATTTCAAGCTTTTCTCTATGCTGCTGCAATGACAGGTGAGATCTTCAAACTTTATGTTCACATCACTCATGGAACATTTTGCTCGCGTTATGTTTTATACATTCCATTCCTTGGAAATTTTATTTTGTCCTTTGACCGATTCTCTTTTTTCTTGGGGGTTAGTATCTTGGAGGTTAACCTACCAAAACGACCTTCTTGATATTAGTTGTTCATTCTTGTCATTGTTGTTGTTTTATACCTGTCAAAGAAGTATTTTTATTTCCTATATGGAGAAGTTATAATATTTAAATGGTTCTTTGAAGAGATTCCAAACTTACATAGAAAGGATATTATTACTTCTTATTATAAGTAGTGTTGCACTTGCATCTCGTTGCACTTTTAGCGGATTACTTTCTGCTATCAGATTTGATTCTTCATAGACATGCTTGGTGGCATGTAGTAAATATTGTGGTTGCTATAAAAAGTGTTTCAATTTCCTGCATCTCCTTTGTGTTTGTCATGATTCCCAGTCCATGAAATTCATGCCACAGGGGAGGCAATGATCTCTGAAAATGCTAGTAGAGCAATTTGCACATAGACCCACACATTTTGGGTTCATGGCTAAGCTTTTCAATTAATGGAGTCTGCATGGTAGAAATTTACTGATGATGTGGTTGAGGTGGCAAAGTACATCAATTTCTTTGGGGCTACAGCTTGTATTGTTCATGCAGAATTAATTCCCTTTCTGTATTTTCATTATTGTCGTCATTATTACCAATACTATCATATTGTTGTTAACTTGTTATTATCAATTATTGTTATAGCTAAAAATTACTTTGTTCTGATATTTAGTGCCAGCGAAGTTGGTTGAACTTTACTTAGATCTGAGAAGGATGTCAGAGGAACATGTTCGAGTGAGTAACTTTATACTTATATTTTAACTCATCACCAATTTTGTATTAATTATCTTTCTTCATTGTAGGGTTTTACTGAACCATCCTCAGATAAGCTCCTCCCAGATTTGCACCCCATGGAGCAGCATGTGTTCACACTTGTTCTAGATCTAAATGAGACATTAATATATTCTGATTGGAAGGTAAGGTTTTGACAAAACAGGTTACTTTATTTGCTATTTTTTATGGATGCTTGGTTTTAACCATCACCTGGGTTGCATGGCAGTACAACATTTATTTGTTAATGTTTTTTTGTCATCATGGTATATATATATTTTTTGTTACCTCTTATCACAAAAGGGCTCAGTTCATCTTCATCGTTATGATATTTGATTTTTGTTTGCATATGATTTATGTTTTAGCTCTCATTGCAAAATTGTTCATTTCTTTTATTGCTACTCGTACAAAAATGGAAAATGGTTCAGAATGAAGGATTTGATTCTGAGTTGGCTCACATGTTAATGACATTTCTCTCTCTCTTTCTCTCTTGGGAGAAAAACATGCACAGCGTGACAGAGGCTGGCGAACATTCAAAAGACCTGGCGTTGATGCCTTTTTGGAACATATGGCTCAATTTTATGAAATTGTAGTTTATTCTGACCAGCTGAATATGGTAATTTCAATTTGTCCCTGCTTAAATTGTTTTACCATTTATTTTTTTAATTGTATTGTCAGTGACAGTATCTGCCTTCATGGCTGACACAGTATGTTGATCCTGTTGTTGAAAGATTGGATCCAAAGCACTGCATACGGTATAAGCTATCTAGAGGTGCAACTAGATATCAAGGTGGGAAGCATTACAGGGTAAGTTGATATTTTTTCTTTCGCCCATATATGTTTCCTCTTTTTCAATAAGAGGAGATTGATCTATTGTTTTTATAATTTTGTTGTCTGTGTAAACAAAATTTGGTACTCAGAAAAGTTGAGTTATACCTAACACATTCATTCCTCACTGAATTGAACTTGAGATTCTGACTTTAAGATTATGAGCAGGTCTGCAGGTGTATGACCAGTACCATGCATTTAGTATTAAAGAGTGTGACTGCCCTTAAATGGACTTGACTATGCCATGTGGTTGAATTTGTTTGTTTTTTATGGCATTCTAACCCACCCTGAATTGTTTGTTAACCCTTTATCTTGAACCATATTCTCCTTATGAACCATAGTAGTGTGGAAACTTTTATGTGAGTTGTGTCATTGTTGGACACTGACCCTTAATGTCATGATTTTGGACACTTGTCTGGCACTTCTTGGGCACTTGGCCTACACTTTTTCTGAGCAGTGTCTGGTGTTCCTTGAATTAGGAAAAATAAAGAGAGTAAGCACCCTGAAGCTGTCTTGTGGCTGAATTCGTTGCTTCTATGTTATACCAACCCACCAAGCAATCTGCTGAATTCTATTTCAATTCCATCCTCTTACTTTGTGCAGCAAACAAAACAATTTGAAAGAAACCTATGAAGCATCCTAAGAATACATCACAAGGGAATTCTACATGTAAGGCTGCAAACGAACCGAGCCGAGCCGAACTTTTGCTGAGTTCGAGTTCAGCTCGTTTACTTATTGAGCTTGTTTATTAAGCTCGAGCTCAGCTCGATAAGGAATTGGGCTCGAGCTCGGCTCTGCTCGGCTCGGCTTGATAAATTTTTTTTAATATAATTTATATTTTTTAAATAAAAAATATTATTTAATATATAAATAATATATTTATTATATAATTTAAATAAAAATAAACGAGCTGAATTTGACAAGCTGAGCTTATGTGAGCTCGAACTCGGCTCGTTTACTAGATGAGCCTAATATTCAAGCTTGAGTGCAGCTCGTTTACTAAACGAACCGAGCCAAACCAAGCTTTTAATGAGCCGAGCCGAGCCGAGCTTGTTCATGAACAACTCAGTTAATTTGCAGCCCTAGCTACATGGGAACCCCTTATAATTATACTCCTAGGAAGTTGAAAATTTTAATAAATGTAGTTCTTGCTGGCAGGATCTCTCAAAGCTGAACCGAGATCCTGCAAAGATTCTTTATGTGAGTGGTCATGCACTAGAAAGTAACCTTCAGCCGGAGAATGGTGTCCCAATTAAGCCATGGAAGCTTGAAGAAGATGATACAGCCCTTGTGGATCTTATTCCATTTCTCGAATGTAAGCGTCCTGCTATTACCAGATTATGTGATGTTCAATCTACTAGCTAAGCTTAAATGCAATGTTTGGACTTACAAGTTTCTTGGTTTGAGTGCAGATGTTGCTCGACATAGGCCCGCTGACATTCGACCTGTGCTAGCTTCGTATCAGGGACATGATATTGCAAAAGAATTCATTGAGCGTTCTAAAGATTATCAGAGGTAAGTTTCTTTGCATATTGTATTTTTGCCATTAGAGGACATAGAAGTGAAAAGTTGCTAGCTTCATGGTTATTGAACTATCTCTTGATTATTATTATTATTATTTTAAATTTGGAATCTACTGGGCAAACAGCAAACTGTATGATTTTCAGTCTAAGTGGGACAATTTGATTATCATTTTCCTTGACTCCCACATTGAATTCATGAAACTAGGGATGGCCACGAGACAGGTTTGTCATTCCCCGCCCCCGCCCCAGCTCCAATCCCCTTACGGGTAGAATTTTTCAATCCCATTCCCGCCCCTGTGGATACCCAGCCACATTTTAAATAGTCAAAAAAATTGAGAACTATTTAAATCCTTAACACACTAAATAATTTATCTTGTTTTTGTATATATAAACAGGGAGACTTTTAGAATTATTATTTATTTATATTAAACAGAACCACCACAACCTTTTAGTATTCCTTTCTTATATCTAATTATATTATATATATTATCAATTATGCCGAGTCTTTTTTGATTGCTTCAAATTGGGTGTCAGTTTATTTTGTATAGTCGTAGCTGGTTGTCTTTTTGTCTTTTGGTTTGGTTTCTTTTTGGTTGTATTCTTCTTTCTTCTTTCTTGTCAAGGATGCCTTATCCTCTCTTCTTTTTTGCCTTGAGCCTTAATAAAATGTCTTTTCTGTTGTTGATCAAAAAAAAATTATATCGAGTTAGGTTTGGATCCAGGAAGCAACACCCGCCCCACCCTCATCCCATTGTGGGTGACCAAAATATAATCCACCTCTGCCCCACATAAGTGTCGGATTGGGTAAAATCCACCCCATTTAGACGGGTATGGGTGGTCCCCCATGGATTGGACTAAAATGGCCATTCCTACCTGGAACCATTCAGCATTTCCCAATGTTCTGTCAAGACGCCCAAAAATGATAAAAATTCCTGCTTTCGCAATAAATTTCATGAAATTTAGGGGTTGTCTGGGGTATCATAAATAAGTGTACTTTTTGTCTTTTTGGACTAAAAAATTAAGGAAAAAAATATGGATATTTGGGTTAACTTTTTGACTTTTTATGGAAAAATGTGTATTAAAAAATTATAAAAATTGGTTTGTAGGAAAAAATTAGGATTAGGAGTTGTGCAGCCATAATTGTTGACTTTTGGTGAATAGTGTTAACTTTTTAATTTTTTGAGTAACTTTTTGACTTTTTGGCTTTTTCTTATCTTTCCAAACTTGGCCTTAGAAGCAGAGAAGGCTGCCCACTTACAGATGTTATAGATGAAGAAAAACGAGGGCTTGATCCAAACACTAGGATGTTTGAATTTTCTTCATTATTATGCAAAATCGTGTGATGTTCTTGTAATGACTCAATCCGGAAGAATGATTTGTGCCCTAAAGTTCTTAAAAAAAAACCAAATTAAATAATTCCATGTTTGTAAATGGTAGAATACTCTCTAGAGAGAGCTTTGGTATTCAGTGGAACTTAAGTTGTTTCGTTGCATTTTACTTGACATGTGAAATGTGAACTATTCTTCATGGCATTGAAATTAATGTTGAGTTTTTGTAGATTTCTTCATTTTCCATTTTGATCCTATCATTGGCCGATTAGAATGTTGTGAAAATACGGAAGGAAAATAGGAGAAAAAAAATTAGATTAGAGTATTTCTTTGTGTGTTTATACTTAAAATTTACATCACACAATAATACCATACAAGCTCAAGTCATGACTTTTATCCCGCTGACTCGAATTTGGTCAAACGGTGCAGGCGAATGCAAGAGCAGAAACAGCAAGGTCGTTTCTGGCGGCGCTGAGGTAAAAGTTCAGTGCTGTGGAAATTATAGAATTTGAATCGGCTTTCGAGGAAGTAACGGCTGAATATAGACATGTCATAAATTTGTAAGCCATAATATGTGAAAATCATTTTCAGGTTGAGTGAAGATGATTTGGCACTCGATCAGATGCCAACGATAGTATTTGTAGTTCTTTTTTGGGTCCCCAACATGATATCTTGCTATTTTTTCCCACTTGATCACTGTGAATCATACAACTGTTTTTGGGAATAGCCATTCAATTTACTGTAGACTTAGAATTTGTGTTTTTCCCGTTTCTGTGTTTCAAATTTGATTTGTACCACCGATGAGAGTGAACTTCACATAATAAATTCAGTATTTGTCATCCTTGAGTTTTGTAGAAGGGATTGTGAAATTATTTTGGTGAATTATCAAAATCAAGTTGTTTTCTAGGGTATATTTTTTAACACGTTATTAATTATTAATGTTCATATGAATGTGATTAGCTTTTTGTGCCAAATGTTCATGTGATTCTTGTATTAGCGTTTTAAGGGAGTTTTTTTTTTTTTTTTCTAGTAAATATTTCAAAAAATTAAATTATTTATGAAAATAATTAACTTTTTAAATTATTTATCAAACTCATTGGCTTTTTAAAATTGCAGGTTCAAGATGCATGCATTATTTCATCACGAAATCGCATTTTGAACTTGTGATTTCACGTTGGCATTGCCCATGTCTACAAGATTAGTGGTTCATGTCAATAGGAAATTACATTATGAACAATTGATTTTATGAAGTCACATTTTGAGCTTGTATTTTTAAAAAAAGTAGGTTAGCTTGATAAATAATTTGAAAAGTGAGTTATTTGAATAAATAATTTGATTTTCTTAGAATATTAAAAATAAAAGAAAAACTCGGCTTTAATGTTGTATTTGGATTTTACATTCGTGGAGTGAAGAGAAGAAAAAAAGACAAAAGATAGGAAAACAAAATAAAGTAAACGAACCTAAGGGTCTATGTTGTGCTGTTTTTGTTTTCGTTTTTTTGTTTTTAATTTTGGAAAAACATTACAAAAATCTTGTTTGATAATTTGTTTTTGGGAATTATTTTTTTAAAGCAACTTACTTTTTAGGAGACCTCAAAATGTTTATTTTGAATTTTTCAAAATTATTTTTGCACAAAAATAAAAATGATAAATGTTGTAATATTTTAATAATTTTTGTTTTTGAAAAAGCATGAAAAAACAAAAAAATAATAAAATGAAAATGACACCAAATATGTAAATGAAAATTTTCTTTTTTTTGGTCTAGACTAGTTAGAAAAATGAGACGAACATAAATACCTATTAGTTAAAATTTTATATATATATATATATATATATATTGTTTAATTTTCATACAAAATAATACACACGAGATTTTATTTTTCATACAATTTGTTCTTTCAAATTTATAAATATTATAATATTACTTTTAAAGTAAATTTGGTATAAAATTTAGATAATATAACATTTTTCATTATTTTTTATTGAAAAATCTAGGGCAAATTACATATACACCCCTCGAGGTTTGGCTAAATTACAGATGCCCCCTGAGGTTTCAGAAATTACGAATTCCCCCCTGAATGCTATATTTGCATAAGAAATTAGGAGGTAATTTGTTATGAAATATAAACCTCAGGGGGCAAATTGTTATGAAAATACAAACCTCAGGGGGCGGGATGTAATTTCTGAAACCTCAAGGGGGTATCTGTAATTTAGCCAAACCTCGAGAGGTGTATATGTAATTTGCCCAATCTAGGGCAAATTATTCAAAAGTAGCTATTGGATATGAAAAGAACCTCGCAATTTTAAAATTTAATGCTAACATCATTGTCCCAACAAAGCCAAAAGTCTTTGTCCCTGCCAACGTGAATTTAAAGCTAACTCCCAGTGGTCCAATTAAAAAGTTGTGGTCTTCCCAACTTTGCTCTCATTCACATTCGAATCATCTTTCACGCACATAAAATTATTGAATAGTCTCAAAATATTACAAATTATTATTTATATAATTTTTTCAATAAGTAGGAAATTATAAAATAAATTAGGTGAATCATATTATTTCTTGCAATTATTTGACAAAATTAAGTTAATATAATCTCAATCATAAAAAAAAATTAAAAAAAATTACATCATAATAATTAAAAATACTATGTAAATTACTCTAACACTATTCAAATTTATGATGCATCAATTCATAATTCATAATACTATTCTTATCAAAGATAAGATACGGTCAATTATTATTTTTAATTGTAAGGTTCTTTACCATCACTATCTAAAGTCTAATCTTTCTTCATATTTATAAAAATATATATTAAAATGGAATTTATTAAAATAAAAACATTTTTAATGAACTTTTTTGAATTTATTTACAAATATTTTACTTTTAAGTGCTTAGATGCACTTTTAAGTATTTCCAAAAAATAGTTAAAATATATTTTTAAAAATTCACTAAAAGTATGAATAAATAAATCAGTTTGCAAATCAAGCATTATGAATATCACTTGCATTGCACCTTTATATTTTAACAATTATTTTTATTTTTTTATTTACTTATTTATAAATTTGTTTAAAAATTATTATTAGCATATTATCTATATAGAAGCTTTGTTTGGCATAAGGTTTTTTATTATTATTATTTTAGGCATAAAAAGATAAGATAAGTTAAAAAAACAAATAAAATAAAATGTCACATTCAAACCATAATTAATTCATTTTTTTCTCTCTAAAAAATCAAAAAAATTATTCCAAACAAAAATTTTTAGTTCTAAACTAAAATAACTAAAAAATTAAAATGGCACAAAGCTAATTCACATGCCAAACGAAGGCATGAATTAGCCTACCATTCAATCAAGCATGGTTAGAGCATCCCTACCCGATTACCTAAATTTTACTCTAAAATATTATTAAAAAATTCATTCCTTATTTTAAGTATAATTTTTTCATTTATTTCTCCTAATAGACTCCCTATTATTTACCTATTCTAGTAACAAACTTCATATTTTTTCTCTATTTTATTAAAATATAATTTTTTAAAAATAAAAATCATAAATGTGTATTGCAGTCCCTAAACAAAACAAAACAAAACAAATATATTTATATATATATATATATATATATAAATTACAATGACTCCTTACAAATAAAAAATTACTGTAATAATTCTTATTTTAGAGAAGTACTTAAGGACTCTAATGAAAATGTATAAAGAGCCACTAATCCTATAAAATAGATAAGAATGAAATTTAAAAACTCTATTCACTTTGTTTGGTTTCAATTTTTTAAAAACAGTTTTCAGAAAATTTTATACTCTTATTTTTCGTGTTTTTTTGTTTTTACTGAATTTTTTAAATATTTTATGCAAATTTTTTACTTTTTAGACATACGTAACATAAATACATCTAAAAAGTAAAAAAATTGTAAAAAAATCTTTTAAAAATTTACTAAATATCAAACATACAAAAAAAAATACAATAATTTAGTACAATTTTTGTATTTTTATGTATTTCTTAATTTTTTAAAATAATTTTTCATAATTTTTTTATTTTTTAGACACATCTAAGTAAGGTGCATCTAAAAAAATAAAAAAATATATATTTAAAATTTTAAAAATATTCACTAAAAATATAAAAATCAAAAAACTTAATTTTCAAAAAAATTAATCTAAAAAATTCAAACCAAATACAGTGATTACGATGCTCTTATATCTCTATCAATGGGTGGAGAACCTCGTTGGTGCTTTCGGAGTCGTCAACATCATCTTTAGAAATAGTCTTGGTCGTCGCGCATTTAATGCATCCCCACCAATTTTTTTAATTTTTTAATTAAATTAAAGTTATTTTATTATTTTAAGGGTAAATTACATTTACCTCCCATGAGGTTTTTGACAAATACGGATATCTCCCCTGTGGTTTGAATAATTACAGTAGCCTCCCTTACTTTACCTGACAATGTCAAGATTCCCCCAAAATTTAACCGCCGTTTATGCACCTAGCCGACCCTGCTGATGTCATCAACTGTAAACACAAAAATACCTAAAATGCCCTCAAGTGCCTATAATGCCTGTAATGTAAACACTAAAGTGCCCAATGTAAACACTTAATTTTATTTTTTTATTTTAAATATATATTTTTTATTTAAATATTTTATTTTATTTTGTAAATATTTTAATATTTTAATTTTAATATTTTAAACTCAAAATACAATTTCACACTCAAATCGTAACTAAATACCTAACTCAAAACTCAATTCAAAATTATTTTCAAATCTCATAACCAAACACATAACTCGAAACTCCACATTATTTTTAAAACTATACACTCAAATCATAACAAAAAAATTAAAATATTTAAAAATATATTTATAAAATAAAATTTTTAAAATAAAAAATAAAATTTTTAAAATTTGTTAATATTTAAAAATATATATTTAACATAAGTTTGTATTTTTTTTAAGTTTGTGTTTGGTTATGAGTTTTGAAAATAATTTTTGAATTGACCAACACAATCATAAAACTCAATTCAAAATTATTTTCAAACATCATAACAAAACACATAACTCGAACTCCACATTATTTTCAAAACTCTACACTCAAATCATAACAAAACACATAATTTTTTTTTAAATATTTAAAAATATATTTACAAAATAAAATAAAATATTTAAAATAAAATAAAAAAATTTAAAATTAATATTTAAAAAATATATTTAACATAAGTTTGTATTTTTTTTAAGTTTGTGTTTGGTTATGAGTTTTGAAAATAATTTTTGAATTGACCAACACAACCATAAAACTCAATTCAAAAAATATTTTCAAACATTATACCCAAACACATAACTCGAAATTCCACACTATTTTCAAATCTCTACACTCAAATCATAACAAAACACATAAAAAAATTAAAATATTTAAAAATATATTTATAAAATAAAATAAAATAAAAAAATTTAAAAATTTTAATATTTAAAAAATATATTTAACATAAGTTTGTATTTTTTTAAGTTGGTGCTTGGTTATGAGTTTTGCAAATAATTTTTGAATTGACCAACAAAACCATAAAACTCAATTCAAAAATTATTTTCAAACATTATACCCAAACACATAACTTGAAACTCTATACTATTTTCAAAACTCTATATTTGGTTAAGAATCTATGAGTTTTGAAAAGATTTTTGAAAATTTCTAATTGGAATTGTAATTCTAAAAGAAAACCAAACATGTTTCTAAAAAAAATATTTTTTCGGAACATGTTTGTACTCAAAACTCAATTCAAAAATTATTTTCAAAAACTCATAACCAAACACAAATTTAAAACTCAATTCAAAACTCAAAACCAAACTTTTTCCAAAACTCTATTTTAAAAGAAAAAATTTAAAAAATATATTTTATTTTTTAAAATTATTTTTAGAATCATGATTTAAGTGTGGAGTTGTATTTTGAATTATGAGTTTTGAAAAGAAAAAATTTATTTTGTTATAAGTTTTGAAATTTTTCGAACTTATTTTTTTAGGGTAAATATTTTATATTTTAAATATTTTTTATTTATTTTAATGTGCATTATATTTCATACATTTATGTGTTGTATTTTTTAATATTTTAAATATATTTTATAAATATTAAAATTTTTTTAAAAAATTATTTTTTATTTTAAATGTGTCATTTTTAATATAAATATTTTTAAATTATTTTATTTTATGGTTGTGTTGGTCAAAGCAAAAGGTTTTTTTGTCTTTTACTTTATGGCAGTGATGTTTGTCTTGAAGAAAAGGGTTTTTCGTCTTTTTGCAGGCACAAGCAAGGGTAATATGGTCATTTTATATAAAATACTAACGTCGTTTGTGCAAAATAGACAGAATGGGAGAATCTTGACATTGTCAGGTAAAGTAAGGGAGGTTACTGTAATTATTCAAATCACAGGAGAGGTCCCTGTATTTGTCAGAAACCTCAGGGGAGATAAATGTAATTTACCCTTATTTTAACTACTCACTATTATATCAAATTCTTTATTTTAATTTATTTTTATTAAATATTATTTTTTATTGTATTTGTCAGTCTTTTTTTTATTATTAAATTGATAAGTTACTAATCAAGCAATTCTTAAAAAAAAAAAAAAAAATTGCAGTTGACCAGTCGAACTTTCGGGCAGACATCCAGTAACACACAAATAGCGATGAACAGTGCCTCGCTTATTACAACGAGTTACTGTACCGATCGTAAATTTTGACGAACTACACGCGAGTTTGATACAAATGATTTTTTGAAATTTTTAGCTAAAAAATAAAATTTGAAGAGCTTGAAGAGGATGCTCTTAGCACGATCCTATCACGGATTAGACCTGATAAATGAGTCAAACTATTTGAGCATATTTTGTGTTTGATTCGTTGAAAGTTAATTAAAAATTAACTTATTACATAAATAAATAAAATTTGAATATAATTCTAAACTTGTTAAGTTTTTAAGTTAAATTTAAACAATTTATTATTGGGCAAATTACTAACATCTCTCAAGATTTAACTAAAATACGAATTCTTCCTGAAATTTGAGAAATTATAAATTGTCCTCTGAGATTTATATTTGCAAAATAAATGAGGAGGCAATTTGTGATGCAAATATAAATCTCAGGAGATAATTTGTTATGCAAATATAAACCTCAGGGGACGGGATGTAATTTCTTAAACCTCAAGAAAGAATCTGTATTTTAGTCAAACCACGAAAAGGTGTTGGTAATTTGCCCTTTGTTATTTGATTCAACAATTTATTTGCATTGTAAAAAATTAAACTTTTGAACTCCACTATTGCCCGACTTGTTAAAAGTTTATTTAAGATAAGTTAATTATGTAAACAAATTAAATTTGAACATAATTTTAAACTTACAAGTTATGAAATAAAGTTTAAATAAGGGCAAATTACATATATCTCCCTCGAGGTTTAGCTAAATTACAGATACCCTCTGAGGTTTCAGAAATTACATCCCGCGCCCCTGAAGTTTGTATTTTCATAACAATTTACCTCCTGAGGTTTATATTTCATAACAAATTATCCCCTAATTTGTTATGCAAATATAGTATTCAAAGGGAGAATTTATAATTTCTTAAATCTCAGAAGATATCTGTAATTTAACTAAACCTCAAGAGATATATGTAATTTGCCCTTTAAATAATTTATTATTTAACTCCACTCTACTTGTTTTTAACTGTACCATTGATATATTACCAACACAAATTGATATATATAAATTTGTCCAACCTATTGTATAATTTTCCCCGTCTCCTTGATTTCGGGAATCCTTTTATGAAGTGATTAGTTGGTGACATTAGAATATTACTAACATCATTTATCACTCAACGCATGCCAAATTGTTCACCAAAATGTTAACAAAAATTATATTGCAACTTTAACCAATAAATATCAAGCACCAAGAATATTAAATTTGCTTCAAGGCCATCACATAATTTTTTGAGGTCGGAAAAATTTACATATTAATAATAAAATTTATAAATTTTAATTATTAAAGTTTTGAATTTTAATAAGTTTTGAAAGTCTGATTTGTAATTTTTTTTGATTTTTCACGCTTCTAATGTTGTAATGTACAACACACAGATAGCTAGCTAGCTACAACTTTACAAGCTTCCAATGTGATAAGAGTAATGGTATATGCCTCAATTGGTATATTAACTAATATATTAATTGATAATGTGACATAATTTAAGAAATTTTTAATATTTATAATTTGTATAATGAGTAGGGTCAATAATAATGACATAATTAATACTAATACACTAATTAATATACTAATTGATACATATAATACCACTATTTGTCTGCCAAATCTAACAGGAGCAATCGGAGAACAATATTTCCCACGCTTGTCGATGGAACGTGTGCTACAACACACTTTTCACTCATATTAAGCTATCATTTGGGATAGAGGTTATCTTTTTAACTTTTTGATTTTTTCACTTTTTTAGTTTAGACTAAAAAATTTAGTTTGAAATAGATTTTTTGACTTTTGTAAAAGAAAAAATAAAATGATTATAGATTTGATGTAATATTTTGTCATTTTGGTTGAAATAGTCAACTTTGTCTTATATAGCTATTTTAGCCCAAATACTCATCCCAAACATAAATTATAAATACACCCTATGAGGTTTGATTAAAATATGAATTATTCTTGTACTTCTGAAAATTATATTTCATATTCTAAAATTTCTAATTTCATAACAAATTCCTCTTTTATTAATAAATTATTCAGTCAATTAATAATTTTTAATGATGTTATAAATATGTTTTAATTAATAATGTAATTTTTTAAATTATATGAGATAATCTGTATTTTAAGTAAATCTCAAATGGTGTATTTGTAATTTATCCTACTATTAATGAAAAAAGACTTTAAACTATATTTTCACGTGGCTTTGATTTTTTTAATTTCATTCATAAATTTTTTAATTTGAGTTAAATTACTTCAAGTGGTGTTTGACAAGTGATTTTGGTGCTAAAATAGTCACAAAAAATAAAATAGGCTATTTTAGTCATAACAAACAAAACATCACATCCGATCCATAATCATTACACTCTTCTCTCACAAAAAAAGTCAAAAAAGTCAAAAAACTCTTCCCAAACCAAACTTTTTAGCCCAGGCTAAAATAGCCAAAAAAGTCAAAAAGCTAAAAAACCAACTCACTTCCCAAACGGAGGCTCAATTTCAAACCGTTGATTATTTTGGAAAGTGCTTAATAAACTAATTTTTTATTGATTTATTATGAAAAGACGAATAAAATGTAGAGATGTGATATGATTTACGAGAGTGTTTGACATAAGCTATATAAGTGAATAAGTGTACTTATTTGGGTCACATTATCTTTTTACTTTTCTGCATATCTTTTCGTAAAAAATTAAAAAGTATACTTATTTAGATCATCTCAAATACTCCTAAATAAACTAAAAAGTCAATAAACTGACTTATAAGCCACTTTCTAATAACAAAAATATTTTAAATTTTAAATATATATTTTGTGTCATTTTATATTTCCTAAAATTTTAATTTTGTGAAGTTAATTCCTTAATATTGTAAATTTATGTTCACCATGTTGATCAATGTTTTAGTACCAAACTAAATAATTAAAAACTTTAAAAAATTAAAATGACATGGATAAACATATTTTAGGGATCATATATGCATTTTATTGTTATTTCGTAAACTATTTAGCCGACAAGTTTGAAATTAGATCATTTTGACTCAAATTAAAATTTCTAATAATGAAATTGATAAAATTAAAACTTGAAATAGTAAAATGACTGTCACTATCCAAACCTGCCCCTATGGGTTTAGCACCGTTAGCGGCCAGTAATCCGAGATTACCGAAGGCCTGTTTAACAGAAATACAGTAATACAGAGTACAGGGGCTGGCGGAAGCCAATACAGTAAATAAACAATGTCCAATGAGCTGTGATAATGTCACGACCCAAACCCAACCCTAAGGGTTTAGCACCGTAACCGGCCAGTAATCCGAGATTACCGAAGGCCTGCTTAACAGTAGTACAATAAAACAGAGTTCAGGGTCCGGCGGAAGCCAATACAGTAAATAAATAATGTCCATTGAGCTGTGACAGTCTGTATGCCAAAAAGATTTTTCATGCATTCATACGTACAAACAGTACAGTCTATACAAAATTTACAGTCACACAGTACAGGGACCCAATCCCTTGATAACAGTACAGTTAGTAGCTGACAGTCTATACAGTAATCCAAACAGTATGGAGACAGACGGAGGAAAACAAAACACCCCAAAGCCATAGCATGGCAACTCGGAACCTCGCAGTGAGGCACAAAGGCTGGCTTGACAAAACTGGAGTCTAACCCACGCTCCTAGCTCCGATCTGGTGGCTGAGCACCTACATATATATATATATATATAAACAGTGAGCTAAAGCCCAGTGAATAACAGAATGCGTAAAGAGGTTAAGAATGAAATGTCCTTACAGTAATGAAAGCAGTTCATTAAACAATACTTCAGTCTTTCAGTCAGAACAGTTATTCAGTCATATGTGGTACATCCATTAGCATAGCAGTAAACAGTAGTCTTAAAGACCGAACAGTAATAATGGCCATCAGTCAGTAAACAGTAGTGGTTCCAACGAGGGAACCGATAGAGATCTCTGTAACAGTAACAGTAAACAGTAGGTGCTAAGGATGCCACAATACAATTCAGAATATAGGACATACATTCATTCAATTAACAATATTCAATCCGGAAACAGTACAGTTCAGTTGTTCAGAAAATAATCATCTTTGAACATATCTTTACACAATCGTTACTCACAGAGTTCTGGGCTACAGTATGCTAGAGCGTGCCTCCCCAGTCGCCAACCCTACACAATTAACAGATTGAACACACTAAGCTACACAGCTGGGAAAGATAATAACTTAATCCCTAATTTGCCTCAGTGTGTTCTACATCTATATCCTCAATAAGATGTCTTAAACTAGGCCTAAGAATGCCTAGAATGGGATGAGGATGCAAAGATGCACTTTTAAAAGCATTTTCAGAATTTTTAGAAAACAGAGTCCCGCTCGAGCGCAGTTTTCCTCGCTCGAGCGGTCATGCAACAAAGGTACACGCTCGAGCGTCAACTTTCCCGCTCGAGCGTACTGTAAAAGTACTGGATGGGTGAAATCTCCGCTCGACACCCGCTCGAGCTTGAGACACAAGACTCCGCTCGAGCGCCCAATCCTCCGCTCGAGCGGACTGTAAAACAGTGCAGAGAAATGCTGGATGCTCAGATTCCACGCTCGAGCGCCACTTTCCCCCCTCGAGCGGAAGTGCAAAATCTGGAAAACCCAAATTGCACCTCCAAGTTCAAACCAAGTTTCAAAGCACTCAAAACCGATCCTCTTGGGCTAATTTCTGGAAAAACACTTGTAAACACATGGAATAACATGATTCAAAGCTCAATTTTGAGAAACCAAAGCCCAAGGGTGTTTAATTCAAACCCAATTTCAAACCATTTTCATGAACAATATGAACATGCAAACATGCATGACTTCAAATCATTTTGAAGCTCCAATTAGATGCTCTAAGGAGCCAATTGATCCAAAAACAAGTTGAAAACATGGACCATTACAAAATTATGGACATGCATGCACCATTTTACCATGAAATCAACTCACAACTCAACAATTCAAACATGCATGCATGAAATGAGCTTCAATTCACCATTAATGAACCAATTCATGACTTAGCTCTACAATTAGACATGGGCCATGCAAGAATTAGCTCAAACACAAGAATGAGAAGATGAAATCCTTACCTAAGTCTTTGAATTAGAAGACTAGGAGCTCAAATATGTAATCTATACTTCAATTACTAAGCAATTCTTCAAGTTCCCAAGCAATTCAAGATGAACAATTCAATCTCTCACTCTCTCCCCCTCTTGGTCGACTATGGCAAGGAGAAAGGCTAAGCAATGTTTTGATCTAAGTGTATAAGTGTATACAAGGCTCAAATGTGTGTGAGTGAGATAGTGGCCACTAAGTGTGGCAAAAATGTAAATAAGCCTAACACTTGCAATTCATTGATATTTAATCTAATTTAATCATACCAAATCAGTTTTCAGATAATTATACCATAAAATCACATTAATTATGAGGATCATGAAACATTAATCAATTCCCAGTAGACATGAACAGATAGTTAAACAGTCAAACAGATAGAATACAAATTAACACACATACTCAGTCAATTCGATTCCAGTTTTCAGTTAGTCAGTTCAGTACTTTAATCAGGTCAGTTATCAGTCATAATCAGTTCGGTTTAACGGTAATCAGTGTTTATCGGTAAGCAGTGGTGAGGGTTATTACAGATAATCTATATGCAAAAAGACTTTTCATTCAAATATATACAGTCAGACAAAACAGTATGTACATATATGCAATCATTCAGTTCAGGGACCTAATCCCTGTTGAACAGTACAGTAAACAAAACGGTTACAGAGACAGAAGGGGGAACTAAAACACCCATAAGCCATAACTTGTCAGGCTCGGAACCTCGCATTGAGGCACATAGGTTGGCTCGACAAAACTGGAGTTTACCCCGACGCTCCTAGCTGCGGTCTGGTGCCTGTACACCTACATATATATATATAAGCAGTGAACTAAAGCCCAGTGAATAACACAATGCGTAAAGGGGTTAAGAATGAATGTCCTTACAGTAATGAAAACAGTTCATTAAATCAGTATTTCAGTCGTTCAGTCAGTACAGTCATATGTGGTACATCCATTAGCATAACAGTACAGTAAACAGTAGGTCTTAAAAGACTGAACAGTAAATGATAGCCATCAGTCAGTAACAGTAGTGGTTCCAACGAGGGAACCGACAGAGATCTCTGTAACAATAAATAGTAAATAGTAGTTGCTAAGGATGCCACAGTACAGTTCAGAATATAGGACATACATTCATTCAATCAACAGTATCAGTTCAGAAAGCAGTACAGTTCAATTGTTCAGAAGATAATCATTTTGAACATATCTTTACACAGTTGTTACTCACAGAGTTCTGGGCTACAGTAAAGCTAAAGCGCGTCCCCAGTCGCCAACCCTACACAGTTACAGATTGAACACACACTAAGCTACACAGTTGGGAAAATAATAACTTAATCCCTAATTTGCCTCGGTGTGTTTTACATCTATATCCTCGTTGAGATGTCTTAAACTAGGCCTAAGATGAGGATGAGATGAGGATGCAAAGATGCACTTGAAAAAGCATTTTCAGACTTTTCAAAAAACAAGGGTCACGCTCGAGCGTAGGTTACTCCGCTCGAGCGGACATGCAGACAATGGTTTCTGCTCAAGCGTAGACTTACCCGCTCGAGCATTCTGCAAAACAGTCAAAAGTGCTGGATAGGCGAAAATCACGCTCGATTGGGCGCTCGGCACCCGCTCGAGCATGAGACACAATGTCCTGCTCGAGCGTCAATTATTCCGCTCGAGCGGAGTTCAAAACAGAACAAAATGTTGGGAGCACGATTTCCACGCTCGAGCGCTAGTCACCCCGGTCGAGCGTGAGTCCAAATTCTAGAAATTCCAGATTTGAACCTCAAGCTCAAAACCAAGTTTAAAACCATAAATTCGATCCTCTTGGGCCAATTTTCCAGAAAACATGCCAAAACTCATTCTTTAACATGGTTCAAAGCTCAACTTACAAAATCAAAACCCAAGGGTGTTTCAAACAAACTCAATCTCAAACCACTTTTCAAGAATATGAAAAACATGCTAACATGCATGAATTTAAACCATTTCAAGCTTCAATTTCATGCGCTAACGAGCCAATTCTTTCAAAGACAAGGTGAAAACATGGTCTATTGTAAAATTATGAGCATGCATGTACAATTTCATGAAGGACAACTTCAAAACTTCAAAGTAAAGGCATGCATGCATGAACTAGGCTCTAATTCAACATCATGAGACCAAAATTTGACTTAATTCACTAGAGGCTCAAGAACCACGCATGAACAAGCTTAAATACAACAGGGAGAGGTTAAAATTCCTTACCTAAGTCTTGAATTAGAGGTATGGACGCTCAAGAAGGCAAATCTCTCACAATTTCTTCAAGATTCCAAGCAATTCAAGATGAATTCACTCTAACTCTCTATTCTCCATCTCTAGTCGGCTATACACTCAAGAATAATGGCTGAGAAAATGTTTGTAATGCAAGACTAAGTCTTAGACAAGGTTTGGTGTAGTGGCCCACTCAAATGGCAAGGTTGTAGTTAAGTCAAACTATGTAATTTCTCAATAATTAACCTAATTTAATCATGCCAAATCAGTTTTCAGATAAATATACCATAAAATCACATTAATTCTAAGGATCACAAATCATCAATCAATTTCGGATTTGGCCGCCGATAAGGCCTTCAATTCGTAATTTTTAAACATAAAAACACGAACAGATAATCAAATAACCAAACAGATAGAATTACAATTAAACAGGTATACTCAGTCAATTCAGTTTCAATTTTAGTCAGTCAGTTCAGTAGTTTATTCAGTTCACTTATCAGTCATAATTAGTTTCAGTTTAACGGTAATCAGTGGTTATTCGGTAAACAGTGACGAGGGTTGTTACAATGACACAAAAGGCATATATTTTAAAGATTATAAATATAATTTATCCTTAACAACAAGATAAATTTGGCCAAAAACTCCTATGCCTATCATATTTTCCTAGTAACAAAAGGAGGCAGCTGTTTTTAATGTATAAAATTCTTAAAAATAGATTTGTTATATAGCAAGAACACAAAACCACAATTACCACCACCGTGGCATGGTTGTTGATTTAATCTTGGACTCCGTTTGATTCAGTTTTTAAAATGAATTTCGAGTTTTGTGTTATATTTTTAAAGATAAATTTTTGGAATGAGTTTTGAAAATAATTTTTATTTTATTTTATTTTATAAGTTTTGAAACTAATTTTTAAATTGTATATTTTGAAAACTTGTTTACTTTTGAGTTTTGAAACTAATTTTTTAATTTAATTTATTTTTTTTGTAAAAAATATTTATTTATTTTTTTAATTTTTGAACAAAATAATTATTTTATTTTTAAAAAATTATTTCATTTTTTTAATATTTCCAATATTTATTTTTTTGATATTTAATTATGTTTATTTTAAAAAAATTTGGAATCATCCATATATATCTAAATCATAAAAAATTATTCGACAAATACTTAAAAAAAATAAAATATTTTTTCAAAAAAATAAAAAAATAAAAAAGAATTTTTTCAAAAATAAAAATAAAAATATTTTTTGAAAAAATATAATTTTTCAAAAAAATAATTTTAAACAACAAAATAAAAAATATATATTTTTTAAAAATTTTTTTATCAAAAAATAGAATTTTGAAAAGTTATTTGATTATGAATTTTTTGAAATAAATTTTTAAAACTTTATTTAGTTATAAATTTTAAAAAGAGTTTTAGCTTTGAAATTGTGATTTAAAAATTAACCAAACGTTACCTTGATTTCTTGCCATTGTTGTCATCAATTTCTTTGTTTGTCATCATCATCATGTGCAAGAGTCTCCACTGGAATCTTCTTGCACCGCCGGCATACTAAAGATTCCCAGAGTTTGGCATTTGGTTTGCAAGTTCTAACATTCGCTTGATCATCCAAAGTCCACATAAACACAACCTAAGAGTTTTTAGTTTAAGATCCTTTGGAATGATTTAAATAAACAAATTTTTAATTTTTTATAAAAGAAAAATACGCAGAAAAATATAAAAATGATGTGATTTAAATAACTACACTTATTTAATTCATGTCAAATGGTGTCTTAGTAATTTATAAGATAAAAAATATGTAACATTTTTATTTCCAGCATTTCACAGTGATTTTTCTTTTTTCATAAATAAATTTCAAGTCTTTAAAGTGAAATTTCATAAAAAAATCTCCATAATGAGTTAAAATTTCTCTAACAATATTTTTTGAGAGACCTTAAATAACAAGAAAAATATATATTAGACCTTTCCACTATCCAAAGTTGAAAAGGGATATTTCCTTAATCTTAAGAAAATTGGGTTATATCGTATACGTCAATTATGATATTTACGGTTTGACTATGATTCATTGAGATGTTACTTATGATATATTATGCCTCCGTTTGGGAGGTGGGTTGACTTTTTGGCTTTTTGACTTTTTTGGCTATTTTAACATGGGCTTAAAAGCTTAGTTTGGGAAGGGCTTTTTGGCTTTTTGACTTTTTGGCTTTTTTGAATTTTTTTGTGCGAGAAGAATGTAATGATTATGGGTTGAATGTGATGTTTTGTTTGTCATGGCTAAAATAGCCTATTTTATTTTTTGTGGCTAAAATAGTTAAAAAAGCCCAAACCATGGCTTCCCAAACGAAGCCTATGATTATTATTTTAGTTGTGATCGAAAAGATCTTTTGTTATACTTTATGTGATATTTGGTTATGACTTATTATTATTATTATTATTATTATTATTATTATTATTATTTATGATTGAAAATATTTTAATTACTACAAATGTCATAACTTACATATGGTACATATTTAAAGGAATATGTATAGTTCCATGACCTTACATAATATTGCGTTGTATCTGTTAGGAGGGGATAAACTCCCATCCATACCTCATCTCTTCATACCTCTCTATATTTTTCTTGTAGGTTTTTTTATCCAAATCCTATTTGAACCATCTATTTCGTAAGCTTCATAATAAATGTTATTTGTAAAAAATTAATTTCATCAAAAAATTATAAATATAAAAATAAATCGCATTTTTATTTTATAAAATAAATGATAAATATAATTAGATTTAAATCATTTATTTTATAAAATAAAATATAATTTTTTATTATGTTTAGTTGTCTGATAAAATTAATTTTTTTACATTAATGACATTCATGGAGAGACTTACAAGATAGATAATTTAAATCATTAGTACAAATTCAAAGTAAAATGTAATGAGTATAGAAAGGTATGAAAGAGAATTTATCCTATTAGAAGATAATTTTTCTTCAATTAGAACAATTTAAAATGGAAAGAGATTATTGGACCCAGTGAGCCTATTTTAATTAACCAATTCGATCCGGTTGAATCGATCTGGAGGGTTCGTAAAACACACGCACGGAAAGAGAAAATGGGCCTCCCCTAAATCACGAGCATTAGCTGTACAAGTCAAAACCTTTCTCCTTCCTTTTTTTAATTTTTTTTATTTATTAATTAAATTACAAATATACTTCTAAAATTTCTTAAAATATGAATTTCCTTTTATGATTTGAAAAATTATAAATATCTTATTATTAAAAAAATTTATTTTCATTAAAATATATTTTTAATATCACTAAAAATTATTAATTAACTTAATAATTTATTAATAAAAGAAATAATTTGTTATGTGATTATAGACTTGAATAAATAAAATAAAATTTTTAAAATTATGATAAATTATAAATATATTTTTTGAAATTTGTTTAAAATATGAATTGCCTATATGGTTTGAAAATTTACAATTCCTCCATTGTTATCTAAATTTTTAATTAAAATAAATTTATGACATTATTAAAAACTGTTAATTAATTCGATAAGTTATTAATAAAATAAGTTATTTGTTACGAAATTAAAATTTTCAAGAGATGAGATATAATTTTTAGAATTACAGAGATAATTTATATTTTAAACAAATCATAAAAAAAAATATTTATAATTTATTCTTAGAATTATAAATGACAATTCATATTTTAAATAAATATATTTATAATTTACCTTCTTTTTTTTTGAATTGTAGTACTCTTTCGTATTTCATCATCTTTGGAGTACTCTCTATCTCCTAGGTTGCGGTGTGTGCAGTACAAACAAATTAATGAACAAGGCTCACCCACCCACCCGCCCATGGCGGCCACGGCCGCTCCACTACCGACTCCTCCATTTCGCAATTTGTGTATTATATAATATTCGTTAGTTGGGAGATTAAGTTTATAAAACTCCATAAAAAATCTTGTTACATAAAATGTGATTTTATTTTTTTTTTGTAAAGTGAGAGATAAAATAATATTGTCATTTATAATCTTATGATATTAGATTTCAATATTGAGGGATGCACCAATAAATCCCAAATTAATAACTTATGCACTGTTTAGTCTTAAAAGTTTTCTTATAGACTGAAAGGTCCCATTACAATGTTAATAACATCAGATACAATGTTAATAATATCAGAGTCATGTTACAAACATTGGATTTCAAACATCTAATGTTCATCAAATTTCAATAATGTTTGAAAATATAGGATGAAAAACATCTAATATTCTTCAGATTTCAATAAATTTTGAAATTATAGAATGAAACATTAGATCATTTACATCATTCACATCACGTTGATGTAAAAATGGGACTAAATGGAGCATAAGAAAACTTTTAAGACTAAATGGTTCAACGTTTCAAAAATTAGGACTTATGGGTAAATTTTCCTTCAATGTTACCTCGCTATCAAATTACTAGTTCTCTCTTTGGATGAATTTCATAATTCTAATTAAAATCGATCAGTTTGGTACAATTAATCGATTTAAAACTTTTTTAATTTAAGCCATTTTTTGAAGCTATACTATAGTCACTAATAACTTATATAAAAATATTGAATTAGTCATTTCTCAAATACTTCAAATATATCTAATTCATCCATTTTGTAAATACTGTCTAATTTGTAGATTAATAAAGATACAAACAGTAAATAAATACTATAATTTCAAAAATAATGGATTAGAGTTAAAATTATATATAGTAAATATTTACTAACTTTTTATATGGATGATAATATTAATTAATTGAGATTAATAATTTATTATATTTGTTAATATCATTATATTATTATATTATTATATATATTATAAATACAATATATATTAAAGCAATTAGTTTTAATTTAAGTTGGTATACAAAGTGTTTGTATCCGTATTGAATCAAAAATTAAAAAATCAAACAAATAAATTTTTATTAAAAAATAGACTAAAGTATGACCTCTTTAATTCAGTTTAATCGATTTGATCCCATTTTTTTGATTTTTGTTAAGGTACTCCTTGGTACAACACACGAACAAAAAGAGAAAGCGGGACTCCACCAAGTAACGAGCATTGGCTGTACAAGTTATAACCTTTCTCTTCCTTTTTAAATTGGGAAATGTTATACAGTCTAAATAATCTATTAAATTTTTTATATAAGTGTGGGGTCTACACAAATTCATATATGTGTAGGTTCTACACCCATATGAGAGATTTGATAAAAAATTTGATAAATTATTTAGGTTTCTCAGCATCACTTTGAATAATATTACATGTACCAATTGGTACACTTTAGATGATGTAAGATAATTTAAGAGATTTTTTGTATTTATAATATGATTAATGAGTACGGTGGTGATACATGCACCAATTAGGGCTATTTTGGAAAGTGGATTAAAAGTCACTTCCTAACTTTTAACCACATCGCTCTCTCACAAAAAAGTCAAAAAATAGTTTTTAACCATCTTTCTAAAACACCCCTTAGTATACACATTAGTGTACCAACACTATTGACCACACTTATTAATTACATTATAAATACTAAAAACCTCTTAAATTATGTCACATCATCAATTGGTACATATATCGTTATTCTAATGAATGAGATCAATAATAATGTCATAACTAATATTAATATATTAGTTAGTACATTAATTTGTGCATGTAGCACCGCTGTTTTAATTTTTAGAGAAATTATAAAAACATATCTTACAGTGTGATCTTTATAATAAATTAAATTATAAAATTTTAATTTTATCAATTTAAATTATAAATTTTTGATTTATTTTTAATTTAAATTATTTATCTATTTTTCTTAATATTTATCTATTTTTCTTAAGAAAAATTACGAATAAATGATATTTTAGTCATTAAACTCAATGAAAAAGAGTATTTTAGACATTTTATGTATATTTATATTGAGTTTAATGACTAAAATATTCTTTTAATGTTGATTTTACATAACAAAAATATACCAATGATTTAGATTAAAAAACAAAATAAAATATTAGAGTTTAAATTGATAAAATTAAAAACTAAAGGTTTATTTTGTTACATAACTCAAACTTGGAGGTTTTTTTTTGTAATTGTGCCTTAAATTTTTTTTATAGATTAAACTACAACTCTCCTAAACTTTTTTAAAACATAAATTTTTATTTAATAGAATTAATAATTAAAAAATTCTTAATTATTCTCCTCTAAAATAATAAAATTATTTGAAATTTTAATTAAAATGTATTTATGAAATCATTAAAAATAGTTAATTAACCCTAAGGATTTGATGAATTGGTTAGGTAAATGTCCTGCATGATCAAGATCTTGGGTTCGAAACCTATACTAATCTCCTTATAACCCTGGACCGAAGTTAGGGGTGAAAGATAAGTTCTTCGACATCCTCTCCCGAGTTGATTTGTAGGGTAGGATTACAAATGAGTTCGGCCTTAAGAGCTTTCAGGTCATAAAATAATTATTATTAATAAAAGATAATATTTATTATGTCATTATAAGGTTAAGTTTGGCATATTTCAAATAATTCATCTTTTATCTTTTTTTCATCACATCATCTCTCTATTTTTCTGCACATCTTTTCGTAAAAAGATAAAAAATATACTTATTTAGGTCATCTCAAACTATCCCTAAATTTAAAAAGATAAAATATAATTTTTAAAATTATGAAAAGTAATTTATATTCTAACTTAGGAAAATTTTAGAGAGTACATTTTATAATTTACTAAATTTTATTTGAATTACGGTACTCTTTCCTATTTCAGCATCTTTTTGCGGTAAGGCCTCGTTTGGGAAGGCTCTGTTTTAGTCAAAAAATTATTAAATTAGTCAAAAAGTCAATAATTTATACAAAAAAGTCAAAGATTCTATTTTCTCTCTACTTTTTGTACATCTTTTCGTAATTAGTCAAAAAATCATCCCAAATATACTAATTTTTTTTAACTTATATTTTAACTAAACGAGGCCTTATCTTCCTCCTTTTTTGTGTAGTACAAAACAAACCAGTACAAACAAAAACATGAAGTACTCAGGCTGCGTGATCACCAACCATTGACCCACCAAACCCATCTTAAATACCCATTCATCCCCCAAGAAAAAATGTTCAAATCCACCAATGTCTCAATCCCTCCTCACCCTCTCCTCCCTACTCCTCCTCCTCCTCTCCGCTGCCGCCCATGGCGGCGACGGCGACTCCACCACCGACTCCCCTCCAAATCTGCGGTCCAGATCCCTGATCTTGGTGAAGATATGGTGCTTGATGCTCGTTTTCATCGGGACTTTTATTGGTGGAATTTCGCCCTATTTCATGAAATGGAATGAGGGGTTTTTGGTCCTCGGGACTCAATTCGCTGGCGGAGTGTTCTTGGGGACTGCAATGATGCATTTCTTGAGCGATTCGAATTCGACATTTGGGGATTTGACGAGTAAACCCTACCCGTTCGCTTTCATGTTGGCTTGTGCTGGCTATTTGCTCACCATGCTCGCTGATTCTCTGATTTCTTTCGTTTATGGGAGGCAGACAAATGGGTCAAACGGTGATGTCGAGCTTCAAGGTTTGTGCTTCATTCCTGTTCTTTTTTCCAGTCGGAAAGTTGGATTTTTTACAGCTTTCCAGGTGTTTTTGTAGGGTTTTAGGGGGAATTTGAATTTTACCCTTCTGTTTGGTTGCTGAGAAAACAGAGGAAAAGCAAAGACGAATAAGTGTTTTAAGTCTTGCGATTCTATTGAATGTTAGAAATTGACTAAAACGAACTGTGGTAGTAGTTGTGTTAGGTCCAGTTGAATGTGCTTCTCAGTTTCTCTTGGGGTGCGAAAGCATGGAGAATTTTAGAATTAATTTTCTTTGTATGTTTTCTCATCAACCAAACAAAACATATGGCTTTTACAGTTACAAAGCATAATATGCTCTGTTCCTATCCAAATAGGCAATTGATTGTTTTAAGAAGAGGTTAATTTGATTCTTTCTAGTTCATGATTTTCATGACTTGGGGTTGTTTTGGGAAGATGGTAAAAAGTGGTTTTTTTGGCTTTTAACTAAGCTTTTGGCTTTTTTAGACAAATGATTTGGGAAGTTGGTAAAAAGTGACTTGACTTTTTTGATTAATATTTGTTTATGATGTCAAATCATAATAAAATGACTAAACTATCCCTATTTATTTAAAATATTTACAATTGAATCTATGTAACACATTGTGACCCATGATGAGGGGTAAAAACCAACTTGCCAAATGAAAAAAAAAAGCCAAAAAAGCCAACTTTTGACTTTTGCTACTAACAAAAAAAAAGTGACTTTTAGCCAAGTTCCCAAAATAGCCCTTGGTTGGATAGCGTTTGGTAACGTTTACCTTTTTTTTTTTTTTTTTTTTTATGTTTACAAAAATTTTATAAATTAATTTTTATTTATTTATAAAAAAACATAAATTATAAACGGGTTTGGTTTGAATAAAATGTTTTAAAAAATTTAAAAATACAAACTAAAAAATATATTTGTTCAGGCTTCAAATATTTATATTTATTTTTATTATTTCTGACAATGAGATCACACGCATTATAATTGAAAAAAAATTAATTAAAAAAATAACTAAAAAAAAATTAATGGGGAAAAAAATTAATTGAAAAAAAGATTAATTAAAAAAAATATTTGAAAAAATAATTAATTGAAAAAAAAAATTAATTGAAAAAAAAATTATTTGAAAAAAAAATAATTGAAAACTGAAAACGTAAACTCATTTTTTGAGTTTACGTTTTTTCCTCAAATTTATAAATCGAGACAACCATTTATAAACCAAAAAAATTATCAAACAAGTTTTTATGACAATTTTTAAAATTTTTGTAAATATAAACTGAAAACGGAATAGTTACCAACCAGACCCTTAGCAATTCGTTTAAAAATTAGCATAAGAAGTGGTTAAGCCAATCCGTAAGGTTTCTTCCTTGAATTGAATAACCCCGGTTTTCTGCCGTCTCAATCGCTCGTCCTATTGAAATTCGTAGCAATCTTTGTTCTCGACTTGGTTGTCTTCAAGCTGTCTCTCTTCTAGCTGCCAGCTCAGCTGTCTGATGAGTGAATCATGCTATACGGCCATTTGTCTTTAAGCTTCTGGCCAGTTAAAAATAGCTGGATAGGCCTGGAATCAGCGTCGGTAATTGGCAATTTCTATGCAGTCTTGTCCTGTAGTGTAGATTCCTGGAATCTTCACTTGAACTTTTCAATTTCTTTTATGGGTGTTGGAGAAGCAATTTAATTTAACGCTCCACTTGTTTCGGTGAAAAACACTTTGCTAGAGAGAAGAGGAAACATTTTCTACAGAAAAAATATTTTCCGACAAATGTTTTTTGCGGATAACATTTTATTGTATTTAGTTGTGATCCTAAAGATGATGTGCTACTGGTTTGTGGTAGAAGTGTGTTGGTGTGGTTGTGGTGGTTTTGTCGTGGTGGTAATAGCGATAGTGATGGTGGTTGTGATGGCGGTGGTAGTAGCTGTGAGAATGAGAAAATGTTTTCCAGCTTGGAAAATGCATAATACATTTTCGAAAAAATGTTCGGTCGAAAAAAGGGTGAGCGTAAAGAAATACTTAACTAGTGGATGGGCTTTAATTCTTGATGAATATTGGTATGTACCTTATGGCTGTTTTGATGTTCAGAGTTGGTTAACAGTGTCATTGAATTGCTAAAATAGAAAGTCAAAACCATTCAGATGAATGATTTAGCTCAAAAAAGGATACAAGATTGTTCTATATTCTGAGTTAGTTATGTGTTTGATCCATGTTCTGTCTTTGGTACAGGTAACGGAAAAAGCAATGGCAATCGAATAACTTCACAATCACAATATCAGGTAAGGCATAGCAGAGAAGCCATGAGATAGTTCTTGCTTCACCAACTAATCCAAATTAGTTTCTGATTAAGTTTTACCGGTAATATTTGATAAGAACTCGTTATTTCATGGTTAATAGGTACATGACGGTACAGAGAATCACTTTGTGAAAGCCCCGCTCCCGACTGCCACATCAGTCGGGGACAGCATTTTGTTGATAGTTGCATTGTGTTTCCATTCGGTTTTTGAGGGCATTGCAATTGGAGTTGCAGAAACACAAGCCGACGCTTGGAGAGCTCTCTGGACGGTCAGTCTTCACAAGATATTCGCAGCCGTTGCAATGGGAATTGCTCTTCTCAGGATGATTCCAGACCGTCCCCTCTTGTCTTGTGCAGCCTATGCTTTTGCGTTCGCCATTTCAAGTCCAATCGGTGTGGCGATTGGAATCATAATAGACGCCACAACTCAGGGCACTGTGGCAGACTGGATTTATGCCATTTCAATGGGGCTGGCTTGTGGGGTCTTCATCTATGTGTCAATAAATCATTTGTTGTCAAAGGGTTATGTGGCTCTGAAGTCAGTGAAGGTTGACACACCACATTACAAGTTCTTGGCCGCCACGTTGGGCATCGGGGTGATTGCTGTTGTAATGATTTGGGACTGATTTGGGACACTTGATCAAAGCAGAGTGAAAACAGAAAATAAAAAAACGAAAACAGAACAGAAACTGAGTGAAATATAGCAGTGAATGTTGAGCAGAGCAGTATATAGAACACATGAGGAGATCAATATTACTATGGATGATCATTGTATGTAAATCTTTCCTTCAATGATTGCTCAATTTTTGTCATGAAATACTTGTAGAACACATTTGTAATTTTATTGCCTTGCTCTTGATTCCTCCATTCTCGTATTAGTTTCCTAGAAAAATTGATTGAAGGTTATTATGGCTCTCTGAAGAACATGACGTTCTGCTTTGTGAATAATTATGAAGAAAAATGCTTGCCAACTCTAATTTGACCTCCAATACACCTTTACTGACGTGGACAGACCCACTTGAATGAATAATTTCTCAATGATGTGATGTTTTGTCTTTCTTTTTTTTTTTTTCTTTTTTTTTTTTTCTTTTTTTGAACACATGATGTTTTGTCATTTTGTAGTTTCATTTTGAGAGAATTTATCGCACAGTGCTGCTTCTAAAAAGTTATTACAATTTCATTTAATAATTAATATTTATAATTTTTTTTACTTGTCTGTAATTATTTTTTTACATTTAACTGGAACTAAAATTTTCCCTTCATTTTGTAATTTGATGTAATGTTTTTGGCCCTGATGTATGTTATGGTATTATTATATATTTTGTAGTTAGAAAATTCTTAGATTAAAAAATGTGTACAATTACTTTTAAAATGGGTAATATTATCATAAAATGCGTAATTTATTTTTAAATCATAAATTGTTGTAATTTTTACTAAAAAAATATATAATATTTATCTCAAAAATACATAGCATTTATTATAAAAATATGTAACAATATTATATCGTACACACTTTTTAAAGGGTGTGTTTGTTTGGACGAATTAGATCAGGAGGGATTGTAATCTATTGGAATGTTAGTCTTGGAATACATTGTCCCCGGACTATTTGATTTGATTGAATTTGTATCTTATATTTGTTTAGTGATGGGATTAGATGAACTATTCTATTGAATTTTATATTTGTTTAGTCGTGGGATTAAATATTTGGATTTGACTATTTTATTGAATCCGATGTGTATCCTATTTTATTTAATTTTTTTAATAAAACTTTTTAAAAAATTAAATAAATAAAACATCAATAAAAATTATATAAATTTATTTTAATTTTTAGTTGAGATTTTAAATTTTATTTTAATTTGAACTCTTATATAAATTGAACTTTTAATTTTATTTTTAATTAAATATATTGAATAAATTGAACTTTTAAAGGAGGCTTATAATCCATTAGACTGTTAATTTAATTTAATTTTTAGTTGAGATTTTTAAATTTTGTTTTACTTTACTAAGTACTATTAAAAATAACATAATTATATAAATAAAAAATGAGGGCAAAAAATGTCATTTTAATCTTCCAATCTAGATGAGGATTTATCCTATCCTTTTTATCCCACACCCCTCCATGGGACAAAATAATCCACAAATAAGGGATTGATAGTATGGTTAGACTATTAGTCCAACTTATATTTTTTAAACTAAACATCGGATTATTACATGCAATGGACATGAAATCTTATCCCACACTCGAATCCTCCCAAACAAACACCCCCTAACATTACTCTATTTTGATTAATAGATTAGATCTAGGGACACATCCTTCGTCACATATAGTGAGAAAATTTATTAAAATTGATTCAATATTATATGTATGCTATTTTTTTCCAATTCAAATATCATAAATATCTATCAATAAATATATATAGTATTATTTTTTATTTATGAGATAAAATACGATGAGATTATTGATCACTGTGAGGGATAAAATTATACTACTCCTATAAGATATGAGATTATTAATAAGATTATGAGGGATAAAACTATACTATAAGATTAGATACGATGAGATTATTAATAAGATTGCGAGGATGAAATTATACAATGAGATTAGATGGAATAAAAATTTATGAGATAAAATATGATGAGATTATTGATAGGATTGAAAGGGATAAGTCATATATGAGATTAGATGGAACAAAAATTGGATTGGATATATGATAAGATCATATATAGAGGATTGTGAAAGATATGATTATAGATAGGATAAATAATTAGATAGAATGAATGGGATATATTTGGTTAGGATGAAATAAAAAGATATAATTATTTTTGAGTGTTGGATGAAAAAATTAATATTATGTATACTGCCTATGATATTATTTACTCCTCTCATTTTTATCTATTTATTTTTTCATACCAGTACTAAAATTATCCAAAGATATGGCTTGAATAAAAAAGAAGAGAACAATCTCAAGCATTGTATTATCCTACAAATACAAAGGCAATCACATTTAAACCAGAACAAGTGAAGCATTCTTTAGATGAGATGTTAAACCAAGTTTAAATTTAAATTATAAATGATAACAAAATTAGATCACTTTAACATTGCTTATACGTAAAATTATCCAAGGACGAAAATGAAAATTTTAAAGACAACCCAATCGGATATGGTTAAAATTGAAAATGGTATACAAGATGTAATAAAATATGTTTAAAATAAAACATATATAATTATATGAAACTATGTATTGAAATTGTAAATTTTTTTAGTATTGTTTGAAGATTAACCGATGAGCAATTGATACCGTAACCAAAATATAAATTATATATATTTATCAAATCAACAACATAATTGTATAAACTAATTATATTTAAACAATGAATTCTATTTAGAATATTTTATTTGTATATATTATTTTGTTATATAAACAAAACAAGTGTAAAGATTAAAATTAATTATATTGGGCATAAGTGACGTGCGTGAAATTTCAAGAGTGAAAATACACTGATATGGGAGTGTTTGGGAAAGGTTTTTTTTTTTTTTTTTTTTTTTGACTAAAATTTATAAAAATGACAAAATAGAGTAAAATAATTAATAACATAAAATATCACGTCAAATCCATAATCATTTCACTTTTTTCTCTCACAAATATCATATCCAACTATAAAAAAATTCAAATAACTTCTCAAACACAAAAAATTTAGCTTACTAAAATAGCCAAAAACTAAAATAACTTACTAAAATAATAACTTTCCAAACACCAAAGAGCATAAATTTTACGAACATAAAATTTTGCACCCTAATTAATCATAGGCCCCGTTTGTTTTCAAAGATAAAATGAAGAAAATTCATAGTGAAGGGATTGTTAGTGAGGAAACTAAATAAAATTATATTTGTTTTGATAATAGTTATTAGTGTAGGAATTGTTAAATTATTTTTATATAAAATAATAAAACAAATAAAAAAATATAAAAAATAAAATATTAATGTTTAAAAAAAAATTCCCAATGTGTAAAAAATAAAAGAATTTCTAATCCTCTCACTATTTTTCTAATACCACCTCCACCTCTTCCATACCAATTCTCCTTTCAACCTCCATCTTAATCTCTTTCCTAACTCAACAAACAAATATAATACTAAATAACCCCGTTAAGTAGAGAATCAAGGAGGGGATCCTTACTCCTATCCTAATCCCCTCATCCATTTCACCACAAAACAAACAGGCCATATAGCACATCCAGCACAATAATGCATTTACTAAAATAATGCGAACCAACGGCTGAAGCACGGCAAAGCTAAAGAAATCAGACAAAAATGCACTTGAAAAATTTTGAGAAATTGACATTTAACGAAATCGTGCAAGACATCTCACTGAAAAAATACAAAGCAACGAAGGAAAAAAAAAAACTAATTTCTAGAAGCTGCACATACTCAACTCGTAAAAGTAAATCAAATAATAATAATAATAATAATAATAATAAAGGGAATAAAAATGAAAATGATATCAACAGATGGGTTACCCATAAAAATAAAAATTGACATCATATCATTTATTTTCTGGGCAGTAACAGCATTCTACTGCCATTCATCAACTAACCAATTTCCAGAAAGAAAATGTTACTCTAACTAACAAATCTTATAAACATTTCTTAAAGCAATTAGAAAACGTGTTACATTAAAATGAAGAAGAAAAAGCACAGGATTGTAGTTCTTCAAACCTGTTCATGAGCAAAAGACATTATTTACCCAACTGATCATGTGCAATTCAAAATTAGTTCAGATTAATCGGCATATCTACTTGCAGCTTAATGAAGCCAAAATTTTGAGGAATGGTAGGTGGTGGCTTCTTATAAATGCAGCTGCAAAATATTCAGAATCAGTAGAGTCGACCTTATTTCAAGTAGATGCCGAGGAAAAAATGTTGCAACCAATGCTCTAAAAATTTGCATGAAAAACTTTCTCAAAACAAAATGACACAATAAGAGGCCCTGCCGTATCCCCAATAACACAGCCTGCAAAATTTACAAAATTAGAAATCAGTAAATTGTTTTAGACAATTCAACAAAAGTTTAAACTTTGTTGTTTCCCAGGCATTTTAATGCTCCTAGTTTGTTTTGGCAAAAACAAAATGTTTTCATATGTTTAGTTGCGACTTTGAAACTTATGTGCTAGCTCTGGTGTTAGTGATATGGGGTGGTAGAAGTGGTGGTGGTGGTGGCAACGGTGGGGGTGGTGATGTGGGTGGTGATAGTGTGGTGTCATTGACAAGACTTAATCTGCAAAATGTTTTCCACCTTTTAAAACTACAAAACAATTTCCACTCAAATAAGCTTGTTTTCCGTTGTACGGAATGTCAAAAAATGTTTTCAGTGAACTTGAGCTTCTTGTAAGGGTCCAGTGATGTGCTTACCAATCCATTGACCAATCAAAGGTCGAAAGAGGGATGCACCAATCCCTGCTCCAATAGACGCAAAAACCAGTGATGCACCACACCTGACAGTAGTACCATAAACTTTCTTCCCAAGAAGTTGAACCTGTTCTGCTCTATCAATTTGATCATCATCTTCTCGAGACATGTAAGAAAAGAACCGGTAAATATCAATGCCAACTTGGACAAGCCATGATGCTGCAACTCCAAGAAGATGCCCTGCTTATACATGATGACGGGTTATTGAACAATGAAGTTGAAACTCAACAAGCTTAACTGAATGAAGAAAAATGGAAATATATGTTTTGACCTCTGAAAGTTGTTTTGCTAACACTGACGAAGTAGACAAAAGTTGGCATCCCCCTTTCAGCCTTGCGCACCGCTGATTTGGGTATATCTGTAAAAAATTTATCATAAAAATTGGTAAGAAGCACACATGTAAAATTTGACAAATCATTTAAAGTAGCCACTTTTATAACTTACGCTCAATTTGTTTTAGCGGAAAACATTTTCTACTAGAAAACATTTTCTTATGTTTGGTTGCGTTCTTATGTAGTGGTGACAACGGGGTAAAGGAGGAGGAGGTGGTGGTGGTGGTGGTAGTGGTGATAAGGTGGAGGTGATAGTGGTGGTGGTGGTGGTGGTTGTGGTGGAGGTGATGGCGGCAACAACGGTCGTGCTGATGGCAATGTGGTGGCATTGGTAAAAGTTTAGTTCATAAAATGTTTTTTGCCTTTGAAAAGTAGAAAACATTTTTCATCCAAATAGGCTTGTTTTTCATTGACCATAGAAAACATTTTCCGTTGACTTTTATTTTCTGTTGTACCAAACACCATAAAATACGGAAACATTTCTGCCGAAACAAATGGAGCATTAATGGAAAAAGCAAATACCTTTAAGAAGTTTCCATGCCATCCTCTGTGAAACATAATGAACGGCAATTCTTTCCAGAACCCGTCTAGTAGTTGCAACAGTGGTCTAAGAGATGATACAAAATATAAATCAACGATTCTGCCGCTAAATTAGTAAATTCTTAAAAGATAAAGTTAAAATAACAAATAACAAAGCCACAAAGAACTTCCAAGCATGATTTTCCATAAAGCAATATAAAGAAGACAGTAGGGGAGTCTAATGTCTAACAGATATCCAAGTTTTATAATAAACGGGTTTGTTTTTAACAAGGCAACAGAATGAATTTCAAAAAATTGGATAAAATCCCACATACTCTGAGTCGATTGATGCAGTGATTGCCATCAAATAAGATCTTGTATGATCCTCACCCCAGAATTTACTTAACATAGAATTGCTCATTGGAGGGCTGAATGCAAAACTGATTTGGAGGCAGTAGTAAAGTGATTGATGGATAAAATGTTCATGGACTTTTATGTAATTTTTCAGTGCTATATGAAAACACCTAATCTGAGGACTCTTGGACCAAAGAATGATAAACAGCGGATAAGATCAAATACACTCTCTTCTCCTGTGTGCACTGCTTCATTACACGTCAATCTTCAATGATCACAAGGCTAAGGACCATTTATCTTTCCTGATACCAACTCTACTTTCTCTCGATAGATGCCCCCTTTTGAAGGTAAAACTTGACCCTGAGACGTCTGGAACAAAAATGGGAGAAATCGATTGAACTCACCTCACGAATAACTTGCTTCACTGATTTCTTGAAAGGAACAACCAAATCTACTTGGTGCTCTCCTGGATCATCCTGTAGGAAATCGTCGTCATCCTCTTCTATGTTTGAACGAGACTTCGAAAGAGACAAATAAGATGATAAGAAAGACCTCAATGATGCCAGTGCCAGAAACCTTAATCCAAAAGCTGAGAACAGAGGTTTTAGCTCAATTTTGTACTCTTTGGTACTGTAGTGTAGAGAATCATGCAGAAAAATATTTGCAGACGCGTTTCTTATGCTGGTAATGTAATCTTCGTCATTTAAAGCAGCACCAGCATCGCAATACACAATTGATCTTCCAGTATTTCTGTATCATGAATGCTGCAAGTCAATATATACGAACTAGAAACAAATGTACATGTAATATATGTGTATCATACTAAAAGAGAGACCAAAACTACTACACATATATCAAAACTAAATGTAACAAAAACCTTGATGCCTGATTAAAATAACAGGATATGTACATGCAAGGAATAGTAATTATTCATTTGCAGAGCAGAGTAACAGGTTTCCGTACCATAGATAGTGACAAAAATGCATAACGTGAAAATATAGACCAAATTACTCGCTCATAAACCAATGCTCTATTTCAAAAACTATCCATAATTTCAGACTATTACCAAGAATGCCATTTCAATTCTTACATCAAACAAATCAAGAATGAGCCACAAAAATTTAATTAGCATAAAGTTAAAAACATAGTATTAAAACAGAAAATTCATAAAGTGAACAAATTATATCCTCAACCAGAACTTTATTGATTGCATACTATAACAAATGAGATTTTGTTCTAGGATAAAGATATCTATGACAATTCTCTTAGATTTTGGCTGATCGGGAATTTTTGCAATACGGTTTTTAATTTTGTTGACTTCATAGGAAAGCTTATTTTTGTTCTAGTGAGTGCTCATTCTATACATCATGTTGTCACTGTTGCACTGTGACATGCTTTCTATAATACAAACTAATCATCAACATAAATAAACTAATAACTCCTTTATAAGTAACATCACTGTTTGATCAATCAAAACAACTTGCAGAAAAATGATAACGTCGCACATTTCCAATAGTATTGGATTTACTTAACAAAAAATACATCTTACGGAGTAGGCACCTAATACAATGGTTTATGCAAAAACCAATTGATTCAGTTGCCTCGCATATGTGATATATTAATGTTGGACTGTATCTATCTTTAAAAAAAAATTAAAAAAAATGTTGGGCTGTAATTTCACATTACTATGTTTGGTAACCTAGGAGAGTATCAGAGAAAAGAAAAGAAAGGTTGTGATTTATCTCCCTCTTGTTTGGATAAATAAGAGAAAACAGAAAAGATATTGATTTCTTTCTTATCTTGTCATATATAAATAATAATAACAATAATATTATTATTATCATATTACCAAAAGGGGGTTGGTCTCCTTATTTCTCCTATATCTAAAAAGCTAATTTTGGTATTATGACAAAATAATATTCAGTTGGTTTCATTTCTCTCCCAATCTCTCCACTTTTTCTCCCACATTTCTTCCCATTTCACTCCATTTCAGCAAATCCAAACAGGCTGGAATCAATGCGAAAATGCTTGATAATAACAAAACACAAATCTTTGCACCGATTAGGGCTTGTATTGATGATGCATTTGCGTATATATATACACACATACAAATAGAGAGAGGGGGAGTACCGGAAGAAAACCCTAGAGGCAAAAGGGGTTGCGGCGGCAACAGAAGCGGCGGCAGTGGAAGCAGCGAGAGAGGCTGAGAAGAAACCATAGGAATGTAGGGTTTGGCCACTCAAGCTTGGATTTTTCCTCAGTAGTTCCAATACTATACCTATTCCAGCCATTCTTCCAACTTTCAAGCTCCACTATTCAACACAAATCAAAGGTACATTGTAGAGTTCTTCTTCAGCATTTCGAACTTGTTCTCATGGCTTCCAAAATCGATCATCTATACTATTATATATGTGAGCACATGACTTGGTGTCTAATAGTGTGGTAGCTTCTCCTTCTGCCACGTGGCAAATTTTTCTATCCTAAAATAAAAAAATGTTATTCAAAGGCATGAGTAAGATTTGAACCCAAGACCTTGGGTTTCATTAAGAACACTCTTACCATTTAGACAATATATATATTATTGCATTAATTTCTTTAGTATTTGTTTTTATGCTTATTTATCTGAATTGCACATGCATCGCATGTGCCACACCACTAGTGTATATATATATCTGAGCGTAGAGAGAGAGAGAGAGAGAGATGATGATGATGATGACAGGACGATGATGGACTAATCGTTTTCTTTCAAATTGCTGAGGAATGACTTGTAGGGCTGCATGTTTAGCCCCATGGGCCTTCACTAATTTGAGCCTGTCTCGAGGCTTACTTGGATTGGGCTGCATAAGCCCAACTATGTACTCATTATTATGGAAAATGATCCATCCCCATAAAAATCTTCCCCAAAAAACACCCTTTCATACCGATAAGATTTTAACACTACTACAAAATAAATATGTGAATAGACTCTTATTGATTAGAATTTATGAAAAAATGTTTTTGTAAGAGAATTTTTATAGGGATGTAATATGATTGTATTATTTCTCTTTTTTTTAACCAGTGCTTTTATTTTTTTAATCAAACAGAAATAATTGTAAATTTTTTAAATTTGAAAAAATAAAAAATAAATTTATTTTAAATTTTCAAAGAGATAAATAAATAAAGAAAAATTAAAAATTAAAAACATTACCAAGTTTCATGTAAGGATGAATTCATGGTATCCCTACTTTAAGGCCCCGTTTGTTTTGTTGGATATAAAATGGAGGATATAATATGATGTAGGATTTAGTCAGGATATATAATGAATAGGATATAAGTATTGGATAGCATATCCCTCAAGTCATGTTTGTTGACTTGATATATAAGATTGGATATATGTTATGCATGTTTGTTTTACAAAATATATTATGGGATATAACAAGTAATTTCCAAGATTGCCCTCACAATATTAAATTAAATTAAATTAAATAATATTATATTATATTAAATTCAAAATTTGTATTAAATTAAATTCAATAATATTAAATTAAATTAAATTAAATAATATTATATTATATTAAATTCAAAATTTGTATTAAATTAAATAATATTATATTAAATTAAATTAAATTCAATAATATTTATATTAAATTAAATTCAATAATTATATTATATTAAATTAAATTAAATAATATTATATTATATTAAATTCAATTCAATAATATTACATTAAATCAAATTAAATTCAATAATATTATATTATATTAAATTCAAAATTTGTATTAAATTATATTATATTAAATTAAATTAATTTAAATAATATTATATTATATTATATTATATTCAATAATATTTATATTATATTAAATTCAATAATATTAAATTAAATTCAATAATTATATTATATTAAATTCAAAAAAATATATTAAATTATATTATGTTAGATAGACAAAAGGGTAAATTGGACTTTTTACATCATATCCCAACCAAGGGGATATGATATAATGGGGGGGTGGTATTGTATATCCTCCACTTTTGGGGGATATACAATCCCACCGGATATTATATCCCCTTCAAAAAAAAATTGCAAACATGGGATATATGGACCCCACCGGATATAATATCCAATCCCAATCTTCATATCCTCCCATCAAACAAGGCCTAAGCATTTTTAGTCCTATGATTAAAAATATAGAAACAATATGAAATTTAAAATAAATTATAAATATATTTTTTCAAAATTATTAAAAATATAAATCTCCTCCTCAAGAAATTACATTTCACTCATTGAGATTTTTAATTACACAACAAATGGTCTACATTGGATTAACACTATTGTTGTTATCATTATAAATTTGGTTTCTCTCAAATTATTTAAGATAGATTTCGGTGAATCTTTCACTTTTTAGAATTCGATGATTAGAATATTCAAGCAAAAAATAAACATAATTGGACATCGATAGTTATGCTCGATATTTTATTTGTTTTAAAAACTAGATGACAAATATAATTTCAATAATAGCTATTCATTTTTTACGATACAAATTTTATTCAAACATATAATTATCAATATTTGATAATCTTAATTTTTTATATAAATATTCGATTAAATGAATTCTAAAAAGTGAACAATTTAAATTACCGAAATCAATTATAAAATGAGCCTAACAAGTCTGAAAATTTTCTGAAGTTGAGATGACCAACTTAAAAAAAGTCAAACCATATTATTATCTACAAATATTTAGGTTTCGATTAGAATGTGGGTTGACTTTTTGATTGTTTTTAGCTTGAGACTAAAAAGTCTCGTTTGAGATTATTTTTTTTATTTTTTATTTTTTGTCTTTTGTGAGGCTTCATTTGGCATCATAGATTGGGACTAAAATAGTTACAAAATGACAAAATAAGTTAAAAAATCAATAAGATAAAATATCACATCTAAGCCATAATCATTCTAATTTTTCTCTTGCAAAAGTTTAAAAAAAAAAAGGCAAAAAACCCATCTCAAATGAGATTTTTTAGCCCAAGCTAAGGTCTCGTTTGGGAACATACTATTTTAGTAACTTTTTGTTTTTTTTACGAAAATATGTACAGAAAAGTAGAGACAATGATGTGACAACTTATAGTTATTTTTTTGTTAAAATATATAGTTGATAAACGAGGCCTAAAATAGTCAAAAAGCCAACTCACTTTCCAAACGAAGGATGAGAGAAAAAATGAAATAATTATAAATTAAATGTGATATTTTATCTTATTAATTTTTTAGCATGTTTTATCCTTTATTTTAGCCCCATAACCTTATGCCAAACAAAGGCTTAGGCCACGTTTGTTTGGCGAATTAGGTTTGATGGCATTGTTAGTGAGAGGATAGTTAGCGAAAAGATTATTAATGTGAAGCCCCTGAAAACGTATTCATTTAAAAAATAATAATAATGTTTAAATTATTGCTTAAAGCCCTCAGTTACTAGAATTATTTCGAATCTTGTCGATTAGCATTTTTTTTTATCGAAGCAGGAATATTCTAACTTGACCATTCAATTTTCCAAATAATGGTCCATTCAATTCCAACTAGTATCCATTCATTTTCCAACTAGTGGTCCATTAAATTTTTCAAATAATGGTCCATTCAATTCTAACTAGTGGGCTTTAATGACAAGTAAATCCTAACTTGTCCTTTCAATTCCAACTAGTGGGCTTTGATGCCATGTTTGTAACAACCCATATTCATGTCATAGTCATGTTCATGTGCATTTACATAACTTTGTCTTGTTAAGTTTGCATTCATGAATCTTGTCTTGTTTTGCTTAAGTATTGCTTGCATGCTTTGTTCCTTCCCTGCTATGTCAAGCCTAGGTCATGCCAAGCCTAGGTCATGTTAAGCCTAGGTCATGCCAAGCCTAGGTCATGCCAAGCCTAGGTCACACCTTTGAACCTCTTACCCCTAGGACCATCTTGGAACCACTTTGGTTGACCTCCATTATCACCTAGGCATACTGGCTGAGATGACATCATCTAAGCCGAGGTGTGCATCACCTAGGCCGAGATGTGCATCATCTAGGCCGAGATGTTATCATCTAGGCGTCCTAAATCCTTGCACCTAGTGATCTTGTTCCGGGACTGGAATGACCTAGACCGAGGTGTGACACAGCTTGGCCAAGTGTTATCCTTCCTAGCCGAGATCATTGAGACCTTACTTGCTGAAACCTATGTCCTTAGCCGAGATCATTACTTGCCAGAGTGCCCATGTCATCTAGCTTGCTGTACACACTTTGTCTTACACATGTCTTGTCTTTCTATCACCTTTTGAGGAGAACCAACTCGGTAGTGCACGTGTCCCAGCAGAGAGTTAAATCAGCCGATAAAGAGAGAAAACCTATCATTTCTATATCTTTGTTCTAGGTAGAGAGAGAAACTCTAGGAAGAGGAAGAGGAGTTCTCGAGAGAGGAGTAGATTTCCAAGCTTGATCCCTAAAGATCGAACTGTTAGATTCGTGTTTTAAGGTTAGATTCGTGATCTACTCTTGTTATTCTTTATGTTGATCTAATCGCATTGCATGATCTAGTATGTTTCTTGAACCATGCATTGCTTTGAAGTTCGGTTTTAGAAAGAAAAAGTGATATTCATGTGTTCTTGAAGAAAACTATGTTTTGATCCGAAAGTTTGTATCAAGATGCATGTTTTCGTGTTTGTTTTCATATGATCTTCAAGTATGGGTACCACGGTCCATGTTTTCGAACTCATAGCATGAAACCTCAGATTTTGTAATAACAAGTTATGATTTTAACATTCATGTTCTTCATGTTCTTTATGTCCTTCAAAGAGGAAACCCAAATTTCCAAACCTTATTTCCCTAGGTGTGATCACCGAGACCACTATTGCCTAGATCTCACACATAGGCCAAGCATCATATCTCACCTTGGCCTACCTTGCACGATCACTTGTACCTTAGTCTATCTTGCATGCACACCTAGGCTAACCACTGTGTAACGCCCTCAAAATAACAACATTAAACCCATCAGATAAGACATACATTTACATATAAACTAACAACATTCTTTTATTCATTAGAGTTCCATTACATAGGTATTACATGTTAACATCAAAACAAAATGCCCTACGGGCTTACAGCTTTCCAAGTTAATACTTGGTTACATCAAAAGAGTACTAACTCGTTTACACATTAAGCCCTTGGCTTGAAGTTACATGTAATACATCAAAAGTTAAGCGACAAAAATATGTCCGCCTCTAGCCTCCCAGCTATGTCCTTGGAGGTGGCATGCTACCTGCACCTGAAAATGATATTCCCATATAGGGTGAGCCACAGCCCAGTAGAAATACACTAAACCAACCATGAACAATGACTAAAATATTAGCAATTGATAGATGGCCAACACTGATACAATCACATAAATCACATATTTATGTCATACGACTTATGAGTCCGAGTTTCCTTTCATTTTCCCTTTTTCAACGGATAGGCATATAAGCACTAACCACATTCTCGACAGATATGTATAACAACAATATCCACATTTTCAGATAAGCAAATAGGCTATATCCACATTCTACAACAGATATATATAACCACAATATCCACAGATAAGCATAAAAGCTATATCCACACATCACAAAGACAAGCTTATAAGCTCTATCTTCACTTCTCTAGACAAGCATATGAGCTGTGTCTACGGAGTTCATCCCCTATCTTCTCCCAACACTATCCGGTTTAGAGGTACATCCCCTATCTTCCCCTAAACCACGGAGTACATCCCCCATCTCCTCCTCTACACATAATGTATACAAACACATTGGTTCTATATACAATCACCCAATGCATACAGTTAATGTATTCTATCAACCGTCAAGTTCCATGACACATTTCTTTGATTAGTTTCAGTTTGCCTAATCATCATGCATTGTCTACAACAATCACGACTATCCTCCACCGATAGCCCAAAGCAGTTATTTCTAAACAGAAAATAAATGCACAATGGATATTCAATCAACATTTCATTTCCTCATTCTTCTCAATTAATTATCCCAATTAATTAAACAATGTAATTAGGTCAAATCCCATAATTAACATTTCAACCCTTAGGTCCCATTTTCATTAATGATTCAACATTTATTCCAATTCTCTATTCCAAACATGCATTCAGGTTTATTATGAATAAAACCCCAACTTTTGTAAAATTACACAAAAGCCCCCAAACTTTCACAAAATTACCAAACCAACACCAACATCTCAAAATACCAAAATTTAAAGACAAAATCCATAGAGAGGAGTAGGATATCCCTACCTCGAAGTTTGAGCCAAAAAGGAGATGAAGACTCGAAGACCAACGTGCTCCAAATCCAAACTTTTTCAGATTAAAACAAAGCTCTCAACACCCTCTATCTTTTTAACAAAGGCCCTAGGTTAGATTCACACTCTAGGGAGATCAATTCTTAGAGAGAGTGTAAGTTTAGAGAGAGAGTGTGTCGGATCAAGGGTTTGATCAAAAAGAAAAGGTGAAAAAGTGATGTTTAAACGCTACTGTCCGCTGATATAAAACACTCTCGCTCGAGTGAAGACTTGGTCGCTCGAGCGACCAGACACAGAAACTCTCGCTCGAGCCAAGGAAGTTCTCGATCGAGCGAAGAAAAACCCAGACCGCTCGAGCGAAGGAAGCTCGCTCGAGCCAAGAAAGGCAACTCTCAGGTCCAGAACCAGACGCAACACTTGCTCGAGCGAAGCCATCCTGGCTCGACCCACCAGACACGAACCTCACTCTCGCTCGAGCGACCAACGCCTCGCTCGAGCGAAGGTTCAAAAATCTGGGCAGCAACACTAGGCTTCCAAACACAACCAACCTATAACAAACCTGCCCAACACATCCTATAACTCAATATACAAAGTAGAAAGGATGCAAACAAGATAATAAACAACTACCAACATCCACGGACACATGTCCGGATCATTGTACAACAAGGGTAAACCCGGGATCGCTATACACTGCATCTTCTAGGCCGAGATGTTCATCATCTAGGCCGACCATGGTACACCCTTGCCGGCATCTTGTAACACCTCGGCAGAGAGCTACACACCGAAGCCTAGGTAACCACACCTCAGCCAAGAGGTGTGGGACCTCGGCCAAGACCTCCTGAGTTCACCCAGCTAGGTCATTTTAGCCTAGATCATCTCTGTGCATCCATTCCAGGACCTGGTTGGTACCCAGCATGTTTTCCCTAGAAGAACCCAACATGTTTTCCCTAGAAGAATCCAGCATGTTTTCCCTATATCATATGCATTCATGTAAAGCTTGTTTTAAGAATGCATTTCATATCCATCTTTGAGCATCTCTTCTTGTCTTCTTGAAGTGCATTTAGTAGACTTTGCCATGTGTTTGTAGGACTTGGACCTTTGCTTTGATCCCGACGTCCCAAGAACTATGTGAGTGGTATTTTTAATAAAGTTATGTTATCATGTTTTGATAAGCTTTGCTTTGCCTTGTTTTGAAAAGTATTTGATCAAGCATGAATGATTATCCCTATTTTGTATATCAAGTATTATCTTGTTTTGATGACGTTCTTGGAAAAGTTCTTAGTGCCAGGGGACTATAATGCAACTGCACCCTTGTCTTGAAAGTCCTTAGTGCCAGGGGACTATAATGCAACTGCACCCTTGTTTTGCCACTGACGATCTATGAACGGGTGGGTTTGTTTTGTCAGGAATGTCATCACTCCATGTATTATGTACATATTATTAAACATCCCAAGAAGATTTGAAAGACCAAGATTTGATTGATGAACTTGATTCATCCCATGTTTTGAACAAGCTATGCTATATGTATTGTTTTGACAAGGACCTCGGGAATCATTCATTTAACCCCTTTATTACTTATACCATTTACTGAGTATCCAAGCTCACCCTCTCCTTATATATATATGTAGGTAACAAGCATGAAGGCGGTGACGCCGAGATGTGTTACTTGCAAGATGATGTTTGATCCATGTTATGTCGGCATCTTGAAGATTATGCTTCTTGACTTTATATTTCATGTATTTTGAATGTGTCGGCTCGAGAAGCCTTTTATCAAGATGTAATATGTATTTTATTTTGCTTATGTTCAAGTTGTAAATCTATGTAAAGATGTATGCCATTTCATTTGACTTATGCACAACTCTTATGGACTAATTAAATTTGTATATATTGCTTCCGCACATGTTAGCCCTATATGTAATACTCTGATTGTGTGTGAATTTTGAAAGTTGGCCTTCGGTAATCTCGGATTACTGGCTATCACGGCACCGTTCTACTAGGGGCGGAATGGGGTCCTGACAATGTTACACCAAATTTGCCTATAAATATCACCACTCCCTAGGATGGCAAACACTAGCAACACTCTCTCACACACACATTTGACTAAAGGAGATGAAGGAGAACAAGAGAGAAATCTTTAGAGGAAGATGAAGGGAGAAGAGAGCCATATTGTTCAACGATTAGCAAGTAAGCCACAACACAACCTTCTCTTTCATTTTTCCTTTTTCAAATACATGTTTTTAAGGGTTCTAAATAATATTTTCAGATGTGTTATTGATGAGTTACTTGTGTTAAGAATGATAAAAGTTAAACCATGACTTTCTCTCTCTTGTGGTTTTTCTCATTTTGGTACAAAACTATCATACTCATACCAATCTCCCAAACTTTCCAAAGGCACACATCCAAGCAAATTTTTTGGGTTAATATATGTTAGTTAGCATGGTTTCATCACAAAAGAAAAAAAAATTTCCTTAATGGATCCCTTTTCTCACAAATCTTCTTATTTCGAGTATGGTGCCTTAGAATCTGTTGCGCAGCCAACTTTCAAAAATTCTAGAGAAATGTATAAAATTATTCTGGACCTCTATCTTATGTCAAAATCTTCCTTAAGGAGTTAGTTTTCCACTAAAATTGGTTTCATGGAAAAACAGTGAGCGGTTTGCAAGAAAATCAAATTTTCGTAACAGTCGACGAACTGGACAGCGCTGGAGTGTCTTCTAAATAACTTAAAATCTATAAAAGCTATTCCATTTCTGAAATATGTTCCGGAAAGTAGATTAAATTCTCTACGAACCATAGGAAGGCTAAGTCTGGTAAAAAAATTCTAAAATAGCCTTTTCATTCTAATCTTTATATGATATTGAATCTGGGAATTTTGTTGAGCATGGATGTTTTAAGCGCTTGTGTTCATGAAAATGTTTATTAGCTTATGATCATATCTCGGCATGATATTATATGTGTTATGGTTATGTTCTTTATCTTCTTCATTTTAATGATACATGCTTATGTGGATATTTTGATCTTGTTAAGTTAGTCTAACCTTGATTTTAAACATATAACTCAACGGAAAACTTTACTGGGGTGGTATTGGGTTTTCGGTCCTTTGAAACAATGGAAGATGAGAAAATGTGATGTATGGATTCTTGGGATGCGTTCCCTATTTGGAAGTCAGAGTCTTGCGCAAGCGGTTTTCGGAACCCTTGAACGGAGCGGTTGTATTCGGACCCTAGGTGGTTTGGTGTGAGGAGGGATTTGGCAAGGCCCTATCTTACCGTCTCTTTTGAGGCCCTGCGGTTGGCGCTATGCGGTATATAACCGTTGGTAGGCATCCGAGGTTAGTTCTGCAACAAAGCAACAAAAGAGGGGGCATACCGAATAATCCGCGTCCGATTCTTGTGGTTGGGAGGACGAAATCTCTTTGGGGGATTTTTAGTTTACTAACATCTAATTTGTAACCATTTATTTATTTATTTGTATATCATGTTTTACTACTTGATGTTATATTTGTGATTGTGTATTGGACTCGGGAAAAAATGATGGGATATGTATGTGTTTACTGGGCATTCAAAGCTCACGGCGTGTTATGCCAGGTGCCGAAAAGGAACATATAGCTGGAGACGACGAGCCTGAAACCTTCAAAGACCTTTGGCTATCTTAGTAAAGTTAAAAATTTCTCTTTTAATATTTTTGTAAGACTCGTACAAAAATTTAAATTTTCTTTTTGGGATATAATGTAATGGAACAAGCTTTTGCAATTAAGGATATTTGTGATTGTTATGTATTTATATTCAATATAATCAGAGGTATACACGTTATCGTTGCTTATGAGACCTTGTCTCAATACCTGTTAGGATCTATCAAAAGGGTAGTACGTTGCCTAAGAAAGCCAGACTTAGAAGGGAGACCAATTTGACTCCTTCGGTGATTTGGGATTTTACGTGGTTATTGACCATAGGACTCAACAGTGACTCTCCATTGCCTACAACCAATAGTGTAGAATCGGGGCGTCAGAGTTAATGTGGAGATTGCAAGTGAGGGGATTAAAGGCTTCGTTTGGGAAGTGGATTGGCTTTTTTGACTATTTTGGCCTAGGCCTAAAAAGCCTGGTTTGGGAAAGACTTTTGTTTTTTTTGGCTTTTTTGACTTTTTTATGAGAGAAAAAATATAATAATTATGAGTTTGATGTGATGTTTTGTTTTATTGGGCTAAAAAATCTATTTTGTTTTTTGTGATTATTTTAGCCAAAAAAGCCTCAAAAACCACTTCCCAAACAAAGGCTAAGTAAAAGAGTTTGTTTTGATAATAGAATGGGAGATAGTTAATGATGAGATTGTTAAATTATTTTTATATAAAATAAATAAATAAATTATTTTATATTAAAAAAATTAAAACAAATAGGTGCACTTGGTATAAAAAAAATATATATATTTATTTTTATATAAAATAGCTCAATCCCCTCACTATGTTCTTAATCCCACTCAAAACTCAGTCAAGCTAATCCCCCTATTGAGAGGGATTATTAAGCCCATTGGATTATCAATTCGCGCCCAATTTCACTACCAAACATGTTATGAATAAGACTCATAGTCATGGTAGTCCAATCTGACCACTCAAATTACGAAACAAACATGGCCCTAATGTTATCGACGAGGACTGTAAAATATTATGGTGATCCAGGGATAATGGTTTGGTAGTGGATAAATGCAAATAGAGATATTATAATAAGGGTAAATTACATTGACATCCTTTGAGATTTATCTTTATTATAATTCCTCTCTCATTTTTTGGAAATTACATCTCTTTCCCTGAGGTTTAAAATTTCATTATAGATTGCTCCCTCCAGCAATTTAATTCTTTTAAATACTAATTTTACCCTTACTGGGTAAATTACATTGACACTTCTCACATTTTAGAAATTACAATCCCTTCCTCAAGGTTTAAAGTAGCATTACCAATTGCGACATTGGTTAGTATTAGTTGAAAAAAAATATATATTGAAAAAAAATTGTGTTAGTCAAAATTTTAAATTTATTTTTAAAAATCAACGTAAACTCATTTTTTGAATTTATGTTTTTTTCTCAAATTTACAAACTGAGATAACCATTTATAAACAAAAAAATTATCAAACAAGTTTTTATGACAGTTTTTAAAATTTTTGTAAATATAAATTGAAAACTGAAAACGAAATGGTTACCAAACAGGACTCAGATAGTAAAAATATCGTAAAATTAACAAATAATTAAATAAGTTACCAACGTAAGAAATGACGTATTAAAAGATTCTTAGGCTATTATGATTTGATTTTAGAAATAAAAAATAATTATCATTTTTATATAATTTTTATATTTAATAAATATAAACCTCAAGAGAGTGTTAGTGTAATTTTTATCTTACGTTGGTTTTTAAATAGAAATTTAAAAATTTGACTAACAAATTTTTTTTTCAAATATTTTTTTTCCCAATTAATTTTTTTTTTCAATGAATTTTTTTTTCCAACTAATACTAACCAATGGAGCAATTGGTAATGCTACTTTAAACCTTGTGAAGAGGATTGTAATTTCTAAAATGTGAGGGGTGTCAATGAATTTACCCAGTGAGGGCAAAATTGGTATTTAAAAAAATTGAATTGCTGGCGGGGACAATCTGTAATGAAACTTTAAACCTCAGAAAGGGGATGTAATTTTTAAAAGGTGAGGAGAGAAACTGTAATAAACATAAACTTCGAGGGGTGCCAATGTAATTTACCCTTATAATAGTTTTAAAGATAAATTATACTAACACTCCTGAGATTTCTATTTAAAATAAATTTCTCTCACGTTTGAAAAATTACATACTTTTTTATCAGACTAAAATGACATATTTATCATTTCACATCCATACATAAAATAATAAAATAATACTGATATTTTGTTCATGCTATTTTAAAAGAAATTACAATCATTTTTCTTTAGTTTAACTTACACAAAAAATTATTATTTTTTATTTTTACTGATTTTTTTAATATTTAAGTATTTTTATTTTTATTTTTTAGATATACCCATTCTAGATATATTTAAGAAGTATAATATTTGGTGATTTTTTTTTAAATTCACCAAATATAAAAAAATATAAAAATTTAATAATACTGTAATAAATGTGGGTGAATAGACGAGAAAGAAAAATGACGGTGGAAAGAAAAAAAAACTATATTCATATATAAGAATTTATTCAAAAAAATATCATAAAAATGTTATGACAGTGATATTGTTGTAAATATAAATTATGTTTATGTGTGTTTTGTTTTAAAGTAAAAGGTCACCATTAAGCTATATCATTGTATTTGAAATTTTTATATATATTTGTATATTATCATTCAATAAGAATATGTTCATGTAGAATTTAATGATAAAAAATTGTAGAATATAATCATGATGATAGGAAGAAGAAATAATAGGAAAAATGACAAAATGGTCATTTAAAAAAATTTAGGGTATGACATCAGCAATCCAAGAGTAATTTGTAATGACATTAGAAATCTTAGGGAGAAAAATGTAATCTTTTAAAATGTAATGAAAGATTCTGTATTAAATAGAAATTTTAGGAGGTGTCAGTGTAATTTACTCTAATTTTAATTTGATATTATAGAGTATTTGGATTTTTTTTTTCTTTTTAGTTTAGTTGTAAATTTTTTTTTGACAAGTGATATTTGTAGTTTTCAAAATGTGAGTGAAAATTTTATAAGTGTATGAGTAATTTATCATAAAATATATAAATATTTTATTTATTATTATTATTATTTTATTTTTGAAAACATAAAAATAGAAAATGGAAAAAATAAAACAAATTAAAAAACACAAAGGATATTGAAAACTCAATATTCGAGAATTTCCCCTGTGCGATTCGGTTTACCACATTTTCTCTACCGTCACCAGCTCTCTGTCTCTCTCTCTCTCTCTCTCTCTCTCTCTCTCCCCCTCTCTTTCTCCAGCAGCAGCTTATGGGATGTGAAGTTCCAATACCCTGCAAACTCTCAAGCACACACTGTTTATGGCTTCTTTGAGGTACCCATCTTCTCATTCTCTCTCCTAATATTCTCTCTCCTCTCAATCTCCCACAGCTCAAACCACAATCAAATCCTTCTCTTCTTGCCTCTTTCCAATCTGATCAGGTCTTTCTTTGAACTTCTCACCCTCAAATCTCTGTTCTGAGGCCCATCTTTGCTGTTGTAGAAGTAGATGTCCCTTTCAATTTCTTGATGATTGAAAAAAAAAAAAAAAAAAAAACCCCCCCCCCCCCTCAAAAATCTCATCTTTATGTTTCTTTGATTTGGATTTTATAGTCAAAGCCCATTTCTTTTGACTGGGGTTTCTGATCTTCTTTCAGATCTCCTAAACCATAGTTTTTCTTGGGTTTTACTCAGTTTCTTGAACTACAAAGTTCTTGTTTGCTACTCTTTTTATTTGAGAAGGGAATTTTGGAGGTTTCTAGGGTTAATCAAATCACAACATTGAACTATTGAAAGATTGTGTTTTTTTGTAAGAAGTTTCCCAAGATTGCAGCTTAATTGAACTCAGTTTCCTTTAAATACCCTATTCTTTTAGTTTGAGCTGGGAATTTTGGAGGTTTCTAAGGTTAAATCAAATTACAATATTGAACCATTGAAAGATTGTGGCTTTTTGATAGAAATTTTGCAAGATTGCAGCTATTTAGGCAATTAATTGTGTTAATTGGGTCAAAAACCTAGTGGCAGCAGCCTGTACACTGGACTTTTTTTTTTTCAGCTCTGAAATTAGGGTTTCGTTAGGGTTCTGATGTTTGGTTAAGCCCACTTGGGGATTATTATCTAAATATGGCTGCAAGTGGTCACTGTTTTGTGGAGTGGAAAGAGCAATTTGTTTCCAAGGAGCGGGGCAACCGTGTGGTTCACTATTTTTTGAAGGACATTTCGGGGGAGTCCATTCTTGCTGTTGTGGGCACTGAAAGGAGTGTTAGACACATGTTCTATGTTGTTTCTGAGGAGTTCCTGAATGTTCACGGGGCGGAGAATTCAGTCCATGCTGGTTTCAGATGGAGATCCAGGAGAGAGGTTGTGAATTGGCTCACTTCTATGCTCTCAAAACAGCATCGGCAACGGGATCAATGCAGTATGTTTTGCATCATTCCTCTTTTTATTTATTGTTTTATATTGTTTCTTCTTTATCTTGTCCTTGTAAAGATATGCAAAATTATCAGAAACTTACTGAATACTGTCCTAAATTTATTGTGAGGAGGAACCTACATATTTCTTATATATTGAAGCATAAGTAGGATGGTGTCCTGATGTTATTTTCATGGATGAACCAGTCATAAGTCACTAGATCTGTTCTCTAATGTTGACATTCTAAACAGCTTAGTGATGAATTATATAGTTTCTGCCATGGAGTGCTAACAAATATGACATGTACACGTGCATACTAAATGTTGGCTTTACCAAATCTCAATAGTCAATATTAGGTAACCATTTGTACTATTCTGGAGTAACTTTCATGTTGTTGTTTCTCAGCAGTTGGCAGATTTTGTGTTCCTTGTGGAAATGCTTCTTAATTGAGTCATTTATGGGCTATCTCTTTTTTCTCATGTTTGTCATGGTTTCGAAGTGTTATAGTTTGACAGAATAATCACTAATGTAAAACTTAACTCTTGATATTTTCTAATCATCTCTGGCATCAAGCTCTGGTAATTGAGTGTGGAGGCCAATTGTAGAGACAATTTGTAGCTACTTGTTGGATCTGCATCTTGGAAAGTTTGGGTTCTATTTGTACAATTTTATTTGGGAGCTACCAATACTGTTAATTATTACCTAGATATTAGGGTTACACCGTAATTTAGCAGGATTCTTAAGCCCTGATTACACATTTTGGTGATGATATCAGATTCATGAATGTCCTCTCACTTTTTGCAAGACTCTAGTGTATAAGCTTTGATAATTTTTGTTTTTGAACTTATTATTTTCTGGGCCATGGATTAGGATGAGAACTTATTATCATTTACGTCATTCATTTCTCAATAAAGTATCACTCCAAAAACTTTTAACATTTTTCTTCTTATACTATTTCTAATAATAGAATCACCAAAGAATGATCCAACAACTGGACTAGGTGGTCAACGGACAGGCAAGCCTGATTACAAGGTATATCTCATTTGTTTTGTCCTCATTTCAAACCTAATTATGTCTTCATATGTTCATTTAACACCTATGTTCCTATCAGGGCCGTCTTGCGAGGAATTTGAAAGAGCACACTTCAGACATTGTGTGGTTGGGCGTTGCATGGACATGCGGTAAACTACTCAAGCACTACCAAGCATTTTGCAGGAATGGGACTACAATAGCGGTGAGCATTTGCCATTATTTTAAAAGAGGAAGCAGTTTTAATAGGAAATGAGCAGCAAGCCTGCAACTAACAGTAGCTGCTCTGAAAAGGAGAACTTGTGTAACACAAAACCTTAAATTGGCTTTAAGACCTGGGCCATAGTGCACTAAGGCTCTGTTTGGATATAGGGTTTGAAGAGGGATTTGTGGAGGGAAAGGAAAAGGGTAGACAAAAGTGAATGAAATAGAAGTTAAATTTTTGCCACATTTCCCTTATTTTTTCTTTTACTTACGCAAATCCCTCCCCAAATCTTTGATCCCAAGATAGCCTAAAAGGTAGTAAAGTACCTAAAGGAGAAAGTTAATGCTGGAGTCACTTAAATTTGAATGACCTCAGTGAATATAGCTCGGTTGGCCCTATTAATAATATAGAACAACTGTTGATTTTATGTCACACTTCTATTTGAAGAATGATGTCATACATGCTTCATATATGAAATAAACCTCAAGGTATGTCTGCATGATGATGTGTAAGCTCAGAATTTTGTGGCATCATTATCAGGATTTAAATTAGTTGGCTGTGTTCTAGTTTGTGCCTTGTTGCATTGACTTCATGTCTGCCTCAAGCTGGGAACCTCACTTGGCTGTTCAAATGACAAATACTTTTATGCTGTGTTTGGTTGGGAGATTTGGGAAGGGATTTGGAAAGGGAAAGGGAAAAGGTAGGTGAAATGTAAATAAAATGTATTTACATTTCACCTAGTTTCACATACTTTTCCCTTTCCCTTTCCATTTCCAAATACCCCAACCAAACATAGGCTTAGGTTCTATTTGTATTTATGGATTTGAAGTACATATTAGTCATTCAAGAAGAATAGCTCAAATTTTGTTTTGATAGTTTATCTATGGATTTCAAAATTAAATAAATAGCTTTATCTTGATGGATTTGAAATAACTATATGAAAGTAGTTATTTGAAATCATGCTAAGGATTTTTTTTTTTTTTTAACTACAAGGATCTTACTAATATACATCTCTTCTATCTCAACTTATCTTGTTCTATAATTTTTCAATCCACTATAATAAACAAACTTTTTTTTTTTATTATTTTGGGATAAATAAGAATTTACTATAATAAACCAACTTTTCAATATTCTTATAAAATTTAACCTCAAATCACTTGATTTGAAATCCATCCACGTCGAAACGGAACCTTATGTATTTTTCATTTTCTCTGACATTTGTTAACTCTTCAATATTTAGGTACAATCCTTCGTCTTTGTCATGGCTGAAGAAGAAAATCGTCACCTTGCGTATTTGGAAGATATGTATGAAGATAGGAAGGGACAAAAAAAGGTCAAAGTGAGGTGGTTTCACCATAATCAAGAAGTCAAGGGTGTGATTTCTCTACGAAATCCTCACCCCAAAGAAGTTTTCATCACACCTCATGCTCAAGTCATCAGTGCGGAGTGTGTTGATGGTCCTGCCACAGTCTTAACTCGTGAACATTACGAGAAGTGTCTGACTGTTATACCAAGTGCCCTATTAGCCAGAGTACGTCTTTGCCATAGGCAATTTAAAAGCAATCGTGTGAAGCCCTTCAAATTGAGTAAACTGCGTGGCTATTTTGATCAACCAATTTTCTCGTGTTTTGATCCTGATTTCTTTGAAGACGAAGATTTTAGCCCAGGGGACAATGTAAAGGTGGGAGCTAAAAGGACAAGAAGTTGTAGAGGGCACCAAATGCTGACATATAAACCATCATACCCAAACTTGAAGAATGATGTTTTGCAGCCTTGGCATACCCGACCATTTCAGGTTAATGAAAAGATAGAGTTGCTATGCCAAGATAGTGGTATCAGAGGTTGCTGGTTCAGGTGTACAGTCTTGCGGGTTTCCCAGAGACGGAAGAGAGTCCAGTATGATGATGTGAAAGATGAAGATGGATGTGGTAGTCTTGAGGTATTCTTTTTCAGCTGGAACATTATTTTGAATTTATATCTGTATGGGCTGAGATTCAAAATAGAAGATTAAAGAGATAGCGGGTAGTTTTAAAATTTTCACAATAAATAATAGTTGTTACCCTCCATTTTTTTGAACTTTGAAATTCTTTTTAAGAAAGGGTACTTTAATGTTGGGCCAAATTGCAGCTGCCCCCATTGAATATGTGATTAGAAAACTCAATGCCAACTATAGGTGCATGCCCAGTGTTTTAGACTAGGTCATTATCATTACCTTTTGGCGATAGGCTAGGGTTCATTGGAAACTCAATGTGAATTATAGTTGCCCAACATCTTAGACTAGGTTCATTACCTTTTGGCAGGAGTCTAGGATTCACTGGGATAAAATGTTTTGTCTTTCTGTGCATCAGTTCCCACGTGGACGAGGAAAACAGACATTTTCTGACATTTTATTCAATTTTTAGGAATGGGTTCCCGCTTTCAGACTGGCCATGCCTGACAAACTTGGAATGAGATGCCCGGGCCGCCCAACAATCAGGCCCGCCCTTCGTCATGATCCAATAGACCATGCCTTTGAGGTTGGAGCTCCGGTGGATGCATGGTGGAGCGATGGCTGGTGGGAAGGGGTTGTGACCGGAATTGGCAACTCTGGAGATGAAAGTTTACCTGTTTACATTCCCAGTATGCTTTACGAAATTTGACCCAATTGCCATTTTATATATATCTATACTATTACATATATAGCGCACAACTCACTTGGTATGAAAACTTTGTCACGCAATTTTGATTTCCAAAAAACCCATAACAGTAGTATGTTTTTCCCAAATATTTATCTTGCCTAGCTGTTAGTACAAGGGTCAAAAAGTAAAATCACTAAACTAATAACTGATACCCACTATACATGACTCTTTTCTCCACCCTCACCCACGATTTCCTGCACACGTTTGTGTGTGCGCACTTCTACTCTATATTATATATATGTTCTCTATTATATGAAGTAACCAACTCATTTGGTATGAACCTTTATCACCCAATTTTGATTCCCAAAAAACCCCGGCAACACTATTTTCTCAAAATATTTACTTTTGCTTAGCAGTTATTGTAAGGATTAAAATGTAAATTCAACTTTTTCCACTAGACAAATATACTCTCTCTCTACTCTCACCCGCTCATGATCTCCATATTGACAATTTCAATTGCAACCATAGTTTGCTCAGTATTCTTGTATATATATATATTCCCTTTTTCCTGTATTTCATAAACTTGTTTTCGTTTTCTTTTTCTTTTTCTAATGCATTGTTCTTTTGGGTGATGTTAGGTGAGAACATACTACTGAGTATAAATAGAAAGAACCTAAGAGTCTCAAGAGATTGGATGGGGGACCACTGGGTTGATATCAAGTTGAATCATGACGTTCTCTCAGCCATATCTTCTGTCATCCGCCTAGATGCTAAGCTTTCTCCAGCCTCAATTTCTGCAAAGGATCCCGAGTCTGATGATTATCCTATGTCATGTCATGAAGTTCCTCCGACTACCAAGCTTGATATAGTCGAGGAGGAAAAGCTTGACTTTGACAATTTGGCTCCTGATGATGAACTTTCAAGAGGTATGGAGATAGATAATAATCATACTCATGTTAATAACAGTCCTGAAAAAGATGAAGCGGAGAATGGCCACCATATTAGTGATAATGTTGAAGATTATGATGATGATAATGATGATGTTGGTTATGGAGATGATAACAAGGGCAAGTTAGAGGAGTTTGAACCTACTGGGAAGAAATGTGAATCGGAATTCTTGGAAGTGGTCGCATGATATGTTTGACAGGAGTTCTAGTCCCCACAAATCAGGACATGGTGCAAATGCAAGAATGTATGTAAATAAAGAAAGAAAACTGTTGGGATTTATATTGCAAGTTTATTTTTTACTTTGGTTGATTTAGAGGGCGGACCTTTGTGCAGCAGTAAGATTACCTCTTCTTACGTGGGTGTAAGGCTATGTACATTTGATCCTCTCCAGACTCTGCAATGCCGAGACTCTGCAATGGCAGGACTCTTGTACTGGAACTGTCTTTTTAGCTTTAGGTGTACAGTTATGAGGTTAGAACTTAGAACTTTTGTTGAATTTCTGTTCTTAACTGATTGTTTTAGAATAGATGACTCAGAACCCTTCGTTTAAAACTCTCTATTGGGTTGGTTGTAGTCCAGTTCTTTGTAACTTTCTATACCTTATGTACCTCTGTACTGACAATGTTGTGTTCTCTTGTAATGTCGTCAAATCTTTGTCTCTTCTGTTTATATTTTGTGCTCTTTTCTTTTTATTGATTTTTTTTTTTAAAAAAAAGAAGGGAAAATCGGTCTAGGGTCCCTCTCCCACTTTTCGTAATGGAAGAGATCTACAAAATTATTTTTTGATGTCTAAGGTCCCTAAACATATATCAGATGAAAGTTTCACTAGCTCCTCTCTTTCCACTTATTGAAAGACCTCTCGATTGTCTTCAACACTAGACAATTCGATTCATACAAACTCAATTTGACCGATTCAACGATCGGAAACTCCGAAACCGAACTTCAATTAGAAACCCTAGGTTTGTTCGGGATTCAACACTGCGATTATGGCCTCAGTTGGCTCTGGAGGAGTTGTAAACAGCTCAAGAAACTCCAATTGCGAAGCTGCTATGCAATCGGCGATGAATCATCACTCTCATTGTTCGTCGAATGCTTAATTGGTCTCCAAGAAGTGGAATTGTGGACATGTAGGGCGATAATCGACGAGGTTCCTCTTCCTCCTCCTCTTTCATACACTTTCTCATTCTAGGGTTTCAAGTTCTTGAACCTCTTCAATTTCATGTTAATTCATCATCCCCTGTTTTCCCTACTCTTCCCTCAAGCTTTTACAGTTTATTTCATACACTTTCCCTACTCTTCTGTCCCTGATGCTTTAGATTTGCACCTTACAATGAACAAGTGTGATGATCAATCTGGGAAGCAAGATGCAAAAGAACAAGAAATGGAATGTCTGGTTGTAGGATGCAGCTGTTTCAGAGCCCGGGGAGACTAAGAGTTTTGTGGAGGAAAAAATTTCAACTTCTTCTATGTTTGAAACAGATGCTTCAGTTCCTGAAATTGAAAAGACTGAGAAGCAAGATGTAGAAGCACAAGCGAGCAATGATCTTATTTTGCAGGATGCTCTTTTGAAGCCCTGGTGGACAGACATGGATGGAAGATTCTGCATAGATGGAAGATTCTGGATGCTCTTTTGTATGTTTTATGGATAGAGAAAAAGTTCCTTTATCACGTCATACATGGATGGAAGATTCTGCTTCTGGTGGATAGCTATTTACTTGTTGTGAACCAGAATTTCTCTATGAAGTCCAGAGAAAATTCGACTAGAGAAATTCTCTGTGAAATGTGAAGTTCAGAGAAAATTGGACCAGAGAAAATCTCTGTAAAATAGAATTTCTCTGTGAAGTCCAGAGAAAATTCGTCTAGAGAAATTCTCTAGATCTAATTTTCTCTGACTAGTCGAGTCTAACTGATTCAATTTCCCCTTCTACAGCTTGTATTATATCTGTCAACTACACAAATGATGTGTTCTTGTACATGTGTGCTTTTGGTATTGTTGTTGTTTCTTGGTAATAAAGTTTGTGCATCATTTGTGCTGTTTAGTTACTGATATAGAGGTTGATGAAGATGTCGAACAAGAAGATAAACTTGGAGTTCGAAACCTTCAGCATCTCTGTGTTCTACAAGAGGCAAAGCAGTCAAGTAAAAGTCCTTTTCATCTCGTTATTGCTCCGAGCCTTCACTTCCAACTCGGCTGAATCCAGTGACCGTGACGATAATTCGGGCTTAAGCATTAGCGATTGTATGGAAAAGTGCTAGAACAATTGCAGTTGTGTTGGGTTCACCACAAGCAATAGCAATGCTAGTCCAGAGAAATTCTCTGGGTTCCAAATTAAGCATTCTAGGTTCCAAATTGTGAATTTAATTTTTTTTTTCAATTGAAGTTGAAACTAGAGAAATTCTCTGGTTTTTGAACTGAATTTTCTCTAGGTTGAAACCAAAGAAATTCTTCTGGTTTTTGAACTAAATTTTATCAGGGTTAGAATTTCTCTGAATCAATTTTCTCTGTGACGTGAGATGATGACAATGGTCATGATCCGGCGTTGAAGAAGTTGCAGAACTCTCCCATTAATGGAAGACTGAAGCGGAAATATAAAGGCCATGAATTGTATACGAAACACAATGGTAGAAAGAATTTTGAATTTATAGCTAATACATTGTTTTTTCTTAGGAATTGGAAAGAACTTGCATCAGGTGATAAAAGGGAAGGGGGAAAAAAAAAAATTATTCGTAAACTTCTTCAAGATAAAAAAGACATTTCTTGATTATCAGTGCACAAACATTCACCAAAAACATGCATGGTGTATATGTGGCTCCCTCTGCATAAAATTCTGAGAATAATTAGATTTTCCACAGAAATTTGGACTGAAATTTCTCTGGACCAATTTTCTCTGGACTGAAATTTCTCTGGACCAATTTTCTCTGGACTGAAATTTCTTTGGATCAATTTTCTTTGGACTGAAATTTCTCTGGATCAAGGTTGAGGGACCTTAGATATTATGAAAATATTGTTGATGGACCTTAGACATCATAAAAATATTTGATGTCCTTTATGCTATAAAATCATAATATCAAGGACCTTAAAAAAAAAACCCAAAAAAAAAAAATTGTTTACTTTTCATGCCCAAGAATCTAAAAAGTTTTAAAATGAAAAATTAAATAAAAATCAGAAAACAGTTCACTAAAGCAAAAAAATAAATAGACACGAGCTTCCTCGAACTTTCTCATAACAAAAAAAGTAAATTTTTATTATTTGCCTTAAATAGTAACTTTTTTAAAACTAATTCTAAAAAAGTAAAAAAATAATAAAATAAATAAATAAATAGACAAATGCATTTTCCAATACTAACCCTCAATTCCCACTCAAGAAAACAAAAGAAACTAGTGCTCAAAACTTCTCTGCCCTAAATATAGTCTGTTTTAGCCTTCTGTACAAAAGAATTCCTATCCCCAACCCCCACTGTACCTGCTCTCATCCAAGAGTTATAAACAACATCAAACACTACTATAGTCTCAGCCATAGCTCTCCCTCAATGAATTTCATATCCAGAAAACGCCTTGCTTCCTCATAACTGAAATTCTTCGACCATGGCACTCGATACCTTCTATTTGCTCCTTTGCCTCTGCACTTGTATTCCCCGAACACAGCAGTCCTGTAAATATGCAAATTTCGATTAGTTCTTGTAAGTTATCAATAGCTTATAGAGTAAATTGAGACATGGATTAATACTTTTGCCTAGATGGTTGATCCCAATCGCTCCATCCAGATGGAATTATTATATTGTCGATATCACAATACGAATATATTGCTCGTGAGTAATCTCCCCAAGCTCTTCCCAATAAGATATTCCCCGTTCCATTGATCGTACAGTTTACGAAAGAGAATCCTGTATCCTCGTCTTCTGAATTCCTGTGATGAGCTGCGATTGCTCCAAATCTTGTGGCAGTCGAGTGAAGAACACAGTCCTAGTGATTCAAGACACCAATGAAGAGTTTTCATGAAAAACAACATGAATTTCTTTTGAAAATAATCTAACACAATGGATGACATTATAACTTAAGATATGCAATATGTAGGACTGTCAATAATCTCGGTTGATATGTAAAAATTATATTAAAATATGTAAAAATTGTATGAAAATATACTTGATAGAGCGATTTAGAGCTGCCAAATATGAAATCAACCGTTCCTTGAATGTGACATTGGTAAAAATAGTGTGATCCGTTATCATCTAGTAATGTATCCTGTGCCCCCAAAATCTGAACCTTGTACAACATGGCTTTGTCACCCGATAACCTTAATGCCACGGCTTGCATGCCATAGCCTCCGGGAACTGCAACCACTGTGTTCTGCAATTTGCATAGCGCGACAAAGATGAGAAATTTGACAATAGCATCAGTGGAAGATGTGAAAATTGAAAAGAGTTGATGGTTTTTTACACTAATGGTGATTCCAGTGGCGCAAAAGTAATCGGATTCTACTTCAACAGAGGCTGATCCGAAGGTTCCTATTTCAGAACCATCCTTGTCTTTGTCAGAGGCTTTGTTGTGCCAAGTGATGATGGTTTCAGAGGTTCGATTTTCGTCTCCGATGAAGGAGATGTAAGGCTTGGAGTCTGGAACAAGCACCTTTTCTCTATATCATAAATTTAATTCAATTATAAGTGGCCAAACTATAAAAACAAAAATAAAAATAATAAAGAAAAAATAATTTGATGAAGTATTCAACTTCTTTGTAGGTACAAACCCTGAGTCAAGTTCCCTGATTACATTCAATGGTGGAATCAAAAATTAATCCAGATGGGTAACTATTAATCACTATCTTGAATTATTATTTTTTATTTTTACTTGTAATTAGTAACAATAAGATAATAAGAACTTTTGAAACTAATATTAAGCATAAAAGCTTAAATACTCATTACATAAGTTTTTAATGTAAACTTTTTTTAATCCAGAGGGGCAACTGTTAATCACTATTAAATTCTATTTTTTTATTGTAATTAATAACGATTAGACAATAACAACTTTCTGAAATAATATTAAGCACAAAAGCTTAAATATTCATTATATAAGTTTTTAATGTAAACTTTTCCTTTTTGACCTCAACGAATTTTCATCTTTTAAAAAATAAAGGAAAAATAACAAATCAATGAATGCTTATAAAAATAATTTCAAATCAATGAAAAATTTTATAAATTTTAATACGTAAAAATTATGAAAATTTTCGTAAAATAATAATTATTTTCGAAAAATTTCACTGGCAAGTAATTTCCCCAAAGATAAAAAGATCCTAAAAAAATACTCTCAACATTAGTATAAATTAAAATCTCTAATTTCAACACAAAAATCTAATTTTAACACAAATAACAACAAATTAAAATTCTTAATTTTAATATATCAAAAACATATTATTTTTAGCACAACCTTATCCCCACGACTACACTACAATAACCACTTACCACTATCACTACTATTACCACCACACCACCGCTACAACCAACATCATTAGTTTTAAGGTTGGAATTAAATAAATAAAAATTTTAAATAAACAAATTATTCAAAATTTATTTTCATAATAAAAATAATTATAAAAAAAAATTAAGACAGAGAATGGCACAACCAGTGAAGAACTAGGACCTCATGCATGGATAGAGATTAGAGAGAGAAAGAGAGGGGGGCATGTAAAATAACTCCCCCAATACCCACGTTGCTACTTTTGAGTCCCCACTCTCCACCCCCACACATGAGAAGTTAAAAAGTAACAAAAGAGCAATATCCATGGCGAAACAACTCTTTACAGAGAGAGAAACAATACACCAAAACTCTGGTTTATTCTCAATTAAAGTTGCATTGATATAATTTACCTGTAAATTCCAGGAAGAATGTAAATTTTCACTCTCTCAGAATTATGCAGAGGAACCATATCGACAGCACCTTGAACTGTAACTGAATCACCACTACCATTCCAATCCACCACAATCACCCTACTCCGATTTCGCTCCTCTCTCAAACCCATCTTCTCCTTCGTCAAATCCACCCTCATATCATCCCATGTAATCACATTCTCATCCTGCACTTGGTTGTTGATCTCCGCTGATACAACCCCCAAAAACAATACAGCAACAACAACAACAACAAACACTCTCAAAACCCACAAACCCATCTCTAATACTCTCTCTTCTCTTCTGGGTAGCTTCCAAATTTGCAAGTTAATGAAGGATTAATGGAGATTGATGGAGTTTGATGGAGATCAGGGGACAAAGGTGGTGAGAAAGGAGTGAATGTAATAAATAGAGGAGCGTGGTTGAAGATGAAAACTATTGTAGGTCTGTGAAAACTCAATGTCTAGCATGTTTGTTTCTTGCATGTGCATATATATAGATAAGAATTGGATATAGTAGTTGTGAAATAATTTGAGGTTTTGAGTCCTAATGCAATTCGAGAAGTGTTTGTTAATTTATTATTATTATAGGGACGAAAGAGATGGAGTTGTGTTTGAAGTAGAAGAGGAGAGAGAGGCTTAGTGTCATGTCATGACATTTATTTAGGGGAGAGAGAGAGAGAGAGATGATTTTAATAATTTGGAGTGGGAGTTTTGGAGATTTGGCAACTTGAGGGATTGTTGAGGAAGATGGTTTGTTTAGGAGTACTTATGGAACTCCAAGAGATAGATGTGCATATGCTACTAGTATCGAGTAGAGGTTTAGTATATTTAAATTTATTTATTAAGATTTTATTGAATTTAAATTTGAATTTGAGTTTGAGTTTAATAAAAATTTAATGAACCGATCTCGAGTCGAGTTGCCTTAGGCTTGACTCGAGTTCGAGCTTGTTCACGAGTTGTTCACGAGCCTTAACGAATCAAAAAATTTATAAATTCGTACTTGCGGACGAGGCTAAAGTTACAATTAAAATTTTAATTGTATAATTATATATACAATATATAAATATACTAAAAAAAAGTTAATATTTTACCAAAATAATAATATCTACTAACACTATTATATAAATGTACTATTTATAGTGAACTATTATTTGCATTTATTTTTTAAATTTATAAATAACATATTTATCTTATTTTTTATATATATTTTTACATTGTTTAATATATAAATAATAAATATTACACAAGCCAGCTAACGAGTCGAGTTTACGAGCTGAGCTTTAGAATGTTTGGACTTGTTTATTAAAAATTTAACAAACTCGAGTTCAAACTCGAACGCAAAAAAAATTTTAACGAACCGAGTTCAAACGAATTCTTACCGAGCTGAGCTCGAGTCTGTTCACAAACAGCTCTGTTCATTTGCAACCCTGTATACTACTATACATACATATAGTTCTCTTTGGTTTACATATATGTGGAAAGATTAATGATTCATCCACTGAATTTGTTCAGCCCGAATTCATTTGAATAAGTCTTTTCGCGATAAGAGATTCTTATCAATGAGTTTCTTCCAGATAAGAGACTTATTCGATTGAATTTAGACTAAACAAATTCGGTGAATGTAATGGTACTGAAAATTGCTAATAAGTTGTAAGCCCAAAAAAAATTATAAATTCATGAAAAAATAATGACTTTAATTATTATAATTGATAAGTTTTATCATTAATTTGAAATTTATTTTGAAAACCTACACTAATTTGTAATTCCCGCTATATATTTCAAAGGTTATTATTTAATATTCTCAAAATATTGTTTACATAACGTTTCAAATTAATTATGTAGTAAAATTTTTTATGTATTGACTCACTTTTGTTAAAAAATTATTCACTTAATATATATTGTGATTTTTTATTAGATAATAATATCATATACATAAACGCTACCCAATAGTTGATTTTATCAAAAACTTAAAAAAAATATATTTATATTTTAAATATTTTATTTAATATGATTTAATATCATTAAAATATTAAAAGACCCCACTATATAATTTGACTTTTTAAAGAATGGACGATTTTTTTATACATTAGAAAATGCATTTAACATTATTGACAACCAACAACGAACACATCATTAACATCATTTACTTTTTGGCTTTTTCTTTTTTTTTTTTTCCTCATATAGTTTGTTGGCTTTTTTTTTTTTTCAAAACAAATTTCCAAATAAGATTGAAATGTTTTTTTATTTTTTATTTTTTATTTTTGAGAGAGGGCCTAAATGTTATTTAGGCCTATTTTGCCAATTGGATTAAAAATCAGTTTTTTGACTTTTTTGAGTCACATACCTCTATTTTTTTTACATATTTTTCAAAAATTAAAAAAATAATAAAAAATTAAAAAAATTGATTTTTAACCTATTTCCCAAAATAGGCCTATAAAAGTTTTTTTTTTGTTTTGTTTTTTATTTTTATAATTTATGCCACTTGAATGTGAGTGACTTCATCTCTAAAAATTTCTGGAATCTCCACTAGTCCTAAATATCGCATGGCATCATCTATATGGTCATCGCGGCAAATAAAAAATCACGATCCGCACAAAATAAGTTATTTTTATTTCTCAGTTACTTAACAAATGTGATTTATCATGTCCTACTCATAAATTTTTATGAGCGTGACTCACCGTTGAAATGAATTTGAAATCATTAATTTTTTTTTTTTAAATTATTTTTCTATGTAAATTTTTATTTTTATTTTTTGAATAGCTCGTGTGAATGTAGAAGAATATGAGTCCATCTCGTTTAACACTATTCTATTGTAAGATTTAGTACAAAGTGTAATAGAATTTATTTAATTTTAAACTTAAATTTAAGTTTATCTCAAAGAGTTTGAGTTGTCTCAATTCTTCTACTTGTCCAAGTTTAATTCGAAATGTAATAGAATTTATTTAAGTTTGTCAATTCAAAATATAGTAGAATTTGTCTAAGCTGAACCCTAACCTATTGTCCAAATGAATTTGTTCAAATTTGAGTTTTAAGGGTTGTTTGGGATGTCCCAAATAAATATACTTTTTGACTTTTTGGACTAAAAAGTTGAGGAAAAAAATATGGTCGTTTGGGTTAACTTTTTGACTTTTTATGGAAAAATATGTATTAAAAAATTATATAAATTAGTGTGTAAGGAAAAATTAAGATTGGGAGTTGTGCAGCCGTACTTTTTGACTTTAGTGAATAATAATAACTTTTTGACTTTTTGATCACATACCAAACTTGGCCTTAGTTTGTCTCAAATAACTTGGATTCCCTGAATTTATTTGTTTGTCCAAAGTTCAAATCGAAGTGTAATAAACTTTGTTGAAGTTTGCCTTGACCCCAGCTTTTAGGGGTTGTTTGGGATGAGTTAAATAAGTGTACTTTTTATTTTTTTACGAAAAGATATACAGAAAAGTAGAGAGGTGATATGATAAAAAAAAGATAAAAAGATAGATTATATTGGAGTTGCCAAACTTGGCCTTAGACCAAATGAACTTGTTGGAACCTGGTGGAGGTTTTTTCAGATTTTTTTTTATGATTTGAACTATTCATATTATAGGGTTCGTTGAATAGATCATTCATGCAAAAAAAAAAAAAAATTGATTAAAAATCTATAACTTTATAATAAGAACACATTTGTTTTTTAAAAAATAAATGGTTAATATTATCTTGATAATTTTTGTAAAACAATTTGAATTTGATTATAGGGTTGCGAATTTCTGATTAACTTGATTTTTGAATGAATGATATACTCAACGAATCTTATATTATGAACGAGTCAAATTATCAAAAAAAACTCAAAAAAAATCCCCCACCGGAATACCATAGATCCCTGCTGTGACTAGCAGGATCCTCAAATCCTGGAACCTGAGTTTGAGTTTATCTCAAAGACTTGAGGTTGTCCAAATTCAAGAGAAAAATAAAAATATTTTAAAGTTTAACTAATGTATTTCAATTTTTAAAAACAAAACAAAAATATTTCAAAAATTATAAGAGGGTGATTGTTTACATTACAGTATGTTAATTTAATGATGAAAAAAAATCAGTATTTTATATGTGAATTTCATGTTTATTATATATTAGTGTATATATTAATAATATAATTTTTTGACATTATTTGATTCTTATTGAATGCTCAATTGGCAGTCGTTATCTAGACCCTTTTATGAACTCTTTCATTTTGAATTAATTATTTTTTATATAGTACATTTCAATTAATTAAACAAAAGAGACATTGAAATCTCCTAATTTTAAATGGGTGTAATTCTATGTTTGTCAAAGAAGTGAATAAAAGTAAAATGTGCAGGAGCCATGTTGTATTTTTCCACAGCACACCATGTGAGAGATGGGTTGGAATTAATTCTTCCCAACTTTTATGAAGCAAGTGAGGCTAGCATTTTTTTTTTTTATATTTTTTTATGACAAATGCTAATAAGTGCCTTTTGAATATTGTTTAATGTTAAGGAATGTGTAAAAAATATTTTGAAAATATGTGAAAACATTAAAAAATGTATTGATTTTAATAAAACTACATTGAATTTGGTAAAAAATATATTGTATTTTTTTAATTTTTTTTTTACCTTTCACTTGTATCTTAAGGGCATTTGTTAATAAGATCTTTTTTGAATTGTTTCAATTACTCATTTGTAAATGGTTAATACAAAGAAAGCTCAATTCACTTTTTGGGATTTTTAAAAAATTTTAAATTTTTTTGGCATTGTTGTTAATAGGTAAATAATTTAAGTTAGCATAATCAGTCGTTTAATGTTTCTCTATAAATTCGAACTCAAATTTTTTTTAGAAATTTAAATGAACAACCACGTGAGCTACGCTATTAAGCCTCTGTTTAGGAAGTGGGTTGGCTTTTTGGCTTTTTAATTTTTTTGGCTAGTTTAGCCTGGGGCTAAAAAGCCTGATTTGAGAAGGACTTTTTGACTTTTTTGGCTTTTTGATTTTTTAGTGAGGTGTCTTCCTATTAATTTACCAAACTGCCCTTAATTTTTTTTTTTTTGTTCTGAAAAATCAACTTTTCAGAACCCTTCGTGGTACGATTTTTCGATCACCACCAAGCCCAGATTTCTGAGAATTCACAGGCAAAGGAGGTTTCTTGCTTTCCTTAATGCTACTTCTCAGAAAATACCTCTGATTCTCTCTTCGATCCATCGTCGCCATGGGTGTAGAAAGTACAGATTTTCTCAATCCTTTCACATCCCTTTTCTTCGCAGATTCAACTTTAACTCCAAGATCGTACACAGTCTTCTTCTTCTTCTCATCCCCTATTTCACCCTTCTTTCACTTCAGCCTCTCATTCCTTCTTGCAGAGTACTCTTCGTAAAACCTACCCCTTTCAAACACACTACTCGAAGTTGCACTGATTGAATTACCAAACCCAACATTGATAGAACCTAGGTTTTCGAATTCGTCTTGTACCATCTTTGTCAATGCCTGTAATTCAACAGAAATCGAGTTGTATTCGGGACGAATCTCTGATGGTGTAAGTTTTCTGAATAAAACTGTATATTAGTCTTGAATTCAATTGAACAAAGAATACATACATCATTTATATAAAGTACCACTAATTCCTAATCCTACATGAATAGATTATTAAGATATATAGAAGTCTAATAGATATAGGACACTTATTCCTAATCCTAGGAGAACACAGATTCTCACACCCCCGCTCAAACTCAAGGTGTTTTAGCAGAAAACATTGAGAGTTTGTCAAGAAAGAACCGAAACCGAGCAGTGGTGTGAGTCTTAGTGAAGAAGTCAGCAAGTTACAGAGCCGAAGAGACATAATGAAGCGAGATAAAGCCAGACTGCAGATGCTGACGGACGAAGTGACAATCAATCTCAATATGCTTTGTCCGTTCATGGAAGATAATGTTATGAGCAATTTGAATAGCACTTCGGTTGTCACAATAGAGAGAGGTCGGGGAAGATTGAGGGACGCCCAACTCAGATAAGAGATTACGAAGCCAGACAATTTCAGCAGTAGCATGAGCCATAGCACGATACTCAGCTTCGGCAATAGAACGGGCAACAACAGTCTGTTTCGGGCAACAACAGTCTGTTTCTTGCTTTTCCAAGAAATAAGGGAATCACCAAGAAACATACAGAAACCAGAAGTAGATTTACAATCATTAACATCACCAGCCCAATCAGCATCAACATAAGCCACCAAGTCTAAGGAAGAAGTAGAAGAGAACAGCAAGCCCTGAAAGATAGTACTGCAAAGATAGCGAAGAATCCGAAGCAAAGCAGCCCAATGTGTAGAGCGAGGGGCAGAAACAAACTGACTAATCACATGGACAGCATAAGCAAGATCAGGGCGAGTAACTATCAGATAGACTAAACAACCCACAAGCTCGCAATATAACGTAGGATCATCTAGAGGAACCCCATCAGTAGTGTTGAGCTTTACATTAAGCTCAATGGGGGTATTAGACAGCTTAGTGTCAGTAAGTCTGGCACGATGGATAACCTCGTTAGCATACTTAGCCTGGGACAGAAAGTAACCCTTGGGAGAAGAAGCCACCTTAATGCCAAGAAAATACCGTAATGGTCCCAGATCCTTCATTTCGAAGGTGCGGAATAGATGCTGCTTGACCTCAGAGATAGCAGAAGAGTCAGAGCCAGTGATGATCATATCATCTACATATAGTAAGAGAGCAACAAAATCAGCCGAGGTATGTCTTAGAAATAAAGCAGAGTCGGAAGTAGAAGGATGAAACCCAAGCTCGGTAACAGCAGTTGAAAGCGATCATACCAAGCACGAGGAGACTGCTTCAGACCATATAGAGCACGCCGAAGACGACAGACTTGGCCAGAGGAATGGTGAAGACCAGGGGGGGACGCATGTAAACCTTCTCAGTGAGATGGCCATTAAGAAAAGCATTCTTAACATCCATCTGATAAAGAGGCCAAGAACGAACAGCAGCGACAGAAATCAAAGTACGGACAGTAGTCATCTTGGCAACAGGAGCAAATGTCTCCTCATAATCAATACCATACTCTTGGGAGAAACCTTTGGCCACCAGACGAGCTTTGTAGCGCTCAAGAGAACCATCAGAATGAGTCTTGACTTTGTAGACCCATTTGCAACCAACCAGATTCTTACCAGCAGGTAAAGGAACCAACTCCCAAGTACTAGTTTTCTGTAGAGCAAACAACTCATCCTCCATAGCTTGAACCCAATGAAGATCCTGACAGGCCTCCTTATAAGACTGAGGTTCTGCAAAAGAGTGAATAGCAGACAAAAAGGTACGATAGGAAGCAGAAAAATAAGTATTAGACCAACCCAACCTTTTTGGAGGATGACGCACTCGAGGAGGATATCGGTGTGCAGCAGGATCAGAGTCGTCAGAAGCAGAAGGATCAGCAGCAGGGGTAGAGACAACTGGTAGAGGAGGAACCTTGCGACGAGAATAAACTAACAACGGAGGAAAAGAAGGAGGAGAAGGCGAATAAGGAGAAGTAGTTAGAGGTGAAGCAGGAGGAGAAGATGGAATAAGCTCAGGAGGAACTGTGGAGATGTACTCATCAGATGGGACCTCAGAAGAAAATGGATCAATATGAACCAAATCCTCTTTGGAAACTGGGGCGGTGAGAGGAGGAAGCTGAAAGTAAGATAGACGTTCGAGAAAGGCAACATGGCGGGAGACAAAAAGGCGACGAGAAACAGGGTCATAACAGCGATAACCTTTCTGAGTGAGACTATATCCCCAAAAAAATACATAGGACAGACCGGGCACTAAGTTTAGTCCTATCTTTACAGGGTAAAAGGACAAAACACGCAGACCCAGACACACGAAGGAGGGAGTAATTAGGAAGTTGAGAAAAGAGAGCCTCATAAGGAGACCGACCAGAAAGAAGGGGGGTAGGCATACGGTTGAGAAGAAAAGCAGCAGTAAGAACTGCCTCACCCCAAAACGAAGCTGGAACGGAAGCAGAGAGAAGAAGAGACCTAGCTGTCTCAAGAAGATGGCGGTGTTTACGCTCAGCTCGGCCATTTTGGGCAGGTGTATCAGTACAAGAAGTTTGGTGAATGGTACCCAAGTTGGCCAAATATTCACAGAATTCAGTTTTAAAGTATTCCCCACCCAAGTCAGACCGCAACATTTTAATAGTAGATCCAAACTGTGTAGTGACCATGGACTGGAAAGTACGATATATCTGGTAGAAGTCAGACTTATGAGTCATAAGATAAACCCACGTGTAACGGGTGCAATCATCAATAAAAGACACATAGTATACTGAACCCCCTTTAGTAAGAACAGAAGAGGGTCCCCAGACATCAGTATGCACAAGAGAGAAAGGAGAAACAGAAATAGATGTATTTTTATTAAAAGGTAAAGCTGACATTTTGGCAAGTTTACGCCCCCGACATTCATCAATTTGACTAGGAGAAACTTTACCCAATAATGCTGACTGAGCTAAAGACCGTAAGCGGTCAACAGACAAATGACCAAGACGAGAATGCCATAAGTAAAACTGACTCTACTGAGAATCTAATTGAAACGAGGAAAGTGCAGCTGGGGAGGTGGATAAGGGGAGATGCAAGCTTTCAACCACATAGAGATCTCCAATTCTACGGTCGGTCCCAATCTGCTTCTTGGACACCCGATCCTGCACACAACAGACAGAAGAGGAAAAGATAACATCAAAACCAGACGCATCAAGTTGACTGATAGATAACAAACTGACAGATAACTGAGGAACATAAAAAACAGAAGGAATAGTAACAGTAGACATGGCAGAGGGTAAGACAGACCCAACAGATAAAACAGACATACCAGATCCATTAGCAGTATTAATAGTAATAGGAACAGGTGGCGGAATACAATTTTGAAGTAAGGAAATGTGAGGAGTCATATGATGAGAGGCACCAGAATCAAAAATCCAGACAGAAGAAGGGATACCTGAAGAGGACCCAAGCAAACCTCAATGAAGAGAGGTAAGAGCAGAGACAGATGGGGATGACTGAGAGGTGGACAGGATATGCTGAAGTTGTGCAACCTGAGCACTCAGGGAAGCCAAGTCAAGATCGGGAGCCGGAGTAGATGCAGTGTAAGCAGCAGGAGGTCGGAAACTACTCGAAGTAGGACCGCGGAACTGTGTCTGAGAAGACGGAGTAGGTTGACGTCCCTTTTTGGGACAATTGTTCTTCCAATTACCCCTCTGATGGCAGAAAGCAGACTCATCTGGCCCTAATGGTCCTCTCTTGGGTTTCGTAGTGGCCTGAAGTTGATGAGGAGGAGGGGTCGATAACAAAGGTGGCTTGGCAGGAGCCAAGAACACAGAAAGAGGCAAAGTCTGACTGGCCGTCTTAAGACGGGTTTCCTCGGAAAGGAGTTCACGAACAATAGCATCCATAGAGGGAAGAGGAGATCGATGAAGGATACCACCTCGAATAGCCTCATACTGAGGAAAGAGAGCTGTTAAGAACTGGACTGAACGACCCTGTTCCCGAAACTCAATATAAGCGTCTAGTATCTTGAGACTAGGTGGTTCCATAAGAGCCAACTGATCCCAGAGACCTGTCATCTCAATATAAAAGTCCTGAATAGTTTGATCCAGCTGACGAGCACTCTGAATAGTTGTTTCCAACTTATACCGCTTGGCAAAGTTGGACTGTTGATAAACACCGAGTAAATAATCCCACACTTCCTTGGCGGTACTGTACTTAGAAAACATCATTCCAATACGGCCATCCACAAAGTTATGAAACCAAGTAAGAACTTGGGCATTATCACAATCCCAAGTGTCACAGGAAGACAGATACCCTTCTACCTTCGGGTCCGATGGACGAGAAGCAGAACCAGAAACATAGCCCCATTTTTTTTGACCAAGAAGAAAATTCTTCATAACACTGGCCCAATAGGCATAATTGCCACTAGTGAGTTTACATTTAATGGCTTGAATTTTAGGGTCCATTATAAAGCAAAGTTGTAGAATAGTTAGGTCAAAGTATAATAAAGGAAACACTGAAGAACCAAACTGAGATGTGTCACTAACTCAGTTAACAGACGGAGCCAAGAGAACCAAACTAGAGGAGTGAGATCCTAAAGCCGACACATGGGAACCAGAATAAGAGAGAGAAGACGGCAAGTCGAATAGATGAGTCGACCAGTTGAGTCGAACAGTTGCAAGGAATCAGATGAATTAGACCCAACCAGATGATCGACGAAGCAAGAAGCTTCGTCCGACAACCAGGGCAGAGAGAGAGAGAGAAATCGCGAACCAGACTGTGCCAAGGAGAAGATTCACGACTAACGATTGATGAAGCAAAGGGCTCCAGACTGTGCCAAGGAGAAGATTCATGACTGACGATTGATAAAACAAAGGGCTTCGATCAACAATCAGGTTTGAGAGAAGGAGAGAGACCTACGGTGCTAGGGTTTCTCAACCTGCTCTGATACCGTGTAAGTTTTCTGAATAAAACTGTATATTAGTCTTGAATTCAATTGAACAAAGAATACATACATCATTTATATAGAGTACCACTTATTCCTAATCCTACATGAATACATTACTGAGATATATAGAAGTCTAATAGATATAGGACACTTATTCCTAATCCTAGGAGAACACATATTCTCACAGTTCTCAGTGGAGCGAAGAACGCGACGAGGAGAAAGATGCAAAGGAGATCTATGGAGTGATGGCTTGCGATTTGATCTCATCATGGACATTGATGGAATTTTTCAGGGTATTTTGGTAAATTTACCCCAATAAGGGTTTCAAACCAACCTGTGAAGCAGTTTTGTCTCCATGTGGCTAAATAAGCCTAATTTGTCCGGACGCGGCTAATTTAGTCCCAGATCAGCTTCCCAAACATTGCCTAAGCCTCCGTTTGGAAAGTGGGTTGGTTTTTTGATTTTTTTAGCTATTTTAACCTGGGGCTAAAAAGCTTGGTTTGGGAAGGACTTTTTGATTTTTTTGACTTTTTGACTTTTTGGTGAGGTGCTTCCTGTTAATTTACAAAACTTGCCCTTCATGGAAGTCTACCTGTGATTCAATGAAGAAAGCGTCCACGTCAGCTTCCCAAACGGTCTGAAATTGTTGTTGTTGTTTTTTTTTTAATTTATTATTATTATTATTATTTTCGGTTTGGATTTGGTGTATTTTGCTTAAATTATTATTATTTTTTTATTTTGGGTTTGGATTTGGCGTTTTTTGTTTAAATTTTTTTATTTTTTTTAAATTTATGTTTTTGTCATTTTTATTTTTTTATACATTAATTAGTTCTTATTCTTTAATTTACGTTTTTTGCCTTATTTATTTTTATTGGTATACAATAACATTTTTTTTTATTTATGTGTTTCATTTATTTGTAAATTACGTGGCGACTGGTAATTTATGTTTTCATGTTTTTTTTTTTAAATATTTTTGAATGAGGCGTATTTTTGTTGTTATTTTTTTTTTAATTTACGATTTTGTCATTTTTTTATTCACTCACATTAGTTTGTTTTATATTTAAAAAATGGATTTTCACGTGTTTTATTTATTTGTAAATTACGTGGCAAATGTTAATTTCTGTTTTTTTTTTTCCTTTTATTTTTGGATAAGGCCTATTTTTGTCATTGTTTTTTTTTTTAATTTACGTTTCTGTAATTTTTTTTTATTTGTATACATTAATTTGTTTTTATATTTGACAAATGGTTTTTTTTTTTTTTTTTTGCAAATGGTTTTTTCATGTGTTTTTTATTTTTATTTTTTTTATCATTTTCTGTGAAATGGTAAAAAGTGAGGTTTTATTTTATTGTCCTGTGTATTTTAAATATTTTAATTTTAATTTTAATTTTATTTTAAATATTTAATTGTAATTTTAATATTTAAATAATGTAAATAATCTAAAAAAATTAATAAGTAAAAAATTAAAATAAATATTCAAAAAATTTAAATCGTAAAAATTTAAATTATTTAAATTAATATTTAAATAATTTAAAATGTTAATATTTTAAATTTAAAAACAACTCTATACTCAAATCGTAACCAAACATATAAAATAAAACTCAATTAATAAATTATTTTTAAAACTCATAACTAAACACATAACTCGAAACTCCATACTACTTTCACAACTCTACACTCAAATCAAAATCAAATATATAACAAAAAAAGTAAAATATTTAAAAATATTTTTATAAAATAGAGTTTGAATTTATTTTTATAAAATATTTTAACAAAAAACAAAAAAATGTTTTTAATGTTTTTTTTTTCAACTTTCTTTGTTTTTTTTGAGAAAAGGTGTTTTTTGGGAAAAGGAATTTTTTTTTTTTAATTTGTGTGTGCTGACGCTGAGGTGAAAGTGAGGTTTCATGTGGGGGTAGTTTCGTAAATATACCTGTGAAATGGTTGTTGCCAAGCTCCTGCTAACCTTTTGTCTCCATGTGGTTAAATTAGACTTTTTTGTTCGTATGTGGCTAAATTAGTCCCAACTTTGCTTCTCAAACACCACCGAGTTTATCTCAAAGACTTTAGGCTCCGTTTATTTTCAGAGGTAGAATGGAAGGGATTGATAGTGAGGGGATTAAGTAAAATTGTATTTATTTTGATGATAGTTGTTAGTGTAGGGATTGTTAAATTATTTTTATATAAAATAAATATAAAAAAAAATACAAAAACATTAAACATTAAACATTAATGTTTTAAAAAAAATGGCCAACATGTAAAATTTTTGGTTAAGAAATAGTACTTGATTTGGTTAAGAAATAAAAAATAAAAAATAATTATCATTTAAGGGTAAAAAATAATTATCATTTTAACTTTTGGGCAGGTTATATACATATGTATGGCTATTTCAATTTAATTTGTAAAAAATTATTTCTAACCACTCGAAAGATAAAAATTATATAAAAATGATAATTATTTTTTTTATTTTTTGTTTCTTAACCAAATTAATTTTTTATTTTTTTAAAAAATTCTAAAAATCAAATCATACATAGCCTAAGAATCTTTTGATAAGTCATTTCTTACGGTGGTAACTTATTTAATTATTTGTTAATTTTATGACATTTTTACCATCTGAAACCTGTTTGGTAACCATTTCGTTTTCAGTTTTCAATTTATATTTACAAAAAATTTTAAAACTGCCATAAAAACTTGTTTAATAATTTTTTTGGTTTATAAATAGTTATCTCAATTTGTAAATTTGACAAAAAAACGTAAATTCAAAAAATGAGCTTACATTGGTTTTTAAACAGAAATTTAAAAATTTTACTAACAATTTTTTTTTTCAAATAATTTTTTTTCAATGAATTTTTTTCCCAACTAATACTAACCGTGGGGGCAATTGGTAATGCTACTTTAAACCTTAGGGAGGGGATTGTAATTTCTAAAATATGAGGAGTGTCAATGTAATTTACCTAGCAAGGGCAAAATTGGTATTTAAAAAAATTTAAATTGCTGAGAGGGAGAATCTGTAATGAAACTTTTAACCTCAGGGGAGATGCGATTTTCAAAATGTGAGGGGGAAAATTGTAATAAACATAAATCTCATGAGGTGTCAGTGTAATTTACCCTAATAATAATAAAGGCCTAAAATCTAATCCTTTCATGGGTACCAGATAGGGGTGTAATTTTGGCCCAGCCCGGCCCATCAGGGCTCAGGTCGGGCCAGGCCTACGTCGGGCCTTGGGCTCTCGCCAAAAAATCGAGTCGTGCAAGGCCAGCCCACGAGCCAGAAAATTAGGCCCAGGCTGTCACGTTCCAAAATTTGGACAATTAAACATTCAGTCAATATTCCATCATCCGAATCCTAGAGGTGAAACAAAAAAACTAAACGTTCTCGTCACCATAAGGTCTAAGTAAATTTCCATCCTCCAAAAGATTACAAGGGATAAAAAAAAAACTAACAAAAATCCAACCAAACCATCCATTATAATTCCATAACTAACTAATACCTCCAACATTAAAGCAATAATAAATAGTCAAAATAACTTAAATAATGTAAAGTTACAAACCATGCCAAATTGTAAGGTCAAAAATAAATAAATAAATAACTAAACTAATTTCAACCCTAATTCAAGAAAACACAAGAAGTCCAAGCGACATGTTCAACAACTATAGTTATTCCACGTCACCACCGTAGCCCCAACTAATCCTGCAAAGAAAGCTCGGTTGCGCTCAAACAAAACGCACCCGAGTTGTTAAGAGACAAAACGGATCAATATACAGGTATACTGGTATGAGTATAAGATTTAACACCCACGTATCCACCAAACACAAACAAAAATACATTAAATTCTTTTTACGGGACAAGATAAGTAGTTTGTACCGCACCGAGATGAATGGGTAGTTTCTCGAGATACGGTGGCATTTAGTTTCTTGCCCGTACACAACAAAATATAAATTGAGGATAAAATAAACAAAATAGAAATAAAAATATGGTGGGTCAGCCCTGCATAAAAAAAAAAGTTAGTAAGACCTACCATCCTGAAAAAAATATAAAGTTAGTATAATTTAATCATAAGTAACTTGCTGAAAAAGTATAAAAATGCACCGTTTCATACTTAAATAATTCGAATTGACCAAAACTCAAAGAACAAAAGTTGTATAGAATTAAATTTCCTAAAAGACAATGTGAACGAATCTAGCAGAAACTGAACAGGTTGAGAGAAAACTTAATAGAAAATCCTAAATGAAATTCGATTGAAAAATCTGAAACTGAAAATGAAAAGAAACTGCTGTAAGATGAATTCTTTCGGAAAAGTTCAAAACACGAAAAATATTCAAAATAACGTTTTACTTTAGTTTACGAGAAACCAATAAAAATGAGCTTGTTTCGTGGGTTAAAACAGCCTCTAAAATCTGCATTGCTAAAATGAATCAAAACTACTATAACCAATATCATTCGATTATAAGTCCTAATCGATCTTTTTAATAAATAGTTAAAACACAAAAGTTGTCTAGAATCACGTATACACGCCTCTGCTCAAATTTCATAATTTATCGAGGTCGTTTACTATTTTTCAACATGTATAAATTAATACAATTCACACTATAACAATAAACTCATATTTAATTCTTTGTACCTTAACTCCACCACATCGGCCCTCCACTTCCGGCCTACACATATATCCCATGTGTCTCCCGTATACCTAACACCGCTCCGAAGCCAAACTTGCACAGGGATATCGTCCCGAGTTTGACCCACACTCCCCGGATGGTTTGCATATACGTACGCATGTAAATCAAAGTACTTGTCCACTCATGAGAATGAGGTAACAATATACATATACATATACAAAACATCTCACTCATGAGAACAACATAACAATGCCAAGCCAAAGGTATTCAAATAAATCTCATAATCTTCACTTTTTTTTATACACTCTTTCTCACCGTCACTCAAATAAAATAACAATCCATGGAGTCATGGTGGAGTAGAAGGAATTTATCTATGAGTTCTTAATTAATTTTAATTTCATATAACCATGAGTGTGATTACAACCATAAAAAAAATCCATATAAAAATCATAAACCTGGCATACACAACTAATCAAAATAATTAAAATCAATCAATCATAAAAAAATCCTAAACCTTACTGTGCGGGAAGCAAATATTCAGGCAAGCCCGCACTCCTTTCTTCCAAGCTCCTGTCTGTCCGATCGTCCTGCGAGCACAACGGCGGTGAGTTACCCGGTGGTGTGTGGCCGGAAAACCCCTCCGACGATTAAGTTAGAACACACACAGGGATAGAAAGAGAGAGAAGGGAGTTGAGTGTAAGTATTTTTCTTTCCAAATGTTCCTCTCTCCAGCATGGGAGGCGCAGACACGCTTAAATACCTTCTGCGCCCCAAATCTACTCCTATTAGTCTCTCGACACGTAGTGCTGCTATCCCACCTGTCAGCATAAATCTAGCTGAACATCACCTAAACAAACTGCCAGCCCATACTACTGGGAGCTCGGCAGCCGGGATGCAACATCTCAGCTGTCAACGGCCGTGCTGCACAAGCTAGAGCGCTCCGTTCTCTGAGCTCAATGACAACCGAGCTCGACTGCATTCCGGCATAGCCGAGCTCAAGGCTGGTTGAATCGATAAACCGAAGACCTTTCCAACCGAGCTAGAAGCGCAAACCGTGGGAACAGGACCGGCTTCCATCATCTTGACCAAATTACCCCAATTAGCTCGGTTCCTACTCAAACAAGCCCAGGTAGCTTGGTCCTAGCATGTTCCTGAGCCATTACTGGGCACAACCTTCTTCGGCTAAGCCCAAGCTACCGCGGCCCAAAACATATTCGGCCTACAATCTGCCCGGTCATTACTACGGCCCAATCCAGCTCATAAATTTCTCTCACAATTACCCCTTAATTCCATCCGCGCAAGCGTGACTGGGATTACCTGTCCATCCGGGGTAACTCTTCCTCGGTTCTCAGTCTGCAAGATGGTGACCGGGCTTGTTAACATACCTGTCTTCGAAACTTGCCCGGTCGACGCCTCGACTTGCCATCCCGTCTCTTCAACTCTGGCGCCGCCGTTAATGGGGACACTTGTCACTCGCCTATTGGCCTCGAGCAGCCAACCATCACGTCCCTTCACGTTCGAAACTTTTGGCGCTCTTTCACCCCTATAAACATGCCATGTTTCACCTCCTTTCAATCTTACTGACTCTCCTCAAGCCATCGACGTTCCAGAGCTCAAGCATCCCTAGCAAACTTCGTTCTTGCCCTTCCTTGCATTCTTGCTCGAAGAAGAAGTCTCCGCCCCTAACTGTTAAGTCCTTCGAATCCTTTTTTGATTACTTTTTCGCTTGGTTTTTCACATTCTAGGGCACAAAATCTGTAGGTTTTAGGACATACCCCTCCGAAAACCCTCATTTGCCCCTATTCTCTTCGCTGTTCTTCAATCTCAGTGATGAACACATGAACACATGAAAATCTGGAGCGGACCGGGCTCCAGGTCTTCTTTTGATCCCAAAAAATATCAAGACCAAGCAAATTACAAGTTTGCCTAACCCTTAGTAGAAACCGAGGTACACAGAGGACTTGGCCGCTCGACCGGGCTAACATCTGGTCCGCTTGAGTGACCGAGCTCCTTGGTTTGCCTTTGCGACCGAGGTGGTCTTGCACTATTCATGACTGAGCTAAAGTCAAGCTCGTTTTGCGCGACCGCACTCCCGCTCACAATTACCCTCATTTTCTTGCAGAGTCCAAGGGGACCACAGACCAATACTGAGGCTCTCAAAGACCGAGTAGCCGTCTTAACTTCAGTCTGTGCCAATCAACTTTAGCTGAGCTAAATCAGCTGGCTTCACATGGGGCAATACCGTTTCCTTGTCGACACCCCGGCTGCCTTGGCTGCTTTCCGGGAAGAATACGGCATCCTGGCAGATGTTCAATTAGAGCTCAGCGCCATAGATACCAACCCTTGAAGCAAACTAGACCAATGCCCCTTCACCGTGCTATCCATCGTTGAATGAGGCCTCCGCTTCCCGGTCAACCCATTAATGACCGAATTCTTGCGCCGCACCGGGCTAACACCCATTCAAGTTTCAACCAACACTTACCGAATAATCAACGGGGTCCACGAGCTGAACAACCGGCTAGGAACCAACTTAGGTTTAGCCGAGATACTCTATCAATACACCTTTGGGCACATAGGCGATGGCCTCGCCTATTACTTAAAAATTCGACCGGGCAAAGAAAAAATAGTGACCGGCACCCCAGACAAGGACTTACACGACGATGACTTTTTCTGGGTGTCTAGCAACTATGAAACAACCAACGTATCGGGCTGGTTCATTAGCAAGAACTTCGGCTCCACATGTAAGCCGTGCTAACTTGCTCGGTCAATTGCTTTTCTTCAATATTCTATACTTAACATTTTTCTGCTTTCCTTTGCAGCGATCAAAGCCTTGCAAGCCCACTATCACTTCCCCAACGAAGCTGCCATCAGAACTACGCTGCGCTACCGCAATCGGGACTGCCACGACCTTCTCGGCTACATACCAACATACCGGTGCTCAGCTCCACGCCGAAGTAAGGTCACAGACTTTCTCTGCACTCCATCTCCGACTCCAGATCCCACATTGCCAGACGTCCCCTTCATCCGTTTAACCGAAGCAAAAGAAATGGCCAAGAGGAGCCGCATTAAGAACCTGATCACTGCCGCCTCAACCGAGATCCCGAGCATCCAAACCCGTTCTCTTCCTGCCGGTCAATCTAGCGGGACCGTGGTTGCATTGGCTTTTCCCACCGCCGGGCAAGCCGACAGAGAAACCCGCCAGACTGGCAAAAGGCCTCACGCAGACCCTTCTGCCGAGCTGGGAACCGAGCTCAACACCGAGCAGCCTGCTGTCATCGTCGACCCAACACTGGTATGGAGGCCCCAGCTCAAACATCGGGACAAGGAGATCCCGGTAACAACTTCTGTTAAGGGCGACAAAGAGCATCTGCTCGCCTTCGATCTCTCCAAAGCTCTCCTTCTGCCGTGCGACGTGGTTGGCAGCGACCATGTGCCAGACACCCGGTTGGTGAAATCCTTGGTCAAGTCCATGACCAGGGTAAGAATCTCAAAAAAAATTTACTCAAATTTCACAAGTGTTTGCTCGGTTTCCTTTCTCTGATAAAGTTTTATTCTTGCAGGCCATCCAGAAACAACACTTGGTGATGGAAAGGATCAACCGACTCCGGCAGAGGGCAACTGACTCTGCCAGTCAGGTTAAGAGCCTCCAAGCCGAGCTTGGGCGGGCCAAGTCTTCACTACAAATGGCCAACTCTGACAACTCCCGGCTGCTCTGCCATCTTGAATTTGCCGAGAAAGAGAGGAACACGCTCTGAGCCGAGCTTGATGCACTGAAATAAGCAAGGAAGCAGGAGCTGGAGGATGCCAACAACGCCGGTTTCACGGAGGCCGAGGAAAACTACACGAAGCAAGTCTATGCCACCCAGGACATCTTCTTCAAGGCTGGGTGGAAGGCTGCTTGCGAACAGCTCGGCCAAAGATCTGGAACCGACGTGTTCGCCTCTCTCCTTGCTGCCTTCCTGCCATTCTACTTACTTGTCATACGCCAACGATGTCTTCAGCGCACTGCAAGCTGAGGCCGAGGTAGAGGACGCAGAGGATATCGAAGAAAATGCTGAGGGTAACAATCGCCCAAAGTAGGCCGACCAGGTGTCGACGGGCATCCAGGAGACCACAACCACGGTCGACCTGGAAGCAACCACAACCACCGGGGACGAATTCGCAGAGCTTTCCCCCTTAGCTTAGTTTTTCCCTTTTTTTCTCTTTTTTATTTGAACATGTAACCAGGCTATCTGCCCCACCTCTTGTAATTATTTTGCACATCAATGAAAAGTTTTAATTTCGTCAAGTGTTTGCACAGTGCTGAAATTACACCAATGCAATCGGGTAAAACCACCTCAGCCATGCAAATCACCAACTCATTAAACCGGAATAAAACATCTCTGTCTGAATATAAACATTGAGGAAATCATCAACTTATCCAACCGAACAAAACATCTCAGTTTTATCTACAGTTGAGCAGATCCCCAACTCAGTCAACCGGAGTAAAACATCTCGGTTAATGTTTCAAAGTTAAGCAAGTCATCAACTCAGTCAACCGGAATAAAGCATCTCGGTTGAGATCTAAAAGTTGAGCAAATCATCAACGCAGTCAACCGGAGTAAAACCTCTCGGTTGAGATTTCAAAGTTGAGCAAATCATCAACTCAGTTAACCAGAATAAAACATCTCGGTTGAGATCTAAAAGTTGAGCAAATCCTCAACTTAGTCAACCAGAGTAAAACATCTCGGTTGAGATCTCAAAATTGAGCAAATCATCAACTCGGTCAACCGGAGTAAAACATCTCAGTTAAGATTTCAAAGTTGAGCAAATCATCAACTCGGTCAACCGGAGTAAAACATCTCGGTTGTGATCTAAAAGTTTAGCAAAGCAACAATCAGAATGCTAAGGCAAAGATGAGACACTTCTATATATTGATAAAAGGAATATTACATTCCGAAGTAAGACAAAAAATCCCTTTGCACAAAAAGAACACAAACTAGAAAAGCTAAAAATAGTATAGTTTGAGGTTGGCCGCATTCCATGGCCGGGGTATTCCTCTTCCCTCCAAATCCTCCAAATGGTATGCCCCCTTGCCCGCCAGACCTGTTATCTTGTAGGGTCCTTTCCAGTTTGCCCCTAGTTTGCCTTCACCTGGCACCAGGGTATTGCCCATGACCTTCCTTAAAACCTAGTCGCCTACTTTGAACGATCTGGGGTGCACCGTCTTGTTGTATTTTCTAGAAAGCTCTTGTTGGTAGGCGGCCACATGGATGAGAGCCTTTTCCTGACGTTCTTCCATGAGGTCTAATTCCAGGGTGATGGCGTCAGAGTTCAGCTCGGGTTCAAAACTTTCACTTCTGATGGTGGGCATACCAACTTCCAAAGGGATGACTGCCTCCATGCCGTATGCCAAGGCAAAAGGAGTTTCCCCGATAGATCGCCGCGGGGTTGTTCGGTAGGCCCAAAGGACGCTTGGGAGTTCCTCGGCCCATTTTCCCTTGGCTTTCTCAAGCCTTTTCTTCAACCCATCAAGAATGATCTTGTTCGATGCTTCGGCTTGACCGTTAGACTGCGGATAAGTCGGGGTAAAGTTATAGAATTCAATCTTCAAGTCTTCACAAAATTTTCTGAATAGGCGGCCGTCGAATTAGATGCCGTTATCAGAGATCAGAATTTTGGGGACGCCAAACCGCATTACCACATTCTGCCAGACAAAGCTCTTGACGTCTTTCTCCTTGATTGTTGCCAAAGGCTCAGCTACAACTCATTTGGTGAAGTAGTCTATAGCCGCGATGAAGAACTTCCGGTTGCCTGGCGCCGTTGGGAGTGGCCCCACTATATCTAGCCCCCACATCCCAAAAGGCCAAGGACTGGTGAGAGGAAGAAGTTCCCTGGCCGGCTGGTGGATTTGATGGGCAAACTTCTGGCACTCCTCACATTTGCGAACATACTTCTGCGCGTCGGCTTGCATGTACGGCCACCAATATCCTTGCGAGATAGCACGATAGGCCAAAGATCTGCCCCCTATGTAACTGCCACAGATGCCTTCGTGAATTTCGTACAGGAAGGTTTCCACGCTACTTAGGTGCACACACTTTAAATAAGGACCGGTGAAATACTTCTTGTATAAAGCGCCAGATGGAGAGAGCCAAAACCGCTCTGACTTCACCCGGACTTTATGTGCTTCCTTCTTGTCAGCCGAAGGGTCCATTCTCTGAGAAAGAGGATAATAGGGTCCATCCAAGAAGGACCTAGCTCGGCGCAGAGTACTTCTGTCTGCCCGGTTTCCTCAATGCTGGGCCTCGGAAGGAATTCAATCAGGAGAGGGTAGGGAGATGTGCTATCGACCATGGAAGCAAGGCCGACCAATTCATCTGCTCGGCTGTTGTCTTCACGGCCAATCTGATGGACCCTTATCGCCTGGAATCGTTTGATGTGGTCTCTGACCAGAGCTTGGTACTTCGCCATTCTGTCATTAGGGATGCCAATTTGAACCCGGCCCGATGGGGACCCGATCCCTCGACCCTGATTAGGATGGTTTTTCTCTGAAAAATACCCCTGTGGGGAAGGGGATGGTATTCGAAATTAAATCCCTAACCAATTTCGGACCGGGGACGGTGATCAGTGTTCAAGCCCCGGCCCGTCCCTGTCCCCGGCTCCGGCCCCATCCCCAAATTATCCCCGAAGTGAAAATACTCTTTTACCCCTCATATATATATATATATATATAAACCAAACCTATTTTCCCATTTCACTTCCTCTGTGTCTCTCTCACTCTCACCGTGGCCCTCATCTCTCTCTCCTTCACTCATTGACTCAAATCTCAATCTTATCTCTCTCCCTCCCTCTCCTCTCCTCTCCCTCTCCCGCTCCCTCTCCCCCTCTTCCTCTCCCTCCATCCGTGAAGCGCTCCGTCCGTCAGATCCCTTCGTCCGTGAAGCCCTCCGCCCGTCACCGTCAGATCTTGAAGCCCTCCGTCAGAGCGTGAACCCTCCATCTGAACAGATCTGAAGAAGAAGAAGCCCTTCGTCCGGGAAGCCCTTCGTCAGATCGTGATTCATGAAGCCCTCCCTTCATCCGTGAGCCCTCCCTCAGATCTGAAATTTTTTTTTGATGATTGTTGTGTATTTTTATAAATATATATCTGTATATATATATATCTATGATTAATTTTTTTTTTATGATTGTTATATATATATGTTGTTGTTGATGATTGTTGTTGTGTGGGTGTGTTGAACAGATTGTTCTGTCGTCCATTAGACAGATTTTTTTTTGTTTTTGATGTTCTTGATGTTGTTGAGATGTTGATGTTGTTTTTTTGGCAGGGGATTTTCAAGGTCAGGGAAACCCGATCCCCGTTAGGGGGCAGGGGTAGGGGCGGTAGTGGGTTCCCCGTCGGGGATGGGGACGGGGACGGGGACGGGGGGAAGTTCTGCCATCGAAGATCGGGGACGGGGAGGGTGATCCCCAGCCCTGCCCCGCCCCGTTGCTATTCCTACCTGTCATCCTTAGCTGCGTAAACCCCAGAAATTTGGTTAACCACAAGTTGGGAATCTCTGTAAACCATCAGATCGGATGCGTGCATCTAAAGTGCGCTTTTGAGCCCAGCCAAAAGCGCCTCATACTCAGCCTCATTATTTGATGTAGGGAATCCAAGGGTGATAGAGTGTTCGATGGTTAGCCCGTCTGGTGAAATCAGGATTATGCCCAGCCCGGCACCGTGGCGGTTATAAGCCCCATCTACAAAAAGTTTCCACATTTCCCCCACAGAGAGCTTCCAACATTCTGATGGGTCTTGGGAAGCCTGAAGATTGATGTTACCACGGTAGCTCGGCTGCTTGGCTACAGGTTCAACGCTGATCGGTTCCACTTCCCCTCTTGGTGATGCGGCACCGGACAAAGCAGGTTGGTCGATCATGCCCAAGTCCATCGTAGCATCGTCGGGTGGTAGTGTCGTACTAGCTGAAAGTTTTTCGGTGGGAAGCATAAATTCCGCGTCGCCAACATCGCCGTACTGTGTTACTTCGGTCGAGCCCGTATGCACCGCCTCCTCTGCCACGGCAAGATCTACCGAGCATACCGGATAAGTTCCAGGTGAGAATTCAGCAACAAAATCGGCCAATGTCTGAGCTTTAATGGCAGTGTGCGGCTGGAACTTGATGTCAAACAGTTCCAATTCGACTGTCCACTTGAGAATTCGACCGGAGAAGTCCGCCCATTCGGACAAGGCTTTGAGGGGAAACTTGGTCAAAACGATAATAGTATGAGCATGGAAATAATGCGCCAACTTCCTGGAGGCTATCATCAGTGCCAATGCAAGTTTTTCTAGCGGCAAATATCTCGACTCTGCCGGTAGCAAGGTTTTGCTGACGTAGAAGATGGAGAGATGCTTGATTCCTTCCGACCGGACAAACACGGCACTAACTGCATGTTGCGAAACGACTAGATAAAGGTAAAGTTCTTCGTGGGCTTCGGTGTGACCAATAGTGGCGCTGAAGACAGATCCTCCTTCAGCTCGGCCAAAGCCCGGTCACATTCTTCATCCCATGAGAACTTGGATTTCAAAGCTTAAAAGAACGGTCAGCAGCGATCTGATGATCGGCTTATAATTCGGTTAATCGCGGCGGCCATTCCGGCCAGATGCTGCACGTCCTTAGCCGAGCTAGGCTGCTTCAATTCTTGCACGGCTCAAATATGTGTAGGGTCTGCCTCGATGCCTTGGTTTATGACTAGGAAGCCCAAAAATTTTCCGGTTTCCACACCAAAGGCACACTTAGATGCATTCAGGCGTAGCTTGTGTCGTTTGAGAATGGCGAACATCTCGGCCAAGTCGGACAAGTGGTCTGCTTGATGCCGGCTTTCGACTACCATATCATCAATATAAGCCTCCATTGTCCGGCCTAACAGAGGAGCGAACATCTTGGTCACCATCCTTTGGAAAGTTGCCTCGGTGTTTTTCAAACCAAAAGGCATGACTCGATAGCAGAAGAGTCCCCTTGGAGTGGTGAAAGAGGTGATCTCACGGTCGGGACCATGCATGGCAATCTGATGATAGCCGCGATAGGCATCCAAGAAACTGAGCCTGTTATGTCCAGCCGTTAAGTCCAATAGCTGGTCTATTCTGGGCAGTAGAAAGCTGGCTTTAGGGCAAGCTCAGTTGACGGTCTTGTAGTCGACGCAAACACGCCACTTCCCATTCTTCTTGGGCATAACAACCATGTTCGAAATCCACCGAGGGTAGTGCACTTCCTGAATTACCCGTGCCTCAAGCAAGTTGTTCACCTCTTCTGCAACTACCTTGGCGTGGTATAACGCCGATCTCCTCGTTCTCTGAATGACCGGCTTTGCCCCGGGGAAAACATTGAGGTGATGGAAAATAAAACTCGGATCGATGTCGGGCATGTTGTAGGGCGACCATGCGAAGACTTCGATATTTGCCGTCAAGAATTCCACCATCTCGGTCCTCTCTTGGGTGGTAAGGCTCGAGCCGAGCAAAAAGACCTTGCTCGAGTTTTCAGTGCCAATCCGCACTTCTACCAACTCCTCAACAGCTTTGTCTTCAGCCCTGGAACCCATATCTTCAAGGACTCCATGGTTTTCTGGCCCTTCAATCATCTAGACGAAACCTTTGGCGTCTCGGCTCCCGTTTACTGCCACAAAGCATTGCTTCGACATGACCTGGTCACCCCAAACTTCTTCAATTTCCCCCATAGCCGAGGGAAACCTCATGACTTGATGGTAGGTCGACGCTACGGCTTGCATAGCGTGAAGCCATCCTTTTCCAAGGATCAGGTTATAAGTAGACGACAGTTGCAATACTCAGAACTCCACTTGCTTGACCACGAATCCTGCTTTGACCGGCAGAATAATTTTGCCCAAAGGCCACTCCGGTTGCGAGTTGAAACCAACCAGAGGCGAAGTTGCTGGAGCCAAGTCTGTATCTCGGAGTTTGAGCTGTTTGAATGCGTCGTAATACATGATCTCGACCGAGCTTCCCTGGTCGATCAAGATGCGTTTGACATCGAACTCCTTGACGCGTAGCGTGACCACTAAGGCATCGTTGTGCGGCGTTTGAATGCGCTCTAAGTCCCTTGTAGAGAAACTGATCACGTCTTTCTCTTCGGTCTTGCCCCTTTTGATCGCGGGCTGAACCGACAAAACCTCCCTCATGTGTTCTGCCTTCTTGATCATACCTCGGTGCTTGCAGACACGCGCCGGTTCCACAATGCCGTGGATCACATTAATGACTCCTTAAAGGGGTGCCTCCAAGTCATCTGGTCCACACGGATCAACCGGGGCTTGATGTGTGGCCTTCGCACCCCCATCAATGTAAAGGTCCAAGTGTTCGGTTGCAACTAGCTCCTCCAAATGCTGCTTCAGAGGCAAACAGTCCTATGTCCGGTGCCCGCGCTCCTAGTGAAATGCGCAGCGGTACCGCGGATTGAAACCCTTTTGCGCATCGCCTAACTTAGCAGGAAACCAGACGTAATCCTTGTCTCGGATTTCGCTAAGTATGCGGTAGATTGGAATCTTAAAGACCGTGGTAATGCCCGTCCAGGCTTTCAATCTTCTGTGTGCATCTGCTACGTCATCGCGAGGGTATTTATCTCGGTCATTCCGCCGACCCCTGCCCCGGTTTCGGCGATTTGATCCTCGGTCAGATTCCTCGGCACGATCATTTGAACGATTAGTCTCCTTTCCGACCGCATGTACCTTGCCAGCTGTCCTCTTGTTTGCGACCACCGGAGTCATCTTCGCGGTGGAAGCTATTGCGTCATCCTCTACTCGGATGTGCTCGTTGATACGCTGCATTAGCTGGCCTATGGATGTTAGGTGGCTCATGGTGAGCGAGTCCCTCAGCCTATGTCCGACTGGGAGACCGCGCTTGTACTGGGTGATGGCCAAGTTGATCGAGCAGTCTAGGATCTCGTTGAAGGTTTCCCAGTATCTGGAGTTGTAAGCCTTTAGTGTGTCGCTAGGCTCCATCTTGACACTGAGAAGGTGGTCAACTTCCTTCGGCGTTTTGGTATTGGTTTTGAAACGCGTCACAAAGGCTTCCGTCAACTGCTGCCACCTTTCGATGCTCCCTTCTGGCAGCCTCTCAAACCATTTCAAGCCCAGCTCACCCAAACTTGACGGGAAGATAAGGCACATCAGAGTGTCATTCCGCCTATATCCGGCCATGACCTGTCGGAAGTGGTTTACATGCATGTATGGATCAGTCTTTCCGTCGTAGAGCGTGAACTTTGGCTGGTGAAAGCCCGCAGGAAGCGGTGTTGTTTCTATTTCCAAGGAAAAAGGCGTGGCGCTCAGCCTCGCCAAGTCTATGTCTAGAAGGAGAGGCGCAGCTGGGCGGGGTGGTGGCACGAGGACCTCTTTACTAGCACAGCCCCCATAGGATAGCTGCTGGAACGCCGACACCCTCTGAGCCTCCCATCGGCGAGCCTGTTCCTTCAAGACTACTCACAAATCCTCTGAACGAGCGGAATGAGAATACCTCGACGTCGTCGCCGGATGTGAGGGTTGATAGGTGCTATCTTGCGCACTGGACTTCTCTACGTGCGCGTCGAAATCCCTAACCTTGTAACTTTTAGTGATAGAAAGGGATGGAGTGTGTCGTTGGCTCTGACTGCCTGAACGGCGAGTGTGGGTGCGCTCACTGTGGTCTCCCACTCCAGCTACACCCTTACCCTTGACATGCCGTTTGAGATCCTCCATCTCCGTTGCTATTCTCCGGATGACGGCGTCTTGGTCCCTTAGCTTGTGCTCCAGACGTCTGGCGTGAGATTCTCTCTACCGCCGGTGACCGTTTCGACTCTGAGAATGACCAAAGCTTCTTCTGCGCTTATCTCGCGCGTCTCTTGAATGTCCTCCAGGGGATGTCTCCAGGTCCGCCATTGGAGGAATGGCGGGATGTCTTTCTTTCCGTCTGTCTGACTCCGGGGTAACTCCGTCGATGGCGGACAACGGAATCTCGTTGTTGTTCGCCATGAACGGCGATCAGACGAGCCTGGAAGACAAGGTTTTGTCTTTCAAAGATTCCCACAGACGGCGCCAATTGTGCGGGGAGCAAATAATCAGGCAAGTCCGCACTCCTTTCTTCCAAGCTTCTGTCTGTCTGATCGTCCTGCGAGCACAACGGTGGTGAGCTATCCGGCGGTGTGTGGCCGGAAAACCCCTCCGACAATCATGTCAGAACACACACAGGGATAGAGAGAGAGAAGGGAGTTGAGTGTAAGTATTTTTCTTACCAAATGTTCCTCTCTCCAGCATGGGGGGCGCAGACATGCTTAAATACCTTCTACGCCCCAAATCTACTCCCATTAGTCTCTCGACACGTGGTGCTACTATCCCATCTGCCAGCATAAATCTAGCTGAACATCACCTAACCAAACTGCCAGCCCACACTACTGGGAGCTCGGCAGCTGAGATGCAGCATCTCGGCTGTCAACGGCCGTGCTGCACAAGCTAGAGCGCTCCATTCTCTGAGCTCAATGACGACCGAGCTCGGCTGCATTCCGGCATAGCCGAGCTCAAGGCTGGTTGAGTCGGTAAACCGAAGACCTTTCCAACCGGGCTAAAAGCGCGAACTGTGGGAACAGGACCGGCTTCCATCATCTCGGCCAAATTACCCCAATTAGCTCGGTTCCCACTCAAACAAGCCCAAGTAGCTTGGTCCTAGCATGGTCCTGAGCCATTACCGGGCACAACCTTCTCCGGCTAAGCCCAAGCTACCGCGGCCCAAAACATGTTCGGCCCACAATCTGCCCGGTCATTACCACGGCCCAATCCAGTTCATAAATTTCCCTCTCACTTACATACACAACTAAACAAAATAATTAAAATCATTCAATTATCTAAAAATCCTAAACCTTACATACACAACTAATTAAAATAATTAAAATCGATTGATCAATCATCTACATGCAAATATGAAATCAATTCAATATCAAATAGATAAAGAATAATTTTTTGCACTCACAATATACATAAAAACAACGAATTAAATATAAATCAAGAGAAGTGAATTTTGTCCTCACAATATTTTTTTGAAGATCAAAGAATAACTTGGAGAATTAAAGCCACCAAAATAAAATCCTAATCTTTTTTATTCTTTTTTCTCCATCTTCTCCTCCTTTTTTCGTCGTTCTCCTTTTCTTTGTCGGAATTAATCTCCTGGTTGTCTTTGATTAATCAATCTCTCTCTCACGGATTGCTCTGTTTTTTTTTTTTCTTTCTTCCTTTCCTTATGAACTTCTAAACCTAGTTGAATACTTATATTATATTATATATATAATAACTTAATTTCTTATTATATTATATTATACAAATAAATCGCATATATAAATATAAATATTTTATATAAAATTTATATCAATAATTTCTTTTTTTAATATATATAAAAAAATATATAAATATAAATATTTAGATTAATTATATATAATTAACTAACTCATTAAATTAATTTAATACCACATTAAATTCTCATGTAGCCACACAATTAATAAAGTCAAAAAAAAAAAAATAATAAATAAATAAATGAAGGCTTACAAAAAAATCAGAGTCGCTACACAGGCTCAAGCCCAGGCCCAGGGATATTCGGGCTTTGGGCGGGCCAGTGGACGGGGTCCCTAGGCTTGGGCTTTGGGCGGACTTAAACAATTTTTAATTTTTTTAATTTTTTATTTTTTTCCACCAAAATTTTATTGTTTTCTATTAAAAATAACACAAGCATCGGGTGAGCCAGGCTTTTGGGTGGGTCTTGAGCGAGCCAATGGGTCGGGTCGGACTTCAAAATGATAGTCCGAGCCCTGACTCAAGGACTCGGGCTAGGCTTGAACTCGAGTCTAAACAAACCTTAATGGGCTAGGCCCACCTCAGACTGCGGACGAGTTTCGGGCCGCCGCAGGCACAGGCCGAAATTACACGCTAGTACCAGATAGAAATCCATGGCACAAGATTTCTCAAAACAATAATGATTCATCCCACTAAAAACATCACCACTAATAGCACTAATGCATTAAAAAAGTAAAAAAAAAAAAAAAAACACAACTCCAAGACCAAAACATCACATCATTAATGGCGGGACCCACTTCTAAAGCATTTTTCTTTCTCAAAATTTGAATTTCAATCCGCGGCAATAAGCAACAGACCTCTGCCATGACCCTCTCTCTCTCTCTAGATTACATTTGACAGCATCCATGGCGTGTTGATTCTCCGAAGATGACAACCCTAGAGAAGCTATTCGTCCAGATCTTCGATCGAAAGAATCGGATCATCGAACAAGTCAACCAACGATCAGACTTGTACACTCGACACCTCGTTTCCAAGCTCCTCATTGATGGAATCACTCCTCCTTCATGGCTGTGGAACCCTAAATTCGACTCTCAATCTCCAGATCCCAAAGGTACTCTCTCGCTCTCTCTCTCATGTTCAAGCATTTAGGGTTCTTTTGGTTAGCGTAAAGAATTCAATTTGTAATTGCGATACTCAAATCTATCATTTTGATCATCCGGACTGAGCATAATGCAAAAGTTTACGACTTTGTTGAATTAAGCTTTTCAAACACTTCAGATATTAAATCAATAGATTGAATGAGTTTAAAATTTTAGATTTTTTTTCTCGCATTTTCAGTAACCAAGTAGTGTTTCAATTTCATTCAAATTTCTGCTCGACTGGTGTCAAGGGCATCTACCCATTTTTCTTCTATATGGGTCTTAGACAAACATTGCACACGCAACTATGAATTTTTATTTAATTTTGGAATTAATTTTAGGCTGTGTTTGGATCATGGATTTGGAAAGTGAAAAGGAAAAGGTGGGTGAAACATAGGTGAAATGTAGCTATATTTCATTCACATTTCACTCATTTTTCCCTTTCCAATATCTCCCCGAATTCATAATCCAAATACAGCCTTAATAGGTGCTATATTTGTTCTTCTAAACTCACTCACCCCTGACCTTCCATCTTACTTGGGGAAGCCAATACTGAAGGCTCAAAATGGATGCACTTGTTTGAAATTTGTTGAAGCCAACACTGAAAGCATGTGCAACGCACTTGGTTATTTCCATGTCAAGTGCAGTGGTGCTATTAAAAAAAAAAAAATAGAAATGAAAGTAGATGTCCGTACAAGATATTTTTCCTCGAGTATTGTCACAAGTTATTGATTTATTATCAGCCTAGCGTCTTTTAATTTCTTTAGCTGCTAATCATTCACTTAGCTGGGGAATTTTCACTTTTAGTCAAAAAGCTAAAAAGTCATTATAAGTCGTCATATCATTTTTTTTATTTTTTGCACATCTTTTTATAAAAAGTCAAATTTTTTTTAAAATAGCTTGTTCACAAATGAGTTTCTTGATATTGCCAAAAAAAGAATTCTGAGCACACAGCAGTATTCTTGGCTACATGTTATGTTTCACACTGACATGGTTTTGTATGATGATAAAATTGTGATTTATCAAGTCAATATGATGACTAGTGTCAAAACTGAAAATAATAGATTGACTCCTAAGGGGCTTGTTTGGTTTGTTTTTGGGAAAAAATTTTGGAAAAAATTATCTACAAATAAATTTTCAAGAGTAATCAAATCAAACAAATTTTTCCAAAAAAAATCTCAAAATTTTGTTTGGTTTGCTTCTTTCCAAAATCACTCTCTCTCATACACATCAAATCAATCACTTTTTTTAAAACTCTCTCTCCCAAAACAATTTTTCAAAATCATTTCTAAAAAAAGGCAAACCAAACAAGTTTTCGTACTTTTTATCTCAAAAACTACTCTATAAATACAAACCAAACAAGCCTTTTATTTTTGTGTCTAGTTGGGAGGCCATCAGGTCTGGTTCTGTGGCATAATCAGCTGGCCCATCTAAAATACGGTCTGGTTCTGTGACATAATCAGCCTTTCCTTCCTGGTTAGCAATAGCATAAGTGTCAGGACAATATGGGATTATGTCACCACCTGACACATTTTGAATGACAAGTCCTTCCAACATGTTTAATGAGTTAACGAGTAGAGACTTTTTAGAAGCACCAGATTTGGATTGCGTCACTCATTGGCTGGCAATATTCGATGAATGTACAGGCTTTGATACTCCTTCAATACAAGTACTTTGTGACGTTGTCTTTCTAGCACCATTTTCCCTAGCAATATCAGAAGAACTAAGAAGTTTCAAAGGTTTACTATCACGACTAGATAGATTGCAAGAACTTCTAGATCTTGTAATTCTACCACAATAAATGTTAGCATCCTTTTCCTTGCTTAAGCATTCTACTTTTGCCTGTCTCACTGCATGATTACCCCTAATAATACCAGAAAATTTAGTCAATTCCAATGACTCATTATCACAATCAAGCTGTTGGGAAGCAATCCTAGATATTTTAATAGCACTAGAAGAAGCACCAACATCATTCTCATTAGGGATAATCATGCAGTGAGACAGGCAAAAGTAGAATGCTTAAGCAAGGAAAAGGATGCTAACATTTATTGTGGAAGAATTACAAGATCTAGAAGTTCTTGCAATCTATCTAGTCGTGATAGTAAACCTTTGAAACTTCTTAGTTCTGATATTGCTAAGGAAGATGGTCCTAGAAAGACAACGTCACAAAGTACTTGTATTGAAGGAGTATCAAAGCTTGTACATTCATCGAATATTGCCAGCCAACGAGTGACGCGATCCAAATCTGGTGCTTCTAAACAGTCTCTATTTGTTAACTCATTAAACATGTTGGAAGGACTAGTCATTCAGAATGTGTCAGGTGGTGACATAATCCCATATTGTCCTGACACTGATGCTATTGCTAACCAGGAAGGAAAGGCTGATTATGTCACAGAACCAGACCGTATTTATGGGCCAGTCGATGCTCGAGCAGCTTGTTCTGATTCTAACTTGGATGCTGCTGGCTTAAGTGTAGGGTTGGAAATTGTTCTCTCGAGGCCACCATCCGATTGTAGTATGTCTGTGAAGCGCAACTTTGATGATGGGGAAAAGTGCAGTTTGAATGAAACCTTTAACCCTATTATGGAAAAGGAAAGGCTGGACAAATCATCAGGGAAAAGATGTACTGTAGTGAAGTCTGCCACATCACTAGATAAAGTAACTTTTGATGACCCTTGCAGAAAATCTTTGGAGATGCAATCACTGGAGCAAGAGGTCTCAAACAAAAGAGAAGAGCCTAGGAGGGTTTCTTTTGAAACCGGTGTGGAAGAGTGTGTTGTAGTTGATGAAGAGGTATCCGAATTAGATATCAATAAGAACCTTCAGAATGCTGAAGATAATTCAGATGCTGTCGTAGAAATTCAACACTTCCCTTTTTCTCACAAGGCGGATGTTGCACTATTAAATGTTGATAAGGGCCCTGGTGTAGAAATGCATCAAAAGGTGACATGTCATATAGCGGAAGGATTTGAGTCTTCACCCAGGCTGCAAGTTGAGGAGGTAATTATTTTCAGTTCTTTGAAGTTCTTCAACTACTAGACATATTGCATATGTGTATATGTATCAATCTATTTCATTTTTGTGTGTATGTAATGCGCATGTTTGTTATCCCCTGCATACTGGTTCTGTGTTGGAGATCACTTCCTTTAGCCAAAGTTCATTACTTTTCAATAATTAGTTTAGCAACTCTACATTGGTTACTTTTTTAAATGCCATGCTGTAAAACAGTAGACATTTCTGCTGGAAAACGTTACATCCCTGAAATTGCGGCATCACATGACTTGTATCAGTTTGTGATCATACTGAAACATCATTTACTTCAAGCTTTAAAACAAAAGGTAAATTGCACTGATCTCTACTGAGGGTTCCAACTTTGACACAAACCTCTCATACTTGACAGGGTGAAATTGGCTGTGATGGAAGGGACACAAATAAGACAACCCCTTTCGCGTTCAAGCACCAACATGGGATCTTAGTAGCGGGATCCTTTGACACAAACCTCTCTACTGAGTGTTTGGTCAAATTTGAGACAAGGGATCCTAATTGTTGGTGCTTGAACGTGAAAGGGGTTGTCTTATTTGTATCCCTTCCATCACAGCCAATTTCACCCTGTCAAGTATGAGAGGTTTGTGTCAAAGTTGGAACCCTCAGTAGAGATCAGTGCAATTTACCTTTTGTTTTAAAGCTTGAAGTAAATGATGTTTCAGTATGATCACAAACTGATACAAGTCATGTGATGCCGCAATTTCGGGTGCAATTTCATGTAAATTGATTTTAAATAGTTCATGCTCCAGTCATTAGCCTCGATATACATGTAAAAAGTGTATAAAAATGTGTGAAAGTGTATAGAAATATGTAGCAGTGTTATGAAATATGTAAAAAGTGCATTGGGACTATTTATATTTTGGCATTTCTCCACCTTAACGACAGTCCCATGGGTGGTATTAGCATGACCCATTCTTAAATTGGGGGCCCAGAGTGAATGAAAAAATTTCAAAGAAATCCTCATATAATGTGGGGCTGTAGAAATTTAATGTATAAAGAGATTTGTATTATTGATTGATGTATTGAATGTTACAATGATTCCTATATATAGAAGAGTAGGTGGTAGTAGGTGGTAGATGGAGTAGGTAAAGTGGAGGTAGTAGGTGGAGTAGGTGAAGTGGAGGTGGTAGTGGTGTAGTGGGTTAGGTTTAGTGGAGTGAAGTAGGTGATAGGTTTTAACAGCCCCCCGCAAACTCAAGGGGGATAGGAACTAACCAACTTGAGTTTGGAGAGAGTAACAAAACAAGAAAAATACATAAAAAATAAAAGAGGATAGGAGACACTGTATGGTCGTGTCAGACCGTTGTAGAAGACTGTATGGTTATGGCAGACCGATGTAGAAGACAGTTTATTGGGTCATGTCGGACCGTTGTAGCAGACAATGTTGTGACAGTTGTGGTGACAGTTTACGGAGTCTTGCTGGACCCTTGTAGAAACTAACCGGAATCAATGTCGGGACAGTTTACAGAGTCTTGTCGGACCCATAAAGGAGCTAACCGGAATCAATATCGGGACAGTTTACAGAGTCTTGTTGGACCCTTATAGAAACTAACCGGAATCAATGTCGGGACAGTTTACAGAGTCTTGTCGGACCCATAAAGGAGCTAACCGGAATCAATGTCGGGACAGTTTACAGAGTCTTGTCGGACCCTTATAGAAACTAACCGGAATCATTGTCGGGACAGTTTACAGAGTCTTGTCGGACCCATGAAGGAGCTAATCGGAATCAATGTCGGGACAGTTTACAGAGTCTTGTCGGACCCATGAAGGAGCTAACCGGAATCAATGTCGGGACAGTTTACAGAGTCTTGTCGGACCCTCAAAAGGTGTGCCCAATCTTTCAAAAGGAGTGCCATCAAAAGGCGTGCCCAATCCATAAAAAGGCGTGCCAGATATGATGGCGAGACACGTAAGTGCCTTGGCTGGCGCGCCCGTTTGTCGTCTGGCGTCAAGTGGCGCGCGATATGCGTGGCTGCCTCTTCGTCAGGGTCTTTATAAACTGAGGCGGAGGCTGTGCTTGAGACAGAAGCGAAGACAAAAAAACTTTGTGAAAAAACTTCTGAAAAAACTCTTCATTTTTCTGAGAAAGATACTCTGTAACACTCTGTTGCCCAGAAAAATGGCCTCGTCTTCCCGCGGGCTGCTCACCCTCTTTCCCGACCTCAACGAGTCAACAAGAGAGAGAACTGGTGCGGTGGCACTGGAACCTCAACCAAGCGCCTCGGAGTTTGCTCCGTTGAACTTTTCGATGCGGTCGGTGGAGCAAAGAATGGCAGTGCTGTCGGATGTGGAGGCCAATCAGTATACTTTGAAGTCATGTGTGGAGACCATGACTGCGGTTACAAACTTGTCAAACCGGCTGCAGAGTAGGACAAATGAGGTGCAGCAGTTAAACTCCCAGCTGACTCTGCTCCAACGCATGTATAAGGATGCGCGAGCAGAGATAAGTGTGCTAAAGGCGGAAAATAAGGAGCTGAAGCGGAAGGCCACCGTGATGTTCCGATTTGGAGGTCCACCATATGCTGCAGTGGAGGAGCAGGGAGGAGTGATCATGCCCAGTGGAGTGGGAAACACGGAGGCAGCACCGTCAAGGGCCGCCCAGGACGGAGGCAAGAAAAAGAGACTGGCGGCAGAGTAGATAAGAAAAAATCCCGCCTGTGGATGTGGTTTTTTTGTTTTTGTTTGTTTGTTTGTTTGTTTTTTTTTTTTTTTGTGTGTGTGTAAAATTGTGATCGGGGTTGATCCCTGAGATGAATAAAATGAGTTTGGTGTGCAGTGCTTCTTCTTCTGCTGCTTCTTTCTTTTTTTTTTTTTTTTTTTTTTTTTTTGAAAATAAAAGAAAATAATGGAAAAATAAAAAGGAAATGTGAGATTCAAAGTTGTTTGGTCGGGTCCTACCACTAATGGAAAAGTAAGATGATGGGTGTGCAAACCAGGTGATGTTTCGGTGTCTTTTCAAAAGATGGAGTAAAATAAATATAAAATAAAAAAATAAAAGAGGAAAGTGGAGTGGGGAACAGGAGTGTAATGAAACAGAAAAAATATAGGTTGGAGAATCTGAGCATCGTGGGAAACAGGAGTGTGGGGAAATAATAAAAAAGAAAAAATATAAGTTGGAGAGTGGGTCACATGGGAGAGAGAAAAACAACACACATATGCATGTGCTCACTCTTACCAAGTCTTCCTTCACAGAGAGGTCTTTTGAGTCCAGAATAGAGTGGCCAAACAAACAGGGCACTATACAGTGGCTCATCAAACCATGAGCTTTCTCATTGTTGTAGCCACACGTGTGTTTGCTCCACTTTGCTTTTTTTTTTTTTTTTTTTACTTTTATTTTTATGCCACAACGGATATGCTTCTGCGATCTCGGTTTAAGCAATCGAACCCCTCGACTCTCACAGTGGCCTGTTTGTGACCAGATTTCACCCAAACGCATGATCCTCCTTTGCGTGCGGACGAGGATGGAGATTTTGGCAGAATGGGTGCCTGCGGTAACGGACTAAACATGTTGTTGCCGAATTGCAAGTCTTGGATTATAGGGTTTGAAGCCCTGCTGGGTGGAGATCCACAAAAAACTGGTGGCGATGAGGCCACTTGATTATTGGATTGTTCGGCACTGTAACTTCCCTTGGTTAGAATGATGTCAAGAAGTTCCATCCCTGCTTTGGACTCGTAAATCTCAGTTTGATGATTGAGATGCCATTTCGAAGGTCTGATTTGGTCGTTGATGGAGGGAGACGAGATCGCCGATGATGTGGAGGACGGTGTAGCTGGTGGCGGAAGGAGGAGCATCGGTGTAGCTGGAGGATCTCGAGCTGTACGAGGCCGAGGGAGGGAGGCAGACTGGGAGAGAGCTTCGGCAGACTGAAACAAGCTTGCTAAATTAATCGAACAGACTGAAACCCATGTCATCATCAGACTCCTCCGCTGGTTCTTCCTTCTCTTCCACAGCAGCAGCAGGAGCAGAACCAGAATCAGCAGCAGCTGCAACAGGAGCCACAGCAACAGCAAACTTGGTCGGATCCTCGAGGTACTCCTTAACTTTGTCTGCCTGGGGGAAGGAATATTCAGTTGCAACTGCAACAGCCAAAACATGTTTGTAGGCATTGAGTGTGTATCAGTGTGTATGTCTTGAGTGATGGCAACAGTGAGGTGCCGAGAGGGAGAGGGAGGTTTGAATTGGTTGAGATCCGGCGGGCGGTCAAGGCAAGGTTGCCGCCTGCCGGAAGGCGAAGAACACCAAGATCTTTAACCTATTGCTCTGATACCATGTAGAAATTTAATGTATAAAGAGATTTGTATTATTGATTGATGTATTGAATGTTACAATGATTCCTATATATAGAAGAGTAGGTGGTAGTAGGTGGTAGATGGAGTAGGTAAAGTGGAGGTAGTAGGTGGAGTAGGTGAAGTGGAGGTGGTAGTGGTGTAGTGGGTTAGGTTTAGTGGAGTGAAGTAGGTGATAGGTTTTAACAGGGGCTTTTTGAAAACTTTGGTGTCAGGTTCCCTGCTGGTCATCCCTTCCCTCTGCCCCTTGCCCCAGTTAATGATTCTGTGCTTTGTAGTATGTGCTGATGCTACTAAAACAGATTCCTTTGCACCTTATATTTTTCCCTGAGACAGGAATATTATCTTCTCTTTTTTGATATTGTGTGTTGGACAGGACGAATCAACATCCAAGCATGGACAAATTGGGCCATCCTTAGTTTCAAGTTTGACCAAAGAGGCAGCAGGAGACTCCCATGGTTGCTTTATGGAGAATGTGGGACCAGCAGATACAACTAGCATTGTCCTTGATGTAAGGAAGCAGTGTGATGAACAAAATTTCAAAGATTTGCGGCATTCTGAATGTAATGGCACCATGGAAAATAAGGATGACTTGATTCATACTGAGAGGATACTGCAGGAAACGAAATCTCATTTCAAAGAGGATGGCTTAGTTTGATCAGCACCAATTGAAGCCACGTGCTTGTCTTGTGGAGACTCAACTGAACAATATGAAAATAAGCCATCCTCTTCAAAATGAGATTTTGTTTCCTGCAGTATCCTCTCAGTATGAATCAAGTCATCCTTATTTTCCATGGTGCCATTACATTCAGAATGCCGCAAATCTTTGAAATTTTGTTCATCACACTGCTTCCTTTGTATCTGCTGGTCCCACATTCTCCATAAAGCAACCATGGGAGTCTCCTGCTGCCTCTTTGGTCAAACTTGAAACTAAGGATGGCCCAATTTGTCCATGCTTGGATGTTGATTCGTCCTGTCCAACACACAATATCAAAAAAGAGAAGATAATATTCCTGTCTCAGGGAAAAATATAAGGTGCAAAGGAATCTGTTTTAGTAGCATCAGCACATACTACAAAGCACAGAATCATTAACTGGGGCAAGGGGCAGAGGGAAGGGATGACCAGCAGGGAACCTGGCACCAAAGTTTTCAAAAGGCCCCACATTATATGAGGATTTCTTTGAAATCTTTTCATTCACTCTAGGCCCCCAATTTAAGAATGGGTCATGCTAATGAACAACCTGAAGAGAATGAACAACCACAAGTTGGACCTTCCAAGTACCACAGTAAAACGTGCTAGTGTTCTGGAACAGCTTTGCAAATCTGCTAGCAGGCATACCCCACTGTCTGAATTCTCAGCTACATTCAAATTGCATGGAACACCAGATTTATACCAGTCTGTACCAAATGGACTTCTTGAGCACATGGACCTGAGGAGTACCTTAAATCTAAATGATGATGGTGGAAAAGAGCTCAGGGCAAGTTATATTTGTGTGGATGAAGTGAAGTGTGCTTTCAAAGGAGTGTTGTATTCTGATTGTGTACCATACACTGATGCTCGTTTTGGTTTGAGTTTTAAAAAACCTTATATGTCTCCTATTGGAAAGCTCTGGGACAGAATTTCATCAAACTCTAGTAGTTCAGGGAAGCAACGGAGCTTAAACCCAGAGCTTACATGCTTCCCAATTGAGGAAGATCCCAGCATTAGTGGAGAGAATGAAAATATAGATGAGGTGGCCGATGCAATCCAAGAGGACATTTCTTCAACACTGATGACTCGTGCCAAACGACAACCACTTGCAGAGATAAAAGAAGCATGTGTGAACCCTCCTACATCAGTTTCTGCAGCAGAGAGATTTCCTGATAGAAATAGTTTAGATTCCACAAACACTGAAGTCAGCGCTACTGGGGCCCAAAGTAGGATCAAACAGAAGCTTGGTAATCGCTACAGCAATAAGAGGAGATGTACAAACGAGGCAAAGGAGAACCGCTCTTTATCAGTAAGCACAAATTGTATTAAGAAGGCAACTGAGTCACTAAACAACAGATTCAGTAAGCCAAAATTGTCAGGGAAAACAAGTTTGAGGAAAGGTGGGCAGAATCTCTTAGAGAGGGAGTCTAAGCGTAACAATATTGTTTCAAACATCACTTCCTTTCTTCCACTAGTTCAACAAAAACAAGCAGCTGCAGTTGGCACAGGTAATTTTTTTCTATTTTTTTTTTGGATTTGTTTGTTTACTTGCTTAATTTTTTCTTTTGTATATGAGGAACCAACAATCTTTCTTTGGGTAAATTACACTTTCAATCCTCCGACTTTCACATGAATTTCAGAACTTAGAAGCTACCTTGCATATCTGTTTGACTACGTTCTTTTTTTATTGGTAAAATTATTTTTCTATTTTTCATTTAGTACGTAGATCAGGACATTTTGTGGCACTTTGTAGGGAAGAGAGATATCAAAGTGAAGGCACTGGAGGCTGCTGAGGCTGCAAAGCGCCTTGAAGAAAAAAGACAGAATGAACGCAAGATGAAGAAGGATGCATTGAAGCTTGAAAGAGAAAGAAAAGAGCAAGAAAATTTGCGGCAAATGGAGATAAACAAGAAAAAGAAAGAAGAGGAACAGAAGAAAAAAGATGCTGATATGGCAGCAAGAAAAAGACTGAGGGAGGAAGAAGAGAGGAAGGAGAAGGAAAGAAAAAGAAAGCGAATTGAAGAACCACGACAACAACAGAGAGGAAAAGAAGAGAAATTACGAGCAGGGAAAGAGAAAGAAGTACCATTTGGTGCCATGGTAAGATTCCTTCTATATTAATGCACTCTGTATTCCATTCAATTTGATGTTGCCGCGACACCAACTATGGTGATGACTTTTCTAGGATGAAAATGTGAACGACGGGAAGGAATCTAACAATGAATTGAGAAAACATCAAAAAATGAAAAAGCCACAGACTGATCCTAGGGCTGCTGAAATTTCGACAAGCAATGCCAGCCAAGTAATCCTGGAGGATTGTCAAGCTTTTAGTCATTTTGGTGACAATGGGGAGGTAAAGTTCTCATCATGCACGTCTCCAAAAAGAAAGAGTTCCCTGATTTGAGTTTTAAATCTGCAAAGTTATTCAGCTCTGTTCTGTAGTCTCGGCAATAGTTGCAATATGTGAGAGTACAACAGAGCAATCACTAGGCATGATTAGTGGCCTTCCATGTGCATGCTGGCTTTGAATATGAGTTGTCAGAGTCCAGTTCAGGGTTTCAAGGGCAGGTAGAGAGGAAGAGACAGTAGGCATACTAATAGGAAATATCCCAGGGCCAAGACCTCTTTGGTCTAGCAGTAGGTACCCAAGGAATACCCTAGAGAACCTTTGGCGAGGAGGTCAGGTGTTTGAATCCCATTACCCCACTTTCCCTTAGCATTAGGTAAGATAGTAAAACTCCATTTGATGTTATCTTAAAATAAATAAAGAAAAAAGGGAACACCCAAGGACTTCCACATTACAAAACTTTCTTGACCACCATTAAAGAAAGAAAAAAGAGATTAAAATACTGAAATTACTCTACATGAGTAGATATCCCTTAGGGAACCCATGGAAGGTTGGTTTCAGCAACTTTGAGGCTTTTACCTTACACCATTTATGCCAGTGAGAAAGGATGTTACTCCTTATTGAGGAGTCCATTTTGTGACATTAATTCATATAGTACTACTCTTTTGCGATGTGCTTATTTACTTTCACATTGAACCTCGTACTGAAAGTTTTTATGGTCTCCTAGCCAACAAGTGTCTTCACAAAAACTGCAGAAAAGGATAGCTTTATGGCCAAGACAAGTCTAGAAAAATCATATTCGATTTCTCCATATCAATGCTCGGATGATGAAGAGGACAAAGAGGATGAAAGGGATGAAATTCACACGAAAAAGTTTGTTCCTTCTTGGGCCAGGTAATTATCTTAATTGTCTTCTCAGAGTTCAACAAAACCTTGAAAGCACATAAAATTGCTGTACCCATCTCACTTGTCTTATGCTACTTCGACATTTACAAGTCTCTATCCACTAATGAACTGAATGTTGTTCATCAGAATGATTTAAGGTCATGTTTTTGTGATTTTATTTGTTTTTATTTTTTGCGAGGAACTGAAGCTTTTAATGAGTTCATACTTGATTTTTGCAGTAAAAATTCAGTGGCTCTTGTTCTTTCATTCCAGCAAAAAGTTGACCCATATATAATATTCCCACCTGAAAGTTTTTGCAGTATAGATGAAGGTAATCTTTATCTGTTTCTTTAACTTCTTCGCACGATGCAAGTAGTTTTGCTTATATATTTTAATCCCATTGGACCATATTATTTATTATTGAATTTAATAACATAATTTACCGTTGTGTAGTTCTTCGGCCTCAAAAATTACAGCCAAAATAGGAGGCAACGTTGAAGAAATTGTTGTCTTCAAGAACATTGCTGCAATAACTTGGATGAGATTTCTGCACCAAGATAAGGTACTCTCTCTCTCTCTCAGCATCATCTCGCTGTTTTTCATCCTTATTGGTGAAAGTAATTAAATTTTGTAGGCGAAATTCAATGGGGAAGGAGATCTCGCTTGGGCCTATTTGCTGTGAAAGATGAAGGGTATGTTTGGTTTGTGTTTGAGAGATGTGTTTTAGAGATAAAAAGTACGAAAAGTTGTTTGGTTTGATTTTTTTCAAAAGATGTTTTGGAAAATTATTTTGAGAGAGAGTTTTGGAAAAAGTAATTGATTTGATGTGTGTGAGAGAGAGATTTGTTTGGAAAACTTGTTTGGTTTACAAGTTTTGAGAAATATTTTTGAGAAAATTTGTTTGGTTTGATTACTTTTAAAAACTTATTTGTAGAGAAAATTTCTCAAAAATTTTTCAGAAATACAAACCAAACGAACCCGAAAAATTTGTAGAGATGTTTATACTTAATGCAATGTTAGATGAGGATTTTTTTCTCGTCTTAGATCCGAATTTGATGGTTTCTCTGTAATTTGGCTTAAAATTAACCCAGCCATTGAAGTGGCCAAAATAGCTCAGAGGGGTATTATTCCTCGTTAACAATTCCTATTGTCGCATTGTAGTATTTCAAGTTTATGAATAATAGTGCCTGACATTTTGATGTACTTATTTCAACAATTTTTGTGTCTTACACTCAATTTATTTGGACAGAAATTTTTTTTCTAGAGAAAATGTTTTCTTATGTTTGGTTGTGCATTTGAAATTAATGTATTAATGGTTGTATTGGTGGTGGTGGTGGTGATGTGGAGGAGGAGGTGAAGTTAATGGGGTTAGTGGTGGCGTTAGGATTTTAAATGTGCCGAATCGAGTTTATTAGCAAGTTATTTAAACTTGGCTTGAAAATTGTCATATTGAGTCAAGACTCATGAAATAAAAAACCTTTCAAGATTATGAAAAAATATAATAATAATAATAATAATAATTTATGATACCAGATTATCATAAACATATAATATTACCAATTAATAAATGTGATCTTTGTAATCCACTATATATGTGGTAATTACTAAATAATTATTTCTTAAATATAGGATTCACTTTTGATATGTAATTTTATTAGTAATTAGTGATATCATGTATATTTGTGATAGAATTTTTACGCTTTTTGTTCATCACAATCTACTTCATCAATTATGATCAATTAAGACCATCTCCAAACACGTATCAAATTTATCATCAAATTTAAATTTGATAAAAAAATGGTTTCTTTTTCAACTTCAATGGTTTCATCAAATTGGTATTAAATTCAAGATTTCACTTTTTTTTAATTAAATTGAGGATTAATGTGCCTTTTATCAAATCACTGTTCATTGTTGTTGGATTTTCACCATCTCTCTTAATGTCCTTTTCGATGACCACCTCAAAGTAAAAGTTTATGAAAAAATTATATTGGCTGGTCGTTCACCTAGTCGACTCCCTGGATCTTCAAGAAGAAAAATTATGAAAAATTTGCATTGGTCAGTTGACTGGCCGAACATCCACCCGATTGTCTGCTCGGTCGATCGGTAGTCTAACGAAGTCGCAAAACCTTCCATTGGAGCACTTGATATTAAAGAGCTTTTCCTCAAATTTGGTGAAAAAATTGAGTACCGTTGGAGATGTCCTAAGAGTGTTTAGAATTAGTTTTTTTAGTTATATTTTGGATACATTATAAACACAACCTTTGAGATTTATTTAAATTACAAATTATCTCCTGTAGTTCTAAAAATTACATTATGTCCCTTGAAGTTTCTAATTTCATAATAAATAGATCATTTTATTAATAAATTATCAAGTTAATTAATAGTTTTTAATAATGTTAAAAAAAAATTCAATTAATAATTCAGATAATTTTATTATTGTATAAGTGAACAGTTAGAAATTTTATTTTTTCAATTAATTCCGTTAAATAAAAAATTCTGACAAGGAGGTATTTGTAATTTTTCAAACTACAGGAGGCAATTCGTATTTTAAGCAAACCTCCGGGGTGTATTTGTAATTTACCCTTATATTTTTTTTATTTTATTTTTTATATTTTTAGGTCTCGTTTGGTAACATCATTTTTTAGTCTAAAAGTTAAAAAGTAATTAAAAAAATTAAAAAACTAACAATTTATATCAAAAAGTCAAAAATTCTTTTTTTTCTCTATTTTTTGCACATCTTTTTGTAAAAAATTTTAAAATTATTCCAAACATATTAATTTTTTGCCTCACATTTTAACCAAAAAATAAAAAAAAAATATTAAAATAGCCTATTCCAAACGAGGCTTAAGTTTTATTCAACTAGATGGACTAAAAAATAAAATAATAAAAAATAAGAACAATCGAAGAAAAAAAAGAAAGTCAATTAAAGACCCAAAAAAAGTTTTTTTTTATAAAAAAATTGTCTTTAATTAAACTTTTTTCAAAAACTTTACAAAAAAATTTAACTAAAATGTGATTTTATTACCCCTGTTCCAAAATATTAGTCCCTTATTCTATTTTTTATTGTCCCAAAATATTAGTCCTTCTTCAAAAATCAAGTACAAAAATAATATAAATTTCCTATTTTACTTTTCTTTTAAATTAATAAACAATATAAAAAGCACAATTATGACATTGATATTCCCAAAAAATATACTATCAAAAGGATAATTTTGAAAAATCAACTTTTTTTAAATGCAATAATTATATTACCAAAAAAAGTTAAATTTTCTAAAAAGGATCATTATTTTAGAACGGAGGGAATATTATTATTATTTTTAAAACTCATCTCAAAATTTAACCAATTATAATTAATAATATTGAAACTGGCCGCCCTTCCAATATTCCATGTAACCGTTGCAAAACCTACTATACTTTCCCCCCAAATTGTTCCCTCTCTTTCTTCTTCCTCGTAGAAACCTCTCTCTCTCTCTCTCTCTCTCCATTGATTCCTAAACCATCTTCCTCAACAATATGCATCCAAGAACACTTCTTGTTCTCTCTCTCCTCTTCTTCCTCTTCAACTCCTCACACCCACCACAAGTCTCCTCAGAAAACATAATCCTCGACTTCCCATCTTTCACTCTCCGAAACCCAACTCTCCTCGGCGATGCCTACCTCCAGAACGGCCTCATCGGCCTCACCCGAGACCTCCCTGTCCCGTCTTCGAGCTCCGGTACCGCCATTTACAGCTACCCAATTCCATTCTTCGATCCCAACTCCAATTCCACAGTCTCTTTCTCCACAAGATTCTCTTTCTCAATCACCAGTCTAAATCCCACTTCTTTCGGAAACGGGTTGTGTTTCTTTCTATCCCCTGAAAATCGGAATCTGGGTAGTCAAGGAAGGCGCTTGCGTCTTGTCAATTCGTCTCAATTGACCAAGAACAAGTTTGTAGCTGTTGAATTTGATACTAGGCTCGATTCTCAATTCAATGATCCGAATGATAATCATGTTGGGTTGGACATTGAAAGCTTGGTTTCGATCATGACTGCTGATCCTAAATCGATTGATATTGATCCCAAGAGTGGGAATTCAATCACTGCTTGGATTGATTACAAGAATGATCATAGGAAATTGAATGTGTTCTTGAGTTATAGTAATTTGAAGCCAGAGATGCCTCTGTTGAGTGTCGAAATCGACCTCTCTCATTATCTGAAAGAGTTTATGTATGTGGGTTTTCGGCATCTACTGAGGGAAGCACAGAACTTCACTTGATTGAGAATTGGAGGTTTGAAACATCACCCTCGGGGACCGCTCGAAATCATCCCCACAATGTCTCCGATAATTTGGTGTTTACACCGCGTTTTCAGGTCCCAAATTCTTCTTCCAAGAAGCATCACCGGGGCCTTGGTTTGGGTGTCGGGATCGCCTGCCCGGCCTTAATCTGTCTCTTTGTGCTTTTCGGGTGGATTTCTGTGAGAAAAAGGAGAGGGGTATCAAAACAGAGCTTCACAACAGGGCTTGTGGCAGGTTCGAGACAATTCAGTTACAGAGAGCTCAAGATTGCCACAAAAGGGTTTCATTCAAGCAGAATCATAGGCCATGGAGCTTTTGGAACTGTTTACAAAGCCTATTTAGTCTCTTCTGCTACAATCTCTGCAGTGAAGAGATCAAAGCATAGCCATGAGGGAAAAACAGAGTTCCTCGCCGAATTGACGATTATAGCTTCTTTGAGGCACAAGAATTTGGTTCAGCTCCAAGGCTGGTGTTTTGAAAAAGACGAATTGTTGCTTGTTTACGAGTTCATGCCCAATGGGAGTCTTGATCAGGTTCTATATGATCAATCTGAGCGTGGTAATTTGCTGAAATGGGTACATAGATACAATATTGCAGTTGGGTTAGCCTCTGTTCTAACATATCTGCATCAAGAATGTGAACAGCAAGTGATTCACAGAGATATAAAAGCCAGTAACATAATGCTAGATGGTAAATTCAACGCAAGGCTTGGAGATTTCAGATTGGCACGATTGATGGATCACGGTGTTAAAAGCCCCGTTTCGACTCTAACCGCTGGAACTGTGGGATACCTTGCTCCAGAGTATCTTCAGTGTGGGAAACCTGCCGAGAAAACCGATGTTTTCAGCTATGGAGTGGTTGTACTTGAAGTATGCTGTGGAAAGAGGCCAATTGAGAGAGAACAGGGGATTCAGAGGATGGTGAATTTGACTGATTTTGTTTGGGGATTGCATTCTGAGGGGAAAATCATGGAAGCTGCTGATGTGAGGTTGAAGGGTGAGTTTGAGGAGAGTGAAATGAGGAAGATGTTGCTTGTGGGATTGAGTTGGGCGAACCTGGATAGCGAAGCTAGGCCTTCGATGAGGAGGGTTTTCCAGATCTTGAACAATGAGGCCGAGCCTGTTTTTGTGCCTAGAGTGAAGCCAAGCCTTAGTTTTTCTTGTGGATTGCCATTGAGAATTGAGGACATTATTGTTTCAGATGGTGAAGAGGTATGAAGGCACCAGATCACATGTTTGAGATCACAGTTGGGTGAATCCACAATTGTGAATTGTCTGTCATATCTGTTTTAAGTAATGTAGAGTTTTTGATTCTTTTCATTCTTTTTGAGAGAGAGAGAGAGAGAAAGAGAGCGAGAGAGAGAGGGTGTGTGTGTTGGTGTTGTTTAGTTCAGTCCCTAATCTGCAAAGTTTTTTTGGACTAGTTTTGTTGTTCTGATTGTTGTTTTTGTTTTTTAGTGTGGCAAATATACTTGAATGAATCATAATTCTTTATGCTATACATAAGCCAGTGAAAAATATAAATAAAATAAAATTGAGAGAGAGAGAGAGAGAGAGAGAGAGAATTTGAATTTTGATAGGCATGTTTTAGTTGCTATAATTTGGATGTTGGAGTAACTTTCGGGTTGTTTGGGAAGTAACATTTTATTTTATTTTTTTTAAATGTGTAAACAATAAAACAAATAAAAATGAATATTTGAATTTTTTTTTCATGAATTAAAAACTTTGACTTTTAATTAATTTTAATAATTTTTTGACAAAAATCCTCAATTGCCATATTCTCTTTGAATGAAGTTCTTATTTTACCCCCTAAAAAAATGACAAGTGGTAATCAAATTTAATATAAAAAATTGATCATCACTGAATTATCTCAAAGAAGTAACCAAAGAACAATTAAAAAGACAATCCAAAACTATAAAAACACCAACTTTTGTCTACAAATATTCATAGAAAAGTAATTGCAATGCTATATATGGTATATGAAAGAAAATTAACCACACATCTGTAATTTCGAGGTCATTGGCTGTTCCTATGATTACAACTCTCATATTCATACAAAAAAACTTGAATTTGAATTCAATAAGTGCAAAAACTTAATCAAAGAAGTAAATCTAGCAAAGGTCAAAACCTTAATGAATCATCTATTTGCTAACCTGAGCTTCAGCAGGATACGGTGAATCTAGGGTTTCATCAACCAAGAAATGGCTGCACGATAGATCATCTATCACACTGTTCATCCTTCCCGACTCACTTTCGCCGGTAGAATTTCGAAAAGAAGCCATTTCATTTTCTCCCAACAATTTGGTCTTCCATTTAATACCAATTGACTCCGCCTGATCAGCAAACAATACTTTCGAAATCGATGAACTGCAAATCTCTTTATAGAACTCGTAACTGGAAGCTCGAGTGTTTCCACCTTCCAGGAGTTTCGAGAGCGGATGCAAAACCGAGCTTGGATCATTGTTTCTTTCCAAGGTTTCCTTCAACTCCAGAAAAACAGAGACATATTCTTCTTTACTAAACTGAACAAACACAGCAGTTTCATCTAAGTGATAGATGGAAGAAACCGAGCTTGGGCCAAAGACTTTAGAGATGCATTCCCTAATCTCCCTTGCCTTGAGTTTGGATGGAAATCCCCAAATTAAACAAATATTTGAAAAGACAATCTTCGGATACCTAAATTTTAGGCTGTTATATGAAGACTCTGCAGTCTGCTTACCAGTCCTCAGATCAATAATGTCACTGTTAATCCAGCTTAAATAAAGAAGATTAATGTGCTTTTGAAGCTTCTCATCATGGGTCAAATTTGTGAAGGGTGGATGAAGCTTGAAATTGAACCCAAGATGACTGCATACTTGGGCAAAAATACAACCCGTCATAAAAGCATCATAGCCAGCTTCATGCGTAGCTCCAGAGTTCCAGTTCGAGGACCTGCACAGGGACATACAATTAGTATGGCTCGTCTAAGCTTGGAAAACATACTAAAAGGCTTCTCTCTATCATTATCTTATTCATGGTGATAATCTTTTGTGTCATTTGAAAGTTTATGTTATATCAATGCCCAACAGGTATATTCTTCAACAAGATGATTGGTTTGTTATTGATTTTGAATAATTTAGATAATTATGTAAGAAATAGACACACACACAAAGATAGCAAAAAACATTCACAAGTGTATACATCTGACAAATCACTCAATCAATCACGTGCATGTATATACGAGTCCGTGTCAGATTTTAAAAGTTATGTCTACCTTTTATCCCTGTTACGGTGAGAGATTATTGTGCATGTCAGTTAAAGTGTTTTTGTACGCACACACTTGATTTGAAGTTTGACAACAATGGTATGTGAAACTTTTTGAAGCATTGGGCATGATATCATGAACTGAAAAGTGAAATGTGTTATAGTTTCTCTTCAAAAAATGTTCCCATCAAAAGCCGACATACCACTTATCAAAATGAAACGAAGGCTAGTGACAAGCTTTTTAGTGTTGGTAGTTAAAAGCAACATTATTGCCAACTTATGGAACAACAAATAAATAAACAAATAGATTAACTATATCAAGATAACCCAAGAATCTTTATTAGTGAGATTGAAGAGTTTCAAGTCCTAGTAAAAGATAAAGGGGGAAGTGAAATTCATGTCATCCACTTGAACCTCGATGTTAACATGTGGCTTGAGACCCAATCTAGATCCTTCGACACTCGAAGCAATTTCTGGACACAAGAAGGCAAATGCTTTGGACAGTGATGTGCTGCCCTTCTTCATCATAGCTCTAAGGACATCATTTGCATTTAAAAGTACTTTTGTGTCATTGATGTATGGAAAGTATTTGTGAACAGAAGAGACATATTCTTCAGCAGTCGAAGGAAGAGAACCTAAAAATTTGCTATATATGTGCGCAATATCTGTATGAAATAGACAAAACAGGTGATATATAAGGGAAAAAAAAAAAAAAAACCTCTGAGCATAACTCAAATGTAATATCCATACCAAGAAAGCAATTGTGACCAACTATCAACTTCTGCTCTGAGGAAAGGAGATCAATAACATGCCGAAATCCAACTGCAGCTTCGATCTTCATCTCTTCTTCCTTGCGAAGCCCATCCTTGACTTCTTTCTGCAAGAAATTAGTACAACAAAATCACGTTCCTAGGAGATGCAGGTAATATGACACAAGATAGTGAAGACACCCCTCCTCCCCCCTTTTCTAATTCAGCTCTCACAAAGCTTCTTGTTTTTAATTATTATTGCTATGATTTACCAAATTCCTTGTTTCACCTAAGCTTTAAGTTTCTGCTGAATACTCCACAAAAAATATTCGGTCCAGACTTCAAATATTTGAGGCATTATAGTAAAACAAAATTCAAAAGACAATAATCATCTATGAAGTACCGACACTTCAAAACAAGTGCTGTATTCGTGTCGAACACACAGACACGGTGGGGGCACGCAGACACACGTATGGGACACACAACATGGCGTGTCCCCTTATTTAATTAATTTATTTTCAGGAGACAGGCCACAGACACACTAGGGACATGCCAAGTTATCTTTTCTCCCATTTTCTTTAGTACTTTTGATGAATGTTAAATGTTTACTATTTTTTTCTTAATTTTAAATACTTAATAGATCATCTATAAAAAAAAAGAAGAAAATGTAAACGGTATTAATTTAAAAGTGTTTTATTTATTTATTTTAAATATACAAAATTAGAGTTAGTTTTTGTTAATATTGATTGTTTGTGGATGTAATATTAATATATGAAAATATATTTTATTATCGCGTCCCGGTCATGTTTGTATCCCCATTTTCTTGAAATCACGATGTCTCATGTCCGCATCCATGTCCGTATTCGCATCCCCATCCGTGTCCGTGTCCGTGCTCCTTAGATAATTATTGAATAGCTCTTTGACATTATAACAAACTGAACTAAATAATATCATGATAGTCATTTCATACAAAAGAAACATCAGGAAAGCTTCACATTCACATAAATGAACTCAATAATATCTCTTTTCAAAGGTTTGTGTTTTACCATAAGTAAGCCCCTGTCATTGTTTGATTCAGTGTACACAATTAATTGTTGTACGGAGGAAGATTCACCCTTTACACGAATGTAAACAAGGTTTTCAAAATGCTTCACAGTAACCTGCACATTTTCAGTTTCATACATCAGCAATGACAAAATTTAAGCTAGTATAATATACAAATTGAGCAAAATAGCAGCTTATAAACATAAACTCAAGTCAACAAAACCTCAAACCCCAAAAAAAATTATTGACAGTAAAAACTAAATAATAGCTCATCCTGCCTGTCATCTAATCCATTCAGCATTAACCAAGACAAATCAGATATTAAATGAAGAAAATATCAAACTAATAAGAAGAAAACAAAACGATCAAAGAGTTCACATTGATGGAGGTTATCTAAGTGATATATTTGGAAGAAAAAAAGACTAGCATTACGTCGTGGGTTGTTGGAAGGAGTTGCAGAGTAGCACAACAGCGAGGAGGAGGAAATTAGCAAGTGTTTTGCCCTAGGCCCCAATTTGTTAACATGGAGGGTAGTTACATAATTTCACAGGTTTGCGTTTTTATCACTTCCCAAATGGTTTTGTTGCGTTTTTGGCTGCCTTTGTTTGTTTGTTTGTTTTTTTTTTTTTTTTTTTTTTTTCCGCATACATGAAAACGTTGCTTTTTATTAATCTTTCCAAAACGGCACATAATACATAACTTTTCTATATATGCATTATCATATAAACTCACCTATTTATAAGTGATAAAACATTCACTATATATCACTATTATTCAACACACTATATGATTTACCACATGACATACCATATTTCTCACGTAATAAAACTTTTCTTTATTTTTACTTTGGTCCAAAACTCTTTAGAATTATAATTATATATCTTTTGATGATTATCTAAATATTTCACAATAATCTCATTTTTATTAAAATTTCAAATAGTGTAATTAACTTCAAAATACTAAAAACTAGTTAATAGAGTGAATGATCGAGATTTAATTTTTGTATTAGTTGATAGTAGGTGATAAGGGTATACTGAAGAATTGCTCAACTTAATAAGTTTTTTTTTATTTAGGTGAAATTTGTTGACTCGTCTGACTGAGAATTAATCGAACACAAGAATTTAAGGTCTTCGTTAAGTTACTATTAAAATTTAATAATAAGTATGAAAAAAATAAATAAATATAAATAATTTTATTTAGCAACCTAATGATGAATTCGTTATAAAGTTTTAATACTCAATTCAAACTATAGAACAAAACCTTTAGACTTAGCTTGAGAATGCACCTAAGCATTATTTTCACATACCAATTTGGTATTGACTCTTAAGTACACTGATGATAAATATAATTAATTTTACAAAAGAAAACTAGTCGTTAGACGTTTTATTGAACATAAAGTTCGTTGAAAAAAAATCAAATCCACACTATTTTAAAAATAATTACTAAATTCATGTTATTTGTTTTGAAAATATTGAATTAAAAACATATTGTGCTTTCAATACATTTAAAAAAATGAATCATTTTGATTAATTTATTATTAAATTCATAAGATTGAAATTTTCAAACAAGTTTGATAGTAAATAAATTGAAATACATGGTTGGGATCAAAAGAGGAAATGGACGGCTAAGATCAAGACCACTGTGGGCGAGGGGAGCAGTGTCATTTACATGCGATCAAGAAAATGACCGAGCTTTTGGAATTCCAATCGGCGATCTCCGATGGCTTCGAGAGCTAAAGTGCCAGTGTTCACCGATACTAATTTGGACACTCGCATTGCCTTCGATGTCTCACCAGAAATTACAGCTCGAGATTTCAAGAGTAGGTGTTTGCCCTTCGTTCTAATATATGTTGTGAAAAAACAATTCTTTATGACATTCGGTGATTTGGGTTGTTGGATTTATGCTTTTATTTTTCGTTGTGTTTTGTAAAATCAACAAAGCATGGCATGAACTATTCTGGGTTCTCAAAATTTCTGTATGTAAATTGATGATCTCAGTGGCAATGGGTGTTTGATTTTTTTCTCCTCTGTGTGTGCGGTCTTTAAGGCCTGTTTGGTTTTGGCTGTGCTTTTGTTTTCTGTCTGAGTAAGTGATTTCCCTCCATTCCAGTTCTGTTGCCTGCCCATCTTTGTGTGTGTATTTGTGAAAAATCAGTTCTTTATGACATTTGGTGATATGGGTTCTTGGATTTATGCTTCTATTTTTCGTTGTGTTTTGTAAAACCAACGAAGCATAGCAAGAATTATTCTGGCTAGTCAAAGGTTTCTGTGTCTGAATTGATTATCACAGTGGGTGTTTGATTTCCCCCCTTTGTGTCAGTGTGTTTGTGTGTGGTCTTTAACGGCCTGTTTGGTTTTGGTTTTGGTTGTGGTTGTGTTTTTGTTTTCTGTTCGAGTAAGTGATTTCCTTCCATTCCAGTTTCTGTTGCCTGCCCATCTCTGTGTATGTGTGTGTATTTGTGAAAAATCAGTTCTTTATGACATTTGGTGAGATGGGTTGTTGGATTTATGCTTCTAAAATGATGATCAGTGTATTTGTGCGATCTTTAAGGGCCTGTTTGGTGTTGGTTGTGCTTTGGTTTTCTGTTGCGTGCCCCGCTTTGTGTGCGTGTGTGTGCATATTGTGAAAAATCAGTTCTTTAAGACATATGGTGATATGGGTTGTTGGCTTGGTGGCTATTATTCAATTGGTTTTGTAAAACCACGAAGCATAACATTAAATTTTTTGGGTTGTCAAGGTTTCTTTATATAAAATGATGACCAAAATGGATGTTTGATTTTTTTTTTTCCCCCTTTGTGTCAGTGTGTTAGTGTGGGCTTTAAGGGCCTGTTTGGTTGTGTTTTTGTATTCTGTTTAAGTGCTTTTCCTTCATTATAGTTTCTGTTGCCTCCCCATCTTTGTGTGTGTGTCACATGTTGGTGAAAATCAGTTATTTACGACATTTGGTGATATGGGTTGTTGCCTTGCTGCTTCTATTTTCCATTTGGTTTTGTAAAACCTCGAAGCATTGCATGAACTTTTCTGGGTTGTCACTTGTCAAGGTTTCTGTATCTAAAATGATGACCAAAATCGGTGTTTTTCATTTTTCCCCATTGTGCCAGTGTGTTTGTGTGTGGTCTTTAAGGGTCTTGTTTGGTTGTGTTTTGTTTTCTGTTTAAGTGCGTGCTTTCCCTTAATTCTAGTTAACGAAGTGGTGAAGAGTTCATAAACACCGCAACAAGTAACGCTCAGCTTGCTGAATTATATTGTGATAAATGGTAAGTAATCTGCCCGACCATTGTTTTGTAGGAGACCTTGAGAGAGCACACTTGATTTGCTTCCCTAAACTTGGAGCGATCAGGGTAAATGGATTAATGGTATGTTATTAGATTGTTACTTCCTTTTCTTGAGTACCAATAATGTACCTGGCACTCTGTTTCAACAGCAAACATATTTTGAAAAGTGGTTTCCTCATTTTCTATCGTTTAGTATGACAGAAAATGAAAGTCAACATCAAACAAGCATATTTGGGTGGGAAATGTTTCTCACTTTTGAAACAGAAAAAACATTTTCCAACCTAAAGTTTTACCAATGCCACCATCCCAACACCGTTGCCACCTCCTCCACCACTAGCACATTAGTTTCAAAAGTTTTCCGTATAAAAAGTTAAATGTTTTCCACTGAAATGAACAGAGCATGGGTTATCTAATATGCTTTCAATGCCACTCATGCTTCAAATTGAGCACTTTTTCTTCTTGTTGCCTCTGGCAGGTGAAGCAAAGGTCATGCTTCTACCACCTTCCCGACTCGTTGCCAATGAAGCATGCTTTCCAGGGTTTAAGAGGAACATGGTTTATTCACGTGGAAGCACGTCCTTGGAGTGATTCTAATGAGTCAGGTTTATCAGAATGTGTTGTTGCAGAAATCAGAGATAGAACTTCTAATAGTATAAAGGTTACTGATTCTCTTGAACCTAAAATCCCGGTGTCAAGTGCGAACAAGAATCATGTGAACTGCAAAAGAAAGAAAAATGGGATTAAAAGAATTCCATACGCGAAAGTTGCACTCCAAGTAATTCTAGCAAACACCCACCGTTCAAAAAAGAAGAAAAGGAAGAGGGTAACGGAAAATTGCTCTCTACATTGTACAGTGAAAGGGCTCGAGAAGGGCTGCCTTAGTAGAAATGGAGGTGACACTGCTGAGGAGAGGGAATTGAGTGCAATATTGGAGAACCATAGCAAGACATTATCAGAATCGTTATCCGTTTCAGGCATCATCAAGAAATACTTTTCTGATTACGAGGAGGTGAGTTTAAGCTCCAATTTTACATCTAGAGCAAACCAAAGTCAACGTAAAAAGCGATTGACGACTAGAACAGATAGTAATTGCTTGAAGTCAAAAGTTAGTGGAATTTCACAGTTTACGCCCAAGACTCCTCCAAGAGTGTTGCCTTTTCCGTTGTCTACTGATCTTAGTTCCAAAGCCTCAAGGAATATAGTTAAGAGAACTGGAGTTGGAAATCGTCTTGTTGTGGCCTCAAATAATCTCGGGATATCTGTAAAATCTGCAACGGGTCTCTGTAGATTCGGAGATCGAAAGTTATCAGTGCCCAAATCTAGTTCCTTTGTTAGAAGTATAGTTTTTGAAATTAGTGACAGTGATGAATGAATAATGTTGAGGTAACACTCTCTGGTTAGACTCTCGTGAAATGGATACACTTCTGCGGAGAAGGTTGGACATTGCAGCAAGCCAGTTACTAGTGCTTCAGTAGCTGAAAAGCTTGGAACTTCGAGGGCTTCCACGATTCAGTCTGTAAAATTTAACGTTCATTGACACGATTAGGACCCTTTTTCAGGTTCAGTTTTATATCCGGATATTGTTCCTATGAGGTAAATGATGTCGACAAGGGTACTGAAAAAGTCGATTATATATGACTTAATGCTCTACAGCCAATGTAGGCTGCTAGGCGGAACGCATCAGTTTTCGCAATGATGCTTTGGGTTGAGAAGGAATTCCCCAACCCTGTTTGTGCAACCATTTTTTGCTTTGAATCGTCTAATATGTTGTCTTTGATCTATGATTCACGGATGTGAACAAGACAAGTATTGTAGCCAAAGCAATGTAGTTTGGATAACGTTTTGTTGAGGTTTGAGTCTCCAGGTTGTTGGTATGAAATGTAGGAAAATGTTGAATGTTTCTGGGAAATTTTTGAAATTGGTCCGAAAGTTTCTCGTGTGTCTGAAAATTTCTCGTGTATTTGAAATTGGTCTGAATAAGAAGGATCACAAGTGTGCTTCATCTTGCAAAACCATTTTATGTTGCAAGCCAATTTTAAGAACATATTTGATTGTGTTTTCCTGATTCTCATATTTGTTCGTATCCATAGTTAGAACATCTTGTTTGTATTTAAATTTACGAACAAATGTGAGGAATCGGGATTTCAGTCATTGAGATGTTAACGGAAATTGGTCAATTTTTAGTAAGATCGTTAATTTGAAATTTTGATCTACCAATTTGTTCATTTGAAATTTTGTTGACTCCTAAAATTATATTTCAACTTAATTGGTTTAGTTTGCTCTGATTTTAAACAAAATTCAATTGAGTTGATTACAACACACCCTCCAAATAAAAATAAGTAACAAGAATCAATTATGATACCTTTTTTCTTTCAAAAGTTTGTGAAGCTATAGGAAGGAATAATCTGACTTTCGGGTAACCGTTTTTCTTGCACCCTTATGAAAGAAAAATAAAGAATCAAGTTACCCCAAGGAACAAGAAACCAAGTGATTGGTTGGATCAGATTTTAAATGCTTTTCAGATTTTTTTCTCTTATAGTTAGATCATGTTTGGCAGTCTACATTTTGATTAAAAAAATTTAAAAATTAAAATATTCGATCATATACATTAATGATTTTTTTTTAGTTGGTATATCTATTTAACTAACAAAATTTATTCTAAATACACTAATTTTTTTTATCTTATAAAAAATATATCAACTTTTTTTTAATTGACAACCATGAATACGTATGAGCATGTGGGATGCCTTTTAAAGTTTCAAAAGGTGTTTTTAATGTTTACTTTTATTACTCAAAAAAAAAAAAAAAAAAAAAAGAAGCGAATTACATTGATTAGTGGATGGTGGGTTGATTTCACATATTAATCAGTTTAGTGAGTTGAATATCGAATTATCAAAAATTATTTACATATTAAAATTTATATATAACATATAAAATTTAGCATAATTATAAAGATCTTTTTAGTCTAACCAAAACTAACAAAATTAATACTGTAAGATAAATTGATAGAGAGAGAGAGAGAGAGAGAGAGAGAGAGAGCAAGTGAATAAATGAGATGTGTATATTATTTTTGTTAATTTACAAAGGGTGCCTAGCTCTCTTCTTATAGCCTGTGATGTACATTGGATGCGATGCACCGAAAGCATAAAGCTAGCCTGTTATTAAAGCTAAAGCTAAACATAATAATAACAATACTAAAGTATAATAATATACAATGCTAACATATAATAATATACTAACATCCCCCCACAAACTCAAGGAGGGAAAGCATCAACCAAGTTGAGTTTGGAAACAAGATCATTGAAGCGGCCAGGAGGATGAGCCTTAGTGAAGATATCAGCGGGTTGATCGACGGAAGCAATAGGGAGAAGATGAACAGTACCACAGGTAACATGCTGGCGAATGAAATGACAATCAATATCAATATGTTTGGTGCGATCATGAAAAACATCATTGTGAGCAATTTGAATGGCACTCTAATTGTCACAGTAGAGAGGGGTAGGACCAGAAGAAGAAACACCCATATCAGCAAGAAGCCAGCGAAGCCAGAGAAGTTCCTGAGTAGTATTAGCAAGAGCTCGGTATTCAGCTTTGGTGCTAGAGCGGGCAAAGAGGGATTGTTTTTTGCTACGCCAAGCAAGAAGAGAATCCCCTAAGAAGAAGCAGAAACCCGTGGTAGAGCGTCGATCCGTAGGATCCCCAGCCCAATCAGCATCGGAAAAGGCACGCAATTCAAGAGAGGAGGAAACAGAGAAGTAAAGGCCATGGAACAGAGTGCCTTTGAGGTAGCGAAGGATGCGGAGTAGAGCAGTATAGTGGGGAGTGCGGGGAGCCGACATGTACTGACTGACAATGTGAACAACATAGGCAATGTCAGGACGAGTTACTGTGACGTAGACAAGACTGCCGACGAGCTGGCGATAAAGAGTAGCATCAGAGAGAAGAGTCCCATCAAGAGGAGTGAGACGAATCTGAGGATTAACTGGAGTAGAAGTAGTTTTGCAATCAGTAAGACCAGCACGAGCCAGAAGATCGGATGCATATTTGGCCTGGGACAAATAGGAACCAGTAGAATCATGAGAGACTTCAAATCCTAAGAAGTAGTTAAGAGTACCAAGGTCCTTCATCTCAAACTGTCGGTGGAGAAGCTGTTTGAGGTGGAGAATACCAGCTTCATCATTACCAGTGATAATCATATTATCCACATACAGAAGAAGAAGAGTGGTACCATGAGAAGTAGTCCGTATAAAAAGAGCAGAGTCATAGGGGCTAGAGGTGAACCCGAAGTCATGAATGGTAGAATTGAACGTAGCAAACCAAGCACGAGGCGCTTGCTTGAGGCCATAGAGAGCACGCTGTAGTTTGCAAACCTGATGAGGTGGAAAAGTGGACCTAGGTGGAGGTTGCATATAAACCTCCTCAAGAAGATGACCATTGAGGAAAGCATTTTTGACATCCATCTGAAAGAGCCCCCAGTGGCGAGCAGCAGCAACAGCAAGTAAACTGCGAATAGAGGTAAGCCGAGCAACATGAGAGAATGTTCCTCATAATCAATACCATATTCCTGGTTGAAACCCTTGGCAACAAGACGAGCTTTGTAGCGTTCAATAGAGCCATCAGAATGCGTTTTGATTTTGTAAACCCATTTACAGCCAATTGCAGTCTTGCCAGGAGGAAGATCAACAAGATCCCAAGTATGAGCTTTGTCCAAGGCCTGGAGTTCATCAGTCATAGCTTGCTGCCAAAGAGGATTAGTACAAGCCTCACGATAGGAGGTAGGTTCATAAGTAGAGAAGGCAGCAGATCCAACAATATAATCACGAAGATAGATAGGAGGTTGAGTTACCCGGCGTGGTCGACCCGTAGGAGGATCGGTGGGAGGAAGAACCGGTGGAGAAGGAGGTGTGGCAATAAGAGGTAGACCTTCAGGGAGAGCAGGCTGGACGGGATCAGGAGTGAGCAAGGGCGTCGCGATGAATGAGGAACCTATATCAAAATCAGCAGAGAAAAGATCTATGGAAAGATTAGTAAACAGTACAGGAGTGGAAAGTGCGGGTAAGTGAAAGGAGGATAGCGAGAAAAACATTTGGTGCTCCCAGAAAACGACATGGCGGGAGATACGAAGGTGTTGAGAGAGAGGACCCCAACAGCGAAAGCCTTTATGTTCAATTCCATACCCAAGAAAGCAACAAAGACGAGAACGAGGTTCAAGCTTGGTGTGTTCATGGGATTGAAGTAGAACAAAGCAGGCAGAGCGAAAAACCCGGAGATTGGCGTAAGGAGGGGGAGTGCCATGCAGACGTTCAAAGGGAGTTTGATTATGGATGACAGGGGTAGGAGCACAGTTAATAGTGTAAACAGCAGTGAGGGCAGCTTCCCCTCAAAAGGTTTCAGGGCAGGAAGAAGAGAGAAGGAGAGCGCGAGTAGTGTCAAGAATATGCCTATGTTTTCGTTCAGCTCGGCCATTTTGCTGGGACGTGCCAGCACAAGAACGATAAGGCAGTGTACCATGATGCTGAAGAAAGGAAAGGAAATCTGAATCCCGATATTCCATAGCATTGTTAGAGCGAAAAATTTTGATGGCTTTAGAGAATTGGGTGTGGACCATTTAAACAAATCTACAATAAATGTGTTTAAGTTCAGACCTATTTTTCATGAGAAAAAGCCAAGTAAACCGGGAAAAATCATCAATAAAAACAACAAAATAGCGGGATCCCCCCATAGTAGTAGTAGGGGAGGGTCCCCAAATATCTGAATGTATAAGATCAAAAGGTGCAAGGGAAACAGAAGTACTTTTATTAAATGATAAAGCAGGTTGTTTGGCAAGTTGACAGGGTATACAATCGAAATGATCGGGAATTACATGACCCAACTGTCCACTAGAAACCAAAGACTTTAAGCGATTAACAGAAATATGCCCTAAGCGACAATGCCAAAGATGAAAGGGAGATAATGAGGAAGTAGAGGTAGGAGCAGCGATCTGAGGAGAGGCAGGAACATGAAGGTGAATGAGTTCATAGAGACGTCCACGCTTACGGCCGATCCCAATAGTCTGCCCCGTCTGAGGGTCCTGTACCAAAAAATCAGTAGCAGAAAATGTGACAGTTAGACCAAGTTCACATAATTGACCAATGGAAATAAGGTTTAAGGTGAGAGCAGGGATATGATAAACTTGAGGTATAGATAAAGAAGAGGTGGAAACAGTACCAATATGACGGACAGACATGAGGGAACCATCAGCAGTATGAATTGAGGGAAGATGAGGAGAGGAGGAGAAGGAAGAAAAGATAGTAGAACTGGAGGTCATATGATTACAACAGGCAGAGTCAAAATACCAAGAAGAGTTACATGGGGTTACAGACAAAGCAGTAGGAGGAGGTGTACCAGAAGGGGAGAGAAGTTGCTTGAGCATGGCCTCTACATCTGTCGGAGAAAAGCGAGGGGTAGACGGAGCAGGTGACTCAGAGAACCCCGCAGAGGCAGAAGCATCAGTGTGATGAGACTGATGCCCGGAAGCAGCAGCAGCAGTGTGATGAGACTGATTCTCGGAAGCAGCAGTAGCAGTGTGATGAGACTGATTCCCGGAACGATGAAAGCTTCCCCGGGAAGAGCCACCGCGAGAGGAGTGGCTATTGGAGAATGATTGGGATGAATTGCGAAAACAATCCTGTTGCAGATGACCAGGACCAAGTTTGTTGCAGTAGCGGCAGGATCTGACGGGGCAATTGACCAGGAGATGGGTTGCAGGAAGGCCCCGATTCTGATAATAGAGGCAAGCAGTGGTCCGCTGGGTAAATGATGGCTGGTACGGAGGAGTGGCAAGAACAGAGTCCATATGATGAGTTTGAAGTGTACCGAGACGAGTCTCCTCTGATAGCAACTCAGAAATTGCTTGTTCAAGAGTGGGCAATGGATGGTGATGAAGCAGAGAGGCACGTACGGGCTCAAAAGAGGAAGTAAGAGCCATGAGAAAGTGCACCAACCTTTGCTGGTTGCGATAGATAGTAAATAAAACAGCATCTTCGTGGTTATGCCAAGTTGGTTCTGAAAGAGCAAGCTGATCCCAAACAGAGTACATTTGAGAAAGGAAGTCATTAATGGACTGAGTGGATTCTTGGCGCATGCGGTGAAGTTGGTTCTGAAGTTGATATTGATGGGCAAGACCAGTAGTCTGGTATCGTTCTTTCAAAAAATCCCAGATGTCTTTTGCAGGAGTAGTTACAGAGTCAAGCTGAAAGCGACCAAACTGAAGACTGATAGAGGTAATAGAGGTATTACGAAACTAGGTAATGATTTGGTAATTCTTACTGTCCCATTTCTCAAGTCGGTCTTCATATGTAGTAGTATGAGCAGTAGTTTCATTAGTGGCACTGTCTTTCACTGGTTTAGTCACATCCCCGGTGACAATTCGCCAGAGCTGCTTGCCTTTGAGGAAGGAGGACATGGCTTGGGCCTACAGAACATAGTTTGAACCATTCAAAATAACGGAAATGGGATGGGAGGCATCATGACGATCCATAATACTAATTCAGTAGGGTTAAAGTAATAGGAATAGACCTGTAGGAGCAAAATTAGGTAAAACAGAGTGCACCAGTGAGTCCGGAAGGTCGAAAATAGCAAGGAAAGGTATGCTGGACAGAGATGATGTCAGCAATGGTGTTAGCGGCGCACGTTAGCAGAGTGCAGGGAGGAGCACGTTAGCAAGAAGACGGCGGCGTACGGTAGCGGACAGGCGCAGGCGCGGCGCACGGTAGCTGTTTTGGCGCACGCGGGTGCACACTAGTGAAGCGGCGCACGAGAGGCGCAAAGTAGCAGGTGCGGCGTACGGGAGAGGCAGGGCTGACGTCAGCTGCGGGTGTGTGGGCGCGTGTGGACGCGTGGCGGAAGTGAGCAACAACAGATGGCGCGTGTGGGCGCGTGTGAGAGTGGTGGCGAAAGTGATGACGCGCAGAGGACAAAGGCGGCGCGTGTGGGCGCGTGGAAGGTTTTCTGAGAATGGGCTTGGTGCCGTTGGAATCGTGAGGAAATTTCGAGCGGTTTGATGTAGTGCCACTGTGTACGGGACTAAACACCAAAATCGAAAATTGCCAGAAATGTAACACTGGGCTCTGATACCATGTAAGATAAATTGATAGAGAGAGAGAGAGAGAGAGAGCAAGTGAATAAATGAGATGTGTATATTATTTTTGTTAATTTACAAACGGAGCCTAGCTCTCTTCTTATAGCCTGTGATGTACATTGGATGCGATGCACCGAAAGCATAAAGCTAGCCGAAAGCATAAAGCTAGCCTTTTATTAAAGCTAAAGCTAAACATAATAATAACAATACTAAAGTATAATAATATACAATGCTAACATATAATAATATACTAACAAATACAAATGGTGAATAAATACATAATAATCAATGATAAAATACATATTCTAGAATAAAAGATATGATAATATCATTTTTTTATTTCTTTATATGACTAGTGAATAATTGATGAAAGTAGAGCAATTAAAGTGTTGTGTAATTAAAATTTTAAATAAATATAATATAATTATGTTAAATTTGTGAGGTTCAATGTAATTATTCTAAAATTCTGGAACTTAGTATAATTTATCAAACAAAGGACCCAAGTTTGTAGCGGGAATTCTGTAAATATACACTACTTCGCTACTAAGCAATGCGCGTCATCACTTTATCTATAGCTTTTTAATTTTAATTTAAATTTTTAACACTTTATATATACCCTTTAAGAGCATATTTGTTTTGAAAGATAACACCATGGATTGGATAATTAGTCTGGATGGATTAATAGTCCAATGTTTGGTATGAATATTTTAGTCCGAACTAATAATTCTCCGGACTATTAGTCTCATATTTGTGGGATTATGCTATCCCATGGGAGGTGGGATAGAAACCATGGGATGACTCATCCCATGGGATTAACTACTAAAATTTTATTTTTGCCTTCTGGCATTTAATTATGTTTTATATTTAGTAAAATTCAATAAAATTTAAATGTTTCATTTTAAAAATACAATAATTTTATTTAATTTTTATTTTTGTTTTATTTATTTAATTTTTTAAAATAATTTTTTATTGATGTTTTATTTTAAAATTTTGTTTATATTTTATTTAATTTCATTATTTAAATTTTAATAGATGTTTTATTTTATTTCATTATGTAATTATTATTATTATTTAAAATAAATTTATTTAAAATTTTAATTAAAAAAATAACATATATTTTTATTGATATTTAATTTATTTAATTTTTTAAAAATAAATTTATTTAATTGTGCAAAAAATAAAATAAAATAAATTTTTATTTAGTCTAACTAAAAATAATTAAAATATTAAAGTTATGTTTAATATTGCTATTACTTAGTAAATAATTAAAAAGGATAAAAAAGTCATTTGAGCATTTATCCTTCTCCATAATATCCCAAACAAACATTGGATAACTAAAAATAGTCTAATCCAGACATCTAATCCCATGACTAAACAATCATAGGATACAAATCTAGTCTAACCAAATACCCCGGGATAATGTATCCCAGGACTAATAGTCCGGTGGATTATAATCCCCTCTTATCCAATCCGTCCAAACAAACACACAGTAAACTGATATTAAATGTTTATATTTATTTTTTCAACCTTATTATTTAATACCTTTCTAAAAAAAAAAAACCTTCTTATTTAATAAATAAAAAAATATTTTTAATTATTTTATATGTTGATTTTATCAACACATTTAGATAAAAAAAAAAAAATTCCTTCTTTTCTTTTCTTTTTTAAAATGTTAAATGGATAAATGCTTTTTAAAATTTTAAAGCTAAAATCAAAACCTGTTATTCTAACGTGTTTTAATCCAAAACATACAAAAATTTCAAGATGAAATAAATTAATTTAGTCACTATAATTTTTAATATAAGTTCAAATTATCCAAATTTATAACCATGGTCATTAATGTTTGTATTTTTATTATCTTGGCTCTCATAATTTTGCTAATACTATTGTTAACCACTGTCGATGTGCTTAAATTATTGAAATATATACAAGAAAAAAAACTCATTATTAAAAAAATTAAAATTATTCAACATTTTAGATGTAATTATCCCGTCTATTAAATTATTCAATATTGAATATATAATTGTGTGAGCTAAGTATGAAAATTGCACATTTGGCAAACAAAACACTTTCAGGCCTAATGCTAATGGGCCCAAGTCCAACCAAGCGTATTGGATTATATGAGATCAGAGCCGAGTAAATCCCTACGTTGACTAGTGGCACGCCGAAAAGATATTCCGTCAATTGAACATTTATGCCGAATACTATATACCATTCAGCAGGATATCCTAATCAAGGTAGGCCCAATCCATCATTTTCTAGAGATTTAGGGGCAGTTTGGCAACAAGCTAAAAAAGCTAGTTTTTTGGTTTTTTAAGCAAAAAATGTCAGTTTTTTTTGGCCAAAAAAGCCACTAAAAGGCCAAAAAATTAGATTTTTACCAACTTTCCAAAACACCACTTAATAGGAGTATGTTTATATTTCGAGATTACTGAATAATTTTCCCTTCTGACATTATGATGATGATGATGAAGGAAAGATTAGACAACGTATGAAATATCTATATCAAATCTCTATAGAAAGAATGTAAATAGGAGAACAGAGGTATGCACTTTCATTGAACCTTATTTCATTTCCAAAATATCTAACTCATTTTCTTTCATTGAACCTTATTTCATTTCCAAAATATCTAACTCATTTTCTTCCATCAAAAATCTGATTTAATCATCAGAGTGCTAATTTCGACAGTACCAACCAAAGTGTCTCTTGTTTCAAGTACCGCAACAAAGATTAATCAAAAACTTGTTTGGAATATAATAATATTATAGAATAACTTTTTACAATAATAATGAAATTGCTTGGTTCCCATTTTTTAAAAACAGTTTTCAGAAAATTTTACACTCTTATTTTTCGTGTTTTTTTGTTTTTACTGATTTTTTAAAATATTTTATGCAATTTTTTTACTTTTTAGACACACCTAACATTAATACACCTAAAAAGTAAAAAAATTGTAAAAAAAATCTTTTAAAAATTCACTAAATACCAAAAATACAAGAAAAATACAAGAATTTAGTACATTTTTTGTATTTTCATGAATTTCTTAATTTTTTAAAATATTTTTTCACAATTTTTTTACTTTTTAGACACATCTAAGTAAGGTGCATCTAAAAAAGTAAAAAAAATATTTAAAATTTTAAAAATATTCACTAAAAACAAAAAAACACGAAAATCAAAAAACTCAGTTTTCAAAAAACTTAATCGAGAAAATTCAAACCAAACACAGTGAATGAGATTTTGCCTTGCTTATAAGGTTGATTATCTAAATAATTGGCAATGCATATGAGATAAAACAAAATAAAATACAATGTGTGATATAATTTTTTTAATACTTAAATCATAATCTTTACATAATTGTGATTTACTTAAATAAAAGCTAGTTTGGTACTTTTTCATATTTTTATTTTTATTTTTGAAGTGAAAATATAAAAAAAATTATATATAATTTGTCAAATTAATTTATATATTTAAAATTTCAATATTATTTTATTTGATCGAATGTTCAATATTACATACCACCGAGAGTGGTGGCCCAATGGTGAAGGCCTTGCCTTCCACCACTATGAGTCAAGTTCGACTTTTGGGGGCACGAAAATCCTGAATTTTTCAGGGTTCTATTCGGAGACCTTGCGCTATATTCCGATCGACCATTGGTCATGATTGGGACGGGTGATGCATTCCACTAGTACCTCAATGATAAATCCCTTTCTATGAATTAAATTAAATCAGACAGTTCCGGACCACCGGGCTTGGACCTGCGGAGGTTGAGACCTCATAACCTTCTCTCGATCAAAAAAAAAAAAAAATGTTCAATGTTACATATACTCCTTGAGCTTCCACATAGTAATTATTTTCCCTTTATTCTCACTTTCTCTCTCCCTAAATGTTCTTCTCCCTCTGTATTTTCTCGGAAAACCCTAGAAAATTTTGATCTCTAAAACCTCTTCATCCTCTATATTCAATCCACTCACATCTCTCTAGCATTCCTAATCTCAATTCTCAATTTTCCGATCCATTCTAGTTCATTTTTATACACTCCGATCAGTCTAAGCTTTCTTCATCAACCACAATTTTGAATTCGGTCGATTCTCAGCGGAGCATCGATCGATTCGCCATCGAATCTTCATACCGTGCAATGGTTTTAGTTGGTTGATTTCAAGATGAAGTTCAAAAGGAGGAGGGCTGTAGAAGTGGTACGATACATTTAAAGTTTATCTAACAATTTAAAGTTTTGTTTATTTATTTATTATTTTTATGTTGATTGTGTTCATCTGTTTGTCACCGAAGCATAAAAGTAATTCATATAGTTATCAATGATCGGAAAAGCAAAGCAATTGACTAGTTGGATGGTTTAGAAATATTTTTGTACGGGGGCGAAATATCCTCTACCTTCCGTACTCCTTGGACTCCAAGCTTCACGCGACGGCGTCTAACCTGGCAACACAGAGAATGGTGAGCTGCCCGGCGGTATTGTGCCGGATAGACCCTCCGACGATCACGTCAGATCACTTGAGGAAGAAGAAGAAGGCTGTTAGAGAGAGAATGTGTTTCAGATGGCGCAAATTGCTTACCTCTAACGTTCATCTTCCACTCATATTTCTAGGCTAGCCATGCAGCCTCAGGATTGTGCACGTACTACCTCTGTTGTCCTTTACTGGACAGGTGGCAGTGTTCGCCTCTCACCACCTTACGCGTGTAAAGGCCTAGTCCTCCCACCAGTACACGCAGAACTGCCCAACGGTATTGACGCGTGCTTGGAGCAGATTTTCTCTCCGTCACGCCATTGGCCTAGGTGGCACACCTAATCGGAGTACCATGACCGACCTGTCCCTTGTGGAGAATTGCCACCACAAGCAACACAACCGAGCTGTGTCTCGCCGACCTATCCCTTGGGAAGAAGCGAAAGTCTGATTCTCATGGTCGGGCTGCGCGCGACCGATCCATCCTGGCTGATCGGCCGTGAAGCATGCCGGCCTTTCCCCGCTCTACCTTCATTCTAGGTCGCATGAAGTCCTCCCATCTCGGCTAACCGGTCGGGGGTATACCGGCCCTCGCCAGTCCTTAGTCCAGCTCGGGCTGCCCTTATCTCGGTCGCGTCATACCACCGCGTGCCCATCCGAATGCCCAGCCAAGTCGGAGCTCGGTCCAACCTTGGACCACGCCTGCGGCCAAACTTCCCCGGTCGTGCAGATCAGGTAGCAGAACCGCAACCCTTGAGAAAACAGCTCGGCACCGTGAGGTTCGTCAAAACCCGCGTTACCGCAGCTCGGCCGTACTGTCCGGTGCAAATCTCCCCTCTCAATTTTATTAATTGGTTTTGGAACATGAAATTGTAGATTGTTGCATAAAGAGACTACAATTGTTCAATGCTGATTTTGAAGTTGATTGCTTTTAGTGTCATATACTGCCATTTCTATTATGTTCAAAGTTGTGTGACTTGTGTCTGTCTCCCTCTCTCTCTCTCTCTCTCACACACACACACACACAAAAATGGTATGTCAATATTGCTTCTCTTTTTCTTTTATTCCTATATGTATATATGTTTTAAACCTTGGAATATTGCTAGGGAAAAATGCAAAAAACTATGTGGTTAGATGGCATTGTAACATAAATCAGAATTTCTATTTGATTTTCTGAAACTAAAAGAATTTAGCTAGTTTCTTTACTTTATCTGTCCACAATTTTTTATTTTTTATTTTTTTGAGGGGAATGTTTTGATTATCTGAAGGACGAGAATGCCCTCTCTATATTTTTTTTCCCTTTTTTGTGGGGTTTGGTGATGTGGAATATGATTAAGAACTTTTATGGGTTGGTGGAATCTGATGGATGCTAAATTTTGGTGGCATTTGTTTGATAAATGAGGTTTCTTGGACCTGAGGTAAGCAACAGCGGAGTAGTTCTTTCTGTTGAAAATCAAGACTCTGCAATTTATGGAGAAAATCTCTCTGTTTATGTTAGCACGAAGAGTGGACTAGTTCTTTCATTAGATAATTGATGTTTTACCCTGTTTAGCCATTACGTCTGCATGCCAGGTCAGTTTAGTGATTTTATTTTTATTTTTAGGTTTTTTTTTTTTGAGGGGGATGGTGTTGGAAAATGAGTAGAATGCTTGGCTGGAGGTGTCCTGAACTGTTCCTACCCTTGGCTTCTCTACCTAACTTTCTTGGGTGGTCTTTTTTGTTTGACAAAAACTGAGCAATATTATAGTTAGATGGGAAAGAGTGAAAAGTAGGGTGAGTGAGCAATTTTCCCAAGAATGTAGTAAGTAAATGCATACTAATCAATGTGCCAGATAATAACGAAGAAAAGTGAGAATCCCAAGAATAGGAAATTAAAAATGAAAGATGAGAAGAATTTCAAAGGATATATAAATGACCTTCCATAGCAACAAATTTTTTGGTCGATGAGCATGCATTTTCATTGTTATCTAATATTAATTGAATAAATACATTAAAAAAAATGTAACGGTAATAAGAAACCCAAACTTAAAGGTTAATGTATTGCTTTGAGTCAAGAGATCGAGCTTTTGTCTAAGCCATCACCACCTCCAAATCACCCATTTGCCCTAAACCAAGGGTTCATAGTACAAGCTTTGTAAAGATCTTTTTGAAAGGCTTTAATATTGCTCCTCAATTTAACGACAAACCTTGCCAAATTAAAGAATAAAAAAAATTAATATTCCCACATTTTCTGCCCATTCCTACCAGTACTTTTGATTCCCGAATGTCTTGGGGTAACCATGGAATTCCTGTTGAACTTTATTTTTAAGTTGCAGGATATGAGAATTGGCTTGTAAGTTGGGGCTTGGTGTTTTATGTCCAAGTCCCCAATTCTTTTCTTTGTGACCACCCTTGACCTTGAGCAACTGTAAAAATCTGGTACAATTTTATGTTCTAAATGTTAAAAGATGTTTATGATCTATTTGAATCATTAGTAATAGAACAAGCAAATCTGTTATGGGTTATTGGTGGGGGTTTTTTGGGATTTATATGGGATATCATATCACAAATAGGTGAGGGTGATGATATTATGAGATGGAAGAGGTCGAGGTCAAGTTTGAGTAGCCTTGAGTGAAATCATTGTATGAGGCTTTGGTGGGCATGAGAGACTCTTTTTCCTGGGAAGGGGATTTACTCTTCTAAGTCGTCTTCCAAGGTAGCTTTCTTTTTGTTGAAGGCAGGGAAGATTTTTATGGTTGATAATTTAATTTTGAGATGTGAAATCATCGTAAATTAGTGAGGATAGCTAATTAGTCAATCGTCTTCTATCCATTGCCTAGTAGAGAGGGAATTTTGGGTTATGATTTTAAGCAAGCATATATGTGGTGCATTGGGTGATCCCAAGTTGTGCCTGACCTTATTCCATGGTTGGAAGGCGAAGAGTGGGGGAGAGAAGGAAGAAGATTTGGATTTTTGTGCCTTTAGGTTTGTCCCGTGTTTTAAAAAGTGCGCGGCGCAGCCTCGCGCTTCAAACAGGTCGAGGCGAGGTGCAATACGTAAGGCGCAACTATAGCGATCCCGGTTTTTCCTTCCTTTGTATACTATATTCTAGACTTGATTTCGTGGACTTGTTTTTGTATCATTATCGCTTCTAGCCTTTACTCTTTGTATTTGAGTCTTGGGTTGTGATGGGCAGGTTTAAAACAGGTTGGTTGCACTTTAAAACCAAAAGGTGATGTCCAGATTTTGGCCTTCACGCTCGAGCGGAAGTTTTAACGCTCGAGCGGGCTCTTCGTTGTTGCTTATCCGCTCGAGCGGGAGTTTTGACGCTCGAGCGTGGTTTTCCATCTCCCAGTACTTTACTCTGCAGTTCGTCCGCTCGAGCGGTAGTTTTTACGCTCGAGCGTGATCTCTTGTTTTTGTCCTTACGCTCGAGCGTAGAGTTTGACGCTTGAGCGGATACCATCGCCTGCAAAACTTATGGAAGTGTGCAATCGACGCTCGAGCGTCTCTTTTCGCCCTCGAGCGTGAGTCTGTGTAGGCGTATGGTTGATGCTACAGCCCACATGGAAATTATGATGCAGGAGGAGGATGAAGGACAGAAGGGCTCCAAGAGGAGTCAGGATGGTCAGAGTGATGGTAGGAGACAGAAGGGTTTTAATCCTCAACAGTCTCAGGGTAGCTTTTCTAGATCGACTTTTCCTGTGCCGAGTGCTAGTTCGGGGAAAGGCAGTCAGGGAGACATTACCTGTTTCAAGTGTGGCCAGCTGGGCCACAAGTCTCCAGTTTGTCCTCAGAGGGGAGGAGTGCAGAGAGCAGCATCATCTTCGGCTCGATCTCAGAGCCAGAGTCAGGGTAGAGGCCAGCCACTCTCGTGTTATCAGTGTGGTCAGCCAGGGCATATGAAAAGGTATTGCCCGCAGTTGGGTAGCACACCTGGTGCATCTAGTTTGAGGCAGATTCAGGGTCAGCAGCCAGCTCAGTCGGGTCAGGCCTCGAGGGCCAATCAGGGGGCTTCATCGTCCCAGTCGGTGCAGCAATCTTATGCTCCTAGGGGTGAGCAGGTTGATCAGAGGTCGTCTGGGCGCGTGTACGCTGTTACCGCGCAGGATCTTGTGCCGGCACCATCAGTTGTGAGAGGTACTTTCTTGTTTTGCAACTCGGTTGCTAATGTTTTGATTGATACGGGTGCATCTCATTCCTTTGTGTCTGCTGCATTTGCATCTGTTTTGGAGTTGGAGTTAGCACAGTTAGCATCTCCTATTTGTGTAGTGTCACCTCTTGGGGGTGAATTGATCTTGAAACAAGGTGTTAGAGGTTGTGATATAGAGGTCGCCGATCATAGACTTTCGTTTCCTTTTGTAGTTATGCCCATGAAGGGCTTTGATGTTATTTTGGGTATGGACTGGTTATCGTCATACCGGGCAGTTATCGATTGCTACGGCCAGAGGGTCACACTATGTACCTTAAACGGGGAGTGTTTTCATTTTCTGGGGGACCGGGTTAGTAGTGTTTTGCTACCGGGGTATGATCCGCGAGGGCGATGTGAGCTTAGTGGTCTACTTGCCAGCTTTGAGAGTGGTGAGTGTGATGAGACCCAGATTGTGTTGCCAAGGGTGGTTTGTGAGTACTCGGACGTCTTTCCCGAGGATCTTGTTGGTTTGCCACCGCATCGAGAGATTGAATTCTCTATTGATCTAGTGCCCGGCACTGCGCCAATTTCTATGGCACCTTACCGTTTTGCCCCAGCCGAGTTAGTTGAGTTGAAGATCCAACTCCAGGAGTTGCTAGATAAGGGCTTTATACGTCCTAGTGTTTCGCCACGGGGAGCACCGGCCCTCTTTGTTAAAAAGAAAGGTGGTGCTTTGAGACTTTGTATAGATTACCGGAAATTAAATCGGGCTACGGTTAAGAATAAGTACCCTATGCCTCGTATAGATGATCTGTTCGATCAGTTGAAGGGATCCCGTTATTTCTCGAAGATAGACTTGAGATCGGGTTATCAGTTGAGAGTCAGGGAGGAGGATATTCCGAAGACGACATTCCGTACGCGGTATGGCCACTATGAGTTTTTTGGTGATGCCATTTGGGCTCACCAATGCACCAGCAGTATTTACGGATTTGATGAACCGGATATTCCGGGAATTTTTAGATCGTTTTGTAGTTGTCTTCGTGGACGACATCCTTATCTATTCACCTTCTGAGGAGAAGCACAAGGAATATTTGAGAGTGGTGCTTGAGTTACTTAGAGCCCATAAGCTTTATGCTAAGTTTGGGAAGTGTGAGTTCTGGCTAGAAGAGGTCAAATTCTTAGGCCATGTAGTTTCTGGGGAAGAAGTGTCTGTTGATACATCCAAGACTGAGGCAGTGCAAGATTGGGCACAGCCTAAGAGTGTGTTTAAGATCCGCAGTTTCCTGGGGTTAGCTGGGTATTATCGCCGGTTTGTGAAGGATTTCTCCAGGTTAGCTTCACCTTTGACTAGATTGACTCGGAAGGGGGTCAAATTTGTATGGAGTGAGACTTGTGAAAAGTCGTTCCAGGAGTTGAAAGTTAGACTGACCACTGCTCCCGTCTTGATTATTCCGGAGAGAGGGTTAGGTTATGCAGTCTATTGTGACGCCTCACGAGAGGGTCTGGGTTGTGTGTTGATGCAAGAGGGGAAAGTGGTTGCCTATGGCTCACGTTAGTTGAAAATACACAAGAAAAATTACCGTACGCATGATCTTGAGTTAGCAGCTGTGATCTTTGCCTTGAAGATTTGGAGGCATTATCTTTATGGTGAGAAGTTCGAGGTATTCTCGGATCATAAGAGTCTGAAATATCTGTTTACACAGAAAGACTTGAACTTGAGGCAGAGGAGGTGGATGGAGTTTATTGAGGATTATGACTTTGAATTGCATTATCATCCGGGGAAGGGTAATGTAGTGGCCGATGCCCTTTGCAGGAAATCTGTTGGTGACATAGCTAGTATAGCCATTCGAGAGTGGGAGATGTTAGGTGCACTTGGGGAGTTTGATTTGCTTCTGAACGAATCCGTTGGGGCAGCAACCTTGTTTGCTGTTGTTGCGCAGCCGACTCTTGTGACTCGAGTGTTAGAGGCTCAGAGAGGTGACTTTGAAGTAGAATCTCTTCGAGAAAAGATTTCCAGTGGGAAGGTTGAGAAGGGTTTGACGGTGTATCCTGACCTGAGTGTGAGATACCGAGATCGTCTGTTTGTGCTGGAATCTTGCCGAGAGGAGGTACTCCGAGAGTTCCATCATTCACGCCATGCAGTGCATCCGGGAGGTACTAAGATGTATCAGGATTTGGGTCGCCAGTTTTGGTGGCGGGGTATGAAGAGAGATGTGGCAGCTTTCGTGTCTAAGTGCCTTACTTGTCAGCAAGTGAAGGCCGAGCATCAGAGGCCAGCAGGTTTGCTGCAGCCCTTGCCTATTGCCGAGTGGAAATGGGAACATGTCACTATGGACTTCGTTGTAGGTCTTCCGAGGACTCAGCGGAGTAGTGATGCTATTTGGGTGGTTGTAGACCGGTTGACTAAGTCGGCGCACTTCATTCTTATGCGCGTGAGAGATTCGGTAGACCATCTGGCCGGTTTATATATTCGGGACATAGTGAGGTTGCACGGGGTCCTAGTGACAATCGTCTCAGATAGAGATCCTCGTTTTACTGCCAGGTTGTGGCAGAGCTTGCAGAGTGCCTTAGGCACTAAGTTGTCCTTTAGCACAGCTTATCATCCTCAGACTGATGGGCAGTCCGAGCGTACTATCCAAATCCTTGAAGATATGCTTCGGGGTTGTGTTCTTGACTTTAGTGGGTCGTGGGAGAGACACTTGCCTTTGGTGGAGTTTGCCTACAACAATAGTTTCCAATCTAGTATTGGTATGGCACTGTTTGAGGCCTTGTACGGCCGACCGTGTAGATCCCCTGTTTGTTGGGTCGATGTGGGTGATGCACCTCTGTTGGGTCCGGAGTTAGTGAGGGAAACGATGGAGAAAGTTGAGCGTATCCGTAAGAGGCTTGTTACAGCCCAGAGTCGTCAGAAATCTTATGCCGACCGTAGGAGGAGACCTTTGGTATTTGAGGTGGGTGATCATGTCTTTCTGAAGATATCACCAAGGCGGGGATTGATGAGGTTTGGGAAGAGCGGGAAGTTGTCCCCTCGATTTATTGGCCCTTTTGAGATCCTTGAGAGGATTGGCGAGGCTGCTTATCGTTTAGCTTTGCCGCCGCAGTTATCCGGAGTACATAACGTGTTTCATGTGAGTATGCTCCGGAAGTATGAGCCGGATCCATCCATGTATTGGATTGGACCGACTTAGAGGTAGATGAGGATGTCTCGTATGAGGAGAGACCGGTTCGGGTCTTGGATAGACGGGATCAAGTTTTGCGAGGCAAGACCATCCCTTTGGTAAAGGTTTTGTGGAAACATCACGGGGTGGAGGAAGCCACTTGGGAACGCGAGTTGGAGGTCCGAGAGAAATATCCGGATCTATTTGTAGATGCTTGAACATATGTTGCTTATTCTATTGTAATATTGCACCTTAAGTGTATTGAATATAACTTAAGTTGTGAAACATAGTTTATGTTTTGGTTAATGGAAGTATTTTGAAACTTGCCTCATAATGGAAGTTAGTGTAACACGGCATATGTTGAATGTGTTGTAGAATTGGAGTTACATCATGAGATTGAATATGATATGGAAATGGAAATTATAGTTATTGAAAACTGTTGAATTTGAAAGGAAAATGCATGTTGATAATGCAAGTTGTTATGTATAATGTGAAATGCCTCTTGAAAAGAGATGGGATTGACCGGTAATGGGTCAGGTTGTTTAATAGAATGTTGGCTTATTATGAGAAATAGAGAAAACTCTTTTTAAAAAAAAAATCTTGTACCTAATTTCGGGGACGAAATTCTTTAAGGGGGGGAGGTTATAGCGATCCCGGTTTTTCCTTCCTTTGTATACTATATTCTAGACTTGATTTCGTGGACTTGTTTTTGTATCATTATCGCTTCTAGCCTTTACTCTTTGTATTTGAGTCTTGGGTTGTGATGGGCAGGTTTAAAACAGGTTGGTTGCACTTTAAAACCAAAAGGTGATGCCCAGATTTTGGCCTTCACGCTCGAGCGGAAGTTTTAACGCTCAAGCGGGCTCTTCGTTGTTGCTTATCCGCTCGAGCGGGAGTTTTGACGCTCAAGCGTGGTTTTCCATCTCCCAGTACTTTACTCTGCAGTTCGTCCGCTCGAGCGGTAGTTTTTACGCTCGAGCGTGATCTCTTGTTTTTGTCCTTACGCTCGAGCGTAGAGTTTGACGCTTGAGCGGATACTATCGCCTGAAAAACTTCTGGAAGTGTGCAATCGACGCTCGAGCGTCTCTTTTCGCGCTCGAGCGTGAGTCTGTGTCTGACGCTCGAGCGGGGTTTTCCACGCTCGAGCGGGGAATCGACTACATCAGTCCGTGATTTCACTTTTTGGATCACTTTTTGACCTACTTCTTTTCCCTAACTCTTTAAAAACCGCCACTTGAGAGTTTCTCTCTCTACTCTCACATTCTCTCTAAGATTTGATCTATTCCTTGTGGTCTTCTACCCTAGTTCCTTTGGAAGAAAGGTAGAGCTTCACGAGAGCTTTCTTTTAATCTGAAAAAGAGAGGATTTGGGGCACTTTGGACTTTCGTCATCTTCTCCATTCGAGTTCTTCTCTTTAAGGTAGGGATTTCCTACTCCATCTTATAAGTTTTGTTCTAAGTCTTGGCATTTTGATATATTGGGGATACTTTGGTAATTTTGGGAAAAACCCTAGTTGTGTTAATAAATTAATTTGTATAATTAATTTAAGAAAATTGAGGAATTCATTGATTAAATGGTGTAGTTGGATAATTTAAATTACTCGCTTATTGAATTGTTGATATTTTTATTTACAATCTAGAAATAACTGTTTTGGGCTATCGGTGGAGGATAGTCGTGTTTGTTGTAGACATTGCATGTGGATTAGGGAAAATTGAAACTAATCAATTTGTTTAAGTCATAAATTTAGACTATTGAATTAATACAGAAAATACATGTATTGATTGAGCATTGCATATGCATATTGTTTGGGAGGAGATAGGGGATGGACTCCACGGTTTAGGGGAAGATAGGGGATGGACCTCTAAACCGGATTTTTGTTTGGGAGGAGATAGGGGATGGACTCCATTAGCATCACTATTATGTGTGCTTATTATATTGAAGTATTTTTACATATTATTGATACAACACTAAAATGTGTATCAAACGGGAAGTATGAAGTGTTTTGATATGAGCCTGAGTCTCATCTGTGTTGTTGATATTGGAAGTAATGTGAATATGATATATAGTTCACCGTTGTAAGTTTGGCCAGGTTCTGAGCCATATTGATAATAATGGGAATTGAAACATGTCATAGACATTAGTGTCATGAGACAGTATCAAGTTATAATTGATTATCTAGGTTAACCATCTATTGAATGCTTTAGCTTTATTCAATGCTTATATTTGGTTTAGTATTTTTTCTACTGGGCTGTGGCTCACCCTTTATGGGAACATCATTTTCAGGTTCAGGTGATAAGCTACCTCCAAGGACTTAGATTGGAAAGAATTGGAGTTGAAGACTCTGTTTAGTTTAGTTGTTATTTATTTATTTGATATTACATGTAAACATTCAAGCCTAGGGCTTTACTTGTATTTGAGTTAGAACTCATATTTGGTGTCCAAGTGTTGGCTTGGAAAGATGTTAGCCCGTAGGGCATTTAATCTGATGTTACATGTAATGCTTTTATTTAGTAATACTATGATGAATGAATTAATGAATTGTTTTCTTTAAATACTGCATGTCAATGATATATATGTATAGAAGGGTTCATTTTGAGGGCGTTACAGCAACTTAGGTGTTGAGGCTTGGGCTTTTTTTTGAGGCGCGAGGCACGAACTTCATGGGTTTTACCTATTTTTCTACTCCAACTGTTGATTAAGTATTTTTTTGTGGGCATACCCATAGGGAATCAAAGGGTGTGTTTGGTTTGTGTTTGCAGAGTAGTTTTTGAGATAAAACAAAAACTTGTTTGGTTTGCCTTTTTCTAAATATTCTCCCTAAAATAACTTTGATTTTTTTTGTAGAGTAGTTTTTGAGATAAAAAGTACACAAACTTGTTTGGTTGGTCTTTTTCCAAATATTCTCTCTAAATAACTTTGGTTTTTTTGTAGAGTAGTTTTTCAGATAAAAAAGTACAAAAATTTGTTTGGTTTGCCTTTTTGTAGAATAGTTTTTGAGATAAAAAATACAAAAATTTGTTTGGTTTGCCTTTTTTGCAAACATGTTTCAAAAGTAATCTTGAAAATTGGATAACCAAACACATTTCTGAGAGTTTTTTTGGAAAAATCTGTTTGGTTTGATTACTCTTAAAAAGTGTTTGTAGAGTATATTTCTAAAAAATTTCTCCCAAAATCAAACCAAACAAGGCTAAAATTCTTTAATATAAAATGACCAAACGTGGTCAAAAGAGAGTAGAAAGTGATTAAAAAAAATCCTAGTGGAGAAGATAAAAAAAGCAATCAAAAAATGAGAAGACGACACGACTTTGGCTTCTTCTTCAACTTCTTCTCTTCTTCTTCTTCGGTGGTTCTCTTTCTCTTCTTCTCTTCTTCGATGGTTCTCTTGGTTGGGTTATCTCTCTACCTCTGGTTTTTCTTTCTTTATTTTTTTTCTCTTCTTCTCTTTTTCTTTTCTTCTTCGATGGGTTCTCTTCATGGGCCAGTCTCAATTTTTTCTTTATTTATTTTTCTTCTCTTCTTTTCTTATTTTATCCCTCCCTTCTTCTTTTCTTCTCCTGCTTCTTCGTTGTATTATCTCTCTATTTTTTTCTTCTCTGGTATGCTTGCTTTATGATTTTTAGAATTTTATATATATTTGTTATGTTAAAAAGTTTGCCTATTTTATAATTTTTTTGTTCTTATACTACTTGCGCCTCGCTTTGGTGAAGGACGCGCCTCGCCTCACGCTTAGGCTATTGGAGACCTTATCGTCTCGGTGCACCTAGAGCCATTTAAAACACTGGGTTTGTCTCTTTTTTATAATTGCTGTTCTGTGGAATGTTATTTCATACTGACCATTTTTTTGGATTTTGTAGTGTTTTTGAGAAGCTAGGTGTTGCAAGTGAGGTTTGGGTGATTTTTATTTTTTTTATAGGTGTATACAAGTGGCAGCTTCATTGTTTTTTGGATATCTAGCATCTCCTTTTGGTGGCTTATCAATAAATTTTTCTTTCTAAAGATATAAAGGGCTTCTTGGTTTGTTTTTCAAAAAAAATTTTGGGAAAAATTCTCTACAAATAAATTTTTAAGAGTAATCAAACCAAACAAATTTTTCTAAAAAAAATCTCAAAATTTTGTTTGGTTACCTACTTTCCAAAATCATTCACTCCCTCATACACATCAAATCAATCACTTTTTTTAAAACTCTCTCTCCAAAATAATTTTTCAAAATCATTTTTGAAAAAAGGCAAACCAAACAAGTTTTCGTACTTTTTATCTCAAAAATTACTCTACAAACACAAACCAAGGTTTTTGCACTGGCACACTAATTGGGGCAGTAATCATTTAAGGAGATTTATTTTGGGATATATAATGTAAATTTGGTTATATGGGTAATCAAGTTCACAATTGCTTGCTCTCTCTCTCTCTCTCTCTCTCTCTCTCACACACACACACACACACACACCCCCCTTCCTCTTCACATTGTATGGAAAATAAATTCACAATTATTTGTTGTTTTTTAATTTTTTTCCCACTTGCTGTTTTGTCTATTAAGTTAAGCTTCATGTATATCTTAGCAAGGTTTTACTAATGCTTTGAAGTGTGGTGATTGTCTTTTTGTTCTTTTGTGTCAGCCTCCAAAAATTAAATCCTTCATCAATGGTGTTATAACTACTCCACTTGAGAATATAGAGGAACCGCTGAAAGGTTTTGTTTGGGAGTTCGATAAGGTGTGTTTGCAGCTTTTACTTGACATCAGTGTAGAAGCCTGCTTCTATGCAGTTAGATTAATGCTGGTTTGCATTGATGCAGGGAGATTTTCATCACTGGGTTGATCTTTTCAATCACTTCGATACATTTTTTGAGAAGCACATAAAAACTGTTAACATATAATATACTTTCATATAATGCCTTAGTAGCTGTAAATGTACATCACAGTGTGAGAGGGTGATTTATGCTCCGGCGTTGGGCCGAGGTATAAACCGAACAGGTTGGGGGCCCAGCAGAGCAGTGGGCCGAGATGATCGACTGTTCACCCGGAGATGGGGTACCAGAACTTCGGCCGGGCAGAGTTTGGACTATGTGCTGCCCCGAACCGTGCAGAAGGTGCCCGGCTAGGAAGTGACCGGTCAAACCAGGATGCTCGGTCTGAGGATTGTCGAGATCAGACAGACCGAGAGGCCGGCGCTCGGAAAGGCGCGGTCAGCCGAGGTAGTTGACTGACCGGCGAGAAGACCGACCAAAGGAGGATCCCGGGCTAAGCTTTGCCGAGATGCCGCCTAGCCCGGTCCTTCATTCGGTTATCCGGTCGGGCGCTTAAGGTATGAAGCATGGTATGACCGAGGTAGGGCAGCTCGGCTGCCGAGCTCCAGCTATGCTGTCAGGCAGTTGAGAGCAGGTGATGAACGGCATGGTTTAAGCTGACAGATGGGATAGCAGAGCCACGTGTCAGGAGATGACAGGGAGTGGATATGGGGCACAGAAGGTATATAAGCCTGTCTGCGCCCCCCATACAGGACACACGAACACTCTGTAAGAAAATCCTTACACTCAAACACTCTCCCTTCTCTCTATCTATCCCCTGTGTGTGTTCTAACTTGATCGTCGGAGGGGTTTTCCGGCCACACACCGCCGGGTAGCTCACCGCTATTGTGCTCGCAGGTGATCGGACAGAAACGGAGCTTGGAAGAAAGGAGTACGGGCTTGCCGGAATATTTGCTCCCCGTACACAGTGCATTAGGAGCTGTAAAGCCAACACCCACTACCACTTTCAGCTTTAGATTCCACTTTGATATTATTGTAATATATTACCTTATGGCTTCGTACTCCATTGTATCCTTCTGCTCTCTATAAAGAGAGAGACCTAATTCTCTTGTAAACATAGAAATATATACAACAATCTTGTAACATATCAATCAATCAATAATATATACAACTTATTCTCTCTCTATCAATACATTTAACATGGTATCAGAGCTAGGTTAACAACCTAGTCATTCTGCTTCACCGGCGGGCGGCAGCCTCGCCTTGGCCGCCCGCCGGACCTCTACACATACCTTCACCACCGGAGGGAGCCGCCGTTTTCCAGATCTCGGAATTCCGAATGCAGATGTCAGTTTTGCCACCACGATTGTCGCAACAATCAGCACACCCACATTCTTTTCCGACCTCTTTCTAGCAACAGTTTTCCGATCACCGTCGGCCACAGATTTCTCGAAATTCCCAGGCAAAGGGGGTTTCTTGGTCATGCTTCTCCGCAAATACCGCTGCTTCTATGTCCGACCCGTCATCACCGGTGTAGATGGGACTGTTTTTCTCAATCCCCCGAACCTCTTCGAGTCCCTTCTCTTCGCAGATTCGACTTTAACACCGAGATCATACAGCCTTCTTCTCAATCCCTGTTTCCCCCTTCTTCCTCTTCAGCCTCTCATGCCTTCTTGCAGAGTACTCCTCGTAAAACCAAACCCCTTTTCTTTTCTATCTCTCCCATAAGACACACACAGCACACAACACTCACTCAGAGTATCATGTTCAAGCCACCCACGCACACGGCACACCCAGCACCATACACCCACTCCATACACACCCAAGATCTTCCCACACCATGCACATGCCACCCAGCTAACACACACCTCTCTCTCACCCACGGCTCTCACACACGCCACTCACCCATGCACACTCAGCCACCTCTCTCTCACCCACAACTCTCGGCACACCACACCAACACACACCCACGCACACGGGAAGATCATGGTGAGCACAACACTCACTCAGAGTATTATGTTCAAGCCACCCACGCACACGGCACACCCAGCACCATACACCCACTCCATACACACCCAAGATCTTCCCACACCATGCACATGCCACCCAGCTAACACACACCTCTCTCTCACCCACGGCTCTCACACACGCCACTCACCCATGCACACTCAGCCACCTCTCTCTCACCCACAACTCTCGGCACACCACACCAACACACACCCATCGCTTCACAACTCTCGGCACACCACACCAACACACACCCATGCACACTCTTACACGGATCTCTCCAGTGTAAAACAAAAAAAAAAAAAAAAAAAAAAAACCCAGTTCAGTACGTCCTCCTCCGGCAACCTGGCCAATCATGGCCATCTCTCTCTCTCTCTGGACCCATGCACACAACACACCCAGCACAAACACACATGGCCATCTCTCTCTCTCTCTAGACCCATGCACACAACACACCCAGCACAAACACACATAGACACACGGGTTAGAGGGGGAGAAGACACACACCCTCACACGGCACTCTCTCTCTCTTTAGCCGAGACCATAATCTTTCTCTCTCCATGGTCCCATTATCATAATCGGCACTGATGCTTCCCTCAACATAATTTTATTTTAATATATATCTATGTATATGTTTATTATATTTTCTCCCACTATGTCTACTTTTCCATAAACTTATACCTCTTTTTCTTTTTCTTCTGAAGCCAACACCATGACAGTGTCCACTTCATATTAACATCTTTCACATCCCACCATGTCCTCTTTTTATTTTTAAAACCTATCTTCCCTTCTGCATCCCACTCTTTCTTTTGTCAGACTCCACACCCCCCACAATATGCTGTCGCCAGAACCCACTATTCATCCCATTAGGAATATATAGAATATATATATCTTAAATAAAAAAAAAAAACAACAATTTACAAATTTGCACAACACCCATATTTTATTCATCTCCGGGATCAACCCCGTTCACAATTTTACACAAAAAAAAAAAAAACACCAACCACAAAACAAAACAACAAACCACCACATCCACAGGCGGGATTTTTCTTCTCTACTCTGCCGCCGGTCTCTTCTTCTTGCCTCCGTCCTGGGCGGCCCTTGCCGGTGCTACCTCTGTGCTTCCTAATCCCACTCCACTGGGCACGATCACTACTCCCTGCTCCTCCACTGCCGCATATGGCGGACCTCCAAATCGGAACATCACGGTGGCCTTCCGCTTCAGCTCCTTGTTTTCTGCCCTTAGCACGCTTATCTCTGCTCGCGCATCCTTATACATGCGTTGGAGCAGAGCCAGCTGGGAGTTTAATTGCTGCACCTCATTTGTCCTACTCTGCAGCCTGTGCGACAAGTTTGTGACCGCCGTCATGGACTCCACACATGCCTTCAACGTATACTGATTAGCCTCCACATCCGTTTGCACTGCCATTTTTTGCTCCACCGACTGCATCGGAAAGTTCAACGGAGCAAACCCAGTGGTGTTTGGTTGAGGTTCACGGGACACCGCACCAGTTTTCTCTCTTGTTGACTCGTTGAGGTCTGGAAAGAGAGTGAGCAGACTCCGGGAAGACGAGGCCATTTTCTGGGCAACCGAGTATTACAGACTATCTCTCGCAACAGAGTGTTACAGACTCTCTCTCTCAGCACAACGAAGAGTTTTTCAGAGAAATTCGCAGGTTTTTTTTGTCTCAGCCTCTGCCTCAGCCTCAGGTTCAGTCTTGGTTATATAGCCGAGGCCGCCACGCGCATCGCGCGCCTCTGACGCCAGACAAACGGGCACGCCAGCCAAGGCACTCACGTGCCTCGCCATCATATCTGGCACGTCTTTTGATGCATCGGGCACGCCTTTTGATGGCACGCCTTTTGACAGATTTGGCACACCTTTTGAGGGCACGACTTTTGAGGGCTCGATATCTACATCCATGTATATCTTTTGGGCAGCCTATCTACACACTCATACAGTGTCTTCTACACCGGTCAGCTTTATCAATCCCTTTGTTTCAACCTCAAATAGGTTTCTATCTTCACACCTATTTGAGTTTGAGGGGGGGTTATACATATATCATGGTGAGCACGGTTACACACCCTGCGAACCACCCAAGCCACCCCATGGCGCACTCCCTAAGTCGCCCCCTTGGTGCACCACCACAAGATTCTACATCGGTCCGACATGACCCCGTAAACTGTCTTCTACAACGGTCCGACATGACCCCATAAACTGTCCCGACATTGATTCCGGTCAGCTTCTACAACGGTCCGACATGACCCCGTAAACTGTCCCGACATTGATTCCGGTCAGCTGCTACATCGGTCCGACATGACCCCGTAAACTGTCTTCTACAACGGTCCGACATGACCCCGTAAACTGTCCTGCTACACCGGTCCGACATGACCCCATAAACTGTCTTCTACATCGGTCTGACACGACCACACAGTGTCTGCTACAACGGTCCGACATGACCCCGTAAACTGTCTGCTACAACGGTCTGACACGACCATACCCTGTCTCCTATCCTGTTTTATTTATCAGTTTATTTTTCTGTTTTGTTACTCTCTCCAAACTCAAGTTGGTTAGTTCCTACCCTCCTTGAGTTTGCGGGGGGCTGTTAACATATAATATACTTTCATATAATGCCTTAGTAGCTGTAAATGTACATCACAGTGCATTAGGAGCTGTAAAGCCAACACCCACTACCACTTTCAGCTTTAGATTCCACTTTGATATTATTGTAATATATTACCTTATGGCTTCGTACTCCATTGTATCCTTCTGCTCTCTATAAAGAGAGAGACCTAATTCTCTTGTAAACATAGAAATATATACAACAATCTTGTAACATATCAATCAATCAATAATATATACAACTTATTCTCTCTCTATCAATACATTTAACAACAAGGAAGGATTTGCAGTTTGAGGATAACTTTTTGGAATCTGATCCTCCTTTCCCAAGAGAGGCTGTTCTTCAGATTCTCCGTGTTGTAAGGATAATTTTGGAGAACTGTACAAATAAGCATTTCTATAGTTCTTATGAGGTATCTTTTCCCCCCTCTAGTATATTTGTGATGCTTTTTTGATATATTTTGGTTTTTTTATTTTTATCTTTTTTGTTTTGCTTGTGTGTTTACATGTGTAAAATTTTATATTGTTCTTTTTGGAGTTTCCTTGTTGCAACAGAAATGCACTCCTTACCTTACTCCGCCCTACCCCATTTTCTGTGTAAAATTCATTTTTGTTTCTTATGTGGATATGCAGCGTCATCTTTCATCTCTGCTTGCTTCCATCGATGCGGATGTGGTTGAGGCTTGCCTGCAAACTTTGGCAGCTTTCTCGAAGAAAACAATTGGAAAGTATGTCATAAGAGATACTTCTCTTAATTCAAAGTTGTTTGCTTTTGCGCAAGCTTGGGGGGGAAGGAAGAAGGCCTTGGATTAATTACATGTGCTATAGAGGATGGATCTGAGCCAATTGCTTATGAGCTAGGTTCCACCCTCCATTTTGAGTTCTATGCCACGAATGAGTCATCCAATGAACTTCCGGCTAATGAACAATCAACCCAAGGTTTACAAATCATTCATTTGCCTAACATTAACACTTATCAAGAGTCTGACCTTGAACTTTTGGATAAGTTAGTCATAGAGTACAAAGTGCCCCCAAGTTTAAGATTTTCACTTTTGACAAGATTACGGTTTGCAAGGGCTTTCAGCTCATTAGCTGCCCGACAACAGTACACGTGCATTCGCCTATATGCCTCCATAGTTCTTGTTCAAGCATGTGGCGATACTGATGACTTGGCTTCTTTCTCTAACAATGAGCCTGAGCTCATTAATGAGTTGGTGTCATTATTGAGTTATGGGGACGCAATTCCTGAAAAGATTCGAATTCTGAGCCTACTTTCCTTGGTTGCTCTTTGTCAAGATCGGTCTCGCCAGCCTAGTGTGTTGACTGCTGTAACATCTGGTGGGCACCACGGCATTCTGTCTAGCCTCATGCAGAAGGCTATTGATTCCATTGTTAGTAATTCGTCAAAGTGGTCTGTACCATTGAATCTTCACAAACTAATCTAAGCCATTGAATAATTTAATGGAAAAAACTTGAAACTTTCTCAACCAGTTGTTGTCCTGATGGAAAAGCTCCTCTCTCTCTCTATTTGTCTCTCTCTCTTGCTTTCTCCCCTCTAAGAAAGCCCTAACGTTTTTCTCCCAAAGTGACTCCGACAATTTTCTCTCCCTCCTACGATGCTTCCTACGACGCTACTCAAAGACCTTCCCACAAAGTTGAAACACTTCCATCACCATTTTCTGCAACTCAATCTAGTATATATGTCGGTCCATTTTGTGAGCCTTACTCCAATTCTGTGTTAATATAAAGAAGCAGTTGAAGTCTGCATCTTCTTGTGTTCTTTTGCTGATATATTCTCTCTCTCTCTCTCTCTCTCTCATTCATTGTGTTATGGTCGATTTTGTGAACTCTTCTTTGCTTGTTGACTTTTTACTTTTAAGTTCATTGTTTGTGGGGGTGAAAACCCATATGACCTATTTATTATAACTTTTACTAACCCTTCATTTTTTGCTGCTGGAAACTCTATTCATTTTGATTTTTATCCAATTTTGTCTCTCATTCTTTGGATTATCTCAGAATTTTGAACATTGGGCTAGTGAAACTACAACTTGAGGGTTTTTTTTCCAAACTTGGTAACGATTTTAAACTATTTTTCTCCCTAGTGTTTAAAATGTTTGAATTTGATTGGATTTAAGTTGTTCCAAATTGTTCTAAACGATTTTTTGATCATAGTTAAGATAATCCGAAGAATGAGAGACTGTTCGAAACAATTCCAAATTGGATTTTAAACAATTTTTTTCAAATTGTTCTTTGAATTTTGATTGCATTTAAGATGTTGGTAAAAATGCATTATTTTTTATTTTATTTATTTATTTATTTTGGATCAACAAAAATAAACTTTAGTGAAGAGCATTTGGAGAGGAATTTGAATGTGCTGCCCTTTTTACTTACTAGAAAGAAGATAAGTAAATCTTTTTGGTAAATTAGTGTTAAGCATGAGATATTTCAAACTATTTTGGGTACCGAAAATGGTTAAAATCTAGCTCACTGAAATAGATCAAGGCTAAGTTTGGCATCTTCAAAATAAGTTAAAAAGTCAAAAAGTCACTATCTTATTTAAGTCACATCACCTCTCTACCACATCACTTCAAACCCAACCCATATTTCATAAAAAGTCAAAAAGTGCACTTATTTAGAACATCCCAAACAACCTCCAAATATAACTTGGGTATCCAATGATCAATTATATCTTACTGAATTTTTTTGAATTTTAGCTCATTCAAAACCTAGCACATTGGTTGGGAAAGCATTGTGCTTCACATTAATTTTTTATTTGCTACATTCATTTCTACAAATCTATGTTTATGTGAAATGTAATAACTTTAAAATCTTTTTCATTCTTCTTTTGTGACAAATCATTGGATATATGCAAGTAATGCATGCACGAATTAGGTTCCTTTTGAATTTTCTTTTTAACTGTAATGGTTTTAAATTATTTTTGTTAAAAAAAAATTCTGAAAATGGTATTACTTGAGGTATTTGTTCAATAATTTCATTGTCAAGGATTTGGATTATTTGATTTGCTTGAATTTTATTATTTTACTGTAAACATTGTTGTATTGAATATATTTTTGTGAGTGAGTGCTTTGTGTTACGTGTTCTTTTATGTGACCATAATTATATACTCATTAGGCACACAACCATATTGAGTGTTTTTTCCCCCTTGGTTAACAACACTTACCTGGTGACACAAACTATGATCACCGGCATACAACCCTAACAAAACATGCACATTTTGTTCATTTCATGAAATCAGCCATAAGTGGGAAATTCTTTTAGTAGTTTAGTTTGTTTAAAGCCTTTAGAGGTGCAATAATATTTGCTATAATATGGGTTTTGCAAGGTTTACAAGTGCAATTTTGCATGGGGAGACTTTGGATCTTCCATTTTCAATTATCCAATGCACACATTTAAACATAATTGTTATACAGAATTTGTCACAAAAACTATGGAAAACAACATGCTTGAGCAATTATATAGTTCAGAATAAATTTTATGTATGAATTTTTTATTTACATGGCATTACTTGTTTTATTTTCCAACAGTGCCCTTTTGAAAACCTTATCAACGAAAACAGCTCTGCAATTCGTAGTGCTGATGGTGTTTTGTTTATTTCTTGATCTAAAACCAAAATGACGCAAAAATACAAAGACAATTTTTTTTTTTGTGTTTTAACGAAAATACAAAGACAGTTGGTTCATATAATATGGTCATTCCCCAACAGAAAGTCTGCTTTCTATTCTAGGAATTGGAAGACATTATGGTTTATTTTTTTAGCCCTAGTTAAAACTTGAAACATATTTTTGAAAACATGGGGATTTTAATGTAATTGCGGATCCAGTGGCAATGATTGTGGAATATATATTTAAAAAATAATAAATTATCTGTTTATATTCAATCTATAGAAAATTTGTAGCTCAAAGTAATCTTGGATTGGATTTATATGCAGTTTTACAATATATAATGAAAGTAACTGTATTACTTCAAGAGCTAAATGATTATATTTGTGTGTTTGTGTAGATGGTTTGTTAATGCGAAAGGATATGTGCAAAATGACATTCGTCGTACATATATTCTACCCTTTCTCCCCATAATCTTAAATTTCCTTAAGCATTGTCTTATTTTCTAACTCATTTTCATGTTCTGTTTTCTTTTTTCGTAGGTCCTCAATTTCACCATCTTTAAATAGAAGTAAAGGTATACCTCCCTCCCTCCAAGCAGTAGCACTGACGGGTGTGCTAATTTATCTGCGTTCCTTTGCTTTCTAGTTGATAGCAGGGCACTGGTGGGTGTGCCACTTTATTTCCTTGCTTTCTTTTAATTTATAGCAGGGTACTGGCGGGTGTGCCAATTTATTTATTTGCTTTCTTGTAATTGATAGCAGGGCACTGGCGCGTGTGCCAATTTATTTATTTGCTTTCTTTTAATTGATAGCAGGGCACTGGCGGGTGTGTCAATTTATTTATTTGCTTTCGTTTAATTGATAGCAGGGTACTGGCGGGTATGTCAATTTATTTGTTTGCTAGTATTTGCTCTCTTTTAATTGAAAGCAGGGCACTGGCGGGTGTGCTACTTTATTTCTTTGCTTGTATTTGTTGTATTTTGGAGCCATATTTTCCCTTGAATCTTTTCGAACAACAAGAAGTATATATACCAAAGCTTGATTTTTCTTTCTGTTTCTTTTTTTATTTTCTTCTAATTTTTTTTTATCAACAATTAGATAGCTACATTTTTTTTCTTCTATTGAGAAGATAGTGAACTTTAATACACACACCCGTGCACACACAAAAATGGACAAAAATTGAAGCCATGAGGATATGAACTAAGGTAAACAAGAAAAATAAAATTGAATACAGTTGAAGGAGTAATGTTGACTTTAATCATAGATTTGTGTCGGATGTAGTCCCCCAACCACCCCTTCCAAAAAAAAAAAAAAAATTGATAAGAAAAGAAAACAAATCAACACATGTCTTTGGTAATAGGGAACTTGTCATGGAGTCAGAAAAAATATAACAATTCTTTGAAGATCGGGTGCAAAATTTCCTAAGTTATGTACTCATACTAATATTGACAAGAAATATGTCACTGTTCTAGTTCATTTGTATTAATTTATTAAAATGTAGAAAGTTCAGGGGGAAAAACAAAATCTCACAAATTTTACAATTTCATAATATAGATATTTGAAATTTTACCTTCAAGTACCTACGGAGTGTTAATCCGAAAAAATTTGGAAATTGGGTTGGTAGTAGACGATTAGATCTTTCCATTTAACATCGTGAGATGTAAAATTGATATGAGAATAGTATTTAAGGTAATTATTGATGACTTTAGAATATAATTACAATTTTATTTGTCTTTCCAATTTCTTTTATTTTTCACCAAAAGAGGAGATTATCAAAGCCAAGAGGAAGTGTGGTGTAATTAGTGGTAGAGTAAGGGAAATCGAAGTCAGTAGCATTATACACATGGTAAAGTTACACATTGCAACATTTTTTTTTTTTTGTGACAAAAGTTTTCTAACCCCTTCTCCCTCTTTGTTGAGTTTCCTAGTTGGTGGAATTTGTTTCCTTTTTCCCTTTGTTGGAGATGCATTTAATGGAAAATTTGTAAATGTTGAAATGCATCTATGAATTTTGTAAATGTTTAAATTAGTGTTCATTTTCATTCGGGGGTTCCTGTGCATCATGAGCCCCCTATCTCAGTTCAATGTAGTTGCTTGAGTCGTCTATTCTCCCCAACATAAAGGTTAGGTATTTTTCTTTTCTTTATCTACTTTGAATCTTTGACAAATACTACTAATTTCAAGATCTTTTGAGGAATCGAATCTGGTGCGTAGATTCCTTTTACGCTCTTTTGGTTGCTTAGAAAATGGGGAAAAAGATGAAAAGAGAAACAAAATTTTGATTTACTTGTGTAATATGATCCAAAGGTTACCATAGTGAATTGTAAAAAATTCACTATACGAACAAGATTTGTGAAAAAGTTACACTCTGCTGTGGTGTCTGAATCAATTACCCACTTGATTGCGATAGAATCACAAAAGTTAAGTATTACTATACGAATAAGTTGACTTTGGGTCTTTGCCAATTGTGATTTAATTTCTCGTTTTCTGATATTATTTTGGTTCCTTGCCAATTGAATTATGAAATTCTACTGCTGTTTTGAATTTTTTTTTTGGTGTTCTATTTTGTTTGTGGTAGTAAAAGCTTCTTTGTAGCATTGATTTGGATTAGGTGAAGTTGTGTTTTATTTTGAAGGTGTATCATTGTGTTATTAATTTTTTATGTTCAAATTTCTTTCGTTTCCTTATTAATCAAAGTACAAATAACATTAGGTGATGGTGGTGGAGTTGCAGCGGTGATGGTAGAGTGGTGGTATTCAGTTTGTTGGCCCTTAGTTTTCTTCTAGGAGCTTTTTATCTTGGTCCATAGATAACTTACAAGGAGGAAGAAGACAGCAAGCATAAAAACTATGACAATCATATATGGCAAGATATATTAGGTTTGCAAATTTTCTATTTGGAGAGAGGGAAAAGAATCCAATCGAACGACACGATAATTGTTAACTTCTTCAACTGTATTTTTTCCATCAACATTTCTCTTTTGATGCTTGGATGGAATATTTGGATGCACGTCTTTATATATTCGGATGTAGTTCTTTATATATTTTTTATTCAAATTTTAACTCTTTCGATGATAAAATTTCAATTTCGTCCATAATTTTGATGACTAAAAATAACATTAAACCATTAAAGCAATAATAAGTGTTTCTTACATTTCAGATAACGTTATTCCATTAAAGCACTAATAAGTGCGTCTTACATTTTCACCCAAATAAACGAAATGTTAGTGTCAGAAATTGTAGAGCACATTATTGTTTTGATCAAAATTAGAAGCTTAATAAATCGTAATCGCGAGGTAATACCATCTTACTTGAATGTAAATGAAATAAATGAACAACTCATTTATGTAATTTTGTAGTCTAATTACTACCTACCGTATGATATTTTAACTCTCATTAATTGATGTCATCTACAACCTTGTGAAATACAAAACATTACGGGAAAATATCATTTTACCTCTTTATCACTAAAAAATCAATTCAATTTATATTGTTTTAATATTATTAATTTTATATTTAAACTATTTGATTTTAGATCAATTTTACCTCCATCATTAGCTTTTGTTTATAATCAAACAGAAATTGATAATGTGACTCCCAAATTTCATTTAAAACTTTATTTTAGCTCCCAAACTATCTCTAAAATGTCGATTAGAAATGAAATTTCAAATAGTGTCACATCAACTTCTGTTTAGTTATGGTAGAGATAAAATTGATATCAAATCGAATAGTTTAAATATAAAATTAATTCTAAACCCTAAGATTACTTAAATTTGATCCCAACCATTCACTTGTTTAATAGTGGAAAATAGGCAACCTGGTTAACCGATTAAGGCCTCTCACTCTTTCATCTCTCACTCCATTTGAGGGCCAAATGTATCGATGATCAAACCCTAGATGTCACCAGCAAGGACCTTTACAGCTCCGGCCACACCATTGTTCCTGTTGACTTCTCTGATTCCAACTCTGGTTTTGATAATTCCGAACAGAGGTCTCTCTCTCTTTATGTCTATGCCCTTCTATTTTATGTTTGTATTGTATCTATGATTAAAAATCTTATTATAATGTTGTAATTATTCCCATGAATTTTCTTGTTGTATTGAGGTTCTACGAATTTTCATGTATGATTGTTGCTTTGGTTATTAATGCTTTATTTTGGTTGTTAGTGAAGGAAAATGGGAAAAAAAAAAAAAACAAAGGAAATGCACAAAACTAAATTGATGAGTTTGACTTTATGTTTTTATGTATAGCTTCCTTTGTCATCTCCTTTGTTGTTGGATAGAAATAGAAATTAAAAAAAAAAGAAAGAAGAAGCTACCTTCAGCTAAGAAGAACCAAAATCATCCATGCTCATGTACAGAAAATGGAAAATGAAAAAAGGAGACATAAAGAACATGAAGCTGTGAACTGAATGCTTTTAGTGCTGAGATTGAATTTTTGGTGCTTCAATGTTTGCTGCTGAGATTAAATATTGCTTGATGATGCTGTGAGGTTGATTGTCACATTGGTTTCTTGTTGCTGCTGCTGTGATGTTGATTTCTTTGCTCCTGCTGTGTTGTTGTTATTCACCTTGACTCCATGTTGATCTATTGCCTTTGTTTACTTGGCTTTCGGGATGCCTTATGGCAGTTTGGTGTCGTTGGGTTTTGGTGTTGGGCTGTAGGAGTATGGTTTTGTTTTGTTTTGTTCTTTTCTTTCCTTTCTCTTGCTGTAGTTGATCTGTTGCAAACCACTTTGTTTTCTCTTGGTGGAGCTTGCACATAATTTCGCTTTCTTTCAACCTAGTTGGGATGAGATGGATTTGTTATGATGCAATTTTTGCTCCTTTTTGGTTTTGCTGTACTTCTCTTTTATCATTAATAAAGTGCTCTCTTGTTGCTAATCAAAAAAAGAAAAAAAGAAAAAGAAAAAAGAATATGATCATATGCAATTATTATCTTTTATTGTGAGATACTATATTACCTTGAATTAACCAACTAGGCCTAGCCTAGTTAGCCACCATGCCTTCCTTAGGGTTTAGTCCCTAGGGAGGTCATGGGTTCAACTCCTCTTAGGGCAGTTGAATTAAGAGAGTGCAAGCATTTAGGTACTTTGCCAAGAGTGGGGAGATTTTCTCTCATAGGTGCTAATCTAATAACTAACATTTGCCGATCAAAAAAAAAAAAAAAACTGTATTACCTTGAATTGGGTATCATGCTCAAGTTAGTTTTGGTTGAAATTTGTGTACAAATAACCTTATGTAATTATTGTATTTTGATGGATTTTATGAGATTCTTATGCCAAACTCAATTTTATGTCAAATTAGATATTAAATTAATTTGTTGCCTTTACTGGTTACATTCCATTACTTCATAATTTTAATAAAATTATTGTTGGGTTTCGTTTTGAGAATACTTGAAGTAACACACCATCCCCAGTATTTTGGTTCTTTGTCTTGTTGAACCCACCATAAACACCACTATCCAAATTCGGAATAACATAGCCAGCACCCTTTACTGTTTTGAGTAGATTTTAAATTTTCCAAAGTGTTGTCCCAAGGAACTGAGTGGCCACATAATTACATATAGAACATGGACTCTATATAAAATAGATGATCATATGAGATAGAGACATTTTGGTTTTGATTTTTATTTAAGTGCTAAATGTTGATGGAATTTTATATCAAGTGTTTTACCCTTAAGAATAGTACATGTGGTTTTGTGTTTTTATCAACTTGTAGAGTGTTTGTAAATTTTGTTAAATTGTTTGAAAATTTTGATGTACTTCAAGAATGACATCATATGTTTTGTTCTTAAACCTGCATTGATTTTTCTACTTTCACCCAAGGTTGTTTGAGGAAAGGTCCAATGATTCAAGGTTTTTCAAATTTCCAAGTGAAGTTGGAATGCAGCCTTCGAGGTTGTTATGGGATAAGTTAAGACCCCGAAGTGAATTAAGCCTTCCAATGGATTTCGGAATCTCTCCTTGGAATTTATTTCTTGAAAAATCAATGATTGTGGGGAGATTCCGCAGCAACTGGCAAGTCTAATGTTTCTTAAGGTACTAAATATTTCAGACAACCAACTAATGGGACGAATTCCTCAAGGGAGCCAATTTAATGCATTTGGGAATGATTCATACAATGGGAACTTGGCCTTATGTGGATTCCCCTTATCAAAGATATGTGAGGAACAACAGCCATTGCCACCTTCACCAACACTCCAACATGATGAAAATTCAGATTGGGAGGGTGGATTTAACTGGAAAGTTGTTGTGATGGGGTATGGATGTGGCTTTGTATTTGGAATGGTTATGGGATATCTTATGTTTGTGACTCGAAGTCCAGAATGCCTGCTGAAAATTGTTAAAGGAAAACAATATAAGAAGGTGAAAAAGTCCAAGAAGAGGCCCACTGACACAGTAAAGGAAGAAATCAGTAAAAACAAATGGTGTCATTTAGGTAAGTAGAATTTATCTTTGAAGCATTACTTTTTTGAATTATCTTTTATGGTTTCTATGTATATGATATTATTGAGTTGCTAATGCTTTTATTTCAAAACTAGATCTGTTCCATTAAGTAGCACAATAAAGCAATGGTGTCGACTTGAAGGGGTGTCTCATGTAGCTGTTGCATTTGAGTCTGTGTGCATCCGGATAGCAACTATACAGGATCACTTCAAAAGATTTTACCCTTGTTGCTATATTGAGTTCTAAAGCTTTGTTAAGTTGTTTAGTTTTCTTAAAACACGAGTTAAATAAGAGTTGCATATCATGACTCTTTCTTATTTCTTTTATCGTATCATGTAGCAACCTTTAAAGATTTGTACTTTTTGTATATAGCTGCTTTTAAATTGGATTTTAGTCAAACTTGGCCTCGTTGAGTTTTTTAACTTTAAAGTGCAATCTTAAAAGTAACAACTCAAACCATTTCCCTTGTTTCGTTCTTAATCATTTTTGAATGACAAAATTGTCGGCTACTTGATAGAGAATTTGCATTGAAAATAATGATGTGTTACTCATTTTTAAAATTTTGCGAAGTTTGCTTGTTGGGAGGTAAAAACATTCTCAATTCAATGGTGACTGAGGGATCACACTGGAGATATTGTCTAGCATTTGTTACTATTGAGACGTGGGAATTTTGTGATTAATTACGGTAGGAAAATGGTGATTCTGAGAGTATTGATTGGAAATGTTGTTCATTAGCAAGAAAAGAATCATGGAAATACAATCAACAATGGGATTTATATTTTTCAATTATGATAGTTTGGTGTGCTATATTGGCGGTGTTTGGGAAGCTGTGGGATAGGCTATTTTAGCCTGTTTGTCAAAAAAAGCAAAATAGCCTTAGTGTAGCTGAGGCTACAGTGAGGCTGTCCAGCTGGATGCCACTAACGGATAAAAATACTATTTTACCCTTGGGTTACACATCCGCCTCAGACCAACCTGTACTTTGTTTTGAACCCAGCATGTACTTTTTTCCATTTCATAGAAACAAACTGGACCATGGCAGTGTACTAACTGCCACAGCATTGACTGCATCATTTTTTTTTTTGTAGGGACACTCTGGTCATTTTGCATTATACAATCATTTCAAACACATTTTTTAATACAACAATAACAAAAAAAAGTTCATCACATCTTTCTAAACACAAAAACTAAAATAGCCAACTAAAATAGTCAAATAGCCAATAAGCCTAAAAAATAGCCACTTCCCAAACGTCCACATTGTTGTATTTTCTCAGCCAACTCTCCCAAATACAATAAACTACAAACTGAATGGTTGTTATGAACATTAAAAAAGAAGCTGGCAGTATTTTCTCTGCCAACTCTCCCATTTGTATGTCAACTGATCTTAATGTGTCTTGTTGTTCCCTTCAATTTCTGGCTATGCGTGGAGCTTCTCTAGTTTGAATGTCCGTATTCCACAACCAATCCAGATATTCAAACTGGACATTTAGTTTAGTATGAGCAATAGATGTTTGTCACATTGACACTTTTATAAATTAATGGTTAAGATTTTGTCTACTTATTTACAAATTCACAATTAGATCCAAATTGAAAAACTTGACCCAATATTTAATATGTTAATGGGTAGACAGTTTGAGTGCTCAAACAACATTCTTTAGTCCATATTCAGATTGGAAAGAAGCCATTCTCTTTGAATTATCTACAGGAACATTGGATAATTTTTCTTCTCAAACCAGTTTTTTTTCTGACCAACTACCTAATTCAATCAACAATCTTTGATCCTTAAGCAGTTTGTACCTCTCATATTTTTTAACTTTTTAGTATTGTCATTTTTTTAAATAATGATTTTGTTATGATTTTTATCATAGTAAAACATGTTTGTGAAATACATAATTCAACAACATAACATTGAAATTAAAGTAAAATGACATTAAAATATTACGTTTTTATTTTAAACTACACATCCTAAAATGATATCATTTTAGTTTAGCTTTAAGCTTATAAGATGTATTCACCCACTTTTTAGGGTCCATTAGAGATTGCACAACTTACTAACTTTAACATTTCTAAAAACAATTTAAATGAATGGATATCAGATATTTCTTGGATAATCTTAAGATTGTATTTCGATCTTAAATTTATGAAAAAGTTTGTGAAGTTGTGAAGAAAGAAAATACAGAAAATAAGGATAGTTTTCTTGGGCACTATCAAGTGGGTGAACTTGTTTTCTTTTTCCAAATATCAAAACTTGGATAAAAGATAGTCTATACCTAAAGTATGCAATCTTTTTTTATTTTAGTCCCTTAAGTTTCAGTTTTGTCATTTGGGTCCTCAAAATTGTCAATTTGAATCAATTTGGTCATAGCTCTAACATCCATCTATATTGTTAACGAGAACAGTATGGCTAAAAGACAGTTTTAGTCGCTAAAGTCGTTCCTTATCATTTTAGTCCCTTAAGTTTTAATTTTTATCATTTTGATTGTCAATTTGAGTCAATTTAGTCCTAACTCCAATCATATTATGCCACATGTCTATTTACCTTGCGTATATACCCTATTATATTGTATCACCATGCACAACATTTTCCTCATTTTTTTTAATAAAATACCTTTTTCCCATCCGTTTTACATAACAAAAACAGACAAATGGTTTAATTTGAAAACAAATCAAAATAATATGGTTTAAATTGACAAAGTTAAACACTCAAAGTTTATTTTGTTAGAAGGCTCAAACCTAGGATTTTTTTTTGATAGTCCCTATGTTTTTTTAACTCCAATTATAAATTTTTTGTTGGTGCTATGAGTAGAAGAATATTAGGATTTTATGTTTAGTTGTTCATGCCAATTTCATATCACCTGGTTGTTTGTACTTAAAAAATTGTAGTTAGTGAATGAAACCACTTTTTTTTTTGGTTAACTTTATGTGCAACGGTTTCTTATCCCCAAGTTCAATATATTGAGCTTGAGCCAGCCTTGAGCACACAAAATTGGGCTAGAGGTCAGACTTGGGAAGGTTTAGACAACTCTAAGCACAACTTGAGAAACCCCTCAACCTAGCTGAATATGCTTGAGTTGCACCCCTAGTTAAAATTTCCTAAAATTGCATTTGAAAAAATTGGCCATATAAATCAATCAATTTTCATTGTAAATGTAACAAGATTTCATTCCCTAGTGTTAAGTTTTTTCCCTCTTAAATGTCTGTCTTGAAAGTAAACTCTTCACGTCTATAACTTAATCTGGAGCTCTGAAGAATTGAAAATTTTGATTATAAAATAAAAATGCGTGCATGGGATATCTCAATATTTCACCAAAATTAAAATGAAAGTTAATATATAGAGCCTGAGGGTAGACCTTGTATTGGATGACTTGGAAATCTCTTTCTCTTTCTCTCTCTCGCTCTCTCTCTCAATATGAGTTTGGCTAACATGTGTCCACCTCAAACTACTTATTTCCTGCCACATTCCTTAAGAAATAACCCACCTACCCGGTTTGGTTTTTCTTACATCTCTCTAACAATTCCAGTCTCAAACTGTTGCATTACTTGCTTAGTAATACCGACTCCAAATTTTTTTCATGACTTGTGGACAACCTTTGCTAGCTTTGGGACCACTAGAATTACCACTCTATTTGTTTTGGTAAAATATATTTTGTTACTGAAAATGTTTATTACAAATAAAAAACAAATATTTTTCAACATTTGATCGTAAAATTAATGTGCTAGTGATTGTAGTAGTGGTAATGTTGGCGTGGCAGCAACATCGGCAGTGATAGGGCAGGAATTGTGGTGGTTGTGTTGGCGGTAATAGTGGTAGGGTGATGGAGGTGGAGGTCATCTGATGTCGTTGGTAGGAAAGGAGTTTAGTTCAAAAAATATTTTTCGCCCAAATAAACTTTTTTCCATGATCAACATAAAATGTTTCAGTTGATTTTCATTTTCCGTCATACCAAACGTTGATGGAAGACAAGCTTGTTTGAAGAGTGGATAATTACAATTTACGTGGTTGCCTTACTTGACGGTCTACACCAGAGAAAGACTTACTGTTACTTAGTAGTGTGTATAAGAAGAATACATTTTCTCTTATCATTCTCCATCATCAAATATCCAACTTATTCATTTTGATATCTTTGATTTCCATAAGTAGAAATGAGTTGGCTAATATTGCTTCATCAATTTCTGTTGTTTCTCTCATTTTCTCAAGTTCTTACACGTTCATCATCACGGTCTTCTTCTACTTCTGCACGCCCCACGTGCCTTGAGGATCATAGATTTGCACTACTCCAATTTAAAAAAACATTTGTCATAAGTGGCTTTACCTTTTTACAGTGTATATCTTATTCTCATCCTAAAATGGAGTTCTGGAATGAGAGTACTGATTGCTGCTCATGGGAGGGTGTCATATATGACTGGTTGAATGGTCATGTAATTAGACTTGACCTCAGTTGTAGAGAGCTTCAGGGCACCATCCAAAGCAATAGCAGCCTTTTCCACATTCGTCAGCTCCAAAGGCTCAATCTTGCCTTCAATGACTTCAAATTCTCTATAATATCGTCTAAGTTTTGCTCATTCATGAATTTGACCCATCTCAACCTCTCGAACTCTTTATTTTCAGGTCGAATTCCTTCAGAAATCTCCGCCTGTCCAAATTGATTTCGCTCGATTTTTCTGGTATTCATGAGGGGAGACTTGAACAACACACTTTCAATATGCTCCTTCAGAACCTAATCCAGTTAAGAGAACTACACCTTGATGCATTGGATATCTCTTCACCTTTACCTCATACTTTGTTAAATCAATTTTCTTTGACATCTCTCAGTCTTGCTTATTGTGAATTGCGTGGGAAATTCTCATAAAACATTTTCCACCTCCCAAACCTACAAAAGCTCGAGGTATGGGATAACAGAAACCTCACAGGTAAACTTCCAAAATTTAATATAACTAGTTCCCTTCAGATTATTGATCTCTCCAGGACAAGTTTTTCTGGCCAAGTGCCTGATTCAATCAGCAATCTTTAAGCCTTGAATAGTGTGTACCTCATTGAGTGCAACTTTTCAGGGTCCATTCCAGCTTCTCTTGGGAACCTTAACAAATCACCAATTTGTACTTCTTGTATAATAGTTTTAGCGGTCAAATCCCTTTATCGATTTCAAACCTTGCAAAGTTTACTCACTTGTTTCTTTCTAATAACAATTTGAATAGACAAATACCAGATTCCATTGGCAACATGAGCCAACTTGCTTTCTTGGACCTTTGTGGAAATAAGCTAACAGGTCCCATTCCTTTGTATGCAATTGGGCTTTCCAGGTTAGCTTACCTTGATTTTAAAAATAACTCACTCAATGGGACAATACCATCTTGGTTATTTACTCTACCTTCACTGGTTTCTATAGAATTGAGTGGCAATAAGTTGCAAGAACAAATTCCAGGAGCTGTTTATGAACTTGCAAACTTGACACACTCGTAATTTTCATCAAATAACTTAAGTGGTATAGTCGAGCTAGATAAGATTTTAAGGCTAAAATATCTCTCCCATCTTGACCTTTCACATAATGGTCTCTCATTGAGCATCAATAACAGTGTCAACTCTACCATGCTCAAATTTTACACTACAGGATTAGCTTCTTGCAAGCGGATTTCCAAACTTCTTGAGAGTACAGGTTGAATTGCTTTCTCTAGACCTTTCAAACAACAAAATTGGTGCAGTTCCAAAATGGGTATTGGATGTGGGGAAAAATTCATTGAAGGATTTAGATCTTTCTAATAATTTCTTACTGGTTTAGAGAAACTTCCATGGCTAACACTACAATTTATTGACCTACACTCCAACTTACTCCATGGACCACTCCCTATTCCACCTATCACCACAATTGCTTTCTCTAACTTAAACAATAAAATAAATTGAAAGGAGAAATCCTTCCTTTAATTTGCAGTCTAAACTCACTTAAAATTCTTGATCTGTCTAATAACAATTTCAGTGGAATTATTCCACATTGTTCGGGAAACTTCAGCAATAGTCTCTCAGTGCTGAATTTAGGGATGAATAGCTTTCATGGAACCTTTACTGCAACATTTAAAAAAGGTAACATACTAAGGAATCTTAACTTGAATGGCAACCAGATTGAAGGACAAGTTTCGCGATCTTTGCTCTATTGTGAACACTTGGAAGTTCTGGATCTTGGAATAAACAAGATAAATGATACATTCCCCAATTGGTTAGGAACTCTTCTGGAATTGCGGGTCTGGTCTTGAGATTTAATAGGTTTCATGGTCACATAGACGCCTTTAAGACCAAGAGTAAATTTCCTTTCACTAAGTTGAGGATTATTAACATATGTTACAATGAGTTTAGCGGCCCTTTGCCAACCAATTATATCGAAAAATTTGAAGCTATGATGAATGTGATGGGTGAGATGTATTATCAAGATTCTGTGGTGGTGGTGGTGATGAAAGGATTTGAAATTGAATATTCAAGAATCTTGATGGTCTTCTCAATTTTTTTATTTATCAAGCAATCATTTCCAATGAGATATTCCGAAATCCATTGCGAAGCTCAATTCTCTTCGAGGTCTCAACTTATCTCATAACAACCTTACAGGCCATATCCCAACTTCACTTGGAAATTTAACGAACCTTAAATCATTGGGCCTTTCCTTAAACAAGCTTGTTGGGGAGATTCCTTGGCAATTAACAAGTTTGATGTTTCATGAGGTACTAAACCTTTCGGACAACCAACTAGCAGGATCAATTCTTCAAGGGAGACAGTTTAATACATTTGGAAATGATTCATATAGTGGGAACTTGACTTTATGTGGAATTCCCTTATCAAAGAAATGTAAGGAACTGCAGCCACTGCCACCTCCACCAACATTCCAACAAGGCAAGAATCCGGACAAGTCAAGCAGATTTAGCTGGCAAGTTGTAGTGATGGGGTATGGATGCTGATTTGTATTTGGAATGGTTATGGGATATCTTATGTTTGTAACTCAAAGACCAGAATGGCTTATGAAAATTGTTGAAGGAAAACAATATAAGAAGTTGAAAAGGTCTAAGAAGAGTGCCCACCGATGCAATAAAGGAAGAAATCAGCAAAATCAAATGGTGTTATCAGGTCAACGAAATTTGTCTTTGAAGCTTTATGTTGTTGGATTATCTCTTGTAGTTTCTATTTATACGCAAAATTAGAGTTACTTATGTTTTATTTCAAAACTAGCTCCATACCTTTAAGTAGCACAATAAAGCAATAGTATCTACTTGAAGGGGTGTCTCAGTATCTGTCTTAGTTGTTGCATAATGAGTCTATGTGCATTTTTCCTCTTGAAGACAAGTTTTTTTTGGCCGAGTACCTATTTTGCAGCTTTTCACTTTTGCCTTATTTATTTATTTATTTTTTATTCCCTTTGCAATTATTTTTTTATGGTTTTTAGCACAACAAGAACATAATTCAACTTCCTGAGTTTGAAATTAATTTAAAATGACATTAGCTTGTTTGTTTCATTTTCAAAATATTCTTTTCTTGAAAAATTAGAACTAGATTCGTGAGGGCAAGAAAACAAGGGAAAAAAAGTATCTATTTTGATTTTTATTTATGCTAACTGCTTCAGCACTTTCTGTGAAATAGTTTAAGCAGCCAGTTCCTCTGTTTTGTAGCCAACATGATTAGTCAACTTTGCTTCCTTAGATCTTTCTAAGAATCAACTCTTTTTTTTTAATAAAAAAAATAATAATAAATGTAAATTATGGACTCTGTAATGTTTGAATGACAGAAGTTTTGTGTTTGGAAAGTTAGATAATACAGCAGTTGCTTTTGTTCATCTTGTTCAATAATTGAAGTTATACATTAGTGGTTGAGAGACAAGTTTAGTCAAATTTTGTGATCTCATGTCCTATAATATTTGTAGTCATTGAATTATATAAGAATGTTAAGATATGAATATTTAGAGATATAATTTAACAATTGCGAATGTTTTTCAAGAGAGAAATAAAAAATTTTAAAGACAAAAAGATCTTGGGTCTCGTTAGTGGGTTTTGAAATATATTAAAAATTCAACAGTAAAGTTAGAACAACATAGCCTAACAAGGTAGGGTAATGCTACATGTATCTATAACCATTCTATGAAAGAGGCAAAATTTCAAATTTGCAATCAAACGATTCTCTCTCAGGATCAATTTTTCTTGTGTTCGTTTGGCCTTGTCTTCTTAGTTGCTCTTCCGATTTTCTCCTTTTCTAGGTTTCTTCCTCAACTTCAACTTTCTTGCGTTATTTTTTCAGGTTTGTTTTTGTGTTCTTTTGTTGCTCTGTTTTATTGATTTCAGCTTTCATTGAAGTGATTGGACTTGTCATTCTTCAAATTGAATGAAGGGTTCGCTTTGCATTTTCGGTTGTTTTGTTTCAGGTACAAAACCGACCCATTTTGTGCGTCTCTCTATTGTTCTTCAATCAGGTACGAGGAAGACATTTTTGCATTAATTTTGTGTATCTAAGTTTGGATTTGTTTTTTCATCTGCAAATTTATCTAAAAATTATCCTAAATCTCAATTGTTTTTTATTGATTGTGTAAATATATGCTTCTTCTTTGGCTGTTGCTGCTGTTTAATTTTTCCACAAATTTGCTGTGTTCATTGCATCAAATATTCCTGGATATGAAATGGGTGTGCTGCTATGGAAGAATTTCTAACTTTTCTTTTTAGACGAAGCAAGATTTCTTTTCTACTTATGTATGTACGCATGCATGTATATAAATTGATTGTTCTATTGACATCTTGGAAATTTTGAAGCATGTTAAATTGATTTTCTTTTATAAAGAGAACTAATTGTACTTTCCTGCTACATTTCTGTAACAAATTCTGTGGTTATCTTAAGTTTCTAATCTGTATATATGTGTAAATGTGTGTGTTGATGGTGTGAAGATGTTATCCATTCGTTGGTAGGCTTATCTAGATCACGATCTTAGCAGTTGGGTTGTTCAGTATATGAATTTTAGTATTGTTTGGATTGGTGGGTATGATTTAAACTTTGATAAATTTGTTTGAATTTTGCAAAATTGATATGTTTAGTGACCTTTTCTTTGGCAATTTTGTTGTGTCCAATTCGTTAAATTGCCACAAAAATGAAATTTTTGGGAATTCTTCTGAATTATTGTTCATTTGGTCAATTGGGTCAGTGTTGTTTTGGTGAATTTTGGTTTGAATTTGTGATTTGGTTTTTCAGGGGAGGGGTTTGAATTCAATTCCTTGGAAAATGGGGGTTATGTCGAGGAGGGTTTTGCCCATTTGTGGTAAAGTCTGTTTCTTCTATCCTTCCCTGCGGGCAAGGTTGAGACAGCCTGTGAAGCGGTACAAAAACCTTCTTGCTGATATCTTCCCTCGGTCTCAGGGGAGTATTTGGCTTCCCTTGTATCAGTTTTACTTGATTGTTATGTCTCTTTGAAGTAACGTCAATAATTTCTGTTGCTTCAGAGGTCAGTTGGCGTGACTTTTTGCAATTCTTGTGCTTCTATATGTTGAGGATGATTACTTCAAAGTATTCTATCAGGTACATTGTTATTGAGTACTTAACAAAAAGAGAACAAAAGGAAAAAAGTATTTAGTGTTTGACATTGATCTGGTTGATTTATATGCTCTGGGGATTCAAATGTGTTCTGAAAATGGTGGGAAATTTTAGAGAGACGTTGATTAGGATAATCTGCTTTTGAGGGTAAAAAATGAAAAGGGCAACATATCATTACACAAGGCCTTGATGAACAGTCACCAAGTTGTAGCTTATTATTTGATCACGGTAGATCCAGAAGTGTTATATTATCTGAACAATGAAGTGAAATCAGCTCTGTTTCTAGCTGCTGAAGTAGGGTTTTTGGAACTTGTCACGCATATTCTATGTGATACAGTTGGGATTGAAAATACAAATGAAAGACTTAAAGGGTAATCACCTATTCATGCTGCCATTTTAAAAAGAAATCAAGGTAATTCTAACACTTATTCTTGATTTCTCTTTGGTTTTTGCATTTTTGTTTCTCAATTTATTTTAAAATCCCAGGTGTTTTAGATGCCTTAATGAAATCAGAACCAAGGTTCATTCAATTAAGAGATGAAGGACTCCACTTCACTTGATTGCATGATTGGGCTATCTTGAAGAGGTTCAGTACTTGTTAGGAAGACAGAGTTCAGGTGCTATTGCAAGGGACAACAATGGCTTACTTCCCTATTCATTTAGCATCAATTAAAGGCCATGTTGATGTTGTCCAGGCGTTGCTTCAGTATTGGCCTGATTCGAGGGAACTGCTCAACTGTCATGGTCAAAATATTCTTCATGTTGCTGCCAAGAGCAGAGGACATAACATGGTTAGTTACTTTCTCCAAACTCCTGAGCTCGAGAAGGTTTATAAAGATGAGGGACAAACATGGAAACACACCCTTGCATTTGGCCACCATGGATTGGCATCCAAAGATTGTTAGTACCCTAACATGGGATGAAAGAGTGGACTTATAGTGAATAATGAGGGTGTGTCTGCTCTTGATTCTGCTGAATACTACATGGAAAGAATGCCCTCATTTCGAAAGGTATGCCCTCAGCTAATTAAGTAACCCTACACTTCAGATACCTAATCAAACATAACAAAATGAGGGTATGTCTGCTCTTGATTCTTCATGTTATTTATTTATTTTTATTTGCATCAAACTCCACTTACATTAATATGCCAAAATAGGGTCCAAGCAAAGCTATATCTATTGTTATTCATGATTAATGTTATGTAATGGTTACTATTGTGAATCTTGTGCCAGCCATATATACAATCTCGAAATGCTTCTTCACTTGTAGTGCTAAAGCTGAAGTTCCCCAAAGGTTGTCTGTGCGTGAACATTCCTTTTCATATTACTATGAATTATTATTTAGCATTGACTGGAAGGAATTTTAATGGCCTGCTATTTCAATAGCCATTAGGTGGTCATAGCTTAAATTTGTGGGACATTTTTATCTTGCAACGGTTAACATGGACTGCATTGAAAGCCGCTGGTGCACCACAAGCTTACTGTAGAAAAACCCTCAATGCTAAAAAGAAACAAGCATCTGTGCAACTGGAGCAAGTGAACATAGATAGCTATAAGGACTGATTCAACACTCTTCTATTGGTGTCCACCCTCGTTGCCACTGTAACTTTTGCAGCCAGTTGCACAATACCCGGTGGCTATAACAACAATGAACCTGACCAAGGCATGCCAACTATGCTAAAACACAAGTGGTTTCACATGTTCATTTTCTGAGACACCATAGCCATGTATAGCTCCATTATTACTGCTGTTACCCTCATATGGGCACAATAGGGGACCTCAATTTGGTGCTTACTGCCTACAGATTGGCACTGCCACTACTGGGGGTCGCTCTCACCACAGCAAGGGGGAAATGATATCAACAGAGATATTTCCTTGTTTAATTTATTTGATTTGTTGGTCAATTGAGTTGTGTTTTTTTTTTGTTTGCCTTTGGTCTTATATGTTGGTATCTAAGTATCTTGCCAGCAAGTATGTAATGGTACATAATGTTTTGACATTTTAGTGTTCTATTATTGTGGCTGTTATGTGTTGGAGATGTGTGGTTTTGTTCTTGTTTCTCCCCACTATATACTCATTTTATTAATAAATTTTTTGTTGGTAAAATAAAAAAATTTAAAAATAAAGAAAAAGAACTCGTCTGGTATATATAGAAATTTTCTAAATATGCATTGGGTCTAACTAGTAGAAAGAAATACGTAGAGAAAAATCAATGCATGGCTTAGATTTATTCTAGGTGCAGAGGGAATTAAATTCAAAATAAAATGAGGTACATGTTGATTTTTTTTCGGGTAAAATTCATTTTATCCTTTGTGGTTTAATAAGAAACCCTCATATGGTTTTGGACTAAATTACAACACCTAACTCTATTAACAAAATTAAAAATTTACTATTTTACCCTCTTGAACAAGTGTGTCAACTAATTACATATACACAGGTTTAAACAAAAGGATTTTACTGAGTTTATTCATTATATATATATATACATACACAGGTTTACATATACACATTACATAGAATTTCCCTTAATACATATATATATAGGTTTATTTATACACAATTTTATATATGTGTATATATAATCAAATTGGGTATTGATTTGGTTGAATATTGATTAGTCTGACCAGAATTGCTAGAGTGTGAGGTACGAACTCTGTTTATTTGGATGGAAATGTTTACGGTAAAGAGCTAAATTGTAAAACAATCCAAATCACTTGGGGATAATTGACTATTTTTAAAATAAAGGAGATAAAGTGCTTCACAGTTAAACCACAAGGGGGTTAAATGAATTTTATCCTTTTTTTTTTTGGTGCATGTAACATTGTTGGAAAAGTTAAGTCCGAGAGATTTAAATTCATCCAATTAAGCAGTTAAAAATAAGGTTGCTACTCAGGCAGCCCAAACTAAGCAACATGAGTCCAACTTGAATTTTTAAGGATTTGACAATATATTTTTAAAATATAGGTTTCTGCAGCAATGAAGTGAGCCTGAATTAAATTCAAGGCTAGGCGTAGACAAAGATTTTCAACAACTTGAAACCTGAATTACAAATTTAAATATAAATATATAAAAATATTAAATATACATATAAATTATTACAATTTCAATTTGATTTGCATTAATTGAATTGTTTTGACTTTCTTTGTTTTTTTTTTCTCTTCAAATTACTAGGAGACGGAATTGAGGATTGGAGACTAAAGAAGTGAATGAACTATTGCAACATTTGTTTCAAGTTTATGTTTGTGTTAGTAAAAATTTTGTTAAGTCTTGATTGACAGAGATTTAATAACAATTTTAATCAAACAATCAAATAGAAAACCAGACGAATATCTAAAGATTCTATTGTCTTAAAAGTACAAGGACTTCTTTAGAATAATTAACAATCAAAAGAGTGAAATAAACACATACATTTTTTTTTATTGAAATCTTTTAAGTTTATAATGTTACAAACTATTGAAAGCTATTACTAAAAGTTAAGATATTCCTAATAATAATAATAATAATAATAATAATAAAGACTGATGAGTTTGATGACTTCTAGATCTTGTTTCTTTGTTTCATCCTTGCCTGTTATAGGCTTGAAACCGTCCTCCTTTTGTAACTGCTGAAAGCAGCCCACTTTCACATCAAGTTATATTCCACTACTTCACTTTGTAAGCAACATCTTCCATAGTCACCCACGTTGCCAAGTTCTTTGCTTATCTTGGATTCTTTGCACATCATGGGTTCACAACCACCTTTATGCCCCACGTCTGCTACACACTGCACAAAAACAGCAACAAAAACAACAACAATAACAACAACAACAATAATAATAATCATAACAACAAAATATGCTCCTAATCACTTGGAAAGATAATTTTAGTCTGAATTGACAGACTAAAATTGATAGGCCACAATCAATAAGATTAGATATGGCCATGATCGACAAGCCACAATTAATAAAATTGAATTTGGTCACAATCGATGCTACAATTGACAGAAAATAATTTATAGTGCAAACAGTTTGTAATGTGCACTTATTGCCTATTACTTAGGATTATTGGCCAGTCTAGCCTAGTGATATTCGCTTAGAGCAATTCCAACCGTACTCTTCAATTTTCATTAGCTAAAATATAAAAAATGTATGTTTTTTATTTTACTTAATTTCTTTTTTATTTATGTACTCCAACGTCACTATTTATTTTATCTATCTATATACACAAACCGTTTAAAGAGCCTCCCAAGACTCTTCAAACGTAGCTAATTTTGAAAAAAATTGTTAAAATAACTATTGTAATAGTTAGTCCATTGGAGTGACTAAAATATACGGATGATAGATATAATAGCTAACAAGTTTCATTTAAAGAGTCTATTGAAAATGTTCTTAGTACTATTAATGTGGCTAGGATGTTTAATTTGTTTTGATGTTATTTCATAGTTGATACTTATGATTCTTACTTTGTTACTTGTTAGGATGTTTTATAAAAATTCAACTTAAATTTGTGGGTAATTCAGGCCTAGCCCAAGTTCAATTTATTGAGCTCAAACTAGCCTTGGGCACACAAAATTAGGTTAGAGGTTGGACTTGGGCGGGGTTAGACAACACTCCACACTACTTATATAACCCTCAACTTATTGAATTTGTTTGAGTTGCACCCCGAGTTAAAAATTATGAGCTACCTTAATTTATACTAAGAGTAATGATTGAGACCCCCAGAAGACCCCTACAAATTTGGATCACTCATGATATGGACCCCACACATACATGAGTTAGCTCCACACATACATGGAGGGTCAGTATCACTTTGGGGGTGTGGGAGTCATCCCCAAAGGGGCTCTCAAACATTTCCCTTATAATCTTAATGTAATACAAATCAATCAATTTTCATTCCAAATGTACCCAGATGTCATTTCCTAGAGTAAATTTTTTCTCCCTATCTTGTGTTTGGATCATAAATTTGGATAGAGATTTGGAAAGGACAGAAAAGAAAAAAAAGGAGGGGGGGGGAATTAAATATAAGTTAAATTTTTTTCTCTATTTTCCTTCCATTTTTTCTTTTTAAATCTTTATCTAAATCCATAATCTAAACAACTATTTTATAAGTAGACTCTTCACATTTATAATCTCATATGAAACTCTGATGAAAAGAAAATTTTGATCATAAATTGAGTACATAAGATCAATATTTAACCAAAATAAAAATGGAAAAAATTATAACATAATGATTGGAAAGGTTTGATTAAAGTTGACATAAAGAGCCTAAGGCTAGACCTTGTATTGGTTGGATGGCTTTGAAATATTTCGCCCTTTTATCCCACCAACCCAAAGTTGGTTTGTCTTCCATTTCTTTAACAAAATGTTCCATTCACTCTTGCTTTCTAATACCAACTCCAACTTTTTCTTCACTTATGACCAACCTTGTTGACTTGCTTTGGGACCAGTAGAATCAACGCTTAAAATATATTTGGGCAATTATTTGGACCACTAGTCTTTGTATTTTGAGTTCTATATTATATTGGACTATGTAAATTTTTAGTGACAAATGTGATTATCGATTTTTCAATAAAATGAACCGTGAATCATGAGACTTATAGTATAATATCCTGTCAAATTTATTTTTCAAACTTTGAGACAACAAAAAATAATGAATCTTAAACTTATGCTATAAAAAAGCAAAACAATCTCAAAATTGCCAACTTTTAATTAATTCAGACAAATTATATTAGTAGTCTTTATATTTTTATTTTTATGTCATTTTTGTTTTTATAATTTCAATGGATTCGATTTTGATATGAATTTATAATTTCGTCTCAATTTAGTTTAATTAGGCCTCGTTTGGCAAGAGGCTATTTTAGCCAATTAGCCAAAAAGTTACTAAATTAGCCAAAAAGCCAACAACCCATACAAAAAAGTCAAAGATTCTCTTTTCTCTCTACTTTTTGCACATCTTTTCGTAATTAGCCAAAAAGTCATCCCAAACATACAAGTTTTTTTTACCTACCTTTTTAGCCAAATAGCCAAAAAGTTACTAAATTAGCATGTTCCCAAACGAGGCCTTAATTACAACTTTTAGTTTTTTTTGATGAAAAATGGGCACATGAGCAACACGTGTTATGCTTTTATAGACAAAAAATTGTAAACATGTTCAATTCAATAAATTAACTTCAATCAATTCAATAACATTTTCTTTCAAGAACCCTAATCAGTATTATCAATTGAACCAAATTCGCATAAAATTTAAAATTAAGGATTCAAAATCGGGCTTATTGAAATTATTCAGACTAAAAATCACACTAGGAACAAAATGTAAAGATTACTAATATAATTTCCCATTTGGTGTATGGAAAACCATTACTAATAGCTTTGGGACCACTGGAATTAAAGACAAAAGACTTGCTGCTGCGAACTTTAAAGTCATGATGGCTGATGGATTAAAAACTTACATAGTTGCCGTGCTTGACCACCACCACCATAGAAAGACTTAGCAGTGTGTATAAGAATGAGTAATACATTTATTCCTTCTCCCTCATCAAATCAAACTGCTATCCTTCATACTCTCCTCTGCTTTTCATATCTTTCTCTCTCTCTCTAAATCCTCCTACTTATAAGAAAACAAAATGAGTTGGCGTATGTTTCTTCATCAATTTCTTCTGCTATTTCTCGTCTTCTTCTTCTTCTACTTGTGTACGCCATACCTGCCTTGAGGACCAGAGATTTTCACTTCTCCAATTTAGAACAACATTTACCATAACTGCTAATGCCTCTTTATATTGTGGATCTGGTTCTCATCCTAAAATGTTGTTCTGGAATGAGAGTATTGATTGTTGCTCGTGGGTGGGGGTCACGTGCGACTGGTCGAATGGTCATGTGATTGGACTTGACCTCAGTTGCAGCCACCTTCACGACACCATCCAAGCCAATAGCACCCTCTTCCTCCTTCGTCACCTCCAAAGCCTCAATCTTGCCTTCAATGACTTCAATTTTTCTAGAATTTCACCTAATATTGGCTCGTTTGCAAGTTTGATCCATCTCAACCTCTCTTCCTTTAATTTTACAGGCCGAATTCCTTCAAAAATCTGCCATCTATCCAAATTGATTTCCCTTGATCTCTTTATTTTAAATGATTATTATTATTCTTACTGTTAGTGTATATATTTGGTATAATGTATTTACAATACACCTACCACACCTACTACACCTACCATACCTATTACACCACTACCAATGTATTCTCTCCTATATATAGGAGCTCTTTGTACACAATTCATACATAAGATTTACAACAATATAATCTTCTTTCTCTTTTATCTTTCTCTATCATTCTATTATGGTATCAGAGCTATGAATTTTCTCTTCACTCTTTTCTTTTGTTTATCACTAGAATACATCTTGTTCTGTCTGGTTCTTCCTTTTGAATACTGATTACACACTGTCAAGCTCTCTAAATATTTTTCCCCCAACCATACCATCATCTTGCTCGGAATCTCCTCACGATTCTAACGCCACCACACCCATCGTCAAAGGGCCTCTCACGCGCCCTCACGTGCTGCCTCTATCACCGCGCGTCACTACATTCCATTGCCACTCGCCAACGCACCTCCACGCTCGTCTCTGTGATCGCTGACGTCAGCCTTAAACATTCCACACCATCATGGATTGCTCCGACTCTGCTCATCCCATTTCGGTACTCCTTGATGGATCTAATTATGTTCTCTGGGCCCAAGCAATGTCTAGATTTCTCAAAGGCCGCAAATTATGGCGCATTATTACTGGGGATGTACCTAAACCTACAAAGGGGGCTGAGGAACTTGTAGCCACTTGTGCCGATCTCTTGGAAGACTGGGACAACAAAAATTATCAGATCATCACTTGATTTCGAAATACCTCTGTCACATCTATCAGTCTTCAGTTCGGTTGCTTTCAACTTGACTCAGTTGCTACCCCTGCTAAAGATATTTGGGACTTTCTCAAAGAACGGTATCAAACTACTGGACTTGCACATCAGTATCAGCCTCAAAGTCACCTTCATCGCATGCGACAAGAGCCTGGTCAGTCTATTAATGATTTTTTGTCTCAAATATATTTTGTATGGGATCAGCTTGCTCTTTCTGAACCTACCTGGCCCCATTCTGAAGATGTTGCTTTATTTATTGAGTATCACAATTAGCAATGGTTGGTTTAGTTTCTCATGGCTCTCACCCTTCATTTTGAGCCAGTACGTGCATCTCTCCTGCATCGCACTCCCTTGCATTCTCTTGAGCAAGCTATATCTGAACTTCTATTTGAGGAAACTCGTCTTGGTCCTTCCTCTACTCCACATATGGACTCTGTTCTCGCCACTCCTCAGATACGGAGCTCCTCTTCTCTTCCACAGCCTCCTCAGTGCAGTTATTGTCAGAATCGCTGGCTCCCTTCTGCTCATCTTCTGGTTCACTGTTTAGTCCGATCTTGCCGCTACTGCAACAAAACTGCCCCCGGTCATCTCCAGCAAGATTTTTTTCGCAATCCATCACGTGCATCATGTACTGGCCAATTCTCTCGTGGGTCTCACTCACGGGGACGTTCTCACCATTCCAGGAATCAGTCTCGGTCTATGCCTGCTTATCGCACTGCTGCTGCTGCTCCTAAGGACTTATCCTCGTCCGACCCTTTAGATCCTTTCACACCGGCCTTCTCTCAAACAGATGTTGAAACCCTAATCAAACAGTTTCTCTCCACTTCTGGTACTCCTCCTTCTACTGCTTTGTTTGTCACCTCAGGTACATCTTCCTGGTAATTTGATTCTGCATGTTGTAACCATATGACTTCTGATTCTATTATTTTTTCTTCCACATCTTCTTCTCTTTATCTTCCTTCCATACATACTGCTGATGGTTCTTTTATGTCTGTGAGTCATATTGGTTTTGTCTCTAAATCTCACTTGTCCTTATCCCATGTCTATCTTATTCCCGCTCTCACTTTAAATCTTATTTCCATTAGTCAATTATGTGAACATGGTCTAACTGTCACATTTTCTGCTCATGGTTGTTTGGTGCAGGACAGACCCTTGGGATCGGCCGTAAACATGGACGTCTCTACGAGCTCATTCATCTTCATGTTCCAGTCTTCACTCCATTGGCTGCCCCTACGTCTGCTTCCTCTGTCTCTACATTATCACCTTTTAATCTTTGGCATTGTCAGTTAGGTCATGTTTCTGTCAATCGATTGAAATCTTTAATTTCTAGTGGTCAATTAGGTCATGTCTCTTCAGATACTTTGGATTGTGTTTCTTGTCAACTTGCCAAACAACCGGCTTTGTCTTTTAATAATAGTACTTTTGTTTCTTATGCTCCTTTTGATCTTATACATTCTAATATTTGGGACCCATCTCCTACACCCACCATGGGGGGAGCATGCTATTTTGTTATTTTTGTTGATAATTTTTCTCGTTATACTTGGATATTTCTTATGAAAAATCGTTCGGAACTCAAACAACTTTATTACAGTTTTGCCAAAATGGTTCAAACCCACTTTTCCAAAAATATAAAAATCTTTCGTTCTGATAATGCTATGGAATACAGGGATTCTGACTTTTTATCTTTTCTTCAGCGTCATGGTACTCAGCCTCATCGTTCTTGTGCCGGTACGTCCCAACAAAATGGACATGCTGAACGAAAACATAGGCATATTCTTGATACTACTCGGGCTCTTCTCCTTTCTTCCACTTGTCCTGAAAATTTTTGGAGGGAAGCTGCTCTTACTGCAGTTTACACCATCAATTATGTTCCAACCCCAGTCCTTCATAATCACACACCTTATGAGCGATTGTATGGTACCTCTCCCTCTTACACTGCTCTTCGGGTCTTTGGGTCTGCATGTTTTGTTCTTCTCCAACCTCATGAACACACCAAACTAGAACCTCATTCTCGTCTATGTTGTTTTCTGGGATATGGTATTGAACATAAAGGTTATCGATGTTGGGATCCGATTTCTAAACGTCTTCGTATCTCTCGCCACGTAGTCTTTTGGGAACATAAAATGTTTGCCTCCCTATCTTCCTTTCACTTATCTTCTCCAGATTAGACTCTCCACTTTACTGATCCCTCTATAGATTTATTTCCAGCTGATTTTGATGCAGGTCTTCCTTCTCTAGACACGCCATTGTTTCCGTTTGATCCCATCGAGCCTGTTCTCCCTGATGGTCCTCATGATGTCTCTTTGGAACCCTCGCCTATTCAGCCTCCTTCTTCCAGTCGTCCACAAAGGGTGACACAACCTAATGTTCGTCTTCGTGATTATATTGTTGGTTTTACTGCCTTTTCTACTTATGAGCCTTTCTCCTATCGTGAGGCCTGTTCTAACCCTCTTTGGCAGCAAGCTATGGCTGATGAATTGCAGGCATTAGACACAACTCATACTTGGAATGTTGTTGATCTTTTCCCTGGTAAGATTGCGATCGGGTGTAAATGGGTCTATAAAATCAAGACTCATTCTGATGGATCTATTGAGCGCTACAAAGCTTGTTTGGTTGCCTGGGGCTTCACTCAAGAATATGGTATTGATTATGAAGAGACTTTTGCTCCTGTTGCTCGTCTCACTTCTCTCCGTAGCTTGATTGTTGTTGCTGCTGCTCGTAATTGGGGCCTTTTTCAGATGGATGTAAAAAATGCCTTCCTCAATGGTGATCTTCTTGAGGAGGTCTATATGTAACCTCCTTTTGGGTCTACTATTCTGACCCATAAAGTTTGCAAACTGCAACGAGCCTTATATGGACTTAAGTAAGCTCCTTGTGCTTGGTTTGCTAAGTTCAGTGCTACTATACATGACTTTGGTTTCACTTCTAGCCCCTATGACTCGGCTTTATTTATTCGCACTACTGCTCAAGGCACTACTCTCCTTCTTTTGTATGTGGATGATATGATTATCACCGGAGATGATAAGGCTGGTATTTTTCGCCTCAAACAGTTTCTTAGCCAATACTTTGAGATGAAGGATCTTGGTACTTTCAATTATTTCTTGGGTCTTGAAATCTCTCATGATTCATCTGGTTATTTTCTCTCTCAGGCCAAATATGCTTCTGATCTTCTCGCTCGAGCTGCACTTACTGATTGCAAAACTGCTTCTACTCCTATTGATCCTCAGACTCGTCTTACTCCTCTTGATGGCACTCTTCTTCCTGTTGCTACCCTTTACCAGCAGTTGGTGGACAGTCTTATCTATCTTACAGTTACTCGACCTGATCTTTCATATGCTGTCCACATTGTCACTTAGTATATGTCAGCTCCTCGCACACCTCATTATGATGCCTTGCTTCACATTCTTTGCTATCTCAAGGGCACTCTATTTCATGGTCTTCACTACTCCTCTCTATCTTTCTCTTAAGCTCCATGCTTATTCTGATGCTGATTGGGTTGGGGATCCCACTGATCGTCGCTCCACTACTGGCTTTTGTTTCTTCCTAGGAGATTCACTTATTTCTTGGCGTAGAAAAAAATAGACTCTCACTGCTCGCTCTAGTACTGAGGCCGAATATCGAGCTCTTGCAGATACTACCTAGGAACTTCTATGGTTCCGCTGGCTTCTTGCTGATATGGGTGTCGTTTCTACTGATGCGACCTCTCTCTACTGTGACAACCAAAGTGCCATTCAAATTGCTCATAATGATGTTTTCCACGATCGCACTAAACATATTGAGATCGACTGTCATTTTATCCACCAGCATGTTACTTGTGGCACAGTCCAACTTCATTCTATTGCCTCTGCTGATCAGCCTGCTGATATCTTCATCAATGCTCATCCCTCTGGTCCTTTCAGTGACTTAGTTTCCAAACTCATGTTTGTTTGTAACGCCCTCAAAATAATACATATAACCCACATCTTTAACATGCATAGACATAAGAGAAGTAAACATCTTTCCATTCATCAAAGTAATTAAATACAAAAGTATTACATGTTGACAACAAAAGTAAACGCTCTATGAGCTTACAACTTTCCAAGCCAACACTTGGCCACAAAAGAGAGTACTAACTCAATTACACTTTAAGCCCTTGGCTTGTATTAACATGTAATACATCAAAAGATAATAACAAAAGTCTTTCAATCTCTAAGCAATCTAAGCTACATCCTTGGAGGTAGCATATCACCTGAACTTGAAAATGATGTCCCATATAGGGTGAGCCACAGCCCAGTAGGAATATACTAAACCAAGTATGAATAATATCTAAAACAATAGCATATAATAGATGGTTAACACTTATAAACCAATTCACAACATTATCCAATTCCATGACATAAAGTCCATGTTACATTTCATAATTCTTTACTTGTCCAGATCATTCCAAAATATGGCTCAGAACCTGGTCAAACAGTTATGTGAGATTATATCTCACATTAAAACATTTTCCGAATTCACAATTCAAGTGAGTCTACAACTCACAATTTAACCACTTCCATACTTCATATAATACACATATTCGCTGTATTAACACTTCTATTTAATACAGATGTCTATCCACCTTGAGTTTGCGGGGGGCTGTTAGTGTATATATTTGGTATAATGTATTTACATGGTATAATGTATTTACAATACACCTACCACACCTACCACACCTACTGCACCTACCACACCACTACCAATGTATTCTCTCATATATATAGGAGCTCTTTGTACACAATTCATATATAAGATTTACAACAATATAATCTTCTCTCTCTTTTATCTTTCTCTATCATTCTAATAGTTACTATGAACAACACACTTTCAATATGATCCTTCGAAGCCTAACCCAATTAAGAGAACTACAGCTTGATTGGTTGAATATCTCTTCACCTTTACCTCATGCTTTGCTAAATCTATCTTCTTTGACATCTCTCAATCTTGGTTATTGTCTACTGCATGGGAAATTCTCAGATAACATTTTTCACTGTCCAAACCTACGAGAACTCAAACTACAACAAAATTCAGAACTCACAGGTAAACTTCCAAACTTCAATGTGACTAGTTCCCTTCAGTTTCTTGATCTCTCCGAGACAAGTTTTTCTGGCCAATTGCCTAATTCAATCAGCAATCTTAAAGCCTTGAATATTTTGTACCTCTTTAACTGCAACTTTTCGGGGGTCCATTCCAGTTTCTCTTGGAAACCTTACACAAATCACCAATCTAGGCTTCGCAGATAGCAGTTTTGGCGGTCAAATTCCCTCATCAATTTCAAACCTTGTAAAGCTTAATGGCTTGCATCTTGACGGAAACAACTTGAACGGACAAATACCGGATTCTCTTGGCAACATGAGCCAACTTACTGACTAGTTTCTTTCTAGAAATCAGCTAACTGGTACAATACCATCTTTGTTGTTTGCTCTGCCTTCATTGGTTGTTATAAACTTGAGTAACAATAACTTAAGTGGTGTATAAGCTGCTTAATCTAAAATATTTGTCCTATTTTGATCTCTCATATAATGGTCTCTCATTGAACATCAACAACAGTGTCAACTCTACCTTGACCACCTTTGACACTATAGGATTAGCTTCTTGCAACTTGAGCGAATTCCCAAACTTCTTAAGAGAGCAAACCAGATTGCGTTCTCTAGACCTTTCAAATAACAAAATTCATGGTGAAGTTCCAAAATGGTTATTCAATGTGGGGAAAGATTCATTGCAAAATTTAAATCTTTCTCATAATTTCCTTATAAGTTTAGAGCGTCTTCCATGGAAGAATCTATGGTATATTGACCTGCACTCCAACTTACTCCAAGGACTACTCCCTGTTCCACCGAACACTACAATTGTTTTCTCTATCTCAAACAATAAATTGAGCGGGGAAATCCCTCCATTGATTTGCGGTCTGAGTTCACTTCTAGTTCTTGATCTGTCTAATAACAGTTTGAGTGGCTTGATTCCACAATGTTTGGGAAACTTGAGCAACAGTCTCTCGGTGCTGAATTTAGGGATCAATAGCTTTTCTAGCACCTTTACTGCAACATTTACCAAAGGCAATTTGCTAAGGAATCTTAACTTGAATGGCAACCAAATTGAAGGACAAGTTTCACGATCTTTGCTCAATTGTGAATACTTGGAAGTTCTAGATCTTGGAAAAAACAAGATAAACGATACATTCCCCCACTGGTTGGAAACTCTTACAGAATTATAGGTTCTTGTCTTGAGGTTTAATAGGTTTCATGGTCACATAGGCACCTTCAAGACCAAGAGCAAACATCCGTTCCCTAAGTTGAGAATTATCGACATATCTTACAATGAGTTCACTAGGCTTTTGCCAACAAATTATATCAAACAATTTGAAGCTATGACGAATGTGGATGAACATGAATTGAAATTGAAATACATGGGTGAATACTATTATCAAGATTCTGTGGTGGTAATGATGAAAGGATATGAAATTGAATATTCAAGAATCTTAACGGTCTTCTCAATCATTGATTTATCAAGCAACAAATTCCAAGGAGAGATTCTGAAATCCATTGAGAAGCTTAATTCGCTTCGAGGTCTTAACTTATCTTGTAACAACCTTACAGGCCATATCCCGACTTCACTTGGAAAGTTAACAAACCTTGAATCATTGAACCTTTCCTCAAACGAGTTTGTTGGGAAGATTCCGCAGCAACTGGCAAGTCTAACATTTCTTGAGGTACTAAATCTTTCAGATAACCAACTAGTGGGACGAATTCCTCAAGGGAGCCAATTTAATACATTTGGGAATGATTCATACGATGGAAACTTGGCCTTATGTGGATTTCCTTTATCAAAGATATGTGAGAAACAACAGCCATTGCCACCTTCACCAACACTCCAACATGATGAAAATTCAGATTGGGAGGGCAGATTTAACTGGAAAGTGTTGTTGTGATGGGGTATGGATGCGGCTTTGTATTGGAATGGTTATGGGATATCTTATGTTTGTAACTCGAAGTCCAGAATGCCTGATGAAAATTGTTGAAGGAAAATAATATAAGAAGGTTAAAAGGTCCAAGAAGAGTGCCCACTGATGCAGTAAAGGAAGAAATCAGCAAAAAACAAATAGCGTCATTTAGGTAAGTAGAATTTATCTTTGAAGCATTAATTTGTTGAATTATCTTTTATGGTTTTTATGTATATGCTATTTTTGAGTTGCTAATGTTTTTATTTCAAAACTAGATCAATTCCATTAAGTAGCACAATAAAGAAATGGTGTGCACTTGAAGAGATGTCTCATGTAGCTGTTGCATTTGAGTCCATGTGCATCCGGATAGCAGCTATACAGGATCACTTTAAAAGATTTTACCCTTGTTGCTATATTGAGTTCTAAAGCTTTGTTATGTTGTTTAGTTTTCTTAAAGCACGAGTCAAATCAGAGTTGCATATCATGACTCCTCCTTGTTTCTTTTCTCGCAACCTTTAAGGATTTGTACTTTTTTTTATGTAGTTGCTTTTAAATTGGATTTCAATCAAACTTGGCCTTGCTAAGCTTTTTAACTTTAAAATGCAATCTTAAAAGTTTCAACTCAAACCATTCTCCTTGTTTCATTCTTAATCATTTTTGAATGACAAAATTGTTGGCTACTTGATAGAGAATTTGCACTGAAAATAATGATGTGTTACTCCATTTTAAAATATTGCCAAGTTTGCTTGTTGGGAGGTAAAAACATTCTCAATTCAATGGCGACTAAGGGATCACACTGGAGATATAGTCTAGCACTTGTTTCCATTGAGATGTGAGAATTTTGTGATTAATTACAGTAGGAAAATGGTGATTCTAAGAGTATTGATTGGAAATGTTATTCATAAGCAAGAAAAGAATCATGGAAATACAATCAACAGTGGGGTTTACTTTTTCCAATTGTGATAGTTTGGTGTACTATATTGTTGTATTTTCTCTACCAATACAATAAACTATTAACGGAATGATTATTATAAAGAATTAAAAAGAAGACGGCAGTTATTTGTAAGTCAATTGATCTTAATGTGTCTTGTTGTTCCCTTCAGTTTCTGGCTATGGGTGGAGCTCCTCCAGTTTGAATTTCCGAATTCCACAACCAATCCAGATATTCAAACTGGATGTTTAGTTTAGTACAAGCAATAGATGTTTGTCACATTGACACTTTTTATAAATTAATAACAAATTCACAATTAGATCCAAATAAAAAACTTGACCCAATATTTAATATGTTAATGGGTAGACAATCTGAGTGTCCAAACAACATTCTTTAGTCCATATTCAAATTGGAAAGAAGCCGTTCTCTTTGAATTATCTACAGGAGCATTAGATAATTTTTCTTCTCAAACTAGTTTTCTTTTGACCAACTACCTAATTCAATCAACAATTTTTGATCCGTAAGTAGTTCGTGCCTCTCTTATTTTGCAACTTTTTAGTATTGTCATTTTTTTTAATAATAATTTTGTTATGATTTTTACCATAGTAAAACATGTCTATGAAATACATTATTCAACAACATAACATTAAAATTAAAGTAAAATGACATTAAAATATTATGTTTTTATTTTAAACTACACATCCTAAAATGATATCATTTTAATTTAGTTTTAAACTTATAAGATATATTCATCCACTTTTTAGGGCCCATTAGAGATTGCACAACTTACTTAAACATTTCTAAAGACAATTTAAATAAATGGATATCAGATATTTCTTGGATAATCTTAAGATTGTATTTCGATCTTAAATTTATGAAAAAAATTTGTGAAGTTGTGAAGAAACACTACTATAAAATCATAAATAGATCAAACTTTTTATGTGTGATATATGTTATTTAATCACACGTTTTAAGTTTTGTCAAAGTGTGATCTTTGAGAGTAATTAAAAAAGGTCATTTTTAATCACGTTTTGAGTGTCATTAAAAGATGATTTCATCACACGTTATGCGTGTGATAATAAATATTTAGATCACACTTTTTGTGTGATAATAAATATTTAGATCATACTTTTTACGTGTGATAATAAACATTTAGATCACACTTTTTATGTATAATGTATAACTAATACAACCTGTGATAATAAACATTTAGATTACATATAAAAACATGTGATTAAAAATGAGATAAGATCACATGCTATATGCATTTCTCATCACAGTTAATGCATGTGATAAAAAAAAAGTTTGCCATATTTGAAGAATAATCAATATTATTTTTGTATGCATTTGAGGAATGTAATACAGACTAAATACTATCCTTTGAATCACAACCACATATTGAATGGAATAACATCGTATATTTCAGAAATGAAAGTTGAATATTCAAAAGTATATACAAAGGAATTAATAAAAAAATATTTAACTATGATTACATATATTAAAAAAATTAAAAAACTTGAAGCACAAAGTCCTTGAATTCTTTGACCATATTTTACATCTCTCCAAGCTATTTCTGACCTGAGAAAAACACAAGTTAATTCAGAGGCAAAATTTGCCTCTCTTTAGAAATAATTTTGGGCTAAAGGCAAAATAAAGGCAAGAAATGTACAAAGATGTGTGTTTCAATCAAAATAATTGAGATAATGTGATTATTATGTTTTATACACTTTGACTACAAAACAATTTCTAGGTAGTGGCACATGTGAAAGAAGAATAAAAATTGGATAGCGTATTTTTTTGCTACTTTTTTTTTTTTTATCAGCAAAAGAGAATTTATTGATGAAAAAAAGACATACAAGATAAAATTTTGGATTTAAAATGCATCATTGTCAAAGCCACACATCCCAACTATGTTGGCACCCATGACAAGACCAATCATGTGCATAATTCAAAACAACAGTAGAAAATTGGTGAGGCTCCAATTCAATAACAGACAAGCCTCAAGTCAAACAAGCACATGAAAAACAGAGGCTACCCAAGCTCACCATACATAACATCTCAGCCACCCCCTCCAATGTATGTCTATATATATTGTACAAATAATTTTATAATCAAAGTTTCAATTCTAACTTTAGTCTTATATGCAAGTATGAATTTATAATTTCTTTAGCTCGTTAAGGCTCATGAATAGGCACGAGCTAGAGTCAAGCCTAAGCCAACTCGACTCGAGCTCAGTTCATTAAATTTTTATTGAAATTAAGCTTGAACTCGATAAATTCTTAATAAACAAGTCCAAACATACTAAAGTTTGGCTCGGCTCCATCTACCCACCCTCGTAGCATCCTCTAATCCCTGACTATTAGAGACCAAAACTAGCGAATAGCCGATACAATAGAACAAGGCGCTAGTGTGCACAAACATCTATGATTCATGAGGCTTATAAGCCAGAAACCCAAGAGAGAGATCTTCCAACTAAATGAGCAACATGGGTTTATGTAGCAATGCCCAAAATACCAAGATAAGCAAACGCCCTAAGATGCCAAATGATGTCATTTGTCTCAAGTCTTCACACACACACACCAACCCAAAAAATAAAAAAAAACAAAAACAAAAACAAAACTATGAGAATGAGAAAACAAAAGCACAAATGTACTAAATGCAATGCAACAAGAATTCATACCTTCCCAGTAGTTATATTCACAATGTGAACAGGGATGTCCTTAGAACCAGTAAGAGCAAGAGTTCAATCAGAGGTTATTGTTAAGCATGTCAATCCTTCAGTGTGATATGAATGACTTACAGAAGATAGAACATTCTTGGTCAATAATGAATAGCAAAATCCAAAAAACAAATACCACCAGCCTAAAATTCAAATTTTCTTCTGTTTAGAAAGAAACAAAACCATCCCAGAACTGAGAAACCGTTCATCCAGTTTCTCGTTTTTTGTTGAATAACATTAATAGAAAAAAAAACAGTTTACTAAATGGCACCAAATACACAAATGAAATAATCAGATTAAAGTAGAAACATGAAAAAGATGCATGTGCTATATTCTTACATATAATTTTGACATGAATCAATGCTACTGGATGCTGTCATTGCTGGTGATGGGTCTTTAACAGATGCAACTAACACCCTAAAAATCGAGAATTAGACCTTAAACTGAAATATCATGAGCTCAATAATTAGAAGGTCAAGACTTGAAATTTTAAGGTGGCCATGCTTTGAAGCTACAATTGCAGACCTCAAAATCCAAAATTGCTTTCTGGATCACATTCAGAATTTGCACATACAACTGTGTAGCATCTTTGCAAAGGCAGAAGAATACACCTGTGAGAAACTTAATGGACAAAGAGGCAATCGGAATGCCTCTACTGGTTGTAACTCGTACCTGCTTTAGTAATTTGCTTGCACAAACCTTTCTTTCTGTAGTTTCAAAGAAATCCTATTTCACCTTTTTTTTTCATTTTATTTTATGCTATTTTGAACCACACCAACATGCAAGCATGATGGACTCCATTTTAGGCATGAAAGCCATGCTCACAATTCATTTGAGTTGGCCCTGGAATTCATTTTTTTTAGGATTTTCAGCCATCATAAACTTTATAGGTATCTTGAAACAAGATATTATGCCTTGTCAACAGATCATGTGTTGACCATGGGTATTAGGGAGGATAAGGCCCATCTTCCCCCATTAACTTCAAGTATTTCATATTACGACCATTCAAATTTCCACAAAAAAGATATGTTGCAGCACATCAAGCATGTAATTACACTATTATGAATTTAGCACAAAAATTGAATGTTAAGTACTACCCGCACAGGACAAAACAGAACACAAATCTTTAAAAAGGAAAAGTGCAAACCTCTAAAATTTAGTTTCTGAATGAAAATCCTTAAATATACATATATAAGCACAATTTCTATTTTGTTGTGACCAAAACTAGGATAGTACCATTAGGTGTAAAATCACCACAGGTCACACTACTAGCATGACCTTAAAACATATAAAGACAGGCACTTTTGTCAGCATTCCACATCCAAACAATGGAATCCTCCGAACCAGCCAAGACCAAATGTCCTTTTGGATGCCACCTGATCCACTGTGTAGGCAGATTGTTCATACTCAATCTTCATCCATTAACTATGTGACAAAAAACACTAAGAGTAGTCATAAAATCTCACCTCAATGCCCCCATTATGACCATCAAGCGTACACTTGACATTCCCAGAATTTATGTCCCAGATTTAAACAAGTCCATCAAAACTTTCGGATGCAAACAACTGTCCATCCGTACTAAAGGCTAAACTAGACACAGATTTTTAATGACCTGCACGGCTTTTGAAAAGCTTCGACTAAAGCACAAGGATTAAGGAATCATGGACCAATTTATGCTACAGTGATTGAAGGCAGAGAAAAATTGGACTAAACAGAAATCATCTTAAAACGAAAATCATGAACTTTTTTTTGGAGCCGTAAATTCATGACATGCTGGATTGAAATATGCAGACAGCTAAACAAAATCATTTGCAGTCCAAGATGAGGTTGGACAACTACACATGTAATTAAATGATTAAAGTACCAGGTCGTCAATTATTTGACCGAAACTCAAGATCACCATAATAAGTATGAACCTATAAATTCTGTTTTCCCTACACCTAAAAAGTATAAAAGACTTGTGCATTCTAAATAATTTCCTTTTGATAGGTAAGTTAAGGAAACTCAAATTTATCCTCTTTATTGGGAAGAGAACTACGTCCAAACTGTTGGGAACCCTAGGGGACATATACTACTTAAATTGATTTTGTGATTAGACAACATGTCACTTAAATTGTAATTGGACAACCATTAACAATAACTTTGATGTGCTAAAAATGGCATTCAGCTAAAATACTTTTTAAGATGTTTAACTAGAAGCACTATCTGAAAAGCAACAGAGTAAGCACTTTATCATTGGTTTTGGCCCTTCAAGAGCATTATGAGTAGGGAAATGGAGCTGTCCATGGGATAACTGTGAGAACCCGAATATAAAAATAAAGTAAATAATTAAATAATAATAATTTTACAATCTCAAATATTTTGATGGTGAATCATAAAGTGCAAATTAAATATTTAGAGGGTCTTTTAATTAATTTTAAACCTAAAATAAATTTATGGTGAAAGTTTTTAATTTGGAGGTAAGATTTTTTATTAAAAAAAAATAGGGGACAAGTTAGTAAGTATATTTTGATATAATAATAGTTATATTTTATTTAAATTAATGGTGAGAGGGAAAAAAAAAGAATATAAAACAAAGGATAATTATTTAGAGTTTTGTTTAGATATATATATAACAACCCTAGGGTTCCTAACAACACTATAGCAGCAGCAGCAGCAGCAGAAACGTGAGAGTGGAAGAGAGAGCAAGGGATAGAAAAGAGAGGGAGAGAAAGCACCTTTGTGGCTCAACAACTCTAAGGCAACAATAAATCTATTCTTGTTCTATTATAGTATGTTGTATACATAATTATGGTGCATGTGGGTGTTGTGAGTTGTTAGAAGAAAAAGGAGCGGATTGGCGGATTAGGATAGTATTCTGTGTATATTATTATCATGCAAAATTTTAAAGCGAATTAAGGAGTTAAAGTCGTTAGATAAGAATTCTGCACAAAACCACAAACTTTAAAAATCAAGAAACCATATCAAACGAATGAATTTTGAATTCAAATTTTTACAATAGATTAATTACAAATTGAATTGCATATATGAATTTTTTCATAATTTTTGGGAGTCAAAATCCATATAAACTGATGCGTTCAAATATGTCCAGTTTAAAATAGTAAGTTCGAGAGTGTCGTTCTCTTTGGGTATAAATCCGAAAATTATCAAATTAGTGTCATTAGAACCGGTTATGAGTCTAGTTTCGTACATTTCTGGCCTTACGTTGATTGCTAGTGTATACTAACAGAACCATTATTTTCTTTAAAGTCCTGCAGAAAACAATCTGGTTGGATATAATTAAAGAAAATTTGGCTATAAACCCCCTTTACCTTCCTTTCATTGTTAAAAGGATTAAGAAAAAAATTATACTTTCTAAACCCCCTCATAATTATAAAGTTTTGCATAAAGGACAAAATTTATTATTTAAATATTTTATTTGACTATTATACCCTCAACTAAATTTTTCCACCTTCTCCGCCCACTCTCTCCCCACCTTCTCTGTCTCTCTCCTCCCTCTCTCCCTTCTCTAACTCCTTCAAGCTTCAGATATGGAAGCTCAGCTACAGCCTCTGGAACTCCTGCGTCGACCTCGCCAATGCCGCCGGCGTCCGATCCTCTTCTGCCGCTCCCTCCAGCGAACACACCAAGCTGCGCCACGTCTCTGCTGATTTGCTCTTCCTATGTATATGTGTATGTATTTATATATATGTGTGTGCATGTATGTATATATATATGACTCATACATACATGTGTATATGTATATATATCGGTAAGTGAGTGTATGTATGTATATTATGCGATATTTTTTTTAAACACAGATCTGAGTTTTGAATATATATGTATATATATATATATATTTGTGTGTATGAGTGTTATTGAACACATGTATTCTTTGAAATCAAAAGATAAAGAGATATTTGGATGTGTTCTCTGAAATGGCCACCTCAATCAGATTATGATTATGTTGATATTTGGATGTTTTTGTTTAGCTTTTGATCTGTGTTTTGTGGTTATAAATCCTTGTAATATAGATTTGTGTTTTTACTAGTTTTTGAATTGATCTATTCATACTCATCTTGTTCAATGGATGATCGATCTATTAAAATGGATGATCTATTCAATCTCTCTCTCTCTCTCTCATAAGAATCTCTCTGATAAGAATCTCTCTAATAAGAATTTCACACAGAAATTTTACTAATCAAAGTAAAGTTTACTCCGAATCAGAGTAAAATTTTACTCTAGTTAAAACATGTTGATTTGCTTAAAAATATAAAATTTTACTTTGAATCATAGTAAACTTTACTTTGATTCAGAGTAAAATTTTACTTTGAATCAGAGTAAAGTTTACTATGATTGAAAGTAAAACTTTACTCTGAATTTTTACTTTGGTTAAAAAACATGTTGATTTTCTCAACAACCAAACTATATTTGGTTTTCTTGTTATGTTTTTGTGATTTTCTCAGCAACCAAACACACAAGATTATTAATACATGATATTTAGTGTGATTCAAAGTGGATACTCTCCTTAGATCATAGTAAAATTATACTTTCAGAGTAAAATTTTACTCTAAATCAGAGTAAAGTTTACTATGATTCAAAGTAAAATTTTACCCTGGTTAAAAAAACCATGTTGATATGCTTAACGATATAAAATCTTACTTTAAATCATAGTAAACTTTACTCTGATTCAAATTTTACTCTGAATCAGAGTAAAGTTTACTATGATTCAAAGTAAAACTTTACTCTGAATTTTTACTTTGGTTAAAAAACATGTTGATTTTCTCAGTAACCAAACTATATTTGGTTTTCTTGTTATGTTTCTGTGATTTTCTCAGCAACCAAACACACAAGATTATTAATACATGATACTTAGTGTGATTCAAAGTGGATACTCTCCTTAGATCATAGTAAAATTATACTTTCAGACTAGAATTTTACCCTGGTTAAAACCATGTTGATTTGCTTGACGATATAAAATTTTACTTTGAATCATAGTAAATTTTACTCTGATTCAGAGTAAAATTGTATTTTCAGAGTAAATTTTACTCTGATTCAGAGTAAAATTTTACTCTGGTAAAAAACATGTTGATTTGCTTAACAATATAAAATTTTACTTTGAATCATAGTAAACTTTACTCTGATTCAGAGTAAAACTCTGATTCAAAGTAAAATTTTACTTTGAATCAGAGTAAAGTTTACTATGATTCAAAGTAAAATTTTACTCTAAAATACACTGTGAAGATGGCTTAATAGGAGAGCTAATAGATATGAGGGTAATATGGTAAAAAAAACAGGTTCTAAAATATTAGGGAGTTTCAAAAGTACCTATATAATTCTTGTTCTTTTGAAAGACAAATTAGACAGTGAGGGATCTATCACCAAATCCCTCTATAATTAATTGTAAATAATTATTTTGATAAGAAAATCAAGTAAAACCAATTGAGTTTGAAACTTAGGATATATTAGTTGATAGCTGGAAGGTTTTGGAATTTTTCGAACATCATGTAGTGGGTTTTTAATTTTCAAAGTTAGCGAATAGATTGAGAAAACTTGTTTAAAACTCTGTTTTATCTTAAAGTTACTTTTAGTTAAGTTTCGGTTGGAACCCATGTCTTGGGTAAATTTAGACCTTGAAGAACATGAACTTAGGTATTATTTAAGAGTACCGATGAGTGGGGTTGAGCTGTGTTAGTGCGCTTTAGTGTGAGATACTTAGTTTATTATTCTCTTTAGTATTTTTAAATTAGTAGTGACGTGTAGTCTTCATATTTGGTTCAGGGCACTAGTTGGACTTTCATACTCTATTCAAGGATTATATTATTTCGTTTTCAGGTGAGTAGTTTCATGCTACATATTTTTATAAATGTTTCCCTACCCTGAACTGTTGAAAAATTAAATTATTGTTTCAGGACTAAATTGTTTTGATAATTATTATATTATCAATGGAATCAAATTATTTCTGAAACATGTGTGAACTTGACATATTGTAAACTATTTGTTTTGGTCTCATGTTTATAATGGTGAACTACCATGCTTTGCGAAACTGATGTGTATTGATTATCGGGACCATTTGTGTATTTTGGTTCAGGAAAATTATTCCACTGTGTGTGGTGACTCTGGCCACTAGGGAACAGATCCGGATTGGACCGTTATGACTCTAGTGCTTAACAATTTTAAGGAAAAGACCTAGGTTAGGCTAGGTGACCTTCAATCGGATCGTCTTAGAGAAAAGGCCCGGGTTGCCACCCTGAGGATGACTCTTAGTTTGGTATTGGATCCAACATGCTTATAACCTTGAGAACTGTGTGGCATGTTACTTGTTATTTCTTGGTATCCAGAAAATTATTGGTGTTCATGTTGTAATCTGTTTTAAGTGGAAAATGTCATTTATCATGTTCTTGAGAGGCATGAGTATTTTAATTGTTGAACTGTGGAACCTTCTTTTTGAAACAGATTATCTTTATCCAAACTGTATGCCAATCTAGTTTTGTGATATATATCTTATTTTGGAATTGAACCCTGTTTTCAAAACTGTATTTACTATCCATGTTGCTACTTACTGAGCTATCAACTGACTTAGTTGTTTATCATTTCCAGGTGTTAGAAGGACTTAGAGTGAACTCATGGCGTAACGGGGACTCAATTGCATGGACCTCTAGGACATTCATTTATTTTGTTTTAGCTTGTTATGTCGAGTTTTGTGCATACATTGTGGCTGGGTTTGATTTGGAATTATTTTATTTTGTGGGCAGTTTGTGTCCCATTTAGTATATATTTTTGGAAGTTGATTGTGGTTGATTTTACCATTTATACTTGTGACATGTTAGTGGATTGGGTTTTGATTTATTTATTTCTGGACTATCGTCACATTTATTCTTTGTGATTTTGGGTTCGTGTTTAAGGCTTACGTGTGCCTTGGGCTTAGTCCCTGTGGGCCACGGCTGGTCATATTCGGAGTTGGGGTGTGACAGTAACCATATTTACCCTTTCATTTCTAAGTCAGGTTTAACGAATCTCATCAGAGATGTTGTAACCAGGGATAAAAATCTCTCTTCACTTTCTTTTTTCTTTTTCTTTTTTTTTGGGAAGAAATAAACCTTATGGGTTTACGTGTAGTTTTCTCAAACAATACAGTTTTGAAATGTAATGTCAGCATTTTGAGTTCCAAAAAAGAAAATTAAAAATAAGAAACAAAAAATCTATGACATGTAATCTTAGTATCCAATGACTTGTAGCAGTTGACGTGAATCTAAAATAATGACAAAAGTATAGGATGCCAAACCCCATATGACAGGAACTGCATGAATAACTTGAAACAAGGAATCATTCTATACATTTAGGAGTTTATAACTTTCCTAAATAAACTAAAAAAAACTATTTCAAAGTAACAAAATGTAGGAAGAAAGAAAAAGAAAAGAGAGATTTTTAAGGTAAAAAAATGAAAATAATAAATTTGTCAGTGGATGATTTGTGACAATCTTCCCTAGCAGGCCTTCTAGAAAGATGGTCGGTGTGAGCCAAGCGTTTTGATAACTTCTAGATAGCCAATTATGTATCAGTGACTAATACCTTGTAGCTCAAAAGCCCAATCTCCTTGACCAATCTTCCAAAGAAATCCCTTGTCATCTCCACCCCCTGTTGCCACTAATGTACCATCTGTTGAGCTGCATACAACCATGTACAGTTCACCTATGCTCAAAAATAGAGAAGAGAAGTTATCTCTAGAAACTCAGTACTACGATGCATTGCAAAGTCAGAGCATAGTTAGTTGTCCATAACTATTCTAGGATCAAAAGCAACCAAACAAGTGCATGTGGTTCACGAACACCAATTAATAGAGCACACTGATTTTCCTACCTCAGTATAGTAAGAAATCCCATAGCTGGTAAGTGGAAAATAAAGAACACAATCAACAAAGACAGACATGATTAGGCCATATTTGATTCGAATCTAGCTATATCAACCAGGACAATTACCTTCATATCACAAAAAAACATAACATTGGAATGGTGAGAACTTATTGGACCACCTTAAAAAACTCAAATCAGAAGTAGATGAATTACTCTAATCAATATTACAAGAATCATACAACATACACTACAGATGGGAAATTCTAGCTTCTATTTCTCTCATGACTATGGAACAAAAACATAAAAAAGATACTTATATATGTGCCTGTAGATGTAATCCTATTTTGTAAAACCTTTAAACACCCAACACTCACTTATGAACAGCCACTTAACATCCACTATTACACTTTCTACAGTGAAGCACCCATTGGAACTATCAAAGAGAACACCTATACCCCACGTGTATCATGTTATCAAATTCCACCAACACAACTTGTATGACACCAACAAACATTAATAAAAACCCAACCAAACACCATACTACAGCACTCACGCCAATCCCCAATCAAGATAAATATGAGCATGGATTAAAATAAATCAAGTGAACAAGGAAGGAAAATGGTGAAATGCATACCCAAGACAGTGATTCCACTCGAAACTCAAATGGTGTGACGGCTTGCAATTCTGTAATCCACTTGAAACATTCAGGTTTGCTGTAATCAATCAGCAAAATACTTCAAATCTCCATCAATACATTTATTCCTTAGCAGAACAGATCAAGCCTCTGCATAAAAATAAATAAAAAAATAAAAGTAAAAACCCTAAATCTAGAACAAAAATCAAAACACATTTACTCATTTCACAGAAATCAAGATTCTACAGCATCAAAAAATAAAATAAAAACCGTAGAGCTAGAGTGAAATGAAGAGAGAGAGAAAGAGAGAGAGAGAAACCTGAATCAAAATCGATAGGAGGCGAGATGGTGTACCGACTGTGGTGATAAGATGGTGAGCCACAGTGAGGGACGGTGATCACCGTCGATGAGAGGGACGATGGGCGATGGGCAATTGTCAGTCGATGGGAGGAAGAGCGATTGGCTACATGAGAGGGAGAGCAAACGATGGTCTGTTTGTTTGTTGTCTGGTTTGTTCTTTGTGTATGTAGTAGCGTATGGCCGTGCCTAAAGGTACTGTGTAAATAATTTTAAGATTAAAATGTAGTTATAATTTATACGTATTATGTTGAGATTTATAAAGTTTGTGTCATTTTTTGTTAAAGATACTAAAAAAATATATTGAAATATTTTTCTTCTTAAAGAACTTATAACAATTTTGCTTGTATTACACGCTCTACAAAACTCAAATAAAATAACAATTCTTCCTAATCTTAATGCAAATTAAGAAACAAACATATAAGATTTAAAGTTATATTGCATATCAAAATATAAAAGGCAGTAAAAAAAAGTGTAAACATTGAATAAAAAACAGAAATAAAGTTATACTGTCATACACCAAAAGGGTAGGTTAAAACTTTACAAAAAGTGGGTTAAAACTTTACAAAAGATGTATGCTTTACAAAAGATGTGTCACTAACATGTCATACACCAAAAATTATATTGTCATACACCAAAAATATGTATGCTTTACAAAAGATGTGTCAATAACATGTCTTCAAATATGCGTTTGCCCAAACTTCCTCCACATTACTTTCCAAAAAGTCTTTGTATCAACTTTTATGTATCCCCAATGAGGAATATGCACAACAATCTGGTAATTTGTGGAAACAAAAAAAAAATATAAATTAGTACATTTGTTGGAAATATACATGTAAAAATACTTTCAGATTGAAATTACCTTATTACATCCCCATCGAAGCAAGGTAGTCGTATTTCTTCTTTTAAGCTCCATGGATTTTTCGGTCCAATCCTACAAAAGTCCAAATTTCAAATTATTATTAAATTGAAATTTTTTAAAAAGTTATATAATCAACAGAAATAAATCTACGTGGTTACCTTCTAAAAAAACGTCATTTAATCTGCATAGAATACTACAGAAATACTTCAGGATAAACAATATTTGTAGTAGAATCCAAATTATCTTTAGGGAGGAGAATACTTATACGATCAAAGGATGTACATCTAGACAATGCCACATATAATTGCCCATGGCTAAACACTGGTATACGCAAATCAACCCCAACAAATTTCACAGATTGTCCTTGAGATTTATTAATGGTCAAGGCATATGCCAATCGGACTGGAAATTGACGTCTTGTCATTTGGAAAAGCATTTCTGAAGAAGATGGTGTCAAAGATATCCTTGGTATAAATGCCAAATTGCCAAACTTTTCTCCAGTTAAAATTTGAGCTTCAATTATGCGAGTGCCACACCTAGTAACCATCAATCTTGTACCATTACATAGTCCATCTTTCGGTGCAATGTTTCTCAACAATATTATAGGACAACCCACTTTCAACTCTAACTTAAAAGTTGGCAACCCAGGAGGATCCAATGAATTTAAATATTCATTAGGATATCTATTTGTAATGGTAGGATCAATTTCATTATCTTCGGACATTTTATCTGCTGCAAGATAAGTATATAATCTCCCTGGAAAGATATTCAACGCAGTAATATTACTGTCACTAACGTCATCGTTACGCGCAGACAGAATTGTGCGTTCAGTTAAAAATGTTGCGGTTGACGTCTCTATCATATTCAATTGTGGATAAACTGTAGAGAGTAATTCATTCAAATCTTGACATTTGTGTGTTGTTGATGGAAGGTTAACGATTTCTTGAGGATTGGTCCCAATCTAAAAAAAAGTGAAATCAATAAAAAAGTAAGTGTAAACACAATTTATTAATTTAAAATAATCTATATAATACAGGTTAAAGTAGTGTTACCTCCATCAAGAAATTTGCAAAATTAGCATTTTCATGGCCTTCATGATTCAAGCGCATATTCAAATCCAAAGTCAAGATATATATATATATATATGCTTCCATAGAACAGAGTGTCTTAATGATGCATTCACAATTTGCTCACGAACTCCTTTGGGTATAACTGGTAAGATTTGTCGAAAGTCTCCTCCAAGAACAACAGTAATACCCCCAAATGGCTTTTCACTATCACAAATATCCCTCAATGTACGATCAACCGCCTCAACACAATGTCTATGTTGCATAGGAACTTCATCCCAAATTATGAGTTTTGTTTCTCTAAATAACTCAGCTTGTAATGATTGTTTGCTAAACCCACAAAGTGAATTTTCCAATAAATCTAACGGAATGGAAAATGTTGAATGTGCAGTGCGACCTCCTACCAGTAACAGTGATGCAATTCCAGACGAAGCCACAGTAACAACGATATGCCCAAGGCTACGACATTTTAATGCAATCGTATTGTATAGAAATGTTTTCCCTGTTCCTGCACCCCCATTCAGAAAGAAAACAGTTCCTTTATTTTGGAAAACTGAAGAAGTGATTGTATTATAAGCATTCCGCTGTCCATTATTGAGACAATCAATAGTAATTTGTGGATCTTCATGTTGTGCCTTACTCTGCAGTTGTTGATGTTCAACTATCAATCGATTACCAACTACTGCACTCCAATTTGCGGTAGGTTGTGGCATGGGTGGGAAGTCAATTAAACTTTTGCCTAATTCATGAAGCATTTGATTCAAAAGATGGAGACCATAATCTTCAATTTGAGCCTCAGTTGGTTTAGAAATGACAAACAATGTACAAATCTTATGTGCAAAATTATCACATATATGCGTTGAAAATTGATTCCATAATGCACATGGATTTAGTGGAGAACACTGGGTGAGAATAATACTAAACAATCTCCTCAATTGATATCCAGTTTTTATGACTGCAGCCTCTTTCAAGCATTGTATCCATTCTTCATCATCTTCTAAAAGCCCCCTTGCAACACATGCTAATTTAAATGTATCATGCACAACATTATCGACCGTGCGTAAAGACTGAAACGACTTTGGTCCTTTGACAACGGTTAGTAACAAACGTAGATAAAATCTTTCGCCACAAGTAGGGCTTGCAAAGTACATTCTACCAATTGCATATCCCCTTTCTCTTGATTTCCATCTCTTTTCTGACTTGAGCCAAACAAAATGTTGTGGAAATTCTTGATAAGTGAATGGACATTCATCTTCACTGGTAGCACAATATGCAAAGAAGCCAGTAAGAGTTGACATTTGTTGACCAGCTCTAGATTGAATCGTTTGTAATGACTCTTCTGGGTTAAAAACAACACGATGCATTCCAAGTAAATGAAGTGCCAATCGTACAACTGTTGGCATCTCTGCATGCAAAGAATGACCAAATATTCGCCAAGCAGCTTCTGGAGGTCCAATATACCTTGCATCGAGATATTGTTGAATCTCATTTATCATTCCTAACACCATCGTTGTACGATCATAACCCTTATAAATGTACTTACGTATGTACTTGACACATCTCATTCCGGCACAAACTTCCACATTTATATGACAGTTGAAAAGTTTTGAAAGATATGCATTGTATGGTACGACATCCCTGTTATCAACTTCTTGCCCTCTCACAGTATGTACTTGACCATTATTGCGACGACGATAGATAGGGTATCCATCTTAATCCATAGTTGTTGTTTTTGTGAAAGCTCGAGGGTATCTCTTAGTGCATCTACCATTTTCCATACATGGTGCTTGCGGATTTCGAGCACCACATGGTCCATGTACCATACAACATTGGATAGTTTCAAAAAGCATAGGATCATCTTTTGGGTCTGGAAATTCTGCACAGACCAATTTGTCTACTTGAGCACATGTCCGAATTTTGTTTGGACTCTTGAGAAATAAAAGTGCATGCATATGAGGGAGGCCTTGTTTTTGAAATTCAATTGTAAAAACATGTGCAACTTTATTTCCAAACACTTTATTTGTTTCTATCTCCTTCATCAAACATTTTCTCTTCAACTCAAAAACACGGGCAATTAAATCAGGACGATCAATAGGTTTTTGATATGGTAATAATGCTGAAGTAATTTCTGGCCAATTGGGATTTGCAGTCATGGTAAGAAAAATATCTGGGTGTTGGTTGTATCGTGTGATAGCCATTGAATCTTGAAAGATTTCAAACATATGTCTAGGACTACCAGTAAATGAAGATGGAAAAACAAACCTTTGACCAATTTGTCCAGGTCGCACATAATCTGGATCCATATCTGACAACTCTTGGTAAAGCTCAACTCGAAGTTTCCCTTGATTAAGCTTGTAGTATGTCAATCGATTTTGCTCAGTTGCAGCCCAAGCATCTACCAAAAACTCTTGAAATAGTTTCCCACCTCGCAAAATTGTTGAATACTCTGTGGGTCGTTCAAACAAACGATAACTATAAAAATTCATTTGAGTAAGTCGATCAGTTGAAGGTTGATCATACTGAACATTCCACAATTTCAACTCAGGTTCCCATCCAAGCTCACCATATGGAAATAATAGAACATAATGTAATGGCAAGTATGCTGGGTGACATTCATTAATTTGCATCAACTCATTATTTCCTCGGAAATGTAAAATAATATCTCTCATTCCATTTACCTCTGTTCCATCACCTGGTATTACAATTGCAATCTCCTCTGTAGTTGTTGAACTGTAATGAAGATGAGCAGGTAGATTGTGTCCTGCCGAGTCTAATTGATGGAAAATGGCATGAGCCTGGCGATATTTATCTACAAATGCATTGACTTGCAACAAACTATCCTGAATAGTTTTGAGAACATCCCTTCTCAAGTTAGGATTTCTACGATTACGAATTTCTAAAGCTGAATAAGGGTCATAGATATACAGCTGAGCATAACTCGCATCCTGCCCTGGTTGTGGTTGTAGTGATCCTGTTCGATGTCGCAATTCCCCATGAATTGTGAATGATGTAGGGCCCCTTCCACTGAGTACTCTAGGATCCAATGTAGCACCAAGACTCGTAAAAGCATTGGCTGCATTGTACACTCGAGTATAACTTCGAAAGGATTTTGATTGATCATTATTCCCATCATACAATGCCTGAAGTGGTGGAGAGGGTGTAATAAGTAAAGGTAGCCTAATCTTTCCTTCCAAACAGCAAGTTCCGAATAAGGGACGTTTTATAGATGATTTTGTCAATTTTTCATCCATCCAATGTAAGGCTGAACAATAAGGACATAATACATCCATCTTGCCAAGATAATGGCGGCAAGAATCTTTGTGTGCCCGGGCCTCAATTGATATACTCGTAGGCAAATCTTCTAATTCATCATCAGTACATAGATCTCGTTGAAAAAATCGATTTATAGGAGTAGACCTATGAATATTTGTGTATAAATAAGATTTTGTAAAATAAAACGGTATGAGTAAAAGTATGTATTTCAAGATTAGACATAGTAGTTTACCGATTCCTTTGTGAATTTGAAGATGTGCTTGGCATAAAAAACGAACATGTAGAATGATGGGTAACCATTGTTCGTTTTTGTGCCGACTGAGAATCTTCAGTTATTGTTTCCCACTCCAAGTGAGTGCGATCGCGACGAATTGGTGTTAAAGAATGTTGTCTTAGTTGAACACATTCTTCTAATCCCTCTTGCTCTCGTTGCAAGCATTGAAATTCAATTTTTTCACGCTCTCGCCGTGCCCGTTGGGCCAATGCAGCTTTTGATATTACATTATCATTTTGTGCCTAAAAAGAAAATATTTTATCATTGAAGTAAAAGATGTGAATATTTTGTGCTTAAAATGAAACTATCTTCTTATTTCTTCCCTTTCTCTTAATTTTGTTTTCTATTTTATTTGTTTTATACCTTTAATAGTGTTATCTTTATTTCTTTATTTCTTATTTCTTCCCTTTCTATCTTCTTATTTCTTCCCTTTCTCTTAATTTTGTTTTCTATTTTATTTGTTTTATACCTTTAATAGTGTTATCTTTATTTCTTTTTTTCTTATTTCTTCTCTTTCTATCTTCTTATTTCTCCCCTTTCCCTTTCCCTTTCCCTTTCCCTTTCTTTGTTTTCTATTTTATATATTAAATAAGAATTAAAAGCCTATCTTATTTAGTTTCTCATTTCTTTATATATTTTTTCTTTATTTCTTCGTTTCTTTTTTCCTATTTTCTTTATATAAGTAGCAACTTATGGACGGTACATTATAAATGCACATGTATCCATGCAAAATAAGAATAAATAAATTTGAAAAACACATACAAATAATAGCAAGTTACAAGAAAACATATTACAATCATTCTACAAAAACAACATAATAAAATAAATTCATTTTATACACTCATATATTTTAACTATTCAAAATTTTGATTAGTTTTGCATCATATTTTTAAAAAAGAATATGTACCACATGACATGCATTTGTCATTCTCTTGTCGGAAGGAGCCATCTTTTCTTTTCCTTTAGACATTGGGTTGACATTTTCTTTATCTTTTGCCTAACAAATATAAATAAAATATTGAAAAGATTAAAAAAATCTTATATAAATAAAATACATATAATGTTTGACTTGATTTTGTACTTACCACACGAACACGGATAACATTAAGGTCGTGCTCATCACGGATGACCACACCAACATTTGTACATGGAGTTGTAGGAGGAGGCCTACAGAAATAGATTGTGAACAAATTAAAATCTATATAATAAAGTGGTAATAGTAAGAGTAAAAAATTCAAGATTGTCTTGGGTAAAAAATTCTTTTTATTTTTACCAATTTGGTGTTAAAGAAGGTTGTCTTGGGTTAATACATTCCTTCGATCATTCTCTTTCTCGTTCTCGTCGCAGGCGTTGTCCCAATTGGTATGCAGAACATGGCTTTTGATTTTTTTCACGTTCTCGCCGTGCACGTTGGGCCAATGCAGCTTTTGATAACACATTATCATTGTGTGCCTAAAATGAGAATATTATATAAGAAGGTGCATAAAATGTGAAGATTAACTAACTTGCTTCCCTTTCATCATGTATTTTTTCTTCATTTTAACTAACTTTTCCTCTTCACTCGGTTAAGTTGTTAGTCATATAAGAACCAATGCATGTATTTATGAAATTTAAAAAGGAAGGGAAAAATAATTTGAAAACACATTAAGCACACAAAACTACAAACTCACTATGCACGCACTTATTGGTTTTAAGACACTACCCATCTCTTTACAAAATGTACGTTGAAAAGGTAAATATTAAATCATTGGGTACATAAAATGTGAATATTAGCGTGTAATGTCTTGTACTTTCCTTTTCTCTCTTCTTGTTGTTTCTGTTATATTAAAATACATTTTTGTCTTTTTCTTCTTTCCTTAAGAACTTCTTATAAGAAAAATAAAAATTAAAAAAAATTATATTATGTAGTTTCCTTTTCATCACATATTTGTTCTTTCTTCTTATTTTCCTTTTTCGTTTTCTTCTATTATATTTTTATTATGCTATGTTGTAGATGCAACATATTGTACAAATGCAACATATTTTTATCATACAAATAGACAAACATATTAAAAATTCAAATTAATGTTCATACAAATGCATTAGCATGTTGTACAAATGCTTACTTTAACATGCTTCAGAAAAACATTTCACATTCAATAAAAAGAATTGAATAAATTTTTGAAAAAGAAACTTTTGAAAAATGTACATAAAAAATAGTATATGGCACTACGCAATTCCTAAAAAAATCTATATAATATTCGAAAAAGAAACTTTTAAAAATTGTTGAGAAACCATACCATGGGATGTGCATTTTCCTTTCCTTTGCCATAAGGAATAGCTTTTTTTGTTTCCTTTGATATTGCTTTGTCTTTTTCCTTTGCCTTTGCCTGTAAAAAATAACTAGAATATATTTATAAATTATTTTTAAAATGATAAAAAAATACATGTCCAATGTTCAAGTGACTTTTATGCTTACCTCATGAATGCGAATAGTATTAAGGTCACGCTCATCGCGAATAACAACATTAACATTTCTTTCTTGAAGAAATCGAACCTATACATACAAAAACTTTAGAGTAATAAATAAAACTTTATACACATAAATAAGAAAATTAGTAAAGGGAGGAGATATTACGGTTCGGTGTAAGTCCCCATCCACCTATAAAGCATGAGGAAAAAAAATAATTAGAATAGTGATGCTGTCCATAACTGTTGTACTTAAATTTATTAGAGAGGTACTTAAATTTATATGAAGAGAAAAAAGAAGAAAAAAAATTTACTTGACCAAAAATAGTGATATTGTTCATAACTGTTGTACTTCAACCTAAAACTTTTAGACACAAAGAAACAAAAAATTAGCAATAATAAAAGTTAACATGGATTTCATTGGCAATGAAATGTTATTTCCAAATATGTTGCTACCAAATCGAATAATAAAATTCAAAATTTTATTTAAATAAATAACTGCCATGAATAGAAAATACTTAATGGGTTACAATCAAGAGGAAAATAAAATAAAAATAAGAGCAAAATTAGAAGGGTACAATTTAGAAAAAGGTACGTGCCTTCTCTATTTAGAAAAATAAAAGGGTACAATTTAGAAAAAGGTACGTGCCTTCTCTATTTAGAAAAATAAAAATACTCGGTGAATTTAGAAGGGTACAATAAGAGAAAAAATAAAAATAAACTTCTAAGAAAAAGAAAAAGGTCAACAGATACCAGAGGCACGTGCCTTCTCTATTTAGAAGGGTACAATTTTTTTAAAATTTTTTTTTATAACAAAATGTTAAATACATTTGTTTGGGTTAAGTTAAATACTCGGTGAATTTGATTCAAAACAAAAATCCTTATGTTAAATACTTGCGTTAAGTTAAATACTTGTAAGTTTAATACATTTTTTTTTCATGAAGACAACTAAAGTAATACGCACACACATAAGGATTGACCAAAATTATATTCCCTTAAGAAGGTGCAAAAAAAAAAAAAACATAGAATGTTAAGGTGCCGTTTGGTAACACTTACGTTTTCAGTTTTCTGTTTATATTTACAAAAATTTTAAAAACTTAAATAAAAACTTGTTTGGTAAAATTTTTGATTTATAAATCAGTGGTCTCAGTTTATAAATTTGGCCAAAAAATGAAAGCACAAAAAATGTGTTTCCATTTTGAGTTTTTAGTTTTTTTTTTTTACCACCCAACTCTAGCCACCACCCGCCACCATTTTCCACCACCGTCTTCCGCCACCACCACCCACCCCCCACCACCACCTGCCACTACCACTCACCACCCATCTACCACCACCACCCGCCACCACCACCCACCCCTCGCCACCACCACCCACTACTCGCCACTACCATCCACCGCTCACCACCACCACTCACCACCCACTTGCCACCACTATCCACCACCTGCCACCAACCCACTACCACCACCCACTACCACCACCACCACCATCCGCCACCTACCCGCTACCACCCACCACCATCCGTCATTCGCTACCCACCTGCCACCACCACCTACCACCCGCTACCACCACCACCACCACCACCACCACTACCCACTCGCTACCACCCGCCACCGTCACCCACCCACCCACCATCACTACCCACCACCCACCCGCCACCACCCACCACCACCTGCCATCCGCCACCCATCTGCCACCACCACCCATCACTTATCACCCGCCGCCACCACTACCACCACCACCACCCACTCGCTACCACCCATCACTCGCCACCGTTACCCACCCACCCGCCACAGTCACCCACCCACACACCCACCACCGCCTGCTTGCCACCTCCACCACCGCCACCCACTCTCTACCACCCATCACCCGCCATCGTCACCCACCCACCCACCACCATTACCCACCCGCTACCACCCACCATCACCAGCTACCCACCACCCACCGTCACCACTTTTCACCACCGTCTTCCGCCGCCACTTGCCACCACTTGCCATTTCTCACTCTTTTTTATATTTTTAAAATTTTTTAAACATTTTGTCAATTACCAAACGCGTTTGTGGTTTTTGTTTTTCTAAAAATAAACAAAAAAATAAACAAAAATCAGTTTATAAAATTTTTGTAAGTATAAACTGAAAACGTAAACGTTACCAAACACACCCTAAATGAAAAATAGAATATTACACATAGAATATTCTATGTTGTGTTCATGAAGAATATTATGTTGAGTTTATACCAACATAGAATACTATACTCCCATAAAACGGTGCCAAAAAAAAAAAAAAACATAAACTCTCTCGCCATATTACACATAAATGTTAAAATGTCAAGTCTTTCAAATTTTTCTTTTAATTAGGAACTCTAGATATTCACAAAAAAATTAAATGAAAAATATTTATCATCTATACATTAGAATCACACAGCAAATAAATATTACATTTGAATGGTACAACTAAATAAATATATTACACAACAAATAAAATGTTAAATAAAATTTTATGAGTGTCAGTTTAATTTTTTTGTTGCAGGAAGATCAACTAAATAAATCACCCTTACTTTCTTTTTAAATAGCTCCAAACAAACAGTCCCTTCCCCCTCCCCCTCTCTCTATCTACATTCTTTGCGAAACCCATAATCAAACTCTCATTTTCTGAGTCAAACCAGCATTTAGAATAGATATTTTTTAACAGTCACATTAAAATGATAAATTAAAACTTGAGCACAATAAAATGGTCTAAATTTTAACTTTTCTCTTTGTTAACTGACTTCAATTTTATAAAGATGAAATTAAAACCAAAATCACACAACAAATATATTACATTTGAATGGTACAACCAAATAAATATATTACACAGCAAATAAAATGTTAAATAATTTTTTTTGAGTGTGAGTTTAATTTTTTTGTTGCAGGAAGACCAACTAAATAAATCACCCTTAATTTTTTTTTTAAATAGCTCCAAACAAATAGTTCCTTGCCGTAATAACCTATCTCTATATCTCTCTCTCTCTCTCTCTCTCTCTCTCTCTTTCTCTCTCTCCCCCTACATTCTTTGAGAAACCCATAATCAAACTCACATTTTCTGAGTCAACCTAGCATTTAGAATAGATGTTTTTTAACAATCATATTAAAATGATAAATTAAAACTCGAGCACAATAATTGTCCGAATTTGAACTTTTCTCTTTCTTAACTGACTTCAATTTTATAGGGATGAAATTAAAACCAAAATTAAAACCCATTATAATCATAAATATTTTGAAGTTCACCATTTATGACTTGGAAACTCCAAACATAAATTTATGCCAAAAAAAAAAAATCACCACATAAGAAAGCTATTTTATAAGCAATAAAGTCATAAACACATATGCATTGACTAGAATTTTTGAAATGCAACATATTCAATTATACTCCCTTAAAAAGGTAGAAAAAAAAAGGAACATAAACTCTCTTGCCATATTACACATAAATGTTAAAATGCCAAGTCTTTTTAGAATGGTACAATTTTTTTTTTTTTTTTACATTTGAATGGTGTTATTTTTTTTTATAACAAAATATTAAATACTTGTGTTAAGTTAAATACTTGTAAGTTTAATACATTTTTTTTTCATGAACACAACTAAAGTAATACACACATATATACATTGACCAAAATTTTTTGAAATACAACATAGAATACTATACTCCCTTAAAACGGTGCAAAAAAAAAAAAAAAAAAAAAAAAAAAACATAAACTCTCTTGCCATATTACACATAAATATTAAAATGCCAAGTCTTTCAAATTTTTCTTTTAATTAGGAACTCTAGATATTAAAAAAAATATATATATGCAAAAAACAGTCTCTTTCTTTTTATAATCACACAACAAATATACTACATTTGAATGGTACAAATTTCTGCTTAATAGTTCAAATAATTGACAATAATTCTTTGATGGAAAAATAATTTCTGCTTAATGTTTTTTTTTAATTAAAAAAATTGGCAATAATTCTGATTAAAATTGACAGAAATTTGGTGATGAGAGACATTTCCTCAATGTTTGATAGGTCTGAGAGAAATTTGGTTCACAATAATTCTGCTCAATGTTTAATCAAAATTGACAGAAGGCACGATGTAAATAATTTTAAGATTAAAATGCAGTTATATAAAATATATTTATTTTATTTTTTTCTTAAAGAACTTGTAACATATAAGAAATAAACAGAAATTGGATAAAATAACAACTCTCCCTAACAAAACTCAAATAAAATAACAACTCTCCCTAATGTTAATGCAAATTAAGAAATAAACATATAAAATTTATAATGTTCGCCAATATTGCAAATCAAAATATAAGAGCAAGTAAAAAAAAATTGTAAACACTGACAGAAACTAAAGTTATTGTATACTAAATCTATATACTAAAGCACATCAGTATAATGTAGGCATTCAACTCATCTTGGTAATGAAAAAAAGAAAAGAAGCAGAAATATGTGATATTCTACCAAATTGCTATCAAAATGCTAGCACATATTATGTCTATGATACCAAGAACCCTTTTATTTACTCTCCATTTGATACTGTCAAGTGTATTAAGGGCCTGAAATGCAGAAAAATTTGTAGAGTAATTCCAATTTCAAGTGTAAACATAACAAATTGATTAGACCAACTCCCCGAAGCTATTTGAAATGAAAATCATCCAAAAGCACACAACACCTTAGAAAATGTAAATAAATTAAAACCCATTTAAAAAATAAAACCCATCAAGTATTAATTCAAATTCAAAACCTTTTAAAAAATTAAATCCATTTAAGAAACATAATGTTAAGATTAAATTGGATAAATTACATTTTAATCTAGATTATAAATTACATTAAACTGGATAAATCTATTATTGCAGATTAATCTATCTATTATTGTAAAACATTTACAAATGATAATATTAATTTTTTTTTAAATAAATCGTAAACTAAAAGCAAATTGAATAATTTAATTCCCAATGGAAGCCAAACAACATATTAAAGAAGTAGGATACCTTTAAAGGTTTAGCCAATTTTCTATGAACAACAGCTGATTAAAAAAAAAAAATCAAATAGATCTTTGTGTAAGATCTATGTGTAAAATCAAATAGAGAGAGGAGCACTAAAGATCTTTGCAATTTTCTTATTTGTATAATCAATTTTACTCCCCAAAATTACTATATGTGAGAGAAAGATTTCAGTCAACACTACGTGCACTGAACATAACCTTAAATATAGCACACAACAGATTTTTGTCCTTTGCTGATCAAGAAGGCTTATTCTTTCCAATTTTGGCTACTTGTATTTCAAGCATCTCCTTAAATATAGCTAGCTATGAGACCTAGGATGGTTTTGAGTGGATGTTTTTTTTCCCCCTCCATTTTAGCATTGGATACTATCATGAGCTAAATTTATATTAAAGAACTGGTAGTTTTAGGTCCAAAATATAAAAATACCATATGGAGGTGGAGTGTGATCATAGAAAGGGAAAACATTATGGAGTAAACAAACAAATCAAATTAAGTAAACAAACAAATCAAATTTTTTAAAACTGAATTTATGCACAATTTGTATACAGAATCTTTTTATATAATACACCTAATATTTTCTTAGTTGATGATTCAAATTATTATTATTATTATTATTATTATTATTATTATTATTATTATTATTGTTAGTGAATAAAGATCAAATACACCCATATTGTAATAAAGATCAAATCACATGGTGCATTGTAGCTAAGGGGCTGGGTGACTCATCATGTTTATTACCTACATGATTCTCTCGGTAAATTAACAAATCTTGGGAAATTAACAAAAAATAACACACATTAATGATTATTCTTTCTCTCTCTCAATTTACTTAACAATGGTGAGACCCTCATACACTATACTTTTATATCTATACTTCTATCCTAGCGTATGCCCGTGCCTGAAGGCACGGTGTAAATAATGTTAGGATTATAATATAATTGTAATTGCAACACTATTTAAATTTAAGATTAAAATGCAATTATAAAAATATATTTAATAGACTACACTCTACAATTTCAAAAAATATATTTAATAGACTACACTCTACTAATTGACAATAAAAGTTTTCATTCTTGCATGTGCTTTCATGTTTATACAAATGCTGTACACAGAGGTAGAGACTTTGCTTATTTATTTCAATGTCTAGGTGGGAAGGTGATGTTTGCATGTTCTGGGACTATAATAGAATGCGAGGATGTAATGGAACATTCATCAATACCATTTTAACTTCTGCAACTCTCCTAAGATCACCTATTGATACAAATGCTATACCAGATGACATTAAGGTGGTTGTTGTTGTTGTTGTTTTTTTTTTTTTTTTTTAAATTATAAAATACTTGGCATAGTACAACACTATTCAATGTTTTTTATTATTATTTTTTTGGGTGGGTATGACTTACTATTATTGCAGGTTGAGGTTGGTGTTTATGTGATGAATGATAACCATTTAACGGTCATGTGATTGCTTACGATTTTCACTTCAACATTGTTACCATTAGTATTGAAACAGATGTAGCATTGCCAACTGCAATCATTAGACCCTTGTATGATTCAATCTCAATAGATTCAATCTCAATCATCATCAATCTTACAAATCAAGCTACTGCGAAATGTGGAAAATTTGGAAAACGAAGTATTAGAAGTTTATATGTTCGCAATTAGAATTTTACCTGAAAACTAACCGTAATGCTTTGCAGAAACTCTGTTTTCTGGTATCTCCGCAAGCCTTTCAAGAAAAAAATGGTTGACTTGGTGATTTTCAGATAATCAGAAAATCTAAAAGCAAGAACCGAAGCAAGAATTAATCAGAACTATCAACTGAAATATGCTATTATTCTTGTTTTGAACAATGAATTTGACTCCCATTATTAAGTTGTAACACAGGCCAAAACTTGAGGTGCAGCAATATATAAGATATTGTTATATTAATTGACTGTAATTTTATTAAATTATGGATTCTTTATTTTCTGGTGGAAGCTGACTGTGAGATGTTGTAATATCTAGATTTAGGGCTGGAAGGCATTATCAAAAGTGAGAAAACAATTTGTTTGTTCTTTGATTAGCAATTGCAGCACACAGAGTCATGCTGGTTATTTAACAGCATAGTTGCTTCATTAAAATACTCACCTACATGCACACATGTACTGAGTTTTACCGCTGATGGTTTCTTCAACCTTCAGAATAAGATGTCCTTATGAAAAGAAATAGAGGGCAAGGTCCACACCACGTCAATTGTACCAATAACAGACAGACTAAGAAATATATGAGCTCTCTTGTTATTTGTCCAAAACCCTATTTAACATAGTATCCTGTGTAATTTGGGTTGGCTAAACAAATCTTTATGAATTGCAACTTTACAACCAAACCCACAAAAAAAAATGGTCGACTTGGTGATTTTCAGATAATCAGAAAATCTGAAAGCAAGAACCGAAGCAAGAATTAATCAGAACTATCAACTGAATTTTTCTTAGAAACCTTATTGGCAGGTGATTTCAAAAATCCCAAACATTTTGAAGGATGAGTAATGATTACAGATACAAAATTAAAGAAAAATCCAGCAAGAATTCAACTGATTACAGATAAAAAATATCCAGATTCAAAACTCAGTTAAAAATATCTATTGTATGAACACTTTTGTCACAATTTTTGTCATTTCTAAACTGTCCTTCTATAATTGTAATTGTCAAATTCAAACAAAACTATGAATTCTTTTAATATTTTATATATATGGGAAAACATCTAACCTAATACTGCACATTGAAGGCAAACTTAATACCAGTGGTGATAGACTCAGATAGCACACAATCAATCAGTAAAGAAACACAGATGGGTCATCAAAATCACCATTACACTTACAAAGTGGACAACACTTTCTTGACAAAACATAAATATAATACCATAGATAGATAGATATAATACCAGTGGTCAACACTTTCCTGTTTTTTTTTCATGGCATGCTAAACAAAGTGATGATCAACACTTTCATCTATGGAAAAGAATAAGCAAAGTGATGATCTAACATAAATATGACAGAACATAAATTCTATCTATGGAAAGTGATGATCAACACTTTCCAGAGCAAAGTGATGATCTAACATAAATATGACAGAACATAAATATGACAGAGCAAAGTGATGATCAACACTTTCCAGATTTTCAAATTATATATAAAATTGACAGAACATAAATATAATCTATTAATTACACACAATAATTACACACAAAATTGTTATATATAAAATTCTGAAACACAGATTTTCAAAAATAAACTCTGCATTTTAGTAAATAAACTCTGCATTTCCACACAAATAAACTCTGCATTTTAGTAAATAAACTCTGCAAATTGTTATTAAATAAACTCTGCCTTTTAGTAATGACTACAGGAAGTCAAATTTGATTTAAGAACAACACTTCGATGACTTCAGAATTTGACTACAGGAAGTCAAATTGTTTCAACAACACCTTCTTAGCACTTTCTTTTAAAAAATAGGAAACAGTGAGAGTGAACTAACCCAGCAGCCAATAAGCAAAGTGATGATCTAACCCAGTTGGCAAAGTGATGTCGAGCCGGAGTGATGAACTAACCTAGCAGCCGATAAACTAACCCAGTGCCAAAGTGATGAACTAACCCAGCAGCCGAAGTGATGTCGAGCCGGAGTGAACAACGGTGAGAGTGGAACGGTGTAAGCTCTGATGAAGGCTCTGTGTAAGCTTTGATGAAGACTCTAATGAAGGCTGTGATGAAGGCAAAAGCTGAGATTTTCAAAAAAAATCAAGAAGAAGAACGGAGAGGAATAGAGAGATAGAGAGGGTAAGCAGAGAAATAGAGAGGGAAGGTGGGTAGACAGAGGGTAGATGGGGAGGCAAATCATTTGTGATGGGAAGACAGAGGTCAGATACAGAGGTTAGATACTGAGAGAGGAGTGGAGAAACAGCCATGTTGGGCGGGAAACAGAAAACAGAAATGTGTAGATACATGGATATATATAACCTCAGCCATTGGATAGATATTAGAATTGATCTCAGCCATTGGATCAAAATGTATCTCACATACATTTTGATACATTTTTCAAAAACCTTTGTGCCTTATTATATAGATTATAGACACAGGTAATAAATTAAAAAAAAAATAAAAAGATATATATATATATATATATATATATATATATATATATATAATCACACTTAATTAATTAAAAAAGTAACATAAAAAATAAATATTATTACACTCAATTAAATTAAGTGTGATTAAAATATCAATCTAATTTTTTTTATCACACTTTCAATAAAAGTGAGATATTTTCATTTTTCAAAGTGTAATCTTTAATTATTTTTGTAGTAGTGAAAGAAAATACATAAGGGTAGTTTTCTTGGGAGGTGGGGACGCTGCTGCGCAGCCCGCGTAACCGCCTCTGTTGTGCGGTGATTTGGGCCCATTTCAGGGCCCATTTTGATAATCCATACAGTTTACATTTTAGAATACGTCAAGTAGAACATGCCTGCAAAAAATCAATTCAATCGCATATCGTTTACCTATTCATCCACTCACATTTGTATTCATTTTAATCAAGTTAAAATACATTTGTATTTATTTTTGTAGATACAAATGTGAGTGGATGAATGGGTAAACGATATCCCATTAACTTGATTTTTTGCAGGCATGTTCTACTTGACATATTCTAAAATATGAATAGTTCGAATTGTCAAAATGGACACCGAAATGGGCCCAAATCGCCGCACAGCAGACGCTGCTGCGCAGCAACGTCTCCACTTCCGTTTTCTTGGGCACTATCAAGTGGGTGAACAAGTTTTTTTTTCTTCCAAATATCAAAACTTGGATAAAAGATAGTTTTAATACCTAAAGTATGCGATCTTTTTTTATCTCTGTCCCTTAAATTTCAATTTTGTCATTTTGGTCCTTAAAATTGTCAATTTGAATCAATTTGGTCATAGCTCTTATGTCTGTGTATATTGTTAACAGGAACTATAGCGATCCCGGGTTTACCCTTGTTGTACAGTGATCCGGACATGTGTCCGTGGATGTTAGTAGTTGATCATTACCTTGTGTACATCCTTTCTTACTTTGTAATTGAGTTATAGGATGTGTTGGGCAGGCTTGTTACAGGTTGGTTGAGTTTAGAAACCAAAACTAGTTGCCCAGATTTTGGCCTGTCCGCTCGAGCGGGGATTTTGGCACTCGAGCGGGGAATACACCCATCCAGTATTTCCTGTGCAGTGTTGGACGCTCGAGTGTGGGATTGACCGCTCGAGCGGGAGTGTTGTGTGTGACGCTCGAGCGGGGGAGTTGGCGCTCGAGCGGAGACCTAGTTCTGTAAAAGTTCTGGGAGTGAGTATCCGGCGCTCGAGCTGGAGTTTGGTCGCTCGAGCGGGAGTCTGTGAGTGACGCTCGAGCGGGGGTTTGGACGCTTGAGCGGGGCGACTTTTATATAAATCCGAGATCCGACTTTTGGATCACTTTTTCACTTTCTCTTCTCTCTCCTACTTTTCCAAAAACGCCATTGTTGAGCCTCTCACTCTAGATACTACCTTCTCTCTAGGTTTTGATCTAGTAGGAGTGATTTGCTCATCTTTGGCCTTTACAAAAAAGTTGTTGATCGTCGAGGGCTACATTTTAATCTGAAAATTTTGGGTTTTGGAGCACGTTGGGTTTTGTCTTCTTCTCCTTTGGGGCTCCGAATTTGAGGTAGGGATATCCTACTCCTCTCTATGGATTTTGTCTTTAAATTTTAGTATTTTGAGATGTTGGGGTTAGTTTGGTAATTTTGTGAGAGTTTGGGGCTTTTGTGTAATTTTACAAAAGTTGGGGTTTTATTTATAATAAACCTAGATGCATGTTTGGCATAGAGAAATGGAATAAATGTTGAATCATTGATAAAAATGGGACCCAAGGGTCGTAATGTTAATTATGGAAAATGACCTAATTACATTGTTTGATTAATTGGGATAATTAATTGTGAGGAATGAGGAAATGAAATGTTGAAATTGGAAATGTATGGGAAAAAGGGTGTAGTTGAATTATTTATCACTCACCGAATTGAAATGTTGATTGAATATCCATTTGTGCATTTATTTTCTGTTTAGAAATAACTGCTTTGGGCTATCGGTGGAGGATAGTCGTGATTGTTGTAGACAATGCATGATGATTAGGCTAACTAAAACTAATCGATTGAATGTGTCATAGAATATGACGGTGGATTGAATACATTAAATTTATGTAATGATTGATTGTATATAGAACCCTTGTGTTTATATGCATTGTGTGTAGAGGAGGAGATGGGGGATGTACTCCGCGGTTTAGGGGAAGATGGGGGATGTACCTCTAAACCGGATAGTGTTGGGAGAAGATAGGGGATGAACTCCGTAGACACAACTCATATGCTTGTCTAGAGAAATGAAGATAGAGCTCTTATGCTTATCTTTGAGAAGTGTAGATATAGCTCATATGCTTGTCTAGAGAAGTGAAGATAGGGCTAATATGCTTATCTTTGTGAAATGTGGATGTAGCTTATATGCTTATCTGTGAATGTGGGATATAGTTCTTATACATATCTGTTGTGATGGTGATAGAGCTAATATGCTTATCGGTTGAAAGGGGAAAATGAAAAGTAACTTGGACTCATAAGTCGTATGGCATATAATGTGATTTATGTGGATGTATCAGTGTTGGCCATCTATCAATTGTTAATCTTTTAGTCATTGTTCATGGTTGGTTTAGTATATTTCTACTGGGCTGTGGCTCACCCTATATGGGAATATCATTTTCAGGTACAGGTAGCATGCCACCTCCAAGGACATAGCTTGGGAGGCTAGAGGCGGACATACTTTTGTCGTTTTATTTTGATGTATTACATGTAATTTCAAGCCAAGGGCTCAAAGTGTAAATGAGTAGTACTCTTTTGTTGTAACCAAGTGTTAACTTGGAAAGCTGTAAGCCCGTAGGGCATTTGCTTTTGTTGTTAACATGTAATACTTTTGTAAGGATCAACTCTGATTAATAGAAGAATGTGGATATTTTGTATGTCAATGAATGTCTAAATTGATGGTTTAATGTTATTTTTTTTGAGGGCGTTACAGGAACAGTACGGCAAAAAGACAATTTTAGTCCCTAAAGTCGTTCTTATCATTTTAGTCCTTTAAATTTTAATTTTTATCATTTTGATTCTCAAAATTGTCAATTTAAGTCAATTTAGTCCTATCTCCAATCATATTATGCCATATGTCTATTTACCTTGAATATATACCCTATTATACTGTATCACCATACACAACGTTTTCCTATTTTTTTTAAAAAAATAAAATATCATTTTCCCAACCGTTTTACATAACAAAAACAGATAAATGGTTTAAATGGAAAAGAAATCAAACTAATATGGTTTAAATTGACAAAGTCAAATACTCAAACTTTATTTTGCTAGAAGGCTCAAACCTAGGATTTTTCTTTTAACTCCAATTATAAATTTTTTGTTGGTGCTACTGTTGTCATAAGTAGGACCATATTTGGATTTTATGTTTAGTTGTTCATGCCAATTGTTTGTACTTAAAAAACTGTAATTAGTGAATGAAACCACTTTTTTTTGTTAATTTTATGTGCAATAGTTTCTTATCCCAAGTTCAATATATTGAGCTTGAGCCAACCTTGAGCACACAAAATTGGGCTAGAGGTCGAACTCAGGAAGGTTTAGACAACTCTTAAGCACAAGTTGAGCAACCCCTCAACCCAGCTAAATATGCTTGAGTTGCACCACCAGTTAAAATTTTCTAAAATTTCATGCTAAAAAATTGACCATAAAAATCGATCAATTTTCATTGTAAACACAACAAGATTTCATTCCCCAATGTTTAAATTTTTTTCCCCTTAAATGTCTGTCTTGAAAGTGGACTCTTCACATCTATAACTTAATCTGGAGCTCTGAAGAATTGAAATTTTTGATTATAAAAATGCGTGCATGGGATCATATCTCAATATTTCACTAAAATTAAAATGAAAGTTAATATATAGGGCCTGAGGGTAGACCTTCTATTGGATGACTTGGAAATCTCTCTCTCTCTCTCTCTCTCTCTCTCTCTCTCTCCAGCCACATTCCTTAAGAAATAACCCACATATCCGGGTTTGTTTTTCTTACATCTGTCTAAGAATTCCAGTCTCAAACTGTTGCATTACTTGCTTAGTAATACCAACTGCCAACTTTTTTTCGTGACTTATGGCCAACCTTTGCTAGCTTTGGGACCACTAGAATTACCGCTCTATTTGTTTTGGTAAAATATATTTTGTCACTGAAAACGTTTATTACAAATACAAACAAATATTTTTCAACATTTCATTGTGACCTTAAAATTAATGTGCTAGTGATTGTAGTAGTGGTAATGTTGGTGTGGCAGCATCATCGATAATGACGGGCAGGAATTGTGGAGGTGGAGGTCATCTGATGTTGTTGGCAGGAAAGGAGCTTAGTTCAAAAAATATTTTTCACCCAAATAAACTTTTTTTTAATGATCAACAGAAAATGTTTTAGTTAATTTTCATTTTCCGTCATTCCAAAAAATCAAAGAACCAAAAATGTGTTTTTTATAAGAAAATCCAAAATTAGATGACCTCCACTTAATTTTTTTCCAAAATAATTTCTCAGAGGAGAGCCAAAAGTAGGGTTTGGTAAGCCCTGTGTTGTATATGCCTTGTTTTTGGTATTGCTTTTAAAGTTTTATTTTGGCTTTTATATTTTTGGAAATAAAAATCTTAGAAAAACACTCATCAATTTTGGGAAAATAATTTTAATTTTTTAAAAAGGTGTTTTTTAGAAGGAAAAAAATCCAAAAATAATTTTAGAAAAAAATTTCATGGGAAATACTAAATGGTGTGTACCATATATAACTTATAACTAAAGAAGAAAATGACATAATTTCATACTTTTTCAGTCATAACTAAATACAATATGCGACATAATTAAAAATTTCATAAGTCATAACCAGGCCCGACCTTGAGATTTTCGGGGCCCAAAGCCAATAATCAACTAATAAATTTCTGGGGCTCTTCATATATTTTTTTTTTCATTGAATGAAAAAAAAAATTGAAAGTCAAGGACAAAAGATTTGTGTCAAAATTACAAAAAATACTTAGCATTACATTATAATAACTAATAAGTATCGTTTGATCCCCACTCTTCTTGTATTTTTAGAAGAAAATAAATAAATCATACTTACATAATCTAATTTTTTTACAAAATCATTTTCAATGAATAAGAGTGCTAATTATTTTAAATAGGCCTTTCAATTTTTTAATGGATCAATTGATTTTAAGTTAATTTGGGCCTTCCTTTATTTTTCTTGGACTTAAAATATACTTAATATGTTAGACTAAACTATAATAAGAGAGACCCCTTTTTTGGGTCTATTTTCAATGGATAACAATGCTAATTTTTTTGAATGGCTTTTCAATTTTTTAATGGATCAATTTATTTTAAGTTAATATGGGCCTTTTTAAATTTTTTTAGACTTAAAACATACCTAATATATTACACTAAATTATAATAGGAGGGGCCCCTTTTTTTAGTCTATTTTGAGGGGGCCTAGGCCATGGCCTTGTGGCCTATGCCCTAGGGCCGACCCTGGTCATAACTAAAATAAAATCATAACTAAATAAGAAAATCACATAATTAGGCAACAACCACAAAAAAAAAGAGTATAAAAACATGATTATATTATATTATATAACGTGAGCACCCAAGTTATTGTGAACTCCATCATGCTATTTTTGCGTACCAATTTTGCCTAACAAATAGTAGATTCGTGTGTGAGTGATTTTCTGACCACACTGCCAACTCAGTATTCAGCTGAAGAGCACTGACAGAATAGATGGCACCTGGTAGACTTGCAACAGAAAGAAGAGACTCCGGCGGTGGTTCGTCCACCCGGGGGCACTCCAACGATCAAGTCAGTTATCTCTCAAAGATAAATCAATAGTGCTTAACTCACTATTCTGAATATAAATTGCGTACCTTAGACCCATCGGGGGTGCCTTTCTTTTATAGTTAACTCAATCCTTGTCCCAGCAGGAAGCCTAGCTTCAATGGACTTAGGATTACCGTTAATCTTGGACTCCTAGTAGGATTGGGATAAACTCTCTAAGAGTCTTATCTTTATCCAAACTGGAGTCTTCTTCCATGCTAGGACTCTTGTCCCCTATCCGCTTATCCGGGACTCTGATATCTTCGGAGATAACCTCTATAGCGATCCCGGGTTTACCTTTGTTGTACAGTGATCCGGACATGTGTCCGTGGATGTTGGTAGTTGTTTATTATCTAGTTTGCATCATCTTTACTTTGTATATTGAGTTATAAGATGTGTTGGGCAGGTTTGTTACAGGTTGGTTGTGTTTGGGAGCCTAGTGTTGCTGCCCAGATTTTTGGTCCTTCGCTCGAGCGAGGAGTTTGTAGCTCGAGCGAGAGTTGAGTTGTGTCTGGTGGGTCGAGCCAGGGTGGCTTCGCTCGAGCGAGTGTTGCGTCTGGTTCTGGACCTGAGAGTTGCCTTTCTTGGCTCGGGCGAGCTTCCTTCGCTCGAGCGGTCTGGGTTTTTCTTCGCTCGATCGAGAACTTCTTGGCTCGAGCGAGAGTTTTCTGTGTCTGGTCGCTCGAGCGACCAAGTCTTCGCTCGAGCGAGCGTGTTTTATATCAGCGGACAGTAGCGTTTTAAACATCACTTTTTCACTTCCTTTCTTTGATCAAACCCTTAATCCGACACCCTCTCTCTCTAAACTTACATTCTCTCTAAGATTTGATCTCCCTAGAGTGTGAATCTAGCCTAGGGCCTTTGTTAAAAAGATAGAGGGCGTTGAGAGCTTCGATTTAATCTGAAAAAGTTTGGATTTGGAGCAAGTTGATCTTCGAGTCTTCATCTCCTTTGTGGCTTAAACTTCGAGGTAGGGATATCCTACTCCTCTCTATGGGTTTTGTCTTTAAATTTTGACATTTTGAGATGTTGGGGTGGGTTTGGTAATTTTGTGAAAGTTTGGGGCTTTTGTGTAATTTTACAAAAGTTGGGGTTTAATTCATAATAAACCTAGATGCATGTTTGGCATAGAGAAATGGAATTGATGTTAAATCATTGATGAAAATGGGACCTAAGGGTTGAAATGGTAATTATGGGAATAGACCTAATTACATTGTTTAATTAATTGGGATAATTAATTGTGAGGAATGAGGAAATAAAATGTTGATTGAATATCCATTGTGCATTTATTTTCTGTTTAGAAATAACTGCTTTGGGCTATCGGTGGAGGATAGTCGTGATTGTTGTAGACAATGCATGATGATTAGGCAAACGGAAACTAATCAATGGAATGTGTCATGGAACTTGACGGTTGATAGAATACATTAATAATATGTATTGAGTGACTGTATATAGAACCCATGTGTTTGTATACGTTATGTGTAGAGGAGGAGATAGGGGATGTACTCCGCGGTTTAGGGGAAAATAGGGGATGCACCTCTAAACCGGATAGTGTTGGGAGAAGATAGGGGATGAACTCCGTAGACACAGCTCATATGCTTGTCTAGAGAAGTAAAGATAGAGCTTATATGCTTATCTGTGAATGTGGGATATTGTTATTATACATATCTGTTGAGAATGTGGATATAGCTTATATGCTTATCTGAATGTGGGATATAGTTTTTATACATATCTGTGGAAATGATGAAAGAGCTAGCTTGCTTATCTGTTGAAAAAGGGAAAATGAAAGGTAACTTAGACTCATAAGTTGTATGACATAAATGTGTAATTTATGTGAATGTATCAGTGTTGACCATCTATCAATTGCTAATATTTTAGACATTGTTCATGGTTGGTTTAGTGTATTTTTACTGGGCTGTGGCTCACCCTATATGGGAATATCATTTTTAGGTGCAGGAAGCATGCCACCTCCAAGGACATAGCTGGGAGGCTAGAGGCGGACATACTTTTGTCGCTTAACTTTTGATGTATTACATGTAATTTCAAGCCTAGGGCTTAATGTGTAAACGAGTTAGTACTCTTTTGTTGTAACCAAGTGTTAACCTGGAAAGCTGTAAGCCCGTAGGGCATTTTGTTTTGATGTTAACATGTAATACTTATGTAACGGAACTCTAATGAATAAAAGAATGTGGTTAGATTATATGTAAATGCATGTCTTATCTGATGGGTTTAATGTTGTTATTTTGAGGGCGTTACAACTTGGTATCAGAGCGTACCGGGTTCGAATACTTCGGGTACGTGGGAAGTGATTAGTATCACAATGGGTTTATCTCGCTTGATAGAGACTTAGATGTAGTATCATATGTTATGTGCTTAATTGATAACATGCTTATGTGACTATGTGGGTATGGGATTTAATTTCTGGGATGTTGATTGGATCCTTGAGTTTCTGGGAGTCTTGTTAGAAAAGCACTTGATCAATGCTGTTTCTAACCGAAACTCTAGTAACGTCTCGGGACTATCATTATCCGGAAATGAAATTCGTAAGTGCTTATGTGTTTATGTGCTTATGTGGAGTGAATTACAGTTGTCCATGTATTGGGACGTGAGTGTTTAGTTTCGGCACATTTATGAATGTGCTAATGTTCTGTGTTACCTTTATTAGGATGTCAAGACGAGGAAGAGGTGCTAGGCGTGGTAGACCTGCGAGGCAGGAAGCACCGTTACCGGGTGAGATTCCGGCAGTACAGGAGGGGGTTGGTCAGGCCAATGTGGTCGAGCCAGTGGGTCAGTAGGCTATGGGTGCCTTGGCCAGAGAGATAGCAGGAGCTTTGGGTATTCTTAGAGCTGGGAATCAGGCCGCTGAGGCAGGGCCTTCTTTCTTGAAAAGGGAGTTCTTCCGATCTAATCCGGATGAGTTTGTCGGGGATCCGAAGGAGCCACTGAAGGTTGATGAGTGGCTAGAGCAAATGAGTAAGACGTTCGAGATGCTTGGCATCGAGGACGGAGCACTGAAAGTGACCTTGGCATCTTTCCAACTGAAGGGATATGCGGGTCAATGGTGGAAGTACGAGAAGGCTCGTGTTGGTGGTACTTGGGAGGCGTTTATAAATGCTTTTCAGGAGAGGTTTTTGTCTGCAGCAGCTAGGGAGAAGCTGAGGGATCAGTTTAGCCGGCTTAATCAGCAGGGCTTGTCAGTGGCCGAGTTTGAGGCTACTTTTACCAGTTTGTCCAGGTTTGCACCGGAACTGGTGGCGTCTGAGGAACGCCGTTGCTATGAGTTTGAGCGGAAGTTGAGGCGGGGCCTCAAGTTGAGAGTTGGTGGGTCTTACATCCGAGAGTATAGACACCTAGTGGACGCTGCAGCTCATATGGAGCTCATGATGCAGGAGGAGGATGAGGGGCAGAGAGGCTCCAGGAGGAGCCAGGATGGTCAGGGTGATGGCAAGAGGCAGAGGGGTTTTAACCCTCAGCAGTCGCAGGGTGGTGTTGCTAGATCGACCTTCCCAGTCCCGAGTGCAGGCTCTGGGAGAGGTGGTCAGGGGGATTTCACCTGTTACAAGTGTGGCCAGCTGGGTCACAAGGTTTCTGTTTGCCCACAGAAGGGTGGGGGTCAGAGAGCTGCTTCTTCTACAGCTAGATCACAAAGTCAGAGTTTGGGCAGGGGGCAGCCCTTGTCTTGTTATCAGTGTGGACAGCCTGGGCACCTGAAGAGGTTTTGCCCGCAGTTGAGTGCCACTTCGGGAGCGTCTGGTTCTAGGCAGACGCAGGGTTTTCAGCCAGCTCAATCTGTGCAGGCCTCGAGGGCCAATCCGGGAGCTTCGTCATCCCAGTCTGTGCAGCAGTCTTTTGCTCCGAGAGGTGAGCAGGTAGACCAGGGGCCTACGGGGCGCGTGTATGCTGTTACCGCGTAGGATTTAGTACCGGCTCCATCAGTAGTGAGAGGTACTTTTCTGTTTTGCAACTCGGTTGCTAGTGTGTTGATAGACACGGGTGCATCTCATTCTTTTGTATCTGCTGCATTTGCATCGGTTTTGGAATTGGAGTTAGCACAGTTAGCATCTCCTATTTGTGTGGTATCGCCTTTGGGTGGTGAGTTGATCCTGAAACAGGGTGTTAGAGGATGTGATATAGAGGTCGCCGATTATAGGCTTCCTTTTCCGTTTGTTGTCATGCCCATGAAGGGTTTTGATGTTATTTTGGGTATGGACTGGTTATCGTCATACCGGGCTGTTATCGATTGCTACCGCCAGAGGGTCACGTTATGTACCTTGAGCGGGGAGTGGTTCCATTTCTTGGGAGACCGGGTTGGTAGTGTTTTGCCACCGGGGTATGATTCGGGGCGAAGTGAACTTAGTAGTCTACTTGCTAGCTTTGAGAGTGGTGAGAGTGGTGAGACCCAGCATGTATTGCCGAGGGTGGTTTGTGAGTATTCGGATGTCTTTCCCGAAGATCTTGTTAGTTTGCCACCTCACCGAGAGATAGAGTTCTCTATTGATTTAGTGCCCGGCACGGCGCCGATTTCTATGGCACCTTACCGTTTTGCTCCAGCAGAGTTGGTTGAGTTGAAAGTTCAGCTCCAGGAATTGCTAGATAAGGGCTTTGTTCGCCCTAGTGTTTCGCCGTGGGGAGCACCGGCCCTCTTTGTTAAAAAGAAAGATGGTGCCTCGAGATTGTGTATTGACTACCGGAAGTTGAATCGGACTATGGTTAAGAATAAGTATCCTATGCCCCGTATAGATGATTTGTTTGACCAGTTGAAGGGTTCCCGTTGTTTCTCTAAGATAGACTTGAGATCGGGTTACCACCAGTTGAGGGTCAGAGAAGAGGATATTCCGAAGACGGCATTCCGTACGCGGTATGGCCATTACGAGTTTCTGGTGATGCCATTTGGGCTTACCAATGCACCGGCAGTCTTTATGGACTTGATGAACCGGGTTTTCCGGGAGTTCTTAGACCGATTTGTGGTCGTCTTTGTGGACGACATTCTTATCTATTCGCCTTCAGAGGAGGAGCACGAGGAACACTTGAGAGTGGTGCTTGAGTTGCTTAGAGCCCATAGGCTGTATGCCAAGTTTGGGAACTGTGAGTTCTGGCTGAGGGAAGTTAAATTCTTAGGCCACGTGGTATCCGGGGAAGGGGTGTCTGTTGATACATCCAAGGTTGAGGCAGTGCAAGATTGGGCACAGTCTAAGAGTGTGTTTGAGATCCGCAGTTTTCTGGGATTAGCTGGGTATTACCGTCGGTTTGTGAAAGATTTCTCCAGGTTAGCGTCACCGTTGACTAGGCTGACTCGGAAGGGAGTCAAGTTTGTGTGGAGTGAGACTTGTGAAAAGTCATTCCAAGAGCTGAAAGTTAGATTGACCACCGCTCCGGTGTTGATTATTCCGGAGAGAGGGTTGGGTTATGCGGTTTATTGTGATGCCTCACGAGAGGGTTTGGGCTGTGTGTTGATGCAAGAGGGGAAAGTGGTAGCTTATGGCTCACGTCAGTTGAAAATACACGAGAAGAATTACCCCACACACGACCTAGAGTTAGCAGCAGTGATTTTTGCCTTGAAAATCTGGAGGCACTACCTTTATGGTGAGAGGTTCGAGGTATTCTCGGATCATAAGAGTTTGAAGTATCTATTTACACAGAGAGACTTGAATTTGAGGCAGAGGAGATGGATGGAGTTCATCGAGGATTATGATTTTGAGTTGCACTATCATCCGGGAAAGGCCAATGTTGTGGCCGATGCCCTTAGTAGGAAGACCATTAGTGATGTTGCTAGTATAGCCATCCGGGAATGGGAGATGTTGGGAGCACTTGGCGAGTTTGATTTGCTACTGGGCGAATCTGTTGAGGCTGCGGCCTTGTTTTCTGTTGTTGCGCAGCCTACACTTGTGATTAGAGTGTTAGAGGCATAGAGAGGTGACCTTGAGGTAGAATCCCTCCGAGAGAAGATCTCCAGTGGGAAAGTTGAGAAGGGCTTGACGGTGTATCCCGACCTGAGTGTGAGATACCGAGACCGTTTCTTTGTACCGGAGTCTTGCCAAGAGGAAGTACTCCGAGAGTTTCATCATTCGCGCCTTGCGGTGCATCCGGAAGGTACTAAGATGTATCAGGATTTGGGTCGCCAGTTTTGGTGGCGGGGTATGAAGAGAGATGTGGCTGTTTTCGTATCGAAGTGTCTTACTTGCCAGCAAGTGAAGGCCGAGCATCAGAGGCCAGCGGGTTTGTTGCAACCCTTGCCTATTGCCGAGTGGAAGTGGGAGCATGTCACTATGGACTTCGTTGTAGGTCTTCCGAGGACTCAACGGGGTAGTGATGCTATTTGGGTGGTTGTAGACCGGTTGACTAAGTCGGCGCACTTTATTCCTATGCGCGTGAGAGATTCGGTAGATCATCTTGCCGATTTGTATATTCGGGACGTAGTGAGATTGCACGGGGTCCCAGTGACGATCGTCTCAGATAGAGATCCTCGTTTTACTGCTAGGTTGTGGCAGAGTTTGCAGAGTGCCTTGGGCACTAAGTTGACCTTTAGTATGGCTTATCACCCTCAGACTGACGGGCAGTCCGAGCGTACTATTCAGATCCTTGAGGATATGCTTCGGGGTTGTGTCCTTGACTTCAGTGGGACGTGGGAGAGGCACTTGCCCTTGGTAGAGTTTGCCTACAACAACAGTTTTCAGTCTAGCATCGGTATGGCACCGTTTGAGGTCTTGTATGGCCGACCGTGTAGGTCTCCAGTTTGTTGGGCCGAGGTGGGTGATGCACCTTTGTTGGGTCCGGAGTTGGTTAGGGAGACAACGGAGAAAGTTGAGCTTATCCGTAGGAGGCTTGTTACAGCCCAGAGTCGACAAAAGAGTTATGCCGACCGTAGGAGGAGGCCTTTGGCGTTTGAGGTAGGTGATCATGTCTTTCTGAAGATATCACCTAGGCGAGGCTTGATGAGATTTGGGAAGAGTGGGAAGTTATCCCCTCGGTTTATTGGTCCTTTTGAGATCCTTGAGAGGATTGGTGAGGTTGCTTATCGATTAGCCTTACCACCGCAGTTGTCCGGAGTGCATGACGTGTTTCATGTAAGTATGCTTCGGAAGTATGAGCCAGATCCATCACATGTGTTGGATTGGACTGATTTAGAGGTAGATGAGGATGCCTCGTATGAGGAGAGACCAGTTCGGGTCTTGGATAGGCGGGATCAGGTCCTGCGTGGCAAGACCATTCCTTTGGTGAAAGTCTTGTGGAAACTTCACGGAGTGGAGGAAGCCACTTGGGAACGTGAGTTGGAAGTCCGAGAGAAATATCCGGACTTGTTTGTTGATATGTAATCTTGTATTTAAATTTTACATTTTGTTGAACTTAAGAGCTTTTATATATGTCTTAAGTTGTGAAACATTGAAAATGTTTTGGTTATTGGAAGTATGTTTTGGAACTTGCCTCATATGGAAGTTGAATGTGACATTATATATGTTGATTATATTGTTGAAATTGGAAAAATAGTGCATAATGTTGATACATGTTGAAAATACATATGTTGTTTACATATTGTGATATGTCTCTTGTTAAAGGGATGGGATGACCGGTAATGGGTCGAATTGTTGAATGTTCAAGTGTAACATTGTTTAAAATGGAGGAAAACTTGTTTTGAAAACTTGTGCTTAATTTCGGGGGCGAAATTCTTTAAGGGGGGGAGGTTATAGCGATCCCGGGTTTACCCTTGTTGTACAGTGATCCGGACATGTGTCCGTGGATGTTGGTAGTTGTTTATTATCTAGTTTGCATCCTCTTTACTTTGTATATTGAGTTATAAGATGTGTTGGGCAGGTTTGTTACAGGTTGGTTGTGTTTGGGAGCCTAGTGTTGCTGCCCAGATTTTTGGTCCTTCGCTCGAGCGAGGAGTTTGTAGCTCGAGCGAGAGTTGAGTTGTGTCTGGTGGGTCGAGCCAGGGTGGCTTCGCTCGAGCGAGTGTTGCGTCTGGTTCTGGACCTGAGAGTTGCCTTTCTTGGCTCGAGCGAGCTTCCTTCGCTCGAGCGGTCTGGGTTTTTCTTCGCTCGATCGAGAACTTCTTGGCTCGAGCGAGAGTTTTCTGTGTCTGGTCGCTCGAGCGACCAAGTCTTCGCTCGAGCGAGCGTGTTTTATATCAGCGGACAGTAGCGTTTTAAACATCACTTTTTCACTTCCTTTCTTTGATCAAACCCTTAATCCGACACCCTCTCTCTCTAAACTTACATTCTCTCTAAGATTTGATCTCCCTAGAGTGTGAATCTAGCCTTGGGCCTTTGTTAAAAAGATAGAGGGCGTTGAGAGCTTCGATTTAATCTGAAAAAGTTTGGATTTGGAGCAAGTTGATCTTCGAGTCTTCATCTCCTTTGTGGCTTAAACTTCGAGGTAGGGATATCCTACTCCTCTCTATGGGTTTTGTCTTTAAATTTTGGCATTTTTAGATGTTGGGGTGGGTTTGGTAATTTTGTGAAAGTTTGGGGCTTTTGTGCAATTTTACAAAAGTTGGGGTTTAATTCATAATAAACCTAGATGCATGTTTGGCATAGAGAAATGGAATTGATGTTAAATCATTGATGAAAATGGGACCTAAGGGTTGAAATGGTAATTATGGGAATAGACCTAATTACATTGTTTAATTAATTGGGATAATTAATTGTGAGGAATGAGGAAATAAAATGTTGATTGAATATCCATTGTGCATTTATTTTCTGTTTAGAAATAACTGCTTTGGGCTATCGGTGGAGGATAGTCGTGATTGTTGTAGACAATGCATGATGATTAGGCAAACGGAAACTAATCAATGGAATGTGTCATGGAACTTGACGGTTGATAGAATACATTAATAATATGTATTGAGTGACTGTATATAGAACCCATGTGTTTGTATACGTTATGTGTAGAGGAGGAGATAGGGGATTTGCTCCGCGGTTTAGGGGAAGATAGGGGATGTACCTCTAAACCGGATAGTGTTGGGAGAAAATAGGGGATGAACTCCATAGACACAGCTCATATGCTTGTCTAGAGAAGTAAAGATAGAGCTTATATGCTTATCTGTGAATGTGGGATATTGTTATTATACATATCTGTTGAGAATGTGGATATAGCTTATATGCTTATCTGAATGTGGGATATAGTTTTTATACATATCTGTGGAAATGATGAAAGAGCTAGCTTGCTTATCTGTTGAAAAAGGGAAAATGAAAGGTAACTTAGACTCATAAGTTGTATGACATAAATGTGTAATTTATGTGAATGTATCAGTGTTGACCATCTATCAATTGCTAATATTTTAGTCATTGTTCATGGTTGGTTTAGTGTATTTCTACTGGGCTGTGGCTCACCCTATATGGGAATATCATTTTCAGGTGCAGGAAGCATGCCACCTCCAAGGACATAGCTGGGAGGCTAGAGGCGGACATACTTTTGTCGCTTAACTTTTGATGTATTACATGTAACTTCAAGCCTAGGGCTTAATGTCTAAACGAGTTAGTACTCTTTTGTTGTAACCGAGTGTTAACTTGGAAAGCTGTAAGCCCGTAGGGCATTTTGTTTTGATGTTAACATGTAATACTTATGTAACGGAACTCTAATGAATAAAAGAATGTGGTTAGATTATATGTAAATGCATGTCTTATCTGATGGGAAAAAAGAAGAAGAGCCTATCTCCTTCCTCTGCCACAATTCCTTCAGTTGTTACCTCATCTCGACCAGATCAAGGATCAACTTCTGACCCAGCAGAATAGCCGTCTACTTCGGCTCCATACCTGATCCCACCATCTCAACAAAAACGTTATCGACGACTTGTTCTTGCTACTGAGATGGGCCGCCCAAAACTAGTTGCAAAAGACCTCTTAGCCAGCATCCCTTCTGACGTTGATGCTCAACCAACACAAACCCAACTTCCACCAAAGCGAAAACGAATAAAAAAGGCTTAGCCAAAGGCAAAGGTGACTCAGATCGATTCTGAGGATACCTTGCCAATTTCCAAACTGGCTCCGAGTGAGAAAACTGCCTCTGTCCCCGCGAAGAGGTCCGCTGAAACATATCCATATGAATCCACCAAATCCAAAAGGCCGAGGTCATCTTCTGCAATGACCTCAGGGTCTAAAAAGCCTGATGCCCCCTGGGCCCCCGAAATCACTTTGGAAGATAAGCCTGTTATGGCTAGCGATAGCGCCGATGACATCAATATCGGCGTCGCCCTTAGTACTGCTCTGCTTCTTCCCGGTGATCTCGACCGGAACGCCGAGTTGAGCGAATATGGGAACTACGCCCTGATGCTTCAGCGCTCTGTTCAGGTAAGTGTTTTTTCTTGGTACTATTTTCTTTCTTTCTCTTCATTTCATACTTAGAATATTTTCTAATAACTTCTGTTCACTTTCAGGCCATCCAGCATGCCCACTCTTTCTCAATACAATCTTTTGAGAACCGTGAGAAGCTAGCCGAAAAGAAGAGAGAGGTCTCCAGCCTTCAGAAAACTAATAAAAACTTGCAATAAAAAATGAAGACCCTGGAGGATCAGGCCGAGGTCGCTATTAAAGCCAAAGACGAACCCGAAGATAAGGTTGGTGCTGTTAAGGCGATAAACAAAGTCCTTCAAGCTCAGTTGAAGGAGGCCGAGGATAAAGTAGCCCAGGCCCAGAAAGAGCTTCAAGATGCCTTGGCCACCAAAGAGGCTGAAATCAAGGATGCCAATGAGAAGGCGTATGCTCAGGGCATGGCCGATGTTACGGAGGCCTACGAAAAGCAAGTCAAGCAAGCATGCAACAAGGGTTTCACCCTTGGTTGGATGACCTTGTTGAAGAAACTTGATGTCCCCGAGGACTCCTCCTTTAGGAACACCGATGCCATTCCCTCAAACTCCACCTCCCAATCAATCTGACGACGAGTCTGATTCTGAGGATGAGGCCGAGGAGGAAGTTTTGGTGAGGAAATCAAAAGAGACTACTGGGACCAACTCCCCTTCTTTGAATGAGCAAGTCATGGACTTGACTCAAGATGAGGAAGGTGAGGAGGTTCCTAAAGATGCTGTAGCTGAGAAGGCATCGGCCGACGTTCCCCTTGCTGACAAGAGCCTAGATGAAACCCTTGCAGAAATTGATGTCGAGCTCGCGGCGGATAAGGCTGCTGAGATGTCTTCCCAACAATCGTCTGAACTTCAAACTCAACCAACTGCTACTGTTAAGAAGTCTTAGCCTTATGTTTTTTCCTTCCTTTCTTGTACTTTGTTTTTCTTTTTTGGAGTATTGTAAACTTCTTCACATTGCCGATGTGTTTTTAATACAACAACTCTTTTGCTTTTAAATGCTTGCATGCTTGCCTTGTATGCCTTCATACTTAGAATATTTTTGCATAGCTTTAATATATACTTCAATCCTCGTGCAATCTTCTCGAGGTGACACACCTCGGTTATACAAACTGATGTTTTACCTTGGCAAGTACCCAAGTACTTTTCTTGGCATAACCTTGGTTTCACCTTGTAAATTGTTTCATAAAATTTCAACAAGTGTTTAACCTCAGTCTTCAACTTGTAAACATCATTTTGGTTTAACTTGTAAACTTTTCTCAAGTTTCAACAAGTAAACATCATATCGGTTTAACTTCAACTTGTAAACTTTTCTCAAGTTTCAACAAGTGTTAAATATCATATCGGTTTAACTTGTAAACTTTTCTCAAGTTTCAACAAGTAAACATCATATCGGTTTAACTTCAACTTGTAAACTTTTCTCAAGTTTCAACAAGTGTTAAACATCATCTCGGTTTAACTTGTAAACTTTTCTTAAGTTTCAACAAGTAAACATCATCTCGGTTTAACTTGTAAACTTTTCTCAAGTTTCAACAAGTAAACATCATATCGGTTTAACTTCAACTTGTAAACTTTTCTCAAGTTTCAATAAGTGTTAAATATCATCTCGGTTTAACTTGTAAACTTTTCTCAAGTTTCAACAAGTAAACATCATATCGATTTAACTTGTAAACTTTTCTCAAGTTTCAACAAGTAAACATCATCTCGGTTTAACTTGTAAACTTTTCTCAAGTTTCAACAAGTAAACATCATATCGGTTTATCTTGTAAACTTTTCTCAAGTTTCAACAAGTAAACATCATTCTTCTTCTCTCTGCCCCCTAATGTGAACCTATGTTCCACCTGGGTTCTCATTATACATGGATTCCAAAAACAACGTTATGTATGTTTATCAGTCACAAGTGTATAGACATATTGACAAGTGAAAACTTTATTTATGCACTTCGGCGAATGACAAAAGAACAAAAAATTCTAATGATAGAAAAATTTCAAATTGCAAGTGTTCCAAGGCCTTGGCAACTCTTTGCCCTCGTTATCTTCAAGCCGATAAGCCCCATTACCCAGCACGGAGGTGATTCTGTAGGGTCCTTCCCAGTTTTGGCCAAGCTTGCCCTCTCTGGGATCCTTCTTGTTGCCGACGACTTTTTGTAAGACGAGATCACCCAATTGAAACTCCCTTGGGTTGACCTTTTTGTTATAAGCCCTAGCAAGCTGTTGCTGGTATGCTGCGAGCTGAATCGCAGCTTTCTCCCTTTGTTCTTCTAGAAGATCCAGATCTCGGACTAAGAGTACATCATTAGTTCCGTTCTTTACTCCCTGGGATGCCGACCTCCAGCGGAATGACAGCTTCTGTGCCATAAGCCATGGCAAAGGGGGATTCCCCCGTTGATCTTCTCGGCGTAGTCCGATATGCCAAGAGTACATTGGGCCACTCATCTACCCACTTCCCTTTTGCTGCCTGCAGCCTCTTCTTTATCCCGTCCAAGATTACTTTGTTGGATGCTTCTACTTGTCCATTGCTTTGGGAAAAGTTAGGAGTTGAAAAGTAGTTCTTGATCTTGAACTTTGCATAGAAGCTCTTAATTAGCTTACTGTCAAATTGTGTTCCATTGTCAGTAATTATTGCTCTCGAAATCCCAAATCTGGTGATGATATTTTTCCAAATGAATTTCTTCACATCCACATCTCGGATTTTGGTAAGGGGTTCAGCTTCTATCCACTTAGTAAAGTAATCTGTTGCTACCAGCAAGTACTGCCTTTGTCCGGTTGCTTGGAGCAGTTGCCCAACGAGATCCATGCCCCATTGGGCAAATGGCCAAGGACTGGATACAGGGTTCAGGTCTGCTGCTGGTTGGTGTATCAGTGGTGCGAATCTTTGGCACTTTTCACATTTTTTCACATATGCTTCTGCATCCTTCTGCATGTAAGGCCACCAATACCCCTGGGTAATGGCCCTATGGGCGAGTGATCTGCCCCCAGCGTGGCTTCCACAAATTCCTTCATGAATTTCATATAAAAAATCTTTAACTTGTAAAGGATGTACGCACCTTAAAAGGGGTCCAGTGAAGGACCTTCTGTAGAGATGCCCCTCTGCTGTCAGACTGAATCTTGCCGACTTTAATCTGATCTTGTGTGCCTCTTTGTGATCATCTGGAAATTTTCCTTCTTTCAGGAATGCAACAATTGTATCCATCCAGCTTGGTCCCATGTCCACACACATTGTTTCATGCTCTGTGGTCAGTGGTTCGATGCTCGGGCCGGACAAAAAGTCAATCATTATTGTTCTTGTTTTTCCAGGTTGTACTGCACTAGCTAGGTTGGCCAATGCGTCGGTGTGACTGTTATTATCTCAGCTAATCTAAAGTAGTTGGCAGTTTTGAAACAAGGCTGCCAGCCTGATGATCTCCTTTGCGTAGGCCAACATTCTTTCATCTCGGGCTGTAAACTCGCCTGTTGTCTGGTTAACTATCAGTTGTGAGTCACAAAAGACTATTACTTCATCTGCTTGTATTGCTGCTGCCACTTTCAGTCCTGCAATGAGTGCTTCATATTTTGCTTTATTGTTTGAGGCCTTGAACCCCAAACGGATCGATTGTTCTAGTACCTGCCCCTCTGGAGATATCAATATTACTCCTGCCCCCGCTCCCTGTCGGTTTGAACTCCCATCAACGAACAATCGAAAGGAGTCGCCGATATAAATGCTGCAGGGTTTGAGTTTTTCTTCTTTCTTTTGTTTTTTTGCCTTTGGCTGGGCTTCTCCTTGCTTGTTTGGACATCGTTCATCTTGGCTCAACGGAGCCTGATGTTCGATGGATTCTGGCGTGAATTCGGCCACGAAGTCGGCCAAAACCTGGCCTTTGATTGCTGTTCTGGGCCTGTACTCCAGGTCATACTGGCCCAAGGTGACTGCCCACCTTGCTATTCTTCCTATCAGGTCTCCTTGTTGCAACAAGGACTTCAAAGGGTGCTCAGTTAGCACCACAATCTTGTGGGCTTGAAAGTAATGGTTCAGTTTCTTTGAAGCCATTACTAAAGCCAGTGCCAACTTTTCTAAGGGTAAATACCTTGTTTCTGCATCGGCCAGGGTTTTACTTACATAGTAAACAGCCCTTTGTTTCCCTTTTTCTTCACGGACTACCACTGCGCTTATCGCATGCTCTGAAATGGCTAAGTATAAAAACAGCTCCTCTCTAAGTTCTGGATTTGAAAGAACTGGAGCTGTGGTCAGATACTTCTTTAAGTCGGCCAAGGCGGCCTCGCATTCTTAGGTCCATAGGAAGTCTGTGGCTTTCTTCACTAAGTTGAAGAAAGGTCTGCACTTGTCTGAGCTTCTGCTGATGAATCTATTCAGGGCTGCGGCCTTTCCAGTTAGCATCTGCACTTGTTTTGCCGATGTTAGGCTATTCAGTTCTAGAATGGCCTTGATCTGATCTAGGCCGACCTCAATGCCCCTTCTGGTCACCAGGTATCCTAAGAACTTACCAGATCCAACTCCAAATGCACACTTCGATGCATTGAGTCGGAGCCGATATGTCTTAAGGATTTCGAACACTGCTTTGAGATCGGCCAGATGACCTTCAGGTTCTTTGGTCTTCACGACCATGTCATCGATGTAGACTTCTACCGTTCTGCCAATTAGATGTTTAAACATCTTGGTTACCAACCTTTGGTAAGTCGCTCCTACGTTTTTCAACCCAAATGGCATTACCCTGTAGCAATACAGCCCTTTTAGGGTGATAAATGCAGTCTTCTCTTCATTTGGGGGGTACATGGCTATCTGATGGTACCCCCTGTAGGCATCCAGGAAGTTCATCTTTTCATGCCCTGAAGTGGCGTCTACCAGTTGGTCAATCTTGGGTAGAGGAAAGCTGTCTTTTGGACAAGCTTTGTTGAGGCTGGTAAAGTCTACGCAGACCCTCAATTTACCATTCTTCTTCTTTACCACCACTATATTGGATAGCCATGTCGGGTAGTGAACTTCTCTAATGGCCCTGGCCTCCAGAAGTCTGTCTACTTCTTCCTCTACTGCCTCGACGAGCATCAACGTCGGTCTTTTCACTCGTTGGATTACAGGTTTGGCCGACCTGTCAACGTTCAGTTTATGGCAAGTGACCTCGAGGTCAATGCCAGACATTTCATAAGGCGTCCAAGCAAACACCTCAATATTTGCTCTTAAAAAGGTTTCCAACTCTTTTTTCTCTTCTTCGGCTAAGCCCGAGCTGAGAAGAAAGAAGCGTTCTTCATCCCCCTCTTAGACGAGGATTTTCTTCAGTGCTTCTTCACTTTTCTCGGCTGGCTCCTTGCCGATGTCTTCTAGGACTTCTACGTCCTCATCTTCAATTTCTGTCCTTTCTGGCTCTCGTATGCTGCAGGTAGATTTCATTGCTGCCATGGAGCAATTCTTCGCCTGCAGCTGATCTCCTCTGACTTCTTCTATTCCATGCTCTGTTGGGAACCGCAATAGTTGATGCAATGTTAAGGGAACTGCCCCCATCGCATGCAACCATGGCCTTCCCAAGATTATATTGTAAGGGGAGGGTGTGTCGATTATAGTGAACTCCGTCTTTATCTTCCTGGTGCTAGCCTGCACCTCCAAACTCGTTGTTCCCAGTGGCCATGTCGGTGTTCCATTGAACCTGACCATTGGGCTATTGGATTGCTCCATGTCGTTTGGGTGAAGGCCGAGCTCCTTGTAACATTGGACGTACATGATGTCACAAGAGCTGCCTTGGTCAATCAGGATGTGTTTCACTTGGCATTCCCCAACCTGGAGGGATACTACCAAGGCATTGTTATGCGGATGTTGGACCATGTCAAGGTCGGTGTTAGTAAAGGACACTACTGGTCCTTGACATTCCTCTACCCGATGTCTCTTCTCCCCAACTTGGTAAACATATTGTAAGTGCTTTACCTTCTGAGTCTCCCCCCTAAGTTCGTTCTCGTTGACCTTCAAGTGAATTACATTGACTACCCGAGGTCCTCCTGCCTGAGGTTGCTGTGCTGGGGAGGCAGAGCTGCTGGTGCCTGAGGCAATCTTGCATGTTCTTCCCTTGCCCTGGCCTTATCGACAAGGTCTCTCAGATGGCCCTACCTCACCAGGTCTTCCAAGTGTGTTGTTAGGGCTCTACAACCCTGAGTCATGTGTCCATCTTCATTATGATAGGCACAATGCCTGCCAACGTTCCTTCCCATAAATTCTCCTGGTGCCCTTGCTGGTGTTCTGAAGTAGGGTTGGTTCTGAATTTGAGCCAGGACCTTGTGAATCGGGATTCGGAACACAGTTGTCACTGCCTGTGCAACTCTCAGTTCCGTCGCTTGCTTGTTGGGTCCATTGTTACCTCGGCCTCGCTTCGGCAAGCCGTTTCCTTTCTCATGCTTTGTCTCCTTATTCCCCGACGTATCTTCCTCGGCTCTGGCATACTTCTCGATTTTGGCCATGAGCTCTTCCATGCTTTTTGGCAATGTCTTTGCCAATGACTTTCGTAGTGAATAGTCATCTTTCAGGCCATTCTTGAAAGATATGACCGCTACCTCTTGATTACATTCAGGTATTCGGTTGAACACCTCATTGTATCTTTTGGTATAGGCCCCAAGGCCTTCATCTTTGCTGATTTTTAGAGCCTTCATCTTTGCTGATTTTTAGAGCCATCAATGCGTCCACCCTCAAGGGCTGTAGTTTGTTTGTGACAAACCTGGCCACGAACATCTCGGTCAGGCCTTCCCAGGTCTTCACACTTCCCTTTGGCAGTTTGTGGAACCAATCTGATGCAATCTCCCTGAAGGACGAGGGGAACACTTTGCAGAGCAACGGCTAGTTCCCACTATACAATGCCATTGAGTTTAAATATAATCCAACGTGGAAGTTGGGGTCTGACTTTCCATTGTATATTTGGAACCTCGACATACTAAATCTCTTCGGCGCCTGAAATTTGTCCAACTCTACTGAGAATGGTGTTCTTGGTTTAACAGTAGATGTTACCTCGGCATGATCTTGCCTCATCTTGAGGTAATCCCTCAAGTCTTCTTTAGTCCGGCCAGGAGCTCAGCTGTCTCCTGACTTCAGTCTTTTCGGAGCACTGCTGTCAGCTTCGTTGCGGGCCCTTTTTGACCCTTCTCCGTTAGGTGTGTCGAAACACAGTGCCTGCCCCTGAACATGCCGATGTTCTTTTGGGTCTACCTCCTTGGTGCGGTGCGTCCTCCGCGATTCTTCTCTTCTCGACTCTCCTCGCCCGACCTCTCTGGAAGGCCGGTGAGAGTGTCTTTTGCTCCTGGTGTGTTGAGGGGCTATAGGGATTGTTTTCTGCCCTCCCTTCTGGGCATTAGCCGCTGGAATCGGCATGTCTTGCTACGGGAATGGTGGCTGCATGACATTGTTTGGCATCATGAAGTTGACGACCGATTGGAGGTCCGCCAACTTGTTTGCCATCTCTTTTACCTCTTTGTCCCTCTGTAGGCACCTATCCCTCCATACCTAGAGGTTTTCTTCATTATAGTACCTGCTTTGGTCTGTCTTCTTTGAAGTGTCGCCCTCCTAGCCGACGTCTTTCGCTCCATGATTCTGGTCACGATTTTCTGTGTTGCAGTTGTCTCATTCGATATCAAGGTCGATAGGTCTCCCATTCCCAGCAGGAGTATCGTCCCCAATCTTTTCTTGCTGTCCGTTACTGGCCATCTATCCTTCTTTTCTTCCCACAGACGGCGCCAAATTGTGTGAGTGATTTTCTGACCACACTGCCAACTCAGTATTCAGCTGGAGAGCACTGACAGAATAGATGGCACCTGGTAGACCTGTAACAGAAAGAAGAGACTTCGGCGGTGGTTCGTCCACCCGGGGGCACTCCGACGATCAAGTCAGTTATCTCTCAAAGATAAATCAACAGTGCTTAACTCACTATTCTGAATATAAATTGCGTACCTTAGACCCATCGGGGGTGCCTTTCTTTTATAGTTAACTCAATCCTTGTCCCAGCAGGAAGCCTAGCTTCAATGGACTTAGGATTACCGTTAATCTTGGACTCCCAGTAGGATTGGGATAAACTCTCTAAGAGCCTTATCTTTATCCAAACTGGAGTCTTCTTCCATGCTAGGACTCTTGTCCCCTATCTGCTTATCCCGGACTCCGATATCTTCGGAGATAACCTCGGCCATGCTAAGATCATCTCGACATCACAGTCAAGACATGTGGCACCTTGGCTGACACGTCGGTGTCACCTTGCCACGTGTTGATATTCTGAAAATATATCCCCACAATTCGGTTTCACAAACTTTGGTGGCAAACATGAAAATTAAAATTTTGCATTAACCACACATTCTACACAAGTCAAAAAACCGTTTCAGTTTACAGATTTTGAATTCAATTGGGACTCTTCATAACCTTTTCTTGCTAGAAGGAAACAATCCTATGCACATACATCATGTGTGCCACGACCTGTAGTTTTGTTTGTCAACAAGTTTAAAATAATTGTATAATGCACAACTTTGTTAACCATTGACCACAAAACCTTAAAAACAATTGAGAACAGTAAAATCAAAACAACAATAAGAAATAATGGAGTAACAAGAGAGAAGCCCATTCCAATATGCCCTACTGATTAGAAGGAAAAAAAAACAAAAGAATAGAAAAAGAAGATGAACATTGAAGCAATTCTTAAAACTTCACTTCTCTTGCCATAACCCAAGAAACCCAATCATATTACTATTCGATAGTTCAATTTTGTGGTGGAAAATCACAAGGAAACGCTTAAAATCATGCTTTTTAAACCACATAAACACATACACATATATAATCAGAATATCAAAGAACAAAAAAAAAAGAAAAAAAAAAGAAGAAAATTTACCAGGCGACAAAGAGTGGGAAGAGGGTTTTCAGAGGAGAGCGAAAAGTAGGGTTTGGTAAGCCCTATGTCATATATCCCTTGTTTTTGGTATCGCTTTTAAAAATTTATTTTTGCTTTTATATTTTTGGAAATAAAAATCTTAGAAAAACGCTTATCATTTTTTTTTAAAAAAAGTTTTTGTGGTAAAATAATTTTAAATTTTTAAAAAGGTGTTTTTTAGAAGAAAAAAATCCAAAAATAATTTGAGAAAATTTTTCATGGGAAATACTAAATGGTGTGTACCACATATCCCTTATAATTAAAGAAGAAAATTACATAATTTCATACATTTTGAGTCATAACTAAAAGAAAATTGTCATAACTAAATACAATATGGGACATAATTAAAAATTTCATGTCATAACTAAAATAATATCATAACTAAATAAGAAAATCACATAATTAGGCAACACCCACAAAAAAAAAAAAAAACTGTGTACAACAAGATTATATTCTATTATATAACGTGAGCACCCAAATTATTGTGAACTCCATCATGCTATTTTTGCGTACCAATTTTGCCCAACAAATAGCAAATCAGTTCCACAAACTTTGGTGGCAAACATGAAAATTAAAATTTTGCATTAACCACACATTCTACACAAGTTAAAAAACCGTTTCAGTTTACAGATTTTGAATTCAATTGGGACTCTTCACAACCTTTTCTTGCTAGAAGGAAACAATCCTATGCACATACATCATGTGTGCCACGACTTGTAGTTTTGTTTGTCAACAAGCTTAAAATAATTGTATAATGCACAACTTTGTTAACCAATGACCACAAAACCTTAAAAACAATTGAGAATAACAGAATCAAAACAACAATAAGAAATAATGGAGTAACAAGAGAGAAGCCCATTCCAATATGCCCTACTGATTAGAAGGAAAAAACAAAAGAACAAAAAAAGAAGATGAATATTCAAGCAGTTCTTAAAACCTCACTTCTCTTACTATAACCCACGAAACCCAATGATATTATTGTTCGATAGTTCAATTTTGTGATGGAAAATCACAAGGAAACGCTTAAAATCATGTTTTCCACATAAACACACACACACACACACACACACATATACATATATATAATTAGAAAATCAAGGAACAAAAATTTACCCAGCGGCAGAGAGTGGGAAGAGGGTTTTCAAAGGAGAGCCAAAAGTAGGCTTTGGCATATAACAACCCTCATTCTTGTCTTAGTCATGCTCATATGAATTTACATGATTTTGCCTTGTTAAGCTTGCATCTGCAGACTTTGATTTGATTTGCCTAAGTAAAGGTTCCTGCTTGGTTTTTTGCTACTATGTTTTGCCTAAGTGTTATATGCATGCTTTGTTCCTTGCTTTGTGTGTTGAGCCTAGGCTATCTATCTTTGCTATCTCACGCCTAGGTCACGCCTTTGAACCTCTTACACGTAGGCCGTTGAGCGTCAACACCTAGAACCGTCTTGGAACTACCGTGGTTGCTATCCATCTTCACCCTGGCATCTTGGCCGAGATGTGCATCATCTAGGCCGAGGTGTGCACCAACTAGGCCGAGATGTTTATCATCTAGGCATCCTAGATCTTAGATCCTTGAACCTTGCAGCCTTGTTGTGCACCTAGTGATCTTGTTCCTGGACTGGTACAACTTAGGCCGAGGTGTGGCACACCTAGGTCAAGTGTTATCCTTTCTAGCCAAGATCAGAGAAATGTTACTCACTCGAAGCCTATGTTTTGATCCGGAACCATTGCCTTGTCAGAGTGCCCATGCCACTTTACTTGTTATACATACTTTGTCATACTCTTGTCTTTTTATCCTGGCACCTTTTGAGGAGATTTGATCAGATGATGCCACATGTCTCAGTAATGATTTAAGTCAGTTAACAGCTAGGAAACCCATACCATTTGCCATACCTTTGCCTTGTAAAGAGAAAAGCTCTAGGAAGAAGAAGAAGTTCTTAGAGTGAGAACTAGATTTCCAAGCATGATCTTCATACCTTGAACCATTGGATTTGTGTTTTGAGGTTAGATTCTTGTTCTACTCTTGTTGTTCTTTATGTTCATCTGATCACATTGCATGATCTAGCATGATTCATGAGCCGTGCATTGATTTAAAGTTTTGTTTTAGAAAGAGAAAATGATGTTCTTGTGTTCTTGAAGAAAAGCTTTGTTTTGATCCAAAAGTTTGTATCAAGCTCCATGTTTTTGTACTTGTTTTCATGAAATCTTCAAGTATGGACACCCAGGTCCACGTTTTCGAACTCATATCATGAAATCTCAGATTTTGAATAAGAAGTTATGATTTTTGCATTCATGTTCTTCATGTTCTTCAAAGGGAAACCCAGATTCCCAAACTTCACTATTTCCCTAAGTGTGGTCACCGAGACCACTCTTGTCCAGACCTCACACCTAGGCCAAGCATCGTATCTCACATTGGCCTACCTTACATGAACACTTTCACTTTGGTTTATCTTGTATGCACACCTAGGTCGACCACTGCACACCTAGATCGACCAAGGTACGCCCTTGCTGATACCTTGTAACATCTCGGCAGGCAGCAACACCTAGGCCAAGGAGACCACACCTCGGCCAAAGAGGTGTGGAACCTCGACCAAGACCTCCTGAGTTCACCTAGCTGGGTCACCTAGCTAGGTTATTTCGGCTCAGCTCATCTCTGTGCATCCATTCCGAGACCTGGTTGGTACCCAACATGCTTTTCCAAGAAGAAAAACACTAATTTAACTCCCAACACATGTTTTGCTTTGTCTTGACTTAGTTTTGGAAAGAAATGCCGAGATCTATTTTACTTCTTTAAAGCTTGTTTTGAGAATGCATCGCATACCCATCTTGAGCATCTCTTTTTGTCTTTTTGAAATGCATTCAGTGGACTTTGTTATGTCCTTGTAGGCCTTGGATCCTTGCATTAATCCCCACATCCAAAGAGCTATTGTGAGTGGTATTTTTAATAAAGCTATGTTATAATGTTTTGGATAAAAGTTTTGCTTTGTTTTGGAAAAGTATTTGATCAAGCATGAATGATTATCCCTTAGTTTTTGTATCAAGTATTACATTCTTGGAAGGTCTTTTCGTGCTAGGGGACGCTAATACATGTAGCACCCTTGTTTGAGATATCTCCCTTGCCACCGACGGCGTCGGCGGGTGGGTTTGTCTAATCGATTCTGGGTCGATTATTCTCTTGTTTTGTTAGGAACGTCATCCCTTGGTATTATGTAGATGTTAGTAAACATCCTAAGAAGCTTTGAAAGACTTTGATTGATGGACTTAGTTTATCTCAGATATCGTTCACTTAAACCTTTATTACTTATATCATTCACTGAGTTTTCAGCTCACCCCTCTCCCTTATATATATATATATATGTGTGTGTGTGGGTGACAAGCAAGAAGGCGGTGACGCCTAAGATGTTATTTGCAAGTTGTTTTGGATTTATGTTTTGCTAGCATCTTGAAGATTATGCTTCTTAGCTTTTGGTCCATTTCTTTTGTATGTTTTGGCTCTAGGAGCCTTTTGATTAAGATGTATTGTTCACTTTACTTTACTTCTGTATTTAAGATGAAAAACCATGTTAAGATGTATGTCATTTCATTTGATCTCTACACAGCTTTTATGGACTAATTAGATTTAAATTTATGCTTCCGCACATGTAAGCCCCATATGTGTACTCTGTTTGTGTGAATCTTTGTAAGTTGGCCTTTGGAAATCTCGGATTACTGGCCATCACGGCATCATTCTATTAGGGGTGGAATGGGGTCGTGACAGATTGGTATTAGAGCACAAGTTCCTTATAGTACGTTTATTCACACACTTTTGGTCCTACAGAGCATATGATTTCCCCAGAATGATGTTAGGATTGCATTATATTGTTTGCTATTTGACAAGGTGTGCATCAGCTCAGCTTGTTTACTTGCTACTTGTCTAGTTGCCTATTTGTTCTTTTGTTTTAAAGTCACATTTTTCATACTCCTGACATCATGAGAAAAGGAAGACCTCCAATTAGGCGAGATCATTCCGAGGACAGGTTGGACAGACTAGAAAGGTTGGTAGAGGGTATGACCCATGAGTTAAGGCAAGCAAGGCAACAAAACACTAGTACTACCTCTACTCAGGCCGAGCAGACAAATGGCCGAAATGCAGTTCCACCTCCACCTTCTCCAGTACCACAAGTGCCCTCACAGCCGACTTTGTATGGGGACAACACGTTAACTTTGATCAAAAAATTTAAGAAGATGAATCTGCCGAGATTCCATAGGGGTATAGAGCCGTTGAAAGCAGAAGCATGGGTTCTTGAAATAGAGAAATTGTTTGAAGTCTTTCCTAGTACCGACACCCAAAAGGTGTCGTTGGCAGCATTCACACTGGACGACGACGCTCGTAGGTGGTGGATGATGATCCAAGAAGGTAATCCGGGTTTGACTTGGGCTAGATTTTTGGAGTTATTTTATGACAAACATTTCCTTCTTAGTGTTCGAGATCGCAAGACTATAGAATTCCAGACTTTGACACAGGGTAACAGAATTGTAGCTAAATATGATCATGTTTTCACCGAGTTAGCTAGATATGCACCTCACATTGTCAATACCGAATACAGAAAGGCTAGAAAGTTTGAGAGTGGGCTTCGTGGATCGATACAAGACCGAGTTAATATGCTCAACATGCTGACTCACACCGGAGTATTGGACAAAGCCATCTTGGCAGAAGCTAACTTGAATTGATATTAGAGTTCAGGGGAGAATCAGAGAAAAAGACAAAGTTATGACAATCACCGAGCACCATTTGATGCCAAGAAGAAAGCAAATGTGGGCAGTTCAAGCAACTCAAATCAGGAAAGTGGTATTAGGCCGACATGTACGAGTTGCAGAAAACAACATTTTGGAGTTTGTCATTGGGCATCTGGAGCGTGTTTTGAATGTGGTGATATAGGTCATCATGTTAAGGACTGTCCTAAGACAAAGGCTAATGATGGTAAGAGAAATGAGAGCACCTCGGGTTCTGCACAGAAAAACAATGTCGGGAAAGGACAGACAAGGCATGGAAGAGTCTATGCATTAGTGCCAGGAGACACCTAAGGCACCGAGACAGTAGTGTCAGGTATACTTCCTATTTGCGCACACGATGCATACATATTGATTGATTCAGGTTCTACATGTGACACCCGATTTTTTAATTTAATACCGTGATTATATTATTTAGTATATATTAAAAAAAATAATAACAACAATAATAATAAATAAATAAATACAATTCCTTAGTATATCAAAAAGTGCTTAGTGAAAGCTTGTGGTTTAAAACGTTAGATGTTATTGATTTTATTAGAAATCTTTGTTTAAAGGGATAGATTGTGGGACATCGCATTTTTTTATATATAAATATTTTAGTAAGCAGTAAGTGATGTTTCATAGTTTAGTGGTGAGATTTTTAGATATGAACCTAACTTATAGTCATATGTAATTTTAAGAATCATCGTGGATTACCAAAGAAGGTAATAACCTTTAGAATAGTAAAAGGCCAAGTAAAGTACCTCTTGGTAAATTCTAAGAGATAAAATCAACAGGGTAAATAAAAAAAATAAAAAAATAAAAAATAAAAAGATAAGATTGAATCTGACAGAAGTTACACGCGTCAGTACTCGGGAACTTTCCGTGGTTTGTTGCCCATGGTTACCTTCCTATAAATAGGGAGGATTGGCTCATGTTAAGGGCAACAAGAAAAAAAAAAGAAAAAGAAAAAAAGGGAAGACAGCGGGTGAGGGAAAAAAAATAAAGGGGATCCTTGGTAGTGGAAAGAAAGAGTAAGGAATTAATTTTGAGGTGAGTTATATTATACCTTGAGTCACCATAATATATTTTATGTATGTTTTGAGTTATCATAATTTATTTTATGCAATTTGTGTTTTATAAATTATATTAATATTTCAATTACGTGGATTATTTTCTGACCCCTATTTGCTTAAATTGAAACCCATGGATATGTTTGTTTAAATTTTAGAAAGTATTTGACAATGATCTTGTAAACAATTATTTTCTGCAAGTACCACCACGGGAGTCCCATGCCTTGGGGGACTTAAATAACCATTGGCCCCTGTTTGGCCACTTTGTGGTCCTCTGTTTGTCATGAATCCATTGACCCCTATTCTGATTGTCACTCCAGTGACCCTTGTTCTGTTCTGTTCTGTACCGTGGTTATGATTATTTGCTTATATGATTTCCGCATTCCACTTCTGTTAATTAAAATTAGTTATGTATTTCAGTTACCAAACTAATTCCTGTTTAGCCTAATAATTATCCATGGATTTTTGGACCCTCATGCTCACTGTATAATATTTTTCACTCTACCATGTGTTTATAGCTGTTATCCCTTTTTAGGTGATGAGATTTAGCGGGATCGGGATTAAAAATGAACCGCAGTGTTTTTTTTATTTTTTTTATTTTTACTATCTGTAATTATGATCAGACTCTTGAAATAAAATGAAGCCCAAATGACTATTTTCTTTTTACTAAACTTTTGGTAACCATTTATTTTATTTTAATTTATTTAATTTATTCGCTTGCGCTACTACTACTACTACAAAAATTTTAGAATTATTTTATTTTTATTGTCTTGTTGCAACGCCAAACCTTTGGGTATTGGGTTTGGGTCGTGACAAAAGTGGTATCAGAGCAATGATTTTTGGGCACAAAAAAAAAACCCTTAATTTGTCTAACATGATTAAACCACTTTACAAATATGGTCCAGGCTAAGTTTTCCTGTGTTGTAGGGAATGGCAAATCTAATGGAGTTATTCTGGTTCGAGCCCCAGGAGCTCATCTTATCCCGAACCTATTAGAAGGTTGGGGTCATTCGGAGAGCCTTGTCAGGCAAGCCCACCCGACACTTGACCGACTCATGGGGCGACCTGTATATTTGCAGGCCAATGCCGATGAGGATTTCTTAATCTAGAGACTTAGTTAAGGCAGCACTCATGAGAGGTACATAGGGTCGACCCACGTTGTTGGCCTTGCTTCGGACCTAGGACAGTCGCATTTTCTAGTCGCACCTCTACCCCTGGGCTTTGTAGAGAGGAAAGGACAAGCACACCCTAGCAGCCACATTCTCACTACGACACCTCATCCACAGCACATTGTCCATACCCTAGCTGTAGACTTCCTTGACAGTGCATCATACTTGGAGATACTAGTACGGATCACCGGATGGGAGTTTTGGGGTTATGATCACGGTGTTCCTACCTATATAGTTCAGGTGGTATGTCGTTGCTTTGGGATAGAATACAGTGGCTGGGAGTTCGAGTCCCTCATGCAGAGTGAGTTTGCGGGCTTATTTCATGGACCAGTTTTCCAGAGCCAGTTCTCATGGTGGCCTAACAGTCCCTTCTAGACATTTGACTAGGAGATTTTTGTGACCTGACCATGATTAGTCTAATCTTGAAATTCTTGTATCAGTAGGATTAGACACTAACTCTTGACCGTTATCTAAGTATGATGTACTAACATCTTTTCTTTGCATAAGTAAAATAAGTGTTGTGTAAATGATATATGTGTTGTTATAAGATCTTCGTGAATCATATATATGATATTATGATGATTAAATCCGTAACCATTGGTTCCAAATATATATATATATATATATGGCTATTCCACTAAGTGTTTTCACCTTGTAGTAATGGCTAATGATGGAAATGGAACCGAATCGTCGGTCAGCAGTACCAACCCAATGGAGCAAATCAAGGAAAAAGCAGTTACTAATTTTCTATGAGCCCTACAAACAAACACAAGTAATGGAATGCCTGAACGGCGAGAAGAGCCAACTATAATAAAACAGTTCCATGACTTGAAACCTACCATATTACCAGTACAAGCCCACTGGTAACAGAAGCTTGGGTCAGAGACATGGAGAAGATTTTTTGCGCGTTATCTTGCACAGAAAGACATAAGGTGACCTTTGCCATATTCACCTTCAAGGACGATGCACAAGAATGGTGGCTTCTTACCCTGGAGAAGAAAGATATCGTGACTTGGGCAAGATTTTTGGAAGTATTTTATGAAAAATACTTTCCAGATTCGTTGCAGGAACAAAAAGCTTCAGAATTCATACATCTAAGGCAAGGAACCATGACAGTGGCTGAATACAAGAGCAGGTTCATGCAACTAGATTGATTTGCGACATACGTCATCCCTATCGAAGCCCAAAAAGCCAAGAAATTCGAGGCAGGATTGGATGTTGAAATCAAGGATAGGCTTGAGGTTTGAAGCTACCAACCTATACGGAGGTGGTGGATCGGGCATACATTGCAGAAAAAGGGACTAAAGCTTCGCGCTCCGGGGAACTAAGCCAAAGGAAGCGATTTTGGGAAAGAGATAACAAAAGACCCGGTGTTGTGCCTCCCAAGAGGGTAAATACAGGCACAACTAGTTCAACCAGTTCAAGCAATCAAGGCCCTACTGATCCCAAAGGTGGCACCATTCCAATTTGCCCTACTTGTGGAAGGACTCATTGGGGAGAATGCCGTTGAGACACGAGAGCATGCTTTAGATGCGGTCAAGTTGGCCACTTGCTAAGAGATTGCCCAAAGCTTATCAATCCTATAACAAGACCAGCCCCAAAACTCACGGTACCTGGAGGAGTGAGGAAGGACCAACAACGCCAAGGGAGAGCTTTTTCCCTAGTACATGGAAACCCAGAAGTTACCGGGAATGTTGTGTCAGGTACACGTTCTGTTTGTGGTCATTTAGCTCATGTTCTCTTTGACTCTGGTTCCACTCATTCTTTTGTTGCACCACATTTTGCCTCCAAGTTCACACCAACACTCGAACCCTTAGGATATGTATTGTCTGTGTCTTTTCCTTCTGGTAATTCCGCCCTTAGTACTAATGTGTACAAATCTTGTGATGTACCCTTAAAAGGTGAAACCTTACATGTAGACTTGATTCCTCTCTACATTAGTACCTTTGATGTGATCTTAGGAATGGATTGGTTGGCTGTTAACCATGCCTTTATGGATTGTGAAGCCAAAAAGGTCTCCTTCCGGTCATCAAACCAACTTGAGATTGTCTTTGATGGAACTGGAGTCTCTCTCCCTCTATGTGTTATATCCTTCATGACAGCCCAACGACTTCTAAGAAAGGGTTGTTGTAGTTGTATCTGTTATATGATCGATACGCAACAAGAAGCCCCCATACTTGATGCAATCCCTGTGGTTCGAGAATTTCTGAATGTATTTTCTAAAGACCTACCTGGTATCCCAGTTGATCGAGAAATCGAATTCACCATTGAAACCCAACCTGGTACTCAACCAATCTCAAAAGCCCCTTACCGCATGTCCATAACAGAATTAAAAAAAGCTGAAAACTCAACTCCAGAAACTATTGGACAAAGGTTTTGTCCGACCAAGTACCTCACCGTGGGGAGCTCCAGTACTATTCGTAAAGAAAAAGGATGGTACCATAAGATTGCGTATCGATTATCGAGAATTAATCAAGGTCACCATCAAGAATCGGTACCCCTTGCCACGAATCGATGACTTGTTCGATCAACTCCAAAGTGCCTAATGCGATCCGGCTATCATCAACTAAAAGTCAAGACGAAAAGCATCGAAAAGACTGCCTTCAGGACATATTATGAACACTACAAGTTTCTCGTCATGCCATTTGGCATCACCAATGCTCTAGTCGCCTTCATGGATCTCATGAATTGAGTGTTCAAACCCTATTTTGACGAATTCATCGTTATCTTCATTGACGACATTCTCATATACTCCAAATAGCCAAAAGATCATGAACACCACTTGCGAAGAGTTCTACAGACACTACGTGATCACAAGCTTTATGCCAAGTTAAAAAAATGCGAATTCTGGATCACTAGTGTACATTTCCTCGGTCACGTCATTAACAAGGATGGCATCTCAGTCGACCCCCAAAAGGTTGTAGCAATCGTGGATTGGCCAAGACCTACTAAGGTGTCTGAGATTCGAAGCTTCTTGGGTCTAGCCAAGCACGAACAATGCAATGCACTAACAACTGCAGGTAAGGTGCGCAAGATAGCGTGATGCAATGCAATGCACTAACAAGTGCTACAAGCATTTTCTAAGCAAGATGAGAGGGAGCATGTAATTAAATGCACAGGATAGTGCGATGCGCAAGAAAGTGTGAGTATAAACTGCACAAAACAGTGCAATGCGCAAGAAAGCGCGAGTGTAAACTGCACAAAACAGTGCGATGTGCAAGAAAGCGCGAGTGTAAACTGCACAAAACAGTGCGATGCGCAAGAGAGCGCGAGTGTAAACTGCACAAAACAGTGCGATGCACAAGAGAGCATGAGTGATAAACTGCACAAAACAATGCGATGCACAAGAGAGCGCAAGTGTAAACTACACAAAACAGTGCGATGCGCAAGAAAGTGCGAGTGTAAACTGCATAAAATAGTGCGATGTGCAAGAGAGCGCGAGTGATTTGAAATGCACTAGACAGTGAGATATGCTAAACAGCACGAGTGATTTTGAAATGCACTAAACAGTGCGAGTGAAACATAACCACAAGGTGCACAAGACAGTGCGAGTGATATGAAATGTGAAAGTGCACAAGACAGTGCGAGAGAGATACAATGCACAAGAAAGTGCGAGGAAGGTGCACAAAAGAAGTGCGATAAAATGCATGTTCTATGCAAGTATAGGGGCATTTTCTATGCACACATGGAAAGCATATTCTATGCAATATTGAAAATATATTCTATGTATGAGACAGGCATATTCTATGCAACATTGAAAGCATATTCTATGCATGAGACAAGCATATTCTATGCAACATTGAAAGCATATTCTATGCATGATTGAAAGCAAAGCATATTCTATGTGGAATCGAAAGCAAGCACATTCTATACATGAATCAAAACGATGCATGGCACGCATGAAACAGAAGCGTATATGAAAGTGCACATTCTATGCAATAGAGGGGCATCAAACATGTACTCTAGTGCCTCCAATTTATCTCTCGGAGGGCTTTGCAACACACTCAGCTCGAAAAGGGTACACCCTGTTTATATTGGCAAGAGATAACATCTGCATGTGAAAACCACATGTGCTGCTTGGACTGCCATTCTGACTTGAAGCAGGCTTACACTTGAGGTAGAGGCGCACTCATACTTCAGTAGCATTAACAAGGCCTGAGGAGGTGCATATGGAATGCAATCTCGGAATTTGAAACAAACTCAGATGCTGCGGTTTTCCCTATTTTCTTTTGCTTTGTAGTCTGGAACCTATATAGCTTCAGATAGGTCCTAGTTTTATTGCTCTCGCATGACCTGGGTTGAACCATGTGGTTTTATGAGAGAACAAATCCTGTTTTGCACAAATATGGAGAACGACACAGCACTCTGAGCACAAAATGATTCATTTTTTAAATTGAAATGAGAAAAGGGTTCTCAACTGGGTATTGAGCCTACAACTTACCATAGCCAAAACGACTCAACAACGGAAAACAAAGGTAGAACAACCTAAAAACCATTCAACAAATGAAAAACAAGGTAAAACAACCTAAACACATCTATTGACACTCAAACGACTCAAAACAAGAATCGAGACAAACAAAAACACACAAACACAACACTCAGCTGTGTTACAAAGGCAAGAGACCTCTCGATGCACGAGGAGCCAGTTTCTTCGAGTATTGTTTCCCACCATTTCTCATTTGTGATTCTCACATCACTCGGCCCTTAGGCTCTGTTTTTCTTAAAAAGCCATTTTCCTCACTTTTTCTCTCAGCGCACATCTCTCTATTCTTCAATCTCTCATTTTTTATCCCCCCTTGGGTGGTTGATGGATAAACAAGAAATTACGGGCTCTTGCCCCTAGCATGCTGTTAGATTCTCTTTCTTCCGCTCACAGCCAGTGAGTTCCTCCCACAGAGGGGTTGCACTACAACTGGGTGTGTATCAAATCTGCAGCTGACATCGGTTGACGATGCTCTGCTGGAGAGTTTAGACGTGATCAGATCTATCCAGATGAGGGAGTGGAATATCCCGCTCCACTTCCAGCTCGTGCTTCGCACTTGGCTTGATACCTCGTTGCTTGGAGGATGTAAGAGCTTTTTGCCCTTTTGCGGTCAGCTTCAGTGGTGCCCTTTTCCGGCAAGTATGATGCACTTTCTGGCAAGTGCATTGATAAAGGGAAAAGACAGAAAACCTGACTCAACTGTGCCCCTAGTTCATCATTTTGACCATTTTTTTGTTTTGGTTTTCTACTAAAACAATTTTGACCAATATGAGAGTTAGATTAGCATACTTATTCAATTTTCTAATTCAAAATCATGTAAGTCAGGTTTGTGAGCACTGAAAATTTTCCTTTTTTGAGTCCAAGAAATAGTCCAGTTTTAGAAAAATAGAATAATTTTCGAGAGAATTAGTCAACCTCATTAAAAATTCTCAAAAACTATTTTTGTAAACGGCCACTGCTCGACCAACGCAGAATTTACTCTTGAGATGCACAACCTTAGATCCAAAACAAATGAAAAATTGCCCCTTGTCTGAACGGCACTGCATGGCAACTGAAAGTTACCCCTAGTCTGAATAGCACCGCAGCACTGCACGGCAACGGAAAGTTGCACCTAGTCTGAATAGTGTCGCAGCATGTGGCAACCAATCCTCACAGTGACGATTACAACCAAATTCTCGGACACAGAGAAGACAAAGATGACCTGAACCATCACATGGACACAGTTGAATTTGAAGTGTTTTACGACTGGACTTTGGAATGAAGTTCCCTACATATCCCAAGGATGGGAAGCAAGCCTTACGTAGTTCGGTGTTAAGGTGCACTCAGGGTATTAACCTCTCCTTGTGCGCTCTAACTTTTGCTAAGGCCGCTCTTCCGGGTTTTCAACCTTGCGAGCTTTATTTTTCTTTTCTTTTCATTTCTTCTTTTTTCTTTTTCTTCATTTCTTTGCATCTTTCTTTTTTTATTCTTTTTCTTTTCATCTTTACATTTTTTTTTCTTTTTTTGTTCTTTTCTTTTCTTTTTTTCATTTGCTTTAACTTTTGTCTGGGTCGCCCTTCCGGGTTTTCGGCCCAGCGAGCCTCTCAGGGGTAAAAGTGTAGCTTTGTCCATGTCAAATGGTTTTGAGATCTTGAAGCCATCTAAATCCAGGAGAATGGCTGATGTTCGCTGGCGATGCAGAAGTCCATCCAATGGGGGCTGGATTTGCCCCTAGTGTTGTGGATAAGAACTCAATTATCCTTCAGCAATACTTTCTTCTTTCCTCCCTTCTGTGATTTGGGATCCTTGCCGATCTTCATCTTTTGACTCTTCGAGCATAATCTGACATCTTTTGCCCCTAGTTCGAGGGATGCTCCTGATCTAGCTTCGCAAGCTCCCTTTGATAACACCTGATCTTCTTGATCTAACTTTTCTTGCCCCTAGTCTGAGGGCTGCTTCAAATCTGGCCACACAGGCCTCACATCATGATTGACCTTTGAACATTCTGAATCCAAGTTCAAGGTTTGAAAGCAAAGGGGTTGAGTCTCGAGGCTGAGAGCGATCCTAGGCTGCACAATCTCAAGAGCGGTTCCACACAGGTCTTCGCAGGACGGCACAAAACATTTTTTTGAAATCTTTTAGGAAAACGACTAGTCGCTTGCGCTGAAGACAATGTAGAACCAATCTGGATCAAGCCAGGATCCTTCTCAGTACTCACATTAACGAGCATGATCTCAATCATTAAGGGTTTAGCACGCCTCTCTCTCTCTCTCAATCTGATCAATGTTTTGTAAATCCCGAGAAATTCCTTCATCTTTGTTTTCCTCACAATGTTCAAAAAGTTTTGAAAAACTTAGGTCAATGCAATGATTTAAAGGCACAGAAAAGTAAGTGAAAAGAACTACCATTTCATTCAAATCTTGCTGGCACAACAGGCTCAAAGTAGAAATAAGCACAAAGTATAAAAACCACTGCTGCTTCATTCAAATCTTCTGGTGTAACTGGCTCCACGGCAGAAACAGGCTAAAAAAGAAAGCAAAGAGACAAACACAAAACAAAATAGTGACATCTGAGGTAGCATCCCAGGAATCACTCAACTTCTATACAACAGGACTGACTCGATACAACAAGACAGACCCAGTTGACTCAGTACAAAACAACGAGACTGACTCAATACCCAAGTCAAAAGGTAAAAGAAACGGCATTCGCAAATGCTCAAAATAGTGCGTGCCATACGCCATATCTGGAGTAAATCGAGCGCCATCCGCAGGTGGTTCATCCCCCGATCACATCACATTATCCCCCAAGTTCAACGATCTAGTACCGATAGACTTTGCAGGACTTGGCACGGTGATGACCCCATCATCAATCAGATCTTGTATTTCGTGGCTAAGACGAAAACACATGTTAGTGCCATGGTCGGTTAGTTGATGGAAGGCATAGTACTGGGCAGCGTCATGTGTAGCCGGAAGAGGATTTGGGAGAGGCCGAGGCTCAAGCGGTTTGAGATGGCCTTGTCCAACAAGGATTTGGAGAGCTTTGGACAAAGGCATATAGAAGGCATGGAAGACCCTCCGATCTCGGGGTTAGTACTTCAAGGTTTGTGGACTTTTGCTAGACGCACCAGCAAAGGGATTGGCAGGTGCTGGCCGAGTTTGCTGATCTCTTCTGAGTGGAGGATTAGAGCTAACAGGATAGTTTCTGGTACGACGACCCTTCTCCCGGTTTCCCCCTTGCTTCGAATTGCTCTCATTCTGAGTGACGAAAGTATCCTCCACAATCTTTGCAACAACTGCAATCACTTACTGTTTGTTCAGCCCTTCGGCTCTCAAAGCCTCCACAGCCCACTGAAGGTGTTCATGGGGACCAATGCCTGCCCCTACCTTGTTCTTACCACTGGCCTCCACTTCGCCAAGGGATTGGCCTTCTTCAAATGTAGGCCGTCCCAAGATTGGGGAGCCTTTTGACATGAAATTCCTGGTATGTGGTATGGTCGATGACGGAGCCAATATTCCGAAGGCTAAATCTGTCACAGTTCTCTGAAGATCTTCGATCATTCTCTTCAGCTCAGAAGTAGTGGGCTCACGGGTTTGAGATGATTGGGGTCCAGGTGCATCTATCATGCATAAGCCCATGTTTTCTGGGATAAACACCTCAGGCTTGGGTAGATGGACTAGGGTGATGTATACGCTGGGGTCGTAAGGGACGGCCAGTGTATGGATTAGATTGAGGTGTGGATGAGGTACTTGGTCATTGGGGTTTGAAGGTGGAGCTATCGTCCAGTTGTCAATGAGATTTTGGACCTCATGACGAAGGCGGTAGCAACGGTCGGTGCCATGACCGCGCTGCTGGTGGTACACACAGTACTTGGAAGGGTTATGTCTGGCTGGGAGTGGGTCAGGCAGAGGTTGAGGATCGAGGGGTTTGAGATACCCTCTTTTCATCAAGACTTTTAGTGCGCTAGTCAGGCTCATATAGAGGGGGGTGAAAGTTCTGCCTTGAGCTCGGGCTGGGCCGGCAGTTTGTAGGCTTGGATTGGCAAAAGGGTCGGCTGTGGTAACTGTATTGATTTCGGTGGGTTTGGGAATAACGCTACTACCAGCATTGGTACTCCCTGAAATTGCCCTCCTTGTCAGTTCACTTGTTCTGGGAATGATCCCACTGTTAAATGCATTCTCGACTTGAACCCCCAGTTCATGTAAACTTTTGAAAGTGAATAGTGGAGCTACTATCAACTTTTGCAACATATCATGCTCGAGGTTTCGCACCACTATCCGCACTTGATCCCTCTCAGAAGGGCGATCTGTCATCTGTGCTGCCTTTGCTCTCCACCTTGCAACAAATTCCACAAAAGGCTCTGTTGGGCTCTGGCGGGTTGTTTCAAGCTCTTTCATGGTCATTTCAACTTGGGTATTGTGGGAATACTGATCGACAAAGGCCTCAGCCAACTTTTCCCAGTTCTGCTTCAATGTATTCTCCAACCTGGCATACCAAGCGGCTGTTACACCCGACAGGATTCTTCCATACAGAGAGAGTTTCTGTGGCTTAGTCAGACCCATCGACTTCAAGACATCCAAGAAAAGTCAGATATGTACCATAGGATCTCCAGACCCATTGAAACGGTCAATATGTGGCATTTTGAATCTGTCTGGGAGCCGTACGGCAGCCTCGGTGTACCCATCCTCAATGTCAGGAATGGAGTTAAGGCCCTGTGCCTTCTTAAATTGCTTCTCAAGGTTCGTAATTTTCACCGCGGTCGGATCGAGGTCATTAGCATCGAGGGGATAAAGCCTCTGATTAGGCTGCACCAGGGGTCTGAAAACTCGGGCTTGAGCCAACCCTTCTCGAGGATCTGGACCCTGCAAATCTTCAGCTGGCGGAAGTGGGTCAAAGTTTGGCTGGGGTCCCGAAGCTGGATGTGAGGCAGATGCCCTAGATGGGCGTTGTGTTTCAGCACTGGTCTCATTCCGCATGGTAGTTCCCTGATTTAACGCTGCTGTCACGGCCACAAATTCTTTCGAACCCTGTGCTATCACGGCCTGCTAAGTTTGAACAAAGGTGATGCGACTGGTGACTGACAGATCAGATGAACCGGTGAGCCCTAACTGGCCTCTGTTTGCAATTGCTCTCAGAAACTTGCACCAAGCTCCAGAGAGATGAAACTCCATCCTGGGAATCTGTGGAAAGGCTGCCGACCAGCTATTGGTCTTGGAGACCACCTGCCGACCACTTTTTGTGGTGAAGACCAGAAAAAGTGGTCGGCCGGCCACTTTATCTGGTCGGCCGACCAGTTCTTGCTGTTGGTTTCTGGTTTGCTGCAACAGAGAGCAAGAAAGGGGCATGGCAAAGTATTTGCAACACATGTATGCACAACCATCCTCCCTATCATTACATAAGCTCAAAGGAGTATAGTCCTTGACCCTCGGGCCACCAATCACGCATTTCGATGCATGATGGCCGAGGAGCCGAGTTGCATGACTCAATATGAAATGAATGCACATATGAACACCTAAAGCCTAAAACTCCATCATGTGTAGTCAAGAGTGTCGGCGACCGGGAATTGAGACACGTTTCATCACTTCGAGTATGAAGCGTCCCTCGTTTCCCTTGTTTGGACTAACTCCTATTCCAAACACAAATGCAAAGTAAGCATGGCATGCACAATGCGACTCAAGCATGCATCTCAATGTGCGACTCAAGCATGCAACTCTATGCAATACAACTTAGACATGCAAACATGCAAGAGACAAGAATGAAAACATGCGACTAATACACTAGCATACACAATGCTATAAGCTATATGGCATACACAATGCTCATGACAACTAGCATACACAATGCTCGATGGACTAGCATACGCAATGCACATGGTAACCAACATACATAACGCAATGAAAACGGCATGCACGAGTGCAATGATCAATCATGTAACAACATGGCATGCTCAACGCTACGAACTACATGACATACTTAATGCACAATGGACTTAAACCGAAATGAATAGGCCTCAGCCATATCCAAATCAGCGGCCATATGATGATGAAAACAAGGCACTAAAACACATACAAACATGCACAATGCAAGGGCCCAAGCCTAGGGCACAAAATACAACTCTCTAAGATCATTGAAAAGATGAAACATGGAGTACAAAGGCATGTGTTCTAGCACTGAAATAGCATACAAAATGACTTCGAATCATGCTAACAACTCACGCAATGCATGTTGAAAGGCTCAAGTATCAAAAGCTAGTGAAGCATATTACACTAGAGGCATGCAAGGCGATGCTCAAATGACCAAACTAACCCCAAACAGACCCTATACAGGCCAAAACAGTAGCAAAAATGAGTTGGGATGATGGCTCGAAAGCCACAAGAATGAGGCTCATGCAATGGCTCATAAATAGGGCATAAAAGCATAACTCTCAAGGGCACTAAAGAGCGGAAAATATGGAAGTATGACAGCCCCACATGCTCTGAAATAACATTCTCAATGATGCCAAAACACACAAATACCTCAAGTTAAGCATGCAAGAGACCTCAAAACTCAAAGCTAGTCAAGGCTATTACACTATCAGCATGCATGGCAAGCATCATTCGACCAAGATGCCTCAAAACAAAGCTAAGGCAGCCCAAAATATGAACAAACTCAGGCTGGAGCATAGCCAAAATGTGCTAGAATAAAGAGCCAAAACACTGTGCATACGAAGCTAGTGAACAAGATTTACACTACAAGCATATGGAGTATGTGAGAGGCCACTAAACTAACCAAAAGTAGAGCCATGAAATGCCAAATGATGACCAAAAAATCACTGAAATGGAGCTAAAACATGCTAGATTGACATGCTACTTTGATGAGCCACAAATGGGATTACTCTACACATGCAAGAGGCAAACCCAAGGTGAACAAACCAACCATGGACAAAGTCTAGGCAGGCTCTAAAAGTCACCAAAAAGTTCCTGAACCAAGCCTTGAATGTATGAAGATGTATGCTCCTTTGATAGGCAAAAAATGCAAGCAAACAAAACCAAAAGAGAGGGGGTCACCCCCCTCCAGTTTTAGGCCTCAAAACCACATGCCTACCGCTGAAAATCGGCTAGATTTCAGTGGCTAGAAGGCCAAGCAAGGACTAGCTCAAAGACCTTAGGGCATGGCACAAAACAAAACTAAATAAAGCATGCAAGACGGTAGAAGACCCTCAACACCCAAGAGGCCTTAAACAAACATTTTAAGCAACTTAAAACAAGAATTTTTTCAGTTGAAATCAAAGCCCAAATAAGTATCTAAATGGGACCAAGAGAATAATCAAAATAAAGCTTAAAATTGAGAAAAGAGGTTACCTTTGAAGCACTGCAACAACAGCTTCTTTCTCAGCCAAAAACCAGCTTTTGAAGCTCAAAATGATCCTCCAAGAACCTCAACCCAATGGTGGTTAACTTTGATGAAGGATGCCTAGGCAAACTAGAAGTATTTCTTTACTTCTATGCACAAGAGGGCAAGAGAGAGAGAGCAAACTAGAGAGAGAGAGGTAGAGATTTTGGTCTGAAATTTGTAAAGAGAGAGGGAGTTTTAGTGAGAGAATCTCTCAAAACTTTCTTAGGAAGTTCCCCTTTGAAAAATGAGAGATATATCCTCATATATCAAAAACAAGACTCAAGGTCGAAAATATCTGATTTGGGACAGCTGGAGCAAGCTGGTTGGCATGAAAATTCTGCTTTCTAGGTCCAACTTCTAATGGGCATAAATCATTCATTTGGACTCCTATTAAGGTCATTATTGTGTCCAAATTGAATCCCCGGAAGTAAGCTTTCCAATGGTGGCAGTGTTGAATCAAAATTCCAATTGTGCAAAAAGTTATGCCTGTTTTGGTGAAGCCGCGCAGTTTTGGTCCTACCCGGATTCATGCCGAACTTCTCCTAAACTAGTTTTCTTCTTTCCTTTCCTCTTTTCTTCAACTCCAAACCCCTAAACAAAGTGTTTTGAATGATTTTTCAAAGATTTCATCTCTCTTTCATTCATTTCCACTTTGTCCTTGCTCGGTTTACCGAAAAGCACAACATTTAACAAAATGCAAGCGTTGGAACATCGTAGGAACTTTATTTTCAAAACATTTTGAAAGAGAGGGTTTCAAGGTCTAAAATCTTTTGATCAAGATTGTTTTGATCCAAAAGGGGTATGAAGTTGGGATTTGACTCTCTCCTTACCGAAGAAACTGAACCTTTGCCCTGCACACCTTTCACCACCAAGTAAACCATCAGTAGTGCCCAAGTCTTAAGGGCGGTCAAAAATGGGGTGTTTACACCCTCTTTTATAAATTACACAACAACCCTAACTTTTTCCAAAATTACCCAACGACACCAACATATCAAAATGCCCAAAATTAAAGGCAAAACTCATAAGATGGAGTAGGGTATCCCTACCTCAAGGTGAAGAGACCAAAAGGAGAAGATGGTGAAAACCCAAAGTATTCCAAATCCACAAACTTTCAAATTAAAAGGAAGCCCTCAACACCCTCTATCTTTCTTACAAAGAGACTAGGCTAGAAACTCACTAGAAGTAGATCAATCCCTAGAGAGAAGGTGTGTAGAGAGAGAGAGAGCTCGGATCTAGGGTTTTGAAAATAAAAGAGATGAAAAAGTGAAGTGTTTCCCCGCTGCTGCCTACTGATATAACACAGGCTCGCTCGAGCGAAGAAGTGGTCGCTCGAACGACCAGACACAAAGATGCCTCGCTCGAACGTAGAAATCCTCGCTCGAGCCAACAATGCAAACCTTCAGGTCTGCAACCTAGAAGCACGCTCGAGCGAAGAGAAGCTCGCTTGAGCGAAGAAACCCAAAAAAAACACCTCGCTCGCTCGAGCCAAGAAGCACAACTCTCAGGTCCAAACGCAGACGTACGCTCGAGCGCAATACTTCTCGCTCGAGCCACTAGACACAAAACTCAACTCTTGCTCGAGCGAAGAAACCCTGGCTCGAGCGAAGGATCTAAAACACAGAGCTCGCTCGAGCGACAAAAGGCTCGCTCGAGCGAAGGACCAAAATTCTGGGTAGCAACCACTTGCTCCCAATCATACCCAACCTGTAACAATCCTGCCGAAAGCATCCTATAACTCAAATACAAAATATTGAAGGACGGAAACAAGATATATACAACAACCACCACCACGAAACCTAAGTCCGAAACACTATACAGAAAGGGGAAAACCCGGGATCGCTATACAAATTATGAAATTAACATAACGAAAGAGCATGTTTTTTAGCCAAATTTGGCTAAGAATGATGTTTCATACATGGCTCGGGGGGTCCAAAAACCAATTTTTAGAGAGTCAAGTCATGAAAATAACATTCTTATGGGGAATTTTCATAAGCCATTAATGGCTAACATGGAAAAACAACCCACTTTGCCAAAGAATTATGAAAATCAATTCGGCGAAAGTCATGTTTTTAAACCAAACATGGTCAAGAATAATGAACAAGCCACTGTTCATGAATTCAAAATTGTTGAAATTTTTCAAAGTGTCAAAAAATATGAATTTTCATGGTCACGCTATACCATGACTTTTGTTGTTCAAAATCTATTTTGGATTTGTGGATCACATCAAACGTTGACTTTGATGGAATGGCTAGCAAATAATATTTCGTTATTGAAATATATTGGGCCAAAAATATGGTTGATCCATAAAACCATCATCATTTGGTTTTGTGGTTACCTTCGAAATATGTCCCAAGACACTTCGAAGCATGTTATTCATTGAAATATCATTTTGTAGCCATTAATGGCTTGTTAAAATGCCAAACTAATTTCATAGTAATCCAACTCTTTGGATTTGGTATGAAGAGATGTCGTGAGCACTTTTGAAGGACGACTTTGATCCTTTAGTAACATATGTGACTTTCGAATGGTGGTTTGTTATCAATAAACACCTTCGAAAAGTAACATGAGGCGAGAAAACTTTCGAAATGTGTACCTCTCTTCAAATATATGTAAAATGACAATTAATTAGTTATCGAATAATGCCTATTTTTGGCATGATAAGTTGGTTCGAAGAACAATAGTTTTGGTGTCTTCGAAGAATTAATAATTGGTTCGAAGCACAAAATTAATATTTTCATTAATTATGTATGAATCAGAACATACAAAATTTGAATAACCACAATGTTGGCCAAAAGTTGATTCGAAGGCCCTTTTGCCATAATTTTGTAAGCTTCGAAGCACTCCATCTTGCATTAACAGCTTTGAAAAAACAATAATGGTGGTTGTGAACCTTCGAAGCTTTGCCGAGTATTTCCAAGGATGTAATTTGTCCTTTGTCGGCACTTTCAACCTTCGAAAGATGATTTTGGTCCTTTATACCACTTTCGAAGCTTGTTACTAGTCCATAATAGCTAGCATTCGAGACATCTAGTCATAATTTCATACTCATTCGAAGCACTTCATTGGTGCTATTATATTATTCGAAGCACTTTGTTGATATTATTCGAAGCATTTTATTGCTTAGATTAGTCACGTGCTTGGTTCGGCCCTTCAAAAATTCATGTAAACATCATTTTTAAGGGCCGTGGGGGGTAATGTTGGCACCATAAATCTGTAATTTTTATTATTATTTATTATTTATATCATTGCAGGACATGTGGCATCCTCCTATTCATTTGGAGGTTATGAGAAGTTATGAAATGTGAAAAGATGATGGAGAATGAAGTGGAGAACATGGAGTATTAATTGGAGGTTAAAGGAAGTTATGAAGACATGGAGGAATATGTGGCATTGTGGGAATGAAGATGGAAAAGTGGGTAGTTATTGGGTAGTTATTGCTGGAAGTTTTTTCCTACAAATATTTGTCTATAAATAGTCATTCATGGCTATATTGTAAAGGATCCAGAACTCAAATCAAAGACACTTGATTTCAATATTTCTTGTCATTTTCCTTATCTTATGAGTAGTTTAACATCGATTTATATTTCGAAGTATTTATTTTCAGCATTTCCTTTTCAAAGCATTTTATGCACTTCCTTTCGAAGCATAGGAGTAGAGGTAAGTAATTATTACTTTGATTGTTCACTCAATAGTCTTTCTCCATCTCCCTCATTCTTCTTTTAATTTTTCTTTTCTCTACACTTAGCAATTTTGAAGTCCTCTTTGTTGAGGCAACAGAACCGTCAACGCAATCACTTGATAATTGGCTTGAATTTAATCTATAAGGATTTTTCGATCCTTGTTGGCACGCTCGCATTTATGATATTTTCCTTCGTAGGAAAAATAAGCCAACAATTATATCAATATTTCTTTTATGATGATGTGAAAATATAAATATAGGTAAAATATACGTAAAAAAGATAATAACATTATCCTTTATTGGACTTGCATATTTCTCCAAAACTTAAGAGAGAGAGCGGTGTAATTTATACCCCAAAAAAAAAAAATTCTAATGTGTTTGGTTACCCAAGTTCAAGGGGAAAAAAAAAAAAATAAAATAAAAATATATTAGACCTTTCTAACTTTTAAGTGTAAATCTTTTTTTAGTTTTAAAAATAATTTTAAAATTTTTAATTTGTATTTTTTATATTTCTAATAATTTTTTTTAATATTTTAATTAAATTAACAAAATATTTTTTCAATTTTTTATTTATATTTAAACAAAATAAATTAAATTAATATTTTTTTATATTTTATCTTTGAGAAAATTATTTATAGGTCCTATTAGGGAGATTTATACTACATATAGTCCTACTTAAAAACTTATGTTTCCATAAGTCCTGTGGGAAGTTCGTTGACACATTTACCCTCAATATTAGTTGTTAATATCATAGTAATGACAAAACCATATATAGGAAATTGAATGTTACCATAGATCATATCTATATGAATGTGAATTTGAATTTCAAAATACACATTTACCCTCAATATTAGTTGTTAATATTGTTAGACTTATTTATTTTGATGATTTATTTAATTATGTTTTAATTTATTTGAAAGAGAAAAACAGAATCTAAAATTTATTTTGATGATTTATTTAATTATATTTTAATTTATTTGAAAAAGAAAAATAGAATCCAAAATTTATTTTGATGATTTATTTAATTATGTTTTAAATCTAAAATTTATTTATATGATTTATTTAATTATGTTTTAATTTATTTGAAAGAGAAAAATAGAATCAAAATTTATTTTGTCCCATTATTTCTCACCTAAACTTTTATCCTAAATATTGTTTGAATGTATTTAATATTTGCTTAAATCAGGAGTTCATTTCAACAAAAAAATAATGTCCAAACTAGAGGTTCAAACAGTCCAAAACAAAGGTTCAAACAGCTCAGCACAACAGCAGGCCAAAAGGTTCAAACAGCCCAGCACAGCAGCAGGCCAAAAGATTCAAGTGGAAGATATTCAAATTAGTAATGACGGAGTGGAAGATATTCAAATGAATACAACGGCTATAAACGGTTATAAGTTTCATTATATATACCAAAGCCTCTAATGTAAACAAGTTACAAAAAAAATCAGAAAATATTCTTTGATCTATAATTACTCACATCTATTCTCTAAAAAATTCTCTGAGAAGTGTTCTTCAATTTTTGTTTACATCCTCTTTCAGAAATTATACACTGAGACGTATAGCTTTAAACCCATCTTTCCTGTGTGAGGTTTACAGAAAAACCAGAGCTTCATTTTTATATCTATCTTTGAGAGATAATTCTTATAGCTTTCTATGAAAGAAAAAACACCTTCTTTTCAACCTTGTAAGAGTGTAGTACACTCAGTGTTCTTGACTTAAAAAGTTTGTATAAAATCCGTGGATGATTGCTCCATCTGTGAAAAGGTTGCTAGCACCCTGTGAAGCTAGAAAATAGTGAAAAATCTCAAGTGAAGCTTGGGAAGTGGACGTAGGCTGAGTTGAAACTGAACCACTATAAATTTGTTTGCCTCTCTCTCTCGTATCTCTTTATTTTATTTAAATTATCATAGCTATATTTTATATTTTTATTGTGCTAAAATCATTAATTGATATAGTTGTTAGAATACTTATTTTAATTATTTTTATTTCATCAACTATATTTATCTATTGTGCTAGTCATAATTTTTATTAGGGCATTATTATTTTAAAACTTATGATGTTATGAAGTTATGTAAAAACCTAATTCACCCACCCCCCTCTTAGGTTGTCTTTTGGGTAACAATTGGTATCAGAGCCTAGACTCTTGTTTTAGATTTAACCATCTGGGAATTTCGATCCATGGCAACCTTAGCTGAAGGACAAGCCACAAATAGGCCACCATTGTTTGACGGAAATAACTATAGTCATTTGAAGGATAAGATGACCCTATACCTACAAGCCACTGATTATGCCATGTGGATTATTGTCACCAAAGGTCCAAAAATTTCTACTAAATTAGTAGATAATATTAGTGTACCTAAAACTGAAGATGAATGTGATAAGAGGGATCATAAATTATTGCAAGCCAATGCTAAAGCCAAACTCACCCTTGTTTGTGGATTAGACTCTAAGGAGTATAATAGAATTTTTAGTTGTGATTCGGCAAAAGAAATTTGGGACAAACTTGAGGTAACGTATGAAGGTACAAACCAAGTGAAGGAATCTCGTATTGATATACTTGTTCATAGTTATGAATTGTTTAAAATGAACTCTGATGAATCTATTTCAAGTATGTTTACTAGATGTACTGAAATTGTAAACTCTTTGAAATCTCTTAGCAAAACTTATACTAGCAGTGAGTTGGTGAGAAAAATTCTTAGGTGTTTACCAAAGAATTGGGAAGTAAAGGTCACGGCCATTATAGAAGCCAAAAATCTCTCCATACTTTGATTGGATGAGCTTATGGGTTCCCTTATGACTCATTAGATCACCATCAAAATATGAGGATGTTGAAAACAAAAAGAAAAGTGGAATTGCATTCAAAGCCTCATCAAATGAAGAAGAACATGAAAAATTCAGTGAGGATGAAAGTTATGTCATGTTTAGTAGAAATCTCAAAAAGCACTTCAAGAAAAACAATTATGAGGAAGAAGACCTTTCAAGAAAGAGTACAACAAAGATAACAAGAAAGAGCCTATTATTTGCTATGAGTGCAAAAATCCTGGACATATGAAGATGGATTGTCCAAAATTGAAGAATCATGGAAAAGACTACAAAAGAAACAAAAAGGCTATGGTAGCAGCTTGGGGAGAAAGTGAAGATGAAAGCTCAAGTGATGAAATTGAAAATGAAGTAGCCAACTTATGTCTCGTGGCTCTTGAAGATGAAGACTCTACTCAAGATGAGGTAACTACTCTTTATGAAGAACTTGCAAGTACATTCCATGAACTACAAGATGAATTTAGAAAAGTTTATGCCAAAAATAATGTGTTGAAGAAATCTGTTGCATCTTTATCTATTAATGTAGAAGAATTAAAGAAAGAAAAAATTGATTTGAAAAATGATTTTGATACTATCTCTACTGAGAAAACTACTTTAAAAAATAATGTTGATGATTTAACAAAAACACTTGAAAATCTTGTAAAAGGTAGAGATAATCTCAACATGCTTCTTGGAAATCAAAAATGTGTTTTTGATAAAAACGGGTATTGGATATGACCCTATTAAGAAACAAAAAAATCTCAATACAATTTTTGAAAAGGCACCTCTCATGACACACCCTCATATTACTTGTCATTATTGTAGAAAGAAAGGTCATTATATATCTTATTGTCCATTCAAAAAGAATATGAACATAGGAATTAAAAAGATTTGGATTATTAAGGGATCTAACAAAACTAACCAAGAATTACTCAAGAAACTATGGGTACCAAAAACCAACACTTGATTGTCATCTTGTAGGTTTGCTATAAGTCCAAAACTAAAGAAGGGAAGTGGTACCTTGATAGTGGATGTTCCAGACACATGACCAGAGATAAATCATTCTTTACTAAACTATCATCAAAAGATGGAGGATTTGTTACTTTTAGAGACAACAAGAAAGGAAAAATCATCGATATTGGTATCATCGGTATTTCTCCTAACCCTTCTATTGAAAATGTTTTACTTGTTGATGGACTTAAGCATAACCTACTTAGTATTAGTCAATTATGTGATAAAGGTAATCGAGTTATTTTTGATAAATCAGATTGCACAATTGAAAGCACAAATGATCATAAAGCTTTATTCGTTGGTAATCGCCATGATAATATTTATGTTTTTCATCTTAATGATCTCTATGCTAGTGATGTTAAATGTTTATATGTTAGTAATGAAAATAGTTGGTTATGACATAGAAGCTTGGTCATGTTCATATGGATTTAATTGCTAAACTTTTGAGAAATGATTTGGTCATTGGACTAGCAAAAATTAAATTTGAAAAAGATCAACTTTGTAGTGCTTGTCAACAAGGAAAACAAACTAAAACATCATTTAAATCAAAATCTCAAATTTCCACAACTAGACCTTTACAACTATTGCATATGGATTTATTTGGTCCCTCAAGGTCATTTAGTCTAGGTGGTAAACATTATTGTTTTGTTATTGCTGATGATTATTCAAGATTTACATGGGTTATGTTTTTAGCACACAAAGATGAAATATTTTCTTCTTTCACAAAACTCTGTCGTAGAATTCAAAATGAAAAAGGCTTTCTTATTACTAATATTCGAACCGACCATGGTAGAGAACTTGAAAATGAGAAATTTGAATTGTTTTGTGATGAGCATGGTATTGGACATAATTTTTCAGCACCTAGAATCCCTCAACAAAATGGTGTAGTAGAAAGGAAGAATAGAACTTTAGAAGAGATGAGTAGAACAATGCTTTGCGAAAATAATCTTCCTAAATATTTTTGGGCCGAAGTTGTTCACACCGCATGCTATATTTTAAATCATGCATTAGTTAGACCTATTCTCAAAAAGACTCCTTATGAACTTTGGCATGATAGAAAGCCCAACATTAGTCACTTGCATGTTTTTTGTTGTAAATGCTTTGTGCATAATAATGGTAAGGATAACTTAGGTAAATTTGATTCAAAATCTAATGAAGCGATTTTTCTTAGCTATTCCTTAACTAGCAAAGCTTATCATGTTTTTAATGAAAGAACTCTTGTTGTGGAAGAATCTGTACATGTGGCATTTGATGAAACTAACATCTCTGCTCAAAAGCAAATTGTTAGTGATAATATAGATTTGGAACCAAATGTGGAAGATTCAAGTATCTACAAAGAAGAGAACCAACCATGTAAGTTGAACAAAGAGATTGAACAACATATTCTCCTACCTCAAGAAGAAGGAGGAAACAATGATGATTTGCCAAGAGAATGGAAGTTTGTTCATAATCACCCTAAGGATTTAATCCTAAGTGACCCTGCAAAAGGTATTGAAACTCACTCTTCACTTAGAAACATTTGTAGTAACTTGGCTTTTCTCTCACAGATTAAGCCTAAAAACTTTCAAGAAGCCAAATTCGATGAACATTGGATGATAGCTATGCATGAAGAGCTGAACCAATTTAAGAGAAACAAAGTGTGGAAACTTGTGCCAAAACCTAAAGATCATACCATTATCGGTACCAAATGAATCTTTCGAAACAAGCTTGATGAATCCGACACAATTATAAGAAACAAGGCTTGACTTGTTGCACAAGGATACAATAAAAAAGAAAGTATTGATTTCAATGAAACCTTTGCTCCGGTTGCTAGATTAGAAGCCATTCGCATGTTACTTGCATTCGCATGTTTTAGAGATTTCAAACTTTATCAAATGGATGTAAAAAGTGCATTTCTTAATGGTTTTATAAATGAGGAAATTTAGGTTAAACAACCCCCAGGTTTTGAAGATCATGCTTTTCCAAATCATGTTTTTAAACTATCAAAAGCTTTATATGGTTTGAAACAAGCAACTCGTGCATGGTATGAACGATTAAGTAAATTTTGATTGAAAATAATTTTTCTAGAGGAACGATTGACACAACACTTTTTGTTAAAACTAAAATTAATGATTTACTTATTGTGCAAATATATGTGGATAACATTATATTTGGTGCTACTAATGAAACCTTGTGTAAGCAATTTGCTAAGTGTATGCAAGGTGAGTTTGAGATGAGCATGATGAGGGAGCTAAATTATTTTCTTGGGCTTCAAATCAAACAATGTAAGGAATGAATTTTTATCAACTAAGCTAAGTACACAAAAGAACTACTCAAAAAGTTTGGTATGTATGACTCAAAAATAGCTGGAACACCTATGAGCACATCCATTAAGTTAGACAATGATGAAAAAGGTAAGGCCATTGATCAAACAAACTATCGAGGTATGATCAGCTCACTTCTTTATTTAACTGCAAGTAGACCTGATATTATGTTTAGTGTTTGTATGTGTGCTAGATATCAATCAAATCCTAAGGAATCACATCTCAATGCTGTTAAAAGAATTTTTAGATATCTTGTTGACACTCAAAATTTGGGACTGTTTTATCCTAGAGATGTTGCATTTGATTTAATTAGTTACTCGGATGCCGGCTTTTCCTGATGCAAACTTGATAGAAAAAGCACCAGTGGCACTTGTCACTTTGTTGGTGACTCATTAGTATCTTGGTTTAGCAAAAAGTAAAATTATGTTGCTTTATCAACGGCCGAAGCTGAATATATAGCTTCCGGAAGTTGTTGTGTAACGCCCTCAAAATAATAGCATTAAACCCATCAAATAAGACATCCGTTGATATATGAAATAACCACATTCCTTTATTTATCAGAGTTTCATTACAAAAAGTATTACATGTTAACAACAAAAGCAAATGCCTTATGGGCTTACAGCTTTCCAAGTTAACACTTGGTTACAACAAAAGAGTACTAACTCATTACACATTAAGCCCTTGGCTTGAAATTACATGTAATACATCAAAAAGAAAACGACAAAAGTATGCCCGCCTCTAGCCTTCCAAGCTATGTCCTTGGAGGTGGCATGTTACCTGTACCTGAAAATGATATTCCCATATAGGGTGAGCCACAGCCCAGTAGAAATACACTAAACCAACCATGAACAATGACTAAAGATTAGCAATTGATAGATGGCCAACACTGATACATTCACATAAATTACACATTTATGCCATACGACTTATAAGTCCACATTACTTTTCATTTTCCCTTTTTCAACAGATAAGCATGTTAGCTCTATCATTATTTCAACAGATAAGTATAAAAACTATATCCCACATTCTCAGATAAGCATATAAGCTATATCCACATTCTCAACAGATATGTATAACAACAATATCCCATATTCACAGATAAGCATATAAGTTGTATCCACACTTCACAAAGATAAGCATATTAGCTCTATCTTCACTTCTCTAGACAAGCATATGAGCTGTATCTACGGAGTTCATCCCTTTTCTTCTCCCAACACTATCCGGTTTAGAGGTACATCCCCCATCTTCCCCTAAACCGCGGAGTACATCCCCCATCTCCTCCTCTACACATAACGTATACAAACACATTGGTTCTATATACAATTACTCAATACATACAGTTAATGTATTCTATCCACCGTCAAATTCCATGACACATTCCATTGATTAGTTTCCGTTTGCCTAATCATCATGCATTGTCTACAACAATCACGACTATCCTCCACCGTTAGCCCAAAGCAGTTATCTCTAAACAGAAAATAAATGCACAATGGATATTCAATCAACATTTCATTTCCTCAATTCTCACAATTAATTATCCCAATTAATCAAACAATGTAATTAGGTCATTTTCCATAATTAACATTTCAACCCTTAGGTCCCATTTTCACCAATGATTCAACATTCATTCCATCTTTCTATGCCAAACATGCATCTAGGTTTATTATGAATAAAACCCCAACTTTTGTAAAATGACACAAAAGCCCCAAACTTTCACCAAATTACCAAACCAACCCCAACATCTCAAAATACTAAAATTTAAAGATAAAATCCATAGAGAGGAGTAGGATATCCCTACCTCGAAGTTTGAGCCAAAAAGGAGATGAAGACTCGAAGATCAACGTGCTCCAAATCCAAACTTTTTCAGATTAAATCGAAGCTCTCAACACCCTCTATCTTTTTAACAAAGGCCCTAGGCTAGATTCACACTCTAGGGAGATCAAATCTTAGAGAGAGTGTAAGTTTAGAGAGAGAGGGTCTCGAATCTAGGGTTTGAAAGAAAAAGAAAGTGAAAAAGTGATGTTCAAAAACGCTACTGTCCGCTGATATAAAACATGCTCGCTCGAGCGAAGACTTTGTCGCTTGAGCGACCAGACACAGAAAACTCTCGCTCGAGCCAAGAAGTTCTCGCTCGAGCCAAAAACTCAGAAGTGCGCTCGAGCGAAGGAACGCTCGCTCGAGCCAACAACACAAACCCTCAGGTCTGCAACCAGAAGCACGCTCGAGCGACAGACTTCTCGCTCGAGCGAAGAACAACCAGACTGCTCGAGCGAAGAAAGCTCGCTCGAGCCAAGAAATGCAACTCTCAGGTCCAGAACCAGGTGCAAGCGCTCGCTCGAGCGAAGCCACTCTGGCTCGATCCACTAGACACGAACTCAACTCTCGCTCGAGCGACCAACTCCTGGCTCGAGCGAAGGTCCAAAAATCTGGGCAGTAGCACTAGGCTCCCAAATACAACCAACCTGTAACAAACCTGGCCAACACATCCTATAACTCAATACGAAGTAAAAAGGATGCAAACAAGATAATAAACGACTACCAACATCCACGGACACATGTCCGGATCACTGTACAACAAGGGTAAACCCGGGATCGCTATATGTTGTGTCCAAATACTTTAGATGAAACAACAATTGGAGGACTTTGTTTTGCATTATAATCATATTCCTATTAAATGTGATAATACTAATGCCATCAATTTAAGCAAAAATCCGGTTCAACACTCATGAACAAAACATATTGAAATTCGACATTATTTTTTAAGAGATCATGTTCAAAAAGGGGATATTGTACTTGAATTTGTAAACACCGACAAGCAATTGGCGGATATTTTCACAAAATCTCTAAGCGAGGATCGCTTCAATTTTATTTGTGGCGAGTTTGGAATGTCGATTTCTGCTTAAAAAGTTTTGTTATGACTGTGAAACTTGAATTTTTGTTAAAATGATATATGTTTATTGCTACATTGATATGGAAACATTTATATCAGTTGCATGCTCTCAAGTCCTTCATATATTTATTATCCTTAACAGTGTGATATTCTCAACTGTGTAATTTTTTTAGGGGGGTTCTGCATCTTGAGGTAAAATTAACTTTGTATACATTGACTTTCTTTAAAACCCTCATGGTATTTTTTTTTGCATTATCCTTCCAGCAACACCGACGTCCCATTAAGTATAATTTCTGCTGGTATTATTTTATTTTAATTTATTTTTTATTACTATTAGGCTTAATATCTTTTATTTTATTTATTTATTTAGTTTTTTGTTGTTTTACTAATAGGCTTCATTTCCTTTATTATTACTTTTCTTTTCTTTTCATTATTTATTTTATTTTTATTTTTTTTACCCTGAGGCTTAATTTTGATTCATTTTTTTCTGCACTTTACTTTCATCTTCAAGTGATTACATTAAACATAAAAACAAACACAAATCAAAATATACGTATTTTCAAAAAAAAAAATTCGCTTCATTTTTCCGGCCATTGGCCGACCTCACTTACTCGCCTCTTCCACTGCTCTCTTCTTCTTTTTATCACCTTGGGCGATGCTTGATGTCCCTGCCCCCGTGCTTTCATCGAGAGCGAGCACTCCCCCACCCACTATCAAAAGCCAAGAACGACGTTGCTCCAAATCGGGCCATGGAGGTGGTCTTCCGTTTAAGCTCTTTATTTTTGGCCTTCAGTGCGCCTATCTCTGCTCGCGCATCCTTGTACATGCGTTAGAGCAGAGAGAGTTGGGCGTTGACCTGATGGAGCTCACTCATCCTGTTCTGTAGACGGTGAGCCAATTTTGTGACTGCAGTCACCGTCTCCATACAGGACTTCAGTGTGAAATGATTGGCTTCAATGTCTGATTGAGATGCCATTATTTGCTCAATTGACATCATAAGAAGGTCGGGAAGAGTAGGAGCCGGGATACTCAGCCCAGCAGCACTTACAGGATCATTTAGGTCCGGAAAGAGAGTAAGGGGACGGGACGAGGCCATATAGTAGGAGAGAGAGATGTAATCGAAAGGAGGGTCGTTTGTGGCAGCCTTTCTGCTCTGTTCAGTCTCTCTGTTCTATCTCTCTCATGCAGAAGAAGAAAGGGATTGAAGCGAATGAGGAAGAAGAAGACGAAGAGAGTGATTAAGAAGAAGACGGATGAGAAGAAGACAAGAGGGAGAGAGATCCGAGGCACCCGTCTCACTTTTGTTTGTCGGCTGACGCAAAAGTGAGGCCGCGTGTCCGACTCGATTTTCGACGGAAAAGAGAGGCGCGAGCGAATCATATATATATATATATATATATGTGTGTTTTGAATTGTATAGATGTCATTTATCACTATCATTTTCCTCCTCTTCCTCCAGATTCTGACCCATGATTTCCTTTTGATAATGTCACGGGGGGAGAAATTATATGATGTTTTGTATTATGGTATTATTTTGTTATGATGTTATGTATTATGGTATTATTTGAAAACTAATCTAATGATTATATATTTACAATTTGATATCTTAGTCTCATATCATATCTCTAATTACAGTTTATTTATTATACATGTGCTAACCTATGTATTTAGAAATGAATTCAGGTAATTCAAGCTTATTTATTACACATGTGCTAACCTATGTATTTATAAATGAATTCAGGGAGCATGACTTAAGGGGGAGCTTTTCTTACTCCCAAATCAAATCAAAGCATCATTGTGTGTCATCATCAAAAAGGGGGAGATTGTTAGACTTATTTATTTTGATGATTTATTTAATTATGTTTTAATTTATTTGAAAGAGAAAAACAAAATCCAAAATTTATTTTGATGATTTATTTAATTATATTTTAATTTATTTGAAAAAGAAAAATAGAATCCAAAATTTATTTTGATGATTTATTTAATTATGTTTTAAATCCAAAATTTATTTTGATGATTTATTTAATTATATTTTAATTTATTTGAAAGAGAAAAATAGAATCAAAATTTATTTTCAGCAAGCCAAAAGGTTCAAATAGCCCAGCACAGCAACAGGCCAAAAGATTCAAGTAGAAGATATTCAAATTAGTAATGATGGAGTGGAAGATATTCAAATGAATACAACGGCTATAAATTAAAATGAATACAACGGCTATAAATGGCTATAAATTCAAATGAATACAACGGCTATAAACGACTATAAGTTTCATTATATATACCAAAGCCTCTAATGTAAACAAGTTACAAAAAAAATCAGAAAATATTCTTTGATCTATAATCACTCACATCTATTCTCTGAAAAATTCTCTGAGAAGTGTTCTTCAATTTTTGTTTACATCCTCTTTCAGAAATTATACACTAAGACGTATAACTTTAAACCCATCTTTCCTATGTGAGGTTTACAGAAAAACCAGAGCTTCATTTTTATATCTATCTTTGAGAGATAATTTTTGTAGCTTTCTGTGAAAGCAAAAACATCTTCTTTTCAACCTTGTAAGAGTGTAGTACACTCATTATTCTTGACTTAGAAAGTATGTAAAATCCGTGGAGAATTGCTCCATCTCTGAAAAGGTTGCTAGCACCCTGTGAAGCTAGAGAATAATGGAAAATCTCAAATGAAGCTTAAGGAGTGGACGTAGGCCGAGTTGAAACCAAACCACTATAAATTTGTTTGCCTCTCTCTCCCTTATCTCTTTATTTTATTTAAATTGCCATGGCTATATTTCATATTTTTATTGTGCTAAAATCATTAATTGACATAGTTGTTAGAACACTTATTTTAATTATTTTTATTTCATCAACTATATTTATCTATTGAGCTAGTCATAATTTTTATTAGGGTATTATTATTTTTATTTGTAAAAACCTAATTCACCCCCCTCTTAGGTTGTCTTTTGGGTAACAAATATCATAAATAATGGCAAAACCATATATAGGAAATTGAATGTTACCATAGATCATATCTATATGAATGTGAATTTGAATTTCAAAATACACGAACAAGCAACATTTTCACATTCAATTTAAAAAATCAAAAACCAATTAAGTTTGCAAAATGTAACGTGACACGTACATAAACATTGAATACAACAATGTCACAACACAATTTCAAAGAAAAAATACAACCAAACGTAACACGCACAAAACATGACAACATTATAGATGTGGGTTAACATTACAATCTAGTTGTAACGTCATTGGAGGCTAATGAAAGTGTGTCAATGTATAGATGTACCATTTTTCATAAACCAGCAACATTTTTCACATTGAATTAAAAAAAAATTAAAAACCCATTAAGTTTGCAAAACGTAACGTGACACGTATATAAACACCTAATACAACAACGTCACAACACAAATTCAAAGACAAATACAACCGAACGTAACACGTACAAAACATGACAACATTGCAGATGTGGGTTAACTTTACAACCTAAATGTAACATCATTGGAGGCTAATGAAAGTGTGCCAATATATGGATGTACCATTTTTCATAAACCAGTAACATTTTCACATTTAATTTAAAAAAATTAAAAACCCATTAAGTTTGCGAAACGTAACGTGACACCTACATAAACGTAATGTAATGTGACCATATCAAATGTGACATTCAGATGCAATGCAAAAAAACACATTCGCGTTGTAAAATGGTACATCTATACATTGACACACTTTCATTAGCCTCCAATGACGTTACATTTAGATTGTAATGTTAACTCACATCTGTAATGTTGTCATGTTTTGTGCGTGTTACGTTCGGTGGTATTTTTTCTTTGAATTTGTATTGTGACGTTGTTGTATTCAGTGTTTACGTACATGTGACATTACGTTTCGCAAACTTACTAGGTTTTTGATTTTTTAAATTGAATGTGAAAATGTTGCTTGTTCGTGTATTTTGAAATTCAAATTCACATTCATATAGATATGATCTATGGTAACATTCAATTTTCTATATATGATTTTGCCATTATAGGGTATAATAGTATATTAATACCATTTATTCACAACTCATAGGATTTTGTGGAATACATTCCTATCTAAATTGGACTTGAAACTCTATAAGAAATTACACAGAACTTCACAAAGCATAAGTTCTCCTAATAGGACTTATCAATAATTTTCCCTAAATATAGATAATGGTATAGCAAAAATATTGCTACTATCATAAATAAAATAATGAAAATTTTCTATTCGTGTTTATATTTATAAAAGCTTTTAAAATTTGTAGTGAATAAAAACCGTCAATTTACAACCAAAAATTTTTTTTATAGACAATTTATTAAAATTTTATAATCACAAAATAATTGATTTAAATTTTTTTTTTTTGGGTCCCACTTCTTGTGGCCACCACTTACCTACCGATCATCACTATTATCCACATCATTCCTTGTTTGGGTAGTGATTTTTTTAACTAAAATAATAAAAAGGTCAAATTAAATGATTATATGGTTATTTTTATTTTTCTACACGTGCTTTTATAAAAAATACAATAAAATAATTAATTTCTAAACGAGTTGATTTGTCAAACACTTTTAAGATCTCGTTTAGAAAGTTAGCTATTTTAATATGTTGTTTTAGTTTTTAATTATTTAATAGGTTAAAATTTTTGTGTTTCGAAAGATTGTTGAATTTTTTTATAGCTAGATATGATATTAGTGAGAAAAAAGTTAAATGATTATGAGTTTAATATGACATTTTATTTTATTGACTATGTTAATCCTTTTTTGTTTTGTAGATTATAGTTTTAAAAAAAAAATCACTTGCCAAATAAAGCCTAAGTGTTAGGAGTGGCAACGGGCCGGCACAGGGCCAGGGATTACACTTCCCGTCCCCGATCTCTGAAGGTAAAAAAAATCTTCGTTCCCATCTCCGATCCCCAGTAGGGAACCCATCACCCCCCACCCCCGCCTCCCGCCTGCCTCCTACCCCCTCTCCCTAAAGGGGATCAAGTTTCCTCGAACCTAAAAAATTCCCGACCTTTTTTTTTTTTAATTTTGAATTTTGTTCAACACAATAACAACAAATAAATTTAATATGTTTTCAGTATGTTTCATCATCATCATCATCATCACAACAACTTTAAATATATATATATATATATATATATATATATGAAATTGTTATGCACATATATATATATATATATATATATATATATATATGTGTGTGTGTGTGTGTGTGCGTGTGTGTAAAACAGTGTAGATCTATTCATTAACAACAACTAAAGATTTGTTTATTATACACATACACACATATATATATGTATCTATCAGATCTAAGAAAATCCTTATAGAAAAAATAAAAAATAAAAAGATCCGAGAAACCCTAAACAAAAAAATTGTTATGCAAACCTTAACAAAAAAAAAATGAGTTGTTCTTACAAATCAGATCAGAGAGAGAGAGAGAGAGATCATCGTCGAAACTTTAGATCAGATCTTCAAATTTTCAGATCTCACGGTCGGTTGTGGTGGTAGATCTGGATCTTGCGGCTGAGCAGCTCCAGCGATGAAGGTTCAGTTAGTGGTGAGAGAGATTATCGTTGTCGAAGTCAAGGCAATAGGCGGAGGCGATGGAAGAGAGAGAAGGGAGAAGAAGAAGGCTACCATCAGAGACTAAGCAGCTATCAACGAGATAGCAGACGGAGGTAATAGAATAGAAAGAAGATGAAGAGAATAGAGATAAAGGGGATGAGGAGAGAGAGAGAGAGAGATGAGAACGGTTTGAGGCTTGTGTGAGTGCATGAGGTTGTGTTAGGATTTGATTTATATATATATATATATATATGGGTATAATAGTAATTTTAGTTTCAGGGAAACAGGGACGGGGCTGGGGAATGTATCACCATCCCTGACCCGAAAATTGTCAGGGATTCATTTTTGAATACCACCCGACCCATCGGAGGGTATTTTTTGAGGAAAAACCGTTCTAATCGAGGTCGGGGGCTAGGTTCAAATTGCCATCTCTACTAAGTGTTGACAATTACTTCCCACTAATGAAAACTTTTAGTTATCACCTTTAACTGTTGACAATTATGGCATATTTTAGCAATTGGATTAAAAACTAGTTTTCTTGATTTTTTTTAAAATATTTTAAGTCACATTATCTCTCAATTTTTTTTTATATTTTTTTATAAAAAATTAATTTTTAGCCTACTTGTTAAAATAGACCCATCTCAGACAAATATTTAAATCATTAATTTATTTATTTTTTTGGTCGAAAATCACTTATGACAAAATCACCATTTATAACTGCTGACAAATCAATTTTAACCATCACATCTCCTATTTTGTTTTCCAAAATAAAATTTTAAAACACATATAACTAAACATATTTTTATTTTGTTTTTATAAAAAAATAAGTAAAAAATAATTCTGTATGTTTGGTTTAACTTTTTTGAATTTTGTTTTTTAAAAATTAAATTTTTTGTATTTTTTTGTTTTTAGTAAATATTTTTAAAAGTTAAGCATTTTTTTTTCCTATTTTAGATGCACCTTATTTAGATGTATCTAAAAAGTAAAATATTTATGAAAAAATATTGGGCAAATTACAAATAAAACCCCAAGGCTTAGTTTTGACAATGTGAACCGTGTAATTCATTTCGTGTCACAATGTAACCCCCCCTCCCCTGGCGCGTCCATCTCTGTTTCATGAAGTAACGAAGAAAACCATTTTTGGCGCCTAAACCAACCCAAAATGACGTCGTTCCTTATTTGACCCATATAAAAACCCCCCAAATCCTGAATTTCACCAATTAGGGCTACAATTTGCCCCAATTTCCCCCAATTTCTTCGATCTCATCAATTTAGGGCAATACGAACGACGAATCCACTGCTGAACGAATCTCCATTTCAGCCATTACGAAATATGAGTGAAGGAAATAGATAGAGTGGAAACAATTGGGGTGAATCGACTCGTTGCAGTTGTGGAATGAGAGCAAGAATCCGAACTTCATGGACCCATGCGAACCCAGCTAGGAGGTTTCTTGGTTGTCCAAATTATGGAGTAAGTTTTCCCAGTCCCGTGAATAACATGAAATTTGTAATTTATGTACTTTATTTATTTATTTATTTTCCAGAAAACGGGGCTTGTGGCTTCTTCTATTGGTATGATCCACCCACTTGTCCTCGTGGTAGACAAGTGTTGTCGAAGTTGGTGGACAAGGTTGCAAGCTTAGAGGAAATCGTAACTAAGATTGCAAGATTAAAGGAGGATGTTCAAACTTATCGCCATAGACAGAAATGGATTGTAGGTGGATTGATTGTTGTAGTGATTGTAATTGGAATGTTGGAATGTAGGTTAGTTAGTTAGTTAGTTAGCTAGGTAGTTAGCATTTCTGGTTTAGGAAATGTAATGCAACTATGCACTTGCCAATGTGAACTTAATGTATAATTTTGAATGAAATGATGAGTCCTTGTTTTGTTTGTAATGTGTGTTTGGATTGTGGTAATGTTTGTTTGGTTGTATATATTTTGTTTGTTTGGTTGATAAATGATGCTCTGAATGTGTTTGACAAAATGTCCAAGAGAAGGGAAAACATATTACGACCTTGTAAAAACAGATTAAAAGCCATTGTTGAACCTGTTTCAAACCAATAGACAGCATTGTTCCAAGCATGTCAAAAATAGATTAGTAAGCATTGTTCAACCTACTCCAAACCAATATACAGCACATTCCAAGCATATATAATAACCATCCAATTTGGTACATCATTGATGTCAACCATGTATAATAAGCATGTATAATAACTATCCATATATTGCTTTAAACCAATATACATCTTTCACCATTACAAAAAGAAGAGTTCACCATCCATAATCTGTCTTCAAGTTACATGACCATTACAAAAAAAAAAAAAAAAAAACCAATTCATAGTTACAACATTTAGTTCACTATGTCTCTATTCACCCTAGCCTGACTACCTAAGGCCTGTTCAACTCCATCCCTTCTCATGGTTGCTGTTAGTGTTAATGTCCTCCTTGTTGATGCCCTTTGTGGTAGCTGCTGCTGTTGTCCATGTTGTCCAACAGTTGATGCCCTCTGTGGTGGCTGCTGCTGTTGTCCATGTTGTCCACCAGTTGATGCTTCCCCAGATATTGCATTTGATCTGAATCCTATGAAAGTTTGTCGAGTCCTCACCTGTTAACAAAAAATTGTTAAACCACAGTTTAAGCATATATGGAGATCAATTACAAGTAAAGCATACCAATAGATTACTTACATTCTTTGATGAACTTGCATCTCCATCCTTTTTACCCTTGACAAGCCCCTAGCATGTTCTTTGATTATAACCATGTACACCACACTTTGAGCATTTTAGACTGGTACACTTCCTCTGCAACTTGAATGGGTTTTGAGGCTCATCTGGGTCTCTAATTCTTTGCTTTTAAGGCCTACCAGTTGGCCTTTTCAACTTAGGAGGAAGTAAAGGCTCACAACCTGTCACTGATCTTGGCCATTGAGTGGATTTATCAGTGCCTCATAAGTTCTCAAGTATGTCTCTTTTTTGAAAGCCACATGCACATAATCCTCAACTCTCTCTTTTTGAAAGAAAATAGCAGCCACAACATGAGGACAAGGGATTCCAGTTAGATCCCACTTGAAACAAGTGCATGTCCTATTCTCTAAGTTGACAACATAACCACTTGCTCCATATCTAACTTCAAATAGAGCACCCCCTGACCAAGTAGGTATCCATACTCTAGATTTTACCTTTGACCTCTCAATCTTAGTTTGTATATTTGCACATATTGGCCCTTTGTACTTCATCATTTTGTCCCTACATTCATGTAGCCTCACCATTAAAGCCCTCATGATCCACTCTAACATGGTAAGAATGGATCTATCTCTAGCTGGTAAGACCCAATTGTTAAAAGACTTTGAAATATTGTTCAACAATCTATTACACTTTGTTTTGGGATTGAATGCATGCCTACACCACTGAGCTGGATTAAGTCTCATCATCTAATCATATGCTCTACTGTCTATACTATGCAACTTAGTCATATGTTTCTCCTAATCAACCCTTGTATATGCCTTTGCAGCTTTCCATACACAACTCTTTAGCTCCTTCCCTCTAAACTCATTTTTGAAATTTGCATAAAGATGTCTGACACAAAGCCTATAATGGCCTTCAGGGCACAATTCTTCAAGAGTTGGAACCAGTCTCTGCAAAACATAAATGTCAAAATCATGAATACTGAAAAACATTAAGGAACATAACAGAATAATGAAAAAACCATTAAACATAAATAAACCTTTTGTTGATCAGTGATGAAGGTCCATCCATGCTCTGTACTTGTGCCAATAGATTCAAACAATTGGATACATCATGTTGTTTCCATCCGATCTCACAACAACAAACAATTGTCCTTTACAAGGTCCTTTCAAATGACAAGCATCGAAGCCAATCAATGGCCTCACACAAGCTAAAAACCCTCTTCTGATTCCATGAAGACACATAAACATTCTCTGGAACCTAGGCTTAATTTGAAGTTGAGGCCTCCATACATTGATGTCAACTCTTGAACCTGGATTGGTCCTTATCAACTCAGCAGCATAATCCCACAGTTTTGTATATTGTTTAGCATTTGTTCCCTCAAATTGCACCAATGCTTGTTTCCTAGCTCTGTAACATTTCATTTTGGATACTTCTACAACACGGTCATCTTTCACAATGTCCTTAAATTCATTTATTTTCCAAGTAGGGGTGGTCCTGAATTTGTTCACATACTTAGATGCCAAAAAAACACTAGTTACTTGTCTATTCTTGTAACTTCTGTTGCAAGTGTGTGTAGGCTTGTATGTCTTAATTTGTAATGTGTTCTCTTCACTCATCTTAGAGACATAAAGCCTCCACTCACACCCATCACTACAGTTGACTTGAACCTTCAATGTCTCACTTTTAGTGAATTTGACATCATAGCCCCTTTTCACTGCATATTCCTTCATAGCATCCTTAAATTCAATGGCATTATTAAATAACATTCCAATTTTAAATTCAAAATTAGCCTTATTCGGGTACTTTGGCTTCCCATTACCCTCCTCATTAGATCCTTCAGGGGTTAATAATTCCTCCTCAGATGAATCTTCATCATTCACAACATATTCCTCAAATGCATTGCCTCCTTCTCCATTTGGTTCCTTCTCTACATTACCATCAAACATGATATCATCATCAGTAGGGTCATCCTCACCCTCAGTACTAGCTAAGAAATCACTATCTGATGAGTCATCATTTTCCTTATCTTCACTGTTTGCTTCATTTTCATAGTCATGAGATTGAGGATGTTGAGCATTTACATCATCATTTATTGGAACATCAGTAAGGAACAAAACAGGGTGAGGGATGTCTACATTGTGTGGCACATGATGCTCAACAAATAATTCTAGTGGGTTTGCAGAGCCTAGATATTGAAACATTTCTAAACATCTTGGTTAGTACCTAATCTTCTTAACCCTCTAACCAGATCTTCTGTGGGAATCCTATAAAAAACTGTTTGAAATCACATATCCCCAACTTCTTCACCATATATATCAGCTCAGGCACATAAAATATATCAGCATCAACAGTATCAAACACATGTACTTTACCCTCAAAGTAACTCCTAGGCCCACCATCACTATCTACAAAATACCCACTATGATGTAAAACCAATTTCATATTTATATCATCCATTGCTTCATTCACAAATAAACAAATATATCACAAACAAAACAAAAAAAAATGCATCAAAAATTAGTGGACTGAACAAGTGACATGGGACCAAAAATGAGATAAAAAATTTGATAAATCAGTAGTCCATGGTCCAACCACTCAGTTAATGCAGTGGTCCATCAATGGAGATAAAAAAAATTCATAAAGCATCCAAGACATTAAAGTAACCAACACACACCTATACCCATGCAATAAAGTAAGATATAAACACAGAGTTTGCCATTTGTAGACACCCCATTTTTGACCGACCTTAAGACTCAGACATCATCGATTGAACGCTCAATGATGGCGCATGTTGTGCTCGTTTCAAGTTTCGGAGTTCTCGGCTGAGAGCCTTGCCTCCGGGCCTCGGAACCTTTTTGTGCTTTGACTCGGTTTGCGGACCAGGTCTTGTTTTCTCTTCCTGAAGGGAGGGAGAGGTTTTGTAGACCATCTCTCAGTGGTTGTAGACTACTTTTCGTGGTTGTAGGCCAATGTTACTGTTCGGAGACTAGTTTTCGATTTTCGGAGCCATCAGCCGCGCGCCTCGGCTTGGGACCGCTTAATATTCTCCGTTTGGCACGGTTTTTGTAGCACACCTTGTTTCCTCTGTCTAGAGGGACACTGTGGCCCGGGAGACCACTTTTGTGGTCGTACGTCACTTTTGGTGCTCAACAGCCAGTTTTCGAGGCTCCCGGCTGCGCGCTTTGCGTCCCGAACTCTCGTTTTGCACCCGTGTTGGTTCATTCTTGGCATGAACCTTATTTTCCTTGTTTGGAAGGTGGTACGAGGGTGGGAGACCAGTATTTCTCCTTGGAGATCACTTTTCTTCTCGACAGCTGGTTTTCTAGTCGGGAAATTGGCTTTCTTGGTCTTTGGGCCACCTTTTCTGGTCTCCCACCATACCACTGGCTTGCTTTCAGTGTGGAGACCACCAATTATCCCTAGGAGACCAGCATTTCCCTTGGAGACCACTTCTCTCTCCGCCAACCAGTTTTCTGCTCAAGAAACTGGTTTTCTTCGTCTTTGGGCCACATTTACTGGTCTCCCACCATACCATTGGCTTTTTTTCAGTATGGAGACCACCAAATGGAGCTGCCGACCAGCTTTTATCCTAGAAGATCACCTTGGATGGTCAGCCGACCACTAAAAGTGGCTGGCCGACCACTTTTTCTGGTCGACAGCATTTCTCCTGTTTTGTCTGACAGAGTGGATGCCAGCTGTGCCAGCTGGAGGGCACAGACTGTATCCTCCATACATTGCACCCTTGTTTAGCTTCTCCAAGAAGCTTGAACCCTCTTGTTTTTCTATAAGAGATGCCCTCCCTCTCCTTTTACCAGGTTCAGAATTTTGGCTAAGGCAAAACACATACATCTCTTTATATCTCTATATTTTAGGACCAAAAAGGGTATTGTTCTTGAACTATTGTATCACACCTCATAGCCACACACCTCCACCATTGATCTGAGGGTCTTGGAGGGAATTTTCAGAGGTTATAGAGTTGGTTTTGGTCTAGAGAAGTGGCTGGTTTTGCTGTGCTTCATGGGTAACTTCTTTCCCCTCTTTTAAGCCTTGTCTTGATCATTCTATAAGCCATACTTGCATGCTTATTTAAGCTTTGTTCTCAACTGAAAATAGTCTTGTTTTAAGGTCCTTGTGATGTTTGTTTAAGACCCTTTTGGTGTTGGGGGTCATCTACCCTTTTGCATGCCTTATTTTGCCTTGTTTTTGTGCCATGCCATGAGACCTTTGTGTTGATCTTTACTTGACCTTTTAGCCACTTAAATCCAGTGGATTTTCAGTGGCAAGAATCTGGTTTTGAGGCCTAAAACCAGAGGGGGGTGACCCCCTCTCTTTTGATTCACTTTGCTTGCATTTTTGGCCTAACAAAGGAGCACATGTTTATATCATTTGGAGGCCTATTTCAGGAACTTTTTGGTGACTTCTAGGACCTTCCTAGGCTCTAACCATGGCTGGTTTGGTCCCCTTTTGTTTGCTTCTTGCATGTGTAGAGTAATCCCTTTTATGGCTTATCAAAGGCGCATGTCATTCTTGCATGTATTGGTCATGTTTCAGTGGGTTTTTGGTCATATTTTGGCATTTCATGATTCTATTTTTGGCTGGTTTGGTGGCCCCTCACATGCTTCATATGCTTGTAGTGTAACTCATGTTCACTAGCTCACAATGCATGTTGTTTTGGCCCTCTATTCTAGCACATTTTGGCCATGCTCCAAACTGATTTTATTCATATTTTGGGCTGCCTTAGCTCTGTTTTGAGGCCTCTTGGTCGAAAATGCTTGCCATGCATACTTGTTGTGTAATACCCTTGACTAGCTTTGAGTTTGGAGGTCCCTTGCATGCTTAACTTGAGCTATTTACATGTTTTGGCATCATTGAGCATGATATTTCAGAGCTTATAGGGGTTCTATACTTCCATGTTTTCCATGCTTTAAGTGCCCTTGAGACTTATGCTTGTATGCCTCATTTATGAGCCTTCACATGAGCTTCATTTAAATGCATTTCAAGCCATCATCCCAACCCATTTTGCTACTTTTTTGGGCCTGCATAGGGTCTATTTAAAGTGGGTTTTTTCATTTGAGCATTGCCTTGCATGCCTCTAGTGTAATGCACTTCACTAGGTTTTGATACTTGAGCCTTCCAACATGCATAGTGTGAGTTGTTTGCATGATTATGAGCCATTTTGTATGCCATTTCAGAGCTGGAATGTATGCCATTGTATCCCCATGTTTCATCATTACCATGCTCTTAGAGAGTTGCACCTTGTGCCTTAGGCTTGGAGCCCTTGCATTGTGCATGCTTGCATGTGTGTTGTTGCCTTGATTTCATCTTCCTTGGCCATTGATTTGGGATGGCTGAGGTCTACCCCATTTGGTTTAAGTCCATTGAATATGTTTATTTGCACGTTGCTTGCATGCTTATCTTGCTTTGCATTGTCCATGCTATGGGGTCCTTTACATTGTGCATGCCAGGTTGTCCCTTGCATTGAGTGTGCATAGTTCTAACACTGACAAGTTGGCCTTATTGCATTGTGCATGCATGTTTCACATTGTGTCTAGGAGCCTAGGATTGCCTTGCATTGAGTATGCCATCTAGTCCATAGCATCTAGCATTGTGTACGCTAAGTGTCGTGTGCATTGAGTTTGCCATTGTTAGTTCATAGCATTGTGTATGCTAGTTGCATGTTTGCATGTCATCCTTTGCATGTTCGCATCACTTAGTTGCATTGCATTAGGATTGCATTTGCATGCTATAATTGCATTTGTGCATACATTGCTTGTTGCATTGTGTTTGGAGTAGGAGTTAGTCCAAACATGGGAAACGAGGGACGTTTCATACTCGAAGTGATGAAATGTGCCTCGATTCCCGGTCGCCGACACTCTTGACTACCCATGACGGAGTTGTTGGCTTTAGGTGCTTGTATGTGCATTCATTTCACATTGAGTCGTGCAATTCGAATCCTCGGTCATCATGCATCGAGATGCGCGATTGATGGTCCGAGGATCGAACACCATACTCCCTTAAGCTCTTGTAATGATAGGGAGAGTGGTCGTGCACACATTTGTTAAAAATGCCTTGCCACCTCTCTTTCTTGCCTTCTGTTGCAGAAAACCAGAACCAAGGGCAGAAACTGGTCGGCCGATCAGATTTTGTGGCTGGCCGACCACTTTTTCTGGTCTTCACCACAAAAAGTGGCTGGCAGGTGGTCTCCAAGGCCAATAGCTAGTCGGCATCCCTCACACAGCTTCCCAGGGTGGAGTTTCAGCCTTCTGGGGCTTTGTGTAAGTTTCTGAGGTCAATTGCAAACAAAGGCAAGTAGGGGCGTCGCGAGGGATTTCCGAACAAGGCGATTCAAGCATGCATGCATCCTTTGTCATTCAAAGCAGAGTTGAGGCAGCCCACATTCATGTAGTTTGCATGCTAATTTACATTGCTTACTTAGTTAATTTGTTGATTAATTAATGTTGTGTAATAATTAGCTGTAACTTGTTATTCATTTTTGTTGTGTAATAACTAGTTTAATTAGATTAGCATATATTAGCTAGCTGGTTCTGTATTATTCATTCGGACCCTCCGTCGAGAGGGCAAATTTTGTAATAAGTATGCGTGTGTGTGATACATGTCTTCCAACCCCACGTCTTTCTCCATTTTACTTACCTGCTTTCAATGGTTAGTTTTAGGGCATGTTTCAATTAGCATCTTTATGCTCGCATGTTTGCATCCATTCATCTGTCTTGCATGCACTGGGCTGGGCACATCATACTAACTGCATTGTATTTCAATTCCAAGTTGAATACATGTATCAATTGTTGCATTTCATATGCCATCATAGAATAGCCAAGCCTATTGTAGTTACATTTTTTCATGTGTTACATTAGCTATCTTAACATGAACTAGGATCATGCATTGATTACTAACTAGTTTCTATTTTGGCTCGGAGTACTCGGTGAGTGTTTATGCTTTAGCATCCTTGCATGTGTGTGAGTGACTGCCATGATAGCATGCTTGCCATAAGGCTAACTGCTTATGTGATATAAACTACCTGAATGCCTGTGGGTGAAAGTTGGATTACTTGAATTGGAACAATTCATTGATTGCAAGTTTTAAGCCCACTTGAGGTGGCAAAATCATGTTTTCTAAGCCCACTCGAGGGTGGCAAATCCACGTCTTAGCCTACTTGCGAGTAGCACCTTCAAACCATTTCCAAACAAACAAGCATGAAATGTTTTGTTCCAATTTAGGCGATCTAGTCTATACTTGTATGTTGTGTGCATCACGTAGTGAATTCTAGGCTAATAACCGGAATAAGAACACATATATTTTCAAAAACAAGATATCATGCTTAGTACAGGCCGATCTTTGATCGGGCGAGCGGGGGTGCTCATAGCTGACCTTTCCCAATTGTACCCAAGTTCCTGAGTCGAGGCAACTTTGGTGATAATGAACACGTGGCCTTAGGCACGAGTCAGGGTTTTCTAAATTCTCTCAAAATAAAACATTTAGGTGGCCACTCTGTATCTGGCAAAGCAGTCCATGTTTGGTACTTCTTTCTAAAAATCAGTTTTTCAAAACGATTTGCCGGATTTGGACTCTTTGGTGATTTATCGATCTTGCATTGCACTTTGTGAGATTAGATTCAAAACCGTGACATTGAGTTCGAACTGTAGTGCGCCCAATGAACAAAACGGGATTCTCCCGAGACGTTCGGGAACGTCTACACCATTACTTTATTCACAGAATCAGAAAAGGAAAAAAACAAAACTTCATATACAAATTACAAGAAGAAAGAAACAAAACAAATCATATAAATCACTTACCAACACTCCAAATAATAGTAACCAGCAGATTTTGTTCCAAATCGCAACAACCCCTTTGCCCTAAATCGACGAAATCGAAGAAATTAGGGCAAATTGTAGCCGTAATTGGTGAAATTTAGGATTTGAGGGCTTTTATATGGGTCCAATAAGGAACGACATCGTTTTGGGTTGGTTTAGGCGCCAAAAATGGCTTTCTCCGTTACTTCAGGAAACGGAGATGGACAGAGGATTTACATTGTGACACGGAATGAATTACGGGGTTCACATTGTCAAAATTAAAAACTTGGGATTTAATTTGCAAAACACGCTAAACCTTAGGGTTTTATTTGTAATTTGCCAAAAAAATATTTCAAAAAATTAATAAATACATAAAAATATTAAAAATATACAAAATTTATGTTTTTTTTTTTTGTATTTTTGGTATTTAGTGAATTTTTTACAAAAAATTTCACGAGCATTATGCATTTTAAGTGTATTTATGTTGGTATGTCTAAAAAATTTAAAAATTGCTTCAAATATTAAAAAAAAAATCAACAAAAATAAAAAAAATAAAAAAGTAAAATTTTCTAAAAAATATTTTTAGAAAATTCAAACGCAAAGTGATTAATATTTTAATTCAAAACAAGAGTTATTTTGAGAATTGACTTTCTAAATATTTTTTTAAAATAATAATAATAATAAGGGTAAATTACACTGACACCCCCTAAGGTTTATATTTATTACAGTTCTCCCCTCACCTTTTGAAAATTACATCTCCCCTTGAGGTTTAAAGTTTCATTACAGATTCCCCCCTCAGCAATTTGGGTAAATTACATTGACACCCCTCACATTTTAGAAATTACAATCCCCTCCCTAAGGTTTAAAATAGCATTACCAATTGCCCCCTCGATTAGTATTAGTTGGAAAAAAAATTCATTGAAAAAAAAAATTAATTGGAAAAAAATTTTGTTAGTAAAATTTTTAAATTTTTGTTTAGAAACCAACGTAAACTCATTCTTTGAATTTACGTTTTTTCCTCAAATTTACAAACTGAGACAATCATTTATAAACCAAAAAAATTATCAAACAAGTTTTTATGACAGTTTTTAAAATTTTTGTAAATATAAATTGAAAACTGAAAACGAAATGGTTACCAAACAGGTCTCAGATGGTAAAAATGTCGTAAAGTTAACAAATAATTAAATAAGTTACCAGCGTAAGAAATGACTTATCAAAAGATTCTTAGGCTATCTATGGTTTGATTTTTAGAATTTTTTTTAAAAAATTAAAAATTGATTTGGTTAAGAAATAAAAAAATAAAAAATAATTATCATTTAAGGGTAAAAAATAATTATCATTTTAACTTTTGGGCAGGTTATATACATATGTATGGCTATTTCAATTTAATTTGTAAAAAATTATTTCTAACCACTCGAAAGATAAAAATTATATAAAAATGATAATTATTTTTTTTATTTTTTGTTTCTTAACCAAATTAATATTTAATTTTTAAAAAAAAATTTAAAAATCAAACCATACATAGCCTAAGAATCTTTTAATAAGTCATTTCTTACGGTGGTAACTTATTTAATTATTTGTTAATTTTATGACATTTTTACCATCTGAAACCTATTTAGTAACCATTTTGTTTTCAGTTATCAATTTATATTTACAAAAATTTTAAAAACTGCCATAAAAACTTGTTTGATAATTTTTTTGGTTTATAAATAGTTATCTCAGTTTGTAAATTTGAGAAAAAAACGTAAATTCAAAAAATGAGCTTACATTGGTTTTTAAACAGAAATTTAAAAATTTTACTAACAATTTTTTTTTTCAAATAATTTTTTTTCAATGAATTTTTTTTCCAACTAATACTAATCGTGGGGGCAATTGGTAATGCTACTTTAAACCTTAGGGAGGGGATTGTAATTTCTAAAATGTGAGGAGTGTCAATGTAATTTACCTAGCGAGAGCAAAATTGGTATTTAAAAAAAATTAAATTGCTGAGAGGGAGAATCTGTAATGAAACTTTAAACCTCAGGGGAGATGCGATTTTCAAAAGGTGGGGGGGAAAACTGTAATAAACATAAATCTCAGGAGGTGTCAGTGGAATTTACCCTAATAATAATGAAGGCCTAAAATCTAATCCTTTCATGGGTACCAAATAGGGGTGTAATTTTGGCTCGGCCCGGCCCATCAGGGCTCAGGCCGGGCCAGGCCCACGTCGGGCCTTGGGCTCCTGCCAAAAAATTGAGTCAGACCGTGTAACGCCCTCAAAATAATAACATTAAACCCATCAAATAAGACATGCATTGAGATGCAAAAGTTCCACATTCTTCCATTTATCCGAGTTCTATTACACAAGTATTACATGTTAACAACAAAAGCAAAATGTCTTACAGGCTTACAGCTTTCCAAGTTAACACTTGGTTACAACAAAGAGTTCTAACTCGTTTACACATAAAGCCCTTGGCTTGAAATTACATGTAATACATCAAAAAGATAACGACAATAGTGTGCCCGCTTCTAGCCTCCCAAGCTATGTCCTTGGAGGTGGCATGCTACCTGTACCTGAAAATGATATTCCCATATAGGGTGAGCCACAGCCCAGTAGAAATACACTAAACCAACCATGAACAATGACTAAAATATTAGCAATTGATAGATGGCCAACACTGATACATTCACATAAATCACATATTTATGTTATACAACTTACGAGTCCAAGTTACCCTTCATTTTCCCTTTTTCAACGGATAGGCATATAAGCACCACCCACATTCTAAACAGATATGTATAACAACAATACCCACATTCTCAGATAAGCAAATAAGCTATATCCACATTCTACAACAGATATGTATAACAACAATATCCACAGATAAGCATATAAGCTATATCCACATTCTACAACAGATATGTATAACAACAATATCCACAGATAAGCATATGAGCTCTATCTTCACTTTACTAGACAAGCATATGAGCTGTATCTACGGAGTTCATCCCCTATCTTCTCCCAACACTATCCGGTTTAGAGGTACATCCCCTATCTTCCCCTAAACCGCGGAGTACATCCCCCAACTCCTCCTCTACACATAACGTATACAAACACAATGGTTCTATATACAATCACTCAATACATACAGTTAATGTATTCTATCAACCGTCAAGTTCCATGACACATTCCATTGATTAGTTTCCGTTTGCCTAATCATCATGCATTGTCTACAACAATCACGACTATCCTCCACCGATAGCCCAAAGCAGTTATTTCTAAACAGAAAATAAATGCACAATGGATATTCAATCAACATTTCATTTCCTCATTTCTCACAATTAATTATCCCAATTAATTAAACAATGTAATTAGGTTGTTATCCATAATTACCATTTCAACCCTTAGGTCCCATTTTCATTAATGATTCAACATTTATTCCATTTCTCTATGCCAAACATGCATCTAGGTTTATTATGAATAAAACCCCAACTTCTATAAAATTGCACAAAAGCCCCAAACTTTTACCAAATTACCAAATCAACCCCAACATCTCAAAATACTAAAATTTAAAGACAAAATCCATAAAGAGGAGTAGGATATCCCTACCTCGAAGTTTGAGCCAAAAAGGAGATGAAGACTCGAAGATCAACGAGCTCCAAATCTAAACTTTTTCAGATTAAATCAAAGCTCTCAACGCCCTCTATCTTTTTAACAAAGGCCCTAGGCTAGATTCACACTCTAGGGAGATCAATTCTTAGAGAGAGTGTAAGTTTAGAGAGAGAGTGTCTCGGATCAAGGGTTTGAAAGAAAAATGAAGTGAAAAAGTGATGTTTCAAAACGGTACTGTCCGCTGATATAAAACACTCTCGCTCGAGCGAAGACTTGGTCGCTCGAGCGACCAGACACAGAAAACACTCGCTCGAGCCAAGAAGCTCTCGCTCGAGCCAAAAACTCAAAAGTGCGCTCGAGCGAAAGAATGCTCGCTCGAGCCAACAACTCAAACCCTCAGGTCTGCAACCAGAAGCACGCTCGAGTGACAGACCTCTCGCTCGAGCGAAGAACAAACCAGACCGCTCGAGCCAAGAAATACAACTCTCAGGTCCAGAACCAGACGCCATCACTCGCTCGAGCGAAGCCACTCTGGCTCGACCCACCAGACACAAACTCAACTCTCGCTCGAGCGAACAACTCCTCGCTCGAGCGAAGGTCCAAAAATCTGGGCAACAACACTAGGCTCCCAAACACAACCAACCTGAAACAAACCTGCCCAACACATCCCATAACTCAATATACAAAGTAAAGAGGATGCAAACAAGATAATAAACAACTACCAACATCCACGGACACATGTCCGGATCACTGTACAACAAGGGTAAACCCGGGATCGCTATAGACCGGGCCAGCCCACGGGCCAGAAAATTAGGCCCAGGCTGTCACGCCCCAAAATTTAGACAATTAAATACTCAGTCAATATTCCATCATCCAAATCCTAGGGGTGAAACAAAAAAACTAAACGTTCTCGTCACCATAAGGTCTAAGTAAATTTCCATCCTCTAAAAGATTACAAGGGATAAAAAAAAACTAACAAAACGCCAACCAAACCATCCATCATAATTCCATAACTAACTAATACCTCTAACATTAAAGCAATAATAAGTAGTCAAAATAATTTAAATAATGTAAAGTTACAAACCATGCCAAATTGTCAAAATACTATGGTCAAAAATAAATAAATAAATAACTAAACTAATTTCAACCCTAACTCAAAAAAACACAAGAAGTCCAAGCGCGACATGTTCAACAACTATAGTTATTCCACGTCACCACCGTAGCCCCAACTAATCCTGCAAAGGAAACTCGGCTGCGCTCAACAAAACGCACCCGAGTTATTAAGAGACAAAACGAGTCAGTATACAGGTACACTGGTATGAGTACAAGATTTAACACCCACGTGTCCACCAAACACAAACAAAAATACATTAAATTCTTTTTACGGGACAAGATAAGTAGTTCGAACCGCACCGAGATGAATGGGTAGTTTCCCGAGATACGGTGGCATTTAGTTTCTTACCCGTACACAACGAAATATAAATTGAGGATAAAATAAACAAAATAGAAATAAAAATATAGTGGGTCAGCCCTACATAAAAAAAAAAATAGTAAGACCCACCATCCTGAAAAAAATATAAAGTTAGTATAATTTAATCATAAGTAACTTGCTGAAAAAGTATAAAAATGCACCGTTTCATACTTAAATAATTCGAATTGACCAAAACTCAAAGAACAAAAGTTGTACAAAATTAAATTTCCTAAAAAACATAGTGAATGAATCTAGCAGAAACTGAACAGGTTGAGAGAAAAACTTAATAGAAATCCTAAATGAAATTCGATCGAAAAATCTAGAACTGAAAACGAAAAGAAACTGCCGTAAGATGAATTCTTTCGGAAAAGTTCAAAACACAAAAAATATTCAGAATAACGTTTTACTTCAGTTTACAAGAAACCAATAAAAATGTGCTTGTTTTGTGGGTTAAAACAGCCTCCAAAATCTGCATTGCTAAAATGAATCAAAATTACTATAACCAAAATCATTCGATTATAAGTTCTAATCGATCTTTTTAATAAATAGTTAAAACACAAAAGTTGTCTAGAATCACGTATACACGCCTCTGCTCAAATTTCATAATTTATCGAGGTCGTTTACTATTTTTCAACATGTACAAATTAATACAATTCACACTTTAACAATAAACTCATATTTAATTCTTTGTACCTTAACTCCACCCCTTCGGCCCTCCACTTCCGGCCTACACATATATCCCATCTGTCTCCTATAGCGACCCCGGTCTTTTCCCATTTGATTATTGTATCCGGACTTAGGTTCCGTATATTCTGTCATTGTATAATTGTTGTTGTCGTCCTTTATTTTCTCATTTGGAGTTATAGGATATGTTGGGCAGGTTTGTTTTAGGTTGGTTGGGTTCGTAAACCAAGTGTTGCTGTCCAGTTTTTGGGTTGGTCGCTCGAGCGAGGGCTTGGTCGCTCGAGCGAGGGTTGTATTTTGGTCTGGTGGCTCGAGCCAGCTTTTCTTCGCTCGAGCGAGCGATTGCGTCCAGTTTAGACCTGAAGCATACCATTCTTGGCTCGAGCGAGCTTTTCTTCGCTTGAGCGAGTTTTTCTTGTGTCTGGTCGCTCGAGCGACCAAGTCTTCGCTCGAGCGAGCCTGTCCAGTTTAATTAGGCAGCAGCGGGTTTTTAATCAGTTTTTCATTCTCTTTTGATTCCAAAACCCTAGGTCCGAATTTTCTCTCCCTCTACTCACCTTCTCTCTTAGGTTTGATCTATTTAGAGTGTGTTTTTACCCCAGATTCTTTATTAAAAAGATAGAGTGAGTCGAGGGCTTCCATTTAATCTGAACGTTTGGTGGTTTGAAGCACTTTGGAATTTGAGTCTTCATCTCCGTCTTCTCCATTCGGGTTATTTTCTTTAAGGTAGGGATTTCCTACTCCATTTTATAAGTTTTGTTCTAAGTTTTGGTATATTGATATGTTAGGGTTACTTTGATAATTTTGGGAAAAAAACCCTAGTTGCATTAATTAATTAATTTGTATAATTAATCTAAGGGAATTGGGAATTTGGTTAAATTCATGAAATTGGGAAATTTATTGATTAAATGGTGTAGTTGGATAATGTAAATCACTCGCCTATTGAATTGTTGGTATATTTATTTCCAAATCTAGAAATAACTGTTTTGGGCTATCGGTGGAGGATAGTCGTGCTTGTTGTAGACACTGCATGTGGATTAGGGATAACTGAAACTAATCATTGATTAAGTCATCAATTTTGACTGCTGAATTAATACAGACATTATGTGTATTGATTGTGTGTTGTATATGTTATGTGTATGCATACATTGTTTTGTGTGGGAGGAGATAGGGGATGTACTCCACGGTTTAGGGGAAGATAGGGGATGGACCTCTAAACCGGATTTTGTTTGGGAGGAGATAGGGGATGGACTCCATTAGCATCACTTTTATGTGTGCTTATTTATATTGAAGTGTTTTATTGATACAACACTAAAATGTGTATCAAACTGGAAGTATGAAGTGTTTTGATTTGAGCCTGAGTCTCAATTGTTTGTTGACATTGGAAGAACGTGAATATGATATATATATATCGTTCACTGTTGTAAGTTTGGCCAGGTTCTGAGCCATATTGATAATGTTGGAAAGTAAAACGTGTTTTAGACATTAGTGTCATGAGACTGGATAATGATGGAATTGATTATCTTGGTTAACCATCTATTAAATACTAATGCTTTATTCAATGCTTATATTTGGTTTAGTATATTTCTACTGGGCTGTGGCTCACCCTTTATGGGAACATCATTTTCAGGTCCAGGTGATAAGCTACCTCCCAGGTCTTAGCTTGGAAGGATTTGGATTTGAAGACTATCTTTAGTTGTTTGTTTTTATTTGATAAATAATCAAGCCTAGGGCTTTATTTGTATTTGAGTTAGAACTCATATTTTGTGTCCAAGTGTTGGCTTGGAAAGATGTAAGCCCATAGGGCATTTAATTTGATGTTACATGCAATGTTTTTATTTAGTAATACTCTGATGAATGAATTAATAAATTGTTTTTTTTAAATAATGCATGTTGATGATATATATATAATGGGTTTATTTTGAGGGCATTACATCTCCCGTATACCTAACACTGCTCCGAAGCCAAACTTGCACGGGGATATCATCCCGAGTTTGACCCACACTCCCCGAATGGTTAGCATATACGTACGCGCGTAAATCAAAGCACTTGTCTACTCATGAGAATGAGGTAACAATATACATATACATATACAAAACATCTCACTCATGAGAACAACATAACAACGCCAAGCCTAAGGTATTCAAATAAATCTCATAATCTTCACTTTTTTTTATACACTCTTTCTCACCATCACTCAAATAAAATAACAATCCATGGAGTCATGGTGGAGTAGAAGGAATTTATCTATGAGTTCTTAATTAATTTTAATTTCATATAACCATGAGTATGATTACAACCATAAAAAAAATCCATATAAAAATCCTAAACCTGGCATACAAAACTAATCAAAATAATTAAAATCAATCAATCATCAAAAAATCCTAAACCTTACATACACAACTAAACAAAATAATTAAAATCATTCAATCATCTAAAAATCCTAAACCTTGCATACACAACTAATCAAAATAATTAAAATCGATTGATCAATCATCTACATGCAAATATGAAATCAATTCAATATCAAATAGATAAAGAATATTTTTTTGTACTCACAATATACACAAAAACAACGAATTAAATATAAATTAAGGGAAGTGGATTTTGTACTCACAATATTTTTTTAAAAATCAAAGAATAACTTGGAGAATTAAAGCCACCAAAATAAAACCCTAATCTTTTTTATTCTTTTTTCTCCACCTTCTCCTCCTTTTTCCGCCGTTCTCCTTCTCTTTGTCGGAATTGATCTCCTGGTTGTCTTTGATTAATCAATCTCTCTCTCTCTCACGGATTGCTCTGTTCTTTTTCTTTCTTTCTTTCTTTCCTTATGAACTTCTAAACCTAGTTGAATACTTATATAAATATAAATATTTTATATAAAATTTATATCAACAATTTCTTTTTTTAATATATATATATATATAAAATATATATAAATATAAATATTTAGATTAATTATATATAATTAACTAACCCATTAAATTAATTTAATATCACATTAAATTCTCATGTAACCACACAATTAATAAAGTCAAAAATAAAATAAAATAAAATAATAATAAATAAATAAATAAAGGCTTACAAAAAAATCAGGGTCGCTACACAGGCTCAAGCCCAGGCCCAGGGGTATTCGGGCTTTGGGCGGGCCAGTGAGCGGGGCCCCTGGGCTTGGGCTTTGGGCTTTGGACGGACTTAAACAATTTTTTAAAAAAAAAATTTATTTTTTTCTACCAAAATTTTATTATTTTCTATTAAAAATAATACAGGCATCGGGTGAGCCAGGCTTTTGGGCGGACCTTGAGCGGCTTAATGGGCCGGATCGGGCTTCAAAATGATGGCCCAGGCCCTGACTCAAGGACTCGAACTAGGATTGGACTCAAGTCTAAACGGACCTTAATGGGCTGGGCCCGCCTCAAGCTGCAGACGGCCTTCGAGCCGCCCGCAGGCCACCGGCCAAAATTACACGCCTAGTACCAGATAGAAATCTATGGCACAAGATTTCTCAAAATTTGAATTTCAATCCACGGCAATAAGCAACAGACCTCTGCCATGACCCTCTCTCTCTCTCTCTAGATTACATTTGACAGCATCCATGGCGTGTTGATTCTCCGAAGATGACAACCCTAGAGAAGCTATTCGCCCAGATCTTCGATCGAAAGAATTGGATCATCGAACAAGTCAACCAATGATCAGACTTGTACACTCGACACCTCGTTTCCAAGCTCGTCATTGATGGAATCACTCCTCCTTCATGGCTGTGGAACCCTAAATTCGACTCTCAATCTTCAGATCCCAAAGGTATTCTCTCTCTCTCTCTCTCTCTCTCTCTCTCTCTCTCTCTCTCTCTCTCTCTCATGTTCAAGCATTTAGGGTTCTTTTGGTTAGCGTAAAGAATTCAATTTGTAATTGTGATACTCAAATCTATCATTTTGATCATCCGGACTGAGCATAATGCAAAAGTTTACGACTTTGTTGAATTAAGCTTTTCAAACACTTCAGATATTAAATCAATAGATTGAATGAGTTTAAAATTTTAGATTTTTTTTCTCGCATTTTCAGTAACCAAGTAGTGTTTCAATTTCATTCAAATTTCTGCTCGACTGGTGTCAAGGGCATCTACCCATTTTTCTTCTATATGGGTGTTAGACAAACATTGCACACGCAACGATGAATTTTTATTTAATTTTGGAATTAATTTTAGGCTGTGTTTGGATCATGGATTTGGAAAGTGAAAAGGAAAAGGTGGGTGAAATATAGGTGAAATGTAGCTATATTTCATTTACATTTCACAAATTTTTCCCTTTCCAATATCTCCCCAAATTCATAATCCAAATACAGCCTTAATAGGTTTTATATTTGTTCTTCTAAACTCACTCACCCCTGACCTTCCATCTTACTTGGGGAAGCCAATACTGAAGGCCCAAAATGGATGCACTTGTTTGAAATTTGTTGAAGCCAACACTGAAAGCATGTGCAACGCACTTGGTTATTTCCATGTCAAGTGTAGTGGTGCAATAAAAAAAAATAGAAATGAAAGTAGATGTCCGTACAAGATATTTTTCCTCGAGTATTGTCACAAGTTATTGATTTATTATCAGCCTAGTGTCTTTTAATTTCTTTAGCTGCTAATAATTCACTTAGCTGGGGAACTTTCACTTTTAGCCAAAAAGCTAAAAAGTCATTATAAGTTGTCATATCATTTTTTTTATTTTTTGCACATCTTTTTGTAAAAAGTCAAAAAGTTCTTAAAATAGCTTGTTCACAAATGAGTTTCTTGATATTGCCAAAAAAAGAATTCTGAGCACACAGCAGTATGTTTGGCTACATGTTATGTTTCACACTGACATGGTTTTGTATGATGATAAAATTGTGATTTATCAAGTCAATATGATGACTAGTGTCAAAACTAAAAATAATAGATTGACTTCTAAGGGGCTTGTTTGGTTTGTTTTTGGGAAAAATTTTTGGGAAAAATTCTCTACAAACAAATTTTCAAGAGTAATCAAACCAAACAAATTTTTCCAAAAAAAATCTCAAAATTTTGTTTGGTTTGCTTCTTTCCAAAATCACTCTCTCTCTCATACACATCAAATCAATCACTTTTTTTAAAACTCTCTCCCAAAACAATTTTCCAAAATCATTTCTAAAAAAAGGCAAACCAAACAAGTTTTCATACATTTTATCTCAAAATCTACTCTACAAATACAAACCAAACAAGCCCTTTATTTTTGTGTCTTGTTAGGAGGCCATCAGGTCTGGTTCTGTGGCATAATCAGCTGGCCCATCTAAAATACGGCCTGGTTCTGTGACATAATCAGCCTTTCCTTCCTGGTTAGCAATAGCATCAGTGTCAGGACAATATGGGATTATGTCACCACCTGACACATTCTGAATGACTAGTCCTTCCAACATGTTTAATGAGTTAACGAGTATAGACTTTTTAGAAGCACCAGATTTGGATCGCGTCACTCATTGGCTGGCAATATTCGATGAATGTACAGGCTTTGATACTCCTTCAATACAAGTACTTTGTGACGTTGTCTTTCTAGCACCATCTTCCTTAGCAATATCAGAAGAACTAAGAAGTTTCAAAGGTTTACTATCACGACTAGATAGATTGCAAGAACTTCTAGATCTTGTAATTTTACCACAATAAATGTTAGCAACCTTTTCCTTGCTTAAGCATTCTACTTTTGCCTGTCTCACTGCATGATTATCCCTAATAATACCAGAAATTTAGTCAATTCCAATAACTCATTATCACAATCAAGCTGTTGGGAAGCAATCCTAGATATTTTAATAGCACTAGAAGAAGCACCAACATCATTCTCATTAGGGATAATCATGCAGTGAGACAGGAAAAAGTAGAATGCTTAAGCAACGAAAAGGATGCTAACATTTATTGTGGTAGAATTACAAGATCTAGAAGTTCTTGCAATCTATCTAGTCGTTATAGTAAACCTTTGAAACTTCTTAGTTCTTCTGATATTGCTAAGGAAGATGGTTCTAGAAAGACAACGTCACAAAGTACTTGTATTGAAGGAGTATCAAAGCTTGTACATTCATCGAATATTTCCAGTCAACGAGTGACGCGATCCAAATCCGGTGCTTCTAAAAAGCCTCTATTCGTTAACTCATTAAACATGTTGGAAGGACTAGTCATTCAGAATGTGTCAGGTGGTGACATAATCCCATATTGTCCTGACACTGATGCTATTGCTAACCAGGAAGGAAAGGCTGATTATGTCACAGAACCAGACCGTATTTATGGGCCAGTTGATGCTTGAGTAGCTTGTTCTGAGTCTAACTTGGATGCTGCTGGCTTAAGTGTAGGGTTGGAAATTGTTCTCTCGAGGCCACCATCTGATTGTAGTATGTCTGTGAAGCGCAAGACACTTGACTTTGATGATGGGGAAAAGTGTAGTTTGAATGAAACCTTTAACCCTATTATGGAAAAGGAAAGGCTGGACAAATCATCAGGGAAAAGATGTACTGTAGTGAAGTCTGCCACACCACTAGATAAAGTAACTTTTGATGACCCTTGCAGAAAATCTTTGGAGATGCAATCACTGGAGCAAGAGGTCTCAAACAAAAGAGAAGAGCCTAGGAGGGTTTCTTTTGAAACCTGTGTGGAAAAGTGTGTTGTAGTTGATGAAGAGGTATCCGAATTAGATATCAATAAGAACCTTCAGAATGCTGAAGATAATTCAGATGCTGTCGTAGAAATTCAACACTTCCCTTTTTCTCACAAGGCGGATGTTGCACTATTAAATGTTGATAAGGGCCCTGGTGTAGAAATGCATCAAAAGTTGACATGTCATATAGCGGAAGGATTTGAGTCTTCACCCAGGCTGCAAGTTGAGGAGGTAATTATTTTCAGTTCTTTGAAGTTCTTCAACTACTAGACATATTGCATATGTGTATATGTATCAATCTATTTCATTTTTGTGTGTATGTAATGCGCATGTTTGTTATTCCCTGCATACTGGTTCTGTGTTGGAGATCACTTCCTTTAGCCAAAGTTCATTACTTTTCAATAATTAGTTTAGCAACTCTACATTGGTTACTTTTTTAAATGCCATGCTGTAAAATAGTAGACATTTCTGCTGGAAAACGTAACATCCCTGAAATTGCGGCATCACATGACTTGTATCAGTTTGTGATCATACTGAAACATCATTTACTTCAAGCTTTAAAACAAAAGGTAAATTGCACTGATCTCTACTGAGGGTTCCAACTTTGACACAAACCTCTCATACTTGATAGGGTGAAATTGGCTATGATGGAAGGGATACAAATAAGACAACCCCTTTCGTGTTCAAGCACCAATAAGGGATCTTAGTAGAGGGATCCTTTGACACAAACCTCTCTACTGAGTGTTTGGTCAAATTTGAGACAAGGGATCCTAATTGTTGGTGCTTGAACGCGAAAGAGGTTGTCTTATTTGTATCCCTTCCATCACAGCCAATTTCACCCTGTCAAGTATGAGAGGTTTGTGTCAAAGTTGGAACCCTCAGTGGAGAACAGTGCAATTTACCTTTTGTTTTAAAGCTTGAAGCAAATGATGTTTCAGTATGATCACAAACTGATACAAGTCATGTGATGCCGCAATTTCGGGTGCAATTTCATGTAAATTGATTTTAAATAGTTCATGCTCCAGTCATTAGCCTCGATATACATGTAAAAAGTGTATAAAAATGTGTGAAAGTGTATAGAAATATGTAGCAATGTTATGAAATATGTAAAAAGTACATTGCGACTATTTATATTTTGGCATTTCTCCACCTTAACGACAGTCCCATGGGTGGTATTAGCATGACCCATTCTTAAATTGAGGGCCCAGAGTGAATGAAAAGATTTCAAAGAAATCCTCATATAATGTGGGGCTTTTTGAAAACTTTGGTGCCAGGTTCCCTGCTGGTCATCCCTTCCCTCTGCCCCTTGCCCCAGTTAATGATTCTGTGTTTTGTAGTATGTGCTGATGCTACTAAAGCAGATTCCTTTGCACCTTATATTTTTCCCTGAGACGGGAATATTATCTTCTCTTTTTTGATATTGTGTGTTGGACAGGACGAATCAACATCCAAGCATGGACAAATTGGGCCATCCTTAGTTTCAAGTTTGACCAAAGAGGCAGCAGGAGACTCCCATGGTTGCTTTATGGAGAATGTGGGACCAGCAGATACAACTAGCATTGTCCTTGATGTAAGGAAACAGTGTGATGAACAAAATTACAAAGATTTGCGGCATTCTGAATGTAATGGCACCATGGAAAATAAGGATGACTTGATTCATACTGAGAGGATACTGCAGGAAACGAAATCTCATTTCGAAGAGGATGGCTTATTTTCATATTGTTCAGTTGAGTCTCCACAAGACAAGCATGTGGCTTCAACTGGTGCTAATCAAACTATGCCTCAAGCCATCCTCTTCGAAATGAGATTTCGTTTCCTGCAGTATCCTCTCAGTATGAATCAAGGCATCCTTATTTTCCATGGTGCCATTACATTCAGAATGCCGCAAATCTTTGAAATTTTGTTCATCACACTACTTCCTTACATCAAGGACAATGCTAGTTGTATCTACTGGTCCCACATTCTCCATAAAGCAACCATGGGAGTCTCCTGCTGCCTCTTTGGTCAAACTTGAAACTAAGGATGGCCCAATTTGTCCATGCTTGGATGTTGATTCGTCCTGTCCAACACACAATATGAAAAAAGAGAAGACAATATTCCTATCTCATGGAAAAATATAAGGTGCAAAGGAATCTGTTTTAGTAGCATCAGCACATACTACAAATGTCACGACCCCAAACCGCCCCTAGTAGTTTGGTGTCGTGATGGCCAGTAATCCGAGATTACCGAAGGCCAACTTTCAAAATTCACACACAACAGAGTATAAATATATGGGGCTCACAAGTACGGAAGCGATACATACAAAACGGATTAGTCCGTAAGAGCTGTGCATAAGTCAAATGAAATAGCAACCATCTGCATATGGGTTACAACTTAATTACCAATGAAGCAAAGTACAAATTACATCTTACATTTTAACAAAGTGCTTCACAAGCCGACACAAACAAAATAAACAAATACAGGTTAAGGAACATAGTCTGCCAGATTGCCGACATCCTCGTTGCCGACATAACATACATACAAAACACACATCTTGATCAAAAGGCTTCTCAAGCCGACGTGTATGAAATACAAATATTACAAGTCGAGAAGCATAATTTTTAAGACTGCCGACGTAAATACAAGTCAAGCCGACATAATCAAAAATCCAAAATAAGCTCTAGAATCACGTCTAGGCGTCACCGCCTTCTTGCTCATCACCTACATATATAGAGAGAGGGTGAGCTTGGATACTCAGTGAATGGTATAAATAATAAAGGGGTTCGCATGAATAATAGCCGAAGTCCTTTCAAAACAATACAAGTCAAAACTTTAGATAACAAGGGATGGACCTCGTCCATCTAACAAATCTTCAAAGCTTCAAGGGATACTTACTAGCATCAACATATTACAAATGATAACATTCCGGCAAACATATCCACGCGGTAAACCGTCAGTGGCAAAACAAGACAAAATAAGGGAGAAATCTCAAACAAGGGTGCTACAAAAGTTTAGAGTCCTCTAGCACAAGGGACCTATGTTACAAAGGCCCGTAGCCTTTTAACACGAGAGTGCTGCGAAAGTTTAGAGTCCTCCAGCACAAGAGACTTTCAAGACAAGATGTGCTGCGAAAGTTTAGAGTCCTCCAGCACAAGGGACTTTCAAGACAAGATGTGCTGCGAAAGTTTAGAGTCCTCCAACACAAGGGACTTCCAAAACAAGATGTGCTGTGAAAGTTTAGAGTCCTTCAGCACAAGGGACTTTCAAACGAGATGTGCTGCGAAAGTTTAGAGTCCTCCAGCACAAGGGACTTTCCGAGAAGATCATCAAAACAAGATCATGCTTCATATACAAAATAGGGACAATTATTCTTGCTTAACAAATACTTTCAAAACAAAGCAAAGCAAAGTCTTTATCAAAACATATAACATAGCTTTATTAAGAATACCACTCACCTAGTTCGTCAAACGTCGGGGTCAAGGCAAGCCTCAGTCCTACAAACACATGGCAAGGTCTATTGAATGCACTATTCAAAACAAGTCTAGCATGCATGCAAATGACCTCGGCATTCTTCAAAAACTAAGTCAAATCAAATCAAAACACCGTTTCTTATTTCTGGAAAACATGCTGGACAACTACCAGGTCTAGGCCGAGGTCCCACACCTCATTGCCGAGGTGTGGCCCTGACGGCCACATTCAAAAGCAAAGTCGGGAAAATCTGGGTTTCCCTCTTGATACACATGAAGAACATGAGCATGAAGAACATGAAGAACATGAACATGGGGAAGATGAATGCAAAGATCAAAACTTGCTATTACGAAAGTTGAGATTTCATGCTATGAATTCAAAAAACATGGACCTGGGTACCCATACTCATGGATCTTATCAAAACAAACACAAAAACATGAGCCTTAATGCAAACTTTCGGATCAAACGAGGCTTTTCTTCAAGAACACATGAAAACCATTTTCTCTTTCTAAAACCAACTTTAAATCAATGCATGACGTGCCGAACGGGTTTGATCGTGCAATGCAGCTAGATGATCAATAAGAAGAACAAGAGTACGTTAAGATTCTAACCTCAAAAGTCAAATCTAACAGTTCTAGCTCCAACGATCAAGCTTGGGAGTTCACTCTCTCTTGCTCAAACTTCTCCTTCTTCTTCCTAGAGTCTCTCTCTCTAAAAGGCAAGATTTGATACAAAATGGTATGTTTCTCCCGATAGTCACTGACTTAATCCCTCTGCTGGGACACGTGGCACCGGCTGGTTGGCTCTACTCGAAAAGGTGACTGACTGATTAGACAAGACCATGACAAAGTGTATTCAACAAGCTAAACAGCAAGAGCACTCCGGCAAGTAGCGACATCGGCTAACAACAAGACTCCGGCAAGCAAGTGGCAAGGACATCAACTTGGAAGGACAACACTTGACTAAGCTATGCCACACCTTGGCCTAGATGTGCCACACCTCGGTCTAGGTCATACCATTCCAGGAACAAAATCGCTAGTGCAAGGATCAAGGATCTAGAACGCCTAGATATTAACATCTCGGCCTAGATGATGCACATCTCGGCCTAGGCGACGCGCACCTTGGCCTAGATGGTGACATCTCGGCCAATATGCCAGGGTAGAGATGAGGTCAACCGATGGGGTTCCGAGATAGCTCTAAGTGGAAAAGGTTTCGAAGGTGCCTAGGCTCAAGATAATCCCGGCAACACACCAGGCAAGAACAAAGCATGTAAGCAACATTCGAGCAGAACAAGACAAGATTTGCAAATGCACATATCAAAACAAGATCATACATAAATGTATGCAAGTATAACTAAGTTGAAATGAGGGTTGTTACATCCTACCCCCCTTAAAGAAGTTTGGTCCCCAAACTTGAATTACCTTGTTCCAAAAACAATTCTGGATGTCGGACTTTCATTTCTTCTTCCATTTCCCATGTAGCATCCTCACCATACTGCTCCTTCCATTCAACTTTCACCATTGGTATCGACTTACTTCTTAACTGTTTCACCTGCCTATCGACGATCCGTATCGGCTTCTCTTCGTAGCCTAAATCTTTATTAATTACAATTCCGAAATAGTCGATCACATGTAGCGGATCTCGAATATACTTCCTCAACATCGAGACATGAAATACATTATGGACTTGGCTCAATCCTGGCGGCAAGGCAAGTCTGTAGGCAGCGAGGTTAACCTTCTCAAGAATTTCAAAAGGCCCGATGTAGCAGGGTGCTAACTTACCCTTCTTTTCAAATATTGTAACTCCTTTCATCGGCGAAATCTTTAGGAACACGTGGTCCCCGACTTCAAATTCTAACTCTCTTCTTCTCTGGTCGGCATAACTCTTCTATCGACTCTGTGCAGTTTTGATTCTTTGCTGAACGAGCTTAATCTTCTCGGTTGTTACTTGAATTAACTCGGGACCAAGCAGAGCTTTGTCTCCTACCTCGGTCCAACACATCGGCGACCTGCACTTTCTTCCATACAGTGCTTCATACGGCGCCATGCCAATGCTAGCTTGATAACTGTTGTTGTAGGTAAATTCCACCAAAGGCAAATGTACTCCCCAACTTCCTTAGAGGTCCAATACACATAGTCTAAGCATATCTTCAAGTGTCTGAATCGTCCTCTTTGTTTGCCCATCAGTCTGGGGATGAAAAGCGGTGCTAAACCTCAATTCGGCTCCGAAAGCTCTTTGTAGGCTCTGCCAAAATCTGGAAACCAACTTCGGATCTCGGTCTGACACAATTGACATCGGCACTCTATGAAGTCTAACAATTTCATTCACATACAACAAAGCAAGTTTATCGGCGTTGAAGGTGGTCTTAACAGGCAATAAGTGTGCCGACTTAGTCAGTCTATCCACAATAACCCAAATCGAATCCATACCCTTTTGTGTCTTCGGCAAACCAACCACAAAGTCCATGGAGATGTGCTCCCACTTCCACTCAGGAATCGGTAAAGGTTGAAGGAGTCCTGCTGGCCTTTGGTGTTCTGCTTTCACTTGCTGACAATACAGACACTGCGACACGAACTCGGCTATCTCTCCTTTCATGTTCAACCACCAAAACGTCTACTTTACATCCTGATACATCTTGGTGTTCCCGGGGTGAACAGCAAACTTGGAACCATGAGCTTCTTGCAAAATTTTTCTTTTCAACTCTGGGATGTCGGCCACACACAATCTTCCTTCAAACTTGAGCACTTGATTTTCTATAGTGTACCCTGATCTCGGCTTTGTGATAATCTCATCGGCTACCTTCTTGAAGAACTCATCTTCCATTTGTCTTGTCTTTAATTCCTCAACAATAGTCGGCTCCACTGAGATCGCGGTTAGACATGCCAATTTTCCAACCATCTTTCTGCTCAAAGCGTTGGCTACGGTGTTAGCTTTTCCTGGGTGATATTGAATCTGCATATCGTAATCTTTCAACAACTCAAGCTATCTTCTCTGCCTCATATTCAATTCCTTCTAAGTGAACAAGTACTTTAAACTTTTATGATCTGAAAAAACCTGACAAGAAGCTCCATACAAGTAGTGGCAAATACCACGGCTGCTAATTCTAAATCGTGGGTGGGATAGTTCTTTTCATGTGGCTTCAACTGACGAGAGGCATATGCTATAACCCTACCTTTTTGAATTAACACACAACCCAAACCCTTATGCGAAGCATCACTGTAGACATGAAACTCTTCATTACCTGATGGTAGTACAAGAATTGGTGATGCGACTAACCTCGTCTTCAACTCCTGGAAGGCTACTTCTCTATCCTTAGTCCATTCGTAAGCCACTCCCTTCTTAGTCAGTTGTGTCAACGAAATTGCAATCCTTGAGAAATCCTTTACGAACTTTCTGTAATAACCAGCCAATCCCAGAAAGCTACGAACCTCGGACACATTAACCAGCCTCGGCCAATTCACAACGGCTTCAATTTTACTAGGATCGACCGAAATACCCTCTTCATCAATTACACGGCCCAAAAATGAAATAGTGGAAAGCCAAAACTCACACTTGTTAAATTTAGCATACAATTTCCGATCCCTCAAAGTCTGTAAGGCAAGTCTCAAATGCTCCTTGTGTTCGGCTTTACTCTTGGAGTAGATCAATATATCATCGATGAAGACGACCACAAACTCGTCTAGATATGGCTTAAAGACTCTGTTCATCAAATCCATAAATGTTGCAGGGGCATTGGTCACTCCAAAAGGCATTACTAAAAACTCGTAGTGGCCATACCTCGTCCGAAAAGCGGTCTTCTCAACATCCTCGGCTTTAACCTTAAGCTGATGATAACCCGACCTAAGGTCAATTTTGGAAAAGACTCGTGCTCCTTGCAACTGGTCAAACAAATCGTCTATCCTCGGCAACGGGTACTTATTCTTGATGGTTACCTTATTCAGTTCCCGGTAATCAATACAAAGACGAAGTGTACCATCCTTCTTCTTAACAAACAAGACGGGTGCTCCCCAGGGTGAAGTGCTCGGCCTAATAAAACCCTTATCTAGCAACTCTTGTAGTTGAAGTTTCAATTCCTTAACCTCGGCGGGGGCCATCCTATAGGGTGTTTTAGAGATGGGCTGGGTTCCCGATATGATGTCAACAGTAAACTCTACCTCTCTATCGACTAAGTGACCAGGCAAATCATTTGGAAAGACGTCGGGGAATTCATTAACCACTGGGACGTCGGCTAACTCAACACTTCCATTCAAATTACTTAATATGCTACACAGATAACCTTGACACCCTTTTTGGATCAATCTATAGGCTTTCATGGGTGAAATTAAGTAAGGTGGGGATACTACACCTTTTCCCCGAAACGTTACCTCGGCGAGGTTTGGGGGCTTTAACGTGACACTCTTAGAAACACAATTTATGGATGCGTGATTTGCCACTAACCAATCCATCCCCAATATAACATCAAAATGAGTTATGTCCAATGGCATTAAATCAGCTAACAATTCAACATTCTCAATCACAACAACACATGCTCGATAGATGGATGCAACATTCATAGATCTCCCAGATGGAGTGGATACAGATAACACATAATCAAGGGGTTCTAGTTTCATATTAATCTTCTCGGCAAACTTAGCAGAAATGAATGAATGCGTAGAACTCGAATCAATCAATACAAATGCATTTTGAGAGCAAATTGGAAGTATACCTGACACCACTGTCTCAACATTCTGAGTGTCTCCTGGTACCAGTGCAAAAACTCTGCCTTGCCTCATCTGTCCTTTCCCAACGTTACCCTTCTGTACAGAACCCGAGGTATTCTCATCTTTCTTACCATCATCAGCCCTTGTCTTTGGACAGTCCCTCACAAAATGACCTATTTCACCACATTCGTAACAAGCCCCAGACGCCCGACGACAGACCCCAAAATGTGGCTTCCCACAACTGGAACATGTCGGCTTAGTACCACTCTCCTGTCTTGGGTTGCTTGAACTACCGACGTTCACTTTCTTCTTGGTACCAAACTGTGCTCGGCGATTGTCATAACTCTGCCTCTTCCTCTGGCTCTCTCCCGAACTCTAGTATCTGTTCAAGTTAGCTTCGGCCAGAATGGCTTTGTCCAACACTCCGGTGTAAGTCGGCATGTTGAGCATGTTAACCCGGTCTTGTATCGGTCCACAGAGCCCACTTTCGAACTTCCTAGCCTTCATGTATTCATCATTGACCATGTGGGGTGCGTACCTTGCTAACTCGGTAAAGGCACGGTCATATTCAGCTATTGTTCTACTGCCTTGCGTCAAAGTCTGAAACTCGGTAGCCTTGCGATTCCGAACACTTAAGGGAAAATGCTTGGTGTAAAACAATTCTAAAAATCGGGTCCAGGTCAAGTCTGGATTGCTTTCTCGAACCATCATCCACCATCTGCGGGCGTCGTCATCTAGTGTAAAAGCTGCTAATGTCACCTTCTAGGTGTCGGTGCTAGGAAAGATCTCGAACAGCTTTTTCATTTCCAAAACCCACGCTTCGGCCTTCATCGGTTCTATACCCCCTTGGAATCTTAGTGGCTTCATTTTCTTGAACTCCCTGATCAGAGCTATCATGCCGTCCCCATATAAAGCTGGCTGTGGGGCACTTGTGGTACTGGAGGAGGTGGAGGTGGAACTGCATTTCGGCCGTTTGTCTATTCGGCCTCAGTCAAGGTAGCACTAGCGTACTTTTGTCTTATCTGCCTTAACTCGCGGGCCAAACCTTCTACTAACCTTTCCAGTCTGTCTAATCTGTCCTCGGGCTGATCTCGGCCAACTGGAGGTCTACCTCTCCTCATGATGCTATGAGTATGCAAATTGTGGCTTTAAAACAAAATAAACAAATAAACACGCAGGCAAGTAACAATTGAGCATGCCGAGATGATGCACACCTTGTCCACATAGCAAGCAATATGATGCAATCCTAACATCCTTCTAAGGGGAAATCTTATGCTCTTTAGGACTCAAAGTGTGTGAATAACGTATACTAAGGAACTTGTGCTCTGATACCATTCTGTCACGACCCCAAACCGCCCCTAGTAGTTTGGTGCCGTGATGGCCAGTAATCCGAGATTACCGAAGGACAACTTTCAAAATTCACACACAACAGAGTATAAATATATGGGGCTCACAAGTATGGAAGCGATACATACAAAACGGATTAGTCCGTAAGAGCTGTGCATAAGTCAAATGAAATAGCAACCATCTGCATATGGGTTACAACTTAATTACAAATAAAGCAAAGTACAAATTACATCTTACATTTTAACAAAGGGCTTCACAAGCCGACACAAACAAAACAAACAAATACAGGTTAAGGAACATAGTCTGCCAGATTGCCGACATCCTCGTTGCTGACATAACATACATACAAAACACACATCTTGATCAAAAGGCTTCTCAAGCCGACGTGTACGAAATACAAATATTACAAGTCGAGAAGCATAATTTTTAAGACTGCCGACGTAAATACAAGTCAAGCCGACATAATCAAAAATCCAAAATAAGCTCTAGAATCACGTCTAGGCGTCACCGCCTTCTTGCTCATCACCTACATATATATAGAGAGGGTGAGCTTGGATACTCAGTGAATGGTATAAATAATAAAGGGGTTCGCATGAATAATAGCCGAAGTCCTTTCAAAACAATACAAGTCAAAACTTTAGATAACAAGGGATGGACCTCGTCCATCTAACAAATCTTCAAAGCTTCAAGGGATACTTACTAGCATCAACATATTACAAATGATAACATTCCGGCAAACATATCCACGCGGTAAACCGTCAGTGGCAAAACAAGACAAAACAAGGGAGACATCTCAAACAAGGGTGCTACAAAAGTTTAGAGTCCTCTAGCACAAGGGACCTATGTTACAAAGGCCCGTAGCCTTTTAACACGAGAGTGCTGCGAAAGTTTAGAGTCCTCCAGCACAAGGGACTTTCAAGACAAGATGTGCTGCGAAAGTTTAGAGTCCTCCAGCACAAGGGACTTCCAAAACGAGATGTGCTACGAAAGTTTAGAGTCCTCCAGCACAAGGGACTTTCAAACAAGATGTGCTGCGAAAGTTTAGAGTCCTCCAGCACAAGGGACTTTCCGAGAAGATCATGAAAACAAGATCATGCTTCATATACAAAATAGGGACAATTATTCTTGCTTAACAAATACTTTCAAAACAAAGCAAAGCAAAGTCTTTATCGAAACATATAACATAGCTTTATTAAGAATACCACTCACCTAGTTCGTCAAACGTCGGGGTCAAGGTAAGCCTCAGTCCTACAAACACATGGCAAGGTCTATTGAATGCACTACTCAAAACAAGTCTAGCATGCATGCAAATGACCTCGGCATTCTTCAAAAACTAAGTCAAATCAAATCAAAACACCGTTTCTTATTTCTGGAAAACATGCTGGGCAACTACCAGGTCTAGGCCGAGGTCCCACACCTCCTTGCCGAGGTGTGGCCCCGACGGCCACATTCAAAAGCGAAGTCGGGAAAATCTGGGTTTCCCTCTTGATACACATGAAGAACATGAGCATGAAGAACATGAAGAACATGAACATGGGGAAGATGAATGCAAAGATCAAAACTTGCTATTACGAAAGTTGAGATTTCATGCTATGAATTCAAAAAACATGGACCTGGGTACCCATACTCAAGGATCTTATCAAAACAAACACAAAAACATGAGCCTTAATGCAAACTTTCGGATCAAACGAGGCTTTTCTTCAAGAACACATGAAAACCATTTTCTCTTTCTAAAACCAACTTTAATCAATGCCTGACGTTCCGAATGGGTTTGATCGTGCAATGCAGCTAGATAATCAATAAGAACAACAAGAGTACGTTAAGATTCTAACCTCAAAAGTCGAATCTAACGGTTCAAGCTCCAACGATCAAGCTTGGGAGTTCACTCTCTCTTGCTCAAACTTCTCCTTCTTCTTCCTAGAGTCTCTCTCTCTAAAAGGCAAGATTTGATACAAAATGGTATGTTTCTCCCGACAGTCACTGACTTAATCCCTCTGCTGGGACACGTGGCACTGGCTGGTTGGCTCTACTCGAAAAGGTGACTGACTGATTAGACAAGACCATGACAAAGTGTATTCAACAAGCTAAACAGCAAGAGCACTCCGGTAAGTAGCGACATCGGCTAACAACAAGACTTCGGCAAGCAAGTGGCAAGGACATCAACTTGGAAGGACAACACTTGACTAAGTTGTGCCACACCTTGGCCTAGATGTGCCACACCTCGGCCTAGATATGCCACACCTCGGTCTAGGTCATACCACTCGAGGAACAAAATCGCTAGTGCAAGGATCAAGGATCTAGAACGCCTAGATATTAACATCTCGGCCTAGATGATGCACATCTCGGCCTCGGCGACGCGCACCTCGGCCTAGATGGTGACATCTCGGCCAATATGCCAGGGTAGAGATGAGGTCAACCGATGGGGTTCCGAGATAGCTCTAAGTGGAAAAGGTTTCGAAGGTGCCTAGGCTCAAGATAACCCCGGTAACACACCAGGCAAGAACAAAGCATGTAAGCAACATTCGAGCAGAACAAGACAAGATTTGCAAATGCACATATCAAAACAAGATCATACATAAATGTATGCAAGTATGACTAAGTTGAAATGAGGGTTGTTATAACAAAGCACAGAATCATTAACTGGGGCAAGGGGCAGAGGGAAGGGATGACCAGCAGGGAACCTGGCACCAAAGTTTTCAAAAGGCCCCACATTATATGAGGATTTCTTTGAAATCTTTTCATTCACTCTGGGCCCCCAATTTAAGAATGGGTCATGCTAATGAACAACCTGAAGAGAATGAACAACCACATATTGTTGGAGATGCAATTAGCTTTGACAAGTTGGACCTTCCTAGTACCACAGTAAAACGTGCTAGTGTTCTGGAACAGCTTTGCAAATCTGCTAACAGGCATACCCCACTGTCTGAATTCTCAGCTACATTCAAATTGCATGGAACACCAGATTTATACCAGTCTGTACCAAATGGACTTCTTGAGCACATGGACCTGAGGAGTACCTTAAATCTAAATGATGATGGTGGAAAATAGCTCAGGGCAAGTTATAGTTGTGTGGATAAAGTGAAGTGTGCTTTCGAAGGAGTGTTGTATTCTGATTGTGTACCATACACTGATGCTCGTTTTGGTTGGAGTTTTAAAAAACCTTATACGTCTCCTATTGGAAAGCTCTGGGACAGAATTTCATCAAACTCTAGTAGTTCAGGGAAGCAACGGAGCTTAAACCCAAAGCTTACATGCTTCCCAATTGAGGAAGATCCCAGCATTAGTGGAGAGAATGAAAATATAGATGAGGTGGCCGATACAATCCAAGAGGACATTTCTTCAACACTGATAACTCGTGCCAAACGACAACCACTTGTAGAGATAAAAGAAGCATGTGTGAACCCTCCTACATCAATTTCTGCAGCAGAGAGATTTCCTGATAGAAATAGTTTAGATTCCACAAACACTGAAGTCAGTGCTACTGGGGCCTAAAGTAGGATCAAACAGAAGCTTGGTAATCGCTACAGCAATAAGAGGAGATGTACAAACGAGGCAAAGGAGAACCGCTCTTTATCAGTAAGCACAAATTGTATTAAGAAGGCAACTGAGTCACTAAACAACAGATTCAGTAAGCCAAAATTGTCAGGGAAAACAAGTTTGAGGAAAGGTGGGCAGAATCTCTTAGAGAGGTAGTCTAAGCGTAACAATATTGTTTCAAACATCACTTCCTTTCTTTCACTAGTTCAACAAAAACAAGCAGTAGCAGTTGGCACAGGTAATTTTTTTCTATTTTTTTGGATTTGTTTGTTTACTTGCTTAATTTTTTCTTTTGTATATAAGGAACCAACAATCTTTCTTTGGGTAAATTACACTTTCAATCCTCTGACTTTCACATGAATTTCAGAACTTAGAAGCTACCTTGAATATCTGTTTGACTACGTTCCTTTTTTATTGGGAAAATTATTTTTCTATTTTTCATTTAGTACGTAGATCAGGACATTTTGTGGCACTTTGTAGGGAAGAGAGATATCAAAGTGAAGGCACTAGAGGCTGCTGAGGCTGCAAAGCGCCTTGAAGAAAAAAGACAAAATGAACGCAAGATGAAGAATGATGCATTGAAGCTTGAAAGAGAAAGAAAAGAGCAAGAAAATTTGCGGCAAATGGAGATAAACAAGAAAAAGAAAGAAGAGGAACAGAAGAAAAAAGATGCTGATATGGCAGCAAGAAAAAGACTGAGGGAGGAAGAAGAGAGGAAGGAGAAGGAAAGAAAAGGAAAGCGAATTGAAGAACCACAACAACAACAGAGAGGAAAAGAAGAGAAATTACGAGCAGGGAAAGAGAAAGAAGTACCATTTGGTGCCATGGTAAGATTCCTTCTATATTAATGCACTCTGTATTCCATTCAATTTGATGTTGCCGCGACACCAACTATGGTGATGACTTTTCTAGGATGAAAATGTGAACGACGGGAAGGAATCTAACAATGAATTGAGAAAACATCAAAAAATGAAAAAGCCACAGACTGATCCTAGGGCTGCTGAAATTTCAACAAGCAATGCCAACCAAGTAATCCTGGAGGATTGTCAAGCTTTTAGTCATTTTGGTGACAATGGGGAGGTAAAGTTCTCATCATGCACATCTCCAAAAAGAAAGAGTTCCCTTATTTGAGTTTTAAATCTGCAAAATTATTCAACTCTGTTCTGTAGTCTCGGCAATAGTTGCAATATGTGAGAGTACAACAGAGCAATCACTAGGCATGATTAGTGGCCTTCCATGTGCTTGCTAGCTTTGAATATGAGTTGTCAGAGTCCAGTTCAGGGTTTCAAGGGCAGGTAGAGGAAGAGACAGTAGGCATACTGATAGGAAATATCCCAGGGCCAAGACCTCTTTGGTCTAGCTGCAAGTACCAAAGGAATACCCTAGAGAACCTTTGGTGAGGAGGTCAGGCTATGTAGCACGGACACGGACACGGGACACGACACGGACACTCGAAAACGCAATTTTTCAAAAAATAGGGGACACGACACGCTGGGGACACGTTTAATATATATAATTTTATTTATTTATTATATGTCTAAAATAAAAATAAAATCATTAATTTTTATACAATCACAATAATAATAAAATTAATAACATAATTTTAAAATTATTTTAATAAAAAATGAGTTTTTTAAAATAAAAATAATTTATTTTATGAATTTTAAGTTTAACAAAAAAAAAGTATAAAACAAAAGAAAAAAGAAAAAAAAATAAAGGGGGAGAGAAACGTTGAAAAAAAATGTAAAAGAGAAAATAGAGGAGAGAGAGAGTGAAGTTAAAAAGCAAAGACAGATAGAGTCAGAAAAGGGGGAGACGAAAGGGAGGAGAAGAGGAAGAAAATGAAGAGGAGAAGAAGACCAGAGAAGATGGAGAGAAAAAGGAGAAGAAGAGAAGAAGCAGAATACCTCAGCTTCTTGGAATGATCTGAAACAGGTTAGGCTTCTCTCCCTCGATCTCTTTCTCTCTCCTCTCCTCCCTCGATCTCTTTCTCTTTCTCTGTTTCTGTCGATCTCTTTCTCTGTCTCCGTTGATCTCCTTCTCTCTTTCTCTGTCTCCTCTCCAACAGTTAGGGCTTTTCGATCCCCCTCAGGCGTGTCCGGAAAGTGTCCCGCCGTGTCCATGGCGTGTCAAACTGGAAGATTTCAACAAAAAAAAAAAAGACACGTTAGAGAGAGTGTCGGACACGTGTCTACCGCGTGTCCGACGCGTGTCAGTATCCGACACGTATCCGACACTCGTATGCAGTGCTTGGGGACGTGTCGGTGCTTCATAGAGGTCAGGTGTTTGAATCCCACTACCCCACTTTCCCTTAGCATTAGGTAGGATAGTAAGCCTCCGTTTGGGAAGTGGGTTGGCTTTTTGGCTTTTTGACTTTTTTGGCTATTTTAGCCTGGGGCTAAAAAGCTTGGTTTGGGAAGGACTTTTTGACTTTTTTTGGCTTTTTTGGCTTTTTGGTGAGGTGTCTTCCTGTTAATTTACCAAAATGGAAGTCTACTTGTGATTCAATGAAGAAGGCGTCCACGTCAGCTTCCCAAACAGTCCGAAATTGTTGTTGTTGTTGTTTTTTTTTATTATTATTATTATTATTTTCGGTTTGAATTTGGCGTATTTTGCTTAATTTTTTTTTTTTATTTTGGGTTTGGATTTGGCGTATTTTGCTTAAATTTTTTTTTTTAATTTATGTTTTTGTCATTTTTATTTTTTTATACATTAATTAGTTCTTGTTCTTTAATTTACGTTTTTTGCCTTATTTATTTTTATTAGTATACAATAACATTTTATTTATTTATTTATGTGTTTCATTTATTTGTATATTGCGTGGCGACTGGTAATTTATGTTTTCATGTTTTTTTTTAAAATGTTTTTGAATGAGGCGTATTTTTGTCGTTACTTTTTTTTAATTTACGATTTTGTCATTTTTTTTATTCACTCACATTAATTACTTTTTATATTTCAAAAATGAATTTTCACGTGTTTTATTTATTTGTAAATTACGTGGCAAATGCTAATTTCTGTTTTTTTTTTTTCCTTTTATTTTTGGATGAGGCCTATTTTTGTCATTTTTTTTTAATTTACGTTTCTGTAATTTCTTTTTATTTGTATACATTAATTTGTTTTTATATTTGACAAATGGGCTTTTTTTTTTGCAAATGGTTTTTTCATGTGTTTTTTATTTTTATTTTAATTTTAATTTTTTTATCGTTTTCTGTGAAATGATAAAAAGTGAGGTTTTATTTTATTGTCATGTGTATTTTAAATAATTTTATTTTAATTTTAATTTTATTTTAATTTTAATTTTATTTTTATTTTTATTTTAATTTTAATTTTATTTTTATTTTTATTTTTATTTTAATTTTATTTTTATTTTTATTTTTATTTTTATTTTTATTTTTATTTTTATTTTTATTTTAATTTTAATTTTATTTTAAATATTTAAATAATGTAAATAATCTAAAAAAATTAATAAGTAAAAAATTTAAATAAATATTCAAAAATTTTAAATTGTAAAAATTTTAATTATTTAAATATTCAAAAATTTTAAATAATTTAAAATGTTAATATTTTAAATTTAAAAACAACTCTACAGTCAAATCGTAACCAAACACATAAAATAAAACTCAATTAATAAATTAATTTTAAAACTCATAACCAAACACATAACTCGAAACTCCATACTACTTTCACAACTCTACACTCAAATCATAATCAAATACATAACAAAAAAATTAAAATATTTATAAATATTTTTATAAATTTGAATTTATTTTTATAAAATATTTTAACAAAAAACAAAAAAATGTTTTTAATTTTTTTTTTTTTTCAACTTTCTTTGTTTTTTCTGGGAAAAGGTGTGTTTTGGGAAAGGGTTTTTTTTTTTTACTTTGTGTGTGCTGACGCTGAGGCGAAAGTGAGGTTTCATGTAGGGGTAGTTTCGTAAATATACCTGTGAAATGAGGAAGCTTCTATTTGCACACATAATATACACTTTTTGCACATTCTCCTCACTACATTTTTTGCACATCCTCTTCATTAAGTGTGTGTATAGAGTGGGTTTGGTGTGTGTAAATAGAAGCTCCCGTGAAATGGTTGTTGCCAAGCTCCTGCCAACCTTTTGTCTCCATGTGGCTAAATTAGACTTTTTTGTCCATATGTGGCTAAATTAGCCCCAACTTTGCTTCCCAAACACCACCTAAGTTTGAGTTTATCTCAAAGACTTTAGGCCCCGTTTGTTTTCAGAGGTAGAATGGAGGAGATTGATAGTGAGGGGATTGATAGCGAGGGGATTAAGTAAAATTGTATTTGTTTTGATGATAGTTGTTAGTGTAGGGATTGTTAAATTATTTTTATATAAAATAAATATAAAATACAAAAAATACAATAACATTAAACATTAATGTTTTAAAAAAAATGCTCAACATGTAAAAATTTTTAAAGAAATAAAAATAAAATAAAAAAATTTCAAAAATAAATAAAATAAATAAAATAATGATTTTTACTTAACAAAAAATACAAAAAATTAAACATTAATGTTAAAAAAAAATGCTCGACATGTAAAAAATAAAATAAAAAATAAATAAAAATAAAAAATTTCTAGTCCGCCGAACTATTTTTCTAATACCAAGTCCTGGAGGCCCATCCGAATCTCATCTGCAAAGCCTATCCTAAGCCCTTCGGTTTAGCAGTCCCTTCCTCAACTCTGTAAACAAATAGCACATTGTGGACGTCCCTGAACGTCCCAGGAGAATCCCCCATTTTGTTCATTGGGCTTACTACAGTTCGGACTCAAATGTCACGGTTCTTAATCTGATCTCGCAAAGTGCAATGCGAGATTGATAAATCACCAAATAGTCCAAGTCCGGCAAATCGTTTTGGAAAATTGATTTTTAAGAAAGAAGTGCCAAACATGGACAGCTTTGCCAGATAAAGAGTCGCCACCTAAATATTTTATTTTGGGAGAATTTAGGAAACCCTGACTCGTTGCCTAAGGCCACGTGTCCGTCATCACCAAAGTTGCCTCGGCTCAGGAATTTGGGTACGATTGGGGAAGGTCAGCTATGAGCACCCCCACTCGCCCAATCAAAGATTGGCCACTACTAAGCATGATATCTTGTTTTTGAAAACACATGTGTTCTTATTCCGGTTATTAGCCCAGAATTTACTACGTGATGCGCACAGCATACAAGTATAAACTAAATCGCCTAAATTGGAACAAAACATTTCATGTTCGTTTATTTGAAAATGGTTTGATGGTGCTACCCGCAAGTAGGCTAAGACGTGGATTTGCCGCCCTCAGGTGGGTTTAGAAAAACATGATTTTGCCATTCTCAAGTGGGCTTAAAACGCACATTTTGATGAATTATTTCAATTCAAGTAATCCAACCTTCACCCACAGACATTCAAGCAGTTATATCACATAAGCAAATAGCCTCATGGTAAGCATGCAATCATGGCAATCACTCATACACATGCAAGGATGCTAAAGCATAAACACTTACCGAGTACTCCGAGCCAAAGAAAGAAGCTAATCAGAAATCATGCATGAGTCCTAACTATACTGAGATGCCTAATGCAACACATGCAAGAATGCAACTAAGATAGGCTCGGCTAATCTAAGAATGGCATGTGAAATGCGACAACTCCATATACGTATTCAAGTTGGAATGGAAATACTATGCAGTTAGCATGATGCGCCGAGCCTGGTGCGTGCAATACGAATGAATGTATGCAAACATGCTATCATAAGTATGCTAATTGAAACATGTCCTAAACTAATCATCATAAGCTAGTAAATAAAAGGGAGAAAGAAATGGGGGTTGGAAGACATGCATCACACACACGCACACTTATTTACAACATTGCCCCCTCGGAGGAGGGTTCGAATAAATAATACAGAACCAGCTAGCTAATCTAAGCTAATCTAATTAAATTAGTTATTACACAACCGAAATGAATAAGAAATTACAGCTAATTATTACACAACTCTAACTAATTAACAACTTAGCTAAGTAAGCAATTAAAACTAGCATGCAAACTACATGAAATGGACTGCCTCAGCTCTGCCTTGGATGATGAAGGATGCATGCATGCTCGAATTGCCTTGCCGGGAAATGCATCGCGATGCCCTGACTCGCCTTTGTTTGCAATTGATCTTAGAAACTTGCACAAAGCTCCAGAGAGATGAAACTCCACCCTGGGAATCTGTGAGAAGGCTGCCGACCAGCTATTGGCTAGGGAGACCACCTGCCGACCACCTTTTGTGGTGGAAACCAAAAAAAGTGGTCGGCCTGCCAGTAAATCTGGTCGGCCGACCAGTTTCTTCTCCTGGTTTCTGGTTTTCTGCAACAAAGGGAAAGAGAGAGGCACGACAAAGTATTTGCAACACATGTGTGCGCGAACACTCTCCCCATCATTGCATAAGCTCAAGGAAGTGTAGTCCTCGACCCTCGGGCCACCAATCACGCATCTCGATGCATGATGGCCGAGGAGTCGAACTGCACGACTCAATGTGAAATGAATGCACATACAAACACACAAAGCCAACAACTCTGTCATGGGTAGTGAAGAGTGTCGGCGATCGGGAATTGAGACACGTTTCATCACTTTGAGTATGAAACGTCCCTCGTTTCCCGTGTTTGGACTAACTCCTATTCCAAACACAATGCAACAAATAAGGCATGCACAATGCGACTCTAGCATGCAAATGCAATCCTAAGGCAATGCAATTAAGTGATGCAAACATGCAAGGGATAACATGCAAACATGCAACTAGCATACACAATGCTACGAACTACATGGCATATGCAATGCTTACAACACTAACATGTACAATGCACATGGAAACCAACACACACAATGCGATGAGCATAGCATGCACGCACAATGCAATGACCAATCATGCAACAACAAGGCATACTTCAATGTTATGGACTATATGGCAATACTCAATGCAAAATGGACTTAAATCGAAATGGATAGGCCTTAGCCAGGTCCAAATCAGTGGCCAAAGATGATGAAAACAAGGCCCCGAAACACATGCAAACATGCACAATGTAATGGACCAAGCTTAAGGCACAAAACACAATTTTCCAAATGCATTGAAATGATGAAACATGGAGTACAATGGCATATATTCCAGCTCTGAAATGGCATATAAAGTGACTCCAAAATGACTCTGAATCATGCAAACAACTCACATGATGCATGTTGAATGGCTTAAGCATTGAAACTAGTGAAGTGTATTACACCATAGGCATGCAAGGCAATACTCAAATGGCCAAACCAACTCCAAACAGACCCTATGTAGGCCCAAAACAGTAGCAAAATGATTTGGGATGATGGCTCGAAATGCATTTAAATGAAGCTTATGCAATGGCTCACAAACAAGGCATAATGATGCAACTCTCAAACACATTGAAGGAGTGATAATCATGAGAACATGGCATAAGTATAAGCCCTAAAATAACATTCCCTATGATGCCAAAACATGCAAATACCTCAAGCAACGCATGCAAGGGACCCCAAAACTCGAAACTAGTTAAGGCTATCACACTACAAGCATGCATGGCAAGCATCATTCGACCAAGAGGCCTCAAAACAGAGCTAAGGCAGCCCAAAATATGAACAAAATCAGTTTAGAACATGGCCAAAATATGCTAGCATGGTGAGCCAAAACATCATGCATTGTGAGCTAGTAAACATGATTTACACTACAAGCATATGAAGCATGTGAGAGACTACTAAACCAGCCCAAAATAGATTCATGGCATGTCAAATGATGACCAAAAATCCACTGAAACATAAACAATACATGCAAGAATGACATGCTACTTTGATGAGTTATGAATGGAAATACACTACACATGCAAGAAGCAAACAAAAGGGGGCCAAACCAGCCATGGATAGAGCCTAGGCAGGTCCTAGAAGTCACCAAAAAGTGCCTGAACTAGGCCTCCAAATGATATAAACATGTGCTCCTTTGATAGGCCAAATATGCAAGCAAACAAAACCAAAAGAGAGGGGCTCACCCTCCTCTAATTTTAGGCCTTAAAACTACATGTCTACCACTGAAAATCTACTGGATTTCAGTGGCTAAAAGGGCAAGCAAAGAATAAATCAAAGGCCTTTTGGCATGGCACAAAACAAGGCCAAATGAAGCATGCAAGAGGGTAGGTGACCCTCAACACCAAAAGGGTCTTAAACAAACATGTTGAGCACTTAAATATGAAGCTTTTCTCAGTTGAAAACAAAGCTCAAATATGCATACAAGTATGGCTAAGACAGTGATCAATACAAAGGTTAAAAAGGGAGAAAAGAGGTTACCCTTGAAGCTCAGCAAAACCAGCAGATTTCTCAACCAAAAACCAACCTTTTAACCTCCCAAAAAGTCCTCCAAGAACCTTAGTTGAATGGTGGGGTGGATGGTTAAGAGTTGTGATGCAATGGATCAAGAACTACACACACTTTAAGGCCAAGATATAGAGATATAGAGAGATATATATGCCTAAGCCTTAAACCAAAATTTACAACCTGGTATAAGGAGAGAGAGAGAGAGAGAGAGAGAGGCCCTCTCTTATAGAGGTTTGAAGCTAAAGCTTCTCCAAGAAGCTAAAAACTTGGTTGCAAATCCTCCATACACGTGTATGGAGGATACAGTCTGTGCCTTCTAGCTAGCACAGCTGGCATCCACTCAATCTGACAAAGCAGGCAGAAAGCAGCCGACCAGAAAAGGTGGTCGGCCAACCATTTTCCCTGGTCGGCCGACCATGGGAAGTGGTCTCCCACACAAAAAAGTGGTCGGCAATGGATATTGGTGGTCTCCACACTGAAATCAAGCTAGGGGTATGGTGGGAGACCAGTAAATGTGGCCCAAAGACAAAGAAAACCAATTTCCCGACAAGAAAATTGGCTAGCGGGGAGAAAAGTGGTCTCCAAGGAGAAAAGGTGGTCTCCCACCCTTGTACTACCTCCCAAACAAGGAAAACAAGGTTCATGCCAAAAATGAACCAACACGGGTGCAAAACGAGAGTTCGGGAGGCAAAGCACGCAGCCGGGAGCCTCGAAAACTGGCTGTTGAGCACCAAAAATGGCGTGCGACCACCAAAGTGGTCTCCCTGGCCACAGTGTCCCTCTAGATAGAGGAAACAAGGTGTGTTCCAAAAACCGTGCCAAACGGAGAATGTTAAGCAGTCCCAAGCCGAGGCGCGCGGCCGACGGCTTCGAAAATCGGAAACTAGTCTCCAAACGGGAACAGTGGCCTACGACCACGAAAAGTAGTCTACGACCACTGAGAGATGGTCTACAAAACCTCTCCCTCCCTTCGAAAAGAGAAAACAAGACCTGGTCCGTAAACCGAGTCAAAGCACAAAAAAAGTTTCGAGGCCCAGAGGCAAGGCTCTCCACCAAAACTTCGAAGCTCGAAACGAGCACAACATGCACTATCACCGAGCGCTCAATCGATGACATATGAGTCTTAAGGTCGGTCAAAAATGGGGTGTCTACAGTTGCCCCTCTTTGACAAAACTCGAAAGTCATAACAATGACGGGAGTGAATGTCAAAGCCCAGAGACGACCCATTTTTGACAAGGCCGAAGACTTAGACAAACATGCAAGATAACAAAGAAATGTGCCCGCAGGCAGGGGCAAAATGCAAGAGACATGCACAAAGCCGGACATAACTTATGATCATGCAAAGAGAGCTGCAATGAAGCAATCATATACAAATCTAACTACATTTCATGCAGAAAGGATGTAAGAGAATTATTCAATTCTCGTTACATCTCACGCGGAGAACATACAATACCTGTCCAGTTCGTCTGGTCTCGCCAATCTCAAATGAACCGTACATACAATATTGTGCCTGTAAAAGAAAGAAATTTAACAGGTACAATACTGTTAGAAATATGCATAGCAATGCAAGTGAAAAGTGCGTGACAACGCAAGCAGAGAGGTGCATGACAATGCAGCCTATGTGTGACGCATAACAATGCGAGCGAAACACGCATAATAATGTAGGGAGAGTGCGTGACAACGCAGGTAAAATGCGCATAACAATGCGGCTGACACAAGCATGACAATGCAAGTAAAATATGCGCGACAACACAAGTAAGGAGTGCATAACAATGCAATTGAGGCATAAACACATGTGAGCGAAGTACACGCGACAATGCATACAATGTATAAAGCAAGATGTAGACACATGTAAGTAAAGCATACGCGACAACGCATGCAATGTGTGAAGCAGGAATTGAACACATGTAAGTAAAGCATACGCGACAACGCATACAATGTATGTAACAGGAATTGTACACATATAAGTAAAACATACGTGACAACGCATACAATGTGTATAATAGGAATTGAACACATGTAAGTAAAGCATACACGACAACGCATACAATGTGTGAGGTAGGAATTGAACACATGTAAGTAAAGCATACGCGACAACGTATACAATGTGTGAGGTAGGAATTGAACACATGTAAGTAAAGCATACGCGACAACGCATATAATGTGTATAACAGGAATGGTGTGCGCGACAACGCAAGCGAAGAAAGTGCATAACAATGCAGGGAACATGCGTAACAATGTAAACAAAGCGTGCATAACAATGCAAGAGAGGTATAACTTTAATAGCATGCTTGAAACTAAACGCTGAGTAAAGAAGTGCAAGCCTCAAAAAGGGCAACTCAAACGCGACCTCTGATTTACTTCTCGGAGGGGTTACAACGTACTCAAAAAGATACACCTTGCTCTTGGTGAATAACGACAAGCTACACGTCGAAGACTTGAATCGAAGTTCCCGCGGAGACATTTTGCGCCGAAAAGTGCACTTTTCTTGTACTTTCTCGAGAGCCAAGGACTCCAATCATCACCAAAATGCACAGGGAGAGCAAAAGGACTTTGGAGACCACCCCTGAGGGCCACCGACCACCTGGAACTACCACCAACTAGTTGTTGACCAACAAGTGGTCGGCCAGCCAGAAAAACTGGTCGGCCAACTAGTTTACAAAACTAGGGGCAGTTTTGACTTTTCATGCTCGGTTCTTCAAGTTCACACATCCAAATCAGATTTGCTCACACCTCCAAGGTCGAAATCAGCTCTTCTTGCTTCCTAGACCATCTTCTCCCTCAGATCTGCACTTTATACGCATTTTCCAACGCGCCATGCGAAATTGTTTCGCGAAAACTTTCGATTCTCTTCACTTTGGACCGATTAAAATTTGATTTCAGAGCTTCTTTTTCCATTTTCACCACTTGAGGTATGTTTGTCTCGAAGTTTGGCAGATTTTCTCGGGGGTTGACTTTTGTTGACTTTTTCCTTTCCCGAGAGTTGACTTTTGTTGACTTTTTGCAATTTTGGCTAATTTCGCTCATTTGTGCTCATTTTTGCAAATTTCTTTGGATGGCGGATCCCTTTCATCATGGCGGAGGTCCTCCACAGGCCGGGGACGAGCCAGACATCATGTCATTGCCTCCGAGGATTCGTCCTTTCGACCCGAAAAGGTACGACCCTCAGGAACACATCCTACCTCCTGCTACCTTTTATCATTTTACCGACTTCGAGCGGCGAGCACCCCTAGATTTGCTGCTTCGGGAGCCGGAGTCCCATTTATCTCACCAGGCGTGAGAGGTATGTACTTCACTTTTATATTCTCTGCAATGTATCTTTGCATTTCTTGCACACTTCATGTTTTCGCTATGTATTATGTCTGGCTTATCGCGAACACATTTACACACGCCATCCGGTCCATTTGGCACACAACTCATTTTCGGGCACACAGCTCGTTTCTCGGACACACAGCTCGTACATTTCTGAACACGCAGTTCATAGATTTTCATTTCTGAACACGCAGCTCATTCACTTCATTTGCACGCAGCTTATACATCTCTGAACATGCGGCTCATTCACTCCGTTTCTGAACACACAGCTCATTCACTTCATTTGCACACAGCTCATACATCTCTGAACACGCAACTCATTCACTTCATTTTTGAACACACAGCTCATTCACTTCATTTCTGAACACACAACTCATTCATTTTTGTTCATTCTGAATGCAGGTGTTTTCTCGTTCTACACGAGGTCATGGATCGATCCTTGCCAGGGAGTGGTATGTGGAGCTCCTAGATACTGTTCGCCATATCGTCGATGAGGCAGGATTCGGACCTTTCTGTGCGGGGCTATCAAGTTACCCGGCGAGTAGGACCCTGATGGGGGCTCTTGTGGAGAGATGGTGGGACACCACCAACTCGTTCCACTTTTCAGCTACTGGGGACATGACGATGACTCCATACGACTTCTCTATGCTGATTGGCCTCGACGTGGCCGGCCGACCGGTCCCCTATGACGCAGATATGGGCGAGTGGGAGGCAACTTAGATTCATCTACTGGGAGTCTGCCCACCGATCGACAGATCATCTGGTAGAGTCAGGTATACCTGGTTCCCCGTGCAGTACAGGGGAACTTTGCCCGAGACTGTCAATGAGATAGAGCAGTATGCTTGAGGGTTTTTGATGTTCCTCCTCGGGACCACTTTGTTCTCCGACAGGGGGAACACTGTTGGACTTTACCTGCTCAGTGCTTTGGTAGACCTATCACAGGTCAGCCAATATGATTGGGGGGGCGCCGGCCTCGCTACCTTTTACTGTTATATGAGCGCGACCTCCCACGGGCGAGGGAACATAGTAGGGGGTTACTGGAGAGCCTGGGAGGTACATTCTGCCCTCTTGATTTACATTTCTGCTTTTCATTATCTGTACACTGCACACGGCACACATTACTTTCTGTATTCTACATTCTGTACTCAGTATTTTGTATTTTTTGCATTCCCATTATCTGTGCACTGCACACGGCATTCTGTACTTTTTGCACTCTGTATTCTGACAGCCACTGTCCTGTTTTCCACAGCTATGGATTTATGCATACTTTCTGACGTTGGCCCCAGAGCTCGAGGTGGAGGTACCTCTAGAGATCCCCTACTCTCGCAGATTTGAGGGTCGGTGCCGGCCGTGGCCTTGGGAGACTTTGCCATATCTCTGGCAGTACTTTGACACCGTTCGGGCGACGGAGGTAATCCAGAACTCTCAGTCTTTCATGCTTTCAGCTTTGATTTTCCTGGCATATTTATGACATCTAATCAGTTTATGTACTTGCCATCCACAGATTACTTGGCAGCTATGGGCACCTTTGCTAGGAGATACCCAATTTCGATTCCCTGGGGGATGGGCCGCTTCTTGATACAGGGTTTTATTTGAGGAGCCAGTTGGCAGGGCCTGGTTTCTGGGGGATCGTTTCTTGCGTCAGACGATGGGCTGCCAAGATCAGGATATCCCCTCAGCACCTCTAGAGGACATGCGGTCCACTGAGAGACTCACTCCCCAAGAGGTCGAGGTCGAGGTCGCTTTGCTGGGTAATGATGCTATTCTGTTCCTGGAGGAGGGGGAGTACGCGACCTACCGCCATACGTACTTGATGCCCCCACTGGCGGGTGTCCATACTCCCACAAGGAGGGCTGCTAGTGCATCATTATCGAGTCAAGTCCCGACTGCGGATACCCCTTCGACTAGCAGGGCCGGCACATCGAGAGTTGGGCTGGACAGATTCCTCCGACTTATCAGCATGCGGGATGGCCAGATCTCCTGACCGAGCTGACAGAATGGCGATACGGGACATCTTACCTGATTCCATTTGAGCCCCCATTGACCGATCATCGATATGTCAGTGACCCTGACTCACCGCCGGTATGTTCCACGTTTTTTCAATTATCACTCAAACATTTAGGCATTCACTTATTTACTGATGACTTAAGCTTGCATCTGCAGCCTCCCAGAGAGTATTGTGATGGGTTACTCGGAGTGGTGGCCTCACTCGAGAGCATGGTGCTGCGGAGGGAGACATTGTTGTTCGTCGCCGGCGTTATGGTACTTCTCAATTTTCTTGCATTTATCATACTTTTGATGACATACGGAATTTTGAACATTTCACTGCATTGGTCGACTGCATGTGTAGAGCACATCTGACGCACAGCACATCCATATACTGTATCTGTATGCACACAGCCCGTGTAACATTCTTGCATCTACGTCTGATATACATATTGGCTAATGCACTCAAATTATCCTTTTCAGGTCCCATCACTACAGGCCGGGCCATCCAGGCCTTCTCGAGAAGCTGGGAGACGGGGCTCGTCTCACAGCTGGGGCAGACATAGAGCGCCTATCAGAGATGATGAGGAGTCCAGTGAGGAGGAGGCTGCGTATCCTCAGTCGGAGACATCCGCAGGCAGAGAGGAGGACTCTGGCTCCGGTTCTGAGAGTGGAGGTGATGCTGGGGAGGATCCCGAGGATGATAGCTCCGATTCGGATGATGGTGCTGGTGGAGGTGGTGTAGAGGCTGCTCATGCGAAGAGGATGAAGAGAGCCTCCCGATCTTGAGCCCGACAGCACTGATGCAGATGTTCCTGTTTTATTTTCTTTTTTACTAGTAGTTGTAGCATATTGTACAGTATTAGGCAGTTTTATTTTCCTTAAAACTTGCACCCTTGTTGTAAAATGTTGTAACAAAGAAACATGATGGAATGAAACAGCTTTTGTTCAAAAAGTGTTGTATTTTGTATTCTTAGCATCGCATCGCATCATTTTGCACAAAAATGAGATTGAATGGAAATTGATCCCCGTGTATTACCAAGTCAGGTAGTGAACCGACGCAACAAGCTAAACTACTCAACTCACTTAAAAACAAAAACTCAGCAAGTTTACAACTCGATAAACAAATCTTGACAACTTGATAAACAACGAGCAACAATTCGATAAGCAAGCCTAACAACCTGATAAGCAAAACTTAACAACTCGATAAACAAAGAATGACAACTCGATAAACAAAGAACAACAACTCGATAAGCAAAACTCATTTTGGACAAACGGAGTGACGGAACACATCCGAAACAGAGGTAAACTCGAACCTTCAGCCCTCTCAGCACACGGGGAAGTTAGAGACTCACTCCTGGAGGCAAGAAACAGCTGGAGACCAGCTTTTTGGACATGGCCAACCAGTTTTTGTTTTGCAAACCAGATATGCGATCGGCGAACTGGTGACCTCTAGATTTTTGACACGTGTCCTCCAAATAGTGCCTTATCCTCCATAAAAGTTCCAGCTTTGTAGTTCTTTCATTCCATCTCGGTTTTGCATCAAAATGGAGGCATTTCTCATCCAAAATCTCACAACTTGGATTGCTACCTTAGATGGCTTGGAAAAGTTAAACTTTCGGAGTTTCGGCATAAATGCACTATTCACACTGAGTCGCACCCCGCTGCACTTTCCGTTCCTCCACGTCGCGGCAAGGTTTTGGAATCTGGTAACACATGTCTTTAGCTTTGGCAGGCAAGAGATGTGTCCTACCTTTGAAGACTTCCAAGCTTTGATGGAGTCCGAGCGCAACGAAGAAATTTTGCCCCAGCTTCACTTCGGCCACGCCCAAGCCTTAGGATGAATGTGTGGGCTCACTATGCACGACGCTCGGTCTTTGATCCGCGACAGAGAATTGGACATCCTCAGCTTGATTCATCGTTTTTCCAATGCCGGTGACCGCGGCGACCATCATTGGCGGGGCTTTCGGCAACATGCCCTTTGCTTGTGCATGCTATCTCACTTTTTGCTTGCCCCAGACTTCAGCGGGTTTAGCATTTGTCTAATCAAAGTTGCCCAGGGCTTGAAGGAGGGCAAGAGCTGCATTGCCATGACATTGGCCGAGACATTGATGGGCTTGGATGCTTTCCATCGCCGAAAGACAACCAGATTTGCAGGAAGTCCGCTACTGCTACAGGTAATGTTTCCCACCCTATCTCACATATATATTGCTCACATCACTCGGCCCTCGGGCTTTGTTTTTTTCTTACAAAACCCTTTCCTCACTTTTCTCTCAACGTGCACCTCTCTATTCTTTAATCTCTCATTTTTCATCCCTCCCCAGGTGTGGTTGATGGATAAGTTGCAGGTTGTGGACTCATGCCCCACATACTCAGCTCGCAACTATCTCTTCCAGCAACGTCTGGTCGATGCCCTTGATGAGGGATGGTGGTTCGAGTGGATGTGCAGTTTGTCCGCGGACCGTATTGCTTGGCATTGTCCTTGGCTCAATCTACCGGCGATGAGCTACAGTATGTCCCGGCAGACTGGGATTCAGTTGATTGGCCTAACACACTGCGTGTTCTACTTTCCTTTCCGGTTGCAGCGCCAATTCGGCCATGATCAGATTTGCCCGGCAGAGGGAATAGAATACCCAGCTGCATTTTCGGTCCGAGGCGCGCAGCTTGCTCGATATGCCATGGCATGGAGGATGAGAGAGCTTCTGGCCCCCGCTTCCACTTTCAGTTGCACCTTGTCTGATGAGTGCATAGATTGGCTCAATAAAGAGGCACAGATCAGGCCCAGCTTGGCGTCAGAGGCTTCAACCAGCTCTGGGAGGGGACGTAGGAACACCTGACTATGCCCCGGATTTATTTGCCTTTAATCAGAACTTTCAAGTTTTCTTTATGAATGTTATAAAAAGCAACTTCAATTTGTGTTCAAGAGCAAGAGAACTCTGTATTGAAATCAATGTAATTGAAGGTTGTGGGTACTTAAAATTTTTCGTTTGGTCCAAAAATGGTCTAAGTTGTAAAAAGATTAATTTGAGCAAAATCAACTTTTATTAAAACTTTTCAAAACCATTTTCGATATGGATCAGAACTGGACATGCTTGAAATCTGTCACTGAGATGTACAACCCCGGATTCCCAGCAACTAGAAAGTTGCCCCTAGTCTGAGTAGCACTGCGCCGGAGATCACAACCGAGCTCTTGAATGCTGAATAGACAAAGATGACCGAGATGATCAAATGGACAAAGTTGATCGGGGAAGTATTTATGGCTGGACTTCGGGATGAAGTTGCCTACGTATCCCAAAGATAGGAATCAAGCCTTACGTAGTTCGGCTCAGGTTTACTCGTGTATTAACCCTCACCTTTTACGCTCTAACTTTTGCCAAGGTCGCCCTTTGCGGGTTTTCAACCTTGCGAGCTCAGTTTTTATAATTTCCAATTTTCGATGCTCTAACTTTTGCCTAGGTCGCCCTTTCGGGTTTTTAGCCTAGCAAGCCACTCAGGGGTAATATTTCTTCAACTTGTCCATGTTGATCGGCTGTGAGAACTCTAGGCCATCTAGGTCCATCAGAACGACAGCTCCACCCGCCAAATAGACTTGATAATGTAAGGACTAGTCCAATTAGGTCTGAACTTGCCCCTAGGGTCATGGATGGGAGCTCGATTGTCTTTGAGCACCAAATCTTCTTCTTTCAAATTTCTGGACTTAACCTTCTTGTTAAAAGCCCTGGCAATTCTACACTGATAACTCTGAACATGATACAGTGCTTTCAATCTTCTTTCATCAAAGAGCATGAGTTCTTCGAATCTACTCTACTGCCAATCTACCTCAGCTATCTGACACTCAGCCAGTACTCGCAATGACGGAACCTCAATTTCAATGGGCAGAATGGCCTCCATCCCATAGACCAATGAATACGGAGTCGCCCCAATAGAAGTGCGAATTGAAGTCCGGTAGCCCCACAGAGCAAATGGCAGCTTATCTGGCCAGTCCCGGTAGGTCTCCACCATTTTCTGCAAAATGTGTTTGATGTTCTTGTTGGCGGCCTCAACTGCTCCATTGGTCTGCGGCCGATATGTAGACGATTTATGAAAAGCCACATTATACTTGTCCAACAAGTCAATCACCTCCTTCTTGAAGTGGAAACCATTATCTAAAATGATCTCGTTCGGGACCCCATAGCGACAAATGATATTGTTCCTGATGAACTTTGTAACGTGCAATGCCTTCAACACCGCATAAGATTGGGCCTCAACCCACTTTGTAAAATAGTCTATCGCGACCAGAATGAACTCATGCCCGTTGGACCCTTTCGGAGTAACAGCCCCGATCACATCGATTCCCCAAACTAAAAATGGCCATGGCGAAGTCATATTGTACAGCTTCGACGGCAGAATATTCATGCGGTTTGCATGGATCTGACATTTATGGCATCGCCGAACAAAGCCGATACAATCCTCCTCCGTAGTGGACCAGTAGTAACCTTGCCTAAGGATCTTCCGAGCTAGCATTACCCCGTTCATGTGCGCTCCGCACTCTCCTCCATGGATGGCCTCCATCAGGCGCTTTGATTCTTCAGCATCATCACACAACTTATGCATCCCCAGATGACCCCTCTTGTACAGCTTACCCCCGCAGATGATGAACTGAGCGGCCATTCTTCTAATTGCCCTTTTATCCTTGGCATTTGCCCCTGATGGATATGCTTCTTTTTTCAAGAAGTTCCAAACATCGTAATACCAAGGGTTTTCATCTTGTACTTCATCTACGGCAGCAATCAGCTCATAGGCTGGCGTAAACTTCTGGTCAATGATGATCGGACGCATCCGGACTCCAAAAGGGATGTCTATCATGGAAGATAGAGTTGCTAATGCATCTGTGAACCTGTTGTTCTCGCTTAACAGATGAGCGAAATTCAACTTCTCAAACCGAGGAATCAGCAAGTCCAAGGTCTGATGATAGATTCTCATCTTTTCTTCTTTGACTTTCCAGTCTCCTTTAGCTTGAGATACAACCAGGTTCGAGTCCCCGATGACGTCGAACCATTTTGCCTCTAGTTTTAGGGTAGCTTCTAAACCAGCAATGCATGCCTCGTACTCTACTTCGTTGTTCGATACTTTGAACCGAAGTTTGAATGCTACAGGGATACGGGAATTGTCGGGTGCTATCAACAACACCCTTATCCCATACCCGTATTGGTTTGACGCTTCGTCAAAGTACATCATCCAAAATTCTTCTTCGACGTATAGAATAGCCTCGTCTGGGAATAAGTACTCAACTGCTTCATCCCCTTCAACAGGGTGATCGGCTAGGAACTCCGCTACCGCTCTCCTCTTTACTGACTTGCGAGTCACATGCTTCAGATCAAATTCGGAAAGCAGAAGCAACCAACAAGCTAGCCTACCCGTAAGCGCCGATTTCTCGAAGAGATATTTGATGGGATCTAATCTTGAAACCAACATTACGGAGTGAGCTAACAGGTAGTGCTGCAGCTTCCTGATAGCTCATACCAAGGCCAAACAAGCCTTCTCGAGTGGAGTGTTGCGGGTCTCGTAATCCAACATCTTCTTGCTCAGGTAGTAGATAGCTCTCTCCACCTTGTCCTCAGACTCCTGTGCAAGCATGCAGCCCATTGTAGTTTCAGTCACTGAAAGGTACAAAATCAACGGTTTCCCCGGCTCAGGCAGTGACAACACGGGTGGATTCTGTAAGTATTCCTTAATCTGTTCAAAAACAGCTTGGCATCGGTCGTCCCATTGGAACTTCATTCCTTTCTTTAGGAGACCAAAAAGTGGTTCACAAGTCAAGGTTAATTTTGCGATAAACCGTCTTATGAATTGTACTTTACCCAGAAAGCCTCGCACCTTCTTTCAGTCTTTGGTGGTGGAATTTCTAAGATAGCCTTGATTTTGGAAGGGTCGACTTCGATACCTCTCTGTGTAATCAAGAACCCCAGCATTTTCTCTACTGTAACACCAAACGTACACTTCTGAGGATTCAACCGCAATTGGAATTCTCTGATCCTTTGGAAGAACTTTTGCAAGGCGGTGTAGTGGCCCTCCCTTTCCTTGGACTTGACAATCATGTCGTCCACGTACACCTCAACCTCTTTGTGGATCATGTCATGCAGTATCGTGGTCGCGACCCGTTGATAAGTAGCTCCAGCATTCTTCAACCCAAATGGCATTACCCTATAGCAATAAGTCCCCCACGGGGTGGTGAAAGCAGTCTTTTCCCGGTCTTCGGGTGCCATTATAATCTAATTGTAGCCCGAGAAGCCATCTATGAATGAAAGCAAAGCATGCCCTGCTGTGAAGTCCACTAACTTGTCAATATGCGGCAGAGGAAAGTCGTCATTCGGACTGGCTTTATTCAAATCCCTAAAATCCACGCATACCCGAATCCTGCCATCCTTCTTCAGCACCGGAACTATGTTAGCCAACTAAGTTTGGTACTCAGATACTAGCAGGAACCCTGCGTCAATTTGCTTGGTGACCTCTTCTTTAATCTTGAGAGCCCAGTCCGGGCGGATCCTTTTGAGTTTCTGTTTGACAGGTCGGGCCTCGGGGTCAAGAGGGATCCAGTGCTGTACAATCTCAGGATCGATTCCAGGCATGTCTTCGTAGGACCACGCGAAAACATCTTTGAAATCTTTTAATAAAGCGACTAAGCGCTCGCGTTCTTCCGAAGGCAACGTGGACCCAATCTGGACCAGCCGCGGGTCTTCCTCAGTACCCACATTAACTGTAGTGATTTCATCAACCAGGGGTTTAACAAATCTCTCCTACTCTTGATCAATTAAACGTTGTAAAACTGGAGGAATTTATTTCTCGTCATTTTCATCAAAATTTTGAAAGTTCTGATCAATACAACAAATCAAAGGCACAGAAAAGTACTCAGAAACCACAGCTATATCATTCTCATTAAGCACGTCCAAATTGTCGAGTTCCTCTGTTACAACAGACTCAAAAGAGAAAGAAAAAGACGACGTAAACAGGATTGTGGCATCCGGGTTGTCACCCCCAGGAATACCGAACTCAGACTCAGACGAGCTGGAACCTGATTCCAACTCTATAGACGGTAGAATCAAATTTCGGCTCACTACCTGACCCGCTGCTGCTTGATAAAAATCCCTCCTCGTACTGCCAGATGAGGGAGGGTGCGATGGATGCATCCAAAATGTTTGATGGTGGGCTCGCAGCCGTTTCATTCCTGATCATGGATACCAAGAAGTTATCTCCCAAGCACTTCTGTTCGATCGGAGGATCTGAAAGTAGACAAGCCAGTGCTACCCCCAATTCAATTTCGGTGCTCTCGGAATCCACTTCCTTATACTGCTCAACCTCAGCTGATGGGTCTGTCTGCTCTTCAGCAACATCATCTCGGATAACTGCAGGTCAAAGAAGATCTCAAACCCCGGCAGGCGCCTCTTCTCTTCATTCAACCATGGCTCTAGGAAGCCGCAAAATGGAAAGTCCTCCCCTTCCCGAACGAAGCATCCGTTTAAGGTACCCTGAATGGGCCGATACATCAACTCAAAAGGCTTCCCTGCCTGTTTTGCTCTGGCTCTCCCAGCCATCTCTTTGCCCTTCCTTACCCAGTCCTCTTTGGTGGGCAGATAACCAAGCCAAAGGTATGCGGGTTGTGCGGCACTTCGGCCGATACAGCAATGCCCCTCCGGCCACTTCTTCCTAGTCCCATACCAGCGATATGTTGAAGCTTGTTTATGAGGTACACAGACTGCGCGCTGACATACATCCCCTCATCAACAGCCAAGATGCTCTGAACGACCCGGGCCTCAGCCAAGGTGAATCCTGACAAGAAGACGTCCTCCGTACCATGCTCGATTTCCAAAACCGGCGTAGACACCTCTAGTGGTGGATGGATTGACGAATTTCCAAAAACTATAGCCACCCCCTTCCCGTAAGGGTATTTCAACATCTGGTGGAGGGTGGAAGAGACTTCTTTCACCTGGTGCAGCCACGGCCGCCCTAAGAGTAAATTAAAGGTTGCGGGAACGTCCAAGACGTGAAAGTCAATCTCATGCTGTCCTAGACCAACCTTAGTCTGAATCTGCACTGTCCCCATTACTTCTCTACTAGTGTTGTCATAGGCCCTTATCACCTGGGTGGTTGGTACGAAGTCCGCGGGCTTCAACCCGATTGCATAAGCTGTCCTTGACGGGCACACGTTAATGGCTAATCCCGTGTCAACAAGAACTACCGGTATCCATTTGTCCCTACACTCCACAGAGATGCAGAGTGGTTTGTTGTGATTTGCGCCCTCAGGCAGCAGTTCCTTGTCAGAAAAGGTCAACATCAGGGAACCTCCTCCCGGAAAGACCAATCCCACCAACTGCTCAGGCATGGTGTCTATTGAGAGTTTGGCTTTGTCCATCGCAGAGAGGACAGCCTGTCTATGTACTCTTGAAGCCATGAGCAGTCCCCAGATGGAGATGTCGGCCTGTATCTTCTTCAGCTGTTTCAGCACAGCCACTTCTTCGAGCAGCTTATCTTTTTGTTTCTCCGCCTCATTGTCCTTCCCGGACGCCTCTGGTTGATCTAGGTGTGGGGGCTTAAAATACCGCCCACTCCTAGTCATATGGTCAACTTCGCCAATATACCAAGTATCATCTGGCTGGTTATTTCCCCAGTCCTCATCTGTGTGGACAAGACATAGATCATCATCTTCCCACGACATGACATCGGCAGTCGACAGACACCTGTCCGGCTCCGTTACAACTTTTCTTGTGCCCGCAGCAGCTTTCGTTCCTATGCTCGCAGCATCTTCTGTTCCTATGCACACAGCACGTTCAGTCCCTACAGGGGCTTTATCCTTTCTGGCTCTCTCAGAATCTTTGATCCCTTCCCGTTCTAACTGCGTCAGTGCAGCTTGCTGTTCAATATCCTCTATACTCAAAATGCTCTGATCCCGAGCAAAATTCTTAGCACCGGCGCTCTCCGGCGATGCAGATTGATTCTCGGCCCTTCCGGCCACAAATGATGTCCTCGTCCCTGACGGACCTTGTTCTAGCTGAGGTTGTTCCACAACATCCGGTTGGTCGTCAAGCCATTCTCTAGTCTCTGCTGACTCCTCAAAATCAAACCAGCTAAAATTTACACCCCCTGAATTTTGCTCTTCAGAGAACTGCAGATCTGCCAAGCCTTCTTCTAGCTCTGTTAGGTCGTTCATCCCCTGATCAAGTCCATCTCCCTGTATTACACAAACCTCTGCCTCTACTGGCAACCCCACTTCTGGCCTATTCTGACCTGCTGATGTAATATAACTGCTCGGGTTGTATATCTCTTCAGCCAAGTTTTCAAACTCTTCAGACCCTGAATCAACACTCTCATTCTCCCCCGAAGTCACCCCTGTTCTATCTTCGATAGTCACCACCATTAGTTCAGGTTGGGTTCGGGAGATGTCCAACATGCACAAGTCAGTGTTGTTAGGAATGAACACCTCCAGCTTGGGTAGGTAGGAAGGAGTGATGTATATGCTAGGGTTGTATGACACAACCCCAGTTTAGATCAAGTTAATGCATTTGGGAGGTGGAGCTTGATTGTGTAGTGGGAAAGGGTTGGTTGTAACATTGGGTTTCTCTGGAGGCACTATTACCCTATTATCAATGAGATCCTTGGGGCACCCACGCTTTTCACACCCCGTTGGGATGTCCATATCCTCCTGGACATTCTGGGCATTCGCCGCCTCCCCGGGTATTGGGACTCTTGGTGGGAGAGGAGCTTGGTGTGAAGCAGATGCTCCGACTTGCTGTTGTAGCCTGGTAATTAATTCTGCCTGTTGGGCCATGACTTCGGCCTGTTGTTTAGCAAACTTTGCCTGGCAAATAGCATCCTGCTGCATGGCTTTCATACTCTCCTGAAGCTGGCGCATCATCTCTTCCATTCCCGCTATACTGTCCTGATCTAACTGAACTACCGGTATATCTGTCTCTGCAGTAAACTCGGAAATCTCAGCCTGGCTACTCAAGGACCACTGATCTAGCAGCCGCAGTACCGATACACTGCGCTTCACTGACCTCCGTCTAGCAACCGGGGATAAAGAGTGGAACACCGATTGTCCATCTATCAGATCCTCAGATCGATGGAGTTTGCGACCTCTAGTCCAGAGTGCTTGGGGAATATCTGCTTGGTTGGAAGCAATTGTGCTAAACTACATAGCAAAAAGATAAATAAAGCATAATAAGGAAACAAATAACCAGAAAAACGGACAACATAACAGCTTAAGTAAAGACAACACACAGTTGGCAAACACAAGCTAAAAGATTTGTCCTCAACCACTGATCACTATTTCCAAATTACTGCCCAAAATTTGAATCTGGTACCCACAGGTAAAACTGATTCCCAAACACTGATACTGATGTCCACAGGCCTAATGCCCAAACTTGCAAACTGATACATGCATTCCTGTAGAGGCCAACTCTAAAGCACATAACAAACAAGTGAGAGCCAAAACACCCCTATGGAGGGGTAGGGTCTCCTTGTCCTAGTTTCGCCAAGAACTAGGGTTTCACTACACACGCAGCGGTTTCAAACAACCTAAAATCGGGTAAGCAACCTGTCCTAACTTGGAATAGTCACTATGGATTCCGAATATGCTCAAATGTCACGGTTCTTAATCTGATCTCGCAAAGTGCAATGCGAGATTGATAAATCACCAAAGAGTCCAAGTCCGGCAAATCGTTTTGAAAAACTGATTTTTAAGAAAGAAGTGCCAAACATGGACTGCTTTGCCAGATATAGAGTCGCTACCTAAATATTTTATTTTTGGGAAATTTAGGAAACCCTGACTCGTTGCCTAAGGCCACGTGTCCGTCATCACCAAAGTTGTCTCGGCTCGGGAACTTGGGTACGATTGGGAAATGTCAGCTATGAGCACCCCCGCTCGCCCGATCAAAGATCGGCCACTACTAAGCATGATATCTTGTTTTTGAAAACACATGTGTTCTTATTCCAGTTATTAGCCTAGAATTTACTACGTGATGCGCACAGCATACAAGTATAGACTAAATCGCCTAAATTGGAACAAAACATTTCATGTTTGTTTATTTGAAAATGGTTTGATGGTGCTACCCGCAAGTAGGCTAAGACGTGGATTTGCCACCCTCGGGTAGGCTTAGAAAAACATGATTTTACCACTCTCAAGTGGGCTTAAAACGCACATTTTGATGAATTGTTTCAATTCAAATAATCCAACCTTCACCCACAGGCATTCAAGCAGTTATATCACATAAGCAAATAGCCTCATGGTAAGCATGCTATCATAGCAATCACTCACACACATGCAAGGATGCTAAAGCATAAACACTTATGGAGTACTCCGAGCCAAAGAAAGAAGCTAATCAGAAATCATGCATGAGTCCTAACTATACTGAGATGCCTAATGCAACACATGCAAGAATGTAACTAAGATAGGCTCGGCTAATCTAAGAATGGCATGTGAAATGCGACAACTCGATACGCGTATTCAAGTTGGAATGGAAATACTATGCAGTTAGTATGGTGCGCCGAGCCCGGTGCGTGCAATACGAATGAATGTATGCAAACATGCTATCATAAGTATGTTAATTGAAACATGCCCTAAACTAATCATCATAAGCTAGTAAATGAAAGGGAGAAAGAAATGGGGGTTGGAAGACATGCATCACACACACGCACACTTATTTACAACATTGCCCCCTCGGAGGAGGGTCCAAATAAATAATACAGAACCAGCTAACTAATCTAAGCTAATCTAATTAAACTAGTTATTACACAACCGAAATGAATAACAAATTACAGCTAATTATTACACAACTCTAACTAATTAACAAATTAGCTAAGTAAGCAATTAAAACTAGCATGCAAACTACATGAAATGGACTGCCTCAACTCTGCCTTGGATGATGAAGGATGCATGCATGCTCGAATCGCCTTGCCGGGAAATGCATCGCGATGCCCCGACTCGCCTTTGTTTGCAATTAATCTCAGAAACTTGCACAAAGCTCCAGAGAGATGAAACTCCACCCTAGGAATCTATGGGAAGGCTGACGACCAACTATTGGCTAGGGAGACCACCTGCCGACCACCTTTTGTGGTGGAAACCAAAAAAAGTGGTCGGCCTACCAGTAAATCTGGTCAGCCGACCAGTTTCTTCTCCTGGTTTCTGATTTTCTGCAACAAAGGGAAAGAGAGAGGCACGACAAAGTATTTGCAACACATGTGTGCACGACCAGTGTCTCCATCATTGTATAAGCTCAAGGGAGTGTAGTCCTCAACCCTCGGGCCACCAATCACGCATCTCGATGCATGATGGCCGAGGAGTCGAATTGCACGACTCAATGTGAAATGAATGCACATACAAACACACAAAGCCAACAACTCTGTCATGGGTAGTCAAGAGTGTCGGCGACAGTGAATTGAGGCACGTTTCATCACTTCGAGTATGAAACGCCTCTCGTTTCCTGTGTTTGGACTAACTCCTATTCCAAGCACAATGCAACAAATAAGGCATGCACAATGCGACTCTAGCATGCAAATGCAATCCTAATGCAATGTAACTAAGTGATGCGAACATGCAAGGGATAGCATGCAAATATGCAACTAGCATACACAATGCTACAAACTACATGGCATACGCAATGCTTACAACACTAACATGTACAATGCACATGGAAATCAACACACACAATGCGATGAACATGGCAAACACGCACAATGCAATGACCAATCATGCAACAACAAGGCATACTTTAATGTTATGGACTATATGGCAATACTCAATGCAAAATGGACTTAAACCGAAATGGATAGGCCTCAGCTAGGTCCAAGTCAGTGGCCAAAGATGATGAAAACAAGGCCCCGAAACACATGCAAACATGCACGATGCAATGGACCAAGCTTAAGGCACAAAACACAATTTTCCAAATGCATTGAAGGGATGAAACATGGAGTACAATGGCATATATTCCAGCTCTAAAATGGCATATAAAGTGACTCCAAAATGACTCTGAATCATGCAAACAACTCACACGATGCATGTTGAATGGCTTAAGCATTGAAACTAGTGAAGTGTATTACACTATAGGCATGCAAAGCAATGCTCAAATGGCCAAACCAACTCCAAACAGACCCTATGCAGGCCCAAAACAGTAGCAAAATGAGTTGGGATGATGGCTCGAAATGCATTTAAATGAAGCTTATGCAATGGCTCACAAACAAGGCATAATGATACAACTCTCAAACACATTGAAAGAGTGATAATCATGAGAACATGGCATAAGTATAAGCTCTGAAATAACATTCCCTATGATGCCAAAACATGCAAATACCTCAAGCAATGCATGCAAGGGACCGCAAAACTCGAAACTAGTTAAGGCTATCACACTACAAGCATGCATGGCAAGCATCATTCGACCAAGAGGCCTCAAAATAGAGCTAAGGTGTGACACCCCTGTTCTATATTATGCTAATTGGTCCTTAATGTGTATACGATTATGTGATTGTTATGGTTTTGTATGCCATTATGTGAAAATATGTGGTTTTGAATTTCTATCTGTTCACCGTAGGAATATCTGTTTGATTTTACCGCTTCGGAAATTAAATTGGAGGCCTTATCGGCCACAGAACCCAAAATTGATTAAGCCATTGTGATTGGCATAATTTTTAGAGCCTACGGTGAAATTTAATTGAAAATTGATTCTGGTCAATTTAAACTGATTGAAATGATAAATTAAGTACCCCATTATTTTATATTATTATATTGACTTAGTGGGACTTAATATATTTGAGCACTACACCTTATTTCTCTCCCTTAGCTTATTTTGGCTGATTCTTGAACTCAATTTGAGAGGGAGAGCCGACTATAGGGAGGGAGAAAGAGGGATTGTGCAACTTTGGTCTTGAAACTTGGAGATTGGAAGTCTAATTCAAGATTTGATCATAGATTGTGAGGATCAAGCTCCTAGGTGAGTGATTCTTGGATTATAATGTCCAAGCTATCTTGGTGATCAAGAACAAGATTGTAATGAAGTTGAGTTGTGTTTGTTGAATTGAAGCTTAATATGTGCATGCATATAAGAAATACTTTGAAATTTGCATGTTTGAGCACAAATGTGTATAACCCATGTGAAATATTAAAGGAAACTCATGTCTTGATCACCATTTGTGTTATCTAAGTTGAGAATGTGGCTAATCCATCACATGCATGTACAAATTGAGAAGATATGAGCTTTGAATGCGTGAAATGGTTACATTGGTAATGAGTTGGTGGAAAATGAGCCATGCATGTAAATAAATTATGAAATTAAGCTTCAATATGTTGAAATTCTATGTTTGTACCATGTTAATACATGATTATGTGAAGTTTGGGCCGAAATCATGCATTTAGAGCCTTTGCATGTTGAGATGAAGCTCAAGAACTCAATCTGGAAAACCCAGATTTTTTATGTCCGCTCGAGCGCGTTAAGTGACGCTCGAGCGAAGAAATCGAGCTCCCAGCATTTTTGCAGACATGGTTCCCGCTCGAGCGGGGAAGTTGACGCTCGAGCGTGGGAGCTATTTTGACAGGCCTTCCGCTCGAGCGCCCTATTTAGCGCTCGAGCGTATTTTTCATGCAACCAGTACTTTTGTAGGCCTTGAGGGTCCGCTCGAGCGGGTAAATTGACGCTCGAGCGGGGACCCTAATTTCTGGAATTTTGTTCATGCGTTCTGTGTTTCGTTTTCCGTTCTCTTTCACTTGTAATCACTCTTAGGCGTGTGTTAAACATTATAAATGAGTTAATGAGATAAGAATAAAGCCTAAAGAGGAATATGTGAATTAAGGAACGGATTGAACTGTTAATGACCCTTTTGTGTTCATGAAATGTGTAGGGTCAAGCTCCAGGGCAAATCCACAAGCCGATCACTGTGAGTAATCTCAATATCTGAAAGCTTGTCAATGTCCAATTGTTTATCCCCTTATAAACTTTATGAGTTGTTAATTGGGATTGTGGACAAAAGTCTGACAGGAACGAATGAATGGACCAAAGGTCGTTTTGATATAAATGAATGGACCGAAGGTGTTTTGATGTGAATGAATGGACCAAAGGTCGTTTTGATATAAATGAATGGACCGAAGGTCGTTTTGATGTGAATGAATGGACCAAAGGTCGTTTTGACATGAATGAGTAGGCCAAAGGCCGTTTTGACATGAATAAGTAGGTCGAAGGCCGTTTTGACATGAACGAGTGGGTCAAAGGCCGTTTTGACATGAATAAGTAAGCCGAAGGCCGTTTTGACATGAACGAGTGGGCTAAAGGTCGTTTTGACATGAATAAGTAGGCCGAAGGCCGTTTTGACATGAACGAGTGGGCCAAAGGCCGTTTTGACATAAATGGATGGGCCGAAGGCCATTTTGACAGAAATGAATGGGCCGAAGGCCGTTTCGACATAAGTGAATGGGCCGAAGGCCGTTTTGCCATGAATAGAAGTATGATTTGGGCCCAAGGCCGTTTGGAACATGTTGTTCTACATTGTTATGTAATTTCTGCATTTGACATTATTCACTGGGCTATCGCTCACGCTCATTCATGTGTTTGTAGGTGAGCCAAGGGAAGTCCAAACCCAGCCCCAGTGAGGTCTGCTAGGAAAAATTCGAGTTTTGAGGAAGTCAGCCTTGCGTCTCACTCTTGAGACCTACCCTTGCCTTTTTGCTATGTAATTATGTTTTGTCTTGCCGGCAAGGACTTTATGTATATCTGTAAATACTTTGTCATAGGTTGACTCGTTTTGGATGATCCTGTCTGTAATAAATTTTGTGAAACTGTACTTTTGATGTGGGTTATTAACGTAACTGAATATGGTCTGTTGATGTGCATATAAGCACGGCTCTATGGACAAAGTTTTTATTTATTGCTTCCGTTTGGCCCCTCTACTCTGATAAGTTATGTCTGTTTGGGTCTGAGGCCGTAGGTAATCTCAAGATTGCTGGCCGGTTATGTCCTTAACCCATAGGGGCAGGTTCGGGTCATGACAGAAGGCAGCCCAAAATATGAACAAAATCAGTTAAGAACATGGCCAAAATATGCTAGCATGGTGAGCCAAAACATCATGCATTGTGAGCTAGTAAACATGATTTACACTACAAACATATGAAGCATGTGAGAGACTACTAAACCAGCCCAAAACAGATTCATGGCATGTCAAATGATGACCAAAAATCCACTGAAACATGACCAATACATGCAAAAATGACATGCTACTTTGATGAGCTATGAATGGAAATACACTACACATGCAAGAAGAAAACAAAAAGGGGCCAAACCAACCATGGACAGAGCCTAGACAGGTCCTAGAAGTCACCAAAAAGTGTCTGAAATAGGCCTCCAAATGATATAAACATGTGCTCCTTTGATAGGCCAAATATGCAAGCAAACAAAACCAAAAGAGAGGGGGTCACCCTCCTCTGATTTTAGGCCTTAAAACTACATAGCTACCACTGAAAATCCACTGGATTTCAGTGGCTAAAAGGGCAATCAAAGAATAAATCAAAGGCCTTATGGCATGGCACAAAACAAGGCCAAATGAAGCATGCAAGAGGGTAGATGACCCTCAACACCAAAATGGTCTTAAACAAACATGTTGAGCACTTAAATATGAAGCTTTTCTCAGTTGAAAACAAAGCTCAAATATGCATACAAGTATGGCTAAGACAGTGATCAATACAAAGCTTAAAAAGAGAGAAAAGAGGTTACCCTTGAAGCTCAGCAAAACCAGCAGATTTCACATCCAAAAACGAACTTTTTAACCTCCCAAAAAGTCCTCCAAGAACCTCGGTTAAATGGTGGGGTGGATGGTTAAGAGTTGTGATGCAATGGATCAAGAACTACACACACTTTAAGGCCAAGATATAGAGATATAGAGAGATATATATACCTAAGCCTTAAACCAAAATTTAGAACCTGGTATAAGGAGAGGAAGGCTCTCTCTTATAGAGGTTTGAAGCTAAAGCTTCTCCAAGAAGCTAAAAACTTGGTTGCAAATCCTCCATACACGTGTATGGAGGATACAGTCTGTGCCTTCCAGTTGGCACAGCTGGCATCCACTCAATCTGACAAAGTAGACAGAAAGCAGCCGACCAGAAAAGGTGGTCGGCCGACCACTTTCCCTGGTCGGCCGACCATGGGAAGTGGTCTCCCACACAAAAAAGTGGTCGGCAATGGATATTGGTGGTCTCCACACTGAAATCAAGCTAGTGGTATGGTGGGAGATTAGTAAATGTGGCCCAAAGACCAAAAAAACCAGTTTCCCGACAAGAAAATCGGCTGGCAGGGAGAAAAGGTGGTCTCCCACCCTTGTACCACCTCCCAAACAAGGAAAACAAGGTTCATGCCAAAAATGAACCAACACGGGTGCAAAACGAGAGTTCGGGAGGCAAAACGCGCGGCCGGGAGCCTCGAAAACTGCCTGTTGAGCACCAAAAGTGGCGTGCGACCACAAAAGTGGTCTCCTGGGCCACAGTGTCCCTTTAAACAGAGGAAACAAGGTGTGTTCCAAAAACCGTGCCAAACGGAGAATGTTAAGCAGTCCCGAGCTAAGGCGCGCGGCCTACGGTTCCGAAAACCGGAAACTAGTCTCCAAACGAAAACAGTGGCCTACGACCATGAAAAGTAGTCTACGACCACTGAGAGATGGTCTACAAGACCTCTCCCTCCCTTTGGGAAGAGAAAACAAGACCTGGTCCGCAAACTGAGTCAAAGCACAAAAAAAGTTTCGAGGCCCGGAGGCAAGGCTCTCAGCCAAAACTCCGAAGCTCGAAACAAGCACAACATGCACTATCATCGAGCGCTCAATCGATGACATCTGAGTCTTAAAGTCGGTCAAAAATGGGGTGTCTACACACATTAAATGGGACCCACAATTATCCTAATCTCAATCCCCCTCTCATACCCCAAAACAAACGGGGCCTTAGGTTGTCCAAATTCAAGAGAAAAATAAAAATATTTTAAAGTTTAACTAATGTATTTCAATTTTTAAAAACAAAACAAAAATATTTCAAAAATTATAAGAGGGTGATTGTTTACATTACGGTATGTTAATTTAATGATGAAAAAAATCAGTATTTTATATGTGAATTTCATGTTTATTATATATTAGTGTATATATTAATAATATAATTTTTTGACATTATTTGATTTTTATTGAATGCTCAATTGGCAGTCGTTATCTAGACCCTTTTATGAACTCTTTCATTTTGAATTAATTATTTTTTATATAGTACATTTCAATTAATTAAACAAAAGAGACATTGAAATCTCCTAATTTTAAATGGGTGTAATTCTATGTTTGTCAAAGAAGTGAATAAAAATAAAATGTGCAGGAGCCATGTTGTATTTTTCCACAGCACAGCATGTGGGAGATGGGTTGGAATTAATTCTTCCCAACTTTTATGAAGCAAGTGAGGCTAGTATTTTTTTTATATTATTTTTTATTATATTTTTTATGACAAATGCTAATAAGTGCCTTTTGAATACTGTTTAATGTTAAGAAATGTGTAAAAAGTATTTTGAAAATATATGAAAATATTAAAAAGTGTATTGATTTTAATAAAACTACATTAAATTTGGTAAAAAATATATTGTATTTTTTAATTTTTTTTATCTTTCACTTGTATGTTAAGGGCATTTGTTAATAAGATCTTTTTTAAATTGTTTCAATTACTCATTTGTAAATTAGAAATTTAAATGAACAACCACTTGAGCTACGCTATTAAATAAACCTCTATTATGTTGCTCAATTTAAAATTGGAGATCATCTTAGTTCTTTCTATTTTTTAATTAATTTTTGTCTCTAAATCTAAATTTTAAGGTGCATATATTCCATAAGTCTAGTTTTGTATGATAGAAATTAAAAAAAAAAAAAAAAAAAATGAGAATCTTACTTATAAGAATCATATTATTATTAATAAAATTGAAAATTTAATGTTATTCAAATATTTGGTTTGATTATAAATTCTTTGTAGAAAAATAATGAAATTTTAAATATTGAAAAGTTTATTTAACTTTTAAAAAATAATTAATCGTTAAGCATTGCGAGTTTTTTTTTTTTTTTTAAATCCTAAACTAATTCACATTCTGACAAAAAAAAATAAAAAATCAATTTTTTGCCAATTTGAGAAAATGATTTTGATTTAAATAAATAAATAATCAAAAATCATGTCTTATTTATAGTTCATTCCAAACGTTAAAATCATAAAAAATAAAAAATTAGATTATTCTTATTTTCCTCTGGAAAGCCCAACAAATCAAGTGAAAATTTAGTATAACAATAATATCGATAATGTTGTATCATCATCAACATACAATAAAGTCACATGATGTAAAGTATCAACTTAATAACTACCTTACCATATACATATAGAACGTAAAAGATAAGAAATGATTGAATGGTAATACTAATGACATGTTTTTCAATCCTAGGGAGGTCTGATTAGGCCCATCTACACTGGACTTCGTGTGGAGTTCGGCCCATTATAGCGCTATTTGGATTTTCTGAAATTCCACAAAGTTAAAACGGTGGGCGGTAGTCTGGTTCAAGTGGCCCTTTTGGGGCCTTGGTAAGTTTGTAATTTAGGTACTGTTTATTTGGACATAAAATATTTAAAAAAATATATTTTTTTTATAAATTAATTTTAAACAAAAACAAAATGTTTTTATTTTTATTTTTCAACATTTGGTTGAAACTTAAAAAATATATATTTTATTGTCCAAAAAAAAATTTTTAATTCAATAAAGTATCATTTATAACTATTTATCACTTTTTTTAGTAAGTTAAAATATTTATTTTAAAAGACTAAACATGTTAAAAATGTAGTGAGTAAAAGTCAATTTATAAAAATTAACTTGCCAAATTTTTAAAGGAAAATTATTTTTTTTAAATAATATAAAAATATATTTTTTAAAAAAAATATTTTACTTACTTTTTATTCAAGTAAACAATAAAAAATAAATAAGAATATTTTTAATAAGAATATTTTACCTCGAAACAAACCGTTTGTTTGGTTCTGTCTTCAGAAAATAATTTTTAGAAAATTTTTTATTTTTATTTTCTGTATTTTAATGTTTTCAATAAATTTTTTTAATATTTTAAGTAATTTTTTTTAAAAAAAATTTGAGACACGCTTAACATAAATACACTTAAAAAGTATAATATTTATAAAAAAAATTTAAAATATACTAAATATCAAAAATATAAAAAAAATTCAGTACATTTTTCTTATTTTTTGTGTATTTATTAATTTTTTAAAATATTTTTTCACAAATATTTTATAAGGTATAATTAAAAAAGTAAAAAAATTACTTAAAATTTAAAAAATATTTACTAAAAACAAAAAAAAATACAAAAACAAAATTTTAATTTTCAAAAAATTAAATTTAAAAAACTGAAACCACACAATTCCTAATTGTATTTATTTTCCATTTTATTTTTTATTTTATTTTTTATTTTTTATCACATTTGGATAACACACCAGTAAGCTCAGCCGTGGAGCCAAGGTCTCTCCTGCAAGAGACTCAGAGAGAGAGAGAGAGAGAGAGGGAGAGAGAGAGACCAGAGTGAGGAGAGAGAAAATCAATGGCGATTTCATCAGTTTGTGCAGCAACATTTCTACAACTTCCATCATCCAAATTGTCCGCCATTAATGCTAAGCCCAAGCTTTCTCTTCTCTCTTTGCCCTCTATTGCCTTAACGCTAAAACCACTAAAACCCTCTCAACAATCTACTTTTAAGGTTTTTGCTGCTCCTGAAGTGTTGGATTCTCAAGAAACCCTAGATGGGTCTGACTCTGCTGCCCTTGAGGTTGTGATTCTCAGAAAATTTGAGCACACAACACTGTAATTGCTTTCTCTATTGAGTGTTAATGTTGACTTTTTGGGGGCTTTATGTTCAGGTTGAAGGTCCGGAGCCTCCTCCTGGTTCTTCGCCTCTCAGTATTGGGGCGGATGTTGATAAGGTAATTTCTTCCCTTTAGGCTCTGTTTGGTTGCTGAGAAAATTTAGGGAAGTAAGGGCAGTGTAATTTTATATAAAAATGAATACAACCATTTGGGTCTTAGTTGAGATGTGTTTGAGTGGGTGTATGCTTTACAGTAATTTGTATTAGATATGTTGTCATATTTGATATGAACAGTCACAGAAGAATAGTAACCATTTGAAAAAAAAAAAAACTTTATCATTAGTCTTTTTAGTTAAACATCTTTGAAGTCTTATGCAAATCATTGCAATGTGAGAATAAAATTTGCTGAAGTTCGGATTAGATATATTTGTATTTTTAAATTTTTTTTTTTTTTGGGATCTATTTCCTTTTAATTTGATAGTTCATCCTCCAACTAGGCTTAGTCATGCAAACATAGTGCACTATAGCGCCCAAATTTTTGAAAAAATTTTTTTAAATGATTTAACCCTTCAATTATAGGTCAGCCACATTATGAAGTAACTATGAAAGTAGAAACCAGTAGCCTGGTTAAGTGATTTTGAGGTCCTTATCATTCTTTGGCTTGGATCTTGGATTGAAATTGCATAGTCTGTCGAAAACATTTTCAGTTTTTTTTTTTCTTTCTTTTCCATATTTTCTTTCTTCTTTTGGGGAAAAATAGATGTCAGACCTTGTAGAAGAAGCACTGAGCAACTCAAACCTTTTTGTAATTGAGGAGTTGTGATTGTATTATTGTTGGGAGAACTGTATCAGTGTGGTTTCCCCTTTGAAGGTTCTTTTACTTCCCATTTATACACGCTTAAAATGGATGGCGCTACTGAGGTAGGTATGGAACTTGGAGGTAATGTCACTGGGTTAGTTAAAATATAGTCACTCCTCCCACAGAGGTAACATGCCACCAACAGTTGTAGTTTGTGCCAACTGTCAGCCTTGTGGTGCAGGTTGCTTGGTTTCTCTGCATCTAAAGGTCAAGGGCCTAATTGGCACCAAGTACTTGAGGAAGTGAAGACAGAATAGCTAACAATAAAAAAATTTGAAGGAAAAAAAGAAATTAGTACACCTCATATTTCCTTTTAGAAGAAACTTTAAACTGTCCCTTTCTTTCTATAGGGGCTTCACTCACATATATCTTCACATGCATGTTTATGTATACAAATGTGCCATATGTTTGTGTGCAAGTATAAAATTCTTTGCAATTGTGAAAGCAGATTCAATATAACTATGTAAGTCAGTTGAGTGAAGCATGTGAGAGACCCAGTGTAGTTCAGTTATTGTATCTCATCGTACCCTTCGCAGCTAGAGGAGAAAGAAATCTTAGTCTTTTCTTTATCTTTCTTGGTATCAACGGACTCGGCTTGGGGATAAGTTCCCTGCCCTATGGTTAAAGAAGAGCTTATAAAAGGAGTTGGTGTTAAACACAAATAAGAATTCATTCTAACTAATAGCAGTCATCACACACAAGAAACAGTGTTTGTTTTTCCCTCTTCTTGTTGGAGTTGTATGCTAACTGTATGGAATTAAGAGTTTCATCTAGCTAGAACCGTAGGCTGAGAAAAAGTGAAAACTTCTTGGAATTCCTAATATTTAAGAAATGCTTTGGGATTGTGGTTTCCCTTGTAATATTCATTCAATATCTTTTTAGTCTTTTTTTTTTAATGATTGAATTTATTGACATAGTTGCCATTTGTGAATATTAATCTGTTGCTGGAAGGAACTATCTTAGGCAATCACTTTAGTTCTGAGGTCCTGTGGAGACATGTGAATCTTCACATTATGGTTGTGAAGTGATATAACTCTGGATAATTGAAGAGGAGAGATATGTAAATCAACTTCTTTTTTTATCAAGGCATTGCCACGTGTCTGGAGTTTACACTTGGGAAGGAAAAGCCCTTCAATTGTGTAACAGAAAAAAAGAATGGTAAAACAGATTTCATTCACATGGAAAGTCCCATGTAAATGGGTTGCGCCATGTAAATATATAAAAAGCGAAGTCTCCAGAATAAGTGTTGAGACTTGTACTGCATCCCCTCTCTAACAAGTCACCCAAGCTTGATTTATAGTGTCTAGGGGACCCTCTCTCTCCAGTCCTTGCCAATTGGGCTGGAGAGTCCTCTAAAATTCCAACTTTGTATTAGAGCTAGGTCTTGGATGGCCTCTTGGGCTAAGTCTCTATCCCGGGTCTATTCCCCTTCTTTTGTTTTTCTCTCTATTACCTCCACATTCAACTCTGCCGCATGTACGAGGGAGTGTTAGAGATTTGTCTCAGATCGCCTCTCTAAGCCACTAAAGTTTGGTTCATTCAGTCTGAGGGCCCTCCACCCATTACCATTTGATTTTGGGTTTGGATGCTTCCAAAAATTATGACTATAAGAAAGAGGAAATGCACTTGTTCACATTTGATTTGCCTCTGCCCCTGGAGCTGATATGGCTAGATTCATATGATGATCTTTTAAATAGCAATATTAACAAATTGCAGTGGCTTATGATAAGCCACAAGACTGCAGAAGGAGGATTGCATTTTAAATTAATCTCTTGTGCAAGATGAATATTTCTTTCTTGTTTTCTAATGCTGTGTTTGGTTGGGAGATTTGGGGAGGGATTTAGAAAGGGAAAGGGAAAAGGTGTGTGAAACTAGATGAAATGTAAGTACATTTTATTCACATTTCACTTAACTTTTCTCTTTCCATTTCCAAATCCCTCCTCAAATCCTCCAACCAAACATAGCGTAAAATTACGTTATTCTATTTGCAACTTATTCAGTGGTTTTAGCAACACATTGATCATCTTAATATCTTTTTCCCATTCTCAGATGGCACCAAAGCAGAAAATCAGAATTAAACTGAGGTCATATTGGGTGCGATTGATAGAGGATTCCTGCAAGCAGATAATGGATGCTGCAAGGACAACCAATGCGAAGACCATGGGTCCTGTGCCATTACCAACCAAGAAGCGAATTTACTGTGTACTTAAATCCCCACACGTGCACAAAGATGCCAGGTTCCATTTTGAGATCAGAACTCATCAGCGCCTCATCGATATTCTATACCCGACTGCTCAAACGATAGATTCCTTGATGCAGCTTGACCTTCCTGCTGGGGTTGATGTGGAAGTCAAGCTTTGAGGAAGCATTGCTGCAGCTTCAATGAACACTGTATGCTCATACTTCATTGAAAAAGAAGAGAGTGAGTTGTATGTTCACTCTCTCTTTCAATGTGCCTTTTTGACTTTGGAAGTTGCAACTACCTCTAAGGCAAACACTGTTGGAAAAGAATGTGGTAGATTTGAAGTTTTGTATAATAGTTTGATTTGTTTTTCAAGCCTGGTTTTCTGATACTTTGCGTTTACAATGTGAGTTTGTTTCATGTCTATGTCAGATTTGCTTGATAATATATATGAATTTATAACTAACTATTGGTTACATTGCAACTCATGATAAGTTCTTATGTTGTTGTTAAGGATGCTTCTGATTTTTCCATTTAGTGAGCAATTTTGAAGGAGAATGATTGCCAAAAAATTTCTCTACTCCTATTCCAAATTGCTATTCATGATATACTAGCGTTATACCGTGCTATGCACGTTTTAAACAAATAATTAATAATTAATTTTAAAATTAAAATTAAACAGTAGAAAATAAAATTAATTAAATTTTAATTATTTTTATCATAATTTTACTTATGATTTTTTTCCCCTTACCGTTAGTGTTATGTTTTAAGTTCTAAATAACAATAACATAAATCATAATGTAATTAGTAAAAATTAAACAAAAATTACGATAAATTATAAAATTTCACTTTTTAATTTTTATTTTTAGAAACAAAAATTACACCCATAATAAAATATAAATACATTATTATTTTTTAAGGGTTTTATAATTTTAGTTTGCCATATATTAGATGATATCGTAAATTATGTGAAACTTAATAATTATTAATATATTTTTTTTCTAAATTACATTTTTTTAGTATGCCATATAATAGTAATAATAATAATTTTTTTTTGTGAAACTCAAATTTGTTTAAATCAAAAAATTGAATAAATGAATTACCAATGACTCTTATCTTTTTGGAAACACAATTTTTAGATTTTCTCACAATCGCTAATTTTGACATCTCACATTAGGCCCTTTTCTTATTCTTCTCTCTCATTCACCTTTGTTTAACTAATCTTCATAGCATGGTTGTAATTTTTTAAAATTATTTTATAAACCATAATATTCGTGCTATGCACGGGTTTAAATAAATAATTAAAAATAAATTTCAAAATTTAATAATAACATAAAATTTATTTATAAAAAATAAATAAACTATGGTATAATGTATTTTTAAAAAATGTAATAAAATTGGAAAAACTATATTTACAATGAAATATAAATGCATTTTGTTTTATAAGTTTTGCAATTTAGTTTATTTTATGTTAGAAATAGCCCAATCATATAATAAATTATATTTGTCAATTTATCAACTACCCATTGGCTATTTTGTAAAAGTTTAAAAATATGTCTACTTAGGCATAAAATTATAGTTTCTCCTCTATTATAAATCATGAATACAAAAAGAGTTGGTTTGACGATTTATAGTTATGGTAGACACTAAAAGTGTCATCTAATTGGCTCAATATTTATCTCAACTTGGCCATGACATAATTATCAGAGAATTATCTTAATCTATGCCTAAGCACGAACCACTCAACTCATTTATCTATTAAATTGGTAAATAAATATATGTTAGTATTTTTTATAATAAGATAATAAATATGTACATGTTTATGCATAATTATTAAAAAAATTAGAACTTTGATAAAATTTTATATTTATATTTAAAATTGTTGAGGATTTATAGTTGTGTTAGATAATAAAAGTGACATAATTTAATTGACTCAACATTTATCTCAACTTGGTCATGACCTAATTATTAGAGAATTGTCTTAGTCTATATCTAAGCATGAACCACTTAATGCATTTATTTATTAAATTGATGAATAAATATATGTCAATATTTTTTTATAATAAAATATATAGAAGTTGACGTGAAGATTTATAATTATGCTAGATACTAAAAATGACATAATATAATTGATTCAACATTTATCTCAATTTGATCATGACCTAATCATTAGAGAATTGCCTGAATTTATATCTAAGCATGAATCACTTAATTCATTTATTTATTTATTAAATTGATGAAGATTTATAATTATGCTAGATACTAAAAATGACATAATCTAATTGATTCAACATTTATCTCAACTTGATCATGACCTAATCATTAAAGAATTGCCTTAATCTATGTCTAAGCATGAACCACTTAATTCATTTATTTATTAAATTGATGAATAAATATATGTCAATATTTTTTTATAATAAAATTATAAATATGTACATGTCTATGCATAGTTATTAAAAAATTAAAACTTTGATAAATTTTATATTTATATTTAAAATTATTACATGAATAGTTAAGTGTATTTATGTGTGAAAAAACTATCAAAGGTCAACTTAAAATATGAACATTGTTCTAACCATATTTTGGACTTGATTTAAAATTTTGATCGATCAATTAATAGAAATAGTTGGTAATAATCAATTTAAATTTTATGTTTAGATTATATTATAATATCTCAAATTTTTATTAGTATGAACTAATTTGAGGGATAGTACTTATATTAAACATTAAAAGTAGTTAAGAAGTTAGATTAAGATCAATTTTTATGTCAACAATTAAATTCTTAGAGAATTATCTTCATTCATATCTAATTCATGATCACTTAACCCACTTATTTTTTTTTTAAATCGCTAAATATATTATGATTATTTTTTATAACCAAAATAAGAAAATGTATGTATATTTTTGGCATATTTATTTATTTTTTGTAAAAAATTTATATATTTATATTAAAAATTCTTACACAAATAATTAAGTATATTTATATATGAAAAAAATTATATAATACTAAATCGACCTAAAGTATAGAGTTTGTTCTAATCCTATCTTGGGCTCGATTTAAAAATTGATCCGTTAATTAGTGAAAACAGTTAATAATAATCAATTTAAGCTTATATTTAATAATTTGTTAAGTTATGATGGGTATGAGTTAATATTGGATCAAATACTAAAAGTAGTGTAGAACTCAATTTGGTTGATTTTTATGCTATACATCAATCGAATTTTTAGATAATCGTTTTGGTTCATATCCAACCATCACATTGCCCACATATTTATTTTTTAAAATGGTAAAAGTATTGTAAAATTTTTTATAACCAAAATAAAAAAATATGAATATATATTTAGCATGTTTATTAATATTCTAAAATTTCAATTAAGAAATTATATATTTGTTCTTAAAATATGTCTAATATTAAATTATATTTACATTTAAAAGAATTATTTAAGATCAGATTAAGATAGTTCATAAATTTTATTTTTAGTGTAAAACTTGATCAAAGAAGTGAAGTTTCAAAAACAAATCATAATTTTCAATTTAGATCTTATTAAATTTTTATTTAATACAAATTTTCATGTAAAATTTTTTAATATTTTAAAAATAATTAATTATTTGTGAAATGAAGTTACCATTATAAAAAAACACTAAAAAAATTGTCTTTTAGTAGTGTGAAAATTCATTAACTAAAGAATTAAATTTATGAGATATAGAATTTTTTTTTTTTTTTTGGAAACAAAATAAATGAATATTGCTAATAGGAAGGGTGCTTGTAATCATATACAATTTTTTTTCACACCCATCACATGTATTAAAAAATCTATAATTTAGGCATAAATGTACATATGAGTGTACAAAACAAATAAAAAAAAAAGTGTATAAAAGAAATTAAATGTGTGTAATTAAATCAAAATACTTTGAAGGCTCTTAATTTTTATCTTAAATTTTAAAAATTTGAGCGCAGTTATATATAATATGAATAATATAGTAATATAGTAAAAAGTAAGTTTTAATTTTTTTTAAAGAAAATAAAAATCAGTGCAAGAGGATTAGGTTTGAAAATATATGAAATATTTTTTTTATCTTTCGTTTTGAAAATGATAAATTATGGAATTATTAATATTTTAAAAATTAATTGGTGCATATAGCACCACTGATTACTTTAATGGATTAGCCAATATTACTTTTTAAATTTATTTTTTAATTCAATAAATTCACAAATTTATTATGAGGTTTTGAAACTCCCACAATATCCTTCATGAATACCCCACTTTACTTATATAATATATAGATAGATTTTACTTCTCCCCATAAAATTTATACACCAAATAAGTTTTTTGTTTCAAAGATGACATCTTTTAGAATGTAATTATTTAGTGCTTACAAAATAAAATATATTATTGTTCATGTTGTACTTTCAATAAGTAGTTGAAAATTTTACCAACTTGTTAAGTAAATGGAAGATAAGAAACGATTCACACAATTTATTTTGCAATTGTCATTCATCAAAAATATTGCCAAATAAATATTACATGATATTTTGAAATTTTTTAATAATTTTCATAGCTTCAAAACCAAAATTGAAAGAATAAACTAACAAGATCGATAATCCGTGAAAATGTTTATGACGCAAAACAGTGGACAATTTGAAAACAAAGCAAATGAGAAAGTTTTGTAATATTGAAGTAGATTTGTAACACTACAACCATGTGTATTTATATACATCATGGTGAACTTTGGTAACGTATAACTCTAGGTGTTGTTACACAACATCAATAGCCACAATGCTTTGTCCAAGAGTTGTGTTCTTCGGCTTTGAAATTCAAACTGTTTCTTCCAGATTGTTCTCCTTTCCTGTGGGAAGATTCATCACCAATCAAATGAGTTATGATTGAATGTAGAGAGACCCACCAAATTATGGTGTGATCACTCCTATTCCATGAAAATAGGGAAGAAAATTCTTAATTGAGTGCATATCTTGTAGAATATTAGTCAATTTGATTGAAGTGCACTCCTCTCTCTCTCTCTCTCTCTCTCTCTGTCTCTCTCTCCTGTGAAAATTTTCTAATTCTGCCATTGGTTAATTAATTAATAAATTTTAAATAATTATATATTTTTTATTGCATATACTTTTATAAAAATAAGTAATTTTTTTTAAAAAAATTAACAAATACTTTTAACAAAATCTATCTTTTGAAAACTTTTAAGTGAGAACTTTGACGCCGTTTAATATAGTTAAAGCGGGTGTTTATGACTTTTATTATTTCAAATTTTGTACTAGAAAGTCTTTTGCATCTGTTATTTACTACCAAATAAATTAAAAAAATTCAAATAAATTAAAAATAATAATTATTAAAAGGTTGGAGAAATAATTTTTAAAATTTTTAATTTAAATAACATATTTTTACTTGTCAAAAGTTTGGCTTGATGGAATCAATCTAGAGAAGGAATAATTGTGGCATTACTACTAGTAGATATCTTTATGATTTTTCTTTATACACTTTTTTTTGTGATCTAGCCATTAAAACAAAATTTCAAGATTCATTGTAAGATATTGGAGAATAAATAAAGCAGTTGATGATGATGAGGATACCATATCTCAAGAATAAAGAACAAAAAGTGGCTCATTTCAATTTCAAAATAGTATTTATACAAAATATATTTTTTTTAATGTGTAGACAACTCCTAAAAGACTCCGAATAATTACTCAAGTGGTCATGAAAAGAGTATTTAAGTATCAATATAAGTAAGATGGAAAATGCTATGGACCCCAAACAAATTACCAAATTTTCTACCAAACCTCTCACATGGGTGTATCAATGTGTGTGAGTCCCACACCCATGTGAGAGATTTAGTAAAAAATTTAGTAATTTGTCTGGGATCCCTAGCATAACTCATGTAAGATTTCATAAAGTTTCAGATTCAAACTTAAAAAAAAAAATCTATATTATAATTTAACTACTAACATATTTATTTTTTTTTTTAAAAATGTAAAATAAAAAACAACCCCTTTGAACTTGAGTGGGTATCTATTAGTATGCCATTTGAAGTTTTGAAGAGTCACCACTTTTGTTTGAACTTTAGCATCAAATACAAAGGTCACATTGACACTAGACCTCGTTTGGGAACTTTTTTTTTTAGTCAAAAAGTTATTAAATTAGTCAAAAAATCAACAATTCATACCAAAAAGTCAAAAATTCTCTTTTCTCTCTACTTTTTGCACATCTTTCCGTAAAAAGTCAAAAAGTCATCCTAAACATACTAGTTTTTTTTAGTTCATATTTTAACCAAATAGTCAAAAAATTATTAAATTAGTCTGTTTCGAAACGAGGCCACCAATTCATCTAGAACAACAAAATTGCGGTTCTTTCGGTGCACCTCATAAATTGGTTAATTGCTTATGCTTTATTTTTAATACAATTTTAAATTTTGAGTTACAATATTTTATTTTTTTAGATCCGTCTAAATTAAATTTATAAAAAAATTAAAAAAAAAATCAATAAAAGCATAAATAAGCTTACATTTTTTGGGGGGGACAAAATTTGACTAATTTTTGTTATTAGTGTTTTTTTTTTCTTTCATTTCCAAATTTTAATTTTACAGATCATCTAATTTAGACAGCTTTAATTTTTTTAGTCATAATGGGTAGATTATTTATAAAAAAAAAAAAAAAAAATGTTGATCTAATACTCATAACTACATAATATTTTCACATTCCTCTTTAAAAAAAAAAAAAGAGAGAGTAGGGTTCCTTGTTATTAAGGTGTCAAGGCGGTCAGTAATTGGTTGAGAAAGAAATTGAACTTTTTTTTATCTGTAGTGGTTGGAACGTGGGTGGTTGAAGAAAGTCGTCTAAGGAGCAAAACACATGCCTTGATCAATGCAAAATTGATCAAAATCATATCATGATTTGTTGCTAACGACTTTCAACTTTGCTCTCTCCAACTTCTCTTAGTCTTGTTAATTATTATTGTTCAGTTTAGCTTAGTCGTCTAATTCTAAAAAAAGTTTGTTGTTCATTTTTTCCCTATATAAGCACTATAAAATACAGTAACTATAAATATTTGATTAATATAAAAATTTTCATGAATAATTTATATATTATAATTTAAGAAATTAACAATTCGGATAACCAATATAAGTTCTATGGTTTTTTTGATGAAAAAAGTATTTAAGTATATAATACAATCCAATCAGAAACGCAAGGCGGCAAATAACTTTTCAAAGCATAAAGACGCAACTTATTACGAAACAAATTTGTTTGTAGTCTAGCGTAGCGTAGACGCAAATGGCTACCGTCAGACCACGCATTCTAAAAACAAATGTAAGGTTCAGGAAAATCTAAACACAACAATTACGCGTCCAACAATTACTCCACCAATTAAAATATGTGTGACGCGTCATCACAAACGTCACACACTTTGCACTTGTTACTCTTTCTTTCTTTTCTTTTTTTTAACTGCCCTTGTTACTTGCAACAATGCCGGAGATGTCTAATTTTAAAATTTTAAAGAAAGTTTTAATGGTATAATAATAAATAAAAAAAAAACAAATATACAATACATTACATGTGAATTCTACTTTTTATCATATTATTAAGGAATTGTTTGAAATGTCTTAAATAAGTGTATTTTTTGTCTTTTTAAATTAAAAAATTGAGGTTAAAAATATGAATATTTGGGTTAATTTTTTGATTTTTTATAGAAAAAATGTGTATTAACAAATTGTATAAATTAATGTATAGAGAAAAATTAGTATTGAGAGTTGTGCAGCCGTAATTGTTGACTTTTGATGAATAGTGATAACTTTTTAACTTTTTGAATAACTTTTTGACTTTTTAAGTTTTTTGAGACTTCCCAAACTTGACCTACAACTATCCTTAAAATTCTAAAATTAAAATTCTCAATTACCTGCCTCACTTTTACTTTTACTTTTTTTTTTTTAATTTTTATTTTACGTGTTTCCCTTTGGATTGCGCGTGTCCAGTACTTAACATGAGAGCTTCTATTCCGGCCAGGAATAGTCGCGCGTCAGATTTGTGATAGGTTTGTAGTAAATCGCTTTCGTCCCGTATCATATTGAAAATGACAGGGACAAGGTGAGTGTGTGGCAAAAAATAAATTAATTTTATAAATTAAATAATAATAATGATAATTATATGTAATATAGTATTATGGATAACAATTTATACTTGATAAAAAAATATAAAATACAAGATAAAAAAATGACTTAAAATTAATATTAAATACAATATTTTAGTATTTTAATCTAATTATAACAAAAAAACTAAATTATATATATTAGATATATATAAATATATTTAATAAATATAATCGGAGTAAGGTCGGATAAAACGGGATAGGGATAACAAAATCATCTCCACCTCACTTCTTTATTAGAGTGAGAAGAAGGGGGATGTGAGGGTTGGGAAAATGATATCCCAAACTCAAATATCCAATTTTCACTCAATTACATATTATATATATTTCACAAACAAATAATTTTTATTTTTATTTTATGCACACTACATTAATCTTTATAATATTTTCACATTTATCCTTCAATTTCTAACCCTAACTCAAATAAAATCCATTAATCACCATCTATTGCCGACATCACTTCGTTCCAATTCCCACCCCTCCGTCTTTCCCATATCTTTCTTTCTAGTTATCTTCTTTGTTTGTTCTTAACTTTTTTTGCAATCCCTTTCCGTCTTCTCTTCAATTGCCCTTGTATTGACCTTCTTTTTTGAGAGGGTAATTTATATGTAAATTGGGCCGAGCTGGGTAATGGGCTGCTCTTTGGGCCGTAATGAAGAGGCTTGGGAGATAGACCACGGTCAAGTGTTAGTTCGGTCCAAAGTAAGGCTCTTGCCGCCAGACTAAGTTAGTTCGGTCACGTCATTCGGAGCTGAGATACGGCGACTTCGCACGGTAAGCCTAGCTTTGGTTAGCCCGGTCCAAGCTTGCTACGGTTAGCTCGGTCTCAATAGGTGAAACCGGGATACAAGCTGTGAAGAGAGAGCCGAGCTAACTAGAGTTCGATCGCTTTGGCCTGTTTAACATGGCTATGTTATCCCGATCGTTTTGCCATACTACCGGTTTGAAACCATCTCACTTGGTTTAAGCAGTGAGGGGGGTGTTGAAGGATAAGGATTATCTTTCAGAAGTATGAATCCTAGGAGGACTCTACGTGGAGGAGTAAGAGTCCTACTAGGATTGTGCCATGCGGAACCTATAAAAGCTCACAACACCACCTATGGAGAGGTAACACAACTTTGATTCTCAAATACACAGAGCTTTTGTCTATTTGTCTGTTTTACTGACCTAGGCATCGGAGAGGTATCTGGGGCACACCCGCCGGCTAGCTCACGTTTGTATTTTCAGGGGATAAAGCGACGTCGTACGGAGGAGCGCAGACTTGATCAACAGGATTATACGGGAAGAATATTTCATACCCGTACAATTGGCGCCGTCTGTAGGAATATCAGACTAGAACAAAACCTCTTGATCAAGCTTTTCCTCTTTAGAAGCAATGGCGCACAACAAAGATTTGCCCTAGTCCGCCATTGATGGACAAACACCAGAGGGGGGTGCAAGGCGCGAAGGCCTACCTTCTATTCCTCCCATGACAGACTTGGAGCCACGGCGACAAAATCCCAGGAGGGATGCAAGGGGGAGGAGGCGGACTAACAGCCCTCGTCACTCTCGTTCACGAAGTCCTGACAGACAAAGGCGGAGGATTGATCCTCAAGCTCTGGAGGACCGCGTGAAAGAGCAAGATGAATTAATAAGGAAGATGGCGGCGGACATGGAGGCCATGAAGCTCCAGATCAAGGGAAAAGGGGTGGCGACAGGAGAGAGACGCAAAGGCAATGCGCCTCCTCACCACTCAGAAGATCGTAGTAGGCATATCACAACATCACAAGCAGAGAGTAGAAGCCTCAGGACGAGCGACACTCAATCAAGGACTTCCAGAACTCGTTACTCCAGGTTTGAGAGAACGAGATCATTAAGGTCTTACACAAAGGGAAGTACCTATCGGCTCTCACACACGCACCATATATCATCCAGGAAAACGGAGTTGCCTAGATCGTCCAACTTACGGACTGTGTTTGAAGAAAGGGCGCGACAGAAGGAGGATGCTAGGGCACGCGACCCGCACAGAGTTTCAGCCCTTCGGCAGTTGGCTCCTCGGACGCATGGAAGCATCGAGGTTGGAATGCCAGTACCACACCTTGCCTACGAACCAACAGATAAAGCGTTGGCAAGACTACATAGCTCGCTGTTCATTCCGATGATTGAGGACGCATCATTACCCTCAGGCTTCATCCAGCCTAAATTTACTACGTACGAAGGGAAGACAGACCCTTACATGCACCTAAGCCACTTCCGCCAGGTTATGGCGGTATATCGACAAAACGAGGCTTTGATGTGCATCCTCTTCCCATCAAGCCTTGGTGACCTAGGCTTGACTTGGTTCGAAAAACTTCCAGAAGGCAGCATAGCCTCCTGGGCACAATTGGCGGAGGCGTTCGTAACAAGGTTCAGAACGAACACCCAAACCCCGGTGGAAATTGATCAACTGCTCTCCATCGACATGGGCAAAAAAGGGGTCATTCAAATCCTACAATAGCTGCTACTGGGAGACCTTCAACCAGATTGGGGACTGCCTCACCAATCTCGCCATCGCACAGTACAAAAAAGGTATTCCAGTCGGGAATAGACTAAGGGACTCAATCACTATGACACCGCCTCTCACGATGGAGGCCTTAATGGAGAGAGTGCACCAGCACATTCGGGTTGAAGAAGATGGCGCCCGTGCTAAAGCAAAGTCTAGCACGACGGCAGTACCAGATAAAAAGACCGCGGCAAAGGTCAATGCGGTAGAACGTCCGAACAAAAACGGACGAGAAAGGCGGGACAACGGAGAAGACCAGGATAAAAGATGGTTAAGAGTCCGCACTGCCATTACCACGGTATTTAAAAAGCCAATCTACCAGATTCTAAGCGAGATACGCGATGAACCTTTCGTCAGATGGCCTGCCAAGCTAGGAGAGGCTCAAAAGGACTACGACGAAAGATCACGGTGCACCTTCCATAAAGAAAAAGGGCACCGCACTGAAAATTGTACACCATTGAGACAACATCTAGAGGAGTTGGTGGCGGCTAGTCACCTGGACAAATACATTGAAGGAGGGGCGCAGCCAGCCCCCCAGAATGACAACCACTCGAATGGTATGCCAATCGACGCCCCACTTCAAGGCGTCATCAACGTAATTCATGGAGTATTTGAACCTGAGCGCGTATGCGAGCTCAGGGGCATGATAAAGAAGGCTAAACACTTAAGAGAGGTACTAAGTGCCCAACCTACCATAAAAAAGGAGAGAACAGAGGCCACGAACGTCATGTCTTTTTCAGACAATGACTTGGAAAGAATATATTGCCCTCACAATGATGCACTGGTCGTCACTCTCCGCATCAAGGAATACGACGTCAAGCGAATTCTGATAGACCAAGGTAGCTCGTGTGAGATAATGTACTACGACACCTTCAAACAACTGAAATTGGAGGATAAAGACCTGGCACCAGCTATATCCCCCCTGATCGGATTCAATTCAATGCCAGAATGGCCAGTCGGCAAAATTATCCTTCCAGTCAGGGCAGGAAGCGTGACAAAACAAGTGAAGTTTTGGGTGTTAAAGGTCCCTTCCACTTACAACATAATCTTGGGAAGCACATGCCTCCATGCCATGAAATCAGTAGCATCATCCTACCATCAAGTAATGCGGTTTCCCAACGAAGCCGGGGTAATTGAAGAGGTCTTTGGAGACCAGATTATGTCCAAACAATGCTTTGTCACGGTTAATGGCAGCCGCGCTGCCAAGGAATATGTTCATTCGGTAGAAGAACCTGAGAGTAATGAACTGTTCGCAGATGTCGGCAAAGCAGCTGATCAAAAAGCGGTGGAAGACTTGGTAGAGGTAAGAATAGATAAAAAAAACTCGGATAAGTTCTTTTTGCTCGGTTCGTTGTTGTCCAGCACTGAGAGATTAGAGGTCTTGGAATTCTTGACCTCTAATATCGAAGTGTTCGCCTGGACACCCTACGGCATGCCAGGCATTGATCCAAACTTCATCTGTCACTAACTCAATGTCCACCCATCCGCTAGACCAATCATTCAGTGCACTCGCAGATCGACACTCCACCACGTCGAGATAGTGGCGAAAAAAGTGGAAAATCTGCTAGAGGCAGGAGCTATCAGAGAGGTATACTACCCCAGATGGATTTCCAATACAGTCATGGTGCCAAAAAAGAATGGCAAATGGCGTGTCTGCGTCGACTATAAGACAGTCAACAAAGCATGCCCAAAGGACAGCTTTTCCCTACCACGGATAGATCAATTGGTAGACGTAACGGCGGGGCACAACCGACTTAGCTTTCTAGATACGTACAGAGGCTACCATCAATTTGCCATGTACGAACCAGACCATGAGGTTACATCCTTTACCACTCCAAGAGGACTGTATTGCTATAAGGTCATGCCCTTTGGCCTAAAGAACGCAGGGGCAACATTCCAGAGAATGGTCATCAAGATATTTGAGCCGTTGTTAGGCAGAACAATGGAAGCTTACATCGACGATATGGTGGTCAAAAGCAAGGATGAGAACGACCATCTAAGGGACCTAGGTGAGATGTTCCAGACTCTGAAGAGACACAGGTTGCGCCTTAATGTATCTAAGTGCGCGTTTGGTGTAGGATCTGGCAAGTTCCTAGGCTTCCTGGTGACCAATCGGGGCATAGAGGCAGACCCTTCCCAGATCAAAGCTATTCAGGACCTGGAGAGGCCTAATTCAGTAAAAGAAGTGTAGCATCTCACCGGCATGGCAGCCGCACTCAACCGATTCATTAGCCGATCGTCAGACAGACTACGGCCATTTTTTCTAGCATTGAAAGCCAAGTTCGAGTGAGACGAAGAATGCGACCGCGCTCTGGAAAACTTGAAGGAATACATGTCTTCTCCACCACTGCTTGTCACCTCAATACCTAGAGAAGAACTCTTCCTGTACCTGGCAGTCTCTCAGCACGCAATTAGCGCAATATTGGTCCGTGTAGAAGGAATCCAACATCTGCCCATTTATTATGTCAGCAAAACATTGCTGGGCGCCGAAACGAGGTACTTGCCACTGGAAAAACTGGCCTTGGCCGTAATGATGGCCTCAAAGAAGTTGTCGCACTACTTCCACGCCCACACCATAGTCGTCCTTACAGCTTTCCCATTAAAAGCTTTGTTTCTTGAAGTGGGCAGTAGAGCTGAGACAATTCGACATCAAGTTCCAACCCAGAACCGCGATAAAGGCTCAAGCTTTGGCAGACTTTGTCGCAGAATTTACTCCTGGAAGTCATCATATCTGTCCAGTCGACCTGACTAATACAACCGAACTAGGAATGGAAGTCGACGCCGGAATAGCACAACCCCTGGTGCAGGATACTCAGTCGGATCCCATGATAGACCAGAGTAAAGAGAGCAAGGTAGAAGCGAACCATGCTACACCAAGCCAAGTCTCACCAACAAATAAAGACTTAGTTCAATCAGATAGCGAAGGGCAGACAGCAAGTATGGACCTTGAAGAAAACACCGGCGACATTCTTGACCCCACGGCATCATCTGATCCCTCTACTTGCTAAAAATTGTTCGTTGGAGAGATGTGGAAGCTCTTTGTGGATGGAGCATCCAACCGGCATGGTGCAGGACTTGGCATAATCCTCATCTCACCAGACGGCCTGGTTGTGGAGCAAGCAGTCAACCTTGGATTCCCAGCATCAAACAACGAAGCGGAGTATGAGGCGCTTCTTGCAGGTCTCAAATTGGCATCCTACATAAAGGCCACCGAGCTAATGGTTTACAGCGACTCACAGCTGGTGGTAAACCAAATTTCAGGCGACTACGAGGCAAAGGATGACGAAATGGCTAAGTATCAAGACTTAGTCAGAAAGGAGATCAAGAAATTTGAAGTAGTGAGGATAGAACAGATTAGCAGGGAGGAAAACAGCAGAGCAGACGAACTAGCAGGCTTTGCTTCAATGGCAGATACATCTATCCCTCATCCGTTGCTAATTGACTACTTACCAAGACCAAGCATTGAAGACCCCGAAGCAGAAGAGTTATGTTGCGCCGAACTAGGCCCCTCATGGATGGATCCCATCATACTGTTCTTAAAAGACGGCGTCTTACCAGAAGAAAAGAAGGCAGCCAACAAAATTAGAACAAAGTCGCAGCGATTTTGGCTCTCCTCATCTATGGCATTGTACAAAAAGTCATTCTCAGGACCTTATCTAAAGTGTGTCCACCCCAGCAAAGTAGAAGCATTCTTGTTCGAAATACATGAAGGCGTGTGCGGGAGCCACCAAGGAGGAAGATCGTTAGCTTACAGAGCCATTTCGCAAGGATACTGGTGGCCATACATGCAAGCAGACTCGGAGAAGTATGTGAAGAAGTGCGAGAAATGTCAGAAGTTCGCACACCAAATACATCAGCCAGCTAGAGAGCTCCTACCGCTAACCAGCCCATGGCCCTTCGCAATATGGGGCTTGGACATAGTAGGACCACTTCCAACAGCACCCGGAAACAGGAAGTTCTTTCTCGCAGCAACAGACTACTTCACAAAGTGGGTGGAGCAGAGGCATTGGCATCAATCAAGAAAAAAGATGTGAAGAAGTTCGTCTGGTAGAATATCATTACTCGATTCGGCATACCTAAAGCCCTAATATCAGACAACGGTACCCAGTTTGATGGCAGAATCTTTAGAGGCTTTTGTGAAGAATACAAGATAGAGTTCTACAATTCTACACCGGCATATCCCCAAGCCAACGACCAGGCGGAAGCGTCAAACAAGGTCATCTTGAATAGACTGAAGAAAAGGTTAGAAAGAGCAAAAGGCAAATGGACTGAAGAGCTTCCTCATGTTTTATGGGCTTACCGCACCGCACCTCGATGATCAACAGGAGAAACACCATTCTCCTTAGCCTATGGTATGGAAGCAGTAATCCAGCTGGAAGTTGGCCTTCCCACAATTAGAAGCGAAAATTTTGATCCAGACTTAAATGGAGAAGCCATAGCATTGGAGCTCGACCTCGCTGAAGAAAGAAGAGAAAAAGCACTGGTTCACATTGCCTCATACCAACAAGAGTTATCCAGAAAATACAACAAGACAATACATCCAAGACAATTCAAAATCGGAGATTGGGTACTGCGCAAAGTAATGGGAAACACCTTAGTCCCAGGAGACGGCAAATTAGGGCCTAATTGGGAAGGACCTTACAAAGTGGTCGGATTAGCAGGAAAGGTGCTTCCACTTGGAAGACGAAGATAGCAAAGTAATTCCCAGACTATGGAACACTGCCAATCTCAAACTATTTTATTTTTAGCTTTACTTTAAAATACTTGTAATTTTTCTTTTTCCCAATAAAGCAAGTAGTTTTCTTTTCAACATCAGTGTTTTTATTCTGTAAAAATTGTTTTAGTAGGCTAGGGGCATTGAAAGAAAGGTTGGCTGGAAAATGCAACACCTTTCCTAAGCCCAGGATAAGGATCCAGGCTGCAGAACGTTTGGTCGGAATAACCAAACATTTTACTTTAGGTTGGCGGGAAAAACCAATGTAAAGGTTGGCTGGAAAATCCAACACCCTTTCTAAGCCCAGGATAAGGATCCAGGCTGCAGGACGTTTGGTTGGAATAACCAAACATTTTACTTTAGGTTGGCCGGAAAAACCAATCTAAAGGTTGGTTGGAAAATCCAACACCTTTCCTAAGCCCAGGATAAGGATTCAAGCTGCAGGACGTTTGGTCAGAATAACCAAACATTTTACTTTAGGTTAGCCGGAAAAACCAATTTAAAGGTTGGCTGGAAAAACCAACACCCCTCTTAAGCCCAGGATAAGGATCCAGGCTGCAGGACGTTTGGTCAGAATAACCAAACACTTTACTCTGGCTTGGCTGGAAAAAACTAATCTAGAGGTTGGCTGGAAAAACCAACACCCCTCCTAAGCTCAGGATAAGGATCTAGGCTGCAGGACGGAATAACCAAACACTTTATTCTAAGTTGGCTGGAATAACCAATTTAGAGGTTGGTTGGAAAAACCAACACCCCTCCTAAGCTCAGGATAAGGATCCAGGCTGCAGGACGGAATAACCAAACACTTTATTCTAAGTTGGCTGGAATAACCAATTTAGAGGTTGGCTGGATTAAACCAACTCTTAGTACTCTTTAGCCGAAGTAAGGATATCGGCTAAAGAGTGGTTGGCTGGATTAAACCAACTCTCCGTACTCTTTAGCCGAAGTAAGGATATCGGCTAAAGAGTGGTTGGCTGGATTAAACCAACTCTCCGTACTCTTCAGCCGAAGTAAGGATATCAGCTACAGAGTGGTTGGCTGGATTAAACCAAATCTTAGTACTCTTCAGCCGAGGTAGGCATCTCGGCAAAAGAGTGGTTGGTAGGTATGACCGGGGTAAAGTATCTCGGCCGGGAAATATTGTGTTTCATTCAAATTGTAGTGCGAAAGCAAGCACAAACAGGAAAGTAAACCGAGATAACAGTTGGAGCAAAAGAAGATTTCATTAAAAACTCATTACAAGTACAAGCATACAGATCAAACCGAAATAAGTATTGAAAACAGAAGAGGCATGCATTCAAAATTCACAAGTACAGAAGGATGTTACTTCAGTCCGGTTACAAACTTTTGTCCAACGAACAGAAGAAAATACAGAAATCAAGCAAAATAAAAAAAATAAAAAAAAGCGAAGTCAGGCAAATAGATCGTCAAGATCGGCATCAAGATCAACTCTAAGACCGGTTTCAGCTGGCAGCACAGTCTCGGTTGGGAGCACAGTTTCAATAGGCAGCTCATCAATCAGGTTCTCCACCACTGGCTCCAACCGAGCTGACTGATCAGCAGGATCATTGACAACCGAGGTATTGTTGGGCACGATTTCTTCTTCCTCATCTGATTCTTCAAGAAATTGTTGTTCAACGGTCGAAGCATACTCCGCCATTGAGCTCGGTATGAAATATGGTGGAGGATTATAGACCTCGGTCTCTGGTTGATGACCAAGCTGCGTTACGGCCGCCCTCCACCCGCTTTGAAAAAAAGGTCCTTCGCAGCTTCGCACTGCTTGATGTACAAGGCTTCGCCTTCTTTGAAACCTCGGCTTTCAGCACCCTCCAGCTTCTTCTTCAGCTCCTCAATTTCGGCTTTCTTCTTTCCTTCTAGTTTAGCCAGTTTGCGCAAATATTTATCCTTTATCACGGCAACAACCTTTTGTTTGTCTGCTTCCGCCGAGCTAACCAGTCTGGTCAGACGGCCATTTTCGGATTGTAGCTCGGTTATTTGCTTCCTGGCTTGCTTTAGCTCGGCTGTTTTTTCAGTCACTTCGGCCATGGCCTGCTTTGTTGTCTTACGAAGTTCTAACACACGCTTGTGAGCAATGTGACTCTTCTGCATGGCTTGCGAAGGAATGGGAAGACTTGTAATCAAACCGAGATAAAAGTTGGGCAAATTAGAAAAATCAGCAAATGAAGTTAGTTACAAGCACCATGGACTTTGTGGCCGAGCAGATGGCCTTCAGCTCGGTCAAATGGTTGTGGTGCTCCATGTCTGCTGGGAGACAAACACTCTTGGCAAGGTTGAATGCCATTAAGTGATCTTTTTCAGCAACCACTGAGTCGGTATCCTGAATAGCTCAGTTCTGGAAAGTGATTTTGGGAACCCACTTGGACGAGCTAGCCCGGTCGGAGAACTCCAGTTGCGGGCTCGGTGGAGGGCTTGATAGAAGAAGGGTTTCGTCTTCATCAACTAGGCGTTGCTCGATTTGGGTAGTCCGGGCACGCTTGCTTGGGCGAGATGATGAAGGATCCTGAGCCTGGTTGGACGGTGGTATCTCGGCTCGGTTGGTTTCGGTTAGGAGGGCCCTTACTCTGTTCCTCTTTGCCATCTCTTCTTCGGCAGTAGTTCGGACCAAGTTGATCTCAGGCAAGGATGGATCCGATTCTGGAGAGGTTTCCAGCAAGAAATCGGTTACTCTGGCTTTTCGTCGGCTGCTATATCTATACGTCGGCTCAAAATTCAGTAGTTTGGCCCAACTTCTTTCAGGGTATCGTAGTGCGGCGCGAAGTGTGTCTAGGTTGGGGTAACTGTATAATGACTTAAGGTGGGCTGAATCTGCATAAAGAAGGCAACTGTTAGTTCGGTTCAGAAATAGGAAACCGAAACAAAGAGAAGCATGCAAAAGAGCCGAGGTAATTATACCGGGGGTTTCTTTTTTCCAGTTTATTCGGTCACCAGGGATCTGGGTTTGGTGGTCTTCAAAATTTCCAGATACCCAGAAAAAATCATCATCATTCAAGTCTTTGTCTGGTGTATCCTTTATTATTTTCTCTCGACGGCGGCGTATTCTTAGATAATAGACCCAGCCACCTTCTTTTGATCCTATGGAGTATTGGTGGAACAATTCGGCTAAGCCGAGGTTAATGCCAGCCCGGCGGTTTAGCTCGGCTATACCATTAATTATACGGTATGAGTTGGTGGAAAGCTAGGTAGGGCATATCTTAGTTTGCCTAAGGAATTTACAAAGTAAAGGCTGTACAGAGAATCTTAATCCAGTTTCTACTATGGACAAAAGGGTAAAGGGTACAAAGCCACGGTTTTCCCATGGTGTGATATCTTGTTTGGCTAAGGTGAGATGGACATCGTCAGGGATATTATACTCCCTTCAAAATTCGGCCAAGCCACCAGGTGTGTCTACTAAAAACCTATATTTACCCATTTTCTCTTAAGTTATCAATAAATTATGCTTGTGTTAGCTCGGTCGCAGAAGTGGGCTGAGTAGCTCGGTTGAGCGCTCAAATGAGTGCTTGGGCAACCTAAAGTCTGCAATGTGAAAAAACAAAGGTGTTAAGCACAGACTGTTGGACCGTGCTAAAAAGAAATAAAGGCAAGATTTATCAAGTCTTAGCTCGGCTATGTGAAATGCTACGTGTCTTAGCCCGGTTTGAGCAAGGGTTTCGTTATCTCGGTTTGCACTAGGGATTTGTTATCACGGAATGAGCAAGGGATTTGGTATCTCAGTTTATGCAAGGGGTTTGTGATCTCGGTTTTGTGCAAAGGTTTTGTTAGCCCGGTTGAGCCTCTAGGGGTAGCGTTCTTAGTTCGGTCTAAACTAGGAAGGCTGGTTTAGCCCCAGAATGTAGCTCGGTCGGGATCAAAGCCTTCAAGTGTACTATTGCACAGCCCTAGTCCGGTTCATTAGCTCGGTTAGGGAGAGTAAGGTACTTTGGCTTATTGAGACTAATTGGGTAGCATGAAGTATTAGTTCGGTTGGATAGTCTGCCTAATTCGACATCAATTACAAACAACTTTCTAGTCCGGTTGTATCATGATTCTGGATCGAAACTAGTGTTTTTCATGTTATTTCTTGAGTGGTTCTATTACTAAGTTTTTGCAGAAAACACAAAGCTAAGCAGAAAATGAAAGCATGCATAGCGTGTTTTGAAAAACATGTAACGTATTGCAAAAAATGTGCGACATCAACCAAAAGGAGTTAGAAGGATGAGTTACTTACCAGATTACAGTAGAAAATCGAAAATGGAAGATATGGCAGTGAAGAACACGAACTCAGCAAACTCAGGGATTGAAGATATGGAGACACAGAAAGAGAGAAGAGGAATAGAATAGTAAAGTGAATGATTCTAAACCTTGAGGATTGTTTTGTGAAAAGAGAAGGAAGGTCAAAAAGGCGGGAACTGTTCAAAAAACGCGAGGTACGAGAGCGGCATGACAGCTGCCTTCAGCCAATAAGAGCATGCCACGTGTCCATGAAATGAGAAGCGTTTCAGTTGCTGTGATTGAAGAGACGTTTTGACCGGACAGGTACAGCCTGGTGTGAATTTAGCTCGGCTGAAAAGGCTAAAAGGGTTTTTAGCCCAGCTGGAAAGGCTAAAAGGGTTTTTAACCCGGCTGGAAAGGCTCAAGGGTTTTGGCTCGGTTGGAAGGCTGAAACTTTTTAGCTCGGCTGGTGACAGGTAATCCCTATCATGCAGTACAGATGGAATTAAGGGGCAATTGAGAGGGTAATTTATATGTAAATTGGGCCGAGCTGGGCAATGGGCTGTTCTTTGGGCCGTAATGAAAAGGCTTGAGAGATGGACCACGGTCAAGTGTTAGCTCGGTCCAAAGTAAGGCTTTTGCCGCCAGACTAAGTTCGGTCACGTCATTCGGAGCTGAGATACGGTGACTTCGCACGGTAAGCCTAGCTTTGGTTAGCCCGGTCCAAGCTTGTTACTGTAACAACCCTCATACTGTTTACTGATTAATGACTGAATGATTACCGTTAATCATTGATTACTGCGAAATGGAACTGATAATGACTGATAATTGAACTGACTAAAGTACTGAACTGACTGACCGAAATTGAAACTGAATTGAATGAATACATCTGTTTGAACTGCATTCTATCTGTTGATTGTTTATTTGATCTGTTCGTATTTTAGTGTTTAAACTGCTAATTGAAGGCCTTATCGGCGGCCGAATCTGAAACCGATTAGTGTTCTGTGACCCTCGTAATTTATGTGATTTTACTGTACAATTATCTGAAAACTGATTAGGTATGATTAAATTAGATTAAAATAAGCTAATTAAAGAGTTGGACTTAATTACCGTTTTGCCCTTGAGTGGGCCACTACCTCTACACTTTGAACTCATTATACTTGAGCCAAAAACATTTTCCATCAGCCACATCTCTTGTTCTAGCCGACCTTGAGGAAGAGAGAGTGAGAGTTTGTGTAGTTCTTGAGATTTGGCTTAAGCAACTTAGAGAATTGAAGGTTGATTGTTGCTTTGTGGTCCTACACTTGTAATTGAGGCTCTAGGTAAGAGAACTCACCCTTTATTGATGTGTTTGAGCTAGTTCTTGCATGGTTCATGTTAATTTGTAGAGCTAAGTCATGATTTGGTTCATTAATGGTGGATTGAAGCTCATTTCTTGCATGCATGTTGGTATTGTTGCATTTTGAGGTTGATTACGTGGACATTAGTGCATGCATGCTCATATTATTGGTATAGACCATGTTTCCAACTGGTTTGAAAAGAAATGAGCTCATTTGATCAAGCTTTGGAGCTTTAATTTGGTTTAAAACTCATACATGACATGTTTGAATGTTATTCTTGAAAATGGGTTTGAATGTGGTCTTAATTGACTCACCTTTGGGGCTTGAATTCATAAATTGAGCTTTGAAACTTGTTATACATTGAATTTAGTGATGTTTTCCAGAATTTGGGCCCAAGAGGTCGAGTTTGGAGTGGTAGAATGCTTGGTTTGAGCTTGGGAGGCAGATCTGGAAATTCCAGATTTGGCTACCTCGCTCGAGCGAAGGATTCCCCGCTCGAGCGAGAACCTTTGTCCAGGGCTCCGCTCGAGCGACCATCGAGCGACCATCGCGCGTAAAATCTCAGCATCCAGTACTTTTACTGTTTTGCAGACCGCTCGAGCGAAGGATTCCTCGCTCGAGCGAAGCCTTTGATTTTGGACTTACGCTCGAGCGGAGAAAGTCTCGCTCGAGCGAGGCTCCTATTTTCAGCAAACTTTGCGAAATGTTTTCTAAGTGTATTTTTGCATCCTCATCCCATCCTAGGCATTCTTAGGCCTAGTTTAAGACATTTAGATGAGGATATCGTTGTAGAACATACCAAGGCAAATTAGGGATTAAGTTATAATATTTCCCAACTGTGTAGCTTAGTGTGTGTTCAACCTGTGAACTGTGTAGGGTTGGCAACTGGGGAGACACGCTCTAGCATACTGTAGCCCAGAACTCTGTGAGTAACAATTGTGTAAAGATATGTTCAACTGATATCTTTTGAATACTGAACTGAACTGTTTACTGAACTGGTATTACTGAATGAATGTATGTCCTTTATTTCTGAACTGTACTGTGGCATCCTTAGTACCTACGGTTTACTGTTACTGTTACTGTTACAGAGATCTCTGTCGGTTCCCTCGTGGAACCACTACTGTTTACTGACTGATGGCCATCATTACTGTTCGGTCTTTTAAGACCTATTGTTACTGTTATGCTAATGGATGTACCACATATGACTGTTTACTGTACTGAACAACTGAAATACTGATTGAATTGAACTGTTTTCATTACTGTAAGGACATTCATTCTAAACCCCTTTACGCATTATGTTATTCACTGGGCTTTAGCTCACTGTTTATATATATATGTAGGTGCTCAGCCACCAGATCGGAGCTAGGAACGTGGGTTAGACTCCAGTTTTGTCAAGCCAGCCTTTGTGCCTCACTGCGAGGTTCCGAGCCTATCTGTTAAGGCTTAGGGGTCTTTTACAATTCCCCCTTCTGTACTGTTTTACTGTTCTGTATAGACTGAGTGTTACTGTACTGTTATATAGGGTCGAGTCCCTAGTCTGAATGATTGTAAATATTGTGTATACTGTTCTGTACTGTTTATGTATAAATGTATGAAAAGCCTTTTTGCATACAGACTGTCACAGCTCAATGGACACTATTTATTTACTGTATTGGCTTCCGCCAGGCCCTGTACTCTGTTTTACTATATTACTGTTCTGCAGGCCTTCGGTAATCTCGGATTACTGGCCGGTTACGGTGCTAAACCCATAGGGCCGGGTTTGGGTCGTGACAGAGTGGTATCAGAGCGATACTTACCACGAGTTATACCGCACACACGTGTCCAAATGAGCTATAGGGTGTCCTAGAAAAGTTCTTAGGGCATCGCATGAGCATGATAAGTGTGTGGTTATGTTATGACTGAATACATGCTAATGCGGTAAACTGTTAAACAAATGACTGCTTATGTTTAAAACTGTTATAACTGCTTATAGTGAAATGGACAATGCAAATGAACCTGAGTCCTCATCTACCGAGGCAAGAATGGAAAGAATGGAAAGAATGATAGAACTGATAACTGCCAGACTTGAACAACAACAGAACCAACCGCCCCCACCTCCTCCTCCTCCGGTACAGCCGGAGCCTAATGTGAATGTGAATGATGGGGATATTATTGCTCTCACCCATAAATTCAGCAAGATGAAACCGCCATCCTTTCAGGGAGGACTAGAACCGCTAAAGGCTGAAGCTTGGGTGCTCGAAACAGAAAAATTATTTGAAGTGTTTCCGTGCTCGGAAGCGAATAAGGTATTGCTAGCTACCTTCACCCTACAAGAAGAAGCTAGAAGGTGGTGGATGTTGATCCGCGATACAAATACTGTTATGACTTGGGCTCAGTTCAAGGAGTCCTTCTTTGAAAAGTATTTCCCTCAGTGTGTCAGGGATAGAAAAGTGACTGAATTCGAACAGCTGAAGCAGGGCACGATGTCCGTTGCGGAATATGAAACAAAATTTACTGAGCTTGCCCGTTATGCACCGCATATGGTGGATACTGAGTATAAGAAGGCCAGAAAATTTGAAGGCGGCCTTAATGTTGCAATCCTTGACCGAATAAATGTCTTGAAACTACCGACTTTTGTGGGTGTTCTCGACCGGGCGTTGATGGCCGAGTCGAACATTGCAGCGGTGAAACAATCTGAAACACCAACAACTGAATGGCATGGTAAAAGGCAGGGTTTCAAATTCAAGAAAGGCAAGCACAACCCAGCCAACAAGAAACAGAATACGGGGTCAACGACTAGCCCCAGTCAAGGGAGTGGGTTCATTCCACCCTGCTCTGCATGTGGTAACAAGCATAAAGGGATTTGTCACAAATTATCTGGAGCCTGTTACAGGTGTGGCAAGGTGGGCCACATGGTTAAAGATTGCCCTTCTGCTCCTCAAGGCAATAGCAAAGCTGCAGCCAGCGGCGCAGCATCAAATGCTCCACCAAAGCCTAACCCTAAAGCTACCGGGAAAGAGCCTGTGAGGCAAGGCCGAGTGTTCGCACTAGTACCGGGAGATGTGCAGAATACCGAGACCGTTGTGTCAGGTATTCTCTCTATCTGTACTCAAAATGCATATGTACTGATTGATTCGGGGTCTACGCATTCATATGTGTCGCATGCCTTTTCACGAAAATTGAATAGACCCTTGGAACCCATGAACTATCTGTTAGCTGTATCATCACCCGTAGGAGGATCTATGACCTGTGCATATATGTACCCCGCATGTGAAATTATTGTTGGGGATATGCATCTGTTTATTGATTTACTGCCATTGAACATTGATCATTTTGACGTAATATTGGGGATGGATTGGTTACAAAAATATCATGCCACTATTGACTGTGTGACCAAACAAGTAGTTTTCCGTCCACCTGGTTTACCTGAATTCGTGTTTAATGGGGTTGGAGTAGTACCTCCCCCGTATCTGATTTCATCTGTGAAAGCTGGTAAACTGATTAGAAAGGGATGTAAAGGGTATCTGTGTTCTGTACTGACTGTGTCTACTGATGATAGTATTAAAACTAATGTGAATTGTATTCCTATAGTCAGAGAATTTCCAGATGTTTTTCCAGATAATCTTCCGGGAGATTTGACTGACAGGGAGATTGAATTTACCGTTGATGTGATTCCCGGAACACAACCAGTTTCTAAAGCTCCATACAGAATGGCTCCAACTGAACTGAAAGAATTGAAAGTACAACTGCAGGAACTGCTGGATAAGAAGTTTATCAGACCTAGCACTTCGCCATGGGGTGCTCCTGTTTTGTTCGTCAAGAAGAAAGATGGCTCACTGAGACTGTGTATAGACTACCGTGAGCTGAACAAGGTAACTGTAAAGAATAAATACCCATTACCGCGTATTGATGATTTATTTGACCAGTTACAGGGTGCACAAGTATTTTCCAAAATCGATCTCAGATCGGGGTATCATCAACTGAAGGTTAAACCAGAAGACATTGATAAAACTGCTTTTAGAACGAGGTATGGCCATTATGAATTTCTAGTTATGCCTTTTGGAGTTACGAATGCACCAGCTGCTTTTATGGACCTCATGAACAGAATTTTTAAACCATACCTTGATGACTTTATTGTTGTATTTATCGATGACATATTGATTTACTCCAAAAGTATAGAACAGCATGAACAACATCTGAGACTTGCCCTACAAACCTTAAGAGAACAGAAACTGTATGCTAAACTGTCTAAATGTGAATTCTGGCTTGACCATGTTATGTTTCTGGGGCATGTTGTTAGCAAAAACGGAATTTCTGTTGATCCGCAGAAAATTGAAGCTGTAGTGAACTGGCCTAGACCAACAAATGTGACTGAAGTCCGAAGCTTTTTGGGATTGGCCGGATATTACAGAAGATTTGTCAAAGATTTCTCCAAAATTGCTCTACCATTGACTCAGTTAACTCAGAAGGGGACATCATTTGACTGGACTGACCAAAGAGAATATGCTTTCCAGGAGTTGAAAACTCGATTAGTGACTGCACCGGTTCTTACTTTACCTTCAGGTACGGATGGTTATACTGTATTTAGTGATGCTTCTCATAAGGGTTTGGGATGTGTTTTAATGCAGAATGGGAGAGTTATTGCTTATGCTTCCCGACAGTTGAGACCACATGAAAAGAACTACCCGACCCATGACCTGGAACTTGCTACAGTGGTGTTTGCACTGAAAATTTGGCGTCACTATCTGTATGGGGTGACATGTGAAGTATACACCGACCATAAGAGTTTAAAGTATTTCTTCACACAGAAAGAACTGAACATGAGACAGCGGAGATGGCTAGAACTGATTAAAGATTATGACCTACAGATACTGTACCATCCGGGAAAAGCCAATACCGTTGCCGATGCATTGAGCCGGAAATCGATTGGAAATCTAGCATGTTTGCTCACCGGACAGAAAGAGTTGCTTTGTGACCTTGAAAAATCTGAAATTGAAATTGTTTTACGAGAACAAGGTGGAACCTTAGCTGCTATTTCTGCTCAACCGGCACTGATTGAAGAGATTAAAGAGAAACAGCAACTGGATGATTTCTTGAAGAAGATCATCGAGGAAAGAGAATCCAAACCGAGACCGGGATTCAAATTTGAGAATAATGTACTGAAATTTCAAGAAAGACTGTGTGTACCAAATGATACTGAACTGAAAAGAAGAGTTCTGCAAGAAGGCCACAATTCGAAATTGTCTATCCATCCGGGGAATACGAAAATGTACCAAGATCTGAAACAGAATTTCTGGTGGCCGGGAATAAAGAAAGAAATTGCTGATTTTGTATCCAAATGTCTTCATTGCCAACAGGTCAAAGCTGAACATCAACGACCTGCCAGACTATTGCAACCCCTACCCATACCAGAGTGGAAATGGGAGCATATCACGATGGATTTTATTGTGGGATTACCTCGCTCCAGAAAAGGTATGGATTCAATTTGGGTTATTGTTGATAGATTAACCAAATCTGCTCACTTCTTACCTGTCAAGACAATCTATAACGCGGACCAATTGGCTGTTATCTATATTGATGAAATTGTTAGACTGCATGGAGTGCCTGTGTCTATTGTTTCTGACAGGGATTCGAAGTTTACATCGAGGTTTTGGCAAAGCCTACAGACTGCATTGGGTACTGAACTGAGACTGAGCAGTGCTTATCATCCTCAGACAGATGTCCAATCAGAAAGGACCATCCAAACTCTGGAGGATTTACTGAGAATGTGTGTCCTTGATTTTCAGGGAGACTGGGAAAGTCATCTGCCATTAGTTGAATTCGCCTACAACAATAGCTACCATTCGAGTATTGGTATGGCGCCTTTCGAGGCATTGTATGGCAGAAAATGTAGATCTCCGATTTGCTGGGCAGAAGTTGGAGATGGGCCGTTGCTTGGGCCCGAGATTGTGTATGAAACAACTGAAAAAGTGAAACTGATACAGCAAAGACTGAAAACTGCACAGAGTAGACAGAAAAGTTATGCAGATGTCAGAAGACGAGACAGAGAGTATGAAGTGGGTGATCACGTTTTTGTGAAAGTGACACCAATGAAAGGCCAGACTCGTTTTGGAGTCAAAGGCAAGTTAGCACCGAGATACGTCGGACCATACGAGATCATTGAGAAAATCAATCCGATGGCGTATCAAGTTGCGCTTCCTCCTGAAATGGAGCATATGCATAACGTCTTCCACATCTCTATGTTGAGAGACTACCTTCGGGATCCTTTCCATGTAATAGAGCCTACTCGTGTAGTGCTGAGTGATGACTACACTTACGAGGAACGGCCTATACAGATTGTTAACAGACGGATCAAGAAACTGAGGAACAAAGAGATCCCGCTAGTGAAAGTTGACTGGCAGAACCATGGTGGTGTGTATGCCACTTGGGAAAGGGAAGATGACATGGCCAAAAGATATCCTGAACTGTTTCCACTGAATCCTGTTTTCTTCCAGAATGAAGGTAACTCGAGTTTAGAGGACTAAACTCTTTATAAGGAGGGGAGACTGTAACAACCCTCATACTGTTTACTGATTAATGACTGAATGATTACCGTTAATCATTGATTACTGCGAAATGGAACTGATAATGACTGATAATTGAACTGACTAAAGTACTGAACTGACTGACCGAAATTGAAACTGAATTGAATGAATACATCTGTTTGAACTGCATTCTATCTGTTGATTGTTTATTTGATCTGTTCGTATTTTAGTGTTTAAACTGCTAATTGAAGGCCTTATCGGCGGCCGAATCTGAAACCGATTAGTGTTCTGTGACCCTCATAATTTATGTGATTTTACTGTACAATTATCTGAAAACTGATTAGGTATGATTAAATTAGATTAAAATAAGCTAATTAAAGAGTTGGACTTAATTACCGTTTTGCCCTTGAGTGGGCCACTACCTCTACACTTTGAACTCATTATACTTGAGCCAAAAACATTTTCCATCAGCCACATCTCTTGTTCTAGCCGACCTTGAGGAAGAGAGAGTGAGAGTTTGTGTAGTTCTTGAGATTTGGCTTAAGCAACTTAGAGAATTGAAGGTTGATTGTTGCTTTGTGGTCCTACACTTGTAATTGAGGCTCTAGGTAAGAGAACTCACCCTTTATTGATGTGTTTGAGCTAGTTCTTGCATGGTTCATGTTAATTTGTAGAGCTAAGTCATGATTTGGTTCATTAATGGTGGATTGAAGCTCATTTCTTGCATGCATGTTGGTATTGTTGCATTTTGAGGTTGATTACGTGGACATTAGTGCATGCATGCTCATATTATTGGTATAGACCATGTTTCCAACTGGTTTGAAAAGAAATGAGCTCATTTGATCAAGCTTTGGAGCTTTAATTTGGTTTAAAACTCATACATGACATGTTTGAATGTTATTCTTGAAAATGGGTTTGAATGTGGTCTTAATTGACTCACCTTTGGGGCTTGAATTCATAAATTGAGCTTTGAAACTTGTTATACATTGAATTTAGTGATGTTTTCCAGAATTTGGGCCCAAGAGGTCGAGTTTGGAGTGGTAGAATGCTTGGTTTGAGCTTGGGAGGCAGATCTGGAAATTCCAGATTTGGCTACCTCGCTCGAGCGAAGGATTCCCCGCTCGAGCGAGAACCTTTGTCCAGGGCTCCGCTCGAGCGACCATCGAGCGACCATCGCGCGTAAAATCTCAGCATCCAGTACTTTTACTGTTTTGCAGACCGCTCGAGCGAAGGATTCCTCGCTCGAGCGAAGCCTTTGATTTTGGACTTACGCTCGAGCGGAGAAAGTCTCGCTCGAGCGAGGCTCCTATTTTCAGCAAACTTTGCGAAATGTTTTCTAAGTGTATTTTTGCATCCTCATCCCATCCTAGGCATTCTTAGGCCTAGTTTAAGACATTTAGATGAGGATATCGTTGTAGAACACACCAAGGCAAATTAGGGATTAAGTTATAATATTTCCCAACTGTGTAGCTTAGTGTGTGTTCAACCTGTGAACTGTGTAGGGTTGGCAACTAGGGAGACACGCTCTAGCATACTGTAGCCCAGAACTCTGTGAGTAACAATTGTGTAAAGATATGTTCAACTGATATCTTTTGAATACTGAACTGAACTGTTTACTGAACTGGTATTACTGAATGAATGTATGTCCTTTATTTCTGAACTGTACTGTGGCATCCTTAGTACCTACGGTTTACTGTTACTGTTACTGTTACAGAGATCTCTGTCGGTTCCTTCGTGGAACCACTACTGTTTACTGACTGATGGCCATCATTACTGTTCGGTCTTTTAAGACCTACTGTTACTGTTATGCTAATGGATGTACCACATATGACTGTTTACTGTACTGAACAACTGAAATACTGATTGAATTGAACTGTTTTCATTACTGTAAGGACATTCATTCTAAACCCCTTTACGCATTATGTTATTCACTGGGCTTTAGCTCACTGTTTATATATATATGTAGGTGCTCAGCCACCAGATCGGAGCTAGGAGCGTGGGTTAGACTCCAGTTTTGTCAAGCCAGCCTTTGTGCCTCACTGCGAGGTTCCGAGCCTATCTGTTAAGGCTTAGGGGTCTTTTACAATTCCCCCTTCTGTACTGTTTTACTGTTCTGTATAGACTGAGTGTTACTGTACTGTTATATAGGGTCGAGTCCCTAGTCTGAATGATTGTAAATATTGTGTATACTGTTCTGTACTGTTTATGTATAAATGTATGAAAAACCTTTTTGCATACAGACTGTCACAGCTCAATGGACACTATTTATTTACTGTATTGGCTTCCGCCAGGCCCTGTACTCTGTTTTACTATATTACTGTTCTACAGGCCTTCGGTAATCTCGGATTACTGGCCGGTTACGGTGCTAAACCCATAGGGCCGGGTTTGGGTCGTGACAGTTACGGTTAGCTCGGTCTCAATAGGTAAAATCGAGATACAAGCTGTGAAGAGAGAGCCGAGCTAACTAGAGTTCGGTCGCTTTGGCCCGTTTAACATGGCTATGTTATCCCGGTCGTTTTGCCATACTACCGGTTTGAAACCATCTCACTTGGTTTAAGCAGTGAGGGAGGTGTTGAAGGATAAGCATTATCTTTCAGGAGTATGAATCATAGGAGGACTCTACGTGGAGGAGTAAGAGTCCTACTAGGATTGTGCCACGTGAAACCTATAAAAGCTCACAACACCACCTATGGAGAGGTAACACAACTTTGATTCTCGAATACACAGAGCTTTTGTCTATTTGTCTGTTTTACTGACCTAGGCATCGGAGAGGTATCCGGGACACACTCGCCGACTAGCTCACGTTTGTATTTTCAGGGGATAAAGCAACGTCGTACGGAGGAGCGCAGACTTGATCAACAGGATTATACAGGAAGAATATTTCGTGCCCGTACATTTTTCATTACCACCTTTCTAGTCTCTTTCCCTTACTCTTAAGCTCCCTCATCCTTCATTTCTGTCTATTATACTTCACTTCATTTCATCCTTAGATTTCATTACTCAATTCCATCTCGTGCGCCAAGTTCTTATTCTTCTTAAATCTAGAGGTTTGTGTTGGAAAAATGGCTTGGAAACCATCAATAGTTGACTCCAAAATGCACCATTTGAGAATGGTTTTAAGACAAATGCGTCGCTCATTATGGTACTCATGATTTTTTTATTGGATGTTCGTCTCGTAGGATACAACGATTGAACCTTGCAGAAGCATCACTACCACGGCAAGTCTGGCGAACCTTACAGTGCAGAAACCTCTTACAGAAAAGACAAAGTGCAGAAGAAAAGAAACACAAGATGAATTTCATCCTAAATAAATACAATGGGGGGCCAGTTTATATAGGTGAATTGGTGGCTCTTCGAATGGTCATGGTGACTTTTCGAAAAAGTCACATTTTTTTTTCATAAAATGGTGCAATCAGAAAAGATATGATTGTTTTTTCAAAAGAATTTGAATTCTGAATCGAATCATGTTCAAATTTTGACCCAAAAAATTAACGAATTTATTTAAATAAAATTAAATTTTACATTAAATAAATATTGTCTTAAAACTATTCTCAAATGGTGCACTTTGAAATCAATTTTTCATCAGCCCCAGTACAGAGCCCGAAAATCGGGGCTCAAATTTGAGAAGAAAGAAGGAGGAAGAAGAAAAAGAAGAGAAGGAGGAAGAAGAAGAAGAAGAAGCAGAACTGGAGGGGGCCATAAAAATGGGGCTGGAGACGGAGGTGGAGGCGGGCGGAGGCAGAGGCGGGGCTGCGATGCGACGAGCGACGATCGGGCGACGAGTTGCGACGACGACGATGAGCTGCGACGACGACGACGACTCTCTTTCGCCTCTCGTCTCTGTTTCTCTCTCGCCTGTGTTCAAACGAAGAAGAAGAAGAAGAAAAGAAAGAAAGAAAGAAAAGGAAGAAAAAGAAAAAAAAAAAAAATCAAAACGCAAAATGACGTTGTTTTAGGTTTCGAGCCAAATTTGAGTAATGATTTCTAAACTATATTTCCAACAGTTTCATGATAAGAGCAAAGGGAAAGGGGTTCAGAAGGGTGGGATGTTGCTGATAATAATTTGTTTGAAGCACATGAAATTAAATAAATTTTAAAAATGTTATCCCGAGAATTGATAGTGTTTAATTAGAATTTTCATTAATTGCCACGTGCCCAAAAGCACGTGTGGCCCAAAGTCTCACCTCTTTTGACTTTTCTTTTGGAACTTATTTTTAATAAAACCGACAGTGAAATTGAAAACGAGTGGTGATTTAGAGCATTGAATTTCAAGTTTTAAAAATATTATTAATGATGTGATAATATAAAGAAAAAAAAATAAAACAAAATAAAGGTTAAATTATCACATCAATAGTGAGGTTCACATGATACTACATCATTAGTGATGCATTAGTGATACTAAATTAATGATATAAAGCATTAAAAAACCAAAAACACTTCCTCTATGATTGGATTACAAATCATTATATAAAAATTTTACGTTTTATAAAATGTGTCATTAATATATTAATACAAGATATGAAAAAATAAAATTTATTAAATTAATATATTATTCAATATACAATGTGGTGAGATTCATAATTGTATGAATATTTTATGTTTATGATAAATGAAGATTTTTATACTAATATTATTTTTTAAATTTATTTACAATAACACAGAGTATATACAAGTAAGATTCAATTATTTATCACATTAAAATGAATAAATTTAAAAATAATATTTTAAAAATTCTTAATATTGCTATATGATTTTTAATTTTTGTAGACGCTTCAAATTACATCCTATTAAGGTGTAAAGTTTTTATTAAGAGGAATACAAGAATTTCATATCTCAATAAAGCTTGTTTAGAGATAATATTTTTTAGTGTCATTGTCACATCATGTTATTACATGTGGGCGTCAGAATCTCATCATATAAATGTAAGTAATTAATTAATTGCGTTGAATAATAACAAATTACATCTGGCCTTAGGAGTTGTTTGGGGTGTCTTAAATAAGTGTACTTTTTATTTTTTTGAATTAAAAAATTGAGAAAGAAAATATAGATGTTTGGGTTAACTTTTGACTTTTTATGAAAAAATGTGTAATAAAAAATTGTAAAAATTGGTTTGTAAGAGAACATTAGAATTGAGAGTTGTGCAGCCGTAATTGTTGACTTTTGGTGAATAGTGTTAACTTTTTAACTTTTTGAATAACTTTTTAACTTATTCTAGACTTGCCAAACTTGACCTTAATCAAATATTAAGGCCTAGTTTGAGAAGACTAAATAAGTGTACTTTTTGACTTTTTATGAAATATGGATTGAGTTTGGGTTGAGTTTGAAGTGATGTGTTAGAGAGGTGATGTGACTTAAATAAGAATAATGACTTTTTAACTTTTTATCTTTTTTCAATCATGCCAAACTTGACCTAAGATTCCTCCGTTCTTTTTATTTTAATGATGATACCATCCATTCATATTGGTGATAATATTATATATCTTGATTATACTAAATTCTTAGCCGCCCTAAAAATGTGATTTGGTGGTGTTTCTAGTCATTTGGCTTTTTGTTTTATTTTAATTTTATAAACTAATTAGGCATAAATATAAAATATATAAATGAAAATATATACTCTCTCTAGTGAATACGGTTCAATTGGTAGGCTTCACACTCACACAAATAATTGGAATTGTTTATTTTATAAATTTTGTCAAATAAATCATATAAAATTGATAATCTTATTATTAGTTTATATTTGTCTTTAAAAATAAATAGTTTATTTTTAAAATTATACTTTTTGTTTATTTTTTTAAAATTAAATGTATATTGATCACGTGCATATCAATGTCGAATAAGTTCAAATTTTTTTAAATAAATAATTTTTTAATAAAATTTTAAAAAATAAGCCGTCCAAAATCACTTAAATAAGCTTAAAATCAGTCCAATTTGAACCGATTAAAAAAATTAATCAATATATTTAGTTTTAATTTTTTGAAAATTGAGTTTTTTGTTTTTTATTTTTAGTGAATATTTTTAAATTTTAAACATTTTTTTAAAAAATTTTTAGATGCACCTTACTTAGATATATCTAAAAAGTAAAATATTTGTGAAAAAATATTTTAAAAAATTAATAAATACACAAAATTACGAAAAATATATTGAATTTTCATATATATATATTTTTTTGTATTTTTGGTATTTAGTGATTTTTAAAAAAAAAAATTCACAAAAATTATACTTTTTAAGTATATTTATGTTAGGTGTGTCTAAAAATTAAAAAAAAAATTGCATAAAATATTAAAAAAATTCAGTAAAAACAAAAAAATATGAAAAACAAGAAAGTATATTTTTTTTGAAAAGTGTTTTAAAAAAAATAGAAACAAACATAGTGAATAATGCTACAGACCCCTAAAAAAAAACAATCCCACAATCCCCACTCATCTGTGATTGGTTCAGGAAAGAAAGAAAAAAAAAAAAAACATAATTAATCCACATCATTTTAAGAGTTCCAAACTTTAGGGTCTCAAACATTTTTCTTAAAAAAATAGTGTTGGTTCCAATTTTATCGGAGCTGTTGGGTAGCTCGAAAAACTAAATGCCCTGAATGGCTCGATTGTCAGAAACGACATCATTTTGACCTTTTTTTTCCTCCTCTCTCTGCTTCCTCTTCTTGAGCAATCTGAAAAATTAGAGGAAGAAGAAGAATAAGAAGAAGAAAATCTGAAAAATTAGAGGAAGAAGAAGAATAAGAAGAAGAAGAAGAAGAAGAAGGCAAAAAAAAATCAAAATCAAAACTCAAAATCAAAATCAAAATCTAAAATCAAAACCATTTTTTTTTTCCCCGCTCTCTGCTTCCTCTTCTTCTTTCTCCCCGGGCAATCTGAAAAATTGGAAGAAGAAGAGGAAGAATAAGAAGAGGAGCCCAAAAAAATCAAATAGCTCCAAAATCTTATCTGAGAAAAAAAATCAAAATCAAAATCAAAATCAAAGCCCAAAATCAAAATCTAAAATCAAAACCAATTTCAGCAGCAAATTCAGCAAAAAAGAAAAAGAAGAAGAAGAAGAAAAACAACTTAATTTTAGCAAAAAAATAGTTCAAATTTCAGCACAGAAACAACCCAATTTTAGCACCCAAACAACACCAATTTTAGCCCCAATTTCAACACAAAAGCAGCCCCAATTTCAGCACCAAAGCAGTAGCAATTTGAGTAAAACAAAACCAAAACAGCAACATTTTTGATTTTTTTTTTTTTGAGCTAATCTGAGATGTGATTTTTAAAAAAAAATCAAACCCATTCTCCTTCTCCGTCTCCGATATGGCCAGATCGCGGCTTTCCATTCGGTCGGCGAAATCATCTCCGGTATCCTCTCTTTCTTCTGTGTATGTGTGTGTGTGTGTGTGTTTGCTTGGGTTTGGTTCAATTTTTGATAGAGAAACGAGAAGTGGAAGGGAAAGAAGAAAAAAATAAAATAAAAAATAAAACGACATCATTTTTAAAAATCGAGCCATGCGAGACAACGAGTTTCGAGCTACAAAACATTTTTTTAATTTTATACCTGATATTTGTATACGTTTCTAGGGGTGTAATTTTGGCCGAGCCAGGCATTGCAGGCTTTCGCCGGGCCAGAAAACTAGGCCCAGGCCCTAGCCCAGGCCTAGGGGTATTCGGGCTTTGGGCGAGCCTAAATAATTATTTTTATTTTTTTACCAAAATTTTATTATCTTCTATTAAAAATAACATTAGGCATCGAGTGGGTTGGGCTTTTGGACAGGCCTATGGACCGAGCCGATTTTTAAAACGATGACTTAGATTCAGGTCCAAGACCTCAGTCTGGGCTTGGATTCGGGTTTTAACGAGCCGGGCCCACCTCTGGCCCGGACTGGCTTTGGGCCGCCCAAAATTATACCCTGTACGTTCCTTAAAGGGTGATATCTATGTACTTGATTAATTATTTAATTAATTATTATTATTTTTATTTTGAGCACTAATTGTTATTAACAGTTGACTAATGTAAATCACGCGGTAGCGCGTTGGCGTGCGCGTGCTTTCTCTTAGTTTTCTAATACTAAACAAAATTTTCCTTTGTTCTCTCATTTTTTTGTTTTCGAGAAAATTTTTCATTTTCCATGAAAGTTCTGGTATTAGCCCTATCCACACCTCCCCCTCTCCCTCTATATAACAACTCCTCTCACTCCTCCGCCTCACATCATCTCACACATCTCTCTTCTATGTCCGCTTATTTTCGCAGATCACCTCTCTTTCCTGAACCATTTTTCTCTCGTCCCAAACAACAAAAGATGCCAGCTTGTATCCATACTTCAAGATCAGACACCACTCAATCAAACCCACGTTCCTGCGATCCAAACGGGTTCCAAGTTCACAATGACCTAAAATTATGCCGACCCAGTTTCCCAGATCTTGATTCCTGCGTACCCATCACCCAAATTCAACCAAAAACCATCCAAACCCGCACAGCCGTTGATTCCATTGATGATGATGATGATCTGTGGCTGAGAATGAAAGATGAAGCTCGATCAGACGTTGACCAAGAACCCATTTTGTCAAACTTCTATTTCACCTCAATCTTATCTCATGATTCCCTAGGAAGTGCCCTAGCCAATCACCTATCCATGAAGTTAAGCAATTCAAGTCTTCCAAGTAATACCCTGTATGCTCTTTTCCTAGGGGTGCTCACAGAGAATCAAGAAATCATGAAAGCAATTCAAGATGATTTGAGGGCAGTGAAAGAGAGAGACCCAGCTTGCATTAGCTATGTGCACTGTTTCTTAAATTTCAAAGGCTTTTTGGCAATCCAAGCTCATAGGATAGCACACAATTTATGGTCACAGGGTAGAAAAATTCTATCCCTTGTGATTCAAAACAGGATATCTGAGGTTTTTGCAGTGGATATCCACCCGGGGGCGAAGATTGGACGGGGGATATTGCTCGATCACGCCACCGGATTGGTGGTCGGAGAGACGGCGGTGATCGGAGATAATGTGTCAATTTTGCACAATGTGACATTGGGTGGCACTGGCAAGGCTAGTGGGGATAGGCATCCAAAAATTGGGGATGGGGTGTTGATTGGGGCAGGGACTTGTGTTTTGGGCAATGTTAAGATTGGTGATGGGGCTAAAATTGGGGCAGGGTCAGTGGTGTTGAAGGAAGTGCCACCTAGGACCACTGCTGTTGGGAATCCAGCTAGATTGATTGGAGGAAAAGAAAATCCAGTTAGGCTTGACAAGGTTCCTAGTTTAACCATGGATCATACTTCAGATATCTGTGAGTGGTCTGATTATGTTATTTAGAGGAGGCCCATTTAACTATGAGACCCTCCTTAAGGGCGAGATTTTTTTGTTTTTAAAATTTTCTATTCTTCTATCTCAATACATTTGTAACCGATAAATTATGTCTTGAAATTCTCACTATATGGATTGGAAGAAGACAAAGATTTGGGTACAAAAATTCTTTGGCCTGTATGCTAAGGTTTGGCCAAAAAAAGTTATATCTCGAAATTCTCAGCGTATGGGTTATAATTGCATTTGGGATAGAGAGAAGATGGAAAGATTTGGACACACAAAATCCCGGGCCGGTTGGGTAGGTTCAGCCACCTTTGTAAAGGGAGAATTGAAGTTCTCCTATTAGCAAACAGAAATCCTTATGAGTTGCTAATATATACTTGTTAGCTAAACAAGATCTTTGGTTTTGGAATTTAGTGTTTGTACTATTAGGTTAGTAGGAACATGTTGCCAAGACCACCATGTACTATTGGTATAGAGTAAAAATGCTTTCTTGTTGTCACATAATTTATTTTACATTGTTCTCTCTTATTTTCCAAGACTGCAATGTGCTATGACTATGGAATAACATGTTTTTGCCTTGTGACGTGACTGCCTTTTGTCTTTGTTGTTTCAGTAAAGATATGCTTTGACGATCATGAATTCTATTAGAGTAAATTACAAACTTTGAATGGTAATCGTCATCTGATGTGAATGGAAATGAGTTGTCAATTGAATATAGTTGCAAGCTTTGCTAATTTACGAGTGTTATGAAGAAACATTGGTATGTTATAGGAAAAAGATAATTTTTGACCCTTTTTTTCTTCTCTTTTGCTGAGAAAACATTCATTCTTTAGTTAATTTCTAAAAATTAAAAAAAAAGGTAAAAATTCAATTAGTACATGCAAGAAATAGGCAAATTCAAGACCTTTTTGTTCAATTTCTCATGGAGTAAAATTCTTATCAGTACTACGAGTCAAGGGAATGGCCCCTTGGCCTCAAATTTCCATTTAAAGGTGGATAGGGATGTCAATCCTCAAGCGCAAGTAACTTGACGTGTAATTACTGGTCACTTCCTTTTAAGGGTCTCCTCAGAAATGTCATTGCGAGGTCAAAAATTATCATTAAATGATGATATCACGTGTCGGTGATAATGTGGTATAACAATTACATTGAATTTTTTCTCTAGTTTGTGGTTGCCATGATTGGAATATGTGTGACAAGAAGATTGAGCAAATTGACAGACCTCATCCCATGTGTAGATAAGGTTGTTCTATGCAGGGTCACTCAAAATTAAAAGATTAAAGAAGATTGAGTAAATTGACAGACCTCATCCCATATCTAGATAAGGTTGTTCTATGTAGGGTCACTCAAAATTAAAAGATTGTGGAGTGAAATCTATGTCTGCATTGAGAGGTATTCTTTGATTGTTCAGCTTGCAAATTAGCTTCTCTCAATGGAAGGACATGGTTGATAATAGGAAGAGAGAGTCTGCATAAAACAATTGAAAACTGAATCATATCCTTTTTCAGAATTGCTAAAGTTCTTGCAATTGAGTTTGCTCACTGGGCTGCATTCCAAGCAGTATTGTTTTTGCTTTCTCTGCTCTGTTCTGCTTTCTTCTTTTTGTGTTTGGATGACCAGAAAAGAAAATTTGGTACAACATTGTGTCGATGTACATGCCTAAAGCTAAAATTTGATCCTATAATTGCCGAAATGATTAAGAAAATAGGCAAGAAATGCAGGAGAAACAAAGCAAACCATAACTTTTAGATGATGAAAATAGGTGTGGGTGAGAGGTGTCGTTAGAGGTAGTCCGGGAAGATGGCGGGCACTTCAATGGCTTGGGATCACAGGAGGTGGAGAGGAGGAGGTCAAGGCAAGCTTGGAGAGGGAGAGGTTGGCAGTGATAGACCTTTGAACACTAATGTAAAGTATGAGAGAGTGTTTTAGCATGAGACTTGGTTGTATTGTTGTTCTTGTGTCTCGCTGCATATACGATACGTTATATAGGCCACAGGAGTATTGGAGCCCAAGCAAACTGTCGGACAGGTGGCTCGTTCTCCTCAATTCTGCCAGAAGTGATATAAGCCCTTCTGCCGTCTGTGGCTTGCCGGCAGGCGGAGAGCAACGTTTCATGGCAGGCAGAAAGTAACGTTTCGTATATGCATCGGATGACATGAACGTAAGGTCATTGTTGCCTCTTCTCCAAGCTTGGTCGAGATAGAGTTGTCTTAGCAAGAAGACAATTATCTCGACGATCCCATGACCTCAGCCGCCAATACAGTATCCTCTGATGATCCCGAGCAGTAGTGCCTGGGTCCTGCTCCCAACCCAGGCATCCAAGTAGATAAATGGGCTAGGGGCCACCTTAGTGTTTAAGAGAGCCAAGGGCTCGCTCCCAAGTGACCAAGTAGGAAAATGGGCCGCGGGCTTATCTTAATGTTTAAGAGAGGGGCTTGCTTCTGAGTGATCAAGTAAGAGAATGGGCCGCAGGCCTATCTCAATGTTTAGGAGAGCCATTGTTTATCAATCCAAGTACAAGTGAGCCGGGGGCTGATTGTATTGTTGTTTGGCCTTGGAGCTAGGTATGAAGGACCATGGGCCCTGCGGGGCCATGGTGCTGTATGTTGCAGGGCTCTTCATATCTAGATATATTTGGGCTTGTATATATGCTCCCGTTTAGGCTAAGCATATAGTTTTGGTTGCCTTGGCACATGGCGCCTATAGGGCTCGCCATGTATCAAACATACGACATGCCAGACGTGGTGCCTTATTGGTCTGCCACGCAGGTGGGGTTTTGGTGATGTGGCATCTGTAGGGCTTGCCACGTATTGAGCTTGATACAACTACCCACAATAATGCCCCCCTGTACAGATGCTCTTATAGCTGATGAGAGTATTTGTACATGACTATGTTAAAAAGTTTTTTTTTTTTTTTTTAAAAAAAATAATATTAACTCATGCAGACAAGTATTCAGATAGAGCCGTCTAAAATTAAGCTTTTGATATAATGGGGGCATTTGGATTGCTCATGGAGAGTTTACATTTTAAATTTCATCCGGTGCGAGCCGGCCGGATAAAGATGTGGGCTTGTTGGGTGATGGCTTGATTCCGGGGAATTTCCACTACTTCACAGGAGATTTCGGCTTCATTCCATAGGCACCAGATTCCGCCTCTCACCCTTTCCATACCGCTAGGAGGGGGGGGCAATGGTCTTGGTGTTAGGAAAGCCCATGATTTGGCTCATGAACTGGGCCTCGCTTCCTTCTTTTTTTGTGTTTGTGATGATGACGAGGTGGAAGCGTCTGCTGGAGTGTAGACGCATGTAGTGTTGGAGGAAGTTGGGGCGAGTGACACCCTCAGTGTTGAAGAAGAGGATGTTAAGTGGAATGTTGAGCGGGATGTTTGGCTGGGCACTACGGGAAACGCTCTCTTCTCCTATGTTGAGATCTGTAAGGCTCTCTATGTCCCATCCAAGTCCCAAATCTTCATTTGGGTTTACCAATGGCGCTGACATAATGGAGATGTGGTGGTCTAGATCTCTCTCTGTCGGTCTTTGTGAGAGGATGTTGATACGGATCCTCTCGAAATGTGGGACTAACACCTGATTTGCCTGGTAGGTGGATCCCTGGAGAGTGAGGTTGATTTCTTGGTTTATCAAAAACCAAGTATGGGACAGTGGTATTGTGTAAAGTTCTGGAATGGTTAGTGCCTTGTACCATCCTCTTATTTTACCCTGGAATTCTTCCGACACATCTACTACTGTATGAGCAGATATTGGGTGTTGGATCCAAGGGGATTCGAATAGTTGATCTTGGAATTGCCATGGAGGCATGGAGAGCATCTTTCGAAAAAACTCACACACAGGGCGGCGATGCGTAGGAGTGGAGCTCGAAACTTTAGAGGTGGAGCTCGAAGCTCTTTAGCTTGGACCTCTTGGGTTTGGAGCCTTGTTCACCGGCCGCCAAATGGTGTTATCTCGGTGCCTCTGGCCGCCGGAAGCCATTTAGAGAGGATGGGTTGAAGGGAGAGTGTTAGCAATTAGATATGAATTTGCCTGCGTTTTTGTGTGTTGTTGCCCTGTATTTGTGCTCTCTTATAAAGACGGGGAAGAGTGGGTGAATTCATTGATTTTTGCAGCTTTTTGTTGGGAAAGAGCGATCTATGGAGAAGACAACTCATCAATTGGACTTATAGGTTTAGAGCAGACTACTAATAGTAGCTGATTTGGAGCTGCTAGGTAGCGTGCGATAACTTGAGTGAATTTTTTTTTTTTTTTTTTTTTTTGAAGAGTCTAAGGTTGTTGCAGTCTGCTTTTAATATTTGTAACAGGCAAAGAGAATTTTTGATTGGTTTAAGGATTTCCCTTGGGAAGTGTACATAAATTTATTTAATCTTTTTTTTTTTTTTGGAACTTCTCGTCCTGCTTGAACGTTGCATTATTGCCACATAAAAGATTGTGTATATTTTGGGTATAACTTGAACTTGTTCGAATCATTGGAATAGTGAGCTCGCTGTTTTGTAGAGATAAAAGACTCTCTATATATACATATATATATATTATTTTATTATATATATATATATATATATTTATTTTTTTTTGAATCAGGATCTCTGTTTGCTCCTTTTTACCCATTATACAGAAGGGTGTCTCGTGGACATGGTTACACAGAGTTAGGTTTCTTAGATTAATGGACCATAAAAAGATTAATAAAAAAACGTTATTTGGCGAGTCTAGGGTTTTGTTGTACCATTCTGTTTGGGTTTGGGTCTAAGTGTTCCACAGTCTCTCGATCCAAGTGGAGTGTTGGGTTGCTATGTTTTCTGTCCCTCTTTGTAAGCTTGGTTGGCTGTCCACGTTGTGTTCAAGCTGTAAAGGGGATATAGCAGGACGAAAGCTGTCGGAGGTCGTCATTGGTGGGTCGCAAGGGTGTGGAGTGGTGCGCAGTGGTGAGGCGACTCTCACACTGTCTCGGATTGAAGCAAATTGCGACGCTGGAGGGTCGGTTGCTGGGTATAGGAGAGAGGCTAGATGTTTATATTATTGGGTTCAAGGTGGTGAATCGAACTTCGAAGTCGCGAAGGGGGAAAAAGGCGAGTCGAGTGGAGGGAGAAAGGAGGGAAGAAAAATGCTGCGAGTTGCGGAAGTCACCGTTACGTGAGCCGCAGGGGTGCTGTGAGGCGATCGGTTAGGCTGTCGGAAGTTGAGTTCTGATTCTGGTTTGGCTGCTAGGGCTGGGTTCTGTTTGGGTCTTGATCGAAGGACCTGTGCGTGAGCTATCAGCAACAAGGGTTGGGTGTCAATCTGTTTGATTCGGTAAAGTTGGGTTTCTAAGGGTTATTGCTATAGGTGGATTCTGAGAGGAGCAACGAACCAAGAAGGGAAAAAAAAAAAAAAAAAAAAGAGAGCTGCGGGAAGGGGAAGAAAGAAGAATGGCAGTCGCTCGCAGAGCTCGTCGCGATTGGGGCTTCCTAAGGTTGTAAAGGTATGAGTCTGTGCACAGTTGATTTGAATTATGTTTTCATGTATAGATTCTTATATATATATATATATATAGTGTTATTTTGTGGAAAATAGAAGGCTGTTGAAAAATAAAGGTGAGCCCCGAAATAATTTTTTATTTATTTATTTTATTTTTATTATATTTTTATTTTTATTTATTTATTTAATATGTATATATATATATATATATATATTTTCTATTTTTTTGTTTTGTTTTGTTTTTTTTTTTGGAGCAAGAGGCAGATCAATAAAAAAGGGTTGTATTATGGAAAAGTGGAGAGGTCTATAATAGAATTGTTAATTAGGTAAAAAGTGAAAATGTTGGAAAGTAATTAATAACGAATAATGGAGAAGTGTATGCTGAATAAAAATAAACTGTTAGAATAAATATCGGAGAGCTATTTGGCAAAATTTTAGTATTGTATTGAGAGCTATGAGGTTTTATTATTATTATTATTATTTTATTATTATTGATAGGTCGTAAATAGAAAAGTTGAACCGAGGGAAGCCCCAAAAGGATTTGGAGAAGTATAAATAAATAAAATAAATAAAATAATGAAGGGGCTTATTTATTTTATTTTACGGGGATGAGGTAATAGAGGCGAGGGAGGCTCAAGAGTTTTTTTTTTTTTTTGATGTATTTATTTATTTATTTTTATTTTTTTTACAAACAAAAGAATTTTGTGAAATAAAGAAAGATGAAGCGAGGGAGGATTGGTGCGAGGGGAGTGGCGAGGGAAAGTAAAGATTAATAGGAGGGATGGTGGGTGTTGCGAGGGAAAGGGGCTATCCCAAAATATGGGTTTTGTTATGCAAGGGAAATAGACTATCTCAGAATAGGGGTTTAGCCTTAGCGAGGGAAAGAGATTTTTTTTTTTTTTTTTTGGGGTGGGAATAGTAAGAAAATTTATGCGAGGGATAGAGGCATGTGAGAGATAGAGGCCTAGCGAGGGGAAGAGACTTAACTCAAATTTTTTTTTTTGATGGGAAGGGTTGTGCGAGGGGAAGGGGCTATCCAAAATATGGGTTTTGTTGGGTTTTGTTATGCGAGGGAGAGAGGCTATCCAAAATATGAGTTTTGTTAGGTTTTGTTATGTGAGGGAGAGAGGCTATCCAAAATATGGGTTTTAGCGAGGGAGAGAGGTATCTCAAAATGTGAGTTTTGTGATGCGAGGGAAAGGGGTATCTCAAAATATGTTTTTTTTTTTTTTAATGAAAATAAAATAATGAAGGGAAAGGGGCTATCCCAAAATATGGGTTTTGTTATGCAAGGGAAATGGGCTATCTCAAAATAGTGCCTTATTCTTAGCGAGGGAAAAAGATTTTTTTTTTTTTTTTTTGATGGGAAGGGTTATGCGAGGGGAAGGGGCTATCCAAAATATGGGTTTTGTTGGGTTTTGTTATGCAATGGAGAGAGGCTATCAAAATTTGGGTTTTGTTAGGTTTTGTTATGCGAAGGAGAGAGGCTATCCAAAATATGGGTTTTAGCGAGGGAGAGAGGTATCTCAAAATGTGAGTTTTGTGATGCGAGGGAAAGGGGTATCTCAAAATATGTTTTTTTTTTTTTTTAATGAAAATAAAATAATGAAGGGAAAGGGGCTATCCCAAAATATGGGTTTTGTTATGCGAGGGAAATGGGCTATCTCAAAATAGTGCCTTATTCTTAGCGAGGGAAAAAAACATAAATGTAGGCGAGGGATAGAAACATACCTGGAAGGCGAGGGAGAGATGAATTGCGAGGAAAAGGCCTAACTCAAAATAGTGCCGTAGCGAGGGAAAGATGACTTTTCTTTTTTTGATAAAATGCAACTCAAAAGTGAATGACATTTCTGATTTGTAAATCTTGTGTTGATGTAGAAAAGGCGAGCTTTTGTGATATGGCTAAAGTAAAAAAGGGAAGTGTTGTGTCCCGTTGCAGTGCGCAACAATCACTAGCAGGTTCTTCTGGCATTTCCCAGTCAAAAGAGGGTAAATCCAAGAAAAATCTTTTTAAGGCCAAGAAGGACGCAGATCCTCCAATCGTCCCTCCAGCGGAATATTGGTGTAGGGCACCTTTCTTTGGTGCCATGGATTTGTTTTGGGCGAGGGTGGATTTATTTGATGACAATGGAAGGGACCCGACTGATTCAACTGATTTCTTTCTTGGTGGGGTTGAGCCAGAGAAAGGGGTTGAAGCTTTTGTTCCTCCACAGTCTATTGTACGTTTTCATGTGGAGAGGGGCCCTTATCCGTACTCTTTTCCAGCTTTTGAGGATTATACGGGGCCTAAAGATGACTTTGATGTCTGGAGCGCAGCTATCTTTCGTCATCCCTCATATTGTGAGGTGCTTGCTGGAGCTAAGATTGCTACTGCTATTTCTCAGTGTATGCGAATTAGACGGGAGCCATCTTGGCTGGAGTTCGCATTGTCACGTTGGAGTTCAAGTTCTCATACTTTTATTGCACAATGGGGCGAGACAACCCCTACTCTAGAGGATGTAGTTGTTTTGACGGGGTTAGAGCATCTTGGATCGGCGAACCCTAGCGTAGGAAGTTTGTCCCTTAGCCAGATGGCTATTGTTGGGAGATTGGAGGAGGCCGTGGCACCGGCAGGGAAGTTATTAAGTCGTTATCAAAATAAAGTGTTAGTAACATCTCGATCACGAAAACGCCCAAAAAACACTTTCGGGGGATGGCTTCGGTACTGGTTTCGAGATCTTAGCCATCAGGTGCAAGGAAATGCGGAGGATGGATTCATAGGTCCAGGGATGGAAGGGGACAAGTGGGGGAGTATTGAGCATTTAGCTGCTTTCATTACATATTGGTTGTCGCGATATGTCTTGATGGGTAGACCCCAAGACGGTATTTGCCATGAGCACTTTCCTCTTGCTGCCATTATTGCTTCCGGCCGCTCGATTCCATTGGCTCCTTTATTTCTGGGGGGGCTGTATAGGAGGTTAGATATGTATCATGAGGGTGTTGACCGTTCCAAAGGACGATACGATGTTACCAACTTCCTCCTTACTACCTTTCTGCAGTTGTTTTTGTATGAGAGATTTCCTAGCTTGGCCCCTATGCCAAAGGTGTTTTCCATTGAAAAAAGTGAGCCGCGTTCTGCTAGGTGGGCTGAGGGATGTGTACAGGGGAGTTTGGCCTGCATTTTTTATTTTGAGGACAAGTTTGTTGCTCGTCCTTATGTTATGCCAGTTTGTGGAGTATCATCTACCGTTGCCTACCGCCTAGATGATTGCGAGCTTGTTCTCGAGCCGGGTGTGTCTTATTTGGGGGATGCGGATTCAGCGATAGTTCTTAGCACCGTTTCTGGGTATTTACCTTATTTTCTGGATGGCACATACGGTGTGGTGGCCTATAATCCTTTGAGGGTGGCTCGACAGTTTGGTTTGGACCAAGGGGTTCCTCAATATCTTCCTTCTCCTGCGCCTCCGGTCGCCGACTGTATGCAATTATATGTATACTCTTTTCTTTTAGAAGAATTAAGGCGTCGGGGGTGAGTTGTGCTAGCAAGTAAAGGTAGAATTGGCAGAACCACCCCTAGTTGGAGGAAGTATTGGAGATGTAATCTTGCATTATTTCGGGCTTTTTTGAGTAGTGATCTTGATCCTGTCCATGTTGAGCTCATTCTGTCTGATGACCCTGAGTTATGTATGGCTCGTGGAGAGCGGGGCTTGTCAGCTGCAGATAGGGGGGAACTTAGCCCATTGGCTCGTTTATCTAAGGTGACTATTGCTTTGGAACAAACCCAGATAGTTTCTCCTGACCGACCATCTAGTGCCAAGCGTAAAAGGCCACCCCCTTCCTCCGTTCTTGTTCTAGTGCCTGGGAGAGTACCTCCACAGATTAGAGGTATAGGTCCGCCTACTAAAACCAGGATTGCCCGCCAAGCGAGGGGTTGCTCGACTGACACCATTGATTCGTCACAGGTAAACTCATATCTTGTATTTTGGAATTATTTGTGAGTTTGTGGCGTTTCCAATACGTTTGTATTAAAATACCTGTGTTGTTTGTAGGGGTCGGCTGGCGCATGTCAGATAAAATTGGCGTGGCATAAAGTCTTGCCCATAGGTGCTGAGGACGATGTAGAAAATTCAGAGGATGATGAAGAGGGTTCGGATCAGAGTCTTGAGGTTATGGGGGCAAGAGATGATGTTAAAGACGATGTTGAAGACGATGTTAGATGTGATATGGTTAGTGCTAGGCCTTCTTTGTTGGATACATCAAGTTCTAGGGATGCATTGGTTCCTTTGCGGGCCAAGATTGGAGGTGGTATCCCTATTGCTCGCTTGTTTGAAGGTGGTTGTAATTTTTCACATAGCGATGTGCTTAGCTCACGAGTTGGAGGTGCCAGTACATCCGTGAGCTTGTCATGCGGCATAGGCTCTTCTGCGCCCATTTATTTACATGCTTCTACGACCTCTGCGAGCCTAGAGAGTAATGTGCCCACCATTCCTTCGGGCTCCAAAGTTGGAATCAACTCGCCTATTGTTTCAGTTGGTGCAAACTTGGGTGGTGTGCTCGTACGCGAGTTGTTTGGCTTCATTCTGAAAGGTGCTAGTGATATTGGGGGTAGCCTTCAAAGACCATCACTGCGAGCTATTGATGGAGATTATTCCCTCATTCATGCTACTGATGGAGATTTTTCTCCTATTCATCTTCCCCGTGGCAGTGTGGTTCTTAAAGGGATCGATGGGAAGGAAAAGCTACTGGATCCAGCTGTGTTGTTTGCTGGGGTCAAAGCAGAGTTACTTCCTCGACTGCTCTTTGTTCTTCATTATAAACCGACCACTTTCATGCACTTGGGTAGCTCTTATCTCTGGACTTATTTTTTGGATGGTTTTGGAGAATTCCTTAAGGAGCTTTACAAGTTATCCCCAGAGACAGCTTCTTTTGATGAGGTGTTGGCCCAACGTGCTATTTTGGGCGAATTTCGAGATGGCCGGATTAACAGATTGGAGGTGGGTTGGTTGGATGATTGGTTATCCCTTCTTGAATCCAAGGTCAGAAGGAGGATGATTGAGGCTGAGCTAGGCGAGGTAGACAAGGCTTTGGTTGTTGCTGTACGAGTGGAGGAGGAACGTAAGCTATCTTTTGAACGAGCACAGAAAGCTTTGAATGAAGCAGAATTGGCGTCTTCTAGCTTGAGAGAAAAGAAAGCGATTCTTGAAGCAAGATTGGCGGGTGAAGATGAAGAAGATCAAGCTTCCAGAGTCTTGACTTAGTTGGATCATAGTTTTGTAGCATATGATAACTTTATAGCATATGATAGCTTTATAGCCTAAAACTTTTTTGTATGTTGGAGATTTGGGCCTTCTTTTTTTTTTTTTTTTGTAATTGAAAATCTTCAACTACTTAATGGAGCTGACTTTCGAGTTAAAGCGTCATCTTTTATTATTTGTGATTATAGTTAGAATAAGTGTGAAAAAGGATGATATTCATTGAAGAAGCCCAAATGGGCACAATACATCTTGGTGTAGTACATTATATAGTAATGGGTAATTTCTAAGGATAGTAAGCCTTCAACCATTTCGCATTGATGGGGCTTAGGAGGGTTTGAGAATCAGGCTCAGAAATTCTGTAATAGCCATTTTCATTGACTTCCCTTACTACAAAAGGACCCTGCCACTTGGGTGTGAACTTGTGAGTTGATGTTCCCCTCATGACATGAGGTGCAGCCCGCAACACTAAATCACCTTTTTGGAACTATCTTGGACGTACCAGAGTATCATAAGCTTTAGCTATACGGCTCTGGTAAACTCTAAGATTAGTCTGGGCCTTGTCCCTTCTTTCATCAAGGACTTCCAGCTCTGACGGCCTGGAGTATGGGCTAGTTCCGCTTCGGAGGGCCATGCGAGCTGATGGTATGGCAATTTCCACTAGAAGGACGGCTTCCGTGCCATATACCAACGAAAATGGGGTCATTTGAGTTGGTCTTCTTTTGGATGTTCTGTATGCCCAGAGCGCCATTGGAAGCACATGTGCCCAGTCCCTTTGATAATCCTTGAGAGTCCTTGAAAGGATTATAAGGAGTGTTTTGTTGGTTGCTTCAGCTTGTCCATTTCCCTGGGGATAGTAAGGCGTTAATTTATGGTGTGTGATATCATAGGAGACTAAGAGTTTCCCCACTTGGCGGTTAACAAAAAGGGTCCCATTATCCGACAAGATTACTCTAGGAATGCCAAAACGACATATAATGAATTCTCGAATGAAATTGGAGACAGCGGCTCCTGTTGCCTTCTTCAGGGGGATGGCTTCTACCCACTTAGTGTAAGTCTCTGTGGCTGCTACGATCCATATGTGTCCCTTTGACGGTGGAGAGATGGGGCCAATAAGATCCATAGCCCATGTGTGGAAAGGCCATGGTGAGCTCGAACTATGCAGATCAGTGGCTGGTGCGTGAATAAGGTTACCATGGACTTGACAAGGTTTGCAGCGTTTCGCATATATTTTGGCGTTCGCTTCCATGGTGGGCCAATAATAACCTATATGCAAAAGATGTTGGAATAGCTTGGCTCCGCCTTGGTGCTCCGACCCATGAGCAAGTTCTAAAACTTTATGGATTTCTGCTCCCGATAAGCAGCGTAAAGGCTTCCTGTCAAAGCCACGCCTGAAAAGTTGCCCTTCGTGCAAAAAGAATTTCGAAGCTCGCTTCTTGATTATTGTTGCTGTAGAGCGATCTGGCGGCAATGATGCTTCTTTGAGGTAATCTATATACACCTGACGCCAGTCGGAGGTGATTTCTGCGAAATTACATTCAGCTTTTGGAGGGAATTCCTGGCATTTGGTGCACTTTCCCTGAAGGTCGTTTGCTTCTTTGGCCATAGTAGGCCAATAATATCCCTGTCGTTGTAGCCTCCTGTAGAGGCTCACGTCTCCTGTTCCGCAAGAACGATTGTGAACCCCTTCTAGCTTAGACTTGGCTTCGGTAAAGTCGATGCATCGTGCTAGCAGACCCCCATGCCCTCTGTAGTAAAGGACTCCTTGGTAAATCGTGAAGTGTTTGATTTCGCACAAAGGTAGTTTACCTGAGGGGGCGCGAAGCTCATTGATGATTGGGGCTCTCCAGTCGGCGGGTTCTTTTTTAGGAAAAATAGTTGTTACCGAGCACGACATGGAGCACTTCAGAACTTCTATCTTAGTTGATTCTTCCGCGAACTCTACTTTAGAAGCCAAGGTAGCAAGGGCGTCTGGGTGTCGATTGTTGGAGCGAGGAGCGTGTTCTATCCTTACCGTGTCAAATTTGTCTGTCAACTTTTGGACAATGGTTCTGTATGAGGCTAAAGGGGGCTCTTTGATAGCATAGTCTCCATTGGTCTGCTTGACCACCAAATTAGAGTCGCCTTTGATGCATAGGAGACTTACTCCCAGGTGGAGTGCTGCCATAAGCCCTAATAGCAGGGCTTCGTATTCAACCTCGTTATTAGAGCATTTAAAATCCAGTTTATATGACAAATTGACTTCAGTTTGATTTGGGGAAATAAGGACTATTCCAGCTCCTCCCCCTTTAGAGGTGGACGATCCATCGAAACTCAAACTCCATTCTCCTTCGGTGTTTACTTCAGTTGCTTGGAACTCATCACCTGGCAATTCATCCAAAGGCGGTTCATGTTCTCCACTAGGGAAGTGAGCTAAGAGGTCGGCAAGCGCTTGACTCTTGATGGCCTTGGGAGCTTTGCAAGTGATGTCGTATTCTGCTAATGATAGGAGCCAACGAGCTGGCCTGCCGGAGAGCGCTGGTCTAGTGAGGAGAAAGCGGATAGGATCACTCCTGGTCATGAGATGGATGGGATAAGAAAGAAGGTAATGGCGGAGCTTTTTGGCTACGAACATTAGGGTGAGACAGTGTCGTTCAATGGGGGAATATCGGACCTCAGCCCCTTGGATGACTCTGCTTATGTAGTACACGGGTCGTTCAAGTCCGTCAATTTCCTGGGCAAGCAGAGCGCCGACTGATTTCGGCGTGGAAGTGATGTAGAGGATTAAGGGTCTCGCCGGCTGAGGAGGAGTCATGGAGAGAGGGGATGTTAAAGCTGATTTCACTCTTTCGAATGCTTGTTGGTGTTCCTCATTCCAAATGAGCCTGACATCCTTCTTCAGTAATGAATTGAAGGGTTGTGTTATTTCGGCCATAGTTGGGATAAACCGTCTCAAGTAAGATGCCCGACCAAGGAAGGTTCTCAACTCGTCTAGACTGGTTGGTCGTGGCATATTTTTGATGGTGGTGACCTTTGCTGGGTCGGGGTCTATCCCATGGTGATGAACGATGCAGCCAAGGAACTTGCCGGTAGTGACTCTGAATGCACATTTAAGCGGGTTCATTCTGAGTCTGTATTTCTTACAACGTTCAAAAACTCTTTAGAGGTCTTTGAGGTGACTAGTCTCCTCTTTGGATTTCACTACCAAATCATCAATGTAACATTCCAAGGACTTGTGCAACATATCGTGAAAAATGGTTGTCATAGCTCTCTGGTATGTTGCTCCCGCATTTTTCAACCCAAAAGGCATTACAGTATAGAAAAAGTTACCTATAGGAGTGCGAAATGCTGTCTTTGGGGCATCCTCTGGAGCCATCTTGATCTGATTGTAGCCGCTGAAGCCATCCATGAATGAGAACATATGGTGCCCCGCCGCTGAATCAATCAAGGTATCTATGTTTGGGAGTGGGAACTCATCTTTGGGGCAAGATTTGTTTAGATCTCTGAAATCGACGCACACTCGAATTTGACCATTCTTTTTGATAACTGGGACGATACTAGAAAGCCAGGTGGGATGTTGGATGGGTTTGATAAACCCTGCTCCAAGCAGCTTCACCACTTCGTCCTTGATGTTGAGCTCCACATCGGGCTTATAAAATCTTACTCCTTGCTTGACTGGTCGAGCCAGGGGGATGACGTTCAACCGGTGCATAGTAACATCTTTGTCTAATCCTGGCATTTCTTCATATGTCCATACGAAAACGTTTGAATATTTCCTGATCAACTCAATGAGAGGCCCCCTTTGTTCTGCTGGAAGATCTTTGTAAATGAAGATAGGACGCCTGGGTTCTCCTTCAGAGGCTATGTTGATTTCTTCCAGTTCTTGCTTTTGGGGCCTAGGGCCGTCCTGTAAACACTCCGGAGCCGGTCGGACTTCTTGCAATCCATCTTGCTTGGCGGGGACTTGGTTAAGAGATGAAGTGGCTGCCTTGAGGGGTTTAGCTTTTGAGCCTTTGGCTCCATCCAAATGAGTTACCACAGGACAATAGGATTTGTCAGAGTGTTTATCTGTTGCTGGAAAAGCCACAGCTTTTCTTCTCCTTCTGCTCTTCTTGTCTCTACTTTTTCTATTCTTTGCCATTGGCGAGCGTTGGGCCAGCGCAGACAAGGTGTAGCAACAGTGATCTTCTCCACTTAGTTCACGGTGGACAATTGCTACGTCGTCTAGCTGGGGGTCGGCATTGGTAACATTTGCCAACCCCTCGCACCGTCATAAACGATATACCACTCTGCCATCTTTTGTTTGAAACCTGGTGACTTTAGGGAGCTTTCTTGAGGGCTCTGATTTGGTGAACGTCTTTCTACGAGGTGGTGATGAACCTTCTTCAGAGAGGTCATCCCAGTTAGGTACAGGAGTTCCTCGAAGTGGTAGGGGAGGTTCGTCTTCATTGACATGATTGTAAAATACTGCATCTGCCATGTGAGCTTCATCTACTCGAAAAGGCTTTTGAGAGCCAGCTACGGCTACTACTTCATTGTTGTAGATTGCTTTTACACATTGATAGTAGGTGGACGGAATCGCAACATATCTGTGAAGCCAAGTTCTCCCTAGAAGAGCCTGATAGGTCGTCTCTGCTTCTATAACATGAAACTTAGTAGTAGAGCGAATCGTTCCCACTACTAAGTCTAACTGGACATGACCTATGGTTTTAATTTTTTGGCTTCCAAAACTGGTGATGGAGATGGGTTGTCTGACTAAGTGCTTTTGTGGGATCCCGGCTGCCTGGAAAGTAGAATAAGGCATCACATTGAGTGAAGCTCCTCCATCCATGAATCCTCTTTGAAACTCCATCCCATTGATGAATACTGGGACGTAGAGGGGACGGTTATGTGGAAATGGTACTTGTTTGTTGGCCTCAGTAAAGGTTATTGCCAAGGAGTTATCTCGAAATACTTTCCTTACTGATCCACTTACACTCATGCACGTTTCACCATTCTGCTCTGCAAGTCTTAAAAAGGCCTTGGTGGCTTCAAAGCGTGTTGCTTCAGACAGGCCGAATTGGTTGAAGAACCACTTGAACTTTGTCGATTTCTTAAGTGCTATCACACGTCTAGTCTCAAAGTCCGGACAAGTGGGAGCTGGGAGTTCAGAGAGCTCGCACACCATTGGCTCTTCCATCTCGTCATAATGCGAAAGCATCATGACCGTCTTGCCATTATCCTTATGGCGCGGGAGAGGATCTTTCAAGACATCTTCTGTTTGGCGAGGTAACTCCAAAGCATCTTCAGACATCATCTTTCGAACTAAGGATCTGAGTGCCCAACATTCCGTAGTAGGATGTTTAACGGAACGATGGTATATGCAATAGTCTGCCCGCGCTTGATCCTTTTGGTTAACAGGTTGCCTTGGCTCGGGAAGGTGAACTTTTCCATCTTCTACCCAGGCGTTGAGGAGTGCCTGTGCCTCATTCACTGAGATGGGTAATGGCGGGGGAATTTGATCGAACTTTCTCTTTTTTGCTTGCGGGTCTTCTCTTCCCCAAGAGGAGCCCTTGACTGCATACACGGCGTGGTTGCGTCGGTTAGGCCTCCATGAGGAAGGTTGAGGTGCTGTTGGTCGCCATGAGTGGGGTTGCGGTGCTGCCATTCGTGGCCCTGATCTTACTGTTTCACTTATGTTTCGGGCCGCAGCACATAAATCGGAAAAGTCAGGGAAGTGGTGGTTGACCAGCTGGAGTTTATAAGTCGTGATCATTCCTTCAATGCACAATGATACCAGTTGGTGTTCTTCCATTGGGTCTTGAATGTCTACTGTTTTTTCCCTGAAACGGCGGACGTAAACGAGGATGTCCTCCCCAAGTCGTTGTGTTTCCCTCATAAGATGAAGGGTGGTTAACCTCTCTTCAACACAGAAGAACTTGATGCAAAACTTTTTTACCAAGTCTTCCCATGAAGAAATAGAGCCAGCAGCGAGGTTAGCATACCACGAGAATGCTCGATCTGTGAGGGATTTGGAGAATTCTCTCATGCGGAGGTTTCGGTCTTCTCGGTGAGCTCCAAGGGCGTCAAGAAAGTGTGAAACATGCTCCCTAGCGTTCCTTTTTCGTCCGTCGAAGCGAACAAACTTGGGTACTGTATATCCCGCCGGATATGGAAGACTTGCGATGTGAATAGGGTAAGGAGGACGGAGATCCAATTCTGGGGAGGCAAGGATGTGACCTTTGTTTGTCTGAAGTAGGCTATGTATGTGCTCTTTTACGACCTCCAATGTTAATGGCTGGGAAGGGTTCTGATTTGCTGGAAGAGCTAGAGAGCCAGTCGAAGCCACTGTGATGGGAGCTCCACTAATGGACCCAACTTGTGGTGGGGGTGTCTGGCTGGGAGCTAATGGAGGGAGCGGGGGGCTATTTGTCCTCCCGCTTGGTTTCGCGAGTCGTTTTGCGTGGCGAGGTTGGCTTCTGAGCCATTTTGGGGTAATGGCAGAACGCCATTTTGAGATGATGTAGGAGGGTTTGATGATGATGGGAGCGTAAGTGCCCTTTGTAAGGCTAGCAGGGCGTCCATTAAGAGTTGTTGGTTTTGTTGAAGGGAGGTGACGCTCTCAGTCAGTATACGTAGCTGATCTGTTATCACCGGTTGGGAGGATTGTTCTTTTGGAGAGCCACCGGAGTTGTGTTCCGAGGTCTCCGCCAGGGTCTTCCTACCGCCACCTTGGGATGTCGTTACTCCAGTTCTAGTGTTCTTTTTGGGTGCCATTCGAAGCGAGCACCACTCTTCCCCAGCAGAGTATAATGTGGGTGAGAGGTGTGGTTAGAGGTAGTCTGGGAAGATGGCGGGCACTTCAATGGCTTGGGATCACCAGAGGTGGAGAGGAGGAGGTCAAGGCAAGCTTGGAGAGGGAGAGGTTGGCAGTGATAGACCTTTGAACACTAATGTAAAGTATGAGGGAGTGTTTTAGCATGAGACTTGGTTGTGTTGTTGTTCTTGTGTCTCACTGCATATACGATACGTTATGTAGGCCGCAGGAGTATTGGAGCCCAAGAAACTGTCGGACAGGTGGCTAGTTCTCCTCAATTCTGCCAGAAGTGATATAAGCCCTTCTGCCGTCTGTGGCTTGCCGGTAGGCGGAGAGCAACGTTTCATGACAGGCAGAAAGTAACGTTTCGTATATGCATCGGATGACATAAACGTAAGGTCATTGTTGCCTCTTCTCCAAGCTTGGTCGAGATAGAGTTGTCTTAGCAAGAAGACAACTATCTCGACGATCTCATGACCTCAGCCGCCAGTCCAGTATCCTCTGATGATCCCGAGCAGTAGTGCCTGGGTCCTGCTCCCAACCCAGGCATCCAAGTAGATAAACCTTAGTGTTTAAGAGAGCCAAGGGCTCGCTTCCAAGTGACCAAGTAGGAGAATGGGCCGCGGGCTTATCTCAATGTTTAAGAGAGGGGCTTGCTTCTGAGCGATCAAGTAGGATAATGGGCCGGAGGCCTATCTCAATGTTTAGGAGAGCCATTGTTTATCAATCCAAGTACAAGTGAGCCGGAGGCTGATTGTATTGTTGTTTGGCCTTGGAGCTAGGTATGAAGGACCATGGGCCCTGCGGGGCCATGGTGCTGTCTGTTACAAGGCTCTTCATATCTAGATATATTTGAGCTTGTATATATGCTCCCGCTTAGGCTAAGCATATAGTTTTGGTTGCCTTGGCACATGGCGCCTATAGGGCTCGCCATGTATCAAACATACGACATGCCAGACGTGGTGCCTTATTGGTCTGCCACGTAGGTGGGGTTTTGGTGATGTGGCACCTGTAGGGCTTACCACGTATTGAGCTTGATACAAGTACCCACAATAAGCAATTCGGCACAATTCAGAACTTAGCTTCTAGTATCTTTCCTAACACAATACAAACCTATATGATTTCACTTTTCTCCGCAACTTCCTCTCCAAATTCATAATCTAAACACAAACACAGTCTCACGAACTGCAATTATAAACCTAGTAGAGTCAAATGACTCAACTTTTTTATTAGCATTATAAAAATATAGTTACTTGTTGATTGTGTAAACAAAATAAAGTAGCAATTGAATTAAATAAGATTAAAGTGCAAGTGATTTAACAATTATTGTGAGAAGCTAACGGAAAGTGTTTGCTTAGCCTACACAGCAGGTGGTGTGTTTTAAGTCTTGAACACGTGAATTTTTTTTTTGAATCACTTTCATACTCTGCACGGTTTTCACATGGCTACTCAAATTTGACTCCAATTTATTTAATAATGTGATGCTATGAATGTGTGACTCAGATAGTGACTATGGCCCGTACCATTTAAAACTTTTCGTAGTTGGCAAAGTAGTAGAAGTCACACCCAGTAGATTTGAAAAGGGAAATAGAGAAGGCATGTAAAATTAGGTGAAATATAAATATATTTTATTCACATTTTTTCTATCTTTTTCATTTTTCTTTTCAAATTTCTCCTCAAATCTCCCAACCAAATCCAGCATTATAGTAATTTATACTGGACAAATTGTGGACAATCTTTCTTGGTGATATGCTTAATGGTTGGTAGGTGGTTACTTCCGAATTTACTCAGTAGAAATGAGTTCAATATGATCTTTATTCAGAGAAGTTTTTCATTTGTAAAAATAAAATAAAATAAAATAAAATTCTTCAACTTTTCAACGCAGGTATCATTTTAAATCGTTAAACTTTGAATTGTTGGAAACATTTTCAATTGAAGATGCTACTATGTAGACTCAAGAAAAACAACATCAACCTAAGGTTGTCATGTGGTGTTCTAGAATATGCCCCCCTATAGCATAGAAAATTTTCCACTGTAAATTTTAGCGCCCAAGGAGAGATTAAAAATGAAAAGAAATTAGGGGGTCCCCATTATGCATAGCTTGTAAAAATGAATATGCAAATTACAATTATTGAATCTCTCAGTTTTTAGACTTTGTTTAAATCTTGAATATGAGTTCAGATTTATGAAGACAATTTAAAACCCAAATATAGCCTTAAACAAAGGTCAAATTTTTTATATGAATAACGTATAGTGTCCCAAGCCGCTTTCCTTTCACATGGTTGGTCTCTTCGACGTTATCATGTGGTGGAAAACAGTAATGCTATGGACAAAAAACTATACAATTTTTTTTTTAAAGAGAAATAATATATTATCCAAATTTAATTTTTATGTTGTAAAACTCACTTAAAATGAATCTATCTCACATTATATTTTTTGGGGGCATATATATATATATATATATATGGAGAAAAAACAAACCCTGCCTCTTAAGACTCCAAATTCAAGTTGGATTTTCCTTCATCAGTTGCCACCTTAGCTCAGAAAGACAGGATACATACATATTATTAGGTTGAAACAATTTTGTTTCTTTCTCAAATCAACTCAACCATATCCAGAATCATAATTATTAGGTTGAAACAATTTTGTTTCTTTCTCAAATCAACTCAACCATATCCAGAATCTATACGATCTGATCACGGAATTGAGAGAGAAATTTACAAAAAGACAGTAACAAATTTAAGTTTTTTTATTTTTTATTTTTTTTTATTTGTGCGCGTGCAAATTTCTCTTTAAATTCAAGATCTAAACATAATTTTGGAGTTGCGATGCAAAGAAAATTGTTAAAAGGTAAAATATAATGAAAGTTAAATTTTGTTCACTTTTCTTTTTCTCTTCACAAATCCAAAATCTAAATAGAGTATTATTGGAAAGTATAATATAATACAGACAATGGAGACAAAATTATCTACATTAATTACCAACTATTACTACTTTTTGAGTTAATCATACAAGTCATAAATGGCAACTACAATGACTTTGCAGCAAACAAAAACTAATATAAGAGACATGTCTTCTAACAAGTTCAAGTTGGAAAAAACAAACCCTGCCTCTTAAAACTCCAAATTCAAGTTGGATTTTCCTTCATCAGTTGCCACCTTAGTTCAGTAAGACAGGATACATACATATTATTAGGTTGAAGCAATTTTGTTTCTTTCTCAAATCAACTCAACTATATCCAGAATCTATATGATCTGATCACGGAATTGAGAGAGAGATTTACAAAAAGACAGTAACAAATTTAAGTTTTTTTATTTTTTATTTTTTTTATTTGTGCGCGTGCAAATTTCTCTTTAAATTCAAGATCTAAACATAATTTTGGAGTTGCAATGCAAAGAAAATTGTTAAAAGGTAAGAAAGTTAAATTTTGTTCACTTTTCTTTTTCTCTTCACAAATCCAAAATCTAAATAAAGTATTATTGGAAAGTATAATATAATACAGACAATGGAGACAAAATTATCTACATTAATTACCAGCTATTACTACTTTTTGAGTTAATCATACAAGTCATAAATGGCAACTACAATGACTTTGTAGCAAACAAAAACTAATATAAGAGACATGTCTTCTAACAAGTTCATAACACCTTCTTCAACACAACTTTCCCCCAATATGGAGCTCCAATTCCCACCCATTCCTCTCCTCTTAGCCTCCCTCCTCTTCATCTGCATTCTAGTCAAGAACATGAAGAGAGCCAAACCCAAAAACTCTATTCCAAAACTACCCCCGGGGCCAAGGAAACTACCTATCATAGGAAACATTCACCAACTTCTTGGCTCATCACTAGCCCATCACACATTGAAAAAATTGGCCACAAAATATGGACCCTTGATGCACCTTCAACTCGGCGAAATGTCCACCATTGTCGTCTCTTCACCAGAAATTGCCAGAGAGGTTTTGAAAACACACGACATAGTCTTTGCGCAAAGGCCTTACTCTTTTGCTTCTAGGATTCTCTCTTATGATTCTCAAAACATTGTCTTTTCCCCGCATGGCGATTACTGGAGGCAAATGCGAAAAATTTGCATAATGGAGCTTCTGAGCGCGAAGCGAGTCCAATCATTTCGAGCAATTAGGGAAGACGAGGTCTTCAATCTAGTCAAATCGATTTCTTTAAACAAGACATCCCCGATCAATCTTACCAAGAAGATTTTCTCGCTCACATATGGCGTTACTGCTAGAGCGGCTTTTGGTGGGAAAAGCAAAGGCCAAGAAGCGTTCGTTTCAATTGTTGAGGAAGTTGGAGACTTGACAGGTGGTTTCACCATTGTTGACATGTACCCATCGGTGAAATTGTTTCAAGTGATCAGTGGAATGCGACGTACACTCGAAAAGATGCATAAAAGGATTGATCAGATACTTGAAAACATTTTGAATGAGCATAGAGAAAGAAAGAGAATAACAGAAAGTGGTAAAGGGGAAGCAGAGGAGGATCTAGTTGATGTTCTTTTAAGAATTCAGAAGCATGGTGACCTTGAATTTCCATTGACAGACAACAACATCAAAGCAGTCATCTTGGTTAGTATGTTTTTATTTTTCTATATCATTTCAATTTTCGCACAAAATATAAAATTTTTCTTTTCATAGCACATGATATAATAATAATTAATTGCCAAGAAGAAGTGACACCATGGTCTAGAAAATAGGTAATGATTTGATTAAGCAGTCTATGAGCAATCTTCACTCACTCTGCAGTTTTATCTTTGTTTTTGTTTTTGTTTTTTTTGTGTATGTGCGCGCGCGCGCAGTGGTGTTGTGAAGAGTAAAAAGTATTTTTTTTGTGCAATCCCAAGTGGGAAGTAAGTCTTCGTATCTTATCCGTAAAATTAAAAACTTGAAATTCAAGAGATTCCTATTTTTCTTAGATTTTATTAAATTCCCGGAAGTATCAATAACATGCACTAAAGTATATTAATCTCATCAATTTCAGGACATTTTCAGTGCGGGAAGCGAGACATCATCAACAATCGTAGACTGGGCAATGTCAGAAATGCTAAAAAACCCAGAAGTAATGAAAAGAGCACAAGCCGAAGTACGAAGGGTATTTGACAAAAAAGGAAATGTTGATGAAACACGCCTCCACGAATTAAAATACTTAAACTCATTAATTAAAGAGACCTTAAGGCTACATCCCTCAGCTCCATTGTTAGTTCCAAGGGAAAGCGGTGAACAATGTACGATTAATGGATATGACATACCTGCCAAGACCAAAGTCATTGTCAATGCTTGGGCAATTGGCCAAGACCCCAAATATTGGAACGAAGCAGAGAAATTTGATCCCGAGAGATTTTTTCACAGTGAAATTGATTTCAAGGGGAGAGATTTTGAGTTTATTCCATTTGGTGCTGGAAGGAGGATATGTCCCGGGATTTCGTTTGCGATTCCTAATATTGAGCTTCCACTTGCACAATTGTTGTATCATTTCGATTGGAAACTCCCTGATGGAAAGAATTATGAAGAACTAGACATGGAAGAGGACCTTGGTCTGATTGTGAGAAGAAAGAATGATCTGATCTTGATTCCCATTCTTTATGATCAATCCTCTTTCTTCTGTTGAATAAGATCAGAAAGAACATATGCTAGATACTAATTTTGTATTGTACACACTACTCTACATGAGAGAACTCTGAAATAATGTCAATGTTTCAAATGAGTGATTGTTTTAACGGATCATATGTTTGTGTTTTTTGATTGGCAGATCATATGTATGTATGTTCAATCAATTTATGCTTTTTTATATAGTAGAAGTGTATGAGGAGCTTTAAGTAGATGAAAATCTCTAACTTGCCAATAGCAAACTCAAAAAATGCAAAAATTACATTTTATTAGCCCACATATCAGAACTAAACAAATGCAATAGTTTTATCAAAAGCTGAAGTGTTCAAGACTCATAAAAAAAGAAAAAGAAAAAGAAATTCACAATACACAAGGATCTCTGGAGGAAAAAGTCAAGATATTCAGTTTTATTAGGAGTTTTCTCACTATCCACATAGATTTGCTAGCTTAATTAAAGAGTTGGAGTGACTTATTTTTGTAGGATAAAATTACTACTTAAAAAGTTGATTTGTCTGATAAATGCTAAAAATATTAACTTTTTTTATTGAGAAAGTTTAGGTGGGGTTTGAATTAAAAAAAAAAAAAAAATCTGTAATAGATTTTTTATATATATATTTTTTATTCTTTTACTTTTTAAATCCATCTAAAATAAAAAATCTAAAAATTTAAAATAATATTAATAATTTTTTTTATTAAAGGTAAAAAACATCTAAAAAATATGATTTTCTTTAGTACTTGATGATGCAGTTTGGTCGGAAAGAGATAGATTGGACAGGATCCAGATACTCCATGGGTTGGCTAGCCTTCGTCTTCCCAACAGCACCTGCGACAAGTCCAGCAGAAAGGTTCCGAAGCGAGGGTGGTTCCTTCCTGAGAACCCTCCGACGATCAAGTTAGTTAAGTGTGTGGAGAAAGGGAAGAAGCTTATAAAGAATTGAGAGTAGAGTGAGAGTGAAAGGGGGATCCATTATCAAATGTCCTTTGACTTCCCTATATCTCTTACCAATCATTTTCTTGTTTATTCACACTATTCTATTGACCGAAAGTCTACGGCCTACCTGTTGTTGGCCATAGCGATTTCACCACGACTTAGAGAGAGACGGTTTTACTACATTTAATGCTTGACAGTCTCATTTAATACTTGGCATGTGAGGTCTAATGGCTTGTAGGGTTTTGGTTTGCCACATAGCGGATTCCCTGGTTGACATGTACCCAGCCGGTAGTTGGATTTGACTGCCATGGGTTCTCTGATTGAGCCCACTATTAGGCCTTGTGGTGATAATTAATCAAATGGTTATTCGGGCGGCCCATGTAGATTACGGATTGGACCCTCCTGGGCCATATCCATTAGTACTCATCAAACACGTGAGTGTTTCTTTTAAAAAAATGATTTTTAAATTACAAGTCAAAATCAAACTTAATATTTTTGGGACATTTATTTATAAATCCCTTTTTACATATTTATATTTTATTTAATTTAAATTATTATTTTTTATATTCTAATAAGTCTTATAAGTAATATTGTTATCAAGAAAAATAAGTGAGACTCCTATTATTAGGAAACCCCTACCACCCTTAAAGTGATCTGGAACATTCAAGTGTGTTGGTTTTTTATTTTTATTTTTATTTTTTTTATCTCTCACATGAGTGGTCCAGATCACTTTGGGGGTGGCGGAAGTTCCCAATAACGGGGGTCTCCATCATTACTATTGTTATCAAAATATCTCTAATAACAATAACAATAACAACAACAACAACAACAACAACAATAATAATAATGTGAAACGCGCATTACAATGCTAGGTAGCTCAAATTTTTGTGGTTCAAATGGCTCAAATCACTTAAAACGACGTCGTTTTGAGTGTAAATGAGTGTAAAACGACGTCGTTTTGACAGATTTGAGCCATTTGAGCCACAAAATTTTGAGTTACCAAACATTTTCCTAATGTTTGTATTGACAGTGTGAATGTTCCATAATGTGAACTTTTACACTGTCAATGTAAATATTCACGTTGTCAAATTTATTTAATGTGAATATTCATATCACCATGTTGTTAAGGGTTCAAAAAATATTTATAAAGTTAAAATTGTCCATAAAATACTTTAAATATGATAGCTAAGATTCAGTTGATGAAATGTCCAAAATAATAGGACTTATTAGAATACTAAAATATCTTATGGACTAATTGGGATATAAATACTTGAGAGAGGTTTTTTTAATAAATTTTTCCTTTTTTTTTAATAATCAATAAAATAATAATTTTTTGAAAAATTACCTATAAATCTCATATTAAGGAATGGTGATTCGTTTAATCCCAATAATTTTTTATAGACCGATTAGTCTCATTGATTTTGGAAAGATAGATTTAATATATTACTTATAAATTGGATTTACGATTGTACCTTTGTTTCTGTTATGTTTCCCTTTTCTTTCTTTTTTTTGGTGCTAGAAAGGTAAGATACACAACATATGAGAATCAAATTTGTGATGAATTTTTATATAAGAATCTTTTTTTATTTGAAATGACTTGAAATGTGAGATTCTTCAAACATTCTAAAATGAATCCAAAATTGGCTTGAAATATGGAATTCTTCAAACATTTGGGCAAATGTATAATTTCAAATTACAATACTCCAATGTAACACTTTAAAAAAAAAAAAATTCTTTAATCTATTTTTTCCAAACGTAACATTCTAAAAAAACATGTGGGATTCTTCAAACCATTCTATTAGAATTACAAAGTTTCCTTAGTAAGTTTTGGACAAATATATAATTTCAAACTTGAGTGTTACGTTTGGGAAAATTATACTAATGAGTTTTTTAGTATTTTTGTGTGTGTTACATTTAGGATTACATTAAGAAATTTTTTTGGAGTGTTATGTTTGGAAAAAGTGTACCAAAGAGTTTTTTAATATGTTACATTGGAGTGTTACGTTCTTATTCGTAATGTGAGATTTGTTTCATAAAGAGGAAATATTTAAAATCTCTATAGTGCAGATTGCCTAAATGTGTAATTTCATATTTAGAGAAACTCATTTTTATCTCTAAGAAATTAAATCCAAACGTATAAGTGATTATTCTTTTATGTAATTTTCACTTTAATAGAATCTTTGAGTTCATAAGAAAAAGAAAAAAAATTCGTAAGATCATATTTTTAAGATTTATTCAGTGTTTTTTAATTTTTTGAAAATTAAGTTTTTTATTTTTCATGTTTTTTTTTTAGTGAATATTTTTAAAATTTTAATCAATTTTTTTTAAAACATTTTTAGATGCGCATTACTTAGATATATTTTTAAAAAGTTAAATATTTGTAAAAAAATAATTTTAAAAAATGAATAAATGCACAATAATATGAAAAATATATTGAATTCTTGTATTTTTTTTATTTTTGTATTTAGTGAATTCTCTAAATATTTTTCTGAATATTATACTTTTTAAGTGTATTTATGCTAGGTGTATCTAAAAATTTTAAAAATTACTTAGAATATTAAAAAAATTCAATAAAAATTAAAAAATACAATTTTTTTAAAAAAATTTTTTGAAAAATATATCCTAAAAATTCAGACCAAGCGAGTTGATTAGTACTTTACCTAATTTTTTTTTCCTTGAAACCAAAGAGATTCTAAAATATCTATATAATCTTTTTAATAATTTGATTTAACCATGGAAAAAAAAAAAAAAAAACTCAACTAATTTCATTTTGCCGCGCTCGGACTTCACCAACACACTTGCCCCTTCAAGTTTTTACGGTTAGGGTTTCCCATCTCTCTCTCAAAAAACCCTTTTTTTCCCCATTCTCCGCAAGGTTCTGTTTCAATTCAGCACCTTCAGTGCCAAGGTACGTACGCTCTGTTGTCTTTCGCTCCTACGGAACTCCTCCAATTCTTCTTATTCTCTTTGTCATTGTGCATTCCCTGCATAGTGCATTGATTTTTTTATTTTTTTTTATTTTTTATTTTAACTTTCTGGTTTAATTTTATAATCTATCTATGCATTCGCTAAAACCGCATTTGGTTCGTCTCACCGAATTTAATTTGGTGAAGTTCAGATTTCCTAAGCTTGAAGAACCCTAACTTGGTTCTATGTAGTTTTGGGCATTAGAGGTCAGTTTTCCCAACTTTCATTACTGATTATGTTCGTTTTCACTTCAATTTTATGGAGGTCTTCAATATTTGCTATAAAATTTTAGCAGGGATTCAATTTTTTTTTTTAGAAAGGAAAAATTTCAACTTGATATTTTCTCATGTTCACATCTCAACCTGAACACTTGAGGGGCTCGTGGCCCTACCACAGATCCCGTTTAGATTATCTTTAACTTCTCATTTTGTAGAGCCCTCAAGGTATATCATTCATGAAAAAATTAGTTTGATCTTCGTAACCTTTTTACTTTTTCTCATTTGTCTTAAAAAAAATGGATTATCCATTTTTTAGAGATAAACAAGATAAAATGAAAATGTTATGATTATCAGATCGACATAATTTTTTTTTGGATAATATACATCGAGGTTCTTACAAAATGACCGATTCATATCATCAAAACGGGAATCGTGATGGGCCTCACTGGCCCCTCAAGTTCTCTCATATTGAGATTTGAACACGAGAAGCCTAACCCTTTATTTTATTTATTTATTTTGGTTCAAAATCTTCTTTTCCAGTTTTGCTAACAATTCATTGAAACATACTACTGCCCAAAATATGGTATCTGTTATTGTATATGTGTGTGTGTTTTAGTTTTTATAGTTATGGAGCAATATTATAAAAGAAAATCGAGCATAGAATCTTCATCTTCACCAATTCAGGACGAGTCTCCAAAACAGAGTCGTATAGAAATTGACTTGCCAGACCTTCCTAAAGATCCGGGGCTACGACCTCAGATTACGTATTATCATCGTATCATCTGAGAACAAGGTTTAACCCTTTATGGTTTGATGAATTTGGTAGTTGGTTGGAGTATAGCATAGCTAAAGATGCTGCATTTTGCCTTTGTTGTTATCTTTTTAAACCCATCGTAGGAGACCAAGGACGTGGTAAGTCTTTTGTTATTGATGGGTTTTCAAGTTGGAAGTAAAAAGAAAGGTTGCAAGGTCACGTGGGAGGTGTTAATAGCTCTCACAATCTAGCTTGGAGAAAATGTCAGTACTTACTGAATCAAAAGCAACATATTGAAACAGTTTTCTCCAAGCTATTTGATGAAGCCAAGAGTGATTATAGAGTTCGATTGACTACATCAATTGATTGCATCCGACTTCTTTTGCGACAAGGGATTCCATTACATGGGCATGATGAATTTGAAGATTCAAGCAACCAAGGAAACTTTCTTGAGCTTTTGATGCTTCTTTTAGATCAAAAAGAGAATCATAGAGCTGTTTTGTCAAAAGATGTTCCTGAACACCTTAAGTTGACAGCACCTAGTATTCAAAAGGATATTGTTAATGCCATTGTGGTTGAAACTACCAATGCTATTGTTAAAGAACTTGGTGATGGCATGTTCTCTATTGTCTTTGATAAATCTTGGGATGCATCGATGGAGGAACAATTGATTGTTTATTTGAGATATGTGGATGGGTAGGGGATCTGTGATTGAGCATTTTTTGGGTATTAAACAAATTTCTAGTTCTAGTGTTCTTTCACCTAAGAAGGCGGTTGAAGACTTATTTTCTACACATGGCTTAAGCATATCTAGGTTGCGTGGACAAAGTTATGATGAGGTTAATAATATTGATATGCAAGGTGAGTTCAACAAACTCACCACACTTATAATTGGAAGAGAATGAAAGTGCGTATTATGTTCATTGTTTTGCTCATAAACTTGAATTAACTCTTGTGGAGGCAACAAAGAGTCATATCCATATTGCAACACTCTTTTATGTGGTTACTAAAGTAGTTAAAGTTGTTGGAGCTCCATGTAAGCATCAAGATGTTCCTCGGGAGAAGCAAGTTGCTAAAGTTGTTCAAGCTTTAAAGAATGATGAGATTACAAGTGGGCAAGGTCTCAATTAAGAGGACACTCTTATTCTTGCGGGAGATATATGTTTGGGATCACATTATGGGACTTTGCTGAGTTTGATTAGTATGTTTTCAGATGTTCTTGATGTGATAGTAGATGATGGATCCTATTCCAATGACAGAGCAGAAGCATTCTACCTATTTGACCCTTTACAATCCTTTGATTTTGGTTTAATCTACATTTGATGAAATCCGTATTGGGAATTACAAATGATTTGTCACAATCATTACAAAGAAAGGATCAACAAATTGTGAATGCGATATGACTAGTTGAAGTATGCAAGCAACAACTCCTAATGATGAAAGATAACAGGTGGAGTTCTTTGATGGATGAAGTTTCCTCTTTTTTTGAGAAATGTTGTATTGATGTTCCTAATATGGATGACTTGTATGTACTTTGAGGGAGATCAAGGTGTATAGATCAGGAAATGACAAACTCTTATCACTACTTCGTCAAGTTGTTCGATTTTGTCATTGATATGCAACTCCAAGAGCTGAATAGTCATTATGAGGTGAACATTGAGTTGCTTCTTTGTGTTGCATTCCTAAATCCATCCGATTCATTTTTTGCTTTTGATACGACAAAATTGATCCATTTTGCCCAATTTTATCTAAAAGACTTTTCAGCTATTGAGCTTGTGGCACTTCCTATTCAACTCGAGAATTTTATCATTGATATGCGGTCTAGTGTTGAGTTTTCAAATTTAAAAGGAATCAGTGACCTTGCTCGGAAGATGGTTGATACTAGAAAAGAGAGAATTTATTTCCTGGTTTACAAACTGTTGACTTTGGCACTATTTTACTTGTTGCGACTGCCACAATAGAGAGGGCATTTTCTGTGCCAAAGATTGTAAAGAATAGGCTTCGCGATGAAAATGGTGATCAGTTGATGAATGATAGCATGGTTGTGTATATTGAGGGAGAGATTTGTAATAGCATTCCAAATGAGGCTATCATGCATAGTTTCCAAAATATGGAAAGTTTTTGAGGTTATTTGTAATTAAACTCGTATCTTATCAATGAATATCTAAGTTTTTGCTTTGTTCTTAGTTCAAACTTTTTGCTTCTTTCGATTGTCAAATAGGAAAATTTTCATGAATGATTCTAGGTAAGTTCTTACCCCCTTGACAAAAATTATAGTTTTGCCCTTGAGGATTGCTTGTTCAGGGAGACAGAGAGCATATAGAGTAAAAAGACATTTGAGTGTTCAGTCAAAATTGGATTAGTTCACTTTACTTGAGGGGGGAAAAAATGAACATGCATATGAATTAGAAGAAGAAAAAAGAAACATAAAAACGAGCAGAAGCTACTAGGCATTTATTCTTTTTTGTATCCGGCTTTGCTTGCATTTTCTTTCTTTTTTTAAAAAATTTTATTATTATTATTATTATTATTATTATTATTATTATTATGTTCATTCTAGAATTTGTGGATGATGCTAGTGTGAATTAAATTTCTTCTTACTCATTTATAAATGCTACTCATTTATAATCCGTTTATGAAATTAAAACAAATAAGTTTCAAATGAATGAAATTGGGTGTGGTTGACGGTTTCGAGTTGAGCTTGTCAATACCAAATTGAGTATAAACTCCTCATTTTGAAAGTTCAGCAAATATCAACTTCAAAGTATTCCCTTATTTCTAAGAAGTTATCTCGTGGTTGTATTTCTATCTTAAAACAATGAAACACATATTTAGTTTGTCTAAAATATAAGAAAAAAGAAAAATGAAAAACTAATTACATATCTAATACATTTGAATATAAGTCAAACTTGTAAGATAATTATGACTTGTATTTCCAGTCACATTCCTTAGAAATCTCCCACCACCCACTCAAGTTGGTTTTGTTCTATTCTATCTCTAACAATTATTAAGGAGAAGCAGAGCAACGCTGTCCATTCAAAAATAAATTAATAAGTCTTATTTTCAAGTGTCAAATCATAGATTGAATTTTGAGATTCACTTCATTTTATATTTTTAATAAAATATATACATAAAAAATCATGTATATAGTTCTTAATTTTTTTTTTCAAAAAATCTATACATATAATATATAATATTAAAGTGCAAGTGTACAATTATAGAATATATATATATATATATATATTAAATATAATATGAATTTTATTAATGTGTATCCTTGAGACACGTAAAGAAATTTAAAAATCTTATACATTATGTATAAAAATGCGTACAATAAATTAAAGATAATACTTTTAATCCATTTACAAAATTAACATAAATTTAAGTTTCCTACGAATAAAATTGGCCGTGCTTAATGGTTTCGAGTTAAGCTTGTCAATTCTAAATTGAGTATGAATTCAGTTACTTTGAAAGTTCAACATATATAAACTTCACAATATCCCTTATTTCCAAAAAGTTATATGATGGATTTTCAAGGTGGTTGTGCTTTCATGGAATTGGGAAGCGTAGGCACAGCAGGCATAACATGGTGCTGTAAGGGTCATTGGATCTTTGTCCCGAGCTCATGTTATTGATTCAAACTTTTCATTGTGTAAGGTTTGTTGAGTAGATTATCCATGAAAAAAAATCAAATCAATTGGTTATTTATAACCTTAAAGTATCATCACATATTTTTTTAAAAAATAAACGGTTAATATAATTTTAATAATTTATTTTAAAATAGTTAGGACTTGATTTTTAACAAAGATGATATGTTTGACGAACCTTATAATATGAATTATTTAAATCATCAAATAGACTTGGGACAAGTCTTCATGATATATCAAAACATGCATGATGTGCCACAAGGCACAACACGCACCTCAGATCCATGTTTCCATCTTATAACAATGAAACACATAATTAATTTGTCTAAAATATATATAAAAATAAAATAAAAATAAAAGTAAAACTAATTATATAGGTTTCGTTTGGGATGTGAGTTGGCTTTTTGGCTTTTTAGTTATTTTAACTTGGGGCTAAAAAATCTCGTTTGGAATGAACTTTTTGACTTTTTTGATTTTTGTGAGAGAAAAAATGAAATGATTATGATTTGGATATGACATTTTGTATCATTAAATTTTTAACCTATTTTGCCTTTTTATAATTATTTTAGTTAAAAAATTCAAAACCTTATATGCCAAAAGAGAGCCTAATACACTTGAATACAAGGCTATATTTATAAGATAATTATGATTTAATTTCAACGACAGTTTGAAAATTATGTCACAAAAAATGTCACTAATTACAATTTTTAACGACAGTTTAAAAAATGGTCACAAAAAAGTTATTAATTTTCAACTTTTAATACACTTGAATATAAGTCAGACTTGCAAGATAATTATGACTTATATTTTCAGTCACATTCCTTAGAAATCTCCCACCACCCAAGTTGGTTTTGTTCTATTCTATCTCTAACAATTATTAAGGGGAAGTAGAGCAATGCTGTCCATTCAAAAATAAATTAATAAGTCTTATTTTCAAGTGTCAAATCATAAATTGAATTTTAAGATTCACTTCATTTTATATTTTTAATAAAATATATACATAAAAAATCATGTATATAGTTCTTAAATTTTTTTTTCAAAAAATCTATACATATAATATATAATATTAAAGTGCAAGTGTACAATTATAGAATATATATATATATATATATATATATTAAATATAATATGAATTTTATTAATGTGTATCCTTGAGACACGTAAAGAAATTTAAAAGTCTTATACATTATGTATAAAAATGAGTACAATAAATTAAATATAATACTTTTAATCCATTTACAAAATTAACACAAATTTAAGTTTCATATGAATAAAATTGGCCGTGCTTAATGGTTTCGAGTTAAGCTTGTCAATTCTAAATTGAGTATGAATTTAGTCACTTTGAAAGTTCAACATGTATAAACTTCACAATATCCCTTATTTCCAAAAAGTTATCTGTTGGATTTTCAAGGTGGTTGTGCTTTCATGGAATTGGGAAGCGTAGGCATAGCAGGCATAACATGGTGCTATAAGGGTCATTGGATCTTTGTCCCGAGCTCATGTTATTGATTCAAACTTTTCATTGTGTAAGGTTTATTGGGTAGATTATCCATGAAAAAAATCAAATCAGTTGGTTATTTATAACCTTAAAGTAGCATCACATATTTTTTTAAAAAATAAACGATTAATATAATTTTAATAATTTATTTTAAAATAGTTAGGACTTGATTTTTAACAAGGATGATATGTTTGACGAACCTTATAATATGAATTATTTAAATCATCAAATAGACTTGGGACAAGTCTTCATGATATATCACAACATGTATGATGTGCCACAAGGCACAACATATAGCGATCCAGGTTTTACCCCGACCTTTATGGTGTTCTGGACTCAGGTTCCGCGGTCGTTTGTTGTTGTCTAGGTCTTGTTTCCTTCCTTTTACTCTTTGTATTTGAGTTTGGGACTTGTTGAATGAGTTTGGAACAGGTTGGTTGTGAGTTGGTACAAGTGGTTGCTACCCAGGTTTTGGTCTCTTCGCTCGAGCGAGGCTTTTTGCGCTCGAGCGAGCCTTGGCTATTTGCTTCTTCGCTTGAGTGAGGGTTCTTGCGCTCGAGTGAGGATTGGGGGTCCTCAGGTTTTTTTCTCAAGACGCAGCTTTTGCTCGAGTGAGCCTTCTTGCGCTTGAGCGAGCCTTGTGTTGTTTGTCTCTTCGCTTGAGCGAGACTTCTTGCGCTCGAGCATGCGTCTGCGTCTCTATGAGACCTGAAGGTTGGTGTTCTTCACTTGAGTGAGAGTTCTTGCGCTCGAGCGAGCCTTGTGGAATGGTTTATTCGCCCAAGCGAGACTTCTTATGCTCGAGCGTGCGTCTGCGTTGGTGGCAGACCTGAAGCTTTGCATTGTGCGCTCGAGCGACACTTCTTGAGCTCGAGCGACGCTTCTTGAGCTCGAGCGAGGCCACTTGTTGTGTCTGGTCGCTCGAGCGACAACTCCTTCGCTCGAGCGAGCCTCGCATATATCAGTTCACAGCAGAGATAAATTACATCATTTTTTACCCTCTTCTTCCCTAGAAACCCTAGATTGGCAACCCCTCTCTTTACAAATACTCCATGTTCTACGGGCTTTCTACCCTATTTTCTTTGTAAAAAGGCTAGAGTTTTGCGTGGGCTTCCTTTTGATCTGAAAAAGTTGGGATTTGGAGCACCTTTGGGTTTCTCTCTTCTTCTTCTCTGAGTTCCTAACTTTGAGGTAGGGATATTCAACTCTCCTATATGGGTTTTAACATAGATATTGTCATCTTGAATAAATGGTGGGATTTGGAAAGGTTTTTGGTAAATTTTGGATTGGTTCCTATATATGAAAGAGGGTCTTTCATGTGGGTTTCCATATGGGTTTACAAAATAAGTATGGGACTTGTGCATGAGGTTCTCTAATATTGAAATGGTGGAATTTTAGACTCATGGTTTGGCATTTTGGAAGTTGGGGGAAATTTGTCCTAGATTGGGTTAAATTAAATTAATTCGTGTAAATAATGAAATTGATGTAAGAAAGGTGAAATTGGAAGGATTTGTAATTAAATGGTGTAGTTGGATTGATAAATCACTCACCTATGGAAAAGTTGATAAATTATCTGTTGATAGATTTATTTAACTGTTTAGAAATATCTATTTGGGCTATCGGTAGAGGATAGCTATAATTGTTGTAGAAAATGCATGAGGATTAGGAAAATTGAAACTAATCAATTGAATTATGTCATTGAATATGATGATTTGATTAAACCATTGAATATGTGATTTGATTAGTCATTGTATATGACAACGTGTTTAAATACATTGTATATGTATCTTTGTGTGGGAGGAGATAGGGGATGTACTCCATTGTGTGGGAGAAGATAGGGGATGGACTCCATTGATAATTAAGTTGGCCAGAGTGTCCAGGGTGAAAGTCCCGAAATCTTATTTATTTATGGGTGCTGGTTCCCTTGGACGTAGTTCGGTAAAATGACAAGGAATAGAAGTGCTTGAATGATAAATGCATTGAATTGTGAACCAATGAGTTATAGTCTCACTTTGGTTGTTTTGATAATGATGAATTGGAGTAATTGATTTTGTCCGAAACGGAAGTATGGATTGAGTTGAGAGATTGGTTATCTATATCGAATGAACATGAAAAAAATATGTAGTGGTTAAGAATGTTATACATTTATCTGATGCTCATATTTTAGTTGATTCTCATATATTGTTTAGCATATCTCTACTGGACTTTGGCTCACCTTACTTGGGACACTATTTTCATATGCAGGTGACATGCCGCCTCCAAGGGTATAGCTTGGGAGGTCTAGGGGTTGGAGACTTCATTTTGTTGTTTTGTTGTTATTTTTGTATTTAACTGTAAATTCAAGCCTAGGGCTTTATATGTAAAAGAGTTAGGACTCTTCTTTTATTGTAACCAAGTGATGACTTGAAAAGTTGTAAGCCCGTAGGACATTTATTTTGTTGCTAACATGTAATATCTTTTGTATAGAAGACCCTAATGAATGAAAATATAACGTTTCTTTTATGTTTATAGATTTTATGAATGATTGATTTATATTGTATTTTAAGGGCATTATACAACACGCACCTCAGATCCATGTTTCCATCTTATAACAATGAAACACATAATTAATTTGTCTAAAATATATAGAAAAAATAAAATAAAAATAAAAATAAAACTAATTATATTGGTTTTGTTTGGGATGTGAGTTGTTTTTTGACTTTTTAGTTATTTTAACTTGGGGTTAAAAAATCTCGTTTGGAATGGACTTTTTGACTTTTTTGATTTTTGTGAGAGAAAAAATGAAATGATTATGATTTGGATATGACATTTTGTCTTATTAAATTTTTAACCTATTTTGTCTTTTTATAATTATTTTAGTTAAAAAATTCAAAACCTCATATGCCAGAAGAGAGCCTAATACACTTGAATACAAGGCTATATTTATAAGATAATTATGATTTAGTTTTCAGCGACAGTTTAAAAATTGTGTAAAAAAAAAATGTCACTAATTACAATTTTAAGCGACAGTTTAAAAAAATGGTCACAAAAAAGTTATTAATTTTTAACTTCTAGTGACAGTTTAAAAAATTCGTAACAAAAAATAGTCACTAATTGTCAATTTTTAGCGACATATGTAAAAAATTGTTACAAAAAATTATTTTTAGAGACGATTATGCTAGGACTTATTTTCAATAAGATTTGATCAGAATTAAGTCCAACAATTAAGATCTATTGGTAGTTTATCTTTTATTCTTTCTTATATCTTGCTTTGCTTGCATTTTCTATTATTATTATTATTATTATTATTATTATTATTATTATGTTCATTCTAGAATTTGCGGATGATGGTAGTGTGAATTAAATTTCTTATTACCCATCTATAAATGCTACTCATTTATAATCTGTTTATGAAATTGAAACAGATAAGTTTTAAATTAATAAAATTGGGCGTGGTTGACGGTTTCAAGTTGAGCTTGTCAATACCAAATTGAGTATGAATACCGTCATTTTGAAAGTTCAACAAATATCAACTTCAAAGTATTTTTTTATTTCCAAAAAGTTATCTCATGATTGTATTTCTATCTCAAAACAATGAAACACATAATTAGTTTGTCTAGAATATAAAAAAAAGAAAAAAGAAAAACTAGTTACATATCTAATATACTTGAATATAGGCTAGACTTATAAGATAATTATGACTTATTTCCAGTCACATTCGTTAGAAATCTCCCACCACCCACCCAAGTTGGTTTTGTCCTATTCTATCTCTAACAATTATTAAGGGTAATTAGAGCAATACTGTTCATTCAAAAATAAATTAATAAGTCTTATTTTCAAGTGTCAAATCATAAATTGAATCATCAATTGATTTTTCAATAAAATAAATTATAAATTGTAAGGTTCACTTCATTTTATATTTTTAATAAAATATATACATATAAAATCATATATATAGTTCTTAAAATTAAAAAAAAATCTATACATATAATATATAATATAAAAGTGCAAGTGTACAATTATAGAATATATATATATATATATATTAAATATAATATGAATTTTATTAATGTGTGTTCTTGAGACACGTGAAGAAATTTAAGAGTATTATACATTATGTATAAAAATAAGTACAATAAATTAAATATAATACTTTTAATCCAATTACAAAATTAACACAAATTTAAATAAGTTCCAAACGAATAAAATTGGCCGTGCTTAATGGTTTCGAGTTAAGCTTGTCAATTCTAAATTGAGTATGTATTCAATCACTTTGATATTCAATCACTTTGAAAGTTCAACATGTATAAATTTCACAATATCCATTATTTTCAAAAAATTATCTGGTGGATCCATGTTTCAAGGTGGCTGTGCTTCCTTGGAATTGGGGAGTGTGCTGTGCCTATAAGGCACGGTAGGCACACGGTGTTGTAAGGCTCATTGGATTTTTGTCCCGAGCTCATGTTATTGATCTAAATTTTTTATTGTGTAAGGTTTATTGAGTAGATTATTCATTAAAAAAATTCAAATCAATTGTTTATTTATAACCTTAAAATAAGATCACATTTATTTTTTTAAAAATAAATGATTAATATACTTTTAATAATTTATTTTAAAACAGTTAGAACTTGATTTTTTATAAGGATAATATGTTCGACGAATCTTATAGTATGAATTATTCAGTTCATCAAATAGACTCGGGACAAGTCTCCATGATACATCAAAACATGCATGATGTGCCACAAGGCACAACACACACCTCAGATCCATGTTTCCATCTTATAACAATGAAACTCATAATTAATTTGTCTAAAATATATATGAAAAAAAAGAAAAGAAAAAACAAAAACTAGTTATATATCTATTACACTTGAATACAAAGCTAGACTAATAAGATAATTATGACTTATTTCCAGCAAAGATTCCTTAGAAATCTCCCACCACCCATCCAATTTGGTTTTGTCATATTCTATCTATCTCTAACAATTAGTCAGGGTCATGCAGTCCCTTAATAAGTCTTTTTTTCAAATTGTGAATCGTAAAATTCACTTCATTTTATATATTTTTGATATAATAATATATACTTATATATTTACATATGAAATCACATATATGGTTCTTAAAATGAAAAAAAAATAACAATTTATATATAATATGAATTTTATTAATATGTGTTCTTAAGGTACATGTTAAGAAATTTAAAAGTATTGCACATTGTGTATGTAAATGAGTTCAATAAATAAGATACATATTTTTAAGTTCTCTCAATATTTACGTACACATTAACCGGACCAATTGGTTTGTATTTGTGAAACAATTTTAAAAAATAATTTTCTAGAAAGAGTTTACAAAGTTTAAAATTTTGTTTGGTTGTAGGTTTTGAAAATAATTTTGGAGTTTTAGAGTTTGGATGATTTAATTTTTTTTTTAATTGAATAGATAGGTGTGAGAAAAAGTGATTGATTGATATGTAAGTTATGAGAGAAAGAGAGAAGAGAGAGAAAAAAATGATTGATTGATAGTAGAGAGCAAAATGATTTTGATTTTTTTTTTTCTAGAAAATTTCAACCAAACAAATTTTTTTTAAAAAAAAATTTATCAAAAATTATCTCTCAAGAGCCAAACAAGACCATTATTAAAGAAGAACATGTGCAGTCTTTTTCAGCATAATATAATACTCTTGCCAAATAAAGCGACCCACAAACAAAGTCATGGAAGTCTTGCAAAAAACGGCATGAAAAAAAATATGGAATAAGATTCTTTGCAATATCTTTCTTGCAACAATCAAGATTATTGTAAGGATAATAGTATTTTAGACTTAAAGCATCCATTTACATTATCACTAATTAAGTTTTGAGCTTAAATTACTTATCTAAATTACCTTTGCAAGATTATTTCAAGGGTGATTATGATTCTAGTTTGAAAAATATGAGACCCATGAAAACAACAATGAGAAAAAGACAATCTATCAAATAAACACTGCATAACTTTAGATTTTGGGTAGAAAGAGGACTATTTGTTGCTTGATTCCTTGGTCGACTGATTTGCTCCACTTCCATCTTTGATTCCGTAATTCATTATGCCCTAATTTCTTTCATCAACTGGTATGATATGTATCGATTTCTTTTACTATTCTATTTTTATTTTTTGTTGGGGGTCAAAGACACCAAACGAGGTCATTTAATAGCATGGGGAGTAAAAAATGAAAATAATTCGAATTGAATTCATTCCGATTCTACGATTCCATTATTGAATTGCATGATTCCAACAAATTTCTTATTCTTAGTTGCAATTTGTCTTGCCCTATGTAAAACTTGTATAGAATTATACAAATCATATTACGAATTGTATAATTCAAACCACTATTTCAATATTAGTAGTGAGTGCTACCAAATTTTAATGTGAACAACTAAGTCTTATTTTTCCTAATTTATTCTCAAACAAGTTCACATCTCCTTAATAATATATTTCATCACAAATTTACCATTCTTATAAAAATATGAATAACAATTGTATAATTAATTTTAATTTACTTTAAGTATATATTCTTTAGTTGTAAAAATTATAAAAACTATATCAAACAAAACAATTTGATAAAATAAAAAAGAAATATTATACATAATCCAGGTGGCTAGGCTTCGTTTGGGAAATGGGTTGGTTTTTTGGCTATTTTAGCCTGGGGTAAAAAGCCTCGTTTGGAAAGGGATTTTTGATTTTTTTTGACTTTTTGTGAGAGAAAGAATGTAATGATTATGGGTTAGATGTGATGTTTTGTCTTATTGGCTAAAAAGCCTATTTTATATTTTTATGGCTAAAATAGCCCTAAACCCAACCCAATCCTTCTTCTCAAACGAAACTAGTGGGAGGAATTATTCTGTTTCGCATGTATCAACTTCAAGGTATTCCTTTATTTCCAAGTTATCTAGTGAATCCATTCTACAAGGTGGTTATGTGCGAGGAATTATTTTGTTTTGTGGGAATTTTACGTTGGCCGTGTGCTTGGCGAATAGCAAGGGCTAAATAAATACATGACTACAAAATAAGGAAATAGTGGAGAAATTATAGAATATTATTGGATGGACACGTGGACACACGGTATTCCCAACTTACTAAATAATTTTTGGTTGTGTGCCTATCTTATAACAATGAGGCACATAATTAGTTTGCCTCAAATGTAAGAGAAAATGTATGAAAAATTAATAATATGGCTTCATACACTTAGAAGGACAAACCACATAAAATATAGGTTAGTCTTATAGAATAATTTTTGCTTATTTCCAATCACATTTCTTAGAAATCTCCTATCTCTGACAATTATCAATGGGAACTAGAGCAACGTAATTGTTCAAAAATAAATTAAAAAAAATTATCAATAAATCTTATTTTCAAGAGTATTATTGAGTCATTTTCAATGTAAACAATTAAGTTTTATTTATTCTAAAAAAGTTCACTTTTTTTTTTTAATAATATCTTTTATTCCAATTATACCATACTTCTTAAAATATGAACAATTACATAAACAATTTTAATTTACTTAAAAAATATATATTTTTCAATTGCAAAAATTGAATAAACTACATCAAACAAAATCATACTTAACAATTTGATGAAAATAACTTTATCATAGGATTCATCATTTTCTGTTGCCTTGTACTATGAAAAATATATTTAGTAAACAATCTAAAATGTCTATTTTTTAAAATATCCCATTAAAGAAATTGTGAAAAATAATACCCTAAGAAATTCATATATTTTTTAACTGCAAGACAACAAAAAAATAATGAATCTTACGTTTATGCTTTTGTTCAATTAAAAGCAAACCAGTCTCAAAATGTTTTATTACTTGCTTTATAAATAGTCAAGGCATTACCAACTTTTAATTGATTTAAGGAAAATTATATTAATAGTGCTTATATTTTTACTTTTGTGTTATTTTTGTTTTTATAATTCTAATTGATTCAATTTTGACATTAATTTATGATTTTATTTTAATTTGGCTAAATTGATTACAACTTTTAGTATTTTCTTTTTATGAAAATTGTGCACATGAACGGCATGTTTCATGCTTTTATAGTTAAAAAATTGTAACTTATTCAATTCAATTATCAACTAACTTAGTAACATTTTTTCTTTCAACAACGATAATCAGCATTATCAATCGAACCAAATTAATACAAAATCTAAAATTCAAAATTCAAAATAAAATTAATTGAAATTACTTGAATTAAAATGACATAATAGACCAAATGTAAGGAAATTTCCCATTGGAATTAAAGACAAATAATCACTGTTGCAAATTACGTAGTTGACGTGCTTGACGGGCGGGGCTGGGCTGTATAAGAATGAGTAATACATTTTCCTTCTCCATCATCAAACTACAATCCTTCTTCCACTGCTCTGCTTTTCATATCTCTCTCTCTCTCTCTGAATCAAAATGAGTTGGCTTATGTTTCTTCATCAATTTCTTCTGCTATTTCTCTTGTCTTCTTCTTCTTCTTCTTCTTCTGCACGCCATACCTGCCTTGAGGACCAGAGATTTTCACTTCTCCAATTTAAAACAACATTTACCATAACTGCTAATGCCTCTTCTCCACGTTGTGAATCTGATTCTCATCCTAAAATGGTGTTCTGGAATGAGAGTAGTGATTGCTGCTCGTGGGAGGGGGTCACGTGCGACTGGTCCAATGGTCATGTGATTGGACTTGACCTCAGTTGCAGCCACCTTCACGGGCATTGAGATCCTCTGGAGTATTAATGGTAGAGTGATCTCCTAGAGTGAAGTATGAGGGCGCGACACCTGTCCCACTAATGGAATCAAGGGTTGAGATCAATCCCTCACCAAAACGACGTCGTTTTGGTGGGGAAATTAAAAAAAAAAAAAAAAAAACAGTGAAATGAGAAACGAAGAAGAGAGAGAGGGGACACAGTCGCCGGAGTTTTTCTCCATCTCCGGCGCACTCTCCTTCCCTCCCGGCGACCCCACTGCACCCCTCTCCTCTCCTCCTCCTCTCTTCTTCTTCTCCTTCTTCTGCTGGAGAGAGAGAAGCAGGGTGCCTAGTCAAACATTATTTTGGCACAGCGGCATTCATGATCCATCACAAGCACAACCAAAATTCATCCTCTTTTTTTTTTCTTTTTTAATGTAGAAAAACAAAATTCAATCATGAACCTAATTTCAGCATTGAAGTTGATATTAAAAATAAAAAAAATAAAAAATCCCCACCAAAAAAGTTGGGCAATTTTAGCAAACCCATTCAATAACATTACTAGTATATAATTGTTTAGAGAGGTGGTGTGAGGAATATATATATATACATATTATATATATATATATATAATTTAAAAAAAGAAAAAAAGAATGAACGGACCTGGAAGATCCATTTGTTCATGATAATAACAATAACATTGAAGCCCCACCACTGAAGGATGGCGAGAATGGATCGAATGACGGTCCATTGACAGAATCGACCCTCCTCCATCTGAGACAGTCTGAAGCCAAAGTTGAAGATCAACGCACTTGAAATCTACAGAGAGCTAATTAGAGAAGATGAGAGAAGCCCTAATTGAGGCGACTCTTCTTCTCCCATCCCATGTGGTGTCGTAGACGATAATGATCCAAGGAGAGTGCGCCGGGAGAGAAGGAGAGTGTGCCGGAGATAGAGAAAAACTCCGGCGGCTGTGTCCCCTCTCTCTCTTCTTCGTTTCTCATTTCACTCTGTTTTTTTTTTTTTAAAAAAAAAATTTCCCCACCAAAACGACGTCGTTTTGGTGAGGGATTGATCTCAACCCTTAGTTTCATTAGTGGGACAGGTGTCGCGCCCTCATAATTCACTCTAGGAGATCACTGTACCCTTAACACTCTAGAGGATCTCAACGCCCTTCACGGCACCATCCAACCCAACACCACCCTCTTCCACCTTCGTCACCTCCAAACCCTCAATCTTGCCTTTAATGACTTCAATTTCTCTACAATTTCACCTGATTTTGGCTCCTTTCCAAGTTTGACCCATCTCAACCTCTCTTACTCTAATTTTACAGGCCGAATTCCCTCAAAAATCTGCCATCTGTCCAAATTGGTTTCCCTTGACCTCTCTTATTTCAATCATTACCCTCATAATCCTTATGGTTATTCTTATTCTCTGGCGAGACTTGAACAACACACTTTCAATATGCTCCTTCGAAACCTAACCCAATTAAGAGAACTACACCTTGATTCGTTGAATATCTCTTCACCTTTACCTCATGCTTTGCTAAATCTATCTTCTTTGACATCTCTCAGTCTTCGCTATTGTCAACTGCGTGGGAAATTCTCAGAAAACATTTTTCACTTTCCAAACCTACGAGAGCTCTGTGTATCGGGAAATTCGGAACACACAGGTAAACTTCCATACTTCAATGTGACTAGTTCCCTTCAGTTTCTTGATCTCTTTCATTGCAACTTTTCGGGGTCCATTCCAGCTTCTCTTGGGAACCTTACACAAATCACCTATCTAGACTTCGGGTCTAACAGTTTCGGCGGTCAAATCCCCTCATCAATTTCAAACCTTGCAAAGCTTAATACCTTGTATCTTGACGGAAACAATTTGACCGGACAAATACCGGATTCCCTTGGCAACATGAGCCAACTTACTCTCTTGTATCTTTCCGGAAACAATTTGACCGGACAAATACCGGATTCCCTTGGCAACATGAGCCAACTTACTCTCTTGCATCTTTCCGGAAACAATTTGAACGGACAAATACCGGATTCCCTTGGCAACATGAGCCAACTTACTATGTTGTATCTTTTCGGAAACAATTTGAACGGACAAATACCGGATTCCCTTGGCAACATGAGCCAACTTACTATGTTGTATCTTTCCGGAAACAATTTGAACGGACAAATACCGGATTCCCTTGGCAACATGAGCCAACTTACTATCTTGTTTCTTTCCGGAATCAATTTGAACGGTCAAATACCGGATTCCCTTGGCAACATGAGCCAACTAACTTCTCTCGATTTGAGTAATAACTCACTCAATGGGACAATACCATCTTCGTTGTTTGCTCTGCCTTCACTGGTTTATATAGATTTGAGTAACAATAAGCTACAGGGACCAATTCCGGGATTAGTTTATGAACTCCAGAACCTAACAAGATTAGGGCTTTCATCAAATAACTTAAGTGGTGTAGTGGAGCTAGATAAGCTGCTTAGTCTAAAATATTTGTCCGATCTTGATCTCTCATATAATGGTCTCTCATTGAACATCAACAACAGTGTCAACTCTACCTTGACCAACTTTTACACTATAGGATTAGCTTCTTGCAACTTGAGCGAATTCCCAATCTTCTTGAGAGAACAAGCCAGTTTGTCTTCACTAGACCTTTCAAACAACAAAATTCATGGTGAAGTTCCAAAATGGTTATTCGATGTGGGGAAAGATTCATTGTATAATTTAACTCTTTCTCATAATTTCCTTACAAGTTTAGAGCGTTTTCCATGGAAGAACCTGGGATATATTGACCTGCACTCCAACTTACTCCGAGGACCACTCCCTGTTCCACCTAACACCACAAATGTTTTCTCCATCTCAAACAACAAATTGACCGGAAAAATCCCTCCATTGATTTGCGATTTGAAATCACTTGTAGTTCTTGATTTGTCTAATAACAGTTTGAGTGGATTGATTCCACAATGTTTGGGAAACTTGAGCAATAGCCTCTCAGTGCTGAATTTAGGGATCAATAGCTTTCGTGGCACGTTTACTGCAACATTTACCAAAGGCAACGTGCTAAGGAATCTTAACTTGAATGGCAACCAAATTGAAGGACAAGTTCCGCGATCGTTGCTCAATTGTAGACACTTGGAAGTTCTAGATCTTGGAAAAAACAAGATAAATGATAGATTCCCCCACTGGTTGGGAACTCTTCGAAACTTGTAGGTTCTTGTCTTGAGATTTAATATGTTTCATGGTCCCATAGGCACCTTCAAGACCAAGGGCAAACATCTTTTCCCTAAGTTGAGAATTATTGACATATCTTACAATCAGTTCACTGGGCTTTTGCCAACAAACTATATCAAACAATTTGATGCTATGATGAATGCGGATGAACAACAAATGAAATTGAAATACATGGGTGAATACTATTATCAAGATTCTGTGGTGGTAATGATGAAAGGATATGAAATTGAATATTCAAGAATCTTAACGGTCTTCTCAATCATTGATTTTTCAAGAAACAAATTCCAAGGAGACATTCCGAAATCCATTGGGAGGCTTAATTCGCTTCGGGGTCTTAACTTATCCCATAACAACCTCAAAGGTCACATCCCAACTTTATTTGAAAATTTAACGAACCTTGAATCATTGGACCTTTCCTCAAACAAGCTTGTTGGGGAGATTCCTCAGCAATTGACAAGTTTGAAGTTTCTTGCCGTACTAAACCTTTCGGATAACCAACTAGTGGGACAAATTCCTCAAGGGAGCCAATTTAATACATTTGGGAATGATTCATACAATGGGAACTTGGCCTTGTGTGGATTCCCCTTATCAAAGAAATGTGAGGAACAACAACCATTGCCACCTCCACCAGCACTGCAACATGATGAAAATTCAGATTGGGAGGGCAAATTTAACTGGAAAGTTGTTGTTATGGGGTATGGATGTGGCTTTGTATTTGGAATGGTTATGGGATATCTTATGTTAGTAACTCGAAGTCCAGAATGGCTGATGAAAATTGTTGAAGGAAAACAATATAAGAAGGTGAAAAGGTCCAAGAAGAGTGCCCACTGATGCAGTAAAGGAAGAAATCAGCAAAAAACAAATGGCATCATTTAGGTAAGTAGAATTTATCTTTGAAGCATTACTTTGTTGAATTATCTTTTATGGTTTCTATGTATATGCTATTATTGAGTTGCTAATGTTTTTATTTCAAAACTAGATCTATTCCATCAAGTGGCACAATAAAGCAATGGTGTCCACTTGAAGGGGTGTCTCATGTAGCTGTTGCATTTGAGTCCATGTGCATCCGGATAGCAGCTATACGGGATCACTTCAAAAGGTTTTACCCTTGTTGTTGTATTGAGTTCTAAAGCTTTGTTATGTTGTTTAGCTTTCTTAAAGCATGAGTCAAATAAGAGTTGCATATCATGACTCCTTGTTTCTTTTCTCGCATCATGTAGCAACCTTTAAAGATTTTTACTTTTTTTGTGTAGCTACTTTTAAATTGGATTTTAGTCAAACTTGGCCTTGCTGAGTTTTTTAACCTTAAAATGCAATCTTAAAAGTTACAAGTCAAACCATTCCCCTTGTTTCATTCTTAATCATTTTTGTATGACAAAATTGTTGGCTACCTGATAGAGAATTTGCACTGAAAATAATGATGTGTTACTCCATTTTAAAATATTGCCAAGTTAGCTTGTTGAAAGGTGAAAACATTCTCAATTCAATGGCGACTAAGGGACCACACTGGAGATATAGTCTAGCACTTGTTTTTATTTAGATGTGGGAATTTCGTGATTAATTACAATAGGAAAATGGTGATTATGAGAGTATTGATTGGAAATGTGCAAGAAAAGAATCATCAAAACACAATCAACAGTGGGGTTTACCTTTTTCAATTGCGATAGTTTGGTGTACTATATTGTTGTATTTTCTCTGTCAACTCTCCCAAATATAATAAACTATAACCTGAATGATTGTTATAAACATTAAAAAAGAAGATGGCAGTTATTTGCATGTCAACTGATCTTAATGTGTCTTGTTGTTCCCTTCAGTTTCTGGCTATGGGCGGAGCTTCTCCAGTTTGGATGCCCGTATTCCACAACCAATTCGGATATTCAAACTGGGCATTTAGTTTAGTATGAGCAATAGATGTTTGTCATATTGATACTTCTTTTAAATTAATGGTTAAGATTTTGTCTACTTATTTACAAATTCATAATTAGATCTAAATAAAAAACTTGACCTAATATTTAATATGTGTTGACACCATATTTTCTTTTCTGTCGATTTTGGCCTGTCAATAGGCCAAATCAAATCTAATTAGCTATGGCCTGCCAATTATGAACAAATCCAATTTTATTGACTGTGGCTTGTTGATTATAGCCAAATCTAATCTCATTGATTGTGGTCTGTTGATTTTGATCTGCAGATTCAGATCATAAATTATCTTTTTAAAAGATTATGGCCATATTATTATTATTATTATTATTATTATTATTATTATTATTATTATTATTATTATTATTATGTAGGTAAGTTTCATTCAAACCCACGAAATCGCAGGTCATGGGCAACATGGGGCATAGAGAAATAGTGCCAATGTGGCTTGATATGATGATCATGGGCAGTTAGTTGCTGTTTGTGGCAAACATTACACAACTAGTGAATTGAAGAAACTGCCTTTGAACAATTGGAAATTAAGCCATGGGACTTTGCTTAAAAATAGGCAAAGAAGAGAAGATCAAAAGGGATCAGCAAAACATCAAACTCATGAGAGTTTTTTATCTAGGAGTAGTCTATCTTAACTTAGGAGTAGATTACCTTAATTTAGGAGTAGTTTTTAGCAGTTAGTTTTGGTTCTTGTAACCTTTCTAATTCCTGTCGATTGTGTAACAAAGATTGTGTTTGTTGTTTGATTAATGCAATTAAGTAACAAGTTTCAATTTTATTACCAATTTGTAGTTTGTTTACACTTGTTTCTTCACATTACAACCTCCAAAGAAGTCCTTAAAACTGTCAAGGCATAGGACACCAACCACAATTGCTTGATGTGTTTGTTGTTTGTAAAAACTGGTTTCTCTGTCGATTTTCTTCTGTCGATTCCATCCAAACCAGATTTTTGATAACAATATGTTAATGGGTAGACAATCTGAGTGCTCAAACAACATTCTTTAGTTCATATTTAGACTGAAAAGAAGCCATTCTTTTTTAATTATCTGCAGGAGCATTGGATAGTTTTTCTTCTCAAACTAGTTTTTTTCTGACCAACTACCTAATTCAATCAACAATCTTTGATCCTTAAGTAGTTTGTACCTCTCATATTTTGCAACTTTATAGTATTGTCATTTTTTTTAATAATGATTTTGTTATGATTTTTACCATAGTAAAACATGTTTGTGAAATACATAATTCAGCAACATAACATTAAAATTAAAGTAAAATGACATTAAAATATTACGTTTTTATTTTAAACTACACATCCTAAAATGATATCATTTTAGTTTAGCTTTAAGCTTATAAGATATATTCATCCACTTTTTAGGGTCCATTAGAGATTGCACAACTTACTAACTTTAAGATTTCTAAAAACAATTTAAATGAATGGATATCAGATATTTCTTGGATAATCTTAAGATTGTATTTCGATCTTAAATTTATGAAAAAATTTGTGTAGTTGTGACGAAAGAAAATACAGAAAATAAGGGTTGTTTTCTTGGGCACTACCAAGTGGGTGAACTAGTTTTCTTTTTTCCAAATATCAAAACTTGGATAAAAGACAGTTTTAATACCTAAAGTATGAGATCTTTTTTATTTTAGTCCCTTAAGTTTCAATTTTGTCATTTTGGACCTCAAAATTGTCAATTTCCCATTGGCTAGGAACTCTTCTGGAGTTGTGGGTCTGGTCTTGATATTTAATAGGTTTCATGGTCACATTGACGCCTTTAAGACCAAGAGTAAAGTTCCTGTAACGACCCAGAACCGTATACGATGATTACCAGTAATTAATTATGTGTTAGTATGATTTAATTGAAGATTATCTGTTGAACTTAGAAAATACCTGTTGAGATTACGACTTCGGGACTGAAATTGATGACCGTAATGGGTTCAGAAAACGAAATTGAGCACGCCTATGTGATACCGGGAATTTTTAGAGCCATTTGGGAAAATAAATTGAGAACTGAATTTCGTCTGATTCGTTAAGCCATGTTTGGCTCAAAGTTTGGCACAATTGTTTATAAATGATATATAGATAAGTATAAGGGCCTTTATTGACTCTTTGACTCAAAAACAAAAGAGAAGAAAAAAATCTGGAAAGGAGAGAGAGAGAGAATTCGTGAAAAAGGGGAAGAAGAGGAGGAAAGAGAGAGTCAAGCTAAATCTTCTACAATTAAGTGATTAAGGTAAGGATTCCTCTCTAATTTCCTGAAATAAGGTTGTTACATCAATGATCTCATGTTAAATAAGAGGATTGAAAGGGGAAATATGTTTAATTTGAGCATGCATGGCATGAATAGATGATTTATGGTTATATTTGTCATATTTTGAGGAAGAACCTCCATGGATTTAAGAATGAAGCTTTTATGCTCAAGTTTATGATTTTCTATTTTACTCCAAGATTTGAACTTCTATTGTTCCATATGGGTTTTGATTTGAAGTTTTGATGTTGATTTAAGATGGGTTTTAAGTGTTTTGGGTCTTGGATTTCATAAATGTGGAAAGTGATTTTGTAAAGAGGAGAATGAAGCTTGGAAGAAGAACCAGAAATTCGGATTTTTGCTCTGTACGCTCGAGCGGAGGGAAGCCCGCTCGAGCGGTGAAAACAGCCTCCCAGCAGTTTTGGGACTTTTTACAGTACGCTCGAGCGGCCAAAGTGGCGCTCGAGCGGGACGGCCTTTTTCAAGAAAATTTTGGGGAAGTTGCAGACTTGATTTTAACATGTTAATTGCATCATTTATCATCTTATGAACATGAAATGAGTATGAATCAAAGTAAAGAAAGATTAGAATGAACATGAAATGAAGTAAAGGAAAGAATGAAGTGCATGAATTACAGGATTTAATGATAATGTGTATTGAGAAATGTGTGATATGTTGATATTTGCAGGTCAAGATTTGAAGACCGTGCATTCGGTTTCGGAAACCCTCTGTGAGTAACATTTCTGTAAAGATATGTTATTATGAACTATGTTTTAAATGTATTACGTTATGCTATGCTTTGAAATGAGAATGTTTTCCGTGAATGAATGTCCTGATTTGCGAATCTAGTATGGCATCCATAGATAGTTGGGTCATGGGGGCGGGAACATGCAGGCCCATGCGTCATGAGTCATGGGGAACGGCATGGAAGGACAAGCCCATGACTAGTTACGAGATCTCGTAGACTGTTGACTGATAGACTGTTATGAAAGGTTCTGTGGAGTATGCCATTACATATGTTCTTATGATGACTGATGACTGATATATGTTTATGATTGATTTATTGTGGATTTATGAAAATGTCGGACTTCGTTCACTAACCTCTTTACTGTTATGTTACTTGCTAAGCTCTAGCTCATTGTTTGTAATTATGTATTATAGGTGAGCATTCTGGAAGTCAAGCCTAGGCGGAGTCCGAGCCGAGCCGCCGTTTTGAAGCCTACCCGGTGTTTTGGTGCCTCCGAGTTGGGACTAGGCCTAGGAAGGCCGTTAGGAAGCTTAGTTTTATTTTGATTATATGTGATGTAATGTAGTGGGTAAATTAACATTTTTGGCATGTAATGTATGTTTATATAAATGCACAGCTCTTTGGACTATTAGTGGTTATTGTTTTCGCTTCCGCGAGCCCCTTTTATTTATGTTTTGTATAGCAAGGCCTGTGGTAATCTAGGATTACTGGCCGGTCTCGTTGCCAAACTTCTAGGGGCGAGTTTGGGGCGTGACAGTTCCTTTCACTAAGTTGAGGATTATTGACATATGTTACAATGAGTTCAGTAGCCCTTTGCCAACCAATTATATCGAAAAATTTGAAGCTATGATGAATGTGATGGGTGAGATATATTATCAAGATTCTGTGGTGGTGGTGATGAAAGGATTTGAAATTGAATATTCAAGAATCTTGATGGTCTTTTCAATCATTGATTTATCAAGCAATAATTTCCAAGGAGATATTCCGAAATCCATTGCGAAGCTTAATTCACTTTGAGGTCTCAATTTATCTCATAACAACCCCATATCCCAACTTCACTTGCAAATTTAACGAACCTTGAATCATTGAACCTTTCCTCAAACAAGCTTGTTGGGGAGATTCCTTGGCAATTGACAAGTTTGATGTTTCTTGAGGTGCTAAACCTTTTGGACAACCAACTAGCAGGATCAATTTCGCAAGGGAGGCAGGTTAATTCATTTGGAAATGATTCATATAGTGGGAACTTGGCTTTATGTGGAATTCCATTATCAAAGAAATGTAAGGAACTACAGCCACTGCCACCTCCACCAACATTCCAACAAGACGAGAATCCAGACAAGTCAAGCCAATTTAGCTAGCAAGTTGTAGTGATGGGGCATGGATGCGGATGCGGATGCGGATTTGTATTTGTATTTGGAATGGTTATGGGATATCTTATGTTTGTAACTCGAAGACTAGAATGGCTAATGAAAATTGTTGAAGGAAAACAATATAAGAAGGTGAAAAGGTCTATTAACGGTGCCCACTGATGCAATAAAGGAAGAAATCAGCAAAATCAAATGGTGTTATCAGGTAATCGGAATTTATCTTTGAAGCTTTATTTTGTTGAATTATCTATTGTGGTTTCTATTTATAAGCAAAATTAGAGTTACTTATGTTTTATTTCAAAACTAGCTCCATAACTTTAAGTAGCACAATAAAGCAATAGTATCTACTTGAAGGGGTGTCTCAGTGTCTGTCTTAGTTGTTGCATAATGAGTCTATGTGCATTTTTCCTCCTGAAGACAAGTTTTTTTGGTCGAGTGCCTATTTTGCAGCTTTTCACTTTTGCCTTTTTTTTTTTTTTTTTTTTTCCTTTGCAATGATTGTTTTATGGTTTTTAGCACAACAAGAACATAATTCAACTTCCTTAGTTTGAAATTAATTTAAAATGACATCAGCTTGTTTGTTTCATTCTCAAAAAATTAGAACTAGATTCGTGCGGGGAAGAAAAAAAGGGGAAAAAAGCATCTATTTTGATTTTTATTTATGCCAACTGCTTCAGCACTTTCTGTGAAATAGTTTAAGCAGCCAGTTCCTCTGTTTTGTAGCCAACATGATCAGTCAACTTTGCTTCCTTAGATCTTTCCAAGAATCAGCACTTTTTTTTAATAAAAATAATAATAGTAAAAGTAAATTATGGACTCTTTAATGTTTGAATGACAGAAGTTTTGTGTTTGGAAAGTTAGATAATACAGCAATTGCTTTTGTTCATCTTGTTCAATAATTGAAATCATACATTAGTGGTTGAGGGCCAAGTTTAGTCAAATTTTATGATCTCAAGTCTCGTAATATTTATAGTCAATGAATTATATAAGAATGTTAAGATATGAATATTTGGAGATATAATTTAACAACTGTGAATGTTTTTCAATAGAGAAATAAAAAAATTTACAGATAAAAAGAACTTGTGTGTTGATGATGTGAAGATATTATTGTGTTGTAGGGATGGGAAGAAGTCGAAGGCCTTGGGAAAGAGAAGCAAGGGATCAAAGAATATGTCAGAGTTAAGAACAAACAGGACATTGCAGCTTCTTTTTCTTTTTTTTTTCCCTCTGATTTTTTCTTTATTCATCAAATTCATGCTCTATTTTGTTGCCTAGAACATAAAGTTTATTTATTTTAATTGTCTTCTAAATCAAAGGAGCTAATAAGCTTAACCTTGTTGTGGGATGAGTTTTTCATAAATAAGGAGTTCATGACATATAGAGCAGTTTGACAGTTCAATAGGTACTGGGACATAATTGTTCAAAATTACGACAGGTATTGGTGTAGATGAGGGCATTCAATACATCACAGTTTGACAGCATCCTCAAGAGATTGAAAGTGCAATTGTCACATTTATCCTTCGAATTAGATTTAATAAGCTTTAAAAAAATTGTTCTTGCATTTTTCTGTTTCTGACTCTTCTTTTTATTTTTTCAGGAAGCTGCAGAAATCAAGGATGAAGGTACATCAAGATAAAATTGAATTTATATTGCACTTAATATCATTATATGTTTTGATGAGGATCATCTTTGTATGCATATTGCAGCTGTTGAAAAGGATGATGTTCAAGAGGTTCATACCGATGTCACCATAGAGACTAATACAGTTGTCAACTCTACTTAGCCCCAAGGAAGGTCAATATGGTTGCACACATCAATGCTAGATCGGTTTTGAGTTTTTTTTCTAATTTTTATAAATTTATTTATTTGTTTATTTTTGTTGCTTCCTTTAATAATCACCAGGTATAAGAAAAGAGAGGGGGAAACTTGACCATGCATATTCTTCTGAGGATCTTGGAGGAATACTTGTGAGTTACTAACCTTAGTAACTTAGGTCCCCAAGTTTTTTGGTATAGAGTTGATTGAAACAGGTATTGTGAGGTTGTTATTTTGTGGTGCCTCAATTTTAAGTGAAGAATTTATTATTTGGGTCACTTTGTTGTCTGAAGGTGCCAAATTATTTTTAAAAAATGGAGTTCTAAGATTTTTGAGTTCTTCCATCTGCCCTTAATTTTCTTAATATGTTAATTGTACAGTTTTCAGAGGTTGCCTCTGTTTTCTTGTTTTGGCTGTAATTTTTAATAGATTGCTGTAATTCTATGTGGAAAATCATAGGTAAATTGATTGTTTGGGAACATCGCTTTAAAATTTTCCTAATTTACTCAAGTTTCACAAGAGTTAGATTCAGATTGGTTGATTGAATTTGAATTGATCAAGCTTCTGACAGCAAAAAATTGGCTATAAATTCTGAATATTTGGTGAAATTGGCATTCTAGAAAATAATGGCTTTCTTATATTGTCTATTAGTTTGGTTGGAATTTCAGCTAAATTTCAAAAAATCGGTTAATAATCGAAAGAATTTAAAGATTGTATAGTAGTTAATTGAAATCTATTTTTGTAGTGTGGTTTCAGTAAGGTGTTGGCATTAGGAAGCTGGACTTATTTAATTAGGCGATATTAGAAAAATGGCTATTGAGATGCACACTAAAGAGGCTTAGTCTTTGGAGAAGATTGATTGAGGGGAGATACGGCAGCTTGTTTGGTGGGTAGATGATTGATACTATTAGAGGTCCATATGGGAAGGGGGGGGGGGGGGGGGGGGGGGGGGGGGTTTGGAAGAGTATTCTCTCAATTTTTAATTTCTTTACGTTAACTATTGGCATTTGGATTGATAACCAGAGCTTCTTATGGAAATTATTTAGTTTTTCATTCCTTTACTCATCAATATTTAGACCCTTTTTTGTTTTTTGTCTCAATTTTGTTCGTTCGTTGGTAGGCTTATCTAGATCGCGATCTTAACAGTTGGATTGTTCAGTATATGAATTTTAGTATTGTTTGGATTGGTGGGTATGGTTTAGATTTTGATAAATTTGTTTAGATTTTGATAAATTTGTTTGAATTTTGCAAAATTGATATGTTTATTGACCTTTTCTTTGGCCATTTTGTTGTGTCCAATTCGTTAAATTGCCACAATAATGAAATTTTTGGGAATTCTTCTGAATTATTGTTCATTTGGTCAATTGGGTCAGTATTGTTTTGGTGAATTTTGGTTTGAATTTGTGATTTGGTTTTTCAGGGCAGGGGTTTGAATTCAATTCCTCGGGAAATGGGGGTTATGTCTAGGCAGGTTTTGCCCATTTGTGGTAAAGTCTGTTTCTTCTATCCTTCCCTGCGGCCAAGGTCGAGACAGCCTGTGAAGCGGTACAAAAATCTTCTTGCTAATATCTTCCCTCGGTCTCAGGTGAGTTTTAACTTCCCTTGTATCAGGTTTACTTGATTGTTATGTCTCTTTCAAGTAATGTCAATAATTTTTGTTGCTTCAAAGGTCAGTTGACGTGACTTTTTGCGATTCTTGTGCTTCTGTATGTTGAGGATGATTACTTCAAAGTATTCTATCAGGTACATTGTTATTGAGTACTTAACAAAAAGAGAAAAAAAGGAAAAAAGTACCTCGTGTTTGACATTGATCTGGTTGATTTATATGCTCCGGGGATTCAAATGTGTTCTGAAAATGGAGGGAAAATTTAGAGAGATGTTGATTGGGACAATCTGCTTTTGAGGGTAAAAAATGAAAAGGGCAACATATCATTACACGAGGCCTTGATGAATGTTCACCAAGTTGTAGCTTATTATTTGATCACGTACGGTAGATCCAGAAGTGTTATATTATCTGAACAATGAAGTGAAATCAACTCTGTTTCTAGCTGCTGAAGTAGGGTTTTTGGAACTTGTCACGCATATTCTATGTGATACAGTTGGGATTGAAAATACAAATGAAAGACTTAAAGGGTAATCACCTATTCATGCTGCCATGTTAAAAAGAAACCATAATTCTAACACTTATTCTTGATTTCTCTTTGGTTTTTGCATTTTTGTTTCTCAATTTATTTTAAAATCCCAGGTGTTTTAGATGCCTTATTGAAATCAGAACCAAGGTTCATTCAATTAAGAGATGAAGAAGGACTCCACTTCACTTGATTGCATGATTGGGCTATCTTGAAGAGGTTCAGTACTTGTTAGGAAGACAGAGTTCAGGTGCTATTGCAAGGGACAACAATGGCTTACTTCCTATTCATTTAGCATCAATTAAAGGCCATGTTGCTGTTGTCCGGGTGTTGCTTCAGTATTGGCCTGATTCGAGGGAACTGCTCAACTGTCATGGTCAAAATATTCTTCATGTTGCTGCCAAGAGCAGAGGACATAACATGGTTAGTTACATTCTCCAAGCTCCCGAGCTCGAGAAGCTTTATAAACATGAGGGACAAGCATGGAAACACACCCTTGCATTTGGCCACCATGGATTGGCATCCAAAGATTGTTAATACCCTAACATGGGATGAAAAAGTGGACTTATAGTGAATAATGAGGGTATGTCTGCTCTTGATTCTGCTGAATACTACATGGAAAGACTGCCCTCATTTCGAAAGGTATGCACTCAGCTAATTAAATAACCCTACACTTCAGATACCTAATCAAACATAACAAAATGAGAGTATGTCTGCTCTTGATTCTTCATGTTATTTATTTATTTTTATTTGCATCAAACTCCACTTACATTAATATGTCAAAATAGGGTCCAAGCAAAGCTATATCTATTGTTATTCATGATTAATGTTTTGTAATGGTAACTATTGTGAATCTTGTGCCAGTCCATATATACAATCTCGAAATGCTTCTTCACTTGTAGTGCTAAAGCTGAAGTTCTCCAAAGTTGTCTGTGCGTGAACATTCCTTTTCATATTACTATGAATTACTATTTAGCATTGACTGGAAGGAATTTTAATGGCCTGCTGTTTCAATAGCCATTAGGTGGTCATAGCTTAAATTTGTGAGACATTTTTATCTTGCAACGGTTAACATGGACTGCATTGAAAGCCGCTGGTGCACCACAAGCTTACTGTAGAAAAACCCTCAATGCTAAAAAGAAACAAGCATCTATGCAACTGGAGCAAGTGAACATAGATAGCTATAAGGACCGATTCAGCACTCTTCTATTGGTGTCCACCCTCGTTGCCACTGTAACTTTTGCAGCCAGTTGCACAATACCTGGTGGCCATAGCAACAATGGACCTGACCAAGGCATGCCAACTATGCTAAAACACAAGTGGTTTCACATGTTCATTTTCTGCGACACCATAGCCATGTATAGCTCCATTATGTGTTGGAGATATGTGGTTTTGTTCTTGTTTCTCCCCACTATGTACTCATTTTATTAATAAATTTGTTGTTGGTAAAATAAAAAAAATTAAAAATAAAGAAAAAGAACTCATCTCGTATATATAGAAATTTTCTAAATATGCTTTGGGTCTAACTAGCAGAAAGAAATACGTAGAGAAAAATCAATGCATGGCTTAGATTTATTCTAAGTGCCGAGGGAATTAAATTCAAAATAAAATGAGGTACATATTGATTTTTTTTCCGGTAAAATTCATTTTATCCTTTGTGGTTTAATAAGATACCCTCAAATGGTTTTGGACTAAATTGCAACACCTAACTCTATTAACAAAATTAGAAATTTACTATTTTACCCTTTTGAACAAGTATGTCAACTAATTACATATACACAGGTTTACACAAAGGATTTTACTGAGTTAATTCATTATATATACATACATACACAGGTTTATTTATACACATTACATAGAATTTCCCTTAATACATATATATATATATATATATATAGGTTTATTTATACACAATTTTATACATGCGTATATATAATCAAATTGGGTATTGATTTGGTTGAATATTGATTAGTCGGACCATAATTGCTAGAGTGTGAGGTACGAACTCCGTTTATTTGGACGGAAATATTGACGATAAAGAGGTAAATTGTAAAACGATCCAAATCACATGGGGATAATTGACTTTTTTAAAATAAAGGAGATAAAGTGCTTCACGGTTAAACCACTAAGGGGATTAAATGAATTTTATCCCTTCTTTTTTTTTGTGCATGTAACATTGTTGGAAAAGTTAAGGGCGAGAGGGTTAAATTCATCCAATTAAGCAGTTAAAAATAAGGTTGCTACTCAGGCAGTCCAAATTAAGCAACATGTGTCCAACTTGAATTTTTAAGGATTTGACAATATATTTTTAAAATATAGGTTTATGCAGCAATGAATTGAGCCTGAATTAAATTCAAGGCTAGGCGTAGACAAAGATTTTCAACAACTTGAAACCTAAATTACAAATTTAAATATATATATATATATATAATTATTAAATATACATATAAATTATTACAATTTCAATTTGATTTGCATTAATTGAATTGTTTTGACTTTCTTTGTTTTTTTCCTTCTTCAAATTACTAGGAGACGGAATTGAGGATTGGAGACTAAAGAAGTGAATGAACTATTGCAACGTTCGTTTTAAGTTTATGTTTGTGTTAGTAAAAATTTTGTTAAGTCTTGATTGACAGAGATTTAATAATAATTTTAATAAAACAATCAAATAGAAAACCAGACAAATACGTAAAGGTTCTATTGTCTTAAAAGTACAAGTACTTTTTTGAAATAATTAACAATTGAAAGAGTGAAATAAACACATACATTTTTTTTTATTGAAATCTTTTACGTTTATAATGTTACAAACTATTGAAAGCTATTACTAAAAGTTAAGATATTCCTAATAATAATAAATAAATAAATAAAAAGACTCTCATGAGTTTGATGACTTCTAGATCTTGTTTCTTTGTTCCATCCTGGCCTATTATAGGCTTGAAACCATCCTCCTTTTGTAACTGCTGAAAGCAGCCCACTTTCACATCAAGTTATATTCCACTACTTCACTTTGTAAGCAACATCTTCCATAGTCACCCACGTTGCCAAGTTCTTTGCTCATCTTGGATTCTTTGCACATCATGGGTTCACAACCACCTTTATGCCCCACGTCTGCTACACACTGCACAAAAACAGTAACAAAAACAACAACAATAATAATAATCATAACAACAAAATATGCTCATAATCACTTAAAACTAAAATTGATAGGCCACAATCAATAAAATTAGATTTGGCCATGATCGACAGGCCACAATTAATAAAATTGAATTTGGTCACAATCTATGCTACAATTGATAGAAAATAATTTATAGTGCAAACAGTTTGTAATGTGCACTTATTGCCTATTACTTAGGATTATTGGCCAGTCTAGCCTAGTGATATTCGCTTAGAGCAATTTCAACCATACTCTTCATTTTTCATTAGGTAAAATATAAAAAATGTATGTTCTTTATTTTACTTAATTTCTTTTTTATTTATGTACTCCAACGTTACTATTTATTTTATCTATCTATATACACAAACCGTTTAAAGAGCTTCTCAAGACTCTTCAAATGTAGCTAATTTTGAAAAAATTTGTTAAAATAACTATTGTAATAGTTAGTCCATTGGAATGACTAAAATATACGGATGATTGGTATAATAGCTAACAAGTTTCATTTAAAGAGTCCATTGAAAATGTTCTTAGTACTATTAATGTGGCTAGGATGTTTAATTTGTTTTGATGTTATTTCATAGTTGATACTTATGTTTCTTACTTTGTTACTTGTTAGGATGTTTTATAAAAATTCAACTTAAATTTGTGGGTAATTCGGGCCTAGCCCAAGTTCAATTTATTAAGCTCAAACTAGCCTTGGGCACACAAAATTAGGTTAGAGGTTGGACTTGGGCGGAGTTAGAGAACACTCAACACTACTTAGATAACCCTCAACTTACTGAATTTGTTTGAGTTGCACCCCGAGTTAAAAATTATGAGCTACCTTAATTTATACTAACAGTAATGATTGAGACCCCCACAAGACCCTCACAAATCTGGATCACTCATGATGTGGACCCCACACATACATGAGTTCGCCCCACATATACATGGAGGGCCAGTATCACTTTGGGAGTGTGGGAGTCATCCCCAAAGGGGGTTTCCAAACATTTCCCTTATAATCCTAATGTAATACAAATCAATCAATTTTCATTCCAAATGTACCAAGATGTCATTTCCCAGAGTAAATTTTTTCTCCCTATCTTGTGTTTGGATCATAAATTTGGATAGAAATTTGGAAAGGAAAGAAAAATAATAATTAAAATGTGAATTAAATACAAGTTAAATTTTTTCTCTATTTTCCTTTCCCTCTTTCTTTTTAAATCTTTATCTAAATCCATAATCTAAACAACTGTTTTATAAGTAGACTCTTCACATTTATAATGAACTCTGACGAAATGAAAATTTTGATCATAAAATGAGTACATAAGATCAATAATTAACCAAAATAAAAATGGAAAAAATTATAACATAATGATGGGAAAGGTTTGATTAAAGTTGGCATAAAGAGCCAGAGGCTAAACCTTGTATTGGTTGAAGGACTTTGAAATATTTCTCCCTTTTATCCCACCAACCCAAAGTTGGTTTGTCTTCCGTTTCTTTAACAAAATGTTCCATTCACTCTTGCTTTCTAATACCAACTCCAACTTTTTCTTCATTTACGACCAACCTTACCACTAGAATCAACGCTTAAAATATATGTGGGCAAATTATTTGGACCACTAGTCTTTGTATTTTGAGTTCTATTTTATTTTGGACTATGTAAATTTTTTGTGACCAATGTGATTATTGATTTTTCAATAAAATGAATCATGAATCACGAGACTTTTACTATAATATCATGTCAAATTTATTTTTCAAACTTTTAGACAACAAAAAATAATGAATCTTAAACTTATGCTATAAAAAAGCAAAACAATCTTAAAATTGCCAACTTTTAATTAATTTAGACAAATTATATTAGCAGTCTTTATATTTTTAATTTTATGTCATTTTTGTTTTTATAATTTCAATGGATTCGATTTTGATCAAAATTTATAATTTTGTCTCAACTTAGTTGAATTAATTACAACTTCTAGTTTTTTTTTTTTTTATGAAAAATGGGCACATGAGTGACCCGTGTTATGCTTTTATAGACCGAAAAATTGTAAACTTATTCAATTCAATAAATTAACTTCAATCAATTCAATAACATTTTCTTTCAAGAACCCTAATCAGTATTATCAATTGAACCAAATTAATACAAAATTTAAAATTAAGGATTCAAAATCGGGCTTATTGAAATTATTCAGACTAAAAATCACACAAGGAACAAAATGTAAAGATTACCAATATAATTTCCCATTTGGTGTATGGAAAACCATTACTAATAGCTTTGGGACCACTGGAATTAAAGACAGAGACTTGCTGTTGTGAACTTGAAAGTCATGATGGCTGATGGAGAAAATTACATAGTTGCCGTGCTTGACCACCACCACTATAGTAAGACTTAGAAGTGCGTATAAGAATGAATAATAATAGATTTATTCCTTCTCCATCTATCATCAAACCACTATCCTTCTTACTCTCCCTTCATATCTCTCTGAATCCTCCCACCTATAAAGAAAACAAAATGAGTTGGCTTATGTTTCTTCATCAATTTCTTCTGCTATTTCTCGTCTTCTTCTTCTTCCTCTTCTTCTTCTTCTTCTTCTTCTGCATGCCATACCTGCCTTGAGGACCAGAGATTTTCACTTCTCCAATTTAAAACAACATTTACCATAACTACTAATGCCTCTTTATATTGCGGATCTGGTTCTCATATTCCTAAAATGGTGTTCTGGAATGAGAGTACAAATTGCTGCTCGTGGGCGGGGGTCACGTGCGACTGGTCGAATGGTCATGTGATTGGACTTCACCTGAGTTGCAGCCACCTTCACGGCACCATCCAAGCCAACAACACCCTCTTCCACCTTTGTCACCTCCAAAGCCTCAATCTTGCCTTCAATGACTTCAATTTCTCTACAATTTCACCTGATTTTGGCTCGTTTGCAAGTTTGACCCATCTCAACCTCTCTTCCTCTAATTTTACAGGCCGAATTCCTTCAAAAATTGGCCATCTATCCAAATTGATTTCCCTTGATCTCTCTTATTTAAATGATTATTATTATTGTTACTATGAACAACACACTTTCAATATGATCCTTCGAAACCTAACCCAATTAAGAGAACTACACCTTGATTGGTTGAATATCTCTTCACCTTTACCTCATGCTTTGTTAAATCTATCTTCTTTGACATCTCTCACTCTTGCTTATTGTTGCGTGGGAAATTCGCAGAAAAAATTTTTCACCTTCCAAACCTATGAAAGATCAACGTATGGGCAAATTGGGACCTCACAGGTAAACTTCCATACTTCAATGTGACTAGTTCCCTTCAGTTTCTTGATCTCTCCGAGACAAGTTTTTTTGTCCAATTGCCTAATTCAATCAGCAATCTTAAAGCCCTGATTATTTTGTACCTCTTTAACTGCAACTTTTCGAGGTCCATTCCAGCTTCTCTTGGGAACCTTACACAAATTACCAATCTAGGCTTCGTGGATAACAGTGTCGGTGATCAAATCCCCTCATCAATTTCAAACCTTGTAAAGCTTAATGGCTTGTATCTTGACGGAAACAATTTGAACGGACAAATACCAGATTCCCTTGGCAACATGAGCCAACTTACTGACTTGTTTCTTTCTAGAAATCAGCTAACTGGTACAATACCATCTTTGTTGTTTGCTCTGCCTTCACTGGTTGTTATAAATTTGAGTAACAATAACTTAAGTGGTGTAGTGGAGCTAGATAAGCTGCTTAATCTAAAATATTTGTCCTATTTTGATCTCTCATATAATGGTCTCTCATTGAACATCAACAACAGTGTCAACTCTACCTTGACCACCTTTGACACTGTACGATTAGCTTCTTACAACTTGAGCGAATTCCCAAACTTCTTGAGAGAACAAACTAGATTGCGTTCTCTAGACCTTTCAAACAACAAAATTCATGGTGAAGTTCCAAAATGGTTATTCAATGTGGGGAAAGATTCATTGCAAAATTTAAATCTTTCTCATAATTTCCTTATAAGTTTAGAGCATCTTCCATGGAAGAATCTATGGTATATTGACCTGCACTCCAACTTACTCCAAGGACCACTCCCTGTTCCACCTAACACCACAATTGTTTTCTCTATCTCAAACAATAAATTGAGCGGGGAAATCCCTCCATTGATTTGCGGTCTGAGTTCACTTCTAGTTCTTGATTTGTCTAATAACAGTTTGAGTGGCTTGATTCCACAATGTTTGGGAAACTTGAGCAACAGTCTCTCAGTGCTGAATTTAGGGATCAATAGCTTTTCTGGCACCTTTACTACAACATTTACCAAAGGCAATTTGCTAAGGAATCTTAACTTGAATGGCAACAAAATTGAAGGACAAGTTCCACGATCTTTGCTCAATTGTGAATACTTGGAAATTCTAGATCTTGGAAAAAACAAGATAAACGATACATTCCCCCAGTGGTTGGAAACTCTTATAGGATTGCAGGTTCTTGTCTTGAGGTTTAATAGGTTTCATGGTCACATAGGCACCTTCAAGACCAAGAGCAAACATCCGTTCCCTAAGTTGAGAATTATCGACATATCTTACAATGAGCTCACTGGGCTTTTGCCAACAAACTATATCGAACAATTTGAAGCTATGACGAATGTGGATGAACATGAATTGAAATTGAAATACATGGGTGAATACTATTATCAAGATTCTGTGGTGGTAATGATGAAAGGATATGAAATTGAATATTCAAGAATCTTAACGGTCTTCTCAATCATTGATTTATCAAGCAACAAATTCCAATGAGAGATTCCGAAATCCATTGAGAAGCTTAATTCGCTTCGAGGTCTTAACTTGTCTCATAACAACCTTACAAGCCATATCCCAACTTCACTTGGAAAGTTAACAAACCTTGAATCATTGGACCTTTCCTCAAATGAGTTTGTTGGGAAGATTCCGTAGCAACTAGCAAGTCTTACGTTTCTTGAGGTACTAAATCTTTCAGACAACCAACTAGTGGGACGAATTCCTCAAGGGAGCCAATTTAATACATTTGGGAATGATTCATACAATGGGAACTTGGCCTTATGTGGGTTCCCCTTATCAAAGATATGTGAGGAACAACAGCCATTGCCACCTTCACCAACGCTCCAACATGATGAAAATTCAGATTGGAAGGGCGGGTTTAACTGGAAAGTTGTTGTGATGGGGTATGGATGCAACTTTGTATTTGGAATGGTTATGGGATATCTTATGCTTGTAACTCGAAGTCCAGAATGCCTGATGAAAATTATTGAAGGAAAACAATATAAGAAGGTGAAAAGGTCCAAGAAGAGTGCCCACTGATGCAGTAAAGGAAGAAATCAACAAAAAAACAAATGGCGTCATTTAGGTAAGTAGAATTTATCTTTAAAGCATTACTTTGTTGAATTATCTTTTATGGTTTTTATGTATATGCTATTATTGAGTTGCTAATGTTTTTATTTCAAAACTAAATCAGTTCCATTAAGTGGCACAATAAAGCAATGGCATCCACTTGAAGGGATGTCTCATGTAGCTGTTGCATTTGAGTCCATGTGCATCCGGATAGTAGCTATACAGGATCACTTCAAAAGATTTTACTTATGTTGTTTAGTTTTCTTAAAGCACAAGTCAAATAAGAGTTGCATATCATGACTCTTTGTTTCTTTTCTCAGAACCTTAGGATTTGTTCTTTTTTTTATGTAGTTGCTTTTAAGTTGGATTTCAGTCAAACTTGGCCTTTATGTGTTTTTTAACTCTAAAATGCAATCTTAAAAGTTACAACTCAAACCATTCCCCTTGTTTCATTCTTAATCATTTTTGAATGACAAAATTGTTGGCTACTTGATAGAGAATTTGCACTGAAAATAATGATGTGTTACTCCATTTTAAAACATTGCCAAGTTTGCTTGTTGGGAGGTAAAAGCATCCTCAATTCAATGGCGACTAAGGGATCACACTGGAGATATAGTCTAGCACTTGTTTCTATTGAGATGTGGGAATTTTGTGATTAATTACGGTAGGAAAATGGTGATTCTGAGAGTATTGATTGGAAATGTTGTTCATAAGCAAGAAAAGAATCATGGAAATACAATCAACAATGGGGTTTACTTTTTTCAATTGTGATAGCTTGGTGTACTATATTGTTGTATTTTCTCTACCAATACAATACACTATTAACTGAAGTCTAAATGATTGTTATAAACATTAAAAAAGAAGATGGCAGTTATTTGTAAGTCAACTGATCTTAATGTGTCATGTTGTTCCCTTCAATTTGAATGTCCGAATTCCACAACCAATCCGGATATTCAAACTGGAGTTTAGTTTAGTACAAGTAATAGATGTTTGTCACATTGACACTTTTTATAAATTAATAGTTAAGATTTTGTCTACTTATTTACAAATTCACAATTAGATCCAAATAAAAAACTTGACCCAATATTTAATATGTTAATGGATAGACAATATGAGTGCTCAAACAACATTTTTTAGTCCATATTCAAATTGGAAAGAAGCCGTTCTCTTTGAATTATCTACAGGAGCAATGGATAATTTTTCTTCTCAAACTAATTTTCTTCTGACCAACTACCTAATTCAATCAACAATCTTTGATCCGTAAGTAGTTCGTACCTCTCTTATTTTGCAACTTTTTAGTATTGCAATTTTTTTAATAATGATTTTGTTATGATTTTTACCATAGTAAAACATGTCAGTGAAATAAATTATTCAACAACATAACATTAAAATTAAAGTAAAATGACATTAAAATATTATGTTTTTATTTTAAACTATACATCCTAAAATGATATCATTTTAGTTTAGCTTTAAGCTTATAAGATATATTCATCCACTTTTTAGGGTCCATTAGAGATTGCACAACCAACTTTAACAATTCTAAAAACAATTTAAATGAATGGATATCAGATATTTCTTGGATAATCTTAAGATTGTATTTCGATCTTAAATTTATGAAAAAATTTGTGAAGTTGTGAAGAAACACTACTATAAAATTATAAATAAATCACACTTTTTGTATGAGATGTATGTTATTTAATCACACTGTCGAAGTGTTATCTTTGGGAGTGATTAAAAAGTCATTTTTAATCACACGTTTTGAGTGCCATCAAAAGATGATTTCATGACACGTTATACGTGCGATAATAAATATTTAGATCACACTTTTTATGTGTGATAATTAATATTTAGATCACACTTTTTATGTGTGTTAGAATTTACCATACCATCACCTACCACCACTACCACCTCACCTACTCCACTAAACCTAACCCACTACACCACTACCACCATCCACTACACCTACATCTATATAAGGAACCATTTGTAATAGACAGTACATCGATACACAATACAATCAATCAATAATACATTTCTCTATTTTTTTATACATTGCATTTTAACTTGGTATCAAAGCAGGTTTAAAATCTAAAAATTCTGCTTCACCGGCGGGCGGCAGCCTCGCCTTGGCCGTCCGCCGGACCTCTACACATACCTTGAAATTCTTCTTCACCACTTCGCCGGAACAACCCCAAAACCCCTCGTGGAACACCAGTGTCTGGCCAACATTTATGCGGTCCTAAGGTCTCAGGGCAATTCCAACCTTCATCAGATTCAGCTCACAACTCGCCCTTCTACATTGTCCGTCTCTCGCATCGGATCAGGAGGATCAGCTGGCAACGGCGGTGGTAATGGTGTTTTCATTGGGCTGAATTGGGGGAATATATCTGGTCTCCGCCCAGGCTTCGGCCTTTCCCATTCGATGGGGAAATCAAGAGGAGACCGGCGAATCATCTTCTCTTCTCCGGGCGCCATACACACGACCTGCGACCTCCGAAGACTACACGTTATTTCCAATCGCCGCCGTCGGAGAGCGAGAGCAGGAGACAATGGCCTTCGGGAATGGCTGAGCGGCGGAGAGGTGGTGGTTAACGACGAAGGAACCGCTGCTCCTCCTCCGCCGCCATCCTTCTCCAGCCGTGCCGCTACTACTCCTCTCTCGAACCAGAGCTTTGTCATCGATGGCAGATCTCTCTCCACCGCCACCGCATCATTTGTGATCTCGTCCAGATTACGCAGAGGCAAAAGGGGCGAGATTTCTCTCTCTCTTATCTTTCCACTCGTACCCTCACAATTCTTTTTTTAATCATTCCACTTCCTCTCACTCTCATTAAAATATTTTGATAGCCAAACATTCCCACGTGATAATCTTGGGAAGGCATCTACCATCCCACTCAAACCCATCAGGAAAGTGGCCCAGCTGCTGTTGCACACTTCCACAAACAAATATCATATATTATATAAATATTTTGTTAACTAACCGGTCCATGGTATTCAAAACCCCCATACACTCCAACCAGCAGGAAAATCAAACTTGAATCTTCCCCATTAATACATTTTTATTATTATTATTCTTTTCACAAAAAAAAAAAAAAAAAAAAAAACCAACAATTTCCAAATTTGCACAAGAGCCCATATTTTATTCATGTCGGGGCTCACCCCGATCACCATTTTACATCAAAAAAAAAAAAAAAACCAACATAAATCGGCACAGTGGGATTTTGTCTTTTCCCTTCTCTACTCTACTGCAGGTCTCTTCTTTTTGCCTCCGTCCTGAGCGGCCCTTGACGGTGCTGCCTCCGTGTTTCCCACTCCACTGGGCACGATCACTACTCCCTGCTCCTCCACTGCAGCATATGGCGGCCCTCCAAATCGGAACATCACGGTGGCCTTCCGCTTCAGCTCCTTGTTTTCTGCCCTTAGCACGCTTATCTCTGCTCGCGCATCCTTATACATGCGTTGGAGTAGAGCCAGCTGGGAGTTTAACTGCTGCACCTCATTTGCCCTACTCTGCAGCCGGTTCGACAAGTTTGTCACCGCAGTCATGGTTTCCACACATGACTTCAATGTATACTGATTGGCTTCTACATCCGATTGCACTGCCATTCTTTGCTCCACAGACCGCATCGGAAAGTTCAACGGAGCAAACTCCGGGGCGCTTGGTTGAGGTTCCAGTGCCACCGCACCAGTTATCTCTCTTGTTGACTCGTTGAGGTCGGGAAAGAGGGTGAGCAGTCTACGGGAAGACGAGGCCATTTTCTGGGCAACAAAGTGTTACAGACTATTTTCTGGGCAACAGAGTGTTACAGACTATCTCTCTCAGCAAAAGGAACTATCTTTCTCAGCAACACGAAGGATTTTTCATAGGTTTCTCTCAGTTTTTCTCTGCCTCAGCCTCTGCCTTCGTCTTGGTTATATAGCCAAGGCAGCCACGCGTATCATGCGCCGCTCGGCGCTAGACGACAACCTGGGCGCGCAAGTCAAGTCACGCGCCTCGCCATCATGTCCGGCACACCTTTTGATAAATCTGGCACGCCTTTTGATTGGGCACACCTTTTGAGGGTGCGACTTTTTAAGGGTCCGACAAGACTCTGTAAACTGTCCCGACATTGATTCCGGTTAGCTCCTTCATGGGTCCGACAAGACTCTGTAAACTGTCCCGACATAGATTCCGGTTAGTTTCTACAAGGGTTCGACAAGACTCCGTAAACTGTCACCACAACTGTCACAATAGTGTCTGCTACAACGGTCCGACATGACCCCGTAAACTGTCTGCTACAACGGTCCGACATGACCCCATAAACTGTCTTCTACAACGGTCCGACATGACCCCATAAACTGTCCTCTACATGGTTATGACACCCCCATACAGTGTCCTCTACACCGTTATGACACAACCATTCAGTGTCTTCACCAACAGTCTGACACGACCATACAGTGTCTCCTATCCTTTTTTATTTTTATGTATTTTCTTGTTTTGTTCCTCTCTTCAAACTCAAGGAGGATAAGTTGGTTAGTTTCTATCCTCCTTGAGTTTGCGGGGGACTGTTAGAATTTACCATACCATCACCTACCACCACTACCACCTCACCTACTCCACTAAACCTAACCCACTACACCACTACCACCATCCACTACACCTACATCTATATAAGGAACCATTTGTAATAGACAGTACATCGATACACAATACAATCAATCAATAATACATTTCTCTATTTTTTTATACATTGCATTTTAACTATGTGTAATGTATAACTAATAAAACTTGTGATAATAAACATTTAGATCACAAATAAAACATGTGATTAAAAATGAGATAAGATCACACACGTTATATGCATTTCTCAGTTAATGATAAAAAAAAGGTTTGATGTATTTGAAGAATAATCAATATTATTTTTGTACGCATTTGAAGAATGTAATATGCACTATATACTATACTTTGAATCACAATCACATATTGAATGGAATAACATCATATATTTCTTAAATGAAAGTTGAATATTCAAAAGTATATACAAAGGAATTAATAATAAAAGAAATTACTGTGATTACATATATTACAAAAATTTAAAAACTTGAAGCACAAAGTCCTAGAATTCTTAGACCATATTTTGCATCTCTCCAAGCTATTTCTGACCTGAGAAAAACACAAATTAATTCAGAGGCAAAATTTGCCTCTTCTTTAGAAATAATTTTGGGCTAAAGGCAAAATAAAGGCAAGAAATGTACAAAGATGTGTGTTTCAATCAAAATAATTGAGATAATGTGATTATTGAGATAGTGTACAAAGATGTGTTTTATGTACTTTGACTACAAAATAATCTCTAGGTAGAGGCACATGTGAAAGAAGAATAAAAATTGAATAATCAGCGTATTTTTTGCTACTTTTTTTTTATCAGCAAAAGAGAATTTATTGATGAAAAAAAGATATACAAGACAAAATTTTGGATTTAAAATGCATCATTGTCAAAGCCACACATCCCAACTATGTCGGCACCCATGGCAAGACCAATCATGTGCATAATCCAAAACAGCAGTAGAAAATTGGTGCGGTTCCAATTCAATAACAGACAAGCCTCAAGCCAAACAAGCTATAAACAAGCACACGAAAAACAGAGGCTACCCAAGCTCATCATACATAACATCTCAGCCACCCCCTCCAATGTATGTTTATATATATTGTATATAAAATTTTATAATCAAAGTTTCAATTCTAACTTTAGTCTTATATGCAAGTATGAATTTATAATTTTTTTAGCTCGTTAAGGCTCATGAATAGGCTCGATCTAGAGTCAAGCCTAAGTCAACTCGACTCGAGCTCAGTTTGTTAAATTTTTATTGAAATTGAGCTCGAGCTTGAGCTCAAACTCGATAAATTCTTAATAAACAAGTCCAAACATACTAAAGTTCGGCTCGGCTCATTTTTAACCCTATGCAAGTTCAAGTCTAAGACCATATTATACCCAAGGCTAGGCATTTTTCCCATCTACCCACCCTCGCAGCATCTTCTAATCCCTGACTATTAGAGACCAAAATTAGGGAATAGCAGATACAATAGAACAAGGCGCTAGTGTGCACAAACATCTATGATTCATGAGGCTTATAAGCCAGAAACCCAAGAGAGAGATCTTCCAACTAAATGAGCGACATGGGTTTATGTAGCAATGCCCAAAATACCAAGATAAGCAGACGCCCTAAGATGCCAAATGATGTCATTTGTCTCAAGTCTTCACACACACACACACCAACCCAAAAAAAAAAAAACACAAAAACAAAACTATGAGAAAAGCACAAATGTATTAAATCCAACAAGAATTAATACCTTCCCAGTAGTTATATTCACAATGTGAACAGGGATGTCCTTAGAACCAGTAAGAGCAAGAGTTGAATCAGAGGTTATTGTTAAGCATGTCAATCCTTCAGTGTGATTTGAATGACCTACAGAAGATAGAACATTCTTCGTCAATAATGAAAAGCAAAATCCAAAAAACAAATACCACCAGCCTAAAATTCAAATTTTCTTCTGTTCAGAAAGAAACAAAACCATCCCAGAACTCACAAACCGTTCATCCAGTTTCTCGTTTTTTGTTGAATAACATTAATAGAGAAAAAAGCAGTTTACTAAATGGCACCAAATACACAGAAATGAAATAATCAGATTAAAGTAGAAACATGAAAAAGACGCATGTGCTATATTCTTACATATAATTTTGACATGAATCAATGCTACTGGATGCTGTCATTGCTGGTGATGGGTCTTTAAACAGATGCAACAAACACCCTAAAAAATCGAGAATTAGCCCTTAAACTGAAATATCATGAGCTCAATAATTAGAAGTTCAAGACTTGAAATTTTAAGGTGGCCATGCTTCGAAGCTACAATTGCAGACCTCAAAATCCAAAATTGCCTTCTGGATCACATCCAGTATTTGCACATATGACTGTGTTGCATCTTTGCAAAGGCAGAAGAATACACCCGTGAGAAACTTAATGGACAAAGAGGCAATCAGAATGTCTCTGCTGGTTATAACTCGTACCTGCTTCAGCAATTTGCTTGCACAAAGCTTTCTTTCTGTAGTTTCAAAGAAATCCTATTTCACCTCTTTTTTTCGTTTTATTTTATGCTATTTTCAACCACACCAACATGCAAGCATGATGGACTCCATTTTAGGCATGAAAGCCATGCTCACAATTCATTTGAGTTGGCCCTGGAATTCATTTTTTTTAGGATTTTCAGCCATCATAAACTTTATAGGTATCTTGAAACAAGATATTATGCCTTGTCAACAGATCATGTGTTGACCATGGGTATTAGGGAGGATAAGGCCCATCTTCCCCCATTAACTTCAAGCATTTCATATTACGACCATTCAAATTTCCACGAAAAGATATGTTGCAGCACATCAAGCATATAATTACACTATTATGAATTTAGCAGAAAAATTGAATGTTAAGTACTACCTGCACAGGACAAAACAGAACACAAATCTTTAGAAGGAAACAAGTGCATACCTCTAAAATTTAGTTTCTGAATGAAAATCCTTAAATATACATATATAAGCACAATATCTATTTTGTTGTGACCAAAACTAGCATGCCCTTAAAACATATTAAGATAGGCACTTTTGTCAGCATTCCACATCCAAACAATGGAATCCTCCGAACCAGCCAAGACCAAATGTCCTTTTGGATGCCACCTGATCCACTGTGTAGGCAGATTGTTCATACTCAATCTTCATATATTAACTTTGTGACAAAAAACACTAAGAGTAGTCATAAAATCTCACCTCAATGCCCCCATTATGACCATCAAGCGTACACTTGAGATTCCCAGAATTTATGTCCCCCATTTGAACAAGTCCATCAAAACTTCCAGATGCAAACAACTGTCCATCCGTATTAAAGGCAAAACTAGACACAGATTTTTTATGACCTGCACGGTTTTTGAAAAGCTTCGACTAAAACACAAGGATTAAGGAATCACGGACCAATTTATGCTACAGTGATTGAAGGCAGAGAAAAAAAGGACTAAACAGAAATCATCTTAAAACGAAAATCATGAACTTTTTTTTTGGAGCCATAAAATCATTAGATACTGGATTGAAATATGCAGACAGCTAAACAAAATCATTTGCAGTCCAAGATGACGTTGGACAACTACACATGTAATTAAATGATTAAAGTACCAGGTCGTCAATTATTTGACCGAAACTCAAGATCACCATAATAAGTATGAACCCATAAATTCTGTTTTCCCTACACCTAAAAAGTATAAAAGAATTGTGCATTCTAAATAATTTCCTTTTGATAGGTAAGTTAAGGAGACTCTAAGTTAAGGAGACTCCAATTTATCCTCTTTATTGGGAAGAGAACTACGTCCAAACTGCTGGGAACCCTAGGGGACATATACTACTTAAATTGATTTTGTGATTAGACAACATGTCACTTAAGTTAAATTGTAATTGGACAACCATTAACAATAACTTTGATGTGCTAAAAATGGCATTCAGGTAAAATACTTTTTAAGATGTTTAACTAGTAGCACTATCTGAAAAGTAACAGAGTAAGCACTTTATCTTTGGTTTTGGCCCTTCAAGAGCATTATAAGTAGGGAAATGGAGCTGTCCATGGGGTAACCATATTTACCCTTTCATTTCTAAGTCAGGTTTAACGAAAATCATCAGAGATGTTGTAACCAGGGATAAAAATCTTTCTCTTCACTTTTTTTTTTTGGGAAGAAATAAACCATATGGGTTTACATATAGTTTTCCCAAACAATACTGTTTTGAAAAGTAATGTCAGCATTTTGAGTTCCAAAAAAGAAAATTAAAAATAACAAAAAATCTATGACATGTAATCTTAGTAGCCTATGACTTGTAGCAGTTGATGTGAATCTAAACTAATGACAAAAGTATTGGATGCCAAACCCCATATGACAGGAACTGCATGAATAACTTGAAACAAGGAATCATTCTATACATTTAGGAGTTTATAACTTTCCTAAATAAAATAAAAAAACTATTTCAAAGTAACAAAATGTAGGAAGAAAGAAAAAGAAAAGAGAGATTATTAAGGTAAAAAAAATGAAAATAACAAATTTGTCTCTGGATGATTTGTTTGTGACAATCTTCCCTAGCAGGCCTTCTAGAAAGATGGTCGGTGTGAGCCAAGCGTTTTGATAACTTCTAGATAGGCAATTATGTATCAGTGACTAATACCTTGTAGCTCAAAAGCCCAATCTCTTTAACCAATCTTCCAAAGAAATCCTTTGTCATCTCCACCCCCTGTTGCCACTAATGTACCATCTGTTGGGCTGCATACAACCATGTACAGTTCACCTACGCTCAAAAATAGAGAAGAGAAGTTATCTATAGAAACTCAGTACTACGATGCATTGCAAAGTCAGAGCATAGTTAGTTGTCCATAACTATTCTAGGATCAAAAGCAACCAAACAAGTGCATGTGGTTCACGAACACCAATTAATAGAGCACACTGATTTTCCTACCTCAGTATAGTAAGAAATCCCATAGCTGGTAAGTGGAAAATAAAGAACACAATCAACAAAGACACACGTGATTAGGCTATATTTGATTCGAATCTAGCTATATCAACCAGGACAATTACCTTCATATCACAAAAAACCATAACATTGGAATGGTGAGAACTCATTGGACCACCTTAAGAAACTCAAATCAGAAGTAGATGAATTACTCTAATCAATATTAGTAGATGAATTACTCTAATCAATATTACAAGAATCATACAACATACACTACGGATGGGAAATTCTAGTTTCTATTTCTCTCATGACTATGGAACAAAAATATAAAAAAGATACTTATATATGTGCCTGCCTGCAGATGTAATCCTATTTTGTAAAACCTTTGAAAACCCAACACTCACTTATGAACAGCCACTTAACATCCACTATTACACTTTCTCCAGTGAAGCACCCATTGGAACTGTCAAAGAGAACGCTTATACCCCACGTGTATCATGTTATCAAATTCCACCAACACAACTTGTATGACACCAATAAATATTAATAAAAACCCAACCAAACACCATACTACAGCATTCACGCCAATCGCCAATCAATACAAATATGAGCATGGATTAAAACGAATCAAGCGAACAAGGAAGGAAAACAGTGAAATGCATACCCAAGACAGTGATTCCACTCGAAACTCAAATGGTGTGACGGCTTGCAATTCTGCAATCCATTCGAAACATTCAGGTTTGCTGTAATCAATCAGCAAAATACTTCAAATCTCCATCAACACATTTATTCCTTAGCAGAACAGATCATAAAAAATAAAAACCCTAAATCTAGAACAAAAATCAAAACACATTTACTCATTTCACAGAAATCAAGATTCGACAGCATCAAAAAATAAAATAAAAACCCTAGAGCTAGAGTGAAATAGGGAGAGAGAGAGAGAGAGAGAGAGAGAAACCTGAATCAAAATCGATAGGAGGCGAGACGGTGTACCAACCGTGGCGATAAGACGGTGAGCCACAGTGAGGGACGGTGATTGCCGTCGATGAGAGGGACGATGGGCGATGGGCAACTGTCAGTCAATGGGAGTAAGAGCGATTGGCTATACGAGAGGGAGGGCAAACGATGGCCTGTTTGTCGTCTGGTTTGCTCTGTGTATGTATCATAGACACAGATAATAAAGTTATAAAAATAAAAAATAAAAAATAAATAAATAAAAGATATAGACTTGGGTTGGTTTGACGTTTCTTAAAAAAATCAAAAAATTATTAAAAAAATTTAAAAAAATTTACTATTTATCAACAAAAATATAAAAAATTAATTTTATATAAAAAAAATACAACTCATTTCTCACATGAGTTGTACTTTAGCTGACTTTGGTTGGACAAAGGGAATAGGCGAGTGCATAAACAAAACGGTGTTGTTCGGCCTGTGGAGGCCCATCACGGATCCCGTTTTGATAATCTGAACCGTTCAATGTGTAAAACTCGTTGAGTACTATATATTTATAAAAAAATCATGTTAATCGGATTTCGCTAACTACATGATCAAATCAGTTTTGTATAAAAAAATGGATGGTGTTATAGTTAACGGTTGACAAAAAAACTAATTCGATCAGATAGCTATCAATATCCGATTAACGTAATTTTTTACAAATATATAGTACTCGACGAGTTCTACACATTGAACAGTTCTGATTAGCAAAACGGAACCCACGGTAGGCCTCCATGGGTCGAACAGCACCATCCAATTCAATGCCCGAAAAGGAGGCAAGCATCTCCTATACATTACTCAGCATAATGTTGCCACCGTACTGCCTACTCGCCAAAAAGCTTCTCCTAGACACTAATTTATACAATTTTTAATACACATTTTTTCATAAAAAGTCAAAAAATTATCACAAACAACCATTTTTTTTTTCTCAACTTTTTAGTCCAAAACGTGTACTTATTTAGGACATCACAAACAACCTCTTATCAATCTAGTTTTTTTTGTCACACTTTTAATAAAAATGAGATATTTTCATTTGTCAAAGTGTAATTTTTAATTATTTATGTAGTAATGAAAGAAAATACAGAAAATAAGGATAGTTTTATTGGGCACTATCAAGTGGGTGAACTAGTTTTCTTTTTCCAAATATCAAAACTTGAATAAAAGATAGTTTTAATGCTTAAAGTATGCGATCTTTTTTATCTTTGTCCCTTAAATTTCAATTTTGTCATTTTGGTCCTTAAAATAGTCAGTTTGAATCAATTTGGTCATAGCTCTTACATCCGTGTATATTGTTAACGGGAACAATATGGCTAAAAGACAACTTTAGCCCATAAAGTCATTCTTATCATTTTAATCCCTTAAATTTTAATTGTTATTATTTTGATTCCCAAAGTTGTCAATTTGAGTCAATTTAATCCTATCTCCAATCATATTATGCCACATGTCTATTTACCTTGAATATATGTGAGTGTTTGGGAAGTGAGTTTTTTCGTAGGTTTTTTTAGTTGTATGATATTATTAGAGAAATTTTTTTTTGTGTTTGAGAAGATAGTTAAGTTTTTTTGTGGTTAGATGTAATGTTTATGAGAAAAAAAGTGAAATGATTATGAGGTTTAATGTGATTTTTTGTTTGGATTTTTTATTTTTTTTTTTGGGTTTTTTAACTACTTTGCCTTTTAGTGCAAAAAAACCACAAAAAAATCTTTCCCAAACACCGCCTATATCTTATTATACTGTATAACTATACACAACTTTGTCACACCCCAATTTTTAATTACTCGGAATTATTATCAAAAGTATTTAATTTAGGCCCATTTTTTAAAATAAATAAATATCTATTACCCTTGAGTAATAGAAACATAGGCTTGGTTTGGGAAGTGGACTAGCTTTTTGGCTTTTTAGTTTTTTTTGGCTATTTTAGCCTAGGGCTAAAAAGCTTGGTTTAGAAAGGACTTTTGGCTTTTTTGTGAGAGAAAGAATGTAATGATTATAGATTGGACGTGATGTTTTATCTTATTGGGCTAAAAAACCTATTATGTTTTTTGTGGCTATTGTTGCAACAATCTTCTGTGTAAATAAAATAAATTGAAATTAAATCAAACAAAATAAAATAAATAACTTAAAGAATTTATTTTGTCGAACCGAATGAAAAATAAAAGATCAAGTCAAGTGTGTGACACTGTATCCTTAAGACAGATTCACCCCCGCTACGGTGCTTACGGTTAAATGGCATCTATCTCCCAAGATACAATGATCTGCACAAATTTGTAGTAGCACTCCAAACAAATTTGTCCGGCGAAATAGAACCTTGTGTTCTAAACTCTCTGAATTTTTTCCTAAAATAATATGAAGAATATTTGATGCAAGAGAACAAAAAGCAGATAAAAGAAATGAATATTTTCGGACTACCAAATGTTGGAACAAATCTAGAATTATATAGACTCGAACAGGTACAAAATTAGAAGTGACCAGATGCAATTTCAAATTGGACAAGTGCAACAGATAACTGCCAGCAGTTTCTATCTGTTGGTAACTGCTGGACAGACTTAAATATGTCTGGCTGGAACTAAATCTGTCCAGGGTTCAAATAGTTTTGAACTGTTTAACCTGTTTGAATTTCGAACTAGAAATGGACAAAAAATAAATTCAATTTTTGGCACAAAATTTGAATTTTATTTCATTAAAAATTCAAATAAATTTTGTCCAAAAAATGAATATAAGAACCGACCCAACCCACACCCACGCTCGGCCCGGCCGACTGGTTAGACGGCGGCGCACGCACGTGTGTGGTGGTTTGGGTTAAGGTTCACTTTGTCTATAACTTCTCCCTTCTACAAACTTGGGAATGGGCCCAACCCAAGTGTTGTAGTTTAAAACTTATATACATACACAAGCTCTCTTAAAGTTTCAATGTGGAACAACCTATTTCAAAGAAACCCATATTTACTTTTTTAACTATTCATTCCACGAACCCAAAAACGACATCAACTTCTCATTCACTCATAAATGGTTTTGACGAACCGTCTTCACCGTGTGACTTGCCATGCGGCAAGGAACACGTCACCTCTTCGGACCCACCCCAAAAGACGTTTGGGGCCCACTCAATTTTGAGCTCAAAGATGACCCAAAATAAGCATATGTAAAACCAATTTTCCAACAGCTATTTTAGCTAAAAAAAACCTCCAAACCTACTTCCCAAATAGGCATATAATAATACATATTCTCTCTCATAATGAATACAATAATAATAATAATAATAATAATACATGCCAAGCTTCCGTTACGGAGTTACCAATAAATAATTACAAACGTTAATATACAGAATTCAATTCTTTAACATCTACCATAAAATTACACATAAAAGATACATGAACTTCTTAACTCTCCAACCAATCAATTTGAATTCTCTTCCTGTAAAAAAAATGAAATAACGAGGGGTGAGCACAATTGCCTAGTAAGAATCTCATAGTTCTAAAACAATAACCATCCTATAGATAGAAATGATCATACATGCAGAGTGATACCATATATTAAGGTGATGTTTTGTATATTCAAAATATTATACGTAGAGTATCTTTTTCTTAAAATTTCATTTGAACATTTAAGAAAATTCTCTGCCACAAATGTTGTCTCTCATCATTAGGAAGCCATAAATTCTCTTTGAAAAAAAGTGCACTTAAGAAAGAACATCATCTTAAATTTATTAATCCGCTTCCAAATTATTCCTCATTTCATTTCCATTTTAATATTCCTCATTTCATTTTCGTTTTTCCCTTATACTATTTCCAATTACTACAACTACATAACACCAAAATCCAAATTTCCTTTATATTCATAAAGATGATCGTCATACACTTAACTCTCACTTGTCTAATGATTACATCACATTAACGTTTACATTATCAATTAGAGTTCAAACATAACACAAGAATAACAAACCCTTTTTAATTCAATTTCTCAATTATTTACAAAACAAAACTCACAATCTTCCCATATAGTCACAAGCAATCCAGTGAGTTCATCATCACCAACCTCTAACCCAATTACCATTTCATTTTCCATTCTTTCAAATAATGTCATATCCAACACCGGATCCATTAACAAGTCATCTCCATGAGTCACATGCTTTACCGGTCACAAGCTGAAAGGAACACGGAACCTCATGCTTTATCGGTCACAGGCCGGAAGGAACACGAAGCCTTAATATACCTCACGATTTACCGAGTGCTACTCTGAAAGGAAGGCAAAACCTATTTCAAGTGCCACGCTTTGCCGGCTCAAAATACAACGGGAAACGGACCCCAAGGTAACATCACAATCCATCATTATAATTAGTGGGCAATACCAACACATCTTCCATTATTCCCGTAACACGTTAGTTCAATACACATCCACCATATGTTAAAATTCCATTTATATAACAAGTACACAATATGTTCCACCACCATCTCTATTATCCATCAAATCATTCATTGTTTTTATTACAAAGAGACATAAAGATTCATCTTTAATGTGTTCACAATTCTTGGATTCAAACTAGTTCTTTACTTTTTCATATTATCATCTGAAAAATCTAGAAATCCCCTAGATATTGATTTGTGATTATGTATCAATTTTAAGCAATAAACAATAATCTCAATCAAACAATCAAGACAAATTGATACAACGATTTTAACGTAGAAAAACCACAATTGGAGTGTCTCTAATTGTGATAAAAAAAAATCACGGGTAAAAGCCACAAAACAATTCACTAAGAAGACATAAAGGAATTATACAAGTGTACTCTCAATTACCTAGCAAATCCACGCCCAAATCAAACCGACCCCTATGTGCTTCTTCCAACCCTATCTTCACCTCTGAATTATCTTGCCCAACGTTGATTCAACAATGCCCATGTCGAATCATGACGATGAGCCACTTCAGAATCCACCAAAGCTTCAGGCCTGAATTCCATGGAATCCACTGAAGAACAACTCTCTCTCTCTCTATCTCTTTTGTGTTGAATGAAACAAATAATCCTTTGATGTATACTTCTCAAACCATAAGTTAAACTCAAACCATAAGTTAAACTCAAACAAACATCAAAAAAACTAGCAAAGAAGCTCTAGATATAAACCCTAATATCCAAGAAGAAGATCTGGAAGCCTTAACCCTAAAAACGGATGAAACCATATATTTATAGTAAACTGATCTACGATCTCCGCTCGAGCGCAAGAGTGGCCGCTCGAGCAGACTAACACTCAAGCGCAAAAACACAACTTCCAGTGCTTTTGTAGACAGTTCAAACTTTTGGAACCAAACATTCTCTGCTCGAGCGCACAAACGGCTGCTCGAGCGGACAAGCAACTTCGAATGCATTTTTGCATTTTAGTTAACGAAGTGGCAAACATGAAAGAATTAACTTCTGAAACATCTCTGTAAGGCACAATTCGAGTTGGATTCACATCTAAAAACTCATAGCCTCACTGAAATAAAAGATGAACAAAATTACAATTGAAATGAGTTTTGTCAAACGGGATTGCCAAGAATAAAAACCTAACATTATCAAGTCTTCAAATTCAATTTTCACAACACATTGACTATCAATTACTACCCAAGGCTATGAATTCAATCTCCAACATTAATTTCTTTGATACAACTCCTTCACATAACACCATCATATTTCACAATCTCCCATTTATCATTACTCACACTCATCTTAACCCAACCTAGACTTAACACAATTTAACATAACTCAATGCAATTCAACATAACACGATAGAATTCTTAAATATTCACTTCATCATTTTATCACAAATCTCATATCATTAACAATTCATTTACCCAAATTTGGTTTCATATTATAACATAATTTAAAAGATCAACAATAAGAGTTCAATCACAATTTTTACATAAATTTCCAAACACTTTCAAAATTCAATTAAACCTGTATATATGCAGTTTAACCTCTCAATTTCACAATACTACTTTCAATTTAAGCAAAACCATCACCCATCTTCATGAACCAAACTAGGATTTTTAAGAGAAATTAAAGCTTTTCACAAAAACACATTTTTATTCTAATTTTTCTATTGATTATGCACCTAAATCCATAACCCAAAATCATAACCCAACAAGTAAACCCCAACACTTCAAACCTCAAACCCCCAATCCCATGATTTATCACAATATGCTTAAAAATGTAAATTTTGTATTTGTATAAGGAAAATACCACAAATCTATCTATAAATGAGAGTATTGAATGAGAACTAGAAACCCCTACCTCTTGAAGCAAGGAAATGATAACCCAAAAATCACCGGCGACGAAACCACGAAACTCTTGCATCAAAAGGAAGCTCTTGACGAGATCTACAATCTTTCTCAAAGGACCAAGGTGAAAAGATCACTCTAAACAAGTAGATCTAGAGATCTAAGTGAAAAAGTTTGAGTTTAGAGAGAAAAGAGAGAACTCACGACTTGGGAGGAGAAAGGAGAGAAAAAAATAATGAGAAACAAGTAGTTTAGGTTTATTTATAGTAGTAGAAAAGTAGCCCTAAGGTCAATAAAAAGAATAAGTCCAAAACCCCCCAAAGGTAGGGCCCATTCGGACCCAAAATTTTGAAAATAAACAAGCAAGGGTCGACCCCTGGTGTGGGGTGTCTACCCTTCAGGAAGAAATGACAATACTATCAAGGCAAGGTGTCGACCCTTGGACAGGAAGGGTCAATACTAAATTTCAGCACCTAAACTCAAATTCTGCAATATACAAGGGTTGACCCTTCCCAGACTGGTGTCGACCCTTGTAGACAGCAACAAGAGGCAGGTGTCGACACTACTAAGGCTGGTGTCGACCCTAAATTCTAGCAACACTTCTAGAAATTTCATCAACAGGTAAGGGTTGACCCTTAGGAAGGCTAGTGTCGACCCCAGAACAGAATTTCTAAGTTTCCAAGGAACTTTTGCCAAGAACAAACGCGAACGAACAAACCCAACAAATTAAAATCGGATTGTACTCCTCCAAAACCAACATACAACAACTCCAAAGACTCCCAAAATGAAAATAAAAGGATTAAATACACCTTCCAATAGATTAAAACACCCAAGTGTTACAATGTTTTCCTATTTTTTTTTTTAATAAAATATCGTTTTCCCAGCCGTTTTACATAACAAAAACAAATTAATGGTTTAAATTGAAAAGAAATCAAACTAATTTGGTTTAAATTGACAGTTAAATACTCAAAGTTTATTTTGCTAGAAGGCTCAAGCTTAGGATTTTTTCTTTTAACTCCAATTATAAATTTTTTGTTGGTGCTACTGTTGTCATAAGTAGGACCATATTCGGATTTAATGCTTAGTTGTTCATGCCAATTGTTTGTACTTAAAATTGTAATTAGTGAATGAAACCATTTTTTTTTTTGTTAATTTTATGAGCAACAGTTTCTTATTCCCAAGTTCAATATATTGAGCTTGAGCCAGCCTTGAGCACATAAAATTGGGCTAGAGGTCGGACTCGGGAAGGTTTAGACAACTCTGATCACAAGTTGAGCAACTCCTCAACCCAGCTAAATATGCTTGAGTTGCACCCCTAGTTAAAATTTTCTAAAATTGCATGCTAACAAATTAGCCATAAAAATCAATCAATTTTCATTGTAAATGCAACAAGATTTCATTGCCTAATGTTTAAATTTTTTTCCCCTTAAATTTCTGTCTTGAAAGTGGACTCTTTACATCTTTAACTTAATCTGGTGCTTTGAAGAATTGAAAAGTTTGATTATAAAAATGCGTGCATGGGATCATATCTCAATATTTCACCAAAATTAAAATGAAAGTTAATATACAGAGCCTGAGGGTAGACCTTAATATCAGACAACGGTACTCAGTTCGATGGTAGAATCTTTAGAGGCTTTTGTGAAGAATACAAGATAGAATTCTACAATTCTACACCAGCATATCCTCAAGCAAATGGCCAAGCAGAAGCATCAAACAAGGTTGTCTTGGATGGACTGAAGAAAAGGTTAGAGAAGGCAAAAGGCAAGTGGGCGGAGGAACTTCCTCATGTTTTATGGGCTCACTGCACCACACCTCGACGATCAACAGGAGAAACACCATTCTCCTTAGCCTACGGCATGGAAGCAGTAATCCCACTGGAAGTTGGCCTTCCCACAATTAGAAGCGAAAATTTTGATCCAAACTTGAATAGAGAAGCCATAGCATTGGAACTCGACCTCGCCGAAGAAAGAAGAGAAAGAGCACTAGTTCACATTGCCTCATACCAACAAGAGTTATCCAGGAAATACAACAAAACAGTGCATCCAAGGCAATTCAAGATCGGAGATTGGGTGCTGCGCAAAGTAATGAGAAACACCTTGGTACCAGGAGATGGCAGTTAGGGCCTAATTGGGAAGGACCTTGTAAAGTGGTCGGATTAGCTGGCAAAGGGGCATACCACTTGGAAGATGAGGACGGCAAAGCCATTCCTAGGCCATGGAATACTGCCAATCTCAAACTATTTTATTTTTAGTTTTTTTTTTTTTTACAAGTATGTGTAATTTTCTTTTTTCTCAATTAAACAAAGTCGATTCTTTTCAGCATAGTTATTTTTTGTAAGAGATTGTATTAGTAAGTTAGGGACATCAAAAGCAAGGTTAGCTAGAAAAACCAACACTCCTCTTAAGCCCAGGATAAGGATCCAGGCTGCAGGACGTTTGGTCGGAACAACCAAACATTTTACTCTAGATTGGCTGGAAAAACCAATCTATAGGTTGGCTGGAAAAACCAACACCCCTCCTAAGCCCAGGATAAGGATCCAGGCTGCAGGACGTTTAGTCGGAATAACCAAACATTTTACTCTAGGTTGGCTAGAAAAACCAATCTATAGGTTGGCTGGAAAAACCAACACCCCTCCTAAGCCCGAGATAAGGATCCAGGCTGCAGGACGTTTGGTCGGAATAACCAAACATTTTATTCTAACTTGGCAGGAATAACCAATTTAGAGGTTGGCTGGATTAAACCAACTCTTAGTACTCTTTAGCCGAAGTAAGGACATCGGCTAAAGAGTGGTTGGCTAGATTAAACCAACTCTTAATACTCTTTAGCCGAAGTAAGGACATCGGCTAAAGAGTGGTTGGCTGGACTAAACCAACTCTTGTACTCTTTAGCCGAAGAAAAGGACATCGGCTAAAGAATGGTTGGCTGGATTAAACCAACTCTTAGTACTCTTTAGCCGAAGTAAGGACATCGGCTAAAGAGTGGTTGGCTGGACTAATCCAACTCTTGTACTCTTTAGCCGAAGAAAATGACATCGGCTAAAGAGTGGTTGGCCGGATTAAACCAACTCTTAATACTCTTTAGCCGAACATCAGCTAAAGAGTGGTTGGCTAGACAAAACCAATTTAGAGGATGGCCGAATTAAACTCTTATTACTCTTCAGCCGAAGTAAGGGTTTAGGCTGAAGAGTAATTGACTGAATTAAATCACTCTTGGTACTCTTCAGCCGAAGTAAGTATATCGGCTAAAGAGTGGTTGGCCAGTAAGCAGTCAGATGGCACAGCTAAGACCAAAATAAAGTATCTCGGCCGAAAAATAGTATGTTTCAAGTTGCAGTTAGAAAGCATGCTCAAACAGGAAAGTAAACCAAAATAACAGTTGGAGCAATAGAAGTCATTGAAAAGTCATTACAGGTACAAGCATACAGATCAAACAGGAATAAGTGTTGAGCAGAAAAGATGATTTTCATTGATCAAATTCAAAACAAGTACAAAGGAGGGGCCACAGCCCGGTTACAAGAGCAAAAAGAAAAAAAAAAAGATACAAAATCAGTTAAAGAGATCGTCCAGATCAGCATCCAGCTCAACTCTGAGTCCTGTCTCAGCAGGAAGTTCGGTCGTAGCCAGAACTCGGTTGGGCTCGGTTGAAACAAGCTCCTCTGGGTTCGGCTCAACTGGAGACACGACTATAGCATCAGGTGCTGGGGGATTGGAGATCACTGGAATTGGAGGAGTAGGTTGGCGACCGGGCTGGGAGTCATCTTCAGAAGAAGAGCCTTCATCTCCACCTTCTTCAAGAAATTGCTTCTGAAGGTCGGCAACATACTCCGCCAATAAGGCCGGAATGAAATACTGAGGAGCATTGTAGACCTCGGTTTCGGGCCACAACTGAGCTGCTCCACAACACCTCTCCAGCCGCACTTGAAGAATAAATCCTTTGCTGCTTCACATTGTTTGATATAAAGGGCTCCGCCCTCCTTGAAACCCCGGAGCTCGGCGTCTTCTGCCTTCTTCTTCAACTCCGCTATCTCGGCATCCTTCTTACTTTCGAGCTTGACTAGCTCACGAAGGTACTTATCCTCATCACAGTTAGGGCCTTCTGTTTGTCTGCATTGACCGAGGCAACTAGTCCAGTCAGACCAGCTACCTCGGTCTCTAGCTCGGCTGTTTTCTGGTAAGACTCCTTCAGTTCGGTTGTTTTTGCTTCAACCTCTGCCATGGCTTGCCTTGCTGTGTTCCTGAGCTCCAACACATTTTCATGCGTAATTTGGCTCTTTTGCACGGCCTGAAAAAGAAACTAATGACAAAACCGAACAGAAAGTTGGTGATATTTAGAGAGACAAGAAGAACAACTTACCAGGATCATTAATTTCGTGGCCGAACGGATGTCCCTTAGCTCGGTCAAGTCCTTGTGGTGTTCCATGTCGGCTGGGAGGCACACACTCTTGGCAAGGTTGAAAGCCATCAGATGGTCTTTTTCAGTGACAACTAAATCAGTGGCCTGAATATCACGGTTCTAGAAAGTCAGTTTGGGTGCCCATTTGGAAGAGCTGGCTCGGCCGGCGTGCTCTGGTTGAGAGCTCGGTGGAGGGCTTGGTGGCAGAGTGGTTTCGTCTTCATCAACTAAGCGTTGTTCAATCTGGGTAGTAGGGGCGCGCTTAGTTCAGCGGGATGAGGAGGGTTGTTGTGATGGTAAGGCCACCATGGTTTCTTGTGTTTGGTTTAGTGGTGGTACCTCGGCCCTGTTTGTCTCGGTCAAGAGAGCCTTGACTCTGTTTCTCTTGGCCATTTCTTCTTCAGCAGTCAGTGGGATTAGGTTAATTTGTGGCAAGGTTGGGTCGAGTTCGGGGGCGTCCTTCAACAAAAAGTCAGTTACTTTGGCTTTTCGGCGGCCGCTGTATCTGTATGTCGGTTTGAAATTTAAAAGTTTGGCCCAACTTCTTTCTGGAAAACGTAGTGCGGCGCGGATAGTGTTCAGGTTGGGGTAACTGTACAAGGATTTTAGATGGGCTGAATCTGCATAAAGAAGACAAACTGTTAGTTCGGTTCAGGAACAGGTAACCGAAATAAAACAAAGCATGCCAATAAACCGAAGTAATTGTACCAGGTGTTCATTTATTCCAGTTTATACTTCGGCCAGGGATCTGGGCTTGCTGGTCTTCAAAATTGCCAGACACCCAGAAAAAGTCATCATCATTCAAGTCTTTGTCCGGTGTGTCTTTTATTATTTTTTCTCGGCGGCGGCGTATTCTAAGATAGTAAACCCAGCCGTCTTCTTTTGACCCTATGGAGTACTGGTGGAAGATTTCGGCTAAACCAAGGTTAATGCCAGCTCGGCGGTTTAGCTCGGCTATGCCCATTATTATGCGGTATGAGTTGGTGGAAAGCTGGGTTGGGTATATTTTCGTTTGCCTAAGGAATTCACAAATTAAGGGTTGGACTGGAAATCTTAGTCCAGTTTCTATTATTGATAAAAGGGTAAAGGGTACAAAGCCCTGGTTTCTCCCAGGTATAGCATCTTTTTTGGCTAAGGTTAAGTGGACATCGTCAGGGATGTTATAATCCTTTCGGAATTCGGCCAAGCCACCTGGTGTTTCTACTAAAAACCTATATTTACCCATTTATTCCTAAGTTATGTATAAATTATGCTTGGTGCTAGATCGGTCGGAAAATGTTGCTGTGTAGCTCGATCGAGCGATCAAAAGGAGTGTCTGGGCAACGTAAGTCTGCAAAGTGAAAAACAGAAGTGTTAAGCACAGATCTTTAGACCGTGCTACAAAGTAAAAACAAGTTAAGCCCTACTTCGGCTTTGTGAAATGTTGCAGGTCCTATCTCGGTTTTAGCAATGTGTTTGGTAGCTCGGTTGGGGCAAGTGATTTGTTAGATCGGTTGAAATTCTAGGGGCAGCTTTCTTAGTTCGGTCTGAACTAAGAGTGCTGGTTTAGCCCCAAGATAGTTCGGTCGGAATTGAGGCCTTCGAACACACTAAGTGCAGACCTAGTTCGGTTTGTTATCTCGGCTAAGATAAATCAAAAAGATGGTTTTTTGACTTGTTAAAACTACTGGTACAAGTGTTGGTTCGGTTGAAAGGTCTGGCTAGACTTACACATAGCATAAACGGTATCCTAGTTCGGTTGAGACGTGTTTATGGATCGAACAGAGTGTTCTATAGATTGCTTCGTAAAGTTCATGGGGTTCTCATGAAGTTTTTTCCTAGAAAATAAGGCAAAAAAAAAACAAAAACTGTGTTTTGTAAAAACACATGAACAGATTGCTGTGGATTGTATAAAGCAAATACGAAAACAACAAAAGCAAGAAAGATGGATTTGAGTGACTTACCAGATGAAGCAATGGCAGTGAAGAACACGAGCTCCTTAGTTACAAGAAGGAATGCGAGAAAGAGAGAGAGAAGAGGTGAATAGGAAGATGTAATGATTTGGAAAGAAAAACGAAAAGATTTGTTTTTGTGGTTAATGGCGGGAACTGTTCAAATTTTGCGAAGTACAAGGGCGGCGTGACAGCTGCAAAGATCCAATCAGAGCCTGCCACGTGTCACTAGAATGGGAAGCGATTCAATTTCTGTGACTGAAGAGACGTTTTGGGCGGATAAGGATAAGCTCAGCTAAAATGTAGCTCGGCTGGAAAAGCTTGAGAGTTTTTAGCTCGGCTGGAAAGGCTAAAGGGTTTTTTAGCTCGGCTGGAAAGGTTAAAACTTTAGCCCGGTTTGTAGACAGGTAATCCCTATCATGCTACGCAGAATTAAAGGGCAATTGAGAGGGGAATTTATATGTAAATTGGGCCGAGTTGGGCCGTTGTGGGCCTCAGTGCGAAGGGTTGAGCAAAAAGGCCATAAAGTTACTCCGGCTTAAGAGAGGTATAAAGTTACTCCGGCTTAAGAGAGGTATAAAATTACTCCGGCTTAAGGGAGGTGTAAAAGTTACTCCGGTTCGCGAAAAACCTGAAGTTACTCCGGTCCCAAAGAGCTTACGATAGTTCGGTCGTCACTCGCAAAAGTTATACCGGTTTGGACCGGAGTATTGGTTATTTTGGTCTAGACATACCGTAGTTAGCACTAAGAAGAGCCAATGTAAGAACAGTGAATGGAAGTGCCGAGCTGATGTTATCTCGGCCTAGTCTGTGGCTTAGCATAACCATACTTACCTCGGTCATGTTGAAGTCTGACCATGGTAAAACCATCTCACTTGGTTTATGCAGTGAGGGGGGTGTTGAAGGATAAGCATTGTCTTTCAGGAGTATGAATCCTAGGAGGACTCTACATGGAGGAGTAAAAGTCCTACCAGGATTGTGCCACGCGGAACCTATAAAAGCTCACAACATCACCTATGAAGAGGTAACACAACTTTGATTTCCAAATACACAGAGCTTTTGTCTATTTGTCTAGTTCGCTGACTTAGGCATCGGAAAGGTTTCCGGCATACACCCGCCGGCTAGCTCACGTTTGTGTTTTCAGGAAGTAAAGCGACGGCGTACGAAGGAGCGCAGACTTGATCAATAGGATTATACGATAAGGTTTATTTCTTTCCCGTACAATATCATAACTAAATAAGAAAATCACATAATTAGGGGATGCATATAATACGCCCCCTTCAAGGATGTGTATATTAGAATTTCCCAATTTTGATATCAAATTCTGAATTTCTCTTTTAAATAACACAAAAAAAAAAAAACATCCAGACAATTGTTAAAGTACTCGGTCCATAAATCTAATTTTAGATTTCTTCGGTTTAAAAGTCCACCCACTAAATTACTATGTCCATAAGGACATGTTTCTGCAAAAGGACTAAACTACCCTTATATGATCCACGAGTACCTGTTTCTCCTATAATCAAACCCCTCTCTCTTTCTCCTCCATCTTTCTCTCTCTATCTGTTTCATACCCACCATTCTCTTCCATTCTCATTCTTGAAACCCTAACCTCAAACTCTCTCTCTCCCTCTCTCTTTTGTGTCTTCAATGGCATCTTTTCGCTTTTCTATCCTAATTTTAGAGCTTTTGCTCACGGTTTCGCTAATCTTTACCATAGCCTTCATCACTGCTTCTGTCACGACCCATATCGGTGCCTAGGGTTAGATTCACAACTAGTTAAATTTTAAAATTTCTAAGATTAGTTCGAATTAACTAATTAAATAATGCAACAAAATGAAATAAAAGATGTAGATAAATATCTGAAACATACATGGAAATTATTATTTACGTAACAGATAACAAATAAATATGAAAAAAAAAGAGGAAAAGAAACATGATGTTTATATCAAATTTGGGTCTTGATCAATGAGATAAAACCATTATTCCTTAAGTTTCTTCACCTGCAAGGGTTTTAATAATTATAAGCACATGGCAGAGTGAGGAATATTATATCAAGAGCATAAGAGTATACAAATCGCCATGGATAATTATTTAGGTTAAGTAATAAATAGTTTGGTTCGAATAAATTATTTTGAATAACAAACATATAATACAAACAATCATAACCATGATACAAAACATAACAGAGGATCAATGGATCCATGACAGATAGAGGATCATGAAGTGACTAATCAAGAGGCCAATGGTTATTTAGGTCCCCCAAGGCATGAGACGGTCAGAGGGTCACTAAAGTGACAATTTAGAGGGTTAATGGTTATTTAAGTCCCCAAGGTATGAGACTGGCGCAGTGGTACTTATAAAAATAAATAGTTATATACTCATGGTCAAATAAATTTCAAAATTTAAATAATAATATCCATAGATTTTAGGGGTACTTACATGTAGGTCCTAATAAGTGGACTTATTGTCTAATAGGTCTTATGGGAAAGATTTATTATAAAAAAAGTCACTTATTATAAATTTTAGCGACAATTTATAAAATCATGATAAAAAAGTCACTAATTATTAATTTTTCGCGACGTATGTAAAAAATTGTCACAAAAAATTATTTTTAGCGATAATTTTACCAATACTTATTTTCAATAGGATTTGATAAGAATTAACTCTAACTATTAAGACTCATTAGTAGTTTACCCTAGATTTTAATTTTAAATAAGTAAGGCTCATAAAATAAATAACATAATTAAATGTTAATATAATTAAAAACATGATTTACATAAAATAATTTATAAAATAATAAAATAATTTATGATTATTAAAAATATAATATAACTTATCTTAATATTGAGACTATTATTTTCTTCCTGTTTTCTCTGACTCCGTACTGTCTTGCTGGTTTGTTGGTGTTGTTTATTTATTTATTTCTTCTACTGCCTAATCACTGCTCCAGTCCCCCTTTTATACTTAAGCCTAAGGAGGCGATTCATCCTTTAGGCACGAAGGTGAATCACCGTCCACTCATTAATCCTCCTACAGGTGGCTTATGCTGGGAATGCCACCATTGGGCTTACTTTCCCTTAATTTCATCCTAACCCTAAACATTTTGATAATTTCATGATTGTTTTGATTTGGTCTCAAACAATATATTAATGATATTGTTATGTTTTTATAGTAATAATGCTTTTAATTTTAAATAAAATTACATTTTAGTACGTATAATTATAAAATTAAATATTTTATTTTATTTTATTTTTATTTTATTTATTTATTTATTTTTATTAAATTAATTAAACAATTGGGAGCTTCGACGAAGTCCGACAGTTGGATTTCATGGGCCGTACACAGTTGGATTTGATGAAAAAATTGATTTAAGGAGTGGAGATGCTCTGAGAATGCTTTGTAGAAGAAGCTAAACTAAACTGATACAATTGTTTGGTGGAGAGGAAAGAATGTTTTCTTGCATCTTCCACGTTTTCTGATTCAAAATTTTGTAAGTTCCACGAAGAAAGCTTTTAGTCGGTTGATAGGTGGCAATCATGACTGTGGTTTGTGTAATTGAGTACCCTAATGAGAAGTCGATGGGTGTTTTATGAATTTTCAACTGATGGTTCTTGTGGAATTCATTGTGTGATTCTGTTAGGAAGCGTGATCAGAAAGTTTTAGTCAAGCAGTTGTATTGTCATTTTGATCTCGAAAGTGCAGTTAATAGGAATAACCAAAAGATATTGCTATAATATCCCACAACACAAGTTCAGGTTTTGGAAGTAAGAACCTTGGGTTATTGTGTTGATTGTGTCTGAAACCGTGGTATGTTTAAATTGCTACAATTTCATGTTATAAAATGATTTTCAATCAATCTATCACTCAATCACAGGCCGCTCTGTCATTGTCTTTGTTTCAGTGGGCAAAAGGATTGAAAGACTTTTGACACCCAAATTCATGCTGAGAACGTACAGATATTCAAATAAATATGCAAACTTCGGGAATAAGGGCCACTTGCATTGGGATGCTTTCTAATTTCTGATAGAATTTCAGTTGTATTTTGCATGAATCTTGCCAATCCCCATTGAATGCCACGAAGCTTCCTTATACTAGTAATTTTTCTCTTGGAAATTTTTCTAGGCAGGAGTTCTATGGCGTAGATAGCCTTAGTCACATGAAGTGATGATGTTTCTTGCACACAAAAATATGAAAAAAAGATGTACATCTTTGTCTGCTTTGTGTGATTGTTGTATATGTGAAGCAGTAATTCTTTTATTCATATTACATCACTAGTGTATGCGTTTGATACAACAATATGGAGATCAAAATAGCCAGATTGTTATCAGCTGCATATATTTGAATTTGAATTTTTTTGGTTTTATTTAAGAATTTGATTTGACCTGGCATTGCCAAATATGTTTGAATAGCACACCAGCAAGTTCCTTTATGTCTATTCTACTTATACATTTGAAGAGGCATAAGGTTATTTTCTTTTCATTCAGTTCAAATTCATTACAGATCATCAGTATTCTTTATATTTTAAAGTTTTCAATGCTAAAATTTTCTGTTTGTAAACAAATGTAATAGTTTTGGCATGAAGGTGCGTGCTTCGTGGATGTGTACCAAAGAAACTACTTGTGTTCACATCCAAATATTCTCATGAACTTGAAGAGAGTTGTGGTTTTGGATGGAAATATGAAACTGGACCCAAGCATGATTGGAGCACCCTGATGGCTAATAAGAATACTGAATTTCAGTGCCTTATTTGCATCTACAAGAACATTCTGAAAAATGCTGGTGTCACTTTGATTGAAGGGCTTGGAAAGGTTGGATGTTGTGTGGCCCATAATAACATTTTAGCGTAGTATTTGTGGAAAAAATTCCATTGACATGTATTGACATTTCATTGTTTTTGTAACAATTGCATTGACTTGTATGACTGTATACACAGATTGTGGACCCACACACCGTGGATGTAGATGGGAAACTCTACTCGGTAAGGCACATACTAGTTGCAGTTGGGGGACGCCCTTCCATTCCTAAAATTCCCGGAAGTGAATATGCAATAGATTCAGATGCAGCCCTTGATTTGCCTTCAAGACCTGAAAAAATCGCAATAGTTGGGGGAGTTTACATTGCACTTGAGTTTGCTGGTATCTTTAATGGTTTGAGAAGTGACGTCCATGTATTCATACGACAGAAAAAGGTTTTGAGAGGTTTTGACGAGGAGATGAGGAATAACAAACAACATTAGTGTAGTTGGTTAGTCATACTTGGACAAAAGTTTCTCCTCATGCTACAAATCTTGCATTCTTTGATTGCCACAGGTCAGAGATTTTGTTGCAGAATAGATGTCTCTAAGAGGGATTGAATTTCACACAGAGGAGTCACCTCAGGCTATCCTTAAATCGGCAGATGGTTCACTCTCTTTGAAAACTAACAAAGGAACAGTTGAAGGTTTTTCTCATATTATGTTTGCAACAGGCCACAAGCCTAATACGAAGGTTTGATTTTTTAATGTTGTGGTTGTCTTCTCTCTGCAAAGGCCTTGTGGTCATGGTTCCTCTCTGTCATCATTTTTTTCTTACTTCAAATTTTGACTCGGTGCTCAGAAATTGGTAACCTAATAAAGTTGGAAAGTGATCTAGCATGGAGAAATCGTACAATTTCTTAATAGAGCTTATATGAATTCTGTGCTGAAAATGTGTATACTTAACCAATTTTCGATGATTGATACATGGACTCCTACTCCATTGCAGAATTTGGGGTTGGAGAAGGTAGGGGTAAAAATGGCAAAGAATGGAGCGATAGAGATAGTGTCTTTGGTTTTTAGACTTCTCTTTTACTTTTATCACTTTATCTCTTTATCTCTCTCTAATTCTTCAACCTGGTGTGTTTCCTTGTATTGCTTTCTGTTGAATGGTTCTTTAGGTTGATGAGTTCTCCCCGTACATCAGTTCCATCCATTTGGGCTGTTGGAGATGTTACAGATAGGGTGAATTTAACTCCAGATGCTTTAATGGAGGGAGGGGCATTGGTGAAAACTCTTTTTAGTAATGAACCAACAAAACCGGATCATAGGCATTATACATATCCTGTGATAAATTGTATAATAGCCTTAAGCATGTGGAAAAATCTCTGAAGTGCTCCTAGGGATGCATCGGTTAGTAGCTTATTGGGTTTGTGGGAGTTTAGGAGACCATTTAATGACCATTAGACTGTTTTCTACATTCGTTACCTAGTTTGATCTGTATGTGGGAATCTAGGAGGCTATTTGATAACCCTTGGATTGTGCTTTATATCGCGTTCTAGTTTCTAAGGAGAAAGTTTAGTTGAATATTTATTCAGTAATGGTGATTTAAGTTCATGACCAATAGCTTTCTGACCAGATTATCTGCTTTTGAGTAGGGCTATTCCGTCTGCTGTGTTTTCCCAGCCACTTATTGGACAAGTCGGCCTTACCGAAGAACAGGTGTTGCAAATTGTGAACTATATCTGCAACATCTTCAATTGTCTTGTTGTGCTTATTATTTAAGGATTTTTGCAGGCTGTAAATGAATATGGTGATGTTGATATCTTCACAGCAAACTTCAGGCCCTTAAAGGCTACTGTTAAAATTGATGTATTATTGATTGTTGTATGTTATGTATTACAAATGGTGAGGGGCTCCTTATATAGGAGATGTAGTGGAGTAGGTGGTAGTAGGTGGTAGTGGTAGGTGTGTAGTAGGTGATAGTAGGTGGTGGTAGGTGTAGTAGGTGATGGTAGGTTTTAACAACCCCGCAAACTCAAGGGGGATAGGAACTAACCAACTTGAGTTTGGAGAGAGTAACAAAACAAGAAAATAATCTGAAAAATAAAAAATGGATAGGAGACACTGTATGGTCGTGTCAGACCGTTGTAGAAGACTGTATGGTTATGGCAGACCGATGTAGAAGACACTGGCTCGTGTTGGACCGATGTAGAAGACAGTTTATGGGGTCATGTACGGGGAGCAAATATTCCGGCAAGCCCGTATTCCTTTCTTCCGAGCTTCGTCGATGTCCGATCACCTGCGAGCAAATAATGGTGAGCTACCCGGCGGTGTGTGGCCGGAAAAACCCTCCGACGGTCAAGTTAGCACACACCTTAGGATGGATAGAGAGAAGGGAGAGAGTGTTTGAGTGTTAGAAATCCTTACAGATGTGTTCGTGTATCGCGTATGGGGGGCGCAGACATGCTTATATACCTTCTGAGCCCCATATCCACTCCCAGTCATCTCCTGACACGTGGCTCTGCTATCCCATCTGTCAGCATAGACCATGCCATTCATCACCTAACCTCAACTGCCCGTCATCACAGCTGGAGCTCGGCAGCCGAGCTGCCCTATCCGTAGTCGTGCCATGCCGTGCTCCATACCCTAGCACTTTCCTGGCAAAATATATAAGGGGGGCCGGGCTAGGCGGCATCTCGGCAAAGCCTAGCCCGAAGCACCCCGTGGCCAGCTTCCCTGCCGGTCAAACGGTAACCTCGGTCGACCGTGCCTTTCCGGGCACCGGACACTCGGCTTGTCTGGCTTCGGCTATCCTCGGACCGAGCAACCGGGTCCGACCGAGCACTGCCTTGCCCAGCTGCTTCTTTACGGTCCGGGGCGGGACGCGCTCGGCCCAAGTTCTGCCCGGTCCAAGCTCTGACAGCCCATCTCTGGGTGAACAGTCGATCATCTCGGCCAAATGCAATGCCGGGCTCTCAACTTGCTCGGTCACTACCTCGGCCCAACACCGGATCATAAATCACCCTCTCAGGTCATGTCGAACCGTTGTAGCAGACAATGTTGTGACAGTTGTTGTGACAGTTTATGGAGTCTTGCTGGACCCTTGTAGAAACTAACCGGAATCAATGTCGGGACAGTTTACAGAGTCTTGTCGGACTCATGAAGGAGCTAACCGGAATCAATGTCGGGACAGTTTACAGAGTCTTGTCGGACCCATGAAGGAGCTAACCGGAATCAATGTCGGGACAGTTTACAGAGTCTTGTCGGACCCTTGTAGAAACTAACCGGAATCAATGTCGGGACAGTTTACAGAGTCTTGTCGGACCCCTAAAAAGTCGCACCCTCAAAAGGTGTGCCCAATCTGTCAAAAGGCGTGCCATCAAAAGGCGTGCCCAATCCATAAAAAGGCGTGCCATCAAAAAACGTGCCATCAAAAGGCGGGCCCAAGTTGTCGGCGAGCACCGAGAGGCGCATGATGCGCGTGTCTGCCTCTTCATCATGGTCTTTATAAACCGAAGCGGAGGCTGAGGCTTGGAAGCATAACAAACCAGTTGAAACCTCTTCGTTCTCTGAGAGCTTGTCGCTAAGAGCTGCAAATCTTGAAACACTCTGTAAACACTCTGTAACCAACCCTTCTCTGAAACACTCAGCAACCCATAACATGGCCTCTTCTTCCCGTCCATCTACCCAGAACATGGCATCCTCTTCCCGTGGGCTGCTCACGCTCTTTCCAGAACTGAACGAGTCCACAAGAGAAATAACTGGGGTGGTGGCCAGTGAACCTCAACCAAACACCTCTAGTTTTGCTCCGTTGAACTTTCCGATGCGGTCTGTGGAGCAAAAAATGGCGGTGCAAACGGATATTGAGGCCAATCAGTATACTTTGAAGTCATGTGTGGAGACCATGACGACGGTCACAAACCTGTCGCACCGGCTACAGAGTAGGACAAATGAGGTGCAGCAGTTAAATGCCCAACTGGCTCTGCTCCAACGCATGTATAAGGATGCGCGAGCAGAGATAAGTGTGCTAAAGGCGGAAAATAAGGAGCTGAAGCGGAAGGCCACCGTGATGTTCCGATTTGGAGGTCCGCCATATGCTGCAGTGGAGGAGTATGGGGGAGTGAACGTGCTCGGAGGCGCGGGAAACACGGAGGCAACACCGTCAAGGGCCGCTCAGGACGGAGGCAAGAAGAAAAGACCGGCGGCAGAGTAGAAGAAGTGAGGTCGGTGGGTGGCCGTCTGCAAAAAAGAAAACAAATCTTTGGTTGTTGTGATGGGGGTCTTTGTTTTTTTTTTTTTTTTTTTTGGTTGTGGTGTAAAATGGTGATCGGGGTTGATCCCGGAGATGAATAAAATATGGGTGTTGTGCAAATTTGTAAATTGTTTTTTTTTTTTTTTTTTTTTTTGTTATGTAAAATTGCGATCGAGGTTGATCCCCGACATGAAGAAATGACAAGTGTGTGGAATATGTGTGGTGTGATTTTGGTGTTGTTGTGTTATAGAATAAGAAAAATAAAATAAAATTAAAAAAATAGAGAAAAGTGTTATAGAATAATAAAAATAAAATAAAATGAAAAAAAAATAGAGAAAAGACAATAAAAATTTTAGTGTTTTTTTTTATTTTTTATTTTATATATATATATATATATATATATATATATATTCTATATACTCTAGTGGGATGAATGATGGGTTGTATGAAAAGATGGGAATAAGCCCATGGCCCTGTTTGGTAGAACTGTGGGAAAGTGCTTATAGCTTATGCCTTAACAGCTTATAGCTTATAACTTTCAGCTTAAGCTGATTTCCAGCTTATTCTTAAAGCATCTCCTGCCCCACTCAAAGAATAAGCTGATTTCTTACTTCCAAAAAGCTATAAGCTATAAGCTATAAGCTAAACTAAACACATCAAAATAGCTTAAATTAAGCTGAAAGCTGAAAGCTGAAATAAGCTGTAATTAAGCTCTGCCAAACAGGCACCATGTGGGTTAGAGAATGGCGATGATAATGTTTTGTGGGTGGTGGAAAAAGTAAAGTGGGAGAGAGAAAATCTGTGTCCCGGATTTGAGAGACAGAGAGTGAAAGAGAGAGTCAGTGAGAGAGAGTTTGGTCCGGTTGAAGATTGAGATGTGTGCTTCAAAGGAGCACCAGATCAAGTTTTTCGGACAGTGCTTCAATGGCCATCGCAGTTTTCGTGAAGCTGTGCAATAATATCCACCAACCTAGATAGAGAGAGCTATATCTTTGTTTGGGCAGCCTCTGCATATGCCCAAGAAGAGGAAAGAAAAGGTGCTTGCATGTGCCTTGTGTGTGTGTCCACTGTGTGTTGTTCTTCTCCCAACTCCAGAGAGAGAGAGCTGCTTGTTGAATCTTGTCATCATCGTCATTGTCATCCTTTAACTTTTTACTGTTCTTATGATGATGGTGGTGATGGTGACTCTGGTGGGACCCAAATCCGTACAGCTTCAGAATCCTCCTCCTCAGCCAATTCCTCTGGTAGTAGCTTCTTCGATTCAACCATCCTCTCCTCAGGATGATGATCATGATGGTGATGGTGACCGTGTGCGTGATCACAGTGGTGATGAGCATTATCATCACGGACCGCAGATTCACTGGATCCAGAACTATGACCCTCGTGCCCAAAAACCAGATTTGAGCAAAACCCAATTCCCAAAACCACAAGAACCAACATTGAGCAGATCTGGGTACTGAGAATCGCCATTTTGGGGGGTTATTGAAGACTTAAATGAGTTTTTGAAGGGGCCGTTTGGATTGGGACTAGGAAGGACGGCGCTTGCAAGTGCCTTCAATGGTGATGAAGCAAACAGCGCCGAAGAAGAGAACGATTATGCCGATTATAACTCCGAAAGAGAGAGAGAGCTTAGGAGATGAGGCTACCGGTGGTGTTGGTCGCCGGTGACAACGACGGCACCTAGAGTAGCAGCCATGGGCAAGCTGGGTTTTGCCCCTGTGGAGAGAGAGAAGGTGATAGATAGCAGCCTCATCTCTGTGTGTGTGTCATGCCCATCATTGTTGCAGACATGGTGTTCGACGAAATGTCCCAGAGGGATTTTGGGTTTGCTTTGGCGAGGTGGTGAAGAAGAGTGAAGGTATGTGTAGAGAATTTTAGCAGACTAGGTTGAGGTCCGGCGGGCGGCCAAGGCGAGGTTGCCGCCCGCTGGTGAAGCGAAATTACTAGATTCTTAACCTTGCTCTGATACCATGTTAAAATTGATGTATTATTGATTGTTGTATGTTATGTATTACAAATGGTGAGGGGCTCCTTATATAGGAGATGTAGTGGAGTAGGTGGTAGTAGGTGGTAGTGGTAGGTGTGTAGTAGGTGGTAGTAGGTGGTGGTAGGTGTAGTAGGTGGAGTAGGTGATGGTAGGTTTTAACAGCTACACTTTCTAGACTTCCAGACCGGGTTTTCATGAAACTTATAGTATGTGCAAAGACAAACAAAGTCCTTGGGTTGCACATGTGTGGAGAGGATTCACCAGAAATTGTGTAGGTTTTCCCACCCCTAAGTTCAGTGCTTTTCTGAAATTGTTACAATATTTACAATTGATAGAATCTTGTTCAATTGAATTTCAGGGATTTACAGTTGCCGTGAAAGCTGGCTTGACAAAGGCTGAATTGGATGCCACAGTGGGTATTCACCCTACATCAGCTGAGGAGTTTGTCACTATGAGGACTCCTACAAGGAAGATTCGAAACGGCCCTCCACCAGAGGTTTTGTCTACTTAGAACCTTGTCAATTATGAGATATTTATATAAATATATTCCTTTAATTTTTGAAGTTATTCTGCCTACCCAACCCAAAGAAGAAAAAGATGAATACTAGATTTTTAATTAATACTAGCAATATAACTTGTTAATGTACTATATTGGTAAACATTAGGTAATGACAATCTAATATTGTATCGAAGACTAGATTCTTTGTTAATACTCGCAGTTTATGTGATTTTTAGATATTTTTTACCCAGTTTTTTCATGTTCACAAATTGTATTAATTGACTTATTATCCCATGTTAAATTGTTTCAGGGGAAGATGGACTCTGGGGTTAAAGCTGCAGAAGGGGTTTAGCATTGTACCACATTTCATTTTTAGGTAAGAACAATTGCATAACTACTACTTATGCCCTTCACAGCGATTGTTTAAGGTGTTGTATCAACTTTCCTTGTTATTTTTTGTTTTGTTTGTTGCTGTTTTCCTTATCTGTTTATTTCCCTTTAACAGAAGTAAGACATCTAATAAGAAGTTACGATATCTAACTGTTTTGTTTGTATCACAATAAAAAAGAACAAAATAAAGAACAAAAAAAACTATGGTGTCTGTATGACCCTGAATGTTACAGAAGTATTTTTGGCACATATAATTGAATGTTCACCCATGTTCTGTAAAATCAGTTAAAAACATTGTTTCACAGTGTCATGATTTTTTACTGCAAGTAGTTTGGAATTTTAGTATCAGCTGCTAACAAATCTTACTTTCTTCCCTTTTCTTGGTGGATGGGGGACTGACAATGCTACTGCCACCCCAAAATTTTGAAAAATCTTCTGAAATATAGTAGTATGAGTTAAAAAAAAATTGAACTATATAGGTTAGCTCCCTCGAGATTTTTTTGAGAAATTTAATACCCTCCCTCCTATGATTTTTTATAATAAAAATTTGAGATTATTTTACCTTCTATTTTTAGGTAACATTTGGTTAGATACTTTTTTACTTTGCCGTGTTATAGAAAAAGCAGATAACATAATCTACTCAAATAAATAAATGGCCCATTATTATAAGTATCTCGTGAACATTTCATTAAACCTCCACTTCAGCTATACCGCCCTCCCCCCTAAAAAAAAACTCGATACTACCATTATGCCTTTATTTACTCTTAAAAACTCTGTTAAAGGCTATAGGCAAAAAGAACTCCGCACGAGCAGCGTACATACAACGTTGTTCCAACCCACTCGATCTTGTGGAAGGAAAGAAATGTTTGTACTCTGCTACTCATTATGTTTCTATCAATAATGGGCCTTTACGAAATTTTGTATCATGTCATAGTTGTAGCCCAAAACCCATAGTTACCCATGTGGAGAAAATGAATTTAGTACAAACTTTTAGGGAAAAAAAGACTGGGGAAGCATCTTGCAACAACTTGGATCTTCAACTCAGTCATATTTTCAAGTTTCAATCTTTACTCTCCAACTTCAAATGTGTTTCTCTCTCTTGTTCGTTTTCCTTGTTTCAATTCTTCTTCTTCTTCTTCTTCTTCTTCTGCTCTTCTTATTCTCTTTTGTTCTGATTTTTCATCATATATATATTTCGGTTTTGTTTCAACTCTATCCTTCGCTTTTGATTTCTTCTTCCTCTTCTCAATATCTATTTCAAACTACTTCTGTTTTAGTTTTTCCTTTTCTTATTTCTCTATTTCAGTTATCTTTTTTTTTTTTTTTTCTTCTTCTTTGCCAGACCTTAAAAAGCTTAAGATATTGGTAATAATTGAACAACCAATTTAAGAAGGATGCAATTGAGTTACTTGTTCTTAGCTCGGCTTCACTTGCGGGAAACTTCTTGCCAAGGGCCTGTGCACCCTTGGGAATTAATCGGGTTTTGATCCGGACACTTCAGTGCCAATAAAACAAAAAGAATTGTTTTTTTTTTTGCAAGTTGCAAATAAATTTTCTCAATAACTTCACATAGTAAGAAAGTTGCATTCGAAATTTTAATTGTAAAACTATTAAGACTTGTATCTTTGAACATCCCAAAATTCAAAAGTTGTCAACAATTTCTTAGTTGTGTAAAGTGTGGTAAAAACATGATGTATGCTGATCCTAGAAAGTTATATGGTCACATATATTTACACTATTGTATTTTGATTATATATATATATATATATATTTTTAAATTATATACATTGAATAAAAACATCTAATAATATAGTTTGTGTTATTTTTAACATTTGGTGTTGATAGAAATTAAAATTGCAATGCACACATTCGTTATAAAACTTTTAGTTATACATACATTTGCCCCTCCAAGGTCAAAATCCTTCATCTGTCCTTGGTGACAGCCCTGGTGATTGCTTTTAACCATTTTGTCCTTGTCTTCTTAAAATGCCTGTTGAACAAGTACATATTGCATTCCTATCGTGGGCTTATATAATTATCGATCTCCAAACCTAGCATAGGGCAAGGAAGAGGAAAAGTATTCATCCAAAAAGTACACTTTGTTGACCTCTCTTCTAAAAATTCTTGGTTCCCCTATTTTCTTTTCAGAAAGGGTTTTGGTTGAGAAATGTGAAGGTTTCTTTTGATGGAAAAACTGCTAAATAGAGCAATAAAGTAGTCAATGCTTATGCGATCAATTGCTTCACCATCGAAAGGGTTTAGGCCAATCACACACAAACACAATCTCAAATTCTCATAATATCAACTCTTTCTTGAATCATTTATGGGATAGAGACTCTCATTCTACAAGGACTATGACTCAAATTTAGAAACTAAGAATATTTGGTAACTACTAATACTTTAGAACAACAAGCTCCAAATAAAATTCAAATATAACCCATGGACTATGACTACTACTCATGTGTAGTAATTATTGAAATTACTGATTTATCATAATACCCTCAAGTACTTGAACCTAATATGATGACATAAAATTGTCCTCTTTTTTCTTTCCATGATCTTCATCATTTCTGGTTCATCTACCTCTTGTTTCTTGATTTGTTCATCTTGTCTGACTGATGGATTCATAAAGAGCAGTTTCTCTATCTTGCTTAAATAATAGAATTTCCGTATGATGGGGTAAAAATAATGTTAATTAAAGTTTTAAATTTTTTGCTCTGTTGCCCATTATAAAAACTTCATATGATTCCCTTAATGTTTGGCAGGTAGGTTGCCTTTGGAAATTGAAGGTGGAATCCCACTAATGGAATACAGAAACCTGGATGTTGAGTCACAGCAGGGAGGAAGGACTGTGAAGAGCATAGGATGTTGAGGCTATGGATGATCGATCCTCAGTAATGGATAAAGTTTTGAGTAGTAGTTGCTTGGTAACGTAGTGTGATTTTTGCACTTTCCTTCAAAAGACAAAAGCCAATGATATATAGTACACAGTTCGTTACCCTTCTCCTCCCCCACCTGAGTGATGGTCCAAATCCAATATTGTACACTAGCAGAATGCATATTAGCCACAGATAAGTTATTGCAATGCCTACAGAGCAATGCTTTCACGATGAAGTTTTTTTTTTTTTTTTTTTGTGGTCTATTTAATACAAATGATATATTTATTTCTTGCTCAAATTGAGGATTTAGATTCGAATTGAAGCTGTGCTAGGAAACCGAAATGAGTTCCATTGTAAATATATGAAACTGTAACTTCTAGTGACGATTTTGAAACATTGGTATGTTGCACTAAACATTGGTATGTTGCCAGAATATTTTGCTTATGGTGCTGCTAACCATATGAAAAGGACGACTGGAACCTAGAGGTAGAGGGCAACTGAGATCTCAGCTACAGAAGTATACAAAATGGAGTGCTTTTGAATTTTTGTTTTTAAAAATAACAAATTATAATAAATAAATAAAAAACAGAAAAGAAAGAAATGATACCACACCAGCCTGGTCCTTTTTACCTACTAAAAAAAGAAAGAAGAAAGAAGAATAAAGGTCTTATGTTGGGACATTTATTTTCCTTGTGTTATTTGTGTAATTAGATAGTTTCGGTACAACAACAGTCAATGAAATTGAATGGCAGAGGCCTCAGGACCCCTTAGCACAGAGTTCGGTAATAGTTAAGCCCTTCCAAGGAAGTTATAAGAAGAAGGTAATACTACAAAATCAGTGATGACCAAATCAAACTTTCACTACAAACAGTTGGTTCATAAATTAACCATCATCCAGCAAAATTACAGGAAAATACTAGAAGTTCAACTGTAAAACGTTTTACAAAACATATTATGAAAAACAAACTGTGATTCGTGACAAATATAAAAAACAAAAACAAAATAAAGAAGCAGTGTTCAATCTGCAACTGAATGCCTTAAAAGCTCACATCACTTGAAACACCAACAATGACAAAGAGGAACGCTGCGTTGACTTGGGAGCTCCATGTAATAGAATATTGCTGATATTAGCTAGATTTGCTCTCTATGCATGATGATAATGATGCAACTTGTACAATAACACTTTTCCAGCAGCATTTCCCATAGCCATGAAACCACCACCGGGACTAAAATCCAAACAACGTGGATAATGTAGTGTCCGATTTGGTGGAGGCCAGTTAGAGAACACAGTAAATGATGGAAAGTGAATTAGCTTTAGACTGTTCTTTTTCATGCTCGAACTAATGGCCAAAATCTGAGCATCATTGTTGAATTTCATAAAACCCACACTTGTGAGATTTTCAATGGTCTTGATTGGCTTTCTCTTTCCCCCTAAAAACTCTTCTCTGTTGTAAACATTCACAATCCCACTGTCTGAACCGGCTGCAAACAAATATCCGTCTGAAGAAGTACAAAGAGCCAAACTATGTATGCAACCTTCGTCAATAGCCTCGTGGAAGCAAGCTCTTGTTCTCAAATCCCAGTGGTAAACATGTCCATCGCCCCCAGAGCTCAGCAAATGCTGCCCATCATCAGCAAACGCTAATGATCGAGCTGTCCCATTCATTTTGAATGTTCCAATAAGTTCCTTTGTTTTGGATGTAACCGACAAAATATACCCTTCATTCCCCACAAAAGCAAGTGTATTAGAATCGGGTGAAACCTCAAAAACTTCCAAGCTCTTCTCTTCTCGGCCAATTAGTGGGCCTATTTTATCTATCGTAGCTTTCACTAGATCAAAACTATAGAAAAACTTTTTTCTTCCTGATGCTATTACTTGAGATCTCTGTTATCAAAATCTTTCAATTCGCGATTTAATTCGCGATTCAATTCGCAAATTTTGCAAAATCAATACGAATCTATGGGTGAATCTATTTTGGAAGTGAATCTCTAGTGAATCGCATGATTCACAATCGATTCACGATTCAATTCACTTTTTACGATTCATGTAATTTTTGAAATTATTGTGTCCAACATATTTTCAATTCTTTTTTTCTCCATCTTTTAATGAAAATGACATTATACAATTTCTAATAGTATTTAATACCAAAATAACTAGCATATATACAGGATTTGTTGTTATTTTAGTGACTATGGAGTTTTTAATAGGATCCAATCAGATTCAGTTAGACCCAACATATTTTTAACATTTTTTCCCTTTAAAAAATCATAATATATCTTCTAAAGATGTTTAAGATTAAAGTTACACTATAAATTATCTATTACTATTTTATTAAATTGAATATAATTCAATATTACATTTGTGAGGTCAATTATACATTTTAAAATACTTTAGGCTTTAAGATAAAAGATTCTAAATAATTCTTTCTTATTATTTGCTCACTGTTACTTAGAAAAGTATGTAGGCTTATTGTCCAAATATCAATATCGCTGTTAATTATTGTTATTTTGAAAATTGATAATTTGTCTATTTGGTTATTATCTTTATTAAGAATGGTTGATAAGAAATATCTAAAAAGAAAAAAAGGTAATATGGTGATCTTACATATGAACTTTTGTTAACTTCTTACCTGCTAAACTACGTGATTATCATTCAAAATAACATTTTCATTGATTTAAGTCTAAATATTTCATATTCATCAGACATGTTTAACATTTAAATGTGTAGATATATGTTTTTAAGTAATTTAAAAAAAGTGGCCAAATCTTTACGATTCACGATTCGATTTGATTCGATTAGGTAAGAGACTATTTTGATTCACGATACGAATCTCGATTTAACAACAATACTTGAGTTCCATCAGGTAACACGCCTTTTGAATGGGACAATCATCTAGAAAAATGCTTTGTATTTTGGTGTTCCTTTTGCCATCTATCTGAAAAAATCTCAGCTTTTATCTAATCCAGTAGTAAGGAGCAATTGAGCATTTCTATGGAGCTGAATTGAATTTATTGGAGAATTGGAAAGATCATCTGCATTTGCATCTACTAATCTTGAGTACTCAAGGAGTCCAGGCAATATCCTCACATTGTTCTTCATAACAAGGTCCTCATTTGTTCTAAGAATGTCGTCGACACCTTCAATTTGGTTTACCACCAGCTATGAGTCACTGTAAACTATTAGCTCGGTGGCATTCATATAGAGTGCTGATTTTAGTCCTGCCAGAAGCGCTTCATACTCCGCTTCATTGTTTGATGTTGGGAAGCCAAGGTTGACTGCTTGTTCTACTATTAGGCCATCTGGTAAGATAAAGACTATGCCAAGTCCTGCACCGTACCTGTTGGACGCTCCATCCACGAAAAGCTTCTACATCTCTCCAACGAACAACTTCCAGCAAATGGATCGGATGATGCCTTGGGGTCATGAGTGTTGCTGGTATTTTCTTCCAAGTCCACACTTACTGTTTGCCCCTCACTATCTGATTGTACCAAGTTTTTACTTGTTGATGAGTCTTTGCTTGGCATAGCATGGTTTGCTTCTTCCTCCCTTTCTTCACTCCGATCTATTTTGGGATGTGGCTGGGCATCCTGTATCAGGGGTTGCGCATTTCATGCAGCGCTTTCCATCCCCATTTCGGTTGTACCTGTCAAGTCGACTGGGCAGATGTGATGACTTCCTGGTGTGAATTCTGCCATGAAGTCTGCCAAAGCTTGGGCTTCTATTGCGGTTTTGGGTTGAAACTTGATGTCACACTGTCCCAATTCCACTGTCTACTTTAAGATTCGCCCAGAAAAGTTCGCCCTCTCAAACAAAGCTTTTAATGGAAAAGCTGTGAGGACGATTATGGTGTGGGCGTGGAAGTAATGCGACAACTTCCTTGATGCCAACATCAGGGCTAAGGCCAATTTTTCCAATGGTAAGTACCTGGTTTCTACGCCCAGTAATGTCTTGCTGACATAAACGATGGGCAGGTGTTGGATTCCTTCTGCTCTGACCAACACCGCGCTGACTGCGTGCTGTGAAACTGCCAGGTACAAAAAGAGCTCTTCTCCAGGTATTGGGGTTACTAGTAATGGTGGAGAAGACATGTATTTTTTCAAGCTTTCTAGGGCGCGGTCGCATTCTTCATCCCACTCAAACTTGGCCTTTAATGCTTGGAAAAATGGTCAACATCTGTCTGATGACCGACTTATGAACCGGTTGAGCGCAGCTGCCATGCTAATGAGATGCTGCACTTCTTTTACTAAGTTGGGCCTCTCTAGATCCTGGATTGCTTTGATCTGAGAGGGGTCTGCCTCTATACCCCAGTTGATCACCAGGAAGCCTAGGAATTTGCCTAATCCTACGCCGAACGCACACTTGGATGCATTTAGGCGCAACTTGTTCTTCTTCAGTATCTCAAACATTTTATCTAAGTCCCTGAGATGGTCCTTCTCATCCTTGCTCTTGACCACCATGTCGTCGATGTACGCCTTCATTGTTCTGCCTAACAATGGTTCAAATATCTTGGTGACCATCCGTTGGAATGTTACCCCTGCGTTTTTTAGGCCAAAGGGCATGACCTTGTAACAATACAGCCCTCTAGGAGTTGTAAAAGATATGACCTCCTGGTCTGGCTCATACATAGCGATTTGATGGTAACCTCTATACGCATCAAGAAAGCTAAGCCGGTTGTGTCCTACCGTTAGATTTACCAGTTGGTCTATTTGTGGGAGGGAAAAGCTATCCTTTGGGCATGCCTTGTTGACTATTTTGTAATCCACGTAGACACGCCATTTTCCATTCTTCTTTGGCACTACTACGGTATTGGAGATCCACCTGGGATAGTGCACTTCTCTGATAGCTCCTGCCTCTAGCAAGTTTCCCACTTCTTCCGCTACTATCTCGGCATGGTGGAGTGCTGATCTGTGAGTGCGCTGTATAATTGGTTTGGCAGTTGGGTGGATGTGCAGTGGGTGACAGATGAAGTTTGGGTCTATGCCAGGCATGTCATACGGTGTCCAGGCAAACACTTCGATGCTAGAGATTAAGAATTCCACGACTTCTATCCTCTCAGTGCTGGACAAAGACGAGCCAAGCAAAAAGAACTTTTCTAGGTCTTTTTCATCTATCCTTACCTGTACCAAGTCTTCCACCGCATTCTGTTCAGCTGCCTTGCCAACATCCGCAAACAGTTCATTACTCTCAGGTTTCTCCACCATCTGTACATATCCTTTTGCAGCGTGGCTGCCATTTACTGTGACAAAGCATTGTTTTGACATGATTTGGTCTCCAAAGACCTCTTCAATTACTCCGGCTTCATTGGGGAACCGCAATACTTGATGGTAGGTTGAGGCTACCGATCGCATGGCGTGCAACCATGTCCTCCCCAAGATTATGTTGTAGATGGAAGGGACTTTCAACACCCAGAATTCCACCTGTTTTGTCATGGTTCCTGCTTTGACTGGGAGGATTATCTTGCCTACTGGCCATTCTGGCATCGAGTTGAATCCGATTAGGGGAGATGTTGTAGGTGCCAAGTCTTTGTCCTCCAGTTTCAGTTGTTTGAAGGTTTCATAATACATTATCTCACATGAACTTCCTTGGTCAATCAAAATCCGCTTGACGTCGAAACCCTTGACGCGTAGAGTAACAACTAGTGCATCATTGTGAGGGCAATATATCCTTGCCAAATCTTTGTCTGAAAAAGATATTGCATTGGTGGCCTCTATTCTCCCCTTTTTGATGGCAGGTTGTGTACTTAATACCTCCCTTAAGTGCTCAGCCTTTTTGATCATTCCTCTAAGCTCACATACCAACTCAAGTTCGAACACTCCATGTATTACGTTAATTACGCCTTGAGGTGGGGCATCGACTGGCATTCCGTCTGGGTAGTTGCGGTTCTGAGGGGCTGGCTGTGTTTCGCCTTCTATGTACTGGTCCAGGTGTCCTGCTGCCACTAACTCCTCCAAATGTTGCCTCAATGGCGTACAATTTTCAGTGCGGTGCCCCTTTTCATCATGGAAGGTGCACCGGGACCTTTCGTCGTAGTCTTTTTGGGCTTCTCCCAATTTGGCTGGCCATCGGACGAAAGGTTCGTCGCGTATCTCACTGAGAATTCGATAGATTGGTTTTTTAAACACCGTGTTAATGGCAGTGCGAACTCTCAACTTCTTTTTGTCTGGGTCCTCTTTGTTGTCCCACCTGCCTCGCCTATTCCTGCTCGATTGTTCTGCCGTGTTGACTTTTGCTGAAGTCTTTTTATCTGGTGTTACTGTTGTGCCAGATTTCACTTTAGCACGGGTGCCATCTTCCTCCACCCGAATATACTGGTGCACTTTTTCCATCAAGGCCTCCATCGTGAGGGGTGGCGCCATAGTAATTGAGTCCCCTAACTTGTTGCCGACTGGCAGGCCCCGTTTGTATTGTGCAATGGCGAGATTTGTGGGACAATCTCCTATCTGGTTGAAAGTTTCCCAGTAGCGACTGTTGTAGGATCTCAATGTTTCTTTGTCGCCTATGTCAATGGAGAGTAACTGATCGATCTCCACTGGTGTTTTGGTGTTCGTTCTAAACCTTGTCATGAACGCCTCTGCCAATTGTGCCCAAGAGGCGATGCTGCCTTCTGGTAGCCTTTCGAACCAGGTTAGACCTAGGTCGCCTAGGCTGGATGGAAATAAGATGCACATTAAAGCCTTGTTTCGCCGGTATACTGCCATAACCTGGCGAAAGTGGCTTAAGTGCATATAGGGGTCTGTCTTTCCCTCATAAGTGGTGAATTTGGGCTGGTGAAATCTCGAAGGTAGCGGTGCGTTCTCAATTTCCGGAACAAACGGTGAGCTCTGTAACCTTGCTAATGCTTTATCTGTTGGTTCATAAGCAAGGTGCGACATTGGCATTCCTACCTCGACGCTGCCATGCGTTCGAGGGGCTAATCGCCGTAGGGCTGAAACTCTGCGCAGGTCGCGTGCCCTGATATCCTCCTTCTATCGTGCCATTTTTTCAAGCATAGTTCACAAGTCAGATGATCTGGGTAACTCTGTGTGCCTAGGTGACGTCTGGTGCGTGCGCGAGGGCCGATAGGTGCTTCCCTCAGTATATGACCTCTCAGTTTTCGTTCTCTCAGATCTGAAGTGACGAGTCCTGGAAGTCCTTGATTGAGTGTCCCCTGTTCTCAGGCTTCTACTCTCTGCTTGCGATGGTGTGGTATGCCTACCACGATCTTCCGAGTGGCGAGGGGGCGTGTTGCTTTTGTGCCCTTCTTCTATCGCCGCCCCTTTTCCTTTTATCTGGTGCTTCATTGACTCTATGTCCGCCGCCATCCTTCGTATCAACTCATCCTGCTCCTTCACGCGATCTTCCAGAACTTGAGGGTCGATCCTCCACCTCTGTCTTTCAGCACTTTGAGAGCGACAGAGGCTGTTAGCCCGCCTCCCCCTCGCATCTCTCTAGGGGTTCTGTCAATGGGGCTCTAAATCCGCCATGGGAGGGATAGAAGGCAAACCTTCGTGCCTCCCACCCCCCTCTGGGGTTTGTCTGTCGATAGTTGATTGTGGCAAGTCTTCATTGTGCACCATTGCTTCCGACTAGAGAGGAAAAACTTGATCAAGAGGTTTTGTTCTTTCTGGAATTCCCACAGACGGCGCCTGTCACGCCCCACTTTTTAATACTCGAAGTATTACCAAATTCATTAACTTAATTCCATTTCAGAGATAACATGCGGAAATAAACTCATATATTCAACTTGTAGAAGTGAATAACAACACTCTCATTCGTATGCAATATAAATACAACATGAGCATGCTAAATAGATTGCCCTTGGGCTTACAGCATTTAAAGGGTCAAGGAGAAGGATGTAACCCTTTTACATATAAGGCATTCCGCCAACATAGAAGAGGCCCCGTGGCCAACAATTAAGAAGATCCAAATCTTGTAGCATATCCTGCTCAACACCTGAAAAAGATTCAACAATGTGGGATGAACATATAGTCCAGTAGGGATCTCAACATGGCCCTCAACAATAACAACTTACAGATAGCTATGATCATGAATGCCCAATCTCATACTAGAATAGTAATGTGACAGTTTATACAAAATATACATAAGTATGAACATTTCTGGAAAACAACCATTTCAATCAACGCCATTTGCGGTTCATCTTCCCTTTCCTTTCATTAACTTCCGTTTCCAATCTTTCATAACATTAACAATTTACTTAGGAAATAATTTTCACTAAGCCCATTACTCTCTTCCATTTTCCATACATACAACGGATGTGCCTTTTCAAAACATATTTTTTTAAAATGTTCTATCTCCTTCGCATTTTCCCAAAAGACAAAATGACATTTTGGTTTGTTCCCAATACCATCATAACTATACATGCATGCCTTTATTAGAAAGGGAATAACAACCCACCAGCATGTATATAATCAACCAATGAGGCAACTCGGCCCTCAAATACTGGAACCAACACAATCCATGATATTCTCAGATACACTGAAACAACAACAAAACTTTGCTCTACCGGCTATGTGCGTAGTAAGCCAAAGATACATCTCTCACAACAATACACCAGTTTACCAGGCGCTAGCTGGAAGGGTGTGGTGCCTCTGATTCTCAACGTAGTCAGTTCTCCAGGCGTTAGCTGGAAGGTCACGGTACCTCTGATTATCAGTGCGTGGTATAACACCAATAACCACAATACAACATGGCATAACCAACATGTGTGATACATACACATAAACAATCAAGATACAAGCAATGTGTTAAAGTATATGAACACATAATTAATTTCCCCCGAGCAAGCATACATATATAATGTATCTCAGCACTTCCTTACATACAATGTTCAATCAACAATGGTATAATACATACATGACAATTCAACACATCCATGTCATCCTCCACCGATGACCAAGGACAAAACCTCTAGATGCAAGTATTTAGTACATCTATTAAAGACTCAATTACTGTGAGACCACAAACTCAACAACAACATTAACACGGTAGTTAAAGATACAACCCCCACGTGTGTGTATTCAAAACTCAAGAAGCAACAATCCAATTTTCATACTTATATCAAAGATACTTTTCTCATTTCACAAAACAAATTCCATCTCCTTTTGTTTTCACAAAACCAACTCCATCCCTTTTGTTTTACAAAACCAATTCCGTTGATAATAAAGCCATAACTCACATTAGTCCACTACATTTACTTCAAAACCATTCCCAAGCCAAAGTTAACCCCTTAGGCATTAACACCTTCATCTAACTCACATTAACAATAGAGATTTACAATGTAGGTTAGCTACCTTCCATTTTAATTTACCAAATCAAAATATAATTTTGGCCTTTTTCTTCTTTCAACTATAACATGCTAATTTACACCTCAATTAGCAAAAACAACCATCAATGATAAAATAACCATTTTCAAATAACCAATCCTAGGTCCCTTCTCATGATTTCAAACAAATCCAACGTGGATATGATTTTCATGCAATACAAAACTACCACATGTCTATCTATAGGCGAAGTATTGAAAAAGAACAAGGAAATCCCTACCTCAAATGTTGAACCCAAGGAGAAGAAGAGCAAAACTCGGAAGTGCTCCAAATCCTAAATTTCTTGGATCAAAACGAAACCCTCGACGATCAACACACTTTTTACAAAGGCCCAAGGTGAGGAAAACACTCCTACTAGATCAAACCCTAGAGAGAAGTTAGGTTTTAGAGTGAGGAGCTCTCAAAAATCGATTTTGGGAAAGTAAGAGAAAGAAAAGAAAAGTGAAAAGTGATTTCACGGACTGATATAAAACAGGTCCGCTCGAGCGTAGAACACCCTGCTCAAGCGTTAGACATAGGTTTACGCTCGAGCGTCCAAAGAGCCGCTCGAGCGCCGGATGCACTCTTCTAGAATTTTCTGCAGACGACCAAAATGCTGAGAGAAGGAAATTCACGCTCGAGCGTCCAAACTGCCGCTCGAGCGGAGAGGCAACAACAAATGCCCGCTCGAGCGTCAAATCGCCGCTCGAGCGGATAGACCAAAACCTGGGTACAAATTCTAAGTTTTAAAACACAACCAACTTATTCCTAACTTGCCCAACACAATCCAAAACTCTAAAACAAAGAGTAAGGGATAGAAATGAGGATAGGACCAACAACAAATCTACGGGACCGAGTCCGGATTACAGTTAAACGACAATAGGGAATACCGAGATCGAAATTGTACGAGCAAGAAATAATGTTCTCGTATAATCCTGTTGATCAAGTCTGCGCTCCTCCAAACGTCATCGCTTTACTCCTTGAAAACACAAACGTGAGCTAGTCGGTGGGTGTGTGCCGGATACCTCTCCGATGCCTAAGTCAGCAAAATAGACAAATAGACAAAAGCTCTGTGTATTCGAGAATCAAAGTTGTGTTACCTGTACATAGGTTATGTTGTGAGCTTTTATAGGTTTTGTGTGGCACAATCCTAGTAGGACTATTACTCCTCCATGTAGAGTCCTCCTAGGAATCACACTTTTGAAAGATAATGCTTATCCTTCAACACCCCCCTCACTGCTTAAACCAAGTGAGATGGTTTTGTTTTGGTTGGATAAAGGTATGACCGAGCTAACACTAGCACTTTGTCATACTTAATCCCATGCCTTCATATGCAACTCGTAGATCGGCTTTTGTTCACTTGTACCTCGGTTGCCTGTTGAGATCGAGCTAATTTTCAGCAAGCTTCGACCGCGCTAATCAAAGCGAGGTTCACCACGAGAAGCCATCATGCCTCGGCTCCGAATGCTATGGCCGAGCTAACTATCTCTACTCCGACTGTGATGACTATAATCACATTTAGACCGAGCTAACACTTGCCGAGCCCTTTTCACACTTGGACCGAGCTACCACTTGGACCGCGGTCCACTTGCTAAGCTCTTTTCACCACGGCCCAAAGAACGACCCATTTACCATGCCTTGGTCTAGCTCGGCCCCAATGTATATAAAAACTCCCTCTCAGTGGCAGTGAATTCTATGGATGTCTTCAACAATTATCCTAGATCAGTAAGGCATTGAAGGAATTTTTTTTGGTGACAGGGAATTCTATTTTGATCATAGATTGTCAATCTGTTTATAAAATCTATTTTGTGGCAGTGAATTATATTTTGTAATTCAAGTCTGATTGTAAAATTTGTTTTGATCTTAGAAATTTAGTCACTCACTCTCTCTCTCCCTCTCTCTATTTCAGTTTTGCTCGCCATCTCGACTCACACTCTTCATCTCTCTCCATTTTGGCTCCTTTCTCATGCTCTCCGACGGTATCTTTCTGTGAGAATATATATTATATATATGGTATATTAGGAATTAGGCAATTTTAGGCAATTCCCTTTTCTTTGTATTTCTTTTTTTTCTGTCATAGATTAGGGCTATATAACTGATGCACTCTTTGTAAACATATACAATTGAATATACAGAGTTATTTGGAATTCTTACATGGTATCAGAGCCGTGTGTGAAACCCTAGCACTGCCTTTAATCATTAGAAGTCTTCTCTGGTTCGAAGTTTCGAAGTTCTCTCTGGTTCGAAGCTCTTTCTTCCCGATTTGTAGACTTCTCGTTTGTGGTTCTCTAGAGTCGCGATTGTACCAGACTCGCAATCAGCATCTGGTCTCGTCAGAATCGTGATCTACCCAATGTCGGGATCATGACCCATCTCTATTTCAGTCGTTGTTCTACGCCTCCCAGGATTTCTCTCTTAGTTGTGACCCATCTGCTTCGAATCGCAGCTCGTCATCTTTGATTTGTGATCCATTTGAGATTGGATCTAGTTCATTTGCTTTGTCCGGTCATCTGCTTCGTCTCTGTGGTTCGTCTCTCTTTCTTTAGAGGCCTCTCTTTATCGACTTCGGCTTTAGGTTCTTAGCTTCAGTCTCTGATTCGAATTGTGTCTCTCTCATCTGGAGTTCTGTATTGCTTCGTGGTTGGTTTGATCACACCTGGTACAATTTTGGTTTATTATAGTTTGGCTTTATTATAGTTTGGCCCATCCAGTCTTTGTTTATTACACTTTGCTCTATCAATTATCTTTTTTGTCTTGGTTCATTCTGATGTCAAATACCCATCAACTTCAACCTTCCACAAAGCTCAATAAAGGCCCATTGGCTTCAAATGAGTGTGCCTTCTGCCATCAGAGAGGTCATTGGAAGTATCATTGTCCCAAGAAAGGATGTTTGTCTACTTTGCTTGTGTTTGACTCACAATTTTCGATCAAGTTTTGCGTTCCTCCTCTAAGTACCGTTCAGCCTCCCGCCGGTTCTACTGCATTTGCTCCAGCTCCTGATCCTGACTTGGCTTCCTTGACTGCTCAGATTAGTTAGCTTCAGCATATATTGTCTACCTCTCAGCCATCTCCATCTGCCTCCGTTGTTTCCTCTCTTCATTCAGGTTTGCTTGGGTCTTCTTCAGGTATCTCTTCATCTGTCTGGCTTTTTTATTCTGGTTCCTCTCATCATATGACTTTTCATCTCTCTTTACTTCAGAATTGTACTTCCCCTTCATTTCCTATTACTGTTAATACTACTAATGGGTCTGGTATGTCAACTATATCTGTTGGGTCTGTCCTACTGTCTGCTATGTCAGTAGTCTCTATTTCATCTGTCTTATATGTTCCTCAGTTATCTGTCAGTTTATTATCTATTAGTCAACTTGATGCCTCTAGTTTTGATGTTATCTTTTCTTCTTCTATCTGTTCTGTGCAGGATCGGATATTCAAGTAGCACATTGGGACTGACCGTAGAGTTGGAGACCTCTATGTGGTGGAGAGCTTGCATCTGCCTATGACTACCTCTCCGACTGCCTTTTATTCTTTTTAGTTAGATTCTCTGTCCAATCCTTTCTATTTGTGGTATTCTAGATTAGGGCATTTGTCTGCTGACCGCTTACAATCTTTAGCTCAATCAGGTATATTGGGTAAAGTTTCTCCTAGTCAACTTACCGAGTGTCGGGGGTGTAAACTTGCCAAAATGATAGTCTTACCTTTCCGTAACAGTATTTCTATATCTGCTACACCGTTTTCTTTAGTTTATATTGATGTCTGGGGCCCTTCTCCTGTGCTTACCAAGGGGGTTCTGCATACTATGTGTCATTTGTTGATGATTACACCCATTACACTTGGGGTTTATCTTATGACTCATAAGTCCGATTTCTATCAGATATAACATACCTTTCAGTCTATGATTACTGCTCAGTTTGGGTCTACCATTAAAGTGTTATGGTTTGACTTGGGTGGGAAATATTTTAAAAATAAGTTTTGTGAGTATTTGGCCAATTTGGATACTATTAATCAAACTTCCTGTACAGATACACTTGCCCAAAATGATCGAGCCCAGCGTAAACATCGTCATCTCCTTGAGACAGCTAGGTCTCTTTTTCTCTTGGCCTCAATTCCGGCTCCATTATAGGGAGACGTAGTTCTTACTGCTGTTTTTCTTCTCAATCGCATGCCTACTCCCCTTCTTTCTGGTTGCAAAGATAGGACCAAACTTAGTGCCTAGTCTGTCCTCTGTGTCTTTTTGGGTTACAGTCTTACTTAGAAAGGCTACCGCTGTTACGGTACTGTCTCTCATCGTCTTTATGTCTCTCGTCATGTTGCCTTTCTCAAACATCTGTCTTACTTTCAGCTTCTCCCTCTCACTACTCCAGTTTTCAAAGGGGATTTGGTTCACATTGACCCATTTCATTCTGAGGTCTCGTCTGATGAGTACATCTTCACTGTTCCTTTTGAGCCCATTTCTACTTCTCCGTCTGCGTCACCTATGGCTCCTTCTCCTCCTTCAGCTTTTTCTTCCCCTCCGCTGTTGGTCTATTCTCGTCGTCAGGCTCCCCCACCATCAATTGTCTTTACTTCTGTTGTTGCTCCTTCTGCTTTTGACAACTCTGATCCTACTACACACTGATATCCTACTCGTGAGCGTCGTCCTCCAAACAGGTTGGGTTGGTCTAATACATGTTTTTCTGCTTCCTATCATACTTTTTTGTCTGTTATTCATTCTTTTTCAGACCACAGTCTTACACGGAGGCTTGTCAGGATCCTAATTGGGTTCAAGCTATGGAATATGAGTTGTTTGCCTTACAGAAGACTAACACTTGGGAGTTGGTTCCTTTGCTTACTGGCAAGAATCTGGTTGGTTGCAAATGGGTCTATAAAGTCAGGACTCATTCTGATGGTTCTCTCGAGCGCTACAAAGCTCGCTTGGTTGCCAAGGGTTTCTCACAAGAGTATGGTATTGATTATGACGAGACCTTTGCCCCTGTTGCTAAGATGACTACTGTCCGTACCTTGATTTCTGTTGCTGCCGTTCACCATTGGCCTCTCTATATGATGGACATTAAGAATGCTTTTCTTAACGGTTATCTCACTAAGGAGGTCTACATATGTCCTCCCTCTGGTCTTCTCTACTCCTCTAGGCAAGTTTGTCGTCTTCGGCGTGCTCTATATGGTTTGAAGTAGTCTTCTCGTACTTGGTATGATCGCTTTCAGACTGCCGTTACCGAGCTTGAGTTTCATCCTTCTGCTTCTGACTCTGCTTTGTTTCTGAGATATACCTCGGCTGGTTTTGTTGCTCTCCTACTCTATGTGGATGATATGATCATCACTGGTTCTGACTCTTCTGCTATCTCTGAGATCAAGTAATATCTTTTCCGTACCTTTGAAATGAAAGATCTGGGTCTATTGTGGTATTTTCTTGGCATTGAGGTTGCCTCTTCTCCCAAGGGCTATTTTCTGTCTCAAGCCAATTATGCTAATGAGGTTATTCACCGTGCCGGTCTTACTGATCCTAAGGTTTCTAATACACCTATTGAGCTTAATGTGAACCTCAACTTTACTGATAGTGTCCCTCTGGATGATCCTACGGTTTATCGTGAGCTGGTGGGTTGTTTAGTTTATTTGATTGTCACTCGCCCTGATCTTGCTTATGCTGTTCATGTGGTTAGTCAGTTCGTTTCTGCTCCTCACTCTACCTATTGGGCTGCTTTGGCTCACATTCTTCACTATCTCCGGGGTACCATCTTTCAGTGCTTGCTGTTGTCGTCTACTTCCTCTTTAGACTTAGTGGCCTATGCTGATTTTGATTGGATTAGTGATGTTACTGATCGCAAGTCCACCGCTGGTTTCTGTATGTTTCTTGGCAATTCCTTGATCTCTTGGAAAAGTAAAAAATAAACTGTTGTTGCTCGCTCTACTGTCGAAGCTGAGTACCGTGTTATGGCTCATGCTACTGTTGAGCTTGTTTGGCTTTGTTGTCTTCTCTCTGATTTGGGTGTCCCTCAGTCTTCTCCAACCTCCCTCTATTATGACAACCACAGTGCTATTCAGATTGCCCACAATACTGTTTTCCATGAACGGACGAAACACATTGAGATTGATTGTCACTTTGTACGACAGCATCTGCATTATGGCTCTATCTCACTTCCTTTTGTCTCTTCGGCTTTGCAACTTGCGGACTTCTTCACCAAGACTCACACTACCGCTCCGTTTCAGTTTCTTCTTAGCAAATTCTCAGTGTTTTTTGTTAAAACACCTTGAGTTTGAGTGGGGGTATGAGAATATATATTGTATATCTGGTATATTAGGAATTAGGCAATTTTAGCCAATTCCCTTTTCTTTGTATTTCCTTTCTCTGTCATAGATTCGGGCTATATAACTGATGCACTCTTTGTAAACATATACAATTGAATATACAGAGTTATTTGGAATTCTTACACTTTCATCCTCACCAATTACCATTTTCTCCGGTATCTCTCTCTCTCTCTCTCTCTCTCTCTCTAACTCAAGCGATGTCTTCATACCGTTCTATCTACACCCACACACTACCACTGTATCGCTTCGTTTGGAAATTTCCCGGAATCCATAGTTTATTCCGCCAATTTCTACACCAATCATTGTTTCAATCTCTACCCAGCACCGGTTAATTCAATTTCTCTGTCTAACTCCCTTTCATTTTCCTGGTTTCTAAACCCCAGCTATGTTTATGTTTTCTACAATAGTTTACCATTAGATCTTGTTTTTTGTAGTAAAAAAATTTGTATTTTGGTGCTATTGTTTCCAACTCTATAAATTCAAACTTATACCCTAATCTCTGGTTCTCTCGATAGATATTTGTAGATTTATTTATGTGATTGTTCATTTTTGAAGTTCTAATTTTTATGTTTTTGTTATTGTTTGTAGCCCCAAGTTATTTAATGCAGTGGACCATGTTATTCTTCTTAATGGCAATGGCCTAAAGGTTAGTTATTTCTATAGTCCTATCACAGAAGTTTGATTGTTGTATATGCTTGTGTAATTGAATAATATTACAATTATGTTTTTGTTATGTTGATTCTATTTTATATTATTTGTGGGATTTTGTAGTGTCAGTTTCATATTTTATCTTGTATTGGTTTTTGTAATATCATGTGTCTATATGAGATGTTTTTTAGGTGATTTGTTTTAGTAATTTTCGGTTCTCTTTGAAGTTTAGATTTTATAATTTTGTAAACTCGTGTTAAATAATATTTGAGTTTGTTCTAAAAGGAAGTTGCTAGGAGTAGAAAAGGATATCAAAGCATTCCTTGTGGAGGAACTATGATGATTTAAATGAAAGCTTTTGGTATTACTCGTTTTTTTGGAGATCATTTTGTCCTTGATTTTATATCAAGTTAGCTTTGCCCTTATAAAATTACAAGTGACTAATATACCGGCAATCAATGTCATTGCTAAGTCTGTAATGGTGTTAGGCTGGTCTTCTTTTGTTTGTGATGACCAAATATATCCCCTCAAGACTAGACTATTTGTTGAGAAATATTTATCAATTAATTCTATTTCTGTTCATGTGTTTTGAGAAATTCTTGCTAAGTCTGTAACGGTGTTAGGTTGGTCTTCTTTTGTTTGTGATGACCAAATATATCCCCTCAGGACTAGACTATTTGTTGAGAAATATTTATCAATTAATTCTATTTATGTTCATGTTTTTTGAGAAATTCTTCACTTCATGCACTTCTTGGTTTACAATAAAATTGAATTCTTCCATTGACTTAAAATGCATGTATGGCTTGACACGGTAGATTCAATAAAATTGAATTCTTTCTTGGTTTATTTTTGTCTCACTAAATGTAAATTTTATTTTTATTTTTTATTTTTTGATTTTGTGACTTTTTACTTGCTAGCTTTATTATTCTCTTTCAAGGTTTGATGTCATGACTACATATCTGAATCTTTTTGGAAAGTTTATAGATTCATAAATTATGTTACTTCTTCGAACCTAAACCCTTAATTGGCTTTGTGTGTAACATTTTCATCAAAACTTCATGAGATTTGGGATATATATACACATAAATAATATATATATATATATATATATATATATTTGGTGTAATTTTAAATTATCTTTAATTTATACTTTCTAAATATATACAAATTTTGTATTTTTTTTTCCACAAACTGAGTTATAAAACTTCAATAAAGTAAAAAGTATAAACAATAAATAAAATTAAAAAATATTAATTTAACAAGCCTAATCTATTTTTTACATCTCTAAAAAAATTAGGAACAAATTTGTTCACAAAGTTTTACCTTAATTTGAAATTCCCTCTCAAATTGGGGATTCCCCCTAAAATTTTGCCCTAACCCTTCTTAGTTTCTCATCTCACTCTCACACACAACTCCTTCCTCTCATTCCTCCTCCCTCACGGACGATATTGTGTAAATCCAAAGTCGCCACCGTCGACTATTACATGCTCACCAGGTAAGGTGGTTTCTCTCTCTCTCTCTCTTTCCAATTTTGTAAACCCTATCTATCTCCCTTATCTTCTATATGTTTTTGAAGGGTTTCTAAAATGGGTATATTAGATATCTAATTTTTTGATTGGGTTTCTAACCCTAGCCATCTCCCCGAGCTCCTTTTTGCTATTAGGTTTGAGTTAAAAGTTCTGATGTTGAGGATTTGAGAAGATGTTTTCTCATCTTTGAGAAAACCCTTATTATTATTGTTATTAGGTTTCATATTTGTAATTCAGCTATTATGTCACTAATTTATTACCATTCCTTTGTTTTTATTGTCCAGTTTTGGCCATATATGTCATGGACATTGTTCTCAACGTATAGAACTTTCTGTCTTATTATATTTGGTTCCCCCCCCACAAAGGGTACAGTATTGAACAAAGTCTTTTTTTTGTTTTTCCAGGTGTGACTGCTACTGTTTTGGAGTTTTGAAGACCATTAGAGCCTCATGGTTTTCATGGTGATTCGCTTCCTCTCCCTCTCTCTCTCTCTCTCTCTATAGTTATAATCAAGTTAATTGCAATTAAAAGTACAAATTGATGCAAAAGGCAAAGTACATGACATAGAATTTACCTTTGAATCATTGTAGATGATTCGAGTGGGGTCACTGTGCTTCATTAATGTTGTGTTTGGTTGGGGGATTTGGGAAAAGATTTGGAAAAGGAAAGGGAAAAGGTGTGTAAAAGTAGGTGAAATATAAGTATGTTTTATTCACATTTCACCTACCTTTTTCATTTCCTTTTCCAAATCCATCTCCAAATCCTCCAACCAAACACGCCATAAGGGAATTTCATACTTCTTTTGTAAAGTTTAACTGAGATAAGATGGTCCCAAAAACTCCAAAAGAAAATAATAGCAAATACTTTTCACTAAAATGACGAGGTTTTCTAAGATTATAGATGGCTACTAGAATGACATTATGTTGTTTTTCTGGCATTTCACACATGCGTTGCATAAAATATTCCTGGATTTTTTTTGTCCCTCTAAATATCCACTTTTCAAAAGGATATTTGATGATAGGCATGTTGATTAATTATGCGTTATACGGTAATATTCAGTTGCCATCAGCTCACATCAATGTGCTAAAAAGATATGTGATGAGCCTAGCAGCTAGCATAATTGGTTTAAAAACCAATGAAGGAATAGCAAAATAAGCCGAAGCGAGTTAATTTTTCTATGATTTTTTTAGCTTGTTTTCAATTATTGCTAATGCATAGTATTCTTTATCAGCCTTGTTTAATTTGGAATCCTTTTAAAGTTGTTGATAGTGATTCTGAATGGACATCTATTTGTACAAGGTCACACGGGAGAAAATAGGAAATTGATATGGATTAAGAACACAAGAGAAAATAAAAATGACAAAATGAATGAAGAAAAATAAATGTAGGAGGGGGGGTGGCTGATTGTTTGCGTTTGCATTGACATTGTCAATTCTTCCTTAATGGGTTTAATTTGTTTTATTTTTCTCTATTTGGTGTTAATTCTAAAAGTAGGTTTATATATGTTGTTCCTTAATGGGTATAAATGTATTCTTTTAAAAATAGATGTGTTTTTAATGTTTACAGATTTTACATGTTATGGTGGTTTGGTAGAATTTAATTGAGCTCATTACCATTGTTGAATGTGACAATGGAATGTGTGGAAAGTGAAACATATATTTTCCCCTATTTGAAGAAAGAGTGAGATTCTTGGTGTGCAAAAGTGAGATTGTATATGGTATGGTAATTTGTGGTATGAGATTGTATATGGTAATGTGACTATGGTTTGGTAAACCAAACCAAGCCTTAAGTCCCATCAAATGGGGTCGGCAATAATAAAATTTGTATATGGTATGGAATATATGAGTTTAATATTTGGAATATTTCTTTGAATTTTAGGATGGTTGGATTTTTGTTGGAATAATTGAAAGTCTTCTTCTTATGGAATTTTTTGATCAACATAGAGTTGGAACTTGGCCGTGCAAGTTACGAGTGGACCAATGTGAAATTTTTGCTTCATGCTTTATGTATATTTGCTACAAAACTTGGTTTTACAATGGAAATGCAGCTCCTAGGGACTAGTTTTCAATAGGATGTTCAGACAAAATTTTAAGAAACTTTACCAGAAATTATTAGGATTTTTTTTCCGTGAATGGTCTAAAAATTCTAGAAATACTATGTAGAGGCTTGTAAGAAACTTTTCAAACATGTTGGGAAACAACGAAAAATGCACCCCACAAAATCATCTCTTTTGCTATACTCCTGAAGCATTTTTTGCTTTTTCAATTAGAGTTCTTACTACTTTTTAAATTATTTCGTATAATTTTAATATGGCATTTTTTTTGCTGAGGGTTGAGTGATGTTAGCCCTATATTTCTTTGCTTGAGTGTTTATTTTTGGCTTTTTGGGCACTCGATTGTGATAGAATCACAAAAGTTAAGCATCACTCTACGAAAGAGTTGAGTTTGGGTCTTTGCCAATTGTGATTTAATTTCCTATTTTCTGATATTATTTTGGTTCCTTGCCAATTGAATTCTGGACTTATGCTTCTGTTTTGATAATTTTTTTGGGTGTTCTATTTTGTTGGTGGTAATAGTGGCTTCTTTGTAACATTGATTTGGATTAGGTGAAGTCTTCTTTTATCGTGGAGAGGGAGGCATATCATTGTCTTATTAATTATTTATGTTTAAATTTCTTTTTTCCCCTTATTTAAAAAAACTAACAGATTGACTAGTCAAACCTTCCTCTTTGGATTTAAATCTAGAAACAACTAGCTTTCAATCAAAAGCTGCTACAACCCATGTTTGCTATTAGCTTATTTATTTACTTGAGGCATATGTGGGATAGAATAGGACTTGTTTTTAGCCTCAAAGCATGTCTTACTCAAGTTACACAATTATTGTTGGGGCTATGCCCATCCAATTTATTTTCTTGCAGGGCCTGTAACATAATATGATATCAGTTTTTGACCAATTCAAATTTTGTTATTTCAACCGACTTATTTAACTATTATATGGACCTTTCAAGAGCCTTTGAGGCACTTTGACCAGTTTGAAAACATAAAAGTCCTTTGTACCAGAAAGTCCTTTGTACCAAAATTTCCTACACATTGGCTTCTCAATAGTCCTTTTTCAAAGCTCATAAGTCTCAGTGAATTTCATACCACAATTTGAAGTTTTTACAGCACCTATCCTCGTGTCATATTTATTTTAAGATAAGATGGATCACTTTTCACTTCAAATCAAGAGGCTTATTGAGTATATGTAGGCTTTTGTGAAGTATTATTTGAGGTTGATAATGTCTTTATTTGTATCGGGGATTCTTATATTTGGGTTTGAAGAATTGTGGATATTTAGTTATAGAGATTTAAACTATATGGGCTTCATTTGTTTTGTGCGTATCTTTGTGTGACTTAATTTGCCCCTTGAGAAATTACATACTTGTGATTTTTGTTTTTAAAAAATCTTGCTTAAAGAGAGAAGAATAGTTGGCCAATGTTGGTGGTGTGTTTTTCTATACCTATCATGTGAATCTTCTTCTTGATATTTGCAGGGATAGAACCAGACTTTTGTCTTCCGGGGGGCCAAAACATGAATAAAAAAGTGAGTAATGTTAGAGATTCACAATTTACCCACAATTATATGACAATGAATTGAGCATTATATGGTTGAATTTGTGACAAAAAAAAAATAAAAATAACATGTAATTACAATCAAGAGATAAGTCCAAAAAAAAAAAAAACTTAAAATTAAAAAAAGAGAGAAAATAAAAAATATAAGAATAAAAAAAATTATAGAAGACAAAAGAAAGAGAAGAGCAAATGAATTGCTTTAAAGTAAAAAAAACAGAATAAAGAAGAGTTAGGAGCCAATTGTAATAACCCCAACTTCTGATTAACGTTAATTCGCACTTAATTATGTCTAACAGTAATTTAGGGAGGATTTGGGATTAATCTGCATGTGTATTGCATTATTTATGTGTTTCTATCTGTTTGCGATAAAATGATCTGTTCATGCCTTTGACTTGAAACTGCGAATTGAAAGCCTTATCGGAGCCCGATTCCGAAATTGATTAATGTTTTATGCTAGTTAGATTTTATGTGATTTTATGGTAGGTTTAACTAAAATTCGGTTCGGAGCGATTAAATTAAATTAAATTAAATAATGCTAGATTAAACATCAATCAAGTGAATGCAAGTTAATTACATCCTTGCCCTTGAGTGGGCCATTTTCTCACACATTGTTTAGCATTGATTCATACACATTTTCAGCCATTTCCCTTGCCTAAACCGTTGGAGAGGGAGAGAGTAGGGGAACAAGATTGAGTTCATTTAGAATTGTGCTTGAGCTTAGAAGAATTGAAGGCAACATGGAAGATTAGGCTACTAAGCTTGGAATTCAAGACCCAAGGTAGGAAAATCACCTTCTTGTTTGTGCATTTAAGTTATACCTTGCATGGTCCATGGTAAAATTGGAAGATTAAAGTCAAGAATTGGTTTAAATGTTGAGTTGAGTAGTAATTCATGCATGCATGCATGCATAAATTTCCATGTTTTGAGTTTGAACTTTAGGATTTCTTCCATGCATGTATTAATTCTATTCACATTGTGGTCATTCACCTTGTTGTCCACCAAATTATCAAGTTTGATCATGTTTGGAGGGTTTGGTTTCAATGAGATTCTTGCATGATACATTTAAGTTATGTTCTTGAAGTTTTATTTGAAATTCTGTTCAATTGACTCACCTTTGGGCTTTGATTTTACAAATTGATCTTTGAAACATCTTATAATATGAGTTTACATGTGTTTTCCAGAAAATGGGCCCAAGAGGTTGAGTTTTGAGGTGTTGAATACTTGGTTTGAGCTTGAGAGGCAAATCTGGAAATTCTAGAATTTGGCTTCCTCGCTCAAGCGAAGGATTCCACGCTTGAGCGACCATCGTTTGTTCAGAGATACGCTCGAGCGAAGGAATGGTGGCTCGAGCGTAAATTGCAAGCTCTCAGATTTTTGGTGCATGCAGACGCACGCTCGAGCGACGAGACCTACGCTCGAGCGAAGAGACCTACACTCGAGCGAAGGTCTGTGTCTCACGCTCGAGCGAGCATCGAGCGGGTATCAAGCGTAAAATTCCAGCAACCAGTACTTCTGCATTTTTACAGACCGCTTGAGCGAAGGAGTCTACGCTCGAGCGACCCCTCTGTTTTGACAAGCACACTCGAGCGAAGAAAGCCACGCTCGAGCGAGACCCCTGTTTTCAGCAAATTTTGAAAAATATTTTCCAAGGCATCTTTGCATCCTCATTCCATCCTAGGCATTCCTAGGCCATGTTTAAGACTCTATAGTGAGGATTTAAGGTTAGAGACACACTAAGAACCAACGACATAAGTTTTGTGCAATTAGAACGTATGTTTCAAGTGTGTGCCCGTTATATGTTATGTAGGTCACGTGCCGCGTGTTGTGTGATCAATCTGCTCCGTCTGTCTGTTTCAAGGCCAACTGTGAGTAATAATTTAGTAAAGATATGTTCAACTGTATCTATTTTCTGTGTGATAAAACAAGATCTGTTTTCTGAAATGATATGTTCTGTACAATGAATGATTGTTTAACTTCTGATATGTATTCGTGACATCCTTAGCATCATGTGATCTCTGTTAGCTATTACCCAGTATCGGAGGTTCCTTTATGGAACTTATATCTGTCTGCACTCTGTTACCCATACCGGAGGCCCTGTCACGGGGGCTCAGCTTCTGTTCTGTTCTATTACCCGGATCCGAAGGTTCCTTTATGGAACTGGTAATTCGTAACCCCACGTGTATACGTTCTGTTCTGTTAATGCTAATGGATGTATCATGTAAACTTAATCAAGACTTATGATTTCTGTCTGTATATGATTTGAATAAACTATGATTTTGATATGAAACTAAATTATGATTTCTGAATCTATACGAACTCATTCATTAAATCCCTTTACTCTATTATTATTCACTGGGCTTTCGCTCATAGTTTATATTATGTATGTAGGTGAGCCGGTACATGTCACGACCCAAACCCGACCTTATGGGTTTAGCACCGTAACCGGCCAGTAATCCGAGATTACCACAGGCCTGCAGAACAGTAGTACAGTAAAACAGAGTACAGGGCCTGGCGGAAGCCAATACAGTAAATGAATAATGTCCATTGAGCTGTGTCAGTCTGTATGCCAAAAAGATTTTTCATGCATTCACATATACAAACAGTACAGTCTATACAAAATTTACAGTCACACAGTACAGGGACCTAATCCCTTGATAACAGTACAGTAAACATTCAGTCTATACAGAACAGTAGACGGTACAGAAGGGGGAATTGTAAAACACCCCTAAGCCTTAACACGATAGGCTCGGAACCTCGCAGTGAGGCACATAGGCTGGCTTGACAAAACTGGAGTCTAACCCACGCTCCTAGCTCCGGTCTGGTGGCTGAGCACCTATATATATATAAACAGTGAGCTAAAGCCCAGCGAATAACATAATGCGTAAAGAGGTTATGAATGAAATGTCCTTACAGTAATGAAATCAGTTCATTAAACAATACTTCAGTCTTTCAGTCAGAACAGTTATTCAGTCATATGTGGTACATCCATTAGCATAGCAGTAAACAGTAGGTCTTAAAGACCGAACAGTAATGATGGCCATCAGTCAGTAAACAGTAGTGGTTCCACGAGGGAACCGACAGAGATCTCTGTAACAGTAACAGTAACAGTAACAGTAGATGCCAAGGATGCCACAGTACAGTTTAGAATATAGGACATACATTCATTCAGTAAACAATAGCAGTTCAGTAAACAGTTCAGTTCAGTATTCAGAAGATAATCATTTGAACATATCTTTACACAATTGTTACTCACAGAGTTCGGGCTACAGTAAGCTAGAGCGTGTCTCCCCAGTCGCCAACCCTACACAGTTAACAGATTGAACACACTAAGCTACGCAGTTGGGAAATATAACAACTTAATCCCTAATGCCTCGGTGTGTTCTACCTCTATATCCTCAATAAGATGTCTTAAACTAGGCCTAAGAATGCCTAGGATGGGATGAGGATGCAAGGAGGCACACTTAAAAGCATTTTCAGAAAAACAGAGTCCCGCTCGAGCGTAGGTTTCCCCGCTCGAGCGGTCATGCCATAAAGGTACACGCTCGAGCGTAAACTTTCCCGCTCGAGCGTACTGTAAAAGTACTGGATGGGTGAAATCTCCGCTCGACGCCCGCTCGAGCTTGAGACATGACTCCGCTCGAGCGCCCGATCCTCCGCTCGAGCGGACTGTAAAACAGTGCAGAGAGATGCTGGATGCTCGGATTCCACGCTCGAGCGGAACTTCCCCGCTCGAGCGGAAGTGCGAAATCTGGAAAACCCAGATTGCACCTCCAAGCTCAAACCAAGTTCAAAAGCATCAAAACTCGACCTCTTGGGCTAAATTTCCCGAAAACACATGTAAACTCATAGTTAAACATGATTCAAAACTCAATTTGAGAAATCAAAGCCCAAGGGTGTTTTATTCAAACCCAATTTCAAACCAATTTCAAGAACAATCCTCAAACATGACATGCATGATCTTAAATCATTTTCAAAGCTTTAATGTTGTTTCAAAAGAGCTCAAACCTTCAAAAACAAGATGAACTCATGGAGTATGACCAAAAGATGGACATGCATGTGAGGAAACATGGACTACAACCTCAAAACTTCAATATATGTACATGCATGCAACAATTAAGCCACAATTCAACATCTAAACCATGTTTTGGCTCTACACTCCATCAATATGACATGAACCATGCAAGAATCAACTTAAAACATGAACAAAAAGACAATGGAGCTACCTTTAGTCTTGTAGTTCAAGAAGGGAGCTCAAATATGCAATCTACCCTTCAACAATTCTTCAATTTCCAAGCAATACACAAGGTAGAACTCAATTTCTCTCACTCTCTCTCTCTCTCTTCCCTCTTGGTCGGCTATGGCAAGGAGAAATGGCTGATGAAAATGTTCTTCAAGTGTGTACCAGGCTCACATATGTTATGTTGAGTGGGCCACCAAGGGTGGCAATTCGGTAATTAAGCCTAACTCTTTAATTAGCTTATTTTAATCTAATTTAATCATACCTAATCAGTTTTCAGGTAAATATACCATAAAATCATATTAAGTATGAGGATCATAAAACACTAATCGGTTTCGGATTCGGCCGCCGATAAGGCCTTCAATTAGCAGTTTAAACATATAAGCATGAACAGATAATCATACAGTCAAACAGATAAAATGCAATTCAAACAGAAGTATTCATTCCATTCAGTTTCAATTTCGGTCAGTCAGTTCAGTACTTTTAATCAGTTCAATTATCAGTCATGATCAATTCAGTTTCACGGTAAACAGCGTTTATCGGTAACTAATCAGTCATTAATCAGTAAACAGTATGAGGGTTGTTACAGCACATGACCAGGGCCAGAGTTGATGCCCTTCTGTCTTGTTTTTGTCAGCCAACTGTTGTGCCTCCCGAGGAGGTTCCGAATGAAGCCCAATGCTATGGCTGTTTTTGTTTCCATGCTAGTCTTTACATATGCTTTGTAAAGTCAGATCTTGGGAAGTAAAATTTGTACATACCTTGTAAATATTGTGTAGCTGGACTGGTATGGTTGTATATATATAAATAAGTTTGAAATGTTCTGTCCCATATACGTTATCACAGCTCATTGGACCTTGTCTATTTTGCATTTATTGCTTCCACAGCCCCTTATTATTTACTAATCTGTTCAGAGGCCTTTGGAAATCTACGGGTTACTGGCCGGTTACGGTGCTAAACGTACAGGGGCGGGTTTGGGTCGTGACACCAATACACCTCACATAGGAAATAGCAGTAATAAAAAAAAAGAAAAAAAAAGAATGCACAGGTAGTCAAGCCAAAAACGGGGGGGCCACGGCCCCTTATAGTCTCCACATAGATCTGTCCTTGGATATTTGCCTTTTTCTTATAGGTTTCAAGTCTTGAAACTTTGTTGTGGTCTACTCTAAAGTTAATGATGCTTTGGGTTATCTTTATGGACTATAAGGTTTGAATGTTTTTTTTTCAGATAAACATCTCTTTGTAATTGTATGTTTCATAAGAAAACACAATTGTGCTGATCACTCATTAGGTACACAACCATATTGAGTGTTTTTTTATGAAGTCAAGCATCATCTATGTTATTGATTTTTGTTGTTATAGAGCATTATTGGACCTCATCAATTTAATTTAACATGTAACGCTAAGAAATAACATAGGTACTAGTTTTAATTTTTCCCAAATGCATGTTAACATGTGATCAAAGAATTCAAGAATTTTAACTATTGGCAATTTCTTTTCATGTGAAAGTTACATCTTAGTTGATGGGATAGTTTTTGAACAATCCCATTCCCTTTGGGAAAAGAAAAAGAAAAAGCAATCATTATTGAACAAATTTAGCTTTTGTTTAATTGTTTGCTTGGGTTCAATTTATGCAGAATTCAAAATTAGTATATCAACCTTTGTTCTATCATCTAATGAACAAATAAAAGTTACTTTTGTTAAGTTTAGGTGTGAAATCCTAACTCACGAGCAATGTAGAATGGAGTTTTGACCCATGAGTGCAATTTGGAGAAGCATTTATTGACCATGTGTTTTATTTATTTATTTTCCCTTTTTGTCTCATTTATTGACTCTATTTTTGCTTTGTTCTATTTTTTCTCATTTGATTTTTTTTTTATTCTTAACATTTCTTTTATTTAGTTAAAAAAGGATTAATGGTGATGAGTGACCAAACCTTTGTTTTGTTATTTTTTTTCTTATCAAATGAAAGTCTTTGAATTAGATTTTCAAAGGAAAACAAGATGAAAGGGAAAGTGGTAGTTATAAATGTCATTGTTATGCGTATAGTGAATGGAGTAAATAAAAGTTACTGGAAGTCTATAACGAATTACTTATTTTTGAAGAAAATGAATGAAGATTATAGTTCTAACAATAAAAAATAAACAATTCATTGCATTGTTGAGTCTTCCACAGTGGCCCCAAGTTCCAATAATTAGAAAAACTCAGAACATTTACCTTGAAAAAATGTAGAATACTTGAATGCGTCCGGTTGATTTGTGTTGGAATTTACATTTAACAGAGTGATCAAAACATATCAAGCAACAGTTTAAATTTTTAATCATTGTGGGCTTTGTGAAAATAGGATGAAGAGAAATGGTGTGCAAGAAGATCAGAGATTATGAATAGGAGAGGTTTTTGAAGGAGCATTACAAGAAGCTCATTGGCATCAAATTGGGCATTAAATAAGCACAAGGTGCATGTGATTTCTTAGATTTGCAAATGTAATTTTGCATGAGTACCATGTCTTTGCAAATTAACTTCATGACTCCTAATGATGAGCTTTTGGAATGGGTTGTGATTCCTGGCAATAGTTTCCCTATAGCCAGTTGTATTGTATTGACAATGTTTATGATTGGTTCAAAATGAGTTTTGATCCTTCTTTTTTTCATTGTTTTTGGTTGGTATTCTAAATAGCTACATGGGTTTTGATAATCTTGTTTGTATTTGTTAATGTATTGTGTTACCCTATATCTAGTGTCCTCACCAATTAAGTGTGAGGTTGTGTTTTGATATTGGTTAATCTCTTTGAAAATTAGTTGAGATTGCATTAGGCCAAGGCAAGAATGCCAACACTATACACTATAATGTTTTTTTATGCTAATTGATTGTGCAACTGATTATGCATACAAGCCACAAGTCTTGGTTGAAATTGACTTTGGTAATTGAGCCGATTATGCATACAAGCCACAATCCAAATTTACAAGTCAATCAATTTTGCACATACCATTCGTAAAACTAAGTCCAACTAAGTGTTTTATAATTGATTACGTCATCAATTATATGACTATTTGTCTATTTGTCATTCTAACTCATAATTGAAAGCTAATATTGTACATAAAATCTAATTATTTTTTTAATGTTGACATAGTTGTTGCAAATTACATTTGTCGCATTTCCTCTGCATTTATTGTGAATAAAATGAATTCTTTTTATTTTCTTAAAAGGTATTATCGTATTATTTTGTGAAAAATAACAATTGTGTCTTCGCCAGAATTCTATTTTCATTTAAATATATGAAAAACTCAATTAACAAGATAAAAATTTAATTGTCAATAAAACTTTATCTATTCATCATAAAAAAAGGATACAAAAAGAAGGTTAACTTAATGTCCATGCAACAGATACATTTGAGGAAAATCCAATTAGGATTCAACATCTAATGACCACCGGAATGTAGTCAGTAACCAAACAAATACAAAGTTGTAGCCAAAATTAAATTAAGAAAAAGGAAAATTCAAATTAAAATTTAAATTTTCTCATTCTTGAGAGGCAGCAGCTCCATTTGTTGTAGCATTCATAGGCTTGGCTTCTGCAGACGCCTCAACCTTGTCACCCTTCTTACCTGCAAAACACGAACGATTAGGATTCATGTAAGTGTGTAGTAGTATAATTTGATTTGCATGCTTAAATGAGTTGTTCCAAAGTTTATGATTAGTCTTTTTGGGATATAATGCTAGCATACCTTTCAAAGGTGTGAGTTGTTCCAAAGGTGTGATTGTGCAATTTTTCCATCATAGTTTTTAACCGTGATAAAAAAAATTAAAAATCGGAATCAAATGTTAAATGTGACTAATAGCAATAAGATCTGAAGGACCAAAAAACATTGCAGTGCAAAAATAATTTTTAAAAAAATAAAAAAATAGTGCTCCAAGTAAAGATAAATTGCATCCATTCGATATTATTCCGAGAAACCTAAAACTGCATTAGTGACAGTACTCAATAATTCGTGAAAAGGAAAACAATATCAATTAATCATTTGAGACTCAAAGGGAAAGTTGAAGTGACATACTTTGTGTCAAAGTAAAAATGTGAAACAGAATGTTGCACCCACAATTACACAGCACCCACAATTATACAATGCTTGCATTTATATGGCAAATCTACGTAAAAATTAAGAAACTAACCTGTGATAAGATAATGGGTCTGCTTGAGATGCATAGAGTTTTCTTGCTTCATCATGTCCATAATCTTGGCTCTAAATTGCTTCATTTCTGCCTAAAACAGAAGTACAATGAGCATATTTAGGCCATCAATTTAAAATTTAATAGCAGGATAAAGTGAGAGGGAATACCTTGAATGGCTCATTATCAGTTCGAAACTGAATTCCAAGTATGAAATGCAAAAACAGAGTCTATAAGGCAAAGTTCATTGATAAATTGTTGGTTTGTATACTATACAATAGATTGGAACAAAATTTTATAAGCTTTACCAATAGTTCCATTTAGCACAAACATGAGGACCAATACCTAGATGAGCATCTAAACCAGCTTCAGCAACCAATTTAACAACTTTAATGAATTGCTGATTCAAGAAGGATCCTAATAGAGTACGACAGCTTATCTGTAATGGATACAGGGGCAACAAAGAAATATTTGGCAAGTCATTTGTGCAACAAAAGGAAGACTTACAACCCAGAAACTATGAGAAGGCTGCCTAAAAAAGTATATTTAATTAAAGATTTCATTGTTCTATATAAATCTTAGGACTTATTATATAAATATAATTAATTTTGGTTGGGAATCCAAAAAAAGACTGAAAATGGCTCAAAATTATACATCAAACTACAATGACACGGGGAAAGAAGAAATCATTTCAAATAATCTATAAAATCTTAAGCAACATGGTAAGTTGGCAACTGACTTTAGAATAAAAGGGAACTTACTTCTCCTTACTTTCTTTTCCTTTTTTTTTTTCCTTCTCAAAATGGCCTAATTATGGACATATGCTTCAAGAGAACTTGAAAATAGAGTTAAAAATTGTTAAAGATTGGATATTTTTGTGTGGGGATGTGGTTTGGAAATACTCTTCTGATCCTGGGGGACGCTCGTGATCCTCTGCTAGTCACCTGAAAAGGAACAAACACTCCGGTCGGGGGTGCCAGAATTAGCACTCCAACGAGCAAGTTAGTCTCTGCACTCAAGATTACTTGTATTCTAAGTTAAGCTTAATAGTTCTCACATACCTTTCTAGAACTGAAGATCTTGTATTTATAGTATTCTCTTTGGGCCTTGGGGCCTGGCCAGCCCTAGTCCTTTACATGTACTTCTACTCGGCCCTTGTTTCACTGGAAGGAATGTCGACTACTTTATTCGGCCCTTCAATTGAATAGGGTCAATACCCAATAGAGGTTATGTTCTGGACCGGACTGGTCCACTCCTGTTGATCCAAGATTATTCGGCTCCCACAATTGCCCCCCAAACACCCCACTAGCATCAGTTAGTCGGCGTGTTTGGCTTCTAGTCTGGAGGTTAAAAATTCGGCGGTTATTACTCTTCCCGATGTGTGTCAGAACGCGTACATGCTTTTTGGTCATTGTAACGTTTTCCCACCCCTTCGTACACTGCCGCTATTTAATGTGATTTGAATTTGTCTATTCGAATGTATGTTCTGAATACTCAAAGATATCTGGCTCGCCTTCTAGTGCAACTCCTATATTCCGCGGTTTCTGCAACCCCTTGTTTCTTGCTTTTTCCTTCGTCTCCTGTAAGTTTTCTTCTCTTTTATTTTTCATCCCCCTTCTTTATTTGCTTTTAGTTTTCCATAATCCTTGGATTGGCCAAAATGGCAAAACATTTGAGGAGCTCCTTTCTGTAGATCGAATCTCCGGCTTTCGACGCCATTTCTCCATCCCCGACGACGTCCATCTGTCACTTTTGGCAGACAGCACCACTGATATGGTGAGGGAAAATGAGAGCACAATCATCTTTCCTCTCCTATCAATTGCTGAGGGCGGTGTCCGTTTTCCTCTTCACCCATTTTTTAGGGTCGTTCTTCGGTACTGGGGTCTCATCCCTTCCCAGCCCAATGTGAACTTCTTTCGCATCATAATGGGAATTATAGAGATAAATCGGCGTCTTAGAATTAATTTAGGTATTCCCGCCATTCGACACTGTTATGTCCTAGCCAAATCTACCGGCCGGCTAGGACGCTACTTTCTTAGAGCCAAGGATACTGATCATCACTTAGTGACCATGCTTGCCAGCTCTAGCAAGCGTGTCGATGACGTGATGGTCGTTGTTCGTGGCAATTAGGAATTTGGCGAAGGTGAAGATTGCCTAGACCCTGTGCCAAGGCGAAAAGGCGAACCAGGTGGCCGATCAGATCACTTTGTTTCTGTTATTTACATATGTATGTATTCGGCACTAAGCTCATCTAATCGTTTTGTTTATGCAGGCAACGACTTGAACAGAGTGTTGGTTTCAGACGACGACGTTGTGCTCGCAGAAATTAAAACCGCACTACAGTTCGTCAGCCGCCCAGACCTTCAAAAACAAGGGAGGGCAGCCCACGTTCTCCTGCGGTACAAGCCAGCTTATACGACGCTCTCGGCGGCAGACAATATTCCGATCGCGCGAGGCGACAACCATCTTACAGCCCTCATCTTCCCCAGCTTCAAAAACTTGAGATAGATCGACTTAGAATCATCTGATTCTGAACACGTGGAAGAACAAGTGACCGAACCAATCGCCGAGGACCCAGACCGGTTGACCGCGAAAGTTGACGAAGCTATTAATTCGGCCTTCGAGGAAGCCGGATTGAACTCTTCTGACCCTCCGTCTACATCAGGCCGAGGGGGGGCCTTCGAAGATATTTTTACAAACTTGAGAGACCTTCCCGGCGATTTTCCTGAGGATATGGCTGGGGAAAATCTTACGCAGATGGCACGAAAAAGAAACGCCGAACGCATGGTCGCCCGACAAAAGGCTGTAGCCATCCGTTCTGGACTTGTCCCGACTGAATCTGTTGCCCATACTGTTGTAGAAGAAACGACTCACGTTGTCATGGCCGAGACGGAAAAGGAGGTCGAGCGCCCAATTACTGAAGGGCGGTCGATTTCGGAGGATTGGGGCAAAAAATGAAGCGCTGAGGGCGAGGACGGCTCTAAAGAGGGCCCTATTGAAAAATGGCCACGCTTAGAGGAGTCAGCTGTGGTTGCTCCTTTCGTTATTGAGCTAAAGATGAAAAACATGCCGATCTCTTCCGAAGCATCGACTTTGAAAGATCCAGCTGTGGCATTGAGCTTGGCTGCCTCAGTCTTCTTGCCGGCTGACAAGGCGACCTTTCGTGCCAAGCCGGATTTGGTGACAATAGCATTAGCCGCCTAGTCGACTCTTCTAGTACATGACTAACTCTTTGGTTTGGTTTGTATTCGATGTTTCTTGGAATATGATGATCCTTTGTTTTGTAGACGGTTGGAAGGATCGCCAAATTGGACCGCCGCCAGCATGACGCTGTTGAAAGGATTGGTCGTTTACAATTTGAAGTCGAGGGTCAAAGGAGCAGGGCGGAGTTTGAGGCAATGAGAGCCGCGATAGAAAGTGCGCGGGCCGAGGCTGAGAAGGAAAGGGCCAGGGCTGCTGATCAACTCAGATCTGACACCAAGGAGAGGGTAAACGCGAGCGAGGAATCGCTCAAGTTAGCCAAGGAGGCGCTTGCCAAGCTGGAGGCCGAGTTGGGAGAGTTAAAGTAGGCTAAGGAGAAAGCCGACTCTGAGGGTTTAGTGACGTTCGAAGCTGGGAAGAGTTCCGCCCTTAATGACTATGTAGAAGAAGTCCCCAAATTCGAGAATCGGGGATTCAAACATGGCTGGCTCAAAGCCCTTGCTGCCGCTGGAGTTACATTGGCCACGCCAATTCCATACGAGCAAGTGGACGTTGAGCCGCTTGAGACTGACTCTGAGACTTGATTTGTGAGACATTCTAGTTTTGTTAGGTTTTTCTCAATTTCAATGTATGTTTTTGTTTAGTAGGTTTCTGTTAGTCCAAGGTAATTTTCATGTATAAATTGGTTACTATCTGCGCTTAATTTATTAATAAAAATTTCCTTTTCATTTCATAATTCATTGTATGCAGTTTTTGATATTAACGAAGAGTTTTGCTTTTGCTTTTCACTACTTTGGATGAAATGATCACTGTATGTTGTGCTTGCTAATTATCGATCCAATAGGAAGTAGGATCATGAGATGAGTAAATTAAATATCCCATTGCATAGTTGCCGATTCAATAACGGTGTAAATCCGAATAAGTAAATCCATTCGACGCTGTCGTATGCCCTTGGCCCAGTCAGTGAGCTCTTGGTGCTGAATCAGATTAGTTCATGGGTAATGTACTAGTAAATCGGTTCATGGGGTGGCTGGGGCACACAAACCAAATAGATTGATGAATCTGCCCTTGCCCCAGTTGGTTTATGAACATTAGACGCCGAATAACATGCACTCATGAAGTACTGATGAATTGATTCATGGAGCGGCTGGGGCACTCGAGCCGAATAGATTGATGAATCTGCCCTTGCCCCAGTTGGTTTATGAACATTAGACGCCGAATAACATGCACTCATGAAGTACTGATGAATTGATTCATGGAGCGGCTGGGGCACTCGAGCCGAATAGATTGATGAATCTGTCCTTGCCCCAGTTGGTTTATGAACATTAGACGCCGAATAACACGTAGTCATGAAGTACTGATGAATTGATTCATGGAGCGGCTGGGGCACTCAAGCCGAATAGATTGATGAATTTGCCCTTGCCCCAGCTGGTTTATGAACATTAGACGCCGAATAACACGCAGTCATGAAGTACTGATGAATTGATTCATGGAGTGGTTGGGGCACTCGAGCTGAATAGATTGATGAATCTGCCCTTGCTCCAGCTGGTTCATGAACGTAGAATGCCGAATAATAGAGGGGGCGATTGGGGCACGTGACTCGATTGGCGCTGGGCCGTTGAGGTTTCAATATTAATGAGATTGCCTCAGAGGCGCTGCCTTCGTAGGGAGTAAATGGGTGTGTTTGAAGGTCTTATTTATATGTTTTGACAGAACCTCAGCCTAGTTCATAGTGGAAAATTAAACAAGTGCGAATGTTGAATAGACTTTTCTTTAACAGCAGAGGTGAAGCGAAGACGCTAGCTGAGCTGGGAGGAAACATGAATCGAAGTGGTGAACCTTCACGCACGGGCAGTAGGACTTCGAGGGATCGGGAGAGACACCAATCTCCCCATCGTCAAAGTAGGTCGCCCAGGAGAGACAAGTAGCCACAGCGCAAGTCTCCTCAACCTCGTCTTGGAAGGGAATCCGACGCAACTCCTCGCCCGTTAAGTTTTGTAGTCTTCGTGGGTAATAGAACAATGACAGAGGCGGATTCGATCGTTCAAGATTCAAATGTGGCAGTCGAGTTCGCTCGATAGATCTTTCCACCCGAAGTTCAGCAATCGATGGTAGGTCGGCAGGACTTTGAAGTGTTTCGTGAAGGCGTTCATGGGGCGGTGAAGGGACTGTACACTACTTATGAGATCAGCATGCGTCTCCGAGCCGCTCGTCGCAATATAGAACAGAGAGATGAATGCATTCAGAAGTTAGAAGCTCGTACCGAGAAGGCCGAGCGTGAGCTCAGGAAAATCAAATCCACCGAGCCTCAATCGGCCAGCCACCCAAACCTAGTTGTGGAAGAAAGGGTTACTCAAAGGCTGATTAGTCATGCGATCGCCGATTGGAATACGGCCAGCATGTTCGTCATTGAGACTGCGAGGGCTGCGGCCTATGAAAAAGGCTTCCATGACGGCCGAAAGGTCAGAATTCAGAAGACCAAGGAGAAGCTCGCTGAAGAAGTTTGCCGATGTGAAAATCGTGGATTTAGGCACGGTTGGATCAAGGCACTTCAGCAAGTTGAGAGTCTCCAGGCAGCAGGGTTGGATTCGGCATTTCCGTTGTACCAATAGAATGATTTCCCCTTCTCCGCTTTCGAAATTGAGAAGAGTGATGATGAAGAAGCCACTGAACCGAAGAAAACCTTGTAATGATTACGTAAATTGAAAGCGAAATTATGTATTTATTGGCTGATTTTAATAAAATGCTTAGTTATCAATTTGTAGCGTACTTGTTATTTATATTAGTGCACATTTTATTCCGAATGTGTGCTTATTTGAATATTTGCATTTTTCGACCTTTGTTTACGGAGGCTTTAATTTGGATAATAGTACATTGTCTATTTCAACTGTTTGTTTCGTTATAAGTTTTATTCGGCACACGCGTGTTTGCATGTTTTTTTTTTTTTCATTGTATGACTGTTTGAACAAGCAAATAAACATTATACAAACATTGAGATAATTGTATAAACATTGATCGGCATAAGTCGTCACACGCCAATGGCGCTATGAATCCGGAGGCTTTTTCGGCCCAAAGACGTCATGCGCTGATGGGGCTCCGAATCCGGAGTCTTCAATTGGCCAATCGTGATATCCACGAAGAGCGCTTCGAATTTGGAGGCTTTTTCGGCCCAAAGACGTCATGCGCCGATGGGGCTCCGAATCCGAAGTCTTTAATATGTCATGCACCGATGGGGCTCCGAATCCGGAGTCTTCAATTGGCAAATCGTGATATCCACGAAGAGCGCTCCGAATTCGGAGGCTTTTTCGGCCCAAAGACGTCATGCGCCGATGGGGCTCCGAATCCGGAGGCTTTTTCGGCCTAAAGACGTCATGTGCCGATAGGGCTCCGAATCCGGAGTCTTTAATTGGCCAATCGTGATATCCACGAAGGGCACTCTGAATCCGGAGGCTTTTTCGGCCCAAAGACGTCATGCGCCGATGGGCTCCGAATCCGGAGTCTTTAATTGTCCAATCGTGATATCCATGAAGGGCGCTTCGAATCCGGAGGCTTTTTCGGCCCAAAAACGTTATGCGCCGATGGGGCTCCGAATCCGGAGTCTTTAATTGGCCAATCATGATATCCACGAAGGGCGCTCCAAATCCAGAGGCTTTTTCGAAACACCTTTGAATTAGATGTTAAGAATAAATAGGGATCTTTGCATTATAGAAAATGAGATGTACATGGCAAACCATTCAGAACAAGTATCATGCCCCACAAGTCGGGTCAATGATAAAATTTGCATAAATGCGTCGAATTCCAAGGTTGTGGAAGACTTCTCCTTGACATGTCTTTGAGTCGATATGCCCCTACTCCTGCGATCAAATCAATCTGATAGGGGTCATCCTGGTTAGGACCCAATTTTCCATCAGCCGGTTTCTTGGCAGCTGGAAGTACCTTTTTCAGGACCAACTCTCCTGGTGTGTAGCGGCGTAGCTGAACACGTTGATTATATGACTTGGCAAGCTGCTGTTGGTACCGCGCCATCGACGCAAAGGCATGGTCTCTTCGTTCTTCGATCAGAATCAAATCCAGTGCCAGCATCATGTCGTTTCGGCCCATATCAAAAACTTGAGATTTCAGGGTTGGGTGGCCGATCTCCAGGGGTATGATCGCCTGGGTTCCAAAGCATAGAGGAAACGGCGTTTCTTCAGTAAATCGCCTCGGCGTAGTTCGATGAGCCCACAATACACTTGGCAATTCTTCGACCCATTTGCCTTTAGCTTTCTCCAGCCTCTTCTTGATGCCGTCCAAGATGGATTTATTAGAGGCTTCGGCTTGACCATTGCTTTGTGGGTAAGTCGGCGTAAAAAAGTAAGGCCGGATACCATATTTGTTGCACAGCTCTCGGTAAACGCTACAATCAAATTGGGTGCCGTTGTCTGAGATAAGAGCTCTTGGAATGCTGAATCGTGTTATGATATTTCTCTATACAAAGTGCTTAACATCAGCATCTCGAATGTGCGTTAATGCCTCCGCTTCGACCCATTTTGTGAAGTAATCTGTTGCAACGATCAAGTACTGCTTGTTCCCTGGGGCCCTCGGCAGTGATCCTACGATATCAAGCCCCCACTGGGCGAATGGCCAGGGACTGGTAATGGAGCTCAACTCTTTAGCAAGCAGGTGGGTTAGCAGGAAGAACTTCTGACATTATTCACATTTCTTCACATAGCATTCGGCGTCAGCTCTCATTGTCGGCTAGTAATACCCCTGTGTTATAGCTCGATGGGCCAAAAATCGCCTGCCAGAATGGGCACCACAGCTGTCTTCATGTATTTCAGTCAGAAGCTCTTCGACTTTGTTAGGGTGCACGCATTCCAAATATGAAGCAGAGAGGGATTTTTTATAAAGCCTTCCTTACGGATCCAAGTAGTATCGCAGGGCTTTATTTCGCAACTTGTGTGCTTCTTTCTTGTCCACTGGGAGTTGTTCGGAAGACAGGAATGCAGCAATGGGATCCATCCAACTTGGTCCAGATTCTATAACATTAACCTGGACTTCCTCCGAAGGGCTTATGCTTGGCTCCGGGATGAAACCTACTTCGATGGGCCGTTTAATCTCTGAGTTAATGGCGGAGGTTAGGCAGGCAAGGGCATCTGCATGTGTGTTCTGATCACGTGTTATCTGGTTCAATTCATGATGGTCAAATTTTACCAACAAGGAGTTGGTCGTTTTCATGTAAGCCGTCATACGGTCGTTTCTTGCTGCGTACTCCCCCTTTAGCTGGTTGATCACCAGTTTTGAATCGCAAAATACAAGTAAGGGCCGAGCACCCAAAGATGTGCGTTCCGCAAATCGGCTAGAAGGGCTTCGTATTCGGTTTCCTTATTTGACGCTTCAAAGCCGAGCTTGACGGCCTGCTCAATTATTGCGCCGTCGAGGGCCATGATCACAACTCCGGCTCCGCTGCCCCGCTGATTGGATGATCCATCACAGTACAAATGCCAGATGTCCCCAATATAAATTCTCCAGTTCGGCTCTGGTCGAATTTCATCAGACTTGAAATCGGCAAGACCCCTGTGAATTCGGCAACAAAGTCGGCTAGCACCTGTCCCTTGATTGAGGTTCTAGGTAGAAACTGAATGTCGTACTGGCCGAGTTCAAGAGCCCACTTTGAAACACGTCCCGATGCTTCTGCACTTCGTAGTACTGATCGGAGGGGATAATCTGCTAGCACCACAATGTTATGTCCTTGGAAGTAATGCATCAGTTTTCTTGCCGCCATGACTAGGGCTAGGATGAGTTTTTCCAGCGGAAAGTAGCGTGTTTCGGTGTCAACCTTTGCCTTGCTTACATAACACACTGGCCGCTGCTCCCCCAGCTCTTCCTTTATCAGTACGGCGCTGACGGCCCTGTCGGAAATTGCTAGATACAGAATGAGCGGGTCACCAGCAGCAGGTGTTGTTAAGAGCGGTATTGAGCAGAGGTAAGTCTTGAGGCTGTTAAAAGCGGCTTCGCATTCGGCAGACCATTCAAAAGCCTTGCCCTGCCGTAGAGTATGGAAGAATTATCGGTAGCGATCTGTAGACCGACTGATGAACCTGTTGAGTGCGGCGACCATCCCCATCAACTTTTGAACCTCTTTTACTGAACGAGGGGAGTTGAGTTCCAAGATTGCTATGATTTGCCTCGGGTTGGCCTCGATTCCCCAGTGGCTGACAATGTAACCTAAGAACTTGCTGGAGCCGATCCCAAGCGCTCATTTGGAAGCATTCAGCTTCATTTTGTATTTGCGTAAGATGCCAAACGTCTCTTCTAGATCAGCTAGATGGGTTTGTTCTTCTCTAGACTTGACCACCATGTCATCAATGTACACTTCCATAGTGTGGCTGAGTTGCTCCTTGAATATAGCCGTGACCAGTCTTTAGTAAGTTTCCCCTGCATTTTTTAGCCCAAAAGGCATAACCTTATAGCAGTAGGTTCCTCTTGGTGTGAGGAATGCAGTTTTTTCTTGGTCCTCAGAATGCATGGCAATCTGATGGTAGCCTCTGTAAGCATCGAGGAAGCTCATACGCTGATGGCGTGCCGTCGCATCTACAAGTTGGTCAATTCTGGGTAAGGGAAAATAATCTTTGGGGCACGCTTTGTTTAGATCCGTGAAATCGACGCACACTCGCCAAGTCCCATTTTTCTTCTTCACAACCACTGTATTAGAGAGCCATGTAGGGTATCCTGTCAACCTCCTCAACAACGGCGACAGTGTGCTCTGTGGCTGACCGCCGACTTTTCTGAATAATCGGCTTGCATTTACAGTCAACATTCAAACAGTGCTGTGAAATGGAAGGATCTATACCCGGCATCTCGTATGTAGTCCATGCAAAAACGTTAAGGTTGCTCAGTAGGAAAGAGATTAGCTGCTATATGTCGGCTTGACTCAGGGAGGCGCCGATCATGAAGAACTTCTCTGGGCTTCCGTCAACTTCAACTCGGTCTAGGCCTTCCGTGACCTTTTCACTTGGAAGCCGCCCAACGTCATCGAGGCTCTCGTGATCTGTTACCTCAATAGAGTTCACTTGTAACTCCTTTGGCGTCTTTTGAGCAAGGAGATAACATGCTTGTGCCAATTTCTGAGAGCCACGGATTTGCTCAATGCCGCGTTCTGTGGGGAAGCATAGTAGTTGATGATAGGTGCTCGGCACGGCCTGCATAACATGCAACCAGGATCACCCCATGATGAGACTATACGGCGATGGCAGCCTGACGACCAAGAATTCCACATCCACTATTCGGGAGCCGGCTCGGACAGGTAGTGTGATTTTTCCCAATGGGTATTCTGGAGTGGCGTTGAAGCCGAATAATGGATAAGGAGTCAGAGAGAGATCTGATTCTGAGAAGCTGAGTTTGGTGAATGTCTTGTAATACATAACCTCTGATGTGCTCTCCGGATCAATGAGTACGCGCTCAACGGTGAATCGGTTTACGCGTAACTCAATTACCAAGGGATCGATGCGAGAAAGTGTCACTCCGGCCAGATCTGAATCATCAAAAGAAATGCTTGCAGCTTCATGGGGCCGTTTAGCCGGAGTGAGTTGATTTTGAGGGTCGGGATTCGACTGAATCGTATGCACCGCGGATGATATTGGCAGGCTGTATATCATGTGGATCACGCCGAGTGGAGGGGAATCCTGTCTTAAGGCTATTTCTTTGGTTGAGTTGCCCTTTCGGACGTACTGCTGTAGCCGACCATCCTGTACCAAGTCCTCCAGGTGATCCTTCAATGCATAATAACTCTCAGTTTCATGGCCATGATCCTTGTGATACTCGCACCGCCTATCCTGTCTTCGAGTGTCGGGAGGTCCCACTATTTTTGAAGGCTACTTGAAGAACGGAAGATGTTAGATTTTGGACATGACCATGCTGATTGGATCTGACAACTCAGTATATTTCTTGTCGGCGCGCCTTGTGCGCCTGCTGTCGATTTGCAGTTGTTTATTCGCTCGATGAGGGCATTGGTCACTTGATCGGTGAGAATCTCGTCTCTTATCTCATTTTGCCCGATGTCGTGGTTCAGGGCTCTGAGGTGTTACAGAATTTAACGGCTGAACAATTTCAGTAGGAGCTATCTTGTTGGCCACATTGCTGGCTTTAACCCTCAACGCATCATCTTCCACTTTACAGTATTCTTCAACTTTCTTCATCAACAACCAAACTGTTTTGGGGGGACGTCTGGTAAAGAGCTGCGGAGGGCACTGTCAGGATGCAGCCCCATCTTGAAGGCGGTGATGGCCATGGAGTCATTGCAAGCATCGTCTACCAGGTTGAAACATTCCCAATACCGTGCCGAGTAGGCACGAAGGGTTTTCCCCAGTTGAATCTGCATTGCCCAGAGGGAATCGGCTTGCTTTGGCTGGACCTCATTAGTAATAAACCTTGCACTGAAGGATTTTTGAAGTTGGTGAAAGCTTTTAATCGAAGCCGGCTCCAGTTTGTAATACCACCTGACAGCTAGTGGTCCCAAACTGCTCGGAAATATTCTGCACATCAAAGGCTCGTCATCTGCATGCAGTGTCATGGCTTGCTTGTAATGGTGGATGTGATCAGTGGGGTCTGATTTACGGTCGTACAAGGTGAATGACGGCGCTTTGAATTTCTTGGGTAGCACTGCCTTTGCAATCCTTCGTACAAAAGGATCGTGTTGATATTCATCCGAACTGTTTTTTCTTCGCTTATGCCTTATACAGGGACTCTCTTCAGAAGAACTGGAAGTTTCAGATCGTCCATTCTTCTTGGGCTCCGGGGATAATGAGTTGGAGTCGCTATCAGTGTCTTGTTGTCGGGCTCGAGATCGTTGACCACTTGCCCTCACAAGGCGTTCCGGATCTTGGCGTACAGCTTGTTTGGACTTTGCCACTTCCAAGGCCAAATCCTGACGAAGACGTTCGTTCTCTGCGATCATATTCTCCAACCTCTGTTCGTTTTGCTTTGCTTGTTCCATGACCGCCTGCATTGCCTCATGCTTTGGAGTCGAGGGTGAGGTGAAGTTCAAAGCTCGTCTTGTAGGGATAGTCTTCGGTCCAAGCATGTTTGTTGGAGTGAGGTCGTCTCTCTGCGTGGTTTCATCAGTGACTATCGGAGGGTCTTCCGTTACGCCCACCATGGATGTGTTTGAGTATTCCCACAGACGGCGCCAATTGTAGGGATGTGGTTTGGAAATACTCTTCTGATCCTTGGGGATGCTCGTGATCCTCTGCTAGTCACCTGAAAAGGAATAAACACTCCGGTCGGGGGTGCTAGAATTAGCACTCCGATGGGCAAGTTAGTCTCTGCACTCAGGATTACTTGTATTCTAAGTTAAGCTTAATAGTTCTCATATGCCTTTCTAGAACTGAATATCTTGTATTTATAGTATTCTCTTTGGGCCTGGCCTTGCCCTAGTCCTTTACATGTACTTCTACTCGGCCCTTGTTTCACTAAAAGGAATGCCAGCTACTTTATTCGGCCCTTCAATTGAATAGGGTCAATGCCCAATAGAGGTTATGTTCTGGACCAGACTGGTCCACTCCTATTGATCCAAGATTATTCGGCTCCCACATTTTGTAATTATAAAAAATACTTCGGGTTCTTTTTTCCCATTACCAAAATACTTTATCAAGTTCTTATTTGCAAAAGAGTTAATGAGGTGGTGGGAAAATAGTATATAAGAAAGGGCACCATGTTACAAACTGATGGGAAAATGTGAAATAATTACAATTACGCAGGAGGAGTTATAGAACTCTAATAAGTATATAGCATACTAATTAGGAAATTGGTTAGAGTGTAAATCCTTTGGAAATTAGGCCAAATTTCTGCACTAATAAATCAAGACAGATATAGAGGTCAACCAAAGAAAAAAATGAATTAGTAGTAGCCATAGTTGCAGCCTCATGTGCAATCATTGTATTAGTTACCACAATACAATTCTCCAAAAATCAATGGAATTTACCAAAATAGATGATGCAAAACCACATCTCACACAATGTGAATAGGTAGGTGAAATGTGAAATCAAATTAAACTACATATAATCCAAGTTTCTACAGAACTTTAAGTCAATGGTTGAACAAGCATTGACTCCAATTGTACTAAATCAATACATTCGGAACAAAATTGTATCGCATGGAATCAAATTCCAGAAATCAACCTACCATGAATAGGATGTCTTGTAAAAAAAAAAAAAAAAAAAAGTGACTTAGTCATGAAGTAGTGAAGAACATTTGGGGGAAAATGGACAAAGCTTGTTGATTAAGTTGAGAGACATTACCTGGTTTGAGTGGGCGTGAGCTGAAAAATGGTAGAGTCGAGACGAGTACTAGACTTCATGGTTGAAGAAATATCGATCAGATAAGTTTGAGTTCTTCAACAATAGTACTTGATCTCCCAAATCTGAAAAATCACAGAATGAGCACTGCTATGAAAATCTGTTTACATCGTTTTGGTCAAGAATAGGAAGCCTTGCAATATAAACTTAGAGCAAACATCAAAGGTAGTTAAATTATGAACAATGCTAAAATGCTAAAATTCATCAAAATGTTCATGTAGAAAAGAGGAATTGATAATGCTCATAACTGTATCACATGGAGAATAACAAAACATCATGCATGTTATTGAAAATAAATAAAAGCCTGAACTTCATTAAACTCAAGGAGTAACTTCCATCAAGAGCTATGGCATACATTGGCCTTGTTTGGTTTGTGTTTTGAGATATTTCAAAAATAATTTTCTAGAGAGAGTTTAGAAACTTTGAAAATTTGTTTGGTTGTTTATTTTGAAAATAGTTTTAGAGTTTGGGATAATTTGATATTTTTTTGTAGTTGAATAGATGGGTGCGAGAGAGAAAAAATGATTGGAAAGGAGAGAGGAGATAGAAAAAGTGATGATTGACGTGTCGTAGAGAGAAAAGTGATTTTGAATTTTTTTTAAAAAAAAATTCAACCAAACATGTTTTTGGATTTTTTTCTCCAAAAGCATGTTTTGAGATTCAAACCAAAACATGCCCATTCAATTCAAGTTCATTTTGAGTATTCTATAAATCTATTGAGTTTTTGGAATACTTATAAAAATTTAACAGTTCATGCTTCACTAGAGCATCATTATCCATTCATGGCAAACATAGTTTTATTTTTATTTTTTATTTTGATTTGTGAAAATTAGAGATTTGTCAGTTAGCTTACATACAACAGATGGGCTTTCATCAAGCAATAAATGTGCAAAAGTAATAGGGTGAATTAAGAAAATCCAGAAATATATATATGTCATCATCTAAAATCCAACCATATGAGAATCATCATCTAATATTGTATCAAAAAATTCATGAGGAAACAATCACTCAAGTTCAACATCATAGCATCTCAGGTTGAATTTCACGAATAACTAACACAAAAATTCAACATAATCACTCAAAGAACAAAAAGGACAAACAATTCCTAACATTTTAACATCTCATGTTTGTTTAGTTCAGTTTATTATATTTTATATATAAAATAATGTAAATGGGTGACTGTAATGAGTTTAAAAAATTAAAGAAATGCACTAATTTTAACTGAATGCCAAGGGGAATAACCATAATATCAAGTCCTTAATTGAATCCACTCAATTACTAGCCGAGGAACTATCACTATTGGAATCTGCGAGTGGAGTATTAGATTCAACTAATAAATGTATTTTACAATCTAACTAGTAACCTTTTAGAAAGTTAAACCAAACACAATTTATTTTTTTAAACTCAAAACTATTTTTAAAAATTATAACAAATAAGATTTTTTCTTTTCAAAACTCAAAACACAATTTAAAACTCAAATCATGATTGAAAAATTAAAACAAATGAAACTTGTTTTTTCACATTACACGTGACAAATTTTTCTATTTTTTTATTGAATCCAAAACTTTGTATTTTAATAAAAGATCTTACTGTGCACTAACCAGTATTTCTAAACTAACGCCACCAATCATTATCATCATTCCAAATCCACCCATGGCTGATCACACCATTCCAAACACAAATCCATTCACATAACTAGTGCCTCCACTAGCCAAACTCACCATTACCTGTACGTACTTCAGCCCATCTTTGCCAGAATCCCCATGATTTTAACCAGAAGTCAGAATTAATATAAAATGTGGCACCACCCACAATTTAGAGCATTTCATCGAACGCCTTGTGGGCATCTTTTAAAAACACACAACTACATGGGACAGTGATGGTGCTGATATAAAATAACAAAGAAGAGTTGTCAAGGTATAACGGTGGTGGGCATTTCATCATTGGAATTTGGGGCATTTTGTCGAACACCTTGCCGGTCTTGAAAAGCATCGCTACCCTTCTTTACGAAACTGATGAAGACCATCACCACACTCATAGGCACAGCCAACTACCTCTATCGAGCACCAAAACAAGAGTGTTTGTTTCCGATTCGCATCCACGATTTCTACAAATTGATTAGATAACATAGTTGTCAAATGCCCACCAGTTGTCATTCTACCAAGTTCAATTTATTTATTTAGCCCTTGCTATTCGTTAGCTAGGACGTTGCCAACTTTTAATTGATCAGGGCAAATTATATTAGCAGTACTTATATTTTTGCTCTTGTATCATTTTTGTCTTAATAATTTCAATTGGCACGATTTTGATATGAATTTTTAATTTTGTCTAATTTAGTCCAATTAATTACAACTAAAAGTTCTTTTGATGAAAAATGGAGACATGAGCGGCATGTGTCATGCTTGTATAGGAAAAAAATTGTAAACTTGTTCGATTCAATGAGCTAACCTCAACCAACTTAGTAACATTTTTCTTTCAAAAACACTAACCAGCGAATTGGACCAATTAACACAAAATCTAAAATTAAGGGTTTGAAATTAGGCTAATTGAAATTACTTAGACCAAAATGGCACAAGGGGTAAAATGTGGAGACTACCGATGTAATTTGCCCATTGGTTTATGAAAAACCATTACTAAATGCTTTGGGACCCCTGGAATTAAAGACACAGACTCACTGCTGCCAGCTTGGAAGTCATGATGGCTGATGGACAAAATTACATAGATGCCGTGCTTGATGGGCTAGGCTGCTGTGCCACCGCCATAGAGTGACTTAGCTCTGTATAAGAATGAGTAATACATTTATTCTTTCTTCATCATCAAACTACTATCTTTCTTACTCTCCTTTTGATATCTCTCTGATTCCTACCTATATAAGGAGAAAATGAGTTGGCTAATATGGCTTCATCAACTTCTTCTGGTATTTCTCTTGTTTTCTCAACTAGTAGTTATTACTACATGTTCATCATCATCATGGTCTTCTCATACTTCTGCACGCCATACGTGCCTTGAGGACCAGCGATTCGCACTACTCCAATTTAAGAAAACATTTACTGCAATTGATTTTTCCTTCCTAGAGTGTGAATCTGATTCTCATCCTAAAATGATGTTTTGGAATGAGAGTACTGATTGCTGCTCGTGGGAGGGGGTCACTTGCAATTGGTTGAATGGTCATGTAATTGGGCTTGACCTCAGTTGCAGTGCGCTTCATGGCACCATTGAAGCCAATAGCACCCTATTCCACCTTCATCAACTCCAGAGGCTCAATCTTTCTTGGAATGACTTCAAATTTTCTAGAATTTCATCCGAGTTTGGCTCGTTTGCAAGTTTGACCCATCTCAACCTCTCCAACTCTTTATTTGCAGGCAGAGTTCCTTCAGAAATCTGTCATCTATCCAAATTGATTTCCCTTGATCTGTCTCTTTTTCATTATGAGGTGAGACATGAATAACACACTTTCAATATGCTCCTTCAGAACCTAACCCAATTAAGAGAACTACACCTTGATACGTTGGATATCCCTTCACCTTTAGCTCATGCTTTGCTACTAAATCTATCTTCTTTGACATCTCTGAGTCTTGCTTCTTGTCAACGGCATGGGAAATTCCCAGAAAGCATTTTCCACCTCCCAAACCTACGGAAGCTCAATGTACAGGATAATTTGGGCATAGTTTTCTTCAGTTTCTTGATCTCTCCCTGACAAGTATTTTTGGACAACTGCCTGATTCAATCAGCAATCTTAAAGCCTCGAATAGTTTGTACCTCTTTGAGTGCAACTTTTCGGGGTCCATTCCAACTTCTCTTGGGAACCTTACACAAATCACCAATTTGGACTTCTGGGCTAACAGTTTCAGCGGTCAAATCCCTTCATCAATTTTAAACCTTGCAAAGCTTACTTACTTGGATCTTTCCCAAAACAATTTGAATGGGCAAATACCGGATTCCCTTGCCCCTCTCTGAAAATCAGCTAACAGGTCCCATTCCTTCGTATGCTGTTTGGATTTCAAAGCTAATTTACATTGGATTGCAAAATAACTCACTCAGTGGGACAATACCATCTTGGTTGTTTGTTCAACATTCATTGAGTTCTATAGATTTGAGTAACAATATGCTGCAGGGACCAATTCCAAGATCAGTTTATGAACTCCAGAACCTAACATACTTGAGGCTTTCATCAAACAACTTCAGTGGTGTAATCAAGCTAGATAAGTTGCTTAAGCTAAAATATTTGTACTATCTTGATCTCTCATATAATGGTCTCTCATTGAACATCAACAATAGTGTCAACTCTACCTTACGTTACTTTAAGACTATAGGATTAGCTTCTTGCAACTTAAGTGAATTCTCAAACTTCTTGAGAGTATTGCATGATTTGATTGCATTAGATCTTTCAAACAACAAAATTCATGGTGAAGTTCCAAAATGGATATTCGATGTGGGAAAAAATACATGGGATAGTTTAGATCTTTCTCATAATTTCCTTACAAGTTTAGAGTGTCTTCCATTAAAGAATCTAGAATATATTAACCTGCACTCCAACTTATTCCGAGGACCACTCCCTCTTCCACCTATCTCCACAATTGTTTTCTCTATCTCAAACAATAAATTGACTGGAGAAATCCCTCAATTGATTTGCAGTCTGATAGCACTTGAAGTTCTTGATCTGTCTAATAACAATCTGAGTGGTGTGATTCCACAATGTTTGGGAAACATAAGCATTAATCTCTCGGTGTTGAGTTTATGGATGAATAGCTTTCGTGGCATCTTTACTGCAGCATTTACAAAAGGCAACATGTTGAGGAGTCTTAACTTGAATGACAACCAAATCGAAGGAGATGTTCCACGATCTCTGCTCAATTGTAGACACTTGGAAGGTCTAGATCTCGGAAAAAAAACAAGATAAATGATACATTCCCCCACTGGTTGGAAACTCTTCCAGAATTGCAGGTTCTTGTCTTGAGGTTTAATAGGTTTCATGGTCACATGGACACCTCCAAGACCAAGAGCAAACATCATTTTCGAATGAGAATTATTGACATATCGTGCAATGAGTTCACTGGCCTTTTGCCGACAAATTATATCAAACAATTTGGAGCTATGATGAATGTTGATGAACATGAAATGAAATTGAAATACATGGGCCAAACATATCATCAAGATTCTGTGTTGGTGGTGATTAAAGGATATGAGATTAAATTATCAAGAATCTTAACAGTCTTCTTAATCATTGATTTTTCAAGAAACAATTTCCATGGAGACATTCTGAAATCCATTGGGGGGGCTTAATTCGCTTCGGGGTCTTAACTTATCCCAAGAATGGAGCCCACTGATGCAATAAAGGAAGAAATCAGCACGAATAAAAGGCATTATTAGGTAAGTAGAATTTATCTTTGAAGCTTTACTTTGTTGAATTATCTTTTATGGTTTGTATGTATATGCTATATTTGAGTTAATGATGTTTTCATTTCAAAACTAGGTCTGTTCCATTAGGTAGCACAATAAAGCAATGGTATCCACTTGAAGGAGTGTCTAACCTAGGTGCTGCATTTGAGTGTGTGCGCAGAGCAGCTATGCAGGATCACTTCCAAAGTTTTACCCTTCTTGTTGTATAGTATTGAATCCTAAAGCTTTGTTAAGTTGTTTGGTTTTCTTAAAGCACGAGTTAAATAAGAGTTGCTTGTCATGACTCTTTCTTGTTTCTTTTCTCGGATCATGTAGCAACCTTTAGAGATGTGTGCTTTTGTTTGTAGTTGCTTTTAATTTGGATTTCAATCACAAAAGACTAGGCTTTGCTAAAGTTTTTAACTTCGAAATGCAATCTTACAAGTTACAACTCAAACCATTTCCCTTGTTACATTCTTAATCATTTTGAATGACAGAAATGTTGGCTACTAGATAGAGAATTCGCATTAAAAATAATGTTATATGTTACTCTTTGAGCGTTGTTTTTTACCCATTAGGTGAGCTTCGGACATCTTGTTTCTTCCACACCTTTCTATCCATAAATAGAATTGATGATAATTAGTTTTTTTTTATTTTATTTATAATTTTGACATAATTATACTGATATTATTTTTAATAATGTTAAATTAAATGGATCAAGACTAATACAGATGGTGCAAAATCACCAAGATAAATAAGGTAGAATATATATTTTTAATATAACAGAGATGATAACATCACTGTTCATTTATATAACTAATAAATTATTAATGAAAATTTAATGAATATTATGCGAGTTAAAATCTTACACTTACATTTTTTTATTTATCATTATTTTTTTTACACACATACCTTGGCCATACCCAAAAACAAGCCCATCAAATTTTTAAGGGTAAGAGTATATTCAACCTTCTGTTTCATTTTTTTAAAACTAATTTGATTTTAAATTTGAATAAAAAATTTGATTTGGCATGAACTATTTCAATTATTTCATTAATTTTCATAAAAAAAATTTAATTTTTTTTTTCTTACTCTAAATTTTTTTTTGTTTCATAAAATTTGATGAAAAAAATATTTCCAATACCCTTATCATTTAAAATTTGATGAAAAAAAATATATATTTCTCCATTAAATTTGATATATAAAAAATAAAGTTGAAAAAAAGAGAGAAAAAAGTTACGGGGTTATTTGGCAATAAGCTAATTTATCTTAGTAGTCAAGAAAGGCTACCAAAAAAAAAAAAAGAAAGAAAAAAAAAAAAAGTCAAAAAATCATAAAGACAGTCTAATATATCCTTTTATTCTCACTATTTTTTTTTTTGCAATTTTTTTTAAGTATTAAAATTATTCCCAACCACTTCACTTTCTTTCTTCTCATATGTCTAAAAAAATTAAAACATTATTAAAAAAAAATAGTACCACTACATCTATCGAATTTGTTTAGCTTGAATTTATCCGAATGAGACTCTTCCCGATCACAGTTTCCTATTTTGAAAATTCATGGGAGGCTCTGAATAAATTAAGTGAATAAATCATTAATGTAACAAAAATCGTCTTTCCAAAAAAAAACCCAAAGAATGGAGGTGCTCTATAATTTGTGTCGTTTCGCATTCTCCCACTTGTTTCGAAAACTTGTTCCCACAATTTGAACTGGTTTGAGAGCATGATGATGATGATGAATACCAATGCTGCCCTAAGTTAACGCCACTAAGGCTTGTGCCCAGGGCTCTTAAATTTTGAGTCAAAATAAGACTTCAAATTTATTAGTTTTATATTATTTTAAAAGTTCAAAGCTCAGTCATTTTTTATTATTTGAGGCCCAATCTAAAAGACCCCTCAAGAAAAGCTATTGACCCAAATTAAAAAAAATATTTATAATTATTGTTAGCCCAATTAAAATTTTATATAATTAGTCTAAACAAATATATAATGAGTCCAAATAAAGTCTAATGTCAAGATTTTAATAAAATAAATAACTTTATCTCAATTGTTTTGCCCTTTCTCTTTATCATATTTTAATTGAATATTTTACCCTAATTTTTTTTTCTTAATTTTGTTTGCCCTAACTTTTTTCCCTCTCTTTATCACAATTTAATTGAATAATTTTGCCTTAGTTTTTTCTCTCAAATTTTTTCCAATAATTTGGGTTTTGTTATTAAATAATTAGTGAATTATAATTGTATTATCAGATATCATATTACAATAACATATTCATTTTGTTATCAGATATCAATTAATTATATTATTTATATTGATTATTGTTAAACTATAAAACAACAAAATCTTATTTTATATTTTTTAAATCTTTATAATAATAATTTTTTTGTATCTTAATATATAAAAATAAATTTTAATAATTATATATGTAAAAAAACCTTTTGTAACTACTAAATTACGAAAAAATTATTGACAACCTATTACTTTATCCGTAATCTGTTTTTATAAAAAAGTACAATTATTGACAACGAATAAAGCTTGAGACCCCCACCCCTAGTGACCCCCAATGACCCTCAGTGCCACGTGGCACCGCATGATTGGAAGGAAAGAAAAAAAAAATATTTTTGGCCTACTAGGGGTGCTGGGGGTGCCCCCACTGAGAGTCCCTAGCACCACTGTATTGACAACCTATTATTTATAAAAAAAAAAAAAAAGTACAATTATCCACTTTCATAGGAGTTTGAAATTAGGGTTTTTTTGTGAAGCGGGGAATTATTGTGTTGGCTGCTACTGTTATTGGGGTTTTAGTGTTTGGTTGCCGAAGAGTTTTTTGCGGTGGAAGGGATTGTGGATTCGGGTTATGGGGTTATAGGACAGAGCATATTGTTATTGAAGAGTTATTGGCCGAAACTTTTGCAGGATCTTCGGGTTTTCAAAGAGCAAGGTTTCGTTTTGGCTCCTCTTCTGGGTCTCTCTGCATTTTTCTCTATGGCTGAAACTTCATTTACCACTCTTTGGCCTTGGAGGGTACACATTTTTTTTTTAAACTCCAATTGTTTTTTTTCTTATAAAATTTTTGTTTGTGCAACTGTCGTCATGAATAGGAGCATATTGGATTTTTATGTTGAGTTCATGCCAATTTCATATCACCTGGTCATGTGGAACAGCTTCTTATGCCTGAATTTGTTAATTAACTCTGGTGGCAATAATTAGCAAGCTTGGGTAGGAGGTAAGGTTTAGCTTGATTTAGATTGAAGGAATATCTTATTCACAATAATCTCAAAACCACAGACTGTGAAGAAGTAAATCATCAGACTGAGATCAAAGGATTTTACCTGTTGCGACTGCTACAATAGATGGGCCATTTTCTGCTAAGAAGATTGTGAAGGACAGTCTTCACAACGAAAATGGCAATTAGTTGACGAATGATAGCCTGGTTGTGTTGTACATTCACGGAGAGATATTTGCAGTAGCATTCCAAATGAGGCTATCATGTTGGTGCTGTCAAGAGATAGCTTGAGGCTATCACGGTGAGAGGGATGGCTTGATTTAGGAATTATCCTGTTTCGCATGTATAGGCTAAACTTATAAGATAATTGTGACTTATTTCTAAGCTACATTCCTTAGAAATCTCTCACCACCCTCTCAAGTTGGTTTTGTCCTATTCTGTCTCTAACAATTATTGAGGGGAATTAGAGCAATGTTGTCCATTCAAAAATAAATTAATAAATCTTATTTTCAAGTGTCAAATCGTGAATTGAATCCTGAATTGATTTCTCAATAAAATGAATTGTGAATTGTAAGACTCACTTCATTTTATATTTTTAATAAAATATATACATTTATATTTATATACATAAAATCATATATATAGTTCTTAAAATTAAAAAAATAACAATATATATATATATATATATAATATAATATCAAAGTGCAAGTGTACAACTATAGAATATATATTAAATATAATATGAATTTTATTAATGTGTGTCCTTAGGGCACATGTTAAGAAACTTGAAAGTATTGTTTATTGTGTATGAAAATGAGTACAATAAATAAAATACAATACTTTCAATCTATTTATGAAATTAACATGGATTTAAATAAGTTTCAAACGAATAAAATTGGTGTGGTTGATGGTTTTGAGTTAAGCTTGTTAGTTCTAAATTGAGTATGAATTCTGCCACTTTGAAAGTTCAACATGTATCAAACTTCAAAGTGCCCCCTTATTTTCAAGAAGTTATCTAGTGGATCCGTCTTACCAGGTGATTGTGTTTTCATCCTATAACAATGAAACACATAATTAGTTGATATAAAATATATTTTAAAAAAGAAAGATAAAAGAAAAACTAATTATATTTCTTATACACTTGAATATAAGCTAGACTTATAAGATAATTATGACCTATGTCTAGTCACATTCTTTAGAAATCTCCCACCACCCACCCTAGTTGGTTCTGTCCTCACAATTCCACCAATTGAGCCACCTCCCAATCTTGCACCTATCGCCGCAACTGAATATCCCTTAGTTGCACGAAACGGGGGCGGAGGCGGGAGAGGGAGCGGGAGTGGGAGCGGGGGAGCGTGAGCTGATAGAAGTTTCTTAGGTTGGGAGCGCCTCGGGGAGCGTTTATATATATATATATATATATATTATATGTATATATAAATAAAAATTAATTCAAAAATTCATTTATATTAAATATCATTAATTCTGTGCACTATATTATGGAGTGGCTTACATTGTGCACTATATTATGTATTTATTTTTTGGAGTGGCTTGACAACTAAAAGAGATCTGTAAAGAGATCTTTAATTCTCATCATTAATTCTGTGCACTATATCCTTGGTCCAATTGTGCACTATATTATGTATTTATTTTTTGGAGTGGCTTTATTTAAATATATTAAATTTGATCACTTGCATTGCTACACAAAAATATAATAGAATCCCATTAGAAAATTCATCACTAATACAAAATATCATTAATTCTTAATCATCTAATAACAAAAAGACTTGACAACTAAAAGAGATCTCTAATTCTTATAATTTCCAAAAAGTAAGCAACCAAAAAGAAAGTCAAAAACTAAGGTAAAAAATAAAATATTACAATTCCACATAACAAAATATTTCACTTCTTTTGCCTTTTTTTTCACTTCTTCTGTCTTTTGCCACGTGCTTTTTCAAGTCTCCTTTGTGCTGCTACTTGTTCCATTGAATGCTCTTGAGAAGTAGGAAGTGGAAATGATGAAGATGTAGGCAATGGTGTTGGAGTTGGACATGGTTGAACAACTGAAGCTGCAAGAGTAGTATCATCTTCACTGTCTGAAAGTGATACATTATCTCTTTCTTCTATTGCCATAATGTCCTCTTCAATGTTGGCATCTTCTGGATGTGCATCCCAATTTTTAAAATTTTCATAATCCTCCCTATACCTTGACAAGAGTCTATGATTATAGTGCACAAAAACCAACTTTTCAGCTTGATCAACATTTAACCTATTCCTTTTCACATTATGAATGTAGGAATAGGTACTCCAACACCTTTCTGCACAAGAAGTATTTACACTTTGAGACAACACTTTCAATGCTAAAGAATATAATTCAGGTGCGGCCCCACCATACAAATTCCACCATGATAGTGCATCCATGGTTGCTCTATCATTTACTGCTTGAGGTTGTGAAAAAACTCCTTTGCAACTAACAAAATCACTAATTTGTTTTCTTATAACAGCAGCTTCAGTTTGATCACAAATCATTTTTTCAATTGCCTTAAGATACCCCTTTTGCACCTCAACATCAAAATGAGGTTTTTTTCTTCTCACACCACCTGGGGCAGATTTTGACAACCAAGAATTTGTGTAGTACTTAGGAACAAGAATATAGGCTAGACAATGCAAAGGAATGTTCATCTTATTCCATCTTTCCACCACAAATTGATGTATCAAATCATAAACAATAGGATCATTTGAAAGAGTATCCTTAATGTTCCCTAACATAGTATCCATCAACTCATAAACCTCTCCAATCACAGCCTTATCAGAATCTGAAAATCTAAGCATCTTATAAATGTGTTTTGTGATGGTGAGGACTGTTTTTGCTTTTCTCCAAAAATCATCATCCATAATGGTTTGGTGGACAATGTAATGCTGATGAGGAGATGATGTATTTTTTCGCAAATTTTCCCATTGTTTGCTTAGAGCCATGGACAACAAAGCAGGTCTGACTTTAACAAGACGTTGTAAAACAATGAAATGATGCCCAAACCTAGTCTTCTTTGCTTTGAGAAGATCCAGACCAGAAAATGTTTTGAACAAGTATTGACAAGAGCTATGGTTTTTTTATGTATTTAACCACTTCTTTACCCCTCTTATATGATTCATCAACAAATAACAAAGCTGGATCCTCACATTTGGTTATGTCTTTCATCAAGAGATTCAAAGTATGAGCTAAGCAACCTGACCAAAATATATGGGAATACTTGCGCTGAATTATTGCTCCAGCTGCCTTGCAATTAGGGGCATTGTCAGTAACTACTTAGACCACATTGGAGGGTCCAACAAATTCAATTGCTTTAATCAACAAATCAGCAATATTTGTTGCATTTTTCTCCTTTGAAGAAGCATCATGTCCATTAATAAAAATGGCCTTACCACCAGAAACAGCCATGATGTTAATCAAAGTTTGATTCTTCAAATTTGACCAACCATCAGAAACAATGGAAACTCCATGTATGCTCCAATCTTGCATTAAAGGGTTGAGGGATTGTTGAACCTTGCTTTGTTCTTTGTCCAACAAGTTGGTCCTCACCTTCTCATAATTAGGAGACTTGTACCCTTTTGGAGCATTATTAATAGCAGTAACCATATCTGCCCACCATGGAGACCTCACAACATTAAAAGCAATGCCATTGCTATAAAGACACCTAGCAATTGTTTGGTCCACTTCTTCTCTATTTCTTATATGAAACATGTTGTCAATTGAAACTTTGACTGAGTGTGGCACATCAGAGGACCTAACAGTTTGAGATTGTACCTGTGATGTTAAAGTGGACCTAGGAAATTTTCTGGCCTTGGCATTTCCCAGAAACATTTGTTGTGCATCTAGCTCCTCTTGTTTTAGCAACTCCCTCTCAGTCTTGTTAACCTTTGGACATAGTTGTATACCTTGAGCTCATTGGCCTGGTAATTTGCCTATCAAATGTGCACGGACTCGGGAATAAGAACCAGTATAAGCCTCCAATTTGCAACCAAAATTGCATATGAATTTTGCAGAGCCACCTCCACCTTTGGAATTGGGCGATTCATCAGAAATTTTTGTGACATATTTCCAAAGTGGAGTAGCAGTTGGCTCTTCAACATCCTCATCTTCCACAACTTCTTGAGAGTTAATGCTTTGGCTTAAATCCATTCAAAACCTGTAGTGTGAAATCATTCAAGTATACAACAGATTAGAAAAAATAACTAACAGAAAATAAATAGAAATGGAAACCAATAGAGAAAATTATGAATGTACATTAAACGGTGCTTGCCTTATAAGCCAAAATCAGCTTGCCTGAACTCTTCAGAAGCTCTGGTTATATATTTGCCATATACAGAACTTTAACTCTTCAGAAGCTTTGGTTAAAGCTCTGGTTATATATTTGCCATATACAGAACTTAACTCCACTTTGAAGAATGAGATGGATGTTGATGTTTATATAGAGTTGGCGGGAGTACGAGTTGGCGGGAGGAGTAAGGATCAGAAAGATTTTTCTTGAGATACACCAATTGATTATTGAGAATAAAAAAATACACCATCAAGCAAAATAATAATAAAAAAATACACACCTATTGATTATTGAGAATAAAAAAATACACCATCAACTAAAATAATAAAAAAAAATACACACCTATTGATTATTGAGAATAAAAAAATACACATCTACCAAAATAATAATAAAAAAAATACGAAAGGTCTTCTGTGTGCAACTCATAGCTTGTCATGCATTAAATGATAGTGCATGCTCGTCATCTCGGTATGGTGGATATATTGAGTAGAAGAAGATCAACAGTCTTGGAGAAGAAATTATTTTATTTTATCAGTTTGGTAATCATTAGTCCAAAAAAATATTAGTTTGGTTTAAAAAAATTACACTAAATACCAAAAAATAAAAAATAAAAATATTTTTTGTGTATTTATTAATTTTTTTAAATATTTTTTTATAAATATTTTATTATTTAGATACATCTAAGTAAGGTGTATCTAAAAAAGTAAAAAAAAATAGTTAAAATTTAAAAATATTCACTAAAAAAAAAGACCCAAATTTTTAGAAAATTGAATTCAGAAAACTGAAACTAAACACACTAATTATTTTTAATAATTTCAACAATATTAGTCTTTTAATTTTTTTTATTTTTATATTGTTGTAGAGATGTGTTCATAGTAAAGGCCGCAGTGGTGGTAGTAAAGATGAAAGGATAGCAATTATGGTGATAATGATGGTGCTGTTGGTGGTCACTGGTGGTAGTGGAAGTAAAGTGGCAGTAGTGGTGGTGGGATAACGGTTGTGGTAATGATAATGTTGATGGTGGAAGGGTGGTGTAGAGGTAGAGTGATGGTGGTGGGGGTGGAGGTGGAGGTGGAGGGATAGCGGTTGTAGTGGTAATGATAGTGTTGTTGGGGAAAATGTGGTGTAGTGGAGGTAAAGTGGTAGTGGTGGGGGTAGAGGCGGAGGGATAGCAGTTGTAATGGCATCGTTAGTGTTGTTGGTGGAAAGGTGGTGTAGTGGAGGTAGAGTGGTGGTAGTGGAGGTGGAGGCGAAGGGATAGCGGTTGTAGTGGTAACAATAGTGTTGTTGGTGGAAAGGTGGTGTAGTGGAGGTGGAGGCAGAGGGATAACAGTTGTAGTGGTAATAATAGTGTTGTTGGTGGAAAGGTGGTGTAGTGGAGGTAGAATGGTGGTAGTGGAGGTGGAAGCGGAGGCGGAGGCGGAGGGATAGCGGTTGTAGTGGTAACAATAGTGTTCTTGGTGCAAGGGTGGTGTAGTGGAGGTAGAATAGTGGTGGTTGAGATGGAAGGATTGTGGTTGTGGTGGTAATGATAGTGTTGGTGGTGGTAAAGTAGTGGTGTTGGTGGTGGTAAGACAGCGGTTTTGATTTTTTATTGGGCGAATTACATTATTAGTTTCTATAGTTTGGGACTCGTATCACTTTGGTCTATGACTTTTCAATTATGACATGTTTGACACTGAATTTTGAATCTTGTTCCAAATAAGGACAATTGAAGATACCATTGCTTAATTTTGAGGGTAAAATTGTCAATTTGATAAAATATAAAACTAATTTGACAAAAATAAATGCCAAAAAATATTTTAAAATTTTTAAAAATTATTTCTACCAACCAAAATAAAATTATGTAACATTGATAAATTTTTTACACATTTATTTATTTATTTATTTTACCAAATTAATTTTTATTATGTGTTTGGATAATGATCATATAATGAGTGCTTGTTAGGATTTCAATGTGTAATCGACATATTCAATATATGAAATATTTTTAGTTTTGGATTTAATAATGATATCAAAGTTGTCATATTTGACTTTTTAAAAAATAAATGTCTAAGAGATTTATTAATTTTACATAATTTTATCTTTAGTGTGTAGAAATAATTTTAAAAAATTCAAAAATATATTTTTTTAAATTTTATTTTTGTCAAATTAGTTTATATTTTATCAAATTAACGATTTTGCTCTTGAAATTAAGCAATGATATCTTCAATTGTCCTTATTTGGAACAAGATTCAAAGTTCAGGGTCAAATGTGTCACAATTAAAAAGTTAGGGACCAAAATGACACAAATCCCAAACTATAGAGACTATTAGTGTAATTTGCCATTTTTTATTTGTCTTTTTTGGACCTTTTTCAAATGTATAGATGTATATATATTTTAATTTGTCTAGTCGAGAAGAATATAAGAATGTTGATTTTTTTGAAAAATCTTAAAAAAAATTCATTTGCATATAAAAAATTACTCCCAAATATCCACTAAATTTGGATTGCTTAGGTGCAATTGTTTGGTTATCTAGTGATTTGGGAAAAAAATTCAAAAAATTTGAACCAAATAAAATTTAAGTGTATTTATGTTAAATATATCTAAAAATTAAAAAAAATTACTTAAAATATTAAAAAAATTCAGTAAAAATAAAAAATATATAAAAAACAAAAGAGTAGAATTTTTGAAAAGTGAATTTTAAAAATGGTAATCAAACAAAGTGATTATTGTCATTGTATTTATGAAGGTTGTGTAACAATATTATTTATTTTATTTTTATTTTCATTTTGTTCTATGTTTGGAATAAAAAATATATTTTTTGTACAAAATTGGAATATGATAATAAATTCAAGATGCTGGACTGTTTGGCTAACCAAATATAAAAGTGATATGAGACTAAATGTCATATAATTCACTAGTGGACAGGAATAATCATTTGACCTCGCAACTTTAACGTTTATATGATAATTTATGTACGAATGATAAAAAATAATTTAACTTGAGATAGGGATTTCATTTTTTTTTTTTTTGGTCATATGTGATGAAATTTTAATGTAGTATAACAAAATAGTGCTATAATTATAATTAAAACATTATTTTTATATAAATCATATAAAAAAAATACTACAATTATTTTTGTAAATATAAATTATATTTTGAGAGTTTTATTTTATAATGAATAGTAATCTTCATCTTTTCTTTTCATTTAAATTTGAGTAAAAAATTAGTTAAAAACTTGATTTGATATAAAATACTTCGATAATTAGAGACTATGCGTGTTTTTAATATAAATAAAAAAAAATATGTTGAAAAAAAAAATGGTGTATTTAGTTTGTGTTTTGAGATAAATTTTTAAAAAAAGTTTTAGGGAGAGAATTTAATTTTTTTTTTTAGTTTGTTTGGTTGTATATTTTGAAAATAATTTTGGAATTTGAGAGTTTGTAATAATTTGATATTTTGTTATAATTAAGTACATATGTGTAAATGTATGTGAAAGAAAAAGTAATTAATTGATATGTATAAGAGAGAGAGTAATTTAAAAAAAAATCAAAGAATTTAAACCAAACAAAATTTTTAAAAAATTTCTTAAAAATTATATTTTGAAATACAAACCAACTCAAACACTCTATAATTATTTTTTTAAATTAAACATAATTATTCAATCTCTCTCCCACTAAATATAATTATTTTAATCTTCCTCTCCCCATTTCTCTCTATTTTTCCGCTGACTCTCTTCCTCTCTTGTCTCCCACTCATTCTCTCTCTATCTACCCCCATTCTCATTCTGCCTATTCCACCCACTTGCTGACTCTGTCTCTATCTCTCCATCTTCCCCACTCATTCTCTCTCTCTCTCTCTAACGTCTCTCTTTCTTATTTCCTTCTCTCATCTCCTCTCATTTGTCAACAAATACCATCTCCTCTCAGAGCTCAAATAACAAACCTCTGGTTATTTCCTTTGTTTGATCTTCCTCTTCAATGGTGGTGGGCAGTCGTGGAGCGAAGGCAGCGATGAGTCTTGTCCCTTCTTTCTCGTTCATTCTTGCTCTTATTTTTTTTCACTCTGTTTTCTCTGAAATTTGTGATTTGATTTTGGTAAATCATAAGAAATCGACACTCATTTCCCAAATTAAATCCATTTCAAAGCCCATTTTATGAAATCAAAACCCATATTATATATATATATGTCATAAATAAAAGAGAGAGAAGAGAGAGAAAACGAGAGAGAGAGAGAGAGAGAAAGAGGCGAAGATCAAGAGACAGAGATCGCGATCGTTTCCTTCTCTACTGTAAGTTTCTCATTCTGTATTTTTGCTTTTCTTTTTGTATTTGTGCTTAACATCCATTACCCAAAATCTGCTTCAGATCCATATTTTGAGTTTAATTTATTCCTTCTGAGTTGTTTTATTTCCATCAACGATCCTATCTTGGACAAGAACGCGTTTCTCTCTCTACAGAAACGCGATTCCTACACGTTTCTTTCTAAGAAATGCGGAATCGCGTTTCTTGCGAAGATTCGTCACCACCTTGCACGATTCCTGCAACTAAGGAATATCCCAAACCACCACACCCCCACCCCCCAAATAAGATGCCACTGTAGCCTCCCAATCAACCACAATATCGAAGATCAAAGGAAAACGGGTCTCCAATGAAACCTCACCACACCATCTATCCTTCCAAAACCTCACCCTCACCCTCACTCCATCCCCCACCTTGAACCCTACCCACCGTCAAAACTCCACCTTCTCTAGCCAAATCCCTTTCTAAAGCCCACAACCATGAGAGCTAGTCACATCTCCAGAAACCCAATCCCCCCTTCCCACCCCATACATAGAGGCAACCACCCTTCGCCAGAGTCTATCTTGCTCCCAAGCAAAACGCCACAACCACTTCCCTAACAAGGCTCTATTGAAAGTCACCAACCGCCTAACCCCCAAACCCCTTGCTTGCTTAGATTGGAAAATCTGCCCCCAACCAACCAAATGGTACCTAAATTCATCTCCTCCACTATCCCACAGAAAATCCCTTTGAAGCTTCTCCAACCACTACGCCACCGACACTAGAATAACATGCACAAACATGAAATTAGTTGGAATACTACTCAACACACTTTGAATCAGCGTCAACCTCCCTCATTTCGAAAGATATTGTCTCTTCCAGCGTCAACCTCCCTCCTTTCGAAATGTACTATAATTTATCTATATTTCAATTGTAAAAATTATAAAACTATATCAAACAAAATAGTTTGATAAATAGAAGAGCAATAATGTACATAACCTAGGTGGTTATGTGTAACATGTTTCAACTTCAAAGTATACCCTCATTTCCAAGTTATCTAGTGGATTTGTTCTACCAAGTGGTTACGTGCAAGGAACCATGCTATTTTGCTGGAATTTCACGTTGGCAGTGTGCCTAATGAATAGTAGGGGCTAATAAATGCATACATGGCTTCAATAGAGATGGCAATGGGGAACTTACCCTATGGGTACTTATGGAGACCCGGCCCAAATATATGGGTTTTTCCATTTTTTCTTAAATTAAATGGTGTTTTTTAAATATTCATAAGATATGGGTCGAGAATGGGTACCCGCTCATTTTCCCCATACATAAACGTGTCTTTACATCGTATGTCATGTTCATGGATGAACTTATCAGCAACCAGAAGGAAGTGGATGTACTTTTTCAATCTGAGGTTTTGTAGAGTCGAGTCAATGATGTGAGTGGGTTGGTCTCTCTCTTTAATAGCTCTACAAATGTAAATTCTAATCCAGAGGACTTTCACTTTGCAAATCACCTTCAAAAATGAATGCATATTGTGAGACTGGCTCTTATAATAGTTTCTTCAAACAGGTGGTGTGCAATAAAGTAGTACGCATAGAAATGGAAGAAAGAATGTAACATTGTAGGAGAGAGGGGGGGTTGTAATATATATATATATATATATATTTAATCTTTCATGTTCTTCCACATTTTTTTTTCAATTACTAAAAACTTATTTGATTGTCTCAAAATTATATATTTGATTATTTTAAAACAAAATTTTTAATTAATTAATTAATGTGTATTTGATTTTGTCATTGAGCCAAATAAAATAGAATAAGATTGAATGTATATTTAGTTTTGGTTGTCAACCTTGAAAAAAAAATTTAAAAAAAAATAAAAGGGGTCAAGTTGGGTTGGGGAAAATTCAAATCCATTAGGAGATGAGGAGGGTAGTATCCATGGGGAATGGAGAAAAATTATTATAGGTGAATGGGGACGGAGAATTAATATTCACCCCATTAACCCCCATTGCCATCCCTAGGCTTGAAAAATAAGGAAATAGTAGATAAATTATAGAATATTATTGGGTGGGCAGATGGACACGTGTTATTCTAAACTTACTAGATAATTTTTGATTCTGTGCCCATCTTACAACAATGAGACACATAATTAGTTTGTCTCAAATGTAGGAGAAAATGTATGAAAAATTAGTTATATGGCCCAATATACACTTGGAAGGACAAACCATATAGAATATAGGCCAGTCCTCTAAAATAATTTCTATTTATTTCCATTCACATTCTTTAGAAATCTCACATCCACCTAAGTTGGTTTATGTCCTATCCTATCTCTAACAATTATCAACGGGTGCTAGAGCAACGTAGTCCGTTCAAAAATAAATTTAAATAAAATTATCAATAAATCTTATTTTCAATAGCATTAATGATTTCTATTAAATTTAAAGGACACTTTTTCATAAATTCCTTTTCACTTATGTTCTATTTAGTCCACATTATTTTCTTATTTTCCAATAAGTCCTATGGATGATATAGTTACCAAAATACCCCTAATAATTCATATTTCCAGTGCGAATGTTCCGTGATGTAAATGTTCACACCGTCAATGTGAATATTCATAGTGTCAATGTGAATGTTCACACTATCAATGTGAATATTCACATTGTAAAATATGAATGTTCATATCAGCAAATTGCTAATCGTTCAAAAAATATTTGTAAGGGTAGAAATGTCCATAAAATACCTTAAATATGAGAATTATGATTTGGTAGATCAAATGTTCAAATAATAGGACTTTTTGGAATACAAAAATATCTTGTGGACTAATTGAGATACAAACACTTGAAAAAGGATTTTCTAATAAATCTTCTAAATTTAATGTAGACAATTAAATCTTATTTTTTTAAAAACTTATTCTAAAAAAGTTTACTTTTCCTTAATAATATCTTTTATTCTAATTTTACCATTCTTATTAAAATATGAACAACATTTTTTTAAACAATTTTAATTTACTTTAAAAAATATATTTTTTACTTGCAAAAATTTAACAAACTACGTCATACAAAATCAAACTCAACAATTTGATTAAAAGAACTATGTCATAGGATTCATCATTTTCTATTGCCTTGTACTCTAAAAAATATATTTAGTAAACAATCCAAATAGTTTATTTTTTTTAATATTTCATTAAAGCAATTGTGAAAAATAATATCTTGGTAAATTCATATATATATATATATATATATATTTCAAACTGTGAGACAACAAAAAATGATAAATCTAAAGCTTATGCAAAGTTCAATAAAAATAGCAAAGTAGTATCAAAATGTTCCATTACTAGCTTTGTGAATAGCCAGGGCATTACCAACTTTTAATTGATTCAGGCAAATTACGTTAGTAGTTCTTATATTTTTGCTCGTGTCACTTTTGTTTTTATAATTTCAATGGACTCAATTTTGACCTGAACTTATGATTTTGTCTCAATTTGGCCCAATTGATTACAATTTTTAGTTCTTTTTGATGAAAAATGGGAACATGATGAGCGGCAAGTGTCATGCTTTTATAGACAAAAAGCTATAAACTTGTTCAATTTAAAAAGTTAACCTCAACTAGCTCAGCAACATTTTTCTGTCAAGAACTCTAATAAGAGTTATCAATCGGACTAAATTAACACAATCTAAAATTCAGGGTTCAAAAAATCAAGTTACTTGAAATTACTCAAACCAAAATGACACAAGAGGTATTATGTAGGGACAGTCGATGTAATTTGCTCATTGGTTTATGGAAAACCATTACTAATAGCTTTGTGTAATAGCCCTCATCACTGCTTACCGATAAAACCTTGATTACCGTCAAACTGAACTGATTATGACTGATAATTGAACTGATTAAAGTACTGAACTGACTGATTGAAACCTGGAACCGAATTGACTGAGTATGTATGTTAATTTGTATTCTATCTGTTTGATTGCTTATTTGATCTGTTCATGTTTTATGTTCAAACTGCTAATTGGAGGCCTTATCGGTGGCTGAACCGGGAATTGATTGATGCTTTATGATCATCATAATTTATGTGATTTTACGGTGTATTTATCTAAAACTTGATTTAGTATGATTAAATTAGATTAAATATTGACTTAATGCAAGGTTGCACTTATTTACCATTTTGCCATGGTGAGTGGCCACTACCTATACATCTTTGAGCTCATTACACTTAACCAAAACAATTCATCAGTCTTTCTCCTTGCCATTGCCGACCATAGAGAGAGAGAAACTAGAGGAGTGGTTTTCATCTCAATTTTTGCTTGTAAATTGCTTGGTACTTGAAGGAATTGGAACATAGGTTGCAAATTAAGCTTCCTCACCTTGTAACTAAAGCTCTAGGTAAGGATTTCATCTTCTCATTCTTGTGTTTGAGCTGATTCGTGCATGGTCCATGTTCAATTGTCGAGCTAAGTCATGTTTTAGTTCATACATGTTGATATAGAGCATAATTCATGCATGCATGTTGGTATTGTAGATGTTGAGTTGTTTTCATGGCAAAAGGTTACATGCATGTCCATAATTTTGTAATGGTCTATGTTTTCATCATGTTTTGGAAACAATTGGCTCCGAAGAGCATCAAATTGAAGCTTTGAGTTGTTTAAAATTCATGCATGTTTGCATGTTCTCCATGTTCATGAAATTGGTTTGAAATTGAGTTTGAATTAAACACCCTTGGGCTTTGATTTCTCAAAATTGAGCTTTGAATCATGTTATTCTATGTGTTTACAAATATTTTCTGGAAATTCAGCCCAAGAGGTCGAGTTTTGGGTTGTTAAAACTTGGTTTTTGGCTTGGAGGTGCAATCTGGGTTTTCCAGATTTTGCACTTCCGCTCGAGCGGGGACTAGTGGCGCTCGAGCGTGGAATCCGAGCATCCAGTATTTCTCTGCATTGTTTTACAGTCCGCTCGAGCGGAGTCATGTGTCTCACGATCGAGCGGGCGTCGAGCGTCCGTCGAGCGGAGATTTCACCCATCCAGTACTTTTACAGTACGCTCGAGCAGGAAAGTTGACGCTCGAGCGTGTACCTTTGTTACATGACCGCTCGAGCGGGGAAAACCTGCGCTCGAGCGGGACTCTGTTTTCTGAAAACTCTGAAAATGCTTTTAAAAGTGCATCTTTGCATCCTCATCCCATTCTAGGCATTCTTAGGCCTAGTTTAAGGCATCTTACTGAGGATATAGATGTAGAACACACCGAGGCAAATTAGGGATTAGGTTATTATCTTTCCCAGCTGTGTAGCTTAGTGTGTTCAATCTGTTAACTGTGTAGGGTTGGCAACTGGGGAGACACGCTCTAGCATACTGTAGCCCAGAACTCTATGAGTAACGATTGTGTAAAGATATGTTCACAAATGATTGTTTTCTGAACAACTGAACTGTACTGCGTTCTGAACTGACTACTGTTAATTGAATGAATGTATGTCCTATATTCTGAACTGTATTGTGGCATCCTTAGCACCTACTGTTCACTGTTTACTGTTTACTGTTACAAAGATCTCTGTCGGTTCCCTTGTTGGAACCACTACTGTTACTGACTGATGGCCATCATTTACTGCTCGGTCTTTTAAGACCTACTGTTTACTATACTGTTATGCTAATGGATGTACCACATATGACTGTACTGACTGAATGACTGAAATACTGTTTAAATGAACTATTTTCATACTGTAAGGACATTCATTCTTAACCTCTTTACGCATTATGTTATTCACTGGGCTTTAGCTCACTGCTCATATATATATGTAGGTGTACAGGCACCAGACCGCGGCTAGGAGCGTCAGGGTTACTCCAGTTTTGTCAAGCCAACTACCATGCCTCACTGCGAGGTTCCGAGCCTATCTTGTTAAGGCTTAGGGGTGTTTTACAATTCCCTCTTCTATACTGTCTCACTGTTTTGTATAGACTGAATGCTTACTGTACTGTGATGTAAAGGGTTGAGTCCCTAGTCTGAATGATTGTGCATTTTGTGCATACTGTTCTGTACTGATTATGTAAATATGTATGAAAGTCTTTTTGCATACGGACTGTCACAGTTCATTGGACATTGTTTATTTACTGTATTGGCTTCCGCCAGGCCCTGTACTCTGTTTTACTATTCTACTGTTCTGTAGGCCTTCGGTAATCTCTGATTACTGGCCGGTTACGGTGCTAAACCCATAGGGCCAGGTTTGGGCTGTGACAGAGTGGTATCAGAGCGATACTTAACCACGAGTCATACCGCACACACGTGTCCAAATGAGCTATAGGGTGTCCTAGAAAAGTGATTAGGGCATTTCATGAACTTGAAAAGTGTGTGGCTATGCTATGACTGAATACATGTTGACGTGATAACTGTCTAAATATGCAACTGTTTATGTTACAATTGCTATAACTGTTGTAACTGCTTATAGTGAAATGGACAATGCAAATGAGCCTGAATCCTCATCTACCGAGGCAAGAATGGAAAGAATGGAAAAAATGATGGAACTGATAACTGCTAGACTTGAACAACAACAGAACCAACAGCACCCACCTCCTCTTCCTCCGGTACAGCTAGAACCTAATGCGAATGTGAATGATGGGGATATTATTGCTCTCACCCATAAATTCAGCAAGATGAAACCTCCATCCTTTCAGGGAGGACTGGAACCGCTAAAGGCTGAAGCTTGGGTGCTTGAAACAGAAAAACTATTTGAAGTATTTCCGTGCTCAGAAGCGAATAAAGTTTTGTTAGCTACCTTCACCCTTCAAGAAGAAGCTAGAAGGTGGTGGATGTTGATCCGCGATACAAATACTGTTATGACTTGGGCTCAGTTCAAGGAGTCATTCTTTGAAAAGTACTTCCCACAGTGTGTCAGGGATAGGAAAGTGACTGAATTCGAACAACTGAGACAGGGTACAATGTCTGTGGCTGAATATGAAGCAAGGTTCACTGAGCTTGCCAGATATGCACCACATATGGTGGACACTGACTACAAGAAGGCCAGAAAATTTGAAGGCGGCCTTAATGTTGCAATTCTTGACCGAATAAATGTTCTGAAACTACCGAATTATGTAAATGTCCTTGACAGAGCCTTGATGGCTGAATCAAATATTGAAGCACTGAAAACTGAAACGCCATTGCCTGAATGGCGGGGTAAAATGCAGAGTTTTAAGTTTAAGAAAGGCAAGCATAGTCCATTGAACAAGAAACAGAATACGGGGTCAACGACTACATCTAGTCAAGGAAACCGTACAATACCGCCCTGTTCTGAATGTGGTAAAAATCACAAGGGAGTTTGTTACAAATTATCAGGAGCCTGTTACAGGTGTGGCAAGGTGGGCCACATGGTTAAAGACTGTCCCTCTGCTCCACAAGCTAGTAGTAAAGCTACACCAAGCGTAGCGGCATCAACTGTTACACCAAAACCGAACCCCAAAGCTACCGGGAAAGAGCCTATGAGGTAGGGCCGAGTGTTCGCCCTAGTACCGGGAGACGTCCAGAATATCGAGACCATTGTGTCAGGTATTCTCTCTATTTGTACTCAGAATGCTTATGTACTGATTGATTCGGGGTCTACGCATTCTTATGTATCGCATGCTTTTTCGCGTAAATTGAATAAACCCTTAGAACCTATGAATTATCTGTTAGCTGTATCATCACCCGTTGGGGGATCTATGACCTGTGCATACATGTACCCTGCTTGTGAAATCATTGTTGGAGATGCACATCTGTTTATTGATTTACTGCCATTGAACATTGATCATTTTGATGTAATATTAGGGATGGACTGGTTAACGCAATATCATGCCACCATAGACTGTGTCACGAAACAAGTAGTTTTTCGTCCACCTGGGTTGCCTGAATTTGTGTTTAATAGGGTTGGAGTATTACCTCCCCCGTATCTGATTTCATCTGTGAAAGCTGTTAAATTAATTAGAAAGGGGTGTAAAGGATATCTGTGTTCTGTGCTGACTGTGTCTACTGATGATAGTGTTAAAACTGATGTGAATTGTATTCCTATAGTCAGGAAATTCCCAGATGTATTTCCAGATGATCTGCCAGGGGATTTGATTGACAGGGAGATTGAATTTACCGTTGATGTGATTCCAGGTACACAGCCGATATCGAACGCTCCTTACAGAATGGCCCCAACTGAACTGAAGGAGTTGAAAGTGCAATTGCAAGAACTGTTAGACAAGAAGTTTATCAGGCCCAGTACTTCACCGTAGGGTGCACCGATTTTGTTTGTAAAGAAGAAAGATGGCTCGCTGAGACTATGCATTGATTACCGTGAATTGAACAAGGCAACTGTGAAAAATAAATACCCATTGCCACGTATTGATGATTTATTTGATCAGTTACAGGGTGCACAAGTGTTTTCCAAGATTGATCTCAGATCGGGGTATCATCAACTGAAGGTTAAACCGGAAGACATTGATAAAACTGCTTTTAGAACGAGGTATGGCCATTATGAATTTTTAGTTATGCCATTCGGAGTCACGAACGCCCTTGCTGCTTTTATGGACCTCATGAACAGAATTTTTAAACCATACCTTGATGATTTCATTGTAGTATTTATTGATGACATATTGATTTACTCCAAAAGTATAGAACAACATGAACATCATCTGAGACTTGCCCTGTAGACCCTAAGAGAACAGAAACTGTATGCTAAACTGTCTAAATGTGAATTTTGGCTTGACCATGTTATGTTTTTGGGGCATGTTGTTAGCAAAAATGGAATTTCTGTTGATCCGCAGAAAATTGAAGTTGTAGTGAACTGGCCTAGAGTGAACTGGCCTAGACCAACAAAATGTGACTGAAGTCCGAAGCATTTTGGGATTGACTGGATATTACAGAAGATTTGTCAAAGATTTCTCCAAAATTGTCCTACCATTGACTCAGTTAACTCAGAAAGGGACATCATTTGACTGGACTGACCAAAGGGAATCAGCATTCCAAGAGTTGAAAACTCGACTTGTGACTGCACCGGTTTTGACTTTACCTTCAGGTACGGATGGTTATACTGTGTTTAGTGATGCTTCTCATAAGTGTTTGAGATGTGTTTTAATGTAGAATGGGAGAGTAATTGCCTATGCTTCCCGACAACTGAGACCGCACGAAAAGAACTACCCGGCCCATGATCTGGAACTTGCTGCAGTAGTATTTGCACTGAAAATTTGGCGTCACTACCTGTATGGGGTGACATGTGAAGTGTATACCGACTACCAGAGTTTAAAATATTTCTTCACACAGAAAGAACTGAACATGAGACAGCGGAGATGGCTAGAACTGATTAAAGACTATGACCTACAGATTTTGTACCATCCGGGAAAAGCCAATACCGTTGCCGATGCATTGAGTCAGAAATCAATTGGAAACTTAGCCTATTTACTCACTGGACAGAGAGAGCTGCTTTGTGACCTTGAAAAATCTGAAATTGAAATTATTTTGCGAGAACAAGGTGAACCTTAGCTGCTATTTCTGCTCAACCGGCACTGATTGAAGAAATTAAAGAGAAACAGCAACTGGATGACTTCTTGAAGAAGATCATCGAAGAAAGAGAATCTAAACCGAGACCGGGATTCAAATTTGAGAATAATGTACTGAAATTTCAAGAAAGACTGTGCGTACCGAATAATACTGAACTGAAAAGAAGAGTTCTGCAGGAGGGCCACAACTCAAAATTTTCTGTCCATCCAGGGAATACGAAAATGTATCAAGATCTGAAACTGAATTTCTGGTGGCCGGGAATGAAGAAAAAGATTGCTGATTTTGTATCGAAATGTCTTCATTGCCAACAAGTTAAGGCCGAACATCAACGACCCGCAGGCTTATTACAGCCCTTACCAATACCGGAATGGAAGTGGGAGCATATCACCATGGATTTTATAGTGGGATTGCCTCGCTCCAGTAAAGGTATGGACTCGATTTGGGTTATTGTTGATAGACTGACTAAATCTGCTCACTTCTTACCTGTTAAGACAATTTATAATGCGGACAAATTGGCTGTACTCTATATTGATGAAATTGTGAGACTGCATGGAGTGCCTGTGTCTATTGTTTCTGACAGGGATTCGAAGTTTACATCGAGGTTTTGGCAAAGTCTACAGACTACATTGGGTACTGAATTGAGGCTGAGTAGTGCCTATCATCCTCAAACAGATGGACAGTCAGAAAGGACCATCCAAACTCTGGAGGATTTACTGAGAATGTGTGTCCTGGATTTTCAGGGAAACTGGGAAAGCCATTTGCCATTAACTGAATTCGCCTACAATAACAGCTACCATTCGAGTATTGGTATGGCGCCTTTCGAGACATTGTATGGCAGAAAATGTAGATCTCCGATTTGCTGGGCAGAAGTTGGAGACGGGCCTTTGCTTGGGCCCGAGATTGTATATGAAACGACTGAGAAAGTGAAACTGATACAACAGAGATTGAAAACTACACAGAGCAGACAGAAGAGTTATGCTGATGTCAGAAGACGAGACAGAGAGTATGAAGTGGGTGATCACGTATTTGTGAAAGTGACACCGATGAAAGGCCAGACTCGTTTTGGAGTCAAAGGCAAGTTAGCACCGAGGTACGTCGGGCCATATGAGATTATTGAGAAAATCAATCCGGTGGCGTATAAAGTTGCGTTTCCTCCTGAAATGGAGCATATGCATAACGTCGTCTACATTTCTATGTTGAGAGACTACCTCCGGGATCCTTTCCATGTGATAGAGCCTACTCGTGTAATGCTGAGTGATGACTACACTTATGAGGAACGGCCTATACAGATTGTAAATAGACGGATCAAGAAACTGAGAAACAAAGAAATCCCGCTGGTAAAAGTTGACTGGCAGAACCACGGTGGCGTGTATGCCACTTGGGAAAGGAAAGAGGACATGGCTGAAAGATATCCTGAACTGTTTCCATTGAATCCTGTTTTCTTCCAGAACGAAGGTAACTCGAGTTTAGAGGACTAAACTCTTTATAAGGAGGGGAGACTGTAATAACCCTCATCACTGCTTACCGATAAAACCTTGATTACCGTCAAACTGAACTAATTATGACTGATAATTGAACTGATTAAAGTACTGAACTGACTGATTGAAACCTGGAACCGAATTGACTGAGTATGTATGTTAATTTGTATTCTATCTGTTTGATTGCTTATTTGATCTGTTCATGTTTTATGTTCAAACTGCTAATTGGAGGCCTTATCGGTGGCTGAACCGGGAATTGATTGATGCTTTATGATCATCATAATTTATGTGATTTTACGGTGTATTTATCTGAAATTTGATTTAGTATGATTAAATTAGATTAAATAGTGACTTAATGCAAGGTTGCACTTATTTACCATTTTGCCATGGTGAGTGGCCACTACCTATACATCTTTGAGCTCATTACACTTAACCAAAACAATTCATCAGTCTTTCTCCTTGCCATTGCCGACCATAGAGAGAGAGAAACTAGAGGAGTGGTTTTCATCTCAATTTTTGCTTGTAAATTGCTTGGTACTTGAAGGAATTGGAACATAGGTTGCAAATTAAGCTTCCTCACCTTGTAACTAAAGCTCTAGGTAAGGATTTCATCTTCTCATTCTTGTGTTTGAGCTGATTCGTGCATGGTCCATGTTCAATTGTCGAGCTAAGTCATGTTTTAGTTCATACATGTTGATATAGAGCATAATTCATGCATGCATGTTGGTATTGTAGATGTTGAGTTGTTTTCATGGCAAAAGGTTACATGCATGTCCATAATTTTGTAATGGTCCATGTTTTCATCATGTTTTGGAAACAATTGGCTCCGAAGAGCATCAAATTGAAGCTTTGAGTTGTTTAAAATTCATGCATGTTTGCATGTTCTCCATGTTCATGAAATTGGTTTGAAATTGAGTTTGAATTAAACACCCTTGGGCTTTGATTTCTCAAAATTGAGCTTTGAATCATGTTATTCTATGTGTTTACAAATATTTTCTGGAAATTTAGCCCAAGAGGTCGAGTTTTGGGTTGTTAAAACTTGGTTTTTGGCTTGGAGGTGCAATCTGGGTTTTCCAGATTTTGCACTTCCGCTCGAGCGGGGACTAGTGGCGCTCGAGCGTGGAATCCGAGCATCCAGTATTTCTCTGCACTGTTTTACAGTCCGCTCGAGCGGAGGATTGGGCGCTCGAGCGGAGTCATGTGTCTCACGATCGAGCGGGCGTCGAGCGTCCGTCGAGCGGAGATTTCACCCATCCAGTACTTTTACAGTACGCTCGAGCAGGAAAGTTGACGCTCGAGCGTGTACCTTTGTTACATGACCGCTCGAGCGGGGAAAACCTGCGCTCGAGCGGGACTCTGTTTTCTGAAAACTCTGAAAATGCTTTTAAAAGTGCGTCTTTGCATCCTCATCCCATTCTAGGCATTCTTAGGCCTAGTTTAAGGCATCTTACTGAGGATATAGATGTAGAACACACCGAGGCAAATTAGGGATTAGGTTATTATCTTTCCCAGCTGTGTAGCTTAGTGTGTTCAATCTGTTAACTGTGTAGGGTTGGCAACTGGGGAGACACGCTCTAGCATACTGTAGCCCAGAACTCTGTGAGTAACGATTGTGTAAAGATATGTTCACAAATGATTGTTTTCTGAACAACTGAACTGTACTGCGTTCTGAACTGACTACTGTTAATTGAATGAATGTATGTCCTATATTCTGAACTGTATTGTGGCATCCTTAGCACCTACTGTTCACTGTTTACTGTTTACTGTTACAAAGATCTCTGTCGGTTCCCTTGTTGGAACCACTATTGTTACTGACTGATGGCCATCATTTACTGCTCGGTCTTTTAAGACCTACTGTTTACTATACTGTTATGCTAATGGATGTACCACATATGACTGTACTGACTGAATGACTGAAATACTGTTTAAATGAACTGTTTTCATACTGTAAGGACATTCATTCTTAACCTCTTTACGCATTATGTTATTCACTGGGCTTTAGCTCACTGCTCATATATATATGTAGGTGTACAGACACCAGACCGCGGCTAGGAACGTCAGGGTTACTCTAGTTTTGTCAAGCCAACTACCATGCCTCACTGCGAGGTTCCGAGCCTATCTTGTTAAGGCTTAGGGGTGTTTTACAATTCCCCCTTCTGTACTGTCTCACTGTTTTGTATAGACCGAATGCTTACTGTACTGTGATGTAAAGGGTTGAGTCCCTAGTCTGAATGATTGTGCATTTTATGCATACTGTTCTGTACTGATTATGTAAATATGTATGAAAGTCTTTTTGCATACGGACTGTCACAGTTCATTGGACATTGTTTATTTACTGTATTGGCTTCCGCCAGGCCCTGTACTCTATTTTACTGTTCTACTGTTCTGTAGGCCTTCGGTAATCTCGGATTACTGGCCGGTTACGGTGCTAAACCCATAGGGCCGGGTTTGGGCTGTGACACTTTGGGACCACTGGAATTAAAGACAAAGAATCACTGTTGCCAACTTGGAAGTCATGGCTGATGGAGGAAGTCCAGCTTTGTTTGGCATGATGGCTGATGGATACGATTACATAGTTGCCGTGCTTGACTGGTTGGGCTGGGCTGGGCTGTTGCACCACCACCATAGAAAGACTTAGCTTTGTACACAAGAATGAATAATAATACATTTTCTCCTCCATCATCAAACCACTAACCTTCTTACTCTCATTCTCATATCTCTCTGAATCCTACCTATAAGAAAATAAAATGAATTGGCTAATGTTTCTTTATCAATTTCTTCTGGTGTTTCTCTTGTTTTCTCAAATAGTAGTTATTACCACATGTTCTTCATTATCATCGTGGTCGTCTTCTTCTACTTCTGCACGCCATACCTGCCTTGAGGACTAGTGATTCTCACTGCTCCAATTTAAGAAAATGTTTACCATAACTAGTAGTGCCTCTTTAGATTGTGAATCTGATTCTCATCCTAAAATGGTGTTTTAGAATAAGAGTACTGATTGTTGTTCATGGGAAGGGGTCACGTGCGACTGGTTGCATGGTCATGTGATTGGACTTGACCTCAGTTGCAGCACGCTTTGCGGCACTATCCAAGCCAACAGCAGCCTCTTCCACCTTTGTCACCTCCAGAGGCTTAATCTCGTATGCAATGACTTCAATTTATATGGAATTTCATCCAAGTTTGGCTCGTTTGTGAGTTTCACCCATCTCACCCTCTCTTGCTCTAATTTTACAGGCCGAATTCCTTCAAAAATCTCCTATCTATCCAAATTAATTTCCCTTGATCTCTCTTATCCAAGGAGACTTGAACAACACACTTTCAACATGCTCCTTCAAAACCCAACCCAATTAAGAGAACTACAACTTGATTGGTTGAATATCTCTTCACCTTTACCTCAAACTTTACTAAATCTATCTTCTTTGACATCTCTTAGTCTTGTTTATTGTCATCTGCGTGGGAAATTCTCAGAAAACATTTTTCACCTTCCAAACCTACGAAAGCTCAACTTACGGCTAATATCGAACTCACAGGTAAACTTCCAAACTTCAATGTGACTAGTTCCCTTCAGTTTCTCGATCTCTCCTAGACGAGTTTTTCTGGTCAACCGCCTGATTCAATCAACAATCTTAAAGCCTTGAATAGTTTGTACCTCTCTCAATGTAATTTTTCAAGGTCTATTCCAGCTTCTGTTTATAACCTTACACAAATCACTGATTTAGACATCTCATCTAATAGTTTCAGCGGTCAAATCCCCTCATCAATTTCAAACCTTGCAAAGCTTACTAACTTGATTCTTTCACTAAACAATTTGAACGGACAAATACCAGATTCCCTTGGCAATATGAGCCAACTTATTGACTTGGACATTTCTGTAAATCAGCTAACTGGTCCCATTCTTTCATATGCAATTAGGCTTTTAATGCTAACTTCTCTCCAATTGAGTCATAACTCACTCAATGGGACAATACCATCTTCGTTGTTTGCTTTACCTTCACTAATTAATATAGATTTGAGTGACAATAAGCTACAGGGATCAGTTCCAGGATCAGTTTATGAACTCTAAAACCTAGCAGACTTGGTGCTTTCATCAAATAAATTAAGTGGTGTAATGGATATAGATAAGCTTCTAAAGCTTAAAAATCCGATCTCTCTTGATCTCTCATATAATGGTCTCTCATTGAGCATCAACAATAGTGTTAATCTACCTTGACCAACTTTGACGCGGATCAATATGAATCAAATCCTTTTTTGAAATTGGGGCAGTGAGAGAAGGAAATTGAAAGTAAGGTAGACTTTCGAGAAAGGCAACATGGCGGGAGACATAAAGACGACGGGAAATAGGGTCATAACAGCGATAACCTTTCTGAGTGAGACTATAACCCAAAAAGACACAAGACAGACCGGACGCAAAGTTTGGTCCTATCTTTACGGGATAAAAGGACAAAACAAGCAGACCCAAACACACGAAAGAGAGAGTAATTAGGAAGTTGAGAAAACAGAGCCTCATAAGGAGACTGACCAGAAAAAAGGGGGGTAGGTATACGGTTGAGAAAAAAAGCAGCAGTAAAAATTGACTCACCCCAAAATGAAGCCCGAATAGAGGCAGAGAGAAGGAGAGACCTAGTTGTCGCAAGGAGATGACAGTGTTTACGCTCAACTCGACCATTTTGGGCAGGTGTATCAGTATAAGAAGTTTGGTGAATGGTACCTAATTTGGCCAAATAGTCACAGAATTTAGTTTTAAAGTATTCCCCACCCAAGTCAGACCGCAACAATTTAATAGTAGACCCAAATTGTGTAGTGACCATAGACTAGAAAGTACAGTATATCTGGTAGAAGTTAGACTTATGAGTCATAAGATAAACCCAAGTGTAACAGGTGCAGTCATCAACAAATGACACTTAATAAGCAAAACCCCCTTTGGTGAGAACAAGAGAATGGTTCCAAATATCAGTATGAACTAAAGAAAATAGTGTATCAGCTATAGAAGTACTTTTATAAAAAGGTAAGGCTGTCATTTTGGCAAGTTTACACCCCCGACATTCAGTAAGTTCACTAGAAGAAACTTTATCTAATATACCAGACTGAGCTAAAGACCATAAACGATCAGCAGATAAATGCCCTAATCTAAAATGTCACAAGTAGAAAGGATTAGACAGAGAATCTAACTGAAAAGAGGAAAAGGCAGTCGGAGAGGTTGCCATAGGCAGATGCAAGCTGTCCACCACATATAGGTTTCCAAGTTTACGGCATGTCCCAATCTGCTGCTTAGATATCCAATCCTGCACAGAACAGATAGAAGAAAAAAAGATAACATCAAAACCAGAGGCATCAAGCTGACTGATAGATAATAAACTGACAGATAATTGAGGAACATAAAAGACAGATGGAATAGAGACAGCAGACATAGCAGACGGTAGGACAGACCCAACAGATATAACAGACATACCAGACTCATTAGCAGCATTGACAGTAATAGGAAAGGGAAGAGGAGTACAATTTTGAAGTAAGGAGAGATGGGGAGTCGTATGATGAGAGGCACCAGAATTAAAAATCCAGACAGACAATGAAATACCTGAAGAAGACCTAAGTAAACCTGAATGAAGAGAGGAAACAAGGGAGGCAGACGAGGATGGTTGGGAGACCGACAATATATGCTGAAGCTGACTAATCTGAGCACTCAAGGAAGCCAAGTTAGGATCAGGAGTCGGAGCAGATGCGGTAGAACCGGTAAGAGGCTGAAAAATATTCGAAAAAGCGGCACAAAACTGGATCGGAAACTGCTGAGAAAACGAGGCAGACAAAGGTGAAGCAGACAGACATCCCTTTCTGGGACAATGATACTTCCAATGGCCCCTTTGATGGTAAAGGGCACACTCATCAGAAGCTAAAGGCATCATAGTAACCAAAAAACTAAGAGGTTCAAGTGTAATCAAACAAAATAGCCAAACAAGGGGTTCAAGTGTAATAACCAAAAAATTTGAGAGGTTTAACTGTAATAAACCCAAAATAGACCAAAGTAAACAAATCAAAGTAACCAAATCAACTCACTGAATCAGCCAAGGAAGGGAGACCACAGAGAGAGAGAGAGACGAATCAAAGTCATCACAATAGGTCGCGATATCAGAGAGAAGAGAACTTTGGTACCCAGAGGATCAATGAACAAGGATCAACAATGAGACCTAGTTGACGAACCCAAGTCAACAAAATTCAAAGGAGAGAGAAGAACCAGTAGCGAGAACTAGTCGCGCCAGAGAAGACCCAGACTGAACCACGAATCAAAGGCGATAGAGACCCAGTTGCGAGGGAGAACCAGTCACGAAACAGAGGGAAGAACTGCGAACCAGAGCTAACTCAGGGTTAGCAAATAGCAAACGGCTTCAATCGAATAGAAACAATGACCCACGATGAGTGTCGAGTCGAGTTTCTGAACCACAGAGAGAGACGACAGCCCTCGCGATCGCGATCAGGCCTAGAAGAGAGTTGCGATTTTAACCTAGAGACAAGAAGCTGTCGCAACTTTGCAAAACCACCAAGAGAGCTTTGAACAACCTAGGGTTTTGGCTCTGATACCATGTAAGTTTTTTGAATGAAACTGCATATTCAGTTGTATAAGATTACAATCAAACCTTAGATTATATAGCCCTAACTCCTAAACCAAAAGAGGAAATACAATCACAATACAATCAAGCCTCTAATAGGAAAATACAATCACGCCTCTAATATGTACAACCACAATCATGCCTAATTTAGAATATACACAATATATTCTCACAAGGATTAGCTTCTTGCAACTTGAGCGAATTCCCAAACTTCTTGAGAGAGCAAGCTGGATTGGCTTCTCTAGACCTTCCAACGACAAAATTCATGGTAAAGTTCCCAAGTGGATATTCAATGTGGGAAAAATACATTGGGTATTTTAGATCTTTTTCATAATTTCCTTACAAGTTTAGAGTCTTCCACGGCAGCAGCTAGAATATATTGACCTGCACTCCAACTTACTCAGAGGTCCACTCCCTGTTCCACCTATCACCACAATTCTTTTCTTTCTCTCAAACAATAAATTGACTGGAGAAATCCCTCCATTGATTTGTGGTCTAAGGTCACTTGGTATTCTTGATTGTCTAATAATAGTTTGAGTGGCTTGATTCCACAATGTTTGGGAAACTTGAGCAATCTGTTCGTGCTGAATTTAGGGATCAGTAGCTTTTACGGCACCTTTATGGCAACATTTACAAAAGGCAATTGGCTATGGAATCTCAACTTGAATGGCAACCAAATTGAAGGACAAGTTCCGCGATCTTTGCTCAATTCTAGACACTTTGAAGTTCTAAACCTTGGAAAAAACAAGATAAATGATACATTTCCACGCTGATTGAAAACTCTTCCAGAATTGCAGGTTTTTGTCTTGAGTTTTAATAGGTTTCATGGTCACGCAGGCACCTCCAAGACTAGAGGCAAACATCCTTTTCCTAAGTTGAGAATTATCGAAGTATCTTGCAATGAGTTCATTGGCTTTTTGCTAACAAATTATATCAAACAATTTGAAGCTATGATGAATGTTGATGAACATGAAATAAAATTGAAATACATGGGCAACGGCTATTATCAAGATTCTGTGGTGGTGGTGATTAAAGGATCTGAGATTGAATTATCAAGAATCTTAACAGTCTTGTCAATCATTGATTTTTCAAGAAATAAATTCCAAGAAGAGATTTTGAAATCCATTGGGAGGCTTAATTCACTTTGGGGTCTTAACTTATCCCATAACAACCTTGAAGGCCACATTCCAACTTCACTTGGAAATTTAATAAACCTTGAATCATTGGACCTTTCTTCAAATGAGCTAGTCGGGGTGATTCCTCAACAATTGACGAGTTTGATGTTTCTTGAGGTACTAAACCTTTCGGACAACTAACTAGCAGGACCAATTCCTCAGGGGAGCCAGCTTAATACATTTGGAAATGATTCATATGGTGGGAACTTGGCCTTATGTGGATTCCCTTTATCAAAGAAATGTAAGGAACTATAGCCACTGCCACCTCCACCAACACTCCAACAAGATGAGAATTCAGACAAGTCAAGTGGATTTAGCTGGCAAGTTGTAGTGTTGTGGCATGGATGCAGATTTGTATTTGGAATGGTTATGGGATATGTTATGTTTGTAACTCAAAGACCAGAATGGCTTATGAAAATTGTTGACGGAAAACATCATACGAAGGTGAAAAGGTCTAAGAAGGGTGGCCACCGATGTAGTGAAAGAAGAAATCAACAAAGACAAATGACATTATCAGGTAATTGGAATTTATCTTTATAGCATTACTTTGTTGGATTATTTTTTATGGTTTCTATCTGTAGGCTATATTACCTTGAATCCTTTTTTTCTTTCTCTGCTCTATTCTGTTTCCTTCTGTGTTTGGATGATCAGAAAAGAAAATTTGGTATGACATTGTGTCGATGTACATGCCTAAAGCTAAAATTTGGTCCTATAATTGCTGAAATGATAAAGAAAATAGGCAAGAAATGCAGTATCTTTGCTTCTAGTATCTTTCCTAATACAACACAAACCTATCTGATTTCACATTTCTTGTCCATTTTCTTTTTCCTTCACAAATTGTTCTCTAAATTCATGATCCAAACACAAATACAGTCTTACGAACTTCAACTATAAACCTACTAGAGTCAAATGACTCAGCTTAGGAAATTTTTTATGAGCATTATAAAATATAGTTACTAGTTGTAAACAAAATAGAGTAGAAATTGAATTATTGTGAGAATCTAGTGGCAAGTGTTTCTTTTCCCTACACAACAGTTTTAAGTCTTGAACATGTGATTTTTTTTATTTTTTTTTGTAATCACTTCCACACTCTGCACAGTTTTCACATGGCCACTCAAATTTGACTCGAATTTATTTAATAATGTGATGCTATGAATGTATGACTCACATGGACAAATTAGTCACTATGGCCCATACCATTTACAACTTTTAATACCATTTACAACTTTTAAGATTTGGCAAAAGCAGTAAAAGCCACGCCAAGTGTTTTGATTGTGTTTCTTATAGTAATTTCCACAAGACAAATTGTGGGCAATCTTTCGCGGTTTATGCTCAAACTTAATAGCTGATGGGTGATTGCTTCCGAATTTACTTTGTAGAAATGGATTCAATGTATTCTTCTCTAGTTGAGCAGAAAATAAAAACAAGGCCTAATTAGTACAAATTAATGTGAGTTTTGGAGGGAAAAAATTGGGTACACACCTAATTAATCTTTGGCATAGTGCACAAAGTGATTGTTCCAAGACTTGAATCCATAACGTCAAGTTATTAGGTTAAGGTTTTACCATTGAACCAATGGTCACTCCTAGTTGAGCAGAAAATATATTTTGTAAAATAATTTTCATATAATTTTGAAACAAAAATCAATGAAAAACAAATTTACTGAAAATATAAAATAAAAAGAATAAAAACTAAAACTTTTTTTTCACTGAAAATATTTTTTGTTGAATCAAACGTAGGTTTACATGTAAAATATTCATTGGCTATCAATGATGTGGGTTTATGATAATACACTGTCTTCTTATGTCACATGTGTCTGACTTTCATTTTTCAGTCGGCATAGGCAAAAACCATCAACCTAAGGTTGTCATGGTGTTCTAAAATATGGCCCCTTCTACATAGAAAATTTTCCTTTGTAAATGCAAAGTTTAGCCCCCAAGCAGAGATTAAAAAAGCAAAGAAATTAGGGTGTCCCTATTACAACTTTTTGAGTTAACCATACGAGTCATAAATGGCAACTACAGTGACTTTGTAAAAAAACAAAAACTATGCTATAAAAGACGTGCCTTCTAACAAGCTCATAACACCCTCTTCAACCTCAATTTCCTTCAATATGGAGCTCCAATTCCCACCCATTCCTCTCCTCTTAGCCTCCCTCCTATTCATCTTCATTCTAGTCAAGAACATGAAGAGATTCAAACCCAAAAACTCTATTCCAACTAGCCCCAGGTCCAAGGAAACTACTTCTCATAGGAAACATTCACCAACTTCTTGGCTCAGTAATAGCCCATCACACATTGAAAAAATTGGCCACAAAATTTGGGCCCTTGATGCACCTCCAACTCGGCGAAATGTCCACCATCGTCGTCTCTTCACCAGAAATCGTCAGAGAGGTCATGAAAACTCACGACATAGTCTTTGTGCAAAGGCCTTACTCTTTTGCTTCTAGGATTCTCTCTTATGATTCTCAAAACATTGCCTTTTCCCCGTATGGCGATTATTGGAGGCAAATGCAAAAAATTTGCATAATGGAGCTTTTGAGCGCGAAGCGAGTCCAATCATTTCGAGCAATTAGGGAAGAGAAAGTTTTGAATCTAGTAAAATTGATTTCTTTAAACAAGACATCCCCGATCAATCTTAGCAAGAAGATTTTCTTGCTCACGTACGGCGTTACTGCTAGAGAGTAGCTTTTGGGGGGAAAACTAAAGGCCAAGAAGAGTTTGCTTCGATTGTGGAGGAAGTTGCAGACTTGATAGGTGGTTTCACCATTGTTGACATGTACCCATCGGTGAAATTGTTTTAAGTGATCAGTGGAATAAGAGGTACACTCGAAAAGATGCATAAAAGGATTGATCAGATACTTGAAAACATTGTGAGTGACTAGAGAAAGAAAGAGAATAACAGAAAGTGGTGAAAGGGAAGAAGATCTAGTTGATGTTCTTTTGAGAATTCAAAAGCATGGTGACCTTGAATTTCCATTGACAGACAACAACATCAAAGCAGTCATCTTGGTCAGTATGTTTTTATTTGTCTATATCATTTCAATGTTCACACAAAATATAAAAATTTATTTTCATAGCTCATGATATAATAATAATTAATTGCCAAGCAAAAGTGACACCATGGTCTAGAAAATAGGTAATGATTTGATTAAGCAGTCTATGAGCAATCTGATGAAAGTATGAGCAATCAAATTGAGTTTGATTTCCAACGTCCCCTCAAACTCAATTTGCTGGATTCCTTCATTCCAAGCAATCTCAAGCTTATAATTTCAACACAATCCTCACTCACACTATGCAATTTATATTTGCTTTTGTTTTTTGTGTTTTTCTTTTTGGGTGTTGTGAAGAGTGAAAGTCTTTTTTGTGCAATCCCAAAGTGGGAAGTATGTCTTGGCATGAAATTCAGTAGATCCCCGGTTTTCTTCTATTTTATTGAATTCTTGGCAGTGTCAATAACCTGCACTAAAGTACATCAATCCAATTAATTTCAGGACATTTTCAGTGCGGGAAGCGAGACATCATCAACAATCGTAGATCGGGCAATGTCAGAAATGCTGAAAACCCACAAGTAATGAAAAGAGCACAAGCCAAAGTACGACGTGTCTTTGATAAAAAAGGAAATGTCAATGAAACATGCCTTCATGAACTAAAACACCTAAACTTAGTTATCAAAGAGACCTTGAGGCTACATACCTCAGCTCCATTGTTAGTTCCAAGAGAAAGCGGTGAACAATGTACGATTAACGGATACGACATACTTGCCAAGACCAAAGTCATTGTCAATGCTTGGGCAATCGGCCAAGACCCCAAATATTGGAATGAAGCAGAGAAATTTGATCCCGAGAGATTTCTTGACAGTGAAATTGATTTCAAGGGGAGAGATTTTGAGTTCACTCCGTTTGGTGCTGGAAGGAGGATATGCCCCGGGATATCGTTTGCGATTCCTAATATTGAGCTTCCACTTGCACAATTGTTGTATCATTTTGATTGGAAACTACCTGATGGAAAGAAGTATGAAGAACTAGACATAGAAGAGGACCTTGGTTTGATTGTGAGAAGATAGAATTATCTGATCTTGACTCCCATTCCTTATTATCAAATCCTCTTTTTTCTGTTGAGTAAGAACACATAGAATATATGTTAGATGCTAATTTTGTATTGTACACACTACTCTGCATGAGAGAATTCTAAAATAATGTCAATGTTTCAAATGAGTGATTGTTTTAACAGATCATATGTATGTGTTTTTTGATTGGCAGATCATATGTATGTATGTTCAATCAATTTATGCTTTTTTTATATAGTAGAAGTGTATGAGGAGCTTTAAGTTGATGAAAATCTAACTTACCAATAGCAAACTCAAAAAATGCAAAAATTACATTTTATTAGCCCACATATCAGAACTAAACCAAAGCAGTAGTTTTATCCAAAGCTAAACATATCCTACCCAATAGCAACCTTAAAAGTGTTCAAGACTCGTTTAAAAAATAAAAAATAAAAATAAATTCACAATAGACTTTGCCAACAGACTTTAATCTTGGAGGCCAATCTCGATTCAAACTACCAACATTCCTCTCCTTTAAAAAAATAAAAAATAAAAATAAATTCACAATAGACTTTGCTTGAGATCAATTCATCACTAGTGAATTGTTAAAATTGGTATTGATTACCCTTGATTGTATTCATCCCTCTCAATGGATGAAGATGAAATTTAATTTGTGGACTAAATACGTAAAATTTAAAGAAAATTTAATAACTCCAAATGATTATTTTTGGAAAAATTACATGTTAGTGGGCTTATCAGAAAATTATGGAAAATTTTATATTTTTAATTATTGATGTGTATAAATTTTATCATTTTTTGTAATTCTTTTTAAAACATTACACTGAATTGAAATTCCCCCTTATATTTTCATACAAGCATGAGTGAGTACAATTGAGAAATATACTTTCACTTATACCGAATACAAATAGACTTGCACTTTTAGAAAAGTTATAAATTTTTAAAGTATATTTTTAAAATTACTACTTTAAAAATTGATAGTCTGATGATGAATGCTAAAAATGCAATTTTATTATTTTTTAGTAGATTTTTATTTTATTTTTACTTCATTTTAGATTTTAAATCCGTTCAAAATAAAATCCTAAAAAATATAAATAACAAAAATTTCATTAAAGAAAAAAAAAACACTTCAATTTTTTATTATTTTTTTCTTTTTTTGTACTTTTCAAACAAGGTGAGAGTTTCTTACAAAAATGATTTTTTAATGAGTAAGACCATCTCTAATCCAAATTCATATTTTTCATCAAGTTGTTATCAAATTTGAATTTGATGAAAACGGTGTTTCAACTGTTTCACTAAATTAGTATCAAATGAAGGGAGCCATACCTTTTTCATCAAATCAAATGAGCGTTTATCATTTCATCAAATCTCGCAGGTGACCGTTGGTGAATGACCAGGTGGATGATTGGCCGGTCAGCCAAGTTGACGATCGGATTGGATAATTTTTGATGAAAATTTATACTAGGCCGGACGACCAGTCGAATGACCAACCAAACAACCGGCTAAATATAATTAAACGATTGGAACATATCATATTAAATCAAACTTTTACTCAAATTTGATGAACATTTTGAATTAGAAATGCTCTAATCAAATCAAAACCAAACTTTTAAATTTATTCTTAAACAATCAAAAAAATTATAAAATTTTTTTAGTTGAAACCAAAGAATTAGGGTTTCCCTTCTCTTTTTCTCTCTCAAAAAACCTTCTTTAAGCTTGAAGAACCCTAACTTGATTCTACGTAGTTTCGGGCATCAGAGATCAGTTTCCCAACTTTCACACTGATTGTGTTAGTTTTTACTTTAAGGTCTTCAATATTTGTTGTAAAATTTCAGTAGGGATTCAATTTTATTTTATTTTTTTATATAGAAAGGGAAAAAGTTGAACTTGATGTTTTCTGTTAAAAGCATGTTATTTATTTAATTTATATTTGGTTCAAAGTCTCTCTTTTTTTTTCTTTTTTTTTCAGTTTTGCTAACAATTCATTAAAATGGGGATTTTTTTTTAGCGTCCCTAGTCTTAAAATTTTATAGCATAAAGGACATCCAATATTTTCATAATGTCTAAGGTCCCTCAACATCAATCCAAAGAAAATTCGATCTAGAGAAATTCTCTGAAAATCCATTTCTCTAGTTTTCGCAAGAATTTCTCTGGGTTCAAACTAGAAAAAATTACACATGACAAAGAAAATTAAACATGCTAGAGAAAATTACATATGGCAGAGAAATTAAACATGGTAGAGAAAATTACACATGGCAAAGAAAATTAAACATGCTAGAGAAAATTACACACATGAGAGTGTTAAGTGGTAGTTCTCTCTTCTCTTCCAACTTCATTCCTCATCTTTCCCAAATTCTCTGGTTTGCTCATAAATTTCTCTATGTTTTGATCAAACTAAAAAAAATTGTGTTTTGACTCAACCAAAGAAAATTGATCAAAAAGCCAACACAAAGTGATTTCAACACATAGAAAATTGTGTTGCACTAGTGCTGCAACTCTTGCTTGTTACAGTGATTCGTCAAAATCAGAACTGTTGTTGAAATTAATGACTCACTTTGAACAAACTTCACATAAATCCGTGGCACTGAACCACTCACAAATTACACAACATTGTTGTACTTTTAGTGATCAAGTTAGTTTTGTAGCTAGGAAAATTCAATATAGCATCAAAGCTATACAAGACTTGCAGCCTTATCATAAGAAAGTGCAACATCAACAGCATTAGAAAAAGTTCCCAACCAGAGATTTTTTTTCAATTTCTTTGACTTTCTCTATGTTTTTAAATTTTCTCTGTATTTTCATATTTATCTGGTCTGAAATTTCTCTGATTTCTCACAAATTTTTCTGTATTTTGACCAATTTTTTTTTATTTGCTCATAATTTTCTCTGTGTTTTAACTAAACCAGAGAAAATTGTGTCCTTTAATTAAAAAATTTCAGGCAACCTTCAACAACATATACACAAAAAGAGATTGAGAATTGAAAATGCTCTTACTCAAATTTGTACTTGAATATGAGTTCGTCCATTGAGTAGTCAAATTGAGTATAATGGCAAACTCATATGAACAAATATATGCATAGCTCTGTTTGAGGAATATGAATAACAAACTCATATGAACAATTGTTTAAAAAAAAAAAAAAACTCATATGAACAAATATATATTAGGGGTGGGCAACGGTTTATCCGAACCGCTCAAACCGCCCAATCCGCCCAATCCGCATATAAATAGGCGGTTTCGCAAACATAATGCGGGCGGATGCGGTTTGAAATATGACAAATTTGCGGGTTGCGGGCGGGTCGCGGTTTAAACCCGCAACCCGCAAAAACCGCCCGCACTTTAATTATTATTATAATTTTTTTTTTTTTATATACCAACTTTGTAACTTTTACAGGAGCACCATTATATTCTCTATGACACTAGGATCCTTATTTTTAAGTATTTCTCAACTTTCTTAATGCCGTAGAATTATCAAGTCCTAAACTTGGTTTCTTATATGATTTTCATTGGTGATTCATCCAGTTTTTCCTAATAAAATTTTCCTTCTAATGGTCGATAGAACTTATAGTTTGATTATTGATTACTGAACTGACAATTCTAATTGAGTACAACCTTTAATGCATTGATATACATTTTTTTCATGGCAAAAATGCTAGTGTAGGGTCTCTTTGTTTTGGGTACTTTCATTTAATGCATTGATATTCAATTTTTATTTGTAAACTCATTAAAAAATTGTTATCACAAATATATAAAATGAATCTGATGCCTAAATTCGCTGGGAAAAAAAAACTCGAAAATTAATTTTTAAAGAAAAAAGTGTAAACCGCAAACTGCCCGCAACCGCCCGCACATTTGCAAACCTTATCCGCACAAACCGCAAACCGCACTGTGGGCGGTTGCGGGTTGACTTTTTCCCAAACCGCATAGATGCGGGCGGGTCAAAATCGAACCGCAAACCGCACAAAACCGATCCGCGAACCCCCCTAATATATATATTTATATATATTGCATAGACCTCTTCGTTAAGCTTGAAGGTGTAAGTGAGCTATCAGAGAGGGATTGGATGAACCAAGATGACATTGACGAACTCTCAGACACGTTTGGAACCACGATCGTCGGCCATGAGTCTGTGAAACTCCAAGCTGATCTTGCCTAGGGTTTTTATTGGAGAGAGATTGCGACAGTCGTGATCTAGGTTCGATGCATCTGGTTATGAAGAGAGAGAATAGAAAGAGTAAGAGAGAGAAAGAGAGAGGATGATGATGAAAAGAGAGAGAGTGGGTTTAGAAGAAATGAGAGAAACACATTACCTATTACGGGTGACGACCTAAAAAAAAAATCGAGAGGGATGTTAGACTAATAACCCCTATTATAAATGAAAATCGAGCGTAGAATCACCATCTTCACCAGTTCATGATGAGTCTCCAAAACAGAGTCGTATAGAAATCGACTTGCTAGACCTTCCAAAAGATCCGGGGCTACGATCCCAAATTGCGAATTATCATCGTAGCATCCAAGAACAAGTTCGTAGGGTGTACTTATTAAAAGGCCCTTGTCAACCTTGTAATCACAATTTTCCACGAAGGAAAATCGGGCAATCATCAAGATGGTTTAACCCTTCATGTTTTGATGAATTTGGTAGTTGGTTGGAGTAGCATAGCTAAAGATACTGCATTTTCCCTTTGTTGTTACCTTTTTAAACCCTGTTAGGTTTTATTCTTGGCAATCCCGTTTGACAAAACTCCTTTCAGTTGTATTTATTTTCGCACTTTTTATTTTCAGTGAGGTTATGAGTGTTTAGATGCGAATCCAACCCGAATCAAGCCTTTCAGAGAAGTTTGTGTTGATAAAGCTTTCAAGATTGCCACTTCGCTGATTATGACGGGGATCGAGCTGCCCGGTCAGCTCGCGGGGGTCTAGGGGGCAGCGCCACGGCGGGGTCGAGGGGCAGCACCCCCGAAGCAAAATGCAAAAATGCATTCAAAGTTGCCTGTTCGATCATGTTATATTTTTCTAGTTTTTCCAGTTTTGGCCTGTCCGCTCGAGCGGAGAAACGGGCGCTCGAGCGGGGTTTGCGAGCTCACAGTATCTCTGCAATGCCTGAAAAAGTACTGGATGGTGTGATTTGACGCTCGAGCGCAAAACCGACGCTCGAGGTGGAACCTGTATGAAGTCACAGAATTTGAAGTCTCCGCTCGAGCGGGAAGACCCACGCTCGAGCGGACCGCGCGATCCCAGATTTCCAGATTTGATTAAAGAGTTGGTTTTCTTCTGAAATTAGGATTGCTTTGGTTTTCTATAAATAGCTGGTTTTCTCCCAACACTAGGGGGACTTCTCCAGATCTTATTTTTGGATCTTAAGGTTTATATCTGGAGAGATTTTGCTAGTTTTCTTTGATGTTTTATTGAGTATTCAACTCATGGTTTAAAGAGAGTACATCAAAGGTTGTGTTTTGTTCTACAAAAGAGAGAGTTATTCTTCGGTGGATTCTGAAGAATTCGAGCCTGAAGCTTTGGTGGATTCCGGGGTGGCTCATCGTAAAGACAATTTCGAGGTGAAGACGGGGTTGGAAGAGACACATAGAGGTTGGTTCAATTAGGCGTGGATTCGCTAGGTAATTGAGAGTATACCTGTGTAATTCCTTCAAATCTTCTTAGTGGATTGTTTTGTGGCTGTTGCCCGTGGTTTTTTTATCACAGTTGGAGGTGTCCAATTGTGGTTTTTTTCCACGTTAAATCGTTGTGTCTTTTTGTCTTGATTGTTTGATTGTGATTGTTATATTCTGCTTAAAATTGATACATAATCACAATTGATACATAATCACAAATCAACATCTAGGGGATTTCTAGATTTTTTCAAACCCGTCGTAGGAGACCAAGGAGGTGGTAAGTCTTTTGGTTGTTGATGGGTTTTCAAGTTGAAAGAAGAAAGAAAGGTTGCAAGGTCGTGGAAGGTGTTAACGGCTCTCATAATCAAGCTTGGAGAAAATGTCAGTACTCATTGAATCAAAAGCAACATATTGAAATAGTTATCTCCAAGCTACCTGATGAAGCCAAGAGTGATTATAGAGTTCAATTGACTGCATCAATTGATTGCATCCGACTTCTTTTGTGACAAGGGATTCCGTTACATTGGCATTATGAATTTGAAGATTCAAGCAACCAAGGAAACTTCTTGAGCTTTTGATGCTTTTTTCAGATCAAAATGACTCAGAGTGAACACCTTAAGTTGACAGCACCTAGTATTCAAAAGAATATTGTTAATGCCATTGCGGCTGAAACTACCAATGCTATTGTTAGAGAACTTGGTGATGGCATGTTCTCTATTGTCTTTGATAAATCTTGGGATGCATCGATGGAGGAGCAATTGATTGTTTCTTTGAGATATGTGGATAGCAGGGGATATGTGATTGAGCATTTTTGGGTATTAAGCAAATTACTAGTTCTAGTGTTCTTTCAATTAAGAAGGCGGTTGAAGACTTATTTTCTACACATGGCTTAAGCATATCCAGGTTGCGTGGACAAAGTTATGATGAGGTTAATAATATTGATATGCAGGGTGAGTTCAACAAACTCACAACACTTACAATGGAAGAGAATGAAAGTGCGTATTATGTTCATTGTTTTGCTCATAAACTTGAATTAACTCTTGTGGAAGCAGCAAAGAGTCATATCCATATTGCAACACTCTTTTATGTGGTTTCAAAAGCTTAAGCCATGTGTAGAAAGAAGCATCACTTCAAAAGCTTTACCCTTGTTGCTGTATTGAGTTCTAAAGCTTTGTTAAGTTGTTTAGTTTTCTTAAATGTCATGACTCTGTTATGTTTCTTTCTCGCATTATGTAGCAACCTTTTAATATTTTCACTTTTTGTATGTAGGTGCTTTTAAACTAGATTTCAGTCAAACATGGCCTTGCTGAGTTTTTTGACTTAGAAAAGCAATCTTACAAGGTACAACTCATACCATTTCCCTTGTTTCGTTCTTAATCATTTTTGAATGACAAAATTGTTGGCTACTTGATAGAGAATTCACATTGAAAATAATGATGTGTTACTCCTTTGTAAAATGTTGCCAAGTTTGCTTGTTGAGAGGTAGAAACATTCTCAATTCAATAGCGACTAAGGAATCAGACTGGAGATATTGACTAGCACTTGTTTCTATTGAGAAGTGGAAATTTTGTGATTAATTACAGTAGGCAAATTACAATATGGAGAGTATTGAATGGAAATGTTGTTCATAAGCAAGAAAACAACCTTGGAATTAATTGCTAATTGTATATGACAGTGTTGGAAGAATAAAGGAAACTTGGCACACACTACCTAATTCAACCATCAATCTTCCATTCTTAAATAGTTTGTACCTCTCTTATTTGCAACTTTTTAGTTTCGTCATTTTTTTATAATGATTTTTACCATAAAAAAACACATACATAATTCAACAACTTTTAACATTAAAAGTAAAGTAAAATGATATTAAAACACTACTTTTTTATTTTAAAATATACATCTCAAAACAATATCATTTTAATTTACCTTTAAGCTTATCGATATCTTCATCCACTTCGCAGGGTCTATTAGAGGTTAAACAACTCACAAACTTTGATATTTCTAAAAACAATTTGAATTGATGGATACCAGATATTTCTATTTTTTTTTTTTTTTTAATTTGTATAAACGTTGGGTAATGGGTTTTTAAGCTTCAAAGGTGATAAATGACGTTTTATGAGATTTAAAAAAAAAAATTACAATTTTAGTATAATTATATCAACATTTTCTTTTATAAGGCTAAAATCCTTAACTAACGTAAATGGCGTGAAAATATAAAGATAGGTAAAAAATACATAAAAAAAGATAATAATATTATTTTTTATCGGACTTATATATTTCTCCAAAACTTGAGAGAGAGAGAGAGAGAGAGAGGTGTAATTTATACCAAAAAAAAATATTATAATGTGTTTGGTTAGCCAAGTTCAAGAAAAAGAAAAGAAAAGAAAATATTAGACCTGTCTAACTTTTAGTGTAAATCTTTTTTGAGTTTTAAAAATAATTTTAAAATTTTTAATTTGTATTTTTTATATTTTTAATATTTTACATGTGTCTCACTATTTTTTTAACAAAAAAATTAAATTATTATTTTTTAAACAAATTGGTTTAGAGGTTGGACTCAGTCAGGTTTGGACAACTCTAAGTACAACTTGAGAAACCTCTCAACCCAATCGGATCTGCTTGAGTTGCACCCGTAGTTAAAAATTATTAGCTATCTTAATTTAAACCAAAAATCCTAATTGAATTGCTAAAAGTGCATGCAAAAAAATTGGTCATACAAATCAATTGGGATGTGGGTCGACTTTTTTGCTATTTTAGCTTGTGACTAAAAAGTCTCGTTTGGAATGAACTTTTTGGTTTTTTTAAACTTTTGTAAAATTAAAAAAAAATAATTATAGCTTGGATGTGACATTTTGTCTAATTAATTTTTTAACTTATTTTATTTTTTTATACTTATTTTAATCACGTAACCTCTTCCCAAACGAGTGCTTTGTAAATGTAAGAAGATTTCATTTCACATTGTCAAATTTTTGTTTCCTTAATTGTCTGTGGCTTGAAAGTACATCTATAACCAAATCTGGAACTCTAAAGAATTGAAAATTTTGATCATAAAAATGAGTACATGAGATCATATCTCAATATTTCACCAAAATTAAAATGGAAATAATTGTAACACAAGGTTGGAAAAAGTTGATATAAAGAGACTGCTGTTGGATGACTTGGAAATCTCTCTCACTCTCACTCTCTCCCTCTCAGTACGAGTTCGGCCACTTTGAAAGTTCAACATGTGTCAACTTCAAACTACTTATGTCCAGCCATTCCATAAGAAAACCAACTTGAACTTGGAAGTCATGGCTGATGGATAAATAACGTAGTTGCAGTCCTCGACGGGCTGCACAGCTCATTGTACACGCTTTCTAATACCAACTCCAACTTTTTCTTGACTGACCAATCTTGACTTGCTTTGGGACCATTGGCGACTCCAAATTTTTCTTATTAGTGGTATCAATCAAAAACTTAAATGTCATATATCTTTTAGAAAATTTACATTAATCGTTATATTATCTATGAAAAAAAAATTCAACAAATTAATTTAAGTTTTGAAATTATAAAAAAAAAATATTTCAATATATTGATATTATTGTTTAAATAAAAAGACATGCTAATACACGAGCTTCTATAATTGATCACAATGAGATTTCATATTTTGAAATCATTGCATAATAAACTCATTATTAACACTATTAAATACATCTTTCTTAATATATGTAACCGAACAATCATTCAACTATTGATCTCCTATTTGGTTACGTAATCGATTATTTATGAATTTCGTTGCTGAAAATGCTCTTTCCACTGTTGCAGTCGCAACTGGTAAGCTTTTTTTATTGGTGGGTTCAAAGTTTTGGGACTGAAAACTATGGATTCAAAATTGTATTTTAGTGGGTTCAATTGCTGATTTTTTTCCTAAAATCTAATAGTTATATAATAATATAAAATAAAATAAAATAAAAAATCATTCAGGGGGTTCGGGTGGCACTTTTGGCCATGTGTTGGAGCCGCCCCTGTTTACCAACAAAATTAACGCCTAAAATATATTTAGACAAATTATATCAATAGTTTATGTATTAATATTTGATAACAAACGCGTTTATCAATTTTCTAATAAAATGAATAATAAATCATAAAACTAACTTTATTTTATTAATTAATATAATATTTAGATATAAAATGATATATATAGTTCTTAAAATGAAAGAAAGCAACACTAGTTTATTAATTAATATTAAATATATGAAAATGCTATGGCGTGCACCTCACACCCCTTTAGGGATACATATTATATGTATCCTACCACAAACGTTACTATAAAATTTTCTAACATCAATCACAAAATATATAATTTTGTCATAAATTGACATAACAAAATATCTAATATTTTTTAAAAAATAAATCTTGTTTTCAAGCGTATTATTGAGTCCTATTAAATTTCAATAGACAAATTAAGTCTTGTTTTTTCTAGTTTATTATAAAAAAGTTCACTTTTCCCTAATAATTTCTTTTATTCCAGTTATACCATTCTTATTAAAATACGAACAACAATTATATAAATAATTTTAATTTACTTTTAAAAAATATATTTTTAATTTAAAAAATTGAATAAACTTTTTTTAATCAAAATCATACTCAACAATTTGATCAAAAGAACTATTCATCATTTTCTATTGCCTTGTACTATGAAAAATATATTAGCTAGGGCAATTTCCAACTTTTAATTGCTTCATGACAATTTATATTAGTAATCCTTAATTCATATATTTTTGCTCTTACATCATTTTTGTCTTTATAATTTCAATAGACTTGATTTTGATATGAATTTATAATTTTGTTTCAATTTAATATAACTAATTACAACTTTAAATTATTTTTGATGAAAAATGGGCACATGAGTGGCACGTTTCATACTTTTCTAAGTAAAAATTTATAAATTTGTTCAATTTAATGATTTAATCTCAACCAATTCAATAACATTTTTCTTTCAGGAACCTTATTCAGCCTTATCAATTAGATTAAATTAACACAAAATTTAATATTTAGAATTCAAAATTAAGCAAATTAAAATTACTCAAACCAAAATGACGCAATCGAAAAATAACAATACTACAAATCTACCCTTATCAACTCAAAAATTTACTTATAAAAAAAATTAATGATTCAAATTCATTACATATGTGAACTTCATACTTTATCAATTCAATATTTATGAGAATAAATTTGGGGTCCGTAAAATGGGTTTCTAGCAGTTTTCATGGAAAAATATACGAGTAGTGATGTAATTTGGCCGTTGGTTTTATGGCAAACCATTACTACTGGCTTTGGGACCACTGGAATTAAAGATAAAAAGACTCACTGTAGCCAACTTCAAAGTCATGGCTGATGGAGGAAGACTTTGCTCTGTAGCCAACTTCGAAGTCGTTGCCGTGCTTGACGGGTTGAGCTGCTCCACCACCACTATAGAAAGACTTTGCTCTGTATAAGAATGAGTAATTCATTTACTCCTCCTCCATCATCAAACTACTATCCATCTTACTCTACTCTCCTTTTCATATCTCTCTGAATCCTCCTACCTACAAGAAAACAAAATGAGTTTGCTTATGTTTCTTTTTCATCAATTTCTTATGTTGTTTCTCTTGTCTTCTTCTTCTACTTCTGCACGCCACACCTGCCTTGAGGACCAGAGATTTTCACTTCTCCAATTTAAAAGAACATTTACCATAACTCATTTTGCCTCTTTCTATTGTTTTTCTGATTCTCATCCTAAAATGGTGTTCTGGAATGAGAGTGCTGATTGCTGCTCGTGGGAGGGGGTCACCTGCGATTGGTTGAATGGTCATGTGATTGGACTTGTCCTCATTGTAGCTAGCTTCAGGGCACCATCCAAGACAACAGCACCCTCTTCCACCTTCGTCACCTTCAAAGCCTCAATCTTGCTTTCAATTACTTCAATTTGTCTAGAATTTCATCCGAGTTTGGTTTATTTGCGAGTTTGACCTATCTCAACCTCTCTTACTCTGGTTTTGAAGGTCCAATTCCTTCAAAAATCTCTCATCTATCCAAATTGATTTCCCTTGATCTCTCTCATGTAATTGATGCTTATTCTCGAGTGAGACGACTTGAACAACACACTTTCAATATGCTCCTTCGAAACCTAACCCAATTAAGAGAACTACACCTTGATGCGTTAAATATCTTTTCACCTTTACCTCATGCTTTGCTAAATCTACGAGAGCTCAATGTACAGGGAAATGTGCTACTCACAGGTAAACTTCCATACTTCAATGTGACTAGTTCCCTTCAATTTCTTGATCTCTCTGACACAAGTTTTTCTAGCCAATTGCTTGAATCAATGAGCAATCTTAAAGCCTTGAATATTTTGTCCCTCGTTCAATGCGACTTTACAGGATCGATTACAGCCTCTTTTGGGAACCTTACACAAATCACCAAGCTAGATTTCTGGTCTAACAATTTTAGCGGTCAAATCCCCTCATCAATTTCAAACCTTGCAAAGCTTAATAGCTTGTATTTTTCCACAAACAATTTGAACGGACAAATACCGGATTCCCTTGCCAACATGAGCCAACTTACTAACTTGTATCTTTTCGGAAACAATTTGAACGGTCAAAGACCGAATTCCCTTGGCAACATGAGCCAACTTACTAGCTTGGATCTTTCTGGAAATCAGCTAACTAGTACAATACCATCTTCATTGTTTGCTCTACCTTCACTGATTAATATAAATTTGAGTGACAATAAGCTACATGGACCAATTCCAGGATCAATTTATGAACTCCAAAACCTAACAGACTTGGTGCTTTCAACAAATAACTTAAGTGGTGTAGTGGATCTAGATAAGCTTCTAAAGCTTAAAAATTTGTACCATCTTGATCTCTCATATAATAGTCTCTCATTGAACATCAACAACAGTGTCAACTCTACCTTGACAAACTTTTGCACTATAGGATTAGCTTCTTGCAATCTAAGCGCATTCTCAAACTTCTTGAGAGAACAAGCCGGATTGCGTTCTCTAGACCTTTCAAACAACAAAATTCATGGTGAAGTTCCAAAATGGTTATTCCATGTGGGGAAAGATTCATTGTATGATTTAAATCTTTCTTATAATTTCCTTACAAATTTAGAGTATCTTCCATGGCAGAATCTAGCAAATATTGACCTGCACTCCAACTTACTCCGAGGACCACTCCTTGTTTCACCTAACACCACAATTGTTTTCTCTATCTCAAACAATAAATTGAGTGGGGAAATCCCTCCATTGATTTGCGGTCTGAGTTCACTTCAAGTTCTTGATTTGTCTAATAATAGTTTGAGTGGCTTGATTCCACAATGTTTGGGAAACTTGAGCAACAGTCTCTCGGTGCTGAATTTAGGGATCAATAGCTTTTCTGGCACCTTTACTGCAACATTTACCAAAGGCAATATTTTAAGGAATCTTAACTTGAATGGCAACCAAATTGAAGGACAAGTTCCGCCATCTTTGCTCAATTGTGAATGCTTGGAAGTTCTAGATCTTGGAAAAAAACAAGATAAACGATACATTCCCCCATTGGTTGGAAACTCTTACAGAATTGTAGGTTCTTGTCTTAAGGTTTAATAGGTTTCATGGTCACATAGGCACCTTCAAGACCAAAGGCAATTATCCTTTTCCTAAGTTGAGAATTATTGACATATCTTGCAATGAGTTCACTGGCCTTTTGCCAACAAATTATATCAAACAATTTGGAGCTATGATGAATGTTGATGAACATGTGAAATTGACATACATGGGCCAAACATATTATCAAGATTCTGTGGTGGTGGTGATTAAAGGAAATGAGATTAAATTATCACAAATCTTAACAGTCTTCTCAATCATTGATTTTTCAAGAAATAAATTCCAAGGAGAGATTCCAAAATCCATTGGGAGGCTTAATTCACTTCGGGGTCTTAACTTATCCCATAACAACCTCGAAGGCCACATTCCAACTTCACTTGGAAATTTGAAAAACCTTGAATCATTGGATCTTTCCTCAAACAAGTTTGTTGGGGAGATTCCTCAATAATTGAAAAGTTTGACGTTTCTTGAGGTACTAAACCTTTCGGACAACCAACTAGCAGGACCAATTCCTCAAGGGAGCCAGCTTAATACATTTGGAAATGATTCATATAGTGGGAACTTGGCCTTATGTGGATTCCCTTTATCAAAGAAATGTAAGCCACCGCCACCTCGACCAACACTACAACAAGATGAGAATTCAGACAACTCAAGCAGATTTAATTGGCAAGTTGTAATGTTGGGGTATGGATGCGGATTTGTATTTGGAATGGTTATGGGATATCTTATGTTTGTAACTCGAAGACCAAAATGGCTTATGAAAATTGTTGAAGGAAAACATCACAAGAAGGTGAAAAGGTCTAAGAAGGGTACCCATTGATGCAGTGAAAGAAGAAATCAACAAAGACAAATGGCGTTATCCAGTAATTGGAATTTATCTTTGCCGCATTACTTTGTTGAATTATCTTTTATGGTTTCTACGTATATGCTGTATTTGAGTTATTGATGTTCTTATTTCAAAACCAGGTCTGTTCCATTAAGTAGCACAATAAAGCAATGTATCTACTTAAAGGGGTGTTTCACCTAGCTACTACATTTGAGTGGGTGAGCATCTGGATAACAGCCATACAGGACCACTTCAAAAGCTTTACCCTTGCTGTTGTATTGAATTCTAAAGCTTTATAAGTTGTTTAGTTTTCTTAAAGCACTGAGTTAAATAAGAGTTTCATGTCATGACTCATTCTTGTTTTTTTTTTCTTGCACCGTTTAGCAACCTTTTGGAGATTTTCACTTTTGTATGCAGTTGCTTTTAAATTGGATTTCAGTCACAGAAGATTGGGCCTTGCCAAGTTTTTAACTTTGAAATGCAATTTTACAAGTTACAACTCAAACCATTTCCCTTGTTACATTCTTAATCATTTTGAGTAATAGAAATGTTGGCTAGACAGAGAATTCACATTGAAAATAATGTTACATGTTAATCTTTGAGTAGTGCTTTTACTCGTTGCTATTCTATTTTTTTATTTTTTCCATATTCAATGGCGATTGGAGGATCAAACTGGAGATATTTACTAGCACCTATTCTATAGACGTGGGAATTTTGTGATTAATTGTAGTATGAAAATGGTGATATGGGGAGTATTGATTGAAAAGGTTGCTCATATTTTTACTGGTGCAAGTGTTGTCATGAATAGGAACATATTTAGATTTTTTTAAAATTCAAGTTGTTTAGTTTATGCCAGGTTGTTTGACAAGTAAAAAATTTGGTGTTGCAAATTCATGTTTGAGTTTGGTATGTCTGTATCATTAAAAATATTAGTTACTCCATGAAGGAGATTAAAGGATTTGTATAGTTTTATTGTCTGGCCACAAGCTCATACATCCAATGAAGATATTAATCTCCACATTTATGAATAGTTTTAGTTTCCTGCAACCCAAAACCCTGGTGGCAATAATTAGCGAGCTTGGTATCAAGTCGTGTGGATTAGGGACTAGTGAAGAAGTAAACGTCACGCATGAGACCATAGGATTTACATGCCTAAGGTAAGGTTATATAAAGGTTCTAGACTTTGTAATGTGTGAAAACTTGGATTTAAAGGGGTGATAGGCTGTTAAAATTTTATAACTGTGGCAAGAATTGTTTAAACAAAAATTTGGGATCCCAGTTTGTGTTCTAGTGGATACTTTGTTCTAGGAATCTTCATTAAATACTTTATGACAAAAAATTATTTTTTGAAATTGAAATGATGGAAATGAGCATAGGTTTTGTTGTCTCCACTATGTTTTTAAATACTAAATAACTACTTGGTGATACTTTGGTGTTATCAATATTTAAATGTTGGTCTAGCTTGTTTGAAGGGTGGATGCTAAAATAATTGTCGTCCTTGAAGGGTGGATGAGAAAAATAATTCAGCTTAAATTTGTTGGTAATTTGAGCGTAACCCAAGTTCAATTTATTGAGATTGAGTCAGCCTTGGGCAAACAAAATTCGCTTAGAGGTCAGGTTTAAGGGGCTTAGGCAACCCCCAAAACAATTTGGATAACTCTTCATCTTATTGCATCTACTGAAGTTGCACCCCTAGTTACAAATTACTAGCTACCTTAATTTAAACCAAAATCGTAATTTAATTGCTAAACTTTCAATTTTCATTGCACATCTAACAAGACTTCATGTCTCAGTATTAAATTCTTTTGTTTCCTTTGGATCATGAATTTTGGTAAAGATTTGAAAAGGAAGAAAAAAGTGATTGAATAAAATATAAATTAGTTTTTTCTTCATTTCTTTTTCCATTTCTAAATCACTATCTAAATTTATGATTCAAACACAACATTAATGACTGCGTTTGAAAATTAGACTTTTCACATCTACAACATAATCTGAACTCAGATGAATTGAAAATTTTGATCATAAAAATGAGTGTACATGAGATCATATCTCAATAGTTAACCAAAATTAAAATGGAAAATAATTGTAACATAATGGTGGAAAAGGTTTTGTATAAGGTTAATATAAAGAGGCAGAAGCTAGCTAGACCTTGTATTGAATTTCTAAGTTCAACATGTGTCAACTTCAAACTCCTTGTTTCCAGTTACATTTCTTTAGAAATATCCCCCACCTACACAGGTTAGGTTGGTTTGTCTCCCATCTCTCTAACAATTTCATCAGTCTCAAACAAATTATTTATCAACATTCGATTGCGATTTTAAAATTAATGTGCATAAGATATATTGTAATAGAGTCGAATGGAGAAAAAAGATTCATGTAACCGACTTCATTTGATGAGACTTAATGTGCATAAGATATATTGCGATAGAGTCGAAAGGAGAAAAATGATTCATGTAGCCGACTCCATTTGATGGGACTTAAGGCTTGGTTTGGTTTATAAGATATGTTGCAACATGGAATTCAGGGTTTATGGAAGAGCAACTTGTTTGAAGGGTCTGGATAATTTATTAAATAATTTCATCCTTGATAGGATTCACCATAGAAAATACTTACTGTTACTTTGTAGTGTGTATCAGATTGAATAATAATACATTTAATCCTCTTATATATCCAGCTCAATCATCATCAACTATCCAATACTTATTCTTTCCTTTTGATATCTCTCTGGTTCATACCCACATAAGGAGAAAATGAGTTGGCTAATATGGCTTCATCAACTTTTTCTAGTATTTATCTTGTTTTCTCAACTAGTAGTTATGACTACATATTCACCATCATCATGGTCTTCTCCTACTTCTGCATGCCATACGTGCCTTAAGGACCCGAGATTTGCACTACTCCAATTTAAGAAAACATTTACCATAACTGAATTTTCTTTCCCACAGTGAATTTGATTCTCTCCCTAAAATGATGTTCTGGAATGAGAGTACTGATGGCTGCTCATTGGAGGGGGTTGCCTGCGACTGGTTGAATGGTCATGTAATTGGGCTTGACCTCAGTTGTAGTGCACTCCATGGCACCATTGAAGCCAACAGCTCCCTCTTCCACCTTCGTCAACTCCAGAGGCTTAATCTTGCTTGAATGACTTCAAATTTTCTAGAATTTCATCTGAGTTTGGCTCGTTTGCAAATTTGACCCATCTCAACCTCTCCAACTCTTTATTTGCAGGCAGAGTTCCTTCAAAAATCTGTCATCTATCCAAATTGATTTCCCTTGATCTGTCTCTTTTTCATTATGAGGTGAGTCTTAAACAGCACACTTTCAATATGCTCCTTCAGAACCTAAACCAATTAAGAGAACTACACCTTGTTGAGTTGGATATTCCTTCACCTTTACCTCATGCTTTGCTAAAGCTATCTTCTTTGACATCTCTTAGTCTTGCTTCTTGTCAACTACGTGGGAAATTCCCAGAAAACATTTTCCAACTCCCAAACCTACGAAAGCTCAATGTACAGAATAATTTGGGCGTCACATGATAAACTTCCAAACTTCAATGTGTCTAGTTCTCTTCAGTTTCTTGATATGTCCCTGACAAGTTTTTTTGGACAACTGCTTGATTGAATCAGCACATCTTAAAGCCTTGAATAGTTTGTACCTCTTTGAGTGCAACTTTTCGAGGTCCATTTCCAACTTCTCTTGGGAACCTTACACAAATCACTAATTTGGACTTCTGGGCTAACAGCTTCAGCTATCCCTTCATCAATTTCAAACCTTGCAAAGCTTACTTACTTGGATCTTTCCAAAAACAATTTGAATGGGCAAATAACGAATTCCCTTGGCAACATAAGCCAACTTGCTTTCTTGACACTTTCTGAAAATCAGCTAACAGGTTCCATTCCTTCATATGTTGTTGGGATCTCAAAGCAAACTTACAGCAGATTGCAAAATAACTCGCTCAATGGGACAATACCATCTTGGTTGTTTGCTCAACCTTCATTGATTTCTATAGATTTGAGTAACATATGCTGCAGGGACCAATTCCAGGATCAGAATATGAACTCCAGAACGTAACATACTTGAGGCTTTCATCAAATAACTTCAGTGGTGTAATCAAGCTAGATAAGTTGCTTAAGCTAAAATATATGTACTATCTTCATCTCTCATATAATGGTCTCTCATTGAACATCAACAACAATGTCAACTCTACCTTGCATTACTTTGAGACTATAGGATTAGCTTCTTGCAACATAAGCGAATTCCCAAACTTCTTAAGAGTACTGCTTGATTTGATTGCATTAGACCTTTCAAACAATAAAATTCATGGTGAAGTTCCAAAATGGATATTCGATGTGGGAAAAAATACATTGGATAGTTTAGATCTTTCTCATAATATCCTTACAAGTTTAGAGTGTCTTCCATGGAAGAATCTAGAATATATTAACCTGCACTCCAACTTACTCCAAGGACCACTCCCTATTCCACCTATCACCACAATTGTTTTCTCTATCTCAAACAATAAATTGACGGGAGAAATCCTAACTTTGATTTGCAGTCTGATGTCACTTGAAGTTCTTGATCTATCAAATAATAGTCTAAGTGGTGTGATTCCACAATGTTTGGGAAACAAAAGCATTAATCTCTCGGTGTTGAGTTAACGGATGAATAGCTTCAGTGGCATCTTTACTGCAGCATTTGCAAAAGGCAACATGCTAAGGAGTCTTAACTTGAATGACAACAAAATTGAAGGACATGTTCTGCGATCTCTGCTCAATTGTAGACACTTGGAAGTTCTAGATCTTGGAACAAATAAGATAAATGATACATTCCCCTGCTAGTTGGAAACTCTTCCAGAATTGCAGGTTCTTGTCTTGAGGTTTTATAGGTTCCATGGTCACATGGACACCTCCAAGACCAAGAGCAAACATCCTTTTCCGAAGTAGAGAATTAGTGACATATCGTGCAATGAGTGCACTGGCCTTTTGCCAACAAATTATATGAAACAATTTGCAGCTATAATGAATGTTGATGAACATGAAATGAAATTGAAATACATGGGCCAAACATATTATCAAGATTATGTGGTGGTGATGATTAAAGGATATGAGATTGAATTATCAAGAATCTTAACAATCTTCTCAATCATTGATTTTTCAACAAATAAATTCCGAGGAGAGATTCCGAAATCCATTGGGAGGCTTAATTCGCTCCGTGGTCTTAACTTATCTAATAGCAACCTTAAAGGCCACATCCAAACTTCACTTGGAAATTTGAAAAACCTTGAATCGTTGGATCTTTCCTCAAGCAAGTTTGTGGGGGAGATTCCTTAGCAATTGACAAGTTCAATATTTCTTGAGGTATTAAATCTTTCGGATAACCAACTAGCAAGATCAATTCCTCAAGGGAGCCAGTTTAACATGTTTGGAAATGGTTCATACAGCAGGAACTTGGCTTTATGTGGATTCCCCTTATCAGAGAAATGTAAGGAACCACAACCACTGCCACCTACACTAACACTTCAACAAGACAAAAATTCAGATTGGTGAAGCGGGTTTGGTTGGAAAGTTGTAGTGATGGGGTATGGATGCGGATTTGTATTTGGAATGGTTATGGGATATCTTATGTTTGTAACTCAAAGACTAGAATAGCTAATGAAAATAGTTGAAGGAAAACAATATAAGAAGGTGAAAAGGTCCAACAAGGGTGCGCACTGATGCAATGAAAGAATAAATTAGAAAAAACAGATGGCATTATCAGGTTAGTGCAATTTATCTCTGAAGCATTACTTTGCTGATTATCTTTTATGGTTTCTATCTATAAGCTATATTTGAGTTAATAATGTTTTTTATTTCAAAACTAGATCTGTTCCATTAAGTAGCACAATAAAGCAATGGTATCCACTTGAAGGAGTGTCTCACCTAGCTGCTGCATTTGGGTGTGTGCGCATCCGGATAGAAGCTATACTGGATCACTTCGAAAGCTTTACCCTTGTTGCTGTATTCAGTTCTAAAGCTTTGTTAAGTATTTTAGCTTTATTTAAGCACGAGTTAAATAAGAGTTGCATGTCATAACTCTTTATTGTTTCTTTTCTTGCATCATTTAGCAGCCTTTAGAGATTTGTACTTTTGTATGTAATTGTTTTTAAATTCCATTTCAGTCACTGAAAACTTGGCCTTGCCAATTTTTTTACTTTGAACTACAATCTTACAAGTTACAACTCAAACCATTCCCCCTTGTTACTTTCTTAATCATTTTGAATGATAGAAATGTTGGCTACTAGATAGGGAATTTGCATTGGAAAAAAATGTTATATACTACTCTTTCAGCAGTGTTTTTGTAGCCATTACTATTGTAGTCCAGTTGACTTCCGACATCTTGTATCATCCACACCTTTCTATCACTAGACAGAATTGATGATAATTAGTCCTTTTTCTCTTCTTCTTTTTTTCATCTTCTATGGAGATGGGGTATCAAACTGGAGATATTTGCTGGCACTCGTTTTTATAGAGACGTGGGAATTTTGTGATTAATTATAGTAGGAAAATGGTGATACGTATTGACTGAAAAGTTCTCTCATAGGCATGAAAACTTTTGGGATTGTGAAGCCTGATTAGTATTGTACTCCTCTTAATTGATCAAGAATCTTTGTGTCATGTTTTTTTGTTTGTGATTGATTAGTTTTGCTGGTGCTTGTATCTGTGGTTTATTCCATTTCCTTTTGCTAAGGAAAACTGGACACAGACACACACAGTTGGGTTTTCTTTTTTTCTTATTCTCTGTTTTCAATTGTTTATGGCTAAATGTGGTAGTTTGGTGTACTGAGATTGTCATTCGTTGCATCCTCCTGGGAAGCTAATTTGTCTTTTCATATTGCTGCAGTTTCTCTGCCAACTCTCCCAAATACAATGAACTATTGAATGACTGCTATGACCCTTAAGGCCTTGTTTGGCTTTGTATAAAATAGCTATTTTTTTGGCTATTTGAGCAAAAAAGAAATAGCTCTTTTGACATTGGCTTATTTAGCTGTCAAAAAGGAAGAAAGAAAACAATTTTTTCACAATTTTTTTTTAAACTTCCCCAAGCATACAAAACCTTCAGATGTGAAGAGTAGGATGCTGATTTTCACATTCAAAAGTCAAAAAAAATTGATTAACTGATGTTTCAATATAAGTTTTTTTCTTTTCTAAGCTTGAAATTTAATTTTTTATCTGACGACAAACATAATGGCAAATTTCATTGATCTTTTTTGAGATTTGGTGAAAATACAATAAATTTTATAACTTTGACATATTATATTGATTTCATTTCATGAGTAAGAGCATCTCTAACCTTTCATTACTTTTTAATATTTTTGATCTAATTTGATTTCAAATTTGAATAAAAATTTTGATTTAATATGAACTATTTCAACCCTCTCATCAATTTTTTTATCAAAATCTTTTTAAAAATTCTCATTTATTCCAAAATTTTATTTTCTTCAAATTTGTTGAAAAAATCATATCCACCAATTCCTTATATTTTTAAATTTTCATCAAATTGAATTTAATAAAAAAATATTTCTCCCTTAATTTGATAAACATTTGATACAAAAAATTAGAGATTATTTTTTAACATTTTTACTGAATTTAAATTTGAAAAAAAAATAAAAATAAAGAGGTCATTTGATAATAGGCTGATTTTAGTAAAAACAAAATCACAAAATTATTTAAGAAGTTAAAAAATCAAAAAGACTTACAAAAAGCCAAAGATTTCTTCTTATTTTTTTCTATTTTTTACCCTTAAGCAAAAGTATTTTCCAAACACTTTCAATTCTTTCAACTCATATTTTAATTTTGGTAAATTACAAATACACCTACTAAAATTGCTTAAAAAATGATTTGCCCCTGTAATTTTAAAAATTACATCTCATTTCTTGAAATTTCTTATTTCATAACAAATTATCATTTTTACTAATAAATCATCAAGTCAATTAATAATTTTTAAGGATGCCAAAAATTTATTTTAATTAATAATTCAAGTAATTTTATCATTGTATAGGAAAGCGGTTAGAAATTTTATTTTTTAGTTATTCTGTTAAATAAAAAATTCTAACATGTGGATATTTATAATTTTTCAAATTATATGAGACAATTCTTATTTTAAACAAATCTCAAAATGTGTAATTATAATTTACCCTTTTAATTTTAACAAAAAAAAAGAAAAAAGAATAGCTTCTATAGTATTATATACGAGAGTAGTTAGAAATTTTATTTTTTTAATTAATTTTATTAAATAAAAAAAATTTGACAAGTGAATATTTATAATTTTTAAAATGATAGAAAATAATTTGCATTTTAAGCAAATAGTAAGAATTGTATTTGTAATTTGAAATATAAATAATAATAAAAAAACAAAACAAAAACCAAAAAAACCCACCAAAATAAGCATCTTCCCAAACAAATCTAGGAATGGAAGGTACTCTATAAATTTGTGTCCGTCCCCATACTCCCACTTGTTTCGAAATTGTCCGAGATGATGAACACAACCAGTTCAGTAGCATCACACTCTCTTCACCCTCTTTAGCCCTAATCACTCTTTCTTTGTAGTTACAGTTTCTGCGGATTGTTCAGAATTCTCATGGAAGTTGCAGCCGAATCCGCACTTCTCAATCCATCAACATTTTTCCCTCGTTCCAACCCTTCATTTCTCGCTGCCTCTCACCCTCAGATCAGATTACCCACCAAGAATTTCCCTTCAAATCTGCTTTTCTCTTCTCGAATTCCCACCAATTGCATCGTCCAGTATGCTCGCAACGACTTGTTCAGGTCCAGATTCCAACAAAATCGGAGTTTTGTTTGCAGATTCCAACAAAGTGAGGTTCATGGCGTTGAAGACTCGATTACGAGTTTGAAATTAGGGTTTTTTGTAAATCGGAGAATTATTGTGTTGGCTGCTACTGTTATTGGGGTTTTAGTGTTTGGGTGCCGAAGAGTTTTTGCGGTGGAAGAGGTTGTGGATTCGGGTTATGGGGTTATAGGACAGAACATATTGTTATTGAAGAGTTATTGGCCGAAACTTTCGCAGGTTCTTCGGGTTTTCAAAGAGCAAGGTTTGGTTTTGGCTGCTCTTTTGGGTCTCTCTGCGTTTTTCTCTATGGCTGAAACTTCAATTACCACTCTTTGGCCTTGGAAGGTACATATTTTATACTCTTAATGGGGATTAGTTTTATTTTTATTCTTGGCATATTATATTAGATTTTATCTTGTGATAGAAATGAACTCTTAAGAATGCAAGTTGTTGGGTTATGCCAATTTAATGTTGTTTGTACTTGAGAGTGTAATTAGTGAATGAAAGCACTTCTCAATTTTCTTTATCCACAGCAGCTTCTTGTGCCTGAATTTTGTTGTTAGTTTTACTTGAGAAATGGTAAAGTGTCATTTGTACACATTTTTCTATTGCTTAATTGCATTTGTTTGGAGACGAGTGTTGGCTAGTCGATGTAGTGCTACCCTACGGTGTGCATTTATTGGAGACCAAGAGTTGGCTGGTCTCATCGCTGTATGATCCAGTTTTCCATTCTCCTGTTCCCCACTTACTAATTTTAAAAAATAAAAATAAAAATAATTGCATTTACTGGTCAGAATGTCTTGTTTGACTAATAGTAAGATGTTGGGTGAGTTCATGTATGGCCCCAAACCAATTAATGTGTTGGAGAGAATGCAACATGTGGTCCTTCGAGCGGTCAAAAGAACCACTTTTCATTTTGTAGAGCAGAATTTTTTTCTTCACTGCATGTGTGGTGTGGTGTGATATCTTCTATGATTTGGCTTTGAAAGGGTGAAAGAAAGGTTCTAGACTTCGTAGCGTGAGAAAGAGCAAGAATAGACTTGGATTTGAAGGCTGTTAAAATTTCGTAACTGACAAGAATTTTTACAACTAATTTTGGGTAGTTGGTGTTAAGTACGTTGTACAAGGCAGGGAGAGAGTTGAGGTTGAGGAATTAGGTTTTAGGTTGAAAAATCAATGGATGGTGGAGCTAGTTGTGACTGAATGGAAAATACGTTTTGCATATAATGATGTGGGATAACAGTCAGAAGTTTAATAGCCATCTACAACATTTAATTTGCAGTTAAGGATTAGAATGGTCTGTGGTTTTAAGGTTTTTGAAGACAGAAGGGATGTATTATTGTGCTTATAAAAAAAGGATGTACTATTGTATGTAAACCACCATTGGTTGCTTTTATGTTTGAGGCTGCTGTTCTTTTTAATACATGTTCATGCAATCGGGTGCTTCTATGTTTATAGGCTACTATTATCTTTTAATGATCATAGAAAAGAATGCAGCCTGTAGAAATTTTGCAATCTTGCGTGCATGTGCACACATGCATGTTGTTTTTTTCTTTTAAAATTACGAACTTGTCATTGTTTATTTGATATTGATGTATACCAGGTGCGAGAGTTGGCTGAAAAGGAATCTGAGGATGGTGTTTTCAAAATGCTTAGCATTGATGTTACGCGGTTCCTAACAACTATACTTATTGGCACAACGTATTGCCCTACCTGTACTTGCAATCATCATTGGTGCTGTTCTCTCAACTTGATTTTGAATATTATGTCTTATTGTAGATTTTATTTATGTACAGTGTGGTAAACATTGGAGCAACTGCACTTGTCACAAAAGCAGCAACGACAATATTTGGTGAAGCTGGTGTGAGTGCAGCTACTGGGGTGATGACTGTATGTCTCAGTTTCCTTGTTTAATTATTTATCCAAAAAAAGAGTTTCCTTGATTAATTAGTTGAAGGACATATATTCAATAGCGAAAAATTTGAGATAAAAATAAAGCTTGAGATTTCAAATGCCCAAACATGCTATCATTAGTGCTTTAGGCCATGGAAGATTATTCTCTAAATGTCATGTCCGTATAGCTGTTAGTGGGTCTCCTAATTTAGAATTTGTCAGTCTAAAGTTTCTGAGATTGTATTTGCTATAAATACATATTTGGTTTTCTTGTATTCTAGCTAGTAGTTAGTGCCTGCATAGAAACTCATTTATACATTGATGCGTGTCATAAACCAGATATTATCCCTTCAATGATATATCAGGTTGCTGTTTTGCTCCTCACCGAAATTACTCCAAAAAGTATAGCTGTGCACAACGCCACTGAGGTTGCTAGGTTTGTGGTAAGTCTTGAAATTGCTTCTTTCTTTTGAATTGAACCAAAGATCACTTGGAGTTTTTGACAGTCACCATAAAAGAGTTCTTTTTGTCTCTTATGTGATGGGTTGATATGAGTGCTTTTAAGTTAATTTAACCTGCGTCACTTTCAATGCCTCTAGGTCAGGCCAGTGGCGTGGCTTTCCTTAATATTATATCCTGTGGGAAGAGTTGTTACATATCTATCAATGGGAATGCTAAAAATGCTTGGTCTGAAAGGAAGAAGGTGTGCTTTATCCTGAACCTGCTTTGATCTCTTTGTAACTTCCATGTCATGTTGTATCTAGTATCTTTATCGAAAGAGGGGAAAAAAGATAGCTGCTTTTGATGATTTTCTTTTGGTCTTTATGGTCTGTTGTTTATTGGTGATGTTTCCAGTGCTGTTCAAGTTTCTATTAGTATTTTGGGTAAACTACCAATAGGTCCTAATTGTTGGACTTAAATTCCATCAAGTCCTACTAAAATTGTTGCTAAAAATAATTTTTTGTGACGATTATTTGCATGTCGCTAAAATTTGACAATTAGTGACTTTTTTTTGGTCACGTTTTTTTATAAATTGTCGCTAAAACTTATCATTAGTAACGTTTTTCTGTGATAATTTTTTCAAACTGTCGTTGAAAGTTAAACATTGGTGACTTTTTTTTGTAATGATTTTTTTAAACTGTCGCTAAAACTTATAATTAGTGGCATTTTTTGTGACAATTTTTAAAATGCCATTGAAAATTAACAATTAGTAATGTTTTTTTAGTAGTGTTTGATGAAAAATGCCATTAATTATCATCGGATCTATTGGACAATAAGTTCACCTATTAGGACCTCAACATAACTACCCCTGGTATTTTCTTGGATGTTTTTGTTGTTTCTTTAAGGCAATTTTTCATCAACCATGATTATTAATTTCAAGGATTTGGTGAAGCAAATAAATTTAGAAAAATCATGAATAAGACATTTTCTGTAGGATGCCTTGACAATATCTGAATTTATGTTACCTTGCTATTTTTATTATTGGTGGTTATAAGGATGTTCCAGTTGTTTGTTTGTGTGGTGTTTTGCATCACAAGTCACATGAATCGCGAATATAAGCAGTAGGAGAGGATGAAAGAAGTTGTTTGCAGTGAACACAAGTCATGTGAATAGTGAATCTGTATGCTTATCATTTATTTTTTTTTACTTTCTATATGGTATTCTGTTCTGCATGTTTTCCGTGTGTGGCTAATTTTTTCTTCGATACTCAATTATAAACTTTCGGTGGTATTGGTTGGCAATTTTTCGTGAACTTGTGGCTATAAGATAATGCTGTTAATTGACCTTGTCAATTTTGAGGTACTAGTGAACCATATGTTACTGAAGATGAACTGAAGTTGATGTTGCGAGGAGCAGAATTAAGTGGGACAATTGAGGAGGAAGAACAGGTAAAGGAATATGCTTCTTTTGAGTTTCCAATGTTTATATTTGTTCTTGGTGTTAAAACCTATCACCTACTTCACCCACTTAAACCTACTCCACTAAACCTAACCCACTACACCACTACCACCTCACCTACTCCACTAAACCTAACCCACTACACCACTACCACCTCCACTTCACCTACTCTTTACCTACTACACACTCACCCTCTTCTATATATAGGAATCATGAATCATTGTAATAAATATAACATTATATCAATCAATAATACAATCCATATATATACAATTCTCTATTTCTCTTTATACATTGATTTCTTACATGGTATCAGAGCAAGGTTGAGAACCTAGTAATTCCGCTTCACCGGCGGGCGGCAGCCTTGCCTTGGCCGCCTGCCGGACCTCTACACATGCCTTCACTCTCTCTCTCTGCAAGTTCAACCAACCTCCATGGCCTTGTCGTTATTGGAGGGGTAACATCAAACACAGATGCAGCTCAACTTGCAGAAACATTTGCAGAAGCAAAATGCTCAACGAAGGTGGTTGGGGTTCCTGTTACTTTAAATGGAGATCTCAGGAACCAATTTGTTGAAACTAATGTTGGTTTTGATACGATATGTAAGGTTAATTCTCTGCTGATTAGCAATGTCTGCACTGATGCTCTCTCTGCAGAGAAGTATTATTATTTTATCAGACTCATGGGCCGTAAGGCATCTCATGTTGCTTTGGAATGCACTCTTCAGTCACATCCAAATATGGTTCTCTCTCTCCTCCACACCAAAACAGCGCTGCAATCTGTTATGGTGTTGGAGAAAGCAGCGGCACTATCTCTCGATCTGCTGCATATCAGAATGGCAGATTCCACAACAAATCACCTTGATAAAAACATCTTCTGGACCATTGTTCCTGAGAGTGTAAGTATCAGGAGAGAGTACCCCAGAAGGGTCTGTTGCAGCCCATCCTCTTGTTATTCTTTCGTCCTCCAAGCTTCCCATCTGCTCTTACTTTGCCCAGAAAAGTTGCCTCCTTTGTCTCCGACACCGTGCCGCCAGCTTCTTCCTTTGCCGGTGCCGTTTCCGGCGGCGGAGCCTCGTTCTTCAACCCTTTCGGCTTCATCGTACAGTGGCTCAGTGAACCAAGTGGGTTCCAACCAGAACCAAAGACAGGGTGGTCAGTCCGCGTTCAACTGACCAAATTCTGGGTTTCTGATCTGTGTTTTGCCTACCCACTTTCTCTCTCCTCCTTTATTATGTGAGGCTGATGATGGGGTAGCACGATGCTCTACTTTTTATCTCTTTCTTTCCAAACCCAACACTCTCTCTCTCTTTCTCTCTCTATACATCATTCTATCAACTCAGGGACAGAGCTTCCACTTTTTTGCATAAAGCCACCACATTATACAAAACCAATTTTTTTTGTATTCGTTTTATTATTATTATCATCCTCATCATCATGCACCCCACTTTCTCTCTCTCCCTGATCACACACAGATACATGCATACACTGGGGCACATGCTTTCGCCATTCATATATTATTATTATTATTATTAAAAAAAAAAAAAAAAAAAAGAAGAAGAAGAAGACGAACTGCACACCAAACTCATTTTATTCATGTCGGGGCTCACCCCGATCACCATTTTACACCACAAAAAAAAAAAAAAAAAAAAAAAAAACCAACACAAATCGGAACAGTGGGATTTTTCTTCTCTACTCTGCCGCCGGTCTCTTCTTCTTGCCTCCGTCCTGGGCGGCCCTTGACGGTGTTGCCTCCGTGTTTCCCACTCCACTGGGCACGATCACTCCACCCTGCTCCTCCACTGCAGCATATGGCGGACCTCCAAATCGGAACATAACGGTGGCCTTCCGCTTCAGCTCCTTATTTTCCGCCTTTAGCATACTTATCTCTGCTCGCGCATCCTGATACATGCGTTGGAGCAGAGCCAGCTGGGCGTTTAACTGCTGCACCTCATTTGTCCTACTCTGCAGCCGGTGCGACAGGTTTGTGACCGCCGTCATGGTCTCCACACATGACTTCAAAGTATACTGATTGGCCTCAATATCAGTTTGCACCGCCATTTTTTGCTCCACCGACGGCATCGGAAAGTTCAACGGAGCAAAACCAGAGGCGCTTGGTTGAGGTTCACTGGCCACCGCACCAGTTATCTCTCTTGTTGACTCGTTGAGGTCGGGAAAGAGAGTGAGCAGACCACGGGACGAAGAGGCCATATTCTGGGTAGCTGAACGGGAAGAAGAGGCCATGTTTTTTGGGTTGCTGAGTGTTTCAGAGAAAGGTTGGTTACAGAATGGCAACAAAGTGTTCCAGAATCTCTTTCTCAGAAACGGAGGAGTTTTTTCAAAGGATTTTCGGCGGTTTCAGACTGGTTTGCACAGCCTCCGCCTCAACCTTGGTTAAATAGCCGAGGCCGACACGCCACTCTGTCGCTCACGTGCCTCGTCGCGTCTCCGGCTCACCTTTTGATGGCTCGACGCTTTCTGTCAGGCACGCCTTTTGATGAAGTGGGCGCGCCTTTTGAGGGCGCGACTTTTGAGGGCTCACTATATATATCCATATATATATATATATTTGGGCAGCCTATATACACCATCATACAGTGTATTTTTTAAGGGTCCGACAAGACTCTGTAAACTGTCCCGACATTGATTCTGGTTAGCTCCTTCAAGGGTCCGACAAGACTCTGTAAACTGTCCCGACATTGATTCCGGTTAGCTCCTTCAAGGGTTCGACAAGACTCTGTAAACTGTCCCGACATTGATTCCGGTTAGCTCCTTCATGGGTCCGACAAGACTCTGTAAACTGTCCCGACATTGATTTCGGTTAGTTTCTACAAGGGTCCAGCAAGACTCCGTAAACTGTCACAACAACTATCACAACATTGTCTGCTACAACGGTCCGACATGACCCCATAAACTGTCTTCTACATCGGTCTGACACAACCATCCAGTGTCCTCTACAACGTTATGACACCACCATACAGTGTCTTCACCATCGGTCTGACACGACCATACAGTGTCTCCTATCCTCTTTTCTTTTATGTATTCGTCTATTTTCTTGTTTTGTTACTCTCTCCAAACTCAAGTTGGTTAGTTCCTATCCCCCTTGAGTTTGTGGGGGGCTGTTAAAACCTATCACCTACTTCACCCACTTAAACCTACTCCACTAAACCTAACCCACTACACCACTACCACCTCACCTACTCCACTAAACCTAACCCACTACACCACTACCACCTCCACTTCACCTACTCCTTACCTACTACACACTCACCCTCTTCTATATATAGGAATCATGAATCATTGTAATAAATATAACATTATATCAATCAATAATACAATCCATATATATACAATTCTCTATTTCTCTTTATACATTGATTTCTTACACTTGGTTTCATTGTATGTTCTGAAATACAATGTCACCTGTAAAATACATGAAACTGGCATTTATAATATATTGGCCTAACAAAAATATGTGATAAGTATTTGCAAAGCTAATTATCGCTCAACATGCTCTAAATGAGATAAGGACTTAATAAGATTTATAACAAAACACTTAACTAATCTAGACTCTGAAAAGATACATACCATAAAACTACCATATCACCCCTTATCTAGAAAATTGCAAAGATAGTCTTGATCAAAGAAAATTCTCCCTTTTTTCGTCTTATAGCGTATATTTTAAAGGTTGATCACCATCAAAATCATTTATATATACATATATATATATATTCCAGATGAATGTTACTTTCTACTTTCTAGAAAATCTTTACTGCACTATTTATATTTTCATGTATAATGGGATAAATTCTGAGAAGTCTATTGCAGGATATGATTGAAAATGTGCTAGAGATAAAAGATACCCATGTTAGAGAAGTAATGACACCTCTTGTGGATGTTGTTGCCATTGATGCCAGTGCAACACTCGTTGATTTTCACCACTTGTGGGTGACTCATCAGTATTCTAGGTATGCCAAACTTGTTTGTTTGCATATGTTAAATAATAATTCCTATCAACATACTAAAGTTTGTATAAACACATTCATAGGGTGCCTGTTTTTGAGCAGCGTGTTGATAATATAGTGGGTATTGCTTATGCTATGGATCTTCTGGATTCTGTTCAAAAGGTTGGTTACTGCCATTCATCTCTCTCTTTAAGTTATTGTTGCCATAATTTTTGTAAGGGTAAATTATAATTTAACCTCCTATGGTTTGCCTCAAAAACACTGAGTCCCCTTATAGTTTCATTTGTAACACTTAAACTCCTATACTTCAGAAGTTGTGAAAAGTCATAAATGCCCCTAGATATTTTACATCCCTCAGTCGTTTTGTTTCATTTGACTAACACTAGTATTCGCATCTCCATCTTCTCTCTCTCTCTCTCTCACCGTGGTTGATTGCATTGAACTAGGGCTTCATCATCAATTTCACCATCATATTGCGAACGCCATTACTAGTTTAGGTATGTGTTGTTTACCCTAATTTATTTTGATCGTTAGATGTTGATTTTTCCTAATTTTGATTCATAACTGAGTGTGTGTTGACTTCGATTTACAAAATTTGTAATGTTTTAGGTATGGTATACCCGTATTGCTTTAATTTTTGGGGATTGTGGTTAAAGTGGGGCAGGGTGGGGTATAGCAGTGTTGTGAAAAGCGTGCCTAGGCGCTTGCCTAGGCGCAAAGCGAGGCGAGGCGCACTGCCTACAACTGAACAGGTACCAGGCGTGGCGCTTTTAGTTAGGCACACGCCTTAGCAGTGACTTGAACCAGGCGAGAGAGGCGCAAGGCTCACGCCTAGGCGCGATTGATTGTTTAAGAGGTAGATCTGATCTAACAGCTGTAGGGGTGTGTTCGAATGGCTCGTAATCACAGAGGATTACAACTCATGTACCATATGAGCCAAATACGACTCAAATGAACCCTAATCTGTGTCGTCTCTTCCTCTTTCGCCTCACCTTGGACTTCGACTTCAACTGGGCTACTGGAGCTGGACTTCGACTGCGACTTCGACTTCGACTTCGGCTTCGCAGGTCTGTTCGACTTCGACTCTCTCTCCCCTTCTCCTTCTTCTTCTTCTTCGACTTCGATTCTTCTGCTTCGACTTCAGTTCTGCTTTTATTTTTTTGGGGCTTCAACTTCTTCAGGTGTGCGTGTGTTCGACTTCGACTCTTCCTCTCTCTCCTTCTTCAGTGCTCTGTTTTGCTTCTTTTTTTTTTTTTTTTTCAATTATTTGAGTTGAGTCTCTGAAAAAAAATGTAAGAGAAGAATTTACAAAATTTACAAATAATTAATGAATACACTAAAAAAAATACACTTGAGTTGGTCTTTTTTTTTCCTTTATCTGTTATGGAAAAAAAATTACAAATAGTTAATTATTCACAAATAATTAATTATTTGTAATATGCTATTGATCTTTTTTGTTCCTTTATCTGTTAGGGAAAAAAAAATTACAAATAATTAATTAATACAATGTGGTATTGGTCTTTTTTTTTCCTTTATCTGTTAGGGAAAAAAAATTACAAATAATTAATTCATCACATGATCACACATTACATTACACTGAAATTATTTTTCATTTATTAAATTTGTTGTGTAGAAAATGACATCGGAAAGTAATAGAAAAGATCCGGCGTGGCAATATGCCCATTTGGTAGAGGAGAATAATTTAAACAAGTTCTAGTGTAATTTTTGTGGGAAAGTATCAAATGGAGGTGTTTATCGGGTGAAACAACACCTTACAGGAGGTTATAGGAATGTCACTGCTTGCCCGAAGTGTCCTTCTCATGTAAGAAGAGATTAGAGAGTTCATGTCAAAAAAAAAAGACACAAAAAGAAGAAATGAATATGTTGCCTGATTTCAATGACATGGACATGGACATGGAAGATGAAGATGAAGATGAAGATGATGATGTTGAGATCAATGTCAATCAACGCCGTAAGTTGACAAATAGTAGCCAAGGTTCATCCAAATCCAAATCCAAATCAAAAATGCCAAAGAGAAAAATGTCTATGGATGTTTACTTCACACCCAATCCTGAATCAGTGGTGAAAAATCGAAGAGACCAAGCAAAAGGGAAACAAACCAAAATTGATGCAAATGACCCTTACAAAAAAGAAATGAGAGCTCGGGTAGTGCAAAGATTTGCAAGGTGGATGTATGATGCTGGTATCCCTTTTAATGCAGTAAATTATGAGAGTTTTGGACCAATGATTGAAGCCATTGGCCAATATGGTTCTGGTATGAAGCCACTGACTTACCATGAAGTGTGGGTTACCCAACTCAAAAAAGAAGTGAAACATACTGAAGATTTGATGAAGAATCATAAAGAGGATTGTGCAAAATACGGGTGTTCCATAATGGCTGATGGTTGGACTGATAAGAGAGGAAGGACATTGATTAACTTTTTAGTTAATTGTCTAAGAGGAACCATGTTTGTTGAGTCGGTTGATGCTTCTACCTATTCAAAGAATGGGCAAAAACTATTTGAATTACTAGACAAGTTTGTAGAGAAAGTTGGAAAAGAGAATGTGGTGCAAGTTATCGCTGATAGTGGTGCTCATTCCTTACATCAAAATTGTTTACTCATAGTTTGTTTTGTATTTAAAATTTAAAAACTTGGAAATAATAATTCTTCGTTATTGTTACATTATAGGGAGGTTTTTGGAAGCTAAGTATGAACACTTGTATTGGACACTATGTGCTGCTCATTGTTTGGACTTGATGTTAGAAGACATTTTCAAGATACCTAGATTGAAAAAGACATTTGAAAGGGGTATTGCAGTACATGGCTACATTTACAATCAGCCTACGTTGCTAAACATGATGAGGCACTATACAAATTTGAAGAATTTGATCAAGCCTACAAAAACTAGATTTGCAACCGCCTTTTTGACTTTGTCTAGGATGCATCAACAAAAAAACAATTTGAGAAAGATGGTCACCTCCGAAGACTAGACCTCAAGCAAATGGGCAAACTTTGTTGATGGCACAAACTTTGTTGATGCCTTCATTTTGGAATACTGTTGTGTTTGCCCTTAAGGTCTCGGGTCCTCTTGTCAAAGTGCTTAGATTGGTTGATACTGAGAAGAAACCTCCCATGGGATTCATTTATGAGGCAATGGATAGGGCAAAAGAATGCATTGCAAGTTCATTTGATCATAAAGAAGAGAAGTATAATGAAATCTTTGAAATCATCGACAAAAGATGGGATGTCCAATTGCATCGGCCTTTACATGCAGCTGCGCATTTTCTTAACCCATAATTCTTTTACCCAAAAGCGTTAGAGGTGCAAAAAGATCATGAAGTGATGAATGGGTTTTATGAATGCTTGCAAAGGTTGGTCCCGGATGTCACTGTTCAAGATTTGATCACTAATGAGATGAGTATTTATATGAAGGCTGAGAATCTTTTTGGCAAGTCTGTTGCGATTAGGCAAGGAAATACAAGAGCACCAGGTAATATATTGTAGAAATTTAATGTATAAAGAGAAATAGAGAATTGTATTATTGATTGATTTATATTGATATATATTACAATGATTCATGATTCCTATATATATAGAAGAGGGTGAGTGTGTAGTAGGTAAGGAGTAGGTGAAGTGGAGGTGGTAGTGGTGTAGTGGGTTAGGTTTAGTGGAGTAGGTGAGGTGGTAGTGGTGTAGTGGGTTAGGTTTAGTGGAGTAGGTTTAAGTGGGTGAAGTAGGTGGAGAGTAGGTGTTTACGGGGTCATGTCGGACCGTTGTAGCAGACAATGTTGTGACAGTTGTTGTGACAGTTTACGGAGTCTTGCTGGACCCTTGTAGAAACTAACCGAAATCAATGTCAGGACAGTTTACAGAGTCTTGTCGGACCCATGAAGGAGCTAACCGGAATCAATGTCGGGACAGTTTACAGAGTCTTGTCGGACCCATGAAGGAGCTAACCGGAATCAATGTCGGGACAGTTTACAGAGTCTTGTCGGACCCTTTAAAAAGTCGCACCCTCAAAAGGTATGCCCAATCTTTCAAAAGGCGTGCCATCAAAAGGCGTGCCCAATCCATAAAAAGGCGTGCCATCAAAAGGCGTGCCATCAAAAGGCGCGCCCACTGCATCAAAAGACGTGCCCGACAGAAAGCGTCGAGCCATCAAAAGGGGCGCCTGACACGCGGCGATGCACGTGATTGACAGAGCGCGTGTCGGCCTCGTCGTCTCTGTCTTTATAAACCAAAGCGAAGTCTGAGGCTTGGAAGCATAACAAACCAGTTGAAACCTCTTCGTTCTCTGTAACATTCTGTAACCAACCCTTCTCTGAAACACTCAGCAACCCAAAAACATGGCTTCTTCTTCCCGTTCAGCTACCCAGAACATAGCCTCTTCTTCCCGTGGTCTGCTCACTCTCTTTCCCGACCTCAACGAGTCAACAAGAGAGATAACTGGTGCGGTGGCCTGTGAACCTCAACCAAACACCTCTGGTTTTGCTCCGTTGAACTTTCTGATGCGGTCGGTGGAGCAAAAAATGGCAGTGCAAACGGATATTGAAGCTAATCAGTATACATTGAAGTCCTGTGTTGAAACTATGACTGCGGTCACAAACTTGTCGCACCGGCTGCAGAGTAGGACAAATGAGGTGCAGCAGTTAAACGCCCAACTGGCTCTGCTCCAACGCATGTATAAGGATGCGCGAGCAGAGATAAGTGTGCTAAAGGCGGAAAATAAGGAGCTGAAGCGGAAGGCCACCGTTATGTTCCGATTTGGAGGTCCGCCATATGCTGTAGTGGAGGAGCAGGGTGGAGTGATCGTGCCCAGTGGAGTGGGAAACACGGAGGCAACACCGTCAAGGGCCGCCCAGGACGGAGGCAAGAAGAAAAGACCGGCGGAATAGGCGAAAAAGTGAGGTCGGTGGGTGGCCGTCTGCAGAAAAGAAAACAAATCTTGTGGTGTTGTGGTTTGTGTTGTTGTGGTTGTTTTTTTTTTTTTTTGTTAAAATTGTGATCGGGGTTGATCCCTGAGATGAATAAAAGTTGGTTTGGTGTGCAAAGCTATATGGTATGAATGGAATTTGAAAAAGATTAAAAAATAATGTGAAAGAAAAATAAAGAAAGAAATAATAAAAATATATTTGAAATCAAAATGAAAGATGGGGGAAATAAGGAAAGTGGTTTGGAGAAAATAAATAAAAATAATGGATTTTGAAATCAAACGGAGGAGAGAGAGGGGACAAGCCCATGTGAGAGAAAGAGGGGAAAAATGATAGCCGATGCACCCAAAAATAATCTAGCTGCTATCCACAGGCGCTTAGGGGAAGGAAATGGTAGCAAGAGACGGCCAACACCATATATGGCTATAGCAAAGAAATGGAGTATCAAGCTCAATGGGCTAGGATTTAGACCAGAGAGTAAAGCCACTGGTCCTGTTGAACACACACCTCCAAGGCTCAAATAATCAAAACATGCTTCACGCATTTCCTTCCTTGCTTGATCAGGAGATGCACAAAACACCTTATACAGGGCTCCAGTCATTCCTCCACCAGTTAAAGGATGACGCATGTTGAAAGCATCACCTATTAATAGTGCTCCAGGAGTAGGGTAAGGAGCAGCTGGCATACTTCTATTGGGCATTGTTCTAATACTTCCCTTATCAATTGCAGCTATAAATGAATCATGCAGCTCAGGTGGAACCTGGGGAGCCACCAGAGGGAAGCAAAGCCGAAGGCTGCTGCAAAGCCGAAGGCTGTAAAAGCGAAAAAGGAAAAGAAGGCTCCGGCTAAGACAAAAGCTGCTGCGCCAAAAGCTAAAGCCGCTGTGAAGCCCAAGCCAGCGGCAAAGGCCAAGCCAGCTGCGAAGCCAAAAGCTGCTGTGAAACCGAAGGCTGCCGTGAAGCTGAAAGCTGCAGTGAAGCTCAAGGCTGTGGCGAAGCCCAAACCAAAGCCGAAGGCGAAGGATCCTAACAAGAGGCAAATGAGCATGGAGGAGAAGCATAGATTGAGTGTTGGGTTGCAGAGTTTGCCCCAGGAAAAGATGCCACAATTAGTGCAGATTATGAAGAAGAGGAATTCACATTGGCCTCAAGAGAGAGGATTTAGGCAGTGATGGGAAGGTATGTGTAGAAAATAAACGGAATAGGTTGAGGTCCGGCGGGCGGCCAAGGCGAGGTTGCCGCCCGCCGGTGAAACGAAAAATACTAAGTGCTTAACCTTGCTCTGATACCATGTAGAAATTTAATGTATAAAGAGAAATAGAGAATTGTATTATTGATTGATTTATATTGATATATATTACAATGATTCATGATTCCTATATATATAGAAGAGGGTGAGTGTGTAGTAGGTAAGGAGTAGGTGAAGTGGAGGTGGTAGTGGTGTAGTGGGTTAGGTTTAGTGGAGTAGGTGAGGTGGTAGTGGTGTAGTGGGTTAGGTTTAGTGGAGTAGGTTTAAGTGGGTGAAGTAGGTGGAGAGTAGGTGGATTTTAACATATATTATAGACTCATAGAGTTTATTTTTAGTAATACTTTTAGTAAAACTCAATACTTGGTAACAGTTATTTCTAACTAGTGGATTATCGCAATTGATTGGTGGGCATCATATGGTTCTAAAACTCCAAACTTGCAAACTTTTGCCATAAACATCCTTAGCCTAACATGTAGTTCATCGGGTTGTGAACGAAATTGGAGTGTATTCGAACATGTATGTATTTAACATTCTAACTAATTTTTTGTTCAATTCAAATATTTTTTATTCTCATTATATAGAATTTAATATCTTTTTAATACTTGCAGCTTTATAGCAAGAAAAGAAATAGATTGGAACAACAACGTCTCAATGATTTAGTGTTTGTCAAATACAATAGAACATTGAGATTTAGGTATGACATGCGCAACACTCTTGATCCCATATCTTTGCAAAATATTGATGAAGGCAATGAGTGGTTGCTTGGGAGGATGGATGGAGAATCAGATGAAGATAATGAGCTTGTGTTTGATGATGATGATGGCTTGACGTGGACCACTGTTGCTAGAGCTTCTGGAGTAGAAGAAAGTAGCCATGCAAGTAGAGCAACAAGTTCACGCTCAAAGGCACAACCGATGATATCTAAATCATCAACATTGACTCCACTTCAATTAATAGGTGAAGAGGTGAAGAGGAAGCGGGCTCAGATGACACAAAGGAGGAAAATGTTGAGGGATATAAATCAACTGATGGAGAAGATGTTGCCATTGATGTTGAGGATGATGATTGACTGACACCGACCTAACCTACCCTTTCTTTTGATATTGATGTTTTTAAGTGTTAAGACGTATATTAGTATTTGTTGGATATTTATGTTTTGGATGTTTAGTGTTTATGTTTTTATTTTTATTTTATTGAATGTGGATTATTTTGTCTTTGAAAATTGGAATGCTATGTAATATGCACTTTCATGGCTTTGAGAATTATTCTATATTTTGTCTTGAATCTTGATTACTTTTTATTTTTTAAAAAATTGTCTTGTACTATGAATGATTAGTCTATGTTAATTTTTCTATTTTTTACGAAAACTGTGCGCCTTACTTCAATAAAGCCCGCGCCTCGCCTTGCGCCTAAGCCCCGAGAGACCTTCAGCGCCTTAGTGCGCCTTGAGCCTTTAAAAACACTGGGGTATAGAACTTCATAAATAATGGAGAATTTTTTTCATGATGTTAACTTTGAGTATTTTTTATTCACAGATTTGTTTTTGTATACTTTAGTATTCATGCCTTTTATTACTTTATTTTTTTGGGATTTGGTTAAAGTGGGGTGGGGTGGGGTATAGAGGTTCATAAACAATAGGTATTTTTTTATGATGTTAACGTTGTATTTTTTTTATGATGTTGACTTTTTAGATGGGGTATTCTATAGTTGTATTCATATATTCCATTCATATATTTTGATATGTGGTCCAAGGATTATAATTGTTGTTATGCGGTCCCAATGAGTTTGAGTTTTGTAATGTAATATTGTGAAATTTTGTTGTTTTCTGCAGTGAGGTAAAAAAAAATGATTTTTGAGATCAACTATAATGGGTACTTCAGTAAGCCTCCAAATATTGGTTATAAACAAGGGAAAGTGGAATATATATATGATGTTGATCCTGACAAACTGTCTTTTATTGAGATTCATACCATCTTGAGGGAGATGAAAATAGATGTCTATAGTACTTCTGTTTTGTGGTATAGGAAATCTGAGAAAACTTTGGATGATGGGTTGACAATAATTGAAGAAGATGTTGATGTATATACCATGATATGTGAGTATGAAGGTTTAGATGTGATTCAATTATATGTGAAGAAGGGTCAGGACCCATTACAAGTGGTAAGTCCAAAAGGGAAACATTTGGTACTCCCAAGAGTACCAGTTAGTGCTAAGCAGGCACTGACTTGGAATGACATGGAAAATATAAGTGAAGAGATGGATTGTAGAGATGGAATGCAAGATGTAGGTGATGAGGAAATGCATAATGGAGATGGGGATGAAGGAGCAACAGATGAAGATGTCAAAGATGAGGAAATGGATAATAGAGCTTGGGATGAAGAAAATAGTGATGATCTTGATTACATGGATGATGGGAATGTTGATAGTGGTTCAGAAGATGAAGACTATGAAATTGATGAACCTGGCTGGTTGAATGAGGGTTTAGAGGGGCTAGAAGATGATGATATTTTCTCACCAAGGGAGACTGTAAAGAAAAAAAAGAGGCAATGTCCTTCATGTGATCAAGAGGCAGATGAAGGGTGGTATTCTGATCCTAAGGATGAAGATTTACATAGTGTACATAACTCATCAGATGATGAATGTGAAGATAAATATCCTGAGTTCATTGAGAAAGTAGATATGAAGAAGCCACAACTCAAACTTGGAATGAAGTTTGCCACCCCTCAAATTTATAGAAAGGCAATGAAAGAGTGGAATATCCAACATGGTTATGACATAGAGTACATAAGGAATGACAACTCTAGGATTACTATAGTGTGCAAGCATGGATGTGGATGTGGATGGAGATTGCGTGCTTCTCCTATGCAAGGTGAGAGAACTTTTCAAATAAAATCATTCTAGCCAAAGCATGCATGTGGAAGGTCATATAATAATCACTTGGTGAACTCAACTTACTTGGCACACAAGTATATGGACAAGTTAAGGGATAACCCTAACATCACAGTTTGGAGGGAGTTCATGGTTGATGTTAGTAGGCCTCAATTGTATAGGGCTAAAAAAAAAAGCAAGAGAAGTTATTGAAGGGGATCAAAGGGTCCAATATGCAAAGGTGTATGATTACTGTGAAACAGTGAGACTGCATAATCCAAACAGTGTAATGCAAGTAGTGGTGGATAGGCCCAATGAAGACATACTTAGGCCCAACTTAGAATTTCCTCCAGTTTTCTAGAGGTTATATGTTGGGTTTGCAGCCCTTAGAACAGGATTTGTTAGAGGATGCAGGCCCATTATAGGATTGGATGGGTGTCATTTGAAAGGAATTTATGTTGGACAATTATTATGTGCACTTGGAAGGGATGGGAACAACAACTATTTTCCAATTTCATGGGCAACTGTTGAGACAGAAAGTAAAGATTCTTGGGTGTGGTTTTTAAGGCAACTCATGGACGATATTGGTAGTGCTGATGACATGGGATGGGTCTTCATTTCTGACAGACAGAAGGGGTTGGTACCTGCATTTGAGGAGATAATGCCAAATGTGGAACATAGGTTCTGTATGAGGCATATTTACTCCAATTTCAGAGCAAAGTTCAAAGGGATTGAATTGAGGGACCTATTGTGGAAGGCAGCTGCAGTTGGGACTGTGAGGGAATTTGAATTTCACGTGAACAAGTTGAAGGAGATGGATCCAGAAGAGAAAGCATACAAGTGGCTAAGGAAGATAGATCCTACTTTATGGACTAGGTCCCATTTCAGCCCAAGAAGTAGGTGTGATACATTGGTCAACAACATGTGTGAGTCATTCAATAACAACATCTTGGAAGCTAGGGACAAACCCATAATCAGCATGCTTGAATGGATTAGAAGGAGGGTAATGCACAGGATCCAAATCAAGAAGGAAGGGATGGAAAAATACACTGGTGAAATTTGTCCCAACATTGTCAAAGATTTGGAAGCACTGAAAGTGCAAGCTAGGAATTGTTTTGCAACCTATTGTGGTGACAAAAAATTTTAAGTAGATTGTGGTGATACCACACATATTGTTGATTTGGAGGAAAGGAAATGTAGTTGTAGGATGTGGGATTTGACTGGAATACCTTGTAAAGATGCAATAAGTTCCATAACTCACAAGTTCATTTGCTTTTATAGTATTTCACAAAATGTTATTGGATACTTGTGTGTGTTGCTTTGCAGCCCACTAGTTATGGCAGAGGAAGGGGTGAACCAGTTGGAGGTGGTAGGGTTATGTCCAGATCTGCATTGAGAGGTAGCTTCATTACAAGAGGTAGAGGAGGAGGTAGGTCTGCAAAAGCTACAACTCAGAGGCAAACTAACAAAGGCAAAGGGAAAGCATGATGGACTAGGCATCTGTTTTTCTATTTTTAGTCAGCTTTTGTTGTGTTTTGAGTAATTTTCAACTTGTTAAACCATTAAGTGGCTTGTACCAATTTGTTTTTTAATTTGAAACTAGCTAGTAAACAATAGTATCTTAGTTTACTATGTTTTGAGAAGCCTAGTGGGTTGAATTATGGCTTGTATTAAAGTAATGTGAATTGAAGCAAATGAAGCATGTTTCAAATAGGGGAACAATGGGAAGCATGTTTTTGTGTACCTTTATTAATACATGTATCTTAGTATACAATAGTATCTTAGTTTACTATGTTTTGGGGTTGAAGCATGTTTTTGAATTGTGGCTTGTGTACCTTATTGTTTGTTTTGTGTACCTTTATTAATACATAGGTTTACTTGCTAAAATTGCTTTGTATGAAGCAAATGAAGCATGTTTCAAATAGGGGGAACAATGGGAACCAATATGTTTTTATTCTTTAATATTCTTGGAAGATGTAATCAACAAAGCATTCTTTCATTACAATTTCTTTAGTTCATCAGATGCATACATTTCTTGACCAAAACATTCTTTTATTACAATTGCTTCACAGACCATTGTACACCTTCATTTTCTACCTTGACTATATTTTTCATCTCTCAAACTCTATGGCCCAATAACAACCCATTTTTCTTCACTCCAACAAACTTCATTTTTCTTCACTCCAACAAACTTCACCCAGAACATTGTCATGATAAAGAAAAAAACCCATGTCTCAAACAGAGCTTTGCAAAACATTTTCTTCCTTCTACGACTCCTTGCTAGTTCCTTCTCTAACCTGTTCATCTTTGCAACCATCTTTGGCAACACCTTCCTCACACGTTGGCACATAGGTGGATCAACCCATTCAAAGTAGCCACAAGTTGCATCTACCTATAATAAAAAATATGAATCCACAAATTCCTTTTCAAACAAAATTCAATCTTTTTTTCCACAAAAAAAAAAAAAAAAAAAAATTAAGTTTTGCTTACTTACCCCATATTTTGCACAACCATAAAACCTTCTACTCATATTTCCAGATGTCATTGAAGGCTTCACAGGAGATCTCTCTCCACAATAACATAGTCTTGGAGCATTTATCCGTGACTGTCCACTTTCGGAAGCAAATGAAGAAGCCATCCAACAATAATCTTCAACTTTGGGAAAATCTGGGCAGCTTTTGGACAATCTGGGAAAATTTCAGTAGGGTTCTATGTTGTTTGGGTCTTGATTTGTGTATATATATGGCAATAAGGGTGTTTTGGTCATTTGCCATATGTTTTTGGGAGGAAAAATGTGCTACACTCACCAGTTCTGGTCATGCAACACACGCACTGTTTAAACAAACAGTTCTGTTGGATTTTGCACTCTGGTATGAAGTATAGGGGGTTTAAGTGTTACAAATAAAACTATAGAGGGCTCCGTGTTTTTGAGGCAAACCGCAGAGGGTTAAATTATAATTTACCCTTTTTGTAATTATATATGTGTGCAGAATTATAATCTGTTTGATTTTGAAGGGGGAGCTACTAGAGAGTTCTGTTGTGGGGCATATGGCACACAAACCTGCATATTTTGTTCCTGGTAAGTTTTTGGTTGGCGCTTTAAACTATTGTTTTTGTTGAAATATCCTTTAGATTGTTTATGGCTTATTTTTTTTTTTAGCACTTCTTAGGCCATCTCCAACGTTGCATTAGATCTTTTATCAAATTCAATTTTGATGAAAAATTGATGAAAATGGTGCTCCAACCGTTTCATCAGATTGGTATCAAATGAAGGGAGCTGTACTTTTTTCATCAAATGAAGGGAGCATTTATCCTTTCATCAAATTTGTAGGTGACCGTTGGGTCGGATGTCCTCCCGGACAACCGGGCTTTCTTTATCTGAACCCAATTTTTTCTCATGTCCGGACGTCCGCCTGGATGTCCTCTTAGACATCATCCCGAACAACCGGGCATTTGATGAAAATTTGAATTTATCGTTGGAGTGCACTGTATCAGATCAAACTTTTCATCAAATTTTTATTTAAATTTGATGAAAAATTTGATGTAACGTCGGAGATGCTCTTAAGAACGAAATTTAGATACACACATCATTGGCAATTCCCTAGGTATAATTTATGTGGTTGCCTAAAAATTTGTTGAAAAGTTTGATGCAACGTCGGAGATGCTCTTAAGAACGAAATTTAGATACACACATCATTGGCAATTCCCTAGGTATAATTTATGTGGTTGCCTAAAAATTTGATGAAAAGTTTGATGCAACGTTGGAGATACTCTTTAAGAACGAAATTTAGATACACATCATTTGGCAATTCCCTAGGTATAATTTATGTGGTTGCCTAGGTTGAGAGTCACCAATATATTTAAAATTTGTTATATGGTTGAAACTACTGTAGATAATTTGTTTGTCACTTCATCTTCTTCTAGGTCAGATGTGACATGGAATGCCTCGTCCATAGAAGTGTCTGTGCTTTTTAGGTGGTGATTATGAATTTATGATGACTATTTTTACAACTCATGGAAAGATGATTGTATCTTGGGGTGTATCCTTGTGTCTGTGTCATGTCCCCAACATGTCCAATTGGAGAAAAATTATTGAAAAAATGGGACACACCTTGTGGCTTGTACGAGGCATGTTGGTGTTGGACATGTGGAAAATATGGCTACGCTTCATAGTGGCCAATAGAATTTGTAGTTAATAATTGAATTAATTATATGAATAATGTTGCGATGAAACATCTGAGGCCAAATTAACATTTGCTATGCTACTCAATCTCCATGCACTTGTAACTTTTGTGTTTTAGGGTTTCTAAATCAAATTATTGCTCAGATTCTATTAATTCATTGGTTGAAACAAATCAATGCAAACTCTAAAGTTTGATCATCTGGTTTAATTTGTGAAATTTATTAGACTGTCTTGTGAAGAAGGGTGGACTTCTTGTTTTCAAGTTTTTGTTTAGTGTCATTTTTTGACTTGATAAACTTACAATCATAGAAGTAAATGAATTACATATAGATTTGCTGTCGATATTCCAGATTCAATGTCAGTCTGGAACCTTCTCAGAGAGTTTCGCATCAGGAAGGTCCACATGGCTGTGGTACTTAATGAATATGGTGGAACTGTTGGAGTATGTATACACCCAAACTTTAGATAGTAAAAAAAAATTATGCTTAACGTGTGATACCATGAATTTGTAGCTTACATATGTTGTGTTGTTAAGCCTTTCATCATTATGTTCAAGGATTCGTTTTTTTCTGTCCATATTTGGAACTTAACTTCTTCTTGTATTCCTTGGATGAAACAGATAGTAACCCTAGAAGATGTGGTTGAGGAAATTGTTGGTGAAATCTTTGATGAAAATGATTCAAAAGTAAGGTTCCTTTAAACTTCGCATGTTTTTGTGTTCACTATTTGAAGATATCCATAATTCTTCTCTTACTAATTTCTATACATTCATTCTTGATTTTATATACATTCAACTCTATGGAATTGCGATTGAAGTGATGCTTGTTAATAAAAATGTAAAAATACTTTACTGCAACAGTATTCGTATTCAATGGGGCTGATAAATAGAACTCACCGCATATAGATAGTCTGGTGGAGAGATTGTGATTTTCATTAGAAATTTGTAGACATTCATAATTTAAGCCTTGATTATCAACCTTATTTGTTTTCTGCCAACTTCAGTAAATTGTTTTGTCAGTACACATGAGATATTGCCACCATCTTATTTTATATTGTTCCCTAAACATTCTTGGAAGAAGATAATGTAATGTATGGAGTTTTTACTTCTTTGTGAAGGCCAAATTGTGTTTTGACTTTGCTAGTTCTTGATTAATGGAGTTTCTAAGGTTTTGAAGGGAAGAAAGTTGCTCCTTTAAAATGGCCAATAATTGGGGCTCCAGCCCTTTGAAGATCAAAATTGCTGAATGGTGACTAGCAAGACCACATCGGTCCATTATGAATAGATTCATTGCAACATCAGATGAAACTTGTGTGTGTGTGGCTTTATATATATATATATATATATATTGCCAACTTTTAAAGTGGGTATAGAAGTAGTTAGTGCCTTTATTATGTATAATTGATAACCTGGATTGCACTCCAACCTTTACTGTTAATTTTATATATGTTCTTTTGCTGTATTACAGGAGGAAATCCAGAAAAAAACTGGCTATATTGTAATGCGAGCAGATGGAATATATGATGTGGACGCGAATACATCAATTGACCAGCTTTCTGAAGATCTCAATATTAAAATGCCCGAGGTATTTCATGTTTCTCTTGTGATAATCAGTTGATTGTTGGTCTTGATAATTAAATTTCTTTATGCTTTACTCAATTATGTGGTGTGCTTTTTGCAAACTACGTAAAAATTGGGGTCCTTTGTGTTTTTCCTCCTACTTTTTATTTTCCTCATTGTTTTCCATGGTAACCAAACAAATGAATACTGATTTCCTTTTGGATTTTTTTTTCCTTTGCTCTAACCAAATCCATGAACCAAAGAGAGCTTTAAGTTCAAATACCTTATTTTTATTTCCATTCTTATTCTTAACACAATTCTGTTACTATCTTGACATGGAATAACATTTGAATACTAAAGGACAAATTAATATACTGGCAATTTTAGTAGTTTTCTATTTTAGAATCTTTGTTGATAAAGGAAGTCTCTATAGTCTATATAAAGTCATGTAATGCTTGTAATTTAATAAAGTTGATATTTTAGAGATTTTCAAGAGCTTTGATGCTTTCTTATGGATTGTGTGATGCAATCAAATCCTGAGTGTGATGCCTAAGGCCTCTAAGAGTGATTCCTAGAAACTATCTTCCTCTTCTCCATCTTTCCCTCTTGTAGACACTCAAACTCTGTTCACGGGTACTGTTCACAGCACTTAAAGCAGCTCCTGAATAGTGCCAAAATCTCATGTTTTCATACTTGTACTCTTACCCCTTTATTACCCTAAACAAACCTTTAAAACCCCTATACTCTTACTGCAATTTCAGCCATAAAACCCCAATTAAAATCAGCCCCAAAGCACATTGTTACTGCTGTCCCTACTTGTCCTGCATCGCTAGGTAATTAGTTTTTATGCATCATTTGTTACTATTTTACTAGTTTTATTGGAGATTCTTTCCTTCCTTTTTTTCCCTTCCATTTTTGAAATTAATATCTTCATCTATGAAGTCCAAGCGAGGGAGATTGATGCGGATGTGACCCATAGGATTAAGGCGGGATGGTGTAAATGGAGAAGTGCGTCTGGGGCACTGTGCGATAAGTGAATACCCACTAGTCTAAAAGGTAAGTTCTATAGAACAGTTATTAGACCAGCAATGTTGTATGGAACGGAATGTTGGGCAACCAAGAAACAACATGTAGATAAGATGAGCGTGGCTGAGATGATGATGTTAAGGTGGATGTGTGGCAAGATTAGATAAGACAGGATTAGGAATGAGTGTATTCGGGAATGGGTAGGAGTAGCACCGATAGAGTTGAGAGAGAATCAATTGAGATGGTTTGGTCATATTCAACGGAGACTAACAGAGACAGTAGTGAAAAGATGCGATTTTGTAACAGTAGATGAAAGTGTTAGGAGACGAGGTGGGCCTAGATTAACGTTGGCTAGCGTTGTAAATAGAGATATAAATCTACTTAATTTGACTAATGAATTGGCCTTTGATAGGGCCGCGTGGAGAAGAATGATTCATGTAACCGACCCCATTTTATGGGACTTAAGGCTTGGCTTGGTTTGGTTTGGTTTGGTTATCTATGAAGTCCAGGCAAAATGAACTCATGCCTGTCTAGTGGCATAATTTTTTTTTTCTATTTTTTTTCCTTACTTTGCTTGGTCAAAAAGGAGTAGCCATCGAGTGTTAAATACACTTTTGACGGCCTATTTTTTTGCCTGTTTTGTGACAGGGTCATCAATACGAGACAGTGTCAGGTTTTATCTGTGAGGCGTTTGGATATATCCCAAGGACTGGTGAGACTATAAAAGTAGTACTTGAAAAGGCAGACCAAGAAGAGCATGATGAATATATTGAAGCAGAATCTGACCGCCAAGATGAAAAAGAAAAACATCAAAATTTTAAGCTTGAGGTATGGCTTTCATTTTTTTCTCTAGATTCAGTTCTTAGGGAGTTTCTTCACCTAAATTAGTAGTTTCCTCTATGTCTGACCTACGTGTTAACTGGTGATATTACTGACTAGGAAGTGGTAGTCTTTTTAGGTAGCCACAGAATTTATCTCATAATTTAGTTTAACTTTTTATAAAGCCATCAATGGGGAGTCAGCTTTTACTTTTACCAGTTCACTGGGGTATAAAACTTTGGTTGGAAATTCACCCCCCGCCCTGCCACCAGAAGATAAATAATTTAATACTGCTGTTTGCCTAGGAATTCTTGAAACAACCCCGAAGTTCTCAGAGAAAGATATAAAGTGCTGAGGAAATTTTCACTTATAAACAACTATTGAATCCCGAACTAGATCTAAGTAACGGTTTATCCTTGTATAATGTATATGGTACACTTGATACCAAAACATATTTTTCAAACACCTATATCTAAAAGTTAGCAACATATTTATCTCTATTTATGTTGCTTTTTGAGGACTTAAATGACAAAGTTCTAACTAGAATTGTTGGTTCTTCAAAGAGGGGTTTGAATTAACCAAAGATCATTTGAGATGCGTGAACGAGTAAAACATGAACTTCAGTTGCGGACTCAATGAAAACCAATGCAAAACCTTTCACAGAATTTGGATCGTTCATAATAAGAGAACATATTTACTTGTCCAAACTTCACAAGTGGTTGACAACATGATGACGACTTTACCAGGCCACCCCAAAATGGTCATTAACCATGGACTTTCTTTTCTTCTCTCTTCTTCATTTATTTTTTTATTTTTATCAACAACAAAATGGAATTTCAATAAAAGAAAGAAAATGTACAACAAGAGGACAAGGAGTCCTCCAAGAGAAAAGCAAAAGAACAAAAGAAATCAACATTTCAACCTACACCTCACACACTGCTCTGCAATCTGAAGAAATCAAAAAGAATGAAATTCCTTTAGGCTGTGTTTGGTTCATGAATTTGGGGATAGATTTGGAAGGGGAAAGGGAAAAAGTAGGTGAAATATGAATGAAATATAACTACATTTCACCTCCATTACACACACCCTTTCCCTTTCCAAATCCCTCTCTAAATCCATGAACCAAATACAATGTTAAAAGGAGAAGAAATGGAAACCCGAAAAGATGCCAAATGGCAAACTCTATCCCATAATGACTATTGTCTTAAAGCTTCTCCACGAAAATTCTAGCGTTACATTCCGACCATATCATACCACTCACAAAAGTGAGTAAAAAATGCAATTCCACATCTCTTTCGCTTTCTTATTTCCTATAATAAGAGAACATCTTTTGTTTATGTTTTCCCACCTGGATTTTGAATGGATCTATTATCATGCATCAAGCACTTAGCCTAGAATTTGTCTGGTTGCCGCATTTGATTCTTGAGACAGAAGAACACTAAGAAGTTTCCAACAGCCCCTTCAAACCTCAAGCTGTGAAAAGAATCCAAAATTCAGTTCTTTTAATTTATTTTCTCAGCAATATGGCAGATCAAAAAGACAGCAAATACACGATTTTAATTGGCAGTTTTAGCAGTCACCTAACTGACATGTAGTTGTATTGTCTGTGGTGCAGATATTAGCAGGAAATTGCAGAAAGGTGAGTGCAGTTCGGTTTGAACAGGTAAACTATGATGATGCGACACTGGAGGTGAAAGAAGTAACACGCTTGTTTCCTAAAATCATGAAAAGGAAATGGAGCAGCAATGAAGACTCAGACAAGACTGATGACTATGAGGAGGTTCCACACGAAAAGAGAGCAGATGATGATGATCTTTCTGATGACTATATAATTAATGAACATGAAAATGATCATGATGAGCATCCCTGTAAACAGTAGTTAACATTATTCACATTTTTCTCACTCTTACAACACCAAAAAGGAGCTATAGGAATGAAAACATCATAAAAACAGGAGTTTTTTTCACAGATGAAGAGAAGTATCAATATCCGAGTCCTCACAATTACTTGATCTGTACATGACTGTCTCTGAATACTGTAAGTTTGCCAAAGTTGGAGTCTCAGTGGCCCGGAGGTTATCATTTTTGCTCTGCAAGTTATGTTGGAGGGAGGGCAGACCTTGATGGGGCTGCCTCGGTGCAAGGATTATTTCAGAGTGGAAAAATAATCTAGTTGGGTCATATGTGGTTGAATTGACGCGTTGGGATTCAGGGACCTGTCTCGAGAGCTCTCTCTCCTCTCTCATCTCCTTTGCCCTCTGCAATCGTTTGAACCTCTCTTGCAGAAGAGCAATGGAGGAATGATTGACAAGGGAGTCACTGCTCTGCCTACTCATTTTATAGGTAAGAACCGAAAAAGGTTGTTGAGTTTCGGTGCAGATTCCTTTAGGGTGGTTTCTGAAATGGCTCTACAGGCCTATATATAGGAAGATTGTCTATGATTTGAAGCTGTTCATGCATGCATTTGGAGCCTTGTGATATATTTTTAATATTATTTGGAGAATCAGCAACTGTTGTGCAGCATCCAAGGACGAAAAGTTACATAGCCAATCTTAGGATTGTTGGGTTGGATGTGAAGAGAGGCAAAGGACTTCTAAGGGAGAAAAGGGTGAGAAAGAAAGTCAAGAGGAGGTGGAGTGTAGCTTTTGGAAGGGCTTCTTTTGTGGAATAAATGGAAGGGTGGTAACTCTGTCGGCTTGTCCGGTTGGGCTTTGGTGAAGATGGTGCCTTTTTTGGTTGGCTTTTGGAGGTATGTTATTTTTTTTTTTCTTTGTTTTTTTCTCCTTTTTTAAACATCCTCTCCTATTTTGTGGAGGGCAGGGTGCAAGGAGAGGTGGGGATGTGCAAGACGAGGGAAATTTATTCCATTCCCATGTAGTAAATATTTTATGTAACGACGTCACCTGTACTTTTTGATCACAGTAGGATATGAGAAGTTAGTCAATGTTCAACTCGAGATGCTGAGTGTTTGGCCACATCAAATTTCGACCTCACTCTTTAGGATGCATCAATCAATGAGTAGAAGGGTACACCAGCTCGGCACGTGACATACCCATTACATAAAGTAATTTCTCATGCCTATAGGGCATTGTCAAGTGGTGCCCCATATAGATTGTAATTGTTGGAAATTGGGTGGCCCACCACGGTATATTGGAGATTGGGGAGACACTTAGGGGTGTCCTGACATTTAGTGATTGGTTTGTAAAATGACCACGAGGTGCCTCATTCACCGAATAATTTTTCCAAGACAAGACGGGGATTGGAAGAGGGAATAATTTTTTAGGTTGATTTTTTTTGTGTACTTTTGATTGAGCCCCCTCGTATGGAGAGGAAAGAGAGAAAAGGATCAATCTCTGTCCTCTCCATGTCTGTATTGAAGCTGGCAACAGCTTACTGTTCTCTGTCTCTCTCTCCTGGGCAGTTTCTGTGGTGTCTTGGAGTTGCTGGATGGTAATGGCATGGAGGGAAAGTGACTGGAGATAGTGGATGCCTATATATGCTTGATTTTGTTATTGGATGCTTGTGTAGTGTGAAGTTTTAAATGGCCATTTCCAGGAGTGGCTGCATAGCCTATGGATTGTTGCGAGTTTTTTTTATGGAAGATGCCAGGCCATGTGTTGTAAGAATTGACATAGGTGATCCCTGTAGAGATCTCGGGGCTATAATGCCATATCAAGATTTGACACCATTAGGGTGTAAGCAGTTGGTTCGGTTGAGATTCAAGAAAAATTTAGCGTCAAAAGAATCAAAACCGACTGCATGATACAGTTTGGTTTTGTCAGTTTTTAGTTTTGGTGAATAGGAGATTCATATGAGGCTTTTCTAAGGGTTTTATACAACTAATACATCTATATTAGTTGTAATAGCTTTAGTTTTATTAAAAGGAAAGTCGGTGTAATTATAATAAACTTGTGTATCCTATTTTATTTTTTCTTACTCTCAGCGGTGGTCAATGTAATTTAAGCAAAAAAAAAATTTCAAGAGGGGTGAGCTAGTGACCAAACAACAAGAGGAAAAGTCATGGGAACAAGAGAACAAAAAAAAGGAGTTATGAGGGGTAAAAATATACCAAAAATGATGGCCGCCGAGAATCCATTTATGTTTTTGTAGATTTGTGATAATGAGACCAAGATCTATGTTTTTGTTGTTTTGGTGTTGTCCTGTGCTCTTGACATTGGCTATTATGGCCTCTATCTAGATAGTATACACGCTCCATTTGAACTTTTTGATCAGAAGATTGATAGTTATTGATTGAAAAATGTGTAAAGATTGTTGTGGATGAAGAAACTTACTCACGAGATGGAGACAAAAACAGAGTAAACCTAGCACAGTTTAATGGTTGGGTCGGGTGTCAAATTGGCTTCTAGCCTAGTGGCACGTGGTTAATTCTCACGCATGAGAGGTTAGGGGTTAACTCGTCCACTGACTTCTATTTGTATTTTTCCTTCCTCTCACCATATCATATTGGGGCGATGAAAATTAGGGGTTGGTGGGGTGAAATTATCATCCCTAATAACTGTATTTTGAATTTTTCTTTATATATTATAAAAGGTTGGGTTAAAATCAAATTATTTACTTTGTTTAGTTCTGATTTTTAGAAAACAGTTTTTAGAAAATTTTACTTTTTTATTTTTCAGATTTTAATGTTTTCAATGAATTTTTTTAGTAATTTAAGCAATTTTTTTAAATTTTTAGACACGCCAGACATAAATACACTTAATAAGTACTTGTGGAAAAAAGAAATTTAAAATACACTAAATAACAAAAAAAAATAAAAATTTAGTCCATTTTTCATATTTTTGTGTATTTATTAATTTTTTTAAAATATTTTTTCATAAATATTTTACTATTTAGAGATGCATCTAAGTAAGATGTATTTAAGAAGTAAAAAATTACTTAAAATTTTAAAAATATTTATTAAAAACAAAAAAAAAATACGAAATACAAAAGACTTAATTTTTAAAAAATTAAATTCAGAAAATTAAAACTAAGCACACTGATTATTATTTTTGTTCTCTTATTAGTTTTGTTTTTCTGCTCTTTTCTTTTATTTATTTATTTATTTATTAAAGGAACATGACAACGGGGTTGAGATGGGACATTGCAAACTCGGTCCTTGCCTTTTCATCTACGTTCCCATTGCCATTGCTAATCACAATTAAGTGAGATTGACTAGATGATTTTTTTTCATTTTTTTTAATTCCACTCTTATCAAAAGTAATTGGTTATGTAATTAAATAATATGAAATATAAAAACATATATTATTTTTCATACCAAAACCCACCTCACAATATAAAGGGGACTTATAGGTCCTTTTTTTTTCACCTTTTAAAATATGTCAAAAAAATATTGTGGCAAAATAACCATTTTAGGACTTATTAGAGCATTTCTAACGCTTCTTCAAAATTTTCATCAAATTTGAATTTGATGAAAATTTGATCTAATATGATGAACTCAATAAGTTCTCATCAATTTGGTCAGTCGTCTAGTGAAGAGTTAATTTTCATTAAATCTTTTTACAAAATTCTTAATTCATTTCAAAATTTAGTTGTCCGGTCGGTCGTCCACCAACGACTACTTACAAAATTTGATGAAAGGATAAAAAACTCCTTTTATTTGATGAAATATTTGATTCTTCTTCTATTTAATATCAGTTTGATGAAATGGTTGGAATTAACATTTAAGATATTTTTCGTCAAATTTAAAATTGATAAAAGATTTGATACAAAATTGAAAATGGTTAATACATCAAAAAAAGTATATCAAACTTTCAGGTATTTAAAGTCCATCACATAAGACTTGCCTATAATTTAGCCCAATATTATTTTATATGGGCTCACAATTTTAACAGCCTGATTTTATGGGCTGAAATATTTATCTCAAACCATGAGTTAGATTGAACAGATTGGGCAAACAACTGGGCCAATGGCGACCCATCTTTGGCCCAATTGGTGTTCGCAGGGTTTCCACGTCGTAAACCCTAGCTGCTTTCTCTTCCGAAAATGTCAATCTTCTCTCTCTCTCTCACACACACACACACTCAGTAATACTATATAATAATAGAGGAACCTCCTCAAAGTGTTAAACCCTAGTCTCTGACTCACTCTCTTTTCCTTCATCTTCATCATCTGTAGTTTCTTGGAGGAGCCACAACACCAACAGTTCTAGGTTTCAGCCTTCTCTCCCTCTGATTTTGTTAATCAACTCTATTTTCTCACCGTACACGATCTAAATTTTATTTTTTGATGAACTTGATTATTGTTTTCAAATCGTATGAAGTATGATCATACATATGAATATACAAATTGGTCGCAGATACTACATTATCTATAGTTGTATACGCATAAAAATTGAAAAAATTTATATTAGTGTTTGGGAAATGATGCTAATAAGATCTAAACAGGTTACATAAGCTCAGTGATCTGTGCTCTGCTGAACATGTTTTTGCACGTCAGTCTGATCCCAAACTTTGAATAAATTTTCCACTTGGTTATGATCTTGATAAAATTTTCCAGGAAAGTATAAAGAAAATGTTAATTCATTGAATTTTCTTAGAATAACTTTGATTATTTAGCATTGGTATTTATATAGAGCAGTTAAACTACATTGTCTATAGTTGTTTATATATGTATAAACTGAATATGAAATTGTGTGTCAAGGTTTTTAGGGTTTGGGAAATGATGATAAAACAGCTTACATAAGCTGGGTGGTCTGCGCTATGCTGAACTTTTATTTGCACGTCAGTCTGATCCCAAACTCTTATCATATTAGGAAAAACTAAAATGAATTTCCATTCGGTTGTGGTCTTGATAAATTTTTCCTAGTATTCAAACCTTCGATCCCAAAAAAAAGTCTATATGATGTTGCGTTGATGCTTCTATCTTGAATTGTTGACCGGGGTTACCTAAGCTTCTCAACTCTAGCAGCCAACCCTAAAATGGAGTTATCAAGTTGTTGTGTTTGCTTCTGCAAATCTGTTGTATGCCACAGCAGAAGATCAACCTCATGAAATTAATTAGGCTGTGAAAATGGTGTCTGCCATGGCCAAACCATTGCAAAGCTATTGTATTATGAGATGGATAAGCATGCAACTGTTACTTTGGTTGACATTTTATAACGAATTCTGTGAAATATTGAATAATTTTTTGCTGTTAAAGTTTCTGTCATGCCCTTACATTTGTTTGTGAAATGGGTGGAAAATTCACTGGACTTCATATTGGTTATACTGAATCCCCTCCCAAAAGACTTTGTAATTTGTTTTGTTTTGGTTTGGTTTTACAAACTGCTTCTACACTTCTATTTCAGATAAGCTCACGTCCTGATAATTTGCATTAATAGTCTATTCCCATCAGGAAAAGGGTTAATTACACCATACTCTTTTAACTACTAGCAAATATTATTTTGCCTGCTTCCGCTATGAACTTTCGTATTTTGATTCCCTCAAATACTACATATATCACTTGTGCTCTTCAAACTACCTTCAAAAGTGATATTTTTTATAATTGAGGGGTTAATAAATGAGGGGTAAAGAGTTTGGTGGTGTAATTAACCCTCAATAAGAATCAAACAAAGGCCCACATCATCTTTCTCTAAGAATACTACGGGTTGGTTTGGTAAGGGCTTATTGGGCTTTTTTTGACTCAATGAGCCATAAAAGACAGAATAGGTTCATGAGCCACAACAGACAAAACATCCCATCCAATCTCATAATCATTACACTCTTCTCTCACAAAAAAATCAAAAAAGCCAAAAAGCCAAAAGCCCTTCCCAAATTAAACTTTTGAGCCCAGGCTCATATAGTCAAAAAAGTCAAAAAGCCAACCTACTTTCCAAACGGAGGCTACATAATTTTCCCTGATAAGAAAAACTGTTGAATAGTAAAAGTAAAAGAAAATGGAAAAAATAGAAAAGAAAAATTGTAAACATTTGATTAAGACAAATTTTACAATAAAAAGATGGAACAAATTGAAATTTTATTTATAAATAACTCCTTATATAAAACACATTTAAATTTTCTTGTATTTTTTACAAGGAATTAAAAAGTTATTTACAATGCTAATATAAATTGTACAAAAAAAAATTAATTTCTTTTTAACTTTTCACCACTTTCAAACAAACTGACAGAAAGATATGTTTTCTTTTTTTGTTTTCCTCACTTTCTAAAGTTTCTTTATCATTTTTATCTTAAACAAACTCAACAAACTCGGCCTAGACTAGTAATGAATTTTTTTTCAACTATCAAAAGAAAAATAAATATTAAGACAAATTACACTTTATTCCCTTCAACTATAGGCTATTATAACTCTATCCCTTCCCTTCAACTGAAAAGTGTTATATTTTGCCTTCATAATCAGTTAATTTGTTTAAACTCCTCTTAATATTTCGTAAAGAAAATGAAAAAATGACACAAGTTGTACATGCCAATTTTATAACACGAATGTTCATTCAAGAAGTAATGTATATACTCATGAAATAAAATATGTATATACATATATATTTTTATCAAGTTATAAAATTGACATGTGCAGGTATCTTTTCTCACATGTCCCAATAGAATAGGAGAGGAGAAGATAAACACAAATCTCTCATTATATGTAAATAAATTAGCTCTTGAATAAACATTTTGATTATAATAATATTGGTATGGATAGTTCACACTTTTTTCCGTCCACTTTCATAACAAAATGTAAATATAAAGTATTGAAACGAATCAAACGATCAAAGGGTAAAGTAAAGCAATTTTTAGTTGAGAAGATCAAAGTGATAACAGCCCTAGATATTAATATATAATCATTTCATACAAGAAAAGCTTAAAATGTGCCTCCTTTTGGTTGAAAGTACTCTGTCATTACAATGGTATTCTCCCCCACCATCTTGCTGCAATTTCAATCAATCAAGCAAGCAAGAGATAGATAAGTTTTTTCAAATTGCCAGTCACTGCAAGTAATCCATTTCCTGTGAAGGACCAGCCCTTTGCAATTGCAAAACAAAACTGGAATATTTATGTATATCATATAAAGCTGATATATAACATCTCTCTCCTCCTCTTCTTTGTCAGGAAAATAATATGTAAAACCTGTATTCATAATCCACCAATCCAAATAGCAAACCAAGCTTAGGTCTACATAGCAAAACGCAGCGGCAAGTCCAAATAACCATTCAGGTGAAGAAGCACAAGAAGACATTGTTTTTGCTTGAAAAGTGACCACAAAGAAACTGGTAGACCTAACGTTATTCAAACAATCATATCCATTTCCTTGCATCATATTATCTTCTCAAAATTGTTCCACATAAATTTAGGAACAAGTAACATGAGTAAACAGAGGTCACCTAAATGTGAGATTTTATATATGTTTTACGATAACCTATTACCAAAGAGGAGTTTTCTGTGGATCTATCAAAGTTTTGAGTCGCAACAGCTCACACAACTTTCTCATGCAGTATTTGAAATGAATCTACCTCACCATTGTTATAGATAAAAAAAAAAAAAAAAAAAAATCAAATTCCACATACACACTACAAGAATAAAACCATATTCCAAATTCCAAGAAATGCTATCATTTTGACTTTCATGTCCAATTTTGTGTTGCCCCTCTTCTTTCTAAAGAATGCTTCATATTCAAAAGACCTCTTTACTAGCCTACAAATAAAGGTTACTTAATTACGTTGGAGACCTTGTATCTCCACAAATATCTATACTTTCCAAATGGAGTTGTCTTCTAACTCTAAGCTAATTTTTCCTCTTCTATGTCCGAATACTACATGTCATCACTATTTTCGGTGGGGCTTCTCCATCTATTAACATCACAAATTATTTGACTTCTTTTCTTAACCACGACCAGAACATTGACAGTTCACACTATATTTGCAGATTACAATTTTCCAAAAAAGGCTTTGTAGTTTAATATTGATTCCAAAATATTGTTCACTATGAGCTAATTCAATAGGATTGCCATTTCATTGATCCTTTCATGTTACCTAGATTTTATTTGGTAATCTTTCAGGGATAAAGTCCATAATTAAAGGGGGCTTTTCATTCTTATTGATTTCTTCCTTGAGATGGTCTAACTAATAAAGCATGATACCACTAATGAATCTCCAAATGAGGACTTACTATCCCATCTAAAAAAAACTACGAGAAGACAATATAACACCCAAGCATGAGAAGCCTCAATCAAAACACAAAATGCCTAGTTCCTAAAGTGCACTATAAACCCAATAACTTGTCATGAGATAAAGTGAGCAAAATGTTTATGACATATGCCTTGTCTAGGCAGGCAATCTATAACCAAGAATATGTGAATGAAGATTGCTAAATCCAGAGTCCTCCAAAGTTACAAACAAACTTAACAACCATCAACCAAGAAGAATTTAAAGTCCACCTTCTAAGTTGTAATTACCTATCAAAAAAAATCCTTGCATAAAAAGGCCTTTCAAGGGGAAAAAAGAAGCCCAGCTCCAATGGTGAAAGCCAAATACCCTTGCTAGAGTCATTTTTTAGCTCGCAACAGCGCAAAAAAGTCATTTTTTAGCTATACCACTACAATAGTTCACATGCTATTTTGGCACAACCATCTCCCATATCAATTTGTGACCATTGGATATATTTTTCAAAAAGCATCTAGTGATCATAAAGCCAAATCTTGTGCCAAATTTTGGCTCAAGGTTTGGCATACCATTGGAGGAGGTATTTTGTGAAGGTATAGCCAAAAATGGCTTTGGCTTAAGAATTTGGGACACCATTGGGGATGCTCACCTTTTACTCATTTTCTTGACACAATCTATCTTTAGGAAAGTGGAGATAAAGTGAAAAACTACAATTTCAGAATGGAAGCAAGACTCTATAAGAACAAAAAATCACTTGAGTAATCAATAGAAAACAATAGAAGGTTAAGAAAAATGCCACAATAAGTCAACAAAGAGAGTGCACAATTGGAAACAGAAACAACAATCTGATTATTCCTAGCAAGATCAAATGCCTCGTACAGAAACCAAACATACCCAAATTGTTGCCTTTTCGATTTTCTCTACTTCGAATGTAAACACCAAATTAAACCCTAGAAGGTTCCAATTTCTTGTACCGAGCAACCTCAACCTCGTTGGGGAAGAAACCCATGAGCCTCCCAGCAGAGTTCTGGTAAGCGTACATGAACCCTCCCATGAGACCGATCAAACCTCCAGTCACCATCGAAGGACCCCTAATGTTGGGCTTAATTCCTACCGATCAATCACACCAATGATTAGATTAATTGACAATTTCTAAGAGCATCTTCAATATCAAATTCAAATTTGATGAAAAAATGATTAAAAATTAAAATTGTGTTCCAACCGTTTCATCAAATTTTGATCAAATCAAAGGAAGAGGCAAATTTTTCCACCAAATCAAGGATGAACCAAACCCTTCACCAAATTCCCAACAATCATATGTTTAGTCAGTCTCGTTTGAGAACAGGCTATTTTAGTAACCTTTTAATTTTTTTGGCTAAAATATGAGGTAAAAAAAATAGTATGCTTGGGATGACTTTTTGACTTTTTACGAAAAGATGTGTAAAAAGTAGAAAGAAAAGAGAATCTTTGACTTTTTAGTATAAGTTGTTGGCTTTTTGATCTTTTCGTTTGGGAACAGGATAATTTAGTAACTTTTTGGCTATTTGGCTAAAAAGGTAGGTAAAAAAAACTTGTATGTTTGGGATGACTTTTTGACTAATTACGAAAAGATGTGCAAAAAGTAAAGAGAAAAGAGAATCTTTGACTTTTTGGTATGGGTGGTTGGCTTTTTGGCTAATTTAGTAACTTTTTGGCTAATGGGCTAAAATAGCCTCTTGCCAAACGAGGCCTTAATAACGTTTTGACTTTTAAGCTAAAACAGTCACTTGCCAAATGAGGCCTCAAATTTGATAAAATTTTAAAAAGGACCATTTCATCAAAAAAATTATCAAATCAAAGGAAGATGCCATTTTTTTCCACCAAATCAAGGATGAACCAAACCTTTCCACCAAATCCCCAAGAATCATATTTTTACTAAAATTTGATAAAATTTTAAAAAGGGCCATTTCATCAAAAAAAATTCAAATCAAAGGAATAGGCAATTTTTTTTTCCTCCACCAAATCAAGGATAAACCAAACCCTTTCACCAAATCCCCAACAATCATATTTTTACTCAAATTTGATAAATTTTTTAAAAGGGCCATTTTTATCAAATTCAAAGGAAGAGGCCATTTTTTTCCACCAAATCAACGATGAACCAAACCCTTTCACCAAATTCCCAACTAATTTGATAACATTTTTAAAAGGATCATTTCATCAATTTTTAATCAAATCAAAGAAAGAGGCCATTTTTTTTTTCCCACCATATCAAGGATGAACAAAACCCCTCACCAAATTCTCAACAATCATATTTTTACTCAAATTTGATAAAATTTTAAAAAGGGTTTAGGGCTGAAGATAAGTTTTCTATATCAGATCAAGCTTTTAACCAAATTTCATGAGTGTGTGAGAGAGAGGGAGAGAACAAGGATCGGAGATTCTCTAAACACACACACACACACATATATATATATAGAGAGAGAGAGAGAGGAGGGGGGGTACCGGAGAGGTAGCCGACGGTGACGGAAATGCCGGTGATGGTGGAGAGGCGGAGGTAATCGAGGGTGTTGAAGTTGGCGACAGTCTTCGTGAAGGGAGGGTTTCGATCGATCACTGGGTACTCCGGCTTTGCCGATGCTGTGATGTCTGTGTTCATCTTTTTCTTCTTCAAAACTCTCTCTCTCTCTCTCTCTCTCTAACTGATCGAGTGTCGTTTGGGTTGGGAAATCATGAATCTATCAGGTGGGGTTTGTGTTTATGGTCCCAATCACAGGCCTCGACCCGATATCTAACCCGGCCCATACCCAAGTTTTATTTTTATTTTTATTTTTATTTTTTTTGCATATCGAAAATGGCCTGGATTAATGATCATTTGTCATGATTTTCTTTCTAATAATCTTAATATACTTTGATATTAAAATGACGTAATTATTTCCTTCAAATTTAAATATGGACCATTAGATTATTACAAAAAGGTCATTACAAAAAAAATTAATTTATTAATGGTCGGAATTTTTCCTTTTTAATATTAGCTTAAACAAGATTTATGACCAAGTTAATTGGGTTTTCTTGATAAGGGTTTTGATAACCATGGTCGTTAAGTCTCGTTTGGAAACAGAATTTTTTAATAATTTTTTGACTAAATATGATGTAAAAAAATTAATATATTTAGAATAAATTTTTAATTTTGTACGAAAAAATGTATAAAAAAATAGAGAAAATAAAATTTTTAACTTTTTGATATTGATTGTTAATTTTTTAATTTTTTTTAGTGACTTTTTAATTTTTAAACTAAAAAACAATGTTGTGATACCTTAGTATGAGTTACCCCGATTTTATGATGTATATCCCCAATTTCTTTTGTCATTCTTTAATCCTAATAAGGAAATCATTTATCTTTCAATATATTCCTTTTAATAGTTCAAATTTTATTTACATCTTTTGATGAGTTTTAGCGCCATGAATCAGGATCGTCGGCCGCCCTTCTCGGCGGTCGTTCCCGGCAGCCCCCCAAAACGACGTCGTTTTGGGGGTTTTCTGATTTTTTTTTTTTTTTTTCTTTCTTCTTCCTTCTTCGCAGACCAGAGCAGAGGGGAGGGGAGGGGAGGGGAGGGGAAGAAGAGAGAGAGAGGAAGGGGAGGGGAGGGGGTCTCGCCGTCGCAGGTCGTCCGACCGTCGCCTCGCCTCGCCTCCGCCGTCGCAGGTCGTCCAGCCGTCGGATCGTCGCCTCTCCTCCGCCTCCGCCTCCTCCTCCTCCTCCTCCTCCTCCCCGGTGATTATGGCCCCCTCCAGTCCGGCCCACCGGCGGCTCGCCTCCCCTCCCCCTCTCTCTCTTCTTCCCCTCCCCTGCCCTCCCCCCTCTGGTTCGTTCGAACAGGAAGAAGAAAGGAAAAAAAAAAAAAAAAATGAAAAAAACCCCAAAACGACGTCGTTTTGGGGGGCTGTTGGAACGGCCGCCGAGAAGGGCGGCCGAGAATCCGGGCTCTTAGCGCCATAGCCTTTGTCGAGGTATAGGTATCTGTAGAAGGTCTTGTCTATTTCACATCTCCTTTCACCATACTAGTTTCCAGACGAAAATCCACAGAATATTTTGGATACATGTGCCTTCTGTCGAGAATGGATAACTTCAGTATCTTTCATGTGCAGTTTGCTTTTCTTTATAAATGCTTCAATTTTTTTACCAAAAACAAAAAGCACAGATCAGGAATAGGAATGGCAATGGGGTAATGGGGTGAATATTAATTCCTCATTTCCATTCTCCTATAATAAATTTTTTTCATTTTTCATTCTCCATTCTTCATGGGTACCACCCTCCCCATTTTTTAATGGGTATGGATTTTCCCCAACCCACTTTAATCCCCATTTTTATTTTTTATATTTAATGTTAACAAAAACTTTTTTTTTTTTTTTTTAAGGTTCACAACAAAACTAAATATACCTTCAATCTTTTTTCTTTCTTTTTAAATATATTTAATGTTAACAATTTTGTTTTTATTTTTTATTTTTTATTTTTTTTTAAGGTTCACAACAAAAGTTAAATATACATTCAATCTTTTTTCTTTTTTTTTTAATATATTTAATGTTAACAATTTTTATTTATTTATTTATTTATTATTTTTTTTTTTTTTAAGGTTCACAACAAAAGTTAAATATACCTTCAATCTTTTTTCTTTCTTTTTTAATATATTTAATGTTAACAAATTTTTATTTTTTTATTTTTTTTTATTTAAGGTTCACAACAAAAGTTAAATATACCTTCAATTTTTTTTCTTTCTTTTTTAATATATTTAATGTTAACAACCTTTTTGTTTTTCTTTTGTCTTTTTTTTATAAAGGTTTTAGCTAAATATACCTTCAATCTTTTTTCTTTCTTTTTTAATATATTTAATGTTAACAACTTATTTTTTTATTTTATTTTTTATTTTTTTAAGGTTCACAACAAAAGCTAAATATACATTCAATCTTATTTTGTTTTATTTGGTTCAACAACAAAATCAAATACACATTAATTAATTAATTAAAAAGTTTGTTTTATAATAATCAAATATATAATTTTGAGAAAATCAAAAAGTTTGTTTGAAGAAAGTGTTATAAGACTCATATTAAATTGCATCAGGGCATAAATAAGGAATTGTTAGCCACGGACAATTTAGACATTAAACCATCTTTCTCTTAGCAAATTTGAACAATTCATTTTAATTTATCCAAAATCTAATTATACCTTTAACAAATCTGAACCACTCATTTTAAGATATCTATGCATTACCACACTCAATCCATCCTCCATCTTCTTCCTTTAGTCCCCCACGAATTTTGTTGTTTGTTACTTTTAAAAAACAAAAAATGTTTTTTCAATTAAATTTTTACTAATTTCACAACACCATCACCACTATTCTCACTTTCACTGTCACACTACCATCACCATAGCCAATACCATCATCACTGCCGCCATCACCCCACCACTATGTAACAATTTCTACTTTCACCTTCGTTCCATCACCACCACCACCAAATATAAAAAAATATATTTTGAATTTTTTTTATAAAAAATATTTTTCATTAAAAATATTTTCTATCTAAATAAATGAAGCATAACATTGGGAAACAAGCTGATTTCAGTTAAATCTGTTCATAACTAAGAAAAATTCTTTTAATTTAAAAAAAATTATTTAGTATGACTTTGTATCCCCTTTTTGTTTTTCTAGCAAATAAATCTATGTACCCATCATTTCTAACCAATCACAACTCATGCTTGTTTTGATTCTCTACAATTTTCTTATTTTCAAATACATTCATATATATATATATATATATATATATATATGTTGTATAAATTGTGTGATAACATAAAACAAATAGATTCATACTCGTTAATTGAAATTTCAAAACAAGCAAACCATTCTGAAAATTACAATACACAACAAAATAAAATAACATAGAAAAGCAAACCGAAACCTACACTAGACAATGTCCTTAATTTTTTTTAAATAAATTTAAAAAATTCTAGATATGCATAAAATTTGACAAGAATAATGTGACAATGTTAATTAATGTGTATTTGATTTTATTGTTGAGCGAAATAAAATAAAATAAGATTGAATGTATAGCTTTGGTTGTGAATCTTAAAAAAAAAAAAAAAAAAATGGTTGTGAACCTTAAAAAAAAATTAAAAAAAAAAGAAAAAAAAAATTAAATATATATTTAGCTTTGGTTGTGAATCTTAAAAAAATAAAAAATGGTTGTGAACCTTAAAAAAAATTTAAAAAAGGAAAAAAATTAAATGTTTATTTAGCTTTTGTTGTGAATCTTAAAAATTTAAAAAAAATGGTTGTGAACCTTAAAAATAAAATAAAAAAAGATTGGAGGTATATTTAGCTTTGGTTGTGGATCTTAATAATAATAAAAAAAATAAAAAAAAAAAAAATAAATTGGTTGTGAACCTGAAAAAATAAATAAATAAATAAATAAAAAAAGATTAAATGTATATTTAGTTTTAGTTGTGAATCTTAAAAAAAAAAAAAAAAAATATGGGGAAATTAGTGGGTACCCATCCCCAACCCATCCCCTGTGGATATTTAAAGAATATCACCTACCCTACCCAATGGATAAGAAAAAGAGGGAAAAACCCATGTATTTGGGTTGGGTCTCCATGGATACCCACAGGGTAGGTTATCCATTGCCATCCCTAATCAGGAAGTTAGAAATAAAGACAATATAACAAAAAAACCAGGCACCAACCATCCACAAATTTTGAGAACACCCAACACAAAAAGACAATACTGCAATCTCCAACCCCAAGTTGTTCATAGATAAGCAAGACATTATGAGCTTCCCAATACAACAACTTTCACAACACAGTAAAATATTTACAACACAATTGCAAAACACAATAATGACTAACTATGAAAACACCTGACCTAATCCTCTGCCTGCCAACAAAGAATCCTGTAAATTTGATAAAAATTCAAGCCCAAGAGTCATTTCTCTGCCTTTGTGATCAGAAATGCAAGAAATTGATTTCAACAGCACACAAAAAGGTTCAAATTGACTTCTTTATATCAATTGACAATAACAAAAACATTTCCATAAACTAGTATTAACTGCTACTGAACTTTGTTTTCAAGTTATTTTCTGTCCATTGCACGGTTTTTACAGACATTAAACATATTTTCACCTCTCTGAAAACCTGCATGTGTGCTAGTTTTCAGCTAAAAGACTACACGACATTCTATTCAGACCTCTTGCCTTCTATGAAAACATTTAAAAAAACGAAAACTGTAGAACCTTCTTACATGTACTTTCTTTCCTGTTATCGTGTTCTTCTACACGCCTGATATTTCTTACTTTCGCCAGTATGTACTTGCAGGAAGCTTTCGAGAAAACAGAGAAGGGAAAAAAAAAAAAAAAAGAGCTGTATTCTTTGGCAGTAAAGGTGTTGAGTTTCAAAGCCAGTACTCTGTGAACTCTATATTTCTTCTGATTGTTGCTTTAATCTATGTGACTGTAGAAATGTTGCTTGCTATCGGAGATGCAAATGGGCTCTCCGGGAGATTGAGACCTTGACCACTGAACAAATGAACATAACAAAAGCCGAAGTAAGAAAGCAGTAAGCTATGAAAATGCAGGGATGGATGAAGGATAACTGAAGAGTGCGAAGCAAGATTGATCAGAAAATATGTTTTTGAAACCAGTATCGTCAAGCGTTTCCACTGTTATCCCCTAAACTATCACCATTTTTTTTCCATCTACTTACTCACTAGAGTTTCTAATTTCAGCTGAAGTGGTCTAATTAGAGATGGTTGCCTAAATCACAACTGTTCAAATCAAATTTGAAGGGGAAAAAAGTTATTTCAAAATTTAAACAAACTTAAATCATACAACAAAACACTCATTTTTCTTACTATTTTGAAATGAGGGGTGGAGAAGAAGATGGGTGTTTGGTTGTATAATTTAGGTTGTCTAAACTGTAAAATTAGCTTTTTGCCCATTAGGTCAGGTTTCCACCATTACTAATATGAATAAATAGACTAATTTGATAGTTTAGAGAATCGTTTAGGGGATAAAAGTGAAATTAACCTATCAACAATGAGGTAATGACAACTTGCAATGAGAGATAGACGGGGAAGGGGGGGATAGAAGAAAAAAGAAAACACGTTATCCACCAGAAGAAAAGTAGACTAATCATGATCATGATTTCAATGGGTTAGAAATTAGAATGACAGGACAACTTGTACTTTCCCAAAGCACAATTGCTATGAGGCCCCTAGTAGACATCTGTTCATACCTCTCCTGATCACCGTGATTGATCCCTGCATGCTTGGGATTATCATCACTTGTAGGCCTGCTATTCAGAGCATCCAGCAGATAGGTAAAACTTTCTGCCGATGGGAACTTGGAATGATCTGCACAAGCAATGGTTTTGACAAGAATCACAGACAAACTAAGAGTGCAATGAAGAAAAAGCAAATGAAGATGGAAAATCAAATATGTAATAATAATTATATAGTAAATGAAAGAGACGATACTAAACCTTCGGAAGCTTTGACCTCATCCATGGAGTAGCCAAAATAGGAGTTATTGGTGGGAGTTTTTTGTGCAAAATGCATCTCTGAGAGACGCCATGTCTGGATTTCCAGAGCGTTTTCCGGCTCTTCCATAAACTGCTTCCTGAGCATCCGGGAGGACTCCCATCCTGTTGGCACGGTAAGAAATGTATCAGGTTATATGGTAATGATACTAGGATTAAATAGAAGGCACCTCACATGTTAGAAATGCTTGCATGATATGACCTCAAGAGCATAAACATATAAGTTGTGTTTGTTAGGGGGATTAAGGCATCGGATTGGACTATGTATCCTGTTCAATTCCAAACCCCATGTTTGGATACAAAAGTAGACCTCAGGATTGACAGTCCCCTCAGACTGTATATCCCCACATGGGGGACTGACTGTACATTCTTCTAATCCCCCTCCTAATGCGTCTTCCATGCAATCGAGTCCAATGAACAAACATGGCCTTTGAGTACCAATATATGAAACTTAATGGCGATAAGAAACAGTCTATGAGAACTTATCACAGTTGGACATTAATTCTTCGAGCTTCACTAGAATTACTGAAAGGTATTACACACTTGAGTGAAGGTCAGAATCCATGTCTGTAAAGTGTGAACCGTAATGCATCAGAGGCTCCATTTTCTCTAGGTACTTCCTGCATTTAAATAAAACACCATATGAGGGAGGTAGAGAGGGACAGAGAAAGTTGTATTGTTAAAGTTTAGATGAAATAGCTTTCTCAAGTCCCATCTAGCAATGAGAACAACAGACTAGCTGATATATTTTAGCAGCCACAAAGTTATTAATGATTACAAAAGCAAAATGTAACCAATGATAACCCCAATGGTTTAGCCTAGCACCAAGTTGAGCCATGATAAGTGCCTCAGGAAGCGTAGGTCATGAGTTCAAATCCGTGATGTTCTTGAGCCCCTTAGAACCAACCCCAAGGCTTGTGCCCAGTAATTACCTGCTATCTATGAAGCACGGGTGCGGGTGCGGGTGCGGGTGCGGGTGTGGGTGTGGGTACAATACGAGTATGTCAATATGGCAAATTCTTAAAAAAGTAGGGTACGGGTACAACTGGGGTACATCAATTTTTTTAATTTTTTTTTTTTTAAATGTATAGCTAAAAATCCAACATTCAAATTAAAGTTTCAATATCAAAACTAAAAAGAGAATAGTTTGTCTGAAAAATTATATAATTATTTATTTTTCTTTTTTTATTGTCTAAAACAGGATGCAAAAGAGAGTAAAATCATGACTCATGGATAAAGGGTGTTGGAAATAAATTACTTGATATTTTCAAAATTGAAAGAAGAACAATAAAGGCTGCAACAAATTCTAGCAGCTGAAAAAAAAAAAAAAAAAAAAAAAAAAAAAATTCAACTCACTGTACCGGTGTCGTACCCATGCCGTACCGGTGTCATACCCACGACATACCCAAATGTATTTACCGTACTTGGCATGTATTCGGCGTACCCGGTACGCGTAATGCCATACCGGTACACGTACCCGCACCCGGTTAATACCTGGTACTCGTACGGCACCATTTTTGGAGTACCCGTACTTCATAGCCTGCTATGTGTGGGACGAGGAGACATGATGTACCTGAAGGGCAAAGCTTTGGATACCCTCATTACCCAAAAAAAAAAATGATTGAGAATTTACCCATAAGCTTTTTAACCAATCGTTATCCTTCTAACCCATTCATGGTCTCAGGTCACAGGATTTGGGGGGTGAAGATTTGACCAATGTCACACATTAAGAATTAACATTTAAGATTAGGAAGGACCAATAATTGCAGAATCAACACGGAAGTTGTTTGTTTAGTCAAAATGAGAAAGAAAAGAGAGAATTATACCTGTCAAAAAGCTTTGATTTTTCTCTATACGGTTTCACAAGAACACGAGCACCACAAACATAATGTGGATTTCCCTTCAACAAAATCATCTTCACAGTATCTGCATTAGCAAAAGTAACAAACCCAAACATCCTTTTCTGTTGGCAAGGAATTCTTACATCTTGAACCGGCCCAAAGGTACTACAAACCAAAGAAAACAAATGAAGTGAAATAAATACATAGATAAATAAATTCATAATGCTAAATAACAAAAGTCCCGGAAATTTAACAATTTGACATTGAATTACTCGAAGTAGTTGGCAACATCTTCCTCAGTAAAAGTGCTCTCAGCCGGAAAAGTTAAATATATTTGCCGTGATCCACTAACAATTGGGCCCGGATCATTTCTTTCACCCCGGTTTTCCATATACTTCGGTGCATCTTCTGCCAGTATAACTGAATGCTGCCCGTGAGGTCTGTAACCGAACCATTAAAAAAATAATTGTTAATTTTTTGATATAATAATAATAATTAATATACATGAAAAATCATAATTACACCTGTCAATCAGCCGCACACTGCTCTTCAATCGGGCAATGAGCTTTGTCAAACTATAACCCACTTTACCATGCCTCTGGCTTTCTGTGAGGTACCCTTCGGCCTGAAGAGTCCTCCCGTATGTCTCGAAGTACAACATGGGCAGTGAGGCAATTGAAATGGGACTGCCTCTTCCTAATTTCAAGAGCTCAGTAATTTCCAATTCCAACTTTTCAAGTGAACCGGGCAAAAACATATGATCATCATTAGCAATTTCATTCGAACCCGGGCTAAACATCGGAGAGAAGCTCTCAGGAAAAGGTTGTCCGTGAAAGTACCTACAGTTACTTCCATGCTTACAAAACCCCTTATTAAAATAGTGACAAGCTTTTATTGGGAAATCAGATAGGGTCGGAGACCGTTGGCTTCTCACTTCTGGGTAATAATAATCACTCGAAAAGGCAGGAATTCCTGAATTAACCGGCTCTAACCGATCCTCCAAGCCTATGATTTGGGCCCGATTTTGGAGCCTGAAATCTTCCGGGACAGAATCGGAGTAGCCAACTGGTATGAAATGGGGATCATGCATTGTTTGGTGCTCAGGATTGACCTGTGGGTCCCAGTAGGGAGTTGGGACCCTCAACGTCACCCGGGATGAAAATGGTGAGAGCGGAGTAAAGGGGTCCAGGTTCATAGAAGGTGAAATCGGAGGCGAAACAACTGGTTTTGGTACTAATCCTAGTTGAATTTTGATTATGTGTATCAAGTTTTGGATTAAATTGTCCGGCCCAAAAGCCAACCGAATCATTTCATGACTGCCATCTTGTACAAGAATATAGCCGATTATCTTCTTTGAAACATTCTCCGGTTCTAACTTCCGAATTCGACTAAACACAATACTTAAAGCCTCAAAAGGATCCATTTCAAATCTAATCGCTCCTACATAAATATAAAATAATATAATTAGAGAAATAAACGTTACACGTGGGGGGAAAAAACTTTAAATCGAGATAATCTAGTTCGAATTAGAAAATTATACACAGGGATCATCATCAAACAGAAACTAGTTTCATTTTTCACCAAAAAATAAAAAACATTTTGAAAAATATAATTTAGTTTGACAAAAAATGAACATAAATATATTTTTGCCCGGAAAAGAGAAAAATCATATGAAAATGAATAGTGTTTTTAATTTCTTTCATCAAATTAATTTTTTATATTTTTTTAAAATTTCAGAAAACCGATTCTGAAAACAAAACCAAACAGAGTGAGCAACACAATGAGCCCATTACTAGATTCAAGAGGAGAGATTAGGGTTTCTAGTTTCTGTCAGAAAAAAGCTGCATAATTTATTTTTATTTCTTTTTATAAATTTGACATAACATAAAAATTAAATAAATTAAAACTCTGCATACCCACAAGTTTCTCAATATTTTTCTTTCTTTGCATTTAAAAAGAAATATTTAACACAAAAGTGCCCAAGTCCTTTTTTTCTAAATATGGAAAGAAAAAAAAAATTAGAACATATACATTCTACACAGAAAATAGCACCTACAGAAAACAATTTTTCCACAACAGATAATCCAGACATAGAAACAGAAAACACTGAATATTCCTCAATACAGAAGCAATTAAAAGAAGTTAGAAACAAAAACATACAATTTTGTTTTCTAAAATCATGCTCAAAACCACAAAACATTCTATACATGCACAAACACAAAACAAAATACACAAGAACACAACTAACACTTCTAACAATATCAAGATTAACCCACCCACAAAAATTAAAGAAAACATTTTTAGTCATTTGGGTAGTATATTTCAGATCCCAAATCACATCTTTGACAAGTGAATCTAAAGGAAAAAAAAAAAAAAAAAACTCTTCAAAAACACAAAATTTCAAGTGCATGAGTGAGAAATGATTTGAAACAAAACAAGGTAAGAAAGAGAAAGAAGAGATTAAACATATACATACCCACAAAATCTTTGAGTCTGTGGTAGAGGAAGACAGATAATCAGGAGGAAAAGAAACATAGAAAACACTCAAACACAATAAAAGGTTTGTTTCTGTCTCTTGCTCTCTCTTCTACTCTCACTCTCTCTCTTCCCTCATGCCTTCAACACTCTGCAAAAACGACACCTAATCTCAGAAAACAAAATGACAGAAATGATGCTTTAAAGATGACAGTGCTCTCCAGTTAAACTCTTATTAATCATTAACTATAAAGATTTTAATACTATTATGTGTCCTATTTGTTTAAAAAAAATTAAATAATTATGTCTTTATATGTAAATAAATTAATCACAGAAATAAGAAAAATAATGCATCCCAGAGAACTTCAATTGCATCTCAATGAAGTGATTAAAATTCATATAAAAATATATATACTCCTCTCTTTTTTAAATTTTATTTTCTCATCTACGTCATTAAGAGTAAAATTAAAAACTCAATTTAAAAGTGTATAAGTGTCCCTATACATTGTTTAATATTGAGAAATATATAAAATGTGTATTGAAATATTTAAAAATATATTAATTTTAATAAAAATACATTAAAATTAATGAAAAATATATTGTGCTTTATAGATATTTTATCTTTTACTTATATTATAAAAATATTTATTAGCAAGACTATTTTTTAAATTACATATCAAAGTTGTGTCTAATTATATAATCGGCACACATGCAACGAATATTTTTTGTCTAACACTTTAAATTTTTTCTGTTTTTATTTATAACACGATTACTTATTATTGGAGAAATTACAATTCAATGAATCAACATTAAATTTTATCAAATTTAATAATTAAAATTAAAAATTTATTTTTATTAATTTATAAGTATTTTGTTAAAATATCACTGATTTGTTATTTTTCTTTATGATATCACACATTAATGTATAATGATTTTTAAAATTTGTTAATAAATTCTCTCAAAATACTTATTAATAAAATACTATATATATTTCAAATTTATTTTGAATATTATTTTTTTGAATTCAAATTATTTAGATAGATTGTAATGAATCCTTACTCTCTCATGTTCAAAATCTTCATTTCAGTTTTAAATTGATATTCAAATTTACAGGTAAGATTTTCTTGTTGAATTTCCACAAAAAATAAGGATGACTAATTAAAAACTTTCCTAGATTTGCGAATTTAGTTTGAGAACAGCTAGTACATTTTTTATTACATAATTACCCCTATGAAATTAGTGAAATTTGAAAAAAAAATTATGAAAAATTATATATAAAAAAATTAGAATAAACATACTTTGATTCTTATAAAAAAATAATACTGAATTTTTTATTTTATCAATTTAAAATTTATTTATTTATTTATTTTTAATTTAAACTATTTATCTATTTTTCTTAAATAAAACAGAAAAAAAAATATTTTAAACAATTTATATACACTTACGTTAAATTTAATTAAAGTTGTTAATCTTGTGCCAGATAAAGTATATTTTTTCTGTCCATATGGTAAATTACCGGCACCGGTATATTTTCGGATACTGTTTCGGATTTATCATAAAAAAAAATTATATATGTATTAAAAATATTGTCTAATAGTAAATAATTTAAATATATAAAATATTGAGTAAACTACCGATAGGTCCTAATAGTTCAATTTAATTCCAATCAAATCCTATTGAAAATAAGTTTTGGTAAAATTGTAACTAAAAATAATTTTTTTGTGACAATTTTTTATATATGCCGTTAAAAATTGATAATTAGTAACTTTTTTTTGCCATGATTTTTATAAATTGTTGCTAAAACTTACAATTAGTGACTTTTTTGTGACAAATTTTTTCCATAAGACCTATTAGACAATAAGTCCATTTATTATGACCTACACGTAAGTACCCCTAATATATTTAGGCATATAATTTAACCATCCAAAATTGTATTGTTTTGCTTTCTTAGAATAACAATGTATATCATATAATATATATAATAAAATAAAAATTAAAAAATTCACTTTTACTTTCATGTCGTTCGATTCTGTCGGAATTACATTTTCTAGACGGTATAGTCTGATATTTATATTTTTTTTTTAATCAACGAAAGTTAGTTGTTAGTTGTTAGTTGTAGGGATATACACGAATGGGATTGGTCCGATTTTAGAATAAATCAAGAACCAAACCATTTTTTATGATTCCAGAAAAATTGGAACCATAACTTAGGGGTGGTCGCGGGTCGGTTGCGGCCACGGAACCTCTAATCCGCCATCCGTCCGGCGGATTGGCGGATTAGAGAAAATCCATCTGCATCCGTCCGCCAATCCGGCGGATGCGGATTGGGCGGATTGGCGGATGGATGCGATCGGTTTGGCAGTTTAAAATTTTACAAAATTTTGACATAATTTAATATGTACACTTTCAAAAAAAATTAATAAATTAATGTGCACTTAATTCCTCAACCACCACACCACCTATGTGCAATGCATACTAAAATTGTCAGTGAGAGAGTATGCCTATCAAAATAAAGAAACAAGTATGGACAGACACAAGCTCAGATTGATAACATGGTCACACAAACTGTAAGTCTCTCTTTTGCTGCTCTGGAAGTCCCTTTCCTGCTGGAAGTTTAGTTTTTGGCCAAGTTATCCATTTGAACAAGGTGATTCTGGCTCTACTTGTGGCTGAAACGAGGCTTCTTTGCATAGATATGTTGTCTCAATTTTGCTAGTGGTAGAACTTTTTTATTATTTTTGTTACACGCAGAAATTTTCGCTATTTTTTGCGAGGTGGAGTGTTAGGGATCTGGATCTTTTGTAACTAATAACTATTAATAAATTATGTACCAGTATTGCCAATGATAATACCATTTTCTACCTCCTAATCGCAATGGGATTGGGTAAACAGTGGTGCCTCTAATCTTATTCATTATGTTTTTCTCGTAACAATGAAGAGAGTGGAAAATTGAGACCCCTCAAGAAAGTAGCCATTTTGTTGACAAACATGTCAAAATTAATCAAATTTGTCCTTAAAATCAATTTAGCAGAAGATGTAGTAGGCCAGTATCTCATGTATTGCATAAACCTTAATAGATGACTGTTGTGTAAATCAAATAGAGGCAATTCACCAGCCCACAATAACACAACTATTGTAAATTTGTAACAAATAACAACCTGCAGCAGTAGTCCTCAAAAAAAAAAAAAAAAAAAACCTACAGCAGTGGGCAAAACTAAATTAATGAGAATCAAATAACAACCTGCTATTGTAACCTGCTCATGCTCATTTAACAACCTGTTAATCAAATAACAACCTGTTAATAACCTGTTAACAAATAATAACCTGCTCATTTAACAATCTGTTAATCAAATAATAACCTGCTCATGCTCATTTATAAACAAGCTGTTATTGTAAAACAAACAAATAGTTTGTTTTTGTATATGAGAAACTTGGAATTTTTAACATCCAACCATCCAAAATAAACAGCTTAGACAAAAGTGTTACAAACAAACAATGCAACACAAATTTTTAACATACAACCATCCAAAATAAAGTATTACAATCATCCAAAATAAAATATTACAATCATCCAAAAAATTTAAAACTTCTTAATACAATCATCCAAAATAAAATATTACAGTCATCTAAAGAAAGTACCAACTAATAGTCATATTTTCAAAACAACTTTAAAAAAAAAACAATAAAGCCATTGATTTCTTTGAGCCAAACCATGAACCATGAGCCAAACCTGCATAACAAAAAAATAAAATTATTTAACAAGGAAAACACTAAAAGGTCTTAAACTTAAAATAAGTAAACATAATATTACAAAAACATGTGAAGTAAACATAATATAACAAGGGGGAAGTATTTTACCAATGATATTAAACTTCAATATAAGTACTCTCCGGACTTGGACTTGAACATGAACTTGATTCCGAAACAACTACATATAAAACATAATACAACAAAAATATGTGAAGTGAAGATAATAAATAAAATTTAAAAGAAAATAAATCATTGTATATATATATTACCCGAATCATATTGTTGTTCAAATTCTTCAATATTATCCATTGATTGTCGAAGGCATATTGGAATGTTACTTCGAAACCAATTTTGTGTACAAACAAGAACCTCCACCATCTTGGGAGCAAGTGAACTACGGAATGGATCAAGTATACGACCTCCTGTACTAAAAGCCGACTCCGAAGCAACAATGGAGATAAGCATTGCCAACACATCTCTTGCTACAAGTGATAATACTCTATACTTTGTTGCATTAACCTTCCACCACTCCAAGATATCAAATTCAGCATTTTTCCCACCTTTCTCAATATCACCCAAATACTTGTCCAATTCCGATATACTCACACTACTACAAAATTGCCCCTCCAAGAATGAGTTAAATTGAGAGTTCACAATAGAATGTGGATCATTTTCATCTATCACCATATCTATTGTTTCATTTACATTGGAGACATGCACATTTGTTGAATCAAATGTGGCATAATGATCATACAATTGAGTCAAACAATGTTTCACCTTGTCTAACATTTCTTTCACTTTCACCACATCCCCACCAAAAATTGTTGAAAAACAAAAGTGCAAATATGTCATTTTCCTTCTAGGATCAAGCACAACCGCAACATACAAAAGGAGATTGATTTTATTCTCATTTCCCCAATACTTGTCAAACTTCTCTTTCATTTTCTTCGCCATTGAAGACAAAATAGGGTCATTGTCTTTGATTAATTGTCCAATCATGTTTTCAATGACAAAAATTTCCGTGTAGAATGTATTTGAAGTAACAAATAAAGACCCAGAAAATCTTTTTGTTGCATTGTAGAACATTTTAAGAAATTTCAAAAACACCCTACAATTATCCCAATCCTCGGCTGTAGGCATCTCTCTCCTCTCACCCCCTTCATTATCCAAAAAATAGTGTTTATAATTGTAGTCCTCTTCACCCATTCTTTGAAAAGCACTTTCAAATTTTTTCACCACCTCCAACATAAGATATGTAGAATTCCACCGGGTTGGCACATCTAAGCACAAGAGACTCTTACTCTCAATTTTCAAACTTTCCACATACTTTTTAAAAGTGTCAAGGCGGTTTGGAGAAGACCTCACATATCTCACTGCATGCCTCGCATTCGCTGTACAAGACTCAAGATCCTTCAATCCATCACTAACAATGAGATTTAGAATATGCGCACAACAATGCATATGTAAAAACTCATGACCTAAGACAGTTCCCTTCCACAGTTTTGTAGTTCGTTTCAAGAATCTAATGGTTAGATTATTAGAACTCGCATTGTCAACAGTTAAGGTAAAAAGGCCATCAATGTCCCACTCTTTTAAGAGTGCCTCAATTTTTTTCCCAAGAGTTTCTCCTTTGTGGTCTTCAACTTGACAAAAATTAATGATCCTCTTTTGTAACTTCCAATCATCATCAATGAAATGTGCTGCTAGACACATGTAACACAAATTTTGTATAGAAGTCCATGTCTGTGGTAAAGTAAATTCTACGCCCCTTCACAAGTTTCTTCAACCTCTCTCTTTCATTAGTGTATATGTCTACAATGTCCCTAGCAACGGTATGTCGAGATGGGATCTTGAACTTGGATTGCATGACATTACAAAACCTTTTAAAACCAACCCCATCCACAAATTTAAAGGGCAATTCATCAATTACCATCATCTCGGCAAGATACCTCCTACCAACTTCTACAGAAAATGATGTAGCGACAACATCAACAACACCACCCTTCCCATCAACTTGTCTTGGTTTAAATCCCAATGTTTGTTGCCCTTGAGTATCCCTATATGGATACTTTGTACAATTTTTCAAATGGGTTAATAAATTACTTGTTCCATGACTCTTAGAGCCTGCCATATATTCTTTCTTACAATACTTGCACATAGCCCTATCTTTCCCATCAATACCCTTAATCTTTTCAAAATGATCCCAAGCCTTTGATTGTGTTCTCCCACTACTACTACTTTTGGCCAAGGGTGGTCTAGGAGGGCGAGCAATAGGTTGGGTAGAGGGGTCAATAGAAGATGATTCAGGCTCAACATTAGGATTAACAGAAAATGTTTCTTCGCTTGGAGGATCCATGACAAAAAGATTATGAAATAAACTGCCAAAAACCAAACATAGAACAAGAGAGAGAATAAATAACAAACACAAACATTTTAATAGCAATCAGAGTTAACTCAGTAAGCCTACATGCAGGACTTTTTTTAATAGCAAAAACATTATGTTATCATGTATGAGTTTTTGAGACACTTAGCATCACCTAACACTAGTTTTTCACAAACCTTTTAACTCTGATAGCAATCAGATTTCACTTTTCGCAATATTTGTGACATGATGCTGAAGGACTAAATAAGCATATATAATATGCTTATATAATATTATAATATGCTTAAGACCATTTGTTTATCATATATAATATGATAAAGACCATTGTGACAGTTATAATATATAATATGCTTATATAATATTATAATATGCTTACATAATACTATATATCCTCTAATATATGTTCTCATTTCACCCGTATAGATCACTAAAAGGACTGAATAAGCATATATAATATGTTTATATAATATTTGGGATCTATTTTGAAGACAAGACACCAGCCATAAACTCAATACATTTTGTTTTTAAAAAAGGAACTAAAAAATTAAACCAAACCAAAACAACAATGTAAATGTTCAATTCTCTGCATCCAAACCCAGTACTAGTCCAATTTTAACAAAAATAATCCCACAAGACTTGCTTAATTAAATAACAAACCAACCAGCATTAACAGAGCATAGTATAGCATAGCATAGCATAGCATTTTATTTTCTCTAGCTCAATTTCTTTGTTAAACAGACCAGCTCAATTAAATAACAAATTAGCTCAATTTCTTTATTAAACAGAGCATAGCATCAAACACAGTTAACAACTTTCAGACCAGTTCATAGCATCATTTCTTTATTAAACAAACCAGTTCTTTATTAAACAGAGCATAGCATCATACCAGTTCATCAGTTTTTCCATTTTTCATTCACAAATTTGCCTACAAATTCAATATTCAAAGACCATTTATCCACACAAAGCAAAAAAACAAATAAAAAAACAGATTCAATAATACAAAAATTCAATATTGAAATTTGCCACTTGACATTGTAAAAAAAAAAAAAAAAATCAAAAATCAAAAAACAGATTCAGTTACACCATTATTCAGTTACGAAGAGAGAGAGAGAGAAGTATAACCTCGCTGTAAGCTTCTTCACATTGTGTAGAAGTAGAACATCTCTTCTTTTCCATTGGTTTCACTTCAGAACTGCAACAAACTGGAACAAAAAAAAAATAAAAATAAGAACAGATTAGAGTAGAGATTAAGGAGAATGAGAGGAAAGAAGAAGACCAAACAGATGTCATCGAAGTTGAACAAAAAAAAATTACAAAACATATTACCACCACACCATGATCGTCGATCCTCTTTCAGGTCGAAGAATGCCTAAGAGTTAGGTTTTAATCTGCGATTCTCAGAAAAGGGCTGCCTGATGATGGCGTACAAATACCACCAAAAAAAACACAGATCGTCGTTGATCATTGGTCGATCGTCGTCGATCGTTGGTCGAACGTCGTCGCCGTTAGTATGGGTAGGGTTTTGGGGGGAGAGAGTGACAGAGAAGAAAGAGAGAGAGAGAGAGAGAGAGAGTGTGTGTGTGTGTGTGTGTATCGAAGATGAATGAATGGGTTTGGGTTAGGTTTAGGTTAGTGAGATCAGAAAAGGGGGGAAAAACATAAAATAAATAAATAAATAAATAAAGACACAGAAGCGGGCGGGTCGGGTTTAATGGTCAAAATGGCGGATCACCCGCCACCCGACCCAAACCCGCGAAATGCCAAAATCTGGGCCCGCACCTGCCCGCCCCATACCACGCATCCATCCAAAGGGGGTCGGGTCGGGTTTGCCGGGTCGGTGCATCCATTGATCACCCCTACCATAACTGAATCATTAACCTATGGAACCAGACCAAAATCGAACAATAGAACCGGTTTCGGTTTGGTTTACGATTCTAAAAATTTTATACAAAAATAAATATGATATATATTTTATGTTAATAAATAAATGAATAATAATTAGTTTGGTTAAGTTGGTTAAAGTTTAATCATTTCATAATGATGGCTAATCTTCAAATCTTATAAGAAACATTTTATATTTTTTTATATAAAAACATAAAAAATGATAAACAAATATATCACGGTCCGGTTCGGTTTGGAACCGTAACCAAAGCCTTAGAATCGAGAACCGGACTGATTTGAACAGTTCCACCATTTTTAAAATCAAAATCACAACTTTAACTAAAAAAATCATATCAAACTCGCGGTTTGAACTAGATGGATAGATTTACCGGTTCTACCTATTTTTTTTAACACCCCTTAGTTAGGGGTGGTCATTCATCGGGCCAACGCTACCTAATAAAAGACTTTGTATCTATCCAAGCCCGACCTGGCCCTAACATCAAGCCTACATAATCATCTCAAACCCAATCCTAATATAAATTATAATTCTCAAACCCGTCCATCGAGTCATATACACAAACTAGTAAAAAAACTAGAAATTATAGTACCTATTATTTTTTCATAAATAAACAAAGGCCTATCGATCAAATAACAATTAAATATTAAATATCATATTAATTAGAACATTATAAAGTTTTTTAAACCAAACACATCCATAATTTTATAAGTTCAAAATTTTTAAGACCAAACTATTACTAGTAGTATATCAAACTAAAACAAAAAAATATCCATGGTTCAAATTTCAAACTTCTTCAACTGTTTCAGTTTCATTATCATCTTCTGAAAAGTTAGAATTACCATTAAGCATTACTTCCGATGATACTAAGTTTTCTACATTAACAACAAATAAATTATTAACATCAAATAAAAAAACAAATTAAAAAATTATACAATTAAAAGGGTATATATTTTTAATATATTATATAAATTAATTTATTTATTAAATTAAGGGCTGGTTTGGGGTGTCCTAAAAAAGTGTACTTTTTATTTTTTTGGACTAAAAAAGAAAAAAAAAATATGGAGGTTTGGGTTAACTTTTTGACTTTTTATGAAAAAATGTGTATTAAAAAATTGTATAAAAAAAGTGTGTAAGAAATGATTAGAGAGGGGTGGCCCCAGCCGTACAACTGGCTGGAGTGTATTGGAGTTGGAAATTATTGGCTAATTTTTGTACAAAGCATTGGACTGTTTTGTTTGGCCCGTGGGGGTCATCACGGGTCCCATTTTAATAATCTGAACCGTTCAATGTGTGTAACTCGTCGAACACTATGTACCTATAAAAAATCACGTTAATCGGATATCGATAGCTATCTGATCAGATTTATTTATTTTTCAATCATTAATTATAACACCATCCATTTGTTGTATATAACTGATTTGATCATATAGTTATCGATATCCGATCAATGTGATTTTTTGCAGACATATAATACTCGACGATTTCTACACATTGAACGGTTCAGATTATCAAAACGGGACCCGTAATGGCCCCCATGGGACGAACAACGGTGTGTGTGAAAATCACACCGAATCATTTCATTTTTGCTGCACAGCCGCTGCTTTACATCAATTCAAATTGTACTTTTTGGGAAGAAAATTGATTTTTTAATTTTTTTTTTTTGGTGAATAATAATATCTTTTTGGATTTTGGACTAACTTTTTGACTTTTTGACTTATATAGTATAAGCCAAACCAGGCCTAAATATGCAACAGCCCAAGTTAGGCTAGAAGTACAATTTCCAAACCTAGTCCATTTATTAATTGGGCTGAAAATATCAACCCAACCTAGCCCTATGGGCTAAAATTATATTCTTAACTCCTAAAAAAATAGAGTTGGGCGGTTTAACGGGCCGATATCCACCCCTACCTCTAGGGGTATAAATTTGGTCAGGACTGACCCGGCCCGATCCACCTGGACCTGAGCTCAAGTCGGCCTATTGGTGGGCCGTGCGGGCTCCCGCCAAAATTCAAGTCAAGCCAACCCATGTACTAGAAAATTAGACATAGGCCCAGGCCCAGAGGGTATTCAGGCCTAGGGCTGCTAGGACTGACCATTTTTTTATATATTTTTTCTATCAAAATTTTATTTTTTTCATCAAAAATTGCATTGGGCCTCGGTGCGGGCCGAGCCTTGAGTGGGCTGATGGGTCAGGCTTTGGCTAGGGCATAGCAAGTCGGGCTCACGAGCAAGGCCAGGCTTCGAAACATGCAACCCAAGCCCAAGCCCAGGGTCTCAGGCTAAACTCGGGCTTGGGCTTCAATAGGAGTTGCGGGCCAGTGAGCCAAATTTACACTCCTACCTGCCTTTAGTTAATTATTAGACTAGTATATGTGGGAATTAACCTCTCCCACCCTTTACAAAAACACTAAGGTTGGTTTGGGATGTCCTAAAAAAGTGCACTTTTTGACTTATTGGTGGGTTTGGGTTGGGTTTGATGTGATGTGTTAGAGAGGTGATGTGATTTAAATAAGATGATGTGACTTAAATAAGATAGTGACTTTTTGACTTTTTGGCTTATTTAGTACATGCCAAACTAGCCCTAAGTGCTTATTCTCTTAGTTTAACTTCCTTTAGGAGGAGTTGAATCCATAACCTCCTTTGAGAAGTTAATCGAAATGGTATTGGTTTATTTGTATTCCGTGTTCTCTCTAGTATGATACGTATTGACCGGTACAATACGAGATTGACAACTATGAATTTAATGACTAAAATATTATTTTTTGTGAGTTTTATTTAATGAAAATAGATAATAGTTTACATTAAAAATAAATTAAAAGATTATAATTTAAATTGATAAAAAGAAAATTTTATTTATTATTTTATTATAATAGTCAAATTCTCAATTTTTTCAAAAATTATATATATATATATATATTATTTTAAAGAATATCGAAAATTTCAATCACTCTGTTTATTTTCAATTTTCAGAATTTTATTTTCAAAAAATTTTACTTTTTCGTTTTCCGTATTTTTTTGTTTTCGTTGAATTATTTTAATATTTTAAGCAATATTTTTAATTTTTAGACATGCTTAACATAAATACACTTAGAAAGTATAATATTTGTGACAAAAATCTTTAAAAATTTCACTAAATACAAAAAATATAAAAATATATTATATTTTTCATATTTTTGTGTATTTATTAATTTTTTAAAATATTTTTTCATAAATAATTTATTATTTAGATATATCTAAGTAAGGTATATCTAAAAAAATTTTAAAAAAATTATTTAAAATTTAAAAAATATTTATTAAAAACAAAAAAACAAAAAGAAAATTTTAATTTTCAAAAAATTGAAATCACACGCACTGAATGTGTGCCGAAATTAGATTTTCAAGTACACGTGTCAGCTTGTTAAAAAAAAGTACACGTGTCAGCCGATGGCATCTTTTGTGTGGCGCGAACGTGGTGCTTTTTGTCCTCTTCACGTGGAGTTCGTCCACTTTTCGACCGTTGGATTGAACCCCACACGCACACAAAACATCAGACTTGTGCTCTTAAAAGTTAATATTTTGATTTAATTTTTTTTTTAAATGTATAAAAAATTAAAAAAGATGATATGATTTTAAAAAAATTAAAAAATTAATAAATTGACTTTTAATCTTATTTTTAAAATAGGCCTAAGAGAACGTTTGTTTCATGATATTAAAATGTAAGATTGGTAGGGATGAGCATAGTTTGAATTAATTTACTTTGGGATAAAATTAAGACTAAATCATTGTCTATGATTTTATAAAAATTGGAACTAAACTAATCTATTTAAATCATGAAACTAATCCAAATCAAAATATTTAAACACGATTCGGCATAGTTTGAAATCACAATTTCACATAATCTATTTACAAGAAAAATCATATAACATTTTTAAAAAATTCAAATTATCATAAATTGTTTAATATTACTTTACCCATAATTTTTCGAAATATAACTTAAGCAAATATAATATCTAATAAATAAGTATATTGTTCAACATATAACAAACGTATAACTCCGATCAAACAAATATTTTGTTGTGACAACAACAATTATAAAAGTAAAATTATGGTTTAAGTTACATACGGTTCAGTTCCGTTCTAATCCGGAGCAGTGAACTCAAATACAAAGCCAATCCACGAAAACCAATTTCCCAAATTTTCAAATCAGAACTGAACTATGGATTTAAAAAAATCAAATCAAAATCTATCGAATTGGACTGAACCGATTCGAATTGTGAATTTTTTAGATTCCTTACTCAGCCCTAAAGATTGGACTCTATATTCAATAAATTTATTAATTCATTGTTTGGTTAGTTATTAAAGGTCAGACTAATAATAGTCAAGCACACATCATTTATAGCCAAATCGTCAAAGGACTATTTATTTAGTACTAACAATCTATTGTATTACAGTCTGCTTTTATCCAGCCCATCCAAACAAACAACCTAACTCAAAATTATATGTATAGCTAAATTACATTTTCATCCCTTGAACTATTATTACTTAGGGTTGATTTAAAAATTTATTATTTTAGTTAATTTTGTAGCTTTTTACAAAAATACATACAAAAAAAAAAAGAGAGCGGTAATATAATAATTTATAATAACTTTTTGATTTTTTTGATTGTTATAGTCGCTCTCCAAACATGGCCTTGCATCACTAGTTTAACTAAAAAAATGCCACGCTTCACTATTTTTAAATTTTTTTTATTGCCATACGATAGGATATTAAAGGATTACCTCGTTAAAAATCTATTATATAAATTGATGAAACTTTGACATATGATTTACACATAGCATCTCAAACATTATGAAATGTAAAAGTTGTAGGACAATCTTCACTGTATTTAAGTAGATTAAATTCTGTTGTGTACTAAACAACAACTAGAATATAAAGAAATAAAGGAAATGAGAGAATTTGTTTGATTACAAAAATCAAACTCGAAATTAAAAATAAATAAATAAAAACAGATTTTATTTTGTTACAAAAATAAAATTAAAATCTGATTTAAATAAATAATAATAACATTGAAAATAAATAAAATAACTTACTTATTTAATTTCTTCGAATTATAATCTGATCAAGTCCAGTGTTTGACACTGTGTCCTTAAGACAGATTCGTCCTCTCCACGGTGCTTTCAGAAATTGGACATCTATCTCCCAGGATAAAATGATCTACTACAAACAATAGCAGCACTACAAATTATTTGCCTTACGAACACACTAAGTGTTTACACTCTTTCTTTCAAAAATTAAATGCAGCAAAATGCAGAGATTTATAGCAGAGGATGGAGTACGAAAATTGCAGTAAAATCCAAATGGGAGACTAGTCTATTTATAGATGTAAAGGTGGCTGCTGGTTTTGAATTGAACGTGTATGAAACCTGTTGGTTTTGAATTCAAACAGATTTGAATCTGTTGGGTTCATGATTTAAACAGATACAAAACCGGGAAGGACCCTGTTTGGATGTACGTTAAAAACCATATTAGTTTATTTTGGGAAGGGCCTTGTTTGGATGTACAGTAAAACCAAACCAGTTCATTTCCGGTTTAATTTGAATTATGGATTTTATTTTATACAAAATAAAATTAAATTCAAATGTTTTTGGCTCAACCTCACACTACGCACCCACGCCCAAGCCCAAGCCCAAGCCCAGCCCGCCGATCGGACGGGTGGCGGCGCGCGCGCGTGTGTGGTGATTTTTGGGTCCAATGGATTTAGCCCATTTTGCCCATAACCTCTCCCTCTAAAACACTTGGGTACCCATTGGGGCACACCCCAAGTACCAAACCCAAGCCTTATAAACCTATTCAAAACTTCCCACAAAATCAATGTGGGACAAGCCATTTTACAACCTTAAGGAATTTCCACCAAAACTCCATTTCCATGAAGCACACTTTGGCTTCAATTTCTCATTCACTCCGTAATAGTTTTGAGTAACCAAATATACCACGTGAATCATAACGTGGCATAGAACGCGTTACCACTTTGACCCGTGAAAATCGACGCACGGGGCCCACCTAAAAAATAGATCGAACTTCGGATAAAATTCTGGTTTTACCCAGAATTTATAACCATTTCCAACAATTCCCCACATGAATGGAATTTGATGACAACAGAAATGCAACAATATGCAGACTATCGAAAGAGTATAAGTCGAAAATATCTTGCATCAGGATAGGTAACTTTCGGCCTTGAACCTTCCCTAGTGATAACCTATCGGACTTACTGGCTAACCAATGGACGCGATGCCTTGAATTGTTCAGCCGTTTGTGTAAGCCAAAACAATAGATTTCACCCAAAATATCGTCTAACACATTGTGGTTCTCACTGTTGTGTTCATTTTGGCCGTGAACGCGCCTAGTTTTCATAAGTGTTTCTAGAGAATTTAGCCTCTTCATTCTCATAGAACCAGCCCCAGTTCAACACTCATATAGGTGATTTTTATTGTGAGTATCTCCTTATACTCGTCTTGATTTTTGCTTCAATCAAGATATAAGTAATCATTAAAAGCAAAGCTTATCCTTATACCCCTGCATACAACATATGTTGCAAATATCACTCTCACCAAAGGAATGGGTAGGGAAATTTTAATCCCTTGGTGATTTCTGGCGAGCCATACATAACTTAGTTGTCCCTTTGAACTTAGTTCTTGGGATCTCCAGTCATATAAGTAGGGTTACCATTATGACAACTCTTATGTAATAGGCTTTAATCCTGTACGGGGAGCAAATATTCCGGCAAGCCCGTATTCCTTTCTTCCAAGCTCCGTTTCTGTCCGATCACCTGCGAGCACAACAGCGGTGAGCTACCCGGCGGTGTGTGGCCGGAAAACCCCTCCGACGATCAAGTTAGAACACACACAGGGGATAGATAGAGAGAAGGGAGAGTGTTTAGTGTATGTCTCACCAAATGTTTATCTGTTCAGCATGGGGGGCGCAGACTCGCTTATATACCTTCTACGCCCCAAATCTACTCCCAGTGATCTCTCAACACGTGGCTCTGCTATCCCAACCGTCAGCACAAATCTTGCTGAGCATCACCTAATCCCAACTGCCAGCCTACTCTGCTGGGAGCTTGGCAGCCGGTCAACATTATCTCGGCTACCAACGGCCATTCCACACTTAAGCCCAAGCGCTCCATAGCTGAGCTACTCCAGGCCATGTTCAATATCGACCGTCCTCGGCTACATTCTGGCAGAGCCGAGCTCGGTTCAGCTCATGCTGGTTGGACGTCGGCGCTCCCACGAAGCTAACTCTCGAACCGTAGAGCCTAGTGAGGCAGCGAACAACTCGACTTAACCCTCACTTGACCGGTCCTTGTGCCGTGAAGCACCGCCTTGTCAGTGCCTAGCCTTGACTGAGCAACACTCTCTAGACAGGCCCAAAACTTCCACGGCTCAATGTGTTCAGCCCAAATCTGTCCGGCTGTTACCACGACCAAATTTCAGATCATAAATCTCCCTCTCAATTACCCTTTAATTCCATCCGCAAAAGCATGACTGGGATTACATATTCCGACCGGGATAACACTTCCTCGGTCCTCAGAATGCGAATCGGCGAACGGGCTAGTTGACTCCTGTTGCGAAATTTGTCCGGTTCATCTCCTCGGTTGACGTTCTCTTCTTCAAAAATTGCCCGGGTGTCTCCTCAACTCTTCAACCTATCCCTTCAATTTTGATGTCGTCATAAATGGGGACACGTGGCAGGCTTCCATTGGACCTCGAGCAGCCAACCCAGCCGTCTGCCAGAATTTGAATTCTTGGCAGTCTCTCCATCTATACATACATGCCCATTCTCCCTCATTTCGCTCCTACTGCCTCTCTGCAATCCGACGCTTCAGAGCTTAAGCATCTTCCTTCAAACCTCGTCTGCCATTCTTTGCGTTTGTGCTCGAAGAAGCAGGCCTTCCATTGGTAAGTCCTTCAACCCATGTCATTTTCATTTGATATTTCTTCCTCTCTAGTACCAAATCCGTAGGTTTTAGGGCCTTCCCCACCCACAACCTTCAATGCCCCTTAGTTTCTTCATTTTTCTTCAAATTGTTCTTCATTTTTCCTGAAGAACACTAAGGATCTGGGGCTGATCGGGCTCCAGATCTTAATTTGATCCAAGAAATCAGTTTAACCGAGCAAATAAACTATTTGCTGTAATCTTAGAAAAAACCGGAATGGCCATAAGACTTGGCCGCTCGACCGAGCTAACAACTGGTTCGCTTGGGCGACCGAGATCCTGGTTAGACTTTACGACCGTGGTGGTTTGGCACAATCCATAACCGAGCTAAAGTCAAGCTCGTTTTGCGCGACCGCGCTTCCTCTTATGCTTGCCATCCTTTTTCCTGCAGAGTGCCAGGGGACCAAAGACCAATTCTGAGGCTTATAAGGACCGAACTGCCACCCATTCCTAGTTTGTGCCAAACCACCTCGGCCGAGCTAGATTAGTCAGCCACATGGGGAAATTCCGCTTCCTGGTGGATACTCCGGCTACGCTAGCTGCGTTCAGGGAGGAGTACGGCATCCCGGCCGACGTCCACCTTGAGCTCGCAGAAGAAGAGACCACGCCTTGGGGCCGATCAGAATAATGCCCCTTCACCGTGCTGTCCATCATCGAAGGAGGCCTCCGTTTCCCGCTCAATCCACTAATCACCGAATTTCTGCGCTGCACTGGGCTAGCACCCACTCAAGTGTCCACCAACACCTACCGGATAGTAAACGGTGTGCACGAATTAAACAACCGGTTAGGCATAAACCTAGGTTTAGCCGAGATACTACGGCAGTACACCCTGGGGCACACCGGCGATGGCCTCGCCTACTACCTTAAGATTAGGTCGGGCAAAGAAAAAATTGTGACCGGCACACCAGACAAGGACTTGCATGATGACGATTTCTTCTGGGTGTCTGGCAATTATGAAACAGCCGAGGTACCGGGCTGGTTCATAAGCAAGAACTTTGGTTCCACATGTAAGCTGTTCAAACTTGCTCGGTTAGCTTACTTTTTTCATAGTTCTATACTTAACCATTTTTCTTGTTTCTTTTGCAGCAATCTAGGCCTTGCAAGCCAACTACCAATACCCCAACGTAGAAGCCATCAGGACCGCGCTTCGCTACTGCGACCAAGATTGCAACGAGTTGCTCGGTTACACTCCAAACTACAGATACTCTGCTCCCTGCCGGAGTAAAGTTACAGACTTTCTCTGTGCTCCATCACCTCCTCCAGATCCAACTTTGCCAGACGTTCCACTAATCCGGTTGACAGAAGAGCAAGAGATGGCCAAACGAAGCTGAATCAAAAACCTGCTCACCGCAACGTTTGCCGAGATACCGAGCGTCGTCATCCGCTCGCCAGCCGCCGGTCAGTCAAGCGACGCCGTGGTCGCCCTAGCTTCTCCAGCTGCCGAGCAGTCAAGCCAAGCAACACGCCAGGCTGGCAAAAGAGCTCGCGCGGACCCATCTGCCGAGCTGATTATCGAACTAACCACTGAGCAACCTACCGTCACAGCTGACCCAACACTAATCTGGCGTTCGCTACTCAAGCATCGGGGTAAAGACATCTCGGCGACAGCTTCGATCAAGGGCGACAAAGAGCACCTGCTCGCCTACGATCTTTCCAAGGCCCTTCTCCTACCAAGCGACGTGGTCGGCAGTGACCACGTCCTTGACACCCGGTTGGTGAAGTCGTCTGTCAAGTCCATGGCCAGGGTAAGCTTCAATCTGCCTCTGAAATTTTCACAAGTGTTTGCACGGTTTCTTCTCTGATCAGGTTTCCTTTTTGCAGGCCATCCAAAAACAACACTTAGTCATGGAGCGCATCCACCGACTTCGGCAAAAGGCAGCCGACACTGCCAGCCAAGTCCAAAGCCTCCAAACCGAGCTTGGCCGAGCAAAGTCCTCGCTTGAAATCGCCAACACTGACAACAACCGGTTGCTCGCCAACTCGACGAAGCCGATAAAAAGAGGGACGAGCTCCAGGCCGAGCTGGACGCGCTCAAGAAGTCCAGGGAGAAGGATTGTGGAGACGCCAATAATGCCGGCTTTAAAGAGGCGGAAGACAACTACAAAAAACAAGTCTTCGCCACCCAGGACATATATTTCAAAGCTGGATGGAAGGCTGCTTGTCAACAGCTCGGTCAAGGTCCTGACACTGACGTGTTTGCCTCTCCACCGGCTATCTTCTTACCGACCTACCTCATTCCATACGCCAATGACGTCTTCAGCGCACTTCAAGTTGAGGCCGAGGAAGGACTCGAAGAAGCCGAGACAGACGCTGAGGGAGATGACCAAACCGAGCAGGAGCAGCCCGGCCAGACTGGAACCGGTGTCTAGGACCAGACAGCAACGGTTAACCTGGAAGTGGATGAGGAATTCCCAGACCTCTCCACCTTAGCTTAGTTTTCTTTTTTCTTTGTCTGCAAATGTAACCGGGCTAAGTTCCCCACCTTTTGTATTAACTTTTTATAAATGAAAAGCTTTAATCTCATCAAGTGTTTGCACAGTTTTCTTCAACTCTATCTTCAGCAAAACATCTCGGTTTGAACCACCTGGCCTGACCAGAATTCACATCACGGTATAAGTAGCAGAATTGAACTTTTTCAACTGAAATAACCATCTCGGTTGGAACAACAAAGTTGAACAAATCACCAAGTCTCTCAACCGGAATAAGCCATCTCGGTTGAGAATATCTAAGCTGAACAAAACATCAACTTCTTCAACCGGAATAACCATCTCGGTTAGAACAACAAAGTTGAACAAATCACCAACTCTTTCAATCGGAGTGAACCATCTCGGTTGAGAATACCTAAGCTGAACAAAACATCAACTTCTTCAACCGGAATGACCATCTCGGTTGAAACAACAAAGTTGAACAAATCACCAACTCTTTCAACCGAAGTGAACCATCTCGGTTGAGAATACTACGTTGAGCAAAACATAAACTTTGCCAACCGCCGTAAACATCTCAGTTGGGAATCCTAAGTTGAACAGGTCATCAACTCTTCCAACCGGAGTAAATCATCTCGATTGGGAATCCTAAGTTGAACAAGTCATCAACTCTTCCAACTGGAGTGAATCATCTCGGTTGGGAATCCTAAGTTGAACAAGTCATCAACTCTTCCAACCGGAGTGAATCATCTCGGTTGGGAATCCTAAGTTGAGCAAGTCATCAACTCTTCCAACCGGAGTAAATCATCTCGGTTGAGAAACTCAAAACAGAGCAATAATCAAAATGCCAAAGCAAAGAGGACACTTCTATAAATTGACAAAAAGAATTACATTCTGAAGTGTAAACCAAAAAATTTCTTTGCACAAAAGAAAGCTAAAGCTAGAAATAATACTGTTTGAGGTTGGCCGCATTCCATGGCCAGGGTATTCCTCTACCATCCAGATCCTCCAAGTGGTATGCCTCCTTGCCCGCCAGACCGGTTATCTTGTAGGGTCCTTCCCAATTTGCCCCTAGTTTGCCTTCACCTGGCACCAGGGTGTTGCCCATAACTTTCCTCAAAACCCAATCACCTACTTTGAACGGTCTGGGATGCACCGTTTTGTTGTACTTCCTTGAGAGCTCTTGTTAGTAGGCGGCCACATAGATGAGGGCCTTCTCCCGACGCTCTTCCACTAGGTCTAGTTTCAGGGCGATGGCCTCGGCGTTCAGTTCAGGCTAAAAACTTTCACTTCTTAGGGTAGGCATACCAATTTCCAAAGGTATGACCGCCTTCATGCCATAAGCCAAAGCAAATGGAGTTTCCTCGGTAGATCACCACGGGGTCGTTTGGTATGCCCAAAGGACGATGGGTAGCTCCTCAGCCCATTTTCCCTTTGCCTTCTCCAGTCGTTTCTTCAACCCATCCAGGATGGTCTTGTTTGATACCTCGGCCTGACCATTGGACTGCGGGTAAGCCGGAGTAGAGTTGTAGAATTCAATCTTTAGATCTTCACAAAATCCTCTGAATAGGCGACCGTCAAACTGGGTGCCATTATCAAAGATCAAAATCTTGGGGACGCCAAACGGCGTGACCACATTCTGCCAGACAAACCGCTTCATGTCTTTCTCCTTGATTGTTGCCAAGGGCTCAGCTTCAACCCATTTGGTGAAGTAATATGTGGCCGCGATGAAGAACTTCCGGTTGTTTGGTGCTGTTGGTAGTGGCCCGACTATATCTAGTCCCCACATTGCAAAGGGCCAAGGACTGGTGAGGGGAAGAAGTTCCCTGGCCGGCTGGTGGATCTGATGGGCAAATTTCTGGCACTTTTCACACTTACGGACATATTTTTGTGCGTCGGCCTGCATGCATGGCCACCAGTAGCCCTGCGAAATAGACCGATAGGCCAGAGACCTGCCCCCTACATGACTACCACAGATGCCTTCGTGAATTTCATACAAGAAGGCCTCCACGCTACTTGGGTGCACGCACTTCAGATAAGGACCGGTGAAGGACTTTTTATACAAGGCTCTAGATGGAGAGAGCCAAAACCGCTCTGATTTCACCCAGACTTTGTGCGCTTCTTTCTTGTCGGCTGGCAGAGTCCGATCTTTGAGAAACAGGGTTATAGGGTCCATCTAGGAAGGACCTAGCGCGGCGCAGAATACATCCGTCTGCCCGGCTTCCTCTATGCTTGGCCGTGGAAGGAATTCAATTAACAGGGGGTTAGGAGATGTACAATCAACCATTGAAGCAAGGCCGGCCAGCTCATCAGCTCGGCTGTTCTCTTCTCGGCCAATCTGTTGAACTCTGATTGCCTAAAATTGCTGGATGTGTTCCCTGACCAGAGCTTGGTACTTTGCCATTCTGTCATGCTTTGCTTTATAAATCCCAACGACTTGGTTAACCACAAACTGGGAATCACTGTACACCATTAGCTCGGAAACCTTCATCTAAAGGGCGCTCTTGAGCCCGGCCAAAAGTGCCTCGTACTCAGCCTCGTTGTTGGATGCTGGGAAGCCAAGGGTGATAGAATGTTCAATAGTTAGGCCATCCGGCGAGATAAGAACGATACCTAGCCCCGCACCGTAACGGTTCGACGCTCCATCAACGAAAAGTTTTCACATCTCCCCCACAAAGAGCTTCCAACATTCTGAAGGGTCCTGAGAGTTTCGAAGGTTGATGAGATCACGGTTGTTCGGCTGTTCGGCTGCACGTTCTGTGCCGACTGGTTCCACTTCAGCCCCCCTTGGTGATTCGGCACCGGACTCGGCAAGTTGATCTACAATGCCCAAGTCCATAGGCAAATCTCCAGGCTACGGTATTATGTCGGCCGCAGGCTTTGTGCTGAGTGCTTCCACTTCTCTCCCGCTTGGTGATTCGGCATCGGACTCGGCAAGTTGATCTACAATGCCCAAGTCCATAGGCGAATCTCCAGGTTACGGTGGATTTGTACAAACTGAGGGTGTGCCGGAGGGGTGCTCAAAGTCCGCGTTGCCAACTCTATCAAGTTGTTGTGTCTCGGTCGTGCTTGCGTTCACCTCATCATCTGCCACGGCAATGTCGACCAGGCACACCGGATGAGTTCCAGATGAGAATTTCGCAACAAAATCGGCCAAGGTCTGGGCTTTTATGGCAGTGCACGGCTGGAACTTAACATCAAATTGACCCAATTCGACCGCCCACTTGAGAATTCGGCCAGAGAAGTCTGCCCGTTCAAACAAGGCCTTAAGGGGGAATTCGGTCAGAACGATGATGATATGGGCGTGAAAATAGTGTGCCAACTTCCTTGAAGCCATCATCAATGCTAACGTAAGCTTTTCTAACGGCGAGTATCTCGACTCTGCCGGTAGCAAGGTCTTACTGACGTAGAAGATTGAGAGGTGCTTAATTCCTTCAGCTCGGACAAGCACCGCACTAACTGCATACTGTGAGACGGCAAGGTAAAGATAGAGTTCCTCGCTTGGCTTTGGTGTAACCAACAGTGGCGGAGAAGACAGATACTCCTTGAGCTCGGCCAAAGCCCGGTCACAATCTTCATCCCACGAGAACTTTGATTTCAATGCCTGAAAGAAAAGGTGACAGCGATCTGATGACCGGCTTATAAATCGATTAAGCGCGGCGGCCATCCCGGCCAGATGCTGCACGCCCTTAGTCGAGCTGGGCTGCTTTAAATCTTGCACGACACTGATCTGAGTGGGGTCTGCTTCGATGCCTCGGTTCGTGACTAAGAATCCCAAAAAATTTCCGGATCCCATGCCAAAGGCACACTTAGACGCATTCAGGCGCAGCTTGTGTTTTTTGAGAATAACGAACATTTCGGCCAAGTCGGATAAGTGGTCTCCTGCATGCCGGCTTTTAACCACCATATCATCAATGTAGGCCTCCATTGTCCGCCCAAGCAAAGGCGCAAACATCTTGGTCATCATCCTCTGAAAAGTTGCCCTAGCGTTCTTCAAACCAAAAGGCATGACTCGGTAGCAGAAAAGTCCCCTTGGAGTCGTGAAGGAAGTAATCTCTCGGTCGGGCTCATGCATGGCAATCTGGTGGTAGCCGCGATAGGCATCCAAGAAGTTGAGCCGATTATCACTACAACAAAAATCAATTTTGGCGACGTTTTTTAGCAACCAAATTGAATTTAGTTGCCAATTGTATGTTTTTGGCGACAATATATGTGTTGGTTGCCAAAAAATACACTATTAGCAACAAATATCTCAATTGGTCGCCAAAAATGGTTGGCGCCAATTTAATTTTGTGCGCGGGAGCGCTAAAAAAGTTTTGGCGACGAAATTAATATATGGCGACGAAACTGTTTGTCGCCAATTGTGACTTTTTGGCGACAGAATTAAAATAGTTGCTGAAAGATGAGTAATATTTATGGCAGCATAATTATTTTCGTCGCCAATAAATATCTTATCAAAACGACGTCGTTTTGAATTTGTCTTTTTTTTTTTTTTTTTTTAATTTTAAATGATAAACAAGATTGACCTAAAATGAGTCTCCTTCGTCTTCTCATTCCACGACCTGAAGCGGCACAATAAAAGACAAAGAGGTATGTCTTCTCTCCATCTTCTTCGTCTCTCTTTCCCTCTCCCTCTCCCTCTCCCTCTCCCTCTCACTCTCACTCTCTCACTGTCTCATCTGCCTCTCTTTCTTCTTTATCATCAATTTCATTCTCTTGTTCGGTATTGCAAAACACAACACAACATTGATGTTGGGATTGATTTTTCCCTCACTCTCTCACACTCTCTCATCTTCCTCTTTTTTGTTCTTTGTCATTAATCTAATTTTTCGGACTGATAATCTAATTTTTCGGACTGATATTCTGATTTTTCGGACTGATATTGTGATTTTCGGGTCTGATATATTCTAATTTTTGGACTGATTTTGGAACTGATTTTCGGGACTGGTATATTCTGATTTTCGAGACTGGTATATTCTGATGCCCTCTTCCAATGATCAATTAAATTGGTTGGTTGCATTGGAAGAGGGCATACCACTCTGGAAATTGGTTGGTTGTAGTCCTATTAAGTGTTTATAATTAGTTCTTTTCTCGTCACATTGTCTAGGAGGTAATAACATTGAGGATCTGGCTTCTATTGATTCACTAAATTATTTTCCTAACTTGATGGTAAGGTTTTGTAATATGAGCTGTTTGTCATGTTCTTAAACTTTTGATCAATTATTGGATTTGACAAAAATCTGTTTTGCAGTGGTGTAATGTTGAATCATATGAAAATTTAATAATGAGTATTGGGTCCAAATTGCTGCCTGCTATATCTACTTGAATTATTCTTTTTAATCCAAGTATTTTGAGTTGTTATGTGTTGCTACAGGACTATGTTATTTATTAATTACAAAACCATGTTTCCAATTCAGAGTAAAGTCTGTGACTAACTTTGTAATGTTTTCAAATCACCTTTTTCTTCTAGCAATCTATATGTTTTTTGATGACCCTTGTTTTGTCTGCTGTAACAAATATTTGCCATGTTAGGTCCATCTGCAGGTTGATTACCCATTTAGTGGACTTCATCTGTTATTTGATTTTTTTCCCTCTTAAAGAAAGAAATGTATGATTTAAGAATGTTGAGTTTTACAACAATACTTGTTGCGGGGGTATGAGGTGCTCTAGAGTTAAGTTGATTGGAAACTTAAAAAATACAGATTTTTTTTTTTGGGGGAATACTTACATCTGGTTAACAATATTTCTTCTTCTTTTATTTATTTGTTTTATATTATATATACAAGCAACTGAGAATCCTGTTATAGGTCCAGTTAAAATTGATTAGGAAAATGATGTAAATTTTGCGACACTATTATCCTCCATCACACTGTGGCATGACATATTCCATATTATATGCTATTTATTTTTATTATTTTTTGGTTGGTGGTCATTTCATTGATTTAGGCAAAGCTATAGATGAAAGAACTTCTAGAAAGTAAGGGATATTCCATTATTCCTATAATTGAGCACTAAGATATTCTGTAATGTTCACCCATTTCTGACCAAAACCTTAAAACAACTTTACCTAATCAAACGTGAAGGACGTTTGTGGTTGACAATCAGCTATTGCAGCCAGGTACATAAGGTTTTGCCGAAGCCTTGCTTGGTTCTGTAGTGAAGGAAAAAGGTTGTAAAAACCCCCTTACGCAATTATGCAATGATTGTTGGGAGCATCTAGAAAAAAGAACATGAGAGGACAAAAAGGCAAGAAATTTGGTAGTAATGTCATTTCATGACAAAGTTAAGAATCTATTCCAAAACAGAGTCATAGTCATTTAAATTTAAGCTGGGATACATACTCTCCATTTTCACTCAGTTTCCCAGAATTCTGGTTCTCAAGAATCTTCAAAATCAACCATTTGTTCTTGTCCAAATACTGCACATGCAAATCCAGCATGTGACAAAATGCAGAAGTTTGGTAGAGTTAATTAAGTAAAAGTAATATCCTATTTATGAATTTGATAAACAAAAAGATTAATACTATAATGAAAACGTCTAGCTAAACAGTTGATCGGCTAAAACCGTTAGATATTCTGTCTTGTGTACAATCATCACAAAGAATGTGAAGCTAATAATCACTAGCATACTTGCAAAAAGTTTAGGAGCATAGAAATTTTTGACAAAATCAAACATAGATATCTGAGTTTGATTTTGTGAGTAATGAATGCTACACTTGTCACTTTTTTATACCACATTAATGTGCCACTTCATGGTTCAATCCTGTATTGAAAATAAACATGAGTGGTGAGCAGTGGCAAAGTAAGAATTTCAACTTAGAAGAGGCACAATTGAATTAAAATCTTGGTAAAAATCGCAATCTAACTTAATTTTTATTTGATGGTATGACTAAAAATTAATGAGATTGCAAAGATATATTTAAATATAAATTTAGGTTAACTGGTCATTATCAGTATTATTATATTTAAATATAAGTTTAAGTTAATTGATCATTATTTGTATTATTAATAATTTGATCATATAACATTAATTTCATGTCCACTCTCCATTAATTTCATGTATAGTGCGATTTTAATTTAAACTTTGATTTACAATTCAAATGTTATAGGTTATTGGCTAATGCAAAGAGATAAAAAAGCTGCAATTAGGGGTGAGCAGCGGATATACCGATCCGCCAAAACCGACCGAACCGAACCGATCCGCCGCATTTTGGACGGATGCGTGATGACGAGCGGACGGTTGCGAATTGATTTTCTCCAATCCGCCAATTTAGCGGACGGATGGCGGATTTGAGATTTTGTGGCCGCAACCGAACCGCCAAACCGCCAAATCGTGAGCACCCCTAGTAATTTATAAAATTTTGTATTTTCAATTTGTTTAAATATTATGTTTGTGTTTTCAATTGAAAAAGAGTTTAAATATTCTGTTGAAAAAAAGTTTTCAACTTGAATATATTTTTTGAATTGAGAAAAATAAACGTATTATTCATCTATATTTTTTAGTTTTTAAATCTAACTCTAAAAATAATAAATAGAAAATATGATATCTGCTGGTTGGTTTTTGTTTTCAAAAACATATGTAGACACTACTCTGTTCATGATTTTGGTGGTTTGAATTGTTATTATATTTTAAGAATCACAGATTATAATACTTTATGTAGATGAATCATGCTGTGATTGTAATATGTGGATGAGGCATGCAGTGATCGTGATATTCTAAAGTTTTAAACTTTCTTTCTTTGAATAAGGCATACAGTGATTGTAATACTTTTTTAAGTCATTGATTGTAATACTTTTTTTTTTTTTTTTTTGAGGAAGTACACAAGTTGAATTATGTTGAAAATTTATAAAATTTTAAACCGCCAAACCGATTCGCATCCATCCGCCAAACCGCCAATCCGCTCAATCCACATCCATCGGATTGGCGGACGGATGCGGATTGATTTTCTTCAATCCGCCAATCTGGCGGACGGATGGCGGATTGGAGGTTCCGTGGCCGCAACCGACCCGCGCCCACCCCTAGCTGCAATCATTCGTTGGGGGCAATTACTACATCAAGTAAGCTTTGACTATATTTTAGGGCATTTTTAATTTATTTATCAAGCTAGTCATTTTAGTTTCTACACCTATGATCTTGAAACTATATAACCTTATTAAATTTAATAAGTTTGGTTGCCAAAAAAATGGGTAGAATTATTCATAGTTTAAATAAGTTGAAACAAAAATTTGATTATCTCAAAGTTTAGGAAAGTTGTTTTGACTTTTGTTTTTATTTTTAGTATGCAATAAATTGCACCAAACACTATATATATTTTAACTAAACATTGTCTATTTAAATTTTAATAAAAAATTCAAAGTGCACAGTGAGACCTATCAAATGTGTAAGTCTCACCCCATATGTGAGTTGTGCCTTATTCTGTGATCAAATTTTATGTATATAAAAGAGTTTAAATCCACTTTTCTGATTAGTTCTGTTTATATAGATAATAATTGTGTATTTCGAAAGCATACTATGTTTGTGGTGATGCTGTAAAAGGGTATCCTTTTGTTGCACCAAATGATAATAACCTCACATTAAAGGCCATTAATTGGTGCATTAGCAAAAGTCTTAGGTTATTAAAGCACCAGAACATGCATTTGGACTTTTTGAGTTCATTGCCCTGTTCCTAGTCACTTTCCAACATTGAATAAATTAATGGTATGTGGTATTTAAAACTGAACATGCATTTGGACTTTTTGAGTTCATTGCCCCGTTCCTTGTGGTACAAATTCTTACATTTTAACCCCTTGTGGACTGTCACTGTGTATTTAAACACGAAAATGTCATCCAAGTGGTTGATTTTCATTATAAGATTCTTGTTTCTAAGGTTAGTGGTAACACAATGCTTGAAATGTACACAAAACTACACAAAGGCATATTGGAGTTCCTACTACATATGGAAGGGCTTATTATAGTTAGTTTTTGGTTAGTGTTGATCAATTCAAAATTTTTGAACTGTGTGACATGATCGAAGTTATCTAGCCCCATTACTATCAAGTTATCTCTTGCTTTAGCTGAATTTTCAGTGTTTTTTTTTTTTGTCTATTAATTGATCATTTTCTCGAGTTAAGTCTCTATGGTTATTTTGTGTTATTAGCTATTCACCCTTCATGAAGTTTCTCCAAATTCTAAATACAAGCCAAGATATAACTCTGGTCAATGTTACATGGACCCTTCAATTCTCCCTAGTGTACCTGTGTTCACACTATGTGACAAGGACAGGGGTGTGGGAGCGTCCAACCCCATAACCAAATTAGATACTTGGAAGAAGAAGCAGCAGCAGCTTACATTTGATAATAAACTACTAATAATTGTCATCTCACCCAAGTGGGAGAGATAAATTCCCTTTGTCCCCTAAATCTCACTTAATTTCCAGTACATTGTCACATAAAAACATCTTATGCCATAACATTATATACTACACAATATACTTAATTTCCAGCAACAGTTTTCTGATTTATTTCCAAAAATTGAAAGAAGATTTTCCATTGGCTAAAAAAGCTAGAACTAGAGAATATAAGTTTAGTGATGTAATTTCATGCACATACACCATGCACCTACACACTCAACACTCAGACACACAATGTTATCCCTCTCTAAACACAAATTCAATTATTGATTTTTGGTGTTGTCCATGAATCATGACGTGTTTAAACTTTTGAAGAAAAAGTTGGACTTATCATACATGCCCACAGTGGTTAGTTTCCTCCATTACCTAGTGATCTTACTTATACCTACCTTCCTGTAGTTGTGTTCAAGTTGGTCATCTATTGCCCTAATTCAGTTTGAATGTGTAGGTGAACTTTTTTTGAGACCATTTCTGTTGACATGATTTATATACGTACGGAACTCCTGAACTATTTTTCCTTGTGTAATGGTGTTTGGTATGGTTTCTTGTATTTTTAGGTTGTTTTTGTTGCTATAAAACAAATATATGTATATACATATATGTTGGTTTTTATTATCATCCGTGAGTCGAAAATCTGTTTGTGTGTTTCTGACAAGGATGATCTTTGCAAGGGTAAAGCAAACAGCTGATTGAGGGAATGCATTATAGTTTGTCTTGTTTGTTATTTTAAATATTCAATATCTTAGCAATATTCTTAATACATTTAATTTACAGATTTCTTTGATTGGTTACAGACTACCATATCTTAGCCTGGAACCTTGCCTAAAGACTTTTTGTTCAGACTAATAACCTTTTGATTCAGTTGCTTAATTATTTTGCTAGCTAGGTCCAAATGAACCTTGGTAATACTTGTATGATTATATCAGTTTCTCACTTTCTCTAGCTTGTTCTGTTTGCAGATTCTCAATTTAAATAATCTCCTTTTGCTTTTTGGACCAAAGTCACTTCTACTCACTTTTCTGTCTATTAAATTTTACATGTTTCCTTATGCAGAATCTATTCCAATCATGATCCACATAGATTAGGTGAATGGCTGTATTTTCTATACTATGCAGATGGCATTTTGTGTCCTAAAACATATGCAGGCTCCCAATTATTTGCTAGTCAATCATAGAGGGCTTCACTCAAAACACTTTTTTTTTTTGGTATTAAACTCTTTCTATCATACTATGAGTCTCCCTAGTTGTGATATAGATTAGGAATGTCAATTTGTCCTGCTCTGCTCCTGTCTCAACCTTATATCCCCTATCCCAATAATAGAACGGGGAGGGAATGGGATTTGTTTCTCCCACCTCACTTTCCCCACTTCTGTCCCAATTTTATTAATACCAATGACAGCTGCACAGGTTGCCCCGCATAGCAATGACAACTGCCAGTCAAAACGAAGTTGTTTTCCTTTGTGGAAGACCACCATATAATTTGACTTATAGTTCCTTATACTATACAATGTGATCATGTGTACATGCAGCATCTTTAAATTAAATGTTAAATTAAAAAAATGTATTACAATAATTATAAAAACTTCAACTTTCATTAAACAAATAATTAAAATACATAAACATACTCATCATAGAGAAGTACACAGAGGAACATAATCTGAATTTCATGATTCTACCCTTGTAGGCCCTATCCCAATAATAGAACGGGGAGGGAATTGGATCTTCGATTAGAAAATTAGAAGAAAAATTGTAAAATACAAGACTTAAAAAGCCCGTTCGGGGGCCGAAATTGCGAAATGATCACTGAAACCATCAAAACTTGGCACAGACAGCTTGTTCAAGCCGAAATAGACTTGTAGGAACAAATGGGACCTCGATTGAATCTCTGGCTAGAAAATTAGAAGGACTATTGTAAAACACAAGACTTAAAAGGCCCGTTCGGGAGCCGAAATTGCGAAATGACCACCGGAACCACGAAAACTTGGCATGGACGGATTTTTCAAGCCTAAATAGACTTGTAGGAACAAACGAGACCTCGATTGGATTTCCAGTTAAAAAATTAAAAGGAAAAATGTAAAACACAAGACTTAAAAGGCCCGTTCGGGGGCGAAAATTTTGAAATGACAACCGAAACCACCGAAACTTGGCACGGACAGCTTGTTCAAGCCTAAGTAGACTTCTTGGAACAAACGGCACCTCAATTGGATCTCCGGTTAGAAAATTAAAAGGAAAATTGTAAAACATAAGACTTAAAAGGCCCATTCGGGGGCTGAAACTGCGAAATGACCACCGAAACCACCGAAACTTGGCACGGACAGCTTGTTCAAGCCTAAATAGACTTGTAGGAACAAACGGGACCGTGATTGGATTTTCGATTAAAAAATTAGAAAGAAAATTGTAAAACACAAGACTTAAAAGGCCCGTTTGGGGGCCAAAATTTCAAAATGACCACCGAAACCACCAAAACTTGGCACAGACAGCCTTTTCAAGCCTAAATAGACTTGTAGGAACAAACGGGACCTCTATTGGATCTCCGGTTAGAAAATTAGAAGGAAATTGTAATACACAAGACTTAAAAGGCTCGTTCAGGAGCTGAAATTGCGAAATGACAACCGAAACCACCAAAACTTGGCACGGACAGCTTGTTCAAACCTAAATAGACTTGTAGAAACAAACGGGACCTCGATTGGATTTTCAGTTAGAAAATTAGAAGAAAAAATGTAAAACACAATATTTAAAAGGCCCGTTCGGGGGCCAAAATTGTAAAATGACCACTGAAACCACTGAAACTTGGCCCGGGTAGCTTGTTCAAGCCTAAATAGAGTTGTATGAGCAAACAACACCCGATTGGACGTCCCATTACAAAATTAAAATCAAAATTGTGAAGTTCATATCGAGGTTTTTTTTTTTTTTTTTTTTGTCAATCTAATATTGTTTTTTCTCTTTTCATGTGACAGATTGGCAATGGTGGAAAATAGTTTGGGCTGCATCAGAAGATTTGATTTTGTGTTATTGGAAATATTTTGACATAGGATTTTGGTAAATGATTTATGGATTAAATGTTTAGTATCAAAATATTTGGTGTTGTGTTTTTACAAATATTTTGACATAGGATTTTAGTAAATGACTTGTTGGTTAGATGTTTAACATCAAAATATTTGGTTGTAATTTTGAAAATGTTTTGACATAGGATTTGGTAAAGTATTTATGGGTTTGATGTTCGTAGTTTGTAAGTACTTTGGTATGCATGTTTTAGATTGCCAGAGAATTGTAATTATGTTTATTGGGATTTTTCATAGCTATTAATTTTGAATTAGTATGAATGTCTTGCACATGTGTATTATTATTTACATTACATTTGTATATATATTGTGCACAGGAAAATAGGTGTTTTGGATTATTTTGAACAGGAAAATTATTAAAATCAAAATTTGTGTACTGAATTTTTAGTGACAGGTGGTATTTTGGTCGCTGTTAATATATTTGGCGACAACATATTGTTTTTGTCGCTAAAAGTTAGTAGTTATTCCAAGAACTTTTAGCAACCAAAATTTACTTGTCGCTAAAAACGTGATTTTTAGCGACCAAATTAGTTTTGTCGTTAAATAGTACTTTTGGCGATGCATTTATTTGTCGCTAAAACTACATAGCCTATCCAAATTTTAACTTTTTAGCAACAAATTGTAATTTTATAGCGATAAAATATATGATTTTTGGCGACAATTTTGCTTGTTGCTAAATGTCTACCTACGGTGACAATTTTTGATTTCGTCGCCAATACTTTTAGTGACAAGCCTTTGGCAACAAGTTGTATTTTTGTCGCCGATTCTTTTGGCAACGGAATTTGTACTTTTGGCGACAAATTTTTGGGCCACCAAATTTGTTTTTTGTTGTAGTGTATGCCCAGCTGTCAAGTCCACAAGCTGGTCAATACAGGGCAAAGGGAAGCTATCCTTCGGATTAGCTCGGTTGACTGTCTTGTAATCGACACAAACTCGCCACTTCCCATTCTTCTTGGGCACCACTACTGTGTTGAAAATCCACCGAGGGTAGTGCACTTCCTGAATTGCTCATGCCTCAAGCAAGTTTTTCACTTCCTTTGCAACTACCTCAGCGTGATGCAGTGCCGATCTCCTTGTTCGCTGAATGACTGGCTTTGCTCCGGGGAAGACATTGAGGTGATGGCAAATAAAACTTGGATCGAGGCCGGGCATATCGTAAGGCGACCATGCGAAGACTTCGATCTTGGTCATCAAAAACTCAACCATCTCGGTCCTTTCTTGGGCTGTGAGGCTGGAACCGAGCAGGAAAAACTTATCCGGCCGCTCCATATCAACTCGCACCTCCACCAATTCCTTTATAACTTTGTCCTTTGCCTTGGTGCCCACATCGTCAAGAACTCCCCGGTCTTCCGGTCCTTCTATCATTTGAACGAAGCCTTTGGCAGCCCGACTCCCGTTCACTGCCACGAAGCATTGTTTGGACATGACTTGATCTTCCCAAATCTCCTCGATTGCCCCCATAGCTGAGGGGAATCTCATCACCTGATGGTAGGTCGACGCTACGGCTTGCATGGCGTGAAGCCATCCCCTTCCAAGGATTAGATTGTAAGTAGAAGGATCTTGTAACACTCAGAACTCCACTTGCTTGACCACGGATCCCGCTTTGACCGGCAGGATAATCTTTCCCAAAGGCCACTCCGGTTGTGAGTTGAAACCAACCAGTGGCGAAGTTGCCGGAGCCAAGTCTGTCTCCCGGAGCTTGAGCTGCTTGAACGCGTCGTAATACATGATCTCGACCGAGCTTCCCTGATCGATCAAGATCCGTTTGACATCGAATTCCTTTACGTGGAGTGTTATTACTAAGGCATCGTTGTGCGGCGTCTGAATACGCTCTAGATCCCTTGAGGTGAAACTAATCACATCTTTCTCTATGATCTTCCTCCTCTTGATGGCAGGCTGTACCGACAAAACCTCCCTCATATGTTCTGCCTTTTTGATCATACCCCTGAGTTCGCAAACACGCTCCGGTTCCACTATGCCGTGGATGACATTAATAACTCCTTGTGGTGGCACATCTCGGTCATCCTGTCCCCTGGGCTCAACCGGAGCCTGGTTCGCCTTTACACCCCCATCAATGTAAAGGTCTAGGTGTCCGGCTACGACTAGCTCTTCCAGATGTTGCCTCAAAGGTAAACAATCCTCAGTCCGGTGGTCTCGCTCTCGATGAAATGTGCAACGATACCGCGGATTGTAGCCCTTTTGTCCATCACCCAACTTAGTAGGAAACCGAACATATTCCTCGTCTCGAATTTCACTAAGTATGCGATAGATTGGAATCTTGAAGACCGTGGTTATACCAGTCCTTGCCTTGAAACTTCTGTTTGCCTCCGCTACGTCATCTCGGGGGTAGTCATCCCGGTCATTCCGACGTCCGCTACCCCGGTTTTTGCGATTCGAGCCACAGTTCGATTCCTTTGCTCGGTCACTTGAGCGGCTGGACTCTTGCCCAACTGCGTGCACTTTGCCTGCTGTCTTCTTGTCTGTTGCTACCGGAGTTGCCTTCACGGTAGATGCTGACGCATCATCCTCGACTTGGATGTGCTCATTGATGCGCTGCATGAGCTGGCCCATGGACGTCGGTTGGTGCATGATAAGCGAGTCGCGCAGTCTATGTCCGACCGGGAGACCGCGCTTGTATTGAGTGATTGCAAGGTTGACCGGGCAATCCAAGATCTCGTTGAAGGTCTCCCAATATCTGGAGTTGTACGCCTTCAATGTGTCGCTCGGTTCCATCTTGACACTCAGTAGGTGATCAACTTCTTTTGGTGTTTTGGTGTTGGTTTTGAAGCGCGTGACAAAGGCTTCGACCAGCTGATGCCACTTCTCAATACTTTCCTCCGGCAGCCTTTCAAACCACTTCAAGCTTAGTTCGCCCAAACTTGACGGAAGGATGAGGCACATAAGAGCATCATTCCGCCTATGTCCGGCCATGACCTGTCGAAAATGACTTACATGCATGTAGGGATCGGTCTTCCTGTCGTACAATGTGAACTTCGGCTGGTGGAAGCCCGACGGGAGAGGTGTTGTTTCTATTTCCAGGGAGAAAGGGGTGGCACTTAACATTGCCAAATCTGAATCCACTAAGAGTGGCGCTGCTTGGGAGGGTTAAGCCGAGATAATGTTGACCGGCTGCCGAGCTCATGTTGACCGGCTGTCGAGATAATCCGGTCAAGTGAGGGTTAAGCCAAGTTGTTCGCTGCCTCACTGGGCTCCACGGTTCGAGAGTTAGCTTCGTGGGAGTGCCGACGTCCAACTAACATGAGCTGAGCCGAGCTCGGCTCTGCCAGAATGTAGTCGAGCACGGTCGATATTGAACATGGCCTGGAGTAGCTCGGCTATGGAGCGCTTGGGTTTAAGTGTGGAATGGCCGTTGGTAGCCGAGATAATGTTGACCGGCTGCCGAGCTTCCAGCAGAGTAGGCTGGCAGTTGGGATTAGGTGATGCTCAGCAAGATTTGTGCTGACGGATGGGATAGCAAAGCCACGTGTTGAGAGATCACTGGGAGTAGATTTGGGGCGCAGAAGGTATATAAGGGAGTCTGCGCCCCCCATGCTGAACAGATGAACATTTGGTGAGACATACACTAAACACTCTCCCTTCTCTCTATCTATCCCCTGTGTGTGTTCTAACTTGATCGTCGGAGGGGTTTTCCGGCCACACACAGCTGGGTAGCTCACCGCTGTTGTGCTTACAGGTGATCGGACAGAACGGAGCTTGGAAGAAAGGAATACGGGCTTGCCGGAATATTTGCTCCCCGTACAATTGGCGCTGTCTGTGGGAACTTTGCAGATAAAACCTTGTCTTCCACGCTCATCTAATCGCCGTCCATGGCGAACAACGATGAGTTTTCGTTGTCCGTCATCGACGGAGTTACTCCGGAGTCAGGCAGACGGAGAGAGGGACACCCCACCATTACTCCGATGGGGGACCTGGAGACATTTCCAGGAGGACAGTCGGGAGACGCGCGGGATAAACGCGGAAGAAGTCATGGTCATTCACGGAGTCCAGACGGTCACCGGCGGAGAGAATCGCACGCCAGGCGACTGGAACACAAGCTAAGGGACCAAGACGCCGTCATCCAGAGAATGGCGGCAGAGATGGAAGCTCTAAAACGACATGTCAAGGGGAAGGGTGTGCTGGAGTGGGAGACCACAGTGAGCGCACCCAACCACGCCGTTCAAGCAGTCAGAGCCAGCGGTATACTCCCTCCCTTTCTATCGCCAGAAGTTACAGGGTGGGAGATTCAGACGCGTTCGTAGAGAAGTCTAGCGTGCAAGATAGTACCTACCATTCTTTGCGTCCGGCGACGACGTCGAGATATTCCTACTCCATTCGTTCAGGTGACTTAAGGGTTGTCTTGAGGGATTGAGCTCGCCGACGGGAGACTAAAAGGGTGCCGGCGCTCCAACGGCTATGTTATGGGGTTTTAAAGAAGGTCATGGGCAACACACTGGTGCCGGGCGAAGGCAAGCTAGGGGCAAACTGGAAAGGACCCTACAAGATAACCGGTTCGGCGGGCGAGGGGGCATACCACTTGGAGGACTTTGAGGGAAGAGGAATACCCCGGCCATGAAGTGAATTACTTTTGCTGAAGAACTTTTCTATTTAGGCCGAGATGATTTACTCCGGCCAGATGAGTTGATGGTTTGCTCAACTCCAAAGTTTAGGCCAAGATGATGTACTCCGGCCAAATGAGTTGATGATTTCAACTCTGAAGTTTCAGCCGAGATGATGTATTCCGGCCAAATGAGTTGACGATTTGCTCAACTCCGAAGATTCAACCGAGATGATGTACTCCGGCCAAATGAGTTGACGATTTGCTCAACTCCGAAGATTCAGCCGAGATGATGTACTCCGGCCAAATGAGTTGATGATATGCTCAACTCTGAAGATTCAGTCGAGATGATTTACTCCGGCCAAATGAGTTGATGGTTTGCTCAACTCTGATGTTTTAGCCGAGATGATTTACTCCGGCCAAATGAGTTGATGATTTGCTCAACTCTGAAGATTCAGCCAAGATGATTTACTCCGGCCAAATGAGTTGATGGTTTGCTCAACTCCGATGTTTTAGACGAGATGATTTACTCCGACCAAATGAGTTGATGATTAGCTCAACTCCGAAGATTCAGCCGAAATGATGTACTCCAGCCAAATGAGTTGATGATTTGCTCAACTCTGAAGATTCAACCGAGATGATGTACTCCGGCCAAATGAGTTGATGATTTGCTCAACTCCGAAGATTCAGCCGTGATGATGTACTCCGGCCAAATGAGTTGATGATATGCTCAACTCTGAAGATTCAGCCGAGATGATTTACTCCGGCCAAATGAGTTGATGGTTTGCTCAACTCCGATGTTTTAGTCGAGATGATTTACTCCGACCAAATGAGTTGATGATTTGCTCAACTCCGGAGATTCAGCCAAGATGATTTACTCCGGCCAAATGAGTTGATGGTTTGCTCAACTCCGATGTTTTAGCCGAGATGATTTACTCCGGCCAAATGAGTTGAAGATTTGCTCAACTCCGAAGATTCAACCGAGATGATTTACTCCGGCCAAATGAGTTGATGGTTTGCTCAACTTCGATGTTTTAGCCGAGATGATTTACTCCGGCCAAATGAGTTGATGATTTGCTCAACTCCGAAGATTCAGCCGAGATGATTTACTCCGGCCAAATGAGTTGATGATTTGCTCAACTCCGAAGTTTCAGCCGAGATGATGTACTCCGGCCAAATGAGTTGATGATTTGCTCAACTCTGAAGATTTAGCCGAGATGATGTACTCCGGCCAAATGAGTTGATGATTTGCTCAACTTTGAAGTTTCAGCCGAGATGATTTACTCCGGCCAAATGAGTTGATGATTTGCTCAACTCTGAAGATTCAGTCGAGATGATGTACTTCGACCAAATGAGTTAATGATTTGCTCAACTCCGAAGTTTTAGCCGAGATGATGTACTTCGGCCAAATGAGTTGATGATTTGCTCAACTCTGAAGTTTCAGCCGTGATGATGTACTCCGGCCAAATGAGTTGATGATTTGCTCAACTCTGAAGTTTCAGCCGAGATGATGTACTATGGCCAAATGAGTTGATGATTTGCTCAACTCTAAAGATTCAGCTGGGATGATTTACTCCGGCCAAATGAGTTGATGATTTGCTCAACTCAAGGCTTTAGCTGAGATGCTCTATCCCGGTGAAAAGCCCAGAGGATGGCGATGCGAACAACCGTGGAAGAGATCTAGGGAGTTTGGTTTTGGAAGACGTCAGTCAGAAGGCTGAGGAAAAGGGGCAATTGACAATCATTTTGGTGGAAAGACTAGAGTTCGTTGACCGAGCTGATGTTGCTCGCCAAGCAGGAAGTCGCGAAGCGGACCTTGCTCGCCTTCCTTGGAGTTCCTTGCCGAGCTGGTGTTGCTCGCCAAGAAGGAAGTCGCAGAGTGGACCTTGCTCGCTTTCCTTAGAGTTCCTTGCCGAGTTGATGTTGCTCGCCAAGAAGGAAGTCGCGGAGCGGACCTTGCTCGTATTCCTTGGAGTTCCTTGACCGAGCTGATGTTGCTCACCAAGAAGGAAGTCGCGGAGTGGACCTTGCTCGCCTTCTTTGGAGTTCTTTGGCCGAGCTGATCTTGCTCGCCAAGAAGGAAGTCATGGAGCGGACCTTGCTCGCCTTCTTAGTGCGGTCACCGTCTTGCATACTGAGGACCGAGGAAGTATTACCCCGGTCAGGATAGGTAATCCCAGTCATGCTTCAGCGGACGGAATTAAGGGGCAATTGAGAGGGAGATTAATGATATGAAATTGGGCCGGACAGATTTGGACCGGACAGAGTTGCACCAGACAGATGTTGGACTGAACAGATGTTGGGCCAAGTTGTGTGGCCCGGCCTTGAAGGAAGCTGCTCGGTTAAGGCAGCGCGTGGATTGACCGAGCTGCAAGGATCCGTGGTTACGAAGCCGGTCAGGTGAAAAGTCCAGCGCCAGGAAAGGCAAGGTTGGACCGAGGTACCTGTTTGCTCAGCAGGTAGGTCGACCACAGACAAGCGTGAGTTGTCCCAAGCTCGGCTTTGCCGAGATGCCGCCAAGTCCGGTCCTCATCTGAGCTTAGCTGTTGGAGTACTTGGGCATGAAGCACAGCATGGCAGACGATGGTCGAGATGGTACTGCCCGGCTGCCGAGCTCCCAGGAGAATGGGCAGGCAGTTGGGTTAGGTGGTGCTCAGCAAGGTTTATGCTGACAGATGGGATAGCAGTGCCACGTGTTGAGAGGTCACTGGGAGTAGATTTGGGGCGCAGAAGGTATATAAGCACGTCTGCGCCCCCCATACGTAGAGATGAACATTTGGTGAGATTTACACTAAACACAACTCAGTCCTCTCTTTCTCTCTCTATCCCTGTGTGTGTGTCTAACTTGATCGTCGGAGGGGTTTTCCGGCCACACACCGCCGGGTAGCTCACCGCTGTTGTGCTCGCAGGTCGATCAGACAGACTGGAGCTTGGAAGAAAGGAGTGCAGGCTTGCCTGAATATTTGCTCCCCACACAAATCCTATCCCCTTCGATGAACTATACACTAGCTCTTTTGTCAAACCTTTTGTTAACGGATCCGCAATATTCTCTTTAGATTTTATATAATCTATTGAGATTATTCCGTTTGACAACAATTGCCTAACGGTATTATGTCGACGACGAATATGTCGTGACTTACCGTTATACATATGATTCTGTGCCCTACCTATTGCAGATTGACTATCACAATGAATGCAAATAGCTGGCATAGGTTTTGGCCACATTGAAATGTCTTCTAAGAAGTGACAAAGCCATTCTGCTTCTTCTCCTGCTTTGTCCAAAGAAATGAACTCGGATTCCATTGTGGATCGTGCAATGCATGTTTGTTTCGTGGATTTCTAAGAAACAACAGCGCCTCCTAGAGTAAAGACATATCCACTTGTGGATTTTGAATCTTTAGTATCCGATATCCAATTTGCATCACAATAACCTTTAAGTACTACTGGATATCAAGTAAAGTTCAAACCATGATCACGGGTGAATCTTAGATATCTAAGAACCCGAATGATCGCTTTCCAATGGTCTTCTCCGGGGTTACTAGTGTACCTACTCAATTTACTGATAGCATAAGCTATATTAGGACGAGTACAATTCATTAGGTACATTAGGCTTCTAATGATTTGGGAGTATTTTAACTAAGACACTGCATCACCTTTATTTTTCGATATATAAAGGTTGAGGTCTACAGGTGTTCTAGCTAAATTCATATCATCCTTGATAAATTTATCAAGAATTTTCTCAATATAATGTGATTGAGATAATGCATATCCGTCATATGTTTTAGTAATTTTCATTCCTAATATAACATCTGCGACCCCTATATCTTTCATATCAAATCTTTTGTTAAGCATCTGCTTCGTTTGATTTGATCATGTTTTGACTGCTTCCAATGATAAGCATGTCATCCACATAAAGACAAACTATGACATATCCTTGGTCAGTGTTCTTAACATAGACGCATTTGTCACATTCGTTTATCTTAAACCCATTAGTAAACATTGCATGATCAAATTTTTCATGCCATTACTTAGGTGCTCGTTTTAATCCATAAAGGGATTTTACAAGTCGACAAACTTTCTTTTCTTGCCCCGACACTACAAACCCTTCGGGTTGCTCCATATAGATCTCTTCATTTAGATCACCGTTTAAGAAAGCTGTTTTAACATCCATTTGATATATTTCTAAATTAAACAACGCTGCTATAGCAATAAGCATGCGAATGGATGTTATTCTTGTCACAGGGGAATATGTGTCAAAATAATACAGACTTTCCTTTTGTCTATAACCTTTAACTACAAGTCTTGCTTTATACTTGTCAATTGAACTATCTGCTTTCATTTTTCTTTTGAATATCCATTTATATCCAAGAGGTTCAGAACCTGGTGGAAGATCCCCCAATTTCTAAGTATGATTTTACATAATGGATTCAATTTCATTATTAACAGCCTCTTTCCACAAAGGTGCTTCAAGACATGTCATTGCTGCCTTAAAGCTTTGAGGTTCATTTTCTAACAAGTATGTCAGAAAATCTGGACCAAAGGATTTTGATGTTCTCGCTCTTTTACTTCGTCTTGGTTCATCATCAGTTAAATCCTGTTGGTCGAGACTATTACTAGTCTCTTGTGTTTGATTGTCATTAGTCTCTTGACTTTGTGTACAATCATAAGTTCTTTTTTGTGAATTTAATTCCTGTCTTTTCTTGTAAGGAAAGACATGTTCAAAAAACACAGTATTCTTTGACTCTATAATAGTGTTCACACTTATATCAGGTATTTCTGATTTATAAGTCAGAAATCGATATACACTACTATTCTGAGCATAACCAATAAACACACAATCTACTGTTTTTGGTACAATCTTAGTCTTTTTAGGAATAGGAATTTCAACTTTTGCCAAACACCCCCACACTTTTAAGTATTGGTAGGAAGGCGGTCGACCTTTCCACAATTCATAAGGAGTGCTGTTTGTTTTCTTATGGGGTATTCTGTTAAGAACATAATTAACAGACAATATTGCTTCCCCCCACAAGTTTTGTGGTAAGCCTGAACTTAGTAATATGGCATTCATCATTTCTTTTAGGGTTCTATTCTTCCTTTCAGCAATTCCATTTTGCTGTGGAGAATAAGAGGCTGTAGTTTGGTGAATAATGCCATGTTGTGCACAAAATTCATCTAATGGTGCATCATATTCACCACCCCCTATTACTTTTGATATAAATCAATGAATTTCAAAACAAATTGAAGAAAAAACCAAAATAATTATGACTACTCAAGTCAGAATTAATGTTTTGACAAAATCATATCCTCATAAAAAATTTTGCCTAAGAATCAAACAATTCAAAAACCATTTGATTGTATACATTCTTGTAACTCAATAACAAATAAATGTCACTGTCATAAAAATATTTGTGACAGAAAAAAATTAAATTATCTCATCTAATGCAAGAGATACACCCCCATATTAATAAAATAGTTCATAGTTTAACAAATTCTACTATGCAAGTAAAATAATTATTAATGACTTCCCATGTCACATAATTCAAAATAAACTAAAAATCAACATAAAAAATTTCTTAAATTTACTTTCCAATTAAGTGGAACGATATAACTACATACATCTTCATGTTTAAATTTCTTTGGTGTTTTAAACACCCATTCAAAATTGATTGGAAAAACTCAAATTAATCAACATATCAATTTAACATTCCAAATCATATAAAATTTTTGTTAAAAAATAACTTGAGTTGACATCATACATGCATATCAAACGCATCAACTAAAAATAATGAATTAACAAAATAAATTAATAATGCATGATCCCAAAATTTGCATCATGAAATAAAAAGGTTCTCAACTCATAAATAAAATTCAATGCGTTTTGAATTTTAAACTCCAAAATGACAAAACATACATTCATTTAATAAGTTTGATTTGTACATAAATAAACTAATTAAATATGCATGCAAAAGTCCTTGTGAATATATATATAAATATATATATTATTCCGACTCATATGCAGAAATTATTTACGACTACAGATCCACACACAGAAATTTAAAAATGATTCAAAAAACCAATAAATAAACTAAACTTGCCACAAAGGTTTCTTTGTAATAAAAATGAAATTTGTTTGTAAATTAATATTTTACTCTAGAAACACGTACTACGATAAAGTCAAAAGAACTATGATAAATTAACAAAATTAATTTTCTAGTTACTAAAACTAGAAAATAAATTATAACATAAAATAATTTTATTTTCCTTGTTGTTTAAACTAGTAAAATAAAATACCGAAATAATATCTGATTACAAAAAATCAGAAAACCAAACTATAAATTAATTTTCTAGTTACTAAAACCAGAAAATAAATTATAACACAAAATTATTTTATTTTTTTTGTTACTAAAACTAGAAAATACTGTAATTTTATTTTCCTTGTTACTGAAATTAGAAAATAAAATACCACAAAGCTATCTGATTATAAAAATCAGAAAAAACACAAAATAATTTTTTAGTTACCAAAACCAGAAAATAAATTAAAATACAAAATAATTTTATTTTCTTTGTTACTAAAACTAGAAAATAATATAATTTTATTTTCCTTATTACTAAAACTAGAAAAATAAAATACCAAAATAATTTCCTGTAATACCAAATAATATTCTGTAATTGTTAATGACACTAGTATGTTACTATTAGTTGTCAAAGAAAAGAGACAGTATATTACTACTATCTGTCAAATAGCATAAATCACTATTTATTTTTCCAACCAGAATATTACTTTGAAAACACAGAAAATTAAATACAATGAAGATACCAAAAGCAAAATAAGAATCTGTCTTAAGATTATAGGACAATCTTCACTGTATTTAAGTAGATTAAATTCTATTGTGTACTAAACAACAACCAAAATATAAAGAAATAAAAGAAATGAGAGAATTTGTTTGATTACAAAAATCAAACTCGAAATTAAAAATAAATAAATAAAAACAGATTTTATTTTGTTACAAAAACAAAATTAAAATCTGATTTAAATAAATAATAATAACACTGAAAATAAATTAAATAACTTACTTGATTTAATTTCTTCGAATTATAATATGATAAAGTCCAGTGCTTGACACTGTGTCCTTAAGACAGATTCGTCCTCTCCACGGTGCTTTCAAAAATTGGACGTCTATCTCCCAGGATAAAATGATCTACTACAAACAATAGCAGCACTACAAATTGTTTGCCTTACGAACACACTAAGTGTTTACACTCTTTCTTTCAGAAATTAAATGCAGCAAAATGCAGAGATTTATAGCAGAGGATGGAGTACGAAAATTGGAGTAAAATCCAAATGGGAGGCTAGTCTATTTATAGATGTAAAGGTGGCTGCTGGTTTTGAATTGAACATATATGAAACCTGTTGGTTTTGAATTCAAACAGATTTGAATCTGTTGGGTTCATGATTTAAACAGATACAAAATCGGGAAGGGCCTTGTTTGGATGTACGTTAAAAACTAGACTAGTTTATTTCGGGAAGGGTCCTGTTTGGATGTACAGTAAAACCAAACCAGTTTATTTCTGGTTTAATTTGAATTCTGGATTTTATTTTATACAAAATAAAATAAAATTCAAATGTTTTTGGCAAAAAAAAATTAGTATTGGGCTGAACAAGCCCAACCCAACCATGTACCACGCACTCGCGCCCAAGACTAGGCCCAGCCCAACCGAACGACGGCGGCGCGCGTGTGGTGATTTTTGGGTCCAATGGGTCTAGCCCATTTTGCCCATAACCTCTCCCTTTAAAACACTTGGATACCCCTTGGGGCACACTCTAAGTACCAAACCCAAGCCTTATAAACCCATTCAAAACTTCCCACCAAATCAATGTGGGACAAGCCATTTTACAACCTTATGGAATTTCCACCAAAACTCTATTTCCATGGAGCACACTTTGGTTTCAATTTCCCATTCACTCGGTAATGGTTTTGAGCAACCAAATATACAACGTGAATCACAACGCGGCATAGAACGTGTTACCACTTTGACCCGTGAAAATTGACGCACGGAGCCCATCTAAAAAATAGACCGAACTTAGGATAAAATTCTGGTTTTACCCAGAATTTATAACTATTTCCAACAAAAGTAATACTGAATGATGGTAGATTTTAAAATTAAAGTTAGGGTAAATTACAAGCAAAATATTATAATTTATCTTTTTTATCAATTTAATTTCTTATAATTATAATTTGCATTAATTTTATCATTGAATTTTTAAATTATGTTAATATAGTCTTACTGGTACATAAATTTAGAAACTTCTAAAATTGAAGAAAAAATTAATCTATTTACTTTTCTCAAAATGATGGAGAAGTCGACCTTAAATTTAAAATGATTTATTTCTTTTCAATATATTATTTTACCTTTGATTTATATATGGCTTCTCAATAAATAGTATCAATTGGATTAAATTGATACATTGTAAAAAATTAAAAAACAAAATTGATATAATCAGATTTACATAGACCAAACACTACAAAAAAATTTGTTTTTTGCGACGGTACGCGGCCGTCGCAAATGCTCCCGGAAGCCGTCGCTAATACCTTTTGCGACGGTAATCTGGTTTTTTGCGACGGTAGGGGGGGTCGCGACAGATGGGGTTGCAAAAGACCTTTCGCGACGGTAAGTACCGTCGCCATTAGTTTCTGCGACGGTAAGGTAAGTTTTTTGCGACGGCATTTTTCCCATCGCAAATAATGGGGAAAAAATCACTTTTCGCGACGGCACGTAATTCCCGTCGCAAAAAGTGAGTTTTTGAGACGGGAACATTACCGTCGTTAAAGGCTCTGGCATCTTATAAGTACTGGCGACGGCACAGTTTACCGTCGCTAAAGGTGTCCTCTACATTCAACAAGACAGCTTTTGCGACTGTGTTGGTACTGTCGCAAAAGCCTATGAATGGTTTTTGCGACGGGTTCTTCTCCCGTCTCAAAAAATAATAAAAAAAAAAAACCCTGCTGATAAATTATTAAAAAAATTAAAATAACCTGTATTAGATAAAAAATAAGTATAAAAAATTGAAAAATTACAGAATAATATAAATACGTACATAAACAAAAATTGACAAATAATGAAAATTAATAATCTTGTTCCATTCATAGCAATACATAAATAAAAATTCATAACAATAAAAATTATGCCACTACATAACGTCGCATAATACATACATAATGTTGCTCCCAAATTTAAATAACATAAATCAAAATCAAAATCAAAAGTTTTCGTCTTCATTCGTTCGTGGGTTACAAAAACAAAAATTGGTCATAATCTTGATACGCCCGCATTCCAGAAAAAGCCAACTGCTACTCCGGAAAGATCTGAAAAAAACAAGATAAAAATAATTAAAAACCATAAAATGTGTTAATATTTTAATTATAGAAAAATATAACGCCTCGAATTCAAGTTTCTTAAAGAAGTAGTTTGCCTAAAGTGAAATCCGACTCTAACTCCCAAACCGGGAACCCGATGCGAGCCCCGTCTTCTTCCACAAGTCTCTCGTGCCTAGGCGGTCGTGTGTGCCAAGTTTCGTGCTAAACCGACGCCGTTTGGTGATTTTGGGGCGTTAACTCCTCAAATTCAAGTTTCTTAAGGAAGTAATTTGCCTAAAGTGAAATACGGCTCTAACTCCCAAACCGGGAACCCGATTCGAGCCCCGTCTTCTCCCACAAGTGTCTCGTGCCTAGGCGGTCGTGTGTGCCAAGTTTCGTGCTAAACCGACGCCGTTTGGTGATTTTGGGGCGTTAACGCCTCGAATTCAAGTTTCTTAAAGAAGTAGTTTGCCTAAAGTGAAATCCGACTCTAACTCCCAAACCGGGAACCCGATTCGAGCCCCGTCTTCTCCCACAAGTCTCTCGTGCCTAGGCGGTCGTGTGTGCCAAGTTTCGTGCTAAACCGACGCCGTTTGGTGATTTTGGGGCGTTAACGCCTCGAAAAGAAGTTTCTTAAAGAAGTAGTTTGTCTAAAGTGAAATCCGACTCTAACTCCCAAACCGGGAACCCGATTCGAGCCCCGTCTTCTCCCACAAGTCTCTCGTGCCTAGGCGGTCGTGTGTGCCAAGTTTCGTGCTAAACCGACGCCGTTTGGTGATTTTGGGGCGTTAACTCCTCAAATTCAAGTTTCTTAAGGAAGTAATTTGCCTAAAGTGAAATCCGGCTCTAACTCCCAAACCGGGAACCCGATTCGAGCCCCGTCTTCTCCCACAAGTCTCTCGTGCCTAGGCGGTCGTGTGTGCCAAGTTTCGTGCTAAACCGACGCCGTTTGGTGATTTTGGGGCGTTAACTCCTCAAATTCAAGTTTCTTAAGGAAGTAATTTGCCTAAAGTGAAATCCGGCTCTAACTCCCAAACCGGGAAACCGATTCAAGCCCCGTCTTCTCCCACAAGTCTCTCGTGCCTAGGCGGTCGTGTGTGCCAAGTTTCGTGCTAAACCGACGCCGTTTGGTGATTTTGGGGCGTTAACGCCTCGAAAAGAAGTTTCTTAAAGAAGTAGTTTGCCTAAAGTGAAATCCGGCTCTAACTCCCAAACCGGGAACCCGATTCAAGCCCCGTCTTCTCCCACAAGTCTCTCGTGCCTAGGCGGTCGTGTGTGCCAAGTTTCGTGCTAAACCGACGCCGTTTGGTGATATTGGGGCGTTAACGCCTCGAATTCAAGTTTCTTAAAGAAGTAGTTTGCCTAAAGTGAAATCCGACTCTAACTCCCAAACCGGGAACCCGATTCAAGCCCCGTCTTCTCCCACAAGTCTCTCGTGCCTAGGCGGTCGTGTGTGCCAAGTTTCGTGCTAAACCGACGCCGTTTGGTGATTTTGGGGCGTTAACTCCTCAAATTCAAGTTTCTTAAGGAAGTAATTTGCCTAAAGTGAAATACGGCTCTAACTCCCAAACCGGGAACCCGATTCGAGCCCCGTCTTCTCTCACAAGTCTCTCGTGCCTAGGCGGTCGTGTGTGCCAAGTTTCGTGCTAAACCGACGCCGTTTGGTGATTTTGGGGCGTTAACTCCTCAAATTCAAGTTTCTTAAGGAAGTAATTTGCCTAAAGTGAAATCCGGCTCTAACTCCCAAACCGGGAAACCGATTCAAGCCCCGTCTTCTCCCACAAGTCTCTCGTGCCTAGGCGGTCGTGTGTGCCAAGTTTCGTGCTAAACCGACGCCGTTTGGTGATTTTGGGGCGTTAACGCCTCGAAAAGAAGTTTCTTAAAGAAGTAGTTTGCCTAAAGTGAAATCCGGCTCTAACTCCCAAACCGGGAACCCGATTCAAGCCCCGTCTTCTCCCACAAGTCTCTCGTGCCTAGGCGGTCGTGTGTGCCAAGTTTCGTGCTAAACCGACGCCGTTTGGTGATATTGGGGCGTTAACGCCTCGAATTCAAGTTTCTTAAAGAAGTAGTTTGCCTAAAGTGAAATCCGACTCTAACTGAATCGCTCCACCCAATAACGCTTCATCAGCTAGATGTATAGGCAAGTGCTCCATTATATCAAAAAAACTCGGAGGAAATATTTTCTCTAGATGACAAAGTGTTACAGCGATACGATCTTTAATATATCGCAAATCCGTCGCACGATTCACTTTCGAACACAATTGTCTAAAGAAATTGCTCAATTCAATCAAGGGTTCAATTACATTCTTCGGTAACGATCTGCGAATAGCCAATGGAATAAGTTGTTGCATCAGAATATGACTATCGTGGCTCTTAAGACCCCCAATGCTTCTATCATGTAAGCGCACACGACGTGATATATTGGATGAATACCCGTCGGGAACTCTTACTTCCTTCAACACTTTCAAGAACAAATCTTTCTCATCCTTGGTCATCGTGAATTGTGCTGGTGGTAAATAGGCTTTATTCGACCCTCTTAACTGCAAATGTAGGGGTTTTCTAATATTCATATCTTGTAAATCACGCCGAGCATTAACACCATCCTTCGATTTTCCTGCAACCCCTAATATTGTCCACAACACATTGTCACAAACATTCTTCTCTATATGCATCACATCGAGGTTGTGTCTTATTAGATTGTGCTCCCAATATGGCAATTCATAAAAGATACTCTTTTTCTTCCAACTATGGGTGCGATGTCCAGCTTTCTCCTTCTCTACCTGTCTCCTATGCCTCTCCTTAAGGTCATCCCTATTGTATTGGGTTAAAATACCCTCAGATTCTAATTGTAGCAACATCTCAGTTCCAGACAACAATTTTGGTTTGAGTCTGACTTCCCGACTACCATCAAATGATACTTTATCCTTCCGGAATTTATGGCCAGTAGGTAAAAATCTGCGATGACCCAAGTATGATTGTTTCCTACTATGCTTCAACCAACACGATGTAGTTTCCTTATTGCAACAAGGACATGCATATTCTCCTTTAGTGCTCCATCCTGACAAGTTTGCGTATGCAGGAAAATCACTAATTGTCCACAGTAAAGCTGCATGCATTTGAAACATTTGATTTGTTGATGCATCAAATGTTGACACACCCTCATTCCATAGTTCTTTCAACTCCTCAATCAACGGTTGCATATAAACATCAATCTTGTCACCAGGTCCTTTCGGGCCGTCAATAAGCACAGATAAAATTAGAAATGGTTGCTTCATGCACATCCATGGCGGCAAGTTGTATGGAATGAGCACAACAGGCCAAGTGCTATGAACTATGTTCATCGTCCTGAATGGGTTAAAACCATCAGATGCTAAGCCAAGCCTTACACTTCGGCAATCATTACTAAAGTCAATATTCCGACGGTTAAAATCTTTCCATGCAAGGGAGTCAGCAGGATGCCTGAAGACACCATCATCAGTTCGTTCCTCTGCATGCCATCTCATTAACTTGGCCGTCTTGGATGACATAAACAACCTCTGCAACCTTGACTTTAATCGAAAATACCTCATCTGTTTTGCAGCTACTTGTTTGCCACCTGTGTTAGGACCATTTGAACCACCATCACCATTTGATTTCCATCTAGAACTGTTGCATATGACACATTTATCAAGATTGGCGTCCTCGTTTCGAAACAACATGCAACTGTTGGGACATGCATCCCACGTCTCATACGTGAAGCCCAAATCTGTTGTGACCTTTTGAGCTTTATAATATGAGTCCGGGAGTTTCACACCCAACGAAAACGCCTCATTCAATAACTCAAGCAACATGTCAACAGACTTGTCCGTCCACTGATTAAGCACCTTCAAATGTAGAAGTCGAACAATGAATGACAAAGATGTGAACTTCTGACAACCCGGATACAATTCACTTTGTGCATCTTGAAGAAGTTTGAAATACTTTGCAGTCTCTGCATTTGGACCGAGCTGGGGTTCAGATGCACGGGGATCAGGCCCCTGTGGTTCATCACCCTCAACACTTGTACCGGCATGTGGATTTCCCATAGCCCCTTGTATCATTCCAATCATATCATCTCCAATGTCTAAATTAGCTAATGTTTCATTCTCTCGATTACTATGCAGAGATATGTAAGATTCCCCATGATTAATCCAATGTTTGTATTTTTTAAAAAAACCATTCAAAATCAGATGCTCCCGTACACCATCTCGTACAAAATAGTATCGATTCTCACACTTCCTACACGGACAACTGATCATCGAACCTTCAACCCTATTGGTGTAGGCAAACACAAGGAATTCATCAATCCCATTAATGTATTCACTCGACATCCTATTTGGCAAATCAATCCAACTCTTATCCATCATCTGTACACATCCACAAGAATATCTCACCAAAGTAACTCTAAATATAATACCTACACATAAATATTCACTCGACATCCTATTTGGCAAATTAACGAAATGTCTAAAATTCCTATTTAAGGTTTAAATTAATTAAATTAAAAATTTAAGATTTATTTTATTATAAGGGTCAAAATCCTGGTTTTTTTTTTTTTTGTATTTTTTTTATTTTCTCTTAAATATTTTTATGACTTATTTAAACATTTGCAATTTAAATTTGTAATCGAACCATTACATGTGTATGATATCAAACCCCCATTGTCAAAATTTTATTTCGTTAGTAAAGTTTTTTCAGACCTCCACTGACTTTCCGTGGTTAAAAACACCCCCATTAGTTAAAGATAAAACTTCATGACTTTATAATTGAGTTTATATTATTATTGAAACTTTATAATTGAGTTTGTTTCATGGTTATTTGTAATTGAATCTTCTTAAACACCAATATAATTTGAGACGATTTAAACAATTAAAGTATTAGTTTAATTTATTTCGTTCTTAAGTTCGTAAACTCAACACAAGTGACTAAAAAATACCAAAAATAATATATTTTTAATGTTTGACTAGCTGAAACTACTAACTGCATTTACTGAGCCAAAACTACGAAAACTAAAATAGCTAACTTGATAGTTATTAGTTCAATGGAGTTGAAATTTAGTGATTTAATCACTATTTTAATTAAAAAAATAAAAATAACTATTTTGATAGAGATGCTCTAATATAATATGAATAAGAAAATAGTTGTTTGGCCGGATGATGTGGTTGTCTAAATTATAAGATTAAAATTTTTCACATTATGTTAGGTTGGTACTGTTACTGATTTTGACAAACTATTTCTAATTAGAGCATATGATTTGGAAAAAATAAAAAAATAAAAAACTTGAAGGATTGAATGGTAAAATTGATAATTTATGGATGAAATAGAAAAAAAAAATGATAATAGTTGAAGAGATATAAATGAAAACAACCATAAAAATAATTAAAAAAATTAAAAACACTAATTGATAATAGTTGTACAGCAAGCCAATGGCAAAGATAGTGAAGAGTATTGAGGTTAAAGATGAATCCTCACCGTTTGTTGTTTCGTTTTCACCAAGGGGGCCAAACCCAATTACATTAATAAACAGATTTATATATATATATATATATACATATATATAGACAGATTTATTAATAACCATGAGACAAATCTGTTATATATAGACAGATTTCAGATTTATATACATATATAGACAGATTTATTAATTAAAGTATGTTCTTAATTAAAGTATGTTATTAATAAACAGATTTATATACATATATATAGACAGATTTATATATATATATATAGACAGATTTATATATATATATATAACAGATTTATATATATAGATTTCAGATAAACAGATTTATATATATATATAGACAGATTTCAGATTTATATATATATATATATAGATTTATATACATTTCAGATTTATATATATATATATATAGATTTATATACATTGCATATATATATATAGACAGATTCATATATATATACACAGACCGAGAGAGAGAGAGAGAGCATACGCAGAGGGAGAGAGAGTCGTCGCCGGAGCACCACTCTTGTCGCCGGAGCCGTCGCCGCCGCACCACCGCTGTCTTCCTCGTAGGCCGTTTGGGAAATTTGGGGGTGAAGTTAGGGATTTGGTGAGGAGGATCGAGCGGGAGGCAGAAGGAAAAAGGAGGGTTTTTTTTTTGGACTTTTTGCGACGGTATGATGTACACCGTCGCAAATAGAACGAAAAACGGTGCTGTTTGAATTAATCCTTTTTTGCGATGGAAATTTGCCGTCGCAAATGATATATGCCGTCTCAAAAAAAAGGTTTTTTGCGACGATTTTATTTACCGTCGCTAATACTTCCGCATTTCCGACGCCTCCGCTTAGTTTCATTACCGACGGGTCAGTACCGTCGCTAAAGGCTATTATTTGCGACAGGTGAAGTTACCGTCGCAAAAAACGGTTTTTTGCGACGGGGGGCGCGGCGTCGCTAAAAACCCCATCTTTTTTGCTATATTTTCCTGTAGTGAAATTAACACAAAAAAACCAAAGCAGTGAGATTATGTGTATAATTTGACCCTAAACTTAATATATATTTACTTGAGAAAATAATAAATAAATAAACTAAAGGTAAAGGTGGGGGTATTTTAGGTAAATGCATGAGGGAATCGGTTCAACGGGCAAGATGGTAGGGATGTAATTTGAAAGGGATGAGAGGAAAATCTCTCTAGAGAGAGATTGAGAGGGTGATGCGAGGGAGATGATTTTCTTTAAAAATAAAAATAATAAAATCAACTTCTATTCTTAACACACTTTATTATCTCAATTGTAATAATTTCCGGAACTTGTTAAACTAACAAATTTTAACATAAAAAATGAGTTTCATTTTTATCACGATTTATCATATAAAATAGATTAACACATTTTACGCATTCAAGTGAGTCTCATTCCATCTTAATATACATGTTAACGCGACTATTAAATTATTTATGCATCCATTAAATTAATAAATACTTAATACATAATTAATAAAACTGGCTATCATTTCTATTGGTATGAATTCGTGGAAAAACTTAAAAAGGCATTGCTTGGTAATAGAAATTGTTGCATGTCCCGTGTTCACTATAAATCTTGTGGTTGTCCTAATTATTGCAAAATGAAAACTAAATTTGGTAAGGTTCAACAAATCTTTTCATATTATGGAATAGGTTATTAAATATTTATAATTAATTGACAAGTTATTACTAATCCAGACATGATTGAGCATTAATGGACAAAATTACAACTAAGATGCTGATGCAATCTTGGTTGTTGAGTCCTTATCGCACTATCTCAAGATAACCACATGAGCAAAGTAAACCATAAATAGGCAAGTCTAAAAAAATATGTCATAATTAGGTGAGTTTAAAAATGGGTTTAATTTATCCTAAATTGTCATCTCAGTTTAAGAATTGGGCGAATTACATATACCTCTCTCGAGGTTTAGCTAAATTACAGATATCTCATGAGGTTTTGAAAATTACAGATACCCCCTGAGGTTTATATTTTCATAACAAATTGTCCAATGAGGTTTATATTTTCATAATAATTTGCCCCCTAATTTGTTATGCAAATAGTACCTTCAAGAGAGTATCTGTAATTTCTCAAACCTCAGGGGGTATTTGTAATTTTACTAAATCTTGAGAGGGGTATATGTAATTTGCCCTTAAGAATTTGAGAATGCGTTTGAGTTTGATAGGCCCATTTTGGGACTGATTTCAATCATCTGAACTCTTTAGGACTCGTTGAGTAGAATATTCATGTAAAAAATCAAGCTAATTAGACATCAGCAGATACATGTTTGAATCAAATCTGTATTATATAAATGTAAAATTGTTTTTATGATTCAAATATATAGCTACCGATATTTAATGATTTTGATTTTTTACATGAATATGCTACTCAATGAGTTTTACAAAGTGAACGATGCAGATAACCAAAATTGCTTCCAAAATAGGTTTATCAAATCCAAACACTCTCTCAAATTAATATGATCAACTTGAGAGAAGCCAAACTTCCTAAAAAATCATACAAAACAATATGGTGGTATCAAAATTTATCATACAAAATAAATTATTTATTAAAATAATATTTAATTATAACAAAATTATTGTGATATCATTTTAGAAATAAATTCTACGTGATTTCTTTATTGTTTAGATAGTACATCGATCTAAACTTAGCACATGTAAAAGATGTCATCATCTTAACCATTAAATTAAGGTGATTGCTTAGGCTTCATTTGGAGAGTGGGTTGATTTTTTAGTTTTTTAACTTCTAACATGTGTTAAAAAATCTTGTTTGGATTAATCCTTTTGACTTTTTTAATTTTTTAAAAAAAAAATAATTATAATTTAAATGTGACATTTTATCATATTATTTTTCAATATACTTTATCTTTTTGTGACTATTTTAATTTTTTAACTCTCAAAACCAACATGCCCAACAAAGGCTTAGTTTACATACAAATACAACATTTTAGGTTTGGAAGAGGGGTTGTGAACTTAAGAGGCTATTTAGCTAGTTCGGTAATATCTTAAATTAATTATTCACTAATTTTAATTTGCAATGATTGTGAAATATTAACGTTTCAGGAAAAAATAAAACCCAAATGGTTAATTAAAAGATCAACAAATAGATAACAAATGCGTCGTGGAACAAATGCGTCATGAATTTGTAAAAGGAAAATGTCTCGTAGCTCAAATTTTGTGGCTCAAAAGTGGCTCAAATGGCCAAAACGACGTCGTTTTGACCATTTTTATGTTGTTCTGTACTCAAAACGACGTCGTTTTGGCCATTTGAGCAACTTTTGAGCCACAAAATTTAAGCTACGTAGCATTGTCGTTTGTAAAATAAGACACTGCCAATATTTTTATGTTAGACCAGTACTTCAATGTTAAAGTTATTATCATTTCCATAAATATGTGATGTCAAAGTCACTATCATCTCGCGTTCAAAAGAAAAAACAAAAAAAAAACACAGTCACTATCATCCATAAATATAATAATAATCAATTTATTATATTCAAAATTAATAACTAACTGAAATTGTAAGTGGGTTGTCCCTTTCATTGTTCCTAATCTAATTGTATCTTTATAAATTTATATTATATACACAATCATCACACAGAAGAGTAGCTATTTAGGTCTATTTTAGGAAGTGATTATTTATTGATTTATTATAAGAAAAAAAATTGTAAAGAAATAAATAAATAATATGATTTAAATAAGTTAATAAACCTATAAACTAATTTTTTTTTTTACCTTCTCAAAAGAGGTTCCGTGAAAATAATTTCACAAATTAACACCTCATTTGAATATGGGGTGAGTGAAAAAGTTCAATTTTTGCTTCTACCATTATTGTAAATTAAAGTTAATTATATTTTTTTAAGAATAATTTTTGCCATAATTATGATAAAGTTAAAAAATTACACAACTTCAAAATTAGGTGTTCTCCGTTGATATATATTAATATAGATGAATTCTTGAATTTGTTTGAATTTGGTAAAATTCACAAAAGTCCACTCTCCACATGCGAATTAAAGTGACTTTTAATCCAAGCCAATGATGCACACATAAATTATAGTAAGAGATGACTAAGCTGTATGTATTCAAAATTGATAGAAAAATCCAAAAGTACGTAAGATATACTATTAAATATACTTTTATAAGCATAATTTAAATAAAAAAATTAATTCAAAAATAAAATTTTAAGTAATATTAAGATAAACGTACAACCACTTTAAGGCACAGCATGACATAACTAAAAAAAGGGAGTTTATTATAAAGGTTCGGCTTAGTGTAACTGTTAAAATAGATTATAGATTATGGGGGTGTTTGAGAAGCCTTGTGTTGGGCTATTTTAGCCACATTTGAGAAAATAGCCAAAAAGCTCACCTGTGCATGATTTTCAAAAAAAAAAAAAAAAAAAAAAGTCAAATGATTCAGTTGCCGTAGCAACGTAGCCTACACTGCCACCAACAGTGTAGGCTGCAAACAGGTGCAATTACAATATTACCCCTACACAGTAATTTCGAAAAAAATAAAGTCAGGGATAAATTTGTCATTTCAATTTAAACATCATTTCAAACACATTTTTCAATACAACAACTCAAATAAAAATTCATCATATCTTCCCAAACACAAAAACTAAAATAGCCTACTAAAATAGCTAAATAGCCAAAAAGCCTAAAAAATAGCCACTTCCCAAACGAAGCCTATAATTTAATAGATTATAGATTATGATTTTAATCAGAAGTTATTAATCTGTTTGGTATAACTGTTGGATTATAGATTTAAGTTTCTGAGTAGTGTTTGTTCAATAAGATGTGAAGTAGTTTTTTCAATTAACTTTTATTTTTTATTATTCACTATTTGTCTACATTTCTCATAAAAAATAATAATAATATTTTATAGTCCGTTTGAGTTTTTTTCTATTTTTTAAAAAATAAAAAATAAAAAAATCTAAGAGTATAACCGTGAATTAACATGTCCACAGCAGAAGCTGATAATCAGAAACAAGGGGTGAGTAGCTTCTCAGAATCAGCTTTTTTGACTTAAAATAAGTTGTTAAAATCAGAAGCTGTTTGAAATAAGTTTAACCAAACAGTCCGAAATAACTTTTTAAAAGCCAGAAGCCATAAGTTGGCTCAAAAAAGTCCCACCAAACACCCTCAAAATTCACCATAAGAAAAAATAAAAAATAAAAAAAATGTATAACATGTTGTGAAACCCACTGAGCCTCCGTTTGGGAAGTGGGTTGGCTTTTTGGCTTTTTGGCTATTTTAGTCTGGTTTGGGAAGGACTTTTTGGCTTTTTGGCTTTTTTGGCTTTTTTTGTGAGAGAGGATTGTAATGATTATGAGTTGGATTTGATATTTTGTTTTTTGTGAGTAAAATAGTCTATTTTATTTTTTGTGACTATTTTAACCAAAAAAACCTGATTTTTTTCTTCCCAAACGGAGCCTGAGTCTGCCAATGGCCCAGGGCACATGTGTTCCAAGCAGTAACCCCAAACTTCAACCTGAATGGGCCTTAGGTGGGCTAATAAAATCTGGCCTGGGCATCAACCTGGCCTTAGTTTGCCTCATTCGTGGTCTTTTTTAAACTTTTTCATAATTTTTTCATTATTTATTTTTAAAATCGTCTAGTCTTTTGTTTAGATGGGGAAAATTAATCTAAAACAATTGACTACAAATAAAATAAAGCTAAAAAAAGACAATAAATTGCAACCAAAAGAATAAGACTTAATACCCCCATCCGTCTTGTGCAATATTTTCTACCAAGGTCCCACCACCAACAACATACATTTATCTATGGTGACACATTGTTATGGATTTCTGCCGTGTAATTATATATTTTTTTGACAAATGTTATGTAATTTTTTGATAAATTTATAATAATTTTTTATTTTGAAATAAAGTTAACAGTATCAAAAAAATTATAATTTCATTTTTAAATCACAAATTATCACAACTCTATCAAAAAATTATATAACATTTATCACAAAAATACGTATAAAATGTATACCATAACATGACCCATATATATACATATGGCATGTAAATTGGTAAAATTTTCTCCATCGTTGAAGCTTCATATGAACCTTCTTAAGAGTTGGTTTTGTGAAAAGATACCAAGTAGGCAAAGTGTAGTTTGAGAGAAACTTTCCTGGCAATTTCCATGCCCTATTAACAGCATTGTTTACGCGTAAACAAAATTCTTCAATCTGAAAACAAAAACAATGTTTCATTCAAACGTTCCCCTTTCCAAAACTATTATATTAAAGGTTGATAGTATGTATAATTTAAATAACTAAAAATAAAATAAAATAAAATATTTATTATATATAGTGCGCTAGTCAAGTGATAAGATTCGTTGTCAACAAATCTATGATCCAAGGTTTAAGTCTTATAGCGGCGAAGTCAGGAAATTAAGTTAGAGGGGCACTTATTAATTACATTTTTTTATTTAAAAAAAAATCATGATCAACATTAAGATAATAATAATTTTATGAGCTAAATTTAAGCATAAGAAATTAAAAATCATTATTAATAGGAACAAATCAAAATCTATAGTAGTGTCTAATAGCTCGATGCAGAATGATAATGTAAGTTTGTAATTTAGCACAAAAAATTATGGATCAAAATTCCTAATTTTAGAAAATTAAAACACATTATTTATAGCACAAATTGTTATAAAATCTATTTAATTTTTATTTGACAGAAAATATTAAAGAGATGATATTGCTTATAAATGATGTGTTTTGAATGGAAATTATTAAAATAGTCTTAGTGTACCATATAATGTTGCCTATATGATGCTCAAAGCATAAGAAATCACAAATTACACTAAATAGTTTGTCAACTACGTGAAAAAAATGAGTTAATTATATTCAATTCATAAGATTTCCCACTATTCTATTGGTTTAAACTACTACATAAACAATGCCACCTAGTGCTCCTAAAGTATCAAATAACTACTTATTGTGAACAATACAATAAATTCTTAGTCAAAGAACATGTTAAGAAAAAAAGAAATACATTTTATATATGACTACAAAACAAAAAAAAAAAGAAAAGGTTCAAAATTAAAGGGGGGCACGTGACCCCCGGGACCTTCTTTGACTCCGCCCCTACATATATATATATATATATATATATATATATTTTAATTAGAAAAATAAGAAGCATGTAGCATAAGGGCCAAAGGCTTGGACACTAATCCAACTTTCACTTAATAATAGTAAGGATAGATAGAGATAGATATAGATATATGATACTAATCTACATATGTAAGGATGTATTAATTTTGGGCTCCTTGATAAAATTTTAAAGATAATAATTGAGGTAACTTGGGAAGACTCAAGCTGTAAATCAAGTGTTTATGACGAGTATTTAGGTGTTAATCAGGTGTGATCTCTACTTCAAGTCAATTAAAAAATAAAAGTTAAAAACATTTCTCTCATTATTTCTCAATTTAAATTTATTTTTTTTTTAAAGCAAGTTACATGTCATAAGTTGCAACAAATGATTCATCATGTCCCTTCATAGTAACCGCGCGTTCATACTCTTTTTCCAATTATTATTCATCATATCCCTTTATATTTCCCAATCACTCAATACAAAATCATAATTTCTTACATTCTCCATCAATTATAATATCATAAAACACCATGTGGCCGTGCTTTGAAATACCTGCTAATTTCAATACTCTTATGAGCTTCTCTCAAATTCACTGGGCAGTACTATTGGCCCTGTGAGTAGAAATGACAATGGGCTGGGGTCGGGCTGGGGATTACACTCCCTGTCCTTGATCCCCTAAGGTACAAAATTTCCAGTCCTCATCCCTAATCCCTGGTGGGGAACCCATCACCCTCCCGGCCATCGTCCCTTAACGGGGATCGGGTTTTCCTGACCTCGAAAAATCCCCATAGCTCTCTCTCTCTCTCTCTCTCTCTCTTTGTGTGTTTAGCTTTCTCTCTCAATAATAATAGCAGATATAGAGATAGAGATAGATGACTATGGATGATAGAGATGGGTAGAAAAATGGAAACATACAAAATGTCAAGAACCCAAATGTTCATTTAATAGTATATAAGATACAATATATATAGATATATGGTTTTGTGAAGTCATGGACTTTGATTGTCCTCCTCTTCCAATCCCCTATTTCATTTTCATCAACATCAACATCAACATCATCAACAACAATATCATCAATGGCAGTAATAGATACACACATACACAAAAGAAAGAAAAAGAAATGGAGACAGATAGAGACGCACACATACATACATGTATACATACACACTTACATGAGATTTGAGTGGTGGGATCTCCTTAGATCTGAGATATAAGATGTGAGAAAAAGTAAATCAACGGTGATGGGATCTGTTGAGATCTGCTGTAGCGGAGGGAACTGACACTGGAGTATGGAGGCTCGGCGGTGGTGTAGAGGAAGAGGCGATAGAGGAGGAGGAGGCGAGGGTGACTGCGTACTGCCGCGAAGAAGGAGACGGCATCAACTGCGAAAAGAAAAGAGAGAGTGAAAGAGAATAGAGGGAATAGAGAGAGAGAGAGAGAGAGAGAGAGAGAGAGAGAGAGAGAGAAGATGGGTATAATAGAATGATGGGGTTATATATATGAATGGATAGAGGGTATTATGGTAATTTCAATTCGGGAAAACGGGGACGGGAAGGGGGACGAAGACGGGTCGGGTCGAGGCTGGGAAACGTATCACCGTCATCGACTCGAAAATTATCAGGGATTTACTTTCGAATACCATTCCCGGCTCGTCGGGAGTATTTTTCGGGAAAAAACGGTTTTAATTAGGATCGGTGAGTCGGGTCCCCGTCGAGCCGGGTTTAAATTGCCATCCCTACTTGTAAGGTTTACCCCGGGTCTCGTTTCGATAATCTAAACTGTTCAATGTGTAGAATTTGCCGAGTAATTCATTCATACAAAAAAATCACGTCAATCGGATATCGACAACCTTTCATCGAAACATATTTTTTCAAATAGTAAATATGATTTTAAAAATAAATTGTTAACAAAAATATGTTCCGATTAAAGAATTATTAATATTCGATTAATGTAATTTTATGTAGAAGTGAAATACTTAACAAATTTTATATATTAAATAATTTAAATTATCAAAATAGGACGGATAATAAATTTTACGAATCTAACAATACGCTGCAATCCATTTTGTGAATGGTTGAGAAGTCCATTCCCTTGAAAAATATGTTTGTACTGTATAAAAATTTAAAATTAAAAAAAAAATGTTTACAATGGGACAAATAGGAGAAATTATTCGTTGCCCCCATAAACATTGCTCCGTCTCATTTATATTTGGACAAATATCTAATGGTCTCTTCTAAAAGTGGCAAATAAGCAATGGAATTTACTATTGAGTAATGATCCATCCCCCTTTTTTCCCCACCCCCTTTGACCCCCTCTCTCTCTCATTGGTCACCTTTTCTTTTTCTTTTTCTTTTTTTTCCTGCTCCACCAATCACCCCCTGCCACATGGCAAAGGGGGGTGAGGGGGTGACCCCCAAAAGGGGGTCCCAAGCATTATTCTTTACTATTTTTACCAATAATAACTAGGTGGGAGCACCATATAGATTTGAAAAAGTCTTTGAGATCATTAATTCAACGCTGTTAATACATTATTAATGAAGTGATACCATATGAATCCTATCACTAATGTGATAATTTAGCTTTATTTATTTATTTATCTATCTTTTTGACACAATCAATTCATTAAAATTGACATTAATACTATTATCTTAGGTCATGTTTGATTCACAAGACTAATAGTGAAGTATTAATAATCCTATCAAATTAGTGTGGTATTCACTATTCAATTAGATTAATAGGATAAATTATCCATTTGATTAATAATCTCATCCCTATCCCATTACTAATAATTTTGCAAATTTATTAGATTAATTATCCATTGAATTAATTATCCATTGGATTAATAATCCTAAACCAAAACGTTAAAACAAACATAAGATAATTAAATTCACAGATTAATAATCTCAATCCCATACTCTAATCCATCCAATCAAACCTGTCTAATTTGTATCACCTAGGAATGGCAACGGGGTGGGGCGGGGCGGGGCGGGGCCGAGGACCACCCTCCCCGCCCCCGATCCCCGATGGCCAAAACTTCCCCTTCTCCGGCCCCCATCCCCGACGGGGAACCTGTCACAGTCCCCATCCCCATCCCTAATGGGGATCGGGTTTCCCCGACCTCGAAAAGTCCCCGATCCAACTCTGTTTCAACATTCAACACCATCAACAGATAAAAAAAGAGAAAAGAATAACAGATCATAAAAAAAACAGATCTGTTTCAACATTCAACACCATCAACTTTGTTTCAACATTCAACATTATCAACATAGATCAACAAAAAAAACAACAGATCAAAAAAAAAAAAAATTATAGATCATCAACAGATAAAAAAAAAATTACAGATCATCAGATCTGAGCTAATGAGGGCGGCGGATGAGGATATCGACGGAGGAGGGCGGCGGTGGAGATCGGCGGTGGAGATCGACGATGTACTGCACTTCATCAGATCTGCCGTGGCGACGGAGGAGGAGGTGGTAATGGCCTAAAGAAGGAGGAGGAGGCGGTGGTGGCTTGGAGGAGGCTCCTGCGTCTGTGTCTGTGTGACGAGAAGAGAAGAGAGAGAGTGAGAGAGCGAGTATAAGAGAGTGTGAGATAAGAGCTGCTGCTGAGCTATTCAACCGGGGTTGAAATGTATATAATATAATATATAAATATAATAGAGAGTGTGAGATAGAGCGTGTCAGAGGGTGTGACATATATATAATATATATATATATAAATCGGGGGGTTGACCGGGGCAGGAGGCGGGGCTGGGATCGGGGATGAAATATGTATCCCGTTTCCGACCAGAATGTCACCAAAGATTTATTTTTAAATACCATCCTCGACCCATCAGGAGTATTTTTCATAAAAAAATCACTCTTATCAAAGACGATGATCGAGTTTCTATGGGACTGAATTCAAATTGTCATCCCGAGTATCACCACTCTCTAGATTTGCCCAGGAGGCAATGACAAGACAAATAGATTTGGTGGGCCCATCCTGATTAATGAAGCAACACGGTGGATGACGTACTATGGGGACCCACCATTACGTATGGTTCGGGAGCCCAACAAAACGTGGCAACCTTTCGTCTCATGACCTCCTGGAAATTTCCAAGAACCCATTCTTGGACTTGTGGTAGGTGGTGATGGCGTGGGTCAGTCTCCCTCCGTTTCTTTTGCCATCGTTTGAGACGTGAATTACTTTTTAATTTTTTAATTTTTCAATTTAGAGTTAAAATTTTTTGTTTAGGTTAAATTTTTAAATTTATATGAGAGAAAAAAATAAAATAATTATAATTTAAATATAATATTTTATTTTATTAAATTAAAAAATTTATATTATTTTTTTTACTATTTTAATCTAAAAAAAAGGCGCCAAACATAGCTGTCTGCTTCCGCTTCTATTCTGAGCAAGAATTCTCTAGAGTTTTTTTTTCCTAAAGTTTCTTAGAGTAGTGCATTGTGTGGTTGAGATTTAATGAAAAGTCACATCAATTTTTCAGCATTAAATCTCAACCACACAACACACCACTTTAGAAAATTTTAGAAAAAAAACTCTAGAGGATCCTTGGTGTTCTATTCTCCTTGTTCTTCTTCATTTTTTCCTTTTGGGACAGGCTCCTCTCTAATTGGAGAGGAGTGTTGGGCATTGATAGGCCTTAGATTCGGGATCATATCAATAATTTAAATCGTTTAATGTATAAAACTTATTGAATATATTATTTTTATAAAAAATTATATTAATTGAATATTGATAATTACTTGATTAGATGATAGAAATGTAATTGGATCAAGTAATTATCAATAATCCATCAAATTAATTTTTACAAAAATAATATATACGATAAATTATATATATTAAATAGTCTAAATTATCAATATGGGCCAAATCAAGGCCACTAGTACCCCCACACTCCCCAGATGGAGAGGAGTCATGTCCATCTTTTACTTCAGAAAGATTTTTTTTTTTTTCAAAGCAGTTAGACTTTCTTGGCACCAATTTATTTGCTCACTTTTTTTTCTTTCTTTAAACTTTGGAAAATTTTCATTTCACGAGTAGTTTTAAAAAATAATTAAAAATAAATGATAAACTTTTTAATATTGATAATTAAAAATAAAACTTTTTTTTATAACTATGAAATTAGTTTTTGAAACTACTACTGAATAATAATTTTCACTTAAATTTTTATTAAATATTTTAAAAAAATTATGCGGACATTTTCTATCTTATACATTTGTCTAAACTAGTCAAAAATTCAAAACTTTCAAAAAAAATTGTATCAAGTGAACTTTTTACAAAATATTTCTAATCGTGATAGAGAATCCTCTCCCAAGGAAAAAGAAGTAAATTACATAGCATAGAAAGAAAAAATATAAATAAAAACTTACTTTTCAGATCTATTTTTAAGATTCAGTCATATGTAAAATAGATAACAATGAAGATTCCTTCTAATCCAAAATTTGGATTGGAGGGTGCTCTTTTAACCGATGGGGTCTATTACGGGTCCGTTCTAATGACTTAAATCATTCATTTTATTGAACAGTTCATGTATTTCATCCAAAACAAATTAGGTCAATTCAATAACGGTAACTAATTCAATTATTTGCATTTGTCATTAAAAAAAATTGTATGGTTTATTTTTTGCCATCTATTTTTTTATTTTTATTTTTTGGTGAAAAATGTGATAAATTAAGCTAGTTATAATTATCGAATTGATCTAATTTTTTCTGTTAATGAAATATACGAAGTATTCAACAAAATGAATGATTTAAGTTATTGAAATGAGACCCATGCTAGGTCCCATGGGCCGGAACAGTGCTTTCCAGTCTAAATTATGTACTGGGGGATCCTCCTCCAATAAATAATTAACTTGTGATTAAAGAAGACCAAAAAACAAATTACCTTAAATATCCTAATAAACTATTACATCATTAAATTAAAAATAAATCTAACTTTTGAATTAGAATAATTAAAACCAAGAATTCGTTTCTTCTCTAAAATTACTTCTTTTGTTACTCAATTTTTTTTTTTGGTTGGGCATCATGAAAGAAAAATCATGAAAAATTTTATGAAAATTCTCTATTTTTGGATTACACACAATAAAAATATCACGCATTAATCAAATGATAAAAAAATTTCATGAAACATTGCATAATATTTCTTTCATGATACTTTAGTATTATTTATTTTTATTTGTTTTAGGACATTGATATACAAGTCCAAAAATTAGACCAAAATTTTAAGTCCAATGATATGACAATCAATTAAAATGTTTGAAGTAACACTCTTTTTCATATATTCTCAATTATCAACTAATTATACTACTTACAAATCATGAAATTTAAAAAATAAGTGTAAAAAATGAACTTACATATTATATGTTTTTTTTTTTTTATAATTTTATAATCATTTTTGTTTCTTATCATTCTGCTTCTGTTTAAACCCTCTGCTTCTGTTTTAAACCCTCTGCATATAAGAATGACTTTTGACGTTTACTTTGCTTTGCGTTGGAGTGGCAAGCCGATATCCATGTATAATGAAACTACATTGAAACTTCCTTAAAAACACAGACAGCGTTGGACTTTAGTGTTCCGTGCACCAGATCTCACGGCAGGTTTTGGAGCCGTTGCCTATATATTTGAACTCATTTCTGTAATTCATTTCAACCATCATCAAACTCAATTTCGTCATCTTTTTTCCCCGGAAAATCTCAATCTTCTCATCTCTTTCTCACTTCCCAAATAATGCAACCACTACAGCATCAAATTCGTTACGTTGATGTGGAGCTTGGAGCTCCAGAACAAACCAAGATTCTCCGGAATCAAAGCCTTGCCCACTTTGCTATCGATCCGAAAACCCTCGACTGTATTCTTGATGCAAATAACATTGAATTTCTTGGTCAGTACGGCGGCATAGAAGGGATTGCATCGGCCCTAGAAAGCAATCTTGAAATGGGTATAAAGGGTGATGACCAAGATCTTCGTCTCCGTCATGAAGTGTTTGGTTCAAACCAATTTTGTGAAGATGGTGGTCAACTGGCACTAACCACAAAACAATGCTATTTCAAGCTCGCCTTCGAATCTTTCAAAGAGCCCACCACGATCCTACTCTTGTGCTGTGCAACGCTCTCAGTTGTATTCGGCATGCTCAAGTATGGGATCCAATCTGGGTGGTGTGATGGAACCATAATGTTCTTTCTTGTGTTTGTTAGTTTCTTTGTCAAGCTCTACAAAGAAAGAGCTCGTCTGAGTATGTTGACAATCGCCAAAAATAACTTGGCGGTGGTCGATGTCATTAGAGACAGGAATTTGCAAAAAATTCCCGCTTCCCAAGTCACGGTTGGTGAAATTGTGATCTTGAAGACCGGTGATAGGGTTCCGGCTGATGGGTTGTTCATAAAGGGCAGTTCTCCGTTCAAGCTCGATGACGTTGAAAATGAAGATCCAGTTGGTATGGATTACTATCGCTTCCCAGCGATCCACGGAGGCACAGAGGTGGCGGTCGGGACTGTCACATGATCGTGATATCGGTGGCCGAAAACCCCCAGTGGAGCAAGATGATGAACCACCATAACTCGCGGCGGTTGTTTAATGTGGACAAGCTAAGAGTGAACACGGAAAAGATCATGCTCGGCCTGTCCTTGGCTCTTCTTGTGGTGCAGCTGCTATGCTATTTGTTGAAGAAGAGGACCAACAACAATGGAATTCACATCAAACAACACGAGGCAGAGTCTAAAAGTATTATGAATACGTCCATGGAAGAGCTAATAAGCGACGCTACCATAGTTTTTAAGAAAAACAGCGGCATTTTCAGTAGACTGACTGCTTTCCTTGGAGTGGTGTTGATGGGAGTAAGAGAAGGTTTGAATTTAGGGATTTTCACCACTTTCTTGTATTCAAAAAGAAAGTTGAAAATTGATCATCAAGCCATCGTCACAAACCTACCCGCCTTTGTAGGATTAGGATTGGTCACCGCCATCTACACCTGCGAAACCGTGGATTTGGCCTTAAACAAAACAAGTATGGCGGATCTTTGGATTGGTGGAAAGATTGTCAAGGAGGCGACAACAGAGCTAACTCATGAACTCCTCGATACTCTACGTGAAGGGGTCGGCCACCTCACCAGGTCTGGTCCTTTCAAAAATGCTTTACTTTGTTGGGCAAAGCTGTTCTTGGGCGTTAAAATGGAGGAGTTGGTGCAAAGTTTCACAATTCTTCACACTGAAGAAGAAGAAGAAGATGCATCTATTGTTGGGAATTGTCGCGGTTTATCGTTGAGGAGGAATGGAGATAATCAGAAAAACATCATTCACATGCATTGGAGAGGCGATTCAAAGATCGTGCTGCCCATGTGCTCACACTTCTACTCGGTGGACGGGCAACAATATTACATAGATGAAAATCAAAGAATTCTTTTGGAGGGAATCAGTGAGCGAATTGTAAGTGATTGTGGTCATTGCATTGCTTTTGCTTACAAACAAGTTTTAATCGAAAAAGAAGAAGGAAAAAGTGAAGATGATGATGATGAACCCCCAAAACTCATAAAAGAAGAAGAAGAAGAAGAAGAAGAAGAAGAAGAAGAAGAAGAAGAAGAAGAAGAAGAAGACCTTGTTGTTGATGATGTTGAAGAAGAATCCCCAAAACTCAAAAAACAAGAAGAAATAGACCTTGTCGATGAAGAAGAAAAACAAAAAGAACAAGAACCCCCAAAACTGATGAGGCAAAAAATGACATTGCTGGGTTTTGTGGGATTGAGTAATCCATACCAGGAAGACCTAAAACAGGCCGTCAAAACTTGCCGAGAAGCCGGAGTTAACATCTCACTGATACTAAATCAGGACAAAAACACTGCAACTTTCATGGGTATCAACAGTGGAGTTGTCAACCCTACCGACGATGACGTCAGTAAAGCCATAGTTGAAGCTTCCGAAATCCAAAACATCCTGGAAATCGACGAGAGCCAACTGAGGAGTGTCGGCGATATTCGGGTACTCGCAAATTCCTCTCCATCCGACAAGCTTCGATTGATCCAGTACCAGAGGCAACGTAGCAAAGTAATAGCTGTCACCGTCCAGAGTACCAGAGATTCCCCCGCCTTCAATGTAGCCGACATCGGGTTCTGGATTGGAGACAGTGGTGCCAAGGCGGTGGCGAAAGAGAGCTCCTCCGACATTATCATGTTGGATAGAAGCTTGGAGTCCATCGTTGCAGTTATCAAGCGTGGAAGGTTTGTATACTGCAGAACTATATCTCTTCATCCTTTGGTGTGCATACAAAAGTTTGTTTTTATGAGTTTTTGAGCAACTTGATTTTTGACTTGATTCAATGAGCAAACTGAGTTTTATCACAGCAGTTACTTTTTCTTGTGTTTTTTGATCAACTCACCATTAATCTACTCTTATATATATATAGTTTTTTTGTCTATCTATATTATTATTATTATCGTTATTATGATAATATTTCTTTTTAATTTTTTGTTTGTTATTTTACTAACCTAACAATGGTTCCTGAGTACGATTTTGTTGTATAAAAGCAAACCAGAAGTTCGTTATATTTTGAGACCAATCAACTCAATGCAAAAGGAGAAGTATGTACAATTCCCAAAAGAGTTCAACCATTTTACAGTCTATTCTCAATGATTTTTTGGGTTAATTATTATTAGTTGTATTTTTTTTTTCTAATAGACCTGCAATTTTTCCAATAGATTTGTGTATCACAACATGGAGAAATTTATCCAGCTCCACCTAATCGTCAACATAGTCGGAGTTGCCGTCAACTTCATCGCCGCCATCCCCTCTGGCAATATGCCGCTATCGGCCGTTCAACTTTTGTGGGTTGGCCTCGTCACCGACACACTTGGCGCCTTCGCTCTGGCCGCCTCCGATCCACCTCCAGGTGAAACAATTCCATTGGCATCAGCACTGCTGCCATCGAAGGCCGTGTGGAGAAATGTTTTGGTTCAAGTTGTGTACCAGAGTGGGATTCTTTTGATGTTGCATTTCAAGGGAAAAACTATTCTCCATGTTGATGATGATGGTCAAGCAACAATAGATGTGATTGTCTTCAACACTTACGTCATGTTCCAGGTTTTTGGTCTGCTCAACGCCAGTCAAATTGAGAGGAGGAGGGGGAGGTGGGGGGAAATATTTTCCTGGAAAATTTTTTCCGAGAAAATTTATAGAAACCGATGGTTTGTGGGGGCGTCGGGGGCCACCGTCGTACTGCATTCGGCGGCGATGGAGATTGCAATGGCTCTGCTCTGTCACAAGAACGACAAGATGAGGTTGTTAGATTACAGAAAGTGGCTTTTTTGCACCGGACTAGCAGCGCTGTCTTGGCCCATTGGCTATGTTGCCAAGAGTATTCCAGTTTGCTGATGGAGCTTTCGGCATTGGTGGCCTTACTCTAGATAATTTAAATCGTTCAAGGTGTAAAACGCGTTAAATATATTATCCTTACAAAAACCACATTTAAGGTATAAAACCGTTCAATATGTATATTGATAACCACGGATTGTTATTTAATTTTTATACAATATTTGCTATTTATTTTTTTGTAAATAAATATTATAAACTAGAGGGGTTATGATTATCAGATTGATAATTATGTTTAATTTGGAGGGAAAATGAATTGAATAAGGCTCCATTTGGCAACATTGACAAATAGTTTAAAAGTCAAAAATCACTTTAAAGAATTAAAAAATTAACAAATATCAAAAATCAAATATTCATTTTCACTCACTCTAGTTTTTTTCATCTTATATTTCAATCGAAAAAATAAAAAATTACTAAAAGAGTCTGCTACTAAACAAGGTAAGAGTGTGTTTTAAATCTTAAATTTTGTAAAAGTAAATGGAAATGTAGACAAATATAATTAATTATATATATTCATTTTTTTTATGTAACTAAAAAAAGATTTTTTTAAATAAATTTATTCATATTTGTTTCTTTTCATTTTATTGACCCAACAAAAATAGAGAAAAAAATATTTTATATTTAATTTAAACTTTTTTTTTATAGGGAAATATAATAAAATTTCACGAGTACAATTATTAAATTTAAAATGATTAAGTTATACACAATCTAAAAATCAAATGATTGAGTCATGAAAGTGGGAGCATGATAAGCTCACAATTGACCAACAACAGGGTCCAATCGAAAAATCCAAACAGGGCCTATGTGGGTACAAACAGTTGTAAAACTGCAAAAGACCGAATGACTTGTACCCACACAATTCTCAACTTAACCATACGGTTGGCGCCAAGCCAAAACCCAGAACCGGACACAATTTCAAACACTACGCTCTGTGTGGCTCTGACTTCCTCGCCGTCGGCTATGGAGGCTTCGATTTTTCCGGCCGTATGGTCCCTCCCTCCTCCTCCGCCACCATCACCACCACCACCACCACCATGACCGTCGTCCACGGCGGCGGCAGAGTCACCGACCATTCCAAACCTGTCATCAATCTCATTTCCAGAAATCGAAACAATGATTCCATCAAAACCCACCGTTTCAAGACGCCAACAACTGCCGCGGCGGCGATTAACGATGTTTTGGCTGCGGCGGATCCGGTTCAGGTGGCGGTTTCCTGGCAAATTGTCGTCGGCGCTTTGGGTGTTCTTTCCCTATTTGCCCGCTTTTTAACAGGGATCCGTTATTCTCATTCTATTTGTTCAAAGTGTATTTTGTATTCTTGTCTTATTTGCGCTTCTAAAGTATCACTAATGAGTTGGTAAACACTTTAAATAAATAATAAAAAAAAAACAAGACACAAAAAGTGAGCTTCGTCCACTGCCACATCACTGGTGATGCTTTTAGAGCACCACTTTTAGTGGTCTCAAGCATTATTGTTTTTTTAAGGAGTATATTTTATGTGAAAATATATTAATATAATTATGTATAATAACGGACAAAGAATAGAGTTGGCAATATGAACTCAGCCCGACGGGGACCCAGGCCGTCCCGCCCCGATAAATAGGATTTTTCCCGAATATTATTCCCCATAGGGCCGGGATTGATATTAAAAAATACGTCCCTGATGATTTTCGGGCCAGGAACGAAGATAGGTTCCTCGACCCCGGCCACGGCCCAGGCCCAGGCCCCGCCCCGAAATTTCTCCAAATGCATCCCCGCCTATATGTTTAGTTTAGTTGTATTACACATATTATAGTTTAGTTGTATTATATAAATAAATATATCTCTCACTGACTCTATTTAGTGGTATTATATAAATAAATATCTTTCTAGGGATGGCAATTTGAACCTGGCCCCACGGGGATCCGACCCCTCGTCCCCGATAAGAATTGTTTTTCCCCGAAAAATACTCCCTACGAGCCGGGGATGGTATTTAAAAATAAATCCCCGGTGACATTCGGGCCAGGGACGGTGATACATATTTCATCCCTGGCCCCGACCCCGCCCCGAATTATATATTATATATATATATATATGTTTAGGGTGTGGTTTGGTTGAACACAGCAGGACTCTTTAAATATTATATATATATATATATATATATATGTGTTTAGGATGGTCAGACCATCATGGTCTACACTCTCTCTCTCTTATCTCTTACACACTCTCTCTCTCTTCTCTTCTCGCATTCTCTCTTCTCTCCAGTGGCGACAAAGAGTGCGATCTCCTTTCTCTCTCCAGTGGCAACGGTGCATCTCCTCCTCCGCGGTAGTACGCACACCCTCCTCCGTCGCCGCCTCTTCCTCCTCCTCCGGCTTCGGTCCCCACCATGACAGATCTGGACAGATCTGAGTAGATCCCATTTCCTCTACACCACCGCAGACCTTACATCTCACATCTCAAATCTGAGAAGATCGGATCTCGCCATTTATGTATATACATGTATGTGTGTTTGTATTGTCATTATGTGTAATCTGTCTGTCTATTATTATTATTATTATTATTATTATTTTTTTTTTTTTTTTTTGTGGTTGATGATGTTGCCGTTGATGAAAATGATGTTGAGGGAGCTACGGGGATTTTTCGGAGTCGGGGAAACTCGATCCCCGTTGGGGGCGGGGGTGGGAGGGGTGATGGGTTCCCCGTCGGGGATTGGGGACGGGGACGGGGACGGGGACGTGGAGTTTTGTAGCTTCGGGGATCGGGGATGGGGAGTGCGATCCCCCGCCTCCCCCCGTTGCCATTCCTATATCTTTCTGACTCTCTTATCTTCTCTCTCTCTCAATCAACTCTCTCTCTTTCAGTCTCTCGTTCTTCTGACTCAGAGAGTCTCTCCCTCTACTCTCTTTCACTCTCTTCTTTTCGTAGGCAACTCTCTCTCACTTACTCTGCTCTCAGTCGGCGACAGCTCTCTCTCACTCACTCTTCTCTCCACAGTGGCGACAGCGTCGTCTCCTCCTCCGCAGCAGTACGCACACCGTCGTCTCCTCCTTCTCCTTCGTCACCTCCTTCTCCTCCACGCCACCGTCGAGCTTTCATATTCCGGCTTCGATTTCCGCCATGGCAGATTTGGGCAGATCTTAGTAGATCCCGCTACCGTCGCCTTCCTTGTTCTTACATCTCACATCTCAGATCTGTGTATTACATGTATGTCTGTGTGTTATTGTTTGTATGTATACATGTATATCCGTGTGTTACATGTATGTGTCTCTATCTGTCTCCATTTCTTTTTTTTTTTTTTTTTTGGTTGCCATTGATGATGTTGTTGATGATGAAGATGATGTTGTTGATGATGAAAATGATGTTGTTGTTGATGATGTTGTTGGTGATTTATTATTGAGAGAGAAAGCTAAATGCAGAGAGAGAGAGAGAGAGAGCTGCGGGGATTTTCTGGGGTCGGGGAAACCCGATCCCCCGTTAGGGGCGGGGGTGTGATGGGTTTCCCACTGGGGATCGGGGACAGGGACAGAGAGTTTTGTAGCTTCGGAGATCGGGGACGGGGAGGGCGATCCTCGGCCCCGCCCCATTACCATTCCTAACAAAGAATGAAGTATATCTGAAACAAAATGGAGTAAGAATAATAGCTCCTTTTAATTTTGTGATTTTTTTTCTCATTTTGTTGCATGAATTATTCAAATAATTTTTTATTTTTCAATTCTTATATCTTTATTTTTAATGAATTTTTTAAAGTATTTTAATCAATATTTTTTTTATTTATTTACATCTATAAATACAATTAAAAGTACAATTTTAAAAAAAAATACTAAATACTAAAGTATTTATTAAAATTTCTTTATAAAATATTTTATTTTTTAAATATATCTAGATAGATGCATCTAAAAAAATGAAACAAATTTACTGATAATTTCACTTGTTATTAATAAATGGCAAATACTAGGAAGTGCCCTAGTAAACATTGTTTAATATTTGAATTACAGTAAGAAATGTTTAGATGAAATAATTAAAAAGTGCATTTGAGTTCAATAAAAAGTGTCATATTTTAAATTTTTATTCTTCTTCTTCTTCTTATGCTGAGACGCCGTTGTTAGCAAGACTCTTAATAAATTGGTGAAGATTTTATATATATATATATATATATAATAAAATATAATGATTTTTGAATTTGTCCTACATACATTTGTTTTATTAGGACATTTAGACTGTTTAAATCTATTCAAATTATAAAATAACGGTTAAAAAATATCTTACATGTACATTTTCTATTTTCCCGCATCTCTCTTTTACTTTTTCTTTTTCTCACCCATCGATTCATGATCCCACGATCCCACTTTTCTCTTTCTTTTCTTTTTATTTTTTAAATTTTCTCCTATTTTTGTTTTTCTCTCTATTTGTTTATTTTTTTATTCTCATTTTTGTTCACTTATTTTTATTCATATTATATATGGAAAAGTCTACGATCTCATAATTAAGAGTTAGATTTTACTGTGTATAGTGGAGATTAAATTAACAAATTTTATAGTCCATAAATTAAATGAATTTGAACAATTAATTATTATTTTTAAATATATTGAATACCTGATAGACTTCATAAATTTAGACATTATATGAATCTTCAACATATTTTGATAAAGCAGAACGGTTGTTGAATCTTCAACATATTTTTGTCCTCTTACGACATTTGGATGGCTCAGATCTAATCAAATGATAAAACAATGGGTGAGATATATTTTTTCAAAAAATATCCTATATATACATTTTATATTTTTCCGCTTCTCTCTTACTTTTTTTCTTTTCTCACCCATCCATCCATGATCCTATGATCCCATCTTCCTCTCTCTTCTCTTTTTATTTTTTTATTTTCTCCCATTTTTATTTGTTTATTTTTTTATTTTCTCATTTTTCTTCAATATATTTTACATATATTTCTATACAATGTATATATGCTCGTAATAAGTTAGGACATTATGGGCATACATATAATTTCTCTATAATTAAATAAGCAAAAGAAATATTATATGTATGCTCGTGGAAATTGTATGTATGTCAGGCACATCTATCTATCTAGTTATATATTATATACGCAAAAGTGAGTTTTCACGAGGAATTTTGTGAGAATTCCAAAATTTTATAATAAATTTGTGATTTTATCAAATTAAAAAATAAATTTAAATAGTGTTGGGATTACAATTATATTCTAATCTTATCCTAACATTATTTAAATCGTACTTTCAGGCACAAGCATACGCTAGTATATATATGTCGGGATTAAATTAGTGATAAGTTACAATTCTAATGACATAAACCTAATTTTTATTAAAAAAAAATAAACTTGTCAAATGTAAAGTTTATAAAATAACATTGTGCCATTTTATTACAACATATTCTTCATTCTTAAAGTGGGTGTTTTATATATATGTGTTATTTTAACAGTTGCTCTAAGTTCACTGTAGTATTTTCCTTGCTCTTTCTCATAAACCAAACAGTGGCTAAACTCTCATCTTGGTATCTATGTATTTTATTTCGGGTAAAGTTAAAATTCTGTGCAATTTTTTTAGCTGGTGTAACGCCATTTGTGGTTGCTGGGATTGAATTTAGCAAGCGAATTGTAAGCAAAATATATATTTTTTATCATGTCCCAGAATTTCAGATCAGTTAAACTCCACACAATCACCCTTTAATAATTAAAAAAAAGGTAAATTACACAAATAATCTAGAATACACTGATTTCATTTTAGTCTTTTAATCTTTAATTTGTGTCAATTATATCTCTAAACTTCACATTTTAATCTATTGTAGTCCCTTCCCTCAACTGTTGTATTAAGAAAAATTAATTCCTTATTGCTTATGGATCATCATTACTATCTGTTTATGCCTTGCACTGAAGTTTTGACATTGTATTTACAGGTAGCTCAGAGAAAGTGTGGGGTATGTGGAGGCTCAGGACTTGTTTTGAGTAACAAATACTATTTCCGCTGCCCTGGTTGTGGTAAGATTTTCTCTATTGCCCCTGAAACAAATTTTATTCTTGAATTGTTTGTGTGTTTATAGTATTAGTAATCTTTGTTGAGAATGTGTCATGTATTTGGGTTAGAATATAGATTCTGGAATTCACTAAAAATTCAATATGTAAAATTTTCTTTACTGTATGGGGATTAGAGTTCATTGGGTTGGACTATAATTAAGAACTTACAAAAATTCTAGGTGCAAGTGAGATTGAGAGGGTTTGTAGAAAATACTTAGTTACACTGAGATTGTTTAGGATTCAGTTATTGATGTTATTTTTTGGGTGTTTTTAGTCTGAAATTTGTACTCTATGGTTTATAGTAGATTTCTAATGTATGTTTTTCTCTTTGGTATGTCTGTGTTTTTATTCACATTTGTGGGATGTCCAACAATCTCTCTGTATTTTTTTTGTTCCTTTTTTCGCTTTGATGTCAAATATCAGCTTTTGATATCTTCCTTCCCTGCTAATGTTGATAATAAGCATTCTAGTTCTCTGACAGGCGGATTTCTCCCTTGGCAATCGTGGAAACGATTCTTTTCCGGCTGAAGTTCTTTGTTTTTGTCTTTTTCATTCTTCTCAAAGGTTATATCAATACATTCTGTTTAATACATTTCATTAGATATATATATATACTAGCGTATGTCCGTGTCTAAATGTACGGTGTAAATTTTTTTTTTTGTTTTCAAAGAATAGGGAGTGAATTTTTTAAAATGTTTGACACTGGAAAGATATGAATGAAGTGCATCTAATAAAAAATTTAAAACATGAAAAAAATTTATTAAAGACAAAAATAAAAGATTCAAAAAATAAAATTTAGTTTGAAAATCAAATTTCAGCCATCATATTATTCATGTTCCACTTTAATGCATAGCCAACATGGTCATTGACCCTCTGCATCTTCATAACATTGTTGCTTACACTAAAACATAAAAAGATCACACAATGGCAGAGACTAAGGCTGTGTTTGGTTGTGAATTCAAAACGTGATTCTACATGTGAACTCCCGCTTCACGTTTGGATAGGATGTTCAAAAGTTGATTCAGCGTGTTAATTCGAATTAGATTTTGAAAATCCATTTGGCAGCTTGTATCTTCACTTTCAACGTTTCTGAAAAGCTTCCATGTCCTTCTCTTCCATCGTCTCTGTTTCACGTGAACCTCATCTGTGTATCAAACCTTGGGGATGACCGGCCGGTAGACCTTGGGGATGACCGGCCGGTTGTCCTCCTCTCTGAAGATGAACTGGCATCAATTATTTTATAGAAAGGTGAGGTTCAATAGGTTCAGAAAGGTGAGATTTTATTCAGATTTTCTATCAATTATTTTAGAAAAAAATTAAAAACGTATTTTATAAGATGTTTGTACAGGCGTAAAAAATAAATTGATAGAAAAATTAATTGACACAAAATAATTGACATAGGTTTATTTTAAAATGACAAAATTATTTGAAAAAAAAATTATTCAAAAAAAAGATTTGGAAAAAAATTAATTGACAAAAAAATGGTATTTTTAATGTTAGTATTTTAAAAATAGTTTGGTTATTATTGTTGATAAAAAATATGGATATCGATAGAAAAATTAATTGGCAGAAAAAAATTGACATTGGTTTATTTTAAAATGAAAAAATTATTTCGAAACAACAATTATTCAAAAAAATTACTAAAAAAAAATAATTGACAAAAAAAATCAATTTTTAATTTCAGTATTTTAAAAATAGTTTGGTTGTTATTGTTGATAAAAAATATAGATATCGATATATGAGTTGTGTGTTTGATGATAAATTATTAGTTGAATTAAGTTTTGAAAATTATTTTCAAAACACATCACCAAACAAATTTTCACATTTCACATGTCACATCAAACTTTCAAAACTTAATTCAAAATACATTTTCAAAACACAATTCAACACTCTACTTAAAAACCATAACTAAACAAATTTTCTACACTCAAATCATAATTCTACAACTCACAAACTTAAAATACAACTCATACTCTCAAATCACATGGGAAAAGTCGACTGGCAAAACCACGGTGGCGTGTATGCCACTTGGGAAAGGGAAGATGACATGGCCAAAAGATATCCTGAACTGTTTCCACTGAATCCTGTTTTCTTCCAGAACGAAGGTAACTCGAGTTTAGAGGACTAAACTTTTTATAAGGAGGGGAGACTGTAATAATCCTCACCACTGCTTACCGATAAACATTGATTACCGTCAAATTGAACTGACCATGACTGATAACTGAACTGATTATGACTGATAACTGAACTGATTAAAGTACCGAACTGACTGACTGAAAGACTGGAACTGAATTGACTGAGTATGTGTGTTAATTTGTATTCTATCTGTTTGGTTGTTTATTTGATCTGTTCACGTGTTATGTTTAAACTGCTAATTGAAGGCCTTATCGGCGGCCGAACCGGGAATTGATTGATGTTTTATGATCCTCATAATTAATGTGATTTTATAATATATTTATCTGAAAACTGATTAGGTATGATTAAATTAGATTAAAATGAGTTAATTGCATAGTTTTGGACTTAATTACCATTAAGCCATCTAGTGGGCCACTACCTAGGCATATTGAGCTACACCACACTTGAATCAAAACATTTCCTCGGCCTTGTTTGAGCACTCAGCCGAATTTAGAGAGAGAGGGAGTGAGAGACTTGAGTTCACTTGTAGAATTGCTTGGAGAATTGAAGTGTAGATTGCTAATTTGAGCCTCTAGTCTTGCATTGGAGACCTAAGGTAGAGTAATTACCCTCTTGTTTGTGAATTGAGCTAGTTCTTGCATGATTCATGCTTCATTGTAGAACTAAGTCATGTTTTGGTTCATTGTTGTTGAATTGAAGCTCAATCTTTGCATGCATGTTAGTATTGTTGGATTTTGAGTTGAGTTCATGGCCAATTGTCACATGCATGTTCATGTTTTGAGTGTAGGCCATGTTTTCATCTTGTTTGTGAATCAATTGGCTCTCTAGAGCATGTTTTGAAGCTTTGAATTGATTTAAATTCATGCATGTTTGCATGTTCTTCATGTTCATGGAATTGGTTTGAAATTGGGTTTGAATTAAACACCCTTGGGCTTTGATTTCTCAAATTGAATTTTGAATCATGTTATTCCATGTGTTTACAAGTGTTTTTCCAGAAATTAGCCCAAGATGATCGGTTTTGATGCTTTTGAATTTGGTTTTTGGCTTGGAGGTGCAATCTGGAATTTCTAGATTTTGCACTTCCGCTCGAGCAGGGGAAGTGCCGCTCGAGCGTGAAATCCGAGCATCCAGCATCTTGTACTGTTTTGCAGTCCGCTCGAGCGGAGGATTGGGCGCTCGAGCGGAGGATTGGGCGCTCAAGCGGAATCATGTGTCTCAAGCTCGAGCGGGCGTCGAGCGTCCGTCGAGCGGAGATTCCACCCATCTAGCACTTTTGACTGTTTTTGCAGAACGCTCGAGCGGGTAATTATATGCTCGAGCGGGTACCTTTGTCTGCATGTCCGCTCGAGCGGAGTGACCTACGCTCGAGCGTGACCCCTGTTTTCTGAAAAATCTGAAAATGCTTTTAAAAGTACATCTTTGTATCCTCATTCCATTCTAGGCATTCTTAGGCCTAGTTTAAGACATCTTATTGAGGGCATAGATGTAGAACACACCGAGGCAAATTAGGGATTAAGTTATTATCTTTCCCGGCTGTGTAGCTTAGTGTGTTCAATCTGTTAACTGTGTAGGGTTGGCGACTGGAGAGGCACGCTCTAGCATACTGTAGCCCAAACTCTGTGAGTAACGATTGTGTAAAGATATGTTCACAAATGATTATCTTCTGAACAACTGAACTGTACTGTTCCAAACTGATTACTGTTAACTGATTGAATGTATGTCCTATATTCTGAACTGTATTGTGGCATCCTTAGCATCCACTGTTTACTGTTACTGTGACAGAAATCTCTGTCAGTTCCCTTGTTGGAACCACTACTGTTTACTGATTGATGGCCATCATTACTGTTCGGTCTTTTAAGACCTACCGTTTACTGTACTGTTATGCTAATGGGTGTACCACATATGACTGTACTGACTGAATGACTGAAATACTGTTTAAATGAACTGTTTTCATATTGTAAGGACATTCATTCTTAACCTCTTTACGCATTATGTTATTCACTGGGCTTTAGCTCACTGCTCATATATATATGTAGGTGTTCAGGCACCAGACCGCAGCTAGGAGCGTCAGGGTTACTCCAGTTTTGTCAAGCCAACTACTGTGCCTCACTGCGAGGTTCCGAGCCTATCATGCTAAGGCTTAGGGGTGTTTTAGGATTCCCCCTTCTGTACTGTCTTACTGTTTTGTAATAACCGAGTGGATTGTATAGACTGAATGTTTACTGTACTGTCATGCAAGGGATGGAGTCCCTAGTCTGAATGATTGTATATATTGTGCATACTGCTCCGTACTGATTATGTATATATGTATGGAATGTCTTTTTGCATACAGACTGTCACAGCTCATTGGGCATTGTTTAATTACTGTATTGGCTTCCGCCAGGCCCTGTACTCTGTTTTACTGTACTACTGTTAAGCAGGCCTTCGGCAATCTTGGATTACTGGCCGGTTACGGTGCTAAACCCATAGGGCCGGGTTTGGGTCGTGATAGAGTGGTATCAGAGCGATACTTACCACGAGTTATACTGCACACACGTGTCCAAATGAGCTATAGGGTGTCCTAGGAAGGTAATTAGGGCATCTCATGAGCATGATAAGTGTGTGGTTATGTTATGACTGAATATATTCTAACGTGTTAAACTGTTAAACAAATGACTGCTTATGTTTAAAACTGTTATAACTGCTTATAGTGAAATGGATAACGCAAACACTGCAAATGAAACTGAATCCTCATCCTCTGAGGCTAGAATGGCCAGACTGGAACAAATGATGGAACTGATAATTGCAAGACTGGATCAACAACTGAACCAACAGCCCCTACCTCCTCCTCCTTCGGTTGTACCGGAACAAAATATGAATGTGAATGTACAAAATATGAATGCTAATGATGGGGACATAACTGCACTGATCCATAAGTTCAGCAAAATGAAACCGCCGTCCTTTCAGGGAGGCCTAGAACCGTTGAAAGCTGAAGCATGGGTTCTGGAGACTGAAAAATTGTTTGAAGTTTTCCCGTGCTCTGAAGCACACAAGGTACTGTTAGCCATCTTTACATTGCAAGAAGAAGCTAGAAGGTGGTGGATGCTCATCCGTGATGAAAATACCGTTCTGACTTGGGCTCAATTCAAAGGAGCCTTCTTTGAAAAGTACTTCCCTCAGTGTGTTAGGGACAGAAAAGTAACTGAGTTTGAACAGTTAAGACAAGGGGCAATGTCTGTGGCTGAATATGAGACGAAATTCACCGAGCTTGCTAGATATGCACCGCATATGGTAGATACTGAGTATAAGAAGGCCAGAAAATTTGAAGGCGGCCTTAATGTTGCAATTCTTGACCGAATAAATGTTCTGAAACTATCGAATTATGTAAATGTTCTTGACAGAGCCTTGATGGCTGAATCAAACATTGAAGCACTGAAAACTGAAACGTCGTTGTCTGAATGACGGGGTAAAAGGTAGAATTTTAAGTTTAAGAAAGGCAAGCATAGTCCATTGAACAAGAAACAGAATACGGGGTCAACGACTACGTCTAGTCAAGGAAACCGTACAATACCGCCCTGTTCTGAATATGGTAAAAATCACAAGGGAGTCTGTTACAAGATATCAGGAGCCTGTTATAGGTGTGGCAAGGTGGGCCACATGGTTAAAGACTGTCCCTCTGCTTCACAAACTAGTAGTAAAGCTACACCAAGCGTAGCGGCATCAACTGTTACACCGAAACCGAACCCCAAAGCTACCGGGAAAGAGCCTATGAGGCAGGGCCGAGTGTTCGCCCTAGTACCGGGAGACGTCCAGAATACCGAGACCGTTGTGTCAGGTATTCTCTCTATTTGTACTCAAAATGCTTATGTACTGATTGATTCAGGGTCTACGCATTCTTATGTGTCGTATGTTTTTTCGCGTAAACTGAATAGACCCTTACAACCTATGAATTATCTGTTAGCTGTATCATCACCCGTTGGGGGATCTATGACCTGTGCATACATGTACCCTGCTTGTGAAATCATTGTTGGAGATGCACATCTGTTTATCGATTTACTGCCATTGAACATTGACCATTTTGATGTTATATTGGGGATGGACTGGTTAACGAAATATCATGCCACCATAGACTGTGCAACGAAACAAGTAGTTTTCCATCCACCTGGTCTACCTGAATTTGTGTTTAATGGGGTTGGAGTAGTACCTCCCCCGTATTTGATTTCATCTGTGAAAGCTATAAAATTGATTAGAAAGGGCTGTAAGGGATATCTGTGTTCTGTATTGACTGTGTCTACTGATAATAATGCTAATGTGAACTGTATTCCTATAGTCAGAGAATTCCCAGATGTTTTTCCAGATAATCTTCCAGGAGATTTGACTGACAGGGAGATTGAATTTACCGTTGATGTGGTTCCCGGAACACAACCAGTATCTAAAGCTCCTTACCGAATGGCTCCAACTGAACTGAAAGAACTGAAGGTGCAATTGGAAGAACTATTAGACAAAAAGTTCATCAGACCTAGTACCTCACCGTGGGGCGCACCTGTTTTGTTTGTAAAGAAGAAAGACGGCTCACTGAGACTGTGCATTGACTATCGTGAACTGAATAAGGTAACTGTAAGGAATAAATACCCATTACCGCGTATTGATGACCTGTTTGATCAGTTACAGGGTGCTAAAGCATTTTCGAAGATCGATCTCAGATCCGGATACCATCAGTTGAAAGTTAAATCAGATGACATTGATAAAACTGCTTTTAGAACGAGGTATGGACATTACGAATTTTTAGTTATGCCTTTCGGAGTCACGAACGCACCAGCTGCATTTATGGACCTCATGAACAGAATCTTTAAACCGTACCTTGACAATTTTATTGTTGTATTTATTGATGACATACTGATTTACTCCAAAAGTATAGAAGAACATGAACATCATCTAAGACTTGCCCTACAAACCTTAAGAGAACAGAAACTGTATGCTAAACTGTCTAAATGTGAATTTTGGCTTGACCATGTTATGTTTTTGGGGCATGTTGTTAGCAAAGATAGAATTTCTGTTGATCCGCAGAAAATCGAAGCTGTAGTGAACTGGCCTAGACCAACCAACGTGACTGAAGTCCGAAGCTTTTTGGGTTTGGCTGGATATTACAGAAGATTTGTCAAAGATTTCTCCAAAATTGCTTTACCGTTGACTCAACTGACTCAGAAGGGGATATCATTTGACTGGACTGACCAAAGGGAATCTGCCTTCTAGGAATTGAAAACTCGATTAGTGACTGCACCGGTTCTTACCTTACCTTCAGGTACGAATGGGTATACTGTATTTAGTGATGCTTCTCATAAGGGTTTGGGATGTGTTTTAATGCAGAATGGGAGAGTAATTGCCTATGCTTCCCGACAATTGAGACCGCATGAAAAGAACTACCCGACCCATGATTTGGAACTTGCTGCAGTAGTATTTGCACTGAAAATCTGGCGTCACTATCTGTACGGGGTGACATGTGAAGTATACACCGACCACAAGAGTTTGAAATATTTCTTCACACAGAAAGAACTGAACATGAGACAGCGGAGATGGCTAGAACTGATTAAAGACAATGACCTACAGATTTTGTACCATCCGGGAAAAGCCAATACCGTTGCCGATGCATTGAGCCGGAAATCGATTGGAAACTTAGCCTGTTTGCTTACCGGACAGAAAGAGTTGTTTTGTGACCTTGAAAAATCAGAAATTGAAATTGTCCTACGAGAACAAGGTGGAACCTTAGCTGCTATTTCTGCTCAACCAGCACTGATTGAAGAGATTAAAGAGAAACAGCAACTGGATGATTTCTTGAAAAAGATCATTGAGGAAAGAGAATCTAAACCGAGACCGGGATTCAAATTTGAGAATAATGTACTGAAATTTCAATAAAGACTGTGCGTACCAAATGATACTGAACTGAAAAGAAGAGTTCTGCAAGAGGGCCACAACTCAAGATTTTCTATCCATCCGGGGAATACGAAAATGTACCAAGACCTGAAACCGAACTTCTGGTGGCCGGGAATGAAGAAAGAAATTGCTGATTTTGTATCGAAAGGTCTTCATTGCCAACAAGTTAAAGCCGAACATCAACGACCCGCAGGCTTATTGCAACCCTTACCGATACCGGAGTGGAAATGGGAGCATATCACCATGGATTTTATAGTGGGATTGCCTCGCTCCAGTAAAGGTATGGACTCGATTTGGGTTATTGTTGATAGACTGACTAAATCTGCTCACTTCTTACCTGTTAAGACAATTTATAATGCGGACAAATTGGCTATACTCTACATTGACGAAATTGTTAGACTGCATGGAGTACCTGTGTCCATTGTTTCTGACAGGGATTCGAAGTTTACATCGAGATTTTGGCAAAGCCTACAGATTGCATTGGGTACTGAACTGAGGCTGAGTAGTGCCTATCATCTTCAGACAGATGGCCAGTCAGAAAGGACCATCCAGACTCTGGAGGATTTACTGAGAATGTGTGTCCTTGATTTTCAAGGAAACTGGGAAAGTCATTTGCCCTTAACTGAATTTGCTTACAACAACAGCTATCACTCGAGTATTGGCATGGCGCCTTTCGAGGCATTGTATGGCAGAAAATGCAGATCTCCAATTTGCTGGGCAGAAGTTGGAGATGGGCCTTTGCTTGGGCCCGAGATTGTATGTGAAACGACCGAGAAAGTGAAACTGATACAACAGAGACTGAAAATTGCGCAGAGCAGACAGAAGAGTTATGCTGATGTCAGAAGACGAGATAGAGAGTATGAAGTGGGTGATCACGTATTTGTGAAAGTGACACCGATGAAAGGCCAGACTCGTTTTGGAGGCAAAGGCAAGTTAGCACCGAGATACGTCGGACCATATGAGATTATTGAGAAAATCAATCCGGTGGCGTATCAAGTTGCGCTTCCTCCTGAAATGGAGCATATGCATAACGTCTTCCACATTTCTATGTTGAGAGACTACCTCCGGGATCCTTTCCATGTAATAGAGCCTACTCGTGTAGTGCTGAGTGATGACTACACTTACGAGGAACGGCCTATACAGATTGTAAACAGACGGATCAAGAAACTGAGAAACAAAGAAATCCCGCTGGTAAAAGTCGACTGGCAAAACCACGGTGGCGTGTATGCCACTTGGGAAAGGGAAGATGACATGGCCAAAAGATATCCTGAACTGTTTCCACTAAATCCTGTTTTCTTCCAGAACGAAGGTAACTCGAGTTTAGAGGACTAAACTCTTTATAAGGAGGGGAGACTGTAATAACTCTCACCACTGCTTACCGATAAACATTGATTACCGTCAAATTGAACTAACCATGACTGATAACTGAACTGATTAAAGTACCGAACTGACTGACTGAAAGACTGGAACTGAATTGACTGAGTATGTGTGTTAATTTGTATTCTATCTGTTTGATTGTTTATTTGATCTGTTCACGTGTTATGTTTAAACTGCTAATTGAAGGCCTTATCGGCGGCCGAACCGGGAATTAATTGATGTTTTATGATCCTCATAATTAATGTGATTTTATAGTATATTTATCTGAAAACTGATTAGGTATGATTAAATTAGATTAAAATGAGTTAATTGCATAGTTTTGGACTTAATTACCATTAAGCCATCTAGTGGGCCACTACCTAGGCATATTGAGCTACACCACACTTGAATCAAAACATTTCCTCAGCCTTGTTTGAGTACTCAGCTGAATTTAGAGAGAGAGGGAGTGAGAGACTTGAGTTCACTTGTAGAATTGCTTGGAGAATTGAAGTGTAGATTGCTAATTTGAGCCTATAGTCTTGCATTGGAGACCTAAGGTAGAGTAATTACCCTCTTGTTTGTGAATTGAGCTAGTTCTTGCATGATTCATGCTTTATTGTAGAACTAAGTCATGTTTTGGTTCATTGTTGTTGAATTGAAGCTCAATCTTTGCATGCATGTTAGTATTGTTGGATTTTGAGTTGAGTTCATGGCAAATTGTCACATGCATGTTCATGTTTTGAGTGTAGGCCATGTTTTCATCTTGTTTGTGAATCAATTGGCTCTCTAGAGCATGTTTTGAAGCTTTGAATTGATTTGAATTCATGCATGTTTGCATGTTCTTCATGTTCATGGAATTGGTTTGAAATTGGGTTTGAATTAAACACCCTTGGGCTTTGATTTCTCAAATTGAGTTTTGAATCATGTTATTCCATGTGTTTACAAGTGTTTTTCCAGAAATTAGCCCAAGATGATCGGTTTTGATGCTTTTGAATTTGGTTTTTGGCTTGGAGGTGCAATCTGGAATTTCTAGATTTTGCACTTCCGCTCGAGCGTGGGAAGTGCCGCTCGAGCGTGAAATCCGAGCATCCAGCATCTTGCACTGTTTTGCAGTCCGCTCGAGCGGAATCATGTGTCTCAAGCTCGAGCGGGCGTCGAGCGTCTGTCGAGCGGAGATTCCACCCATCCAGCACTTTTGACTGTTTTTGCAGAATGCTCGAGCGGGTAATATACGCTCGAGCGGGTACCTTTGTCTGCATGTCCGCTCGAACGGAGTGACCTACGCTCGAGCGTGACCCTTGTTTTCTGAAAAATCTGAAAATGTTTTAAAAGTACATCTTTGCATCCTCATCCCATTCTAGGCATTCTTAGGCCTAGTTTAAGACATCTTATTGAGGGCATAGATGTAGAACACACCGAGGCAAATTAGGGATTAAGTTATTATCTTTCCCGGCTGTGTAGCTTAGTGTGTTCAATCTGTTAACTGTGTAGGGTTGGCGACTGGGGAGGCACGCTCTAGGATACTGTAGCCCAAACTCTGTGAGTAACGATTGTGTAAAGATATGTTCACAAATGATTATCTTCTGAACAACTGAACTGTACTGTTCTAAACTGATTACTGTTAACTGATTGAATGTATGTCCTATATTCTGAACTGTATTGTGGCATCCTTAGCACCCACTGTTTACTGTTACTATGACAGAAATCTCTGTCGGTTCCCTTGTTGGAACCACTACTGTTTACTGATTGATGACCATCATTACTGCTCGGTCTTTTAAGACCTACTGTTTACTGTACTGTTATGCTAATGGGTGTACCACATATGACTGTACTGACTGAACGACTGAAATACTGTTTAAATGAACTGTTTTCATACTGTAAGGACATTCATTCTTAACCTCTTTACGCATTATGTTATTCACTGGGCTTTAGCTCACTGCTCATATATATATGTAGGTGTTCAGGCACCAGACCGCGGCTAGGAGCGTCAGGGTTACACCAGTTTTGTCAAGCCAACTACTGTGCCTCACTGCGAGGTTCCGAGCCTATCAAGCTAAGGCTTAGGGGTGTTTTAGGATTCCCCCTTCTGTACTGTCTTACTGTTTTGTAATAACCGAGTGGATTGTATAGACTGAATGTTTACTGTACTGTCATGCAAGGGATGGAGTCCCTAGTCTGAATGATTGTATATATTGTGCATACTGCTCCGTACTGATTATGTATATATGTATGGAAAGTCTTTTTGCATACAGACTGTCACAGCTCATTGGGCATTGTTTAATTACTGTATTGGCTTCCGCCAGACCCTGTACTCTGTTTTACTGTACTACTGTTAGGCAGGCCTTCGGTAATCTCGGATTACTAGCCGGTTACGGTGCTAAACCCATAGGGCCGGGTTTGGGTCGTGACAAGATAGTGGCAAAACCATGTTTTCTAAGCCCACCCGAGGGTGGCAAAACTTGCATTTTAGCCTACTTGCGAGTAGCAAACCATTTTCGAAACAAACATGAGGTGTTTTGTTCCAATTCAGGCGATCCAGACTATACTTATATGCTGTGTGCATCACGTAGTAAATCTAGGCTAATAACCGGAATAAGAACACATAATGTTTTCAAAACTCGATATCATGGTTAGTAGAGGCCGATCTTTGATCGGGCAAGCGGGGGTGCTCACGAAGTGACCTTTCCCAATCATACCCAAGTTCCCGAGCCGAGGCAACTTTGGTGATGACGGACACGTGGCCTTAGGCAAACGAGTCAGGGTTTCCTAAATTACTCAAAATAAAATACTTAGGTGGCGACTCTGTATCTGGCAAAGCAGTCCATGTTTGGAACTTCTTTAAAAAAAAATCTGTTTTCAAAAACGATTTGTCGGATTTGAACTCTTTGATGATCCATCGGTCTTGCATTGCACTCTGCGAGATTAGATACAGGACCGTGACATTTGAGTCCAAACTATAGTAAGCCCAATGAACAAAACGGGATTTTTCCCGGGACGTTCGAAGACGTCTACAGGTGGTTAAGACTATGGCATCAAAACATGGTTGAGAAATATGACAATTGGTCAACAATTCTTGGTATTTGGTATATCCGCAATAATTGTAAAAGGAATCTTGTAAAACAATGAGAACTTGGGTTGAGGTAATAAAAAAGAGACATGACTATCTTAGCTACAACTGATGATATAATTACGAATGAACTAATTAGAGAAAGTGGATCTATACAACCAACTCCATGTTTGTCAAGCCCCAGCTTTTTCTCACTGTATAGAAACATTCAACTTCTTTTAAGAAAATTCAGCGAAAATTTAGAGCATTGAAATTTATAGAAACATTCAACTAAGAAGTCAGAGCATTGAAATTTATAGAAACATTCACATAGATTGTCACAGTTTTTTTTTTTTTTTTTTTTTTTTTTTTTTTTTTTTTTTCCTTGTGAACAAAGATGAGAAAAAAAGACTCAGAGAGTGGTGCACTGATTTCATTATCTTTAATACTGATAATTATTCCATTATTCATCATCCAAACTCAAGCAGCTGCAAGATCACTACTTGTAGGATCTGAAAGTTGTTCTTCTTCATGTGGTGAGATCCAAAATATCACCTACCCTTTTTGTTTAAAGGGCGATCCAATTATCTGTGGTGACCCTGAATACGAACTTTCTTGTGAATTATTATTATTATTTTTATATAAATAAATTAACTTAGCGATATGACGTTAAGAAGAAGAGAAGACAGATATGAAGGCTCCAAAAGGTCATTTGTTTCAAGAAATTAAATACCTGCAATGCCCATGCCTGCATTTCCAAGAGTCCACATGGATGGCGCTGCTGCTAATGCATTAGCTAATGCTTTTCTGCACATAGAGAAGAACCAAAATATCAAAAAATTCAAAACAGTCATATCAAAATTCAAAAAAGAAAAAGAACCTGAAGTGGAAAAAAAAAAATCAAAATTCAGATCTACTCTTTCATAAGATACGTTCAAGTTTCTTAGTATTTCTATATGTGTGTATATCAGACTATTAAAATAGGGAACCCATTAAAATTTAGTGAATCCTAAAAACAAATCATTTATAATATTTCAGCACACCAATCTATTAGAGAGGCCATAAAAAATTAATCCATAATTGGATTCTTGTACATGTTCTTATGATATCAAATTTAGAAATGCAAACGACTGTCTCCATCTACAAATGCAAAACTTCAGCAGTAGCACTTCATACACACACACATTTGAGCACACACAAAACAAAAACAAAAATGAAACAAAACAAAACAAAATTGACAGGTCAAAACACCCATAAGATCAAAATAAACCTTGTGCAAAGGTTATCAAAATCAATGGCATAAAATTAAAATTTTCATACAGCAGTTTTTCCAATGAAAATGTATGTATTTTGCTGAATTAGGAATGATGTCTCAAAAAAAAAAAAAACAATAATCCAATCTAACAATAAGCAAAAACCCAGGAAAACAATTCTCCAGTTTTGGAACACAAAAGATGCAAATTATAAGATCCCACATACAATGGGAGTTTAATCAATGGCAAAATATGACATGTTTTCACCAAATAGCATTTTTAGTTGCAGCAAGTCACCAATTGTGAACTAATAGCTCAGAGTTTAATCAATGAGAGTTTAATCAATGGTAGAATATAACATACTTGCACCAAATAGCATTTTCAGCATCATAAAATATCGAGATTAAAGAAAATGGCACTACCATCAAAGATAATTTTTAGCATCATAACTATTAAGACAGAACCATAATTTTCAGCATCATAACAGTTAAGACAAAATCATAATTTTCAGCATCATAACAGTTAAGACAGAACCACTTAAAAATTTGAAATGTGATACAAACCCAAGATCGAACAAAATCTCACAAACCATAAGAGGTAAATTTGTATTTAGATAAACCAACATTCAAAAACCCAAAAATTCCACATTCACATGTCCCTATGTATACCCATCCAATTCAACTGACTGTCAAATATAAATTTCCAGAAATACAACATTCGATTCAACAAATACAACTTTCCAGAAATACAACATTCAATTTAACAAATACAACTTTCCATAATTTTTTTTGAAGAATGCCCTATGAAATTCTAAACAAATCCCAAGAAATTTAACAAATTCTAACCTACAGGAAGAAGAAAAATTCCTAAATGAAGACATGAAACTCAAATGAATCCAAATTGAGAAAATCTATTAACCGATAGAAAAAGTTGTTTATAGAAATAGAGCTATTCCAGAAAAAAGCGCCAAAAAAAAATAGAGAAATGGAGAAATCAAGTTACTTGGTGGTCGTGTTGATTGAATAGTGGTGGGCAGGTACAACGATGATGTGGTAGTGGCTGGAACACATAGCTAAGCTTTACACAAGGAAGTAATAAACTGAAACACACAGTAATAAACTGAAGCACCTTTGGCCTGTGAATTAAAATGAATCAAAAAAAATTTCTTTTCAAAGAGTAGGGAGTGAACACATGAAACTCAAATGAATCCAAATTGAGAAAATCTATTAACCAATAGAAAAAGTTGCTTATAGAAACAGAGCTATTCCAAAAAGGAGTGCCAAAAACAAATAGTGAAAAGGAGAAATCAAGTTACTTGGTGGTCATGTTGATTGAATGGTGGTGGGCAAGTACAACGATGATGTGGTTGTGGCTGGAACACATAGCTAGGCTTTAGAAATCTTGTAATAACTTGTAGCACAGAGGGAAGTAATAAACCGAAGCACCTTTTGATCGTGCAGGGAAGTATAGAGAAACCAATTGAAAAACTAATAGGGTTTAATAAACAAATGACCCTAATAAACCCAGATATCATATCACTTTGTGTACAATAAACCTATTTGGAGGAAGTTTTGAATTAAGGTTCACAATTAAAACTGTTAAACTGTTAATCATTGTACACAGCAATAAACTTTATAGTGATTAGAGTATTGACAACAAATTAAACTTACTATACAAAGCAATAAACTATATACTGATTAAAGTATTGACAACAAATTGAACTCAGTGTACAAAACAATAAATGTATAGTGATTAAAGTATTGATAACAAATTGAACTCAGTGTACAAAACAATAAAATGTATAGTGATTAGAGTATTGACAACAAATTGAACTCTGGCCAATTAAGAGCTCCAACTGCTGTCACTGGGTTGAATTCAGGTCCAATAGGCATTCGGATGCCCTGTTCAAACATTTCTTTAGATGTGGATGGGTACGACAATGTCTTTGTAAGCAGTTTTTCAGCCTCCAAGTCCAATTACATGAGAAGAAGCCATTAATCAATGAAACCATATAAAAGAGCTTCTATACATATGATATCTTCTATCCGCGACACTGAACGCTTGCAAATGTTTACCTCAACTGGAAGACCTTGTGGATCAACCAACTAAGAAGGTAAATTCCATTGTCTTAATTTTTTTTTTATTAATTTAGCTCCCATACAAATAGGTTTTCTTTTTTAGTGGGGTAAAATAACTAATACAACTTGATCCTTTAACTTGACATCATACAACAGGGAGATTCTTTCTGTATTGTCAAATTTCCAAATATGTCGATTGTCAAGTTTCAAATTCATAAATTCTTTAATTGTGAAAAATTGATCACATTCATCTTATTAAATTGTTGACCAAAATTTGCAAATTTTCAACTACACAGAGCTTGTCTTATTCCTTTGCTCAATTTTCCTACTCAGAAACAAGTATATACCACCATGTAAGAATTTGTTTTGATACCCCTTAGGCTTCAACCATCTAATTTTTTCGTCAGTGAACTCCATATTCAATTGCAATGCACAAAGCAGAAATTCAAGGAAGTCTAGTGAAACTTAAAATCAAGATTCTTCACCTTCTTATCCAACTTCTCAGAGATGCTCACATGTTTAAGATTAGCATCCTTCCTCTTTTTAAGAACTTCATCCCTCTTCTTTTTGGCACTCTCATGCTCTTCCACCATCCAAGAGGGTAAGCCCTTCTTTTTTTGTATGTGAGTCCACTGGCCCCAGCCAGGGAGTAAAACAGGTTTTTCAGGTTCAATACATCCTCTCTATCCTTCTCAAAATCATCTTCCACATCATCTCCCGCAAAAGCACGTTGTATTAAATTTGCTTGAGATGGTAGTTTATAAGTTGACTTTGTGCCAGAGTTCAAAATTCCATCCACCAAAATACATGTGAGACACTCATATAACTCAACAAATCAAGAATATAATACAAAGAAAATTACACATGCAAACTATATTCACAATGGTAGCCGAAATGATGTTTTCTGTGATTAGTGAAATATGCAACTCACTGCATGTCTGCCAGGGGGTGGCGATGAAGAAGTAAAAAATGCTTCAATATAATGTTAAACAAGACGACTAAATACCTATTTACCCCAATCTATCACAGAAATTGAAATTAAATGACAAAAATAAGAGTTAAAAAATATGTTCCACTGATTAAATATGGATTGAAAAAATAAGATAGAATCAATAAATTCATTCACGATAGAGAGAGAGTTCAAGGTTTTAGTTATGGATTCAAACAATTAGTAGCAGTTGAGGTTTTAGTTCACTCACGATTAGGGTTGCAAAGGGAGAAATGAGCAGCGTCAGTATGAAGAGGGAATAAGAAGATCAGAGAGGGCGAGAGAGAAAGAGGGAATGGGGAGAAGACGTGGGTAGGTGGAAGGCTGGGGGAGAGATGTTTGAGCGGGACTCACATTGATTTGCACAGTTAATATACTTTTAGGATTAATCTCAGCCATTAAGTCAAAACGTATCTCTGATACATTTTTATATATTTTCAAAAATCCTCTTCCCTTATTATATAGATATATACTTGGTTTGTATGTTAAAATTCTACGCCAACAACTTAACATAAATGTAATTTTTCAAAAACTCTATTTCTGTATGAGAAGATGATACCTTTGGTCCTAGTTGCAAAGAAACAGCATTCGGAATTGGAATTTGCTTGGAAGAACAAAATGAACTTCTCATGTCATATTGTCATCATCATCATGATGGCTATTGAACACTACAGTGCATGCTTTTAAATAACTATGCATATTGATATTACCGATATGATCATATATAGGCTGATGTTTAAAAGCCTGGTGTAGTAATGAAGTTGAAGACTCTATCTAGAGAAAACCAAAACAAAGAGATACTAGACTTATGGAAAAAGTAGAACTACTAATTCAACATTGGAAATTCAGAGCCCAAAGAAGGGTGTATCCCATATCTTGTGTCTGTTCATGCTTTTTTTCTTTTTCTTTTATTTTTATTTATTGATTGAACTGTTTTAAGTGTACTTTTTTTTTTGTGTGGAACTAGGGGCTGTTTATGTGTATTTGTATTGGGGTTTTTGTGGTTCAAGAAACAGATGTAAAACCTAGCCTACGATTGACACGCATGGTCGTGTATATGGATTTGCATTAATACCATTAGTAACGCTTCATAACTTGTTAGCTCGAGTGACTTGAACAAAGTAGGTCTACTAACATGACTCAAAATGCTTAAACTTAAGTTATTTAGTGACAAATTGATGGTGTCTAACTTACCTCAAAACATTAAAGATTATATAATATATCTACCTTATAATTATAAAAGAAATAATATAATTTTATAGTTTTGAGTCATAATTAAAAAAGAAGTCATAATCAAATATTTCAAAATAATATTATGTGTCTCATTTGTAAAAACAAACAAAAAAAAAAAAATAATTATTATTATTCATTTTCATATGTAAATAAATTAATCACAGAATTAATAAAATAATTTATCTCCTAATTATGAAATCCTAATTCCACCCTCAATGACATGATTAAAATCATTTGAAGTACTCTTTGTAAGATTTAATAATACATGTAACCATAATAATAATGCGGAATTAAACTTTACAGGATCTTGAATTCAATACAACTTAAGAATAAAACGAGCATACCTTTCTTAGCCATTGAATTAGAGAAGTTAAGAAAATACCCCTAATAGTTGAACCTTGAATTTTTGGCTCACCTTCTTCTCTCTGTCTCTCTCAATTAGGATGACTATAAAACTTAGAGTGATCGAAAATACTTATCATATGAAAGGGGAGTCACCCATCCTTATATAGAGGAGAGAAGAGGGCCTGATAAGCTCTATCAGAAGAATTCCTAATCCATCAAGGTTTCCTTCTTATCTTAGAAGAGTAAGTATATTAAAATTCTAATTACTAAACTTTATATATAATATTGGCTTTATCTAATTGTGGAGTTCAAATAAATTAAAACATGTAGATATATGTAGGCTATTGGGCCACACTAGAAAATAAATCCGACATTCTCCCACTTGGCCCATTAAGCCGATTATGATGCAATTATGAGTTTTTTCAAAAACATGCAACTTACAAAAAATTTTGACTCATTGGATTCCACACTAAAAACTTTGACACGAGATCACGAATTTTAAAAATAGCTAATAAGTTCAGATATATTAGAAACTATAATACTGTGATTACTTCAGATCACCAATGTGAGTCATAGCGGTTATATAACATTTATGTCATATTTCCTTCTATGCACTACACCACCGATAACCTTTACCAACCCAGTCCTTTATCAGGATATATAATTATTTGCCTCAAAGACCCCTGTAATTTGTCTTGTTAAGACATTTCCTGTTTATCAATATTCAAATTAATGTGTACACACACTTTTAGAAACAGGAAAAACATAAACAAAATTATTATTGCGCAAATAGTATCAAATAAAAATAAGCACTCACGATTAACCATAAACATCAAGGGTTGCTTAAAAGAGCCATCCTGATAACATGCTCTTTATATGTCTTTGGTGGCAATCCCTTTGTGAATGGATCAGCAATCATAATAGAGGTTCTTAAGATTTCAATTAACACTTGTTGTTTTGGACTCTTTCTCTAACTACTAAGTACTTTACTTCCATGTGTTTGGAACCACTGGAGTACTTTCCATTCTTAGAAAAGAAAACTGCTGCGGTATTGTCACAATATATCTTCAGCGGCCTAGCAATTGAGTCAACAACACCAAGTCCTGAGATGAAATTTCGCAACCATAAAGCATGATTTGTAGCCTCAAAGCATATGGAATGTTCTTCATTTGTTTTCTTTTCAAGTCATTCCTTGGACACTGTTTTTTACTTAATTAATCATCCTTCATGATGGGTGCATCACTGGCTGAACAAAACTGCATATCGAATCTCTCCAAAACAAGATCAATATATCCTTTCTGAGATAGTCCTAGCAATCCTCGAGATCGATCCCTAAAGATCTCTATGCCAATAGCATAGTTTGTCTCACCCATATCGACCATTTTAAAGTTCTGGGAGAGATATTCCTTGGTTTCATACAATAAGCCAAGGTTATACTAGCTAACAAAATGCCATCCACATATAGCACCAAAACAATGAACTTGCTCCCACTAACCTTCAGATATATGCACTGATCAACTGCATTTTCCTTAAATCCGAAAGAGGTAATGGTATCATTAAACCTTAAATACCATTTCCTGGAAACTTATTTAAGGCCATATATGGATTTTTTTAATTTGCAAGCTAAATATTCTTTACCTTTCTTTGCAAATCCTTCTGGCTGCTCCATATAAATTTCTTCATCCAAATTCCCATTTAGAAAAGTAGTTTTCACATCCATTTGATGCAACTCTAAGTCATAATAAGCTACCAATGCTAGGATGATTCTAAGCGAGTCCTTCTTAGATACTGGAGAGAAGGTCTCTGTATAGTTTATGCCTTTTTTTTTAGTAAAACCCTTGGCAACAAGTCTGGTTTTAAATCATTCGATATTGCCTTTCATGTCGCGTTTGGTCTTGAAGACCCATCTACACCCGACCTTTTTGCAGTTATTAGGTAATTCGACGAGATCCCAAACACTATTCTATTCCATGGATTTTAACTCTTCATTTATAGCATTGACCCATTTAAAAGAATCATCACTATTCATGGCTTGTGAAAATGAGACCAGATCTTTGTTAATCCCAATATCAAAATCAGATTCCTGTAGATACACCATGTAATCATCTGGAATGGCAGGCTTTCTTTCCCTCTGAGATCTTCTCAAAACTGTCGGTTGTGGTAGTTCTACAATATTTTTAATGGTGGTATCTTCATGAAGTGGTGAAACATGAGGTGGTGAAGGATTTATGTTGTTTGTTTCCCTCAGCCTGTGGAATAGTCTGAGGAACAACAATTTTTCGATAAGGGTCAAATGTTGGCACATCTACCCTAATTTCCTCGAAATTCTCCACTCGTGTTTTCTCATTCCCACTAATTTCACCATTCTCTAGGAATCTAGCATTACCAGTCTCCACTATCCTCGTACTGTGATTAGGACAATAAAATTTGTACCCTTTAGACTTGTCTGGATAACCAACGAAATATCCAGATATTGTTCCTGAGTCCAACTTTTTCTCTTGTGGGTTGAATATTCTTGCCTCTGCTGGACAACCCCAAAAATGTAAGTGTCTCAAACTAGGTTTCCTACCAGTCCACAACTCAAAAGGAGTTGTTGGGACCGCCTTACTAAGAACCCTATTTAAGATATACATTGTAGTCTTTAAAACTTCACCCCACAGTGAAATAGGTACAATTGAGTAACTTAACATACTCCTAACCATATCTTTAAGTGTACGTTTACGCCTTTCAGCAACTCCATTTTGCTGTGGCGTACTAGGCATTGTATATTGAGCACGAATGTCTTTCTTTTCTAAGAATTTGGTAAATAGGCCAGGATTTTGGCCCGACTCATCATATTTACCATAATATTCACCACCCTTGTCTGATCTCACTATTTTAACATTTCTATCTAATTGTCTCTCGACTTCAGTTATGTACACCTTAAGGATGTCAACAGCCTGAGACTTTTTATGAATTAGATACACATATCCATAATGTGAGAAGTCATCTATAAATGTGATAAAATATTTTTCACCACTAAGACATGGGATGTTGAGTGACCCGCAAATATCTATATGAATTATCTCAAGAAGCTCATTACTTCTTGTGGCACCTTTCTTGGTGTGTTTGGTTTGCTTTCCTTTAATGCAATCCACACATATCTCAAAATCAGTGAAGTCTAGGTTTTTCCAAAATCCCATTCTTCCCCAATTTTTTCAATTCTATTTCTAGAGATATGTCCCAACCGTCTATGCCACAAGATTGAAGATTTTTCATTAATTAGACCACGTTTTAAACCAATATTCGAATGCAAAGTTACTAATGATTGTGCAAACTCATGATTTAAGGTAATTTTATATAAACCATCACATAAATTACCAAAACCAATCATTATTGAATTAAATATTAAATTGAGTTTTCCACAACTAAATAAAACTGAATATCCAACACAATCTAATTTGGATAACGAAACTAAATTCCTAGAAATTGAAGGAACACAAAAAGTGTCTTTTAAATCCATCTGATGACCCGTCTCTAAGATCAGTCGATAGGTTCCTATAGCTATGACTTTAGCTTTGAGACGGTTCCCCATATAGACAAATCTTTCACTTTCCTTCGGTTTCCTGGTTAAGAGGTATCCCTGCATGTCATTTGTAATGTGGATCGTGGCCCTAGAGTCAATCCACCAAGTAATAGAAGGTACTTCAGCAAGATTTGATTCATAACAAACAAAAGAAAATTTCTTACCTTTCTTTTCGAACCAAGCCTTTCGCTTGCTGTAGCCTTTCTTCACATGTCCCTTCTTGCCACAAAAGTAGCACTTGACAGTGAAACCATTCTGAGCTTGATTTTCTTCCCCAAGTTTATTCTTTTTCTTTGGTGGATTTTTCGTTGATTTTACAACTTACCCTTTTTTTTTTCTTTATAGCTCCATGAGTTACAACCAATGCAGTTTGACGTCCTTCCTCCCTCAACCTCACTTACTCCTGAACACCAAGTGGAGTTTGAATGAGCTGACTAATATATGTGTTCAGGAGGAAGTGAGGTTGAGGGAAGAAGGACGTCAAACTGCATTGGTTATAACTCATGGAGCTATAAAGATACAACCAATGCAGTTTGACGTCCTTTCTCCCTCAACCTCACTTCCTCCTGAACACACCTATTAGTCAGCTCATTCAAACTCCACTTGGTGTTATAGTGGATTCTGAATGCGCCGAACTGTGATGGAAGTGAGCTGAGAATAAACTGCACGAGGAAAGTTTCATCAACTTGCATCCCTAAAGTTTTAAGTTTTGCAGCTTTGTCACCATATTGAGGATGTGATCCTAAACTCCTCGGTGCCCATTATATTTCATTGTTGTCAATTCAACCATAATAGTGCCAGCAAGTGGCTTGTCGATCTTCAACAACCTTTAACCAAATTTTACTTTAAGCGTTAGGGTAACGTCACTAAAGAGTCCTTTGGTTAATAACCAAGTAAGATCCCAGGAAGGTCGGAGGAGTCAATATAGCCTCCCTTCTAAGTCCAACCACCTTAGATAGCAAGCTATCTTTTTGACAGATCTTAAGCGGTATTAACACAAGATCTCATAAGTAACACGGAAAAAGGCATAAACAATATACATATTAAACCTTTGAGAATTATAATGATAAACTATTGATATCACATAAGTCTTTCCTTTGGGCAAAACTTAGGTATATCTATTATCCACACGTCAAGAAACACTTATGTAGGTCTAAAGTAATTTATGTAATTTTTTAGCTAGTCATGTTACCTTTAGGTATTCAATTCTAATCTGTCAAATTAGATAAGTTACATTATCCTACCCAATTCATAATTATTTGAAAGTGATTCTCCATTGGGTTAGTCTCAATCTCCTAATTATGACTGCAATTGAGAATATCATCGACCTTAATGTTACATTTTTAACAATTTTTTTATGTAGTTCTATATTCATAAGTTTTACAAATCTAGGTCACTTTGGCAGCTACTAAATTAGTAAACCCTATGAATACGAAACTAACCAACAATATTCTCTATTCATTAATTTGAGTTATTTAATTATCGTTAATTCAATCACTATTTTAATGAAATCACTATTTATGATTTCTAGAATTTCTTTTATGTGAATGCAATTATCAATATGATAATAATAATAACTCTAGATAAACATGAATATATATATAAATCAAAATATGCAATATGATAATCATGAATATCTCATATAATGGTTAATAAGAATTACACCTAATATGAATTAACCACTTCAATATTTAATATTTAATGTTGTAAAATTATATCATGATAGCAATTTTAAATCATGAAAATATATAAATATTAACAATAATAGACAATAAATGTGCATAATTAGACAAGACAAAAACATAATCCTCTAATGTGATACAATCAAATAAATATATTTATTTAATAGACCGAACGATTTAACAAAATTCTAAAATTGCTTTTAATTTATGCACTTTATCATAACGGCAAGCAATACACTCAATTCAATATCATGTTGTGATGATTATAAAGAATTATTATTACAAAAATTAATAATAATCTGAAGCATGCATATATACATATAATTGAGATGTAAAAAACGAAGCATGCATAACCACGACGCAAGGCATTATAAAACTAGGTTACGTTTAAATCATATTATAAACTGACCCATTTTTAATTTAATCGACCCAATTTTAAATCTTTTAAGTTTTAGCCACGTAAAATTAGAAATAACTGCTTTAAAAATTAATACGATTATTTTAGCCAAAACTTTACATCCCAAATATGATTTAAAAATTAATGTTGATAATTAAAAAAACAAATGTACCGTTTTATGAATAATTATAATAATAATATTCATAAATATATTATTATTTCAAGGTGTATTGATTCACAAAACTAAGGCTCTTATACCACATGTAAGATTTAATAATACATGTAATCATAATAATAATGCGGAATTAAACTTTACAGGATCTTGAATTCAATACAACTCAAGAATAAAATGAACATACCTTTCTTAGCCATTGAATTAGAGAAGTTAAGAAAATATCCCTAATAATTGAATCTTGAATTCTTGGCTCACCTTCTTCTCTCTGTCTCTCTCAATTAGGATGACTATAAAACTTAGAGTGATGGAAAATAATTATCATATGAAAGGGGAGTCACCCAGAGGGTCAGATAAGCACTATCAGAATAATTCCTAATCCATCAAGGTTTCATTCTTATCTTAGAAGAGTAATTATATTAAAATTCTTATTAGTTTTATATATAATATTGGCTTTATCTAATTGTGGAGTCTAAATAAATTAAAACATGTAGATATATGTAGGCTATTGGGTCACATTAGAAAATAAATCCAACCCTCTTCTGTCTCTTAAACTTTATTTTTTCATCCACATCATTGGGTTAGAATTGAGAAACTCAATTAAGAAGGGACTATAGAAGTAAATATAATTTTTTTAACATTACATTAAAGTCAAGTTTGGCATCCACCAAAAAATCCAAAAAGTCAAAAAGTCACTATCCTATTTAAGTCACATCATCTTATTTAAGTCACATTACCTCTCTAACACATCACTTCAAACCCAACCCAAATCCAACTCATATTTCATAAAAAGTCAAAAAATACACTTATTTATCCTTCCCAAACTTGACCTAAAAAATCATGTCCGACTATATAATCAACACATATGCGACGAACCTTTTTGTCTCGCACATTAATTTTTTCTGTATTTATTTATAACACAACTACTTATTATCGGAGAAATTATAATTTAATGCATCAACTGTAAATTTTATCAATTTTAATAATTAAAATTATAAATTTATTTGTATGAATTTTTAAGTATTTTGTTAAAATATCACTGATTTATAATTTTTCTTTTATTATATCACACATTATAATGTATAATAATTGTTAAAATTTGTTAATAAATTCTCTGAGAATACTTATTAATAAAATCCTATATATATCACAAATTTATTTTGAATGCTATATTTTTTTAATTCAAATTATTTAGATAGATTGTAATGAATCCTTACTCTCTCATGTTCAAAATCTTCATTTCAGTTTTAAATTGATATTCAAATTTACAGGTAAGATTTTCTTGTTGAATTTTCACAAAAGATAAGGATGACTAATTAAAAATTTTCCTAGATTTGCGAATTTAGTTTGAGAACAGCTATTACATTTTTTATTACATAATTACCCATATGGAATTAGTAAAATTTCAAAAAAAAAAAATTAGGAAAAAATTATAAATAAAAAAATAAAAATAAGCAGAATTTGATTCATATAACAAAATAATGCTGAATTTTTAATTTTATTAATTTAAATCTTAAAATTTTGATTAATTTTTAATCTAAACTATTTATCTATTTTTCTTAATTAAAATAGACAAAAAAGTATTTTAAACATTTTATATATACTGACATTAAATTTAATGATTAAAATACTATTTTTTGTGAGTTTTATTTAATGAAAATAGATAAATATTTTACATTAAAAATAAACTAAAAAATTAGAGTTTAAATTGAATAAATTAAAATTTTATTTATTTATTTTATTATAATAAGTCAAAGTTTGATTTTTTTTTTTTAAATCAAAAAATATTTTAAAGAATTTCCAAGATTCCACACCTTGTTTGGTTTCAGAATTTTAAATCTACTTTTCAAAAAATTGAGTTTTTTGTTTTCCATATTTTTTGATTTTCACAGAATTTTTTTAATATTTGAAGTAATTTTTTTAAATTTTAGATATACCTAACATAAATACACTTAAAAATTATAATATTTGCTGAAAAAATCTTTAAAAAATGTAGTAAATACCAAAAATGTAAAAATTTAGTATATTTTCATATTCTTGTGTATTTATTAATTTAAAAAAATATAAAATATTTTACTTTTTAAGTACATCTAAATTAGGTGCATCTAAAAAAAATTACAAAAATTAGAAAAATTAAAATGAATGTGTGCTGAAATTAGAATTTCGAGTACACGTGTCAAGCGATGGCATCTTTTGAGTGGCACGAACGTGGTGCTTTTTGTCCTTCAATGGAGTTGGTCCACTTTTGAACCGTTGGATTCAACCCCACACGCACACAAACTTGTGCTCGTGCGGTGTTAAACACTAACTAAAAATTTTATTTTTAAAATTAAAAAATAAGAATTTATATATATATATATATAATGGTATTTTAGAAAGTTGGTAGAAAACTCACTTTTTAAATTTCTGGCTTTTTTGACAAAAAGTTGAGTTATTTTGGGTAAAAAAATTGACTTTTGTGGTTAAAAAAGTTGAAAAGTAAAAAAACTGGCTTTTTTAGTGTGTTTTCAAAAGAGCCAAATTACATTTTCACCCCTTGAACTATATTATTATCCTATCTAAAAAAAAATTATATTATTACTTAGAATTGGTTTGAAAATTGACTATTTTAGTTAATTTTTTAACTTTTTATGAAAATATATATAAAAAAATAAAGAGATAATGTGATAAGTTGTAGTAATTTTTTTATTTTTTTTATTATTATAGTCACTCCCCAAACAAAGCCTTAGTATGATACATCACTAGTTTCACTAAGGAATTGTTTGAAGTGTCCTAAATAAGTGCACTTTGTCTTTTTGGACTAAAAAGTAAAGAAAAAAATATGAATATTTGGGTTAACTTTTTGAATTTTTACGAAAAAAATGTGTATTAAAATATTGTATAAAATTATAAAATTACGAAATTATCCTCGCTAACACAAGCAGCAATACTGCGTTGTACAGTTTCTGTCTCTTTTCATTTTTTTATTTTATTTTTTTTAATGGAATGTGTGACTACAAGTGTGCCACGTTTTCAATTGACTTGGGATGTATGGCTGCACAGTTTTGTGCAGCGCTGTTTTGCTTTTTTTTTTAATTGACAGATGTCCCGCCGAAAAAGAAGTAAATAGTATGAATTTTTTTGCTTTTTTAGAGACTTTTTAATTTTTTAAATTTTTTGGTGATGCCAAACCAGCCCTAAAAATTGCTACACTTCACTATTATTTTTAGGGTAAATTACACTGACCTCCCTTGAGGTTTCTGACAAATATAGAGACCTTCTCTGTAGTTAAAATAATTACAGTAACCTCCTCTACTTTACCTGACATTCTCCAGATTCCCCATTTCTGTCAAATTGTTCCAAACGGTGTTACTTTTTTTTTATAGTAAATTACCTTATTAATATTTTATAGAAGGGGGGAATCTGTAGAAAAAGTAACGTCGTTTGGAACAATTCGACAGGAGGGAATCTGGAGAATGTCAGGTAAAGTATGGAAAGTTACTGTAATTATTGAAACTACAGGGGAGGTCTTTGTATTTGTCAGAAACCTCAGGGGAGGTCAGTGTAATTTACCCTTATTTTTATTTTTTATTTTTTGCCATACGATATAACATTAAGGGCCATTTTGGGAACATGGGTTAAAATTCAAAAGCTATCTCTTAACTCATTTTGGATCATATCAGTTCTCACATAAAAAAGTCAAAAAAAATCAAAAAATCAACTTTCATCCATCTTCCCAAAACACCTCTAAGGGAACATGTCGTTAAAAATCTATTATATAAATTGATGAAAATTTATATAATTTATACATGGCATCTCAAATATTATAAAATACAAAAGTAGTACTGCATGATGATCTATTTTAAATTAAAGTTAGGGAAATTACACGTAAAATACTATAATTTATCTTTTGTGTTAATTTAATTTTTTTAATTATAATTTGTATTAATTTTAAAATTATGTTAATTTAATCCAATTGGTACATAAGTTTAGAAATTAAATTGTAATTGAAGAGAAAAAAAAGTCTATTCAATCTTCTCAAAATGAATGAAGATTTGACATCTTATTTAAAGTAATTTATATCTTTTTAAATAAACTATTTTACCTTTGATTTATGTCTGATTTCTCTATAAATCGTATCAATTAGATTAAATTGATACATTATAAAAAATAAAATAAAAAGATAAATTTGATATAATAAGATTTACATGGACTAAGTCAACACAAAACAAAACTGTGAGATCATGATTGTAATTTGGGGAAATGCTATATTCAAATTATGTCATTTATGAATTTGATTATCACAAATGTATAACTCCACATTATGTGCATCATAACTTTAAAAAAATTATAATCAAATATCATATGAGATATAGCAAATTCTCAAATTATAACAAAAATAATATCATAACTAACATTATAATAAGTCATAATTAATAACATAATAAATCATAATCCAATATACAAATATCGTAATTAGGACTGCATATAAAACACATCTCATAGAATTTTCCGCATAATTTGACCCTAAAGTTAAGATATATTTACTTGAGAAAATAATAAATAAACTAAAGGTAAAGATATGGGTATTTTAGGTAAATACATAAGGGGATCGGTTCAACAGGCAAGATGGTAGTAGGGATGGTAATTTGAACCCGGCCCGACGGGGACCCGACCCCTCGTACCCGATACGAGCGGTTTTTCTCCGAAAAATACTCCCGCCGGGCCGGGAATGATATTTAAAATTGAATCCTCGATCAGTTTCGGACCGGGGACAGGGATAGCTATCACAGCCCCGAACCCGGCCCCACCCCCGCCCCCGGTTCTCCCTGAAATGAAATTACCATCATACCCATTTATTCATTCACATATATATCTCCTCCCCTATGTTTCTCCTCCGATCTGTCCCTCTCTCACTCACGCTTCTCTCTACTCTCTCTCACTCACTCCTCTCGGCAGTGGCGGCAGTGGCGACGGCGTTATCTCCTCTCCCCAGTGGCGACGGCGTCATCTCCTCTTCCGCAGCAGTAGGCACACCCTCGCTTCCTTCTTCTTCTCCTCCTCCTCCTCCTCCTCCATGCCACCGTCGAACCTTCATACTCCGGCTTTGGTTCCTACCACGACAGATCTAGGTAGATCTGAGTAGATCTCATATCCTCCGCACCACCGCAGATCTTACATCTCACATGTATGTAGATCAGATCCCATATTATGTATATACATAATATTATGTATATGAAAATGATAGATCCCATATTACATCTGAGTAGATCAGATCCCATATTATGTATATACATGTATGTAGATCTCATCTCCTCCGCACCATTTATGTATATACATGTATGTGTGTGTGTCACTGTGTGTGTAATCTGTCTCCATATTATTATTATTATTATTATTTTTTGCCGTTGATGATGTTGCCGTTGATGATGTTGTTGATGAAAATGATGTTGATGATTTGTTATTGAGAGAGAAAGCTAAACAAAGAGAAAGGGAGCTACGGGGATTTTCCGGGGTCGGGGAAACCCGATCTCCGTTGGGGGCGAGAGTGGGGGGGCAGATGGGTTCCCCGTCGGGGATCGAGGACGGGGACGGGGAGTTTTGTAGCTTCGGGGATCGGGGATGAGGAGTGCGATCCCCGACCCCGCCCCGCCCCGTTGCCATTCCTAGATGGTAGGAATGAGAGGGAAATCTCTGTAGAGAGATTGAGAGATTGATGGAGGGAAATGGTTTTCTTTAAAAATAAATAAATAAATTTAACTTTTATTCTTAACACACTTTTATATCTCAATCGCAACAATTTACATACTTATAAAAACTAACAAATTTTAACAGACAAAAATAAGTTTTACTTTTTATCACATTTTGTTATATAATATGCTCTAACAAATAAAACATATTTTTACACACTCGAGTGAGTCCGATTCCATCTTAATATATGTTTTAACACAATCATTAGATTATTTATCACTACAAAAAATTAAAATTTTAGAGACCAAAATTCAGGAACAAAATTATTTTCGAAAGACCAAATATTTTTATTGCGAAAAGTGTCGTCATTATATTTTTAGTAACGAAAATTAGACATTAGTGATGAATTATTATCCTTTTGGAATCAAATTTTTTGTCTTAAAATATAAACCATTTTGAGACTAAATTATTTTGTCTCTAAAAGTCTATTTATTAGTGGCATTTTCAAAATTTTGTCGCTAAAATCTTTATTTTTGATTTTTCGGGACGATTATTTAGCGACTATTTTCATGACGATAGAAATTGGTCTCTAAATGTCTTTTGTAACAAAATTTTTATTTTTAGAAACTAAAACATTTGATTTTTAAAACTCTTATATATTGTAGTGTATGCACTCATTAAATTAATAAAATTAGACTTCACTTTATTTATTTGTGCACTTGATCACGTATTCTATTATGAATAAGTCTAAAGATTTACAAGAACATAAAAAATAAAAATAAAAAACCAAAATTAAGAGATTGACTTAAAATATAGATATATTTTAAAACTCGCTATCATATCAATTAGAATGAATTCGTGTAAACACTTAATACTAAGTGTGTGTGTCAATTTCCGACCACACTGCTAAATTAGTACTTAGCTGGAGAGCACTGGCAGAATAGATAAATCCCGAACGACCTGTAACAGAAAGAAGGGATTCTGGCGGTGGTTCATCTACCCGGAGGCACTCCGATGATCAAGTCAGTTATCTCTCAAAGATAGCAAAAGTACTTAACTCACTATTCAGAATACAAATTACGTACCTTAGACCCATGGGGGTGCCTCTCTTTTATAGTTAACCCAATCTTAGTCCCAATAGAAGCCTAGCTTCAATGGACTTCAGCTTAGTGCTTATCTTGGACTCTCCAGTAGATAAAGATAAACTCCCTAAGAGCTTTATCTTTATCCAGGCTGAGTTCCTTCCTCATTCTAGGACTCTTGTCCCTTATCCGCTTATCCCGGACACCGATATCTTCGGAGATAACCTCGGCCTAGCCGAGATCATCTCGGCGTCATGACCAGGACACGTGGCACCTCGGCTGACACTTCGGCATCACCTTGGCCACGTGTTGGTACTCAGAAAATATGTCCTCACAACTGCTCCCTAGGTTCTATTACCTCGGCATCTTGAGGTGATGGAACCTATATTGTTATATCGTATAGCATGTCGGCTATCTTGCTCTATCATTCATTTACCGCGGTCATAATACGTCGGCTTCACACCACCAGGTCCTGTAGTCTGTCTCATCAAGGCTTTTAGAACCAATAACCTAGTCTGTTCAAGTTTCTCAGCTGAGATCGTTCTCCAAGCCGAGGTTCTACTCCGTTAAATCGGGAATTTCTAAGAGCTTCAACACACGTATAAGCTGTCACGCATGATTACTCAACTGTTCTTGCCATGCGTCTCTTTCTCTTTGGGCCGTACCGGACATGCCCCACTAAGTCAAATTGCTCTCGCGTGCGCCGTCTGACACGTGCGTCGTTTTAGGCCCATTAACTGCCTTTTTGCCGCCGTTTTGTGTTTCAACAAAATTTCTCCCTCTCTCCGTCTTTTCGCTTTACACCATTGTTTTTGAAGCACCCAGCTTTTTCCCTCTCTAACTTTTTCTCCCAAATCTGCCATTGTCGCTCTTTGCGAGGCTTTCTGTAATCAGCTTTGCTCTCTCTCTCTGGCGAGGATTTTGCTGCACTTCTCCTGTTGCTACCACCGTTTGATCTCGACGACCCTAATCTTCCCTTGTAAGTCACTGTTCCGTCGTTTCGATTTCTGTTTTTCCTCAAACTGTTACATCTGTATACTGTAATTGTAACGTCATTCACATTTGTGTTTTGAATCCAACCATGTATTCTGAGCATATTTATCTCATGATTTTGCTTTTTGCCCAAACCGTTCTTTAATATACACACAATACCCATATACTTGTTCATTCTGCCTCTGTTCTTGGTCTTGCACTCTTACACACACTCTGTCACAGTGTTCTTGATGATTCACCACTATTCCTGATTCTGAATCATTGCTCCTGTTTGTGTTTTCTGTATTTTCTCTAGATTCTTGCCTTCAATCTCCGTTTGCTTAGACTTAGGCTTGAGTTTTGCCATAGAACACACGAATCTTAGGGAAAACTGAAACGAATCCCCCTCTGATCTTCACAAATTCTTACCCCAGCGTGAACTTAGGTTTTGTCGAGGTCTTCTTTTACATAACATTTTATTTCCAATTTATACACCTTCCCCCCTAAGCCGACGTCATGGGTATGTGGAAGTATAGGGTAGACACCCCAACCAAATTAGAATACTTTAGGCGGGAGTTTTCCATTCCAGCTGATGTTCACCTTAGGTTGGCTGGGGAGGATGACTCCATCATCCCCACAACTGATTCTATGCTCTTCCCTGCTATTGCTTTTATCGAGTGCGGACTTAGGCTCCCACTCAACATCCTCTTCCGTGAGATACTCCATTACTATAAATTGAACCCAATGCAGCTTGTCATCAATTCGTACCGAGTCATCAATGGTATAATAGCCTTAGCCAAACAAGAGAATGCTAGGGTTACCTTAGCCGACATCCAATACTGCTACACCATGTGTGGCCTCAAATTAGAGAAAGGCTATATTTACTTCCTTAAGCCGAGGTCTATAGAGTATAAAATCGTTGCCGACCTCCCAGACTCCAACAAGGGAACCAGGGATGATTACTTCATTATCTCGGGGAACTGGGAGTTCGCTCCAGATGAGGACCTCCACCTCTACCCTCTTCCTCGAACAGTTTTTGTAGAGGGTAATGGTAAGAGCCCTGTGTTTATACTTACTTGTTTTTAAAGTCTTCAATACCTCGTTTGTTCTAATGTTTGTTTTTCTTGCAGCTCTTCCCCAACCAGAAAAAGGCTTCTGCAAGTCCTTTTTCCCCGGAAAGGGTTTGAAGAAGCTACTGGATTTGCTAGTCCACAAGCGAAGAGCCCCTTTGGTACTCAACTTCATTCCCACTTACAAGTCGGTTCTTCCCGACGTTCCAAAGAAGAAGAAGAAGAGTCAGTCTCCCCGTCCGCCACAGCTCCACCAACAACTTCATCATCTCGGCCAAATCAAGGGTCAACCTCAGATCCAGTAGAACAACCATCTACCTCGGCACCACAGCTAATCCCGCCATCCCAACGCCGACGCCGAATTGCAATTCCTGCCGAAATGGGTCGCAAGAAGGCAGTCGCATAAAATCTTCTAGCCGACATCCCTGACACCGTCAACGCTCAGCCAACACGATCCCAGCCTCAACCAACACCAAAGCCCAAAAGAATAAAAAAGGCTCAGCCAAAGGCAACGGTGACTCAGATTGACACGGACGACACCTTGTCAATTTCAAAATTGGCTTCGAGCAAGAAGACACCCTCCGTCCTCGAGAAGAGGCCTGCCGAGGCCGAACCATCCCAATCAAGTCGGTCGAAGAGGCCGAGGTCCGAATCGGCAACAGCTTCGGCCTCCATGAAGTCTGACTCCCCCTAGGCCCCCTAATCACACTGGAGGACAGGTCGATCAAAGCTGGTGATAGTGCTGATGACGTTAACGTCGGCATAGCCTTGACTACAGCCTTGCTCCTTCCTGGAGATCTCGATCATAACGCCGAGATGAGCCAGTATGAAAACTTCGCCTTAATGCTGCAGCACTCTGTTCAAGTAAGTCCCTTCACTTGGAAATTTCCATTCTCTATTTTTTCATACTTAAAGAATTTCTGCTAACTTTTGTTCTATCAATTTTCTTTCAGGCGATCCAGCATGCCCACTCCTTCTTTATGAAATCTTTTGAAGTGAGGAAGGAGTTGGCCGACAAAATAAGGGAGGTTGCTGGATTGCGAAAGACCCTCAAAAGAGCCGAGGCAAAAATGAAAACCTTGGCAGACCAGGCCGAGACTGCTGTCAAAGCTAAGGATGAGGCCGAAGAAAAAGCGGATGCCGCTGAGGCCATAAACAAGGTTCTTGAGGCCCAGAAGAAAGAGGCTGAAGAAAAGACGGCCGAGGCCCAGAAAGAACTGCAGGATGCCTTGGCCACAAAGGCCGCCGAGATAAAGGCCGCCGATGAGAAGGCATACAATGAGGGGGTGGCCAATGTCACGGCGGACTACAAGAGTCAGGTGAAGCAGACATGCAACAAGGGTTTCACCCTTGGTTGGATGGCTGCCCTGAAAAAGCTTGAAGTCCCCGAGGACTCCCCCTTCAGGAACGCCGACGTCCTCGTCCTGTCATTCCCCCCTACTCCAAGCCAATCCGAAGACGATTCTGAGTCTGAGGAGGAAGCTTTGGTGAGGAAGTCGAAGGAAGCTGCTGGGGCCAAGTCCCCCACTTCAGATGAGCAAGTCCTGGACTTGACTCAGGATGAGGAGGGTGAGGAGGTACCCAAAGATGCTACTCCTGAGAAGGCAATATCGGACGCGCCTATTGCCGACAAGAGCCTCGACCAAACCGTCCAAGAAATAGATGCCGCGCTCGCGGCTGAGAAGGTCGTCGAGATGTCTTCTCAGTAGTCTTCCGAACTCCAGACCCAACCAACCATAATCGCCGAAGAGTCTTAGTTTGATGTTTTTCTCTTTTTTTATGTACATTGTACTTTCTCCTTTCTTTGAAACAATGTAAGCTCTCAATGTGGCCGATGTGCCTTCTTTTGAATGTAAATACAACTTATTCTTTTGAATGCTTGTATGTTTGTCTTTCTTTTACTGCTCTTATATGACTTTTATACTTAGAATATTTTGCATATCTTCAATGTACACCTTAACTATGTAATCTTTTCGGGGTGAAATACTTCGGTTATACTCACCAACGGTTTACATCAACAAGGACATAAGTACTTATTAAATATAACCTTGGCTTTAACTTGTAAATTTTTTCACAAATTTCAATAAGTGTTCGGCTCAACTTCAACTTGTAAATTTTTCACAAATTTCAACAAGTATTTAAGCCAATCTTTCTTTGTCATAACCTTGGTTTCAACTTGTAAATTTAAAATTTCAATAGGTGTTAAACATGACATCGGTTTAACTTCAACTTGTAAACTTAAATTTCAACAAGCGTATTACCTTAGTTTAACTTCAACTTGTAAACTTAAGTTTCAACAAGTGTGAAACATAACATCGGTTTAACTTCAACTTGTAAACTTAAATTTCAACAAGCGTTAAACTTGACCTCAGTTTAACTTCAACTTGTAAACTTAAAATTTCAACAAGCGTTAAACATAACCTCGGTTTAACTTTTAACTTAAACTTGTAAACTTAAAATTTCAACAAGTGTTAAACATAACCTTGGTTTAATTTCAACTTGTAAACTTAAGTTTCAACAAGCGTTAAACATGACATCGGTTTAACTTCAACTTGTAAACTTAAATTTTAACAAGCGTTAAACATAACCTCGGTTTAACTTCAACTTGTAAACTTAAGTTTCAACAAGCGTTAAACATGACATCGGTTTAACTTCAACTTGTAAACTTAAATTTCAACAAGTGTTAAACATAACCTCGGTTTAACTTCAACTTGTAAACTTAAGTTTCAACAAGCGTTAAACATGATCTCGGTTTAACTTCAACTCGTAAACTTAAATTTCAACAAGCGTTAAACTAATTTTAGTTTGCAAATTCTACATTTCTAGGAACCATTTCCCAACTCTCTGCCCCCTAATGTGAACTTAAGTTTCACTTGGGTTCTCATTATGCATGTGTTCTTGTCAAGTATTTTCTCAGTCACAAGTGTAAAAAATCAAGCTAAAACGTTCTTATTACTTTGGCTAATAACAAAGAACAAGAAAGTCTAATGATAAAAAAATTTCAAATTGCAAGTATTCCAAGGCCTTGGCAACTCTTTGCCTTCATTATTTTCAAGCTGATATGGCCCATTGCCCAATACCAAGATGATTCTATAGGGTCCTTCCCAATTTGGGCCAAGCTTGCCTTCTCTGGGATCCTTCTTGTTGCCGACGACCTTTCTCAGGACGAAGTCACCAACTTGGAAATCTCGTGGGTTTACCTTTTTATTATAAGCCCTGGCAAGCTGTTGCTGGTATGTCCCCAGCTGAATTGCTGCTTTTTCCCTTCTCTCTTCTAGAAGATCCAGATCTCGGGCTAAAAATACATCATTAGTTCCATTCTCCACTGCCTGGGTTCTGATCCCTAGGATGCCGACCTCTAGCGGAATGACTGCTTCTGTGCCATAAGCCATGGCAAACGGGGATTCCCCTGTTGATCTTCTCGGTGTAGTCCGATATGCCCAGAGTACACTAGGCAATTCATCTACCCACTTTCCCTTTGCTGCTTGCAGCCTCTTTTTTATCCCATCCAAGATAACTTTGTTGGACGCTTCTACTTGTCCATTGCTTTGAGGAAAACTTGGGGTTGAAAAGTAATTCTTGATTTTGAACTTTGCACAAAAGCTTTTGATTAGCTTACTGTCAAATTGTGTTCCATTGTCTGCAACTATTGCTCTTGGAATCCCAAACCTAGTAATGATATTCTTCCAGATGAAGTTCTTCACATCAATGTCTCGGATCTTGGCAAGGGGTTCAGCTTCTATCCACTTGGTGAAGTAATCTGTTGCTACCAGCAGGTACTTCCTTTGCCCAGTTGCTTGGGGCAGTTTTCCAACAAGATCCATGCCCCATTGGGCAAATGGCCAAGGACTGGATACTGGGTTCAGGTCTGCTGTTGGTTGGTGCATCAGTGGTGCAAACCTTTGGCACTTTTCACACTTCTTGACATAGGCTTCTGCATCTTTCTGCATGTAGGGCCACCAATACCCTTGGGTAATGGCCCTATGAGCACGTGATCTGCCCCCAGCGTGGCTTCCACTTACTCCTTCATGTATTTCGTACAAAAAATCTTTAACTTGTGAAGGATGTACACACCTCAAAAGGGGTCCAGTGAAGGATCTTCTGTAGAGATGTCCCTCTGCTGTCAGACTGAATCTTGTCAACTTCAATCTAATCTTGTGTGTCTCTTTGTGATCATCTGGCAGTTTTTCTTCTTTCAAGAATGCTACTATTACATCCATCTAGCTTGGTCTTATGTCCACACAAATTGCTTCACACTCTGTGGTCAGTGGTTTGATGCTCGGGCCCGACAAGTAGTCAACCATTATCGTCCTTACCTTTCCAGGTTGTATTGTACTTGCCAGGTTGGCCAGGGCATCAACAAGACTGTTATCATCTCGGCTAACCTGCTGTAGTCGGCAATTCTGTAACAAGGCCACCAACCTGCTGACCTCCTTTGTGTAGGCCGATATCCTTTCATCTCAGGTTGTAAACTCGCTCGTTGTCTGGTTGACTATAAGCTGGGAGTCACAGAAGACTATCACCTCATTTGTTTCTACTGCTGCTGCCAGTTTCAGTCCTACAATCAGTGCTTCATACTTTGCTTCATTGTTTGAGGCCTTGAATCTCAAACGAATAGATTGTTCTAGTATCTGTCCATCTGGAGATACCAATACTACTCCTGCCCCCGCTTCTTGTCGGTTTAAGCTCCTATCTACAAACAGTCGAAAGGAGTCGCCGATGTAAATGCTGCAGGGCCTGAGTTTTTCTTCCTTCCTTTGATCCGTTGCCTTCGGTTGGGCTCCTCTTTGTTCGTTTGGACATCATTCATCTCGGCTCAATGGAGCCTGATGTACGATGGCTCCCGGTGTGAACTCGGCCGCGAAGTCAGCCAAAACTTGGCCTTTGATTGCTGTTCTGGGTCTGTATTCCAGGTCATACTGGCCCAAGGCCACTGCACATCTGATTATTCTGCCTGTCATGCTGCAACAGGGACTTCAAAGGATGTTCAGTTAGCACCACAATTTTGTGGGCTTGAAAATAATGGTTCAGCTTCTTTGAAGCCATTACTAAGGCCAGTGTTAACTTCTCCAAGGGTAAATACCGGGTTTCTACATCAGCCAGGGTTTTGCTTACATAGTAAATAGCCCTTTGCTCCCCTTTTTTTTCTTGGATTACCACTGCACTTATTGCATGCTCTGAAACTGCTAAGTATAAGAACAGCTCCTCTCTAAGTTTTGGATTTGAGAGAACCGGAGCCGTGGTCAAATACTTCTTTAAGTCAGCCAAGGCAACTTCGCACTCTTCTGTCCATAAGAAGTCTGTGGCCTTCTTCACTAAGCTGAAGAAGGGTTTGCATTTGTCAGAACTTCTGCTTATGAACCTGTTCAGGGCTGCGGCTCTTCCAGTCAACATCTGTACTTGATTTGCCGATGTGGGGCTTTTCAGTTCTAGGATGGCCTTGATCTGATCTAGGCTGGCCTCAATGCCCCTTTTGGTTACCATGTATCCCAAGAACTTACCAGATCAAACTCCAAATGCACACTTCGATGCATTGAGTCGGAGCCGATATGTTTTTAGGATGTCAAAGACTGCCTTTAAGTCTTTCAGATGGTTCTTAGGTTCCCTGGTCTTCACGATCATGCCTTCGATGTATACCTCAATTGTTCGGCCAATTAGGTGTCTGAACATCTTAGTTACCAATCTTTGGTAAGTTGCTCCTGCATTTTTCAACTCGAAAGGTATCACTCTGTAGCAATATAGCCCTTTTGGGATGATAAACGTAGTCTTCTCCTCATCTGGGGGGTATATGGCTATCTGATGGTACCCCCTGTAGGCATCCAGGAAGCTCATCCTTCCATGCCCTGAAGTGGCATCAACCAATTGGTCAATCTTGGGTAATAGGAAACTGACTTTGGGACAGGCCTTGCTCAGGCTGGTAAAGTCCACGCAGACCCTCAATTTACCATTCTTTTTCTTTACCACCACGGTATTTGATAGCCATGTCGGGTAATTTACCTCTCGATTGGCTTTGGCTTCTAGAAGTCTGTCTACTTCTTCTTTCACTGCCTCAACATGCATCAACGTTGGTCTTCTTGCTCCTTAGATTACAGGTTTGGCCAACCTATCTACGTTCAATTTATGGCAAGTGACCTCAGGGTCAATGCCAGGCATCTCGTAAGGCGTCCAGACAAATACCTCAATGTTCGCTCTCAAGAAAGCCTCAAGTTCTTTTTTCTCTTCCTCGGCTAACCCCGAGCCGAGAAAGAAGAAGCGTTCCTCATCCTCTTGCTGGACAAGGATTTTCTTCAGGGCTTCTTCACTCTTCTTGGCTGGCTCTTTGCCGACGTCATCTAGGACTTCCACGTCCTCGTTTTCGATCTCTACTATCTCTGGTTCTCGTATGTTGCAGGTGGATTTCATCGCTACCATGGAGCAGTTCTTTGTCTGCAGCTGATCCCCTCCGACCTTAACTATCCCATGCTCTGTTGGGAACCGCAATAGCTGATGCAACGTTGAGGGAACCGCCCCCATTGCATGCAACCATGGCCTTCCCAAGATAGCATTGTAGGGGGAGGGTGTGTTGATTATGGTGAATTCTGTCTTTATCTTTTTGGTACCAGCCTGCACCTCCAAACTTGCTGCTTCTAGTGGCCACGTCAGCGTTCCATTGAACCCAACCATTGGGCTGTTGGACTGCTCCATATCGTCTGGGTGAAGGCCAAGCTCCTTGTAACACCTGGCATACATGATGTCACAAGAGCTGCCTTGGTCAATTAGGATGCGCTTCACTTGGCACTCCCCGACCTAGAGGGATACTACCAAGGTGTCGTTATGTGGATGCTGCACCATCTCGAGGTCAGCTTCAGTAAAGGACACTACTGGTCTCAGGCATTCCTCGGCCCGAGGTCTTTTCTCCCGGACCTAGTACACATGCTGTAAGTGCTTTACCTTTTGGGCCTCCCCTCGTATTTCGTTTTCGATAACCTTTGAGTGAATTACATTAATTACCCGAGGTCCTCTTGCCTGTGGTTGCTGTGCTGGGAGAGGCAGAGCTGCTGGTGCCTGAGGCAGTCTTGCCTGCTCTTCCCTTGTCCTGGCTTAATCTACAAGGTCCCTTAAATGGCCTTGCCTTACCAGGTCTTCCAGGTGTGCTTTTAGGGCTCTGCAACCCTGAGTCAGATGCTCATCTTCATTATGGTAAGCATAATGCTTACCAAGGCTTCTTCCCATAAACTCTCCTGGTACTCTTGCTGGTGCTCTGAAATAGGGCTAGGTTCGGATTTTCTCCAAGACTTTGTAAACCGAAATTCGAAATACGGTTGTGACTGCCTGAGCATCCCTTAATCCGATTTCTGGTTTGTTGTAGCCACCATCACCTCGGTCTCGCTTCGGCGAGCCGTTTTTTTTCTCTGGTTTCGGCGCCTTTGTTGCAGGCCTATCCTCCTCGGTCCTGGCATACTTCTCTATTCTGGCCATTAATTCCTCCATACTTTTTGGCAGTGTTTTTGCCAATGACTTTCGGAGCAGACAATTATCTTTTAGGCCATTCTTAAATGACACGACCGCCACCTCCTGATTGCATTTTGGTATCCGGTTGAATACCTCATAGTACCTTTTGGCATAGGCCCTTAGGCTTTCGTCCTCGCTAATTTTCAGAGCCATCAGGACATCCACCCTCAATGGCTGTAGTTTGTTCGTCACGAACCTGGCCACAAACATTTCGGCTAGGCCTTCCCAGGTTTTCACAGTTCCTTTCGGCAATTTGTGAAACCAGTCTGATGCAATTTCTCCGAAGGATGAGGGGAACACCTTGCAAAGCAACGGTTCGTTCTCGGTGCATAACGTCATCGAGTTCAAGTACAAACCGACGTGAAAGTTGGGGTCCGACTTCCCGTCGTAGATCTGGAACCTCGGCATACTAAATCCTTTCGGGGCCTCAAATTTGTCCAACTCCACCGAGAATGGTGTTCTCGGCTTAACAGGAGAAGTTACCTCGGCATTTTGTTGCTTCCTCTTGAGGTAATCTCTCAAGTCCTCTTTGGTCCGCTCAGGAGCTCGGCTATCTCCTGACTTCAGCCTTTTAGGTGCACTGCTCTCAGCTTTGTTGTGAGCCCTCTTCAACCTTTCTTCATTAGTTGCGTCGAAGCATAACTCCTACCTTTGAACATGCCGATGTTCTTTGGGGTCTGCTTCCTTGGTGCGATGTGTCCTTCGAGATTCTTCCCTTCTCGACTCTCCTCGCCGACCTCCCTTGAAGGCCGGTGAGAGTGTTTTTCGTTCTTGGTGTGCTGGGGGGCTACAGGGATTGTTTTCTGCCCTTTCTTCTGGGCATTGGCCGCTGGAATCGACGTGTCCTGCAGCGGGAACTGTGGCTGCATGACGTTGTTTTGCATCATGAAATTGACGACCGATTGTAGGTCTGCCAATTTGTTCGCCATCCCCTTCATCTCTTCGTCCCTCCGTAGGCATCTATCCTTCCATACCTAGAGGTTATCCTCGTTATAGTACTCGTTTCGGTCTAATTTCTTCTGTACGTCGCCCTCCTGGCCGACGTCCTTTCCATCGTAATTCTTATCACGGGTCTCTTCGTTGCAGTTGTCTCCTTTGACGTCAAGGTCAATAGGTCTTCCACTCCCACTAGGAGTGTCGTCCCCAACCTTCTCTCTCTGTCTGTCGTTGGCCATTTATTCTCCTTTCTTTCCCACAGACGGCGCCAAATTGTGTGTGTCAATTTTCGACCACACTACTAAATTAGTACTTAGCTGGAGAGCACTGGCAGAATAAATAAGTCCTGAACGACCTGCAACAGAAAGAAGAGATTCCGGCGGTGGTTCGTCCACCCGGGGGCACTCCGATGATCAAGTCAGTTATCTCTCAAAGATAGCAAAAGTGTTTAACTCACTATTCAGAATATAAATTGCGTACCTTAGACCCATTAGGGTGCTTCTCTTTTATAGTTAACCCACCTTAGTCCCAATAGAAGTCTAACTTCAATGGACTTCAGCTCAGTGCTTATCTTGGACTCTCCAGTAGATAAAGTTAAACTCCCTAAGAGCTTTATCCTTATCCAGGCTGAGTTCCTTCCTCATTCTAGGACTCTTGTCCCTTATCCGCTTATCCCGAACGCCGATATCTTCGGAGATAACCTTGGTCTAGATGAGATCATCTCAGCGTCACGACCAGGACACGTGGCACCTCGGTTGACACTTCGACATCACCTTGGCCACGTGTTGATACTCAGAAAATATATCCCCGAGGTATTATTTGGTAATAGAAATTGTTGCATACCTCGCTATGAAAACCGTGTTCAATATAACTTTGTGGTTGTCCTAATTATTGCAAAATGCAAACTAGATTTGGCAACCTTCAACAAATCTTATTGTTCTATGGAATAGAAATTCATTGACAAGTTGTTATTATTAATCCATCCATGATTGAGCATTAATGGACAAAAAAACAACTAAAGATGCTTATGCAATCTTGGTTGTTGAGTCCTTATCCCACCTATCTCAAGATAACCAGATGAGCAAGTAAACCATAAATAGGCAAGTTTAAAAAATTATATCATAATTAGACAAGTTTAAAACATTATACAAAATGACGTGGTTGTGTCAAAATTTATCATTTTAGATTAAATAATTTATTAAAATAAATTCTACATGATTTTTTTTTCCAATTTAGATCATACATCTAGAATTAGCATATGTAAAAAATGTTGTCATCTTAACCCACTACAACATTTTCTTAGTTTAGTGACATTTGAAAGTGTCACAAAACTATTCTTCTAATGACATTTTTTGGTCTTGTGGCATTTTGAACAAGTGCCACTTCTATCGGTGTCACGGTAGACACGAGTGCCACGGTAGATACTTGCAAGTGCCACTGCACCATCATGGCTGAAAACTTTCAATGACATTTTAATGTCATGGTAGATATTATTTGTGGCACTATCAAGCGTCATTAAAAAAAGAGTTAGTGACACTTGTAAGTGTCATTACACCATCAAGACTAAAACTTTTCAGTGACACTTTAATGTCATGGTAGGTACTATTCGTGACGCTAACAAGTGCCATTCATGACAATAATTCGTTGTAGAACAATTTGATCTGCTCTTGCGGAGACTCGAACCGCCAACCTTCCACGCCATAAACCTTATACACCACACTCTTTCCACTACACCTCTATAGCACCACATGATTATATATGCAACATATATTATTTATATAGTACATACATCCATATTAATATAAAAGTATATGTATAAACATAATTATTTTATTGAACATAATATATGTAAAATAAACTATTTACTACCAAAATAAAAAAAGACCACTTTTGGCGACTAAAAATATTTTTTAGTCGCCAATTTTATACTTTTTGCTACTAATTGTTTTTTAGTTGTTAAAAAACTTAACTTTTGTCGACCAAAATCGGATTTGGTCGCCGAAGATGCACTTTCAGCTACCAAAATTTTGGTCACCAAAAAATTTTATTCCCACCTTAGGACTTTAGTTCTCCCGCACTAAAAATGACCACTTTTGGCGACTAAACTTATTTTTTAGTCGCCAATTGTAGACTTTTGGCTACTAAAATTTTTTTTGGCACCAAAAAGCTTACTTTTGGCTACTAAAATTTTTTTAGCCGGTAAAACTCATATAATCAGCGACCAAACTTATTTTTAGTCGCTAATTGTAAACTTTTGGCTACTAAATTTTTTTAGTCGCCAAAAAGCTTTACTTTGGGCTACTAAAAATTTTTTAGTCACTAAAACCCATATAATTAGCAACCAAACTTAGTTTTAGTCGCCAATTGTAGACTTTTGGCTACAAAAATTGTTTAGTCGCCAAAAAGCTTTACTTTTGGCAACTAATGCTGTTTTGGTCGCTGAAAGCTATACTTTCAGCAACCAAATTTTTTTGGTCAGGAAATTTAGTCGCCGAATATGCTTTTTCCTGTAGTGTATATTGAGCTTAATTCATTTATTTTTAATCATTTACTGCATTTTAAAAATTTAGAAAATATATTGGCATTTTTTATTTTTTCAAAAATGTCATTATAAGCTTGGAAAGTTTTTGGCTTAGTGGCATTTCTCAAAATGCTATAAAATATTTGTTTATGACATTTTTCACCTAAGTGCCATAAAAAGTAATTTGCACCTGCCTAGTGTCTTGACATTTTTTTAAAAATGCCATTGCAAATATTCATAAAAAGTTTTTGTAGTGACATTTTTGTTGTAGTGAAGTGACACTTTTTTTAATTGAAATGCCACTAGAGCCTTGTATGTTTGTGGCTCTATGACATTTTTCTAAAAAATGCCACCAAATATTCTTTTTGTGACATTTTTTAAGAACATGCCACTAGTATGGTGTCACTAAAATATGTTTTTGTTGTAGTGTTGTGGCACTTGTTCATTGAAATGTCACTAGAGCCTTTTATGTTTGTCGTTTTGTGGCATTTTTCAAAAACGTGCCACTAAATATCATTTTTGTGGCATTTTCTAAAAATATGTCACTAGTGTAGTGCCACTAAAGTATGTTTTTGTTGTAGTGACCGTTAAAGCAAGGTGATTGCCAAGTTTACATACAACATTTTAGGTTTCGAAGAGGGGTTGTGAACTTAAAAGGCTATATAGCTAGTGTGGCAAATTGGCAATATCTTAAGTTAATTATTCCCTAATTTTAATTTGCAATGATTGTGAAATATTAATATTTCAGGAAAAAATAAAACCAAATGATTAATGAAGAGATCAACAAAACAATAACAAATATGTCATGTATTTGTAAGATAAGACACCGGCGATGTTTCCATCGGCTTACATTAGATGGGCACCTCAATGTTAGAGTTAATATCATTTCCATAAATATATGATGTTAAAATTCATATCATCTCCACAAATATAATAGTAATCAATTTATTAAATTCCAGGTTAATAACTAACTAAAATTGTAAGTGGGCTGTCCCTTTCATTGTTACTAATCTAATTGTATCATTATAAATTTTTATTATATATACAATCATCACATAGAAGTAGCTATTTAGATTCCATGAAAACAATAATTTCACAAATTTACACCTCATTTGAATATGGTGTGAGTGAAAAGGTGAGATATTCCAATTTTGCTTCTACCATTATTGCAAAGTAAAGGCTCTGTTTGGTTGTGCTCTGAAATCAGTTTTCTACCTGTGTGTTGGAGTATGATGTTTGGTTTCGTTTTCAAATTAATTTTCTACACTCTGCAGAGAGAACTCTGATGCACAGGCGCCTTTTTTGTCCACCCGGATGACCACCCGGTAGACCACCCGGATGACCACCCGGATGACCACCCAGTAGACCACCCGGATGTCCGGCTGGTTCCAGATTTTTTTTTTTTTTTTTTTTTGCAATTGATTTATATAATCGGGACAAATATTTTCTGAAAATTTTTAAATTTTTTATGTGCTTTAAAATAATTTTGAATTGTATGTTTAGTTATGAGTTGTAAATTTTTGTATCACATATCAAATGTCACATCAATAATTTCCCACTCAAATCAAACCTCTTTTCCAAAACTATTTTCAAAACTCTTTACCAAACAAATTTTCTACACTCAAATCATAATTCCACAACACACAAACTCAAAATACAACTCATACTCTCAAATCACATTTACAAAACTCTACCAAACACTACCAAAGTTACTTAAATTTGTTAAAATAATGGTTTTTGCCATACTTATATGATAAGAAAAAAAGTCACACGACTTCAAAATTAAGTGTTATGTATTAGTATAGATGAATTCTCAAATTTGTTTCAAATTCAGTAAAATTTGCAGAAGTCACTCTCCACATGCAAATTCGGCGACTTTTAATCCAAAGCGGTGACGAACACATAGATTACAGTGTATGTATTCAAAACTATATAAAATGTTGTGGAGCCCACTTAGTCTGCCAATGGCCCACGGCACACGTGGTCCAACCCCCAAACCCAAAATTCAACATCAATGGGACTTAAGTTGCGCCAAGAAAACCCGGCCTGGGCTTAAACATGATGAAGTGATTAACCTGGCCTTAGTTTGCCTTATTTTTGGTCTTTTCTAAAAATTTTCATCATTTTATTTTTAAAATCGTCTAGTCTTTTTTTTAGATGGGGAAAATTAATCTAAAAAAATTGACTTAAAATAAAATAAAGCTAAAAAAAGACAATAAATTGCAACCAAAAGAATATGACTTTAATACCTATACTAATTGTAAGATACCTCCATCTTGTGCAATATTTTCTACCAAGGTCTCACCACCAACAACAAATACACTTATATATATTGGAAAATTATACGATAGTCCCAGAGTATTATATGGTCATACTCTCACCAATCACTATTCATTATGCCCTCTCATGTTCCTCAATCACTCAACATATAAATAATTAATACTCTACTTTCTTCACCAATCATACTATCATAGAGCACCACTTGACCATACTCCCGGACTATCTATGGTGGCACTTTGTTATATATTTTTGTTACAAATATTACATAATTTTTTGGTAAAGTTACAATAATTTATGATTTTAAAATGAAATTATAAATTTTTGTGGTGATGTTACACACTAAGAGGGTAATTTCTGCCATACAAATGGGTCGAGCTAACTTTGTATGGATCTTGGATTTGGGCTGTGTAAATGAGCCGGGTTAAGATTGCGTGCAAATGAGTGAGCTAACTTTACAAGGGCCTTGCGTTACGTCGTGTGGCAAGCCGAGCTACAGTTGTTTGGACCTGGGGTTTGGGCCGAGCTAATTTGACATGGTCCTGCTCTCCACATCGTCCCACTAGTTTTGAGACTGTGCTATCTTTGGTGGACCAGACAACGGTTGGCGGTTTGTGACAAGGCGGAGTTGGCTACATGATTAAGCCTAACAATCGAGCTGGGTGTTGTGTCTAAGGATAGCACGGAGTAACATGTTGCTCGACAATCGGCAACTGAGTTCATTCAGTACAGTTACTCGATCCTTGACTAACCAAAATGACTTTCTTAGCTTGGTGGCTGAGCTACGAGTTGTGATATTCTACTCTAACTTTGGAAATAAGGGTGTCAAGGGATAGACATTATCCTTTAAGAGATGGATTCCTAATAGAACTCTATGATAAAGAATTAGAGTCCTATTAAGGAGTCTACCTTACGGGATATATAAAAGTTCAAAGATAAACCCTAAAGAGGTAATGCAACTTTACTCATAGAATACTTGAAAACTTTTCTCATATTGATCTTAAGAACTGACTTAAGCATCAGAGGAGTTTTCCGGCACACAACCGCTGGGTAGCTCATTGGAGTTATTTTGCAAGAAGATCAACATCATTTGAAGGAGGTTCAAGCTTGATCACAAAGAGTACGCGTGATGAATATTTTGTACCCATACACACACAAAAATGTGTAATAGTACAAACAGGTGTATAATTTTATTTTTAAAAAAAAAATTATCGCAACTCTATTAAAAGATTACATAACATTTATCACAAAAATATATGAGATGTGTACCATAGCATGACCCATATCTACATTGGTAAATTTTTCTCTATGTTTGAAATTGAAGCTTCATATGAACCTTCTTACGAGTTGGTTCCGCGAAAAGATATCAAGAAGGCAAAGTGTAGTTTGAGATAAACTTTCCTAGCAATTTCCATTACTCATTTAAAGCATTGTCGACGCGTAAACAAAATTCTTCAATCTGAAAACAAAAATATAAATGAATTCCCCCTTCAGTAGCTATATAGTTATATATAGGATTAAATTCATTTTACCACCTTATAATTTAGAGCTTGAGTACTTTACTCACTATTTAAATATAATCAGAAAGTCATCATGTAATTTTAGACTAGAGTACTACCGTTTGTTTTTCTGTATTAAACATACCAAACCAACAGAAGGTGTATTAAACATACCATTTTTTAGAGTGGATTTTGTTTTTTTAAAAATTAGAATGAAATTAATATAACAAAAGAACAATTTTACCCCATTTTCATCAAACCTAAAATTAGATTAATATGATAATTAAAATAAGAAAAAAATATATAATTAAGAATTGATTTAAAATATCAAATATAATTAAGAATTGATTAAAAATATAATTAAATAAAACATAAAATAAAAAATAATTAAGAATTGATCAAAACTATAATTAAATTTAAATTAGATTAAAAAGTTAGTAATCACAATAAATAGTTAAGTTTTTAGGATTAATTGTGATCTAAAATATAATTAAAATACAAATTTAAGAAATATAATAAATCAATAAGAATTTATTATTAATTGTGATTAAATTAATACTAGATATTAAAAATTATGTATATGAGAGATGAGACAGAAAGAAAACAGTAAAAAAATAGAATTTAAAAATATTATAGTCATTTTACGTCTATAATTAATAGTGTTAATATTTTCATTTTAGTCCAAAACCACACGCGGGACATGTGGCTAATTTTAAAAGATATTAGGTAAACTACTATCAACTTATACCGGCGAGGTAAAATAGATTTTGCCTTTAATAATGGGCTCCCTGATAAATTTTGTAACATAACAACTGAGGTAACTCGGAAAGACTCGGGCCGTAAATCAAGTGTTCATGAGGAGTATTTAGGTGTCAGTGAAGTGTGATCTCGAGTTTAATAAGTCAATCAAAAAATAAAAGTTAAAAATATTTCTTCAGTTACTCTCCAATTTAATTTTTTTTAGCTTATATAATTTTTTTTTTAAAATAATAAATAGGGGTGTTCGCGGATCGGTTTTGTGCGGTTTGCGGTTCGGTTTTGACCCGCCCGCATCTATGCGGTTTGGGAAAAAGTCAACCCGCAACCGCCCGCAATGCGGTTTGCGGTTTGTGCGGATAGGGTTTGCAAATGTGCGGGCGGTTGCGGGCGGTTTGCGGTTTACACTTTTTTTCTTTAAAAATTAATTTCTGAGTTTTTTTTCCCAGCGAATTTAGGCATCAAATTCATTTTATATATTTGTGATAACAATTTTTTGATGAGTTTACAAATAAAAATTGAATATCAATGCATTAAATGAAAGTACCCAAAACAAAGAGACTTTACACTAGCATTTTTGCCATGAAAAAAATGTATATCAATGCATTGAAGGTTGTACTCAATTAGAATTGCCAGTTCAGTAATCAATAATCAAACTATAAGTTCCATCGACCATTAGAAGGAAAATTTTATTAGGAAAAAGTAGATAAATCACCAATGAAAATCATATAAGAAACTAAGTTTAGGACTTGATAATTCTACGATATTAAGAAAGTTGAGAAATACTTAAAAATAAGGATCCTAGTGTCATAGATAATATAATGGTGCTCCTGTAAAAGTTACAAAGTTGGTATATAAAAAATAATAATAATAATAATTAAAGTGCGGACGGTTTTTGCGGGTTGCGGGTTTAAACCGCGACCCGCCCGCAACCCGCAAATTTGTCATATTTCAAACCGCATCCGCCCGCATTATGTTTGCGAAACCGTCCATTTATATGCGGGTTGGGCGGATTAGGCGGTTTGAGAGGTTCGGATAAACCGTTGCCCACCCCTATAAATGACAATGCTACGTAGCTCAAATTTTGTAGCTCAAAAGTGGCTCAAATTCGTTTTGGTCATTTGAGTCACTTTTGAGCCACAAAATTTGAGTTACGAGACATTTCCCAATAATAAATGTTATAAATAATTCCATAAGTTGTACCAAATTATTTATGTGAACAATTCACAAAAAAATTGATATACTCAAAAGGAAACTTACAATTTAATTTTTTATATACAAAAATTTTATAAACATTGAAAAAGATATACCAGAAGAGTATACCAAGTACTGGTTTGATGGGAACTGCTAGGGTGTGTATTCTTAAAATGGTGCATATCGTATATGTAACAAAATTATCACATTTCATAATAAACATCATAATTATTCGTGACTTATTTCACCAAAATGATTTGTAACTCTCATTATAAACGCTTCATGACAATTACACCATATTATTCATAATATAATCCAAGGTTCATAAGTTTCATTTTTAGGATTCAAGCTATAAATTGTCACTAGTAATTTTTACCAAAGTGACATATAACATCACAAACAGTAACTTCTTCAATAAAAATCATACTGTGTTTGGAGAAGCTCTCCAAACACATTTTCACCAATTCATTTCAGTGTGATATTTGTTTTGAGTTTTCAAATTATAATTCCACACCCACTTTTGAAAATTCCTTTCCAAGCAGGAAAATTTAGCTAACCAGAACGCCCGGCCGGTTGATCGAAACAGTGTTCAGTTTTTCTTTTCTTTTTTTTGCACCTGTTATTTTTATATTTTAAATAAAAAATGTTTTCAAAATATTTTTTTAATTTTTTATGAGCTTTGAATAAGATTTTGAATTTTGTGTTTCGTTATGGGTTGTAAGTTTTTGAATTAACTATCATATTTTACATCATTCATTTCAAACTCAATTCAAAACCCTTTTCAAAACTCATAATCAAATAAATTTTTCACACTCAAATCATAATTCCAAAACTCACAAACTCAAAATACAACTCTATTCTCAAATCATATTTAAAAAACTCTACCAAACGCTACCATAATTTTTTTTTACAATATCTTCCTTTCTAGTGGGTACACACCATAACGATCTCTAACTTGATATACCAACAATGCTACATCCTTTAATTTATCATTCCTAAATCACCTCTAATAATTTGACATTGAGATTAGACCCTACATAATATAATATTTGACAAATCAAAATTTGACATTTGTCAAACACATCATTAGAGATAATTTTTAAGATTGATAAATTAAGTGTCTCAAATATTTTTCTTAATTAATTTTAAAATATTGAAACATAATGATTTATATGATATTAGGATTCTGTATCATTTCCATATGTTATTATGTTAACTTACATTTTTATTTTTTTTTACATATTTGGGCCAAATCTAACTCTAATTTAAATGACAAAAACACTCATAAATCTTCTTCTCCTCTCTCTCTCTATCTAAGAAACCCTAATCGCTTTCTCTTTCTCTGCTCTTAGGGGGAAAAGGTGGTGCTTTTAACTTTCCTCTTCCTATCATTTTATCTCCTGCAGTTTCTATCACCATGCTAACCATTATCGTTTCTCCATCATTAACTTGCCACTGAGGAAGCTTTCAAACCTAATTCATGATTAAGATACAATACTGTTAAACGTATTGTTATATCCTAGGTGACTGTGGGGGCATATTTTTGTAAATGACAACACGTGGCCAAGGTGGCACCGAAGTGCCAGCCGAAGTGTCATGTGTCCTGGTCATGGCGCCGAGATAATCTTAGCTAGGCCGAGGTTATTTGCGGAGATACCGGAGTCCGATGTGAGCGGATAAGTTATAAGAATCCTAGATAGGGAAGGATCTCAGTCTAGATAAAGATAAAAGCTCTTAGGGAGTTTATCTCTATCTATTTGAGAGTCTAGGATAAACATGCTAGAGTCCATTGAAGCTAGGCTTCTACAGGGATCAGGTCAATGCTGGCTATAAAAGTAAGGCACCCTCGTGGGTCTAAGATATGCTTTTTTCTGGCTAGTGAGTTAAAACACTGTTTGTTATCTTTGAGAGATAATTGAGTACTGACTTGATCGTCAGAGTGCCCACGGGTGGAAGAACCACAGCCGGAGTCTCATCTTTCTGTGACAAGTCGTTCGGGTGCAATCTATTCTACCGGTGTTCTCCAGTAGAGTACCTGTTTGGCAGTGTGGTCAGAAAATAACACACAATTTGGCGCCGTCTATGAGAAAAAAAGGAGAATAGATGGCCAACAACGGACAGAAAGAGAAAATTGGGGACAACATCCCTACTGGAAGTGGTAAACACATTGATCCTAACGTAGAGGAGGATAACTGCAACGAAGACACTTGGGATCAGAATCCCGGAGAGAAAGATGTCGGCCAAGAGGGAGACGTACCAAAGAAGGCAGACTGAAGCGGGTATTATAACGAGAATGACCTCCAGGTGTGGAAAGATAGATGTTTGCGGATGGACGGAGAGATGAAGGGAATGGTGAAAAAATTGGCGGACCTACAATCGGTCATCAATTTCATGATGTAGAACACCGTCATGCAGCCACTGTTTCCGTTACAAGACGCACTGATTCCAGCGGCTAAGAACGACGCCCAAAAAAGGGAGCAAAAAATAGTTCCTGCACTCCTTCAGCACACCAGGACTAAGGAACACTCTCACCGGCCTTCACGGGAGGTCGGACGAGGAAAGTTAATGAAGGGAGAGTCTTGGAAGACACATCATACCAAAGAAGCTTACACCAAAGAACATCGGCATGTTCAAGGGAAGGAGCTCTGTTTCGACACGACTAATGGAGGGAGGTCCAAGAGGACTCATAACGACACCGGGAGTAGCACACCAAAAAGGCTGAAATCCGTTAATAGCCGAGCTCCTAGACGGACCAAGAAGGATTTAAGAGATTACCTCCAGAGGAAGCGGCAAGATGTCGAGGTAACCTCTCCTGTCAAGCCGAGTTTCGGTATAATTGGACAAATGTAAGGCCCCAAAAAGGTTCCACATGCCGAGAATCCAGATATACGATGGCAAGTTTGACCCTAACTTTCATGTCAGCTTGTACCTGAACTCAATGGCGCTATACACCGGGATCGAGCCGTTGCTCTGTAAGGTGTTTCCCTCATCCTCTGGAGAAATCGCATCAGATTGGTTTCACAAGTTGCTGAAAGGAACTATGAAAAGCTAGAAACGCCTCACCGAGATGTTCGTGGCTAGGTTTGTGACACACAAACTACAGCCGTTAAGAGTGGACTCCCTAATGGCTCTAAGAATTGGTGAGGATGAAAGCCTCAGGGCTTATGCCAAAAGGTATTATAAGGTGTTTAACCGAATACCAGGGTGCAACCAAGAGGTGGCGGTTGTGTCTTTTAAGAATAGCTTGAACGATGATTGTTTGCTTTGAAAATCATTGGCAAAGACACTGCCAAAAAATATAGAGGAACTCATGTCCAGGATCGAGAAGTATGCGAGAACAGAGGAACACACGCTAGGGACAAAGGTGTCGAAACAAGAGAAGAGAAACGGCTCGCCGAAGTGAGGCCGAGATAATACTGGATACAATAAGCAAGATATAGGACTGAGGGCTGCACAGACAATCACTACTGTATTCCGAATTTCGGTTTACAAAGTCTTGGAAAGAATTCAGAAACAGCCTTATTATAGAGCACCACAGAAGATTCCTGACGAATTTATGGGAAGAAATCTGGGGAAGCGTTGTGCCTACCATAATGAGGATGGGCATCTGACTCAAGGGTGTAAAGCCCTAAAGGCACATCTAGAGGACCTAGTAAGACAAGGTCATTTAAGGGACCTGACAGATTAGGCCAGGATAAGGGAAGAACAAGCAAGACTGCCTTAGGCACCAACAGCACCACCTCCACCAGCACCACAACCACAAGCAGGCGGACCTCGAGTGATTAATATGATTCAGTCGAAGGTCAATGAGAATGAGATACGTGGGGAAACTTAGAAGGTGAAACACTTACAGTATGTGTATCAGGTCCGGTAGAAGAGACCTAGGACAGACGAGTGCCAGGGACCAATGGTGTCTTTTACTGAGGACGACCTAGAGATGGTACAGCATCCACACAATGATGCCTTGGTAATATCCCTTAAGATTGGAGAGTGCCAGGTAAAGCGCATTCTAATCGACCAGAGTAGCTCTTGTGACATCATGTATGTCAGATGTTACAAGGAATTTGGCCTTCACCAAGATGATTTGGAACAATCCAATGGTCCAATGGTTGGTTTCAACGAAATGCCAACGTGGCCCCTAGGAGCAATAAGTTTGGAGGTGCAAGCTGGCACCAAAAAGGTAAATACAGAGTTCACAATAATTGACACCCCCTCCGCTTACAATGTTATATTGGAAAGGCCATGGCTGCATGCAATAGGGGTTGTTCCCTTAACACTGCACCAGCTGTTGCGGTTCCCAATAGAATATGAAATTGAGGAGGTCAGAGGGGATCAGGTGCAGGCAAAGAATTGCTCCATGGCAGCAATGAAATCCACCTGTAGCGTGTGAGAAGTAAAATTAGCAGAAATTGAAGACAATGACATGGAGGTCCTTGAGGATGTCGGCAAAAAACCAACTAAGAAAAGTGAGGAAGCCTTGAAGAAGATCTTAATCCAGCAAGGGGATGAAGAGCATTTCTTCCTTCTCGGCTCAGGCTTGGCCAAAGAAGAGGAAAAGAAGTTAGAGGCGTTCATTAAGGTGTTTTCTTGGACATCATACGAGATGTCTGGCATTGACCCCGAGGTCACTTGCCATAAATTGAATGTGGACAGATCGGCCAAACCTGTCATCCAACGAGCAAGGAGGCCTATGTTGATGCATATTGAGGCAGTAAAAGAGGAAGTGGATAAACTTCTGGAGGCCAGAGCCATTCAAGAGGTAAACTACCCAACATGGTTATCAAACACAATTGTTGTAAAGAAGAAGAATGGAAAATGAAGGGTCTGTGTGGACTTCACCAGCCTAACAAGGCTTGTCCCAATGACAGTTTCCCACTTCTCAAAATTGACCAATTAGTGGATGCCACCTTAAGACATGGAAGGATGAGCTTCTTGAACGCTTATAGGGGGTACCATCAGATAGCCATGTACCCCTCAGATGAGGAGAAGACTGCATTTATCACCCCAAAAGGGCTGTATTGCTATAGAGTGATGCATTTCAGGTTGAAAAATACAAGAGCAACTTACCAGAGATTGGTGATTAAGATGTTTAGACATCTAATAGGAAAAACAGTGGAGGTATACATTGATGACATGGTCGTGAAGACCAAGGAACCTGAGGATCATTTGGCCAACCTGAAAGCAGTCTTCGATATCTTGAAAACATTTCGACTCCGATTCAATGCATCGAAGTGCGCATTTAGAGTTGGGTCAGGAAAGTTCCTGGGACTTGGTTATCAGAAAGGGCATTGAGGCAAGCCCGGATCAGATCAAGGCTATCTTGGAGTTGAAGAGCCCAACGTCGGCAAAACAAGTGCAGATGTTGACTGGAAGGGCTGCAGCCTGAAATAGGTTCATAAGCAGAAGTTCTGACAAATGCAAACCTTTCTTTAGTTTAGTGAAGAAAGCCACAGACTTCTTATGGACAGAAGAGTGCGAAGTCACCTTGGCCGACTTGAAAAAATACTTAACCACCGCTTCAGTTCTCTCAAATCTAGTACCTGGAGAGGAGTTGTTCTTATACTTGGCAGTTTTAGAGCATGCAGTGAGTGCAGTGGTAATCAGAGAAGAAAAAGGAGAACAAAGGGCAGTTTACTACGTAAGTAAAACCCTAACAGATGCAGAGACTAGATACTCACCCTTGGAGAAACTGACACTGGCTTTAGTAATGACTTCCAGGAAGTTGAAATCATTACTTTCAAGCCCACAAGATTGTGATATTAACTGAGCATCCTTTGAAGTCCTTGTTACAACAAGGAGATCTGACCGGCATGATAGCTAGATGGGCAATGGTATTGGGCCAATGTGACCTAGAATTCAGACCCAAAACAGCAATCAAAGGCCAGGTTTTGGCCGACTTCGTGGCCGAGTTTACACTAGGTGCCATTATACATCGGGCCCCGTTGAGTCGCGGTTTAGGATGTCCAGGTGAACAAAAAGAATCCCAACGGGGGATAGCAGAATAGAAGAAAGAAGAAAAACTCAGGCCGTGTGGTATTTACATCGGTGACTCCTTCTACCTGTTTGTTTATGGGAGTTCAAATTGTCAGGGAGCGAGAGCACGAGTAGTGCTAGTATCGCCAGATGGGTGAATACTGGAACAATCTATTCATTTGGGGTTTAAAGCCTCAAACAATGAAGCAGAATATGAAACACTGATCGCAGGATTGAAGTTGGCAGTAGCAATGGAAACTGACGAGGTGATGGTCTTCTGTGACTCTCAGCTTATCGTCAACCAGGCAACAGGCGAATACGCAGCCCGAGATGAAAGGATGACAGCCTATATAAAGAAGGTGGGCAGACTGGTAACCTTATTCCAGAATTGTCGACTACAGCAAGTTAGCCGAGATGACAACAACCATGCTAATGCCTTGGCAAACCTAACCAGTGCAATGAAATCAGGAGAGGCAAGGACAATAATGGTTGACTATTTGTCAGGTCCAAACATAGAACCACTAAACACAGAGTATGAAGCAATGTGTGTGGAGATAGGACCAAGTTGGATGGATGCGATAGTAGTGTTTCTTAGAGATGGGAAATTACCAGATGATCACTAAGAAGCTGTAACGCCCTCAAAATAATAACGCTAAACCCATCAACAGAGACATGCATTGATATATAAAAGCTCCACTTTCTTTTATTCATCAGAGTTCCATTACCAAAAGTATTACATGTTAACAACAAAAGCAAATGTCCTATAGGCTTACAGCTTTCCAAGTTAACACTTGGTTACAACAAAAGAGTACTAACTCATTTACACATTAAGCCCTTGGCTTGAATATACATGTAATACATCAAAGAAACAAAGCAACAAAAGTCCGCCTGCCTCTAGCCTCCCAAGCTACGTCCTTGGAGGTGGCATGCTACCTGTACCTGAAAATGATGTTCCCGTATAGGGTGAGCCACAGCCCAGTAGAAATATACTAAACCAAATATGAACAATGACTAAAAGATTAGCAGTTGATAGATGGCCAACATTGATACTTTCCCTTATCACACTTTACATTTTTATGACATACAAGTCCATATTACCATTCATTTTCCAATCCCTTTCAAATTCTCAATTTATAACCATGGCTCAGAACCTGGCCAAACAACTCATATGAGACAGTAACTCATATTAATCACTTTCCCATTTCATAATAGATAAGCATACTAGCTATATCACACACCAACAGATAAGCATACAAGCTATATCATCACTTCCATAGATATGCATATGAGCACTATCACACTTCCAATGACAAGCATATGAGCTCTGTCAACACATTAATAGATAAGCATATGAGCTCTATCTATAGAGTCCATCCCCTATCTCCTCCCAACACATCCGGTTTAGAGGTCCATCCCCTATCTTCCCCTAAACCGTGGAGTACATCCCCTATCTCCTCCGACACAACACAATGCATATAAACAATAATTATACACATCATCACACAACACATAAATTTAATGTATTCTTTCAAATGTCATACTCAATGACACATTCCAGTGATTAGTTTCAGTTTGCCTAATCATCATGCATTGTCTACAACAATCAAGACTATCCTCCACCGATAGCCCAAAGCAGTTAATTCTATATAGAAAATAAATGCCACAATGGATATATAATCAACATTTCAACTAGGTGAGCGATAAGTAATCCAACTACACCCTTTAATCCCATACCTTTCCAAATCAATTCTTCATTTCTCATAATTAATTATGCAAATTAATCAACCAATGTAATTAGGGCATTTTCCATAATTAACATTACAACCCTTAGGTTCCATTTTCATTAATGTTTCAACATTAATTTCACTTTCCCATGCTAAACATGCATTTTGGTTTTATATAAATAAAAACCCTAACTTTTGTAAAATTACACAAAGGCCCCAAACTTTCACAAAATTACCAAACCAACCCCAACATCTCAAAATACTAAAATTTAAAGACAAAGCTCATAGTAAGGAGTAGGTTATCCCTACCTCGAAGTTAGAGCTCGGATGGAGAAGAAGCTAAAACCAAAATGCTCCAAAGACCAAGATTCTCGAATCAAAACGACGCCCTCGACGATCCACACAACTTTTACAAAGGCCGAAGAGAAGGAGGACACTCTAACTAGATCAAACCCTAGAGAGAAGGGAGTTTCTAGAGAGAGAGGCTCTCAAAAATGGGTTTTAGAAAAAGTAAGAGAGAGAAAGAAAAGCAAAAAGTGATTTAAAATCACCCAGCGGATAACTCATATACGTATGACCCGCTCGAGCGGAGAACACAACGCTCGAGCGCCAAGAACAAAAATCTGAACACGCTCGAGCGCAATAAGGCCCGCTCGAGTGCCAAGACACAAGAATAAAGCACTTCCGCTCGAGCGCCACCAGACCCGCTCGAGCGCTACCGCTCGAGCGTAAACAAATTCGCTCGAGCGTAAAAATCACATCTGCAGAAGATTTTGCAGGAACATGAAATACTGGTTTTGTGCAATCCCCGCTCGAGCGCAAGAAGACCCGCTCGAGCGGAACGCCTAAAAACTGGGCAACAAGGAATTGAAACCAAGGCCTAACCAACCTGTAACAACCCTGCCCAAAACACCCTAAAACTCAATCAAGTGGAATTAAAGGACGGCAACAAGATAGATACTACTACCAACTTCACGGAACCGAGTCCGGAATATAACAGAACAGAAAAGGGATAACCGGGATCAATATAACCTCCTCCCCTTAAAGAATTTCGTCCCCGAAATTAAACACAAGTTTTTCAAAAACAGGTTTTCTCCATTCTCAACAATATTACAACATAATATTAAATAACCCGACCCATTACCGGTCAATTCCATCTCTTTTCAAGAGGCATTTCACAACATATATTACAAGTGCATTATCAATATGCAATTTTCTTCCATTTTCAACCATTTCCAACATACATGGTCCACAGTTCATATCATAATCAATATACATGATACAACTCCAATTCTATAATATAGCCAACATATGCAATATCATAATCAACTTCCATATCAAGGTAAGTCCTACAACATACTTCCATTAATACCAAAACATTACCAATGTTTTACAACTTAAGACATATATAAAGCTCTTAAGTCCAACAACCTTACAAAATTTAAATACAAGATTACTCATCAATAAACAAGTCCGGATATTTTTCGCGGACCTCCAACTCACATTCCCAAGTGGCTTCCTCCAAAGGGATGGTCATGCCACGCAGGACTTGATCCCGCCTATCCAAGACCCGAACCGGTCTCTCCTCATACGAGGCATCCTCATCTACCTCTAAGTCGGTCCAATCCAACACATGGGACGGATCCGGCTCATACTTCCGAAGCATACTAACATGAAAGACGTTATGTACTCCGGACAACTGCGGCGGCAAGGCTAAACGATAAGCAACCTCGCCAATCCTCTCAAGGATCTCAAAAGGCCCAATAAACCGAGGGGATAACTTCCCACCCTTTCCAAACCTCATCAAACCTCGCCTAGGTGATATCTTTAGAAAGACATGATCACCTATCTCAAACGCCAAAGGCCTCCTCCTACGGTCGGCATAACTCTTTTGGCGACTCTGGGCTGTAACAAGCCTCATACGGATAAGCTCAACTTTCTCCGTCGTCTCTCTAACCAACTCCGGACCCAACAGAGGTGCGTCACCCACCTCGGCCCAACAAACCGGAGACCTACACGGTCGGCCATACAAGGCCTCAAACGGTACCATACCAATGTTAGACTGAAAACTGTTGTTGTAGGCAAACTCCACCAATGGTAAGTGCCTCTCTCACGTCCCACTAAAGTCAAGGACACAACCCCGAAGCATATTCTCAAGGATCTGAATAGTACGCTCGGACTGCCCGTCAGTCTGAGGATGATAGGCTGTACTAAAGGTCAACTTAGTGCCCAAGGCACTCTGCAAACTCTGCCACAACCTAGCAGTAAAATGAGGATCTCTATCTGAGACGATCGTCACTGGGACCCCGTGCAATCTCACTATGTCCCAAATATACAAGTCGGCAAGATGGTCTACCGAATCTCTCACGCGCATAGGAATGAAGTGCGCCGACTTAGTCAACCGGTCTACAACCACCCAAATAGCATCACTACCCCGCTGAGTCCTCGGAAGACCTACAACGAAGTCCATAGTGACATGCTCCCACTTCCACTCGGCAATAGGCAAGGGTTGCAACAAACCCGCTGGCCTCTGATGCTCGGCCTTCACTTGCTGGCAAGTAAGGCACTTCGATACGAAAACAGCCACATCTCTCTTCATACCCCGCCACCAAAACTGGCGACCCAAATCTCGATACATCTTAGTGCCTCCCGGATGCACCGCAAGGTGCGAATGATGGAACTCTCGGAGTACTTCCTCTCGGTAAGACTCCGGCTCAAACAAACGGTATCGGTATCTCACACTCTGGTCGGGATACACCGTCAAACCCTTCTCAACTTTCCCACCGGAGATCTTCTCTCGGAAGAACTCTACCTCAAGGTCACCTCTCTGTGCCTCTAACACTCGAGTCACAAGGGTAGGCTGCGCAACAATAGAAAACAAGGCCGCAGCCTTAACGGATTCGCCCAGATGCAAATCAAACTCGCCAAGTACACCTAACATCCCCCATTCCCGGATGGCTATACAAGCTACATCACTAATGGATTTCCTACTAAGGGCATCAGCCACAACATTGGCCTTTCCCGGGTGATAGTGCAACTCAAAATCATAGTCCTCAATGAACTCCATCTATCTCCTCTGCCTCAAATTCAAGTCTCTCTGTGTAAACAGACACTTCAAACTCTTGTGGTCCAAGAATACCTCGAACCTCTCACCATAAAGGTAGTGCCTCCAAATCTTCAAGGCAAAGATCACTGCTGCTAACTCTAGGTCGTGTGTAGGGTAATTCTTCTCGTGAATTTTCAACTAACGTGAGCCATAAGCTACCACTTTCCCCTCTTGCATCAACACACAACCCAAACCTTCTCGTGAGGTATCACAATAGACTGCATAACCGAGTCCTCTCTCCGGAATAATCAAAACCGGAGCAGTGGTCAATCTAACCTTCAACTCTTGGAACGACTTTTCACAAGTCTCACTCCATACAAACTTGACCCCTTTCCGCGTCAATCTGGTCAACGGCGAAGCTAGCCCGGAGAAATCTTTCACAAACCGACGGTAATACCCAGCTAATCCCAGAAAACTGCGGATCTCAAACACACTCTTAGGCTGCGCCCAATCTTGCACTGCCTCTACGTTGGATGTATCAACAGACACTCCCTCCCTGGATACCACGTGGCCTAAGAATTTCACCTCTCCTAGCCAGAACTCACACTTCCCAAACTTGGCATACAGCCCATGGGCTCTAAGTAACTCAAGCACCACTCTCAAGCGTTCCTCGTGCTCCTCCTCTGAAGGTGAGTAGATAAGAATGTCGTCCACAAAAACGACTACAAAACGGTCTAAAAATTATTGGAAGATCCGGTTCATCAAGTCCATAAAGACTGCCGGTGCATTGGTAAGCCCGAATGGCATCACCAGAAACTCATAATGGCCATACCGCGTACGGAATGCTGTCTTAGGAATATCCTCCTCCTTGACCCCAACTGGTGGTAATCCGATCTCAAGTCTATCTTAGAGAAACAACGGGAACCCTTCAACTGGTCAAACAGATCATCTATACGGGGCATAGGGTACTTATTCTTGACCGTAGCCCGATTCAACTTTCGGTAGTCGATACACAATCTCAAGGCACCATCTTTCTTTTTAGCAAAGAGAGCCGGTGCTCCCCACGGCGAAACACTAGGGCGAACAAAACCCTTATCTAGCAATTCCTGGAGCTGAACTTTCAACTCAACCAACTCTGCTGGAGCAAAACGGTAAGGTACCATAGAAATCGGCGCCGTGCCGGGCACTAGATCAATAGAGAACTCTATCTCTCGGTGAGGTGGTAAACTAACGAGATCCTCGGGAAAGACATCCGAATACTCACAAACCACCCTCGGCAACACGAGCTGGGTCTCACCACACTCGCCACTCTCAAAGCTAGCAAGTAGACCGCTAAGCTCACTCCGCCCTCGCGAATCATATTCCGGTGGCAAAACACTACCAACCCGGTCTCCCAAGAAATGGAACCACTCCCCGTTCAAGGTACATAACGTAACCCTCTGGCGGTAGCAATCAATGACAGCCCGGTATGACGATAGCCAGTCCATACCCAAAATAACATCAAAACCCTTCATGGGCATAACTACAAAAGGAAAAGGAAGCCTATGGTCGGCGACCTCTATATCACAACCTCTAACACCTTGTTTCAAGATCAACTCACCACCAATAGGCGATACCACACAAATAGGAGATGCTAACTGTGCCAACTCCAATTCCAAAATAGATGCAAATGCAGCAGATACAAAAGAATGAGATGCACCCGTGTCAATCAACACATTAGCAACCGAGTTGCAAAACAGAAAAGTACCTCTCACTACTGATGGAGCCGGTACTAGATCCTGCGCGGTAACAGCATACACGCGCCCTGTAGGCCCCTGATCCACCTACTCACCCCTCGGAGCATACGACTGCTGTACTGACTGGGATGACGAAGCTCCCAGATTGGCCCTCGAGGCCTGCACAGACTGAGCTGGCTGATAACTCTGCGTCTGCCTAGAACCAGACGCTCCTGAAGTAGCACTCAACTGCGGGCAATACCTCTTCAGGTGCCCAGGCTGACCACACTGATAGCAAGACAGGGGCTGGCCCTTGCCCTGACTCTGGTCCTGAGGTCTAGCTAAAGAGGAAGTAGCTCGTTGACCCCCTCCCTTCTGCGGGAAAACCGAAGACTTGTGACCCAGCTGGCCACATGAAAAATAAGTCAAGCCTCCCTGACTACCTCTCCCCGAGCCTGCACTCGGCACCGGAAAGGTCGATCTAGCAACTCCACCCTGAGACTGCTGAGGGTTATAACCCCTCTGTCTTCTGCCATCACCCTGACCCTCCTGGCCCGGCTTGGAGCCTCTATGTTTCTCCTCGTCTTCCTCCTGCATCATGAGCTCCATATGAGCTGCAGCATCCACTAAATGTCTATACTCTCGGATGTAAGACCCACCAACCCTCAACTTGAGGCCCCGCCTCAACTTCCGCTCAAACTCATAGCAACAGTGTTCTTCGGACGCCACCAACTCAGGTGCAAACCTGGACAAACTAGTGAATGTGGCCTCAAACTCTGCCACAGACATACCCTGCTGATTAAGCCGGCTAAACTGATCCCTCAGCTTCTCCCTAGCCACTGCAGATAAGAACCTCTCCTGGAAAGCATTTACAAATGCCTCCCATGTACCACCAACACGAGCCTTCTCGTACTTCCACCATTGACCCGCATCTCCCTTCAGCTGGAAGGATGCCAAGGTCACTTTCAGTGCCCCGTCCTCGATGCCAAGCATCTCGAACGTCTTACTCATTTATTCCAACCACTCATCAGCCTTCAGTGGCTCCTTTGGATCCCCAACAAACTCATCCGGGTTAGACCGGAAGAACTCCTTCTTCAAGAAAGAAGGCCCTACCTCAGCTACCTGATTCCCAGCTCTGAGAATACCCAAAGCTCCTGCTATCTCTCGTGCCAAGGCACTCATAGCCTGCTGACCCGCTGGCTCGGCCACATTGGCTTGACCAACTCCCTCCTGCACTGCCGGAACCTCCTCCAGTAAAGGCATCTCCAGCCTACCACGTCTGCCACGCCTACCACGTCCTCGTCCTGACATCCTAATAAAGGTAACCAAGACTATTAGATCATTCATAAATGTGCCGAAGCTATAACACTCGCGTCCTAATGCATGGACAACTGTAATTCATTCCACGTAAGCACATAAATACGTAAGCACTTACGAATTTCATTTCCAGATAATGATAGTCCCGAGGCGTTACTAGAGTTCCGGTTAGAAACAGCATTGATCAAGTGCCTTTCCAACAAGACTCACAGAAACCCAAGGATCCAATCAACATCCTACAAACTAAATCCCATACCCACATAGTCATATAAGCATGTTATCAATTAAGCACATAACATATGACACTACACCTAAGTCTCAATCAAGCGAGACAAACCCATTGTGATCCTAATCACTTCCCACGTACCCAAAGTATTCGAACCTGGTACGCTCTGATACCAAGTTGTAACGCCCTCAAAATAATAGCGCTAAACCCATTAACAGAGACATGCATTGATATATAAAAGCTCCACTTTCTTCTATTCATCAGAGTTCCATTACCAAAAGTATTACATGTTAACAACAAAAGTAAATGCCCTATAGGCTTACAGCTTTCCAAGTTAACACTTGGTTACAACAAAAGAGTACTAACTCATTTACACATTAAGCCCTTGGCTTGAATATACATGTAATACATCAAAGAAACAAAGCAACAAAAGTCCGCCTGCCTCTAGCCTCCCAAGCTACGTCCTTGGAGGTGGCATGCTACCTGTACCTGAAAATGATGTTCCCGTATAGGGTGAGCCACAGCCCAGTAGAAATATACTAAACCAAATATGAACAATGACTAAAAGATTAGCAGTTGATAGATGGCCAACATTGATACTTTCCCTTATCACACTTTACATTTTTATGACATACAAGTCCATATTACCATTCATTTTCCAATCCCTTTCAAATTCTCAATTTATAACCATGGCTCAGAACCTGGCCAAACAACTCATATGAGACAGTAACTCATATTAAGCACTTTCCCATTTCATAATAGATAAGCATACTAGCTATATCACACACCAACAGATAAGCATACAAGCTATATCATCACTTCCACAGATATGCATATGAGCACTATCACACTTCCAATGACAAGCATATGAGCTCTGTCAACACATTAATAGATAAGCATATGAGCTCTATCTATGGAGTCCATCCCCTATCTCCTCTCAACACATCCGGTTTAGAGGTCCATCCCCTATCTTTCCCTAAACCGTGGAGTGCATCCCCTATCTCCTCCGACACAACACAATGCATATAAACAATAATTATACACATCATCACACAACACATAAATTTAATGTATTCTTTCAAACGTCATACTCAATGACACATTCCAGTGATTAGTTTCAGTTTGCCTAATCATCATGCATTGTCTACAACAATCAAGACTATCCTCCACCGATAGCCCAAAGCAGTTATTTCTATATAGAAAATAAATGCAACAATGGATATATAATCAACATTTCAACTAGGTGAGCGATAAGTAATCCAACTACACCCTTTAATCCCATACCTTTCCAAATCAATTCTTCATTTCTCATAATTAATTATGCAAATTAATCAACCAATGTAATTAGGGCATTTTCCATAATTAACATTACAACCCTTAGGTTCCATTTTCATTAATGTTTCAACATTAATTCCACTTTCCCATGCCAAACATGCATTTTGGTTTTATATAAATAAAAACCCCAACTTTTGTAAAATTACACAAAGGCCCCAAACTTTCACAAAATTATCAAACCAACCCCAACATCTCAAAATACTAAAATTTAAAGACAAAGCTCATAGTAAGGAGTAGGTTATCCCTACCTCGAAGTTACAGCTCGGATGGAGAAGAAGCTAAAACCAAAATGCTCCAAAGACCAAGATTCTCGGATCAAAACGGCGCCCTCGACGATCCACACAACTTTTACAAAGGCCGAAGAGAAGGAGAACACTCTAACTAGATCAAACCCTAGAGAGAAGGGAGTTTCTAGAGAGAGAGGCTCTCAAAATGGGTTTTAGAAAAAGTAGGAGAGAGAAAGAAAAGTAAAAAGTGATTTAAAATCACCCAGCGGATAACTCATATACGTATGACCCGCTCGAGCGGAGAACACAACGCTCGAGCGCCAAGAACAAAAATCTGAACACGCTCGAGCACAATAAGGCCCGCTCGAGCGCCAAGACACAAGAATAAAGCACTTCCGCTCGAGCGCGAAAATCAGTCCGCTCGAGCGTAGATTTCTATCTCCCAGAACTTATACCCAGAAAGTACTACCCGCTCGAGCGCCACCAGACCCGCTCGAGCGCTACCGCTCGAGCGTAAACAAACCCGCTCGAGCGTAAAAATCACATCTGTAGAAGATTTTGCAGGAACACGAAATACTGGTTTTGTGCAATCCCCGCTCGAGCGCAAGAAGACCCGCTCGAGCGGAACGCCTAAAAACTGGGCAACAAGGAATTGAAACCAAGGCCTAACCAACCTGTAACAACCCTGCCCAAAACACCCTAAAACTCAATCAAGTGGAATTAAAGGATGACAACAAGATAGATACTACTACCAACTTCACGAAACCGAGTCCGGAATACAACAGAACAGAAAATGGACAACCGGGATCGCTATAGAAGCACACAAAACCATATTGAAATCAGCAAGGTTCAATATGACAGCAGAAGGACATCTCTACAAAAGGTCTTTTACTGGTCCCCTTTTGAAATGTGTGCATTATTCACAAGTTGAAGACTTCTTGTATGAAATACACGAAAGAGTATGCAGAAGCCACGTAGGGGGCAGGTCAGTTGCTCATAGGGCCATTACTTAGGGGTACTGGTGGCCCTATATGCAGAAAAATGCTGAAGCTTATGTCAGAAAGTGTGAGAAGTGTCATAGGTTTGCACCTTTGATACATAAACCAGTAACAGATTTAAACCCAGTGTCCATCCCTTAGCCATTTGCCCAGTGGGGCATGGATCTTGTTGGACAACTGCCTCAAGCGACCGAACAAAGGAGGTTCCTACTGGTGGCAACATATTACTTTACAAAGTGGGTAGAAGTTGAATCCCTTGCAAAGATTCAGGACAATGATGTAAAAAACTTCATACAGAAGAACATCATCACCAGGTTTGGGATCCCAAGGGTGATAATAGCAAACAATGGTACGCAGTTTGACAGTAAACTAATCAAGAACTTCTGTGCAAAGTACAAAATCAAGAACTACTATTCCACTCCAAGCTTCTCTCAAAGCAATGGACAAGCAGAAGCATCCAACAAAACTATCTTGGATGGGATTAAGAAGAGGTTGGAAACAACAAAGGGGAAGTGGGTGGAAGAGTTGCCCAATATACTTTGGGCATATCGGACTACGTCGAGAAGATCAATTGGGGAATCCTTATTTGCCATGGCCTGTGACAACCCTCACCTCTGATTAGTGCTAAATTGTGATTGAGCATGATAAGTAATTGATTAAGCTGAAATTCTGAACTGATTGCATGAGTATGTTGCTTAATTGCATTTTTATCTGTTTGTCATTAAATGATCTGTTCATGTTTTGATTTCGAATTGCGAATGGCAAGCCTTATCGGCGACCGATTCAGAAATTGGTTAGTGTTATATGCTAATTAGGATTTATGTGATTTTATGGTAACTTTAATTAAAATTTGATTTGGAACAATTAAATTAGATTAAATATGTTAAATCACATTAGTTTGAGTTATTTGCATTTTTTGCCACTAGTGGGCATTTTAGGCCATTAATTGATTTTATATCATTTTGTTGCATCATCTCATCCATTTCCTCAAGACCAAAACCGAGAGAGAGAGGGAGATTACGAGGAAACTTGAGTTCATCTAGATTTTGACTTGGAATTAGAAGGATTGAAGGATAATTGCAAAATTGAGCTAGCACACTTGGAGTTCAAGACCTAAGGTGGGGAATCCTTTCTCTTAATTGTGAATTTGAGTTATTTCTTCCATGGTTTATGGGAATATTGGAGATTAGAGCCAAGATATGGCTTAAAGAGTTGAATTGAGAATTAATTCATGCATGCATGTACACATTCTTGAATTTTGAGGTTGTTTTCATGGGAATTTCTTCATGTATGTTCAGATCTTGGTAGGGGTCCATGAATTGATCATGTTCTTAAGCTCAAACTTGCATTTGATCTTGTTTTGGAACATTAGAGTTCATGGGAACTCATGCATGTATGATTTTACATTGATTCTTCATGTCTACATTTAATTTGGTGTGCAATTGGCTTACTTTTGGGCCTTGATTTTATCAAATGATCTTCAAAACATGTTGTATTATGAGTTTCCAAGTGTTTTCCAAAAAATTGGCCCAAAAGGTTGAGTTTTGATATGTTGAATTCTTGGTTTGAGCTTTGAAGGCAAATTTGGAAAATCCAAAATTTGGCTTCTTTGCTCGAGCGAAGGATTCCACACTCGAGCGAGCACCTTTGTTTTCTGAATTTTGCTCGAGCGACGGAATACTGGCTCGAGCGTAGATTGCAAGCTCTCAGGTTTTTGTGCATGTAGACGCACGCTCGAGCGATGAGACCCACGCTCGAGCGAGCATCGAACAAGGATTTTCAATATCTAGTACTTTTGCATTTTTACAGACCGCTCAAGCGAAGGAGTTTACGCTCGAGTGACCCCTCTGTTTTGGCAAGCTCGCTCAAGCAAAGAAAGCCACGCTCGAGCGAGACCCCTGTTTTCAGCAAATTTTGAAAAGTGTTTTAAAGTACATCTTTGCATCCTCATTCCATCATAGACATTCCTAGGCCATGTTTAAGGCATCTTAATGAGGATAATGTTATAGAACCACACTAAGTCAAGTTAAGGGGCTAATCCATTAATCCCAAGAGTGTAACTTAGTGTGTGTGTGTGTGTTCGTTCTGCAACTGTGTAGGGTTGGCACCCGAGGACGCTGACTACCCTGTCTGTAGCCCAGTACTCTATGAGTAACAATGTTGTAAAGATACGTTCAATTATAACTATTTTTGAACGACTGATTATACTGCTTTTTGAAATGGCATCGTTTACTGAATAAATGTTTGTCCTATTTGTAAACTGCATTCGTGGCATCCTTAGCAACTTACCGTTACTGTACTGTTACTGCTACTGTTACAGAGATCTTTGTCGGTTCCAATGTTGGGACCACTACTGTTTACTGTTTGGTGGCCATCAACTGACTGTTCGGTCTGTCAAGACCTACTGTACTACTTTCGTATTGGATGTACCACATATGACTATTATGGTTTCTAAATAACTGTTATGGCATGGAATATGAGCCATTGATTGAATAACTGATTTACTGATACAATTAACTGTTTTAATTACTGAAATGACATTCGTTCTTAACCCCTTTACGCATATGTTATTCACTGGGCTTTAGCTCACCGTTTATATTTATATGTAGGTGTCCAGGCACCGGACCGAAGCTAGGAGCGCCAAGTTAAGCTCCCGTTTTGTCAAGCCAACCTTTGTGCTTCACTTTGAGGTTCTAAGTCTGTTCAAGCTAAGGCTGCTCTGGGGTGTCTCTGTTCCACCCTTCTGTCTCTATTTTGTAATAAGTGTTTTAGACTTGACTGTGCAGTTACAGTGAAGGGATTAGGTCCCTAACTTGGATGTTTGTGCATATGATGGTTGTATATATGTTTCGGTTATGAATGTGGCTTGTTCATAAAAGTCTTTTTGCATTCAGTTTGTCACAGCTCATTGGACATCTTTAATTACTGTATGGCTTTTGCCAGCCCCTTACTCTGTATTACTATCCTCACTGTTCAGCAGGCCTTTAGTAATTACAGATTACTGGCCGGTTACGATGCTAAACCCATAGGGGCAGGTTTGGGTCGTGACACTAATCCCATTGGAAGTCGGCATCCCAGGGATCAGAACCCAGGGAGTAGAGAATGGAACTAATGAGGCATTTTTGGCCCGAGATATGGACCTATTGGAAGAAAGAATGGAGAAAGCAACCATTCGGCTAGGGGCATACCAACAGCAGCTTGCTAAGGCTTACAATAAGAAGGTCAATCCATAAGAGTTTCAAGTTGGGGACCTTGTCCTAAGAAAATTCGTCGGTAACAAGAAGGATCCTAGAGAGGGAAAGCTTGGCCCAAATTGGGAAGGACCTTCTAGAATCATCTCAATCGCCGGCAATGGAGTATACAGGCTTGAAGACAGCGAAGGCAAAGAGTTGCCAAGACCCTGGAATACTTGTAACTTTGAAGTTTTTTTATCATTAGATTTTTAGTTTTTTAATTAAAGTTTTTTGTTATTAGCCGAAATAATAATAAAATTTTAGCGCGATTTTTTTTTCTAACTTGTGTAATACGACTAACCAGTCCCTTGGCGACGTTTCTAAATGAAACATGACGAATAACTTAGACTTATTATATGGCAGAGTTGAATTATACTTACATATAATAGAGTTGAACTAAGTTGGCGATGTTTCTGATTGAAACATGACGAATAACTTAGACTTACTATATGGCAGAGTTGAATTATACTTGCATATAATAGAGTTGAACTAAGTTCGCGATGTTTCCAAGTGAAACATGACGAGTAACTTAGACTCATTGTATGACAGAGTTGAATTATACTTGCATATAATGGAGTTGAACTAAGTTGAATTAACCTGGACTTGCCATATCGGCAAAGTCAAACACAGATTGGAACTAAGTGCATTTGAGTAAGAGTAATAGAGGAACCAAGGTTGAGAACCTCGGCTAATCTCTGTTTGAATATAACTTCGGCAACAAGGTCATAGCCACGTGCTTAATGAGAACCTAAGTAAAACTTAAGTTCACATTAGGGGGCAGAGAATTGGAGAATGATGAGTAAAAGTTCAAAGTGCTTTGGGACTTGTTGAAATTTTTATAGAAAAATTTACAAGCTAGAGTTGGCTTAGTACTTGTTGAAATTTTTAGCAAAATTTACAAGTTAAAGTCAAGCCGAGGTAAATTTAAAAAAAGTACACACGTACTTGCCGAGATTACCAGGTTGCCAAACTTGGAAATCATGGAAGACTGAAGTCTTGATAGAGGACAATAAGTAAAGTGGCAAGTTTTAGTTAACACTTGTGAAAATATCTTTACAATGTTTTCAAGTATTCAGACAAGGCCGAGATGAACAAATTAGAAGTTATGACCGAGGTATTTTTTCCCGAGGAGATTGCACAGATAAGGTGCACTTTTGAAAACATGCAAAAATATTCTAATTATGGAATGGCACATAGAATAAAAGAAGGTATACATTCAAACACTTGGAAGAAAATATAAAGACTTACATTCAGATAAGAAAGTTGTTCAGGTAAAAAAAGGCACTTTGGCCAGGCATAGGAGTTTACTTGTTCATTTACAAAGAGTAAAGAGGAACATCAGTCAAATAAAAGCTATACATCGTTCAAAAAGAAAAAAATTACAATGCACAGAAAATAAAAGCTCCTAGAGAAAGACTACTCGGTGTCAGTGGCAGGATGTGTCCCAGAAGACAGCTGTGACATCTTTTCGGCAGCCTTCTTAGAGTTGGGGACTTGGCCCCAGTAGGAACTTCAGTATCAAATGCCACCTTGGCCTCTTCGTCTTCGTCTTCTTCTTCTTCTTTCCCCCTAGCCTTAGCCTCAAATTGGCTTGAAGCGGGAGGGAATGACAGTGCAAGTCGGCCTTCATCTTTGAGAGGAGAGTCCTCGGGGACAGCCAACTCCTTCAGAGCAGCCATCCAACCAAGGGTGTAACCCTTATTGCATACCTATTTGACTTGTTTCTTGTTTTCCTCGCAGACGTTGGATGTTCCCTCAGCATAGGCCTTCTCGTTCGCTACTTTGATCTCGGTGTCTTTTGTGGCCAAGGCAGCTTGGAGCTCGGCTTGGGCTTCAGCTATTTTTGCTTTGGTCTCTTTTTTCTCGGCTTTGAGAACCTCAGCAACAGCCTCTGCAGTATCGACCTTTTTTTCGGCTTTATCTTGGGCTTGCTTAGCTGCCTTGGCCTAATCTATCAAGGCTTTCATCTTGGCCTTGGCCTTGGCCTTGTTTAGGGACTTAAGCAAGCCAGCAGCCTCCTTGGTCTTGTGGACTAGCTCCCTCTTCATTTTTTTTGCCTGCATCGCGAAGGAGTGGCGCGTGCTGGATCGCCTAGAAATAAAAAGAACAAAGTTAGTAAACTCTTTGTATGAAAAATAGAGAATGGAGAGTACCAAGTGTTAGGGATTTACCAGGACAGAGTGTTGCACCATCAGAGCAAAATTTTCATTTTCGCTAACCTTGGTCATTTAGTTAAGGTCATTGGGGAGGAGCAATGCAGTAGAGAGGGCGACGCTGACTTCAATGTCAGTAGCTCTTTCACCGTCTCTGATTGGCTTGTCCTCAATCGTGATTGATGGGGCCCAGGGGTCATCAGGTCTTTGTGGACCTGAGGTGGTTGCTGATTCAGATCTCGGCTTCTTTGACCAAGTACTTTTAGAAGGGTCAGCTTCGGTGGGGCCTCTTTTCAACGGCGGAGCTTGTTTTTTCAACCTCGGCAAGTTTCGAGATTGGAACGGTGTCTTCACCTTGGTAAAAGAGGCTTTTGCCTTAGCCCTCTTTACCCTTTTTGGCTTCGGTTTGGGCTGGGACTGTGATGGGGAAGATTAAACTGTCACGACGCCCGAGATATCGGCCAAAAGCTCTTTGACTACGGCCTTGTTTTGTCCCATCTCGTCGGCGGTGGCGGCGACTATAACCTTGGTGCCGAAGTGAATTGCCGAAAGTGCAGTGGGTAGGTTGGCTGGATTGAAAACCAACGCCTCAGAACTTCGACGTTTTTGGCTACGAGTTCTACCAGCAGGAGTGTTGACAGGAGCCCGACGTCGGCGTTGACACTGAGCTGGAGGAATTAGTTGCGGAGTAGATGTTGATGGTTGCTCTGCTGGGTCAGATGTTGAGGCTTGGTCTGGCCGCGATGACGTAGTGGTAGGAGTAGTTGTTGCTGAAGGAGGAGACTTGCTTTTTTTCGGGACGTCGGGCAGTACAGATTTGTAAGTTGGGATGTAGTTGAGCAGCAGAGGGGTTTTCCACTGGTCAACTAGCAAACCCAACAACTTCTTGAAGTCCTTGCTTGGGTAGAAGGTTTTGCGGAAGTCCTTTGGTGGCTGAGGAAGAACTACAAGTAAAAAACAGCCATTAGAACAATAAGAGGAATAACAGTAATAAGGGCTTGACAATAGGAAAAGTGACACTTGGCTCTTACCATTTCCTTCTTTGAACACTGTTCGGCTTATAGGGTAGAGGTGAAGGTCGTCATCATGTGGGAACTTCCAGTTGCCCAAGACGATGAAATAATCATCTCCATCACCTTTGTTGGAGTTTGGGAGGTCGGTGGTAAGTTTGTACTCGGTGGATCTCAGCTTGAGGTAATAGATACAGCCTTTTTTCGGATTTCAGGCCACACATAGTGTAACAGTACTGGATATCGGTTAAAGTTATCTTAGCGTTCTCTCTACTAGCTAGGGCAATTATACTGTTAATGACTCGGTAAGAGTTAATGGCTAGCTGCATTGGGTTCAGTTTGTAATAGTGAAGGACTTGGTGAAAGAGGATGTCAAGAGGGAACCGAAGTTCACACTCTATAAAGGCTACTACAGGGAAAATCATGGAGTCCCCATTGAGCATGATGGAGTCCTCATCCCCTGCGAGCCTAAGGTGGATATCGGTAGAGATGGCAAACTCCTACCTAAAGTACTCTAGCTTAGTAGGAGTGTCTACTCTCCACCTAAACATTCTCATAATGTCGACTTGGGAGGAATTGGTACACAGTTCAGGTGAGAAAATTCAAAAAAAAAAGGGGTTTGTGTGGGTTTCAGGGACCTCAGCTAAAACCCTAGAGAGCACTGAGGTGAATTTTTTTGAAAATTTTAAGTGTTTTTGGTTCGATTTTCCTAAAAGGAAAAGGTTCTAGAACAAATCCCAAGCCTAAGACTATGAAAACAAGAATTGAAGGCAGGAATCTGGAAAATGCAACAAGAAAACAAGGCAAAGAGTATGATTCAGACTCAGGAAGGTAGCAGAAATTCAAAAACACAAATTAAAAATCAAGAACAGTGATAAACTATCAAAAACATCGAGATACGTGAAACAGTGCATATGTGCGCATAAGGGCCATAAATCAAAAGCAGATTGAACAACTAAAAATTCCAAACAAAGCATGTTTGGTACACAAAGTGATAGAATTCAAAACACAAGCAAATATATTCAAAAACGTGAATAGATTCGTAATAGCAGTTTGCAAAACGTAACCAAGTTCGAAATAAAAAACTGAAAAGAAGGGAACAGTGACTTACCAAAGAAAATAGCGTCGGTGTGAGATTCGCCGAAGTCAGACGATGACGGTGAATGGAGCGGAGCGGTGAATGCTTCACTGAAAGGGATTAACGGAGCAAGTTGCAGAGCTTGAGAGCTTGAAATAAATGGCGGTTTGGAGACAAGAAACTTTAGAGAGAGAGAACTTGGAAGAAGACGAAGATGCAAAGGTGAAAAGACAGAGAGAGAGAGAGAGAAAGAGAGAGAGAGAGAGAGGTGTTTTTTATTAAAACACGAAAATGTGGCAAAATCACAATTAGTAGGCCTAGGACGACGTGTCTGTTAGGCGGCGCACGCAGAAATGACGCGACCTGATGGCACGTGTTAGGTATGGATCAATAAGAAAAAGATGCGTGGCTAAAATGAGAAGTCATGCATGACAGCTCATACGCAGATGGAACTCTTGAAGTTCTTGATTTAATGAAGCAGAGCCCTCAGCAATTTATGACTTACCCACCTAAAAAAAAAGACCTCGGCTGTGGGGATTATCTCGGTTAAAGAACTTGAAAAACTTGGTTTTTGGTTCTAAAGCATTGACAAAACACACTGAAATTTTGGTCATATGGAGCCAACGTGTGATGACCTCAGTAATGAAGGATATGTCATGTTTAGCCGACATGCTATGTGGAAAAATGATATAGGATCCGTCACCTCAAGATGTCGAGGTAATAGAACCTAAGAGGCAGTTGTGGGGGTATATTTTTGTAAATGACAACAAGTGGCCAAGGTGGCACCGAAGTACCAACCGAGGTGTCACAGGTCATGGCGCTGAGGTAATCTCGGTTAGGCCGAGGTTATCTGCGGAGATATCGGAGTCCGAGGTAAGCGGATAAGCTATAAGAATCCTAGATAGGAAAGGATTTCAATCTAGATAAAGATAAAAGCTCTTAGGGAGTTTATCTCTATCTATTTGAGAGTCCATGATAAGCATTGAGTCAAAGTCCATTGAAGTTAAGCTTCTACAAGGATCAGGTCAGTGCTGGCTATAAAAGTAAGGCACCTTCGTGGGTCTAAGGCATGCTTTTTTCTGACTTGTGAGTTAAAGCAATGTTTGTTATCTTTGAGAGATAATTGAATACTGACTTGATCGTCAGAGTGCCCATAGGTGGAAGAACCACTGCCAGAGTCTCATCTTTCTGTGACAGGTTATTCGGGCGCAATCTATTCTGCCGGTGTTTTCCAGCTGAGTACCTATTTGGCAGTGTGGTCAGAAAACAGCACACACAGTGACCATCTTAGATCGAAAATGTTTTATTTTGTAATGTAGAGGTGGAAAATTAAGGTAACAAAACAACTGGTTGTGATGAAAAAAGGGATTGTGAAGGTGATCGGTATTTATTTTTATTTTTTTTTGTGGTGATCGTTTTGTTTTTTTATGACATAATATCTCTTTATGTAAAGTTTTTCTCATTTCATGGGGATTTTCTCCTCCCAATGTGAAGGTTTTTTTTTTTTTCTCCCTATGTAAAGACTTGTATCCTCCTTGCATGGAAATTCTTTTTATCCTTTTTAATTCTTTTTTTACTCTAATGTACTTTTATTATCAAATGTGCAATATATTATTAAGTTTTGTATTTTTCTCAACCAAAAAAAAAAAAAAAACCATAAACCCCACCAACCTTCATTTTCGCCACCACCTTCACATTGTAAGAGAGTATAAAAAATAAATAAATTTAATTACAAATACACTTTTTAAGTTTTGTTTAAAATATGAATTGTTTCTTATAATTCTATGATTTAGATATCGCCCTTAAAGTTTCTAATTTCATAACAAATTGTCCATTTTTATTAACAAATGTTAAATAAAAAATTATAACAAAGACATATTTGTAATTTTTCAAATTAGAGGAAACAATTCATATTTTAAACAAATTTTAAGAATATATTTATAATTTACCAAAAAAATTAAAATAAATTTCATTTTATACTTTTCACACTAAGGCCTCGTTTGGGAATATGTTATTTTAGTAACGTTTTGGTTTTTTAGCTAAAATATGAGGTAAAAAAAATTAGTATGTTTGTAATAATTTTTTGATTTTTTACGAAAAGATATGTAAAAAGTAGAGAGAAAATGAAAATTTTGACATTTTAGTATAGGTTATAGGCTTTTAGGGTTCGTTTGGGATGTGGGTTGGCTTTTGACTTTTTGGTTATTTTAGTTCGGGGCTAAAAAATCTCGTTTGGGATAGACTTTTTGGCTTTTTTGACTTTTGTGAGAAAAAAAATGAAATGATTATGGTTTGGATGTGACATTTTGTTTTATTAATTTTTTAACTTATTTTGTACTTTTGTAACTAAAATAGCCAAAAAATAAAAAAGTTTGATATGCCAAATGAAAGTTTAATTTTTTTAGTAACTTTTTAACTTTTAGACTAAAACACTTGCTTGCCAAACGATGCATAAATTAGATTTCTTCTATTTTCTCATTAAAATGAGTGTAAAAGACTAAAATAAAGTGCTAATTTCAATACTCCTTTTTGAAAAATATGCTTGTTATAAAATTTAATAAAAACAAAAAACGAACGAAGGTAGCATTTGGTTTTAGATTGGAATCATGATTTCAATAAAAAAAAATGTAATATTTTTTTCAAAATTCTTAACTAAACACTTAATTCAAAACTTTTTTTAAAACTCATAACCAAACATTCAATTGAGAACTCTTTTTAAAACTCTATTTTTAAAACAAAAAAAAATTATAAAATATTTTTTTATTTTGTTCTTTAAAATTATTTCTATTTTTTTTTTAAAAAATATTTTCTTTTTTTATTTTTAGTTTTGAAGAAAAATGTTTTTTATTTTTTTATTTTTTCAAAAAAAATATTTTGTTATTTTTTTGAGTATTGGCCAAATAATTTGTCATGATTTAGATATATATGGGCGATTTAAAATTTTTTAACATTTAAAAATTTTCAAATTTGTAAAAAATAAAATAAATTATTTAAAATAAAAAATAATTTTTAAATTTTTTTTAAATATTGAAAATATATATTTAAAATATTAAAAAAATACAGCGTACAATATAGTAAATACAACCCACATTAAAATAAATAAATATTTTAAATAAAAAATTTACCCTAAAAAAATAAAATTAAGAAAAATTTTAAATATTTAGAAAAAAATAAACCTAAAACAATTTCAATATATAACTCAAAACTCAAAATTCTTTTCGAAACACAGCTTCACACTAGGGCTGACCAAGAAATCCGTATAATCCATAATCCGATCGAGTCCAATCCAATTCGGTAGGTTTGGATTGATTTTTTGAATCCCTGGTTCGGTTCTAGATTGAACATTTAAAAATCTGTAGGCTAAGGATCGGTTCCGGATTGAACCCCACGGTTCCGGATTGAAACCGATCCAGACTGTATACAAATAGTTTATATTTATATTATAAGCCCTTCCACATAATATCATTTCTTATTTCATATAAAAGCTAAACCAGTTTTCTTATTGCTTTTGTTTGATATAATGTTTAGTTTTAATACAGAGGAGAACTCTGCTTTGTGTAATATGTATCCAGTTTTATTGCTTTTGTTTGTTACTTTTGTTCACTACTTTTGTTTGATACTATGTTTATGTTTTAATGAAATTAAAATGTTATATATTTTTTTGTTATTTAATTATGTGAATCCATGGTCTTAAACCGATCCAATCCATATTTAAATAGATTGGTTCCACGATTTAAACGGATTAGATTGATTCTAATCTTTTAAGAACCGTAAATAACAGATTAATTATAATTTTATCTCAATTTAGACTAATCCAGACCATACTCATCCTTTACTTTAAATATAGTCATAAACTATCACATTATTAAATTAAAAGATAAATCTAACTTTTAATTAAAAGCCAGAATTCTTTTCTTCTCTAAATTGCTTCTTTCGTACTCAACTTTTTCTTTTCCTTTTTTATAATTATTTTTTTTGTTTCTTTTTGTTTCTTATCATTCTCCTTCTCTTTTAAACCCTCCGCATATAACACTACAAAAAATATCACTTTGGGCTACCAAAATATTAGTCGCTAAAAGTCTAATATTTAGTCGCTGAAACGATTTAGCAACTAAAATATTTTGTCGCCAAGCTCGTCGCTTTTACCCTGTCGGCGATAGTATTGGCGACTAAATTTCATTTGGTCGCCGAAAGTGACTACATTTGGCTACTAATATTAGTTTAGTCGGCAAATGTTATGTTTCCGCCACTAAAACCTTTAGTCGCCGAATGAGGCTTTTTGGCTACTAAGTTATTGTGGTCGGGGAAGGTGTCACCTTCAGCTACTAAATAATTAGTCGCCGAAAGTACACATTTGGCTACGAAACTATATTTAGTCGGCAAAAGGTGCATTCGGCGACTAAAGTGTTAGTCACTAAAAGAGCATTGGGTTATGTTTTTGCTATTAAATTCTTAGTCACAAAAACATTTGATTACGTATTTAGCTACCAAAATATTTGGTGGCCAAATACTTTAACGTGTTTTTTTAATTTTTTTTTTCTAAACAACCTGTATCCATTATTAATACAACCTGCACCCTATATAAACAATATAATCCATCAACACTAAATATGTTATCAAGCATTCAACAACATGCACACATTTTAGTTCCAACCATCCAAAAAATTAATATTGAATGTCCAATTATATATATATTACAAATTTCATAAGAACCAAGTCTAATCCAACGTCAATAATTTAATTTCATACATAATACAGGAAAAACCAACTACTTCCATTACACATTTTAGTTCCAACCATCCAAAAATAAGTACTAATAAGTACAAGATGCCGTCCTGGCATCACTACACTACAAGAAAATACATTTTTCGCAACCATTTTTGGCTACCAAAAACAATTTAGTCAGCAAAAGTCAAGTTTTTAGTTACTAAATTTTTTTAGTAGGGGAATGTTGATTATTGGCAACTAAAAAAAATTTAGTATCTAAAAATATTACAATTGGCGACTAAAAAAATTTTTAGTAGCTAAACATATCACAATTGGCGACTAAAAGAAATTTTAGTAGCCGTAGAGCTACTTTTAGCTACTAAATTGTTTAGTAGCCGAATGAAAATAAAAAATTTATTTTTTATCTTGGTCGCCAAAAATATATTTTCAGCGACAAAATTCCTTTTTAGTCGCTGTAGAGTTACTTTTGGCTACTAAATTGTTTAGTAGCCGAATGAAAATAAAAAAATTATTTTTTATCTTTGGCGACCAAAATTTTGGTTGCTAAAAATATATTTTCAGCGACAAAATTCCTTTTTAGTCGCTGTAGAGCTACTTTTGGCTACTAAATTGTTTGGTAGCCGAATGAAAACAAATGATTACTTTTATCATTGCCGACCAAATCATATTTTAGTCGCCAAAGATGATTAAACAAAATAGTTACTTTTATTTTATTTTATTTTAGTTTACTAAACAAAATATTTTATTTTATTTTTATTTTTATGAAGAGGTTGTCAAATCTTGAATTTTTCGTATAGAGATTGTCAAATCTTAAATTTTTTATTTTTTTTTGCAGTATGAATAGATTAACAACAATGACATTTTATGTCTCCACTTGAAATTTGACTTTCTTTTTTTTTTAATGAGAAAAATAAAATTGAAAGAAGCTTTTTTTTTAAAAATAAAAATAAAAATAAAAATGAATTCCATTAGTAGTAGGTATATGAATAAAACATTGGTTTGAATTTGTACAGAAACTTTGTAACCTTTACTTCTCTTTTCTTTTAAGATAATAAATTAATATTTTAAATTTTATTTTTGTATCACATGAACCATTGGGCAACATCTAAAAAAATCACCTATTTTTCAAAAAAATTTGTCCTTTAGTAATTTTATTTTAAAATTTTTTATTTTTTCAATTCATTTTATCGAGCCAAATCTAAAAAATATATATGTTTTAAAATTTTAAAAAAATTCAAAATTCAAAATAAGCAACAAATATTTACTATTTTTTTGTTAATTTTTATCTTTATTGAATTTTTTTTAAAATTTTAGAAAAAAATTATAATTTTTCGATTCGCTTTGACGAATGAAAACGAAAAATAAAAAAATATGTTTTTTACCTTTGCCGACCAAAATTTTGGTAGCCAAAAGTTTGTTTTTAGCGACAAAATTGAATTTTAGTCGCCAAAGAAGTAAAATGTTTTGGAGGGAGACATTTCAAATATTTAGAGGGATTTATAAAATACCTTCAGCGACAAAAAGTTTTAGTCGCCAATAACCATTTCTATAAATTATCTCACGCTCACCAAACCAAACCCAAGCTTGAACCATTAATAGCGCCTCTCTCTCTCTCTCTCTCTCTCTCTCTCTCTCTTTCTCTTCAATGTCCTTCTCCCTCTCCGTCTCCCCCTCCCTCACCGCCGCTCCTCTCCCCTCCACTCTCACCGTCGGTCCTCCTCGCGTTGGCCGGCAACCGGAGCACCGATTCACCTCCTTGTTGGTCACCGTTGCCTGAAACCTCTCTCTCCTTCTCGGCTCTGTTTTTCTGTCTCTCTTTCTTTCATCATTCACTCACAAAAACCTATACAGCTTCACATACACGCACATACATGGGTTCTTCAAATAGTCAGAAGGTATGCTTTCTAATCCATTAATTTCTTCTCAGGTTTGTGTTTTTCTTCTGCTTCACATCTCTTCAGTTCTTTCTCTGATCATCTGTGTGTATGCGTTTGAGTATGGCTATTTGATTGTTAATTGCTGAAAGCATCTTGCCCTAATTGCTCATTTTTGTACAAATTTGCAGTGGAAAAAGAAGTGAAATAGAGAAATGAAGTTTTGGGATTGGTACCTGAAGATATCAGTCGTGTCGGCGATGATTGGAGGTTCAATGGAGTTTTTCATGGTCAAAATCGACTTCTGTGTGAGAACACTCCTTTAGCTCTCACTCTTTTCCATTTTGCTTCCTTTTTATCTGTTTGTGTTTTCTATTAATGCTCTGATTTATGAAATTTTGATTTTTTGGATTCAATGCTATAAGCTCCCATTGTTCGAGTCCTTCCATAAAACCCTTCGATTGGAAGGGGCCAACTACTCCCACTCACCCATCCCCTTCGTCCACTGCTGCTGGCACCTGCAGAACAATTGCATGAATGTTAAATCAAGTGCATGTCTAATAAAAATATAGAAAGACATATTCATAGTGTCCTCGATCCAATTACACAATGTAAAATTACTGCATAGGAAAAAATAAAAGACGTGCTTACCTGCAATACCATGGAAGTTGAACCCATCATCCCAACCAGGCAATTGGACTTGTGTTCAGATTCTTGCATCTCCAAAGCCTGAAGAGACCTTCAGCAATTGAGTTAGGAAACAGATGTAGTAAATAAAAAAGAAATCTCATCAATATTAAATAATGAAAGTCATTACTATTCATTTATTCCAATATAGAACATGCATATATGTTGTTATGAAAGAAGTGTTGTGAAGTATCAATGATGAGAAAGTGCTGATGTAAATAGAAACTTGTGAGGAAAGTCATTGCTATTCATTTCTTCTCTTTTGCTTTCAATACATCAACAATACTTAGATAATGTTGCAAAGGAGGGAAGGTTGCTTAGATAATGTGGTTTGCACTGGTATCAAACAAATTATTGAGGAAAGTTATTTATGGAAACAATAAAATAAGTAGTTCATGATACAGCAAAAACACTTCACATCCCAATGATTTACTGAAGGATCAAAAGGTTGGTGACAATATGTGTAAAAAAAATGCAAGAAGCCCCTATATGTTCATAATTCGAGGAACTTTCCCAAGCTCTCTTTTCTGACTCCAAAACAGTTATTTTATCATCTGCCAACATGCCAAATGTAAGTTGTACTAAAACTTAAATTGAAAGGCAAACTCATTCACACATTGAATAAATTGAATGAATTCTAACAGGGTACGCTTGTTAATGTGTCTAGACCTAATCTCGGTCATGATGGCCGAAGATGATGGCATAGACAGCTGAATTGCGAAAAACAGTACATGAAGCCAACAAGAAGTAAATAGAATAAAAAGCCTTAATGAGTTGAGTACGCATTTAGCAGGTTCAGCTTTATCATGTGTTGCCAAGACTAGCATATTACAAGCTCGTAAGACTTTGTTTTAATTTCACCTCAACGCATATATTAATGTCATGAATCATGATGAAATCAGTCCTAATCCAAAATCCAAAACCAATAAATTGTTTGTCACTCCTATGCATGTCTACAAAACTTGCCCAACCAATAAATCATTAAATTGTTTGTATATAATAGAATTTGAAATTTTCATGACGAATACATACACTTCCCCAACCAATAGAATTCCCAATAAAACTTTGTCTAAACGCTAGAGTTGAACTACACGAAACTAATGTTTTTAAAACATTTAAACTTTTTTAAAAATAACTCATGTTAGATCAAGGTTCTCATCATTGGGCAAACCAAAATTCAGAGTACATAATTATAAATCAATTGCATTTCCATATAGCATTGACTGAAGGCAAGAATTGAATAAGCCATTTTTTTTTTAAACCATTGAGATAGTTCAACTCTTGCAATTAATAGTTCTAAATTTAACACTTCCAAGTTCCAACCACTCAGATAAAGACTAAAAGCAGCAGTACCAACCGAAAACCTATTTTAGAATTAACTACAGAGGGAATAGAACGGTGATTCCATAGGCTTTCCTATAGAATGACCAAACATAAGAAAGAATATTTGTCATTATTTTTTTAAGTCTAACCAAACATAAGAAAGAATATTTTGATGGAATAATCATTTCATTCTAATGAACCAAACACTATCTAAGTCTCTAATAGATTACCTGCAAATTATGAATTAAATTCACATAATTCATTATTTTTGCAATTTGTTTACAACCCAATCTCTTCATCAACCCATTGAATAAATATGATAAATTCAATCCGTAACCCACAGCAAGCCATTCATTTTAGCTGGGCAAATTCATAATGAATGAGTGCATGCAATGACTTTTACTACAAGAATGGCTTTTACTTTTGTTTTTTGCCTTGGAGTGGTAGCGGACATCCATCTCGGAAAATGGTATATAGGTTACTTTTGCTTTGCGTTGGAATGGTGGCGGACATCCATGTAGGAAAATGGAATATAGGAAAATGGTAGCGGGCTTTCATGTAGGAAAATGGAATATAGGAAAAATGGTATATAGGGTTACTTTTGCTTTGAATTGGAGTGGTAGCGGACTTTCATGTAGGAAAATGGAATATAGGAAAATGGTATATAGGGTTACTTTTGCTTTGAATTGGAGTGGTAGCGGACTTCCATGTAGGAAAATGGAATATAGGGTTACTTTTGCTTTGCATTGGAGTGGTAGCGGAAATCCATGTAGGAAAATGGTATATAGGGTTAGGTTAAGTTTGGAAAGATTAAATAAGTGTATTTTTTGATTTTTTTTGTATTGTGTAGAAAAAGTAGAGAAGAGATGTTGATTGATGTGATCTAAAAAAAATAAAAAAATAAAATAAGTACATTTTTTTAGTTTAGCCAAACTTGACCTTACTTTTGCTTTGCCATGGAGTGGTAGCGAAAATCTATGTAGGAAAATGGTATATATGGTTGTTTGGCAGAGATAGTTAAAAATTGATTTTGATTATTTTTAAAAAAATATATAAAAAATATGAGAGATGATCAAAATTCATTAAAAATTAAAAGTGACTTTTAATCCACTTTTTAAAATAGGCCATAAGTCTATCTTTCAGATTTATATTTTAAATTTAATAATATATTAGGAAAATGATTGTTTAAAAAGTTAGTCTAATTTCCAGTCAAGATAGTAATAGTCATTAATTTTTTTATTTTTTTTTTTTTGGGATAAAAAGGGACTACGCCTGACGCAACTAAGGCAATGCTGCTGATCTACATTGAAACTTCCTTAAAAATGCAGACAGCATTGTACTTTAGTGTGCCGTGCACCAGATCTCACGGTAGGTTTTGCAGCCGTTGCCTATATATTTGAATCATTTCTTCACTTCATTTCAACCACCATCAAACTCAATTTCATCTTCTTTCCTTCCCGGAAACCTCAATCTTCCCATCTCTTTCAAACTTCCCAAGCAATGCAACCACTACACCATCAAACTCGTTACAGTGATGTGGAGCTTGGAGCTCCAGAACAAATCGAGAGTCTCCGGAATCAAAGCCTTGCCCACTTTGCTATCGACCCAAAAACCCTCGACTGTATTCTTGATGGAAATAACATTGAATTTCTTGGTCAGTACGGCGGCGTTGAAGGGATTGGATCGGCCCTAGAAAGCCATCTTGAAATGGGTATAAAGGGGGATGACCAAGATCTTCGTCTCCGTCACGAAGTATTTGGTTCAAACCTATTTGATGAAGACGGTGATCATCAACTAGAACTATCTGATGCAAAATCCTACTTCAAACTCGCCTTCGAATCTTTCAAACAGCCCACCACGATACTACTCTTGTGCTATGAAACGCTCTCAGTTGTATTCGGCGTGCTCAAGAATAGGACCCAATCTGGGTGGTGTGATGGAACCATGATGTTCATTCTTGTGTTGGTTAGCTTCATTGTCAGGCTCTACAAAGAAAGAACCCATCGGAGAATGTTGACGATCGCCAAGAACAACTTGAAGGTCGTCGATGTCATCAGAGATGGGAATCCGCAAAAAATTCCCGCTTCCCAAGTCACGGTTGGCGAAATTGTGATCTTGAAGACAGGTGATAGGGTTCCTGCTGATGGGTTGTTCATAAAGGGCAGTTCTTCGTTCAAGCTCGATGATGTTGAAATTGAAGATCCAACTGCTATTGATTACAATCGATTCCCAGCAATCCATGGAGGCACAGAAGTGGCGGTTGGGGACTGTCGAATGATCGTGATATCGGTAGGCAAAAACCCCCGGTGGAGCAAGATGATGAAACACCACAAGTCGCGGTGGTTGTTTAATGTGGACAAGCTAAGCGAGAACATGGAAAAGATCATGCTCGGTCTGTCCTTGGTTCTTCTTGTGGTGCAGTTGCTATGCTATTTTTTGAAGAAGAAGACCAACAACAATGGAATTAGCATCAAACGAAACGAGGAAGAGACTAGAAGTATTATGAATACTTCGATGGAGAAGCTAATAAATGATGCCACCATAGTTTTTAAGAAAAACACCGGCATTTTTAGTAGATTAATTGCTATCCTTGGAGTAGTGTTGACGGGTGTAAGAGAAGGTTTGAATTTAGGGATTTCCACCAATTTCTGGTGTTCAAAAAGAAAGTTGAAGATTGATCATCAAGCCATCGTTACAAATCTACCCGCCTTTGCAGGATTAGGATTGGTCACCACCATCTACACCTGTGAAACCGTTGATCTGGCCTTAAACAAAACAAGGGCGGATCTTTGGATTGGTGAAAATATTGTCGAGGAGGCGACAACGGAGCTAACTCATGAACTCCTCGACACTCTACGTGAAGGGGTCGGCCACCTCACCAGGTCTGGTCCTTTCAAAGATGCTTTACTTCGTTGGGCAAAGCTGTTCTTGGGCGTTAAAATGGAGGAGTTGGTGCAAAGTTTCACAATTCTTCACACTGAAGAAGAAGCCTCTATTGATGGGAATTGTCACGGTTTATCGTTGAGGAGGAATGGAGATAATCAGAAAAACATCATTCACATGCATTGGAGAGGCGATTCAAAGATCGTGCTGCCCATGTGCTCACACTTCTACTCGGTGGACGGGCAACAAAATTACATAGATGAAAATCAAAGAAAGAATTTGGAGAAAATCAGTGAGCAAATTGCAAGTGATTGTGTTCATTGCATTGCTTTGGCTTACACACAGGTTTTAATGGAAAAAGAAGGAGGAAAAAGAGAAGATGATGATGATGATGATGAAGAACCCCCAAAACTCATAAAACAAGAAGAAGAAGAAGAAGAAGAAGAAGAAGAAGACCTTGTTGTTGATGATGGTGAAGAAGAATCCCCAAAACTCAAAAAACAAGAAGAAATAGACCTTGTCGATGAAGAAGAAAAACAAAAAGAACAAGAACCCCCAAAACTGATGAGGCAAAAAATGACTTTTTTGGGTTTTGTGGGATTGAAGAATCCATACCAGGAAGACCTAAAACAGGCTGTCAAAACTTGCCGAGAAGCCGGAGTTAACATCACACTGATACTAAATCAGGACAAAAACACTGCAACTTTCATGGGTATCAACAGTGGAGTTGTCAATCCTACAGACGACGACATCAGTAAAGCCATAGTTGAAGCTTCCGAAATCCGAAACATCCTGGAAAACGACGAGAGCCACCGGAGGAGTGTCGGCGATATTCGGGTACTCACTAATTCCTCTCCATCCGACAAGCTTCGATTGATCCAGTACCAGAGGCAGCAGCAGACTACCGGCAAAGTAATAGCTGTCACTGGTCGGAGTACCGGAGACAGCCAGGCTTTCAATGAAGCCGACATCGGGTTCTGGATCGGAGATAGTGATTCAAAGGTGGCGGCAAAAGAGAGCTCCTCCGACATTATCATGTTGAACAGAAGCTTGGAGTCCATCGTTGCAGTTATCAAGCGTGGAAGGTTTGTGTATACTGCAAAACTATATCTATTCATCCTTTGGTGTCTATACAAAAGCTTTTTTTTTTTTTTGTCCATCTATATTATTACTTATTACTTATTATCATTGTTATGGTAATTTTTTACTTATTATTTTACTAGACTAACAATGGTTCTTGTGTATAGTTATATTATACAAAAGCAAACTAGAAGTTCTTATATTTTGAGACCAATCAACTCAATGCAGGAGATATATGTATCATTTCCACGAGTGCGGTTTTATGTGCTTCAACCATTTTACAAACTTTTGCAAAAAAAAAAAAAATCACCATTTTACAGACTATTCTGAATGATTTTTGGGGTTAATTATTATTATTGTTATATTATTTCTTTTTCTAATACACCTGCAATTTTTCCAATAGGTTTGTGTATCAAAACATGGAGAAATTTATCCAGCTCCACCTAATCGTCAACATAGTCGGACTCGCTGTCAACTTCATCGCCGCCATCCCCTCCGGCAACACGCCGCTATCGGCCGTTCAACTTTTGTGGGTTGGCCTCGTCACCGACACACTTGGCGCTTTCGCTCTGGCCGCCTCTGATCCACCTCCAGGTGAAACAATTCCGTTGGCATTAGCACTGCTGCCATCTAAGGCCGTGTGGAGAAATGTGCTGGTTCAAGTTGTGTACCAGACTGGGATTCTTTTGATGTTGCATTTCAAGGGAAAAACTATGCTTCATGTTGATGATGATGATCAAGCAACAATAGATGTGATTGTGTTCAACACTTACGTCATGTTCCAGGTTTTTGGTCTGCTCAGCGCCAGTCAAATAGAGAGGAGGAGGGGGATAATATTTTCGTGGAAAAACTTTTCCGAGAAAATTTATAGAAACCGATGGTTTGTGGGGGCGGCGGGGGCCACCGTCGTACTGCATTCGGTGGCGATGGAGATTGCAATGGCTAAGCTCTGTGACAACAACGACAAGATGAGGTTGTTAGATCCCAGAAAGTGGCTTTTTTGCACCGGAGTAGCAGCACTGTCTTGGCCCATTGGCTATGTTGCCAAGAGTATTCCAGTTTCCTGATGGAGCTTTCGGTTGGTGGGCCTTATTAGTCCGGACTTACAGTGATAATAATGTAAATCGTTTAATGTGTATAGTTTGTTAAATATATTATCATATATTAATATCCACGTGATCAGATTGTTATTTAATTTATAAATAATTAGTTTAATTTATAAATAATAATTGTTATTTATTTTTTTGTAAATAAATATTGAGAAAAGTTAGGAATCATGAAAAAAATTTCATAAAAATGATCATGAAAGAGTTATGATCCTTGGATTATCTTGATTAGTGTGTGGTGCTTTATTCTAAGTGTAATCTAAGGGTTACAAAACTTTCATGATTATTTTCATGAAAGGTTTTTCATGATACCTAGCATTGCTGATAAATATTATAAACTAGTGAGGTTACGATTACCAGATTGATAATTATGTTTAATTTGGATGGGAAATGAATTGAATAAGGCCCGTTTGGCAACATTGAAAAATAGTTTAAAAGTCAAAAATCACTAAAAAAAAATTTAAAAAATAACAAATATCAAAAAGTCAAATATTCATTTCAAAAATCACTAAAAAAATTAAAAAATAACAAATATCAAAAAATCAAATATTCATTGCCACTCAGATTAATTTTTTTATCTTATATTTCAGTCAAAAAAATAAAAAAATCACTAAAGCAATCTATTTCTAAATAAGGTAAGATTATAATTAAATCTTAAATTTTGTAAAAGTAAATGAAAATGTAAACAAATATAATTACTTATGTATACTCATTTTTTTTCTTGTAACTAAAAAAATATTTTTTAAATAAATTTATTCGTATTTGTTTTCTTTTCATTTTATTGACCCAACCAAAATAGAGAAAAAAATATTTTATATTTAATTTAAACTTTTTTATAAAAAAATATAATAAAATTTCACAATTACAATTATTAAATTTAGAGAAAAATTAGGGATCATGAAAAAACTTTCATGAAAATGATCATGAAAAATTTATGATCCTTGAATTACCTTGATTAGTATATGATGCTTTATTTTAAATGTAATCCAAATGTCATAAATTTTTCATGATTATTTTTATAAAAAAAATTTCATGATACCTAACTCTTAAATTTATAATGATTAATTTATACCCAATCTAAACATCAAATGATTGAATCATGAAAGTGGGAGCATGATAGGCTCATAATTGACCAACAACACGGTCCAATAGAAAAATCCAAACAGGGCCTTTGTGGGTACAATTTACAAACAGTTGTAAAACAGAAAGACCAAATATCTTGTACCCACAGAATTCTCAACTTAACCATATGGTTGGCGCCAAACCAAAACCCAGAACCGGACACAATTTCAAACACTACGCTCTGTGGCTCTGACTTCCTCGCCGTCGGCTATGGAGGCTTCGATTTTTCCGGCCGTGTTGGTCTCTCCCTCCTCCGCCACCACCACCACCACCATGACCGTCGTCCACGGCGGCGGCAGAGTCACCGACCATTCCAAACCTGTCATCAATCTCATTTCCAGAAATCGAAACAATCGTTCCATCAAAACTCATCGTTTGAAGACGCCGACAACTGCCACGGCGGCGATTAACGATGTTTTGGCTGCGGCGGATCCGGATCAGGTAGCGGTTTCCTGGCAAATTGTCGTCGGCGCTTTGGGTATTCTTTCGCTATTTGCCCCTTTTTTAATTGGGAGCCGCTATTCCTATTCCATTTTACTCAAAATATATTCTTTTCTTTTCTTTGCTTCAAATACATGAATACCTTGGAATTTTGATTTTTTCGGAGTCTATTTTGTGTGAGTGTATTTTGTGTGATAGGTATTAATGGAACTACCTTGGAATTTTGATTTTTTTAAGGAGTGTATTTTGTATGAAAAGGTGTACTTCAAACAAAATGGAGTGGGAATGGTTTTATGATTTTTTTTTTCTCGTTTTGTTGTATGAATTATTCAAAATTTTGGAATTTTTAAAAATAATTTTTAATTTTTTAATTCGTATATCTTTATTTTTAATGAATTTTTTTAAATATTTTAATCAATCTTATTTATTTATTTATTTAGATCTATAAATGCACTTGAAAGTACAATTTTTAAAAAGAATTTCACTAAATACTAAAAAAATATAAAAATTCTGTACATTATATATATTTTTGTATTTATTAAAATTTATTTATAAATATTTTATTTTTTAAATATATTTAGATGCATCTAAAAAATGAAAAAAAAACTCAATGATAATTTCAATTGTTATTAATAAATGGCAGATACTAGGAAGCGTCTTACGAAACATTGTTTAATATTATAATTGCGATAAAAAGTGTGTAATTGAAATAGTTAAAAAGTGCATTTGAATTTATAAAAAGTGTCTCATAATTTTTATTTTATTATTTTTCTTATGCCTGAGAGGAGGTTGTTTGCAGCACTCTTAATAAATTGGTGAAGATTTAATTATTATTATTTTTTGGGGGATTAAAATGACATAATAAATTAGTGATAAATTACAATTACAATTCTAATGACATAAAACTAATTTTTATTAAAAAAATAAACTTGTCAAATGTATAGTTTATAAAATAACATTGTGCCATTTTATTACAACATATTCTTCATTCTTAAAGTGAGTGTTTTATATATTTGTGTTATTTTAACAGTTGCTCCAGGTTCACAGTAGTATTTTCCATAATTTTTCTCATAAACCAAACATTGGCTAAACTCTCATCTTGGTATCTATTTTATTTTATTTCGAGTAAAGTTAAAATTCTGTGTAATTTTTGCAGCTGGTGTAATGCCATTTGTGGTTGCTGGGATTGAATTTAGCAAACGAATTGTAAGTAAAATATATATTTTCTATCATGTCCCAGACTTTCAGATCAGTTAAACTCCACACAATCACCCTTTCATAATTAAAAAAAGGGTAAATTACACAAATAATCCAGTATACACTGATTTCATTTTAGTCTTTTAATCTTGAGTTATGCTAGGAATCTCAAATAATTTATTAAATTTTTTACTAAACCTCTCATATGAGTGTAGAAGAACCCACACACATAGATTTGTGTGGGTTCCACACATATGTAAAAGATTTGATAGAAAATTTGGTAAATTATTTGGGATTTATAGTATTTTCCTTTAATCTTTAATTTGTGTCAATTATATCTCTAAACTTCATATATTAATCAATTGTAGTCCCTTCCCTCAACTGTTGTATGAAACAAATTTAATTCCTTATTGCTTATGGATCATCATCACTATCTGTTTATGCTGTGCACTGGAGTTTTGACATTGTATTTACAGGTAGCTCAGAGAAAGTGTGGGGTATGTGCCGGCTCAGGACTTGTTTTGAGGGACAAATACTATTTTCGATGCCCGGGTTGTGGTATGATTTTATATCTTGGCCCCCCCAAAACAAGTTTTATTCTTGAATGTTGAAAATGTTGTGTGCTTGTTTGTATGTTTATATCATAGCTACTAATCTTTGTTGAGTATGTATCATATATTTGGGTTAGAATATAGATTATGGAATTCGCTAAAAATTCAATATATGTAAAATTTTCTCAACTGTATGGGGATTAGAGTTCAATGGGTTGGATTATAATTAAGAACTTATGAAAATTCTAGGTGCGAGTGAGATTGAGAGGGTTTGAACAACATACTTATCCATTTTGTTTAGTTTTTGAAAAGACTTCTAAGTTTTGAGTTATATTTTGAAAGATAAGTTGTTCAAAAGAGTTTTGAAATTTGAAAATTTGTTTGATAATGAGTTTTGAAATGATTTGTAATTTTTAATTTTTTTTTTTTTGTAGTTGAATAGGTAAGTGTGAGAAAATTTGATTGATTGATATATAGAATGTGAGAGAATGAGAGAGGAGAGAGGAGAAAAACAAAGTGATTGATTGATATAGTAGATTTCTAATGTATGTTTTTCTCTTTGGTATGTATGTGTGTTTTCATTCACGTTTGTGGGATGTCCAACAATCTTTCTGTATTTTTTTTGTTCCAATTTTCGCTTTGATGTCAAATATCAGCTTTTGATATCTTCCTTTCCTGCCAAGGTTGATAATAAGCATTCAATTTCTCTGGCAGGTGGATTTCTCCCTTGGCAATCATGGAAACGATTCTTTTCTGGCTAGAGTCCTTTGTTTTTTCTTTTTCATTCTTCTCAAAGGTTATATCAGTATATTCTGTTTAATACATTTCATTAGATATATATACATACTTGGTCTGTATGTCAAAATTTTACGTTGTTCAAAACTCTAATCCTATATGAGAAGATGATACCTTTGGTCCTAGTTGCAAAGAAACTGCATTCGGAATTGGAATTTGCTTGGAAGAACAAAATGAACTTATGTCATATTGTCATCGTCATCGTGATGGCTATTGAACACAACACTGCAAGCTTTTAAATAACTATATTGAGATGCATATTGATATTACTGATATGATCATATATAGGCCGATGTTTAAAAGCCTGGTATAGTGATGAAGTTGAAGCCTCTATCTAGAGAAAACCAAAACAAAGAGACTACTAGACTTGTGGAAGAAGTAGAACTACTAATTCAACATTGGAATTTTAGAGCCCAAAGAAGGGTACAGCCCATATCTTCCGTATGTTCATGCTTTATTTATTAAATTTTTTTAGATTGGGCTGTTTATGTGTACTTGTATTGGGGTTTTTGTAGTTCAAGCACCAGATGTAAAACCTAACCACGAGTGACATGCATGGTTGTGTGTATGGGTTTGCTTTAATACCATTTGTAACGCTTCGTAATTTACTTGCTCAAGTAACTTGAACAAAGTAGGTATATTAATATGACCCAAAATACTTAAGCTTAAATTATTTAGTGGCAAATTAATGGTGTCTAACATATCCAAAATCACTTATGCAAACTTTCAATGTCAAATGACATCAAAATGATTCTTTTTCTGTTTGGGAAGATGGTTTGTGGCTAAAATAGTCACAAAAGACAAAATAGGCTATTTTAGCCACAACAAACAAAATATCACATTCAATTCATAATCATTACACACTTTTTTCACAAAAAAAGTCAAAAAAGTCAAAAAACCAAAAAACTTTTCTCAAACTAAGTTTTTTAACCCAGGCTAAAAAAGTCAAAAAACCAAAAAGTCAACCCACTTCTCAAACCAACTTATTGTGTTCAAATCCAAAATTGTATATATTGAAAACTTTGTATCCTAGAGATGTAAATTCAAATTCGACATCAAAGTACTTTGTAGTGGTGCAATTAGCACTTCAAAATTATGCCTTTTAAACACAGTCTCAAAATCGCATATCAATTATATTTCCGTACTCTATATATATGAACAAAATTTCCCAAACAGTTCTAGTTATGTGTTGGAGTGAGTCAAATGGAAGATTGCTTGGCCACAAGTATTTATTCATTCATTCAAGTCGGCAAAGTAGTCAAGACCCCCCAAACCCCAACTGCACGGTTTGTCATTTTCCCTGTAGTTTTGTCAGCCACAAGTCATGGTTTTATATGCATCAAGAATGTTGACTACATATATAGATACATATTTGAATAGCAGAAATGGATGACTTATTGTTTAGTACAATGACATATATGGACCATAGTCTTCTTATCCCCTTCCCTCAAAAGTTCAACGGCCACCCATTTCACTACACTTAGGGACAATTTGGAAACTTGCTTAAAAAAAAGTTATACTCCGTTTGGTGGAGTTTTCAAAATCTAGTTCCACACTCACTTTTGAGTATGTTGTTTGTTTAGGGTTTTCAAATCATAATTCTACACTCATTTTTCAAAACTCAATTCAAAACATAATTATTACTTTTCAAAACTCATAACCAAACACATAATTCAAAACTCCATTCAAATCAATATTTTAAAAATATTTTAATTTTGTTAAGATTTTAAATATTTTAATATTTAAATATGTTACGATTTTTTTAATTTTTTAATTTTTTTAATTTTTTGAATATTTTTAATTTTTTTAATTTTTTGAATATTTTTAAATATTTTAATTTTTAAATATTACGATTTTAATTTTTTAAATTTTAAAATATTTTATAAAAATAAATTCAAACTCTATTTTATAAAAATATTTTTAAATATTTTAATTTTTTTGTTATGTATTTGGTTACGATTTGAGTGTAGAGTTGTAAAAGTAGCATGGAGTTTCGAGTTATGTGTTTGGTTATGAGTTTTAAAAATAATTTTTTAATTGAGTTTTGTTTTATGTGTTTGGTTGCGATTTGAGTGTAGAGTTGTTTTTAAATTTAAAATATTAAAATTTTAAATTATTTTAATTTTTTGAATATTTAAATTATTTAAATTTTTACGATTTAAAATTTTTGAATATTTATTTTAATTTTTTACTTATTAAATTTTTTAGATTATTTAAATTATTTAAATATTTATGATTTAAATTTTTTGAATATTTATTTTGAAAAAAAATTATTTCCTTCGTAGTATTTTCAATTAAAAAATTGATTAATGTTATTTTTTGTTAATAATAAATTTTTTTAATTGAATTTTAAAAAGAGTTTAGTTATGAGTGTTGATCAAAATTTTCAATAATGTGAAAGTAATGTGTTTTGTTATGAGTTATAGCAATTTGAATTAAGTTTTGAAAACTCTTTTCAAAACTCATAACCAAACAAATTTTTTTACTTCACATGTCAAATCAAACTTTCAAAACTCAATTCTACACTCAATTCCACACTCAATTCAACACTTTATTCAAAAACCATAACCAAACAAATTTTCTACACTCAAATCATAATTCTAAAACACACAAACTCAAAATACAACTCATATTCTCAAATCATAGTTACAAAGCTCTACCAAACGGAGCCTTAGTTTTTTGGCTTTTTAACTTTTTTAAACAAAAAAGTCACAAAAAGTCGGTTTTTTTTACACAAAAAAATTCACCAAAAATCCAAAAAAATCAAAACTTTTTATTAACTTTTCAAAACACCACTTATTATTGTTGTTTTTACCATCCATTTTGGTGGAGAGGGAAGAGGGAAGAGATGGGTTACGAGGGTGGGGGTGAGATTGGGGAGGGTGGGAAAGGGTAGAGGAGGGTGGTGAAGGGAGATGATGGTTATGAGAGAAGTGTGGGGGAGGAGTTATTAGGATAGTGTAAATTATAATAAGTATTGGACACTAACTATTTGACTTGGGCGAAATGGTATTTTTGGTATTTATATACTTGTGATTGATTGTCCTAAAATTTTGAACTATTTATAGTTTAAGGATGGCAACTATCTCTATAATCTCTTGTAGTCTTTTTTATCGTATTAAAATGTCATGACCCAAATCCGCCCCTATAGGTTTAGTATCATAACCGGCCAGTAATCCTTAGATTACCAAAGGCCTCTGAACAGAATAACGTAAAATCAAGGGGCTGCAGAAGCAAATATACAAAATACAACGTCCACTGAGCTGTGTAGACATACATAGGACGAAATAACTCAAACTTTATAAGCATATTTATGACATCACATAGATACAGTAATTAAACGTCACCTCATGTACAGATAACCAAAACAAATTGTTCGTTAAACAAGAGAAAACAAAGTGTTGAACATTTAAAAGACATAGCCACAAGACTTGACTTGGTCCGGAATCTCCTTGGGAGGCGCAAAGGGTGGCTGACAAAACGAAATCCTAGGCCGTCAACTCTGGCCCTGATCACGTTCCCGGTCACCTATATACATAATATAAATAGTGAGTGGAAGCCTAGTAAATAATAACGAAGTAAAGGATTTAATGAATGAAGTCCATACCAAATTCAGAAATCAGAATTTAAATTCATAAACAAATTCATATGTTCATATTCTTGTTCAAATCATATACAGAGATCAGAGTTCATGCTTAATTATACGTGGTACATCCATTAGCGCTAACAAAACGGAATAAAAAACAGATGCAGAACATATGGTGGTTATGAATAACCAGTTCCATAAAGGAACCTCCGGATCTGGGTAACAGAGAATAGACATGCTAAGCTCCATGATGGAGCCTCCGGTACGGGTAACAGATTGCAGACATATTAAGTTCCATGATGGAACCTCCGATACAGGATAACAGTTAACAGATAACACATGATGCCACGAATACATTGTCAGAAATTGGACAATCATTCATTGTACAGAACATAACATTTCAGAAAATAGATCTTATTTTATCATACAGAAAGTAAATGAAGTTGAACATAGCTTTACTAAGTTATTACTCACGGTTGGCTTCGGGTGCAGGCGGACAGAGCAGAATAATCAAACGTTTGCGGCATGTGACCTACATCAACACATAACAAATACACATTTGAAATACACATTGGAATATATCTAACCCATTATGCTCCGTTCTTAGTGTGTTTTTACATTTTACCCTAATTATAATGTTTTAATCTTGGCTTAGGAGTGCTTAGGATGCAATGAAGATGTTAAAATGTACTTGAACACATTTAACAAAAATTGCTAAAAACAGGGGTCCCGCTCGAGTGCTACTTTCCCCACTCAAGCGGACATGCAATGTGTGGAGGGACGCTCGAGCGCAACTTCCCACGCTCGAGCGCTCTGTAAATTTTGAAAAAGTACTGGTTATGCGATTTTCATGCTCGACGGACTCTCGATGGTCGCTCGAGCGTAAAACTCATGTCCCCGCTCGAGCGCAACTCTTGACGCTTAAGCGGTCTGCAAAAATATGAAACTTCTGGGAGTGTGTATTTCACGCTCGAGCGAACTTCTAGTTACTTGAGCGGAGATGCAAAAACAAAGGTGACCGCTCAAGCGCGGAATCTCACGCTCAAGCGGAAGTGTAGAATCTGAAATTTTCAGATTGTACTTCCAAGTTCCAAACTCGAATCCCACACCTCAAAACTCATCTTCTGGGGCCAAAATTCTGGAAAATACTTAAGAACTTGTAAAATATCATGATTTGAAGATCATTTCATGAAATCAAGACCCAAAAGCAAATCAGGTGTGCAACAATTCCACTTGAAATGTAAGAACATGCTATAAACATGACATATATGTAATCACTTGAGTTCTTAGCTTCTAAAACATGATCAAATGAGGCTCAAAGGTGAGAAAGGTTATGAATTCTATAAACCATGCTAGATTTACAACATACATGAGGGGAAAATCTTTAAAACAACCTTAATTTGCTATGAAAAGAGCATGCATGCATGATATGGCCTTCCTACCAACTCAATAGCTCAAGATTTGCTTAATTCAACTAAATTCTCTTAAATTCTTGTAAGAGTGAGTTAAATGAAAACTTAGGGAATGCAAGTCTTACTTAAAATCCTCAATTCTTTGAATTCTAGGTAAGTCTTGGTGAGTCCTAGCTCAATTTCTTCAATTCCCTCCAACTCTCTAGCAAATTTCTTGTTTGGAGACTTCTCCCAAGTCTCTCTCTCTCTACACGTTTGAGTTCAAGGATATGAATAAATGAGAGTGTAAAGTATAAAAGAGGTGATGAGGGTGGCTTTATATAGTCTTACTTTGTGATGGTTCATTAAAGCTAATTAAATGGGTATTAAATTAATCCAATTTAATTGTTCCGAATCGAATTTCAATTAATCCTACCATAAAATTCTAAAAATTCCTATTAACACATAAATCAAGTTAATTTCTAAATTGAATGCCGATAAGACCTTCAATTCGTAATTAACAGAAACATAAACAGATTTTCTTACGTTAAACAGATATAAACACAAATAATGCAACACACGTGTAATAAATTCAGAATTTAATCTTAATAACTTATTAGACATATGAAATCATGGATTAACGTTAATCGTGGATCGGGATTGTTATATAAAAACTATAATAACCATAGATGTAGACCCAATTTGGGATGAATCATATAAACTTTATATTATTCTTTTGTGTGCAAGTGATTTATTTTTCATGAGCAGTTATGTTTTGTCGATCTTGATTAAGAGATTTTTAACGATAGATAAGCTGTGAGAAAGAATGATCGATAAGTCAAAATTTTAAGGAGATGATATAGAGAAAAGAGAAGAGATGAGAGAGGAAGAAAAGGTTATTTTGATAATTTTATAAAAAAAACTTCACCTTCTCATATACTTTCAATATTTCTCGTGTATTATTATTATTTTTTATTTCTCATTATTTTGTAATTATTTTTTTGACCTTACCATTTATGCATGTAATTCTTCCTCTAATTTTGTTCACATTTTATTCAACCGAGGTAGATATCTTAGCCTAGTCTGTATACATACATACCTATCACATCCGACGTTGGAGTATTTAATTTGTTGTTGACTAGTTTTAAATGTGCTTTTGATTCAATTTCTGCACTAACCTTTGATGCTTGACTTTCACACAAATTGAACAGTACTACTGCCTAACTTTTGTTCTTAGATCGTCTTTTTGTAATTAGTGAGAAAAGTCTTCTTCATGATTATCTTTGAAATTTTAGAAAGGATACAAACTTAGAAATTATGACAGGAAATTTATTCAAAAAAGTAGATGAATTGTGTAAATTAAAATTTAACTGTTGAATCATATTAACAATAAATTTGATTTATATAATTCAAATTTTATATAAAAATTTCAATATATATATTTTTTAAATTTGTAGCATTATTGTTGAAATTCACATTGGATTGAACATGCATCATATTCTACACTTGTGATAAATGGAATTTAGGTCATATTTTGGGTTGTCAATAAAATGGAGAAAATATCAAATATATATTTGCTTTATTGAGTTCTTAAAATTTGTTTTGTGATTTTTAAAAAAAAAAAAAAATTGATTTGGTAAAAAAAAATTAAAATATAAAAAATTCTCATTATTTTCATATGATTTCATTTTTTCGAGCAGAAATTTTTTAACAATTCAAAAATAATTTCTTTGTTGGTATTTTTTTTTTATCAAACTAATTTTTAATTTTTTAAAAATATTTCAAAAAATAAATTATGAAATCTGAACCAAACATAGCCTAGAATCTCAATATATATTTTTACATTTTAATATTTTTGTGTACATCTATCAATGTTATTGACAATCCAAGAGACTTTGTCATCAACATTTTCATTTGTTTATTAAAACATTGATGCTCAATTTGGTTAGATAGATAATACATAAAAAAAGAAAAAGAAAAGAAAAGAAAAAAGTGTTTTTTTAGATAGAGTAGCCCTAGAAAATAATGAAAACTAAAATTTTCCGTAAAACTCAAATTAACTTGTTAGTTAGGCTAACAATTTCTTGTAAAATATACAAGAAAATTTAATTTTTTCCACAAATCTTGATCAGATTTATTTTGTTTTTTTTTTTTTTGCCCATATTTCTCTCCATAACTCCCTGTTATGTCGTCGTATTTTTTTCCATAATTTTCTTTTTAATTTTTATTTATTTATTCAAATGCATGTATGAAAATAAATTTTCGTTTCGTTTTCCTTTCTTTCGCTTCACCTTCTATTATTTTCATTTTTGATCATCTATTTCTTTCAAAACAAACGGAACCTATTTGATACATTGTATGATTAAAATTGGGATTTAGATTGGTTTTTATTGTTTTATTTTATTTTCTTCTGACTTCCTATGGATTGCTAGAATTTAAGAATGGTTGACGTTTAATTTGTCCTTTTGATGATTTGCAAAAAGACCCAAAACATTTCACTTCGTCTTCAACGACTATGTTCCTGCCTTTTAGGGCTTGTCAAATCTTTTTTTAATAGCTTTATGTTATTTTTTAAATGAATTTTTAAAATATATTTTAAATTATACTTGACTATGACTTTCAAAATAAATATAAAAATTAATCTTACTTGAGATTTTAAAAAACTACAACAAGTCTTATAATTTTAGTATAATTATATTATATTTTTTAAAAAAATTTAATTCAAATATCACCCAACTCCCTTCTTATTAATAATTCGGTTAATCATATAGATAAAAAAAATATTATCATTTTTTTCATACACTGAAAATATATATATATATATATATATATATATATATATATATATATTTTTGTCTTAAGAGTTAAATTTAGTTTTTTTTTTTTTTTTTTGAGATTTTTACAACATTTTTTTTTTTTTGTTACAGGAAAATCCTCTCACTCTCCCGCAGGTCTAACGCAACACCCCTTGAGGAGATCACCAGGGTGTCCTGTTGTCCGTTCCAAGTAAGAGACTATAACTTGGAAGCTTGTCCCGACCTCTCAAGACAAGCTCCGCTTAAGTCAGGCCTCGCACAGCGGGGGAGTATTAAACCCACACCAAGCTGCTGATTAGACATCCTGAAGTCAACCTCTTAATCAACTGTGTTACGCCCAGGAGATTGACCCAGAGGGGAATCGAACCCAGGACCTAAGAATTTAAACCCCAGGTCCTTACCAGGTTGCCACCCAACTGGACCAGATTTTTACAACATTTTAGTTTAGAAAGTCAAAAATAAAAATAATAATAATAATAATTCGCTTAAAAAGTTGTTGGGAAACAGATTGGAAGTCAATAAATTGGAAAATGAGTTTACCGCGACATTTTTCAAGGTCGCACGTGTTCGTGTAATTTGTAATAATAATGTTTGGTGAATGTCTATTCCAAGGTTAATTATCAGGAGTAATTATCATGCTATTGACATTATCTTCGAGTTTAATAATCATTTTCTCGAAAATTAAATCAAATATTGCAACTTCATGACGTGGTGCTGATGATACAAATTTTTTTGTGTCTTTTCGGGCACTTGGTGGGAGATTCAATTACAAAAATAAACTCAAAAAGATATTAGGAAAAAAATTTCACATGAAGATGGAGATGATTAAACCCTTAATTGCTAGCGAGGTATTGAATTGAATTTTTCTAACATTTTTTAGGATAAATATTTACATTAACGGTCTATGTAGTTTACCATCTATGTCAATTTTATCTTTGTAATTTTAATTACTTAAATTTTGACATTTAATTATAGATTTAATCTCTAATTTGTTTATTTATAGTCAAAATGCACCAACTACCATTGTTTTGTCCTTTTTTATTGATTAGTAAAAGATTATTTATAAATATCATAATATATATCAAATTGAATAATCAACTACATAATAAAACATTATAATAACAATCACAACATCTATACAAAAAAGAACTCCATAATTAATAATAATTAATTAATTAAAAAAAAACACAATTAAGGGAGAAGAAATAATCAATTGTAACCTTTGACGAGGAGTGATCAATTGAACAATGTAGTTGACTGAAATTTTTTAAATCTTAACAACCTTAAAATCTTATAGTTTAAGCATAATAAGAGTCAAAAGAAAATAAATATAATAGTGTTATATGTACAGAATTAAAATTAAAAAAATGCACAAAAGTAGTGTATTGTACAATTTATTTTAAACATGGCCCACGCAACACATAAAATAAATTTCAGCTACACATTATAGGCTTCGTTTGGGAAGCTAATTTTAGGACTTTTTTGACTATTTGAGCCACAAAAAATAAAATAGACTTTTTAGCACAATTAGACAACGCATCACATTCAACCCATAATCATTACATTCTTTCTCTCACAAAAAAAGTCAAAAAATTAGAAACCCTTTCCAAACGAGGTTTTTTTATCCCCAGTTAAAATAGTTAAAAAAATCAAAAAATCAACTCACTTTCCAAACGAATCCATAATTTTTGCACATTTTTTATATTTATATTCCCTACGAATATCATTTTTTTCAAACTAACTTTTAAAAATGGTTTAATACTCATCTTCCATGGTCTACGAGATGGCAAAAAGGGCCAAGAGCCTCCTTTTGCAAAACGTTTTGTTTGAAAAGATTAAGACAAGCAAAAGGGGAAGAGATGTAATCTATTAAAATTTGTTAGGATAATGATGAGAAAATCCTCCCTGCATGGTGGCGCAACTTGGGGCATCAAAGTCAAGCATTGCATTAGTTTAATTCTAACCTTTTTCTTTTTATTTATTTATTTATATTTCTTCTACCAATTTCGACCTAATAAATCTTAGTCTTGGACGACTGTCTTCTTTGATCTCAAATAATACTAATGGTGTAATATTTTTAAAGGAACACTTGAATTTGTGCACAAATTTATGCATAAAATATTATGTTTTCAACATAGAATTAGAATCTGATTTTTGAGCCAAAACATTTTTCAATGTTATCATCACCTAATAAGAAATTATACATGTACATAATTGTAACACATAAATGTACCAAGAAAATTGATTGTAAGATTCATTCTAAATATAGGCTTTATAATACATGAGTTGAATCTGGACCATCTATTCTTTTTTTATATATTTTTTTTGCATTAATTCTATGTACATATTATTATTAAAATTACGTTGTTAGTGAGAGTCAAATATCCATTATGTAAGAAAGTTTAATAATATATGTTTACAAACTTAGGCTTTGTTTAGAAGATGGGCTGATTTTTTGACTATTTTAGTCTGAGGTTAAAAAGTTCGTTTGGATTGATTTTTTTGACTTTTGTGATAGAAAAAATAAAATGATTATAATTTTGATTTAATATTTTGTCTTATTAATTTTTTATCTTTTTATAACTAATTTAACCAAAAAACTAAAAATAAGACTGAAATAAAAATAATTAAAGAAAGACTCCTAATACTAAAAATATATTAAAAAAAACATATGTATGTTTCAATGTAAAAAACATGACAATATTATTTTTCTATTCATATGAATAAATAATTATTGATAAAATGAATACTAAATGTTAAGAGAATTCAAATCTTAATGGAATTCAATATAATTATATCAAAATTGTAAAAAAAAAAAAAAAAAAAAAAAAATTTCAAATCTGATAGGAGGTTGGTGTAATTTATTCAAATTAATTTGTTAGGTTTCTTTCTTTTTATTTTAGTTTGTTGTCTGTAATTTTCAAAATAAAAAAACGACGTTTGTTTTTGACTTTTGCATTAATTTAAAAACAAACTTTCTTTTTTGACTATCAGTCGTCATATAGCTTGACCTTTGTATTATTGTTTATAAATTTAGGTTTTGTTTGGTATGATTTAAAAAAGTCAAAAAATTTAAAAATTATTATCATATTTAAGTCACATTTTTATTTAAATCACATCACTTTATTTAAATCGCATCACCTCTCTGACATATCACTTCAAACTCACCCCATACCCAACTCATATTTCATGAAAAGTCAAAAAGTACACTTATTTAGATCATCCCAAACCACTCCTTAATTTCTTGCCAACTCAAAATCGTTTTTTTTTTAAAATAAACTATTTCTAGACTTCCATTTATAACTAAAATTTTACAAGAAAATGTTAATTACAATCGTTAAACAGTTTTATTAACAATTTATTAGATTGTCATTAGCATAACCTATTTTAAAAGGAATTTCAATTCTTTTAAGTAGATCATCTTAATTTGAGAGAGCGTTAAGATTTGGTAGGACCATTATGAGTCAATCTCGATAATCCAAATCATTCAGTTTTTAGTACGTAAAATATTGATATAAGAAAATTAAGATGATTGGATATCGATAGTTATATATTTGAATCATATTTATATTACGAAAAATAGATAGCTATTTTTAAAATTATAATTGTAATTCTTTTTTTTAAAAAATAAATGTGATTTAAATATATAATTATCAATATTCAAGAGTTAGATTATCTCGGGTTAATCATTTTAACTTGAAAGAACATTTGAATCTGTTGGAGCCATTTTAGGACCTATTCCTAAGATCCAAATCATTTTTTTATAATACTTGTAAAATATTTATACAAAAAACTAAGATAATCAAGATTTTTATAAGTTTTTTATTTTATTTTTAAAAATACAAAAATATTTTAAAATATATATATCAAACTAGTCCAAAATTAAAGAAGAGTTAAATAATGTGGATGACATCATCATGATCGTCATCATAACAAAAAGCTGGGCCGTGGGCGTGGGGGTTTGAAATTTTGCATTGCAGAACCGCGTGGGCCCATCGGCCCATCTTTTCACCTATACATCTTCATATCTTCTTGGTATTACCAAATCATCCTTTCACTCTTGCCCTTCTTTTTCGTTAATTACTCTAAGACCCTTTAGCGATTAATACCATCTTACTTCCCCCGTTTATAAATATTTACATTTTGATCATTTCAACTATAAAAATATATTCACTCTGTTTATTTTTTGTTTTCAGAATTTACTTTTCAAAAAATTATACTTTTTTATTTTCCGTATTTCTTTGTTTTTATTGAATTTTTTTAATATTTTAAGCATCTTTTTTTTAGTTTTTAGACACACCTAACATAAATACACTTAGAATAACATTTGTGAAAAAATCTTTTAAAAATTCACTAAATACCAAAAAAAATAAAAATTTAGTACACTTTTCATATTTTTGTGTATTTATTAATTTTTTAAAATATTTTTCACAAATAATTAACTATTTAGATACATCTAAGTAAGGTACATCTAAAAATATAAAAAAAAAATTTACTTGAAATTTAAAAAATATTCATTAAAAACAAAAAAATACGAAAAATAAAAAAACACAATTTTCAGAAAATTAAAACCAAACACACTAATTATTTTTATCTTTTTTAAACTATACTAATATATGTATAATTTTTACAGTTAAGGATATCAATATGTACAACTTTATGGATTATAAAAGTAAAATGATATTTACTAATAATTGAGAAAATCTTAACGTGATTTATGTTTTTTAAATTTTTTTTTCTTCTAATGATTAGTCTCACGTACAAATTTATCTCGTTATTTTCAAATGAGTGTAATAACCTTAGATTCTGGTAGTTTTGAGTGATGCTACAATAACTATCAATTTTTATTATTTTACCGTACTATTTTAATAATGTGTTAATTTAATTGTAAGTACTGGATTGAATGATGGAATTTTTTTCCCTAATTGACAATATATAGGAGAAAAGAAGATGAACCAATGATCTCCTATTGAGGTAGAGAGGCCACTGGAATTAATGATCTCCTAACTCCCATTGAGCTGCCTTTTAAGCAGAGATATTGATGTGGGGCATAAGTCAACCATAATATCATATGTGGTTTGGCATTATTAATTAGAAAATTTTATTTTTACATAAAATTTATATATATAATTTGATAAAAATGATATGACGATTTTATTATTGTAAAAAAATTTATTTTTAATGATGTTTTGTTTTAAAATAAAAGGTTTACAATGAGTCACATGATTACGTATAAATTTTTTATTTATATAACAGTACTCTTATTTGTAATATTTTATTGACTATAGAATGGTGTCAACTTTATTAAAGTCATATGACAGAAGGATGATATTGTAATTTAATTTAAGCTATATTTAGATTATGAATTGAGTTAGAATTTGAAAAGAAAAAAGAAAAATGTGAGCCAAATATGAATTAAATATATATTTATTTATAAATTTTTATTTGAATTTATGATTTACAAGACGTTAAATTATAAGAATTGACTATTATAATTAAAACCAGACACTAAACTAATAAAAGAGTAAGAATGACGAGTGTAATTAGAGCATCTCCAACGGTAATAGGCATTTTACCTATTTAAATATTACTATAAAGTATACATTTTATTTTGCCTATCAACTGTTTCATATTTCTGCTCCAACCATGCTCTTTATTTTAACTATTCATCCAAATACTATTAATTTTATAAAATGCCACATCAGCAACAAAGATGGAGGGAAATAATCCTAATGATTAAATACATTTTGTCTAGCCTTGAAGGCTAGCTACATGTAGCTAGTGAATTTGAGTTGAGCTAAAATGCCTAATTACATGCCTAGTGCATTGGAGTTGAAAAAAGTGAGTCATACTAGACATTTTACCTAACAAACATTATATGCCTAGTGCATTGGAGATGCTCTTAATCTTTGTTAGAATGTAAAGGTGACGGGAAAAGTAAAAAGAGTGTAGGGGCAGGGCAAACAGGGAGAGAAAGAGGTGATGATGGGTGTAAATTGAAGAAGGAAGAAGAAATAGGATGGCAATTAAAAATGGGAAAATGCCCAGACCCAAGTGAGGGTGATCCCGCCATCCTCACTGTTTTTTAATTGGTTTCAAATCTTTTTTTTCTTTTTTTTTTCAAGGTTTGTTCTCACAGCTTCATAGGTGGGATGCTGGGGTCGCCTCACTAGGAGTCGCTATCAATATTGGTAAAAGGAAAATGACTGAGGCCTTCAGTGGGATGATCTCACCACCCCACTATTTTTTATCACCCCTATTATTTTTTTATTGGCTGAAATTTTTTTTTTATTATTATTATTATTGTCTTGCTATCACAGTACCCACGTGGAGGTTCACCCCCACTGCGGTCCCAGCACTGCTATAGGCAATTAAAAATGGTAGATAGGGTGTATATTGGTAGGTTTTTGGTCAACAGAGGAAAGGGCAATAAGAGAAGAAAATTATATTTATAACGATAAGAGTAGACTCAAGTATAAGAGTAGACTCGAGTACTAGGGCAATAAGAGTAGAAAATTATACTTATAGCGATAAGAGTAGAACTCAAGTAGTATTTATAGTTTTTTTTTTAAAAAAAAAAATTGATCCATCTTCTAATTTAGAGTTTAAAAAATGTTACAATATGCATTTTAAAAAAATAATACATATTAAGTTAGGCCTCTTTTGAAAAATAGATTAAAAGTCACTTTTTAATTTTTAATTATTTTACATCATCTCATCTCTCATATTTTTTATACGTTTTTTAAAAAAAGTAAAAAAAATTAAAAAATTAACTTTTAATCATTTTATCAAAATACTATTTTTCTAATAAAAAATATAATTTTTATAATGAAAATTATGAATAATTATGAAAAATAAAATTATATTTTTTATGGAGGAAAGCATCATTAAATCCCTAATTTGAGAATGTTAACCCATTTAGTCCCGACTTTTTTTGTTGGACTAATAGGTCATATTTTATGCATAAACACATTAGTACTCATTTTTTTACGTGTTTGGGTCAATAATTGAAGAGGTAATTTTGGATTGGTGTTTATGTGTAATTTACCGAATTACCCAAGAAACTTACTGTAAGCCTTTTTTAGATTTCTCTCCTTTCCGAACATTAGCAACATCAACTACATCATCACCATCAACAACATCAACTACATCACCAACATTACTAAAAAAACATCATCAAAAAACAGCAACATCATAAAAACATCAGCAACATCATAAAAACATCATCCAACATCATCAAAACAACATCATCAAAACATTGAGAACATCAACATCATCAAGCATCAACAAACATCAAACATCAAAAAACATCATCAAACATTGAGAATATCAACAACATCAACAAACTTGTGAATATCATCAGCATCAACTACATCTTCGAACATCATCAAACATCTGCAACATCAACTACATCATCAACGTCCTTCAGATTATCACCCACTGTTTTGACAACTTTACTCCGCAACAATAAATATAAAATTTTTACTCGAATCAACGTCCTTATTAAACCCTTATGAAAAAATATAAAAAATATATATATAGTGACGTTATGAACATCATCAAAAATATATATTAAACCCTTATGAACATCATGACGTTATGAACATCATCAAAAATATATATTAAAAAACATCATCAACGTCCTTCATCTTCACCAAATTCTCCAAATCTGCGCCACCATTTGACTCGAAACCCACTCTTCTCTCCCTCTGATTCTCAAATCTTCATCCTTCAGAAGGAACAAAGCTCTTATTCGAAACCCAACTATCAGATTCATCAGCTCTAGAATCGGACCCAAAAAACCCCATCTCTCCCCTCTCTCTCATCTCTTCTCAAATCCATTACTAGAAACAGACCTCTTCGTAGACCCCCAATCATCGACCTCATCGGCACGAGAAGGCGCTAATTTTTTACTCAAATCCCTATTAAACCCTCATCCTCCTTATTGACGCGACTCATCTGAAATCCTAGAAGACCCCCACCTAGAATTCGAACCCTCATCGCCTCTATTCCTATCGTATCCGTACGATTTGAATCCACCACCGAGCTTGGACCAGTCGAGCTCCTTAGCGGTTCTCTGGCGCGGACTGATCGGCAATGACATGAGATCTTCGGCGGTGAGGCCTCTGGTTTGGGTGGTCTGAGCCGGTTTGGCGAACTCGAAGAGAGGTATGGCTTGGGTCTTCTTCTTCTTGGTCTTGGTGGCGGCCGCCGCAGCGAGGCAAGGGTTCGGATGTTGATGTCGTGATGTTGTTCAATGGTGATGTTTTTTTTTTTGAACATGTTCAATGGTGATGTTTGATGATGCTGATGTTCTCAATGTTTTGATGATGTTTGTTCAGTGGTGGGTAAAAATGTAAACTTTCTATACAATATATCAAAAATATATATCATACAAAAAATAAAAATGACTAAATGGTTTAAGAAAAAACACTTAAGACTAACTAGAGCAACATTTATCAAAATGGGATTTATGAGTAATTTTTCCTTTTTTATGGTTAATATCAAACATTTTATATGAATAATTATACTTATACACAAAAACTATCTGCATCTGAATAACACTATATTAACATATCACCCGTGCTATGCACAAGATAATTATAGATATTCATATTTGTTTTAGATTTTTTTAAATATATAAATTATGGGTTTTAAGATTTTTTATAAAAATAATTAAATAATCTTATCAATAATCATAGTGTATAAGAGAAATTGAAAAGGGTACTGTAGTAAATATATACGGATTGTATTTATAATTATTTATTTGAGAGGATTTTAAATGCTGATCAGAAAATTTTGACCAAATCAATAAATGCAGGCATGTGAAAAGACATGTGGATTGAAAAAAATTAATAAATACTGATCAGGAGATTTTGATCAAATCAATAAATAATGAGTTTTTTTTTTAAATAAAAAATTTTAAAAATTCATATTAGGATATTGAAACTCCCACAGGCCTTGGGATTAAAAACCTCATTTTACTATGCCTTTGTTTGGAAAGTGAGTTGGCTTTTTGACTTTTTGACTTTTTGACTTTTTTAGTTATTTTAACTTGAGCTAAAAATCTTAGTTTGGGAAGGACTTTTTGGCTTTTTTGACTTTTTTTTTGCGAAAGAAGAGTGTAATGATTATGAATTGATGTGATGTTTTGTTTATTAGGGTTAAAATAGCTTATTTTATTTTCTATGACTATTTTAACCTCAAAATCACTTGTCAAACACCACCATATATAGGCCCCGTTTAGTGAAGCTTTTAAAACAACTTATAGATTATAACTTAGCAGATTATAGATTATGACTTTAATCAAAAGTTGTTAATTTGTTTGGTGTAGCTGTTTGATTATAGATTTAAGTTGCTGAGTAGTGTTTGTTAAATAAGCTGTGAAATAATTTTTTCAATTAATTTTTATTGTTTGTTTGTCTACATTTCTCATAAAAAATAATAGTAATAATCTATAGTCCATTTGAGTCTTTTTCTATTTTTAAAAAAATAAAAAATAAAAAAATTTAAGAGTATAACCATAAATTAACATGTCCACATCAGTTTTATAATCAGAAATAAAGGGTGAGCAGCTTGTCAGAATCAGTTTTTTTGAGTTAAAATAAACTGCTAAAATCAAAAACTATTTGAAATAAGTTTAATTAAACAGTTTAAAATAACTTTTTCAAAATTAAAAGTCATAAATTAATTCTAAAAAGCTGAAGCAAACACCCCGTAATGTCGATGGATAGATGCATCTACGTTGTCGAAATTGAATAGGACAATAGCATTAATGTCGGTGGTAGTAGAATGTTGGGCGTACACAGAACAAAGTACGTACAATTAATATCTCAGTGGTAGAAGTGTAATTACAAGAAAGAAAGAGGGCATTTAGTAGTGATTGTTCACTATAAATGGAGGATGTAGGTAGGGGACCTTAGAGGTTCCACACTGAAATTTTTGTTTGAGCTTGGAAGCAAGAAACCCGATGAAGAAGGTATGTCAAACTTGACAGCACCCCTTAATCTTGTTGAATTTTATCATAGGGTCTTTGTTTTAATTTTTTGTCTGACTTTCATTTCCTAAATTCAAGATTTTGTGTTAATTGTGTTTTCAATTTATTTCTATGGCTGATAAAGATTTGGGATTATGAAGGCTATCTCTAATTGCTCTTTGGCCTAGGGTTTTTGGTTTTAGGTTTGTTTTCTCTTTGTTTATTTCTGGTTTCTGAAAAATGGGTTGCTCATAAATTTGTGAAAGAACGAATCTTTTTACTGCCTCAAGGATTTTGCTCTGCTTGCTATGGTTTGAAGCTTCAGTGATGCTGTGTGTGTGTGTGTGTGTGTGTGTGTGTGTGTGAGAGAGAGAGAGAGAGAGAGAATCTTGAGATTCAATCCAACATTTGGAATTTGTTGATAAGTCTTTCCCTATTTTTTCTCATTTTGTGGATAAGGAAGAAGTTGTTGCCTTTAGAATCAAATTCTCTTTTTAAAGTTGATTTTAAGGAACTTGAGGGTTGATTATGCTGGGCATATTATAACTTGGTTTCATGTCTTTTTCAATTTATGTTTTCTTCACTTTTGTTTTTTTGGACTATTTTTTTTCTTCATTTTTTCATTTCCCTTAAATCCTTTTGTAAAAGCGTTTGGGTGACTTGCATTGAAATTTGAATGTGCCTTGTGTGGTACTCTTTTTGGTAATTTGCTTGATTAAAGTATTGCAGGCTTTGCTTCTCCCCCATTATCGCTATGTTGTATTTTCTTGATACTATTTGAAAATTTGGTATAGTGAATGGATATACTGTGAAGGTGTTGATTTGATTATTTTAGTTTGGCAAATATGCGCGATCGGGTTCTTTTAAGCTTCCTCGTATGTTATGTTACCTATGTTTTAGTTTGAATATCTCTTATTACAGACACAGGTTTGTCATTTGCGCTTACGTGTGTAGGTCCTGCCCACAGACCTCCTATGTTGTATTTTATGTATTTTGCTAAATCTATTTGTATGTTCACTTGCCCCTCTCTTGGTTTATTCGTAAATGATTAACCTTGAAAAACCTTTTTGATAAATGATTTGGATTTGCGAAGGTTACATAGCTAGCATATTTAGTAGGTAAAACTCTGTAGTATCTTCTTCTTTGTTTAAAGTGAATTCTGTTATTTTGTAAGATTCTCTCTTTAAGAACCAAACCCACTATGCTCTTTCTTTGATGATTCATTGATTCTCATGGAGCCTTGGAAATTATTTTCAACGACCTCCATTGAATGCTCTTATGGAACGACCTCAAATTTTTTTAGTTTGCTAACAATTCAATTAAATTTATGTGCTTTCTATTTGTGAATTTACCTCTTCTCTTTTATTATCAGATATTTAAAATGATCTTGTTAACTTCTCTGCAGGGATGGATCATCTTTGAAAGACGTGGAATGCTCTGAACAAAACCGGATCTATAAAGAAAAATGAAAAAATGGAGTTGCAGAAGTCTTAATAAAGGTTTGTTATCCAACAGCTGAGTTCAAGAGCATTTCGTCCAGAAAGGATTCCTGGTAGGGCTCTGGATTTCTATTGGTTGTGCTAAATCCAAGAATAAGTTAATCTTCGATGCAGACATCTCAGAAACAAGGAAATTCAGATGGGTCCCACAGGTTATATTACCAGCCTGGGCCAGAGGTTGAGTCCTATCCCTGGCCTCCCTCCCAGAATCTAGAACACGGGTTATGCTCCGATGATGGAAGCCAAGGGACCCATGTTTCTGTTCAGACGTCCGATCAACTTGGCACTGTTGACTCATCCACAGCAACTGGTGGTTACCCTTTTCAAAATTCTCCATCTACCGTGAGTTTCTCTCCGCATGGAAGCCCCACCTCTCAGCCTGATTCTCATTCATATGCATCTGACATGCATCATTCACCAGACAATACTATCAGCTCGGCCATAAGTGGGATTTGCTTGACGGACGATGTTGATGACTTGAGGCATAAGATAAGAGAGCTCGAGACTGCAATGCTTGGACCTGATTCTGATATCCTTGAATCGTGTAATATCGCCATTCATGGTGGACCCAATCAAATTTCGTTGGAGACGGAGAAGTGGAAACAAGTGATGGAGATAATTAGCAAAAGGGACTTGAAAGAGGTGCTTATTGCCTGTGCAAAAGCCGTAGACGATAACGATCTATTAGCAACTGAATGGTTGATGTCAGAGTTACGCCAGATGGTATCAGTTTGTGGTGATCCATTCCAACGGTTAGGAGCATACATGTTGGAAGGGCTCGTTGCGAGGTTAGCCTCCTCGGGAAGCTCAATCTACAAAGCCCTAAAATGCAAAGAGCCTGCGAGTGCGGAGCTCCTTTCATACATGCACTTGCTCTATGAAGTATGCCCATACTTCAAGTTTGGATATATGTCTGCCAATGGGGCGATTGCTGAAGCCATGAAGGATGAAAATAGAATTCATATAATCGATTTTCAGATCTCTCAGGGGAGTCAGTGGGTAACCCTAATCCAGGCTCTTGCAGCTCGGCCTGGTGGGCCCCCACGGATCTGCATCACGGGTATCGATGATTCAACATCAGCTTATGCCCGGGGAGGAGGAATTGAGATTGTGGGACAGAGGCTATCAAGGTTTGCTGAGTCATGTAATGTACCTTTTGAATTCCACGCCGTGCCCATTTCTGCTTCTCTAGTGGAGATTCAAGATCTTAGGGTTCTTCCTGGGGAACCACTCGCTGTAAATTTCGCATTCGTGCTTCACCACATGCCAGACGAGAGTGTGAGCGTTCAGAACCACCGTGACAGACTGTTGAGGCTGGTTAAGAGCTTATCTCCCAAAATTGTGACTCTTGTCGAGCAAGAATCGAACACCAACACTGCCCCATTCTTTCCCCGTTTTCTTGAGGTGCTTAACTACTACAAGGCTATTTTCGAATCAATCGACGTGACACTACCAAGGGAGCACAAGGAGCGGATCAATGTTGAACAACACTGTTTGGCTCGAGAGATTGTCAACATAATAGCGTGTGAGGGGGCTGAGAGGGTGGAGCGGCATGAGCTGCTCGGGAAATGGAGATCACGGTTTTTGATGGCTGGGTTCACACCATACCCATTGAACTCCATGGTAAATGCTACAATCAAGGCTCTGCTTCAGAACTACAATGGGAACTATAGACTTGAAGAGAGAGACAGGGCTTTGTACCTTGGCTGGGTGAATCAAGATTTGGTTGCCTCTTGTGCCTGGAAATGAAAATCCAACCTCGGGGTAATTCTTTTTTGATCTCACCTTGACAGTTTATATTAATATTTTTATACCAGTCTTGTTTGTTAGACTTTGTATCATTTAGTAATAAATACACTTTTTATTTATTAATTTTACAAGATGCTTTGCTCCATAGTGTTCCTATAATAACAAAGGGATCTATCTTAGAATCGGTCCGTTGGTGCAGTTTATGGGAGTAATTATATGGCTTTTCTTACATTTGGAAGTTTGTGCGAAACTATTTATTGTAGTTTCTAGTTACAACTTATGAGTTTAAAATACTTAAATGAGTTGAAAAAAAGTTTATTAATTGAGAATTGATAAGTTTGGGAGGAAATCTTTTAGCTTCGACATGTATCAACGTTTATCTTGCCCTGCTCCAGACAGGACCTGCAAATCAAGCAAATTTAAGCATTGTGTTGTGTCCCACTCAAGTGAGGTCGGTTACCTGAATTCTTTTTTCTCATTATGTTCTATCAAAGACTATGCGTAGTTAAATTAAATGCATTCATATTTATTTAATTATTACTTTCCATGTTAGTGTAGGCATTCCTGTCCTAATATTTCTGTTTATGATCATATTGCTCTTCTTTACCGTTGCATGTATAGGTCTTCCTTGTTTATTGTCAATTCATCATACTCAGTTTTATATTAACTTATCTTCAATTGGTGCTGCTGCTACTACTACTATTTCACAAATTCTATCTTTCTTAGTCTAACTACATATCTATCAAAGCATTCTCATCTCAAATACACTCATTTATAACGTGTTGTTCATCATCGTGCTGGATTCATATATGAAAGTGCGGCAAAACAGTAATAATTCAGATACAATTCAGTTGAAAACTACAACAAAGCAAGGAAGCACAGCACTGGGATTTTGCACAATCAAGTACTCTGCTTCAGAATACAATCGTCCAATTCTAACTGAATCATGTTCTTCCCAACTCTTCTCATCATCAATCGCATTAGCTACTGTCCCTGCAATTGTCCTGCAAACTACAACCGCCCTCTTCAGGTTCTTCTTCCCTTCCGCGAACCCAATCGCGTCCTCACTCACTTCCTCACTGCTTGTGCTCAACCGAATCCCATTCTTCCTTGTATACGCCGTGTTGAAACCTGATTGAATTACTCTGCAGACTCGACAAGTCGGGTCTTTACAGGTGTCAGATACCTTTTTGCTTGGCTTCCTACTGCAACAGTTCATGGTTGTGCCATAGAACTGTAACAGCTCATTCCCGTCCACTGTGGTTCTCAGATTTTGCTTGTGTTGCCCCTCTCGGGTTCTGTTCTTCACTGTTTCTCTGTACTTTTCGAACCTTTCAACTGTATTGGCTGAGTTGTTTACTCGGAGGACTCTTTTGATCTTTTTGCAGTGCTGGGAAGGGTATGTCGATGCAGCGCGGATGATCATCTCAATGATGTTTCTTGATGGGTCTCCAGTATTCAGTTCTGTTTGACACAAGAAGGGCTATACATTCATACACATATGTAGGGTAAATTATATTTTGTATACTTGCACTTTATGTCAAATTTTATCTCAATTTCATATTTTTCAATTATAATTGTTAATAACTTGCACGTTCAGTGAAGTTATAATATGATTATTCCGTTAGTTTGGTGTTTAATTGCCTTACAGAATTCATCATTTGACACTCATATGAGGCATCTTTGAGGGAAAAGGTCCTTTCCACTTCTTTTAGAGCGAAAATATGATTTTTTTTCTTCTCCTTTCTACTTTTTATCTTTTTTTTTGCAGTATTTTTTCTTTACTGCAACACCTTTTTCTCCCACTCTTCCCTGCCACAGCCTACCACTGTTGGGTAGGGAAGGGGGATAGGGAATGGCCGTGAGAAGAGGGTGGGGACTAGGAGTGGTTGGTTGGTGGTGAAAATACAGTAGGAGAAGAAAAAGAAGAGGAAAAAAATTTACATTTGTCTTAAAAAATTGCCTCACGAGAATGTCGCACAACAATTTCTGTTAGAAGGGCCACATTGTTATTTGACTGAAAGTGTAAGAAGTTGACTGTTATAATTGAAAAATGAAGAACTAAAGTGCAGTGGTTATGTAGATTTAGCTAGGTTACTCACCATAATACCAATTTGGAGGGTGATTTTGCCTGAAAACCAACTCGCACACTCGTTCTTCCATCGGATGAACAAGCTCGGATTCTGAGTTCTCCTTTTTGAAGATGAACTTTCTATGTTTGCCAATCTTTTCCGGCCGGCAGATTGCATCTGTTAGCTTACTTCTGCAGCTGAGGTTCTCCTTCAAGGATACCCATATGGCATACATCTCTCTCTCTCTCTCTCTCTCTCTCCCCCTATATCTTCACAAAATGTGAAAGTAAGTAGAAAAACAGAGCATGGTTATATATCTAAATCTAAATTAATGCAGGTGGTCAAACCAAACCTACAAAAAGTTAACAGTGTTCAACAATCATTGTCCTGCATGTTCATAAAGCAAAGCTATGTTTTCAAACTTTTGTATAATGACAATCAAGAAAATAACCCCCAACAAAACAGAAAAAAGCATACCTTACAAGCAATTTAGCACTATAGTAATGTCCCCTGTCTCTCTCTCTCTCTCTCTCATGGATAGTCCATATTTGAACGTTGAAGAGGGTTATGGGTTGGCTTTCAGGGGAGACTTCTTGCCACAAACGTGGCCTCATCATGAACAGTTTTCAGCAGGGAAACAGAGACAAAAGTGTGTATTTAAGGGGTTTTGTATTCTATCATTCAGCGCATTAAAGACTCATTTTGGGAGTACCCTCAATGGATCCGGATTCTCTCTACTCAGGTAATTATTCCGGAGTTTGGGAGAGCACCATGTGATGTTGATTAAATGGTGTTTCAAACTAATGATACAGTGGAAAATTTGTTTCGGACATGTTGACTCACTTTTGTTAAATTATTAAGAGAGAAAAGATGATTTACTGAATATGTAATGATTTTTCATTTGTTAGATACACGTAGATAATACCATATCATATCATACTAATAATTTTTCCAAAAATGTTCCAGACCCCCTCCAAATAGTAACCCCCACGACCCCCTTGGCTTGTGATTGACCAGATTTTTTTGGTTTTTTTTTTTTTTTTCTCTTCCTCTAATCACCAACCCCTACGTGTGTGTGGGGGGGGGGTGGGGGTTGGTGATTGAGGGGGTCTCTATCAAAGTTGTAATTTTTCCTCTGCTACATTGATACGGCATAGATCTTGTTCCTAAATTTTTCTATAAGCGAATATATTTTATTCCCAAATTTAATTGTATCTCTACCCCTAATAGGCTAATGATCCACTATTTGCAAATCATTTTATCCCTCTGTCTTAAAACATTTACAATTATTAGATCATGTCCTGATATTTTTACGCCTTAAATTTTTTAATAATCTAATAGTTATGAGTGTTTTAGGAAATAAGAACAAGAATATTTGAGAATAAAAGAGAATCTTATGCCATCTCAATATACTATCATTCATTTATGTCTTGTGATTTATTTACTTTGAAATTTTCACACTTCAAACAAAGAAAGTGAAGACCATAAAAAACATAGGATCCTTAGCACCAGTTGAGCAACAGGACAAAGAGCTACTACTAGACATTACAACTTGCATTTTCATGGGTAATGGTCTTTACGGGACATGAACGAGGGATGTTGTAGTTAACCATCAGAAGAGACAAAATACATCTCTGTCAAGACTTGGAGGCCAATCATGAGCACACAGGATGCCCTATCTCATTTCTGCCCTATTCCAGATTTTTTTTTTTTCTCGGACGTTCTTAATTAAATAAAGGAGTCACCCGTTTTTTTTTTTTTAAATCAAACCTATAAATTATTCATAAAAAAAAAAAGAAAAAAAGAAGAAAAAGAAGGTGATGGATCCTACACTCTATAATCACATTAATTTATTCCACTCTATAATTATTCCTCGTTGTTATGGTGTGGTTATGGACTATGGCAATTCGAACTCTACAAATTATTATTATTATTATTTTAAGAAGTTCATTTACAAAATTCTAAAAGGGTAAGTTGCACTTTACATTTCTACACTTGGTACAAAATCTCACTTTAATTTTTACACATAAAATCATAATAGTTGACCCTTACATTTTTATCCACCCAAAAAAAAAACCTCTCCACTTTAAGTCAAGTTTAACGTCTCTATACATGAAATCGTGACAATCAGCCCTTGCACTTTTGGTCAAATTCCATTTTAATCTTTACATAAGTATTAATGTCTCCCTTCTGTTACTCAATTGTTTAAATTTTTACCAAAATATAGTCATGTAATAAGAATGTGACTACGAAATGAGAATAAAAGAGAAAAATTATCTATATTTTCTACCAAAACACACTTTGTCCAACGTGATAAACATGTAAGAGTGATATAATACAATATATATATATATATATATATATATATATATATATATATATATATATATGTTTGTATATTAAAAATTAGGACAAAGATGCAAGAAAATAGAGCTTTTAAAATTAAAAAAAAAAAGACAGCAGAGAAATCGAGGAGAAAATAAGCAGAATAGACAGAAGACTGTTATTGTAGAAAATAGGGTTTCTTGATTCCAATTTATGCAAATCCCTAGTTCATCTTCTTAATTGTTTACAATTTACGTTTTGTTTTAACATAATACAATCATAATTTGATGTTAATTTTAGGATAAATTGTCACGGTGAAAAATAAAAATAATTTTCTCTCTAACTTTCATTTCATAGTCACATTTTTGTCACATAATTAGATTACGTTAAAAATTTAAACAATCGAGAAAGGAAACATTGATACTTATGTAGGGACAAAAATGTGATTTGACCAAAAGTGTAAGGAGTGGACTGTCATAATTTCATGTCCCAAGACCAGAGTGAGATTTGACTAAAAGTACAAAGATTAACTGTTATAATTTCATGTATAGGAATCAAAGTTAAAATTTAATACAAAATATAAGAATGCAAAGCGTAATTTACCCATTCTAAAATTATAAGTGAACCTATGATTTCAACCGGAATCAACCCAGAGTTTATTTGAGTAAGTTTCTAAAGGATGGTCCGTTCAATTTTGTATTTGGCTATAACTCAAACCAACTCGATGCATGCTCATCCCTAATTTGGCAAAAGAGAGAATTCCAACAAAGGATCCAGTCTCAATCGTTGTCCTCATTTATCTACAAGACGAACAATCTACGTGCCATTCATCATTGACATCGGTTAGCAGATAATATTACAAAGTACATCAGTTTCTTTGAACCAATAACATTCAGATGGAAAAAGAAGTTCATCACCGGTGAGTCTCTCCGGCTGTCAAACCCGTTCGCACCTTATATGAACCTCAGTATATGAGATCAAAAAATACAAAGTACAATAATTCGGACACAATTAATACATTATTTTCAATAAAACATTGACCTGACCAATCAATCAGTGATTCAGACATGAAAGTAAATTCCTGCAAAATACTTTCCTTTTCAAGCACCGGTCTCAGTTACAATACATCTGTTGGTCAGAAATGTATATGTACTAAAATTGCACATTTGTACAAACCATTTCAGGCAAGAGCAATTAATGTCGTATAAGCAACACTTAACAAGAAGAAAATGATCGGTCGTATTTGCCCTTTAGCCTTTCACCTCCAAGCCACCAATGGAGAAAATCCACATCATTTGATTTTATTCTTTCTTCTGTTCACAAAACAATTCTACGGGCCCAAAAGTATCCTTTCCAAGTTTTGTGGATATGGGTTAGAAGAATGATTTAAAGGTGGAGTCTGAAAGCTATGACCTAAATTTGGAACACCATAGTATGATGAAACTGGGGTTACTCGAACTACCTTAAAGTTGGAGCCGTTACCATTCGCATGGTTTTGCCAAGGTTCAGCATCCAGTATTTGCTGGTGCTCATTTGATCTATTTTCAGCACTAGAGTAAATCCCCACCCCAAGATCAAGGCTGATTGAATCACTCTGTTCTGATCTAACCCTCAACATTCCATTCACAGTTGCAGGACCTGCCATGTCATGGCTACTAGTTCTTGCAGTAGGTACGTCATGATTGTGTTTTCCCTCGTATGTAGTTATGACAGCTTTGGGATCGTGGGATGCCCTTTCCACGTGTTTCCTAACGGGGCATCCAGCATTTGTGCACTTGTAATAACTCCTACATAACACGTGAAAATGATATTTAGTGTTTAGTAGTTGACGTACAGGCCCACTTTTGAACAATGACATTTAGCATTAATTCTATAAATCATGCTAATAATACGAAGAGAGGGCTGAAAACCAAAGGAATTTATTTATTTATTTATTTTCCATCTTCAGAATCAACAAATAATTACCTCCATGTTAGTTGGAAATTGGCAGCACTAGTTAAAAGTATCATGAATAGAGGTGGTGGCCATGGCTCGGTATAAATGGAGGGGAAATACATACACAAACTCAACTTGTTTGCTTAGGAATTATTTACAAATAATCAATTCTGGAAATAACATATAAAATAGGTAAAACAAATCTAAGTACTGACAATACCTCGGATTAGGATTGCCCCTCACCACTTTCTGACCATATTTACGCCATCGATACCCATCATCCAGTATATCAACCTCACTCACAGTTTGAACAACAACACGCGGTTCACGAATTGGCTTAACGACCTGTATGACATCAATATCAACACCATCTAACTTCCTGCAACAAATTTTGACAGTAATTTCAATCGAAGTTAGTACATGGATACAACTATTACGAAAAAGAAAATCCAACGCCTCCGTTGAACTACATCACCTCCGCTTTGAAAATGGGTCATCTTCATCAACCTCATCATTAGTGCAGTTCAACTGGGAAGCTCCACCCTCTACACTGTCATCATTTGTTCCACGAGGAGATAGCTCAGGAGTGCCATATGGCTCAATATTATCTTCAAGGAATGGAGGAGGAGGAATCACTTCAGTACATAAACTTTGAAAAAGTGAAATAATTGGAAAGCTTTTTTATTTACCTTGGGCGGTTAAATATGAAACCTTACCAGTTTTCTCTTGGACAGACATAATGGAACCAGCAGTATATCGACGGGCCAGTTGAGGCTTGGGATGATCATGTGTACCCTTATACACAATCTCTGTTATTTGACCACTGGGAGAGCGTTCGAAAATCTTCTTCACCTCACAGTTAGTATGTGTGCATTTGTAATAGCTTCGTGGAAATTCACTTCCTTTCACAAGTTTCTGCCCATATTTTCGCCAGTTATATCCATCATCAGATGATCTCTCAGGAGTAACTGAAGGCCCAATATCTTTATGATCAGATTGCGATGCTTGAACCTTGTTTAATTCATCAGAATCAACTCCAGCAGGTACAGTAGCTCTTGAAGCAAACATATGAACAGGTTCAGGTACATTCAATTCTTTCGAGGAGGATGCCATCTCGCTTATAACAGATGACAATGATGCAAATGATTGAGACTGGCATTGAACTTGAGCTCGCTCAAATGGTTCATTTTTTTGGTTGTCCATGCCTGTGGAGGTCTTTATACAAAAATGTAAAGCAAACAGTGCTAAAATTAGTTCAAGGATAATCACACAGACGCATCAAACTGAAACCTATAAATATATGTTCAAGATTCTTCTTTTTCTTTAAAAAGATGTTTTTAAATTAAAAAAATAACAATAATAAGCATTTTTAATTCTATAAGAACCCTGGTCCACTTCCATCCTATAGAATTGTTTTCAATTAAAAAAACAGAAAAATTAGGCATCAAAGAAACATGCAGCATTGACTGTAGCCATAGGCTGCACATGGGATGGACAAACTCATGTTATCCGGCACTTGTGCCGTGTAGTTGTAATAAGAAAATGTTAATAAATCCAAAACATGATAACAGCCTGCAAGTAACATTGGTTCTAGGCAAAAGAGTGGAGTATCTCATCTATAGAGCACATAAATTACATGATTTTGATTTCTAGCGAGTCAGAACCTGTTGAATATAGAAATTAAAATACATAGAATCTTTTTATTTTTAGTATGTGATTGTGTCAATCACTAATTTAGTGTTGTTTCCTTATTTATATCGTTTCCTAAATTATATCATGAATCTATTATATATACATTGCCTCTACCTAGTTCATGGGTAAGCCAAATAATGTTTTTCATCTTTTTTGGTATAGGAGCTAGGTTACTTAGTAATTTCGTTTCACCGACGGGCGGCAACCTTGCCTTGGCCGCCCACCGGATCTCAACCCCTTCCACTGTCATATGTTCCTGTCAGTATCACTTCATGGTGATCTCCTCATTTGTTCGCTAGTTTATTCCTACCCAGATATCTCTATCATATTTTTTTTTACTCGCAATCTATTTTTTTGTATGTTTCTGCTTCACTTTGTCTTTCCCTCTATTTTAACCTTAAATAGATTTATATCTTCAAACCTATTTGAGTTTGAGGGAGGGTATTATACCTATATCATGGTGAGTATGGTGATATACCATGTGAACCGCCTAAGCCACCCTCTTTGGCGCACAACCTAAGCCGCCCCTTGGCGTACCACCTAAGCCGTCCCCTCTAGCACACAACCCAAGCCGCTCTCTCTAGCACATAACCCAAGACGCCCCCTTGGCGCACCACCTAAGCCGCCCTCTTTGGAGCACCACCCAAGCCGCCCCCCTTCGCACGCCACCAAAACCGCCCCCTGATGTACCATCCAAGTTGTCCCCTCTCCCACTTTCTAATAAGCCGCCCCTGGCGCACTCAGTCATCTGTTGTCATTATTGTTCAGCACCACGTCATAAGTTATGTGTGTGCCACGCTTGCTGGTTCAACATCCAGTTCTTTATTTCAGTCTGGCATGACCCCTTTAAACTGTCTCGACATTGATTCCAATTAGTCTTTACAACGGTCCGACATGACCCCTTAAACTGTTCCGACATTAGTTTTTTGCGGCTTCTTCCATCCATCCATTGACAAGCTGCGATTGTTGAATATCTTCACACCAGGGTGAGAGGGAGTGTTGAATATAGAAATTAGAGTACATAAAATCTTTTTACTTTTAGTATTATGTATATAATCTGTAATTGTGTCAATAACTGATTTAGTATTATTTCCTTATTTATATCGTTACTTAAATTGTATCATGAATTTATTATATATACATGGCCTCTAACTCATTCATGGGTAAACCAAATAATTCTTTTCATCCTTTTGACACTAGAACCAATAATTATTCCATGCTAATATTTTCCATATAAATACGGAATGTTCCTAAAACTGATTTCCAATTCACACGCCACAATAAATAAGAACCACATGCAAAACCACATCTAAATCAGTAACAAAATTTCTCAAATGGTATATGAATTTTTCAGGAGGAAAAAGTGGTAATAACCATTTGATAGTTCATTAGGGCATTACCATGGGTGTCACTGCAGGTAACCTTGAAACATCAGATCCAGCATGGGGTTTAAACTCAAAACAGCCGTTTTTTATTTCATCGATCGTATCACTATTGGAGCTATTTGTAGCCAATGAAAAACCAGAGGTACCCCCAGTCCAATGCATCAATTGAGGCTTAAAAAATGAACCTGTAGTTGGAGAAGGTTCTGCCTGCAGGATTCAAAAGTTTCTAAAAATTATGGATTGGGAATCTTCTAATTGTGTATAATCACCAGCACATAACACACAAAAGAACAAAAAAAAAAAAAAAGGCAACTAACTTGCACTTTCTATATAAATTGGTGGGTTGTGTCTAGCTTCATGAGGAAGGCACTCAAAGCCTTAACATTGCATTAACCAATGAACACAGCTAAAACAAAATTCTTCCTATAGTTTTTATAGATAATTGAGTACACATTGATTAGAGTTATTTAAACACCATGATTGTGAAAGTGATCCATACAAGTGTGAATCTTTTCCTTCTTTTTCCTCACATGTCAAATCACAAAGATGGAACAAAACATAAAAAGGCCAAGCACAAACAAAAAGGAAGATTCATGCTGAAAGAAAACAACACCGTTATAAACCAGAAAAAGTTCCAATTGTTGGCAGTAAGACATATTCTAGGACAAGCTACACCGCATAACGCCAATAAGATGCTATCATAGAATACAATAATATGAAGCATAAGAATCAATTGGGCCCAGGATATGTAAGTAGTTCATATATAAGCAACAAAAAGCCAACAAATTCTGAAGTGGTGAAACGAACCCAACTTCTTATCACATATTGTAGTTTACTTAAAGATCGTCCTTTTCTCTGCCAACAAACATTTTATATCACATCACATCATTCAATTCCGAAAAAAATTCCCCACTAAGCTACTGTGATGTAACCATATCCTCCATTTCATGCAGGATAAGTAAAAGGTATTGAAAATTCAAATAATGAACTCGATTGAGGATAGCACTACTTCTGATTAGAATCTCAAATTGTAGTTTTTTACTTAAAGATAGTCCTTTTTCTTAACGAACAAACATCTTATATCTCATCACATCACTCAATTTCGAAAAAAATTCTCCATTAAAGCTACTGTCATGTAACCGCATCCTCCTTTTCAATGCTGAGCTAATGCAGAATAAGTAAAAAAAATTCAAAAATTTCAACAATAAACTCAATTGAGGGTAGCACTGCTTCTAATCAGAATCTCAAATCGTAGTTTACTTAAAGATTCGTCTTTTTTCTCAACGAACAAACATCTTATATCACATCACAACACTCAATTTCGAAGAAATTCTCCACTAAAGCTACTGTGATGTAACGACATCCTCCGTTTCAATGCTGAGCTAATGCAGGATAAGTGAAAAAAAACATTGAAAACTGCAATAACGAACTCAATTAAAGGTAGCACAATTACGGTAGTTATTGTCTGCTTCTAGGCAATAAGTTTTTCACCAATAAATTAAGACCAAAAAAAGAAAAGAAAAAGGAACGTTTCTTTTTCTTTTCCCTTGTTTTTCTATACAACCAAACAGCACCTCAATTGAGGCCCGCACAATTACTTTAGTTACGACTTGCTTCTAGAGAGTAAGCTTTCAGTTTTCCACTAATTAATTAAAACCAAAAAATAAAAAGGATAAGCAATTCAATTTTTTTTTTTCTTTCTCAACTACTTTAGTTATGGCTTGCTTCTAGAGAGTAAGTTCCACCACTAATCAATTAAGACCAAAAATAAGAAAAGAAATTATTTTTTTTTTCCTTTCTTTTTCTTTCTCTTTTCCGCTCGTTTTTCTAGACAACCAAACAACACCTCAATTGAGGACCGCACAATTTCTTTAGTTTCGACGTGCTTCTAGAGAGAGAGTTTCCAGTTTTCCACTAATTAATTAAGAACAAAGAAACTGAAAGGATAAGCAATTGATATTTTTTTTCTTTCTTCTTTTCCCTCGTTTTTCTAGACAACCAAACAACACCTCAATTGCTTCTAGACAGTAAGTTTTCCACTTGTCAATTAAGACTAAAAATACGTAAAGAAAAAAGATTTTTTTTTTTTTCTTTTATCTTTTTCTGGGCAACCAAACAACGGCTGAACAAAATATGAACATACGATTCGAATCAGCAACAAAACCTACTTCAAATCCAAGTACTCGCCAATGATTCGAAGCAGAGAGAGAGAGGATCAAACCTTCATGTTAGAGAGAAGAACAGGGGAGTCAAGAAACGAAGTCGGACTGAGTCCGGGAGGGATTGTCATGCACGGAGACCTAGAGATCGGGAGTTTGGCCGGAGACATGAGTTTGTACCTGCCGGAGCTGGATCCAGAATTCGCATCTCTCATGTGATCAGAGCTGTGAATCACGCGACTTTCTTCTTTGTGAAGAGAGCTCAGAGACTCAGACTCAGAGTCTTCCATTGACGATTGCGAAGCTTGGTTAGAGAGAGAGAGAGAGAGAGAGAAGAGCGGGTTCGATGGATGGGGTGAAGAACAGCGGAGGGGTAGTTTGGGGATTTCACAGAGAGATAGAGAGAGGTTGACTTGGGTTTACAGTGGATCTGGATTGGGATGTGTTTGGGTTGTCATTTTCTTAATCTCTGTTACGTTGTTGTTGATGGTGGTTGTGTGCGATCGTTAAATTGATGTTGCCAAGGTCGCGCTTTACCGTGCACGGACGAATGTGGATCTATCAAACGAAACGATGATATTTATATATAGAGTATACAACAATGATTCATTCCCTCTTTTCTCCCCCTCCCTTTGACCCCCTCTCTCTTATTATAATATTTTACTTATATAAATATTAAAAACATCCAGCTTAATGCCCAAGTTTACCCCCCCAAAAAAAAAAAAAAAAATCCAGCTAATGGTAATGCTAGGCTAAGTCAATAAGAAAAATATAATGCTAAAATATTTATTATTTTAATATTATTTTAAAATATTTTTTTTATACATTTTTCAAAATTAATAATAGTAAAAAAAAAGCTTTAGCATTTTTCATAAATAAAAAAATTAAGAAAAACTAGAGATCAGTTTATTTGACTAAAAAATTTACAAAAATATGAGATTGTAAGAGTATTTCTAATGGTAAATATTAGGATAAATTACAAATGCACCTCTTGAGATTTATTTAAAATGTTAATTGTTCTATGTGGTTTGAAAAATTATAAATGTCCCATTGTCAAAAAAATTTATTTATCAAAATTAATTGGGAAAAAAAAATTTCTTAACCGCTATCCGATATAATAAAAAATTATCTAAATTATTAGTTAAAATAAAATTTTAACATTAAAAGTTATTAATTAATTTGATATTTTATTAATAAAAATGGTTATTTGTTATAAAATTAAAAATCTCAGGGAGCGAGATGTAATTTTCAGAACCACAAGAGGCAATTTGTATTTTAAATAAATCTCAGGAAGTGTGTTTGTAAATTACCCAATAGCATTGTCATTGTCAAATTATGGCAATGAACAGTAGAAAATGGTAGAATTATAACAATGGTGCTCAAATGGAAAGATGTAATTTTTGCTATTTTAACACAGAAACTGGTGCGTATAGGATGTCCAGACATCCCACACGCACCAATTTCAATCTTTTGTTGTACAAAAGTGGCAGATAGAAGTAGGGATGGCAATTTAAACTCGGCCCGACGGGGACCCGGACCGTCCCGTCCCGATAAATAGGTTTTTCCCCGAAGATTATTCCCCATAGGGCCGGGGCTGGTATTGAAAAACACATCCCCGATAATTTTCGGGCCGGGGACGGTGATTGATCCCCCAGCCCCGGCCCCGCCCCGGCCCCGGCCCGATTTTCCCCGAATTATCCCCGTGCCATTACCCGTATTATTTAATATATATATATATATAATACAATATATTATATATGTGTGTTTAGTTAGTTTAGTGCATTTCAGATTCTCAACACTCTTTCTCTCTCTCTCTCTCTCTCTCTTTCTTGTTCGTTCTTCTCCCTTCCATCTACTCTGTGAAACTCACACTCTCTCTCTCACTCTTTCGTCCTTCCACCGTCTCCTACCTCGTCTCCACTGCCCCGTCTCCGCTGCCTCGTGATGGCTTCAACGACTTCGTCTCTAGATCTAGATCTAAAGATCGTCTCTGGTGTCTTCCACCGTCACCGACACTGTCTCCGCAAATCTGAGACTAAGATCTGTGTGTGTGTGCAATCAAAGGCAAGAGAGTGAGTGAGAGAGAAAGAGATTTGTGTGTGAGCAATCAAAGGCAAGATGTATGTGTGTTTTAATTTTTTTTTTTTTTTTTTGGGGTTTTCTTAGATCTGTGTGTGTGTGTAATGAACATTCTAATTTTTATTTATTTTTTATTTTTTTTGGGTTTTCTTAGATCTCTGTGTGTGTAATGAACATTCTATTTTTTTTTATTTTTTTTTTTGGATCTAGTTGTGTGTAACGAACATACTAAACTGTTGGGTTGTTGATGATTTTGAGTTATCTAAATTTTTTTTTGTTAAATTGTTGATGATTGAGCTTTTTGGGGGATTTTTCAGAGTTGTGGTTGATGATTGTCGGGGATTTTGCGAGGTCGGGGAAATCCAATCCCCGTTGGGGAAGGGGGTGGGGGGCGATGGTTTCCCCGCCGGGGATCGGGGACGGGGGCGGAGATATTTTGATCTTCGGGGATCGGGGACGGGGAGGGCGATCCCCGGCCCCGACCCGGCCCGTTGCCATTCCTAGATAGAAGAGAGGGCGGGAGAGCTTAGATCTTCTCCTTGGAGGATCTCTACTTGGCTCCTTACTTAGTGGGTCATTGGGCTCAATTTTGATAATCTGAACAGTTCACATTTTAAGATTTGTTGAGTATGTCATACTTGTAAAAAATCAAATTGATCGAATATCAGAAACCACGTGCTCGGATCATTGAACTAAAAAAATTTAATAAACATGTTTATTTTTTAGTAAAACGATTTTTAGTTCGATGATCAAAACACATGGATTTTGATATCCGATCAACTTAATTTTTTGCGAGTATAATATACTCAATAAATCTTAAAATGTGAACGATTTAGATCATCGAAGTTGAGCCCAAATATAGGCCCAATGGCCCACCAAGTAGGAAGCCAAGTAGAGATTCTCAAGTAGAGGATCTGAACTCAGGAAGGGAATGAGATTTTTATTATGCATAGGCAGTTATGGCAGCTGCCATAACTTACCATTGGAGTAAAGTTTCTGTGAACTGCTGCCAAATTATGGCAATAGCAAGGGGTTTTTTTTTTAAGGTCCCTTGTATTAAAATTTTATAGCATAAAGGACATCTAATATTTTCATAATGTCTAAGGTCCCTCGAGTTGATCCAGAGAAAATTGGTCCAGATAAAATTAGTCTAGAGAAAATTCATGTCACAGAGAAAATTGGTCAAGAGAAATTCTGGAATTTCTCTGACCTTCAAGAGTGGTTGAAGGAGGACAGAAAGTGCATACAGCATCGAGCTGATTACCAAAAAAAAAAGAAGAAGCAATAACATCAGTGGGATTTGCAGACTAAGAAGCATAACCATTGAAGGAATGAAATTAAATATACACACATGGGTACAGGTATATGTGAGTGTGAAATCTATGAAAATATACATAATATATATAAACTCAGAGATAGTGGACTTTCTGGAATTTGCTGTAAGATCATAATAATTTATCAAACATTACCTTCCGACGAGTCACTTTAGATGCCTTCCAGCAAAGCAAGCTTCTTGATTTAGGTTCTAGTTTCTTGTAGAAACCAAGAAATATTAGAGCCATTTCAAAGTTCATGAACATCTCTGAGTTTAAGACTTTGAACATTCAATTTTTTCTTGAAAATTCAAAATTTATCTAGACTCCCCAAACCCAGAAAAAATTCCCAGACAAACATTTTCAGAGATTCTCTCACTCAGAGAATTTCTCTAGACTCCACAACCCAGAGAAAATTCCCAGACAAACCTTTCCTGGAAATTCTCTCAACCCAAAGAATTTCTCTGGACTCCACAACCCAGAGAAATTCCCAGACAAACCTTTCCAAAAAAATTGTTAATTTCAGTAATTATCACATACTCCTCCAAAGAAATAAGAAAGAAAAATAATGGATAAAGCTGTCATGGGCATGGACGTGATGCTTTGAGACAAGACCAATGATGATGAACTTGCAGAATTTGTAACCGAGTATACTTGTAGCTGTAGCAAGGCAGACGATGAGGTTAACATGTTGGCCGCATCTGCCGGGCAATTGCTGAGCATCGGTTAGGTTGATGCCGTACTGCTGAGCTGCATTGGTGGCCTTGATGCTAATAATACTGCATAAGCATTTAGGGTTTGATTTAATCACAGATTTGAGAGGATTACAACAACTATCTGGTGGGTTGTCATGGCTCCCTCTAAGATTAAGGTGGTTGAAGCATGGAATAAGCTGGTTTACGCACGATGTTATACTACTTTCCTGTTGTTGGTGTTGTTGTGGTCTAGAGCCACAGAGGTTTACACACGATGTTATACTACTTTCCTCTAGAGCCACAGAGGCTGGCGTCGGAGTCTGATTGTGAAGAGACGAGGAGGAAGACGACAGAGCACAAGGCGATCCATAGCGGAACTGAGCGTGGCCACTCCGGTTCAAAACTCACCGCCATTGAAGCTATATATATATATATATATATATATATATATATATATATATATATATATATTTGTGTATGTATTCTAGAAAGAGAGAGAGAAGTGGGAAGCTGATGTTTGATTTCAGTCAAATTTCTCTGTGATGTATGGGTGTGGGAGTTGAGAGACCTTAGACATCAAAAAATAATTTTATAGATCTCTTCTATTACGAAAAGTGGGAAAGAGAGACCCTATACTAATTTTCCCAAGTTAAACATATCTACTTCACAATAAAGTTGATATATTATTGGACTAATTTAGACTCACTTAGTTTATCTAAATTGCTTATTTTATACAACTAATTAAAAATTTTATACGTAGAAAATTAAATTAATCCAATATCGATTATTATACTACATATGAACTACATATTTTTAAGATTAAACTGTTTATTTGTTATAATATATATGTGATTTGATCATATAATTATTTATATTTTATTAATCAAAATTTTCAATTTGTCATATGACATGAATGATTTAAATAATTGACATGGATACAAATTAATCTAATAATGCACTAACTGCACATGTGAAGTTGAGAATTTCAACTTTAACAAGTTTAAACTTACTCATTTATATGTGGGGAAAAAAACATAAATTATAACTGAAAAAGTTTCTCACTTTTTTTTTTCCCCCCATAAATATTTCTCCAACCCCTCCCTCAAATTTGAAGAGACATAGGTAACAAATTTAGGATAATTTTATTAAGCTTCATAAAATTTTAATACTTATAATATTTTTATTTGATTATTAATTCTTTAATTGTATTAATAAAAAAATATTGTCATTTCTCTGTACACTGAAATATATAGTTTACCTCATATTTTTTTTTACACTAAGCTTCTTTTTCTTTTTTTTTTTCCGCTTCCCAAAAGAGGCCATAATAATCAGCTTATTAGGCTCTCTATTTTATATTTATTTATTAAGATCTCTTTACGTTTCTATATATCTTTTCATAATAAATAAAAAAAATTAACCGATAAGTCATATTCAAAGAAAACCATCCTACCACAAGTCATACATTTGTATAAAATAGAGCAAGTCATTCATTTAAAATAAATCAGTCTTCAAGGTAATTTTTAATTTTAAAAAATGTCTTGTACATTTCATAGGTAACTTTTATTATAGACTTTTTAATCCTCTTTCTCTTTTCCAATGGGCATGCAATACAGTACATATGCTATGCATTCGTTTCGTTGGGAAGTGACTAAAAAATTAATAAGATAAAATGTCACATCTAAATTATAATAATTTTATTTTTTTTCTCACAAAAGTATAAAAAAATAAATAAATAAATAAAATTAAAAAACTTATCCCAAACGAGACTTTTTAATCCTAGACTAAAATAACCAAAAACCAACTCACATCCCAAACCAACCCTATACATCTTGTTTGATATCCTAACAGTGATAAATGTAATTGAGCATTGGACCTGTGACTGATGAACCGGAACTTTCACTCCCAGAGCTATTTCTATTATGGTTTTATCATGCATACATGTGTTCAGTAGATCAATGCAATGAAGAAGAATCAAAGAGCAGAAAAAAGTTGCATCCGATGCAAAAATAAGCTCCCATGAGAATTATTACACTGTGTTTGGATTGAGTGATTCGGAGAGAAAAGAAAAGAAATAGAGAGAAATGTATTTCTCTTCCTTGTTTGGTTATCTTAAGTGGAGAGAAATGGAGAGAAATAGAGAGAAATGGAGAGAAACTCATTTCTCTCATAACCCTTATTTTCAATCTTCCCAAAAGTGGAGAGATTGGGAGAGAAAAGAAATCCACAAATGTTTATATTTTCATAATACCAATTTTACCCCTATAAAAATAAAAGAAATAAAATGATTGAAAATATAAAAAGGTTATTTTGGTAATATAACATAAAATAATTTCTTTTCTTTTCTCTTAATGAAATCTAACCAAACAAGAAGGAGAGAAATCAAAATCATTTCTTTTCTTTTATTTCTTACTTATCCAAACAAAAAGGAGAGAAATTACAATCATTTCTTTTCTTTTCTTTTCTCTTATTACTTAAGTAATCATTTCTTTTCTTTTCTCACATAAGTTACCAAACATAGCGAAACAATAATAAAATAAGAAAGGAGGCAAGGAAGCTGTAAACCACAAGGAAATCCCATTTTGTTTCCTCATTGTTTAAAATGCAGAAGCACAAACTCATTTTTACTTGAATATTCATAATATAAGAAAAAACTAGACACGTAACCGAAGATTTACTTACCAGCCTTCACTTATTTCCTTTTGAGGGGCTGGGTAGGATGGTATAATGGTTTTAATGTACTGAATGTCGAATTGGGTACCACTGTCGCTCTTAAATAGCAGCCAAAGCGGGGAAGAAAAATGGAAAGAAAGGATAAGTGGTTTGGTAAAGGAGGGAAGTGTTACTTTTAGAGATGCACAACATAGATCCCTTAAAAAAATGAACTCATTGCAAAAACCTCCAAAAAATGCTCAATAGAACTATTGGAGAAGAAACAAAATAAAAGGATTCCTTCCCTTGTGGTTCCAGTTTTTTTTTTTAAACTTAAAATATATGATCTCAAATGAAAATTTTCATGAGTTATTCCCAAACATCTCAATCATTATGGTTCAGGAAACTATAATGTTGTGAATCTTGTGGCACTAAGCTGCCACACACTTCAACATAACTCAAATAACCAAACCATCCAATATTACAGTACTAAATGGTTAGAATGATACAAGTACCTACTGAGGATAGTAAGATGGATGGTATTGTGGCGGCAAACCATAACCACCATAAGCAATTGGCCTATCAAAATAACCAGATGGCATGTGTGATTCCGAAGGGTATGTATGAGGTTGTGTAGGCATTAAGTTCCCAGGGACACCAAAAGGAGCTCCTGCCGGACCATACGAGCCAGCAGACGGGCCCGCATACTGGGCAGTGCCAGAAGTGGGACCCGCCAAGCCATATGGCCCGGCTGGTGAGCTCGAGTATGGAGCATGATGATCTGGCAACAAACCTGATGGCTGTAAATGGGATTGCTGAAATGCTGGAATGGTTGAGCCAGCAATACTCTTTGGAATCACTTCCGGACCAGCTAGTTCAGTAGTCCAAGGACGCTTGCTTCCACTCAGGTTCTTTAGCTTTGACTGCTGCTTCCTCTCTGCCTTCTGCTTCTCTAGCGCCTCAACGCGATTTTTAAGGTTCTCCTTCGGCAACTCAGACTCAAGCTTATGATACTCAATGATTTCGATCACAGATTTCAATGCGTTGACTTCTTTGGTTACGGCCTCATTCTGCAAGTGTCGACAAATATCAAATACATGCCTTGAAATCAAGTATTTAAATAACCATAAAGGGAAAGTCAACATTACCTTCGATTGAAGAGAAAAGTTTCCATCTTTGCGAACTTTCTTAGCAAGTTTTTTGGATTCTTCCACATAATTTTTTAAGAGGGTCACTGGCGGGAACTTGTCGGCAAGCTCAAATCCAAAAATAAATTTGACTGCCAGATCTTGTTTGCCCTTACTAATAAGTTTTGAAATAACATCTGTGACAAACCAAGTAACATGGGTGAGTTGGATTGAGCTTATAATGTAACAAAAGTCATTGAATATATTATTGTTATATAATAAGTCTTTTAAAAATTACTCTCGACAATTTCAAAGGGTAGATTTCCCTTAATGTGACAAGAAGATCAGCGTATGAAATTAGCAAGGGTTCCTGTCATTTGATGAAATCTCTGAACAGCCAAATCTCAACAAGATTACCACATTGCACCAAAATTAACCAAAAACCAAGCCTGATAGAAAGTAGAGAGTCAAGTACTGATGTATAACCAAAATGAAACGTTTAGCTCTTTTGGGCCAAAATAAAAAAAGATTTGCTAACTACAATTGTCATAATGGGAATCACATTAAAAGATTCAACCCTGAGTAACGATTAGTCTTAAGTTAAAGTGACATAATTTTGTATCGTTACACTACCAAGCAATGCATAGTTGTCCTGAAGACCAGAGGCCACAAACCTCCGAACAACACATGGTTCTGCGACTGAGATAATAAGTGGGCCCTAATAAAAAATGCTTGCAACGAGTCAAGTTGAGGCATGCATGGATCACAGGGGTGTTTTGAGGTTAACCTGGCACAAAGATTGGCAGAGGTGGAAAGTGAAAATTAGAGAATTCTATGAGGTGGTGAACACAAAGCTAATGGCACTTGACAACGCACACAAAAATGCTCTTCAAGCATAGTCAACAAGGAATACACAGAGAAATTCGTTGTATTAACAAAAACCCAACTTACATGCATTAACCAGCCACAATCAACACATTGTCACCATGATTAATTGTATGTCAAACAAAGTCTGCATAAGCACATTATTGGTTTATTTTTGACAAATAAAGATCCACATGAGAAGCTAATTTGTCCAATCAAGGTTCTTACTCCTTCAAGAATCGAGCATTCGTATCATTCATAAGGAAGTCATACATATTACTGCACCTAGTCACAACAGGATGGAATAACTATAACACGTCCACAAACATTTTTCTAAAATACATTCTTTCATCTCAAAAAATTATATTCTTGTTTGGTAGTGTTTTTAGTTCATATTTTCTGAAAAACACAAGAAATAACTTGTTTGGTAAACTGTCTATGAAAACTGTTTTCTTAAAAACAACCCAAGCACCCCACTTTTAGAAAACACCAAAAAAATGTTTCCAAAAACTGCTTTTGCACAAAAATGAAAACAATATGAGAATGATGGACGTTTTAGAACTTTCTGATGTTTTTGTTTGTAAAACAAGAAAAACAAAAGTGCAATCACTTGTGAAGAGATCAGCATCCTCACATTCAACTAAAATTTGATAATAACTTTTCATTTGCAACAGAGTAACAATAATGATATGAATAATGAATTGATTCCAATTCACAGAAACAAATAACCATTGAATTTCCCATCTATAAACATTAAAATTCACATCATACAACTCAAAATAATATGCATATGTGTAGATATTTAAAGAAAAACTGAAAACCCTCACCAGAAATCCGATCGCCAAGACCGAGCACTCGACACAATTCAATAGTTTGTTGATACCTAGCAGCAATGACAACAAAATCAACAAGTTCCTCTACACTAAACCCATCTGCCAAACCATAAGTCCCCAAAAGAAGAAGAAACCCAAATGCCTCCAATGGATTCTCACCATCAGAACCCACTCTCCCTTTCCACTCATCAGCCAAATTCCTCGCTCTCTCCTTCACTTCACCCCCAATCTTCGGTTTCAAACCCATCAACTCCTCCAACAAAACCACACAGCTCCGCCTCAAATCATACAGAACCGATTTCTTCACATAGAACCCCTCCGTAGCATCCAGAACCATCGCAGCCGAGTCCGGTGCGAGCCGAAGCGCGTCAGGAAGCTCGGCTCTGATCGTGGCTCGCTCATTGCGCCGCTCGGCTATGTAGTTCCTCAAGCCCAACCCATCCATGTTCTCGCAGAAGGCTTTCAGCTCTGGGCGAACTGAGACGAGTGAATCTGGTTGTTGGGTTTGATTTGGGGGTTGTTTGGGTGGTTGAGATTGGGGTTTTTGTTGTTGGGATTGGAGGAGAGTGAACTGGGTTTGGAGAGATGATTGGAGGGCGGAGAAGTGGGAATCGAGGTCGGACCATGAGAGGTTGAAGGAGGAGAGAGAAGATGAGTGGGATTGAAGATCTTCGAAGGCTTTTCGGAGATTCTCTTTCTTCGAATCGACGAGACTTAGAGCCGCTGAGATTGTCTCCATTGTCACCATTTTTGTGAAACTTTAGAGAGAGAGAGAGAGAGAGAGAGGAGAGAGAGTCGCCGGAGCTGAGAACTCTGGGTTCAGATTTCCGGCGAGGATGCTCTCATGGTTTTTGTCATTTGTCCCCAAAGAATCTCAATTGTACAATGGCGACAAATTTCAGTGTACATACACGACGTCATTTGCTTCAACACGGTGTCGTTTCATATTTTAATTTCAAAGGGTAAATTACAAATACCCCTCTGCGGTTTGTCTACAACACAGGTTATTTATCATAGTTCTAAAAATTATTCAGCATGCATGGTTATGATTTTTCAAACACATTTTTTAGGAAGTTTTACTTTCTTATATTTCGTGTTTTTTTTGTTTTTATTGAATTTTTTTAATATTTTGAGTAATTTTTTTTAGTTTTTAGACATACCGAACATATATATATCTAAAAAGTAAAAAAAAAAAAATTGAAAAAAACCTTTTAAAAATTCACTAAATACCAAAAATACAAAAAAATACGAGAATTCAGTATATTTTTATATTTTTATGTATTTATTAATTTTTAAAAATATTTTTTCACAATTTTTTTTTTTAAATACATCTAAGTAAGGTGTATCTAAAAAAGTAAAAAAAAATGATTAAAATTTTAAAAACATTCACTAAAAACAAAAAAACACGAAAACCAAAAAATTCAGTTTTCAAAAAACTTAATTCAAAAAATTCAAACCAAACACACTGATTATATCTCATCCCTTCAAGTTTCTAATCGCCTAACAAATGATTCATTCTATTAAAAAAATTATTATGTCAATTAATAATTTATAATGATATCATAATTATATTTTAATTAATAATTCAGATAATTTTATTATTATATAGGACAGTAGTTAAAAATTTCATTTTTTTCTAATTAATTCTATTAAATAAAAAAATTCTAAAAAAAGAGTATTTATAAATTTTAAAATCACAAGAAATAATTTATATTTTAAATAAATATTAAAAAGTATATTTGTAATTAATCCTTTAATTAAAGGTAAAATACATTAACTTCTTTTAACATCGTTGGAGTTCTACAAAAAAAAACTTCCCTGTAATTCAATAATAATATGAATGAAAAAAATAATATTATAATTTTTTTTATATTAAAAATGTAAATCTGGTCTATTATTGCGTTTATGAGTATAAGCGGATCAATTTTGACAATTTAATATAAATGATAAAATAATAAAAGACTTTTTTTAAGTTTTATAAAAAGATTATAAATCCTGCATGAGAAATAAATGAAAAGAAATGAGCAAGTATGCTCTATGTCTTTCCCTGACCTTTATTTTAAAATATGTAAAATTGGTGATTTATTTTCAAATACTAAAAAAATCTATATAACAAAATAGGGGTTTTTTTTGAATTGGGGATGGAACATTTGTATGTGTGTCAAAATATAGACTATCACATTGATTCAATCCAAGAGATGAAAATATCTTAGGCCAAGTTTGGCATATGCCTAAAAAGTTAAAAAGTCAAAAAGTTATTCAAAAAGTTAAAAAGTTATCACTATTCACCAAAAGTCAAAAAGTACGACTGCACAACTCTTAATCCTAATTTTTCCCTACACACTAATTTATATAATTTTTTAATATACATTTTCCATAAAAGGTCAAAAAATTAACCCAAACAATCATATTTTTTTCCTCAACTTTTTAGTCCAAAAAATCAAAAAGTACACTTATTTAAGACATCTCAAACAACCCCTTACTCTCATTTGTCCTATTTGGACATTTCAATGGTTTAAATCACTTTTACTATGTTTAATAAATGGTCCAGATTTAGCTTTGGTTCCCATACTGAAAAACGTCTTCCTTTTTCTCTCTGATTTTGATTTCAAAATTGGAAACTATTCTCTCTCACACCTCTTCCTCTTTCTCTTCCCACCACACATCTTTTTTTCACCAAACTTTCTCTCTCTAGAAGTTTAAGTAATCTCTGGTAGTGATTTTCTCTGACAGAATACAACCCCGCTGAGAGGGGGTGATTTGTACCATCTGGCTCAATGTTTTCCTTTTCTCTCTCTACATAGCTCCAAGGTAAAAGGCTAAATCCTCACATTTTTTTTACTCCCCCTTTTGTTATTATTCCATTGGGTTTGTTATTGTTCAATATTTGCCTCCATTCTCTCTAATCTAGAAAGCTCTCTGCTGGTTTTTTTTTTTTTTTTTTTAAGAGGGTGTGTGAATCTAGGGTTTTATTTGGGTTTTGGATTTTGGATTTTGATATGATAATTAATCTTTGCCCCTCTCTCTCTCTCTCCCTCTCACTTTTTTCCTCTCTTTTATTTGGATTTGTTTTTCTTTTTTCTTATTTGTTACTAGCACAGAATTCTGAATAGCAAAATTCTTGGACAGAATTACCAGCACAGAATTATTTCTTTTTATTAGATTTTGTTTCTACAAAAATAGGATGAAATTATATCGCCTTTTTAAAAAAAATGAGTTGGGTATGAGTGTTTACTATTATAAGTAAGAAATGTGTTTGGCACTTTACATTGCCTTTTTAATACTTTGGCTCTCTATTCAATCTTTTTGTAAGCAGATTAGTTTTGGTTGAAGCTAACTTCTATGGTTGAATAAAAGAAGCATTGACATTGTTCTAGATGTTTTTAGGGCAACAATTGAGTTGTGTTGAACTGCAGCAATCTAAACTAATTGAATTTTTTTATTTTTTATTTTTTATTTTTTTAGTTTTTTAATTTTTTTTTTATAGTTTGTATAGTCTTTGGATTTGGGTTTGAACTTGCAAAATTTCATCAATATGGTGAATTAATTGTCTATTTGTTGCTGAGAAAGTGGCGCAAAAGTAAAAAAAGTTAAATTTTGGTTACTGTCATTCCTAGATTTTGCTTAAAAATCTATTATGATTGTATTTTGTCAAATTTAATATTTTTTTATTTGGTTTTGTACTCAATAACAAGGGTTTCACACACCATTAATCAACCTTTGTTCAAGCATCATTAATCTATCTCATTATATTTTTTCTACTTTTTCTTTAAGCACCATTATCTTTAATGTATCTCTTTATATTTTTCCTACTCTATCTTTAAGCACCATTAATCAACCTTTGTAATGGCGTTGATGGCAGCAATGGAGTAGACTAAGGTTGTGGGTATTCGTTTTGGCCTTGCTGGCTCTGTTTCAGTGTCTTGGTCTTGCTAGCTCTTTTCAAGGATATCCCAAATAGTTATTTTAATTAGTTAGTTATGTTGGAGATGTTGAAACCATGGAAAAAGCTACTGGAAACTTTAATTAATTAGTTTTGTTAATTAATTAGTTAATTTCCTCCTGTTGATTTGTATTAGATTTGTATTAAATCAGTTTCGATTGCTAGATTTGTTTTAAATCAGTTTCTAAAGTCATCATTAATTAATTTATTTATTTTTTGAACAACCCATTAATCTATCTATTTAAGCACCATTATGTTTTCTGCCATACGATGCAGCGATTTTGATGGCGACAATGGAGCAGACTAAGGTTGTGGGTATTCAGTGTTTGCGTATTCAATGTTTGTTCAATGAGATCCCAAAAAGATATTTTAATTAGTTAGTTTTATTAAAACACTGGGGAAAGTTGCTGTAAACTTTAATTGGTTTTGTTGATTTATTAGTTAGTTTCGTTGCTAAAATTGTGATCAGTTTGAACTATTGTCACAACCTAAACCCACCCCTATAGGTTTAGTGTCATAACCGGCCAGCAATCTTTGGATTACCAAAGGCCTCTGAACAAAATAACATATAACCAAAGGGCTACGGAAGCAAATATACAAAATATAACGTCCATTGAGCTGTGTAGACATACATGAGACAAAATAATTTTAAACTTTATAAGCATACATATGACGTCACATAGATACAGTAATTATACGTTAACCTATGTACAGATAATTAAAAACAAATTGTTCATAAAACAAAAGAGAGAACGAAGTTTTGAACTTTCAAAAAGACATGGCCACAAGACTTGACTCGATCTGGAATCTTCTCGGGAGGCACAAAAGGTAGTAGACAAAACGGAATTTTAGGCCTTCAACTTTGGCCCTGATTACGTGCCTGCTCACCTATATACATAATATAAATAGTGAGCAGAGCCCAGTGAATAATAACAGAGTAAAGGGTTTAGATAAATAATGCCCATCACAATTTAACTTCAAATCTCTTACTGAACAGAAACATGATCATGCTTATATACAGAAATAGAATCATAGTCACATTCTTATCTTAAATGGTGTATCCATTAGAATTAAAACATAACTTTTTGGTCAAGCTTATTTAGTTCCACATTGGAACCTCCGGTACCAGGTAACATATCTCATACATGAGCTGCGGTATTGTTTTCCTCGGGCGAAGGCCTTATGACCATAAACCACAGTATTATGTCTCCTAGGTGAGGGCCTCTGCTAAGGATACCACATAACACTTCTAGGAAATGGATCATCATTCATGTAATCACATATTAGCCTTCATATCATTCGACAACGGTTCTCATCATATCATAAAGTACAAAAAGTATTTCATATCAAACATAGCTTTACTAAGCTATTACTCATAGATAATTTTGCAGATAGCTTGGCAGCAAACCAATGGATTATCCGCTTACGGCACGTGACCTACACCAATCATAACAGATACATACACTGTAACGCATACTTAATTTGTACATGACTTATTTCACTTGTTCTTTGTGTTTCTTCTTCTTATCCTCATTAGGGTGTCCTAATCTTGGCCTAGGAATGCCTAAGATGCAATGAGGATGCCAAAATGCATTGAAAAACACTTGGTTAAATTTATGAAAACAGGGTCCCTGCTCGAGCGTAGGTTTCTTCGCTCGAGCGGACATGAAAAATGTGAGTGGTCGCTTGAGCGTAACTTCCTTCGCTCGAGCGGTCTGCAAACTTGGCAAAAGTACTGGTTGTGTGAAATTCCCGCTCAACCGTTACTCGAGCGGAAGACTGAGTAAAAAGGGTTCTCGCTCGAGCGTCACTTTGGTCGCTCGAGCGACCTGCAAAATTTCGAAAAACTTTTGAGAGCTCAATTTTCACGCTCGAGCAACACTTTTCTCGCTCGAGCGGACAGTGTGAATTTTGGAATTTCCAGAACTACTTTTAAACTTCAAAGCCCAAATTCAAAACCACAAATCATATTCTTTTGGGCCAAAACTCAAGAAAACTTGTCTAAACTTTAAAAATATTGAGAATCAAAGATCATTTCATGAAATCAAAGTCCAAAAGTATGTCAATTGTTCAAAAATTCAATTTGAAATGTGAGAACATGAGGTGAACATAACATGCATGTACTCATTTGAGTTCATAGCTCCCAAAACATGATCAAATGGAACACTTAGGTCATAATCATGATGAAGTCCTTGACCAATACCAAAATATGGGCATGCATGTGGAAGTTCTTGAGTAACAACTTACAAATCTTAGTGAATTATGCATGCATGGTTGAATTCTTTCTATGTTCATCTTCTTTAGCTTAAATCATAACTTGAATCTTTATATTCTTTTGAATTCTTACATTAGTCCTCTTAAATACATAACCAAAGGGTTGAATTCTTACCTTAGTTCTCCAATCTAGCTCCAAACAGTGGATTCACTAAAGTCCCATACCAAACCTTTAAACCAAAAGCTAATTCCTTTCACTCTCCAGTATTTCTTTTGTTTGATCACAATTCTCACCCTCTCTCTCACTCTCTACGTTTTTTAGCTCAAAGGGTGAGGAAAGGAAGTGTAAAATATATACAAAATGGTGGTGGTGGCTTTATGTGGACTTAGGAAAATTAATTAAGTTAAATTAAGAACAATTAAGTGAAATCATTTATTCTAATTATTTAGTACCAAATCGAATTTCAATTGAACATACTATAAAATTCTAAAAATTCTAACTAACACATAATTTAAGTCAATTTTGCGATCGGATGCCGATAACGCCTTCGATTTACAGAACAAAATAGAAATTCAAATAGATATGTCTATGATTGTAAACACCCCATTTTTAACCGACCTTAAGACTCAGACATCATCGTTTGTGCACTCGATGATCGCGCATGTTTGTGCTTGTTTTGACCGCCCGAAGGTCTCGGTTGAGTGCCTTGTCTTTGAGCCTCTTAAAACTTTGTGTTTTGGCCTTGTTTTTGGGCCAAACCTTGATCCCTCTTGCCTAGGGGAGGGGAAGGCCTTGTCGGCCACTTTTCTCCCTTGTAGGCCACTTGAAGTGGTCGGTCGGCTAGGAGAGCTGGCCGGTCGGCCGGCCACCTTAAGTGGCCGACGACCAATTTTCTCATTTTTTAGATATTTTTAGATCTTTTGAGCCAGCTGTTGCTCACTAAGGCTCATCCTCCATACATGTGTATGGAGGGATGAAGCAAGCTTTTTGCTTGCTTGTTCTATACAAGGAGAGCTTCCTCACCCTATTTCAGGGTTACAAAATTTCAGAACTGAAATTGTTCTCTCTCTCTCTTTCTCTCTCTCTCTCTCTCTCTCTCTCTCTCTCTATCTATCTATATATATATATATATATATATTGTGCTATATTGTGCTTAGAAATGAGTTTTCTTCATATATTTGCAAAGAGACCTTTAGCCAAACACCACCACCTTGGAGCTGAGGTTCTTGAAGGCTTGTTTGGAGCTCAAAAAGCTGATTTTGGCTCAGAAGTTGCTTGTTTAGCTGCTATGCTTCAAGGGTAAGCATTTACCCCTCTTAAGCTTGTTTTTGTATACTAGTTTGGACCACCTTTGCATGTTGTTTTGGCCCAGTTGTCAATTACAAAAACTTCTATTTTTAAGTGTTAAAAATGGTTGTTTGAGGCCCTTTTGGAGTTAGGGGTGATCCACTCTCCCTGTAGCTTTATTTGCTAAGCTTTGTGCCATCCTTTAAAGCTTTTAAAACAATTCTTTTTTGGCTTTTCTACCACTAAAACTCAGAGGTTTTTCAGTGGTAAAAAGTTGGTTTTGAGGGCCAAAATGGGGGGAGGGGTGGTCCCCCCTCCTCATATCTTGTTTGCATGTATTATTGGCCTAGTAGTTGAGCATGTTTTTGGCCTTATCTTAACATGTTATAACTCTGCTTTGGGCTGGTTGGAGCACATCTTGCTTGCTTCTTACACTTGTAGTGTAATCATGCTTGCTAGCCTAGCTTACTTGATGTTGTAGCCTATTATTCTAGCATGCGTTGGCTCCATTCCAGTATGTTTTTGGCCTTTCTTTGACATGTTTAAGCTCTGTTTTGAGTGGTCTTGGTCCCTTGAGACTTGCTTTGTATAGCTATGGTGTAGTTAGCTTCACTAGTTTCGTGCTTTAGGCCTTTTGACATGCTTTATTTGAGTTATTTGCATGATATGACATCATTTAGCATGTGATTTCAGAGCATATTCCGCTATCGCACTCTCACATATATCACTCTTTAAATGCTTTTAAGAACTGTGCCCTATGCCTTGCTTGAGAGCCAATTTGTGTGCATGATTTTCTTGCCTTTTAAGCTTCAATCTCAGCATGATTTAGCCTTTGTTTTGGCATGTTTTAACTCTGTTTTGAGTTGGTTTGGCCCTTTGAGGCTTGTGTTGCAAGGTTGTGGTACAACCTCTTTCATTAGCTTAAGGAGTTAAGCTTTTAAACATGCATTACATGGATTGTTTGCATAATTTAAGTCATTTTGTATGTTATTTCAGTGCTGAAATGTGTGTCATTGCACTCCATTATTTTAATCTTTCATTCATTTTGAAAGTGGTCTTAAGCCCCTTGATGGCTTGAATATGGAATTGAGCTTCGCATGCCTAGTGGTTTTAATCCTTCCTTGAGGGTTTATACTAATCAACAACATTGAACCTCTTTTATGTTCAAGGCACTTGTGGCTTAGGCCATCTTTCCAATTAGAGGACCTTTCACGTTGAACTTAACCGGTTAATGGACTAATTGGTAAGCTCAAATGTGTAAACAAGAATTGAACCAAGTAAAACTTGTATAAGATAAGCATATATGAGGCATTGCACGTGTTTGGATCAGATGTTAATCCAAACACAAGAAATGTGAGACGTTTCATACTCAAAGTGATAAAACATGTCGCATTTCTTGGTCGCCAACACCCTTGATCATGCATGATGGGGTGGAGGCACTTTGAGTCTTATGCACGCATTCATTAAGCTTGTACAAGCTTGGTTCTTCGGCCGTCATGCATTGAGATGCTTGATTGGTGGCTTGAGAGCCAAGTACCACACTCCTTTGAGCTGGAGACATGATGAGGACGGTGGTAGTACACACATTTCTTGCCAAATACATTGTCTTGGCTCTGTTGCTCTCTGTTGCAGCAAAAGCAAAATTCTGGAAAGAGAGGTGGCTGGTCGGCCACTTGCAGCAACTGACCGACCACTTGCACTAGCCGGCCAGCCAGTTGAGGTAGCGTACCGACCAGTTGAGATGGCTAGCCGGCCACCTGCAGGGAAAATTGTCCAAAGTGTTCCTGTGTTGGGGCAGATGCAATCTGGAAGTTCATATGATGTTCTGAGATCACCACGAGTGCAAACAGAGGTAACTTATGGCAAGACAATGCATTTTCGGGCGAAACAAACCGAGCATGCATGTCTCCCTCCCTCTCGAGGCCATTTTACTGCTTTACTTAGCTAGTTAATTTACCGGTTTTATAATTAATTAGTTAATGTGCTTAGCTAATTTAATTGTTTTGTAATATCTTAATTAGCTTAGCGTAGCTAGTTATCCAATTTCAATGTGTTGTAATTAATTAGTTAAGAATAGTTAATTAGTTAGTTTGTAATAATTAGCTTAGCTTAGCTGATTCATTCAGACCCTCCTACGAGAGGGCATATTGTTGTAATAAGGGTGCGCGTGTGTGTGCATGTCTTCTAACCCCACTTCTTTCTCCCTTTTACTTAACCGCTTTCGATGGTTAGTTTTAGGGCATTTTTTTTTTCAATTAGCATACATTATGCTTTGCATGTTTGCATCATTCATTTGTATTACATGCACCGGGCTCGGCACATCATTCAAACTGCATTGTATTTCAATATACCTCTTTGAATACGTGTCTCAATTGTCACATTCATATGCCATCTTAGATAGCCGAGCCTTTTATTTGCATTATTGCATGTGTTGCATTAGGCATTCTGTATAGTTAGGATCATGCATATTTCTAACTAGCTTTTGTTTTGGCTTGGAGTACACTGTAAGTGTTACGCTTTAGCATACTTGCATGAGTGTGAGTGTTGCCATGCTTAGCATGCTTGCCATGAGGCTATTTGCTTAAGTGCTTAACTGCTTGAATGCCTGTGGGTGAAAGCTTTGTTGCCTGAATTGGGACAATTCAATAAATGCGAGTTTTAAGCCCACTTTGAGAAGTGGCAAAATCATGTTTTTTAAGCCCACTTGAGGGTGGCAAATCCGCACTTTAGCCTACTTGCGAGTAGCACTTTCAAACCATTTTCGAAAACAAACATGAGTCGATTTGTTCCAATTCTTGCGATTTAGCCTATACTTGTATGTGTGCGCCACATAGTAAAGTTAGCTAATAATCAAAATAAGAACACATGAGGTTTATAAAATAACATATCATGGTAGTAGAGGCCGATCTTTGATCGGACGAGCGGGGGTGCTCATTTCAGAACCTTCCTCTCTCGTACCCAAGTTTCCGAGTCGAGGCAACTTTGGTGATGACGAACACGTGGCTTTTGGCACGAGTCAGGGTTTCCTAAATTTCCTAAAAATAAAATATTTAGGTGGCGACTCTGTAATCTGGCAAAGCAATCCATGTTTGGCGCTTTTTATTCAAAATTGATTTTTCAAAATGATTTGCCGGATTTGGACTCTGTGGTGTTTATCAGTCTCACATTGCAGTTTGTGAGATTAGATTTAAAACCGTGACAGGAGTCTGAACTATAGTAAGACCAATTCGCGCCCTCTCCGAAAGCAGGGCGCGCAAAGGAAGTCGGGTCTACAACGATGAACAAATAAAAATACAAATAATGCAACACATATGGAATTAATTCAAAATCTGATCTTAATAACTTATTAAGCATATTAAATCATGGATTAACGTTAACCTTGGGTTGGGGTTATTACAACTATACTTTAGTTTTGTTTCGTTTCGTTTGATGCTAAACATTAGTTTTGTTTTTTATTTTTTGCAATATTTGTTGGTAATAGGGTGCTTGGCTTCCATTGTAGGTTTAATGTTGTTGTTTCAGCTCATTCCTCTCATCTTCCTCATTGTTTTCACCTCCTCACCATGGGTTTGAGACCACTTCAGCTTTCTCTTCGATGTAGTCATTATAGCCCATTCTAAAGTCTCAACCGTCACAGTCTTCACCATGGGTTTGTGGTGATTGCGAAACAACAATTGAGACTTGATACAAAGTGCTGATGGACGACTAAAGCACTTAAAGCAATTTCGAGACCACAATTCAATGGGTATCCTTCATCACAATCTATGGTCTCTTTCTTATTCTATCTCTACATTTGTGCAAACATTTTTCAATAATTATTCCTAAATTCTAATTTTTATTCATGTCGTTAATTAGAATAACACCGATTGGCTCCAACATTTGCAAATCGAGAATTAAATTCTTATTAAAGCAGCCACACCCTGCAATGTATTTGGCTGGATTATAAAGAACTTCCAGCCATCAAGCAAGTTAGTAATTTTGCTATTATTATTAGTTTGTTTTACACAGCATTTGTTTAGTAATTTATTATACATACCATTTATTTTGTTATACATAGCCATCAAGCAAGTTAAGTAATTTGTTATACATAGCATTTGTTTTGTTGTCATTGGTATATGTCTGAATGAAGGTTACAATTACAGTCAATAGTGCTTCAAGAAGAGAAAACACAGGTTTAATTGCTTTATTACATTTATGTTATGGATTCTTACAATTTGTATTTGAAGGTTTGCCTTTGTGGTGTACTAAATAACTATGTATATATTTGGATTGGTTGATTGGCAAAACTATTTTATTTGTTTGACTTAATTGCATTTCCATTTTTGTTTTTTGTTTTTAATTTGCTTAATAGGCTCACATTCGAAAGCATGAGGAAGAAGTAAAACTTTTTCAAAACCTATCGCATCCAAACATTAAGGTAAGTATCTGATTTGTATTCTTATTTAAGCAATGGTTGTTCATTCTGATTGTCTAACTTTTTTTTTTGGTTGGTTGTCTTCCTTGACTCTACAAGTCTACGAATTAATCATCAATCATGCTTGCTATTGAGTTAAAAAGTTGAATAAATTTTGAAGCAATGGTTTAATCTTTTCTTACAATTATCATACTTTGGGTATCAATTAGGGATTGATTAGGTATCAATTAGGGATTGATTAGGTATCAATTAGGCCACTTACAGCTAGGGATTGATTAGGTCTCTGATACATATAGCAGGAAGTTTCGATTGGGCCTCTGGCTTTCTCTTAAGACACGAATTATTGTCTTTTATTAATGATTTCAATTGGATGTCTGATATTGTCTTGAGGGTTTCAAGGATGCTCTATGTCCAAAGAGGTGTAAGGTTTGAGCCCTCTTGAAGTTTTGTTACAGGTTGGAGCACAACCCACTATTTCACTCTATTTTTCTCTGTGATTTGTTTGTTTTTCTTTGTGATTTGTATATAGCAGGAAAACCTTGATCATGTACATTTTTGTTATTGGTTAAATTCATTCCCAACTTTCTTCCCAAAACAAAGAGAACTTTTAGATATTACTACAAAACTTTCTAATTACTTTGATCATGTGGATTTTTGGTTGGGAATGAGATTAATTTGAATTATGTTAGGAAGGTTTTTCTTCAATTGATTGATATTTGTTTCTCTCACTTTTTTTTTTCTATCTGTATCTCTTTGGGGAACATGTACGCGTGTTTAGCTAATATTTGTTTGGGTTCAAGAATTTGCTTACATTAATTATCTAGAAATTACCTGAATATTCTACTAGGTAGTTTCAATTATATTCTTAGCATTAAAATTTGATGTTATCTGCCACTTTAACATTTAACAAAAAGTGCATCACTAAATTTGTCTTTCTTGGGTTAGTAAAAATCCCGGTGGTATAATTCCAAAAGGAAGCATTATGCATATGATTTTTTGCTTCTTTTTTTTTTTTTTTTTTTGTAATTTTTTAAAAAAACTTATATTAGTAGCCATGCCTATGAGCTTTATATCTTAATAAATACTATTCAATAATAATTTTTTGGCACTTCAATTTCCCATGGGATTGAATTGTGGAGGTGCTAATATGACTTTTTTCTTTCTTTTTATTTTTTTTTATTATTTTATTTTTTTTCCCCTAGGAACATTGCTTGAGATTGACATAGTTATGATTATTTTTTTTTAAAAGACATATTTATGAAAATGTCTATGTTACGGATGTGTTGTATAATATTCGTAGGTGTGTTTGGATCGTGGATTTTGATAGGATTATGAAGAGAAAGAGTAAAAGAATTAGTAAAATGTGAATGGAATATAAACTAAATTATTTCTCTATTTTTCTTTCCCTTTCCAAATCCCTATTCATGATCCAAACACAACGTCAGCATTAAAAGAAAGTAGGAATGCAATTCCAAGCTTGATAAAATATTCAAATGAATGTTATCTTTTGTTGTCTATTTTGACATGTGTAAGTCGTGGGTATTACACTTTAATTCCATTTGTTTTTGTTAAGAAACACACTAGATTATATAATTTATTGTTTGGTAATTTCTTAATTATTAGAAAATTTATTTTAATCTAATTTGTTGGCCCTTTTGCAGTTAGAGTAGTAGAGTTTATTGTTTGTTTTCTCACATGACAATGGACATAACTAAGATGAAGGATGCGTCAAGTCCATGGAGGGAGTGTTGGTGAACATAGTTCTAAAGCGAGACAGCTTTATATGACAATGTCACTTGAGCTAAATTGTCTACTGGTCACATATAGGAGATGGTTTTGAATTGGTTATCTGTTTTCAATGTTAATTAACTCTCAGTTACATCAATCTAATAAATTTTGTTATTATGTTACTTTTATTAGGTTTATTTTTTTGTTTTACTTTGTGTCCATTTTTTTAACATAGCGAGCTTGAATGTGCTACAAGTGTTAAGAGTATGAGATAATGTGCTATTTCAGTGCTTGAGTTATTTATCTTTTAAGGTTCACTTGGCAGTTTCAGACAGTTCTCAACTTTATTCATATAGTTTTATTAGAGAGCTTGGATGTATTGCAAGAAGTTATTTATTGCATAGTTAGCTGTGCTATTAATTAAGAAGGCACCGTTAATTAGTTTTGCTAGCAATGTTCAATTTAGGAGTATTGTAGGCATGAGTAATTTTCTATTTTGTCATTTTAATTTGTCAATTTGTTAGGAGGCTAAAGGAATTTTTTACCCTTTATCACTATTTGTGTATGGACAATTTCACTAGGTGGTATTTTTAGGCAAGTATTTTTAGGCACGAGTCATCCACTATGTAACGCCCTCAAAATAATAACATTAAACCCATCAAATAAGACATGCATTGACATATGAACTAGCCACATTCTTTTATTCATTAGAGTCTCATTACATAAGTATTACATGTTAACATCAAAACAAAATGCCCTACGGGCTTACAGCTCTCCAAGTTAACACTTGGTTACAACAAAAGAGTACTAACTCGTTTACACATTAAGCCCTTGGCTTGAAGTTACATGTAATACATCAAAAGTAAAACGACAAAACATGTCCGCCTCTAGCCTCCCAAGCTATGTCCTTGGAGGTGGCATGCTACCTGTACCTGAAAATGATATTCCCATTTAGGGTGAGCCACAGCCCAGTAGAAATACACTAAACCAACCATGGACAATGACTAAAACATTAGCAATTGATAGATGGCTAACACTGATACATTCACATAAATCACATTTTATGTCATACGACTTAAGAGTCCAAGTTACTTTTCATTTTTCCCTTTTTCAACAGATAAGCATGTTAGCTCTATCATCATTTCCACAGATATGAATAAAAATTATATCCCACATTCAGATAAGCATATAAGCTATATCCACATTCTCAACAGATATGTATAACAACAATATCCCACATTCACAGATAAACATATAAGCTATATCCACATTCTCAACAGATATGTATAACAACAATATCCCACATTCACAGATAAGCATATAAGCTATATCCACACTTCTCTAGACAAGCATATGAGCTGTATCTACGGAGTTCATCCCCTATCTTCTCCCAACACTAACTGGTTTAGAGGTACATCCCCTATCTTCCCCTAAATCGCGGAGTACATCCCTTATCTCCTCCTCTACACATAACGTATACAAACACATTGGTTCTATATACAATCATCCAATACATACAGTTAATGTATTCTATCAACAGTCAAATTCCATGACACATTCCATTGATTAGTTTTCGTTTGCCTAATCATCATGCATTGTCTACAACAATCACGACTATCCTCCACCGATAGCCCAAAGCAGTTATTTCTAAACAGAAAATAAATGCACAAATGGATATTCAATCAACATTTCATTTCCTCATTTCTCCCAATTAATTATCCCAATTAATTAAACAATGTAATTAGGCTATTTTTCATAATTACCATTTCAACCCTTAGGTCCCATTTTCATCAATGATTCAACATTAATTCTATTTCTCTATGCCAAACATGCATCTAGGTTTATTATGAATAAAACCCCAACTTTTGTAAAATTACACAAAAGCCCCAAACGTTCACAAAATTACCAAACCAAGCCCAACATCTCAAAATACCAAAATTTAAAGACAAAACCCATAGAGAGGAGTAGGATATCCCTACCTTGAAGTTTTAGCCAAAAAGGAGATGAAGACTCGAAGATCAACGTGCTCCAAATCCAAACTTTTTCAGATTAAATCGAAGCTCTCAACACCCTCTATCTTTTTAACAAAGGCCCTAGGCTAGATTCACACTCTAGGGAGATCAAATCTTAGAGAGAGTGCAAGTGTAGAGAGAGAGAGGCTCGGATTTAGGGTTTGATCAAAAAAAGAAGTGAAAAACTGAAGCTCAAAACCGCTACTGTCCGCTGATATAAAACACGCTCGCTCGAGCGAAGCCTTCGTCGCTCGAGCGACCAGACACAGAAACTCTCGCTCGAGCCAAGAAGTTCTCGATCGAGCGAAGAAAAACCAAGACCGCTCGAGCGAAGGAAGCTCGCTCGAGCCAAGAAAGGCAACTCTCAGGTCCAGAACCAGGTGCAACCGCTCGCTCGAGCGAGCCACTCTGGCTCGACCCATCAGACGCGAACCCCACTCTCGCTCGAGCGACCAACTCCTCGCTCGAGCGAAGGTCCAAAATTCTGGGCAGCAACACTAGGCTCCCGAACACAACCAACCTGTAATAAACCTGCCTAACACATCCTATAACTCAAATATGAAGAAAAAGGAATGTAAACACGATAATAACCAACTACCAACATCCACGGACACATGTCCGGATCACTGTACAACAAGGGTAAACCCGGGATCGCTATAACCTCCCCCCCTTAAAGAATTTCGCCCCCGAAATTAAGCACAAGTTTTCAAAAACAGGTTTTCCTCCATTTTAGACAATGTTACATTTTAACATTCAACAATTCGACCCATTACCGGTCATCCCATCCCTTTAACAAGAGACATTTCACAATATGTAAATAACATATGTACTTTTAACATGCACCAACATTATGCACTAACTTTCCAATGTCAACAATATACTTAACACATATAATGTTACATTCAACTTCCATATGAGGGAAGTTCCAAAACATACTTCCAATAACCAAAACATTTTCAATGTTTCACAACTTAAGACATATATAAAAGCTCTTAAGTTCAACAATAGTTTAAAATTTAACTATAAGATTACACATCAACGAACAAGTCCGGATATTTTTCACGGACTTCCAACTCACGTTCCCAAGTGGCTTCCTCCACTCCGTGATGTTTCCACAAGACTTTCACCAAAGGAATGGTCTTGCCACGCAAGACCTGATCCCGCCTATCCAAGACCCGAACCGGTCTCTCCTCATACGAGGCATCCTCATCTACCTCTAAATCGGTCCAATCCAACACATGTGATGGATCTGGCTCATACTTCCGAAGCATACTCACATGAAACACGTCATGCACTCCGGATAACTGCGGTGGTAAGGCTAACCGATAAGCAACTTCGCCAATCCTCTCAAGGATCTCAAAAGGACCAATAAACCGAGGGGATAACTTCCCACTCTTCCCAAACCTCATCAAACCTCGCCTAGGTGATATCTTCAGAAAGACATGATCACCTCCCTCAAACGCCAAAGGCCTCCTCCTACGGTCAGTATAAGATTTCTGACGACTCTGGGCTGTAACAAGCCTCCTACGGATAAGCTCAACTTTCTCCGTCGTCTCCCTAACCAATTCCGGACCCAACAAAGGTGCATCACCCACCTCGGCCCAACACACTGGAGACCTACACGGTCGGCCATACAAGGCCTCAAACGGTGCCATACCGATGCTAGACTGAAAACTGTTGTTGTAGGCAAACTCTACCAATGGCAAGTGCCTCTCCCACGTCCCACTGAAGTCAAGGACACAACCCCGAAGCATATCCTCGAGGATCTGAATAGTACGCTCGGACTGCCCGTCAGTCTGAGGATGATAGGCCGTACTAAAGGTCAACTTAGTGCCCAAGGCACTCTGCAAACTCTGTCACAACCTAACAGTAAAACGAGGATCTCTATCTGAGACGATCGTCACTGGGACCCCGTGCAATCTCACTACGTCCCGAATATACAAGTCGGCAAGATGATCTACCGAATCTCTCACGCGCATAGGAATAAAGTGCGCCGACTTAGTCAACCGGTCTACAACCACCCAAATAGCATCACTACCCCGCTGAGTCCGCGGAAGACCTACAACGAAGTCCATAGTGACATGCTCCCACTTCCACTCGGCAATAGGCAAGGGTTGCAACAAACCTGCTGGCCTCTGATGCTCGGCCTTCACTTGCTGGCAAGTAAGGCACTTTGATACGAAAACAGCCACATCTCTCTTCATACCCCACTACCAAAATTGGCGACCCAAATCCTGATACATCTTAGTACCTCCCAGATGCACCGCAAGGCGCGAATGGTGAAACTCTCGGAGTACTTCCTATCGGCAAGACTCCGGTACAAACAAACGGTTTCGGTATCTCACACTCAGGTCGGGATACACCGTCAAACCCTTCTCAACCTTCCCACTGGAGATCTTCTCTCGGAGGGATTCTACCTCAAGGTCACCTCTCTGTGCCTTTAACACTCTAATCACAAGTGTAGGTTGCGCAATAACAGAAAACAAGGCCGCAGCCTCAACAGATTCGCCCAGTAGCAAATCAAACTCGCCAAGCGTTCCCAACATCTCCCATTCCCGGATGGCTATACAAGCTACATCACTAATGGATTTCCTACTAAGGGCATCGGCCACAACATTGGCCTTTCCCGGATGATAATGCAACTCAAAATCATAATCCTCGATGAACTCCATCCATCTCCTCTGCCTCAGATTCAAGTCTCTCTGTGTAAACAGATACTTCAAACTCTTGTGGTCCGAGAACACCTCGAACTTCTCACCATAAAGGTAGTGCCTCCAGATTTTCAAGGCAAAGATCACAGCTGCTAACTCTAGGTCGTGTGTGGGGTAATTCTTCTCGTGTATTTTCAACTGACATGAGCCATAAGCTACCATTTTCCCCTCTTGCATCAACACACAACCCAAACCCTCTCGTGAGGCATCACAATAAACCGCATAACCCAACCCTCTCTCCGGAATAATCAACACCGGAGCGGTGGTCAATCTGACTTTCAACTCTTGGAACGACTTTTCACAAGTCTCACTCCACACAAACTTGACTCCCTTCTGAGTCAGTCTAGTCAACGGTGACGCTAACCTGGAGAAATCTTTCATAAACCGACGGTAATACCCAGCTAATCCCAGAAAACTGCGGATCTCAAACACACTCTTAGGCTGTGCCCAATCTTGCACTGCCTCAACCTTGGATGTATCAACAGACACCCCTTCCCCGGATACCACGTGGCCTAAGAATATGACTTCCCTCAGCCAGAACTCACACTTCCCAAACTTGGCATACAGCCTATGGGCTCTAAGTAACTCAAGCACCACTCTCAAGTGTGCCTCGTGCTCCTCCTCAGAAGACGAATAGATAAGGATGTCGTCCACGAAGACAACCACAAATCGGTCTAAGAACTCCCGGAAAATCCGGTTCATCAAGTCCATAAAGACTGCCGGTGCATTGGTAAGCCCGAATGGCATCACCAGAAACTCGTAATGGCCATACCGCGTACGGAATGCCGTCTTAGGAATATCTTCCTCCCTGACCCTCAACTGATGGTAACCCGATCTCAAGTCTATCTTAGAGAAACAACGGGAACCCTTCAACTGGTCAAACAAATCATCTATACGGGGCATAGGGTACTTATTCTTAACCATAGCCCGATTCAACTTCCGGTAGTCTATACACAATCTCAAGGCACCATCTTTCTTTTTAACAAAGAGGGCCGGCGCTCCCCACGGTGAAACACTAGGGCGAACAAAACCCTTATCTAGCAATTCCTGAAGCTGAACTTTTAACTCAACCAACTCTGCTGGAGCAAAACGGTAAGGTACCATAGAAATCGGCGCCGTGCCGGGCACTAAATCAATAGAGAACTCTATCTCTCGGTGAGGTGGTAAACTAACAAGATCTTCGGGAAAGACATCCGAATACTCATAAACCACCCTCGGCAACACAAGCTGGGTCTCACCACTCTCACCACTCTCAAAGCTGGCAAGTAGACTACTAAGCTCACTTCGCCCTCGCGAATCATACCCCGGTGGCAAAACACTACCAACCCGGTCTCCCAAGAAATGGAACCACTCCCCGCTCAAGGTACATAACGTGACCCTCTGGCGGTAGCAATCAATAACAGCCCGGTATGACGATAGCCAATCCATACCCAAAATAACATCAAAGCCCTTCATGGGCATGACAACAAACGGAAAAGGAAGCCTATAGTCGGCGACCTCTATATCACATCCTCTAACACCCTGTTTCAGAATCAACTCACCACCCAAAGGCGATACCACACAAATAGGAGATGCTAACCGTGCTAACTCCAATTCCAAAACAGATGCAAATGCAGCAGATACAAAAGAATGAGATGCACCCGTGTCTATCAACACATTAGCAACTGAGTTGCAAAACAGAAAAGTACCTCTCACTACTGATGGAGCCGGTACTAAATCCTGCGCGGTAACAGCATACACGCGCCCCGTAGGCCCCTGGTCTACCTGCTCACCTCTCGGAGCAAAAGACTGCTGCACAGACTGGGATGACGAAACTCCCGGATTGGCCCTCGAGGCCTGCACAGACTGAGCTGGCTGAAAACCCTACGTCTGCCTAGAACCAGACGCTCCCGAAGTGGCACTCAACTGTGGGCAAAACCTCTTCAGGTGCCCAGGCTGTCCACACTGATAACAAGTCAAGGGCTGCCCCCTGCCCAAACTCTGACTCTGCGGTCTAGCTGAAGAAGAAGCAGCTTTCTGACCCCCACCCTTCTGCGGGCAAACTGAAACCTTGTGACCCAGCTGGCCACACTTGTAACAAGTGAATTCCCCCTGACTGCCTCTCCCCGAGCCTACACTCGGCACTGGAAAGGTCGATCTAGAGACTGCACCCTGAGACTGCTGAGGGTTATAACCCTTCTGTCTCCTACCATCACTCTGACTATCCTGGCTCCTCTTGGAGCCCCTCTGTTCTTCCTCCTCCTCCTGCATCATAATCTCCATATGAGCAGCAGCATCAACTAGGTGTCTATACTCTCGGATGTAAGACCCACCAACTCTCAACTTGAGGCCCCGCCTCAACTTCCGCTCAAACTCATAGCAACGGCGTTCCTCAGACGCCACCAGTTCCGGTGCAAACCTGGACAGACTGGTAAAAGTAGCCTCAAACTCGGCCACTGATAAGCCCTGCTGTTTAAGCCGGCTAAACTGATCCCTCAGCTTCTCCCTAGCTGCTGTAGACAAAAACCTCTCCTGAAAAGCATTCAGAAACGCCTCCCAAGTACCGCCCACACGAGCCTTCTCGTACTTCCACCATTGACCCGCATCTCCCTTCAGCTGGAAGGATGCCAAGGTCACTTTCAGTGCTCCGTCCTCAATGCCAAGCATCTCGAACATCTTACTCATTTGTTCTAACCACTCATCAGCCTTCAGTGGCTCCTTCGGATCCCCGACAAACTCATCCGGATTAGACCGGAAAAACTCCCTCTTCAAGACAGAAGGCCCTGTCTCAGCTGCCTGATTTCCAGCTCTAAGAATACCCAAAGCTCCTGCTATCTCTCTGGCCAAGGCACCCATAGCCTGCTGACCTACTGGCTCGGCCACATTGGCCTGCCCAACTGCCTCCTGCACTGCCGGAATCTCACCCGGTAACGGTACTTCCTGCCTCGCAGGTCTACCACGCCTAGCTCCTCTTCCTCGTCTTGACATCCTAATAAAGGCAACACAGAACGTTAGCACATTCATAAATGTGCCGAAACTAAACACTCACGTCCTAATGCATGAACAACTGTAATTCACTCCACATAAGCACATAAACACATAAGCACTTACGAATTTCATTTCCGGATAATGATAGTCCCGAGGCGTTACTAGAGTTCCGGTTAGAAACAGCATTGATCAAGTGCTTTTCCAACAAGACTCCCAGAAACCCAAGGATCCAATAAATATCCTAGAAATTAAATCCCATACCCACATAGTCACATAAGCATGTTATCACTTAAGCACATAGCATATGATACTACATTTAAGTCTCTATCAAGCGAGACAAACCCATTGTGATCCTAATCACTTCCCACGTACCCAAAGTATTCGAACCCGGTACGCTCTGATACCAAGTTGTAACGCCCTCAAAATAATAACATTAAACCCATCAAATAAGACATGCATTGACATATGAACTAGCCACATTTTTTTATTCATTAGAGTCTCATTACATAAGTATTACATGTTAACATCAAAACAAAATGCCCTACGGGCTTACAGCTCTCCAAGTTAACACTTGGTTACAACAAAAGAGTACTAACTCGTTTACACATTAAGCCCTTGGCTTGAAGTTACATGTAATACATCAAAAGTAAAACGACAAAACATGTCCGCCTCTAGCCTCCCAAGCTATGTCCTTGGAGGTGGCATGCTACCTGTACCTGAAAATGATATTCCCATATAGGGTGAGCCACAGCCCAGTAGAAATACACTAAACCAACCATGGACAATGACTAAAACATTAGCAATTGATAGATGGCTAACACTGATACATTCACATAAATCACATTTTATGTCATACGACTTAAGAGTCCAAGTTACTTTTCATTTTTACCTTTTTCAACAGATAAGCATGTTAGCTCTATCATCATTTCCACAGATATGTATAAAAATTATATCCCACATTCAGATAAGCATATAAGCTATATCCACATTCTCAACAGATATGTATAACAACAATATCCCACATTCACAGATAAGCATATAAGCTATATCCACATTCTCAACAGATATGTATAACAACAATATCCCACATTCACAGATAAGCATTTAAGCTATATCCACACTTCTCTAGACAAGCATATGAGCTGTATCTACGGAGTTCATCCCCTATCTTCTCCCAACACTAACCGGTTTAGAGGTACATCCCCTATCTTCCCCTAAACCGCGGAGTACATCCCTCATCTCCTCCTCTACACATAACGTATACAAACACATTGGTTCTATATACAATCATCCAATACATACAGTTAATGTATTCTATCAACAGTCAAATTCCATGACACATTCCATTGATTAGTTTTCGTTTGCCTAATCATCATACATTGTCTACAACAATCACGACTATCCTCCACCGATAGCCCCCAAAACAGTTATTTCTAAACAGAAAATAAATGCACAAATGGATATTTAATCAACATTTCATTTCCTCATTTCTCCCAATTAATTATCCCAATTAATTAAACAATGTAATTAGGCTATTTTCCATAATTACCATTTCAACCCTTAGGTCCCATTTTCATCAATGATTCAACATTAATTCTATTTCTCTATGCCAAACATGCATCTAGGTTTATTATGAATAAAACCCCAACTTTTGTAAAATTACACAAAAGCCCCAAACTTTCACAAAATTACCAAACCAAGCCCAACATCTCAAAATAACAAAATTTAAAGACAAAACCCATAGAGAGGAGTAGGATATCCCTACCTTGAAGTTTTAGCCAAAAAGGAGATGAAGACTCGAAGATCAACGTGCTCCAAATCCAAACTTTTTCAGATTAAATCGAAGCTCTCAACACCCTCTATCATTTTAACAAAGGCCCTAGGCTAGATTCACACTCTAGGGAGATCAAATCTTAGAGAGAGTGCAAGTGTAGAGAGAGAAAGGCTCGGATTTAGGGTTTGATCAAAAAAAGAAGTGAAAAACTGAAGCTCAAAACCGCTACTGTCCGCTGATATAAAACACGCTCGCTCGAGCGAAGCCTTCGTCGCTCAAGTGACCAGACACAGAAACTCTCGCTCGAGCCAAGAAGTTCTCGATCGAGCGAAGAAAAACCCAGACCGCTCGAGCGAAGGAAGCTCGCTCGAACCAAGAAAGGCAACTCTCAGGTCCAGAACCAGGTGCAACCGCCCGCTCGCTCGAGCGAGCCACTCTGGCTCGACCCACCAGACACGAACCCCACTCTCGCTCGAGCGACCAACTCCTCGCTCGAGCGAAGGTCCAAAATTCTGGGCAGCAACACTAGGCTCCCGAACACAACCAACCTGTAACAAACTTGCCTAACACATCCTATAACTCAAATATGAAGAAAAATGAATGTAAACACGATAATAACCAACTACCAACATCCACGGACACATGTCCGGATCACTGTACAACAAGGGTAAACCCGGGATCGCTATACACTAGAAGGGTAAGATTAGAAACCAAGTTTTGCAACCTACAATCTCTCAAGTTGAGTCAATTTTGTAAAATATTTTGGTGACATGTCAAAGTTGTTTGACTCCTCTCTAACATTTTTTTTGAAAAAAAGGAATAGTTAGGTAAATGTTATCTAATGCAGCACTATTTTGTCATCAAGTTTAAATTTTTAAATTTTAACTTTTACTTTGCCTTTTTTTTTCATTTATTTTTTGCGTACTTGCTTAAATATAGAAAATAAGTGTCAGGCATGTAATCAAATTGCTCAAGACATGAGATCTCTATTTTGACACAGTGAGCTTGAATGTGCTACAAGTGCTAAGAGTATGAGATAATAGACTATTTCAATACTTGAGTTATTTATCTTTCAAGATTCACTTGGCAGTTTCAGGTAGTTCTCAACTTTGTTCACATAATTTTATTAGAGAGCTTGGATGTATTGCAAGAAATGTATTATTAATTAAGTAGGCATCGTTAATTAGTTTTGCTAGCAATGTTCCATTTAGAAGTATTGTAGACATGAGTAATTTTCTGTTTGATTGTTGTATGGTATTTCAGATTTTTAGACTTTGATTTTGTCAGGATTTTAGACTTTGATTTTGTCATTTAGAAGGCTAAAGGAATTTTTTACCCTTTGTCACTATTTTGTATATGGACATTGAGGTTATAAATTTCATATTAAAATATTGAAATATATATATATAACTAGCTTATCACTCGTCCTATGTACGAGATAATTATAGATATTTATATTTGTTTTAGATTTTTTTTAATATATAAATTATGTTTTTAAAGATTTTTTATAAAAATAATTTAACAATCTTATCACTAACCATAGTGTATGAGAGAAGTTGAAAAAGGTATTGCAGTAACTATACACAGATTGTATCTATAATTATTTATATGAGGGGATTTTAAATGTTGATCAGAGGATTTTAACCAAATCAATAAATGCAGGCATGTGGAAAGACATGTGGATTGAAAAAAGTTAATAAATGCTGACAAGGAGATTTTGACCAAATCAATAAATGCTGAGTTTTTTTTTTAAAAATAAAAAATTTAGAAAATTCTGATTGGGATATTGAAGCTCCCACAGACCTTGGGGTTCAAAACTCCATTTTGCTTAATATATAGTATAGATAGATAGATAGATAGATATTATAGGGGTTCAAAACTCCCATAGGTCTTGGGGGTTAAAAACTCCATTTTGCTTAATATATAGATAGATAGATATATCTTTTTCTTTTTCTTTTTCTTTTTATTTTTGTGTGGTTTTTATTCGGGTATTTTTTTTTTCAATTTATTTAAGATGGAGTTGTGGGTATCTTTTTTTTAAAATTTAATTTATCTGTGATTTCCATTTGTTTTTAATTATTATTATTTAGGTAAGTTATGATGTGAGTTAGATATGTGATAGACATGTGAGTTTTATTGATTTAAAATTTATTTACATAAACTTTAAAGATTTTTTTTTTTAGTTTTTTAGTTTTTTAGTTTTTTTTGTTATGTTATAATATAATATATAAAATATAGGTAGACATCTACAACTTTAATAGAAAATATTATCTGATTTTTTGGGAAAGAGAAAATGAATGCAAGTTTTAATATTTTTTTTTGAAAATTTGTGAGAGAGATTAGGAGGCGGAGATTATGAAATATTTTTGTTATTAAATAAATAAATCAGTCAATAGTTTTTTTTAATCTATTTTGTAAATTAAAAATCAATAATTTTGAAAAATTGATTAATTTGTCCCATTAAGTGATTTAAAATTTTGATAGATATACATAAAAAAAAATTCATAATTATATTATTAAATCATAATTCAAATTTAGATGTTATATCTTTTTGAGATCTATAGTTAAATTCTTATCTTTTTATTTTTTATTTTTGTGTGTAACCATAGTATATGGGAGAAATTGAAAAGGGTGTTGCAATAATTATGAGAGAAGTCAAAAGGGATTGTAGGTTGGGAGAAGTCAATAAATGTTGAGGTTTTTTTTTTTTTAAATCAAAAAATTAGAAAATTAGGATTAAGAGATTGGAGCTCCCACAGGCCTTGGGGTTAAAAACCCCCTTTTGCTTAATATATAGTATACTAGTCTATCACTCGTGCTATGCACGGAATAATCATAGATATTTATATTTGTTTTAGATTTTTTTAATATATAAATTACGTTTTTTAAGATTTTTTATAAAAATAATTTAACAATCTTATCACTAATCATAGTGCATATATATACAGATTGTATCTATAATTATTTGTATGAGGGAATTTTAAATGCTGATCAGGAGATTTTGACCAAATCAATAAATGCAGATACGTCGAAAGACATGTGAATTGAAAAAAGTTAATAAATACTGAGTTTTTTTTTTTAATAAAAAATTCAGAAAATTCAGATTGGAATATTGAAATTCTCACAGGTCTTAGGGTTAAAAACCCCTTTCTGCTTAATATATAGTACAGATATATAAATATATACTATAAGATGAGAGAAATAAAGTGCTATCTTATTATAATGAAGGAGATCTTATAAAAAAAACGTGTAGACATGAATACCCTCATATTTTATTGTGTTTACAATTATCTATATATGTGAATTGTGATTTTTAAATATTTTTTTTAAATATCTTTTTTTTTTCTTTTTTATATTATATTAAAGTTTAATATTTTGATAATAATCATATGTGTTGGACTTTTTAAGGAATTAAATATCTTTTTTTTATTATTATATTACATTAAAGTTTAATATTTTGATAATAATCATATGCGTTGGACTTTTCAAGAAATTTTTTTTATCCTTGTTCTTAATACATTAAAGTATTATTATGAGGGATAATAATCATATGTGTTTGGACTTTTTCAGGAATTCATGTGTTGCATTTCAAAGAATTTTTTTTATGCTTGTTCTTAATGCATTAAAGTGTTATTATGAGGGTAAGACTTGAGAGTTAAGAGAAGTTAATAAATGCTAAGATTTTTTTTTTTTAAATCAAAAAATCAAAAAATTTAGATTGGGAGATTGGAGTTCCCATAAGGCTTGGGGTTAAAAACCCCCTTTTACTTAATATATAGTACTAGCATATCACCCGTACTATACACGGATTGTATTTACAATTATCTATATAAGTGAATTGTGATTTTTAAATGTTTTCTTTTTTTTCCCTTTTTTATATTATATTAAAGTTTAATATTTTAATAATAATCTTATGTGTGAGACTTTACAAGGAATTAACTGTCTTTTTTTTATTATATTATATTAAGGTTTAATATTTTGATAATAATCATATTTGTTGGACTTTTCAAGAAATTTTTTTTATGCTTGTTCTTAATGCATTAAAGTGTTATTATGAGGGATAATAATCATATGTGTTGTGACTTTTAAAGGAATTCATATGTGTTGGATTTCAAAAAAAAAAATTATGCTTGTTCTTAATGCATTAAAGTGTTATTATGAGGGTAAGACTTGAGGGTTGGGAGAAGTTAATAAATGTTAATGTTTTTTTTTTTAAATCAAAAAATCAGAAAATTTAGATTGGGAGATTGAAACTCCCACAAGGCTTGGGGTTAAAAATCCCCTTTTACTTAATATATAGTACTAGCATATCACCCGTGCTATGCACGGATTGTGTTTATAATTATCTATATATGTGAATTGTGATTTTTAAATATATATTTTTTTAAATGTCTTTTTTTTTTTCATTTTTTATATTATATTAAAGTTTAATATTTTGATAATAATCATATGTGTTGGACTTTTTAAGAAATTTTTTTTATGCTTGTTCTTAATGCATTAAAGTGTTATTATGAGGGATAATAATCATATGTGTTGGGACTTTTCAAGGAATTCATATGTGTTGGATTTCAAAGAATTTTTTTTATGCTTGTTCTTAATGCATTAAAGTGTTATTATGAGGGTAAGACTTGGGAGTTGGGAGAAGTTAATAAATGCTAAGATTTTTTTTTTTAAATCAAAAAATTAGAAAATTTAGATTGGGAGATTGGAGCTCCTACAAGACTTGGGATTAAAAACCTCATTTTGCTTAATATATAGTATAGATATATAATATATAATATAGTATATATATATATAGATTATAAGATTAGAGAAATAAAGTGTTATCTTATTATAATAGAGAAGATCTTATAAAAAGAAACGTGTAGACATGAATGCCATCCTATTTTATTGTGTTTACAATTATCTATTTATGTGAATTGTGATTTTTAAATATATATATTTTTTTAAATGTCTTCTTTTTTTCCTTTTTTATATCATATTAAAGTTTAATATTTTGATAATAATCATATGTGTTGAACTTTTCAATGAATTAAATGTCTTTTTTTTATTATATTATATTAAAATTTAATATTTTGATAATAATCATATGCGTTAGACTTTTTAAGAAATTTTTTTTATGTTTGTTCTTAATGTATTAAAGTGTTATTATAGGGATAATAATCATTTGTGTTGGGACTTTTCAAGGAATTCACATGTGTTGGATTTCAATTTTTTTTTTTTATGCTTGTTCTTAATGCATTAAAGTGTTATTTTGAGGGTAAGACTTAGAAGTTGAGAGATGTTAATAAATGCTAAGATTTTTTTATTTTTTTAAATGAAAAAATCAAAAAATTTAGATTAGGAGATTGGAGCTCCCACAAGGCCTGGGATTAAAAACCCCATTTTGCTTAATATATAGTATAGATAGATAGATAGATATTATAAGATGAGAGAAATAAAGTACTATCTTATTTTAATGGAGGAGATCTTATAAAAAAACGTGTAGACATGAATGTCCTCCTATTTTATTGTGTTTAGATAGATAGATAGATAGATAGATAGATATTATAAGATGAGAGAAATAAAGTACTATCTTATTATAATGGAGGAGATCTTATAAAAAAACGTGTAGACATGAATTCCCTCCTATTTTATTGTGTTTATAATCTATACTATATATTAAGCAAAAGGGGGTTTTTAACCCACAAGTCTTATAGGAGCTCCAATATCTCAATCCTAATTTTCTAATTTTTTGATTTAAAAAAAAAAACTCAGCATTTATTAATTTCTCTCAATCCCCATGCCTTTTGGGAGATTTGGTTAAAACCCCCTCATAATTATTTAATCGTTTTATTTACTATTTTAATGGTTCTTCTTTACAATTATTTTTTTATTATGAAAAAAATATGATTGTAATTAGATAGCATAAAAATATTTGTGATTTGTATGATTGAACTTATCTCATTTTTTGATGTATTTCGTCTAGCCAAAAAAAAAAAAAATATAATTTGTATTTGGTTTAGCAATTTCTTCTTTTGTGTACTATTTTAATAGTTCTTTTAATGGTTCTTTTGATTGAAGTTATCTCCTTTTGTAATTTGTAAAAAAAAAAAAATTATAATTTGATTTTTTAATATGATTGAAGTTAGATAAATATAAATACTCACAAAGAGAAAAATGTTATTGTAATTAGTTCAACAGTTTTTTTTTAATGTGATTGTAATTAGTTCAATGATTCTTTTTTTTAATGAGATTGTATTATAATTAGTTTAATGATTCTTTTTTTTTCATTTGTTTTTTTTTTTATTATGAGAAAATGTGATGTGATTGTAGTTTGTTTAATAGTTCTATTTTTTAATGTGATTGTATTATAGTTAGTTCAATGGTTCTTTTTTTTTCATTTATTTTTTTTTATTATGAGAAAAATATGATGTGATTGTAGTTTGTTTAATGATTTTTTTAATGTGATTTAATTGTTTTATTTACTGTTTTAATGGTTCTTCTTTACAATTTTTTTTTTATTATGAAAAAAATATGATTGTAGCTAGATAGCATAAAAATATTTGTGATTTGTATGATTGAAGTTATCTCCTTTTTTGATTTGTATTTGGTCTAGCTAAAAAAAAAATTATAATTTGATTTTTTAATATGATTGAAGTTTGATAAATATAAACACTCACAAAGAGAAAAATGTGATTGTAGTTAGTTCAACGGTTCTTTTTTTTAATGTGATTATAGTTAGTTCAATGGTTTTTTTTTTTTTAATGTGATTGTATTGTAATTAGTTTAATGGTTCTTTTTTTTTCATTTATTTTTTTTATTATGGGAAAAATGTGATATGATTGTAGTTTGTTCAATGGTTCTTTTTTGTAATGTGATTGTATATTAGTTAGTTCAATGGTTCTTTTTTTTCATTTATTTTTTTTATTATGAGAAAAATGTGATGTGATTGTAATTTGTTCAATGATTTTTTTTTAACGTGATTTAATCGTTTTATTTACTGCTTTAATGGTTCTTCTTTATAATAATTTTTTTATTATGAAAAAATATATTGCAGTTAGATAACATGAAAATATTTGTGATTTGTATGATTGAAGTTATCTCATTTTTTTAATTTATATTTGGTCTAGCCAAAAAAAATTATAATTTGATTTTTTAATATGATTGAAATTAGATAAATATAAATACTTACAAAGAGAAAAATGTGATTGTAGTTAGTTCAACGGTTATTTTTTTAAAATGTAGATTGGTCAGAAGAATGTCTATACATTTCAAAAGGTTAAAAAAAAATGTAAGTATAACATTTTTACTTTATAACATTTTATAAATACATAATATATGTATTGTTCATTAATTATAATACTAAGCCTTTGTTTAGCAATGATTTTTTTAGTTGACTTTTTGGCCTTTTTGACTTTTTTAGCCTGAGACTTTTTTGTTTGTTTGGTATTCTTGATTAGATTTTTGGCTTTTTAGCTTTGGAATAGTGGATTTTTTTTGACTTTTTGTGATTTTTGGCTTTCTGTGATTTTTAAATTTTTTTTTGTCTTTTTGTGATTATTTAGCCATATATGATAACAAAACACCACCTAACTATCATGTTGACAATGCAGGAATGCTAATGGAATGCTCACAATAATTTAGATTTTAGTTATTTTTTTGTTTTACTTATTCAGTGAATTTTGAACAAATGTAATAAATTATTATTTTTATTACTTTAATTATGCAATGTCAACATTTTCTTTTAAAATTACATATATTTTATGCTAACAATTTATAAATATGTTTTACTTAATATAAATAGTTTTTTTTTTTTAATTTAATCCCGTGCATAGCACGGGTGATATGCTAGTTATTTATATATGTGAATTGTGATTTTAATTTTTTTTAAATGTCTTCTTTTTTTCATTTTTTATATTATATTCAAGTTTAATATTTTGATAATAATCATATGTGTTAGACTTTTCAAGGAATTAAATGTCTTTTTTTTTATTATATTATATTAAAGTTTAATATTTTGATAATAATCATATGTGTTGGACTTTTCAGGAATTTTTTTTTTTATATTTGTTCTTAATGCATTAAAGTGTTATTAAGAGGGATAATAATCATATGTGTTGGGAATTTTCAAGGAATTCATATGTGTTGAATTTCAAAAATTTTTTTTTATACTTGTTCTTAATGCATTAAAGTGTTAATATGAGGATAAAACTTGGGAGTTGGAAGAAGTTAATAAATATTAAGATTTTATTTTGTTTGTTTGGCATTCTTGATTGGATTTTTGGCTTTTTAGCTTTGGAATAGTGGATTTTTTTTGGTCTTGTTGTGATTTTTGGCTTTCTGTGATTTTTTGAATTTTTTTTGTCTTTTTGTGATTATTTAGCCAAATATGATAACAAAACACCACCTAACTATCATGTTGACAATGCAGGAATTCTGATGGAATGCTCATAACAATTTAGATTTTAGTTTTTTTTTTGTTTTACTTATTCAGTGAATTTCGAACAAGTGTAATAAATTATTATTTTTATTACTTTAATTATGCAATGTCAACATTTTCTTTTAAAATTACATATATTTTATGCTAACAATATATAAATATGTTTGACATAATATAAATAGTTTTTTTATTTTAATTTAATCTCTTGCATAGCACGGGTGATATGCTAGTTATTTATATATGTGAATTGTGATTTTTAATTTTTTTTTTTAAAATGTCTTTTTTTTTTCATTTTTTATATTATATTAAAGTTTAATATTTTGATAATAATCATATATGTTAGACTTTTCAAGGAATTAAATGTCTTTTTTTTATTATATTATATTAAAGTTTAATATTTTGATAATAATCATATGTGTTAGACTTTTCAAGGAATTAAATGTCTTTTTTTTATTATATTATATTAAAATTTAATATTTTGATAACAATCATATGTGTTGGACTTTTCAAATTTTTTTTAATACTTGTTCTTAATGCATTAAAGTATTATTGTGAGAGATAATAATCATATGTGTTGGGAATTTTCAAGGAATTCATATGTGTTGGATTTCAAAGAATTTTTTTTATGCTTGTTCTTAATGTATTAAAGTGTTAATATGAGGGTAAGACTTGGGAGTTGAGAGAAGTTAATAAATGTTAAGATTTTATATTTTTTAAATCAAAAAATCAGGAAATTTAGATTGAGAGATTGGAGCTCCCACAAGGCTTCGGGTTAAAAACCCCCTTTTGCTTAATATATAGTATAGATTACTAAATCACTAGCCTATCGCCCGTGCTATGCACGTGATAATTATAAATATTTATATTTGTTTTAGATTTTTTTTAATATATAAATTATGTTTTTTAAGATTTTTTTCTTATCATTAACCATAATGTATGGGAGAAGTTGAAAAAGGTATTGCAGTAACTATACACGAATTGTATCTATAATTATTTGTATGAGGGGATTTTAAATGCTGATCAGGAGATTTTGACCAAATCAATAATTGCAGGCATGTGGAAAGATATGTGGATTGAAAAAAGTTAATAAATACTAATCAGAGGATTTTGACCAAATCAATAAATGCTGAGTTTTTTTTTTTAAATAAAAAATTTTAAAAATTCAGATTGGGATATTGAAGCTCACATAGGTCTTGGGGGTTAAAAACTCCATTTTGTTTAATATATAGATAGATAGATAGATATATCTTTTTACTTTTATTTTTATTTTTGTATAATTTCTATTCGGGTATTTTTTTTTCAATTTATTTAGGATGGAGTTGTGGGTATCTTTTTTTTAAAATTTAATTTATCTGTGATTTCTATTTATTTTTAATTATTATTATTTAGATAAGTTATGATGTGAGTTAGATATGTGATAGACATGTGAGTTTTATTGATTTAAAGTTTATTTAGATAAACTTTAAAGATTTTTTTTTTAGTTTTTTAGTTTTTTTTGTTATGTTATAATATAACATATAAAATATAGGTAGACATCTACAACTTTAATAGAAAATATTATCTGATTTTTTGGAAAAGAGAAAATGAATGCAAGTTTTAATATTTTTTTTTGAAAATTTGTGAAAGGGATTGGGATGGAGAGATTATGAAATATTTTTGTTATTAAATAAATAAATCAGTCAATAGTTTTTTTTAATCTATTTTGTAAATTAAAAATCAATAATTTTGGAAAATTGATTAATTTGTCCCATTAAGTGATTTAAAATTTTGATAGATATACATAAAAAAAATACATAATTATATTATTAAATCATAATTCAAATTTAGATGTTATATCTTTTTGAGATCTATAGCTAAATTCTTATCTTTTTATTTTTTATTTTTGTGTGTAACCATAGTATATGAGAGAAATTGAAAAGGGTGTTACAATAATTATGAAAGAAGTCAAAAGGGATTGTGGGTTGGGAGAAGTCAATAAATGCTGAGGTTGGGTTGGGAGAAGTCAATAAATGTTGATTTTTTTTTAAATCAAAAAATTAAAAAATTAGGATTAGGAGATTGGAGCTCCCACAGGCCTGGGGTTAAAAACCCTCTTTTGCTTAATATATAGTACTAGCATATCATCTGTACTATGCACAGATTGTGTTTACAATTATCTATATATGTGAATTGCGATTTTTAATTTTTAATTTTTTTTTAAATGCCTTTTTTTTTCTTTTTTATATTATATTAAGCCGTTTTGGGTTTTTGTTGATATGGAAAAAAGCTGAGCCAACTACGTTAACAAATTATGTAGAATTCCAAAGTTTGACAAGGTTATTTTGGTCATTTTATTTTGATTTGATGCCATAAACAAATATTAACTAAAAAAAGTCAAAAGTTAGCTTTTTACCAACTTCTCAAATCATTTTCTAAAAAAGCCAAAAAGCTTAGTAAAAAGTCAAAAGTCAGCAAAAAGTCAAAAGTCAGCTTTTTACCAACTTTTCAAAATACCCTGAAAGTTTAATATTTTGATAATAATTATATGTGTTAGATTTTTCAAGGAATTAAATATCTTTTTTTAATTATATTATATTAAAATTTAATATTTTGATAATAATCATATGTGTTGGATTTTTCAAGAAATTTTTTTGAGTAATGCTAGAGACCCCAAATATTCTACCCATGTGAGACATTTGGTAAAACTTTTGGTAGAATTTTTAAGGCCTCTAGCATTTTTGATTTTTTTTTATGCTTGTTCTTAATATATTAAAGTGTTGTTATGAGGGATAATAATCATATGTGTTGGGACTTTTCAAGGAATTCATATGTGTTGGATTTCAAAGATTTTTTTTTTTTATGTTTGTTTTTAATGCATTAAAGTATTATTATGAGGGTAAGACTTAGGGGTTGGGAGAAGTTAATAAATTCTAAGTTTTTTTTTTTTTTTAAATCAAAAAATCAAGAAATTTAGATTGGGAGATGGAGCTCCCACAAGGCTTGGGGTTAAAAACCCCCTTTTACTTAATATATAGTACTAGCATATCACCCGTGCTATGCACGGATTCTGTTTACAATTATTTATATATGTGAATTGTGATTTTTAAATGTCTTTTTTTTTTCAATGTCTTCTTTTTTTCCTTTTTTATATTATATTAAAGTTTAATATTTTGATAATAATCATATGTGTTAGACTTTTCAAAGAATTAAATGTCTTTTTTTTTTAAATTATATTATATTATATTATATAAAAGTTTAATATTTTGATAATAATCCTATGTGCTGGACTTTTGAAGAAATTTTTTTTATGCTTTGCGATTTTTAAATGTTTTTTTTTAAATGTCTTCTTTTTTATATTATATTAAAGTTTAATATTTTGATAATAATCATATGTGTTAGACTTTTCAAGGAATTAAATGTCTTTTTTTATTATATTATATTAAAGTTTAATATTTTGATAATAATCATATGTGTTGGACTTTTGAAGAAATTTTTTTTATGCTTGTTCTTAATGCATTAAAGTGTTATTATGAGGGATAATAATCATGTGTTGTGACTTTTCAAGAAATTCATATGTGTTGGATTTTATAGCGACCCCGGTCTTTTCCCATTTGATTATTGTATCCGGACTCAGGTTCCGTAGATTCTGTCATTGTATAATTGTTGTTGTTGTCCTTTATTTTCTCATTTGGAATTATAGGATGTGTTGGGCAGGTTTGTTTCAGGTTGGTTGGGTTTAGAAACCTAGTGTTGCTGTCCAGGATTTTGGTTCTTCGCTCGAGCGAGGAGTTGGTCGCTCGAGCGAGAGATGGCGTCCAGTTTTGACCTGTAGCTCTGCATTCTTGGCTCGAGCGAGATTTTCTTCGCTCGAGCGAGTTAGTTTGTTCTTCGCTCGAGCGATGGTTCCTTCGCTCGAGCGTGAGTCTGTTTACAGACCTGAGGTTTTGAGTTCTTCGCTCGATCGAGTTTTCTTTCGCTCGAGCGAGCTTTTGGGTTGTTGGCTCGAGCAAGGTTTCCTTGGCTCGAGCGTAGCTTTTCTGTGTCTGGTCGCTCGAGCGACAAAGGCTTCGCTCGAGCGAGCCTGTCCAGTTTATATACACAGCAGCGGGTTTTGATCAGTCATTTTCATCTTCTTTTGATTCCAAACCCTAGGTCCGACTTCTCTCTCTCCCTACTCACCTTCTCTCTTAGATTTGATCCACTTAGGGAGTGTTTCTACCCTAGATCCTTCATTAAAAAGATAGAGTGAGTCAAGGGCTTCCATTTAATCTGAGCATTTGGCGATTTGGAGCACTTTGGTATTTGGGCACTCATCTCTGTCTTCACCATTTGGGTTGTTTTCTTTGAGGTAGGGATTTCCTACTCCATTTTATAGGTTTTGTTCTAAGTTTTGGTATTTTGATATGTTGGGGATACTTAGGTAAATTCTGGGAAAAACCCTAGTTGTATTATTAAATTAATTTATATAAATAATTCATGGAGTTGGGAAAAGATAGTTTAATTCATGAAATTGGGGAATTCATTGATTAAATGGCGTAGTCAGATAATTTGAATTATTTGTCTATTGAATTGTTGACATAGTTATTTTTAGTTTAGAAATAACTGTTTTGGGCTATCGGTGGAGAATAGTCGTGATTGTTGTAGACATTGCATGTGGATTAGGAATAACTGAAACTAATCACATTGGTTAAGTCATTAATTTTGACTATTGCATTGATACAGAAGATACGTGTATTGATTGAGTATTGCATTTGCATACATTGTTTTGTGTGGGAGGAGATAGGGGATGTACTCCACGGTTTAGGGGAAGATAGGGGATGGACCTCTAAACCGGATTTTTGTTTGGGAGGAGATAGGGGATGGACTCCATTAGCATCACTTTTATGTGTGCTTATTTATATAGAAGTGTTTTATTGATACAGCACTAAAATGTGTATCAATCTGGAAGTATGAAGTGTTTTGAATTGAGCTTGAGTCTCATTTGTTTGTTGATATTGGAAGAATGTGAATATGATATATATAATTCACTGTTGTAAGTTCGGCCAGGTTCTGAGCCATGTTGATTAAGTTGGAAAGTAAAATGTATCTTAGACAACAGTGTCATGAGGCTGTAAAATGAAGTAATTGATTATCTTTGGTTAACCATCTGTTGAATGCTATTGCTTTATTCATTTCTTATATGTGGTTTAGAATATTTCTACTGGGCTGTGGCTCACCCTTTATGGGAACATCATTTTCAGGTTCAGGTGATAAATTACCTCCAAGGACTTAGCTTGGGAGGGTTTGGCTTCTGGTTTGAAGAAGACTACCTTTAGTTAATTGTCTTTATTTATTAGTACATGTAAACATTCAAGCCTAGGGCTTTTCTTGTTTTGAGTTAGAACTCATATTTTTGTATCCAAGTTTTGGCTTGGAAAGATGTAAGCCTGTAAGGCATTTTATTCAATGTTACATGTAATGCTTTATTTAGTAATACTCTGATGAATGAATTAGTAAATTGTCTTCTTTAAATAATGCATGTCAATGATATATATAATGGGTTAATTTTGAGGGCGTTACAGATTTCAAAGAATTATTTTTATACTTGTTCTTAATGCATAAAGTGTTATTATGAGAGTAAGACTTGGGGGTTGGAAAAAGTTAATAAATGCTAAGTTTTTTTTTTTTTAAATTAAAAAATCAGAAAATTTAGATTGAGAGATCGGAGCTCCCACAAGACTTGGGGTTAAAAACTCCCTTTTGCTTAATATATAGTATAGATTGTAAACACAATAAAATAGGAGGACATTCATGTCTACATATTTTTTTTATAAGATCTCTTCCATTATAATAAGACTAGCATATCACCCGTGCTATGCACAGATTGTTTTACAATTATCTATATATGTGAATTATGATTTTTAAACGTTTTTTTTTATTTTTTTTAAATGTCTTTTTTTTTTTATATTATATTAAAGTTTAATATTTTGATAATAATCATATGTGTTGGACTTTTCAAGGAATTAAATGTCTTTTTTTTTTATTATATTATATTAAAGTTTAATAATTTGATAATAATCATATGTGTTGGACTTTTTCAGAATTTTTTTTTATACTTGTTCTTAATGCATTAAAATGTTATTATGATGGATAATAATCATATATGTTGGGACTTTTCAAGGAATTCATATGTGTTGGATTTCAATTTTTTTTTTGTATAATGCATTAAGGTGTTATTATGAGGGTAAAACGTGGGGGTTGGGAGAAATTAATAAATGAATGCTAAGGTTTTTTTTTTAAAATCAAAAAATCAGAAAATTTAGATTGGGAGATTGGAGCTCCCACAAGGATTGGGGTTAAAAACCCTCTTTTGCTTAATATATAGTATAGATAGATAGCCTATAATTATAGATATTTATATTTATTTTAGATTTTTTAATATATAAATTATGTTTTTTAAGATTTTTTTTATTACTAACCATAATGCATGGGAGAAGTTGAAAAGGGTATTATAGTAACTATACATGAATTGTATCTATAATTATTTGTATGAGGGGATTTTAAATGTTGATCAGGAGATTTTGACCAAATCAATAATTGTAGGCATGTGGAAAGATATGTGGATTGAAAAAAGTTAATAAATGTTGATCAGGGAATTTTGACCAAATCAGTAAATGCTGAGTTTTTTTTTTTTTAAATAAGAAATTTTAAAAATTCAGATTGGGATATTGAAGCTCTCATAGGTCTTAGGGTTAAAAATTTCATTTTGCTTAATATATAGTATAGATATAGATAGATAGATAGATATATCTTTTTATTTTTATTTTTATTTTTGTGTGGTTTCTATTCGGGTATTTTTTTTTTCAATTTATTTAAGATGGAGTTGTGGGTATCTTTTTTTTAAAATTTAATTTATCTGTGATTTCTATTTGTTTTTAATTATTATTATTTAGGTAAGTTATGATGTGAGTTAGATATGTGATAGATATGTGAGTTTTATTGATTTAAAGTTTATTTAGATAAATTTTAAATATTTTTTTTTTTAGTTTTTTAGTTTTTTTTGTTATGTTATAATATAATATATAAAATATAGGTAGATATCTACAACTTTAATAGAAAATATTATCTAATTTTTTGGGGAAGAGAAAATGAATGCAAGTTTTAATATTTTTTTTCGAAAATTTGTGAGAGAGATTAGGAGGGAGAGATTATGAAATATTTTTGTTATTAAATAAATAAATCAGTAAGTTATGATGTGAGTTAGATATGTGATAGACATGTGAGTTTTATTGATTTAAAGTTTATTTAGATAAACTTTAAAGATTTTTTTTTTAGTTTTTTAGTTTTTTTTGTTATGTTATAATATAATATATAAAATATAGGTAGATATCTACAACTTCAATAGAAAATATTATCTGATTTTTTGGAGAAAAGAAAATGAATTCAAGTTTTAGTATTTTTTTTTGAAAATTTGTGAGAGAGATTAGGAGGGAGAGATTATGAAATATTTTTGTTATTAAATAAATAAATCAGTCAATAGTTTTTTTTAATCTAGTTTGTAAATTAAAAATCAATCATTTTAGAAAATTGATTAATTTGTCTCATTAAGTGATTTAAAATTTTGATAGATATACATAAAAAAAATACATAATTATATTATTAAATCATAATTCAAATTTAGATGTTATATCTTTTTGAGATCTATAGCTAAATTCTTATCTTTTTTATTTTTTATTTTTGTGTGTAACCATAGTATATGGGAGAAATTGAAAAGGATGTTACAATAATTATGAGAGAAGTCAAAAGGGATTGTGGGTTGGGAGAACTCAATAAATGCTAAGGTTAGGTTGAGAGAAGTCAATAAATGCTGAGATTTTTTTTTTAAATCAAAAAATTAGAAAATTAGGATTAAGAGATTGGAGCTCTCACAGGCCTTGGGGGTTAAAAACCTCATTTTACTTAATATATAATATAGATAGATTGGATTTTTTTTATATGTTATTGGAAGGATAGTTGATTTTGGAAGAAATCAAAATGCATGCAAGTCTTTTTAGACACAAGTCATTCGCTAGAATGGCAAGATTAGAGACTAAGCGATGTAACCTACAATCTCTCAAGTTGAGTCAATTTTGTAAAATATTTTGGTGACATGTCAGAGTTGTTTGACTCCTCTCTAATATTTTATTTGGAAAAAAAAGAAGAAGAAGAAGGAATTGTTGGGTAAATATTATCTAATGTGGCACTATTTTGTCATTAATTTCAAATTTCAACTGTTATTGTGCCACCTTTTTTTATTATTATTTATTTTTTGCAATGCTTGCTTAAATATGGAAAATAAGTGTTATGCATGTAATCAAATTGTTCGGAGACATGAGGTCTCTATTTTTTGTGATTCAGTAAAGATCTTTTTATTATGTGATTTTATTTGACTATGAGTTTAAGAACATATGAGATGTTAATACACTCTAGGTGTGTCATTGGTTGGCTTTCATTCTAAATGGGATGATTAATGTTTTATTTTTGACTAGCTAGGATGATTACTCTTTTATATCAAAATATTCATTCATCCGCTAAAAAAAGGTATTGAAATCTGATTAGGTGAAATGGTTACCTGTTATGATACTAATGCAGTAATATTTTTTTATTGAACGTTTGTTATACATGTGTCATTTTAAAATTTGTTTTTTGGACTTAGATTTTAGCAAATATTTTTAGACTCTTTGCTTATGCTACACTGAAATAATAAACTCATTATTTGAACTTTATTTTTGAAGTTTAATATTTGAGATTTATGAATATTTTTGAGGTTATAAATTAAAATAATATTATCATTTCGTATTGATTTATTACAATTGAATTTTGTAACAGATGTGATACCAAAAATATTGTTGGTCATGCTTTCAGGCACGGGTTATCCCTAGTATATAGAATATAAAGCAACACATATATATTTCAAACAATTAACCAAAAATCAAAAAAATTTAGTCATTTTGAGCGATTAGTTCAATTTCATTGATTTTTTTTATAATCTTACTTATTTTCTTTCCAACTTTACTAGATAAGATATCGATATAATTATATTAAATTTGTTTATATTATATTATATTTTTTAAAAACATTAGAGTTGACTAGTTGAGCTGTTTCATGTGTTTCTACAGTTGTTTTACTAGAATGGATTGGGGAATTGAAATTGAAGCCAAGTTCCAAAATATAAACATAGATTTCTCCTAATACAATTTAAATAAACTTTCTTGTTTGCTATGTTGTCTAACTCAAATATACAATGATTATAATCCAAAGTTCCATCACCAACGATTATTAACAGCAATGTTATAGAGTTTGAAAAATTATTTTAAAAATAACAAATATAAATTAGATTTACAATGAATGTGTACATCATATGAAATTTGGATTTATTGTAATATTTTTCATTATCTTGTATGAACTTTGTCTAAGGCATTGGTTATCTCAAAATGATCAATATTTCTGTGTGGAGTCTTTGGAATCTATGGAGACAATTGTTCTCATCTGACAAACCAAGACAGAAAAAGAATGATGAGAAGCTTATGATTCTGAAACTCTCCATTCTTGAAACACCATTGTTAAGAACTCAAAAAGAATTAATAATCCATCACAATCCCAACTCATAGCTAGATAGACACTGATGATGCAGAGCAGGAGAGACATTGTCACCACCATCATCTTCATTGCAACTTGCTCTATCTTCATGATCACTGTCTGCAATGGAGGTGAGTTATCAGAATCTGAATCTGAATCTGAATCCAAATCTTTCTTCAATTTCAGTCAATCTATTGATCCCAAAAATGTTCTAAGGATTGATTGGAATGGGTTTGTCCCACATCCCTGCTCACATCAGGGTGTGAAATGCAATTTCCATGGCACAACCATAAGAGCAATAAGGCTTGAAAACTTGAATCTTAGTGGGAAAATTGACACAGACTCACTTTGCAAGCTCCCAAACTTGCAAGTTCTTAGCTTGGCCCAAAACCACATCCAAGGAAACCTACCCGAATCGATATCGAACTGCACAACCTTGAAATACTTGAATCTAAGCAACAATCTATTGAATGGGAGTGTACCCATTGGTTTAAGCAAGCTAAAGAGCCTTAGGCGGTTTGACATCTCTAACAATCATTTTATCGAACATTTGAACTACAATGCTAGCGCCACGATCTCGCTAAGGTTTTTGAATGCATTTCCTCCACAGTATGCTGATCAGGAAGCTTATGCTCCAGTGAATATTGTGAGTAGCACAATTGATTTAAAAAATCAAAGTGCATTCGTAAATTGGATAACTTGGATACCATTAGTACTTTGCATTGGGTTTTATTTCTTGTTCATATTTTTTGTGAACATGAAAGCTATCAAATTGGCAAAAGAGAAGGAAATTTTGAGGTCTTTAGCACAATCCCCAGCCAAAACTTCTCCTCCTCCTCCTCCTCCTCCAGCCAATGATGTTGAGGAAGTGAAGCCCGATGAGAGGCAGTCAGAGCTCGTGTTCTTTGTCGGAGAGGAAGAGAGGTTCAAAATGGAAGATTTGCTTGAGGCTGAGGCGGATTTGCAGAGTCAAGGGCTCTGTAGCAGTCTTTACAAGGTGAAGCTTAAGAACAATGCTGTGTTTGCTGTCAAGAGACTCAAAAAATTGCAGGTTTCTTTTGAGGATTTTGGTGAAACGATGAGTAGGATAGGGAATTTGGGGCATCCCAACATTCTTCCTCTTGTGGGTTACAATTCTACTAATGAGGAAAAGCTTTTGATTTACAGATATCAGAGCAATGGAAGTCTACTGAACCTGCAAGATAGTAAGTTGGTTGAGATTCTATGTTTGATCAATCATCTAATTTATGAACCAATTTAAGCAGTCCAAATTCTAAACAACACACACTCACACATGAAAGAAGAAATTCAGTTTGAGATCAAACTGTCAAGCATAAGTTGTTCAAGTTTACACACACACAAACACAAACACAGACATGTGACAAAATGAACTCATAGGTCTAGGATGGATCAAGATCCTCTCCATTTCATGAAAAATCCACATCAATAAATCTTAATTTAAATTCAAAATCAGACAAGGAAAGTTAAAAAAAACTCATAGTCCTTAGTAGTTATAGACCATTGATTTTGTATTTTAATGATGTGTTACAACATTATTTGGTATGTCACTCCAAAATGAATCTGATTCACATATTTCAAATTTTGAACGCTTATTTTTTCTGAGTAAGTACCTAATGTAGAATAGAGTAGCACAAGAGGCAGACAATCTCACATCCGCCACAGCCTAAAATACTCTCAATATATTAAACCCAAGCTGAATATTACAATTCCATGAACTTAATATTTATAGGCCAAAACCGTAGTTTAAAATAGGAAACTAAACCTATATTTGGAAAGATATCAAATATTCTAAGAAAATATTTAGTTAAATCCAAGCTGAAATAATTCAAATAATAAAAAAATAAATCTAACAATTATTGGACCAAAAAGTCTTCGAAGTTTCCAAATCCGATCGTGGATCTCCAAGTAGTCACAATCAGTATGGTTGCTGTTTTGGGCAGCCCCAAGAGAATTTCATGGATTGCTTGAAATTGACAGTTACTTTGCCTATCTGATTTATTTTCATGCCGCTAATTTCATTTACAGTAACATCAGTTCTTTAGATTCACCAGAGAACAACACAATAATTTTTTCTAGCATTGTCTTGCACAGCCTAGACTAAATCTTATTGAAAAATTTAGACTACCAAAACTTGGACAAATGTGTTATCTTCCTTGATCTTAGCAAGTTTTGATTGATTCTGCAGACTATGCTGAAGGCAAGAGGGATTTCCCATGGAAACTTCGGATTTCCATTGCAGTTGGAATCGCAAAGGGCTTGAATTTCATATATCATAGATCCAATGATGAGGAAATCATCCCTCATGGGAACATCAAGCCTTCAAATATTCTCTTGAATGAAAATGAAGAACCACTCATAAGCGAATACGGATTCTCCAAATTTCTAGACCCCATGAGAGCTTCCCTTTTCAATTCCAACGGTTACACAGCTCCAGAGAAAAGCCCATCAGAACAAGCCGATGTGTTCAGCTTTGGTGTGATTCTCCTGGAGTTTCTCACTGGAAAGACAGTGGAAAAAAGTGGGTTAGACCTTCCTAGATGGGTGAAGTCCATGGTGAGGGAGGAGTGGACTGGGGAGGTGTTTGACAAGGAGCTTACAAATGTTGGAATGTATGCTTTTCCATTGCTAAATGTTTCCCTCAAGTGTGTGGCGCATTTCCCAGAGAACCGGCCTAGCATTGCTGAGGTTGTGGAGAAGATAGAGGAGGTTGTGCATGCACAAGAAGACGTTTCTCCTTCACCCATTTCTTCGGTGGCATCCAGCCAACAAGAATGATATTTGCATACGATACCTCATTGAATCAAACCAATGAAGACAGTGGTGCTCTTGGGTATGGCGTATATGGACTCCTCTGTCTCAATTCTCTGTCTCATTCTCCACGTGTTGCCACTTTGATACTACTTAAAACAAATTATCACGCTGCCACTTAATGGCTCGTGTAAAAAACATGGAAATCTTTGAGCAACTCTATAAGTGGTGGCGACAAGGGACAACAAATGGAGAATGTTACAGAGAATTGGGACAAAGGATCCGGAGTTGTGCTCTTGTGTACTGCTGAAGTACTTTTTTCTTGTGATTTGGAGGAGTTTGAACTTTTTGTCCATTGAGTAGGAATAGCATATATGCCAAAATTGAATAAACCACTTGTTTTAGCATTTTTTTGACCACAGTATGATTGTTTGTTTTCTCCTTTTAAGCTCAAATATGTGCAGAGATGCATATAAGAGTACTGACATATAAATAGAATGATGTCTTTTTGTAATTCCTTTATTTAAAAACATATTACCTAATAATTTACAAGTATGTCGCTGCTATATCATTCTAGAAGCAAATTCTGTATAAAAATTACGGTGATTTTTTATTTTCCTAACTTTATTAAGCTTTGTTCCAAATCTGATAGTTAAAAATTGTTGTTATAAAATCCTTGTGGTTTAGGTAATTCATGTCACAGATCCAGCAAAGCTCATTTGGACTTACTAAGGTTAGGTGCATTTTCTTGAATACTTTTTAACATATCAAAACATCTTAGAGGTGAGTCAGTTATAATATTTTGTTTATTGTTTTGCTAAATTATGAGAATCCACCTTTAGGTTGCGTTTAGATCATGAATTTGGATAGGGATTTGAAAAAAAAAAAGAAAAAAAAGGGTAAAATGTAAATGAATTATAGTTACATTTCACTTACATTTTTCTTTTCCGTTTATAAATCTCTATCCAAATTCATAATACAAACATAGATTTAAATACTTTTGCATTCACCATCACTAGTTTGATATCAATGCATGAACATGGTGATTCATGTACACCTTTTGTCAATCTCTTCAGACAACTGGGTTTGATAGATGTGGCAAGGACATCACACTTTTCTTGAAAGAGTTTGCTGCACAATCACCTATAAACCAAAAAGATAAGTAAAGAAAAGAAAAGAAAAGAAAAGAAACAATGCATCACCAATATGAAGTGATAGACCCATACATATCACCAGAAGATTATTTTGGCAAATTCCTGCATTTTGTTTGATACAATTGAGTGTAAGTGTCCCAACAAATTATTTATTTATTTTTTATTTTTGGCTAACAATAAAGATTCAAGATCAAATAATAATTCTAATTACATCAATCAAGACATGATGAAAGAAAATATGCATAAAATCTAGGACCCACCAACAATTATTATTTTGTGAGGATAAGAAAACATGTGTTGCATTTAAGTTGAAAAGTCACAGCTCACATTAATCTCATGGTCATTATTGAATTCTTCTACGGTGTTAACAACAGTATTGGCTTCTAAAGTAGTAAAGGGCTGTTTGATTGCTAGATTAAAACATAGGATTGAATTATTAGTTCAGAGACCTGTATTTCTTACAGTACATATGTCACGACCCCAAACCGCCCCTAGTAGTTTGGTGCCGTGATGGCCAGTAATCCGTAATTACCGAAGGCCAACTTTTCAAAACTTAACACAATCAGAGTATGAATATAGGGGGCTCACAAATGCGGAAGCAATAAATCAAATACAAGTGGTCCATAAGAGCTGTGCGTAGATCAAAGCAATGCCAAACATTCCAATTAACTTTACAACTTAATTACATCAAGGTAAAAATACATGTTACATCTTGATCAAAAGGCTTCTCGAGCCGACATATACAAAATACAGCTAATACAAGTCAAGAAGCATGATTTTCAAGATTTGCCGACATGTAAAACAGGGCATCGCCGACGTAAATACAAAAGTAAAGCCGACGTAAGTACAAATCCAAAACAAGCATCCAAACGATCTAGGCGTCGCCGCCGTCCTGCTCATCACCTACATATATATAGAGGGGTGAGTACAAAACTCAGTGAATGGTACTAAAAATAAAGGTTTTGCATGAATATAGCCGAGGTCCTTCAAAACGAAACACATCAAAACTTTAACAAGACAAAGGATGAACCGTATTCATCAATCAAATATTACGAGTATCCAAAGATGTTTACTGACAGAGGCAAAACAAAGGATGAACCGTATTCATCATTCCAGTATCATAACATCGGCGAAGCAAGGGATGAACCGTGTTCATCATTCAAGTATTATAACATCGGCGAAGCAAGGGATGAACCGTATTCATCATTCAAGTATCATATCATCGGCGAAGCAAGGGATGAACCGTATTCATCATTCAAGTATCATAGGCATTCAAGTATCATAACATCGGCGAAGCAAGGGATGAACCGTATTCATCATTCAAGTATCATAGGCATTCAAGTATCATAACATCGGCGAAGCAAGGGATGAACCGTATTCATCATTCAAGTATCATAGGCTGTACGATCCGTAATCGTTTGGTCAAAAGTATTGCGAAAGTTTAAAGTCCTCCAATACAAGGGACTTGTGTTACTTAGGCCCGTAGCCCGATTTAACAAGGACCGTATCCTTTACACATAGCACTGCGAAAGTTTAGAGTCCTCCAGCACGAGGGACTTGTGTTACTTAGGCCCGTAGCCCGATTTAACAAGGACCGTATCCTTTACACATAGCACTGCGAAAGTTTAGAGTCCTCCAGCACAAGGGACTTTCCGAGGTTAACAATCAAACAAGGCCATTTATTCATGCTTAGCAAATACCACGTCAAAACAAACAAAACAAGATTTATCAAAAGCAAGTGTAACATAGCTTTATTAGAAATACCACTCACCTAGTTCTTCAGGTGTAGACTCAAAGCAAATATCAAGAACCTACAATCACATGGCAAGTCACATTCTCAAAGCAAGCTCTATATATACATGCAAATGATCTCGGCATTCTTGCCAGATCCAAGTCAAAGACAAAACAAAACAAGCTGGGAGCTTAAACACTGCTCCCGTTTCTCGGAAACACACTGGGTACCATCCAGGACTAAGCCGAGGTTCCGCTAAACGAAGTCAGGAAGAACCTGGGTTTTCCTTTGAAGAATATGAAGAACATGATCATTTGAAAGATGGATGCAAAGTCACAACTTGTTACAAAAATCTGAGTTTTCATGCCCAGAGTTCAAAACATATGGACCTGGGCACCCATTCAAGAAAGTCATGCAAGAACAAACACAAAACATGATTTTCGTTCCAACTTTTTGATCAAAACGAGATCTTTTTCAAGAACACATGGAAAACCGTTTTCTCTTTCCAAAACCAACTTCAAAACGATGCATGACATGCAAAACAAATCCGATCATGCAATGCAGCTAGATATTCAGCAAGAACAATCAAAGGAGATCAAGATTCTAACCTCAAAACTCGGATCTAACGGTTCAAGCCACAAAGATCAAGCTTGGAAGACAACTCTCACTCAAGAACTCTTCTTCCTCTTCTCTAGAGCTTCTCTCTCTCTAAAACAAAGATTTGAGACAAGAAATGATTTGTTTCAAGGTCTGTCGGCTGCCTTAACAAACAGCTCGGACACGTGGCATTATCGGGTTGGTTCAGCACCAAAAAGGTGATTGATAGACAAGACAAGTCTCTGACAAATCGTATGCAGCAAGCTCGGGTAAGACACATCGGCAACAAAATGACATCGGCTCAAAACAAGGATCCAGCAACAGGATAGAAAAACATCGGCTAGGGAGGACGACACTTGACTAAGCTGTGCCACACCTTGGCCGGGGTGCGCCACATCTCGGCCTAGGCCATACCTGCCTGCGGACAAGGTTCAAGTGCGAAACATCTCGGCAAAGAATGCCCGAGGTGAAGATGGGGTTGAACAAGGTCTCAAGATAGTTCTAAGTACAAAGGGTCAAAGGCGGACTAAGCTCAAGATGATCTCGGCTATGCACACACATACACTAAGCAAGGAACAAAATCATGCAAGCAACTTAAGCGAATCAAGGCAAGATAAAACCTTCAAATTAACATAACAAGCAAGACCATGCAAGAATGTATGCAAGTATGGCAAGAGTAAGGTGAGGGTTGTTACAACATATGACTTTCAATCTCATAAAATTGTAGGATATTTAATACTAAAAATGGCAGGCATTGACAATCTGTAGGCTTATTAATTCAATGATTAATCTCACAAAATTATAAATTCCATCACTCTTATTACAACCAATCAAACAGGACCTAAAAGATTACCATCTATGAATTACTCTTCACAATCATTTTAAAATTTGAAGGTAATGAAAATTTCAGAGGTGAATGACTAAAATTTTTAGAGCATAAATGCAACATCTTCACTAGACATGTGAAATATATATATATATATAATAAGTCCATGTTTAGGGATTCTTGTAATGTTTGAATAAATATATTTATCAGTTTTGTTATCAACATAGAAACTAAACATAGAACTAAATATAGAATACACATATGTATGAATAGACAAAATTTTATGAGATTTTATTAGTAAGGTTTGCTTTTGAAAAATCCTATTTATTCATTTATCAATCAATCAGGTATATAGAGGACCAAACACATGATGAGACACAAATGTCTCATAATAGATGGAGCTCAGATGATGTAGGACCCACATGTAGAATCTACTCTTTATGAGAAATTTGTATCATATTTCATGTTTAATTTCTGTGTTCTTAATATTACTATATATATTTTGTATTCAATTCTATAATCAGTTTTGAAATATTTGTTCTACATTAAATTCATGGATCAGCTGACTGTCGTCTCAATCTGAAGACATGAGGTAACTAGCCAATTAGACAGGTTTGGTAGATATTATTGCAAGGTAGTACTAATGGGGTAAATGAATGGCTATGTCTATATACACTTAGAAGAGAAGGTAACCATAAGCTTTTGAGTGAATTTTAATCATCCATCTGATCTGATCTGATCTGATCCAGAAAGATAATTTGCCAATGATGTGGATCACCTCTCACCTCATCTGATAGTCATCTCATCAGATGGTGATGTAAGATACCCCAAGACTTCTTGATCACACTGAATCAGTTTAAGATGCTAGCTTTTCATCTCTTGTTTTTAATATTAATTGAGTTTTGTATTTTTGTATCTAAAACTTTATTTCAACTAGTCTCTAGATACATACCAGACAGATTCTTCCATTTTTGCCCTTGTGTAGATTCTACCATATTGAACCCCTCCCACAAGTATTTGTTGCATTTTTAATGCCTTGCATAAATAACAATAATAAAAAGAATTTGGTGCATCTTGAATTTGTAATGACATGACAAAACTCAAGGAAATTAAACAATCAAAAAAGCATAATTTTTTTTTTAATTAAAAAAGAAGAGAAGACCATATATTAGCCAAAATTCAAAATTGACATGTTTTGTTTGAATTTCGACAAGAAAATCACTGGTTATGCAATTTTAGTTGAAAAATCTTGATTTAATATTTTGTATGCTAAAGGTACATTGTTTAACCGTAAATTGGAGATTTGTTAGCATTTTACAACCTATTTAGTTGTAGGATAATTTTGATATGAGGATGAAGATGTAAATTCAATGGAAAGAAATGGACTAGTTACTATAAGTTCCAAAAACTAGGGTCTTTAGGCATTAGTATGTATCTGATTTATCATAGTTGGTGCAACCCAAATCTAGACTTATCATCATCCAGGGTCTAAGTTGGATAATAATTCATGTGGTCCAAAAAGTATTTGTCTTGCCATCTAGGTCATTATTTCTTGTTCTTTGAATAAATTGAAAAGTTATTGCCATCTAGGTCATTATTTCTTATTCTTTCAACAAATTAAAAAGTTACTCTACCAAATTACCAATAATAATATACTTTTGTGATTTGAGTTGTAGTTCAAGTAGTCATGTAAGGGCATTTAGGTGCCAGTGCGATGAAATATCAGTTTAAGTCAATAAAGTGATATCAGTCTGTTGCAATAATCTAAAGTGTAATGCCAAAAAAAAAAAAAAAAATACTCTTATGCTATATTTGGATTAAAAGAAAGGAAAATCAAGTGGAATAAAAGTACTTTCACCTTAATTTCTTTTTATTTTATTCATTTTCTTTCACAAATTCATAAGTCATTGCAAGTCTAATATTTCGAAAAATAGTTGTTTTTGAAATTTTTCTATCTTTGTTTCATTAATGAGAAGTTTGAAAAAACCTGTGTTTTCAAAAACAAATCTAAAAAAAATCAAAATCAAAATAAAAAAACTATGGCAAAGGCCAGGGAGTTTTTCTAATGGTTGGCATTGGCATGAGGTAACATGCATAAATTTAATTATGAAATAAAAATCGAAAGTTCTGTGGAAAGTATTTTAGGTTGTTAAACATATTGTGGAGTCAACGTCAAGATTTTAATTTTGATTAAATAATTAAACACTTATTATGTAAACTCCAAATTTCAACACCATATAAAAAATAAAAAATCCTAAACACACCCATATATTGATTAATTATTAAACAAGTTAAGTTTAAATATATTTCAAAGCTTATTAATTTCTTGAGGTAGACTTGACATAACAAAATTATAAAAAGATATTCAACTCAATTAATTAAAAATTGATTTGAAACTAATTCAAAAATAAATAAATCAAGATTAAATACATTTTAAAATTTTTAATTTTTAATAAACAATTTACTTATTTTTTGTTCTTTCCTATAATTAAATCTATATCTATAAATTAAAAAAAAAATTAATTTATGGATTTTTTTTTAATTTTTAATCCACATTTTTAAAAGACTATCTTCTCCTGTCATCTCTCTTACGCTCCTCCAAATATTCTTACACCAGAGGATTGCCTCTCTCTCTCTCTCTCTCTCTCTCTGCCTCTTCTCTTTCTCTCTCTATATTTGTATATTGTTTCTTACCTACAGCTAGAAATTCCATTTCTTTTGATTTAATTAAAAAGGGAGGGGAATAACCAAGAAAGAGAAAAGGAGAGAAGGACAACCTTTGGGGAGAAGAGAGAGAGATGATGAGCACCTCCTCTGTTTTATTATGATTATTATGCATATGCCTCTTCTTAGATCTTAGTTTCTTCCATTTTCCCAGCTGGGTTTCTCTTCAAATGGTGAATTTTCTATACCCTTTTGGTTTGACTCTCTCTTCTCTCTCTCCTTGATCTTCATCAATCTCTGTTGGGTGTCTCTGATCCACTTGAATTTTGATTTCTCAGGAATGTCTGAGTGAGATTTGATAGATTCATGAAGGATCCGATGTTCCTGGATTGAATTCGACTATACCCACCTTGTGTTTGATCGGAGTCTTCACTGACTTCTGACTAAATTTGGATAAGGTATGTTTTTTCCCCTTGTTTCATCGCTTTTCTATCCACATTTCGATCTGTTGGATTGGTTTCTGTATATAGATCATCATCTTTGTATGTTTTTATCTTTAATTTTGCTTTTTAATTTTAGAAAGATCAATTCTTTGTATAATTTAGATCCTGTTGAAAATTCTTGCTTGTGTTTGAATAGAATTTCGATGCCAAGTAAATTTAAATTTGAATTGATTGGACAACTGCTTTCTTAGTTGGATTATGATTGAATTGTGAGATTGAGAATGTTGATTAATGGGATAATTTAATGTGGGATTGTAGAAAATGGAATCAGATTTCGGTAAACTATTCATAGGTGGGATTTCCTGGGACACGGATGAGAATCGCCTTAAAGAATATTTCGACACATATGGTGAAGTGGTGGAGGCAGTGATTATGAGAGATCGAGCTACGGGTCGTGCTCGTGGCTTTGGTTTTGTTGTCTTTGCTGATCCTGCTGTTGCTGAAAGAGTGGTTAAGGAGAAGCACATGATTGATGGTCGAACAGTAAGTCAAACGATTTCAGATTTTGTTAACACATTATGCAATGATTCATCATTTGTTATTTTACCTGATTTCTCTAGGGATGGAACCTAAAAATGTCACATTCTAGTTCAAGCGATGTTTCTTTCTTTCTGATTAGCTCTAAAAACAATTTCACTTTCTTGGCAATCTAACAATAAAAAGTGTATGAACAAGAAAATTGTTTGTTGCCAAGACTATCTAGAGTCTTTAAAGATTCGACCTTTTTTCAATATACCAAATTAAACCTTGTGTCCCAACCAAGTAGTGTTGGTTGTATCAATAATTTTTCATCATTCCGCACTGTGAAGGGCTATATGATTAGTTAAACTAAATAAATTCATATCCTTTTTTACCCACATTGCATGTCACTCACCCCTGCCTCAACCCCTTTTTTCTTATATGGAATGTAATTATTTAATTCACCACTCAATTGTTTTTGGGTTCTATATTTTCAGGTTGAAGCAAAGAAGGCTGTTCCAAGGGATGATCAGCACATTTTAAACAGAAACAATAGCAGCATTCAAGGATCTCCTGGTTCTGGCCGCACAAAAAAGATTTTTGTAGGAGGTTTAGCATCTTCAGTCACTGAGAGTGACTTTAAGAAGTACTTTGATCAGTTTGGTACGATCACTGATGTTGTGGTTATGTACGATCACAACACCCAAAGGCCAAGAGGCTTTGGATTCATCACTTATGATTCTGAGGAATCAGTGGATAGGGTGTTGCATAAAACCTTTCATGAACTCAATGGTAAAATGGTTGAGGTCAAGCGGGCAGTTCCAAAAGAGCTATCCCCGGGGCCCAGCCGGAGCCCTCTGATTGGATATAACTATGGTATAAGTAGGGCCAACAGCTTCCTTAATAGCTATGCTCAGGGATATAATCTGAGCCCAGTTGGAGGCTATGGAGCCCGGATGGATGGTAGATTTAATCCAATTGGTAGTAGTCGTAATACTTTCTCTCCATTTGGTTCTCTTGGTTATGGAATGGGTGTGAATTTGGACCCGGGGCTGAGCTTGAATTTTGGAGGAAGCTCAAACTTTAGTAATAATGTTGGATATGGACGGGTTTTGAGTCCTTATTATAGTGGCAATTCAAACAGATATAGTACTCCCATTGGATATGGTGTCACTAACGTTCGAAATGATTCTCTTTTAACCTCGCCGACTCGGAATGTCTGGGGAAATAGTGGCCTGAATAATGCTGCAAACACTGGTAGCCCTAATAACTACTTGGGCTCTGGAGGTGGGAGTTTTGGAGTGTTTGGAAACAATGGAGCGAATTGGGGTTCTACTATTTCTCCTCAAGGTGGTGGCAATTCTTCTGGCTATACCACTGGAACTATAGGGTATTCGGGTGGAGAAAACAACTATGGATTGGGCAGTGGAGGATTTGGAAGAAACAGTGGCACAAATGTAGCTGCAACATCATCATTTGCTGTTTCGAGTGGTGGTTATGAGGGGTCCTATGGAGACTTGTATCGCGGTGATTCAGTGTATGGTGATTCGACTTGGAGGTCTGCATCTTCTGAGATAGATGGTTCGGGTTCGTTTGGTTATGGACTCAGTAATGCAACAGATGTCTCAGCTAAAGGTTCTGAGGGTTATGTCGGAAGTTATAGCATAGCAAATAGACAGGCAAATAGAGGTAAAAATGTTCTTCCCCTTCATTTGGTTGTTTGTACTTTCTTATTTTTATTTTTTCCATAAAGTGGGGTCCCCGCCACCAACCCTCTTCACCCCAACACACGCATATACGGTAGCCTGCAAATCTGTGTATCGGCATTGTCCACGGTAGGGGTTGAACCTGGGACCTCTTGTTGATCCAAGAGCCTCATAACAATGTGGTTGCATCCGTGTGCCTGCCTGTTCTGTATTATCTTTTCTAAATTAAGTTTTGACCTTAACAAAATTAAGTAAAAATGTAGTATGTATCATAGATTTCTTTGTTTGATTTGAACATGTTAACTACAAAATAAGTGTTTTTTAAATGAAAAAAAAAAATCTGTAATAGATCCTAAAGCAGTTTCAGTTGAATATTGGAAACCAGATGTTGAACTTTCATCAACTTTAATTTATTTGATCTGACAGAAGCTTCAGTTTTTATCATAACATGAGAATTGATTTATTTTATTTTTTTAAATTTTTATTTATAAAAAACCTATATACAACTCATATCAAACCATCGACAACACAACACATAATTATAGTTATGAAGTTGGCAGACTGGCTTGTAACGATCCTTGGAGACCTAACACAACACATGCCCAATCTCTGGCTGATTTTTAACATTGAAATGGGATCAGTTTTCATTAATTTTGGTTGTTCATGGATACAATTTTTGAATACATAACAAATTATATATGTAGTTGTTGTATCCCCGCTGTGTCCATGTATGTGTCCTAATTTTTCTGAAATCACCATGTCCATGTCCGTTTCTACATCGATATCTGTGCTTCATAGATCACACAATTGAGGCCCAGTCTTATGATGTTTTTGCGTCAAAGAGTAAACAATCATGACGATTGTTACTCTTAGTTTTAGGCTCATCTCAGTTCTGCAATATGTGCATCATATTTTGAGAAAATTCAGGTGTTATCATTAACATTGTTGCCGAAAATTTTAGTTGCTTTGCTTGAATGTTCAAGTGAATATTTGAAATAATACAGATTTACCAATTCACAGAGTAGGCCTTGCCAACCCTCTGAAATGAGTTTATCTTAAAATCATTTTTTTTTTCTTTTCTTGAATGTAGTGCTGAAGTTCGTGAACTACATTTAGGCTAAGTTTGGCATCTTCAAAAAAAGTCAAAAAGTAACTATCCTATTTAAGTCACATCATCTTATTTAAGTCACATCACCTCTCTATCACATCACTTCAAACTCAACCCATATTTCATAAAAAGTCAAAAAGTGTACTTATTTAGAACATCCCAAACAACTCCAGATTTTTGTAATTATCAAAATGAGATCTACCTTTGAATCTTAGATGTAAATTTCAAAGCGAGTATTGTTTAATCTAAAGTTCTATGCATTTAACCTTCTGAATTCTACTTCAAATGCTTTCCATCATACTAATTTTTTGGTCATCGCTTGCTTCAGGAATTGCTGCATAGAAGACTTAATGTTCAAATATCAGAAGGTAACTGTAGGCGAAAAGATTCCAGTGAAACATGTGAAGAGACTGAATTTCATACACATCCCCTCATAAATTAATACATCAGATTATAAGGAAATTGGTCATATAAAGCTAACGGGGGTCCCTGATATGAAATATACTTATTCAGAGAGACCAATTACAAGGGATTTTGTGAAGGTTTGAATTTGTTTTTTTATTAGGTTTGTTTCTTGGAATTTGATTGAGATGAAGAGTTGAGCATCTCTCCGGCATGGTACCACTGGTAGTACATCAAAAAATAGAGTATTAATTCTTTTGGTTTTATTTGTTCTTTTTATCCCTTGTGACGTGTGGCACAGTTGCTACTCTTGTCCGTACATCCTTTTTTTTCTTCTCTGGGATGTTTTTTTCTCTCAGATTGTATGTGAGGTTCTGCTTGATTTTTACTAGTGTGAAACATTAGAGGGATACCGACCTTGGATCCCCATTAAATAAATTACTGAATATCCTGATTCATTTTCTACTATTGATTGTCTATTTGGCATGTTTAAACTTCATTTGTGCATGATATAGATGTTGCTTTTCTTCTCATCTTTTTGTGTTTGAATAGTTCTTCTGACACTGCTAAAACTTTCTTATTCAAGGTCGATTGACTAGTAATTTCATTACATGTTGGTTTCTGATATTCAAGGTTATGATCCGCGACATACCATTGAATATTTCAAATGTTTGAGTAGTCTGAGTAGGTATTCTCGAAATAACGAATTCCTTTTATTCTAGAGGTCTTGTTTATGGTTTTTCATATAATAAGTTCATTACATGTTGGTATATGATCTTTGAGGTTATGATTTGTGTCATGTCATCGATCATCCAGTGTCCCCCAATCCAAAACCTAAAAATTAAAGAGACGTACACAAGTTGTGTACACACATTACATACACACTAGTTGCTTGCAGCTTATATGTGATTGTTTTAAAAAGCATATTTAAGAATCCTAGTGGAGAATCTCTTCCCAACTTTTGTTGCACAAGAGGTTGATGCTTTGGCTAAAACGGCTTTTGGCTTGTGCAAAGAATTGTACAACTATCCAGTGCTCTAAACAGTTGTACACTTCATTTTGCCAAACCAGTTCCTCCTTCCCCAAAGAACAAGAATATATATTTTTTTTCCTTGTTTTATAGTCTTTTCTCTTATTTATTTATTTATTTTTTCGTTTTCATTTTGAGTTTGGAGATTTGGTAAAAAAAAATTATGTAATAATAGCACTTTCTGGCATTCAAATATTTAGGTACTTATTTTGTACTTTCAGCATGATTATGATCCCATAAAATAAGGTTAATTTGTCCAACATTCATTTTGCCCTTTTCTTCTGCTTTATTGGATTCATTCTCATGTGGGAATAGAGAGAGAGAGAGCAGAATTTTTATCTGTTGAAAAAGGTAATTTTGAATTTTAAATTTGTAAAAAAAAAAAATAATAATTTCCTCATTTGCTCTTTTTCCCTCTTTAAAGTAGGATGCATTGTACTAATGCAATGATGATATGTCACAATAAATTTAATACACAATTTTAATCATCACACTTCAAATGCTCCATGTGATTTCATGAAAAATCTATCACATCGTTGACACGACGTCTTTGATCTTTAAATTTCTATCTTCTTATTTCAATGCACTTTTAATGACTAAATCTTATTTTGAAATTCTTATATGATCCAATAATTGAAAATGTTTTGAGATAAGAAGGCAAAAAAAAAAAAAAAAATTGGAGACAAAAGGTTCTTTGGCCGTGTTTGTCCATGCAGATCATGTTATACATTGAAGAAGTTCCGTTGGAGTGGATCTATGGTCGGTTGGTTGATCATACAAATATGTCAATCGCAATAAGATTTGGGTGATTCACTCCAAAATTAAGTGCACATTCACAGTCAGTGTAATTTCATTATGATCAAGACAAGTTCATAAAGCAAGATAAACCTCCCCCGAACTAGACTACATTTCACAACAAAAATACCAAATTATCCTTACACAAGTTAGATCTGGGATCAAGTGATGCAAATTGCAAATTGAAAAACTACTATCTTGTTAGAAAAATAAGAGATAAAACGATCATATATTCCCAAACTATTAAAAGGACACACTATGTATGCTATAGATCGGACCATATCGGACCCTTTTATTTGAATTGCACAATCACTGACAATAGGACAGGAGGAAGTAATTTGAAATGTTCATTTTCACAGCATCAAAGAGTAGCAAAACACAACAATTCCATAACAAAAGAGGAAAATGTGATCGAACAAAGCTTGTAACACATACAAGGTTGTGAGTTTTTCCAGTCATCTGAACATCCCAACATACAAGGATAGCACAACACTACATAGTACATACTACTGCTACATTACAACAACATTACCATTAAACATTAGTCTTTTGATTCTAATTTCTAAAGTCACTTGTTTTGTTTCCTCTTCCGATCTCCATTGAAACAAAGGCTCACATCAGAAGAAAGCCCTACTCCCATAAAACACTCGCGAGCCGGTGTTCTTTGATGCCTGCAATTTCTGATCAGAACTCGAACTCTCGGAGCTCGTAGGACCACTCTCAATGTCCATCGGAAGCTTCATCTTCGCCAACGACTCAGTAAATTGCTGCATACTTTTCATGTACATGTCCACTATGTCTTGCTGCACAACCTTTTGCTCCGGTTCAAAGTTCACAGTGACAACAGGCTTGACAAATGTATCGACAGACGCGACATCCGAGACATTACTCTCTGCATCTCCGATATCTTCTCTTTTCTCTTTCAGATTTTGCTTTGGAGGCGAAACAGATTCATGATTCTGAGACTTTGAAGCACCAGGAGTGTCACATGACCCGTTAGTCGACACGCTGCTCGGGGGAGAATCATGCTTAGGAGGCTGGATTGACTCGATAATGCCAGTTGAGAAGCTTTCGCTGCCAATGTCTGAACTTTGTTGATTTTCAGTATCGGAAGTCGCCAAGCTCTCAGAGCTCTGGGAGTCCAAATTGGTACATTGGATTTCAAAGTACTCTGAAACCATCCGATGATTCTCGTTCACAATGTTTGGATCCGGGAACTCAATCTTGTCGAATTCGCTTGGATCCGACTCAGTCACTTCTGAATCATCGACAATTGTGTTTTCAGCCACGGCAGCAGGCGGTGAAGGAAGCACTATCACGTCTGGTGAAGCGCCACTATACGAGAGCGACAACTGAACAAACCCTGCCGGGGAATGGAAGAGATCGGTTGAGGAAAGTTCAAACTCTTTTTGCAAATTCCCATTCTTGATAAGGATTTCGGACAGTGGTACCAAAGCAAACCCTAACAACTGGTCCTCGAGATAATTCCTCACCCGGCTCAACATCCATATCTCACATTTGAGTGAGGAACCTATTGTCCGGACATTGAGCCGAAGTTTTTCATTGAAAACCGGATTCTTCCCACCGCCATTGATGATCTGAGTCGAGACAGCGTTTTCAGGATCACTAGTGAGGCAAATCTTAGCATAAACATCTTGTTTATGGTATATGCAGATGTTATGGATGTCCCTAGCCTGATGTATATAGACATCAAGAACGCCAATGGGACTTTTTAAGTTAAGCCCCTCGGTGTTCTTGCTTTGAACTTCAAATGACAAATTCCGAGCAAAAAGGTCAGATTTCTGCTTCTCAGGGTCGCCAAAAACAGGGGAGCCCTTGAACGGTGAGACGACGGATTGAGGGGAATCCATGGCACCAACAAGAAATTAAACCTGAAAAAATTGAAGAAAAAATGGATTGAAGAACCAAGCTACTTCACATCAAAACCCTAGTACTTGAAAAGCCAATAACAAGAACAATAATCATCAAATCAAGATCATAGTAAGGCCCAAGACTGAAATTCAAAGCCAAATTGGAAATTAAGAGAAAAGCTCAAATCAAAACCCTAGATAGTACTTTGAAGCTCCTGCTCTCCTAATAGTACAAAAATTCCACAAATTTGATTATAAATTTTAGAATGCTATGATTCTTGGAACTCAAAACTCAACACCAAGAACAAGCCCACAAATCCAAATCCTAGAATTAGCTGGAATAAAGAAAAGATTTCCAAAACCCAGAACCCAGAAGTGTCGGTTTAGGATTATCAAAACTTAAAACACAGCATAAGAATCAAACAACTACATGAATCCAGAGACCTAGCTTGAGCTGAAGTACACATAAAATTGCAAAATTGCCAATAGAACCCTAAACCCAGAAAAAGCAAAAACCAATAAACCAAAAGCAAGCCTGAGCTACACAAAATTCTCAGGTAGACCTAAAAATAGGCAAAAATCCATGAACAGTTACATCAACAAAACAACAGATTCCAATAAAGCTCTCAACTTTTTCTCAAGAAAAAACACCATCACCACCGAAAACAGAGGAAAGCAAAGCAAAACAGTAACTCAGATCTCACGGTTTCCAACAAGATTTAACTTGAATCCACCAAAAAAGCACACCAGTATGAACAGAGAATTTAAAGCACAAAAAGGAAAAAAGTGATCATTAAAAACAGTGTGAACTGGGTCAGGTTATTTCTTGCCTTTATGGGTCTCCAAAGTCAAAAACTGAATTCGTAGAGCTCTAAATTCAAGATCTGTCGACAACCCAGTTCTTGAATCGAGGCGTTTTCGAAGAACTACAAGTGAACTGAGAGTATAAAGCCGAATACAAAGAATAAAAACTAGTGAAACTTCATTATTATTGGGTATTTGTTTTTGAAGCTTGTCGGAACCTCTGTACCTGTGTAATGCGTGTGTGTGAGTGTATATATAATTGGATAATAATACTTGTTTATCGTCTTGATTGAGTTTTTGGTTTTTTTGGGGTTAAAATGGAATTTTAAATTAGTATATACAGAGGATGGGTCTTGGAAAGACATGTAAACACCGACCCATGCGATGACGTAGACCAGACCAATCAGAGTTGGATTGAGTGCGGTTCAAATGAGTTTCCATGGTTGGTTTCGACATCAGGCAATTTATTCCTAGATTTGCGGGTGTTCGTCAAGCAGTACATGATGTTTGATTGTTTGAATTAGGATAGTTTTAGGGTAAAATTGAGATGATAGTGATATTAGGAGGATTTTGAAAAGATGATTAAAAATTAATTTTTGATTTTTAATTAGAGATTTTTATTAATAAATTTTAGGAAAATATTTGGTAGTCATAAATTCTGTGGTTCAAATAGTTTGAAAATGTCAAAACGACGTTGTTTTGGCATTTTCAGAGTTGTTTTGTACCAAAAATGACGTCATTTTGGCATTTGAGCCACAGAATTTGTGGCCACCAATCATTATCCTAAATTTTATTTAGAAATGTTTTAATTCAGCCTCCGTTTGGAAAGTGGGTTGACTTTTTGATTTTTTGACTTTTTAACTATTTTAGCCTGGGGCTAAAAAGTCTGATTTGGGAAGGACTTTTTGGCTTTTTTAACTTTTTTGTGAGAGAGAAGTATAATAATTATGGGTTGGATTTGATATTTTATTTTTTGTGGCTATTTTAGCCCCTAACCCACCAAAACCAACTTCCCAAACTATGCCTCAAAAAGTTTATGAAAGAATTTTTTAACTCACTCAATTTGATGTATTTATATTTTTATTTCATAAAATCATTTCTTTTAAGTTATATTATTTTCTTAGACTCTTATACTCTTATATTTAAGGAAAATGCATTTTACCCCCAGCTGGAGGTGACACCTAGTGAGGTGTCAGTTGGGGATTGGTCCGAAAAAAACAATTTTTCTTTTTTTTTTTTTTTTTTGATTTTCGACCAGTGGGGCGCGCCACGTCACTGGGGGCGCGACCCCCACTGGGTGTATGAAGCAGAACCGTATATTTAATATTGATATTTAATGTTAATATTTAGGGTTGGTTTGAGGTGTCTTAAAAAAGTGCACTTTTTGTCTTTTTACGAAAAGATGTGCAGAAAAGTAGAGAGGTGATGTGATAAAAAAAGATAAAAAGATAAAAAGATGGATTATATAGGTTATGCCAAACCAACCCTTAATATTGGGGGAGGAGATAGAAGGGAAAGGACCAATACATAAGAAATTTCATACACAAATAAAATAACATTAATGTTATTATTTTATATTATTATATAATGTGTATTGAGAGGGAGATTTATGGTTTGGTTTGGGTCGTGGTAATGGCCGGGCAAATTTGGACCGAACAAGTTTGGGCCGCGGTAAAACGGGCCTATCCTGAAAGGTTTTGCTCGGTTAAGGTAAGGCGTGGTCGGCCGAGCTGTTTGGCTTCATGGTATAGAAGCCGGTCGAGTGAGATGACCGGCGCCAGGCAAGGTGTGGAGGTTCCACGGTGCATGATTTAGCTCGGCAGGAAGGCCGGTGGCAAACTAGTATGAGCTGTCCCAAGCTCGGCTATGCCGGGATGTAGCCGAGCTCGGTCCTCAATGAGCTTGGTTATTGGAACGCTTGGGCTTGAAGTGCAGCATGGCCGTTGGCAGCCGAGATACTACAATCCGGCTGCCGAGCTCCCAGTAGAGTGGGCTGGCAGTTGGGATTAGGTGATGTTCAGCAAGATCTGTGCTGATAGATGGGATAGCAGTACCACGTGTCGAGAGACTAATGAGAGTAGATTTGGAGCGCAGAAGGTATATAAGTGAGTCTGCGCCCCCCATACTGAGGATGACACATTTTTTGTGAGATAAACACTAAACACAACTCAGTTCTCTCTCTCTCTCTATCCCTGGTGTGTGTGTCTAACTTGATCGTCGGAGGGGTTTTCCGGCCACACACCACCAGGTAGCTCACCCTCGTTGTGTTCGCAGGTCGATCGGACAGGCAGGAACTTGGAAGAAAGGAGTGTAGGCTTGCTTGAATATTTGTTCTCCGCACAATTAGCGCCGTCCATGGTGAACAACGAAGAGATTCCGCTGTCCGCCGTCGACGGAGTTACCCCGGAGTCGGGCAGAAGGAGAGAAGGACATCCCTCCATCATTCCTCCGATGGCGGACCTGGAGACTTCTCTAGGAAGACACTCAGGAGACGCGCGCGATAAGCGCGGAAGAAGTTATGGTCATTCACAGAGTCCAGACGGTTATCGGCGGGGGAGAGAATCGCACGCCAGATCTCTGGAACACAAGCTAAAGGACTAGGATGCCGTCATCCGGCGAATGGCGGCGGAAATGGAGGAGCTGAAGCGGCATGTCAAAGGGAAGGGTGTAGCTGGAGGGGGAGACCACAGTGACTGCACCTAACCCCGCCGTTCAGGCAATTAAAGTCAGCAGCACACTCCTTCCATTTCTATCACCAGAAGTTACAAGGTTGGAGATTCCGACGTGCATGTAGAGAAATCCAGCACGCAAGATAGCACTTACCAGCCCTCACGTCCGGTGACGACGTCGAGGTACTCTTATTCCGCTCAATCATAGGATTTGCGGGTAGTTTTGAAGGAACGGGCTCGCTGGTGGGAGGCTCAGAGGGTGCCGGCGTTCCAGCGGCTATCCTATGGGGTTCACGCCAGCGAGGAGGTCGGAATGCCTCCATCCTGCCCAGCCGCACCTCTCCCTGTAGACACGGACTTGGCGAGGCTCAGTGCCACTCCATTCTCCGTGGATATAAAGACAACACCGCTTCCGACGAGCTTTCACCAGCCAAAGTTCACGCTCTACGACGGAAAAATCGACCCGTATATGCATATAAGTCATTTCTGATAGGTCATGGCCGGACATAGGCGGAATGACGCTCTTATGTGCTTGATCTTCCCGTCGAGTTTGGGCGAGTTGGGTTTGAAATGGTTCGAGAGGCTGCCGGAGGGGAGCATTGAAAAGTGGCAGCAGTTGGCCGAGGCCTTTGTGACGCACTTCAAAACCAACACGAAAACACCAAAGGAAGTTGATCATTTACAGAGTGTCAAGATGGAACCGAGCGACACATTGAAGGCATACAACTCTAGATATTGGGAGACCTTCAACGAAATCGTGGATTGCAAGGTCAACCTTGCAATCACACAATACAAGCGTGGTCTCCCGGTCGGACATAGACTGCGGGACTCTCTTATCATGCACCAGCCGACATCCATGGGCCAGCTAATACAGCGCATCAATGAGCACATTCGAGTGGAGGAGGATGCGTTAGCATCTACCGCGAAGGCAATTCTGGTAGCAACGGACAAGAGGTCGGTTGGCAAAGTGCACGCGGACGGACAAGAGTCCAACCGTTCAAATGACCGCACTAAGGAATCGAACCGTGGCTCAAATCGCAAAAACCGGGATAGGGGACGTCGGAATGACTAGGATGACTACCCCCGGGATGACGTAGCCGATGCAAACAGAAGATTGAAGGCCAGGACAGGTATCACCACGGTCTTTAAGATTCCAATCTATCGCATACTTAGTGAAATCCGTGACGAGGAGTATATTCGATTTCCTGCTAAGTTGGGCGACGAACAGAAGGGCTTCAATCCGCGGTACCGTTGCACGTTTCACCGGGAGCACGGCCACCGGACGGAGGACTATTTGCCTTTGAGGTAACACTTGGAAGAGCTAGTCGCAGCCGGACACATGGACCTTTACATTGATGGAGGCGTGAAGACAAATCAAGCTCCGATTGACCCGCGGGGACCGAATGACCGAGATGCGCCTCCTCAAGGGATTGTTAATGTCATCTACGGGATAGTGGAACCGGCGCGTGTATGCGAGCTCCGCGGTATGATCAAGAAGGCAGAACACATAAGGGAAGTTTTGTCGGTTCAGCCTGCGATCAAGAAGGGGAAGATCGAAGTGAAAGACGTGATCAGTTTCTCCTCAAGGGACCTAGAGTGCATTCAGACGCCGCACAACGATGCCCTAGTGATTACACTCCGCGTCAAAGGATTTGATGTCAAACGGATCTTGATTGATCAGGGAAGCTCGGTCGAGATCATGTATTACGACCCATTCAAACAGCTCAAGCTCCGAGATACGGATTTGGCTCCGGCAACCTCGCCACTGGTTGGTTTCAACTCACAACCGAAGTGGCCTTTGGGAAAGATTATCCTGCCGGTCAAAGCAGGGTCCGTGGTAAAGCAGGTGGAGTTCTAGGTGTTGCAGGTGCCATCTACTTATAACCTGATCCTTGGAAGAGGATGGCTTCACGTTATGCAAGCCGTGGCATCAACCTACCACCAGGTAATGAGATTCCTCTCGGCTATGAGGGCAATTAAGGAGATATGGGGCGATCAAGTCATGTCGAAGCAATGCTTCGTGGCAGTGAACGGGAGCCGGGCTGCCAAGGGCTTCGTCCAAATGATTGAGGGACCAGAAGACCGGGGAGTCCTTGATGATGTGGGTACTAAGGTCGAGGACAAAGCCGTTGAGGAATTGGTGGAAGTGCGAATTGATACAGAGAACCCAGAGAAGTTTTTCTTGCTCGGCTCAAGCCTTACCGCCGGAGAAAGAGCCGAGACGGTTGAGTTTTTAATGGCTAATATCGAAGTCTTCCCATGGTCACCTTACGATATGCCCGGTCTGGATTCGAGTTTTATTTGCCATCGTCTCAACATCTTTCCCGAAGCCAAGCCGGTCATTCAGTGAACAAGGAGATCGGCGCTGCATCACGCTGAGGTAGTTGCTGAGGAAGTGAAGAACTTGCTGAAGGCATGCGCAATTCAGGAATTGCACTACCCTCGGTGGATTTCAAACATGGTCGTGGTGCCCAAGAAAAATGGGAAGTGACGAGTCTGTGTGGATTACAAGACCATCAACCGAGCTTGCCCTAAAGACAGCTTCCCTCTGCCCAGAATTGACCAGCTTGTGGATTTAACGGCTGGACATAACAGGCTCAGTTTCTTGGATGCCTATCGCGGATACCATCAGATTGCCATGCATGGCCCGGACCGAGAGATCACCTTATTCACTACACCACGGGAACTCTTCTACTATCGAGTTATGCCTTTTGATTTGAAGAACGCCGGGGTGACTTTCCAAAGAATGGTGACTAAGATGTTTGCTCCTTTGCTGGGCCAGACAATGCAGCCTTACATTGATAATATGGTGGTTAAAAGTCTGCATCAAGCAGACCACTTGTCCGACTTAGCCGAGATGTTCGTCATTCTCAAAAAACATAAGTTACACCTGAATGCGTCTAAGTGTGCCTTTGGCGTGGGATCCAGAAAATTCTTAGGCTTCCTAGTCACGAACCGAGGCATCGAAGCAGACCCCACACAGATCAGAGCCGTACAAGAATTGAAGCGGTCTAGCTCGGCTAAGGACGTGCAGCATCTGGCCGGAATAGCCGCCGCGCTTAATCGATTTATAAGCCGGTCATCAGATCGCTGCCGTCCTTTCTTTCAAGCATTGAAGTCAAAGTTCTTGTGGGATGAAGAGTGTGACCGGGCTTTGGCCCAACTCAAGGAGTATCTATCTTCGGCGCCACTGTTGGTAACACCGAAGCCCGGCGAAGAACTTTACCTTTATTTGGCCGTTTCACAGCATACGGTCAGTGTAGTGCTTGCCCGATCGGAGGGAATCAAGCACCTCCCTATCTTCTACGTCAGCAAAACCTTGTTACCAGCAGAGTCGAGATACTTGCCGTTGGAAAAACTCGCGTTGGCATTAATGATGGCCTCAATGAAGTTGACGCACTATTTCCATGTGCATAAAATAACCGTTCTGACCGAGTTCCCCCTCAAAGCTTTATTCGAGCAGGCGGACTTTTCCGGTCGAATTCTGAAGTGGGCAGTCGAGTTGGGACAGTTTGACGTCAAGTTCCAGTCGCGCACTGCCATAAAAGCCCAGACTTTGGCCGACTTCGTTGCTGAATTCTCACCCAGAACTCATCCGATATGCCCGGTCGATATTGCCACGGCAGATGAAGAGGTGAATGCAAGCTTGATAGAAATACCACAGCCTAGCGGTGTTGGCGATGTGAAACTTGCTCGCCCCGCCGAGGCACCTTCAGTTGACACGATACTACAGCCCGGCGATGCGATGACGGAGTTGGGTATCATCGACCAACCTGCTCTGTTCGGTACCGCATCACCGCGGGGGGAAGAAATGGAACCGCTCAACACAGAGCCTGCGGCCGGCATAATACCGCAACCTGGCGATTCGCCTACGGACTCAGGCATTATGGATCAACTTGCTGAGTCCGGCGCCGAATCACTAAGGGGGAAAGAAATAGAACCGCTCAGCACAGAGCCTGCGACTGGCATAATACCGCAACCTGGCGATTCGCCTATGGACTTAGGCATTATGGATCAACTTGCAGAATCCGGTGCCGAATCACTAAGGGGGGCTGAAGTGGAACCGCTCAGCACGGAACTGGAAGCTGAACAGCCAAGCAACCGTGATCCCATCAACCTTCAAGCCTCTCAGGATCCCTCAGAGTGTTGGAAACTCTTTGTTGGCGAAATGTGGAAACTTTTTGTTAATGGAGCCTCGAACCATCACGGTGCCGGGTTGGGGTAGTTCTGGTTTCGCTAGACGGACTGACTATTGAACATTCTATCACCCTTGGCTTCCCAGCATCCAACAATGAGGCTGAGTACAAGGCGCTCTTGGCCGGGCTCAAGAGTGCGCTTCAGATGCAAACATCCGAGCTGATGGTTTACAGTGATTCCCAGCTTGTGGTTAACCAAGTTTCTGGGATTTACGAAGCAAAGGATAACCGAATGATGAAGTACCAAGCTCTGGTCAGGGACCATATCAAGTGATTTCAGAAGATCAGGGTCCAATAGATCAGCTGAGAAGAAAACGGCCGAGCAGATGAGTTGGCCGGCCTTGCTTCTATGGTCGACAGTGCATCCCCCAACCCTCTTTTGATTGAATTCCTTCGGAGGCCCAGCATTGAGGAAATCGGGCAAACAGAAGTACTCTGCGCCGAGCTAGGTCCTTCTTGGATGGACCCTATCATCATTTTTCTCAAAAGCCGGACCCTTCCAGCCGACAAGAAGGAAGCACATAAAGTGCGGGTGAAGTAAGAACGGTTTTGGCTCTCTCCATCTGGCGCTTTATACAAGAAGTCTTTCACCAGTCCCTACCTGAAGTGTGTGCACCCGAGCAGCGTGGAAGCCTTCCTGTACGAAATTCACAAAGGCATTTGTGGTAGTCACATAGGGGGTAGATCTCTGGCCTACCGAGCTATTTCGCAGGGCTACTGGTGACTGTGCATGCAAGCCGATGTGTAGAAGTATGTTCGCAAGTGTGAGAAGTGCCAGAAGTTTGCCCACCAGATCCACCAGCCAACCAGGGAACTCCTTCCTCTCACCAGCCCATGGCCCTTTGCGATGTGGGGGCTAGATATAGTGGGGCAACTCCCAACCGCACCAGGCAATCGGAAGTTCTTCATCGCGGCCACAGACTACTTCACCAAATGGATTGAAGCAGAGCCTTTGGCAACAATCAAGGAGAAAGACGTCAAGCGGTTTGTCTGGCAGAATGTGGTAACGCGGTTTGGCGTCCCCAAAATTCTGATCCCTGACAACGACACTCAATTTGACGGACACCTCTTCAGAGGATTTTGTAAAGACTTGAAGATAGAATTTTATAACTCCACCCCGGCTTACCCACAGTCTAATGGTCAAGCCGAGGCATCAAACAAGACCATCCTTGATGGGTTAAAGAAAAGGCTGGAGAAGGTAAAGGGAAAGTGGGCTGAGGAACTCCCCAGCGTCCTTTGGGCATACCGAACAACCCCGCGGCGATCTACCGGGGAAACTCCTTTTGCTTTGGCATATGGCATGGAGGCGGTCATACCATTGGAAGTTGGAATGTCCACCATCAAAAGCGAAAGTTTTGAGCCCGAGCTGAACGCTGAAGCCATTGCCCCCGCGAGAAAAGGCGTGGACGAACGCACGAGAAAAGGCGCTCATCCATGTGGCCACCTACCAATAAGAGCTCTCAAGAAAATACAACAAAACGGTGCACCCCAGACTGTTCAAAGTAGGTGATTGGGTCTTGAGAAAAGTCATGGGCAATACCTTGGTGCCAGGTGAAGGCAAACTAGGGGCAAATTGGGAAGGACCCTACAAGATAACCGGTCTGGCGGGCAAGGGGCCATACCACTTGAAGGACTTAGATGGTAGAGGAATACCCCGGCTATGAAATGCGGCCAACCTTAAACTGTATTATTTCTAGCTTTCGTTTTCTTCTTGCACAAAGGAATTTTTTGCGCAACACTTCAGAATGTAATATTCTTTTTGTCAATATATAGAAGTGTCATTTTTACCTTAGCTTTATTACTATTGTTTTTTAATTGAGATTCCAACCGAGATGATTTATTCCGGTTGAACGAGTTGATGATTTGCTCAATTTTGAAGATTCTCAACCGAGATGATTTATTCCGGTTGAACGAGTTGATGATTTGCTCGACTTTGAAGATTCTCAAATGAGATGATTTGCTCCGGTTGAACGAGTTAATGATTTGCTCAACTTTGAAGATTCTCAACCAAGATGATTTACTCCGGTTGAACAAGTTGATGATTTGCTCAACGTTGAAGATTCTCAACCGAGATGATTTACTCTGGTTGAACGAGCTGATGATTTACTCAACTCTGAGATTCTCAACCGAGATGATTTACTCCGGTTGGCAATGCTGATTATTTATTCAAACCGAGATGTTTTGTTCCAGTTGAAACAGTTAATGATTTATTCAATTATATGCTTGCAACCGAGATGTCTTTTCCAGTTAATTAAATTATGCAAGATGGTTAGTGTTGCCGAAGTGTTTTGTCCGATTGAAGCTGCTCAGCTTTAAGACAGTGCAAACACTTAATGAAATTAGAGCTTTTTCATTGATGTGAAAATAAGTACAAAAGGTGGGGAACTTAGCCCGGTTACATGTTCAGACAAAAAGTAAGGAAAGAAACCTAATCTAAGGGGGAAAGGTTAGTGAACTTATCCTCGGCTGCCTCCAAGTTGACCGTTGAAGGTTGGCCTTGGACACTGGTCTCAGTTCGGCCCGGCTGCTCCTCCGTTTGGCGGTCCTGCTCCTCAGCATTTGCCTCAGTTTCTTCTTCGATTCCTTCCTCGTCCTCAGCCTGCAACGCGCTGAAGACGTCATTAGCATACGACACGAGATAGGTCGGTAGGAAGACAACTGGCGGAGAGACAAACACATCGGTCCCTGGGCCTTGGTCGAGCTGATCGTAGGCAGACTTTCAACCCGCTTTGAAGTATATATCTTGGATGGTGAAGACTTATTTTTTGTAGCTGTCCTCAGTCTCCTTGAAGCCGGCATTATTTGCGTCCTCCAGCTCCTTCTCCCTTGACTTTTTGAGTGCATCCAGCTCGGCATGGAGCGCATCCCTCTCTTTCTCGACGTCACCAAGTTGGCCGAGCAACCGAGAGTTGTTCGCGTTGGCTATCTCCAGTGAAGATTTTGCTCGGCCTAGCTCGGTCTGAAGGCTTTGAACTTGGCTGGCTGTGTCATTCACCTTCTTCCGCAATCGATGAATGTGCTCCATGACCAAGTGTTGCTTCTGGATGGCCTGCAAGAAGAATGATTGATCAAAGAGGAAACCATGCAAACACTTGTGAAAATTTGAATAGAAGTTTGACTCTTACCTTGGTCATGGACTTCACGGCCGACTTCACCAACCGGGTGTCTGGAACATGGTCGCTGCCGGCCACGTCGCTCGGTAGGAGAAGGGCCTTGGAGAGGTCAAAGGTGAGAAGATATTCTTTGTCGCCCTTCATTGAAGCCGTTGCCGGGATTTCCTTACCCCGGTGTTTGAGCTGCGGTCGCCATACCGGTGTTGGGTCGACGGTGACGGTGGGTTGCTCGGTTGTCAGCTCTTCAATTAGCTCGGCAGAAAGGTCTGCGCGAGGCAGTTTCCCAGCCCAGCGGTTATCTTGGCTGGCTTGCCCGGCAGCAGGTGACGCTAGCGCGACCACGGCCTCGCTGGATTGACCGGCAGCTAGAGAGCGAGTGATGACGCTCGGCATCTCGGTAGAAGTTGCTGTGAGGAGGTTCTTGATACGGCTATATTTTTCCATCTCTTCTTCTTCCGTTAACCAGATTAAGGACACGTCCGGTAATATTGGGTCGGGAGGAGGTGACGGAGCACGGAGGAAGTCAGTGACCTTACTCCGGCGCGGAGCTAAGTATCTATATGTTGGGACGTAATCGAGTAGCTCGTTACAATCCCGGTGGCGGTAGCGGAGCACGGTCCGGATGGCTTCTTCGTTAGGGTAGTGGTAGTTGGCTTGTAGGGCTTGGATCGCTGCAAAGGAAAGAAGAAAAATGTTAAAATACAGAATATGGAACAAAGGCAATTAACCGAGCCAGTTAGCACGGCTTACATGTCTCGCCGAAATTTTTGCTAATGAACCAGCCCGGTACGTTGGCCGTTTCATAATTACCGGACACCCAGAAGAAGTCGTCGTCGTGTAAGTCTTTGTCTGGGGTGCCCGTCACTATTTTTTCTTTGCCCGGCCTAATCTTTAAGTAATATGCGAGGCCATCGCCGGTGTGCCCAAGGGTGTACTGTCTCAGTATCTCGGCTAAACCTAAGTTGGTCCCTAGCCGGTTATTTAGCTCATGGATGCCGTTGATTATTCGGTAGGTGTTGGTTGAAACTTGTGTGGGTGCTAGCCCGGTACGGCGCAGGAATTCGGTCAGCAGAGTGTTGATCGGGAAGCGGAGGCCTCCTTCAATGATGGAAAGCACGGTGAAGGGGCACTGGTCTAATCTGCCCCAAGGGGTTGTCTCAATTTCGGCGAGCCCTAGGTAAACGTCTGTTGGGATACCGTAGTTTTCCTAGAACACGGCCAAGGCAGCCCGAGTGTCAACAAGGAAGCGGAAGCGCCCCATGTGTAGCCGGCTGGATTAGCTCGGCTGAGGTGGTTTGGCAGACTGGTGTCTTGATGGCTGCTCGGTCTTTGAGAGCCTCAATAATGGTCTGTGGTCCCTTTGGACTCTGCAGGAAAAGGATGGCAAGTGTAAGAGGGAGTGCGATCGCGCAAAACGAGCTTGACTTTAGCTCGGTCATGAAGAGTACCAAACCACCTTGGTCATTAAGGCTAACCAAGGAGCCCGATCGCTCAAGCAGACCAGATTTTATCTCGGTTGAACGGCCAAGTCATTTGGTTATCCCGGTTTCTACTAAGGTTGGGACAAACTGCTTATTTGCTCGGTCTGAATGATTTTTTGGATCAAAGGAAGACCTGGAGCCCGGCCCTGCCCCAGATCTTCAGTGTTCATCAGAGAAAATGAAGAACATCAAGGAGAGTGAAGGCTTAGGGACGGTTTTGGGTGCCTATGTCCTAAAACCTACGGATTTAGTGCCCTATTATGCGAAATACCAAGTGAAATAACAACAAAAGGGGTTGACGAACTTACCAGTTAAAAGCAGTGGCTACTTCCTCGAACACGAACTCAGTAATGGCAAGAAAGGAAGGACAAAAGCTCTGGATCAGCAAGAATGAAGAAAAATCAGTAAAGTCGAAATGAAGAAGGAAATGGCGTATATAGGGGAGGAAGACCGCCAAAAATTTGAATTGAAGGGACGTGACTGTTGGCGGCTCAAGGCCAATCAGCACATGACACGTGCCCCCATTGATGGCAGCGTCAGAGCTGAAGAGACAGGAAGGTCAGACGAGGTGTCGACCGAGCAAGTCAAGACACAGGAAGGTCAGACGAGGCGTCGACCGAGCAAGACAAGGAACCGAGTGCAGAAATTAGCCCGGTCGACTTCTTGCAAAACTGAGAACCGAGGAGTGTTTACCCCGGTCATAACAGGTAATCCCAGTCACACTTTGGCGGACGGAATTAAGGGGCAATTGAGAGGGAGATTTATGGTTTGGTTTGGGCCGTGGTAATGGCCGGGCAGATTTGGACCAAACAAGTTTGGGCCGCGGTGAAACGGGCCTATCCTGAAAGGTTTTGCTCGGTTAAGGTAAGGCGTGGTCGGCCGAGCTGTGTTGGTTTCATGGTATAGAAGCCGGTCGAGTGAGATGACCGGCGCCAGGCAAGGTATGGAGGTTCCACGGTGCATGATTTAGCTCGGCAGGAAGGCCGGTGGCAAACTAGTATGAGCTATCCCGAGCTCGGCTATGCAGGGATGCAGCCGAGCTCGGTCCTCAATGAGCTTGGTTATTGGAACGCTTGGGCTTGAAGTGCAGCATGGCCGTTGGCAGCCGAGATACTGCAATCCGGTTGCCGAGCTCCCAGTAAAGTGGGCTGGCAGTTGGGATTAGGTGATGTTCAACAAGATCTGTGCTGACAGATGGGATAGCAGCCCCACGTGTCGAGAGACTAATGGGAATAGATTTGGGGCGCAGAAGGTATATAAGCGAGTCTGCGCCCCCCATACTGAGGATGACACATTTTTGGTGAGATAAACACTAAACACAACTCAGTCCTCTCTCTCTCTCTATCCCTGGTGTGTATGTCTAACTTGATCGTTGGAGGAGTTTTCCGGCCACACACCGCCGGGTAGCTCACCGCCGTTGTGTTCGCAGGTCGATCGGACATGCAGGAACTTGAAAGAAATGAGTGCGGGCTTGCTTGAATATTTGCTCCCCGCACATGTATATATTTTTAATTGACAACACATTAAAAATAATGTAAATATTCTCTCTCATCTTATGTGAATATATTTTTAATTGACAACATATTAAAAATAGTATGAACATTCTTTCTCATTTGATATGAATGTTCACAACACATTTTCGAAAAATTCTCTCTCATCTAATGTAGTGATGTGAATGATCACAACATGTGAAACCTTCTTATTTTTAATTGGCAATACATTAAAAACAACGTTCATTATATTTTTAATTGACAACATATTTTTATTCACAACATATAGTAATGTGAACGTTTACATTCGTATGTTTTAGTATAAATATTCACATCATGTAATTGATAACACAATGACAAAAATTCATTTTCAATTAATATGAATATAATAACAGTCAACATCTTGATGTATGAGAACTATTAAAATTTAATGACAATCAACATTAAATATCAACATTAATAGGGGGCATGAGAGATTGAGGGTGTTTTGGTTTCTTACCAGCAGTAGGATCTAATAGAATTGTTAAAAAGAATATGAGTTGGATGGAATGGAACTCTTAGAAAGAAAATTTATCAAAAAAGCTCTCTTTTAACTAAGTTTTTTTTAATTTTTTCATAAAGTCATTTGGAAAGTTGGTAAAAAGTTATCTTTTGACTTTTTTACTTAATATTTATTTATGTTATCACATCATAATCAAATGACAAAAATACCCCCACTCATTTTAGAAAATAACGTTTTCACCCATGTGGCTCATTTAAATAATATAAAAAGTATAATTACAATTTCACAGGTAACTTTTAGCTAACTTCCTAAATGGTTTGATGGCAAAAAAGTCATTTTGCTTTTTTGACCCAAGTTGCAAAACACAGCTTCTTTTTTTTTCTTTTGTTCCCAAATGGCACTTAAGATAAAGATAAATTATATTTGTTTATGTATTATCTTGATTTATTAGTTGGGAAGCTTCTAAATATATATTTTTTTAAAGACATAAATTATAAATATATTTTTTAATATTTGTTTAAAATATAAATTACTTCTTGTGATTCTAAAAATTACATCTCACCTTTTAAATATTTTAATTTCATAATAAATAGTCTATTTTATTAATAAGTCATTAAATCAATTAACAATTTTTAATGATATCAAAATTTTATTTTAATTAATAATTCAAATAATTTTATAATTGTATAAGAGAGTAGTTAGAAATATCATTTTTATAATTAATTCTATTAAATAAAATTTTTTAACAATGAAATATTTGTAATTTTTCAAAATATAAAGAATAATTCATATTTTAAGCAAATATGAAAGAATATATTTTTAATTTACCCTTAAAAAAAATTATGTTAGTGTCGGTTAGTTGAGAAGCTTTTCAATACACTTTAAAATTTTTGTTCAACATCATAGTTGTGTTTTAAAAAAAAAATATAAAAATATAAAAAAAATTAATATCATTTTACCTTAAATCAGGTTAATAGTGAGACAAATCCTAACTATATCTCTGACCAGTCATTCCCCAACTCTGGTTAATCCTTTTTAGTCATCTCTTCCCGCTACCTCATTTCCCTTCTTTTTCCGAACGACATACCTCTTTCCCGATCCTTATTTTCCACTACAAAACTCCACCCACCATGATCCTTGCAAAAAAGAAGAGAAAGAAAATAGATTTAAGGGTTAGGATTTTCAAATTTAAGATTTAGGAAAGGAGGAGGATGAGAAGAAGAAGAAGAGGTGTCGGTTGTGGAAAGAGGAAAGATGAGTGGTGAAGGAAAGGAAGAGAAGGGAGATGGTGAGACAGTGGTTAAAGAAAGGAAAGGAAAGGAAAAGACGAAGGTGGTTGGCGATATAAGAGAATGAAGGGGAGCTGAATGGGTGATCGGAGGAAAGGTGAGTGAGAGGTAAGATGAGAATTAATTGAGGTATTCAAGAAAAACCTAAAATTTTAAATTTAAAAATGGAGTGTCTAACTAAAAATTTTAGGATACATTTCAGAGGTTTTTTATTAATTAGTTGAGATTAAACCTATAAAATTAAATAAAAATTCTTATTATATAAAAGATAAATTTATTTTTTGTGTAAAATGAAAACAATAAAAAATTTTCTCTTGCAATTTCACAGTATTGATTTAACGCAATGTTACTCTCTCCAGAGAATTTTGATCCCATTCTTGGGGGATTTAAATCCATGAAACTAATTCCATACTATTTTTTTACAACCAAACATGATTTATATGAAGCTTAGAGCATCTCCAATAGCAAACATTGTTATAACTTGACAATGAATAGTAGTAAATTGTCAAATTATAGCAATAGTGCTCCAATGGTCACATGCTATTTTGACAAAGCTCAATCAATTTTTCCTCTAATTTTATAGATGTTGTTTGGATATAAATTTTTTAATGATTTTTTTATTGTTTATGTTTTGTCTTTTGTGACCTTTTTCGAACTTTTTTAAAAAAATATTTGAAAAATCTAGAAATCCGCTAGATATTGATTTGTGATTATGTATCAATTTAAAGCAATAAAACAATCTCAATCAAACAATCAAGGCAAATCGACACAACGAATTTAACGTGGAAAAACCACAATTGGAGCACCTCCAATTGTGATAAAAAAAATCACGAGCAACAGCCACAAAACAATCCACTAAGAAGATATAAAGGAATTACACAGGTATACTCTCAATTACCTAGCGAATCCACGCCCGAATTGAACCAACCCCTATGTGTCTCTTCCAACCCCGTCTTCACCTCAGAATTGTCTTAACGATGAGCCACTCTGGAATCCACCAAAGAACAACTCTCTCTTTTGTATAGAACAAACAAATAATCCTTTGATGTATACTCTTTAAACCATGAGTTGAATACTCAATCAAAACATCAAAGAAAACTAGCAAAATATCCCCAGATATAAACCTTAGAACCCAAAAAGAAGATTTAGAGAAGTAATCCTAGATTTGGACCGAAACACGTATTTATAAAAAACTGTCCCGCGATCTCCGCTCGAGCGTCGGATTGGCCGCTCGAGCGGACCTACGCTCGAGCGTGGAAAGTTCCGCTCGAGCGGGAAAAAACAACATCTAGTATTTTTGTAGGTGAATAAACTTTTGGAACTCAGCATTCTCCAGTCGAGCGGGGGAATGTTCGCTCGAGCGGACAGGCAACTTGGAATGCATTTTTGCATTTTGCTTCTGGGGCGCTGCCCCGGACCCGCCAAGGGGCGCGGCCCCTCGACCCCGCGAGCTGACCGGGCAGCTCGATCCCCGTCATAATCAGCGAAGTGGCAATCTTGAAAGAATTAACATCACAAACTGCTCTACAAAGTATGATTCGGGTTGGATTCGCATCTAACAACTCATATCCTCACTGAAATAAAAATGCGAATAAAATTACAGCACAAAGAAGTTTTGTCAAACGGGATTGCCAAGAATAAAACCTAACAACATTAAATATTTATATCATACCTGACTAGACAAATATAAAAAATTGAAAAAAATGATTTTTTTTTTAATATATAATTCACCCCAACAAAAAAACATATGACTACAAAAAAAAATTTAAAAAAAAATTATTAACTACGTTAAAATTACATGGACCACTACATTACATTGCAAAATAAAAATTATATTTAAAAATAATAATAAAAATTACATTGAATTACAAAATATGACCATTTTTTTTTGCTCCTCTAAATATGGCCGTTTATTTATAACTGTTGTGCTTTTGTTTTACAATTTATTTATTTATTTTTAATGAACAAAATAGTGTTTCTATTGGCGATCTCAACCGTTGATTGATGTGTTAGACAATCTTCACTGTATTACAAATAAATTATATTTGTGTACTTAATAACAAACAAAAGAAATAAAGAAAATGAGAGAGATTGCTTGATTACAAAATTCAAACCAAAATATAAAATAAATAAATAAAAACATATTTTTATTTTTGTTACAAAAACAAAATCAAAATTTGAAACAGAAAAAATAATAAAACATAAAGTAAATTAATTACTTACCGAATTAATTTGTTGAACAAATTTTTGATCAAGTCTAGTGTTTAATACTGTGTCCTTAAGACAGATTCGTCCTCTCCATGGTGCTTTCAGATTGTGGACGTCTATCTCCCAGGATAAAATGATCAACTGCGAATAATAGTAGCACTACAAATTATTCGCACAACGAGCACACTTTGTGTTTACATTCTTTCTCACAAAAAATTAAATGCAGCAAAATGCAGAGAAAGTAGACAGAATTTGGGACGAAAATTAAAGTAAAAAACCAAGTAAGGGACTGTCTATTTAGATGTAAAGGTGGTTGTACATATTTGAATCCAACAGGTATGGTTTGAATTTGAACAGGTAAGGCACTGTTTCAACAAATACGAACTGTTTGGCTTTTAAATTTAAACAGATTTGAATTTGTCCGGTTTATATTGGCCAGATATAGACCTGTTTTGATCGAAGGAAAACCGGCCAAATTTCGGAATTAATTTCGAATTCTGGACAGATTTTATTTTACTAAAAAATAAAATTAAATTCAAATATTTTTTGTCCAAAAGATAGGTATTGCGCTGAACAAGTCCAACCCAACCTCACACCATGCACCCGCGCCCAAGCCTAGCACGTTCGACCAACCGACGACGGCGCGCGTATGTTTATTTTGGGTCCAATGGGTCTAGCCTACTTTGCCCATAACCTCCTCCTCTACAAAACTTGGGTGCCCCTTGGGGCCTACCATAAGTTCCAAACTCAATCCTTATAAACCCACTCAAAAGTTTGCATACTAAATCAATGTGGGACAAGTCTTAAACCAAACTTTTAAGAAATTTCACCAAAACCAACATTTCCATAAAGCTCTCTTTGGCTTCAATTTCTCATTCATCCGATAATGGTTTTGAGTAACGGAATATATCACGTGAATCATAACGCGGTAGAGAACGCATTACTACTTAGACCCGCCAACTTTGGCGTATGAGTCCCACCTAAAAAATAGACCAAAGTCAAGGAAAAATCATATTTTCCAAAACCATTTCTTACATAATGAACAAAATCTCAACTGTTGATTAAATAACAATCCAATGGCTAAGATCTATCATCTAGAATGATCCGCGCCTATCTCAAGAGAAAACCCTTTTCTCTCTTGCTCTCATCTTCCAGTCGGTTGAGATTAGAGCATCTCTCTGTCTCTCTCTATGGTGTTCCATCTTCATCTTCATCTTCGTCTATCTGTTTTTCCATTTGGGTGTGATTTTCTAGGGAAAAAAAATGGAAAACAAGGATGAGGGTTGCCCTTAGTTACTTGATTTGATATTAAAAAAAAAACAGAGAGTGGATTGTACAGAGCGGTGATAGACAGACAAGTCGTGGATCTTTATAGGAGAAAAAGCTTGAGCTAAGGCTTGGTCCACCAATTGAACAAGAAGAAGAATAAGATTGGACCGAGAACAACAACAACTCTAGAGATAGAGATGACTCTTTCTCTCCTCTCTTGGGTACTTCTCATGGTTTCCTTGACCTACAACAATGGTGGAAACAGAAAAGAGAATGATTGGATAAACAACCAGAAAGTATCATTCTCAAATAACCCAGCTGTGAAAACCCGAAAAACTCCATGGTCATCTTCTTTATTTATTCATTAGATCCAAACAAACAATCCACAAAGCTCATAGACCTGTGGGACTAAAGCTTACAGACCTCTCAGAAAATGTACTCTTAGCTTTTTAAATTTTTTATTTTTACATAGCCGTATTGTTTGCTCTTATCTTCCATTTCTTTTTCATTTCTTTTTCAACTGAATTTGGAGTAAAAAATCTGTTGATATTTGATGATGTGACATGTTTGGTACCTGCAATTCAACCTACCAAATTTTAGAATAGAAATGGCATCTGTTATCTTTGGCAAGAAGAATAGTAGGCTATTGAAGATCTTTTTTTGTCACTCTTGCCAAATTATAATTTTGACAGCTCCTTTTAACAGTTATATTGAAAATGCTCTTACATATTCAATTCATCTCTGCCAACATGCAATCCAAACATGAACCAAGGGTGGTCATGGTAATGGATAAGGAGTTGGAAAATGCTTTTAAAAATTTAGAATTTTATTATAGTATGATAATGTTGTTGAAATTAATAAAAGAGATAACCGCTTTCACACGCGCACAAAAAAGAAAAGAAAATGATGCACAGATACGTATGACGCATGCATAGCGTTGTTGATATGCTGATTTGATAAGGACTTTTCACTAAAAAACAATTAATATAAAGAATAAAGTAAAACTCTCCATTTTTTTATTTTATTTTTCTCTTAATGATAAAATAAAATTTGAATGTAGAGTCACTAATGGAGGACAAATGAAGAATACCAAAAAGTAGGTGTAGAATGCTGTAGAATTCTTATTTTAGTGGCAAATTCCCCCACTAATTTAAAAAAATATAAAAAAATGAAAAAAAAGAAAGAAAGAAAAAACCCATCTTCCTCTTTGTGGGCCTCTCTTCCAAGGTCTTCTGCCGTGTTATTCAAACTAAAGGCCTACTCTAAACCTTCAATAAGTTAGACATTAAAATTTAAAAAAGAAAAAAAAAAAAAAAGAAGAAGAGAAATTTAGTTAAAATCTTTTCCTTGGACTTTTATTTGGTGAAAATGATAACTCAATTTATTTTGTTTCATAAATCCTTTACGGAGGAGACACATAATTAAGTAGGACAAAGTAAAAAATATTTTTTTTTCTTAAATAATATTATTAAAATAACATGTTACTGTTTACATCAATATCGATAGTAATATTTTTTTTTTTAAAGAATTTCATAATTAATATGGATCTTATTTGATAGATCTTGATGAAAAATTCTAAAAATATTAATTTTATTAAAAACTAATATTTGGATTAAAAATTATAGCATTTTAAAGTTTAATATTTTAGTAATAGTGGTATATGTTAGACTTTTTAAGGAAAATTTTTTTGTTCTTGTCCTTAATGCATTAAAAATTTATTATGAAGAAATTTTGACTAAATCTCACTATAAAAAAAAATACTCAAAATAATATATGATTAAAATTTATTTCAATTGGGATTTGACAATTTTTATTATTATTATTATTATTTGCTTTTTGTTGTCTTAAAATCCAAATACACAAATGCGTTCGGCACCGTTTGGGAAGCAAGATTTGAGATTTTTTTAGTTATTTTAATCACAAAAAATAAAATAGGCTATTTTAGCCACAACAAACAAAACATCACATCCAACCCATAATCATTACATTCTTCTTTCACAAAAAAACCAAAAAAATTAAAAAGTCAAAAAGTCCTTCCCAAACCAAACTTTTTAGCCCAGGTTAAAATAGCAAAAAAAGCCAAAAAGTTAAAAAACCAACCCACTTCCCAAACCAAGCCTTAAAAAAATTACTTTTTGTTATGGAAAAGTTTTGTAAGTCTTTTCGAAATTTTAATTTTTGAAAATAAATTATTATATTATACTTATAGTGTTGCGGAGTCTTTCTTAATATAACTAAAGGGACATTGTGAAATTTCTCAAAGTGTAGAGAATAATTGTCTTTTAACAATTTTGTAGACATTTTTAATAACATTTTTTTTTATTTATGATGAAGTTACTTTTTTATTCTTAAAAGTTTGCCAAACAAAGCTTAGGTATAAATTCTATCTTACAAGTATTGAATATGAGTGCTTGCTCCAAAAATAAAAAATAATCAATGGCTAATCATGGTAGGGTCACCCCTCTTTAAAGAAAAATGCTAGAGGTTTCAAATTTTCTACCAAATAAATGATCAAATGTCTCACATGGGTGTGGGGCCCACAAAATTGCGGACCCCACACCCATGTGAGACATTTAGTCATTTGTTTAGTAAAAAATTTGGTATCCCTAACATTACCCCTCTTTAAATTCAAATGACTAGGGAAGGGTCCCTATACAATGGTCTACTTGAAATTGTATAACCACCCAAATTAGACTTTTGAGAAGATGGCCTAGTGCGCTTTCTCACAAAGGATAACATTAATTTCTCTTCTATATGTTTTCTTGGTGATATAGATGAATGAGACTTTCCTAAAAAAAATGAGACCTACCCAGGTAAAAACTCAAGGCAGATGCAAACGACAATGTTACGTAATTCAAATTTTATGGCTCAAAAGTGGCTCAAATGGTCAAAACGACGTCGTTTTGAGTACAGAACAATATAAAAATGGCCAAAACGATGTCGTTTTGGCCATTTGAGCCACTTTTGAGCCACAAAATTTGAGCTACGAGACATTTTCCAGATGCAAATTCCCAACCCCCCCGGAAAACAAAAATTTTTTTTACACGTTTTACAAGAGTCCTTTTTTTAAAGTATGGCAAATTATATCTCTAAAAAAATTTATACTCAATAGTAAACGAGGTTTATTTATAAAATATGATAGATTATTCTCGTGTTCTATGTAATTTGTCTCTTATGTCAATTTAATTTCTTTAGTTTCAAATGTATCAAAACCTTTCATTTTTCATATTGTTCAATTTAATTCAATTGATAATATTCATTAAGATATTGGATAGAAATCAAGAGAAAAATAGTCTATTCAAAAAGAAATGAATCATTTTAAATTAGATATCAATCTTTCAATCGCTTTGATAAAGGTGAATGAATTATTTTGTCTCTTAATTTCAATCTAATTTCCGAAGGATGTTATCAAGTTGAAGAAATTGACACAATATACAAAAATAAAGTTAAAGTTAATGCAGTTAAAACTTAACACAAGAAGTAAACTAGAGGAACTACATCAATAAATTATCCCGTAAAGTATAAGGGTCTCAATGCATAAGAAGTATAAAATGAAATATCTAGAGTGTATTTAAAGGCTCCCAAACTCAATAAACAAAATATTTTATTATACCTTTTTTGCCCTATTGCTCACAAGGCCCATTCAACTTTCCCATATTTGTGTCTTCCAAAATCTAATTAATTAGGGCACATGGTTAAGGATCACTACTATTATAAGCCAGACATCAAAGAAGAAGAAATATATTATGCTGCTCAACTAATCCCACCACTAAACAGTCCACAAAACTATAGAGTGGTTTGTTGAAATATAAAAGGAGGATGATAAATTTGAAGTTTTTTGTAAGGAATTAATTTTAATATTACAATAATCCCAAGTCTTAATAAGATTTCAATAATCATTTCTTTTTTTGCAACAGCCATTAGCTTTGGTGTTGGTGAAAGAAACTACAATGACATAACATTATATTATGAAAGTCCTTTTCATCCTATCAATAATAATGTGACAACATGATGACAACAATCACGACAACAACGCAAAAAAAAACAATTCAATCCAAATTTTTCAAAAAACAAAATGAAATGATCTGAATTTTGTAACTCGTACTTGTTGATTTCCATTTTATTTTGTATTGTAGTTGGTGTCATCTGTATTTTCTTTCGAATTTTACATTTATATTGAGTGTTGTGGAGACATATTTTTAGGGTTGCGCCACGTGGCCGAGGTGTCACGTGGACGAAGTAGGTTGCCGAGATGCTTGCGATATTACCGAGATATGGTGCGGTAATATTGGAATTTGAGGTATTTAAATAGAGGACATGAGTCTTAAATAAGATGATGTGCTTAGTTCGGATAAAGGTGAGGCTCTTGAGGAGTTCATCCATGTCTAACTAAGAGTCTGAAATAAGTGTTATACTTAAGCCTTATTAAGTAAGACTTATAGGGAACGAGGGCACTAATCATTATAAGAGTAAAGCACCCCCATGAGTCTGAGATATACTTTTACTTATGCACTTGTTGATATCTTTGTAAAATAAGTGATTGACTTGATCGTTAGAGTGTCCCTAGGTGGACAAGCCACCGTGATATTCTCATATTCTTGTGTGCAGGTGCTTGGTTTAATCTATTATACCGCATGCTTTGCAACTAAGTTTCCTATTTGATTGTGAGGTCGGAAATCAATACCCACAAGTGCCAAAAAAAAAGAAGAAATGCATTATATGTTGCATTTATCTTTTAAAAAACATATCATTTCCTATGCAATGTTGTAACACTCGCTCCTTTATTAACTGTTAAATATGAAGGTTACCTTAATCACGTGCTTTTATGTGATTTATATGTTTATATGTGTGTTAATTATGTGCCATAAATTATTTGAAATATGTTTGATTGACAGATATGTTAATGTGTGAAAAAGACATGTTTGATTCGTTAAATTATAAGGTTAAAAATTAAATGTTGGAGTAGGTGGTTAGAGCCTAATTCACCTTAAGAAGATTAAGTTTGGGTTAAGTTAAACTAGATTATATGAGGATTGCTTTAATTAGGTGAATTTGATTTAAATTAGGTGAAGCTTAAAATTTGATTAAGGAAAATTTTGGTTAAGTCAAGTTAGAGGGAGAGATATTTTGTAAAGACTTATAAGAGACCTATGAGAGTTTTACAGAAAGGGAAAGAAAGAGCTCAAGAGAGGAAAGAAGAAAAGAGGAAAATCAAGGGAAGTAGAGCAATCTTCAACAATCCCTCAATCAAAGGCAAGAATTCTTGTCTAAATCCATGAGGTTAGGTTAATTTAGCTGAGATTGAAGAATTTGAGTTGAATTAGAAAGTTGGGTGGTGTATGTTAAAGTAATAAACCCTTAAGAGAGGAATTGTAGGAAATAGCTTTAAATCTTATCATTCATGGCATTTACTCATGGTCAAACATTTATTTCTTGCATAATTCTTGAAGAGGGAGAATGAAACTCCATGGATTTTGAGTTTTGCACTTAACATTTGCATGGTTTTGATTTTGGCCCTAATTCCCTGTTTGTGATTTTTAAAATGGAAATTGTGTTTTGATGTTGTTTTGGAGTTAGAAATTACTTACTCAACATGTTTTAGAGGGTTTTGAGATTGGATTTGTACAAAAATGGAGTTGGATTGTGGAAAGGTTGGTTTCCTCCACAATAGCAGATTTTTAAACTGGTTTTTTACCCAGACTGCTCAAGCGGTCTGGGCCATCGCACGATCGGCCAGGCCACCGCTCGAGCAACCGGCCTTCCCCTATTCACTTTTGCATTTTGCTCGCTAGAGCGGCCTGTAGGGCTAGGTCAGGTTTGTTTCCGTTCTATTTTCTCTTCTTTTCGGGCCTCAAATTGCATGGTGTTCAACTGTTTTCATATGCATATGCATTGCATGAACACAAGAGAAATGAAGAAACGTATGGAAACGGGTTAGAGAATAAATAATGGATAAGTTATGAATTGATCGAATAGAAGGATTGTTTTATGAACTGTTATGCTTGCATATGGTTGTGTAGGTCAAACGTCGCGTCCTACACACGCATTTCAATGAGCTAACTGTGAGTAACAATCGTATAAAGATATGTTCAATTATAAGCATTTTCTGACTTATATTATATTCTGTTTCTGAGATGATGTTTCTATTTAAATGAATGATTGTCCTATTTTTCTAAACTGTATTCGTGACATCCGTAACATCTGTTTATTGTTACTGTTACAGAAATCTCTGTCAGTTCCAATCCTTGAAACTTCTGTTTACTGCATTGATGGCCATCATGTGATTGTTCGGTCTTTATAACCGTTTGTACTATTCTGTTATTGGATGTATCACGTATGACTGCTATGTGTTCTGTATAATTCTAATTTTCTGTCTAATGCTATAAACTATTGCTTTATATACCGTAAGGACATCATTTATCACCTCTTTACAGTGTTGTTATTCACTAGGCTGTAGCTCATTCCTTTATCTATGTATGTAGGTGATCAAGTGCAGGAGGGGACGTGGTAGCATCGACCTAGCCTCAATTTTGTCAAGTCAGCTTTTGTGCCTCGTCGCGAGATTCCCATCGGTCAAATGTCATGGCTTTTGGGTGGTTCGGGGTTCACCCTTTTGACATTGGTTCAAGTGTATGAATGATTTATGTTTTGTGTACCTTCTTGGTAATAGGATTGGAGACCCTCCCTTTGTTTATGTTTTTCATATATGGACTTGATATGGACTGTGTGTGTATATATATAGACATGTCTATACGAAAATTCATTTTGTCTTATTTAAGTCTTTATAGCTCATTGGACGCTTTATTTTCTTAATTATTGGCTTCCGCTAGCCCTATTACTATATTATAATTATATAGGCCTTTGGTAATCACGAATTACTGGCTGCTTACGACACTAAACCTATAAGAACGAGTTTGGGTTGTGACAAACATATTCTTTAAATTAACCAGAGCATTTGACCTAGTAATTGTATGGCACCCTCTTGTGGTACGAGGCCTTGTATTCAACTCCTATATAAAGAAGTTTGATACCCTTTGTGATGGTTAGTTTATTTTTCTTCCATTATGAAAATTATACTTAGTGATTGTTGAGTTTTGTTAATTTTCTAACTATTTTAAATTAATAATCTATTTAATAATATAAATATTTCTTATAACGTAATTATTGTCTATCGGCAATATATATATATATATATTCTCCAAATTACCATACTCTATGAATAATGCACTTTTTATACCATATTGTGCTCTCTTTTTTTTAAGCCTTTAAATGAGTGTTTGATTTGCATTGTCATACTACTTTATTTTATATTTTAATTATCCCTACTGGTTGTCGGTAAAAGATCAGTAAGCAAATCTTGACTCTTTGTAAAATTAATTGGGTAATTTATTAGGCCTGTATGTCCCATCAAAAAAACAAAAAAAAAAACAAAAAACTTTGGTCTCTATGTCACCCTGGTTTTGCTTAAGAGATTCTTTTGACTTTCCCACGCCTTTGCCTTTGCGGTTGTTTATGGTGATCTAAATAAATGTATTTTTTAATTTTTTATAAAATATAAATTAGATTTAAGTTGAATTTGAAGTGATGTATTAGAAAGGTGATGTGATTTAAATAAGATGATGTGATTTAAATAAGATGATGTGACTTAAATAGAATAGTAATTTTTTGACTTTTTGACTTTTTAAAACTAACCAAACCAGCGGAAAGGCTCTGTTTGGTAGAGCTTATAAACTATTTATTTTGACTTTTAACTTAATTTAAGTTAAAATATTATGTTTGGTGCAGCTTAAGCTAACTTGCTTACAGCTTAAATCAAGCTATTTCTCAGCTATCTCAAAAGCTGGTCAGGGGGTACTTAAATTTTTTACTTAAGCGCACAGCTGGTGTCAGGGGCTGAAATTACTTAAATGCCCTCGTCAATACCCAAATATTAATATTATTAATTAAAAAATAAAAAATTGTATATTTCTGAAGAAAAAGAAAAAAAATCAATATTAATTGAAAAATAAATATTAATTGGTATTAATTATTAATAAATTCATATTGTATATTTTTATATTAATTAAAAAATAAAAAATTGTATATTTCTGAAGAAAAAGAAAAAAATCATTATTAATTGGTATTAATTATTAATAAATTAATATTGTATACTTTTGTAATTATTTAATTATTAATTGATACTAATTAATAACAATTGTTGATTATTAATATTAATTGATACTAATAAAAATTAAATATTAATATTAATTTATTCTAATTAATAATTTTAATATTAATTGAGACTAATTAAGCCATTAATTGATACTAATTAATAATTTTAGTATTAATTGATACTAATTAAGCAATTAATTGATACTAATTAATTTATAATGAAAAATAATTGTGACAATAATACTTCCATTACATTTTTAGCAAATATATCAATTTTTATATTAATTGATACTAATTAATACTACTTATATTAACTTTTATTAATGAAATATTTTTTTAAAAAAATTAAAACTGAAAAAATGACAAAATAATTATTTTTAAATCATATAAGGGTAGAAAGGACAATTATACAGTAAAAAGTTATTTTACAGCTTATTAACCAAACACTACTCTGCTGCTTCAATTCATAATTCCACAGCTGTACTAAACAGGTTAACAGTTTTTGTTCACAGCTATAAGTCATAATCTGTTAAGGTATAATCTATAATTACTTTTCCACAACTCTACCAAACGAGGCCAAAGTCTTATCTCAAACTTGCCACAACTCAAAGACCACAAAATAATTATTAAAAAAAAACACACACATATATAAATATATAATTCAGAACAAGCCCATATTCATTTGAATTGAGTGTGGAACTAGTTAAGATTTTAATTGAACCTATGTCTTGTACTATAAGAAATGGCAATGTACTCACTCTGAGCCACTGGTTTGGACCAACTTGATTCAAAGCAGGGAGTAGAATTGGCTAAGCAATCTGTTTGATATGATTATCTAGAATAAAATATGCAATTTGATTGATAGTAAAGTATTGAAATGGTCCCTCTAAATGGAGACTTCTACTAAAAATACTAGGCCTCCTTTTCTTTGGCACATCAAAAGTTGTAGTTTGGAAAAATAAAAAGTCTATTCAAACCCTTGAATAATGTATGATACTGGATGTTGATAGGTATTGCATTCTAATTATTGGATCATGAATTTTGAATTTTGGTATAAAGATATTTTGTTATTTATATATTTGTGATCCATTGTTTGAATTTAATATGTATTTATAATTAAAGAGAGACATTTATCTCTATAATTTCTTGTAACTTTTCTGATTATTGTGAAAACTGCAATAACTGTAAACGTAATTTTGGCTTGGCTCCAATTTACATCACCCATGACATGATTCAACACATACCCCAATGGTTTTGGTAGTTGGGCCCCAAAACAGGCCAAAGTTTTGTTAAGGGCAACCACAGTAACAAAAATAAATAAATAAAAAGAAGAAATTTTTTTTTGAGTTGGATCATGTCATGGGTGATGTAAATTGGAGCCATCACAATGGGCCCATAGTTCTGTTTAATGGGCCTTTCATTGACTTTGGCCTGTTTTGGGGCCCATCGTTTCATCGTTAGGTATTGTCTTCTCGTTTTGTCGGATCAACTTTACTTTCTTCAAAAATAACTTCATACCTTTGAAAAAGTAAATAGGTGAAGTTGATGGCTTGATTGCCCCATTTTATGTTATTTTTTCAACAATGTTTCGTCCACCTAATTTATCATTTTTAAATAACTTTTAATAATATGATATTAAGATTAAATTTCATATAATAAAATATTTGACAAATTAAAATTTAATATTTATCAAACACATCATTAAGAATGGTGTTTAAAAATGATAAATTAGATGTGTCAAGTATTTAAACAAAAAAAAAAATGATAAATAGATGATGTTTCAAAAGTACTGTGATTGATGAAAAGAGTAAAATTCAACTAGTGCCCTTGGATCACCTAATTATTTTTAATAATTGATAGGAGGTAGTGTCAAGTAGTGCCCTTGGATCACCTACTTATTTTTCCCTCATACAAGGTCATAATAATGTATTTGTAATTGAAAGGGTTGTTTTGAGAAATTAGTTCAAAGTTGTCTTTTTAATTTATTTTTTTTTGAAAAAATATGTAAATAAATAAAGGTGATGGGATTCAAAATAAGTTAAAAGTCAAAATTTAATTAATCAAATTAAGCCAAAATCACTTTTTTGATTGACAAAATTATAAACCGTATTGGTTCACTTTATAAATTGTAAGGTAAATTACATATACCCCCTCGAGGTTTGGCTAAATTACAAATACCCTCCTGAAATTTGAGAAATTACAAATTTCTCCCTGAATGTTATATTTGCATAACAAATTAGGGGATAATTTGTTATGAAATTTAAACTTCAGGGAGCAAATTATTATAAAAATACAAACCTTAGAGGGCGGGATGTAATTTTTGAAACCTCAGGAGAGTATCTGTAATTTAGCCAAACCTCAAGGGAGATATATGTAATTTGCCCTAAATTGTATTTGAAAGAGCCTAAACAAAAAAATATTTAAATTTTTTTTTAAAAAAATGTGATTTAAATTCATATTTTGTATAGTGAGCCTACATTTACAATTATAATTTTTAAAATCTATTTTCTGAAAAAATTAAAAACTAATTTTTTTTATAAAAAATTTAAATATCAACGACCTCATAGTTTTCATATACAGCTCTTTTTTTTCTTTTTCTTTTTCTTTTTTTTAGGAGGATGCAAAATAATGTTTGAAAATTTTAAAAATAAAATTTTTTGTGGACCACACCTCATAATATTCATATACATCATTTTTTTTTTAGGGGAGAGGGAACGGTGTTTGAAAATTTTAAAAGTATTTGTTAATATTTATTTTTATGGAATTAATTTATATTTTCTAAAAAAATATTAAAAAAGATTTAAAACTTTTGTGGACCCCACTGGTAGGCCCTACCTTGTGAATACCATGTTTCCAAACAATCATTGCCCTTTTTGTGGTCCACGCCCCACAACGGCTATATATTTTGAATGTTCTGACCTGACCAAACACACCCTGCCTGCTTCTGAGTTAGTAATTTTTAGGGAGATTTTCTAAAAAATGAAAAGTACAGAAAATAATTTTTAAGTGATGAAAGTATAATATTTACAAATCTAATACTTAAATCATTTGTACCTCCGTCATTTTGAAAGTATTTTTATAAACTTCACTTTTTTGATAGTTCTCCTAATTTTTAATTAAAAATAAAAAATTAAATTTGTAATTACATATAATAGTTTTACTCTAAAATAATTCACATTAATATGAAATGTGCAATCAATAGAATTTAATTGTCACATGTTTTCTATCTTAAATAATGTCAGTCATTTAAGAATTAAAATAAAAAAAATAAAAAAATAGCTCGTAATATTTAAAATTTTATTATTTTTCATAAAACATTTCTTAGCCAAACCAAACACAAAGATATTCACTTTAGGTTGGGGTTGCCTCCAGTCCACCATCTAGACTGGAGTGTCCAGTCTAGCTCATTGGATTCATTTTTGAATCTCTTTTCGATAATATGATCTGTTTACATTTTAAGATTTGTTAAGTATATTATTCTTGTAAAAAATTACATCGATCGGATAACGGATCCTATGTATTCGGAATACTTTTTTATGAACCGTTAATTTTTTGACTATTCATTTTTTTCAGATAAAAATGATCTGAATAATAATATTCGTTATTCAATCGACGTAATTTTTTACAGAAATAATATACTCAACAAACCCTAAAATGTAAACTGTTTTGATTATCGAAGAGGGACTCAAAAGTAAACTCAATAGGCCGAACTAGACCGAATTATCCTAGATCTGGACTAGAGACCATCCAGACCCCTCACTTTATTTCTCATTCAAGTATAAAAGTGTGGGGATCATATTTCAACTTGAGTGTGATCAAATAAACACACAAAATATTTCATAATTTTTTTAATAATTATTCACTCTTAAAAAAGAGTGAAAATCTTACAAAAATGATGATTTTCACTTTTAAAAAAAAAAATTCACAGTTGAGGTGTGTATAAACTAATTCGGATATTTAATTTTCAATATATATATATATATATAATATTTTTAGTTATTTGACTTCGTTTGGCAAGTGACTTTTTTAACCAAAAAATTAAAAAGTCACTCAAAAAGTCAAAAAGCCAACAACCTATACAAAAATGTCAAAGATTCTTTTTTCTTTCTACTTTTTGTATATTTTTTTTTTATAAAAAGTCAAAAATTCATCCCAAATATATTAATTTTTTTTTACATTATATTTTAGTCAAAAAATTAAAAAGTTACTAAAAAAGCTTGTTCCCAAAACGAGGCCTTTTTAGTCATCCAAACCAAAGGCGAAGGGCATTTTAGTCACTCCATAAGAAATTCAAATTTTCACACCCACCCTAACGGGGCGTACAAAACCTATTTCTCAACGGTCATCAACTCATCGTCCCTCCCAAAACGCTCCCTCTTCACCAGCATTTGAATTGAAGGCTCTCTTCTCTCTTTCTCTCTCTCTCTGCATACACATCTCTCTCTCTCTCTCTGAAGAGATCATGAAATCGAACGCAGAGATGTCAGATAATCGATTCTTGGGAAGCATCTCAGCCTCGTCGATCCGAAAACTCCTTCCCAGATCGACCTCTACGAAGCGCAAGACGAACCCAACTCGAACAAAATCGAGGCTTGACAGTGAAAACACCCCTCCGATCGATCCAAACATTGAAGTAGACAAATATCCAATCTCACCTTCGATCCCCAAACAGTCACTGTCAAACCCATCAATTTCACAGAAACAAATCACCAGATCGGACACTCAGAGAGATGCAATAGCACCCTCAGATCCACCAGTCAAGGTACAGCAAAATCACCCATTTGAATTTCTTCGAATTTTAAGGTTTATTTCACTAATAATTTTGTGGGTTTTAGGTTGTAGTAAGGATTAGACCGGTAAATGGTCATGAAAGAGAAGGAGATCCGGCGGTTAGGAAGGTTTCTGATGATTCAGTAGCTGTTGGGGATAGAAAGTTTACCTTTGATTCGGTTCTTGATGTGAAATCAAACCAGGTTTCAATTCAATTCCCACATTTCTATGTGTTCAGTACTTCCAGTTTATGATTTTATTTTATTTTTCCTCTATTTGGTTGTGTAGAATACTGAGCAAATCAAAAATGAAATTTGAGCATCTCTTGACAATTTGTTTGTTTTGCTAAAATAAATATGGGTTAATTACACGTACACCTGTCAACTATTACTCAATATCATTTTACCACTCAATTTTAAAACCGTATATTTGGACCGTTCAACTATAAGATTTCATCATTTTCATTTGTACATTTACGGTTTTGAAGTTGATTGGATTAAGTGATATAGTGATAGTTGAAAGTGTATATGTAATTTTAGAATAGATAAAATTTGAAGATACAATTTTGCAATGATGATGAATAGGAGCATTTTGATTATCAAGTGATGTTTGGTTTCTACCAGGAGGATGTATTTCAGTTAGTTGGTGTTCCTTTGGTTAAAAACGCATTAGCGGGCTACAACACATCAATTTTGGCATATGGACAGGTATTTCTAGACTATGTTTGTGAACAATTGATTCATTTGATTGTATATTTTTCTTTGAATTAACATTTGGTGAGTTTTTTAATAGACTGGAAGTGGCAAGACTTACACAATGTGGGGTCCACCAAGTGCAATGGTTGATAGTCACTTGGCCAATACTCATCAGGGCATTGTCCCACGCATCTTTCAGATGTTGTTCTCTGAGATTCAGCAAGTATGTTCTGTTTCTTAATCTATTCAAAAGAGAAACATGAGGGATGTTATGTTCTGATCACTTGATGTCTGTTTTGTATTTGATGTAGGAGCAAGAGAACTCAGATGGTAAACAGATAAATTATCAGTGCCGGTGTTCATTCCTTGAGGTTTGTGTTTTTTAACTGTTTATGAATGCTGTACGGCATTTTGCTTTAAATGTTGGAAGGCTTATGATGTTTTTTGATTTGTTGTCACAGATATACAATGAACAAATTGGCGATTTACTCGATCCAACCCAGCGAAACCTAGAGGTGGGTATTATCCTTTTCATGAGAGTATTTTTTTGGCCAATACCTTTTGCATTACTTTGATTTGTTCTTGATGATGAGTTTGGTTGAACTGTCATAGATAAAGGACGATGCTAAACATGGATTTTATGTTGAGAATTTGACTGAGGAATACGTTACCAACTATGACGATATAACCCAAATTTTGATTAAGGTAAGTAATAACAATGGATTCCAATTCTGTTTGGCGGTGTTTGGGAAAGATTTTTTTTGGTTTTTTATAGTTTTTTTTCACTAAAAGCCAAATTGGTTACAAAACCAAAAAAAACAAATCCAAACAAAATATCACATCAAACCCCATAATCATTTCACTTTTTTTTCTCGCAAACATCACATCCAACCACAAAAAAACCCAACTATCTTCTCAAACACAAAAAAAAAATTTCTTCAATAATATCCTACAACTAAAAAAACCTACAAAAAAACCCACTTCCCAAACACTCACTTTATTGGCACAGGGGCTTCTCGCTGTATTCCTTACAGATTTTATTTCATACTTGTTAACTTCTATTTCTGTTTGGTGCAGGGACTATCAAGTAGGAAGGTTGGGGCAACAAGCATAAATTCAAAAAGTTCACGCTCCCATATTGTGTTTACATGTGTCATTGAGTCATGGTCCAAGGTATGACAGAACACTGGAGTTTGCAGATTGCTATCAATTACCAATTACTATTATAATTATCTGCAGTAAAATGCTTTCTTGGTTGTGTTTGGCTCTCTGTGCGATGACATTTGGCTAGAATACACAGCATTTTTCAGTTTAAATTTAGAACAAAATTGTTCATTTATTAAGTCTGTTGAATATCACTTTACGTATGAAGTTAATATATCATGAGTGTGAAGACTTGTTATCATCATTGTGATAATAATCTACACTTCTATTTTGTTTTCAGTGAAGTCTTTCTATTTTTTCCTAGGAGTATTTTCTTGTGCTTTTTTAACCGTTTGCTTCAAATAATCTCCACTTTTTTTTCTTCTTCTCATCATTTGGTGGGAAAATGCTTGCCGCAGGGAACATCATCAACATGTTTTGGTAGTTCAAAAACGAGCAGAATCAGCCTTGTTGATCTTGCTGGACTGGAGAGGAATAAGCTTGATGATGATGGTAGGCAGTGTGTAAAGAAAGAAAAAAGTGTGAAGAAGTCTCTATCACAGTTGGGGTATGATGCAATGAAGTTTATATATATATACTTATTGTTATTGCTAGTCTATGTTACATGGACTCGGGTATGGGTGTTGGGTGCGGGTATGTATTTAGAGGTCAGACTCATCAAATCATAAATTTAAAGGTATGCGGACTCGGCAAAAAATTATCATATTTTATATTTTTAATCAAGTATGTGAAGAGAAAATGGTGCTACATATAACTTACGGTGTTAAAAAGATATTTATAGTAATTATATAACAATATGTACATATAATAATAGTGTTATATACAATTATATAAGAAATATCCGTTAAAAAGTATCCGACACATATTTCATATCCTTATCCGAGTGTCGGGTGTCCGACACAGATATTTGATTTATTTTGAAGAGTCCGTGTAACATAGTTGCTAGTTGCTATCCACCTAGACATTTCTTCTTGTTAACAACTCTTTAAGCTTGAAATTGTAATTTGTAAATCTTTGACATTCAAAATGTGATATCATGATAAGTCCTTCCTATTTTGAGATGGGTATGTGAATCCTTTCGGTAATTATGAACCCCATTTAATGTCACACCCGTCAACCATATTTTATTTTCCTTTTGCTATCTATCTGAAGCGACTTAGGGTGCTTGTCCTTTTATGATTTCCTCTTTACTCATGAATCAAAAATAAAACATCACTCCGACTATAATGAGACTACTCAAATCAACAATATATTTCTTGAGATAAGCAATCACTATTAATGGTTGATCCCTTTATCTATGGGTGAATTAGCCACTGTTTGAGTTTAGCTGCTGCTTCTTTGTAGTTACGGTTCTCTATGAATGGTGCAGGCACTTGGTGAATATCCTTGCTGAAGGAACTAAGTCAGGAAAACCCGAAGTTGTTCCTTACAGAAGCTCCAGATTAACGCATTTGTTGAAAGAATCACTTGGTGGAAATGTCAGGCTGGCAGTTATATGTTCCATCTCCCCAGATCACAAGTAATCAACTTTGATATCATTCTACTGAGACTTGCCTGAAATCTACTGCTTCTTTCCCGTCTGTTTATTTGTTTTCTTCTTGATGTTGAAAAATTATCATTTCTGTTCTATACTTGAATGTAGGAGTAATTGTGAAACATTGAGCACACTCAGATTTGGGCAGCGAGTAAAATCTATACGCAACGAGCCAGTAATAAATGAAATATCAGAGGATGATGTTAATGACCTGAGTGACCAGATTCGTCAATTGAAGGTACTTTTATTGGACAATGCATTGTGAAATTGACGGCTATATTGAGATGATGATGATGAGTGATTTGTTGATTGCAGGAAGAACTTATAAGAGCAAAGTCAAGTGAATATAACTCGATGGGAAGTAACTATGGATACACTAAAAGTAGAAGTGTACGTGAAAGCTTGAATCAATTGAGATTGAGCCTTAATCGCTCCTTGATCTTGCCCCACTTAGATAATGAATGCAATGAGGAAGTAATTGTTAATGAGGACGATGTAAGAGAACTACGTGTTCAGCTAGACAATTTGCACAGTTCTTGTGAAGAGAATACAAAAGATGTTGATGACAACAAACACAGCATTCAGTTTTCTTCTGTAGAAGAAAGTTATGATACAGACTTCACAAGTGAATATTACGGAAGCTGCCTAGAAGAAGGTGAAATAGAAGAAACAAGTTTGGAAAAATCTAGGACTGAGCTTCGACCGGAAGCGAGCGTTTCATCTGTTGATAACTTTCCAAGTGAGCCCAACACTTCAAGGACCGTAGATACTGCATTCAGGAGAAGCATATCAATCAATTCATCTCTGCACTCTCTAGCACTCCAAGAACCAGCATTGTCTGAGTCTCCAAAAATTGGAAATAACCAAAGGAAAAGCATAATCTTTGCATCATCGACTCTTCTGGCAAGTGAGAATATTGTTTCAGAGAGTTCCAAGTTCGATTCAGGTGCATTACGACAGTCGCACAAATCAATTGATCACATTCGATCATCATTGCGGTCAAGCAAGATATTTCCTGGCCCCACAGAGTCCCTGCGCCTTCAGAGAGGTTTACAGATAATTGACTCTCACCAGCAGAATTCAACATCAAATAAATCTTCACTTGCTTTCTCTTTTGAACACTTAGCATTAAAACCATGTTCAACAGTTGACAAAGCCAACGATTCTGTTCAAACATTACCGGAAGAGAGACCATCTTCAGATGGATCTTCTGCTTCTTTTCTGTGTGCATCATGCCAGAGAAGATGCCTCGAAACAGTGGATGATGAAGGGAATTCAAATGGAACATCTGCTCAAGCTCCAAAAGTATGTTTAGATTCAAGTTACTATAGCTTTAAAAAGCATGTTTGTTACATTATTTGTTTTATGTGAACCTCTTTAAGTCACATGTTCTATTTCTTTTATCTGTAGGATGTGGGGAAAGATTTGGCAGAAGCCATCAGGAGAGAGAAGGAGCTGGAAAATATTTGTATGGAACAAGCAGCCAAAATCGATCAGCTAAATCTTCTGGTGGTTATTTCTTGTCCTCTGTAAGAAGATGGAGATTTAATCAGGACTTTACACTGTACTAATAATCTGAAATTATGCAGGTGGAGCAATACAAAAACAACATAAAACAAAATGCTATTGTTGAACATAGTAATACTCATTGTGAGGACTCACAGAACAAATTAACACATATTGATGAGCTCAAAAATGAAAATTTTCATCCACTTGTGGATGAAAGCAAGGTTAGTCGTTGTCTTGCACTTCTCTTTTGTGAGCATCAAGCAGACCATGTCTATTATTGTCATATTTTTAAATAATTTTTTTTTTTTTAAAGTTCTAATTCCATTGTTCTTATACATTCCCGGTTGTTTTATCAGCTTCTCAGATGGGATGACGATGAGAATCACGATGAAGAGATGATAAAGGAAAAATGTGAAATAAAAGAAGTCAGGGAAGAGTTGGATCAAAAGTTCAGTAACACATCCTTTGATAAGGATGAGAAGGAAGCACTTCTCAATGAAATTCAAATCCTAAGGAGCAAGTTGCAGTCATATACTGATGGACCTTCAAAAAAGTCTTATGAGAGAGTGAGATCCTCTTTGTTGTCACAGTCAATCCAGATGAGAAAAAGTGGTGCATTCTCTCAAGGTAACAGCGAAGAAGAACTTGAGAAAGAAAGACAGCGATGGATGGAAATGGAAAGTGATTGGATTTCTCTGACCGATGAGTTAAGAGTAGATCTTGAATCTAACCGCCAGCATGCAGAGAAGGTTGAGATGGAATTGAGACTAGAGAAGAAGTGCACTGAGGAGTTGGATGATGCACTTCATAGGTCTGTTCTTGGGCACGCTAGAATGGTCGAACACTACGTTGATTTACAGGAAAAGTACAACGACTTGGCTGCAAAGCACCGGCTGATTATGGAAGGGGTTGCTGAGATTAAAAAGGCAGCTGCAAAAGCTGGAGCAAAGAGTCGTGGCTCACGTTTTGCAAAGTCTATGGTGGCGGAGCTTTCAGCCCTGAGAGTGGAGAGGGCAAAGGAGATGGACTTTTTGAGAAAGGAGAACAGAAGTCTTAAAATTCAACTTAGAGACACTGCAGAAGCTGTTCATGCTGCTGGAGAACTCCTTGTTAGGCTGAAAGAAGCCGAGGAAGCTGCTTCAGTTGCAGAGGTAATATTCCTTATCATATTTCTTTTTCTATCTGCATATAGATTTAGTTTGTACAACGTCCATATCTGAACAAAGGAAACAGTGAGGTAATGTGTTTTTCCGCATAATCATATCTGACATGTTATGGCAAAGGCAAATATGAGAAAAGCTAAAATAGAACAAATACACAAGCACCCAAGGATTTTCACTGTAAATGTTCATTTATAAGCCTACGTCCACGGATGAAGAACGATGAGGGAGCTTCACTATACGTGTAAAGTATAATTAGCATACTTTTTCTCTCCCACAATCATCTACAAAAACACAGAAGATCATACCCTAGAATCCCAAGATAACTCAATAATATACAAGGATCCAAAAGTAGCAACTTGGTCAAAAATAGACCCAGGAGGACAATGGGTCGAATTCAAGACACACCCTTAACACGACATAACTCTTTTTATTGCAGAAAGGGGATCCAAGCATTCAAATGATTCTTCTTGATTATAATTTTGTGAAGTGATGAAAGACAACTGACCTTGTTTTTTCTATCTATGCAGGAGAATTTCACAAAGGTTCAGGAAGAGAATGAGAAGCTAAAAAAGCAAGTGGATAAGCTGAAAAGAAAGCACAAGATGGAAATGATCACCATGAAACAATACCTTCAAGAGAGCCGGTTGCCAGAATCTGCACTTCGACCTCTATATCGAGAAGATTCTGATATAGCACAGAACACTACCTCACTGCCTGATGATGACCAGGCATGGCGAGAAGAATTCGGCGCAATATACCAAGATCATTACTGATTCTCTGTGTCTGACATTGCTTCCAATATTGGATTTGCATCAGACCCTACTTGGGTCCAAAGCACTAGTGAAATTTCATACATTAGCACTTTTTAGTCTATTTTCTTGTTTGTATTTGCTTTGTCTGTGTGCATCACTTATCTTATGAGATTGAGAGTTCTTTCATTCACTTGTTAAGTAATTGCTGATAATAAAGATGTGTTTCTCATTCCCATTTGGGGCTCTTGAGCATTTTGTTTCGATAATTTTAGCAGATTATAGCTTTCCTTTGCCTCTCCTTTCCCATCACTCACCCTAACTATAATCCAACATTCAGTTTATATGTATGCTTGAATATATGTATGTATACCATGTTAAAGAATGATTTGGTACCTGGACTCCTGAAGACTTTAAGCCAAGTGTGAATATAATTATCCCAATCACTGATTACCAATTATGCAGGCACGTCACTGTCAAATAACATGCACATTATTTCAATAAAAGAAAGAAAAATGTGAGCTAAAAATGATGCCCCTGGAATGTTGTTCCACTATTGCACATTATGCTATGTACATCCCAATAAATTTTGCTGTATATTTTTCCTAACAGTTGCACTATGAATACACAAGATTTTCACAGAGTGGTATGGTCATACGTGTCTCATTCTTAAAAAATCATTTCTGCATTTAGATTTACTCTTCTTCCAAAAGCTATTTATTGTAAGGAACAAGATTATCTCAAATTGAACTGGATTATGTTATTGGGCCTTGGTCACGTAATCCACTTTGATAATTTGAAATGTTCATATTATAAGACTTCTGAGGATACCATCCATGTAAAAAAATTAGATCACATTTATTTTTATTTTTTTTAATTTAAAGACTGAAGAAATTTGTTTGGTTTATTTTATTGGAAAAAATATTTTAGAGAAATATTTTGAAAACATGCAATTTTCACTTTTTGTTTTTTTTTTTAATACAATTTTTGAAATTTGTTTTCCTCACAAAAAACAAAAAGATTATTTTGTTTTCAAAATTTTCAATGCCTTTTTATTTATTTTTGAAAACCCAAAAAATAAAATTTTTTACATATACCAAACTTGAACAAAAGGGTTGGGCTCGAGTTGTTCACATCACAGCCCATGTTCATTGACTGCCAAGACCCAAGCCCGAAATTTGATCTTTCTAACTAATGCCTGAGGACATAAAAGTAATTTTACGAGTTAGGGTTTTGAATAAAATCACACTTACTGCGTCTCTCTTTCTCTCTCCAAGCAATCAAGGGCTCGGGAGAGCAGAGAAAACCCTAGAATCCTTCATTGTCTGCAACAATGGGTATCTATCTATTTTCTCACTGTTTTCATCTATGGATTATGTTCTTCATGATGTTAATCCTCGAAAACCCTAATGTTTTACAGGTATCTCGCGTGATTCCATGCACAAGAGGCGTGCCACTGGAGGCAAGAAGAAGGCTTGGAGGAAGAAGCGAAAGTAATTCTCCTTTTAAATTCATTTCGAGTCTCTAAGTAATGGGTTGTGATTTGTTTTGGTCTGGGGGATTTATTGGGTGTTTTGTAAAACCTAGTCATTTCATGTTCATTTGATCCAGTTGATTTTTTGATTATTTTAATTTCGAAAATTATAATTTTGCGCAGCTCGTTTATTGTATTTGGTTATTGGGTTTGTGATGATTAGTTGAATCTCTACTTGGTTTTGATTTTTTTGTGTTTATGATTAAGTGGCTTATTTATTGTGTTTGGTTATTGGGTTTGTGATGATCATTTGAATCTCTACCTGGTTTTGAATTTTTAGTATTTATGATATGATTAAGTGGCTCATTTATTGTATTTGGTTATTGGGTTTCTGATGATCATTTGATTCTGTACTTGGTTTTGATTTTTTACTTACGCGGCTCATTTTATTGTGTTTGGTTATTGGGCTTGTGGTGATCATTTGAATCTCTACTTGGTTTAGACTTTTTAGTATTTATGATTTGGAGTTTACAACATAAACAAACCATCGACCGATTTGAATTTTGATTGTGTTTCTGATTGATTGGTTTCTCCATATCTTCTGCATTTTAGTCATCTTAGATTCATTTATATTATCACTTCCTTGTCTCAGATTTTTAATTGCTGATAACCTGAGCATTGTTAGAATTTTCAAAACTGTACATCATTTTTTCATGCTTATCATCATTTTCAGAAGCTTCAAAACTCAATCATTTAATTGTATGACACTAGTTTTACTTTTCATGTATGATTAAATGATTAGTGTGTTTTTTTTATCCTTTAAGGTATGAGCTCGGAAGACAACCTGCTAACACCAAGTTGTCGAGCAACAAGACAGTTCGGAGAATAAGAGTTCGTGGTGGGAATGTGAAGTGGCGTGCATTGAGGTTGGATACTGGAAACTACTCTTGGGGGAGTGAGGCTGTGACGCGGAAGACTAGAATTTTGGATGTGGTTTATAATGCATCAAATAATGAGTTGGTTCGAACCCAAACATTGGTGAAAAGTGCAATTGTTCAGGTTGATGCAGCTCCATTTAAGCAATGGTATCTTCAGCATTATGGAGTTGACATTGGTCGAAAGAAGAAAACTTCTGCATCTGCCAAAAAGGAAGGAGAGGTGAGAGTTTGTATTAACCCTTATTGATAGTGTGTTTCATTTTATTGGTCATTTGTGTGCTTCATTCTAGTTGGAGACTTGGAGTTGCAATTTTTGTTTTTGGCTATTGTTTCAGATTTCTTTTTAAGTAGCCATGACTCTGTCCTAGCACTGCTGCATATTTAGCTGAAGCTGTATTTGCATTACTGTGTAGAAGTTTTTGGATATTTTGAATGTATGGTTGATTATATTGGTGATAGTCATAAACAGTAGATGTAGAGCAAGTGATAGTTTTAGTTTGTCATTTAGTGGTTATTAATAGGAGTGTGTGCCCTCCCAATCCCACCTTTTCACCCCACGTGGGAATGCAGTTTTAGAGCATTTCCATTGAAGGAAAAAAAATAGCCATCCAAATGCCAAAATTTTAGCGTGCTACAGTGTCCACAATGCTATATTTTGGCACCTTTGTTCCAATGCAACTGCCAAGGCCGCTGCTAAAGGCAAGTATTGGCTTGCCCCCCTTTTTCTTGATCTCCAACGCATGGCCAAATGATTGACCAAAATTTTTGACAAATGCCAAACCTTGCCATGTCAAACAAAATGAATACCAAAGGCCAAAATTTGGATGAATTGTAGTTGAAAAAATATTAGTTGGACAGAGGGAAGGGTGGTTGGGACAAAATTTAACATTGTAGTGTGGTTTGATCATTATTATTAGTGTGCTTGAGACCTATTGGGTGACTCATTTTATGAAGCGTGTACCTTCTTAGTTCTGTCGTGAATCGTGATATCATGCATCAGTTGTGTACTATGCTTATGGGAGACCATAATGCAGCTTGAATTGTTCTTTTTTTAAAAAAAAAAAAATTAAAAAAAAAAAAAAAATTAATAACTAATTCTGCTTCAATCAGAAAACGTTGAACAAAAAATACATGTAACTAAGCATTCTTTTTCTTTGTTTCTTGTCCTTGTGTATTGGGTCACTAGAAGAAGGTTTTTAAGGCAAATAATTCTGGAAAGAGTGTTTTGAGTGTTTCGATATGATAGATATTAGATATGTTTAGTATTATCTGTTAGAAATCATTGAAGAATCCTATCAATAATAGCTCTTCATTATCTTAATCCTTGCTCCTTGCTCCTTGCTTTTTATTGGCTCATAGGAGGGTGATGCTGCTACTGAAGAGACAAAGAAGAGCAAGCATGTCCAGAGAAAACTGCAGAATCGTCAACAGGAACGCAAGCTTGACCCACATATTGAAGAGCAATTTGGCAGTGGCCGGTTGTTAGCTGCAATTGCATCCCGACCTGGCCAGTGTGGCCGTGCAGATGGGTATGCAAAATTACCCCATCACCCACAATCTTCCTGATGTTCACTTTTCATTTCAAAAATATTAAAATGTTCAGTGTTGGTTAACTAATCGTTTGATATGTTCTGTAATCATCCCTTGCCCTTATTTTTCCAATTTGATATTAACACGTTAACCTTGACCATGTTCCAAGACAGTTGTTCGTGGTTTGTTTTTATCCTCTTTTTGGTATCGGTTTCTTTTTACCTAATTTGGTGCTTAAATTGCTTTGACAGCTATATACTGGAGGGCAAAGAGCTGGAATTCTACATGAAGAAGACCCAGAGAAAGAAAGGAAAGGGTGCTGCTGCTTGAAGTGTTCTTTTTAAACCTGAAATTCATCTTAGAATTCAGAATCTTATTTTTCCTTTCATTCTCAAGGCATGGTACTGAAGATTGGTTGAGTTGACACAGTAAGCTTTAACGTTTATTCTCATGCTATTGAATGTGTTTAGTGATTATATCAAACATTACATTTTTGTTTTTTGTGATTTTAAATTTTGATGGGGTAGTACATTCTTAACTTCAGTGAAATGTTTTGTGTGCCATAAAAAATTTACATGTGGCACAGGTCCGTAGAGGCCTCTTATTTTGGGGTCTGCTGGGAAATCAGATACTCTTACCATCTCTACCATTACTGCCATCACCACCACTCACAATGTTCTTCTATACAAAATGGTGCAACACAGAACTCCATTTACTACAACCATCAAACTCAACCCTAACCACCACCCCTGTTACTGCCTTTTCAACTATGCCAAACACGACCACCATTGTTGCTTCTGTCAGTTAATACACTTATCATTGGTGCCAGTGCCCACCACACCACCACAGCCACCAATTCAACCCTATAGCCACCTTTGTTATTGCCTTGACTCTACTATGCCAAACAACCATTACCGATTCAGTTATATACTGTTACCACTGGTGCCAGTACCTGCCAAAGTGCTATAGGCTTGCGTGTGAGGTCTAACAAAGCTTGATGTTGGCAGCAAATAGTAATATGCTAGTTCTCAAGTAAACTTCTGTTTGCTGGAAGGGGAAAGAACTCATTTGCAAATCTACGGCAAGTTCTAAAGAAATGGCCTATTGTTTGAATGCAGTCAGTTGCCATCAAAGATCAATCATCATTATTATTCTCACAGCTCAAAAAATCCCTGAACCTTAAATCCTAGCTCTCCATGTATGTCTACAAATTACATGAAAATAAAGACATAATGATAACCACAACCATGATGCTGCAAATTTTATTTAAAACTTGAGACAGGGCAGTATGTGTGCAGCTGGCAATGGCAAATATCCACAATCCAGCTGCTAATTACGAACATAAAGCTTGCTCAAACTTGCTGAATCTCACTATAGAAATCTACTGTATGCCTGACCTGGTGGTACTCGCACAACATCGCATTTCCCATTCCTATCACGTTCTGGAGTGACTGCAATGACAAAGCCCCAAAAACCTTGTATCTGTATGTAACCAATGTGATATCTAATAATGAGAAAGTTATTTAGTTTTGCAGTAGCAGAGAGACAACCAGGGTTGTGAGATCAACCCGCTTCACCTCGAGAGGCAAAATGAGCCAAGTTTGTTCATTGAGATCCGATTCAACACAATTCAATAAGCTATTGAACACTTAAATATGTATAAAACTTGGCTATGCTCAAAGCTCACCATTGATAGTTCAAGAGAGCCAAGATAGCTCAATCTTTATTTTGAAGCTGTTAATTCTCGTGCTATCATAGAAATCTAGTTTAGAAAACAATCCTTACAGATCTCATTTTACAAAATGGATTACATGTGCTCCATGTAATTCAATGTATTTTACCCTCCTTGAGAACTTTGTGTGATTTAATCAATGAAATGTTATTGGAGGTTTCCATCACCCCTTATCTAAAACACATTGACATCAACCCTCAGAGAGAGCATGGTCTTCAATATGACAATTGACGATACCGTAGATCTAAAAAAAATAAAAAATAAAAAATAATAATAATAATAATTTAAGGATAAATTTTTGGAGTGCTACGATTTGCGTTTGGCCCACTACCCTCCAAAATTACTTCCCACCATTTTTTTTTCCTCCTTCGAACATCCACCATAATTCTAACTGTACCCCAACTTCTTTGGAACCCCACCCTGCCATCCTTTACTTTGACAATCCCCTCCCTGCCAACCCCCACCTCCTGCAACCCCTTTCCTAGCCTGCCCTGACCCTCCTTGTCACGCTACACCTTTGGTGCCCGCCCCCGCCACCCGCTACCCCCCACCGTCAATAGCCCCTCCTCCGTTGCCACCCACCCCACCAGCCCACACCCCTTCACTCACAATGAGAGAGAGAGAGAGAGAGAGAGAGATAGGGAGGGGGGGGTGGGCGGGAAGGTGACAGTGAGGAGCAGATGAGGGTGGTTGGAGTTGGTGTTGGTGTTGGTGGGTGGGGATGGGAGGTAGGGGTCAGGTTTGGGAAGTTAGGGATGGGGACAAAACTGGAATTTTATGTTGAGGAAAAACTGTAATTGAAAAAATGAAGGGGTGAAAGTCCCAAAAAAAAGTGAGGTGCTATAGCACTCAAAAAAAATTTCATGACTAAATTTTGCACTGACACAAGCATACTCAAACATGAGCAAGTTATCAACTCGAAGACAAATGTTCAACCCATAGAGAGGAGACATGCATAATTCTTAACGACAATAATTACAAAAAGATTCCAATCTAAAATCACAGTGGTTTTCTTTTAATGGCAGTCAATTCTTCATGAAGTTCAATAACTGTATGGAATAGAACCATGCAAACTATAAGAACATCCAATTAATTGGCAAGGCGGTCATTAATTTCAAGCGTACCTAGAGCAGCAAGCAAGCAAGCATGCACATTTTGATTACTTGCCATATTTCTCTCCATATTTCTGTCTCAATCTCTCTTTAACAAAATCATTACGAGCTTTGGTCCGAGCTTGTTGAGGTGCAATATTAACATACGAAAGATGCACCCCGACAGCAAACAGAGAGGCACCAGCAAGGAAGAACACTACAGTCTGTGCCAACTTCTTAGGCGTTGAGGGAAAGCAGGAAACCATCTAATCACAATTCAAGGGCACTACCAAGCAAAGTCGATTAAAGAACTAGTACAAAAACCATCCCATATACATGTATAAGAGTAGATGTTATTACGAAAAAACCATTAAGATCAATTCAACTAACATCTTAGAACATGTAAATGCACACGTGCCTCATGCACGCACACATAAAATTGACTGTATGAAACTTGCATGCAAGATGTATATGACATATTTACCTATACTCAAAATCTCAGATTAGATGAACAGAACTTCATTTACACAACTAGTGGAGCAAATCTTCTCACTGTTCTATACTATTTTCAAATAAAACGTCTTTGAAATACCAAGAAGTCATAAGACAGATAAGATTGCCAATAAAAGTTCTAAAATAAAGTTATTTATGAAACAATGAACAATGCAAACTAATAACAAAAATGCTTGAGACCCTCAAAAAACTCCCACAATGACGTGGAATGACAGATATCAACTTTTGATTTGTTAACACCTATGATATAGAGTCCAATGTGAATTTGTAGGTTTAGAAGTGTGAGTCTCTAGCATTTCTCAAGTAATAATGATATGGTATCCACCTAGGATAATCCCAAATTCCCAATTTTGACAAGAATAGACTTGGCTCCTGGGCCATTTCAAGAACTCAAACCCCTGAAAGTAGATACTTAATTTAGGTTTCGAATACTAAACAAAACAAAAAATTGGCTCATTTGAAATACTATGTCAAGAGCTAATTGATGAATTCAAAATCCCAACAGCTCGTACTTGCCTAATATACGATTCTGTCCATGTTTCAAAATATACTATAGAAACACAACAGCACAGTGCAGTAAGTCAGGAATTTCATCGAACATATCATAGGCATCTATCATACTCGCCTAAATTTAATCATGCTCGTCCACAATAATGATAATGATTATATTGGATACATATATATATATATATAGCTCGGAGAAAGGTGAAGTTGCTATAAAGCTTACATCAATGATGAAACAGATTCGATTCCAGTGCTCGTGCGTCTTTGCTTGCGATTGCCAAACATGCGAAGACCAATCTATATATATACATTTGAGGGTCTGAGAGAGAGAGAGAGAGAGAAATTGCGAAATTGTATCAAAAGCAAAGAGAATCTCTCAATAGTGTGTTATTCTTCAAGCAAATTCAGATTTTGACAATAATTTTTTAAGGGTCCAGCTTGTCTCAAGTTGAGATCAAGACTGGACCCATCTAATTTGATTCGTGGAGTTTATTTTTTGGGTCCGTTTTGATAATCTGAATCGTTTAATGTATAGAACTCGTCGAGTACTACATGCTTGTAAAAAATCACGTTTATCGGATATCAATAACTATGTGATCAAATCAGTTTTGTATAAAAAAAAATGAACGGTGAAACAATTAACGATTGATAAAAAACTGTTTTGTTCACATAGCTATCGATATCCGATCAACGTGATTTTTTACAGGTATATAGTACTCGACGAGTTCTACATATTGAACGGTTCGGATTATCAAAACAAGACCCATAGTAAACCCCTATAGGCCTAACAATACGGTCCAATCCGATTTTAGACTAGACCAAAATCACTGTGTTCTTTTAACTTCATCTTCTATAATTTCAATTTGATCGTTCAAATTAGACGTTGAAATTAATAATTTTGAAATATTCAACAATTTTCTAATGTATATACTTAGGCCTCGTTTGGGAACAGGTTAATTTAGTAATTTTTAGCTATTTGGTTAAAAGGTAGGTAAAAAAAACTTGTATGTTTAGAATGACTTTTTGGCTAATTACGAAAAGATGTGCAAAAAGTAGAGAGAAAAGAGAATGTTTGACTTTTTGGTATGGGTTGTTGGCTTTTTGACTAATTTAGTAACTTTTTGACTAATTGGCTAAAATAGCCTCTTGCCAAACGAGGCCTTAAACAAATCTTGAAGTGTAGAATACTTAAACAAATCGTGTAGAAATTAAATTATTTAAATTAAAATAATAAGCACTTCAATAAAATTTAAATAAAATTACAAAAATGAAAAATATAATTAACTTAAAATTCTATAACATTTTTTCATATGAACTTAACTTATATTACAAAACTTACTTTTCTTCTTCTTTAAGGAAAAAATTACAAAACTTACTAAGTGCAACTAATTTCTTAAAATTAGTCTATACAAGGCATAACTCTGACTTAGGCTTAGTTTGACATAATAAAAAAAAGTCAAAAAATTAAAAAAAATTACTATCCTATTTAAGTCATATCATTTATTTAAGTCACATTATTTTTCTGCCACATCACTTCAAACCCAACCCATACCCAACTCATATTTCATAAAAAATCAAAAAGTACACATATTTAGTTTATCTTAAACAACCCCTTAAATTGGACATCCTATTAATGGATGGTAAGATTAGTCCCTTGAATTAATCAGTTCAATGGGTGGAATACCGGAGTTTTTTTTAAAAATATTTTAAAAAAAAAACTATTTAGAAAATTGACTCACTTTTTAAACTATTTAGAAAACTAATCTACTTTTTGAAATCGCATTTTAAAAAAACGATTTTGAAATTAAAATTACATTTTTAACACGCAATTGAAATTACAAGTTGAAAATACAATTTATGATGACATGGTGAAATTGCATGTTGAAAATGTAATTTCAATTTCAAAATTGCATTTTAAAAATGCAATTTAAAAAATTGGTTAATTTCCCAAATAATTTAAAAAGTGAGTCAATTGTCTAAATAGTTCTCTTTTTTCAGAATATTAAAAAAAAAAACTCAGAATACCGAGTGTACGGGGAGCAAATATTCCGGCGTGCCCGTATTCCTTTCTTCCAAGCTCCGTCGATATCCGATCACCTGTGAGCAAATAACGGTGAGCTACCCGGCGGTGTATGGCCGGAAAAACCCTCCGACGGTCAAGTTAGCACACACCTTAGAGGGAATAGAGAGAAGGGAGAGAGTGTTTGAGTGTAAGAAATCCTTACAGATGTGTTCGTGTGTCGCGTATGGGGGGCGCAGACATGCTTATATACCTTCTGAGCCCCATATCCACTCCCTGTCATCTCCTGACACGTGGCTCTGCTATCCCATCTGTCAGCATAAACCATGCCATTCATCACCTGCTCTCAACTGCCTGTCAGCACAGCTGGAGCTCGGCAGCCGAGCTGCCCTTCCTCGGTCATACCATGCTTCATACCTCAAGCGCCTAATCGGATAGACACACGGAGGACCGGGCTAAGCGGCATCCTGGCCGAGCCTAGCCCGGATACCTCGATCGGCCTTCCTGCCGACCATACAGTCTCCTCGGCTGACCATGCCTTTCCGGGCACCGGCCACTCAACTTCCTCGGTTGTCCATGCCTTCCTGGGCGCCGGTCACTCGATCAATCCGGCTTTGGCCATCCTCGGACCGGGCACCCTGGTCCGACCGAGCACTGCCTTACCGAGCAGTTTCTGTCCGGTCCGGGGTGACACTCAGCCCGTACTCTGCCCGGCCCAAATTCTGGCAGCCCACTTTGGGTAAAAAGTCGATCGTCTCGGACCTATGCACCGTTGGGCCCTCAACTTGCTCGGTCGATATCTCGGCCCAACTCCAGATCATAAATTACCCTCTCACCGAGTTACCAAAAAATAAAACTATCCGCTATGCATTTGATTCTTACAGGCGACAAATAATGAACCTCAATTTGAAAATTAAAAATAAATAAATAAATCATCCTTCATAATCCAGACAAACAACACAGCCAACAAAAAAAAAAAAAGAAAAAGAAAAAAAAAAAAGGGAGAGAAAAAGAACGAAGATATTCCCAGTAAAAAAAATGGCATGATATATATAGATGCATATCTATCTGTACCTTTTTTTTTCCCCCCAATATTGGAAGAATATAAACAAGTTACTCTATACAATCACTATCATTTATTAATTACAGAAATGGATGTTTATAATAATCAACCAATACTTTACAAGTTGTATATGTTTTCTACAACCGTTCGCTCCGCAACTTAGGGTTCCAATTCAGAAATTACTTTCACAACTTGAGCTTTGTCTGCTTCAAACTGTTCATCCTCTGCAACAAACCATATTCAAATCTGAATTTCATTTCAAACTTCCCAAACGAAGTTTTTAGTTAATAAAATGATTGATTAATTGTAAAAATGTACCACCTTTATCAATCTTGAAGCCACTAAAGAATCGCAAAAGCTTGCTTCTATTGGCAATAAGTACGTTGACGATATCAGGGGCCTTATTTTGGTTAGCAGCAAATAGCTGGCGGAAATTAATAAAAAACAAAAAATTAATTAATTAACAAATCAATGAACAAATAAAGCAAAATTTATGTTCACAGCAAGTTTAGCGATGGTACTAAATATTTGAAACAAGACCTTGAAGACATGAAATGCATCTATCTGAATGTTCTTGCTCGACTCCTGCAACCATGAAAATCACCAATTTTATACACCAAAACAATGCATTGCTCTGTTTAATTACTGAGGAAACTCAAGAAAAGTGGGGCGTCTATGAGAAGGAAAAGATCTAACTGACATAGAATGCTCTAACAGAAAAATATATAAATTTGTTTTAATTTTAACTGAACATACAGCCTTTGACAGAGCAAAATGGCCAAAAAGGATTTCACTATCATATACTCAACCACACTTGATTGAGCCCTTGTTTGTCATAACCTCAAAAAGTCAAAAAGCCACTATTCTATTTAAGTCGCGTCATCTTATTTAAGTCACATCACCTCTCTACCACATCACTTCAAACCCAACCTATACCCAACCCATATTTTATAAAACGTCAAAAAGTACAAAAATTTAAATCATCCCAAATCACCCCTGAGAGACAAGGCTTAGTTTAGTGTGCTTTGGTTTGATTAGTTTAGGATGTCCTTTGTTTAAGCTTATGTAAATTCCAAGCTGCTTTTTTCTTGTCCTACAATTTAATTGGCCATTAAAAGGAGGCCTAAGATGAACAATATTTATGTATCACATTCAAAATAGTCCACGGAAAGCAAAATAAAAGATTTCCATTCCCACGCGATGCCAAACTTAGAGCTCACAATGAGAATATACTCTAGTCGCAAGCACATATCACTTCCTTAGCTCCACAGCTACAAAATATGATGTCACACAATTTTAAAAGATTTGTACAAATGGTTACGCAAGTTGGTATCTAAATATCATTTTAAGCTACATATTATCAGCCAGTAAACAAAATCTTGGACCAAGAATCATAGAACAGTAATATACGATATATATATGTATAAGACCAACATACCCTCAAAAGATTCATTAAAATCCTCAAGTTATCCTTTGAGTTCACATAGCGCATCATAGCAGCAGAATTTGAACGGTCGAGTAAAATATCTCCCAATAGCTGGAAACAAAACGAAACTTGCCAGTAAAACAATTGCCATAAAAGTTACTGTAATTAAAAAAAAATGGACCCATGGATACCCAAATCACAATTGTCACAAGAAAGAGAAAATCAAGAGGAATGCAATGATGCCTCAGTAACAGGCATGAGCACTCATTTTATGGCAATCACTGGGATGTTTTCTGGACACATGCATGAGCACTCATTTTACGTAGAAAATTATGATTAAGAATCATGTCATATCGGAGGATCATACAATCTTAGATTTCCAGAACAATCCAAATCGGAGTAAAATCAATATTATAGCATAATCACAAGTAGGATAGGTAGGAACATTTAGGATTGCAAGTAGGATCGTTGGGCATGTGATTTTCACCTTATTTTAATGTACACCATCATTAGTGATGCTTTTTAAGAATCTTAAAATGCTTGATCCAATTCTACATTCTAATCCACAAGACCCTCTCATTGATCCCATGTAGGATCATTGATCCCATGTAGGATCTCAATTTTAACAATCATGGTATAAACTATAAAGTTCTCTCATAAAGAAAAATATATGGAAAAACCGTAAAGGATGAGATTACTACAATCACAACTTTATTTGTAATTAGTTTTGCGTAAAGAAACAAATAAAAGTCTCAAACAACTCCCATACCTTGACAGCCTGTCTTCTGGTGATGTAATTGCTAGACTCCAACAGCTTTGAGTTGAATTCAGCAAAGAACTAAAACCAAAAACATATAGCAGGAGAAATGACACATTATTATGAATCAGAAAGCTCACATGAAAAGGAAAAAGAAATAGTCAACAGAGAATGAAGATTGGAAATCAAATTTATAAAGCCCCAAAAGCAAAATATAAACACGAGACATATCCAATGTAATAGATTCTGTATAGTTAATTATACTAAAACGCAGGTATCTGCAATGAAACTCAAATCAGGGAGTCTACATGCATTGTAATGAACTTATCTTCAAGTGTATCAGAAGATCTTGAAAGGAAAGAACACAAATCACAAGAAAACAACTTTCTCAATTGATGTTACAAATAATATATCATTAATTCATTGGTACATCAAATGCTTTTATTCTTTTCTTTCTACTTAAATCAAAAGGAAAAGATAATGATGAATGTTAGAATATATGTTAGAACCTTCTTATTATTTGTTTCCTTAGTTAGATTATTCTGTAATTCCTTAATCAGTGTAATTCCTTGATTAGTGCCTTTAGGCTCTCTTTGTAACTGTTGGTTGATTTATATAAAGGGAGTGATATCAGTATCACTCTCAACATCGATTAAACCTCAAATCAATCATGGTATCAGAGCCTTAGGGTTCTAAACCTAGCACCCATCATTGTCTCATCATCACCCAACACCAATCAAAGAGCACCGACTACAACCTAATCAATTTCAGTGTCTAACTATCTCCTACGATTCATTGTACCAGTTTTTCAGCTGCTCCTCATGCCCTAGGAGGGATTGCGACACTCGTCAGAGTCCTTTTGATCTTCATCGCTTGTCTCCCAGGCCTCTGGTTGGTTTGTGATTCACCCTAGGTCATCTGACTTTGCTTCGTGCTTCGACCCAAGTCAAACTGGTTGTTGTGCGACATCGACTAGCTTGTCTGGTCACTCTCTCATCTTCATACAGCTTCGATAGGTTGATATACGAACCTATGGTCTGACTGCTTTTTTTTAAAAATTTTTTTATTCTCATTCTCTTCGGTACAGCATTTTAAACTTGTGATTGGGTCACCATTAATTTGTTTTATTCTCATTCTCTTCGGTACAGCATTTTAATCTGTGTTTGAGATTGCTTGCTTATTCCATTCCCTCTTCCCATTATTGTGATTAGTGCTGTATTTTTTGGTTAAGTTAGTAGCATGGACATGGCTAACCCATCTAGGGAATCCACTATTTCTCACCCAGCTAAAGGCGAGAATCCCAGTCCAGTTATGACTACTACTTCTGAGAACCCTAACCTAAAAATCACCACATTTCTGTTTAATCGTCAGAATTATCTTGCATGGTCTTAATGTCTGACACTTTTCATAAAGAGTAGAGGGAAGATGGGATATATAGATGGAAGAATTCAAGCACCTAGTATTACTGATCCTGGCTATGATCAATGGGAGATTACCAACTCTTTTATCATGGGGTGGATTCTATGGTTCCAGAGATTGGAGAAGGTTACTTATCTATGGAGACTGCCCAAGATGTTTGGGAGACAGTCGTTGTTACATATTCCCGCAAGGGAAATTTTTCTCAGTCATTTGAGTTGCACCGGTCTATTGAGAGCTTAGTTCAGGGGAGCAAACAGTTCTTCAGTATTACACCTTTTGAACAATAGTTGGAAACACCTAGATCATCTCCTGGATTACAAGCCTGTCTGCACCATCGATTCAGTTGGTTATCAAAAATTTCTTGCACAGGAGAGGGTCTTCAAGTTCTTAGAAGGCATCAATGTGAAGTTTGATCCGGTCTGGAGTCGTGTTTTTGGTACGGATATTCTTTCATCTCTTCAGGAGGCCTTTGCTTATGTCCAGAATAAAGAAAGTCGTTGTTCTGCTATGTTACCTCCGACTTCTACAGACCGTTCAGCATTACTTTCTGCACCTTCTCGAGATGGGGCTGGTTTGCCACTTCTGTCTTCTCATCCTTCCAGGAAGGATAGTTTGTTCTATGATTACTGTCGCCGACCGAGGCATACCCATGAGACTTGTTGGAAGCTTCATGGGACTCCATCAGGGGGCCGAGGAGATCGCTTTGGTCATAGAAGCGGTCGTTCTAGTCAGGCAAGAGGACGTGGATCCCACTCTCGGGCTCATCAGTCCAGTACTATAGAGATACATGATTCAGCTTCGGTTAGGCAGACGTCTGAGGGACTCTCTGGTATGTCATCCTCTGAGTTTGAGGATGCTCTGTGCACTTTGCTTGATTGCCGGTCTCCTGTTCTTCCAAGTGCATCTTCTGCTTCTTCTTTGTTTGCTCGTTCAGGTAACTTAGCCTCATCTTCTAGTGCTTTCTTATCCCATAAGGCCTTGCCTTGGATTATTGATTCTGGTGTCTCAGATCATATGTCTGGGTCTTCTGATCTCTTCTCAGACTATATATACCCCAGCCTTCAGTCAGGATAAAGTTAGGATTGTAGATGATACTATTTCCTCTGTCTCCGGGAAAGGTTTAATCCATGCCACTCATTCCCTACCTTTGTCTTCTGCTTTACATGTTCTTAATTTTTCTGTTAACCTATTGTCATTGAGTCGTCTAACTCGAGATTTGAATTGTATGAGTAACTTTTTTTTCTTGATTTTTATCTTTTTCAAGACTTTATCACGAAGAAGACGATTGGCAGTGGTAGAACAGAAAATGATCTCTATATCTTAGATCAAATGACCAACGGACTCATCATTCCATCCAGTCTCCATCCACCCCGGAAGATTTATGGCTGTGGCATAGGCGTCTAGGACATCCCTCTTTTTTTTACTTAGACATTTATTTTCTTCTGTTTTTATCAAAAATAAAATCTCTAAGTTTTATTATGAGTCATGCCAACTTGGCAAACAATACCGAGCTTCTTTTGCTCCTAGTAATAATAAAAGTTCCATTCTTTTTCTTTAATTCATTTGGATGTTTGGGGCCCCTCTCGTGTCATGTCTATCAAGGGTCATCGATGGTTTGTTATTTTTATAGATGATTTCTCTCATGCTACTTGGGTGTATCTCATGAAAGCCAAAAGTGAGACTTTTTTCTATGTTTCAAAACTTCAACAAGATGGTTAGTACTCAGTTTGGGGCGGTTGTCAAAATCTTGCGTTCTGATAATGGGGGGTGAGTATCTTGATTCGGGGTTGGCTCAGTATTTTTCCACTCATGACATTATCCATCAAACATCTTGCACTAACACCCCTCAATAGAACGGGGTTGCCGAGCGCAAGAATCGTCATTTCCTTGTTATGGCTCGTTGTATGTGTTTTTCTATGGATGTCCCTTGCGCCTATTGGGCCGAGACTGTTCTCACTGTTGCATATCTCATTAACCGTCTTCCTACACAAGTCTTACACAAAAGGACCCCTCTTCAAGTTCTCTTAGGTTCTGAGTCTCTGTTTTCCATTCCTCTCAAATCCTTTGGGTGTATCTGCTTTGTTCACAATCATTCGCCTTCTCAGGGTAAGATGGATTCTCGTTCTCTCAAATTTGTGTTCTTGGGTTACTCCCCTACTCAAAATGGGCACAAGTGTTATCATCCTTTGTCTCATAAATGGTTTATGCTCATGGATGTCATATTTTTTGAGTCTCACTCCTACTTCTCCTCTCGTCTCACATCCCCGTCCTCTTTTCAAGGGGAGTCTTGGAGTGAAGAGAGTCCTGTTACTTCTATTATTCCTAGCTCAGTACTGCCATCAGAGGTACCTGTTATTCCTGGTCCAATACCACCTCCAGTGGTATCTATTATTAGGAATACAGAATCCGATGTTGCCAAGCACAAAAAAAGGCGGGTCTATGTAAGGGATAAGGAAAGGTAGCAAGTTACTTGGATATAAGAAACCATTTCTGATCAATCACTGCCATCTCCTTCTCGTGATAAAGGTCTAGGTAATCCTGAAACACCTGATATTGCTACCTCTGAGCCCGAGCCAATTGATCTTGATATACCCATTGCCAAGAGAAAGAGTGTGAGATCTTGCACTCATCATCCTATATCTAACTTTGTGTCTTATTCTCGTTTGTCCTCTTCATGTAAAGCCCTTGTGTCAAAAATTTCCTCTGTTAGTATACCTAATCATTTTTAAGATGCTCTTACTACTCCTGAGTGGAAACTAGCCATGGTGGAGGAAATGAAAGCACTTCATAAGAATGACACTTACGATTTAACTGAGTTACCTAGGGACAAACGAACTGTTGAATGCAAAAGGGTGTGTACTGTGAAGCACAAGACATATGGTTTAATTGAGCGGTATAGATGGCATTTGGTGTAGTTGTTAAAACAGCTTATAGATTATAACTTAACAGATTATAGATTATGACTTTAATCAGAAGTTGTTAATCTGTTTGGTGTAGCTGTTGGATTATAGATTTAAGTTGCTGAGTAGTGTTTGTTAAATAAGCTGTGAAATAACTTTTTCAATTAATTTTTATTTTTTGTTTGTCTACATTTCTCATAAAAAATAATAATAAATAATCTATAGTCCATTTGAGTCTTTTTCTATTTTTAAAAAAATAAAAAATAAAAAAATTTAAGAGTATAACCATAAATTAACATGTCTACAGCAGAAGCTGATAATCAGAAGCAAGGGGTGAGCAGTTTCTCAGAATCAGTTTTTTTGAGTTAAAATAAGCTGTTAGAATCAGAAGCTGTTTGAAATAAGTTTAACCAAACAGTCCAAAATAGCTTTTTCAAAGCTAAAAGCCATAAGTTGGCTCTGAAAAGCTGAAACAAACACCCCCATAAAGCTCAGCTTGTGGCAAAAGGTTTTACTCAAACCTATGGGGTGGACTACCAAGAGACATTTGATCCAGTTGCAAAGATGAATTCAATCAGAGTACTTCGCTCTCTAGCGGCTAATCTAGATTGGCCACTTCATCAATTTGATGTGAAGAATATTTTCCTACATGGTGACCTAGAAGAGGAGGTTTATATGAATATTCCTCCTGGCTTTGAAACTCTTCAAACTAAGGGTAAGGTGTGTCAACTTCGAAAGTCATTATATGGCCTCAAATAGTCTCCTAGGGCTTGGTATGAGAGGTTTACCCAGGCAATACTGAAATATGGTTTCAAACAGAGTCAGACTGATCATACTCTGTTTATTAAACATTCCTCTCATGGTAAGACCACAACTCTCATTGTGCACGTAGATGATATAGTTCTTACAAGAGATGACGTTGAGAAAATCCCTTTTTTGAAAAAGTATTTGGCAAGTGAGTTTGAAATCAAAGACTTGGGAAACCTGAAATACTTTCTGGGGATTAAAGTGGAGAGGTCCAAAGATGAAATTTTCATATATCGGAGAAAATATGTCCTCAACCTGTTAAAGGAAACCGTGATGCTTTGAAGCAAAACTTGTGACACACCACTGGAGCCTAATCAGAAACTTTGGGATGATTGTGGGGGAGCAATCGTTGATAGGAGGAGTTATTAGAGATTAATGGGTAAACTCATTTACTTATCTCATTCTCGTCCTGATATTGCTATTGCCGTGGGTGTGGTTAGCCAGTTTATGCACACTCCTCATGAGGCACACTTGGCGGCAGTTATGAGAATTTTGAGGTATTTGAAATCTTCTCCTGAAAAGGGTTTTTATTTTTCAAAACATCATCACCTTAGCGTGGAAGCCTATATGGATGCTGATTAGGCAGGATCAGTCACTAATAAAAGGTCCACGTCAGGGTATTGTACCTTTGTTGGAGGAAATTTGGTTACTTGGATAAGTAAGAAACAAAATGTGGTGGCTCAGTCTAGTGCAGAAGCTGAGTTTAGAGCTATGGCACAAGGTGTGTGTGAGCTCTTGTGGATCAGGTTGTTGTTGCATGATCTAGGAATGGAACAGAAAGACTCCATGCGACTATATTGTGATAATAAAGTTGCTATCAATATAGCATACAATCCAGTTCAACATGACAAAACAAAACATGTTGAGATTGATCGTCACTTCATCAAAGAAAAGCTCACTAATGGCACAATTTGTACTCAGTTCGTGTAGTCTGGTGAGCAACTTGTAGCTATCCTCACCAAAGGACTTCAGGCCCCGTTTGTTTGGGGTTATAGGGAGGGGATTGGGATTACTAATGGAGTGTTTGTTTTGAGAGATGGAGAGGGGACTATTAATCCCTTGGTATTAGTAGTCCCCTTGGAAAGGGAATTGATAAGGAGGAGATAGAGATGGTATTAAAAAAATAGTGAGGGGATTAGAAATTTTTTTATTTTTTTTATTTTTTATATATTGGGAATTTTTTTTAAAATATTAATGTTTAATTTTTTATATTTTTTTTATTTATTTTATTATTTTATATAAAAATAATTTAACAATTCTTCACTATCAATCCCCTCACTATCAATCCCCTCATTAACAATCCCCTTACTATGAATCCCTTCCATTCTATCTCTGAAAACAAATGGGGCCTCGGAGTAAACCATTTCATGATATCCTTGACAAGCTGACTATGAGAAATATCTTCACACTAGCTTGAGGGGGGAGTATTAGAATATGTGTTAGAATCTTCTTATTATTTGTTCCCTTAGATTATTATGTAATTCCTTGATTAGTGCCTTTGGGCTCTCTTTGTAATTGTTGGTTGATTTATATAAAGGGAGTGATATTAGTATCACTCTCAACATCGATTAAACCTCAAATCAATCAGAATGCCCAAGATCATAGGATACAATCAGCCCCGATAGAGTGGGAGGAAGTCAAAAGAGTATATGATACCCAAAAAAAATGAAGAACAAAGAGTAGAGAACATAAGATGACTGAACCATAAGATGACGCAGTTTCCGATCACAATAAGTTCAAATCCTTTTACATGCAAGTGCCAATTTTGTTCTTTCAACAACCATATAAAACATAAAACACTTGATATGTAAAAATTAGAAGTTTCAAAATATGCAACCCTAATCGTCACCCCAATAAAGAATATAGAAACATGAAGTCCATACACAACCATGACAGCAAAACAGTCAAGTCAAGTAATCCCTTGATGGAATCATACTAATGACAATGAGTATTCACGAGAAGGAGATCGGATATCAGAAGAGAAGAGAAATATGAAGAAATTAAAAACCGAATAATAGTATTGTATAATTTGTATCTCACTAGTGATACAGCATGACAATGACACCAACAAATGATCAAATATATGGACATCATGTTATCATAACTCCTAACCAGGTATGTTACCCCAATGGTCCAACCAAACATAAAGATTTCTAACCAAGGCAATTTATACACACAAAACTAGAGATAAATGACTAAACGAAAGAAAAAACATACCCAATCGTAATTTGCAGAGAGATATTCAGCAACAGTTGACTTATGTCTGGTCAAAAGCTCCTGTAAAGAATATTGGAAGTTAATCAGCAGGCAGGTTTACTCTGACAAAACAGCCATGTTCATTTGTTCAAAATGACTTGGACACAAATTTCAACATGCATAAGCATTAAAGACTGTGAATCGCGAATCGAATTCTGAGTCGTTTTGAAAATAGTGAATCACGAATCATAAGATTCACTTTGTTTAGCATGTTATATAATTTTATATATACATATATAAACTATAAACACATAAAAATACATACAGGATTTAGAATGAAATAAATATCAGTGTTGCTAAATTATATATGTGTATACAGTATGTACATATAAAACCACCTATATCAACATAATTGATTGATCATTAACAAAACCTCAAGCTCAGAAGCAACAACAAAGCCCAGATGGAGAGTAATGACTAGCAGAAAACACTACCTTAAAGGTTGCTGTAGCATCGGCAGCAACATCGAAATTTGGAAGTTGTATATAGTCAAAAAACTTCTTCATATTTTCTGATTTTAAAACATACCTGAGAAGAAAACCAAACAGATCAAAAAAATGACCATATAAAGATTAAAAGAGAAACAAGATATAGGATTAAAGCACCAGGAAAAAGAAATTCAGAAATTGACTAGAAATTCCTCCTTTCCGTTTCATTAGTAAATTCTTATTGAATGAATCTGTGAGACCTAACTCAAGAACAACAATACAGCAGAATAGGTAAAATTGGTGCTTCTAAAACAGAGTCGCCAGTACAACCAAATTAACAATGATATGTCAAAAAGATAGAACAAAATAGTTTAAGTAAAAGACTGATTATAAGGACAAAGGGAGAAGAAAAAAAGAAAAGGAAAAATAGGGGAAAAGGAAAAAAAAGAAGAAAAAAAAATCAATTACCAATGTGTGCTTTCAAACTGCTTACCTTGCAACACTTTGATGTCGTATACACTCCCTCAACATTCCACCATAATGTAAAGCAATGCCTGGATCCTCGTACCTAAACAAACATTAACGTAGGTAATGAATTTGCATACAATAAATAACATAGACATACACAAGAGTTGCTAAAACCACAAAACAACCATATTGGAAGAAGACTTTCAATCAGAGATAGGTAAATACTTACCCAGATATTAAATGGTCCATGATATCTAAGTTAGCTTCCAAGTAATCAGAAGCAATCAAACGTGAATAAATCTGTTGCCTCTGCAGATTTGCAACCACTAGGGTGGCATCCTTACGGGCCTATTAAAAATAATCTTTTCATAATAAGCAATAGCAATAAAGAAAATTAAACAAAACACTGAAGTATGACTCAGAAAAAAATATTCATTAACTCAACCATGAAGAAAATAGACAAATAAATTAATGAAGCTAATTCTATTCTGCAACTTGACATAGTTACCAACCAATTAGATGATGTTACATACTCACCTCTAAGTCCAATTTTGGAAGACAAGTAATCAGGAGATGAAATGTGTTCTCCCTAAAGAACTCTTGGGTTAATTGTGCACAAGCTTCTGCAGCAGGCTCTGATTCACTATTGCCATAAAGAATTACCTTCAACTCCCAAATGTGTCTATTTATTTCTTCGATCTGAAAATGAGACAAAATGTCATCACAAAACAGTACAAATTTGAATGCAGACAAACAAACACGTTGATACAAGTCAACAATGCAATCATTTTCTCTACTCGACAATACACCAGCAATGTACCTTCAGTGCTCATGTTACACAGACATGTCTCCAATGACATTGACAACAAAACTTCTACATCAATCCGAATTCCATAAAGAACAGAGCAGAACACATAGAAATCATTTTTACGAATCTAGTCCCACTAAGTAATAATCGTGATTCTCAAAATCATCCCGAAGAGGCATTTTCCTCTGCTCGACATATACAAATACATACTCAAAATTTTTCTTCATCTCAACAAGACAATGGGCAAACCCAACTTATGTGCTTGAGCACGTGTGTCTCCCTGAGCAACTATAATTTGATTAACGCATACAATTCATGCAGTACCAGTATTGAAGTAGATTCAATGCATAAACAAAACTCACTAGCAAGCAGAATAATTTTTATAATAAAATGAGATAATAAGAAACTGATGACCTCTAAGTCCAGAGGAGTTCATGGTGGAGAATTATACAATCACTAACAAGATTGCCTTCTTTTTTCTTTTTTCTTTTTTGGTTCAATGCAACAGTAAAAAATTCAACGCCAAACATAACAACCCAAATTCAAATTCCAAAAAATCCAATGAAAATCATTCATACAGTTCCAAATGCACCAAACCCAAATGAACCCAAATCAGGGAAAAAAAAAAAATGATAACGAAAAAGATGAACACTTCATTGTTCAAAACAACAATTTCTACACCTAAAACCCATGAAAATAAAGACAACCCATCAAAATTCACAAACAAAAAGGCACCATTCAATCATTCACAACAACGCAATGATCGAAAACCAACCTTCTCGGTATGCCTAATTCCACCACGATCAGCATTGGCATCTAAATACATCAAAAGAAACCGAGTCTGCCTCACCACATCAACCGGCGTGCGAGGCTTCGGCTTGACGAGACCTTTCAAAGCACTTCCAAGAAGTGTTCGAAGAAACACCTTCTTCAAACCCGAAGATTTCTTAGGAGTTCTCTGAGACTTATCCACTTTCGCTGTCATCATTTTGAACTCTCTCTAGGGTTTGATTCTTCTTCTTCTTCTAGGGTTTGAAGTAGGACCAGTGTTTGGGTTTGAGACGAAGAGGAAATGAATTGAATGAGCTCAAACCCTTGTTTGGTTCCCCAGTAAAATGGAAGATTCAACGTTGCCATTTACGTCTGTACGTTCGATATTTTCTTTCTTGTCTTGTAGTAGTTTTCTTGGAAAGACAGTAAGGAAAGGAAAATTTTAGAAAGTCAAAATTTTCAACACACAAAAATGGGGTTTTTTGCATATATATTTTTCCTGTTTTAGGATTTTATTTCATAATCTCCTGCAGGATTGCCTATGTTTGTACTTTTTTGTGCGTAATCTTACAGAATGTTTCAATCTTTTTACTGCACTACTATTTTAGGCCAATATAGGATTTTAGTTAAAAAGTAAAATAATAATAAAAAATATATATATAAATTATTAAAAAAAAAACTGTGCGCACCATAAATAGACTATTGTAATATTTGGAAGTATCCTAACAAGCCATTGTTTTCTAGACTCTGAAATTTTCCTTGACCCTTTGCAAATCCACCTTGAAGATTCACTCCACGGGTCTGCATCAATAATTGATACTTCAGTAGAAGAAGACAAAATCCATAGAAAGTAGAAGAAGACAAAATCCATAGAAAATAAGGCCTCTCTTCAATTATCAGAGAAATGCACACCAAGAAACAACAAAAGATTCTATAAATATTTGTGTCTGTATTTATTTGCATCTGTCAGTGATAAGACTTTTCCTTCATTCACTACTTTAATAGAGCAGATGACCCCCACCTTGCTCCATTAAAGAAAAGCTGTGAAAATCCTTACACGTGTCTGGTAACAAATTATAGTGTCAAAATTTTGTCTAAAAATGAGGATTGAATAATGTGCGATGGGGCTCAAAGCAGTACCCGTCATCATTATCCTAACCTTTTATTTGTCTCTATTAAGGAGGTTGTCAAAATATACATATAATTGTCCTTATATATGTCAACATATGTGGAAATTTTGGCAAAAGCCTATTACTAGGCTTTATTAGGTTTTTTGAAAAGTTTGAAAAGTTTTACCGTCATGATTGAGTTAGCTATCAAGACTAGGTTTTAGACTTTTGTTTTATTCTCCTTTTTTGTTGTATAAATTGGCATTCATGCCAACGGAAGAAGCAGAATGAAAAATTCCCCTCCACTTTACTTTGTAAAAATTTACAACCCCTCTAAAAAATCTCTAAGTGTACCAAGTCTTTCAGAATTTTAGAGTCTGTAATATAATCTTTGTAAATATATTCCTTATTAATATGAAGTGTAAGTAGTCTCTCTTTTTCCTTAAATATTTCAAAAGGGTAACTCTTTTATTCTAAAACTTTCTTCTTTTTTTTTGGAAAAAACTAAGTTTATGGAATGTTTATTTGCTCATTAATATTACATGCTTTGCACCTTCGTAATATCTATTGTTTTCTATTTTATTACTGAGTGACCTTAGTTGAAGAGCCCATGTGAGCCGTGGTTAGACGTTTGAGAGCAAATTGTAGGCACAAGGGGAAAGGTAAAAAATAGAAAACAAAAATATACTATGTTGAACAAAACTTAGTTTCAAGGTGCGAGTACATGTAATAAAAACAAACATTGCCTAAAAATAGTTTTGCCAAAGAAAAAGAATTTTAAAATAAAAGGAGAGCAACCCGAGTAGAAAATATTAAGGAAATATTGTCCATAAAAGGAATTTACAAATCAAAACTTTATGCCCTTAGAAAAAAAACTTAGGATTAAAATCAAAATCAGTACTGAACTTATACAAGAATTAGAAGATCAAAAATTAAGATATCAATTTCTCTTATCATTAGCTTCTGGCAGATCCCTAGAAAATTACAGTTTAAAAATTTCTCAAATAAATAGGCAGATAACTGTAAAACAAGAAGCCTTAAAGCTAGCCATACAACAACTTGAAGACCTATTAGCATAACTGTAGAATTAATTAGATAATTCTCAGCCCAATTTCAAAATAGCGGTAGACCACTAACTCATCACCCCAAAAAATTGGTATCAGAGCAGCGTTCAGTTTTAGGACAGCTTAAGTTTAGTTTATGCATTTTGCTTATAGAAATAGAGTAGTTTTTATTTTTGGACAATTTAGCTATAAATTTCATATTATAGTAGTTTTTAATAATTTTAAAGTAGGATTTAATTTTGTGTATGAAAAGAGTAGAATATTTAGATTTAGAACTCATCAATCATAACCATCGTCTTAATATAGATAAAAATAAATTTCGTTGTAATTTTGATGGTACTTTTATACATCAGCTCCATAGTGAACATAATTCTCAGCTAAATAGTATCATAGATTATCAGATTAACTTTGCAAAAAATATTAAAAAGGACGTAGATAAAATTAATAATCTCTTTACTTCATTTATAGACCATCTTCATAACACTCGCAGTTTAATTAAAGATCAAGATAAAAAATTAGATTATATCCAAGACCAGTGTAGTTCAATCTTACAAAAACGAACAGATATAAATTTAGAAAAAAATTTCACTAAGCTAAAAATAGAAACTCTAATCTTAGCTATAAATACTAGCAGCTCAAAACAAATAGAATTAGAATTTAAGCAACTAATTGAAAAAATCCACAGTTAGATAAATCAAATAGCTAAACAAATAGAACAAATCAACCAAATTTAAGATAATTTAAAACAGAAATTAGAAATCTTAGAACAATTAATAAGATCTTAGTTTATGAGTAGTGATAAAAAAAAGCTAATAGAGATTACCAGACTATTTTAAAACAAGCAGAAGATTTTCATAATAATCCAAAAGGAATCAGTAGCTATCAAGGAATAAATCAATTAGATAAAATATCAGTAAGACAAAATAATATAGAAATTTTATTTCTAATTAGATTGTGTGAAAAATTTGAAAAATTATCAGAACAACTACACAGCTTAGAAAATCGTTTAACTTCTTTAAAAAGAATAATACTTCAAAAAGGAAAAGGAATAGAAGGACAAACAAACAAACCCCAATCTCAGATAAACGAAGAAGATATAGCTAGATATTTTGAAAAGCTTAAATTACCAAAGAGATCCGCCTATAGAACTTACAGAAAATAAAAAATGTTTAAACAGCTAGTAAAAGAAAGTAGCAGTAAAAAGCGTAATGAAGATGAAGATATTAAAATGGAAGAATTTATAGATGTAGAACAACAAATAGAAAAATTTAAGAACAAAAACTAGAATTAATTCCAGCTAAATATGTATATAAGCTAGGTAAGGTTCATAAAAAAACAATATCTATTTAAACACTATGGTGAACAAATTATTAGTGTAACTCATGAAGATGAAAAAATTGAGCTAAATTTAATAGACAGGGAAAGCTATAAATATACAGTAAATGAACACCTTAAAATGACCCACTTAGGATTAATTGTAGTAGGAGTTAAGGCTTTAACTAGAGAAAATTTAGGAACTAAAGTTTTTGTATGTCTTTATCATAATAGGTTTAGGCAGTGTGACAACCCTCACTTCTGATTAGTGCTAATCTATGATTAAGCATGATAAGTAACTGATTAGAATGAAATCCTGAATTGATTGTAGGAGTGTATTGTTTTAAATGCATTTCTATCTGTTTGATTTCTAAATGAATTTGTTCCTGTCTTAATTTCGAACTGCAAATTGAAGGCCTTATCGGCGGCCGAATCAGAAACTGATTAGTGTTATGTGTTAATTAAAATTTATGTGATTTTATGGTAGATTTAATTGAAATTTGATTTGGAATGATTAAATTAGATTAAATAATGTTAAATCACATTAGTTCAAGTAAATTACCTTATTGCCACTTAGTGGACAATTCTAGGCCATTGTTTATTCTCCTTGTTATATGTTGGCATCATTTTCATCCATCTTCCTAGGCCAAAACTGAAAAAAGAGAGAGAGAGATAGGAGAAAACTTGAGTTTATCAAAATTGGCTTGGAAAATTAGAAGGAATTGAAGGGAATTTGCATATTTAAGCTTCCACCCTTGGAATTCTAGGCATAAGGTAGAGAATTCATCCTTTTATTTATGAAATTAAGTTGCATCTTGTATGGTTCATGGAAATATTGGAGATTAGAGTTAAGTTTTAGCTCAAAGTGTTGAATTATGAGGCATTGTGTGCATGCATGTCCATATCATAGTGTTTTGAAGTCATTTTCATGAAATTCCCACATGCATGTTTCTATTTTGGTTTTGATCCATGAATTGATCATATTCTTGAGCTCAATCTTGCATTTTATCATGCCTTAGAGCGTTAGAGTTCATGGGAACTCATGCATGTATGATTTTGAATTGTTCTTCATATTTACATTTGAATTTGTGTTCAAACTGGCTTACCTTTGGGCTTGATTTTACAAATTGATCTTCAAAGACATGTTATACTATGAGTTTTCAAGTATTTTTCAGAAAATTGGCCCAAAAGGTTGAGTTTTGAAGTGTTGAATGCTTGGTTTGAGCTTGGGAGGCAAGTCTGGAAATTCCAGATTTTGGCTTCCACGCTCGAGCGACCATCTTTTGTTCAGAGCTTCGCTCTAGCGACTATCTTTTGTTCAGAGCTTCGCTCGAGCGAAGGAATGATGGCATGAGCGTAGATTGCAAGCTCTCAGATTTTTGGTGCCCGCAGATGCATGCTCGAGCGACAAGACCTACGCTCGAGCGAGGACTGTGTCTCATGCTCGAGCGAGCATCGAGCGAGTGTCGAGCGGAGATTTTCAACATCCAGCACTTTTTGCATTTTTACAGACCGCTCGAGCGAGGAAGTCCACTCTTGAGCGACCCCTCTGTTTTGGAAAGCTCGCTCGAGCGTAGAAAGCCACGCTCGAGCGAGACCCTTGTTTTTTGAAAAATTCTAAAAAGTGTTTTAAAGTGCATTTTTGCATCCTCATTCCATTCTAGGCATTCCTAGGCCTAGTTTAAGGCATCTTAATGAGGATAATGTTATAGAACCACACCACGTATAATTAGGGGCGAAGTTATTAATCCTGAGTGTGTGTTCATTCTGTGTGTTCGTTTTGCAACTGTAGGGTTGGCATCCGAGGACCCTTGTTAGCTTGTCTATAGCCCAGTGCTCTGTGAGTAACAATGTTGTAAAGATATGTTCAATTATGATTATTTTCTGAATGATCGACTGTTCTGCTTACTGAAACATTATTGTTTAATGAATGAATATTTGTCCTGTTTGTAAACTGTATTCGTGGCATCCATAGCAATTTACTGTTATTGTACTGTTACTGCTACTAACACAGAGATCTCTGTCGGTTCCTATGTTTGGAACCATTACTGTTACTATTATGATGGTCATCGACTGACTGTTCGGTCTGTTAAGACCTACTATATTGTTTTGCTATGGGATGCACCACATATGACTGATATGGTTTCTAAGTGACTGATATGACTGTTTAATTACTGAAAGGATATTCATTCTTAACCTCTTTACATAACTGTTATTCACTGGGCTTTAGCTCACTTTTTATATATATATATATATATGTAGGTGTCCAAGCACCGGACTAGAGCTAGGAGCATTGGATTAGCTCTTGTTTTGTCAAGCCAACCACTGTGCGTTACCTTGAGGTTCTAAGTCCGTTCAAGCTACGACTGTTTTGGGGTGTTCGGATTCATCTTTCTGTTTCTGTTTTGTAATAGATGTTCTAGACTCTTACTATACAGTTATAGTTAGGGATTCGATCCCTGACATGAATGTTTGTGTATATGTTGCATATATATATGTTTTGGTTGTCAATGTGGCATGTTTATAAAAAGTCTTTTTGCATTCAGATTGTTACAACTCATTGGACATCTTTTATTTATTGTTTTGGCTTCCGCCAGCCCCTTTACTCTGTATTACTGGCATTACTGTTAAGCAGACCTTCGGTAATCACGGATTATTGGCCGGTTACGGTGCTAAACCCATAAGGGCGGGTTTGGGTAGTGACAGGCGGCTATGAATTAGATATGAATTCAAAAGGAGGAATAGTTTATTTTACACCAGATTTCCTATTACCAACCTCGACCTTTCATAAAAAGATAAAAATAGGAATAAAAAGTAGAGGATACCAAATGAAAAAAGGAGAAAAGAATTTATTAGTTTGCACAGGATTTTTAGGCTTAACAGTCTCAGAAAACAATACTCACTATAGACTTACAAATGATCAGATAGTTAAGTTATTAGGTGCAAAAGGAATAAAGGCACTACCAGCTAAAAAATTTAATTCCGAAGATAATGTAGCACTAGATTGGAACTTAGGAGACTTTCTAGGACAAAAAAGGTTAGCTCCTCAAGATAACTTATTATATCAAAAAGCAGATGGAAGTTATGCAGTAAGATTCACTCAATATACGTGTGTAGCACCAGAAAAATTTGAAGATGATGAATTTAGTAGTATAGATAGGGAAGAAAATCAAAATAATCGTAGTGACAGAAATCAGCTTTATGTGATGACAGAGAAAAAAACAATATCACAAAATAAAATATATAATATTGATGAGATAGATTTAGAAAATTTCACCCTAGGCTGTAGACACCCCATTTTTGACCGACCTTAAGACTCAGACGTCACCAATTGAGCGCTCGGTGATGATGCATATTGTGCTCGTTCAGAGGTTTCAAAGTCTCGGCTGCGAGCCTTGCCTCCGGACTTCGGGGCTCTTTTGTTCTTTGCCTCGGTTTGCGAACGAAGTCCTATTTTCTCTGTTTTCTCTTTCCGAAGGGAGGGAGAGGTCTTGTAAACCATCTCTCAGTGGCCGTAGGCTACGTTTCGTGGTCGTAGGCTATTTTTCCCATTTGGAGACCAGTTTCCGATTTTCGGAGCCATCGGCCGTGTGCCTCGGTTCGGGACCGCTTAACTACCTCCGTTTGCTCCGATTTTTGACACACACCTTGTTTCCTCTCTTTTGAGGGACACTGTGGCCTGAGAGGTCACCTTCGTGGTTGCGCGCCACTTCCGGTACCTAACAGCCTGTTTTCGGTGCCCCGAGCCGCGTGTTTTGGCCCCCGAACCCTCGTTTTGCATCTGCTAGGGTTCATTTTTGGTATGGACCCTATTTTCATTGTTAGGAAGGTGGTAGTATGGTGGGAGACCAGCAATTCTTTTGAAAACCATTTTCTCTCTCCTCCAGCCGATTTTCTTGACAGAAAACTGGTTTTTCTCACTTTTAGGCCATAATTTCTAGTCTCCCATACCACCATTGTATTGTACTCACCTAGGAGGCCACCAATATGGGTAGGCCGACCAGCTTTTCTTCCTGACCCTTTTGAACCTTGCTAGAAAGCTGGTTTTTCTCACTCTTGGGCCATATTTTTTGGTCTCCCACTATACAGCTGTATTCTACTCATCTGGTATGGCCGACCAGCATTTCTTCTTGACCTTTTTGAACCCTAGTCGGCCGGCCAGGGAAAGTGGTCAGCCGACCACTTGAACTGGTCGGCCAACCTTCTGCTTTTTTGTCTCAATGAGTTGAAGCCAGCTGTGCCAGCTGGAAGCCTCAGAATGCATCCTCCATACACGTGTATGAAGGATGTTTAAGCTAGCTTTTAAGCTTCTTTGAGAAGCTTTAGACCTTCTCCTCTATAAAGGGAAGGGCCCTCTTCCATTGCTGGGGTTGAGATTTTCCAGAGGCTCATACACACACACTCCTCCATATCTCTCCATTCCAAGCTCCAAAAACCCTTGTTCTTGGTCCCATTGCACCACACCTCTTAGCACAACACCTCCACCATCCATCCAAGCACCTTGGAACTTTGTAGAGGTTGAAGGCTCATTACCTTGGTCTAGAAGTTGTTGAGGGTCGGCTCTACAAGGGTAAGCCTCTATTTCTCATTTTTTTGCATTATCTTGCTTCATATCTTAGCCCTATTTGCAAGCTTTTTTTGGGTTTCGGCATAAACTGAAAAAAAAATTCTTTTGAGCTTATAAACATGTTTGCTTAAGGTCATTTTTCTGTTGGGGGTCATCTACCCCCTTTCATGCTTCATTTCCTCATGCTTTGAGCTATGCATTTGACCATTTGTATTGGCCTTGGTTTGGCCTTTTAGCCACTGAAATCCAGTAGATTTTCAGTGGCTTAGATGTGTTTGAGCTTCAAAATCATAGAGGGGTGACCCTCTCACCCCTTGTTCTCTTTACTAGCTTTATTGGCCTTCCAAAGGAGCTCCATTTTGCATGCTTTGAAGCCTTGTTTCAGGCCATTATTTGTGAGTTTTTAGGTCTGCCTTAACTCTTTCCAGAGCCTCTTTGGCCATATTTTGTGTTTATCATGCATGTGTGGAGCAATCCTCCTCAAGGCCTTTCAAAGGGGCTTTCACTTGCATGCTTCATTGACCCATTCCAGAGCCTTTTTGGTGGGTTTTAGGACCCTCATAACCTATTTCCAGAGTTGGTTTTGCCATTTTGTGTGTCCATCATATAGGTGTGGAACAACCCCTTGCATGGTCCTCCAAAGGAGTCCATCATTTTTGCATGCATTGACTGAGTTTTAGCAGTTATTTGGGCATATTTTAGCATACCATGTTGCTATTTTTGGCTGATTTGGTGACCTCTCTTGTGCTTCATATACATGTAGTGTAAACCATGCTTACTAGCCTAAATTGCATGTTGTTTTAGCCCTTCATGTTAGCACTCTTTGGCCATGCTTTGAACTAATGTTGTGCATATTTTGGGACTGCCTTGGCTCTGTTTTGCACTTCATGATCAAATAATGCTTGCTTTGCATGATTATAGTTCAATGCATTTGCCTAGTTTTGAGTTTCGGGGCCTCTTTCATGCATTGGGCGCCATATTTGCATGATTCGGGACCATTGCGCATCATATTTTAGCGCTGGAAATTGCATGTTTGTATGTCATCTTTCATCCCTTGCCATGCTTTGATAGAGTGGCATTTGATGCCTTAGGTTCGGTCATTGGTATTCGTGCATGTACGCACGCATTTCGGTTGTCTCATTTTTATCTAATGGCCACTGATGTGAGTGTGGCTGAGGTCCACTCATGTTGGTGTAAGTCCATCATGCATTGTGTATGCCATTTTAGTCCATAGCCTTTACGTATGCTAGGTCGCATGTTAGAGCATTGTGTATGCCATGTTACATCACGTGCATTGTGTATGCCATCTTAGTCCATAGCATTGCGTATGCTAGGTCATATGTTAGTCGCATTGTGTATGCCATCTCATTTGCATTGTGTTTGAGATAGGAGTTAGCCCAAGCACGGGAAACGAGGGACGTTCCGTACTCTAAGTGACGAAACGTGTCTCAATTCCCAGTTGCCGACACTCCGAATTAACCATGATGGAGTCTAGGCCTTGTTGTGTTTATACGTGCATTCATTTCACATCGAGTCGTGCAATTCGACTCCTCGGCCATCATGCATCAAGATGCGTGATTAGTGGCACGAGGATCGAGGTCTACACCCCCTTGAGCTTGTGCAAGGACGGAGAGTGTGGTCGTGCACACATTTGTTGAAAATACCTTGCCATGTCTCTCTCTTGCTTTGTGTTGCAGAAAACCAGGATCCAAGGGCAAAAAGTGGTCGACCGACCAGGTTTTCTGGCAGGCCGACCACCTTTTTTGGTGTCCACCACAAAAGGTGGTCGGCAGGTGTTTCCCAAGCCAATACCTGGTCGGCAGCCTTTCCAAGGTGGAGTTTCAGCCTTCTGGAGCTTTGTGCAAGTTTCTAAAATCAGTTGCAAACAAAGGTGAGACGAGGCATTGCGATGGAATTTCCCAACGAGGCGACTCGAGCATGCATGTATCTTTCATCATTCGGAATAGAGCTGAGGTGGTCCATGAATTTGCATACTAGTTTATTGCTTTCCTAGTTAATTTGTTAATTAATTAGGGTTTTGTAATATTTAATTATTCATTCGGACTGTATTCGGACCCTCCGAGCGAGGGCACAATTGTAATAAGTGTGCGTGTGTGTGATGTATGTCTTCCAACCCCACGTCTTTCTCCCTTTTATTTATCAACTTATGATGGTTAGATTAGGGCATGTTTCAATTAGCATACTTGTGCTCGCATGTTTGCATTCATTCATCTGTCTTGCATGCACCGGGCTCGGCGTATCATACTAACTGCATTCTATTTCAATTCCGAGTTGAATATATGTTAGCTGTAGCATCATCACATGCCATCTTAGAACAGCTGAGCCTATTGTAGTTGCATTTTTGCGTGTGTTGCATTAGGCATTTCAGCATAGTTAGGATTCATGCATGATTTCTAATCAGCTTCTGTTTTGGCTTGGAGCACTCGGTAAGTTCTATGCTTTAGCATCCTTGCATGCGTGTGAGTGACTGCCATGATAGCAAGCTTACCATGAGGCTATTTGCTTATGTGATATATCTGCCTGAATGCCTGTGGGTGAAGGTTGGATTATCTGAATTGGAATAATGCATTGACTGTGAATTTTAAGCCCACTAGCTAGTGGCAAAACCATCTTTTCTAAGCCCACCCGAGGGTGGCAAAATCTGCATTTTTAGCCTACTTGCGAGTAGCAAACTGTTTTCAAAAACAAACATGAAATGTTTTGTTCCAATTCAGACGATCCAGTCTATACTTGTATGCTGTGCGCATCACATAGTAAATCTAGGCTAATAACCGGAATAAGAACGCGTAATGTTTTCAAAACTAGATATCATGGTTAGTAGAGGCCGATCTTTGATCGGGCGAGCGAGGGTGCTCACGAAGTGACCTTCCCCAATCGTACCCAAGTTCCCGAGCCGAGGTAACTTTGGTGATGACGGACACGTGGCCTTAGGCAAACGAGTCAGGGTTTCCTAAATTCCCCAAAATAAAATATTTAGGTGGCGACTCTGTATCTGGCAAAGTAGTCCATGTTTGGCACTTCTTACAAAAAAATCTGTTTTAAAAAACGAGTTGTCGGATTTGGACTCTTTGATGATTCATCGGTCTTGCATTGCACTCTGCGAGATTAGATACAGGACCGTGACATTTGAGTTATGAACTGTAGTGAGCCCCAAATGAACAAAACGGGATCTCCCTCCCGAGGTGTTCGGGGACGTCTACATAGGCGACATGAATAAAATATTAGACACTAGATATTATGAATACTTAGCTAGAGGAGATACCCATGATGAAGTGGTATCATTTTTATATACTGAATATGTAGATGATATCATAAAAAATAAAATACATCCTAGCAAAATATTTAGAATGCCAAACAATCTAATTTAGAAGATACTTTTTATACGAATACAGAAAGCACAGGAACTAGTAACCCACAACCAACTGTAGAAGATCCCGTAGAACCAATGCATTATGCAGTAGGAGGAAGAAGACCATTAGCAAGTTCAAGACGTAGTAAAGCAGACCAGAATAAAAGTTATAGATTTCATGGAAAGCGTAGACATCTAGATATGAATATACAATTACAGCCAGCTAATAACCAAGGAACCCTTTTAGACTTAGCTAGATTCGACCCTCAGATATGACAAGAGGTAATAGAAAAATGGAAAAAAGATGCAGTAAAAAGCATGGATAAGTAATCCCTTTGAATCAACGGATATGTGGGAATATATGGAAACACTTTTAGGAGATTCAACTTTTAATATATATTTAACCTTTAAAGGAAAATATAAGGAGGCAATTAGACAACTTAAAGGACTAGGAGATAACCCATGGACTTTCACTAGCTTTATAAAAGAAACACTTATAGGATATGACCCTTCTAAAAGAAATAGTTACACTCAAAGCATAGCATTAACTGAATTAGATCAGATAACATTAGGAAGTTGGAAATATGTTGTACCCTTTAGCAAAGAATATTTAGCCATAGCAGCTAGAACTGGAAAAAGTTTTGATGAAGAAATAGGAAATAAATATTTTAGAAAATTACTCGGAGAACTAGGAAGAGAAATAGAAAATAAATGGTCAATTTATTATGCAAACTTACCAGCCCAAATAGCCTCAAGAGAAGTAAAAATAAAAGGAACCTTAGGAATAAGACCTAGGATAGTTTTTACATTCCACAGACTTAAAGAAAAATGTATAGAAGTTAAAATACAGAAAGATTTGAAAAAACAAAATTATGGTTTTTATAGTAGCGTAATATATACTCCTCAACAATATGAAGATAAAAATAATAGGAAAAAATATAAAAAATATGGAAAATATAGAAAAGAAAAATATTGGAAGAAAAAATATAGAAAATGATGGAAAAAAATAGAAATTCGTTAGAAAAAGTAGAGCTTTTAATAGGATAAATTATAAGCGACTACCTAAAGAAGAGAAAGATAAAAGAAAACAAAGATATGTTAGAAAACCTAATAGTAAAAAATGTAATTGTTTTATATGTGGAGAACCCAATCATTTTGTAAAAAACTGCCCAAAAAGACAAAGGCCTAATACTAATAAACAGATAGAAAGACTACATATTATAAAAGACTTAGAAGAAGATATAGTTAGCATAAATAGCGATGATTCAGAAGTCTATAGCATAGTCAGTGATTATGAATATCAAATAGAAGCCATAAGTTCAGATAGTGATTCAGAAAGTGATACAGATGTAGATAATCTTTTAGGACAACTCAACCAAGAAATAGGGATGACTCATTCTCATGATACTTCTTTATGATGGAATGCAATGCAGATATTGAATGTCAGCACAATTTTCAAATAGGACTAGGATTTGATACCACTAAATGCAATTATTGTAATTGGTTTCCAGCTAAAGATAAGAGAGCTCAGTGTTTATTATGTAGTATAACCTATTGTGTAATCTGTCTAGAAAAATTAAACATGACACATAAGATAACATTAGGAAATAACAACGAGATGCTAGAAGATCGTAGTTTAGAAAGTAGAGAATTACATCTAACAATTAGAGAATTAGAAATACAGGTAGGAGAACTGAAGTTACAATTACGAGAAATAGACACTAAAGCTAATTTTGACATAGAATGTTAAGAAGCAAAAAATAGACAACTTAAACAACAGTTAGAACAATTTCATACTAAATACCTTTTAAAAGATAAATTGGTTGAAGAACATATGAACTCTTTAGAATTAGTCAACCTAGTTGATTCTCAACCCTTTAGTCAATACTCTCAAGCACAGTCAGATAATACATATTTACCATTTAATTACCCTGTTATACCCAAGCCAAATTTAGTTGAGATCTCTTGTGTAATTAAATTTGTAGAAAAAACCCTTAGTATAGATGTCATGATAGATACAGGAGCCAGTAAATCATACATTGAATAACACATAGTTCCACCAGGATGGAGCACAGCTTTAACAACCCCAGCTTTAGTCAGTATAGCCAATGGAACTAAACAGACATATACACATTGCATCAACGGAGCACAGATTAGTTTTCATCACATAGGATCTCGAACTCAACATACAGAATGGTTCCCTTTACCTCAAGTTTGGATTGGAAATACTCGACAAAATCATCCTTTCATCTTAGGACTTAATTTCATACTTAGTTTACAAGACGGCATGTTTATCAGCCAAAACAACATCAGCTTCTTCAAACGAGCTGTACATACACCCACAGCATATGCCTTTAGCACCATAGCTCATTCATCAGAGTTGCGTGCGAAGTGTGGTGGTACCATAGGAGTAGATTCAGTTCCTGCTAGTTTTTTATTTCCTAGTAGAAACACTTTTCCCGAGCTAGCCCAAAAATATATACCTGATGAGACAGCAAATACTTTTTTAGAAAATTTAGACATAAAAAAATATGAATTAGAGAATTTAGAAGAATTTGATTTTGAAGAAAAAGAAGACTATTGGAACCTAGAAGATTTTCAACAAACAGTTAACCTTGAATTAATTTTTGCAAAAATAGAAAAATTAAAGAAAAAACCAGTATACAGAAGAACAGAAAATGATTTAGGTGAAATAATAAGATTAACCGAAACAACAGAGATTTTAGGAGAACAACCCATGAAATATTGGGAAAGAAATAAAGTTTTAGCCAGTTTAGATATAAAAAATAAAGATTATAGGATTACATCAGCACAAATAGATCATATGCCAGCAAATATTGAAGAATTTAGAACACAGATTAAGGAGTTACTAGATTTATGAGTAATTAGACCTAGTAATAGTCTACATAGGAGCGCTGCATTCATGGTTAGAAATCATGCAGAGATAAAAAGAGGAAAAGTTAGAATGGTTATAAATTATAAAAGATTAAATGATAATACAAAGGACAATAAGTATAATATACCAGATAAAGATCAGCTCATAAACAGAATACAGACAACAAAAATATTTAGTAAATTTGATTACAAGTCGGGATTTTGGCAGATAAAAATGGAAAAGGAAAGCATACCTTGGACATCCTTTTGTTGCCCACAAGGACATTATGAATGGCTAGTTATGCCTTTTGGACTAAAAAATGCACCTTCCATATTTCAACGTACGATGGATAGCATATTTAATAAATATAGTTTTATACTAGTATATATAGATGACGTATTAGTATTTAGCCCAGATAAAAATAGTCACATAAATCATTTATATATAGCATTAGAAGAATTCATAAATAATAGAATAATAATTAGCAAGAAAAAGATGGTATTAAATAAGCCTCATATAGAATTTTTAGGAATGGAGTTAGGAGATGGAAAAATTAGGTTACAACCTCACATAGTTAAGAAAATTTTAAATTATCCAGATAAATTAGAAGATACAAAACAACTTCAATCATTTTTAGGAATTTTAAATTATGCACGGATGTATATTCCTAACCTTAGTAAAATAATAGGACCCTTATATAGTAAGACCACACCCACAAGACAAAAATATTTCAATCAACAAGATATAGCTCTAGTTAGAAAAATTAAAGACATTTGTAAAAATTTACCAGACCTACAACTTCCCTTAGAATCAGAATATATAGTCGTAGAGACAGACGCAAGTCAATTAGGATGGGGAACAATATTATTAGCTAAAACCAGTAAGTATGATAGTAAAAATAAACAACGCATTTGTAGATATAGTTATGAAAAATTTAAAGAAAAAGACATGACCATAACCAGCCTAGATTTTGAAATATTAGGAGTAGTATATGCAATAAACAATTTAGATTATTTTTGCACAAACCCTTTACAATTAGGACAGATTGTGAAGCTATAGTTAGATTTCATAATAAACTTAACGAGCGCAAATTAAGTACCAGAAGATGGGCAAAATTTTTAGACTGTATAGTAGGACAAGGATATAAAGTAGATTTTGAACATATTAAGGGGAGTGATAATAGGTTAACGGATTGGTTAAGTAGGAAAATTTATTTAGAAAAAGAAAATAACCAGCTTAATTTTTGTGCAGGTAATGAAGAACAGCAAAACCATGAACTTTGGGGGATTCACTCTTCCCATTCATGAAGGCAGAAACAAGTTCAGGCCATTAACAGGAATTGAGCTAGACCTAGTTCAACAGTGTCTTCTAGACAAACTTTGGAACAACCATAAACACCTAGCTAAACGTCTGTTAGCTTTAAACTCTCTTAGTATATATTTTTCAAAAATCAAGAAAAAACCTTTGTCCAAAAGCTTTTCTTTTTATGTAGTAGTCAAAGGAACCAAGCCTGGTATTTACTATGACTGGATAGAAGTTAAACCTTTAGTTAAAAAATTTCCCAAACCTCAATTTAAAGGATTTTATGATTTCGAGTCAGCCAGTACATATGCCCGAAGGCAAATAGGAACCAGTTACTTTATCAGCCAGTTAGCTAAAGATTACCTGGACACATTGGGCAAGATGCAGTCAACCATTCTTGTTACTAGTGGAGTTCCAATTAGCCAGATAATTGGAAGCAGTAGTACTAACCCTCAGATAGATTCTCAAAATCCTCTCCAAATGTGCAGACATTGTGAAGGCCTTACCAGAAATTTCAAGAAAATTATGGATAAAGGCAAAAGGGTCAGTGAAGAGCTAGACCAGTTCCGAGACGAAGAAAAACAATTGAGAGCAACCATTCGAACCCTAACCAACCAGCTTAAATAATTAGCTCCAGGAAAAACAACTGCCCCCTTTCCTAACCAAGAAATCAAACAACTCACCAGTGAGGAATTTGAACAATTGAGTGCTAGAATGTATTTCTTCAGGCATTCTATCATTCGATCTTTTTGTGAGAAAAGCCAAGAAATAGAGGACCTCAGCCGAAGAAAGCAGAAATAGTGAGTTAGTCACTATATAGTAGTTTCTTCAAGACCTCTCCATAGCAGGAGGTCACTGCCCTGGCATGGCTTATCAATGGACTTATCTCTACGAAGATGAAGAGCAGCCCTGCTTAGAAGAGGAAAGATATATGGACAGGCCAAAACATTTTGGTCGATGCCAGTGTAATTTAGATTTCAGCATCTGCCTTTGCCAGATAAATCTAGCAACGTTCGAACCATTGGAGATAGAGATTAATGGCAAAACACGTTATCTAACGGCATCACAATTGTTAAATTACGGCTTTATCTCTAGAATAATTTTTTCAGATCCAGATCAGACAGATAGCTTTGGAAATAAACTTGCTCATTCAGTACTTTGTGTAATGGAAGAGCATCATCCATATGTAGAAGCATTAATTGATAGCAGGCTACCAGAGTGAAAAGAAATAAGGTGCATCCCAGCCAAGCATAAAATGTACCTCAGAGGAACCTCAACATTTTCGGGATACCCAAGCCTTCTCAATCAGAGACCCTGGCCATGCAGAAAATTTTCACTCAGAGATCAGCTCAATAAATGGAGGAAATTTGCTAATAATCGTCTATTAGCATATAATGAAAATTATGGACATCTAGTTTGCGAAGATAGAAATTAGAAGATATACTGTAACCTAGCCATCCCAGGATATCCCTTCAGTAAAGAAACATTCGTTGATGAAAGTCAGTATCCTAACTATCAGCATAGCGTCTCTCATGAGTCACCACTAATGGGAAAAGATGACCAAGATAATCAATGGGAAGATGAACCAGCCATGGGGGATGATTGTTACGACCAACTTTTAGCGGCAGACCTGGATGATCTCTCAGATAGAATGTATGGTTAAAAACAAAAAAAAACCGTGCACACCATAAAATATTATAAATTATTAAATTATTAGTAAAATAATAATAATAACAATAAAATATTATAAATTATTAAATTATTCTTTTTATTTTTTTATAAAAAATTAAAAAAATATTAAAATAATCAATTTCCTAAGGAAGTCTTATTTTTTGGGTTGTTGCAGAAAAGGCTATTGGTTGAAATTGGAATTTTTTTTACAATACCTTTTTTTTTTTAATAAATTATAACAATTCTACAATTTATATAGTAGACGTGTCAATAAAATCTTGTAGGGTAAATTACACTTTTGTAATAGTTAATTTCCTACACTTTAAATTAAGTTTTAATCTCACTATTCTATCTATTGTTAATAAAATCAACAGAAATTAAACATAGATTAATTAGAGCATCTCTAACGATTCATCAATTTTTTCACCAAATCTGAGTAAAAAAAAAGGCAAATTCCTCAATCTAATATGAGCCGCTCCAACCGTTGCACCGTAACTTGCATCAAAATACTAGGGACGTTCGGTGAGACAACTGGCCGGTCGACTAGTAAAGGGCACTGAAATTTTTTTTTCCCTTCCATTTCTATTTCCTATTTCGTTTCCCATTTCTTTTTCCCTCTATTAAATATTTTTCATTTTTTGTTGCCTCCAATAATGATTTCTTTCCAAGAACTAATATAAACATATTAATCTATGTACCATATACCAGACAAGAGGTACGTTATATCTAGAAAGCACCATAACTGAAAGCAAAGCAAAATGAGTACCTCAAATTCTTACCTGTTTACTTCATTTTCATCTTCTTCTTCTTCCTCATCCTTTGATAGTGAGTTTGATGATGAAAAAATTGTCACACTTTTGGGGGTTCATAAGATAAATAATGTTAGTATGATTCAGATTCTACAATCAACTGAGCGATCAAAGAAAAGAGGTCGTTCTGTTATAGGATATAAGTACATACGTCACGATAGATGGAAGGGTACTGAGCGATTGTTCGCTGATTATTTTGCAGCAAATCCAGTTTATTCACCTGCAACATTTCAGAGACATTTTCAAATGCATCGTCCTCTGTATCTACAAATTTTAAATGCTATTGAAGCACACGATCTATATTTTTTTCAAAAACAAGATGTAGCTCATATTCTTAGATTGTTTCCCCTATAAAAGATGACTTCAGCAAAGAAAATATTGTCATATGGAGTGGCAGCAGATGTAGTTGATGATCATATACGTATTAGGGAAAGCATTGCAATTCAAAGTTTGCAACACTTTTGTAATTCAATAATTGAAATCTTTGGACCAGAATACCCGAGATCTCCAACATAAACTGATATTGCTAGATTACTTGCTATTGGGGAGGTTCATGGGTTTCCGGGTATGTTGGGAAGTTTAGATTGTATGCATTGAGAGTGGAAAATTTGTCCAAAGGCATGGTAAGGTCAATACATAACCCATCAGAAAAAGCCAACCATTATTCTTGAAGCAGTAGTTTCTTATGACTTATGGATTTGGCATACATTTTTTGGAATGCCTAAATCACACAATAAGTTGAATGTGTTGGATCGATCGCCCTTGTTTTCTGATCTTGCCCAAGGTGAAGCTCCCCCTATCCATTACACTATTAATGGACACAGTTATAATATGAGTTATTACATTGCCGATGGTATATACCATCAGTGGGCAACACTAGTTCAAACTCTTCTCCCCAAGGAGCAAAGAAAACCACATAATTTATTAATTGATATTTAATAACAGAAATAAAAATTACCATGTCTACCTCAGCTGTTCCACTTTGTTGCCTTAATTGAATTTGCTAAAGAAAATCACATAATTTATTAATTGCATTTTGCATGACAGACCAACGGTGAGACAAAGAAATACGGTTTCGATTTGATTCACTGCTTAATTGTGAATGAAAATAAACAAGTACTCGTTCCCAAAATATTGTCATGGTCTGACTACTATCAGTAATGGAATCTTGAGAGACTGTCAACCAAGATCTATATAAAGTTTCATCTTCTATAATTGTGACCGCTTTACCACGAGAAATACGAGAAGTTTTCGAAAACAAAATTAATATTAGTGTTATGCTCTGAAGTTTGTGATTCCTCAAACATTTCAAAATCTTCCATAGTTTGAAAAAAATTCAATAGGATACAACATCCAACTTAAACAGTGGAATATATTGTAATAATATACACTGGCTTTGAGAAACATATAATATACACTGAAGCTCACAAAGAAAATAGAAATTGTAATGATATTGTCAAACTACAGCTCACAAAGAAAATAGAAATTCTAATGATATAGTAAAATTCAAAGATTGGTATATTTTATAGATCACATCAACGATAAGTTTGCCAAATACTCTGTAACACCAACGGTAACTTATTGGAGTTGTAAGTGCAGAACAGATATATTTGATACAAATTTAAATCTATACACCATGTAACTTTTCCATGTTGCATTTTGATAGAAATTCAAATCTACATCAACCTTAAATTTATTGTTAGTGCCACAAAAACAACCTAATTATGAAATAGTTCGTAGGCCAACAAAACACTGAAGCACTGCACAACAACTTTGCAATTTTTTGTATGCAAGGGATGACCGATGGGACAATCGGCCGGTTGTCCGGTGGGGCTTACCGCCAACGTAAACACACAGTGTTTTGGTGAAATCTGCTCCAGCTCCTCATTTTGGTGAAAGTTTTGGCTCATTCTCAATTTGATATCATTTTGGTGAAACTGTTGGAGAGATAAAAGTGGTACTTTTTCATCAAATTCAAATCTGATGATAAATCTGATTCACCGTTGGAGATGGTCTTAAAGTGCAATTTTGGTCAAAGTGTAACAATTAAAGTAAAAATTTAATAAAAGTATAAAAGTGTTAATGAGACAACAAAAATGTCAACATGTTTCAAATGACAAATTTCGTCAACTTTTTTAATGGTAGAAGAATGGAAGGGTACACTTAACTTAACGTGTAAAAAGTTAAATTTTACAACTAAAAGTGAAAAGATAAAAATAAAACTTTGATAAATTACATGAGTGCTAATTATAATCAACTTAACCTTATTAAAATTACAAATACATTTTATTGTTCTTGTTCCTTAACGCTGTGTTTGGTTGGAAGATTTGAGAATGAATTTATAAAGGGAAAGAGAAAAGGAAAATGATAAAGTGTGTGAAATTATATGAAATGTAAGTATATTTTTGTTGGCTTTTTGGCTTTCGAAGGTTATTTTTGTAATTACGAACATGCCAGCAAGGATCAATCAGTCCTTACAGAAAATTAATTGCCAACCAATTATCAGACGATTGTGTTTTAGTTCTTTCAGCCTCAATGAAGAGGACTTTTACTAGTGGTTTGATTTAGGAGAATTAAACAAGATAACAATTAAATGAAGAACAATTGAATCATTTCATTAAAATGAAAAACTTACAATGATCCAAACTCAGCCTCGTAGAGGTTTATAGCAACAATCTACTACTTGAAACTACTTCTATGAACGAAGTGCAGTGCAGGAATTTAAAGTACAAGAATGTAAAGAACAAGAAATGTAAGACTGAAAAGGAAAATAAGTAGAATAAAACTGGTTTTTTGGATCTGAGTCTGGGGGTCTTTTTGTGAGCCTTCTCTGCTATTTATACTTCTCAAGGATGACCATCGAACTGCATTTCTAACCATCGAACTGCTCCTCCATGATCGTTGATCATGTTGCCTTATAATTAGCTCCATTATGCTATCACTTGCAGTTAGGTTTCCCTCTTAAATTTGAATTTAAATGTGAGTAACCGTTGAAGCCACTTCACCTTGCATCTCTTTGTTGATCCACTACTATTCAGATCTCGTAATAACCAATAGTAACCGCCACGTGTACGATCAGGATCAAAGACTTGAATAGTCTTCATGTATTACCCTTATTCTACCACGCGTCAAATTGTAATTGGCTTGTACAAAATATGTAGCCAACATTACCCCCCGCACTAATATACCCAATACTTTGTGATATTAATGGATCTAGGTCTTTTATCCACGTCTTAGAACGTGCATGGGTTTTGCATTTTTCCAGAAATGCAACTGTCATTCATTATCTGCATTAAACTCTCCTTCAATCTTTTGAATACCCCCACCACCTTAGTATTCGAACAGACTGATATATATTTTTTATGGTCGAATCGATTTTCACCTCCATTGATCGAGCACATGAAGAGTCATCTGATGATGCTGTTTCTCCTCGAAAGAACCTTCATGCATTAATTAGCCACCTTTACCCACCTTTCTATATTCAGGTCATGGATGCCTTTGCAAATTATCAACCCTTGGACTACGAACACATTGCCCTTAATCCTTTGATTCAGAAACTTACAAATATGAACATGGGAAGTTCTTCTTCTGACTCACCCTTGGACTACAAACGAATTGCTCTCAATCCTTTGATTCAGAAAGTTGCAAATATGGACATGGGAAATTCTTCTTCACAACCCTCTGCATGAGATGTGGCTTCTTCTTCCTCTGGGGCTTCTGACTGGGCAAGCTGGTCGAAACCTGAGGCCTATGATTTGAGGGAGCGAATTAACCATTATTTCGTTGAGTTCACTGATCCTTTAGAGTTTCCTTCCTATGCTCGAAGCTCGGTGGTTTATCCTTACGTGCCCATCGACCGACGACGCAGTTTGGAGGAGAATCTGCTTGTACCATGGTACACATCCTTCATGCCTACAAAGATAGTGCACGCTGCCCGATGCTTAGAAGAGGCACAAGGGTACAATCCATCGTTCTTAGCTCAGAAGGCAAAGTTTTACTCTTTTGACAAGCTCGATTATATTAATGCCCCTGTTCCTTCTGCCCTTGCTCCATCTCTCGACATGGAAGCTCTCATACCTCCTCCTCCACCAAATCCTTGCTGGCCAGAGAGACTGAGGCTTGTCCTCTCTGCGGATAAGGTCTTTTCTCCTTACAAGCCTCCATCTTCCCCTATTCCAGCTGAGCGGAAGCAAGCCCAATTTCTACTTTCGGCCTTTTCTCATTTGCCTTTCAATGTTCTTGAGGACGATGTTCCTCTCAAAAACCTTTGATGGGCTTGTGATATTCTGACTCGAGGTCACGTCCTCAACCCCCTCGCCCAAGCAGAACTTCATATGTTTTTGGACCAACTTCCGCTGCTTCTTCACTGGCATCGAACTTCTGTCGCCACCACTCAATCTTTGGACCAACTCTTCGCCCTTCGAATTCATGCCCAGTATGAAGTAGAGGACTTTATTGAAGAATTTGATAACTTCAAGAATAAAGACTCTGCGTACTGGAATGACTTGGATATAGAACAAGAATTGAGAGAAACAGCCTTCAAAATAAAGGCTGAAGAGCTCTTTTATGAAGTGAGAGCACATCAACTTATGCAGCCAATCCTAGAAGAAATAGAGGATAGAATAAAGAAAGAACAAAAATTCATTGATCATAGTTGGACCAAATTTCATGATCTTGTTATTTATTCTATTCCTTACTTTTATGAACTTGCATTTGTACCCAAAAAGGGCCATTCGATGTAATTGCTTTTGCTTTAATACAACTAAGACTTTTCTATTTGTTTGGCATTGTTTGGTCTTGTCTCCGTTTGTCTTTAAAAGTAAATTTAGGGCTTCAAACTGCACAATCTTATCCTTCAAATCTGGATTTAATTGTTTTAAATGAAACACTAACAAAAACGAACGTGAACTTTTCCAATTTATGGAATGCAGTTGATAGTTTTTGCTGATTTTTCATTCATAATCCATGCTTCGAATCTAACAATCTTACCCCTTAAAACTTGTTTCAATTATAACCAATATATGGTCATGATTTAGTATGATCAATCAGTTTTAAATTGACCATTTTGCTTTGAACAACAGTCCATACTTTCAAAAATATGGAAGCTCCTTTTGAGGGCTACACTGTTTTAGTCTGAAAAGACAATCTTTTCTGAATATATATAATCCAACTATTGGTCTTGATGTTTCGAACACCAATTCCCATCCTTAAGAGATCTCAAGTTTTGCTTCGAAGGACATTACTTTCATCGAGAAACCTAAAACAGGTCTTTAATCCCTTTGAAATAAACAAATACTTGAGCATTCTTATATCCATAGGTATCAAATGTACTTCGAAGTCGGCTTCTCAATTTCGAAGCCGTTTATTATTTGACTTTTGGCGCCAAAATCTGGTTTCGAAGCCAAATACTATACTTCGAAGCTGGCCTCAACATCGGGGTGTGTTTTTCCCTCCAAAAGTATCAATATTGAAGGAAGCTCCTCGTATTTGTACTTTTAGTACTTAACGAATTACGCGATATATCTTGCAGATACAAAGGCTTTTAAAATCCTTTTATTTCGTGCTCTGAAATCACTTGCTCGCTCAAAACACAAACCCTCCTCCTCTGTTAGCCCTCTCTTCCTCGCCTCTTCCTTGCTGCTTGCTACCAATGGATTCTTCTTCTCTGAAAGTGCTTGCTGGTGATCGTATAAGCCCAACCATGGCTTTGAAAAGATGTATTAATAAAGAGATTTCCAAGTTAACAGCTGATGGGTCAAGTGCCATAGACGGACGCCTCTTTGTTCCTCGCCACAGCAACAAGTAAGAATATGTTTTGGGTTTTATCTTCCGAGAAGCTCCTACCCAACTTCCAGCTTTATAACCTCGCTTGGAGGACCACTTTCTTCTCTACGAATGAGGGCTCGACTGGGGAAATTGGAGGGTGACCCGACCTCATTGCTGTTGGCCGACATTAAGAGCTGAATGGGAAGAATAGTATGACAGAGTTGTACCTGCGCGAGAAGATGACCTGCAGAGGTCTGTATTCTCGACGCCCTCTGTCTTTCTAGGTTCATCATTCCTGAAGACCCTTTTTTTATTCTTGCTGCTCTTTGCTTTCGGAATATGGCTTTCAATTTTTTCTAATTTCGGTGTGGCATGATGGCCCCCACCGTTCTTAATATCTGCCATCTTTTAGGGCTTTCACCCCTTGGCACTCCTTTCTCTTCCAGTTACCCAGACCTCTCTGTTAAGTTTTCTCTTCCACCCCTAAACTCTTCCTATAGTGACTTTGTAAAGGCTGAAAACAAAAGGATAGGGCCCATGAGAGATAGAGAACTCTTTTCCTTCATTTTATACTGGTAGTGTAAATTTCTCTTTTGTACATCATCTCAACGGATTATGCCTGAATTCGCCCCACCTGCGAAGGTCCTTGTTTTGAAAAAACGTATAGCCTTGGCCCCATATCTCTTAGGCCATGTTTATAGAGCTTGCTCCCAATTTTGTGAGAAACCTCTTGACATCAACTAGGGAGGTCCCCTTTGGGTACTCCAACTCGGGCTCTTTGCTTATTTCACTAATTTGCATTCCAAATGCTTAAAATTCCTTGTTCAAGATCCTAGCACTTATGGGGAAAAGTATGCTAGAATTGCTCTTTATCCTACTTCATTTGCCTATTACCTTACCTTTTTTCATCAACTTCCTATTTCTCCATCTACCTCATTTTTCTGCTCCTTTGATGCTAACATAGGACCCGCTTGGCTACAAGCATTCTTGGCTGACCATGAAGGTTCCATCCCACCCCACAAAGATATGTGGGCTTCTATTTTGTTACCGAGGGAGCTATTCATAGGTACTTTAAACCCTCGAGCTTATAAATGTATATCTAAGGTGTACTGCCCTTTCCAGTTTGCCAGACAATTTGGGCTTAGTCAGGGGATTCCTGTTCCACTTTGCAGCCTCTCGAATGTCCATCTTACGGCTAGAGACCTGAGAATACCCAAATCAAAACTAGAGGTTGCAACATTTAAACTGTTGAAAGAATTGAACGAGTTCAGATTTGTCTCATTCCTTCCTTCTGGCCTGGCTCTGAAAAGATTTCAAAACTGGTAGACGGCCAATATGGAAGTGCGCCTATCCGTACAGCCTCATGATTTACTGATAGGGTTAGGAGTGCCTTCGGAGGCTAAATCAATAACAGTTGAGAACATTCCCTCTCTTTCCACAGCTGCCAAAACTGCTCCTGTATCCTCATCCTCTCTTGCTAGAGTTACCAGAGCTGCTTCAAAAAGGGGTAAGTATTTTCAGGTTTCTTTTTTTTTTTTTATTAAACTTTTTTGTTTGTTTCCTTTATATTCATACCTCTTGGTGCAGGGTCTCCACAAGAAGGATCTCCTAAGAGGGCTGAAATTCTGGCTACTCTCAAGGACAAACAAAAGCAAAAAAAGAAAAGGAAGTTGATACTCGTGAGGAATCCGAATCCCAGATTGAAGAAGAAGAGATTGAGAAAGAGCAGGAAGTATCATTACAGAGGAAACAGATGACTGTCTCTCCTTCTGATTCAATCGAAGATCCTATTTATGAGACAGCTGCCAGAGTAGTAGAAGAGGAACTTACTTCTGAAGAGTAACAGAAGAGGAACTTACTTCTGAGGAGTCTGAATCCCAGATCGAAGAAAGAGAAATTGAGAAGGAACGGGCAAGACCAATACAGAGAAAAAAGAGAAGAAAGATGACTGTCTCTCCTTCTGATTTGGTCGAAGACCCTATTCATGAAGCAGCTGCTAAGGCAGTAGAACAGGAACATTCTAAGGCCATAATTATTTTTAAAAGAGCTGAGAAGAGACGGTAGCAGCAATTCTTAAGAGATGAAGCTGCTGCTGCTGATGCAATCCAAAGAGAAACTGTAAGAAGGTAACATATTGCTGAGCACTATTCCCTTCGTAGCTCTCATATTGTTGCTATCACTTCTAAAACAAGTAACTTCTTTCAAGCCTCTACTGTTTTTCCTTGTCAAACTTTTGGTATTGAGACTTGACATTATTTTGTACTTCTTCTTTTGCAGCAACAACTACTAAGCCTATTCTTCCAATAAAGACTCCCTCAGTTTTAGTTGAAGTTGATCAATTGCAAAATGTAAGATCCATTCAGATAATACTCCCACTTCCTAGGCCTACATCCTCTGTACCCTCCTTGAGGCCAAGTATTCCTGCATTTCTTTCTTTTGGTTTACATCCATACCTCCCTTATTTGTCCTTTGATCTATCTTGATTTCATTCTCTTTCGAGCCTTGCTCTTCCTTCTCCTCCTAAGGAAATCCCAGCTATTACCTTTTCTTCGATGGTAGCTGATTCCCCTATAGAGGGTGCTGGCAGCTCTCCAACTCGTAGTTTATTACCTTTGTCTAGTTCCAGCCCTTCTTTCCTTGATTTATTGGTGGCTAGAACCATAGAGACTGATAAAGATGCTCCACCCATTTCTCTTATCCCTATACAGTCCTTCGTGCCTTCCACCAAAGCTCTTTCTGTACCCCTCATGTCCACGGATGAGGTAGACATCTTCGAAGCAAGACTAGCTAGTCTCTTCGACATGCCTTCTACCTCTCCAGTGGCTAGTGATGAGACTGAGCCATTAGTTCTGGCTGACTCCTTGCTAGAAATTTTTGAGAGCTCTTCCTCCAGTAGTAAGCCTTATTCATCTCTGATAGACTTGGAAAACTGCCTGGAGCTATTGACATCTTTTTCAAGGATTCCCTTCAAGGCCTTAGGGAGACCTATAATAAGAAATGGCTTCCTCCAGTGCTGCAAGATTGTCGAGCAATCTGGCATGACTGTTTCAAGTTATTTATCTCAGGCAGCAACCACTATTGACTTCTATATCAATATTTGCCATGCTGCCAAGAGAGAAATTGGTTAAAGATCAGAGCTTTGTTTCCACAGTGCATACTGAAGTATCATAATTAAAGGAACAACATTCTTCTGTCTTCCACTTTCGAACTCAACTACTGGAGAAGAAAGCTCAACTTGAGGAGGAGTTATCTGCAGTGAACCAGGCCTTGATCCGAACTGACACCAAACTGCAGATCACCAACCAAGGATTGGCTGACCGAAAGCAGGAAATGACCACGACCATCTAATTGTTTTCATCTTTTAACAATAGAGCATCTATTGTAAAAGAGCAACTGAGGCATTGTAATGATTTCTGGGCCAATTTATGGCAGAATATATTCAATTCTTTATGAAGAACAAATTCTTATTTATCACTTGAGTATTCTCGTGTTCTTGTACTTAGTGTTTACTTTATTCCTTGTGTTTCCCAAATGGTTGGAAAATAAGGCTTCAAATATCTGCCATTAATCTTTTTGGGATGTATGTATCCATTCAAATTTCTCAAATGGTATGCTCCAAAAGGTAGGACTCTATGAATTTGATATGGTCATTTCCAATTAGGTGACCATTTGCCAAACTTATGGCTTTTAATCCCTATTGGGAGTATTGTCTTCCGTACCAAATCACCTTCATCAAAGCCAATGTACTTGACTTTTTTATTATAATTTTTGGCTACTTTCTTCTTTTGCAAAAGAATGCTATTTAATGCCAGAATTCTAGCTTCATCTATGCTTTCTAATTCCAAGCACATACTCTGATGGTATTCCTCAGGATCTAACTGGTCTTGGCATCTTACCCTTAATGACTTAACATTAATTTCCACAGGTAACACTACATAATGCCCATATACTAAGGCATAAGGAGTGACTCATGTGCTTGACCTTGGGGAAATCCTATAAGCCCACAACACATCCAATAATAAGTTATGTCAATCCCTAGGATTATCTTTCACAACCTTTTGTATTCCTTTTTTCAAGGACTTATTGGATGATTTAGCTTGACCATTGGCTTGTGCATAATAGGGAGTGGAATTAACAAGGCTAATTCCAAACTTTGCCACAAAAGACTTTACCATCTTCCCATCAAATACAGTCTCATTATCAACAGTTATAGTCTGTGGGATACCAAATCTATGGATTAAATCTTTAATGAATCCAATGAACTCAGTCTGGTCTACAGCCTTGTATGGCTTAGCTTCAACCCACTTAGTGAAGTAATCAGTGGCCACTAAAATGAAACAATGATGCTTCGAAGAAGGTGGGTGTATTTTTCCCATCATATCCATAGCCCATCCTCTAAATGGCCAAGGCTTCACTACTGCATGCAGGTCAGTTATAGGCACATGCCTTATTGTGCCATGCTTTTGACATGCTTGGCAACCTTTTGCATATTCTATGCAGTCTTTAAGGATAGTTGGCCAATAGTAGGAATGCCTTCGAAGCAACCATCTCATTTTCACCCCAGTCTGATGAGCACCACAAATGCCTTCATGAACCTCAGTCATAGCTGTTAATGCTTCTTTTGGGTCTAAACATTCCAGCAATAAACCTTCTCTCCCTCTTTTGTAGAGAGCATTACCATACATCACGTATTGCATAGATTGCAATTTAATTTTTCTACTGGCCTTCGAAGATGGGCCAGCCAAGTATTGCATTATTGAATGCCTCCAATCTTGTTCTTGTAAGTCATTCTGGTAGACTTCCAGAACCACATTCCTTTTATTTAAGGCTGGTATTAATTTCTGATATGTTATTTGGCTTATGTCCCTTTGAACATTACCTTTTATCTTGAAATTCGAAGCTTTCTGAGCCACATCATTAGTTCTATTATTCAAGAATCTTGGGACATGAGTTACATTTGCTATTTGAAATTGAGAAAGCAGATGTAATACAACAACATAGTATGGCAACATGCTTATACTTTGACATTTGAAAATTCCTTTTACTTGGTTAACCACCAATTGAGAATCTCCAAATATGTCAACTGCATGAACTTGTAATTCAATAAGAATTTACAGTCCCACTATTAAGGCTTCATACTCAGCTTGATTATTAGAACAAGTAATTTCATCCACTTTGAAACCATGTGTGATTTCTACTGCTTGTGGTGACTTAATCACTATACCAATTCCAGTTAGGCCATTGGCTTTTGATCCATCGAACCACATTTGCCATGGGTCAACACTAGCCATACCAAGTTTCATTATCTCTTGGCTTTCTGTTTGAGATGGATGGTCTGCCAAAAAATTAGCTAAAACTTGTCCTTTTACTACCTTTTGGGGAACATATTCTAAATGAAATTCTGATAAGGCTAGTATCCATTTGCCAATTCTTCCCCTCAACATAGGTCTAGATAACATATACTTAACCAAATCCGTGGTTGCAATTACCAAGACAGTTGTAGGTAAAAGTTAGTATCTTAATTTCATTGCAGCAAAATACAATGCAAGGCATAGCTTTTCTACAGCTGAGTATTTACATTCACAAGAATTTAAAAACCTACTAAGGTAATAAACAGCTTGCTCCTTGCCTTCTTCATTGTCTTGGGCTAAGAAAGCTCCCAATGAATCCTCTGTTGTAGCTATGTATAACTTCAAGGGCTTCTCACCCTTTGGTGGCATTAGCACTGGAGGGTTGGCCAAGTAGGCTTTGATTCCTTCGAAAGCAATTTGATGCTCTGCTGTCCACACAAATTCCTCTTCATCTCTTAACCTTAACAAGGAAGAAAATACTTTAGTTTTCCCTACAGTGTTAGAAAAGAATCTTCAAATAAAATTAACCTGTCCAAGGAACTTTTGTAATTCCTTCTTACTTGATGGAGGTCTGGCTTCAATGATGGCTTTGTCTTTATTCTGTCAATCTGTATTTCTTTCTTGTGTACTACATAGCCCAAGAAATTTTCAAATGATACGCCAAAAGCACACTTAAGGGGATTGAGTTTTAACTTAAATTTTCTCATTCTTTCGAAAGCCGCTTCTAAGTGAAACAGATGCTCCTCCATGGATTGGGATTTAACTACAATATCATCAATATAACACTCTAAATACCCTCCAATGAGGTCGTGAAAGATAGTGTTCATAGCCCTCTGATATGTAGTCCCAGAATTCTTCAGACCAAATGGCATTTTAACCCATTCGAAGGTGCCAATATTCCCAGGACATCTGAATGCTGTTTTGTGAACATCCTCCTCTGCAATGTAGATTTGGTTATAACCAGAGTGCCCATCCATCATTGATAAAATTTGATGCCCTGCTGAACTGTCTACCAACAAATCTACTATAGGCATAGGATGCTCATCTTTTGGAGTTGCTAGATTTAAGTTTCTGAAATCAATGCATACCCTCATTTTACCATTCTTCTTAACTCCAGGCACAATATTAGATAGTCATTCAACATACCTGGCTGTCCTAATAAAGCCTGTCTTGAGTAGTCTAAAAATTTCCTCCTTAACTTTCTGAATTACTTCTGGACTCATTCTTCTTGGTTTTTGCTTGTATGGCTTGAAATTAGGCTTCATAGGGAGCCTATGTTCCACTAATGACCTATCTAATCCTGGTAGTTCATTATAAGATCATGCAAAACAATCGTTATATCTCCTTAGAATAACCAACAACTGGTTCCTGTCAAGAGCATTCAACCAAGCATTTATATAAATGGGTTGTTGTACAGAACCTTCCCCTAAATTTATTTCTTTTAAGGGGTCTTGTATCTGAGAACTTACTGAAGCTCCTTCGTTGATTCCTTCTGGCTTCGAAGCAATCTCCTTGCTGTGTTCTGCTCCCAGGTTCTTTGATTCAACATCTTTACCCTCCTCCTTATAGACAAAGTCTGTCCACAAGGCTTTTTCTTTTTGTATCTCCTGGAATTTTGTTTCAATATCCAATGCACAGTATTTATCATGGGCCAAAACTCTGGCCTGTTGCTGCTCCTGCTTGCAGCCAATTATCATGGCTTCTTTCTCTTGCTCTTGCACTTTCTGGACTATTGATTTTGCATCCAATATTGAGAACTTAATTAGAGCCAAAGACTTGGCTTCTTGTGCTTTACCTCTTTGCCTACAACCAGGCATCATTGTCATCCTTAACGACAACCTTTTCATCAGCACTCTACTGGACTAAGTGTTTCAGGTGTGTCACTTCCTTATCAGCCGTCACTTCGGCTGAACCATCAGGTTTCCTCAATATACTGAGTGGTGTCACTCCCTCAATATACAATTTGGCCTCTGCGAAGTCCGCACAGGCTATGAAGGGTTGAGGATCCGCATCAATTTCCTCTGTCTCTCCATTACCCAAGGCCATCATTATTTTCTGATGCAAAGAGGAAGACACACACTTGTTAGTGTGAATCCAATCTCTACTAAGTAAAGCATTGTACTTAGCATTGCTGTCAATAACGAAGAGTGCCGTCATGCAGTCCCTGGTTCCCACACTCAGGTTGATAGGCAGAATTCCCTGAACCATCTGTCTGTCTCCAGCGAAACCAGCAATGGTTGTGTTGGTTGGGATTAACCTGGGATTCCTTTTCCCTAGTTTCTTCAAAGAAGATTTCGGTAGTAAGTTCACCGATGCCCCATTATCTACCAAGACTCGGTTCAATTGTATCCCATCGAAAAAGGCCTTGATATACAAAGACTTGACATGTTGTGTCATAGAATTTGAGGGATATTCAAAAGGATATGAGAGGTTAATGCTCACCTCTTCTTCACTCTCATATTCAGTTTTCATTGGGGTAGCCATTCCGGATTCATCCTGCACCATACTCACTTGTGAGTCTTCATTAGAGACTGAAATTGGGTCAATTTCTTACCCTCCTTGGTTCTCATCTCCAGCTTGGAATTCATGCGGTAGTATGTGTACCATATTCACTGACACTGAGCCAAATTGGATGGCCGGCTGTGTCTGTTTCTCCTCTTGGCCACCTTGTTTAGTTACTCCAGAAGCATCCTCCATGCTGCATTCTGGCACTTCATTACTAACAAACTCCTTCGAATGGTCTTTCACGACCGGCTTTTCAACCAAAAATGTTTGTTCAGCCATGAAGGCTTCGAACATTTCTTCCTTAACCATTTCTTTCTTTTGGCCTAAGCCAACTTGTTTCTCTGTCTCGATATCACTCTCCATCAATGCCTTCTCTAATCCTGCTAAACTAGACCTCTCTGTGGCTTTTAGTTCAGAGTGAACTTTGGCTAACTATTCTCTGCTGCAAACCGTTTTGCCTTGTAGAGTTGGTTTTGGAGTATGGTCTGACTTGAGATTCTTCTTTCTTTCTGTCTGGACCAATGAAGAACTTTCTTCACTTTCTTTCAAGTCCTTCTGGTACTGAGTGTACCTACGCTGAATCTTCCTCCTTTGTGATCTAGAAATCACGGGGACCATATCTGGTTCCTTTGTTTTTGGGTGTTTAAGCAATACCCAATTGTTTGGAGCCACCAAAGGAGGTTTGACCATCCTACCTTGGTTTCCAACAACATCTCTCTGGGTAGACACTTCCCTAGGTTTGTTCTGCATCACAAACCAGTCTGAAACTCCAGGTACCCACGAACCTACTGACCTAGCTGTTGAACTGCTTCTTTCTTCCTTCGAATCCATCTTCGAAGGTGGCTATGAAGGCTACTACTTGGTCCTGACTTCATGTTTTGGTCCTAACTCAGGCCTTTGATGAAGGTGTCCACTTTTTGTCCTACGTGAGGTTCGTCTAGGGGGTCAATCTCTGACTTTGATCCCATAAACTGAACCTCTCTCCAGTCTCCTCTCAGAATGACTACTCTCCATTCTGTGATAATTAGGTGGCCTGGACTCATATAAAGGCCTTTTGCCTTTGGAATGTATTCTATCGGCTACTGGTTCAGCCATCAATGGCTGCTGCCTAACACCAGATGGATATGACCTTTTATTGAAAGCATTGGTTGGTTTAGGACGCCTCTCCACATCCTTGTAATATTGCTTCCCATCAATTGGAAGCCCTTTCAACCATTTGTAGCTCAGTCTGCACCTAGGACACATCCTTTGCATTACAGCTGCCTTTAAAGAATCGTCATCCAGTGCTTCTTCATCAGAGTCTTCCCTCTGGTGTGAGAAATCTTGTCCAATAGCTGGTAGATTTCCAGTGTCCTTCTTGATAGTTGTCTGGTTGGCAACATGCATCTGCACATTGACTTCTCACAATTCTTTCAAGGACAAGCTTCGAAAGTCTGGCATTATGACATTGGCTGCCACCTCTCCAATTTCTGGAAATGGATTAATGTCGATCCCCATGGCCTTTTCTGCTTTGGCTAAGAGTTTCAAACTTCCTTTCCGAATTTGTTCTTGGATCCTGTCTCGAAAAACAATACAGTTCTTAGTCGAGTGAGACCAAGAATTATGCCACTTATAACATACTTTTCCTTTAAGTTCATCTGAAGATGAAATTTTAACTCCTTTTGGTAACTTAAGGAAGTTGGCCGCAAGCAAATGATCAAAAATGTCATCTGCCTTAGTTAAATCGAAAGAATATTTCCTGTAAAAGTCTTTCTTTTTAAACTGCTGGTCAATTGATGTATCCTTATGAATTAATGCTTCACAGATCACAGGTTTTTTCCCCCACAATCTCTGCTGCATCAATCTCATAATTAGGATCTCTATAATATGTTTTGTACGATGCCTTATTGCGATCTTGTTCCTCCTCTAGTAATGCTTCGTACCTAGACACCTTATAAGTCAGTTCCATTAAGTCTTTGAACTCAGTTGAGTCAAACTTCTTTCGAAGCCTAAACTCTAAACCATTTTGAGTCAATCTCACGAATTTTGGCTCTGGTAGGATGACCCTACATTTGTTTCGAGCCCTTTTAAATCTGGCAATAAACTGGGTAGCCTTCTCATCAGGCCTTTGACTCAATCTTGCCAAGTCTGCCATGGAAACCTCTGGCTCCGATTGGAAGAATTGGGCATGAAATGCCTCTTCCATTTGTTGCCACGTTTGGATAAAGCCAGGTGTAAGGTTAATATACCATACAAATGCTCCCCCAGTCAAAGAATTTGGGAATAACCTTAACTTCATATAGTCATTATTAGTAAATTCACCGCATTGAGTAGCAAACCTAGCAATATGCTCCACTGTTGATTGGTTTCCATTCCCATAAAAAAGGGCAAAATATGGTATCCTGAAACCTCTTGGGTATTCATGTACCCTATCTACCCATTCTGGGTATGGTTTCCTGTATACAGGAGTTTAGACCCCCCGAGCCATCGGTCCACACATCTCTCTAACAATGTCGGCAATTTGGTCCCTAGGGACCATATTTTGTGCCTGCTGAACCACTATTGGAGGGACAAACACAGGATTTGGTGGACAACCTTGTGCCTGTGGTCCTCTTGGTCCATAAGGTGGTATATTTGGAACTGGTTGTCCCTGTGGTAGAGGTTGCTGTTAGGGGTGTGGGTAACCCCTTTGAGCCTGTCCTGCGAAAGGTGTTGGAACAGGTGTTATGTCCCTTTCATTTGTAGGAAAGCCTTCCAACCCCCCGTGTATAAATTCGAATAAGGTATTAGTGAACCCCCTCATGCCAGGTATGGCTTCGAACATGGGATTTGGAATCATTCTTATACTATTTTCTTATACTGGGCCAGATCCATCAATTTGTATGGCTTCACTGTTAAGTACTGAGGCATTTTGACTTGCCATAGGCCTCGAAATAGGTTCGTACAAAGACTGTGGTGATGGTCTTTCATAGTTCTGATTACTAGTTTGACCATTAGAATGTCCATTAACTTGCATAGACTGCTTATCTCTAACCAATCTTTGTTGAGGGACACTTAAAACTTCCTCCATGTGTCTTGCGTTTGTTGGTTGGTGGTTATTCATTCGATCCAAAAAGGATGTTGCCTACCTTTCCATTGTGTTCATTAACTGCTGTCTCATGGCATCTACTATGCCACTCCATGGATTTATTGGTTGAATAGATGGAATAGTGGATGGTCTAATTCCTTGGTCTCGTCCAATATTATGAACATGTGGTACTTGTTCTGAAGTGCTGGTCTATTCGACCATAGATTATGATAAAATGGGAGTTTCCATAGGATGTGTTATCACATTATCCTCTGGATTATGTATCTCTACCTCTCCTTCCACGCCTTCTTCCAAGCGTTCAATTTCTCCTTTCCTCCTACGTTTAGCCATTTCAATTAGTCCCACTGGGCGTGCTAAAAATATATGTTGACTTTTTGGCTTTCGAAGGTTATTTTTGTAATTGCGAGCGTGCTAGCAAGGATCAATCAGTCCTTACAGAAAATTAATTGCCAACCAATTATCAGACGATTGTGCTTTAGTTCTTTCAGTCTCAATGAAGAGGACTTTTATTGGTGGCTTGATTTAGGAGAATTAAACAAGATAACAATTAAATGAAGAACAATTGAAGCATTTCATTAAAAGGAAAAACTTACAATGATCCAAACTCAGCCTCGTAGAGGTTTACAGCAACAATCTACTACTTGAAACTACTCCTATGAACAAAGTGCAGTGTAGGAATTTAAAGTACAGGAATGTAAAGAACAGGAAATGTAAGACTGGAAATGTAAAACTGAAAAGGAAAATAAGTAGAATAAGACTGGTTTTTTTGATCTGAGTCTGGGGGTCTTTTTGTGAGCCTTCTCTGCTATTTATATTTCTCAAGGATGACCATCGAACTGCATTTCTAACAGTCGAACTGCTCCTCCATGATCGCTGATCATGTTGCTTTATAATTAGCTCCACTATGCTATCTGTGGGGATATATTTTCTGAGTACCAACACGTGGCAAGGTGATGCCGACGTGTTAGCCGAGGTGCCACGTGTCTTGGTCGTTGTGCCGAGGTTATCTCGGTTAGGCCGAGGTTGCCTCCGAAGATATCGGAATCCGAGATAAGCGGATAAGGGACAAAAGTCCTAGAATGAAGAGGGAACTCAATTTGGATATGGACAAGAGTCCTAGATTGAGAGAAGACTTCAGTTTAGGTAAAGATAAGACTCTTAGAGAGTTTATCCTAATCTCACTGGGAGTCCAAGATTAGCAGTAATCCTGAGTCCATAGAAGTCAGGCTTCTATTGGGACTAGGTTTATGTTGGCTATAAAAGAGAGGCACCCCCATGGGTCTAAGGTATGCTTTTGATACTCAAGCTTGTGAGTTTAGTACTTGATTTATCTTTGAGAGATATACTGACTTGATCGTCGGAGTGCCCCCGGGTGGTCGAAACCACCGCGGGATTCTTATATTTCTGTTGCAGGTTAGTCAGGTGTCATCTATTCTGCCAGTGCTTTCCAGCTGGTTACTAAGCGGGCAGTGTGGTCGGAAAATCACCCACACAATTTGTCGTCGTCTGTGGGAAAGAAAGAAGAATAGATGGCCAATGACGGACAAAAGGATCAGATTAGAGACAACGCTCCTGCTGGGAGTGGGAGGCCTATCGATCTCGACGTTAAAGGGGACGACCGCAACACAGAAACTCGTGACCAGAGTCACGGAGTGAAAGACGCCGGCCAGGAAGGTGACGTACCAAAGACAACAGATCGAAGCGGATACTACAACGAAGATGACCTCCAGGTATGGAAGGATAGATACCTGCGGAGGAACGAAGACCCTTCCAGAAGGGATGCAAAGACAGGGGGCAAGAGCGCTCCCAAGGAAATAACATTCAAGTATAGAAGAGCTCAACCTGAGTGAGCAAATCCCGGATCCCAGATCCCAGAAGACATGATCTCGGCCTAGATGAGTAGGTCCGAGAAAAGAAGAGCTCAACCTGAGTGAGCAGATCCAAGATTCTAGAAGATAAGATCTCGGCACCTGAGTCCAAGAAGAGAAGAGCACAATGAGCAGATCTCAGATCCCAAAAGATAAAAAGGAAACACACAAGATCAGACTAAAGTTGGCCAGAATTGAGAAGTATGCTAGGGTCGAGGAGGACATGCCGGGAACAAAGGCGTCGGAACAAGAAAAGAGAAACGGCTCGCCGATGCGAGGCCGAAAATCAAACTCAGGTTGGAGCCAAGTAAGAACAATAGAGAAACCAAGGCCGACAACCTCGGCTTGAATTAAACCTCGGCGACAAGGTCGAAGCTACATGTATGATGAGAACCCAAGTGGATTTTAAGTTCACACTGGGGGGGCAGAGAGAAGAAGAATGCGTTTACCACTTGTTGAAATTTGTAGCAATTTACAAGTTGGTTAAACCAATATAATGCTTAACCGAAGTTAAGCCCAGATGATGTTTAACCAAAGTTAAACCGAGACGATGCTTAACCGAAGTTAAGCCGAGATGATACTTAACCGAAGTTAAGCCGAAATAATGCTTAACCGAAGTTAAGCCCAGATGATGTTTAACCGAAGTTAAACCGAGACGATGCTTAACCGAAGTTAAGCCGAGATGATGCTTAACCGAAACTAAGCCGAGATGATGCTTAACCGAAGTTAAGCCCAGATGATGTTTAACCGAAGTTAAACCGAGACGATGCTTAACCGAAGTTAAGCCGAGATGATGCTTAACCGAAATTAAGCCGAGATGATGCTTAACCGAAGTTAAGCCCAGATGATGTTTAACCGAAGTTAAGACGATTCCTTATCTTCACTTATTGAAATTTGTAGCAATTTACAAGTTGGAGTTAAGCTGATTCCTTATCTTCACTTGTTGAAATTTATAGCAATTTACAAGTTGGAGTTAAGCTGATTCCTTATCTTCACTTGTTGAAATTTGTAGCAATTTACAAGTCGAAGTTAAGCCGATTCCTTATCTTCACTTGTTGAAATTTGTAGCAATTTACAAGTTGGAGTTAAGCTGATTCCTTATCTTCACTTGTTGAAATTTGTAGCAATTTACAAGTTGAAGTTAAGCCGAGATTATTCCTTATCTTCGCTTGTTGAAATTTGTAGCAATTTACAAGTTGGAGTTAAGCTGATTCCTTATCTTCACTTGTTGAAATTTGTAGCAATTTACAAGTTGAAGTTAAGCCGAGATTACTGTTTCTCTTCGCTTGTTGAAATTTGTAGCAATTTACAAGCCGAAGTAAAGCCGAGGTTATTGGTTAAACACTTGTAGAAATTTACAAGCTGGTTAACCCGAAGAAGATGCTTAACACTTGTTGAAATTTGTAGCAATTTACAAGATGACGTTAAGCCGACATATGATCATCCGTTGAAATTTGCAGCAATTTACAGGTTGAAGTAAAAGCTAAGTATATTGTTTAAACACTTGTTGAAATTTGTAGCAATTTACAAGTAGATCATTATTTAACACTTGTTATAACTTAAGGAAAGTTTATAGGTTGAAATTAAAACAGTATGTATTTTATATCTGTTGGAATTTATGCAAAGTTTATAGGACAAGTTATTGCCGAGCTAAATCATCAGTTTGTATACCCGAGGTATGTCACCCCGAGAAGGTTGCACAAAGAAGGAAGAGCATACTAAAGACACGCAAAATATTTTAAGTATAGAATCATGCAAAGGCAGTCAAGAAAAAACAAAGGCACAAGTATTCAGAGAAGGAAAGCTGCATTAGACATTCAAGAACAAGGAGGCACATTGGCCATATGCAGAGCTTACATTGTCTAAAAAAACAAAAAGGTACATGAGTACAAGCGACAAAAAAGGAAAAACTTCAAAAACTGAGGTGATGCTTAACCGAAGTTAAGCCGAGATGATGTTTAAACCGAAGTTAAACTGAGATGATGTTTAACTGAAGTTAAACTGAAGTGATGCTTAACCGAAGTTAAGCCGAGAATATGTTTAACCAAAAGTTAAACGAAGATGATGTTTAAACCGAAGTTAAAACGAAATGATATTTAACACTTGTTGAAATTCTGAGAGTGTACAAAGTTAAATGTCGGCAAAAGATTCGCCGGAGTCAAACGTCGTTTTGATTAGAACAGAACCGCTAAGTGCACGCCAGAAGTGGTGACCAGAATTGTGAAAGGAATAAATGTTTCAAGAAACAGCGATGATAGTTTGCAAAGGCCAAGAGAAAGAGGGTCTAAAGGGGGTGCATTAAATACCACAAGTTTTAATACATTAGTGAAAACAGAACACATCAGGTCTGTGACTATGGCACGAAGCCAACTTCCCTAATGTGATCCTAAGTACAACTTATGTTCACATTAGGGGGCAAGGAGAAGGTGCAGGGGGAAGGAATGATAATTAAGGAGCAAGGAATGTTAACACTTGTTGAAATTTTTGAGCAAATTACAAGATGAGTTAACCGAAGGTTATGAAGTCTACCACTTGTTGAAATTTGTAGCAATTTACAAGTTTGGTATAGCCGAGATAACACTGAAAGACGTTTCCGAGATATGATCATCCGAAATGACCAACTAGCTTGTTAAGAGCTGAGAAGGTTGGCAAGTACAAAAATGAAGACCTTAAAGAACTAGGGACTGAAAGCAATAACGTCGGACTGATCTGCTTCGACGGACGACGATGGTTCAGCCTCGGCAGTCAGTTGGAGGAGCTTTTCTACCGTTACCTCAGCATCAATTTCAAGAAAGAAGCGAACTACTCGGCATCAGCGACAGGTTGTGTCTCACCCCCAGAAGATAGGTGGAAAGAACTTCTCAGCAGCTTTCTCAGCCACAAAGCTCAGCATCAATCTCCTGAAGAGTTTGATCAAAGCTTTTATCGGCGATTGGCACCTCGGCATTTTGAAAGCAAGGATTGAAAGCAAAACTCTGGGAAAAGACACAGAAAGCAGATATGACAAGAACAGTGCCAGGCATTCAAACAAATTCAAAACTTGAAGACAGACGAAAATAGAAGGCAACAGATGGCAAGTAAACAGATTCAGAAGAGTTATGAAAGATTGAGCTTAATAACAAGTAAAGAGTTTATGAACCTACAAAGTAAAATGAACGCCAATATGAAGATCGTCGAAGTCAAATAGATGACTGGAAGTCAAGAATATGAGTGGAGCAGTTGCAAAGCTCTTGGAGTTTACGAATTAATGAAACAAGAACCTCGGCTAGGAGGTGTGATCTCAAGCAGCTTGGAAAGCATGAAGCTTGATACTTGATAGAAGGGGACAGTAAAGTCCAGGGAACTTTGAGGTCAGCAAGTTTGATCTCAGACAGAGTGGCACAGATGAACGAACAGTGTAAGTTCCATCACCTCAGAATACCAAGGTAATAGAACCTAGGGGGCAGTTGTGGGGATATATTTTCTGAGTACCAACACGTGGCAAGGTGACGCCGACGTGTCAGCCGAGGTGCCACGTGTCTTGGTCGTTGTGCCGAGGTCATCTCGGCTAGGCCGAGGTTGCCTCCGAAGATATCGGAATCCGAGATAAGCGGATAAGGGACAAGAGTCCTAGAATGAAGAGAGAACTCAACTTGGATATGGACAAGAGTCCTAGATTGAGAGAAGACTTCAGTTTGGGTAAAGATAAGACTCTTAGAGAGTTTATCCTAATCTCACTGGGAGTCCAAGATTAGCAGTAATCCTAAGTCCATAGAAGTCAAGCTTCTATTGGGACTAGGTTTATGGTGGCTATAAAAGAGAGGCACCTCCATGGGTCTAAGGTATGCTTTTGATACTCAAGCTTGTGAGTTTAGTACTTGATTTATCTTTGAGAGATATACTGACTTGATCGTCGGAGTGCCCCCGGGTGGTTGAAACTACCGCGGGATTCTTATATTTCTATTGCAGGTCAGTCAGGTGCCATTTATTCTGCCAGTGCTCTCCAGCTGGTTACTAAGCGGGCAGTGTGGTCGGAAAATCACCCACACACTATCATTTGCAGTTAAACTTCCCTCTTAAATTTGAATTTAAATGTGAGTAACCGTTAAAACCACATCACCTTGCATCTCTTTGTTGATCCACTACTACTCAGATCTCGTAATAACCAATACTAACTGTCACGTGTACGATCAGGATCAAAGACTTGAATAGTCTTCCTGTATTACCCTTATTCTGCCACGCGTCGAATTGTAATTGGTTTGTACAAAATATGTAGTCAACAATTTTATTCATATTTCACTTACTTTTTTTTCTTTTCTTTCCAAATCATTTCTCAAATTTCTCAATCAAACGCAGCATAAAGTTATCAATTGTATAACAAATATCCTATGTTAAAATATCTCTCCATTAATTAACCGCTAAATCAAATTCCCATGTTAATGCTGTTAGCAAATTTTTTTTTTTTGGTTGAATGTCCCATTTTAATCCTAGGAGGTTTCAATTGGTCATGGTTGTCCGAGTGAATTCTCCAATGGTGGTGTTGCTGAATCTAACTGTTGTTGGTTTTGATTCTAGTGTGGTTCCAATGAGCGATTTGATGAGATTGGATGTTGTTGTTTATGCATGGTATTTTTTAACTTTAGTGCTTAATTATTTTATTATTTTATTTTGACTCTTTATATTTTAAATTTATTTTAAGAGTTGATTTATGTCTAAAATTAGACAAATAACATATTAATAGTCATATGATATAAAAAATATTTGATTACATAACAACTATTTTTTATATTAGGTGATAGTTAATGTGACATTTTGTATCTAATTTTTTTTAAAAAAAGGTTAATTTCAAGAATAAATTAGAAAAAATTTGAAACGTGAAGAGTTAAAGTGAAGAGAACAAATTCTAAGGACTAGAGTAAGAAAATTGCCGACAAATTTTAGGTGGGGCAGGTTGCCCCAGTGGTTAGGGCATTGCCTGGGTTGTGTGGGTAAAGCGCACATCCCAAGTTCGATTCCCCACTGGGTGAGGGCCTGTAGCAGTTTGTGCAAGGGTGTCCGGCTTCCCACCGGCTAAATACCCCTCAGGATTAGTCCTGGCTTTCCTAAAAATCGGAGGGTTGGAGATACCTGAGTTATCAAAAAAAAAAAAAAAAAGCCAAAAATAAAAATGGCAAAGCGTAATTTTATCTTAAAATTTATTATAACAAGCTCAAAATTTAAGAGAGATTATGGTAATTTACTTTATATATATAATTTAATTTTTGCTTACATGTTCAGTATTATTATTGAAAAGAGTATCCTGGTAAACATATAAGTAGTGGTTTATTATTTATTAAGTAAATTCACAATCAATGAATACAAGTCATAATAATAACTATACAATTTTTAATATTGGATAAGGTCACATCTCATGTTTTGGAAAGTTTCATTGAATTAGAATATTATTTTGTATATTAGTTAAAATATAAGGACTATTAGCTTCTTAATGATAAATTTAAGCTTATCCCTGGTTGATCGTAACTGATGTAATAAAAAAAATCTAAAAATATAGACTTGAACCTTGACCCGTGAGTTTAGCCTGCCAGACAGACTCACTACTGTGAAAGGTGACCTGTGAGCCCAGCTCGCAAGATAATATGGGCCAAGCCCATTGAATAGTGTTTGGCCTAAAGTTTTCGCTTGCAGCCGAGCCTGAGCTATAAAAAATGGGCAACTTATCAATAAGTCCCATATATAGGAGATGTTTGTTTGGGTTATTTTTAGCCAATTTATAGCTTCTAGTTTTGAAAAAATTATTTTGGATTGTTTGGCTAATTCTAACAACTTATTTTAACTCAAAAAAATTAATTTTGAGAAGCTGATCACCCCTTACTTCTGATTATCAGTTTCTGCTGTGGACATGTTAATTTACGGTTATACTCTTAAATTTTTTTATTTTTTATTTTTTTTTAAAAATAGAAAAAGACTCAAATGGACTATAGATTATTATTATTATTTTTTTATAAGAAATGTAGATAAGTATTAAATAATAATAAAAAAATTTAATTGAAAAAGTTACTTCACAACTTATTTAACAAGCACTACTCAGCAATTTAAATCTATAATCTAATAGCTACACCAAACAGATTAACAACTTTTGATTAAAATCATAATCTATAATATGTTTTAACTGTTATACCAAACAGGGCCATAAAGTTCAAAGCCCATCTAATTCCAAAACAAAACACTTGCACCAATTAGTCCTATATATTTTTAATTATTACCAAAAAAATCTTTTTTTTTTTAAATTTATTTATTTTAAATTTACATACGCTATTACATCCTACTATCGTTGGATTTCTGTCAGACGGTCACCGGAGATTTGCCAAAATATTCAACATCACCGAGAAGTTGTCGGAGTATCGTCGGAAGTTCACCGGAGTGTTATGATCATCAATGGAAGTCGTCAGAATGTCCAGAACGTTCGCTAGAAATTAAGAACATCATTGGAGACTCACCAGAATGTCCAGAATATTGCCTAAAAAAAAAGAATAAATGGATAAATTAGAGCAAAAAAACATAGCAAAATGTGTTAAATATTGATAAACTAAAAGGAAAAAAAATGTAATAACAAAAAACAGCAATAATAGAAAAAAAAAAAAACATATGTTATTTTTCAATTTTTGTAGGTTTTAAGCAAATAACCTCCAATATTGATCAAACTGAAAAATAAGCTTTGAAACTGTAAAATATTACAGTTTCAAAGTAAAAATCTATTAAGCATTTATCATTATTAATCAAATTGAAAAACATGTTATGAAACTGTAAAGTTTTATAGTTTTAAAGAATATTATGAAATTGTAAAATTTTACAGTTTTAAAATATGATTCATTCCAATACCAAAAAAAATTGAAACTACAAAATTTTACAGTTTTCACTGCCTGTAACTAAAACTCAAAAACAACTTATTCAAAACTTGAAAATTTTCTCTATTAAAATAGAAAAGAGAAGTGTAAAGCAAAGAAAATGTAGAAAAATTAAGAGATCAAAAGATAGAGGCAGATGTAGAGAGAGGATTGTATTCAGGCAACTAATTTTTGTTTAAATCTACTCAGATTTGGTAAGAGAAGAAATAAGATGTGGTTACTTGTCAACGATCACAGGAAATCATAAAAAGAAAAAGAGGTAAAGAAGAAGAAAGACAGAGAAAAAGAAAAAAAACGTTATAAGACTTTTGAGTAAAAATAAAAGGTTATGGAATTAAATACGCTACACATTTTTCAAAGAAGACCTCTTAATAATTTATCCAAAATTGTAAGAGTTCGACATTATTCTCACAGTTCAGCCGGGCCCGATGATGTTTAACTTCAACCATCTATAATTTGAGAAGATCCCATACTACAGGGGCATTCTATTTAAACCCAAAAAATATCTTAGTACGCTCAATTTAGATTTATAAATTTTAATTCTTATTATATTTTAATGTGAATTTACTAATAAGGATAATCTATATTAAACCCTAAAATAAAATATTTTTTTTCTCATTGTACACCCCAATCCATTATTCCAATTCAAATCTCTACATCTTCTTCCCCAAGAGATCAAAATTAGTTTGTCTTCTTCTTCTTCTTTTACACTCCAAAACTCTAATCCACCTTACCAAAACTCACCATTATTATTAACATCATTATTTTTTATTATTTTGAAATCATAAACCCTAGAAGAAAGTTTGAACAATCAAACAATGGAGGAAAATGATAATCAAGATAATATTTTGAAGTCATCCATCAAAGAGAAGGTAAGCATTCATATAAAAATCAAAATATTTTCTTGATTATCACTTTCCTCCATTGTTTGATTGTTCAAACTTTCGTCTAAGGTTTAGGGTTTTAAAATAATAAAAAAAAAAACAATGATATTAATGATAATGGTTAGTTTCGGTAAAGTGGATTGGAGTTTTGGAGCGAAAAAGAAGAAGAAGAAGAAGATAAACTAACTTTGATCGATTGGGGAAGAAGATGTAGAGATTTGAATAGAAATAATAGATTGGGATGTACCATGAGGAAAAAAAGAAATTATTTTAGGATTTAATATGGATTGTCCTTATTAGTAAATTTACATTAATAAGAATTAAAATTTATAAATTTAAATTAGGCATACTAAGATATTTTTGGGTTCAAATAAAGGCAGTGGCTTTGGTCCAGTCCAAGATCGGACTGGACCGTGCTGTTGGGCCCGTGGGGGCCACTACGGGTCCCGTTTTGATAATCCGAACCGTTCAATATGTAGAATTCGTCGAGTACTATATGTTTATAAAAAATCACGTTGATCGGATATCGATAGCTATGTGAACAAAACAGTTTTTTATCAACCGTTAATTGTTTTCCCGTCTTTTTTTTTATACAAAACTGATTTGATCACATAGCTATTTATATTCGATCAACGTGATTTTTTACAGGCATGTAGTACTCGACGAGTTCTACACATTAACGGTTCGGATTATCAAAACAGACCCAAAAAATGGACCCCATGAACCGAACTAAACGGATCCAATCTTGATCTCAACTTGAGATAAGCTGGACGCCAAATAAAATGCCCCATACTACATAAAAATGATTCGAATAGTCTTAGGGCATGTTTGATTAATAAAATTAGAGCATGCAATTGAAATTATTAATTCGTAGGCCCAATAATTCTTTGTTTGTTTTGAATTTTATTTTAAGATTATTAATTCTATGGATAATTAATCCAACAAATTTGTAAGATTATTAATAATGGAGTAGGAGTGTAATTATATATCTTGAGTTGAAAAATAAAATATATATATTTTTTTTATCATTGACTAAAAATTAAAACACTCATTATTTTTATATAATTTTATATTTTAGAAGACTAAAAATAATTTTTAAAAATTAAAAAATATTTTTTGATATTTATTTTATCAAATTAGTTTATATTTTTTAAAAAAAATAAAAAAACAAACTTAAAATGACCTTTGTATTTTGTATTTTTATTTTGCTTTTATTTATTTATTTATAATTTTTTTCAAAATCATGTTTATGAAGAAATTTTGATAAAGTAAAAATTGTGAAGAAAAAGATGAGATTGAAAAAGAGGATAAATATAGTTGTTATTTTACATTCATATGTTTTCTTATCCAATGCAAATCAAACAATAGAGAAGGAAATAATTTATCTCACTAATCCAATTAGATAGTAAATACCACACTAATTTAATAGAATTATTAATACCTTCACTATTAATCTTGTGAATCAAACATAGCTTTATTGTACAATCGGACATTTGCTTGTGTAAACAAAAAAATCCACAGCCAGAACAGAGAACTCCTGGGCCATAATCTACAACATTGAATAACAATTTCGTGCATAACAATTAGAATGTTGTGTAAGAAATTATACTCCACTGAATTCTAATCACCCACCACACTTGGTGTTCTTCCACGGCACGGTACAAAGTTGCCCTCTTTCGCTTTCCGCCAATCATTTACATCCGAGCTCTCTAAACCTTCTATTTCCATTTGATTGCAGCACTTCCACTACAATCATTCACAATCAAACTCTCCAGAAGTGTCTTTTCCAAGAGAACCTTCCTGTTTTCCTTACTTTGATCCCAACCTGTCAAAAACTTAAAACATGAATCCATGGGCTCCAACGTCAGGCTCAGAATGTGTAGACGATGTCTTGTCACATTCCTTTTCTTTCCAGCCATTAAGGGTAGATAGAACTTGTTCATCCAAAAACTATAAAACACTTTCAGCATCCAAGACTTCTCAATATACTGCTGAGAACTTCAATAACCTCTGAAGGATTAGCAATCGATCCAGCCAGATATATAGCATGATACTCCAAACCTTTCCACTGAGCAATTAAAGCGAAATGTGGACGATTGTATTCCCTACTAACAATCTCTAGAATCACCGTTTTTGGACTTGCGGAAACTATGTGAGTGAGACCAGCCCCATGAGCACCAATAATGACTGAAGCGCCTTGAATGGCCCGCACTTGCTCTTTCATCGTCATGTGTGCGAACAATCCATTGATCAGGTTTATTTTGCATTCCAAATGATTTGAAACCCAACTCTTTAAAACATCAAACACCTCTTGTTCATTGCTAAGCCTTGACTCAACTTTACCATCGTGTCGTGGATGAGCTAAATAATCCTCGCGTCGAACAAAGAGTACATTGTGACCCGAGACTGGTATTGAGGTCCGGTGTCTACGTACTGGTATTCCAAAAGCTGCTCTTATCATCTCTCCAAACTCAGATAATCGTGCAGTTTTCAGCTCATCGGGTTTTTGCCACAACTCTTGTGCAGAAGCTCCACGACAATTTATGTCTACTGACAGACCCTTAAATAGGGGAGTTTCATATCCCAAAGGTGAGAGGATCGCATGGCGAAAACAGACCGGACCACTAAAGTTTTTCGCGTACCTAAGGCTTGAAAACAATTTCCTCCATGTTTCTTCCAAGCGTGTCTGAAATTATTTGCCAGATGAAGAGTAAAATAAACAAAAAATAAAAGCTAAGTGCTCTAATATAAAATTTGCAAATTTTACTACTATAAGTGAATCTTGATCCATGAAAGAACGATAAGAAAAAAGTGACAACAAAGTACTGGTAATTTTTGCATTTGAAGTTGCTAAAAGATGAAGCACATTAATTAAAACAAGTGATCAAGGAAGAAAATGGGGCAAGTCGAGCAGCATTTGGCGCATATGCTAAATTCACATCAAGTAAGTTCATGTCACTGGCTTCTTTGATGTGATGAACGTGTCAACTGAAACATTACAGCTAGTAAACAGGAACTGCGAACGGTCCAGCATCAATAGTCAAAGAAAGGTAGAAAAGAATGATCACAGCTATACAAAAGAAGGGAAAATACAATGGAGAGAGAAATTCAGATGCAGAGTAAAAAGGAAAATTTCTTGTGAACTGAAATGAATCTTCCATACAAAGCAAAAGAAGTCTAAATGCAATTTTTTTTTTTTTTTTTTTTTTTTTTTTTTTTTTTTTTTTTCACATTTCAATTTCAAGAATATAAGAGGGTGAAAATTCAGTGATTTTTAGGGTCTTGGGATCGAGGTCTTCTTTCTTTGTGTTTTTTTGTTGTTGATCACATATGTAGGTCATGATTTAGTTAGAACTTAGATTTAACCAAAGATGTGGCTTTAAATGAAGCTAAATTGCAAAAATTCATCAGTGAGGCCAACCTGTAATTGGGAATAAACTTTTCATGTATAAAAAATCTAGGTCATGTTTTAAAAGCCTAGATTTTCAAGTACTCATAAAATTCGTTTCTCTAATTCCCACTAGTCTCTCTGTCACTTGCACAGCAAAAGTGAGATTATATGATAGCAAAAAAACAAGATGCCAGAATTCAAAAGATGATATAAATAATAGGAATTTGCGAGCCCACATACCACACAATGACCATCTACAAAAACCAAATTAGGTCGATAAGGCAAGCCAGTAACTCTAGAAGCCACATATGCACTGTACCAGTCTGTAAATGTGTGGAAAACATTCGCATACTCAAAGCGCGTAATGAGGAGTGTTGGCTCCTCAATCCACTGCAAGAAGAGACATTCATGTCAGAGATATAATGACATAACAAGAGAGAGAATTAAATACTACTACAAAATAGAGGCATGACACAAGAAAAGATATATACAATCTTCCATAACACCATGGTCATGCAGATTTTTCATCAAAGCAAGTGGTGACATATGTTATGTGAAAGCCACCTCTTGAAATGATTTAAAATCCCTTTTTCACCACTAGAAGAAAAAAAAAGAAGAATAAGAATGGTGCAATAGGTTGAATATTTGATTTATGTTGTGTTTGGTTGGGGGATTTGAGAAGAGATTTGAAAAAAGAAAGGGAAAAGGTGTGTAAAACTAGGCGAAATATAGGTATATTTTATTCTTATTTCACCTACCTTTTTCTTTTCTCTTTCCAAATCTCTCGACTAAACATAGTATTAAGGAAACTTCCTAACCTGCTTTTGGGAAGTTTGATTTTAGAAAGTTATAGTCTTGGGAAGTTCTCTTTTAAGAAATTACTTAATTTGTTTATCAAAAGTTACAAACATGGAAAGTTTCCTACATAAGTCTAAATTTGAAAATGTTCACGTGCAGTCTTCTTAAGCTTTGCCCATGCAGAAAGCAAAGAGAAAATTCGATACCAGTAGTCTAAAAACAATATAACTTCAGTCATTATTACTAATGAAGAAAACACTGATAAATTTAAAATTACAGATACTGCAAAAATGTTAAGCAACTTAAGCTGGCATTTACCAAACTAGAGCCTATCTGATCAAAAACCCGACACAAAATCTATTTTGTTAGCAACTGAAGTCACCGACACTCCAGAAGAAAATTTAAAATAGTTTTAGAATCATTTTCTCCCTTAATTCAAGAACTTTCCAAAAACAGGATAACAAGATTCCTGCTTTGAGTAAAAAATTGATCAGTTTTAACACTTGATCATTAAAGCAAAACAAATTAGAACTAATGCATTTTGAGTCCAGATCATAGGGCACAATTAAATTAATTACTGCGAACTCATTATCAACTAAAAGTTCATAACTTGAGTTGAATAAAACAAAGTTCATAACCACCATATTTCAAGTGTTATCAATGCAGAAAACAACCAATAAATGTCAAACTAGATATTCCACATAAAAGCATTCTTACTAGGAGATGTAATGCCATTATTGCCACATTTGGAGTCAAAAGTTCATAATTTCAATAGCTGTGATCATGCACATCTAAAAATTCACAACTTCAATAATTAAAACAAAGAAAAATTCTAACCTCAGAGCATTCGAAGTCTCTAGAATCAACTAACCGAATCGAATCGACCAAAGAACGCATAGTGTGATTCGAAATCTCACCATTCTTCAAATACCGATTCAGAAAGTCTTCATCCACAAGCTTCCTTCCACGACTCGATCCATCGACAACCTCAACATCAAAAGCCCCAAATTCAAACACCGGCAATTCATCATCCTCTCCCCTCCCGATCACCTCCTCCAACCTCTCTCCTCCAATCGACATTCTAATCTTCTCCGGATGCATCCGAATCCTCCCTCCTTCACATATCGAGCTCCTCAACGTCATACTATAAAAACACCTAAACCACCCCGCTCCTCCGCCGCCGGAAACCACCGATTTCGAAGATTTGAGAACGTCGATCCGGCGAGTGAAGCCGTTGCCGAAGTAGCCCTCGCAGGATCGTAAGGTGACGTTAGGGTTTAGAGACCAGGGGAGGTAGGAAGGAAGGATCGGCCATGGTTTGGAGTGGAAAAATCGGCGGTTTCCCGGCGGGGTGTGGCGTTTGATGGCGGAGGAGTGGTGGTTGTCCGGCGGAGGATGGTGGCGGAAGTGATCGAGGTGGGAGGAGAGGTAGAAGTAGAGGTAGAGAGAGAGTAAGTTGAAAGCGAAGAGAGAGAGGATGATTTTGAGCTTGCTTCTCCTGTTCATGTTCTTTAGTTTTTTCTCTCTACAGAGCTCCCTCTCTCTCTCTCTCTGAGTTTCTCTGTAATGAGAGAGGGTTTTGCTGTAATGCTTGTTAGGGTCGTCGCTTGATGCTGACTAATTGTGTATTGACGCGTGGATGGTTGAGCAAAAGTCAGGGTGTAGTCGATTGGTTACGTAATTTCTAAGAGTGATGATAATGTGTGAACCAGTGTGTATAATAATTATCTATATTTACAATATTGGAGGATAGCAGTGATTTAGACCCCCTCAATTTTCACCATCCCCACACATACATGGTGGGTGGTAATTGGAGGAGAAGAAAAAAAAGAAAGAGAAAAAAAAAAGTGACCAATCAAAAAAGAAAGGGGGTCAAAGGGGGTGGGGAAAGGGGGTCTCAATCTTTATTCTTGTTGGATCCGTGAGGGTCTATCACGGTTCTCATTTTGATAATTTAAACTGTTGAATATGTAAAATTTGTCGAGTAATATATGCCTATAAAAAATAATATTGATCAGATATTAATAACTATGTGATTAAATTAATTTTGTATAAAAAAAATAGATAGTGAAAAAAGAAACGATTGACAGAAATTTAATTCGATGAGATAGCTATCGATATCCAATCAACGTAATTTTTTACAAATATATAATACTTGATAAGTTCTACACATTGAACGATTCAAATAACCAAAATAAGACTTGTAATAAACCCTCACAGGTTAACAGTATCCTTAAGCCTGATCTGATTAAAGAGTAGCCCAATCCTTTACAATTAATATCTGATACAATTTTTAGGTATTAAAATTGGATTAACCTTGTTTTGGGAAATAAGATAAAATTTAATTTTTTGATTTTTTTAAATTTTTTTTATAAAAAAATATATAAAAAAAAAAGAGATAACATGGCTTAAAAGAGATTGAAAAAAAAAAACTGACTTTTAAAAAAGAGGCCATAAATGTGCTAAGAAATGAACCAGATTTGGATCCAGTTACAAGTGCGCAGTTTGTTAAATTTATTACAAGAAATTAATTAATTGAAGATATTAATTAGGGGAGTTAGGCCAGTCCTTTAAATTTAATTTAATTCTCATAACTTCTTGACCCAAATTAATTTAGCTCATCCCCCTATTTTACCTTTTTACAAAAATCTCTATTAATTACTAGTTCGAGTGAATTTTTGTAGATAAAACTAAGTTTGGCAACTCTAAAATAATTCATCTTTTTATTTTTTTATCTTTTTTTCATCACATCACCTCTTTACTTATCTGTACATCTTTTTGTAAAAAGACAAAGTACACTTATTTAGGTCATTCCAAACAACCCCTAAATATGCTTGACAGATGGTTTAATTGTGACCCAGTGGTTAAAAAGTGGAATTTGGAAAGAGAAGGTACGCATGGTTCTCTTTTAAAAGGGCAAATTACATATACTTCTCTCGAGATTTACTTAAATTACACATACTCCCTGAGGTTTGAAAAATTACAGATACCCTCCTGAGGTTTGTATTTTCATAACAAATTGCCATCTAAGGTTTATATTTTCATAACAAATTACCTCTTAATTTGTTATGAAAATATAACCTTCAGGGGATATCTGTAATTTCTCAAATCTCATGGGGTATTTGTAATTTAGCTAAACCTCGAGGGGAGTATATGTAATTTGCCCCTTTTAAAATTGTAATTTTAATTAAAAAAAAAATTTCAAAACCCCTTTTAAGATTTATAACCAAACACATAGGGTTGTTTTTGAAAGTTAATATTTTGATTTTTTTTTGAAAAAAAAAATATAAATGGGGTGTTTGAGAACCCAACTTTGAGGCTAAAATAATCTCAAAGTCTAATTTAGCCCACTAGTCTTAAAAAATATGTAAACTAACGATTTATGTTTAAAAAAAAAAACAAAAACAAAAAGTAGGCTCGGCAGACCTATACTGTCTGTGACAGTGTAAGTTGAGTGCAATTATAGCCTAGTCTCAAATGAGTAAATGACCATTTTGTCCTTTTGGACCAATTTTGAAAAAAGTAAGAGTAGGGACAAATTTGTCATTTCATTTTAAATATCATTTCAAATACATTTTTCAATACAACAACTCAAATAAAAATTCATTATAACCTTCCAAACACAAAAACTAAAATAGCGTACTAAAATACCTAAAAATCTAAAAAATCTCTAAAATAGCCACTTTACAAACACCCACAAAGAAGTAGAGAAAAGTTATGACTCAAAATAAATTAAAAGTCAAAAATTAACTTTTAACCATATTTCCAAATTAGTCCATAATTTAAAAATTATTTTCAAAATTCATAATCAAACACACAATTCGCAACCAAGCATACTAATATTTCCTTTTTAGTGTAATGACCTACTTTTTTTTTTTTTTTTTTTTTTTCTTTAAAGGTAAATCGGAAAGGGGCCGGACGGTCTCCAGTCTAGATTTAAGACAGTCCGGTCCAATTCGACCCATTGAGTCCATTTTTGAACCCCTTTTATATAATCAAAACCGTTCACATTTTAAAATTTGTTGAGTACATTATTCTTGTAAAAAGTCACGTCAATCGGATAACGGATACTATGCATTCGGATCATTTTGTTTAAAAAAATAGACGGTTCATAAAAAAGCGATTCGAAACCATGGTATCCGTTATCCGATTGAAGTGATTTTTTTATAGAGGCAATATACTCAATAAATTCTAAAATATGAACGGTTCAGATTATTAAAAAGGAGCCTAACAGTGAGCCCAATAGACCGGACTAGACCCTCTAGTTTAGATGGTGGACTGGAAACAAGCCCGGCCAATCGAAAATTAATGACCTACTTGTTTAGCACACTTTATTAAGGGTGTTAAAAAAAAGCTTAGCTTCTCTCTAGTTCTAAATCAGATTGGAGAGATATTGTTAAGTTTATTGGGTTTATTTTTAGATTTCGTTTTAATGATCCAACCTGTTAACATTTTCAGACTTGTCGAGTACATCGTCCCTATAAAAAACAAAGTCAATCAGATAACGAAAATCATGTATTGTGATAATTTTTATAAAAAAAAAATATATACAGTGAAAAAATAAACAATTCATACAAAATTAATTCGAACACATGATTTTCATTATCCGACTGACTTAATTTTTACTGAAATGATGTATTCAACAAATTCTAAAATGTAAACGATTCAGATCAATGAAACAGAACCCAAAAGTGGGCCCAATGGGCCAGACTAGACAGTCCAATAACTGAACAATAAATCAATTAGTCTAAGTCGCTAGTTTGATTTAGCTTTTATTAGTTTCAATTTTGATTTTGGTTTTAAAAATAGTTCAAGTGTTCAAATTGGCCCCATTTTCAATTCTAAGACTTTGGTTATAATTTCGAACCACATTGAATTGTAATATATTGGTTTATTATTTTTTTATATTTTATATCTAAAAATAAAAACATAGAAATGTTTGATTACAATTTTAATTTTCTAGAATGATAAAAATCAATTCGACCCCTGATTTACTTTAAAATCATATCAATCCGATCTGTAAACACCCTTACACTTTATAAAAGATAAATAGCATACTTTTCACATTTTCTATCATATAATTTAATTCAAATTTACTTTCTATTCTTATTATTTTAATTTGATCATCATATTTAAATTAACCGTCAAAATTCACAATTTTGTAACTTTTTTTGTTTGGGTGAATACAATTTTGTAACTCACCATCACATACAAAAGAAAAAGATGCTGAGACGTTACATAATGATTTTGAGCTGCCAAACACGCTCTCACCCTCCAAGACACACAAATGCAGTCCCAAGTACTATTTTTTGCTTTCAAAACACAAACTGATCATAAAATTGAATACATAATGTATATTTTTTTTGAATGAGGACACATAATGTATGAATAAAGCTTTGGACCCCCAGTGGGGGTACTGGGGGTCCTCTCCCATTGGTCCAAAAAACAGTTTTTTTTTTTTTTTTTTTTTGAGTTTTCAACCAACCCCAGGACGACACGTGGCACTGGGGTCACTGGGGGTCACCCCAACTGGGGGTCTGTAGCATTGCTGATACTATTATGTATCTGACATCCTAATCAATTTTTGTAGTATTCTTAACAGAAAATAGAATGACCAAATTGTAGATCAAATATGGCTTCAAATCTCCAAACACCTCGCTTACTCAGAAACCCATTACTGCAACTCTCGTAATCTTCAATGGTTCCGTCAATCTCCTCGCAAATGTTCGTCATAAACAATCCAAACTGCGGTTCACCTCCAACCACCACAAACCTTAGCGGTTTTGAGGATTTGCTCCAAGCCTGAGGCATTACAGGCAATGATTTTGGGTTGCCAAACACGCCCTCACCCTCCAAGACATACACAAATGCATTCCCAAATACCAAATTATTTTTTGCATTTACCAATACACTCATTTTACTTCAAACATCACAAACATGTAACATGAATGGACAAGTAGAAGTATCACTGAATTAGAAAGCGTATTAAGTCAGCATTAAAATTCCAAAATGGAAATTAAGTACCCTAGATATGAAAGCAAAATAGCAAGATCTTAAAAGCATATCTCTGAATTAAACCCAAACATCCATTATTTTCTGCGACAAAGCTCTAACACGGAACTGAAGGGCGATCAAGTTGACCTACGTAAAGAGCTATTCCTTTCTCTGCTTATCACTTGGAGATGTCCAGTTTTGTTTTGCTGCTCATAGTAGGGGGAAAAGAAAAGCAAAAGCAAAAATGTCAATTAAGGATGTTATAATTGACATGAATGACTTTTTCTTGGTTTTATATGAATAAAATTACGAACTGAAACACTTAACTGGGTATGAATTGGACACAAGATGGTGTCCCATATCCCATATGGAATGTCACTGTTCTTCCTGGAATAATATGTTCAGCCAAAATGTAAGGTTAGAAGCAAGTGAAAGTAATTTTTGAACAAGTTCTCACCATATTGTGAGAAAAACATGCCCGGTACAACTAGAGAAGATCTAAAATTTAAATACAATTACCATCCATATGATAAACATAAGTCTGCTAAATACAACAAAAGCACGAGATTTTCGGTCAGAAAGTGTTTTGGAAGCTATGCACCATCACGAGACGAAGTCAAATGACCAATCTACAACATAACCTTTTCCTTCTCTCCTTTTTTTTTTTCCAAGGTACATTTACACATCATAACTTTACTAGTGGGGTGCAAGTGTTTGCAATTTTATATTTAAATTTTTGAATAGTTTGATGATTGAGGAAAATTGATTAACAATTTTGAACGGTTTGATAGAGGAAAAAAAACTATTCTAACAGTTATTGAATGGGAAGGGGTGACAGTTATTAAGCGGAAAAGATATTCTTAAAAAAGTAACAAATGTGACAGCTTTTATATCAACTGAGGTATATGTTTTATATGACAGTATAAATGAAGAGGCGAGCAAATGCCAAAATTTTTTTAAAAAATGCTTCCAAAAAAAAATTCACAGTCATTGACATTAAAGTAGTTATTTTTCCATGTTGCAAGCATCATTAAAGTGAAAATATATTATTTTCGTAATTTTTTAATTTTTTTTATAAAAATAGAAAGAGTAATATAATAACTTATAATGATTTTTTAATTTTTTTGTTAAAATTTCAAATCGCCAAATGATGCCCTAAATTAGACAACTTTAGTAGTTTTATGAACTATGAGATAATGTATTATAAGGTAATATTACTTCAGAGATGATCTTTTAGGAATTGAATCGTAGCTTTTAACATGCAACATTTTTAGAGGTGTTTCATTGACATTAATTAACCTTTGGAGAGAGGGAGAGAGTAAAATTACAGCTTCAAGTCGGTCAACTTTGTAAATAAATAATTAACGCTTGGAATAAGACAGTTTCTCAGAACAAACATATCACAGAGGTCATGTTTGTTTACCAGTGTGGTACGGAGGATTAGAGTGTGATGACGGTGGGTCTCACCCATAACTTGTTTGGTAGTGTTTTAGCAAGAGTGAGTAATAGTTTAATCGGTTTAGTAATCTCCCTGAGTAAGGGGATTAGTTTGACTGAATTTTGAATGAGATTAGAAAAATAGTGAGTGGATTAAATCTATTTTATATAAAATTTTTATTATTTTAATTTTTTTTACCCAGTGCACTTATTTGTTTTAAAATTTGTTTTAATTTTTTAAAATTATTTATTTATTTGTTTTATATAAAAATAATTTAACAATCCCATCACTAATCATCTCCCACTAGGGCTGGGCATAAGATTATCCGAACCGTCTAACCTGAATTGATCAGTATACAAATAGGCAGTTTCACAAACACAAAGAGGACAGATGCAGTTTGGAATATGGTATTATTGTGGGGTGCGAACCGCAACCCACAATAACCTGCCTGCACTTAGACCTTTTTTTTTTTTTTTTAGGGAGACTTATTTATAAGTCCTTTTTCAAACGCTAATGCTAGGTTAAGTCATGTGTAATTTCTTATAGAGTTTCAAGTCCTATTTAGATAAGAATGTATTCCACAAGATTCTACATAAACGTAACGTGACGTGACACTTACATAAACGTAACGTGATGTGACACCTACATAAACGTAACGTAACGTGACACGACACCTACATAAACGTAACGTAACGTGACACCTATATAAATGTAACGTGACACCGATACGTAACGTGACACCTACATAAACATAACGTAACGTGTCACGTTACGTTTCGCAAACTTAATGAGTTTTTATTTTTTTAAATTGAATATGAAAATATTGCTGGTTTATGTTAGTGTCACGTTACATTTTTATATAAATATGATCTATGGCAACATTCAATTTCCTATATAGGAAATTGAATGTTATTATATAGGAAATTGAATGTTACCATAGATTATAGGCGTCACGTTACGTTTATGTAGGTGTTACGTTACGTTATGTTTATGTAGATATGATCTATAGTAACATTCAATTTCCTATATAAGAAATTGAATGTTGCCATAGATCATAGGTGTCAGGTTACGTTTATGTAAGTGTCACGTTACGTTTATGTAGGTGTCATGTTACGTACATGTGTCACGTTACGTTTATGTAGGTGTCACGTTACGTTACGTTTATATAGATATGATCTATGGTAACATTCAATTTCCTATATATGGTTTTACTATTATTTATGATATTAACAACTAATATTGAGAGTAAATGTGTCAACAAACTTCCCACATGACTTATGGGAACATAAATTTTTTAATAAGACCATATGTAGCATAAGTCTCCCTAATAAGACTTATAAATAATTTTTCTTTTTTTTTAAACCTAGAGTGTTCATTCATCCTAACCTACATATTTTTGCCCAACAAACATATGCATGGAATTAGAATTTTTTGAAGCTACATGTGATTCATGATGGAGTTTGCGAGTTTGCAAATATTTTTATTTTATTTAATGGGTTTGAATTGGATGAAATTTGATAATAATTTATTATTATTTTATTATTACATTTTTTATGAATGTAAAAGTTAATGAAAAATTACTTTTAAGTAAATTTAAGATTTTGAATGATTTTACTTTAATTGTATTGTTGGATTGTAAATGATTTTGATGATTTAATTTAGGATTTTGAAAGATGTGCTTGTGTTATTTTTTTTTATTTAAAATTTAGGATTTTGAATGATTTGCTTGTATTAGGAATTGATTTTATTGTGTTTTCAATTTTATAAGTTTTAATTCATTAATTATTAATGTTGAGTATTTTAAAAAATGGAGAGAAAATGAACCAAAATAAATATTTACAAAACAAAAAAAAAAATGCCTAAAAATAAATTTTTAAAGAAAAAAAGTCAAATTCATAAACTGCCCGCAATCGTCCACACATCCGTAAACCTTATTCACACAAACCACAACAAGCACTGTGGGTAGTTACGGGTTCAATTTTTTCCAAACCGCACATATGTGAGCGGGTCTAAACCGCAAACCGAACCGTCCAAAACTGAACCGTAAGCACCCCTATCTCCTACACTATCATCAGAAAAGCATCCTCAGCTGACCTCCTAAATCATTCCCTTACCTATTTTAGGGGGTTGGAACTCCCTTATACCACCCATCAGCTTCCTTATAAGTCACCATAAACTAATATTTGCTACAGTTTTAAAATATTGTATCTATTTAGTTTATTTAACTTGTTTTATTTATGTGTTTCTTTCGCCCCTCTTTGGTATCAAAGCCAAGTTCGTAAATGATATATGCTTGTTGTCTAGTTATTTCAAATTAATTCCATTATTCTTATTTCTTGTTAACATATCTTTGTCCTCCACTCTGTTAGTAGCCACCCACCTTTTGTTTCAGATCTTCTGTAAGCCCTTAGGATAGGCTGTGAAAAGATATAGGAGTTCCCGGAGAGGGTATGAGCGAACACATAGTATGTGAAACCATGATAAGTTATCCAACTTAAGAAAATTGAATTAATTTTATAAAATCAAAATGAATCGATTATTCTGAAGTAACTTTTCAGTTAGCTCTAGATCTACTACTTTAGCTCCTATACCTAGTACAAATTTACTAGTCTTAGTGACTCTTTATTTGTAAGGAGTCACTGTAGCTCCCTTATATATATATACTAGTGGTAAACCCGTGCTATGCACGGGATTGGTTTAATAATGTGTAAATTTTTTAATAACGCATTAATTTCTAAATTTACTCATAAAATTATAATCATAATGCATAGAGATCATCTTTTCAAATTTCTTAAGTGAAGACAATATTTTAAAGCAAATATTCATAAAATATTTAAATCATCCAATTGAGTTGTTTTTCTTAAAACAATAAACTTGATTTCTAACTAATGAAATAATATATATTAACAATAAATAAGATGTTTCTCAATAAACTTAATGTCTAAAACATATATATGCTAAAAAAACTAATAATAAACTAAATGTCATAAATTAAATCTATCTATATTTGATAAATTAAAACTCAATAGATGTCGGTCATCATGTCCAAATGTTCCAAAAAGTACCTGTAAAATAAAAAAGTGTTAACATTTTTTTGTTATCATTTTTTACATACAAACAAACTTTAAAAAAAAAAATATAGATATATTACCTTATGAGGAGTGATGATTTAATTGTCCTCATTTTTGGGTTGTTGCTTCACTTCATTCTCTTCAACACAATTATTTTGTTGTTGCTGCTGCTGCTGTTCTTCCACTTTAATATTTTCATTACCAATGCGTTGCTCCACTTCATCCAATGCTTGTAAACAAATCATATCATTTTCAATTTCCTCCAACATAACTATCAATGCTCTCATGTCTGGAAAGTCCTTTTTAATTTTTTTTATGAATTTCTTGAATAGGCCATGAGGTTGGAAGTGTGTTAACTATAGCATGAACTAATATTGTAATGTGGGGCTGGAAACCTTTTTTCCTAAGCTTATAAAACACTTGCCCTTTATGTAACATATGCTCTCGTGCCGTTAAATTTGGAGTCATCCGCGCTTGCTCAAGTTCAATCCATAAAGGATGAACATCACGCTCCTCCTCCATTAAAGCATCCATTAAGTCTGAGGCATCTTTGATTTCATGCTTTTGAAAAATTGTTTCCTTTACTTCATTCCAGCTCGATGGTAAAAGGTCTAATATTGTTTCCACCAATTTTTTTTCACTTATTTTTTGTCCTAATTTTTGCATTGCTCGACATATTTTGATTTTCCAATCAACAAAATTTTCTACTGGTAAACCCTCTTTATGTGGTACAGTTTCAAATTCATTTATGGCATTTTGCATCGCCAAACGATCACTACGGTGCAAATTTAGAGGAGGCCGCATATTTATATGCACAATGAATTTAACACATTTAACATACAATTACATAATGTTAGTCAAGTTGTTTTTAATAATAAACCACATTAATTATTATTTGAGTAAAATTTATAATGATTAAAAAAAGAAGGGTACTTAATTATAAAATAAAATAATTGTATGAATTAAACATAGTATATGTACTGACAATTAAATTAAATATGAACATGTAAATTTCAAATGCAACATATGTTTTCATGTATGAAATTACTTATTTTAAATAATCAATATATGAAGAGAAATAATAAAACAATTGTTTCTAGGAAAATGAAACACATTTGAAACTCTTGAACAAAATTATTGATCAATGCCACTAAAAACTTCTATGTAAACTACATTTTTGGTGACATCATCCGGTATGCCTTGTTTATTAATAATCAACACCTTTAAGCCTGATGGGGAGGTGACACGTGATAGAGCTACATACAGCTGGCCATGAGAGAAGACTGGATTCGGAAGATAAAGGCCCACATTCTTCAAAGTTTGCCCTTGACTCTTATTTATTGTCATAGCGAATGCCAACTTTATTGGAAATTGCCTTCTTTTCATTGTAAAAGGAGCATGATTTTTGGAAGGTGTTAAAACAATACGTGAAAGTAGTACTTTCTCACCAACTCTAGACCCTGTAATAACTCTAGCTTCAATTACTCGATTTCCCATCTTATCAACAATTAATCGAGTGCCATTGCATAATCCCAAAGATTGGTTGACATTTCTTAGAAGCATTATTGGTGTTCCAACTTTCAACTGCAAACAATGATTTGGAAGTCCTGGTAAATTCAAAGAATGCAAAAGTTCAGGAGGGTTCATGTCTTGAACATTGCTCTCACTTTTTGTTGGACACAATTTATCGGCACTGTTAAAAGTTTTCATCTCTCCAGGAAGCATCGAAAGCATAATAGAATTGATTTCATCAACATCACTATTTTTAGGAGCTAAAATGCCTCGTTCTTTTAAGTACGACATATCCTGATATTTATTTATGAAATCAGGATAAGTGGCATCGATTAACTGGTGCAAATCTCTTTCTCCATTTTTTATAACAAATTTTTCTGGTATCTGTATCCAATTAGGTTCATAGCCTTCACTAAATGAGCTTCCCATTATTTTCCCTTCACTAACCAATTTAATCCACTCTGCAAAGTCACATAATTCATGACGCGTATGATTAGAAATATTTTGTGCTGTAACACGCATATTTCTGGTAAGATGCAAAACTTGACAATGCTCCCAAATTGTTGACTTAGGTAATGAAGCTTCCACTGTTTGTTCACGCCCACCTCTAGGTACGACAGGCAATATTTGTCTAAAGTCACCACCAAGCACAAATAGTTTTCCACCAAAAACCCTATCCTCTGAACAATGTTCTGTATTTTTCAATATGTCCCTAAATGTAGGATCAACAGCTTCAAAAGCATGACGACTAACCATTGGTGCTTCATCCCATATAATTAACGACGCCTCTTGAATTAACCTTGCCAAATCTGTCCCTTGATTTATTGAACAACATGATGAGTTATCAGGGTCAAGTGGAATCTTGAAACGGGAATGGGCAGTTCATCCCCCGGGTAAGAGCAAAGCTGCAATACCTGATGATGCAACAGAAAGAATGACCTTCTTATCGGATCGAAATTTTGCAATTAAAGTGCTCCATAAATATGTCTTTCCAGTTCCTCCACTGCCATACACAAAAAATAAGCCCCCATGACGAGTGGAATAAGCTTCCATTATGGTGTTAAACACTTTCAATTGGTCATCATTCAATCCCACATATAAAGATTCAAAAGATTGCATTTCTGAAATGCTATCGTAGTTCAATTCCTCCCTTATGAGCCTATTAGTAACCATTTGACCTGATCGATATGATGGTAGTGGCATCGGAGGAAACTCTTTAAGAGACCTTCCATTCTGATTTAGTATGTGCTCAATTTCAAGCAATCCTAAATTTTTCAATTCACATTCTTCGAAACTTATATTGCCATCCCCAATTTGCCTTTGTACCCTATTTTGTAAATCATCAGTAAGGTCAAACCAATGATTCTCCCACAATTCATATGCATTTGTAACCTCAGAAAACATTAGCATTGAGCAAAACATATTTCGCAGTTGAGCACCTGACGCCCATGTTGAGGCTTCTGTTAAAGCTGCGTCCCATTCATTATCATCGTCAAGTAAGCCAAGTGCAAGGCATGCAGATTTAAATGTTGGGTGCACAATGCCATTAACGGTTCTAATATCTTCATAAGATTTTGCACCTCGAACCTTGGTAAGCAGCATACGTAAATAATATCGTTCACCAGAATTAGGATGTGCATAATACAATCTACCTATGCATATTTGTTGTTGCCTCATTTTCCACTTCTTCTGTTTCTGGTTCCATACCCATGAGCTAGGAAACTCTTCATATGTTAATGTATTCGGCTCTACATGATCTCTGTTTGCTTGAAACCACCTTGTAAACATTGTCTCGTGAACCCCCGGCTGATTAACAATTGACGGAATGTTATCTGTGTCTCTAAATAGAATAGATTGTTCCCCAGGTAGATGGTACTGCAACCGTTCAACTGAAGGGTATTGCTTTTGCAATTCAAACTCAAATATACGCCAGCAACATTCAATTGCGGAGATATATCGACAATCTAAGTATTGTTTTACCTCATCAGCCTCTCTATACCGATTTTGTCCATCAATGTTAAGTCGATTAACATTATCTTCAATTACAACCGTTGCACGATCAGGACCTTTATGTATGTACTTATATAAGTACTTGATCAATTTACTGTGTGCACAACGCTCAATATTGATATGGGCATCATACAATACAATAAGATCACGGTTGTATGGAATAACCCATCTGTTGTCAATTTCAAATCCATTAACCATGTATTTTTTCTTTGTATCCCTTCGCCTATAGATAGCAAATCCATTTTCATCAATACTCGTTTCACTGCAAAAATTCTTCGGATAATGTTTTGAACATTTTCCATTCACCATACATGGGGCATTAGGATTAGCACTGCCACAGGGACCATGTATCATGCACCTCATCACTGTTTGAAATGCTAATGGATCTTCATCCTTATCAGGAATTTCAGCACAAATTATATCATCAATTTCCTCTAGCGATTTTATCTTGTCATCTGCTGATAATGTCAAGATAATGTGCGAATGCGGTAATCCTCGCTTTTGAAATTCAATGACGTGAATATCTATTCAAGAAAAAATAATATTATTTGTTAACTTCAAACTAAATTTAACAAATCTAATTGACCAGTTCAAATAAAAACAAACCTGCAATTATTTTGCCAAAGAATTTTCGGTTCTTGAAATATGCCATCAGTTGTTTCAATTTAATTCGAAAAACTCTCGCAAGTATATCCGGTATATCCTCTGTGCGTCGATTTGGAATGCGCGCTACCTCCTGTTGAATTTCTAACCAATTTGGGTTACATGTGAATGTGACATAAAGGTCAGGAAATCCCATCTTTCCACATATTGCGATCGCATCTTGGTAATGCTGAACCATATTTCGTGGGCCGCCTGTAAAAGATGATGGCAGTATAAATCTCCTACCAATGGCTGATGCATCACTGTCACCCACAGTCACAGCATCTTCTAAACCTCTGTACAAATCAGTCCGCAACACATTCTGTTTATGCCTAATGAAGTTTAGTCTATCTTGCTCAATAGCTGCATAACAATCAACAACAAATTGTTGGAACAAACGTCCCCCTTGCAATAGCGTTTTCCCTTCTCCAACTCGAAATTGAAGTCTAAATGCATAAAACTCTCTCATTGACACTCCTTCTCGTTTGTTGTTTGTACCCAGAGTAAAACTTATAGACCTTCTCCATCCATCAGTCCCATAGGGAAAAAGTAATGGATATTGAAGTGGCATGTATGAAGGATGTGTTTCATTAATCCTTTGTAAATGTCCATCTATTTTTCTAACAATTATGTCACGATTTGTAGTGCTTTCAGACCCATCACCAACAATTAATGCAGCAATTTCAGTTGTAGTGGGTCTAGTGTACTGTCTTCCATTCCTCGAACTCAAAATGCGAATATGCAATTCTTGAGCACCATTCTCACGAATCATGTCTCGAGCAGTGCGAAAAATTGAAACATATGGATTGATGACATTCAACATTGACTGTAAACCTTCTAATGTGGACATATCAATTCCCGATGTGCCACCACACCTATTCATAGCATCCATTCTATTGCGAATTTCATGCTCAGTGTCATAAATATAGAGTTATGCAAATTTAGGCCTTGTTTCAGGTTCCGGTAGTAGAGAACCAATTTTATGAAAATTTGCTCCACTAATACGAAAAACATAGGGACCCCTTCCATCTAACACTGATTGATCAATTTTCCCACCCATGGACGTGAAGGATAATGGGGAGTTATATGTCCTTATGTGTTCCCTGAATCTCACATGAGTAAACTGTTGTTGTAAAAATTCAGGAGTTTCTGGCAATAAAGGCAACATCACTTGTCCACTTTGACAACATAGACTAAATTTTGGTTGACTCAATGGACTATCTCTTACTTTTTCCTCCATCCACATCATTGCTTGACATCTAGAGCATGTTACTGTTCTCCCACCAAAATTTGAGCGGTCTAAAATTTTTCTCCTTCTAGAACGTGTGGTAAATGTACTAGCTGAAATTATTTAGATTTAGATTATAATTATGAATTTCTATTGTCTGTAAGAAATTTGAATAGAGTACATAGTTGGCTAAATGTTTATTACCAGGTGGATGTGCTCTGCTTGAAGTTGGTGGTACAATATTAGGAGCTCGCACTTCTGATTCATTTGTATCTAATTCATTAGATATAGGAATCTGAATTCCAATGTGACTAATATCAGGAGCATTGTCATTATTGCAACTCCATGTTTGTCTAAAAGCACCACGTTGCATTCTTTTGAGTCTCAAGATTGTGATCCTCAAATGTCGATTCTCCTTTTCTATTTTCCGAAGGCGATCCTTTAATGTAGGATCATTACGATCATATCGTGTTAAAAGTAATCTTCTTTTTGCCACCAGTCGTGCCAACTTGGAGGAAAGATATTTTCGATATCGATTTTCATATTCTTTATCAACACCTAATATATAATATAAGATCATATTATTATTTTTGTGATTCTTAAAATATTATTGAAAATGTGAAGGTCTCACTAATAAGATTGTAAGAAAATTTGAAATTTAACATTATTGTGTAGAAGTCAATAGATTACCACTATGACGGGCACTGTTTCGTAATATTTTTAATCGCAAAACGATGGTTCTCAAACGTCGAGCCTCCTTTTCTATATTGAGAAGACGAATCTTCAAGGTTGGATCATTACGATCATAATGCCGTGTCAAAAGCAGTCTTCTTTTGGCTACCAATCGAGCCATCTTGGACTTAAGTCGTGTTTGATTAATTTCTCGATTAAAAATCATATCCATCCTGAAGAGAGTATTAAGTTGAAGCTTATATAACTCATGCTATTAGTTTATAGTATAGATAATGACTTAAGGATGTGTAACATATGACTTTCTTATAAAAAACATGATAATCTATAATTGTTTGTAGTTAATTTTGCACATTGAAATGGTTAACTCCTACATGATGACATTTACTGTAGAATCCATATAAATAGAATGTATCAAAGATCTAAAATCATGCAAGTTATATATTTATATATGATAGCCAGTAATTGTTTCTAGTCATATTAAAATCTACTAAAAAAACCCACAAACATGGTAGTCTATAATTGTTTATAGTTAATTTTGCACATCGAAATCATCAACTCCTACATGATAACATTTGATATGAAATTCATAAAAATAATATGTAATCAAAGATCTAAAAATTTGTAATTCAACTTCAAACTTGGAAATATCAAATGGTTAACCAATTGTTGCTGATTTATCTGGAATTTACCTTAAGTTTGCTTGCCTTATTCTTCAATAGAATTCAAACTGGAATACAAAAGATAAAGAATACAAAATCTCAGTAAGTACCGTTATTTGTTGTAAGTACATAAAAAAATTTAAAAATCTATTATACAACATGGATCTACTCAGGAGCTAATGTAACTATTTGTAAAGAACTTATAACACAATAGTTTTGTAGTAAGCAAAGATAATGTAATCAAATTATTGTTATACATGGGGAAAAAAACACAAAGGAAAAAAAAGATTTATTTTGATTTATTGTTAGATTTTTTTTGAAGATTTTGAAAATTACAAAATAAACACAAAGCGATGTCTTTTTGTGGATGTGTATTTTTTTTATTAATTTATTTAATTGAGATTGGGATTTATTTAATTGATTTAAGTTATAGATATTACTAAATTTTATGTGATAGACATCTGATTCAGTGAATTGTGAGTGTTGGATATGCATGAGTATATTGTAGGAATAAAAATTATGGGTTTCTTTTTCTTTTTTTTTTTTAAAAAAATAACGTGATAGACATTGAATATTTTTAGTTTGTATATATGTTCTTAATTTATTTAAGTTACAGATATTTGAGCTTTTTTTCTTAAATAACGTGATAAACATTGAAATTTTTTTTATGTGATAGACATCTGATTCAGTGAATTGTGAGTGTTGGATATGCATGAGTATATTGTAGGAATAAAAATTATGGGTTTCTTTTTTTTTTTTTTTTTTTTTAAAATAACGTGATAGACATTGAATATTTTTAGTTTGTATATATGTTTTTAATTTATTTAAGTTACAGATATTTGAGCTCTTTTTTTTAAATAACGTGATAAACATTGAAAAAAATAGTTCACAAAGACAAAATAGATTGTGAGTGTTGGATATGCATGAGTATATTGTAGGAATAAAAATTATGGGTTTCTTTTTCTTTCTTTTTTTTAAAAAAATAACGTGATAGACATTGAATATTTTTAGTTTGTATATATGTTTTTAATTTATTTAAGTTACAGATATTTGAGCTCTTTTTTTTAAATAACGTGATAAACATTGAAAAAAATTTTATGTGATAGACATCTGATTCAGTGAATTGTGAGTGTTGGATATGCATGAGTATATTGTAGGAATAAAAATTATGGGTTTCTTTTTCTTTTCTTTTTTTAAAAAAATAACGTGATAGACATTGAATATTTTTAGTTTGTATATATGTTTTTAATTTATTTAAGTTACAGATATTTGAGCTCTTTTTTTTAAATAACGTGATAAACATTGAAAAAAATTTTATGTGATAGACATCTGATTCAGTGAATTGTGAGTGTTGGATATGCATAAGTATATTGTAGGAATAAAAATTATGGGTTTCTTTTTCTTTTTTTTTTAAAAAAAATAACGTGATAGACATTGAATATTTTTAGTTTGTATATATGTTTTTAATTTATTTAAGTTACAGATATTTGAGCTCTTTTTTTTAAATAACGTGATAAACATTGAAAAAAATAGTTCATAAAGACAAAATAGATTGTGAGTGTTGGATATGCATGAGTATATTGTAGGAATAAAAATTATGGGTTTCTTTTTCTTTTTTTTTTTTAAAAAAAATAACGTGATAGACATTGAATATTTTTAGTTTGTATATATGTTTTTAATTTATTTAAGTTACAGATATTTGAGCTCTTTTTTTTTAAATAACGTGATAAACATTGAAAAAAATAGTTCATAAAGACAAAATAGATTAAAATAATTAATAAAGATTTTTTTTACATCTAATTCATAATCTTTTTTTTTCTCCCTCATAACTCAAATCAACTATAAAAATTAAAAAAATTAAAAATTCAACTATCATTTCAAACATAAATTTTTTAATCAAATTAAAATAATTAAAAAATTAACTAAAATAATTTATTTCCAAAAAAAATACTAGGTGTTTTTTGACTTTTTAATATTAGGCAGAAAATTTAGGGGGTGTGGTTTTGGTAAAAGCATCCAGTTTTCCTTGCAATTTTCTCAATATATATATATATATATATATATCTATACTATATATCCTTGTGAACTGTATATAAGAAAAAGAAGTAACAAATTTGTTTGGATAGTTTTTTTTTAATTTTTTTCGTTGACAACTTGATTTGTTTGAGGTGGGAGGGTAAACAGATTTGTTTACAAAATCTCAAATGCTTGAAGAAAAAAATAAATTATTAAAACAAAAGAAAAAGAGAAATCAAGACTTGCCTTCAATGGCGGATTGTTGGGTTCACTGCTCATGAATGAAGTTGATGAAATAATGGTTTAAAAAATAGTGAATGAATAGCAGCTACAACTATACAATATTCACCAATAACGAAAAGTACATGATTATATTGACATGCAAAAGAATCAAAAATTTAAAATAAACCATTGTTACCTTTTACAATGGACGAAGAAACTCTCTGTGACTAAAAGAATCTGTCACTATCCTACGTAATCCACACCTATCCTGAAACATGAAGGCTTTATAAAAATCAAAACAACAAAAACAAAGAAAAATAAGACAGAAAGAAAGTTCTGCAAAGAATGAAAAAGCAACGGTAACAAATTTTACCTTTTAAAAACAATGCAAATTATTAAAACAAAAGAAAAAGAGAAAACAAGACTTGCCTTCAATGGTGGACTGTTGGGTTCACTGCTCATGAATGAAGTTGATGAAATAATGGTTTAAGGGGATATGGATGGATGGGTGGTTTTTTTTTTTAATATATCAATCTGTTGTAGGATAGTGAGAGAGTGGGTGTTTGAGGATATGAGAGATTTGTTTGAGGTGGGAGAGTAATAGATTTGTTTGGATATTTTTATTTATTTAATTTTTTTCCGTTGACTGCAATTCTCAACATTATCAATAGTCTCCTTCATAGCTTCTTCTTTTTTCTCATATCTATTTTCAAATAATAATAATAATAATAATAATAATAATAATAATACGGCAATTTAACTCCCGAAGTATGTGCAATCGGGATTTTGATTTTGTTTATTACATAGTTAGAGTGTACGTATATTCATTTTAATGTATAAAATTGTGCAATCGGGATTTTGATTTTGTTTATTACATAGTTAGAGTGTACGTATATTCATTTTAATGTATAAAATTGTAATATATTATTAGAATTTAAAATTTATAGTTAATTTAAAATTTTTCATAACTACTTTTAAATTTAAAAACAAAAATAAAGTAATTGATTTGTTTGAGGTGGGAGAGTAATAGATTTGTTTGGATAGGTTTTGTATTTTTTTTTTTTTGACAGTTTTTTTATGGATAGGAGTTGTGGGTAGTGGGAGAGTGGGAGTGAAACTCTTTGAGATTTGTTTGGATAGGTTTTGTATTTTTTTTGTTGACAGTTTTTTATGGATAGGAGTTGTGGGTAGTGAGAGAGTGGGAGTGAAACTCTTTGAGGGAGCTTTTGTTGTTAAGAAAGTCTTTGAGAGGGAGTGAAAAGAGCTATCAACTTAAAAGAGAGGTGCCACGTATTTTATAGATTTATGAGAATTTTAGGATGATATTTTGAAGCTTTCTAAAACAGCACTACATTCTAATATATATATATATAGATAGTATAGATATATATATATATATATATATATATTGCTTTGCTTTGCTTTGCTTTGTTTAGAGAATGCAGTATACATTTATGATTTTTATTTTTTTAAATTTATAATTAAAAATTATATTTTAATAGAATAGAGAAACAATAGAGAGTTTGTTAATAAAATAGAGTAATAGGGAATTTGTTGGGAGAAAGTAGATGAAAAAGTAACTTTTAAAATAGGGAATGAATTTTTTAATAATATTTTAGGGTAAAATATAAATAAGCTGGTAAGGATGATCTAACAACCACATTTTTACTTAATTCTCTCACTAATAATCCTTATATTAACAATTTCTTATCTAATCATTCTCTCACTAATAATTTCATCCAACCTAATCTGTCAAACAAACGTAGCCAAGTAGACAAATCTAAAGCAAACGATTAGAGAAGGAAATATTCCGTTGTGTCCATACTCTTTTCGTCCAAGCTCCTTGTTTATCCGATCGACCTGCGAGCACAACGACGGTGAGTTACCCGGCGGTGTGTGGCCGGAAAATCTCTCTGACGGTCAAATTAGCATGCACACTCAGGGAGAGAGAGAGGAAGAGAGAGGGCCGGAAAATCCCTTTGACGGTCAAATTAGCACGCACACTCAGGGAGAGAGAGAGGAAGAGAGAGATATATCACAGTGAGTGTTTTTCACCAAAAAATGTTCCATCCCCAACATGAGGGGTGCAGTCATGCTTATATACTTTCTGTGCTCACCTCTACATCTATTCGCTTATTGACACGTGGAGTTGCTCTCCTATTTGTCAGCACAAATTCAGCTAAACAACACCTAATCAAACCGCCAGTTGGCATTGATGGGAATGGGCAGCCCGGCGGAATTATCACAACCTCTTTTGACCGAGCTACTTAACGAGCCCAACAGTGCCACTCGCCGAGCTCCATCACAACTGTGCTCCGTAGCATTCCAGTACGGCCGAGCTCCAGACAGGTTAGACCGGTCCAAGGGAGACCTTTTCGCCGAGCTACATGCGCGACCAATAAGCCCGGGTTGACAGACGATCATCTCGGCCGAATGGGCCCTCGACCTCAACTGAGCAAACCAACTCTGGATTAGCCCAAGTTAGCTCGGCCCAAACGCGCTCGGACCTCTTTTTAGCCCGGTCATTACCATGGCCCAAAGTCAGATTATAAAATCTCCCTCACACATATGATATTACTAAATAAGACAAATGTGACAGCGTTAAAAAATATGAGAGAATGTAGTAAATTGTGATTGATAAAGATATGGCTCCGTTTGGCAATGAGGTTTGGGGCTATTTTAGCCACAAAAGACAAAATAGGCTATTTTAGTCACAACAAACAAAATATCACATCCAACCCATAATCATTACATTATTCTCTCACAAAAAAAAGTCAAAAAATCAAAAAGTCCTTCTCAAATCAAATTTTTTAGCCCAGACTAAAATAGTTAAAAAAGTCAAAAAGTTAACTCACTTCTCAAATGAAGACATAGTCCTGTGATGTTTCTAGAGCACTTATTAATTTTTCTGTAAAAAAAAAAAAAAAATCATAATGCACATGTTTTGAGAAGTGTATTCATAATTTTTCCCTTAATTTAAACATTTATTGATCCAAACTTGGTGAATTCAAAAATATTTTGTTCCCACCCTAGGTTGAGCCTACACCGCATGTATATCGTGAAAAGAAACAAAATGGAAGATTCACCCTGCGTCAATACCTAGCTTCCCCCCACTCTCTCTGTCTCTCTGCCACCATGGGCGAGAACTCTAGCTGGAAAACAAAGCCCCACCACCAAACAAGCCTGTTAAAATATATCATCACCTACCACCTCCACTCAACTCACCTACCACACACACTCACCTACTCCCCAATCCTCTCCTATATAATGAGTACCTCACCATCTGTAATTAACACATCAATCAATAAATCAATCAATAATACATCATTTTTAACATGGTATCAGAGCAAGGTTAACTACCTAATCATTCTGCTTCACCGGCGGGCGGCAGTCTCGCCTTGGCCGCCCGCCGGACCTCTACACATACCTTCCATCCGCTGCCCCAAATCCCATAACTGAATCATCGGAATAGTCGCCGTCGTCCACGGCTTCACCGGCGAGTCGAGCTGGCTCATTCAGCTCACCTCCGTCCTCTTGGGGAGAGCTGCCACTTCCTTCACTATGTGCCTGGTGGGTATAATGCTGTTGCACAGATGATGAACCTGGCTCCAGCTCCTGTTTCAAGAAACATGGCTGCACCTCCTCCCATCCCAGATGGTTCTTCCCCATCTGGTGTTAAAACCCGAATGTGCAACAAATATAGTACTGCCGAAGGCTGCAAGTTTGGTGACAAATGCCATTTTGCCCATGGTGAGTGGGAACTTGGCAAGCCTGTTGCTCCATTACAGGATGATTCTCGTGCCATCGGAGCTATTCTAAGCCGTTTTCCAGGCCGGATAGAGCCACCTGCACCAGCTCCTGTCACTGGCTTTGGTGACTCAGCCACTGCCAAAATTAGTGTAGATGCTTCTCTTGCTGGAGCAATCATAGGAAAGGTTGGTGTGAACTCCAAGCAGATCTGTCGCCAAACAGGGGTGAAGCTATCTATTCGAGACCATGAATCAGATGCAAATCTTAGCAACATTGAACTTGAGGGTACATTTGATCAGACCAAGCAAGCAAGTGCCATGGCAGCTGCAGCATACCATCAGTACCTCTTGAGCGCTGCTGCCATTAAAGCTTTGGGATCTTTCCGCAGCAACCCCACCAACTAAAAAGAGAAGAACCCAAAAGAGAGAACCAGAGAGAGAGAGAGAGAGATCAGGCAACTCTTTTTTTTTTCTTCTTTTTTTTCTTTTGGGTTTCCCACCCACGAGAGCACATGTTGTTTTTTTGCGAAGAGTCCGCCAAACTTGCATCGCCATTCCTCTCTCTCCCTTTCTTTTTTTTCACACCCACAGCTCCTTTTTCTTTCATCACATGCTTCCCTTTCTTTTCTTTTTTTTATTTTTCACTTTCAAACCCACTATTCTTTTTTTAATCCACCCACTCAACTTTCTTTTATTTTTAATTTATATCTATATATCTATATCTGTTTATTATACAATATTCCACAGACTCTCTGTCTACTTTTGCCAATCCCATTTTCTTTTCTTCTTTTCTTTCTTTCTTTATTTCTTTCTTTTCATTCTTTTATTACATCTATACCCATATCCATCATCACACTATTTATTTATTTATTTCTTTTCATCACCTTTTGCACCTCCCTCCCCGACTCCCTCACCACACAATCGAATTTTTATTTATTTATCTTATCTTTTTTTTTTTGTGTTCCCTTTTTCACAAAAAAAAAAAAAAAAAAAACAAAACAAAAAAACAAAACAACAACAACAAAACCATTACAGGTTTTTTCAAACCGTGGGCCACAAACCTTTTTTCCTTATTCTTTCTTTGCAACCACAAAAAAAAAAAAAAAACAAAACAAAAACAAAACAAAAAAAAAAAAAAAAAAAACAAAAACAAAAACAAAATAGAAGAAGACGAACTGCACACCACACTCATTTTATTCATATCGGGCCTCACCCCGATCACCATTTTACAAAAAAAAAAAAAAAAAAAAAAACCCACAAACAAAACAACCACACCCACAGTGGGATTTTTCTTTTCCCTTCTCTATTCTACTGCAGGTCTCTTCTTCTTACTTTTGTCTTGGGTGTCCCGTGCCAGTCCGGTCTCCGTGCTTCCTAGTCCACCGAGCACGTTCACTCCCCCATACTCCTCCACTGCAGCATATGGCGGACCTCCAAATCGGAACATCACGGTGGCCTTCCGCTTCAACTCCTTGTTTTCTGCCCTTAGCACGCTTATCTCTGCTCGCGCATCCTTATACATGCGTTGGAGCAGAGCCAGCTGGGAGTTTAACTGCTGCACCTCATTTGCCCTACTCTGCAGCCGGTTCGACAAGTTTGTAACCGCAGTCATGGTTTCCACACATGACTTTAATGTATACTGATTGGCTTCCACATCCGACTGCACTGCCATTCTTTGCTCCACAGACCGCATCGGAAAGTTCAGCGGAGTAAACTCCGGGGCACTCGGTTGAGGTTCCAGTGCCACCGCTCCAGTTCTCTCTCTTGTTGACTCGTTGAGGTCGGGAAAGAGGGTGAGCAGTCCACGGGAAGACGAGGCCATTTTCTGGGCAACAAAGTGTTACAGACTATCTCTCTCAGCACAAGGAACTCTCTTTCTCAGCAACACGAAGGATTTTTCAGAGGTTTCTCTCAGTTTTTCTCTGCCTCAGCCTCTGCCTTCGTCTTGGTTATATAGCCAAGGCAGCCACGCGTATCATGCGCCGCTCAGCGCCAGACGACAAACGGGCACGCCAACCAAGGCACTCACGTGCCTCGCCATCATGTCCGGCACACCTTTTGATGAATTGGGCACGCCTTTTGATGGCACGCATTTTTGACAAAATTGGGCACACCTTTTGAGGGTGCAACTTTTTAAGGGTCCGACAAGACTCTATAAACTGTCCCGACATAGATTCCGGTTAGTTTCTACATGGGTCCGACAAGACTCTGTAAACTGTCCCGACATTGATTCCGGTTAGCTCCTTTATGGGTCCGACAAGACTCTGTAAACTGTCCCGACATTGATTCCGGTTAGTTTCTACAAGGGTCCAGCAAGACTCCGTAAACTGTCACAACAGTGTCTGTTACAACGGTCCGACATGACCCTGTAAACTGTTTTCTACATCGGTCCGAAATGACCCCATAAACTGTCTTCTACATCGGTCTGACACGACCACACAATGTCTGCTACAACGGTCCGACATGACCCCATAAACTGTCTTCTACACTGTTATGACACCACCATACAGTGTCCTCTACATGGTTATGACACCCCCATACAGTGTCCTCTACAACGTTATGACACCACCATCCAGTGTCTTCACCAATGGTCTGACACGACCATACAGTGTCTCTTATCCTTTTTTTATTTTTATGTATTTTCTTGTTTTGCTCCTCTCTCCAAACTCAAGTTGGTTAGTTTCTATCCTCCTTGAGTTTGCGGGGCTGTTAAAATATATCATCACCTACCACCTCCACTCAACTCACCTACCACACACACTCACCTACTCCCCAATCCTCTCCTATATAATGAGTACCTCACCATCTGTAATTAACACATCAATCAATAAATCAATCAATAATACATCATTTTTAACACCACCACCACAAACCACCGCAACAACCATGTCCGACCTACCCAGACTCGTCATCACCGACGTCCTCTCCACTCACCATCAGAATCCTCTCTCGTTGCCGCTGCGTCTGCAAGCTCTGGCGCACCATAACCACCGAACCCATTTTCACTAAAATGCACCTCTCCCGAGCTTCCTCTCCGAGCCTCATCCTTCAAACCAAGACCCCCAAACACGGCCTCCCATTCGACCTCTACTTGGCCGAACCCACTACTTGCCACTCAAATGACGCCGTCACTACTATCTCCACCAAGTTCAACCGTTCCAACCTCGAGTTCGATCTCGTTGGGTCCATCAATGGCTTGCTCTGTTTATCCGAACCCTTGTACTACGACCCTGTTTACATCTGCAACCCCATTATCGGCGAGTATATGACTCTTCCCAAGTCCGAAATCGAAACTGGGTTCGATATTGTTTCTGGGTTCGGATTCGATCAGAGTACTGATCGATACAAGGTGATAAGAATGCTTTATGTTACTGTCAAAGACGACCCAACAACAACAAATGGTATGGTTTCGTTTAGGATGGAAGGAGAGATTTACACCGTTGGACGAAGTGGGGAATGGAGAAGGATCGGAGAGGTACCGTACCCACTTCGAGCGAGAGAATCGGAGGCGTATTTGAATGGGGTTCTTCACTGGTTGATGACTGATCAAGATATCGGAATTGAAACTTGTGAGTTCATTGGTGCTTTTGATGTTGCTAGTGAGGAATTTCGATCCCTTCCACCACCACAGACTCAATTCAGTTCAGAAAGCCGGACCTCTTTGCGGCGATTGAATTTGAATTTGGGGGTTTTGGGTGATGAATTATGCGTTTTCGACAATTATTTCAGTGATCGAATGGAGATATGGATGATGAAGGATTATGGGGTCCAGAGTTCTTGGACCAAACAGTACGTTATCAAGCGACCCAGGAGCTTGGAGGTGCAGCAGGATACGAGAGTCTATTTTAAACCATTGAAGCATACCCACAATGGTGAAATTCTGATGCTGTATGACTCTGTTGCCATTGTTTGTTACAACCCAGTTGGAAAAATTTTCTATCACCTCGGACTTTTTGGGCTTCCGGTTGCTACTAATGTCTGTAAAGCAATTGTTCATGTTGGAAGCCTAGTTTCACTTTGGAATGTTGCAGCTAATTAAGGTGAAAATAGGTAATCTGTTGATTTTTCCTTGGTCCATTCTGATTTACTGTTTTTCGCTTTTAACTATATCGTTGTATTCTTTGTGCAGCAGCAACACTGCTGTGGATAAAAGTGTAAAGAGGTAATAATGTAACATTTGTTAATTGCACTGTCTATAGTGTGGGAATGCCTAGTTTTATTTAAGTTTGAACACCATTTTTTTATGTTTTGCTTAGAGTTGATGTGGTCGATGAAAGTGCAGAGCGGTGAAATTCTTGTTCTATTATTTTACTAGAATTTTTTTGCTCACATGCCTAATTATGCTTTTGGGTATTTACCATGGTTGTCAGAATCTTATGATTTATGATTCGATATGAGTTGCAAGCAAAACGATTCGCTTTGTGTAGTTGAATCTTAATTTGAGTGAATCTCACGATTTACTACGATTCACTATAATTCAAGCGATTCAGCCTGTTTGCATAATGTATGAAATAGCATATTTTTTGTTAAAAACAAAAAAAAAAAGAAAGAAATGGTAGCGCTCAATTTATTGTATTGATATTTATTTCATTTTAAACATTGAAAGTGTATTTTATATGTATATACATATATAAAATTATAGATTATGCTAAGTAAAGTGAATCTTACGATTCATGATTTACTATTTTAGCAAAACGATTCACAATTTGACAACAATGGTATTTACTAAATATTCCTGTGTTATCGTTATAGTTCTTAATGTGTAGAAGTATTGCTCTTGAATAAGCCTCCTTGTTGTGTGTCCTCTGTGCAGATGGACATATGAGCCATGCGTACACTCTACGCTGTCTCTGAAATGTACAAAGTAATCGAACCATAATTGTATCTATATGATTTAGGACTCCCACAGTAGATGGATGTTTAAATCTTATGTTTGATTGCACGCACTGTACATTTTTTCTTTGAGTTGGCTTAATTAATCTCATGTTGAGCTATCACTGTCTGCTTTGATATTGTCTCTGAATGCTTTATGCTGGAATGCTTTGATGCAAGTGTAAAGAGGCTTTTAGGTCTCGTGTTCCATAAATTTGCTTTAAATCAATTCCATTTGTGTTTTTTTTTCTCCAACTAAATATGTCCTTTTACGCCTTTTGTTCTTTTTATTTTCTCTAGTGCTGTTTCCACTCGACATAAATATGCCCCTGTAGCATTTTCCTCTCATGCTCTATAAATGTTCCTTATCATTGTCACGTTTGTTTTGTTTAGTAATACCATATGTTCTGTTCCCTCTCTAATCATCTGCTTTAGATGAGAAACTGCCTTATTCAAAGTGTTAATTGTTTATTTACAAAATTGACCGACTTCCAAACTATAATTTTACTCTCTTCCTCTCTCAAAAGGTTCATTAATGTAATGAAACACGTCTAAAACTGTTGCATGTTAAAATCTATGGTTTGTTCCTAAACCATCCACTCTTAACTCTTAAGTAATATTACTTTCTACATTATCTCATAGTTCATAAAACTACTCAAATTGTCTAATTTAGCTTAAACATCATGTGATGCTTGCAACATAGAAAAAGAACCACTCTAATGTCAATGAATGTGATTTTTTTTGAAACATTTTTCCTATTTGATATTTGATTGTCTCTTCATCTGCACTATTATATAAAACATACGCCTGAGCTAGTGTAAAAGCTGTCACGTTTTTTACTTTTCCAAGAATACCCTTCCCACCTAATAATTATCACCCCTTCTCATCCTGTAACTGTCACATTCAATAACTGTTAGGATGATTTTTCTCCTTCATCAAACCCGTCTAAACTGTTAATCAGTTTTCCTCAATCATCAAACTATCCAAAAATTTAAATATAGAATTGCAAACGCTTGCATCCACCACTAGTAAAGTTATGATGTGCAAATGTACCTTGAACCAAAAACAAAAAAGGATAAGAAAAAGGTTATGTTGTAGATTAGTCATTTGCCTTCAACTCGTGGTGGTGCATAGCTTCCGAACACTTTCTGGCCCAATTCTCATGCTTTTGTTGTATTTAGCAGACTGATGTTTATCATATGAATGATAATTGTATTTAAATTTTAAATCATTTCTAGGTGTATCGGGCTTGTTTTTCTCACAATATGGTGGGAACTAGTTCAAAAATTAGTTTCACTTGCTTCAAATACCGAACTATGTTTTTGATGAGTTTAGTTTGAAAACTTCCGATTCCAACCTTACATTTTGGCTAAACATATTACAGCAGGAAGAACAGTGACATTCCATATGGGACATGGGACACTATCTTGTATCCAATTCCTACCCAGTTAAGTGTTTCAGTTTGTAATTTTATTCATATAAAACCAAGAAAAAGTCATTCATGTCAATTATAACAACCTTAATTGACCTTTTTGCTATTGTTTTCCCCCTACTATGAGCAGTGAGCCAAAACTGGACATCTGCAAGTGGTTAGCAGAGAAAGGAGTAGCTCTTCACATAGGTGGACTTGATCGCCCTTCAGTTCTGCGTTAGAGGTTGCTGCAGAAAATAGTGGATGTTTGGGTTTAATTCAGAGCTATGCTTTTAAGATCTTGCTATTTTGCTTTCACATCTAGGTACTTTAATTTCTGTTTTGGAGTTTTAATGCTGACTAAATACTCTTTCAATTCCATTATACTTTTACTTGTTCATTCATGTTGCTTCACATGTTTGTGATTTTTGAAGTAAGATGAGTATATTGGTAAAAATTAAATGCCAAAAAATATTTTTTGTGCAATTCGGACTTAATTCGGGTCAAGCTTGAACCTTGGGTTACAATTTGAGCTTGGGCGGGTCTATGCATTCAGTACAACTTGAGTTGGGCTTGGAATGCTTGAGTTGCACCCCTACAATACATGTCCCAATCCTTCACTTTTTGTCTTCTTTGTTTTAATTATATTTTGATCACTAAAATACCAATCATGTATCAATTTGATCTCTAATATTTTAATTGTGTCTTGAGGATCAAATTGACACAATCAAAACATCGGAAATCAGAAGGAAAGTTAATGTGCGAATGCCAAAATTATAGAACTATTTATATTATCAAAAATGATTGGTGGCCCTAAAAAATTTGCCCCTAATGCCCCTAATTTCTAATTTTGGAAACTGTTTTTTTTTTTCTTTCTTTTTTCCTTTTTTTTTTTTTTTTTTTTTTTACCTTAAACGGAATTTCGGGGCATTCGAGCCCCGAAACGTCGGGCCCTCAATCACTGCGCTTATATTATTCCAAATTTTAAAGGTCTGTATTTATTTGTCTATTATTTAGGGTATGCAAATCCAGTTTGGCTACTGCTTTTCTAATTATTTTTGGGTTGGTGGAGTTTTACAATTATTTTTTAATTTAAAATACAATTTATGTGTATTCAATCCAAAAATATTAATGACTGAATTATTATTTTTTAATTATAATTAAATTTAAAGAGATTGCGAATACACACAATCATATTATGCACAGTTAGAGCACAATTTTAACATTTTAACACTATTGTGTATTAAAATATAATATTAGCACAATTGAAGAAGCATGATACGCCAAAAATACCTAATTTAACTTGGAAAACTACCCTAGGTGGGAGAACTTTCTCATGAATAATGGCACACAAATAAAATGCATCATAATTCATCTTTAATCATTCATTAACTTACATTTCAATACATTGTCAACTCATTTTCCGTTCATCACTTGAAATCAAACAATTACCAAAATAAAAATTAAAAGTTAAAAAATGTCAACTAATATTCAGCAGGATCAATCATGGCTTCAGGTCTCTAATGCCTCACTTTCTCAAACTCATTACTATAATTCTCATAATCTTCAATTGTCCGATCAATCTCCTCTTGATTGTTCATCACAAACAGTCCAAACTGCACCACTGGTTCACCCAATGGCTCACCTCCAACCAACACAAACCTTAGTGGCTTCAATGACTTGTTCCAAGCTTCAAGCCCATCCCCAGAGCCCAGAAGAAGAAGATGGTGAGGCGTTACAAGCGACGATTTTGAGTTGCCAAAAATGCCCTCACCATCCAAAACATACACAAATGCATTCCATGAAATGGGTATTGGTTGATGAAGATGGGACCCTAGGTTGAGAGTGAAGTCCAAGTACATAGTGGGTGTTCTTGTGTATACTGGTGATTTGGTTCCTAAGGACTCACTGGCTATTACTCTAACCTTGACTCCATCTTTTGTAGCTTCTAGGATGTCCTTGCTTGAAATTTCTTGATACCTTGGCTCAATCCTGTGATTAAGCAAAATAGACAATGAATTTGAATGACTATGCAAACTTAATGGATTACGTTTCATTTTCTTCGTTTTCATTTTGTGTTTTTCGGAAACAAAAATAATAAAAAATTTGATAATACTCATTGATTTTATTTTTGTGCAAAAAATAGTTTTCAGGACTTTGAAATCAAGTTTTTTGTACCTAAAAGGTGAGGTTTTTTTTTGGATTTTTGTTCTTTACTTTTTTTGAGAACTCTTACGATTCATGGATGCACACAAAGAGGTTTCATCTCATCGGGTATAAAGAGAGACATTATTATGCACACCCTCTAAAATTAGGTACACAAAAAAGATGGGAATCATGAATCTGTCAAGAATTTTATTCCGAAAAATGATGTATGGTCTAGATTCAACACAGTAAGACTCACACTTGAAACAAATCTCAACCACATACTACTTTTCTGAATAAATTTTCCAAATTCATATCATTACTATCCCAAAACCACTAGACACATCCCTCCTCCTGTATAAAAATTCAACAATTCTTTAGGAAAATCCAATGTAACACCAGAATTAAAAGGTCCAGAGACCAATCATTATCAAGGAAGGCCTCTTTTTATTTTTTCGTGGGATTCAAATACAAAAGGCACATAGATATTGGGGGGGTTGGAAGCACACAGAATAATGTAAAAGCTTTTGGAAAACAATACTTACTATTAGAGATTAGGAAAATTTAGTCAAAACCCTTATATTAGATCCTCATTTGGTTAAAAAGATAATTTAATTTTTTTTTCCATAAATTCTCTACGGAGAAAACACATAATTGAGTAAAGATAAAGTAAAAATATATATATATATATATATATATTTCTTTTCTTAGATAACATTGTCAGAATAACATGTTACTGTGAATCAGAATAAAATATTACTATCAAACAAAGTAATATGTTACTGTCAAATAGAGTAATTATCAAACATAGTAACATGTTACTGTGAGATAGAGTAATATGTTACTGTCAAACAGAGTAATATATTACTGTTACAATTTACATCAATTTCAACAGTAATATATTTTTTTTAAAGAGTTTCATAGTCAATATGAATCTTATTTGATAGATCTTGATGAGAGAATTCTAAAAATATTAACTTTATTAAAAACCGACGTCTACAGCAAAATAAATTTAATATTTTGATAATAGTGATATTTGTTAGACTTTTCAAGAAAATTTTTTGTAGTTATTCTTAATACATTAAAATTTAATTACGAGAGAGTTTTGACCAAATCTTCCAAGATTATTAATTTTGGTTAATAATTAATTTTTGTGATTAGTCCTATTAATTACGAGAAAGCACTAGGATACATATAAACAGACTTACATTTTATGTTTGGAGGAGAGATTGATCCACAACTGCAGGCCCTTTTGAGTACCTTGGGATGCAGGCATCTCAGAGTGAACTATTCCTCTTCCAGCAGTCATCCATTGCAAATCTCCAGCTCCTATTGTCCCCTTGTGCCCCTCAAAATCTTCATGTGTCATAGCTCCCTATATACATATATATTCCAAACAATATAAAACTTCTTTTCAGTTTCAATTTAATTGGGTGAGTGAAGATTATGTCAATAACTACAACACAATGCATCTAACAAAGTCAACAATACTTTCAGATCAAAAAAATCAAATTTGGATTGTCTCCTGTAGGTGAGCACTCAAGGTCTACCTCGGTGATATAAACAGGTCACTTTTTAAAATTTACTAAATATATTCATGCAAAATATAAAGGTAGACAGCTTATTTTTTAAGATCTACAAAATATATTATAAAGATGATTAGACATCAATAATAACATGATCATATCACATTTGTGTTAAGAAATTAAACATCTATTATCAAAATTATACTTCTTATTCATTTGTTTAAAAGATAGATAGATATGATCTGATAATATAATTATTAATATCTAATTAATTTAATTTTTTTAATAAATAATCTTCTCAAAAAAACCCTATAAAATTAACAATTAGATCACTTAGATGACTCCACTAAACGTAACAACGCCTCCTATTGGGTGCCCAAAAAATATGAGTGCCCCATGTGACTGTGCTTAAGAGGGCATCAAACAATGGAGAACTTGTTTGGTACTTCTTGTTTTTTATGTTTTCATTTTCATATTCTAAAAGACAATAACAATGAAAAATTCAAAAATACTCATTATTTTTAGATCATATTTATTTTTGTACAAAAATAATTTTTAAAATTGAAAAAACAACACAAAAGGGCTTCATTAAAAATGATTTCTTAAAAATAAAATTCAAAAATAGTTTATCATACAAGTTATCCATGTCGTTGTCTATTTTTCCAAGAGAGAAAAAAAAAAAAAACAAAAAACAAAAACAAATTTGATGGCATCTTATAATATATTGTATATTTGAGCCTTAAAGTTCACTAAAAGACAAAATATATTGAAATAGTCCATAAAATAAAATATTGAATCTAACTCATAATTATTTTATTTTTTCTGTCATAATTATCAAATCAACTACTTAAAAAAAAAACAAACAAAAGCCAACTAACTTTCTTAATACAATTATTTTAATCAAGCTAAAATAATCAAAATATCAAATAACTGGCACCGTTTGGGAAAAACTAAAGTAAGTTTTTTTTGGCTATTTTAGCCACAAAAGACAAAATAAATTATTTTAGCTATAAAAAATAAAATATCACATCCAACTCATAATCATTACACTCTTCTCTCATAAAAAAAATTAAAAAAGTTAAAAAGCCAAAAAATCCTTCCAAAACCAAACTTTTTAACCCAAGTAAAAATAGTCAAAAAAAAATCAAAAAATTAAAAAGAGAACCCACTTTCCAAACCAAGCCTAAAATAGTTAACTTTTCAAATAAGGCGATAATGCCCCACTACTTCTCATATATTATTCCTTTTTCCTAACTAATAAACAATAATAATAAGATAAAGGTTATGCACCCTTTTGAGAGAGTTACACACACACACACACACACACACACACACACACACACATCAAACTGATTAATTTTATAGTTTGTTGACAGTGTATAAGTTAAACTTATTTTTATTAGATTTTATTAATATGTATTTTTTAAAATTTTATTTTTATGAAATTTTGTTAGTATGTGCGTTTCTTTCAACTTATTTTTTATTAGATTTTGTCATCGCATATATGTTAAGAAGATGAATAATATTATATGTACTAATTAATATATACATTAGTGTAATAACAGATGATGTGACATCATTTATATGGTTTTGGATACTTATAACTTGTATAATAAATATGGTCAATAATAATATTATAACATTAGTTTGTACATGAATGTATATATTAATTGATACATATAGTACTACCGTAAGAACAAAGCACATGTAATAAAAAATATATAATCATTTTAAGTCTTTTTAATATATTTTCTAAAAACACATGTTAACAAAAGTCATGAACTTTTCCAAACTTTGAGTTTTTTTTTTTTTTTTTTTTGGCCCGTTTAGACTTGACAATCCTAAATATTAAAACAAATTTTTTATTTATTTAAAATAAGCCTTCTAAATGAGTCCAAAGCAAATTCAAATCACTTTTAATTTTTATAAGTCTAAAAAGTTTTTTAAAAAATAATAACTCAAAATTGGAGGAAAAAAAAAGCATCACTAAAAATAAAAATAAACAAAAAATAATAATTATCCATAAATAATAATAAAAAATTATCTTTTGTGGTTATTGAAAAAAATATAATTTAATTTGTAAAAAGAAAAAAAAATGATGTCACAAGCTCTTCATATAAAAATAGTAGAAATGACAAGAAAAGAAATTTAAAAAATGGGTCTATCTTAAAAAGTGATGACCCAATGCACCATGCTCTCATTAATATGAAGTTGAGGTTCTTCCTAACTTCTATCCTGATTTATGTTAGGTTCCGTAAAAGCAGAGCACTATGAGAGAAGTTTCATTAGCTTGAAAAAAAGGAAGAAAAGTATAAAACACATAAATTGATCATAGAATTCGATCCAGTAAAAAATTATTAGAAAAAAATAATAATAATTGGTATTATATATGTACCTGCAACATGTATGTGACTGTTTCAAATCCTGTAAAATATGAAAAACAGAGCATCAGCAATCTTTTCTCAACTAAAAACAGAAACAAAAGAGAAAAAACAGAAACAAATAAGAGTTCAATAATCAAATTCAAACCTCTGTGTGGATGATCAGGAAACCCAGCAGGTGCAGAAACTGAAGCATTGTTAAAAAAATAAAAAAATATCAGAATTCAGACATTGAACAAATGTATGCGTTTATCATAAAGAAACAGAGTAAAACAGGGCAAAACAGAGAGACCCAACTCACCTGAGAATTCATCTAGAACAAGAAAAGGATCAAAGTACTTCAATTCAAACCTGAACAAAGAAAAAAAACCCATTTAGCCAAACAGGTTCAAACATTCAATGAAACATAATTCAAACACTCAATTCCAAATATATTAGCGGTTCATAATCGATTCACAACCCAATACTCCAACACTGTTACACCACGACCGAAATAGATAGTCTCTCAATACCGCGATTTAAAATCATGTTTAGTTTAATATTTAAATCTATTTTGTTTAAAAAAATTATCATTTCTAAATTAGTTTTTTGTAACTTTTGTCTGTTCTAAAAATTAGAACCTTATCAATAATTGTACTATAAAAAAAAAGTTAAATTCTCAAAAAAAAAAAAAATATTTTGGAACATAAGGGTAAATAAAAACAGATTGTAAAAATTAAACCAAACAGAATTATATTACCTTCCAATGCTTCGTCTAACAATGGCACCAACACCTTCATGTTGAGGCCTGGCTAGAAACTTTCTGACCACCAGACGAGGTTCTTCCACAACATTTGACATACTAGTATCTTTTTGTTTCTTTGGGTTTTGAAAATGCTTTATGTTGTATGTTTGTCAGTCTTTCTATAATCTGTATTTTGCAAATGTGAGAACCAAACCAAAATTTCAATTGATATTTATAGAGAGAGAGAGAGAGAGAGAGAGAGAGAGAGAGAGAGGTGTTTGCTGGTTGATTGGAGGGTCAAAGGGGAAATTGCCGGCGCCCATTGTAGGGACCCACATGAGGCAGTTTCCCTTGATACTTGTGGCTCTTTAAATTTTGGGTAGCAATGTGTGACGTCATCACAACGTTATGATGATGCCTCAAGTACACCCTTCAATCCCACCCTATGACACCCTTGCTTTTCATTTTAGGAAAAATAACAAATAAGAAAAAAAATTCTCAAAATAATTACATTTATAAAATTTATCACTGAAATGTAATTTTTTTAAAACTTGCACTGATTTTTTACTTTTTCTTAGTTTTAAGATTAATTACACTTATTTCTCTTAAAATTAAAAAAAAAAAATTTACAATCAGTTGCATACTTTGAACATTATTATATTAATTTTTCTTTTAATAAGATTCAAGTAACTAAAACTAATGTAGATGATAGATTTTATAATGAAATAAATAAAAATAAATATGCATTTTAGTAAATAAATAAATAAATGATGTACAACTAGCAAATTATTGATAAAAAAAATGACATAGCTATTATGTGAATTAAAACATTATAATGAATCAATGTTATTATATATCAAAAGTATGAAACTAACTGTATGTTTTTTCAAAGTTTAGAGGTAGTAAGTGTAATTTACCCTAATGTTAAACATCAAATCAATTTTTTTTTTATCACAATAAGTCATATCGATAAAATATATAATCTAAAGATTTAACTTAAAATAAAAATAAAATGATATTAAAATTATACACCTAAAATAATATAACTTTGTTTTAATTTTAAATACAAACCATTAGATTACTATAGCAAGACTATTACAAATAATCCTGATTTTTTAAACATTGAAACATTGAACTCGTATAGAATTATGGATAAGCTATTTTTACTCAATTTTGTTCAAAATATGCTTATTTCTTTGTCTTTATTATGTTGGAACAATCTTCCGTGTAAATAAATAAAATAAAAATTAAATCAAACAAAATAAATAAATAACGTACCAAATTTATTTATCGAACCAAATTTAAAAATAAAAGACCAAGTCGAGTGTGTGACACTTTGTCTTTAAGACAGATTCGCCCCGCTACGGTGCTTACGGTTGAGTGGCGTCTATCTCCCAGGATACAATGATCTTCACAAATTTGTAGTAGCACTTCAAAGAGATTTATCCGGCGAACTAGAACCTTATGTTCTATAACTCTCTGAAATTTTTCCTAAAATAATATGAAAAATAAAGGACGTAAGAGAGCAAAATGAAGGCAAGGAAAATGAATTTTCGGAATCAATCAAAATTGGAATGGGGCTGCCTTTATATAGGCTTTGTTGGCACCTATTCAATTTGAATAGAAAAGGTATGAAGAAGGGATATAACCCTTCCTTTAAAACAAAGAGACACAATGAAAGGTTTGCACCCTTTCATGCAAATGGAGGTTTGACCGTTTCTATATAGAAAACAAAAAGACACCATGAAAGATTATACCATTTCATTCAAAATGGAGTTTATTTCAATTTACAACTACCTCTTTATAAATTTTCTAACAATCCCCCACATGAATAAAATTGACAGAGAGAAAATGCAACAACATGATCTAAAAACAGAGAGTACATAAATTGGTAATATTCTGTAAAGTATAGGTAGCTTTTGGTTTTGAACCTTCCTTTGTGAGACACTATCAGATTTGCTAGCTAACCAGTGAACATGATGTCTTGAACTGTTCAGCCATTTGTGTAAACCAAGACAATAGAACTCACACAGTATATTCCCAGACACAGTTTAGTTCTCACTATTGTATTCATTTTGGCCCTGAACAACCTAGTCTTTCATGAGTGCTCTAGAGAATTGTAGCCCTTCACAAATCTTATAGAACCGGCCCAGTTCACATTCACATAGGTGATTCTTATGAAAAGTATCCTGCCATACTTCACTAGGTTTACCTAGATATAAAAATCATTAAAATTTTACTTAACCTAAAACACTGCAGATATCACTTATTTCATCATAGAAATGGGTAGGAGTTGAACTCCCCAGTGATCCTTCTGAGTCATTCACAACTCGGTTGTCCCTTTGAACCTAAATCTTGGGATCTCCAGTCAACTAGGTTGGGTTGCCATAGTGATAACTCTTATTTAATAGGCTTTAGTCTCATTTCTCTCGATGAATTCTTAACTAACTCTCTTGTTAATCCTTTGGTTAGTGGATCTGCTATGTTGTCTTAGACTTAACATATTCTATGGAAATAATTTCATTAGAGAGTAGTTGTCTTACGGTGTTATGTCGACGACGAATATATCGAGACTTACCGTTATACATATGACTCTATGCTCTATCTATTACAGATTTGACTATCGCATTGTATGCATATAGCAGGCACCGGTTTTGGCCATATTGGAATATCTTCAAGGAAGTGGCGAAGCCATTATGTTTCTTCTCCAGCTTTGTCTAAAGCTATGAATTTTGATTTCATAGTAGACCTAGCAATGCAAGTCTGTTTGGAAGATTTCCAAGATACAACCGCCCCACCAAGAGTAAAGACATACCCACTGGTGGACTTTGAGTCTCTAGCATCCGATATCCAATTTGCATCACAGTAACCTTCAAGTACTACTGGATATCTAGTATAATTCAGTCCAATGTTACGAGTAAATCGAAGATATCTTAGAACCCTTATAATTGCTTTCCAGTGTTCTACTCCTAGATTACTCGTATATCTACTTAATTTACTTACTGCATAAGCTATATCTGGGCGAGTGCAGTTCATCAAGTACATTAAGCTTCCAATAATTTGGGCATACTCTAATTGAGAAATACTTTCTTGTACATTCTTAGATAGAAACAAATTAACATCTACAAGTGTTCTAGCAAGATGATCATCATCTTTGCTGAATTTGTCAAGTATTTTCTCTATGTAATGAGATTGTGACAAAGCATAACCTTCGATGTTTTGGTAATTTTCATACCAAGAATTACATCAGCAATGCCCATGTCCTTCATGTCAAAATGTTTATTCAACATTTTCTTATAAGTTTTAATCATATCATTATTACTACCTATGATGAACATATCATCTACATAAAGGCATACAATGGCATAACCTTTGTTTGTGTTTTTAATATAAACACATTTGTTACACTCATTAATTTTGAATCCATTTGACATCATTGCTTTGTCAAATTTCTCATGTCATTGCTTTGACGCTTGTTTTAAACCATATAATGATTTAACCAATTTACACACTTTCTTTTCTTTTCCTGGAACTGAAAAACCTTCTGGTTGTTCCATGTAAATTTCTTCATCTAACTCACCATTTAAGAAAGCGGTTTTCACATCCATTTGATGAGTTTCTAGATTGTATAGAGATGCAATGGCAATTAACATTCTAATTGATGTTAATTTAGTAACCGGTGAGTATGTGTCAAAGTAATCAAGACCTTCTTTTTGTCTAAAACCTTTGATCACAAGTCTTGCCTTGTATTTGTCAATTGATCCATCTGTTTTCATTTTCCTTTTGAAAATCAACTTGTACCCAAGAGGTTTACAACCTGGTGGCAAATCTACCAATTCCCAAATGTGATTTTGCAAGATGGATTCAACTTCACTATTGACAGTTTATTTCCATAAAGGAGCTTCAGGACTGGACATAGCGTCTTTAAAAGTTAAAGGCTCATTTTCTAACAAATATGTTAGAAAATCTGGACTAAAAGATTTTGAGGTTCTAGCACGTTTACTACGCCTAGGTTCCTCTTCCTCATTTTGATCTAACTCTTGTTCTTGATCCTGACTAGTAACAGCATCATGAGATCTCTTTTGGTTACTAGTCTCTTGTTTAGTCTTATTTGGAAATACATGTTCAAAGAATGATGCATTTCGATACTCAATAATAGTATTTACATGCATTTCGGTATGTTCTGATTTGCGAATCAAAACCCGATATGAACTACTATTCTTAGCATAACCAATGAAAATGCAATCAATGATCTTAGGACCTATCTTAGTCTTTTTAGGACTAGGAATAGCCACTTTAGCCAAACACCCCCACACTTTTAAGTATTTGTAGGATGGTACTCTTCAATGTCATAATTCATAAGGTGTTTGATTCACTTTCTTTCGGGGTACTTTATTAAGTATATAATTACCAGAAAGTATTGCTTCCCCCCACAAGTTCTGAGGTAATCCAAAACTTATTAACATGACATTCATCATTTCTTTTAAAGTCCTATTTTTCCTTTCAGCAATTCCATTTTGCTGAGGTGAGTAAGGAGCAGTGGTTTGATGAATTATTCCATGTTCTTTACAAAATTCACCAAAAGGTGATTCATATTCACCACCTCTATCACTTCTAAGTTTCTTGATTTTCTTACCAAGTTGATTTTCAACTTCATTCTTATATTGAATGAAAGTTTTCAAAGTTTCATCCTTGGTTCGAATTAAATAAACATAACTATATCTAGTATAGTCATCTATAAAAGTGATAAAATACTTTTTCCCACCTATAGTTTGAATTGATTTAAAATCACAAATGTCACTATGAATTAGTTCAAGTGGTTCCGTACTTCTTTCAATTGAATGAAAAGGAGTTTTAGATAATTTTGCCTCAACGCAATTTCACATTTATGATTTGAATCAATGTCAAATTTAGGTAAACATTCCATATTAATTAATCTACACAAAGATCCATAATTAACATGTCCTAGTCTACCATGCTATAAATTTGAAGACTCAAGCAAGTAAGAAGAAGATGTATTATTATTAATAACTGAGGGTACAACGGTTATTACATTTAACTTGAAAAGGCCATCAGACATGTAACCTTTTCCAACATACATCCCATTTTTTGTAAGTACAAATTTATCACTCTCAAATACTAGCCTAAACCCATTCTTACTTAACAGAGATCCGGAAACAAGATTATTGCGAATATCCAGTACATGCAGCACATTGTTGAGAGTGAGTTCCTTTCTTGATGTCATCTTGAGAACAATATTTCCTTGTCCTTCAACTTTGGAAGTTGAGGAGTTGCCCATAAAAAGTTGTTCACCATTGTCCACTGTAGAATAAGATGTGAACATCTTTTTGTCGGCACAAATATGGTGAGTAGCATCAGTGTCCACCCACCATTCTTTAGGATTTCCGACAAGATTTGCCTCGGAAACAACTGCAGAAAGATTGATGTCATCGACACCATTGGAAATATTATCCACTTCGGTCATATGGGCTTGAGCAGGCTTCTTGCTTGTTCTCCTTTTGCTATTACCTTTGCTACGGCAATCTTTGGCCCGATGTCCCTCTTTGTCACAAATGTAACATTTGCCATTAAACTTGTACTTTTTATTTTCCCCCTTTAGAGCCTTGTGATGAACTTTCTCCAGAAGACTTTCGTTTCTTGGTTTTTGAAGCATGTTCCACCACATTTGCCTTAGACTCCATAGGATGCTTACCAGCCAGCTTTTTAGAATTGCGATTGTCCTCCTCAATCCTTAAACGCACAATTAATTCGTCCATAGAAATTTCTTTGTGCTTGTGTTTGAGGTAGTTCTTAAATTCCTTCTAGCCTTTTGGTAATTTTTCAATTAAGGCTGCGACTTGGAAAGATTCACTGAGAGACATGCCTTCTGCGTGAATGTCATGTAGAATGAGTTAGAAATCTTGAGCTTGGCTAATCACAGTTTTTGAATCAACCATTACAAAATCCAGGAATCTGCCAACTATAAATTTCTTTGAGCCGGCATCTTCCGTTTTGTACTTTTTCTCCAACGATTCCCAAAGTTCCTTTGCTGTCTTGATTGGACTGTAGACGTTGTATAATGTGTTGTCAAGTTCGTTTAAGATGTAATTCCGGCAAAGGAAATCGGCATGTTTCCAGGCATCAACCGCAGCAACCACTCGCCGGTCGGTTTCATCCTCTTTCAAGATAGGAGCATCTTCACGGAGGAAACGAGTCAAGTTCAGAGTTGTAAGATAGAACAACATTTTATGTTGCCATCTTTTAAAGTCAGTTCCTGAGAACTTCTCTAGCTTCTCTCCATGATTTATTGGCACTGTCACCACTGGAGAAGGGGTTGGTGCAAATGCAGCCACCACAGTAGTATTTGTTTCGGCATTAGTTTCAGTAGCCATCAATTCTAATTTATAAAACAAAATTATAATTAGAATTTACACTACACAGAAAATTAAACCAAATTCACAGAATTACATTCTGTAAAAATAAAAGAAAGAAGAATGTAACTTTTATTTTCCAATTAATTTGAAAATAAAATAAAATAAAATTTTATTTAACCAAATTAATTCCACATAGAAAATTAATTTCTGTAACACTTCAATAATTAAAATATTGAAACAGAATTTTAATTAATGAACACTCAGAAAATAATTTCTAAAAATCAAAATTAATTTCTGAAAAAATTCAACAAAAATATATTCTGAATTGTTAATGACATCAGTATATTACTACTAGTTGTCAAAGAAAATAGACAGTATATTACTACTATCTGTCAAATAGCATATAATCACTATTTATTTTTCCAACCAGAATATTATTTTGTAAATCCACAGAAAATAATTTTCTTAAAAGAAGAAAGAGAAAAGGAAACAAACGAAAAAATTCTGTAAATAGAATAAATTCGAATCCTTCTTAAGATTGTTGGAACAATCTTCTGTGTAAATAAATAAAATGAAAATTAAATCAAACAAAATAATAAATAACGTACCGAATTTATTTATCGAATCGAATTTAAAAATAAAAGACCAAGTTGAGTGTGTGACACTCTGTCCTTAAGACAGATTTTCCCCGCTACGGTGCTTACAGTTGAGTGGCGTCTATCTCCCAGGATACAATGATCTTCACAAATTTGTAGTAGCACTTCAAACAAATTTGTTCAGTGAACTAGAACCTTGTGTTCCATAACTCTCTGAAATTTTTCCTAAAATAATATGAAGAATAAAGGACGCAAGAGAGCAAAATGAAGGCAAATAAAATGAATTTTCGGAATCAATCAAAATTGGAATGGGGCTGCCTTTATATAGGCTTTGTTGACACCTATTCAATTTGAATAGAAAATGTATGAAGAAGGGACATAACCCTTCCTTTAAAACAAAGAGACACCATGAAAGGTTTGCACCCTTTCATTCAAATAAAGGTTTGACCCTTTCTATATAGAAAACAAAAAGACACCATGAAAGGTTACACCCTTTCATTCAAAATGGAGTCTATTTCAATTCACAACTACCTCTTTATAAATTTTTCAACATATTATACATAGATAAGAGTATATTTAAAATAAAATAAAGTGAGAATAGTAATTATGTATAATAAAAATAAAAATTAAATGTATTTAAAATAAAGTGAAATCACTACAAGAAAAATCACCTTTGTCCATTTTTAGTCGCCAAAAGTCGCCTTTTTACCTTCCCTGACTAAATTTTTTAGTCGTCGGTTTTGTCGCGAATAAACGGTCGCAGAAGGTTTTGGCGACTAAAAAGGTTTTAGTCGGCAAAAAGACAGGTCTTTAGCGACCAAAGTTTTGATCGCCAATACTCAATTCCACTGTTTAAAATTATACATTTGGCGACTAAAAGATTAGTCGCCAATAGTTGATGGAACGCCGACTAAACTGTTTAGTCGCCAAAATAAATACTTTTGGTGACCGGTAGTTTAGTCGCCAAAGGTTGTTCGGTGGAAAAAAAAAAAAAAAAAGCCAACTTTTCTACTTTTTCTGAGAGATTCAAACCACCAACCTTCTAAACCTTTAGCAACACACTCCTTCCACTATACCACTACAACATCACATGAATATATATGCAATATATATTATTTATATACTATATTGACCCGTATTAATATAAAACTATTTATATAAATATAATTATTTTTATGCAATATAATTTATGTAAAAAATAAATTATTTACTAAAAAAAAATTGAAGCCACTTTTGGCGACTAAATAATAATGTAATTTTGGGCTACTAAAATATTTTTTAGTCGCTAAAAAAGTAAGTTCCGGCTGAAAGTAGCATTTTTGACGACTGAACTTGTTTTTAGTAGCCAAAAAGGTCCCATTTTGGCTACTAAACTGAACTTTAGTCGCCAATTGTCTGTTTTTAGCTACTAAATTTTTTTTAGTAGCAAAAAAGCTTCACTTTCAGCGACCAAACTGTTTTTAGTTGCCAAAACACGTAGAATCGGCGACCAAGCTGTTTTTCAGTCGCGAAAACCTATATTTTTGGCTACTAAATTATTTTAGTCGCCAAAATCCGTCACTTTTGGCTACTATAAAACCTTTCTAAATCTGTTTTTAGTTGCCAATAACTATACATTTGGCTACTAAACTCTTTTAGTCGCCAAAAGTCTTCACTTTTGACTACTAATTCCATTTTAGTCGCCAATTGTGCTACTTTCAGCGACGAAAATTTGGTTTTTAGTCGCCAAAACTGCTTTTCCTTGTCGTGAATATGAATAACAACTCCTTACAATTAAACTTCATTTTTAAGAATTCGAAAATTTTTCCACCATGCCAATGTCCTTCTGAACTGTCCATGCCAATGTCCTTGCAACTACATATATAGGGTCTATAAGGTTAAGGAGTGTTTTAGAAAGATGATTAAAAATTAATTTTTTAACTTTTTTTAACTATTTTATGTGAAATATGATGTGACCAAAAATGAGTTAAAAAGTTAACTTTTGTCTTTTAACTAATATTCCCAAAAAAAAGCCTAAGTGTGCGATTTGTTGGACCCTACTTCAGATATTATATAATGATTAATAATTGAGTAATATTACACATATTTGCATCTTTTATTCACTAAAATTAAAGGAAGTAAGCCTCACATCAATAAATATACATAATTTATATATTTGTGTCTGACAAATAAAAATATTTCATAAAATGTAAGAGTGTTAAATATAATTAATCTATCTATATATATATATATATATATTGTGCTGAATATAATTAATCCATATATATTGTTCAAATGTTAAAACTTTTTGAGTTGAGCTTGGATTATTTAAAGGTAGACTCATGAATACACTCTTAGTTTTCAAGAGAAGAAGAGAGAAGATACTCTAGTGGGGTTGTTTCTGTCTCTCTCGTTCAAATTTGGTCCCTTGACCTTTGGTACCAAAACTATTCAATATCACCACAAAGTCATCACACTAGTGTTCAAAAGAATTTTCCCTTTGTTTTCCATCAAATTTCAACTATTAATCCTCCCAAGACCTAAATATCTTTGAAGGGGTACATTAGCAAAAAAATCAAAATCATTACCAAATTAGGGTTATTATATTCATAAACCTTGCATCATGGGACTCATGAAAAAGAAAAAAGAAAAAAAAAAGAAAAGTGATGTTATACATAATCTCAATTTTTTTTTAAACCTCATTTCTCACTTCAAAACAAAAAATAATGCGGCACACATCAATAATGCATATAAAACCCATTCACTTGTATCTAAAAGTGAAAAAATAAAGTTATAATGGTATTTTTCAAAATATTAAAATAAAAATTGAAACAAATGCCATTGGCTTAGATAGTTTTTTTTTTTTTTTTTTTTTTTTTTTTTTTTTTTTGTATCACACCATTTGTTGTAATTTTCGCTTAAAATTTATAAAATAAAATAATAAATTTTAAATTTTAAAAAATTATTAAGCATATTTGTTACAATTTATTTTTAATAATTTTTAAACATAACATATCCTCTCGTTCCTCAACTTTAAGACTTTAAGACAATCATATTTTCAATTCATTCAAAATATTTTTACCATACAAGTCCCTGACCCAACAACACCCTTAACCTTTCATTCTCGTTTTCTTTCGTTGTCCCCCATGCTCCTCGCCTCACAACCACCGACCACCACCCTCAGAACCTCCCACCTCTTGCAACCCCACTCCATCCCTTTGTTAGAAATGGTTTTGGAAAAATTTGAAAAAACAAATTTTTTCCTAAACTTTGGTCTAATTTTTAGGTGGGACCCATGCGTCGAATTTCACGGGTCTAAGTGGTAACGCGTTCTATGTTGCGTTGTGATTCATGTGGTATATTTGGTTGCTCAAAACCATTATCGGGTGAATGAAAAATTGAAGCCAAAGTGAGCTCCATAGAAATGGAGTTTTTGGTGAAAATTCCTTAAGTTTTGGAAAATGGCTTGTCCTACATTGATTTGGTGAGAAATTTTGAGTGGGTTTATAAAGTTTGGAATTGAAACTTGGGGTAGGCCCCAAGGGGCACCCAAGTTTTGTAGAGAGGGAGGTTATGGGCTAGACCTATTGGACCCAAAAAATCACCACGCGTGCTGCCGTCCGGTCGGAGGACATGGGCTTGGGCGCGGGTGCATGGTGTGAGATTGGGTTGGGCTTGTCCGGCCCAATACTTATCTTTTTTGGCCAAAAACATTTGAATTTAATTTTATTTTTTAGTAAAATAAAATCTGTCTGAAATTTTAATTTCAAATTCAAAATTGTTTTTGCACCTCTTCTGAATTTCTGTACAAATTTGAATATGTTTTATACAATTTTTAATCTGTTCGAAATTTAAATTCAAACCAAACAATGCTTACATGTGTAAACAGATTTGTATCTGTTTAAATCAAACCCAACAGGTGCCATACCTGTTCATTCAAATTTGCATCTGTTTAATTCAAATTAAACAGCCACCACTCCATCTATAAATAGGCAGCCCTCATTTGATGTTTTCATTCACAATTTTCGTATTTCTCCTCTACAAATAATCTTTGCATTTTATTGCATTAAATTTCTTTGAGAAAGAGTGTATACACTTAGTGTGTTCGTTGTGCGAATAAATTGTATATAGCGATCCCGGGTTTACCCTTGTTGTACAGTGATCCGGACATGTGTCCGTGGATGTTGGTAGTTGTTTATTTCCTAGTTTGCATCCTCTTTACTTTGTATTTTGAGTTATGGGATGTGTTGGGCAGGTTTGTTACAGGTTGGTTGTGCTTGGGAGCCTAGTGTTGCTGCCCAGATTTTTGGTCCTTCGCTCGAGCGAGGAGTTTGTCGCTCGAGCGAGAGTAGTGTTGCCCCGGTTCTGGACCTGAGAGTTGTAGTTTCTGGCTCGAGCGAGATTTTCGTGGCTCGAGCGGTCTGGGTTTTTCTTCGCTCGATCGAGAACTTCTTGGCTCGAGCGAGAGTTTTCTGTGTCTGGTCGCTCGAGCGACCAATCCTTCGCTCGAGCGAGAGTGTTTTATATCAGCGGACAGCAGCGTCTAAAACATCACTTTTTCACTTCTTTTCTTTGAGCAAACCCTTAATCCGACACCCTCTCTCTCTAAACTTGCACTATCTCTAAGATTTGATCTCCCTAGGGTGTGAATCTAGCCTAGGGCCTTTGTTAAAAAGATAGAGGGCGTTGAGAGCTTCGATTTAATCTGAAAAAGTTTGGATTTGGAGCAAGTTGATCTTGGAGTCTTCATCTCCTTTTGGGCTAAAACTTCGAGGTAGGGATATCCTACTCCTCTCTATGGGTTTTGTCTTTAAATTTTGGTATTTTGAGATGTTGGGCTTGGTTTGGTAATTTTGTGAAAGTTTGGGGCTTTTGTGTAATTTTACAAAAGTTGGGGTTTTATTCATAATAAACCTAGATGCATGTTTGGCATAGAAAAATAGAATGATTGTTGAATCATTGATGAAAATGGGACCTAAGGGTTGAAATGGTAATTATGGAAAATAGCCTAATTACATTGTTTAATTAATTGGGATAATTAATTGGTGAGAAATGAGAAAATGAAATGTTGATTGAATATCCATTTGTGCATTTATTTTCTGTTTAGAAATAACTGCTTTGGGCTATCGGTGGAGGATAGTCGTAATTGTTGTAGACAATGCATGTTGATTAGGCAAACTGAAACTAATCAATGGAATGTGTCATGGAATTTGACAGTTGCTAGAAGACATTAATTGTTTGTATTGTGTGATTGTATATAGAACCAATGTGTTTATATACGTTATGTGTAGAGGAGGAGATAGGGGATGTACTCCGCGGTTTAGGGGAAGATAGGGGATGGACCTCTAAACCGGATAGGTATTTGGAGGAGATAGGGGATGTACTCCGTAGACAGAGCTCATATGCTTGTCTAGAGAAGTGAAGATAGAGCTCATATGCTTATCTTTGTGAAGTGAAGTGTGGATACAGCTTGTATGCTTATCTGTGGATATTGTTGATATACATATCTGTTGTGGAATGTGGATACAGCTTGTATGCTTATCTGTGGATATTGTTGATATACATATCTGTTGAGAATGTGGATATAGCTTTTATGCTTATCTGAATGTGAGATATAGTTTTTATACATATCTGTGGAAATGATGATAGAGCTAGCATGCTTATCTGTTGAAAAAGGGAAAATGAAAAGTAAATGGGACCTGTAAGTCGTTGACATAAATATGTAATTTATGTGATTGTATCAGTGTTGACCAACTATCAATTGCTAATGTTTTAGTCATTGTCCATGGTTGGTTTAGTGTATTTCTACTGGGCTGTGGCTCACCCTATATGGGAACATCATTTTCAGGTGCAGGAAGCATGCCACCTCCAAGGACATAGCTGGGAGGCTAGTGGCGGACATAGTTTTGTCGTTTTACTGTTGATGTATTACATGTAATTTCAAGCCAAGGGCTTAATGTGTAACGAGTTAGTACTCTTTGTTGTAACCAAGTGTTAACTTGGAAAGCTGTAAGCCCGTAGGGCATTTTGTTTTGATGTTAACATGTAATGCATATGTAATAGACTCTGATGGATATAAGAATGTGGTTAGTTTATATATCAACGCTTGTCTTATTTAATGGGTTTAATGCTATTATTTTGAGGGCGTTACAACTTGGTATCAGAGCGTACCAGGTTCGAATACTTTGGGTACGTGGGAAGTGATTAGGATCACAATGGGTTTGTCTCGCTTGATAGAGACTTAGATGTAGTATCATATGCTATGTGCTTAAATGCTAACATGCTTATGTGACTATGTGGGTATGGGATTTAATTTCTAGGATGTTGATTGGATCCTTGAGTTTCTGGGAGTCTTGTTGGAAAAGCACTTGATCAATGCTATTTCTAACCGGAACTCTAGTAACGCCTCGGGACTATCATTATCCGGAAATGAAATTCGTGAGTGCTTATGTGTTTATGTGCTTATGTGGAGTGAATTACAGTTGTCCACGCATTAGGACGTGAGTGTTTAGTTTCGGCACACCTATGAATGTGCTAACGTTCTGTGTTACCTTTATTAGGATGTCAGGACGAGGAAGAGGTGCTAGGCGTGGTAGACCTGCAAGGCAGGAAGTACCGTCACAGGGTGAGATTCCGGCAGTGCAGGAGGGAGTTGGGCAGGCCAATGTGGCCGAGCCAGTGGGTCAGCAGGCTATGGGTGCCTTGGCCAGAGAGATAGCAGGAGCTTTGGGTATTCTTAGAGCTGGGAATCAGGCAGCTGAGACAGGGCCTTCCTTCTTGAAGAGGGAGTTCTTTCGGTGTAATCCGGATGAGTTTATCGGGGATACTAAAGAGCCGCTTAAGGCAGATGAATGGCTCGAACAGACAACGAAGACGTTTGAGATGCTTGGCATCGAGGACGGAGCACTGAAAGTGACCTTGGCATCCTTTCAACTGAAGGGAGATGCGGGTCAATGGTGGAAGTACGAGAAAGCTCGTGTTGGTGGTACTTGGGAGGCGTTTGTGAATGCTTTTCAGGAGAGGTTCTTATCAGCAGCAGCTAGGGAGAAGCTGAGGGATCAGTTTAGCCGGCTTAATCAGCAGGGCTTGTCAGTGGCCGAGTTTGAGGCTACCTTTACTAGTCTGTCTAGGTTTGCACCTGAACTGGTGGCGTCTGAGGAACGCCGTTGCTATGAGTTTGAGCGGAAATTGAGGCGGGGCCTTAAGTTGAGAATTGGTGGGTCTTATATTCGAGAATATAGACACCTAGTGGACGCTGCAGCTCATATGGAGCTTATGATGCAGGAGGAGGATGAGGGTCAGAGAGGCTCCAAGAGGAGCTAGGATAGTCAGAGTGATGGCAGGAGACAGAAGGGTTATAACCCTCAGCAGTCTCAGGGTGCAGTCTCTAGATCGACCTTTCCAGTGCCTAGTGTAGGCTCGGGGAGAGGCAGTCAGGGAGAATTCACTTGTTACAAGTGTGGCCAGCTGGGTCACAAGGTTTCTGTTTGCCCGCAGAAGGGTGGGGGTCAGAAAGCTGCTTCTTCTTCAGCTAGACCGCCGAGTCAGAGTTTGGGCAGGGGGCAGCTCCTGACTTGTTATCAGTGTGGACAACCTGGGCACATGAAGAGGTTTTGCCCACAGTTGTGTGCCACTTCGGGAGCGTCTGGTTCTAGGCAGACGCAGGGTTTTCAGCCAGCTCAGTCTGTGCAGGCCTCGAGGGCCAATCCGGGAGCTTCGTCATCCCAGTCTGTGCAGCAGTCTTTTGCTCCGAGAGGTGAGCAGGTAGACCAGGGGCCTACGGGGCGCGTGTATGCTGTTACCGCGCAGGATTTAGTACCAGCTCCATCAGTAGTGAGAGGTACTTTTCTGTTTTGCAACTCAGTTGCTAGTGTGTTGATAGACACGGGTGCATCTCATTCTTTTGTATCTGCTGCATTTGCATCTGTTTTGGAATTGGAGTTAGCACAGTTAGCATCTCCAATTTGTGTGGTATCGCCTTTGGGTGGTGAGTTGATTCTGAAACAGGGTGTTAGAGGCTGTGATATAGAGGTCGCCGACTATAGGCTTCCTTTTCCGTTTGTTGTCATGCCCATGAAGGGTTTTGATGTTATTTTGGGTATGGACTGGCTATCGTCATACCGGGCTGTTATTGATTGCTACCGCCAGAGGGTTACATTGTGTACCTTGAGCGGGGAGTGGTTCCATTTCTTGGGAGACCGGGTTGGTAGTGTTTTGCCACCGGGGTATGATTCGCGAGGGCGAAGTGAGCTTAGTAGTCTACTTGCTAGCTTAGAGAGTAGCGAGTGTGTTGAGACACAGATTGTGTTGCCGAGGGTGGTTTGTGAGTATTCGGATGTCTTTCCCGAAGATCTTGTTAGTTTGCCACCTCACCGAGAGATAGAGTTCTCTATTGATTTAGTGCCCGGCACGGCGCCGATTTCTATGGCACCTTACCGTTTTGCTCCAGCAGAGTTGGTTGAGTTGAAAGTTCAACTCCAGGAATTGCTAGATAAGGGTTTTGTTCGCCCTAGTGTTTCACCGTGGGGAGCACCGGCACTCTTTGTTAAAAAGAAAGATGGTGCCTTGAGATTGTGTATAGACTACCGGAAGTTGAATCGGGCTACGGTTAAGAATAAGTATCCTATGCCCCGTATAGATGATTTGTTTGACCAGTTGAAGGGTTCCCGTTGTTTCTCTAAGATAGACTTGAGATCGGGTTACCACCAGCTGAGGGTCAGGGATGAGGATATTCCGAAAACGGCATTCCATACGCGGTATGGCCATTATGAGTTTCTGGTGATGCCATTTGGGCTTACCAATGCACCGGCAGTTTTTATGGACTTGATGAACCGGATTTTCCGGGAGTTCTTAGACCGATCTGTGGTCGTCTTCGTGGACGACATTCTTATCTATTCGTCTTCTGAGGAGGAGCACGAGGCACACTTGAGAGTGGTGCTTGAGTTACTTAGAGCCCATAGGCTGTATGCCAAGTTTGGGAAGTGTGAGTTCTGGCTGGGGGAAGTCAAATTCTTAGGCCACGTGGTATCCGGGGAAGGGGTGTCTGTTGATACATCCAAAGTAGAGGCAGTGCAAGATTGGGCACAGCCTAAGAGTGTGTTTGAGATCCGCAGTTTTCTGGGATTAGCAGGGTATTATCGTCGGTTTGTGAAAGATTTCTCCAGGTTAGCGTCACCGTTGACTAGACTGACTCGGAAGGGAGTCAAGTTTGTGTGGAGTGAGACTTGTGAAAAGTCGTTCCAAGAGCTGAAAGTTCGATTGACCACCGCTCCGGTGTTGATTATTCCGGAGAGAGGGTTGGGTTATGCGGTTTATTGTGATGCCTCACGAGAGGGTTTGGGTTGTGTGTTGATGCAAGAGGGGAAAGTGGTAGCTTATGGCTCACGTCAGTTGAAAATACACGAGAAGAATTACCCCACACACGACCTAGAGTTAGCAGCAGTGATCTTTGCCTTGAAAATCTGGAGGCACTACCTTTATGGTGAGAAGTTCGAGGTGTTCTCGGACCATAAGAGTTTGAAGTATCTGTTTACACAGAGGGACTTGAATTTGAGGCAGAGGAGATGGATGGAGTTCATCGAGGATTATGATTTTGAGTTACATTATCATCCGGGAAAGGCCAATGTTGTGGCCGATGCCCTTAGTAGGAAGACCATTAGTGATGTTGCTAGTATAGCCATCCGGGAATGGGTGATGTTGGGAGCACTTGGCGAGTTTGATTTGCTACTGGGCGAATCTGTTGAGGCTGCGGCCTTGTTTTCTGTTGTTGCGCAGCCTACACTTGTGACTAGAGTGTTAGAGGCACAGAGAGGTGACCTTGAGGTAGAATCCCTCCGAGAGAAGATCTCCAGTGGGAAAGTTGAGAAGGGTTTGACGGTGTATCCCGACCTGAGTGTGAGATACCGAGACCGTCTGTTTGTACCGGAGTCTTGCCGAGAGGAAGTACTCCGAGAGTTCCATTATTCGCGCCTTGCGGTGCATCCGGGAGGTACTAAGATGTATCAGGATTTGGGTCGCCAGTTTTGGTGGCGGGGTATGAAAAGAGATGTGGCTGTTTTCGTATCGAAGTGCCTTACTTGCCAGCAAGTGAAGGCCGAGCATCAGAGGCCAGCGGGTTTGTTGCAACCCTTGCCTATAGCCGAGTGGAAGTGGGAGCATGTCACTATGGACTTCGTTGTAGGTCTTCCGAGGACTCAACGGGGTAGTGATGCTATTTGGGTGGTTGTAGACCGGTTGACTAAGTCGGCGCACTTTATTCCTATGCGCGTGAGAGATTCGGTAGATCATCTTGCCGATTTGTATATTCGGGATGTAGTAAGATTGCACGGGGTCCCAGTGACGATTGTCTCAGATAGAGATCCTCGTTTTACTGCTAGGTTGTGGCAGAGTTTGCAGAGTGCACTGGGCACTAAGTTGACCTTTAGTACGGCTTATCATCCTCAGACTGACGGGCAGTCCGAGCGTACTATTCAGATCCTCGAGGATATGCTTCGGGGTTGTGTCCTGGATTTCAGTGGGACGTGGGAGAGGCACTTGCCATTGGTAGAGTTTGCCTACAACAACAGTTTTCAGTCTAGCATCGGTATGGCACCGTTTGAGGCCTTGTATGGCCGACCGTGTAGGTCTCCAGTTTGTTGGGCCGAGGTGGGTGATGCACCTTTGTTGGGTCCGGAGTTGGTTAGGGAGACGACGGAGAAAGTTGAGCTTATCCGTAGGAGGCTTGTTACAGCCCAGAGTCGACAAAAGAGTTATGCCGACCGTAGGAGGAGGCCTTTGGCGTTTGAGGTAGGTGATCATGTCTTTCTGAAATTATCACCTAGGCGAGGCCTGATGAGGTTTGGGAAGAGTGGGAAGTTATCCCCTCGGTTTATTGGTCCTTTTGAGATCCTTGAGAGGATTGGTGAGGTTGCTTATCGATTAGCCTTACCGCCGCAGTTGTCCGGAGTACATGACGTGTTTCATGTGAGTATGCTTCGGAAGTATGAGCCAGATCCATCACATGTGTTGGATTGGACAGATTTAGAGGTAGATGAGGATGCCTCGTATGAGGAGAGACCGGTTCGAGTCTTGGATAGGCGGGATCAGGTCCTGCGTGGCAAGACTATTCCTTTGGTGAAAGTCTTGTGGAAACATCACGGAGTGGAGGAAGCCACTTGGGAACGTGAGTTGGAAGTCCGAGAGAAATATCCGGACTTGTTTGTTGACGTGTAATCTTGTAGTTAAATTTTGAAATTTTGTTGAACTTAAGAGCTTTTATATATGTCTTAAGTTGTGAAACATTGAAAATGTTTTGGTTATTGGGAGTATGTTTTGGAACTTGCCTCATATGGAAGTTGAATATAACATTATATGTGTTAAATATATTGTTGAAAATGGAAAGATAGTGCATTATGATTGATACATGTTGAAAGTACATATGTTGTTTACATATTGTGAAATGTCTCTTGTTAAAGGGATGAGATGACCGGTAATGGGTCGAACTGTTGAATGTTAAATTGTAACATTGTTTAAAATGGAGGAAAATCTGTTTTTGAAAACTTGTGCTTAATTTCGGGGGCGAAATTCTTTAAGGGGGGGAGGTTATAGCGATCCCGGGTTTACCCTTGTTGTACAGTGATCCGGACATGTGTCCGTGGATGTTGGTAGTTGTTTATTTCCTAGTTTGCATCCTCTTTACTTTGTATTTTGAGTTATGGGATGTGTTGGGCAGGTTTGTTACAGGTTGGTTGTGCTTGGGAGCCTAGTGTTGCTGCCCAGATTTTTGGTCCTTCGCTCGAGCGAGGAGTTTGTCGCTCGAGCGAGAGTAGTGTTGCCCCGGTTCTGGACCTGAGAGTTGTAGTTTCTGGCTCGAGCGAGATTTTCGTGGCTCGAGCGGTCTGGGTTTTTCTTCGCTCGATCGAGAACTTCTTGGCTCGAGCGAGAGTTTTCTGTGTCTGGTCGCTCGAGCGACCAATCCTTCGCTCGAGCGAGAGTGTTTTATATCAGCGGACAGCAGCGTCTAAAACATCACTTTTTCACTTCTTTTCTTTGAGCAAACCCTTAATCCGACACCCTCTCTCTCTAAACTTGCACTCTCTCTAAGATTTGATCTCCCTAGGGTGTGAATCTAGCCTAGGGCCTTTGTTAAAAAGATAGAGGGCGTTGAGAGCTTCGATTTAATCTGAAAAAGTTTGGATTTGGAGCAAGTTGATCTTGGAGTCTTCATCTCCTTTTGGGCTAAAACTTCGAGGTAGGGATATCCTACTCCTCTCTATGGGTTTTGTCTTTAAATTTTGGTATTTTGAGATGTTGGGCTTGGTTTGGTAATTTTGTGAAAGTTTGGGGCTTTTGTGTAATTTTACAAAAGTTGGGGTTTTATTCATAATAAACCTAGATACATGTTTGGCATAGAAAAATAGAATGATTGTTGAATCATTGATGAAAATGGGACCTAAGGGTTGAAATGGTAATTATGGAAAATAGCCTAATTACATTGTTTAATTAATTGGGATAATTAATTGGTGAGAAATGAGAAAATGAAATGTTGATTGAATATCCATTTGTGCATTTATTTTCTGTTTAGAAATAACTGCTTTGGGCTATCGGTGGAGGATAGTCGTAATTGTTGTAGACAATGCATGTTGATTAGGCAAACTGAAACTAATCAATGGAATGTGTCATGGAATTTGACAGTTGCTAGAAGACATTAATTGTTTGTATTGTGTGATTGTATATAGAACCAATGTGTTTATATACGTTATGTGTAGAGGAGGAGATAGGGGATGTACTCCGCGGTTTAGGGGAAGATAGGGGATGGACCTCTAAACCGGATAGGTATTTGGAGGAGATAGGGGATGTACTCCGTAGACAGAGCTCATATGCTTGTCTAGAGAAGTGAAGATAGAGCTCATATGCTTATCTTTGTGAAGTGAAGTGTGGATACAGCTTGTATGCTTATCTGTGGATATTGTTGATATACATATCTGTTGTGGAATGTGGATACAGCTTGTATGCTTATCTGTGGATATTGTTGATATACATATCTGTTGAGAATGTGGATATAGCTTTTATGCTTATCTGAATGTGAGATATAGTTTTTATACATATCTGTGGAAATGATGATAGAGCTAGCATGCTTATCTGTTGAAAAAGGGAAAATGAAAAGTAAATGGGACCTGTAAGTCGTTGACATAAATATGTAATTTATGTGATTGTATCAGTGTTGACCAACTATCAATTGCTAATGTTTTAGTCATTGTCCATGGTTGGTTTAGTGTATTTCTACTGGGCTGTGGCTCACCCTATATGGGAACATCATTTTCAGGTGCAGGAAGCATGCCACCTCCAAGGACATAGCTGGGAGGCTAGTGGCGGACATAGTTTTGTCGTTTTACTGTTGATGTATTACATGTAATTTCAAGCCAAGGGCTTAATGTGTAACGAGTTAGTACTCTTTGTTGTAACCAAGTGTTAACTTGGAAAGCTGTAAGCCCGTAGGGCATTTTGTTTTGATGTTAACATGTAATGCATATGTAATAGACTCTGATGGATATAAGAATGTGGTTAGTTTATATATCAACGCTTGTCTTATTTAATGGGTTTAATGCTATTATTTTGAGGGCGTTACATTGTAGTACTGCATTTATTCGTTGTTGATCATTTTATCCTGGGAGATAGACGTTCACATTCTGTTAGCATCGTGAAGAGGACAAATCTGTCTTAAGGATACAGTGTTAAACACTAGACTTGATCAGAATATTATTCAAAAAATTAATTAAGTAAGTTGTTAATTTCCTGTTTTATTTATTTAAATCAGGTTTTGTTTTTGTTTTTGTAACAAAATAAAAACTATTTTTATTTATTGGTTTGATTTTTGTAATTAAACAATATCTTTTCTTTCCTTTATTTGTTTTGTATTCTGTTTGTTATTTAGTATACAAACATAATTTATTTAAATATAGTGAAGATTGTCCATCACCCTTGTGGCTGAAGCGGTAACAAGGAGGGAAAGGAGATTTGAGAGTGCTCACGAAATGGGCAACGAGAATGGGGTGAGTAGAAAGAGAAATTATGATTATATTTCTTAATTGAGTGAAAAGAGAAATTAGGATTTGAATAATTTTTGATAACGTTAATTAAGGATAAAATTATAATAAAAATTTAAGAATATAAGGAGTTATTCTTAAAGTGTAAATAGAAGTTCTAGATTAGAAACATTATTTCGTGATTTAAAAATATCACGTGGCTATGTACCTTACTAATTACAAATCATCATGAGAATTTACATTTTTTACTAATTACGACACGCTTAAGCTACCATGCGGCCTGCCACCCCACCATATAACTTCAGAGGCTGGGGTGAATAAAGATTACGTCGCCACTACATAAGCATGACGCAAAAACAACAGCTGGATGATAATCAAAGAGAGTCAAATCAGGGATTGAGAGGAGACCGTCAATGTTAAACAACTTGCTCAAAATTTCCAATCTCCAAGCTCAAGTTTATCCCATTAATGTTAAACAACTTGCTCAAAAAAAAAAAAAAAAAAAAAACCAAAAAATGCAATGGGGATCCTGTTGTGGCAGATGCTATGAGGTGCTTTGGAGACTTTTTCCTAATTTTTTTTCAATAATATAAACTATTTATATTGTAAGATTCATCAAGTAGATCATTCATATCAAAAATCAAGTTAATAAAATATCTTTAACCTCATAATAAGAACACATTTATTTTTTTAAAAATAAACTGCTAACATAATTTTAATAATTTTTTTAAAATAATTAAATCCTAATCATGAGACTACAGATATTTGATTAATTTAATTTGTTTTTATGAATAATATACCCAACCAATCATATAATATAAATAATTCGAATTATTAAAATAAATCCAAAAAAAAGTTTTCAAAACAAGACGCAGCAGCAACCCTTGATCCGTTAAAAAATAACTATGCATTGATTAGTAGGACAATATATATATACTAGCGTATGCCCGTGCCTGAAGGCACGGTATAAATAATTATTATCGCAACACTATTGAAATTTAAGATTAAAATGCAATTATAAAAATCTATTTAATAGACTACACTTTACAATTTCAAACACATCAAATATAAAAAAAAATTAAATATCAAATAATGCACACCAGCCAATACTCTGCAATTTAAAAGAAATTAAAATTAAAATTAAAATGCACATCAGTTAGTGTTACTGCTTCCAATCAAATTCTAACTACATAAGAAAAACAAACATTATATTATCATACGCTAAAAGAGTGAGTTAAAACTCTATAAAAAAAAAAAGTGGGTCGAAGCTTTCCAGAATATGTATTCTTAACATAAGATGTGTCAATAATGTGTCTTCAAACATGTATTTGCCCAAACTTCCTCCTCATTACTTTCGAAAAAGTCTTTGTATCAACTTGTATGCATCCCCAATGAGGAACATGGACAACAATCTGATAATTTGTGGAAACAAAAAAAAAAATATAAATTGGTATATTTGTTAGAAATATACATATCAAAATACTTTGAGATTGAAATTACCTTATTACATCCCCATCAAAGCAAGCTAGTTGTATTTCTCCTTTTAAGCTCCATAAATTTTTTGATCCAATCCTTAAAAAATCCATATTTCCAATTATTATTAGATTGAAATTTTATAAAAAATATATATATTATAATCAATAGAAATAAATTTACATGGTTACCTTTTGATAAAACATGATTTAATGAACATGGAACACTACAACAACACTTCAGGATAAACAATATTTGTAGTAGAATCCAAACTATCTTTTGGGAGAAGAATACTTATACGATCAAAGGATGTACATCTGGACAATGCCACATATAATTGGCCATGGCTAAACACTGGTATGCGCAAATCAACCCCAACAAATTTCACAGATTGTCCTTGAGATTTATTAATGGTCAAGGCATATGCTAATCGGACTGGAAATTGACGTCTTGTCATTTGGAAAGGCATTTCTGAAGAAGATGGTGTCAAAGATATCCTTGGTATGAATGCCAAATTGCCAAACTTTTCTCCAGTTAAAATTTGAGCTTCAATTATGCGAGTGTCGCACCTAGTAACCATCAATCTTGTACCATTACATAGTCCATCTTTCGGTGCAATATTTCTTAACAATATTATAGGACAACCCACTTTCAACTCTAACTTAAAAGTTGGTAGCCCGGGAGGATCCAATGAATTTAAATATTCATTAGGATATCTATTTGTAATGGTAGGATCTATTTCATTATCTTCAGACATTTTATCTGCTGCAAAATAAGTATATAATCTCCCTGGAAAGATATTCAACGCAGTAGTATTAATGTCACTGACATCATCGTTATGCGCAGATAGAATGGTGCGTTCAGTTAAAAATGTTGGAGTCGACGTCTCTATCATATTCAACTGTGGGTAAACTGTAGAGAGCAATTCATTCAAATCTTGACATTTGTGTATTGTTGATGGAAGGTTGATGATTTCTTGAGGATTAGTCCCAATCTAAAAAAAGTGAAATCAATTATAAAAAATATGAGTGTAAAAACAATTTATTAATTTAAAATAATCTATATAATAAAGAAAAAGGTTAAAGTAATGTTACCTCCATCAAGAAATTTGCAAAAATAGCATTTTCATGGTCTCCATGATTCAAGCGCATATTCAAATCCAAAGTTAAGATATGTATATGCTTCCATAGAACAGAGTGTCGTAATGATGCATTCACAATTTGCTCACGAATTCCTTTGGGTATAACTGGTAAGATTTGTCGAAAGTCTCCACCAAGAATAACAGTAATACCCCCAAATGGCTTTTCACTATCACGAATATCCCTCAATGTACGATCAACCGCCTCAACACAATGTCTATGTTGCATAGGAACTTCATCCCAAATTATGAGTTTTGTTTCTCTAAACAACTCAGCTTGTAATGATTGTTTGGTAAACCCACAAAGTGAATTTTCCAAGACATCTAACGGAATGGAAAATGTTGAATGTGCAGTGCGACCTCCTACCAATAACAATGATGCAATTCCAGATGAAGCCATAGTAACAACGATATGCCCAAGGCTACGACATTTTAATGCAATTGTATTATACAGAAATGTTTTCCCTGTTCCAGCACCCCAATTAAGAAAGAAAACAGTTCCTTTATTTTGAAAAATTGAAGAAGTGATTGTGTTATAAGCATTCCGTTGTCCATTGTTGAGACAATCAATAGTAATTTCTGAATCTGCCTGTTGTGCCTCATTCTGCAGTTGTTGATGTTCGAATATCAATCGATTACCAACTATTGCACTCCAATTTGCAGTATAGGTTGTGGCATGGGTGGGAAGTCAATTAAACATTTGCCTGATTCATGAAGCATTTGATTCAAAAGATGGAGACCATAATCTTCAATTTGAGCCTCAGTTGGGTTAGAAATGGAAAACAATGTACGAATCTTATGTGCAAGATCATCACATATATGCGTTGAGAATTGATTCCATAATGCACATGGATTTAGTGGAGAGCACTGGGTGAGAATAACACTAAACAATCTCCTCAATTGGTATCCAGTTTTCATAACTGCAGCCTCTTTCAAGCATTGTATCCATTCTTCATCATCTTCTAAAAGCCCCCTTGCAACACATGCTAATTTAAATGTATCATGCACAACATTATCGACCGTGCGTAAAGACCAAAATGACTTTGGTCCTTTGACAACAGTTAGTAACAAACGCAGATAAAATCTTTCACCACAATTAGGACTGGCAAAGTACATTCTACCAATTGCATATCCTCTTTCTCTTGATTTCCATCTCTTTTCTGACTTGAGCCATACAAAATGCTGTGGAAATTCTTGATAAGTGAATGGACATTCATCTTCACTGGCAGCACAATATGCAAAGAAGCCAGTAAGAGTTGACATTTGTTGACCAGCTCTAGATTGAATCGTTTCTAATGACTCTTCTGGGTTAAAAACAACGCGATGCATTCCAGGTAAATGAAGTGCCAATCGTACAACTGTTGGTATCTCTGCATGCAAAGGATGACCAAATATTCGCCAAGCAGCTTCTGGAGGTCCAATATACCTTGCATCGAGATATTGTTGAATCTCATTTATCGATCCCAACACCATCGTTGTACGATCATAACCTTTGTAAATGTACTTATGTATATACTTGACACATCTCATTCCAGCGCATACTTCCACATTTATATGACAGTTGAAAAGTTTAGAAAGATATGCATTGTATGGTACGACATCCCTGTTATCAACTTCTTGCCCCCTCACAGTATGTATTTGACCATTATTGCGACGACGATAGATGGGGTATCCATCTTGATCCATAGTTGTTGTTTCTGTGAAAGCTCGAGGGTATCTCTTACTACATCTACCATTTTCCATACATGGTGCATGAGGATTTCGAGCACCACATGGTCCATGTACCATACAACATTTGACAGTTTCAAAAAGCATAGGATCATCTTTTGGGTCTGGAAATTCTGCACAGACCAATTTATCTACTTGAGCACATGTCCGAATTTTGTCTGGACCCTTAAGAAATAAAAGTGCATGCATATGGGGAAGGCCTCGTTTTTGAAATTCAATTGTGAAAACATGTGCAACTTTATTTCCAAACACTTTATTTGCTTCTATCTCCTTCATCAAACATTTTCTCTTCAACTCAAAAACACGGGCAATTAAATCAGGACGATCAATAGGTTTTTGATGTAATAATAATGCTGAAGTAATTTCTGGCCAATTAGGGTTTGCAGTCATGGTAAGAAAAATATCTGGGTGTTGGTTGTATCGCGTGATAGCCATTGAATCTTGAAAGATTTCAAACATATGTCTAGGACTACCAGTAAATGAAGATGGCAAAACAAACCTTTGACCAATTTGACCAGGTCGCACATAATCTGGATCAATATCTGACAACTCTTGGTAAAGCTCAACCCGAAGTTTCCCTTGATTAAGCTTGTAGTATGTCAATCGATTTTGCTCAGTTGTGGCCCAAGCATCTACCAAAAACTCTTGAAATAGTTTCCCACCTCTCAAAATAGTTGAATACTCTGTGGGTCGTTCAAACAAACGATAACTATAAAAATCCATTTGAGTAAGTCGATCAGTTGAAGGTCGATCATGTTGAACATTCCACAATTTCAACTCAGGTTCCCATCCAAGCTCGCCATAAGGAAATAATAGAACATAATGTAATGGCAAGTATGCTGGGTGACATTCATTAATTTGCATCAACTCATTATTTCCTTGGAAATGTAAGATAATATCTCTCATTCCACTTACCTCTATTCCATCACCTGGTATTACAATCGCAATCTCATCTGCAGTTGGTAAGTTATACCGACGTCGATCAGTTGTCGAATTGTAATGAAGATGAGCAGGTAGATTGTGTCCCGCCACATCTAATTGATGTAAAATGGCATGAGCCTGGCGAAATGTAGCTACAAATGCATTGACTTGCAACAAACTATCTTGAATAGTTTTGAGCACATCCCTTCTCAAGTTAGGATTTCTACGATTACGAATTTCTAACGCTGAATCAGGGTCATAGATATACAGTTGAGCATAACTCGCATCCTGCCCTGGTTGTGGTTGTAGTGATCCTGTTCGATGTCGTAATTCCCCATGAATTGTAAATGATGTAGGACCCCTTCCACTGAGTACTCTAGGATCCAATGTAACACCAAGACTCGTAAAAGCATTGGCTGCATTGTACAATCGAGTATAACTTCGAAAGGATTTTGATTGATCATTATTCCCATCATACAACGCTTGAAGTGATGAAGGAGGTGTAATAAGTAAAGGTAGCCTAATCTTCCCTTCCAAACAGCAAGTTCCGAATAAGGGACGTTTTATAGATGATTTGGTCAATTTTTCATCCATCCAATGTAAGGCTGAACAATAAGGACATAATACGTCCATCTTGCCAAGATAATGGCGGCACGAATTGTTGTGTGCTCGGGCATCAATTGATGTACTCATAGGCATATCTTCTAATTCATCATCAGTATATAAATCTTCTTGAAGAAATTGATTTATGGAAGTAGACCTACGAATATTTGTGTATAAATAAAATTCTACAAAACAAAATGGTAAGAATATGTATTTCAAGATTAGACATAGTAGTTTACCGATTCCTTTGTGGTGGTAAAGATGTGCTTAGCATAGAAAACGAACATGTAGAATGATGGGCAACCATTGTTCGTTTTTGTGCCAAATGAGAATCTTCGGTTATTGTTTCCCATTCCAGGCAAGCACGATTGCGACGATTTGGTGCTAAAGAAGGGTGTATTGGTTGAATACATTCTTCTGATCCGTCTTGTTCTCGTTGCGAGCATTGAAAGTATGACTTTTCATTTTTTTCACGCTCTCGTCGTGCACGTTGGGCCAAAGCAGCTTTTGATATTACATTATCATTTTGTGCCTAAAATGAAAATATTTTGTCATTGGTGCAAACTATGTGAATATTTTGTACTTAACATGAAATATCGTCTTGTTTATTTTGTTTCTCTTAATTTTGTTTTATATTTTATTTGTTTTATACCTTTAATAGTGTTATATGTATTTATTTCTTTCTCTATGAATTTTGTTTTTTATAAAAAAAAATAAAGAAGAAATAAAAATCTATCTTATTTAGTTTATTCTTTCATTACATAGTTTGTCTTTATTTGTTCGTTTTTTTTTTCTTATTCTTTTCACATGTTACATTATAAATGCACATGTATCTATGCTAAATAAAAATAAATAAATTTGGAAAACACATATAAATAATAGCAAATTATAGGCAAATATATTACAATCATTCTACAGGCAGAAACATAAAGCAACAAATTCACATAGTTTTGCTTCATATTTTTTAAAAGGAATATATACCACTTGACATGCATTTGTCATTCTCTTGCCAGAAGGAGTCACCTTTTCTTTTCCCTTAGACATTGGATTGACCTTTTCTTTTTCTTTTGCCTAAAAAATATAAATAAAATATTGAAAAGATTTAAAAAAATCTTATATAAATAAAAATACATACAATGTTTTGCTTGATTTTTTACTTACCGCACGAACACGAATAACATTAAGGTCATGCTCATCACGGATGACCACACCAACATTTCTAGATGGGGTTGTAGGAGCAGGCCTACAAAAATGGATTGTGAATAAATTAAAATCTGTATAATAAAGTGGTAATAGTAAGAGTATATATTTCAAGAATTAAACTGAGTTGTTTACCAATTGGGTATTATAGAAGGTTGTCTTGGGTTAATACATTCATTTGATCTCTCTCGTTCCCGTCGCATGTGTTGTCCTAATTGGTATACAGAACATGAGTTTTGATTTTTTTCACGTTCTCGCCGTGCACGTTGAGCCAATGTAGCTTTTGATAACACATTATCATTGTGTGCCTAAAATGAGAATATTATATAATTAGATGCATAAAATATGAAGATTGTCCCATCTCTTGCTTCCCTTTTATCATGTATTTGTTCTCAAAAGCTTAACTAACTTTTCTTCTTCGCTCGGTTGAGTTGTTAGTCACATAAGAACCAATGCGTGTATTGATAAAATTTAAAAAGGGAGGAAAAAAACTCATGGAATTTCACCAAATGCCAAAAAGACACTATCCATCTAGTGTATACCAGTGCCTAAAGGCACGGTGTAAATAATATTGGTACACATATTCTACAAAAATCAATTAACATAAATTATTAATATTGGTATCACATCCTTTACAAAAAAATTAATTCAAAATGATAATAATTTCATTGCTACAGAAATCAATTATAACAAATCAATTCAAGATGATAATAATTTCACTACAATATAAAACTCCACACATAAGACTTCCTCCACCATCTACAGCAACACCACCGTCGGCCATGACTTCAGCAGGTATCGTACGATTGCGGTTCATTTAAGTTAAAATGTAATTTATCAAATTCATTGCTAAAAGTTTAAGTTAAAATATTAATTCATATTTGAATTTTTTATAGAATTTTACCATCTAAAAAAAGTATAGAATTTAAAATCGCCATATGTTAACACATTTTTAAAATTTTAAAATGTGATTTGAGTTGAATCATATACAAACTTTAGTGTATTTATGAGAAAAATCTATATATATCTATAATGTATTTAAACAATGTCACCTCAAACATTTTTTGAGTCATATGTATTTAAATATTTTTTTGATTAAAATAATATTAAAAGAAAAAATAAGTTAAAAATGTGTTTAATCATTTAACATTTTTTTTTCTCATATATATCATATCTAATTATTTAAAAATTGAACAATCTTGCTAAACATAATTATTTTAACCTACTAAAGTAACCAAAAAATTAAAATAACTTACTAAATTAACCAACCTTCCATACACCTCCTATAATTCTGCGTGGCTTTATTAATTTTTTTTAGAGATCACACTCATGTTGCTAATTGCACTCATATTTTTTGTCCTACGTTGAAAAGATAAATATTAGATCATTGAGTACGTATAATGTGAATATTAGTGTGTAATGTTTTCTAGTTTCCGCTTCCCTCTTCGTTCTTCGTGTTCTTTCCGTTATATTATAAGTAAAATTAAAATTTTAAAAATCTATATTCTATAATTAAAAACTTCATTTCCTTTTTCGTTTTCTTCTCTTATATGTTTATTATGATATGTTGTAACTGCAACATGTGTTCAAATTAATGTTCAGACAAATGCATTAACATATTGTACAAATGCTTACTTTAACATGGTTTAGAAAAATATTTTACAATCAGTCACAACAATTGAATAAATATTTTAAAAACAATAACTCATAAAAATATACATAAAAAAGAGTATATGACATTATGCAATTCTAACAAAAATCTATATTAAAAAAATAATAAATATTCAAAAAACAAACTTTTTAAAAATGTTTAGAAACCATACTACGGGATTTGCATGTTCCTTTCCTTTGCCAGAAGGGATAGCCTTTTCTGTCTCATTTGATATTGCTTTGCGTTTTTCCTTTTCCTTTCCCCATAAAAAAAAGTAGAATATATAATTCAAATATATTTTTAAAATGATAAGAAAATGCATGCCAATATAAGTTACTTGTAGGCTTACCTCACGAATGCGAATAGTATTAAGGCCACGCTCATCGCGGACAACAACATTAACATTTCTTTCTTGAAGAAATTGAATCTATATATACAAAAACTTTAGAGTGATAAATAAAATTTTGTACACATAAATAAGAAAAAAAAAAATCATTTCTTTCTTGATATTACCGTTCGGCGTAAGTCTTCATCCACCTATAAAGTATGAGGGAAAAAACATTTATTAGAAGAAAATTAGATGTGATAAGTTTAAAATAAATATATAAATAGGCCTTACATTATAAGAGATGTATTTAAATTTCTATGGAGGGAGAAAAAAAAAAAAAAAAATTAAAGAACACTTACTTGACCAAAAATAGTGATATTGTCCATAATTATTGTACTTCAACCTGAAATGTTTGGTTATATAGTTATGGATGTTCGATGATGTATTTTAACAATCACATTAAAATGATAAAATTAAAATCAACCCTAGCAACATGTAGAGTACTAAAATGAGAACACAACAATTGTCCAAATTTGAACTCTTCTTTTCCCCAACTAACTTCAATTTTATGATTATAATTTAGAAAGTCCAAACATAAATGTATGCCACTAAAAAAAAAAATGTTTAAAGGAATCTCACATCAGCAATATGTCTTACCAATAGAAACAATATATAAAGGAAAAAAAAGTTACAAATCCATGGAAACCAAATCTTCTCGGAAGGCGATCAGCCTCTGTTTCTTGACTCGGTAATATTCCTCTTTTAGCTACTTGTTTTTAGTAGTTGTGTGCTGAATGTGATTGTGCTCATTAACAACAATGTTACTAAGGAGGTTGTTTTGACATGGAAAATTTGGACGTTGTTAAGTTATTTATTTTTATTGTTTTTCAATTATTATTGTTCTAATAATTCATATGAATTTGAATTTATCTTATTTTTTTGTAATATATAAAGAATAAAATTACCCCTCTCTAAAACAATTATTTTTTGATCCCGAAAATGGATGTGCAGAAAGGCTAAATAAAATTACCCCTCTCTAAAACAATTATACCGTGTAAAGGATGTGATACCGATATTAATAATTTATGTTAATTGATTTTTGTAAAATATATGTACCAATATTATTTATACCGTGTCTTCAGGCACGGGCATACGCTAGTATATCTATATAGGACACGAGTCTACCCTGATAGGTGTAATTAAAATATAAATTTTAATTTTGAATTCATACTATATTTTTTATGTTGTTTTAGTGATGAAAGTATTTTTTAGTAAGTCAAGTAAATAGTCTTAGTAGAAATTAACACTTGACATAAGAAGAGAAAGCTACTTGGTAAAAGAGAGAAGGAAATTCATGAATAATAGTATAAATTGATAGGATAGAACCATAGATCATGCCACTATGCCACATACATTAGAGCCAATGGAGACCAAAGTTATCATGTTCATACTCATTCAGAAACTGATTAAAGATACAATCTGTTCTTGAATGGGATTAAAGTAAAATTGAATCAGTTTCTGCAGATTGATTTTTTTTTATTATAAAATATTAAATTAATTAAGTATAATATAAATAATTTTTAAAATAATAACCTGTAAAAAAATATCTTACATAATGCCATTGAAATTTTAAACACAAAGATCTATACATAATAAAGATAGCTATTGCTTAAAACGGAGTTCGTGATCATTAATTCATCACTCCTTGGGGTTATAGCTAAAATTCAAATCAACCATGAATGAAGTCTTCCTTGCTTGGCAGTTTCATCCAAACATTAGAGCCAATGGAGACCAAAGTTATCATGTTCATACTCATTCAGAAATTGATTAAAGATACAATCTGTTCTTGAATGGGATTAAAGTAAAATTGAATCAGTTTCTGCAGATTGAATTTTTTTTTTGTTAAATTTTATAAAATATTAAATTAATTAATTATAATATAAATAATTTTTAAAATAATAACCTGTAAAAAAATATCTTATCATTCAGAAACTGATTAAAGATACAATCTGTTCTTGAATGGGATTAAAGTAAAATTGAATCAGTTTCTGCAGATTGAATTTTTTTTTTTGTTAAATTTTATAAAATATTAAATTAATTAATTATAATATAAATAATTTTTAAAATAATAACCTGTAAAAAAATATCTTATCATTCAGAAACTGATTAAAGATACAATCTGTTCTTGAATGGGATTAAAGTAAAATTGAATCAGTTTCTGCAGATTGATTTTTTTTTTAAAAAATTTATAAAATATTAAATTAATTAATTATAATATAAATAATTTTTAAAATAATATCCTGTAAAAAAATATTTTACAAAATGCCATTGAAATTTTAAACACAAAGATCTATACATAATAAAGATAGCTATTGCTTAAAACAGAGTTCGTGATCATTAATTCATCACTCCTTGGGGTTATAGCTAAAATTCAAATCAACCATGAATGAAGTCTTCCTTGCTTGGCAGTTTCATCCATACATTAGAGCCAATGGAGACCAAAGTTATCATGTTCATACTCATTCATTAGAGCCAATGGAGAGCAAAGTTATCATGTTCATACTCATTCAGAAGCTGATTAAAGATACAATCTGTTCTTGAATGGGATTAAAGTAAAATTGAATCAGTTTCTGCAGATTGATTCACTTAAATGGGATTATTCAATCAATCTGCAGAAACTGATGATCATCACATTAAACAGCAGAAACTCATTTAATTAGATTGCAGATTGATCATCAGTTTCTGATTTAATGAGTTTCTACAATCTGATCCCATTTAAACTGATTAAAGTGAACATTTGTAAACTGGTACAAAAAGGGAATTTTGAATCAGAAACGTTATGAAGAGGAGAAAACAGAATTCAAAACTCGAATTCCTCCGAATGTGAAATACAACAGAGAGGGACCAAAATTACCTTGCGAAGGGAACAACCAAGGGTGGGAGAGAGGGAACCTTGCGAGTGGTGATGATGAGCAGCGGCGTAATCTGATCGCAAGAACAAACTGATTAAAGTGAGAGAGGGAGGAGGACAGGAATACCTTGGCCAAATTGAAACGTAAAATAAAATTAAAAAAAAAAAAAGTGTAGATATAAGACAAAGTAAAAGAAGATGAAGATAAAGATAGATGGACCAATTCCAAAAATAGTGCTGAAAACTGATTTTAGATACAATCTGTTCTTAAATGGGATTAAAGTAAAATTTACTTTTATAAAAATTATGCAATTAGCTAATATATTTTTTGAATGGATCTGTTAAATTTTTTAGCTAAATGGGTTAGTGATGTCAATCTGGAATGGGGATACTTCACTGCAATTACTGTAGCCCACCATGTGCATGTACATGTATTGACTGATTGTAGAGTAAAACAAACCCATTTCCGTTTCCCCAGTAGAAATCCAAACAGTAGAAATCCAAACAGTTTCTGCAGATTGTAATAGAAATCCAAACAGTAGTTACCCACATAACAACATAAAAAAATAATAAAACAAACCCATTTCCCTATCCCCATTCCCTGTCACAAAAATCTCTATAACCCTCTTTGTTTTGTGCTTCTTAATTCTTTCTTTTCTCCACTTTCTGATGAACACAACAGGCTAACAAAATCTCTTCTGTCTCCTATTATTCATTTGCTTCCTTTATTCTTTCTGTTAATTTGTTGCACAGATCAAAACCATTCATAAACAAACAAAATAAACAGACAAATAATGATAGATTATGAATTATATAACCAAATTCAACAGAAAATATGATTTAATCTGGGTCTTTTCTAAATTTGGCTGGGTACGGCAGTGGAATCTGGTGTTTGTGCTTTTGAGAAATTACAGCAATGGAACAGCAAGTGGAGTTTGCAGCAGGTAAAGTGGAATTAATCTGTTCCCATTTAATCTGTTCCCATTTACAGCAATGAATTTTGATCATTCAGAATTTTGGAGCAGATAATTGTCAAAACTCGAAGAAGAGAAAAACCCTAAAGCAGAGAGAGACCAAAATTACCTTGCGAAGGGAACAACCAAGGGTGGGAGAGAGGGAACCTTGCGAGAGGTGATGATGAGCAGCGGCGCAATCTGATCGCAAGAACAAACTGATTAAAGTGGAATTGAATTAGTTTCTGCAAATCAGTTTCTACAATCTGATCCCATTTAATCTGTTCTTGATCATTCAAAAAATACAACAGAGAGAGGGAGGAGGACAGGAATACCTTGCGAGTGGTGATGAAGAGGAGCGTCGCAAGAACAAACTGATGAGAACAGAGAAGGGAGAGGGATATAAAGATAGAAGGCATGAGAGACGTGTGAGAAGAGAGAGATAAAGATGGAATAGAGGGGAGACGTGGGGAAGGAGGAGGCTGACTCTTTGGGCGGGAAGATATATATTTAGGATTGATATAAAATTAAGGGGGTTATCTGAGCCATCCATGTGAATAGTATATATGATGGCTGTTGATCAATGGTTATAATCATTGAAATCAAACTCAATAGTCACCATGCAGCCAAACATTGTGTCTTTTCATTTAAACTTCAAATTTCAAACTTCCAATTGCTTCTTCCCGCGGGAAGATTGTATCACCATATAAAGATTTGATTCAATGTGAGAGGGTCCACCATATTATGGTGTGATCACCTTTCATAATTTCATCTCCCACTTGATCACATTATAATATTGGTGATAAAACCTGAGTTGAACATGTTTATCTTGGTACTAAAATTTTTGCCTCATGCCAACTTTCATCTATGAAATTACCTCATAGATCGACGTCTGATTTTGACTTGGCCATACGTGCGCACGTTTTTGCCACCAATCTGACCGCATCCATACGAATGTGTTCTCCCACTGACAATACACTCCAGATGACTTTAATTCACTATATTTCAAATGAACAGCATCAATTTTTAGTGCTGGGTTCATAGTCCATATCCAATCACTATTGACGACTTCAGCTACACACATTCCTCATGTGTTGACCTGCACCGAAATTTTTGTTAAGTACTTCCTCTAAGGCCTATTCCTGAAGGCTTTCCTTAACACACCTTATCAACGACTTTTTGCTGATCAAGCAGACTACATCATCTAGTCAGCATGTTGCATATCATGAACTTTACATCTCATGCTAACTATAATGCTCATACCTTGTCAGTTTCTCTATCTTATTACTTGGCCAAACACATGTTTCCATACAAGATAGAGTCACAAAACATCGATTATCTAGGTGTCCCCAGAGTCATCTGACTATGCTCTTATATAAGTAACTAAACCACCTAGCTTGGCATTTTCAATTCCATATTTGCTACATGTTCTCTGAATTTTTCCAGAGACAACCCTTTGGTCATAGGGTCGGCTACCATCTCTTCTCAGGGTATATAGTTGACTTTAATTTCACCTCTATCCACTATGTCTTGAATATAATGGTAACTTAAATATGTTTTCCCCTAGAGCTATTCGCTCCACTTTTTATTAATGAGATGGCGGACTGATTGTCACAAAACATATTGACCGGTCTGATAGGTATACCTAATTGTAAACTGTCAACAAATCATTTTATCCAAACCGCATTACTCACATCTGTGCTGCAAGCTATGTATTCAGTTTTCATAGTGTACTTTGCAACACAACTATGTTTCTTACTTAACCAAGAAACTGCTTGTTAGGTTTTTATTCTTGGCAACCCCGTTTGACAAAACTCCTTTCAGATGTATTTATTTTCGCACTTTTATTTCAGTGAGGCTATGAGTTTATTAGATACGAATCCAAACCCGAATCGAACCATGTAGAGAAGTTTGTGATGTTAATGCTTTCAAGATTGCCACTTCGCTGATTATTACGGGGGTCGAGCTGCCCGGTCAGCTCGCGGCCGAAGCAAAATGCAAAATTGCATTCAAAATTGCATGTCCGTCGTTGCTCGCTCGAGCCAAGGAGTTCTCGCTCGAGCTAGGGCTTGCTCGCTCGAGCCAAGGAATGCGCGCTCGAGCCAAGGATTGCGTCCATACAAAAACCTGAAAGAGTGTATTCCTCGCTCGAACCAAGGATCCGTCGCTCGAGCCAAGGCACTAGTAGAAATCATGAAAAATACACTCCTCGCTCGAGCCAGCAAATCTTCGCTCGAGCGAGCCTCAGAATCCGGATTTTTCAAGGAGTTTGTTTTCTTCCCAATCTAGGATTACTTTTGGTTCTCTATAAATACTTGGTTTTCTCCCAAAACTAAGTGATTGATTGAACTCCTCCAGATCTTCTTTTTGGTTCTTAAGGATTATATCTGGGGATATTTTGTTAGTTTTCTTTGATGTTTTATTGAGTATTCAACTCATGGTTTAAAGAGAGTACATCAAAGGTTGTGTTTTGTTCTACAAAAGAGAGAGTTGTTCTTCGGTGGATTCTGAAGAATTCGAGCCTGAAGCTTTGGTGGAATCCAGAGTGGCTCATCAGAAAGACAATTCCGTGGTGAAGATGGGGTTGGAAGAGGCACATAGAGGTTGGTTCAATTAGGCGTTGTGGATTCGCTAGGTAATTGAGAGTATACCTGTGTAATTCCTTTAAATCTTCTTAGTGGATTGTTCTTGTGGCTGTTGCCCGTGGTTTTTTGATTACAGTTGGAGGTGTCCAATTGTGGTTTTTTCCACGTAAAATCGTTGTGTCTCTTTGTCTTGATTGTTTGATTGGGATTGTTATATTCTGCTTAAAATTGATACATACTCATAAATCTACATCTAGGGGATTTCTAGATTTTTCACTGCTGTTCCACCAAACAAGAACACATGACCACTAGTAGATTTTCTTTCATCTACATCTCCTACAAAATCCGCGTCAGTGTATCCTTTTATGTTTAGATCACACAAACCAAAACATAATTTCAAATTCTTAGTGCCTTTTAAATATCTAAATATTCTTTTGACTACTTGCTAATATTCCTTACTTGGATTGGATTAAAACCTACTTACCAATCCAACTGCATAACAGATGTTAGGTCTTGTGCTTGTCATAGCATACATTAGGCTTCCTACTACCTAAGCATACGAGACATTTCTTATTTCCTCAACGTCAGACTTAGTTTGAGGACTCATACTTTTATTAAGACTTTGTCCCTTGCAAACAGGCGTGTTTAAAGATTTACAATTATCCATATTAAATCTTGTAAGCACATTGTCTAGATATTTCTCTTGATCTAGATATAATAATTTTGAATTTCTATCTCTTGAAATTCTAATTCCTAGAACATAGGTTGTAAGACTTATGTCTTTCATTTCAAATCTAGATGCTAAGAAAGTTTTTGTTTTAATAATCATATCTAGACAATTTCCTGCTAACAATATGTCATCCACGTATAAAGACAATATTGCTAACTTGTCATCATTTTTTCATATATAAATACAGTGATTTAATGGACTCACAACATAGTTCATTTCTAAAATGGCTTGGTGGAATTTCAAGTACCATTGTCTTGAAGATTGTTTAAGTCTGTATAGAGATTTCTTCAACTTGTAGACTTTATCCTCGTTGCCTTGGTTCTGGATGTTGGCCAATCTTCACTGTAATTAAATTAATTAATTTTGTTTGGGTACTAAACGACAAACAGAATATAAAAGAAAAATAGGAAATGAGAGAGAAAGTTTGATTACAAAAATCAAACTGGAAATAGAATTAAATAAATAAAAACAGATTTTATTTTGTTACAAAAACAAAATTAAATTTGATTTAAGTAAATAATAAAATAGAAAATAAATAAATAATTTACTTGATTAATATCTTGAATATTATTCTGATCAAGTCTAGTGTTCGACACTGTCTCCTTAAGATAGATTCGTCCTCTCCACGGTGCTATCAGAATATGGACGTCTATCTCCCAATATGAAATGATCAATAACAAATAAATGCAGCACTACAATTTATTTGTTCAACGAACACACTTAGTGTATACCTATTTCTCACAGAAAAATAATGAAATAAATGTAACAATATGAAGAGAGTAAATTTGCAGAGGAGAAGTACGAATTTTCTGAATCAAAAACATCAAATGAGGGTTGCCTATTTATAGATGTAGTGGTGGCTATTGATTTTAAATTAAACAGGTGCAAACCTGTTTTGAACAGGTATGAAACTTGTTTGGTTTTGAATTAAACAGATTTAAATCTATTGGGTTCAAAATTCAAATAGATAAAAACGGCAGGGACTTGTTTGGGTGTAGAGGAAAATCGAAACAGATTAATTCCGGAATTAATTTGAATTCTGGAAAGTTGGACAGATTTTATTTTTCAAAAAATAAAATTAAATCCAAACATTTTTGGCCAAAAAAAAATTAGTGTTGGGCCGAACAAACCCAACCCAACCATACACTCGCACCCAACCCAATCGGAGGGACGGCGGCGCTTGCGCGTGTGGTGATTTTTAGGTCCAATGGGTCTAGCTCATTTTGCCTATAACCTCCCTCTCTACAAAACTTGGGTACCCCTTGGGGCACACCCCAAGTTTCAATCCCATTCCTTATAAACCCATTCAAAACTTCCCATCAAATTAATGTGGGACAAGCCATTTTCCAATTTTAAGGAATTTTCACCAAAACTCCATTTCCAAGGAGCTCACTTTGGCTTCAATTTTCTATTCACGCGATAATGGTTTTGAGCAACCAAATATACCACGTGAATCACAACGCGGCATAGAACGCGTTATCACTTAGACTCGCCAATTTTGGCGTACGGGTCCGACCTAAATAATTGACCAAAGTTAGGAAAAAATTCTGGTTTACCCAGAATTTTTCCAACCATTTCCAACACTAGAAACCATCAGGTTGCATCATATAAATATCCTCTTTTAATTCCCCATTGAGAAAAGCTGTTTTAACATCTAATTGATGCAATTCCAAATCCATCCTGGCTATTACCGCAATTAGAATTCTTATTGAAGCAAATTTTGCAACAGAAGAATATGTATCTACGAAGTCTATTCCAGGTTGTTGAGTGAATCCCTTGGCTACTAACCTAGCCTTGTATTTCTCTAAACTTCCATCTACTTTGAATTTCTTTCTAAGAATCCATTTGCAACCAATGGCTTTTCTTCCATTTGGGAGATCAGTTAATTTCCAAACATCATTTTTCTTGATCGAGTCAAGTTCTTCATTCATGGCCTCAAGCCATTGTGTAGCATCACTGCTACTCATTGCTTCATTATAATTAGTAGGATCATCTACTAAATTATTAAGTTCTTCAACTTGAAAAGCATAACGATCTTTCAAAAATGTAGATGGATGTCTTGCTCTTTTTCTCCCACTTATCTCAGGATTCAAAGCAGGTAAAACATCGTCATGTAATTTGCGTTTCCTCCCACTATTAGATGGTTTTGAGAGAAGATGGGAATCGTGTGACAAAATAGGAATAAAAAAATCCTGAGATACTTCGGAGAACAATTCAATTTTTTCAATAAGAATAATAAGATCAGTGGATTCAAGAAAAATAGCATCTCTACTTTCTATTAATCCACGTTCGGGATAATAAAAACGATAACTACTCCCATTTTCAACATAGCCAATAAATTTGCATTCCCAAGTTTTATTTTCCAATTCATCCCTTAAAGGTTTGGGAATAAGTACATGTGCTTTACATCCCCAAACTTTGAGATTTTAAATATTAGGTTTAGTACCATGCCAGCATTCGTAAGGAGTGAGAGGTTTGACTTTTTTTTTTTGACTTTATTTAATATGTACGCAACGGTGGACAAACCTTCCCCTCAAAAAATCAAGCTATGTCCTTGGCGGTGGCGTGCTACCTGTACCTGAAAAATAATGTCCCATATAGGGTGAGCCAACGCCCAGTAGAGATATGCTAAACACAATATGAGTAGTAACTAAGACATTAGCAATTGATAAATGTTTAACTCCCATAAATCAATTCATAAAACCATTTCCATTACATGACCACTATGTCTATATTTCATTTCATTTTCCATTTCTTATCCAGTTCCCAAATTCATACCCATGGCTCAGAACCTGGCCACACACTCTAAACGAAATAATAATTTATATTAAACGTTTCCCAGTTCGCAATAAATAAGCATACAAGCTGTATCAACACCTCCACAGATAAGCATATGAGCTATATTAACACTTTCATAGATAAGCATATGAGCTATATCAACACACTAATTGACAAGCATATGAGCTGTATCAGTGGAGTCCATCCCCTATCTCCTCCCAAACAACATCCGGTTTAGAGGTCCATCTCCTATCTTTTCCTAAACCGTGGAGTACATCCCCTATCTCCTCCCATACACACAACGTATATACACAATCAATTAATACATAACGTTAATGTATTCTATCAACCGTCATACTCTATGACACATCCACTTGATTAGTTTTTGTTTGCCTAATCATCATGCATTGTCTACAACAATCAAAATTACCCTCCACCGGTAGCTGTAACAAGTCCACGAGGGACCCCTGCTACAGTTCGGACTCGATTTGTGTCACGGTTCTTAATCTTGAACCAAAGAGTCCAAATCTGGCAAATCGTTTTGAGAAACAGATTTTGAAAAGAAGTGCCAAACATGGACTGCTTTGCCAGATACAGAGTCGCCACCTAAATATTTTTTATGGGAGAATTTAGGAAACCCTGACTCGGTGCCGAAGGCAACATGTCCGTCATCACCGGAGTTGTCTCGGCTCGGGAGCTTGGGTACGATCGGGGAAGGTTAGCTATGAGCACCACCTCTCGCCCGATCCGAAGATCGGCCTCTACTAACTGTGATATCCATTTTTAAAAACTTTATGTGTTCTTATTCCATTTATTAGCCTAGAATTACTATGTTATGCGCACAGCAAACAAGCATAGACTAGGTTGCCTAATTTGGGAATAAGCATTGCATATCCATTTGTTTTGGAAAAATATTTTGGAATTTGCTACTCGCAAGTAGGCTAAAAAACATGGATTTCAATGAGCTATTCCAACTCAGGCAACCCAACCTTCACCCACAGGCATTCAAACAGTTTATTACATAAGCAACTAGCCACATGGTAAGCATGCTGTCATAATAGCATTCACACGCATGCGGTATGCTAAAGCATAAAATACTTACATCGTACTCCGTGCCAAAACGAAGAACTCGTTAGCCAACATGCATGGTCCTAGTTCATGTCAAATTGACTAATGCAACACATACAGGATGCAATTAGAATAGGCTCGGCTAACCTAAACATGGCATGTGAAATGTAATCATTGATGCACGTATTCAATTTGGAATTGAAGTACAAATGCAGTTAGCATGATGTACCGAGCCCGGTGCGTGCGAGACAAATGCATGGATGCACGCATGCGCAGCATAAGGTATGCTAATTTAAACATGACCTATTACTAACCATCAAAGCAGGTAAGTAAAAGGGAGAAAGAAGTGGGGGTTGGAAGACATGCACACACTCACCCACACTTATTACAAGTTTACCCTCGCTCGGAGGGACCGAAAGAATAATACAGTTCGAATAATGAATTAACTATCCTAGCTAATTAATTATTACAAATTACCTAATTAGTTAACAAATTAACTAAGCTAGGAAAGAAAAACAGATAAGCCGCCTCGGGAAAAGAGCCCAATGCGATGCATGCTCGGTTCTGCTCGGAAGTACACTGCCATACATGAGCTGCCTCTGTTTTCCCTGCTATACTCCTCTGAAGACTGTCAAAGTCTCAGAATTGCTTCCCTGGACACTGGGAGACACCACCGGCTGAGTAGAATATCCACCGGCAGTGGTATATGGTCACCGGCTGTTGGTGAAGATATCGGCCTAGGAGGGATTGCCGGTCGGCACTGAACACTGCCGGTCGGCAGAGAATGCCTGCAGAACCTGCAATCGACAGCAGCAGAGGACAAGGCAGAGTATGGCAATGCAATTCAAACAATGTATGCACCAATCATGTCCCTTATCATGTTGGTGGCTCAAAGGGATACGCTCCTTGGTTCTCGGACCATCAATCGCGCATTTCCATGCGTGATGGCCCGAAGGACCAAGTGTGCACATTTTAATGTTAAATGCAATGCAAACCAACAATCCAAAGCCCAATTCCTATCACTAGATCAAGGAACAAGGCATGCATGCTAGATGCAATGTAACCTAGGCATGCAAGCTAAGGGTTCAACATGGGAATGCAAGATGTGCATGCAAGCATACAAACAACATGCAAGGTAAGCATGCAAGTAAGCAAAGGATGGACTCGAGCACGGTTTAGGCAGCCCTCACTAAGCCCGAAACAGTGGCCAAAGTGCCCAAAATGAAGGATCAATGGTATGCAAACATGCATGCAAATGATCTCCAACACTCCAAACATTAAAGAGCAATTCTCAAGCACACTTAGGAGGATGCAAGCATGGACATATAGTATGCAAATTAAGCCTTGAAAATCATGCAAGAACATGGTGTCAAACCAAGCAACAAGATAGGCTAAACATTAGCATGCAAATGGCCCAAGTACTTGAAGCAAGTCAAGGAGGGTTAAACCATGGTTAAGCCAACCAAGCCTCACAAGGCCAAGAGGGCTTAAAACAGGTTCAAGGCAGACCTAGACCATGCAAAGGGGATCTCTAGATGGCATCTAAGTGGCTCATATTCAAAAGCACGCACAATGGCCAAAACATGGAGCATATAACACTAGCTCATAAAGCATCAAAAGGACATCCAAGGCACGCATACAAGCCTGCTAAAGGGACTGAAATGATGCTACAAATGGTGCCAAACCACTGAAATAAAGCAAGTAATGCATGCTATACATTCACACACTTAAGACTAACAAACCAAAAATGCAAAGGGGCTATACTAAGCATGCCTTGGTCGACCTAAACAACTAAGGATAGACCTTAAACATGGCAAAATAAGCACAAAAGATTCACAAAACTAGACCTAAAACATGCTTGAACAATGGTTTAAAACCTAAGGCATGTTAAGGCCTAAACATGACATTACAAGGTAGGTATGCTAAGCATACATGGTGTACCAAAACCAATTAAAAACAGAAGCATATTATGACATAATAAGCACAAAAAACAGCCAAGGCATGGTCAACAAGAAGCTTAGCTAGGTGCTCCCTCAAGAGGCCAAAAATGGTCCATTTCAAGGACAACAAGGAGAGGGGGTGGCCCTCTCCTCCTTAGGACCTCAAGGCACCATCCTCACCTCTGAAGTCCCTCAAGATTTCAGTGGTGAGGAGGCCCAAACACCAAGGTCCCGGAGCTCACTCAAAATAGCACAAAATGGGGCCTCTCAAGGCCTAAGAGGGGTCAAACACCTCCAAACCACAAAACACTCTAAACAAACTATTTAGAGGGCCTAAAAACAGAGCTTTTTTATATTATACACTAAGCTCAAAAACAGTTCTAAGATAGGCAAAAATAGTATGCAAAAATGGGGAATAAAGGAGTAATATTGTTACCCTTGAAGACCCTCTTCACAAATGAAGCTCCAGCAGTTCCTTAGGCTCCAAACCAGCTCCAAAACTTTGAAAAGAATCCCTTAGAACCTCAATAGTCAAGAGAAGATGTAATAGTAGGTGTTTGTGTGCAATACTAAGAACAAATGCACCTAGAACACTCAAGAGAGAAAAAGAAAGATAGAATAGCTACAACTATACTAACCCTAGAACCATAGCTCTCCTCTGTATTTTTTGTCTCTAAAATGTCTAACCTAGAGCCAAGAGGGGAGGGCTCCTCTTATAGAGGAGCCAATCTTGTAAAGCTTACAAGGTAAGCTAACAAGAAGTCCATCCCTCCATACACGTGTATGGAGGGGAACAAAATGCCATACAGCTGTATTAAAATATCTGCAAAAGCAGATAAACAGTAGTCGGCTGCTCAAAATTGCCATTTTGTCAAAATGGAGTGCCGACCGGCAACAAAGAATGTCGACCGGCAATATACATTGCCGATGGCAACAAAACACCAGCCGGTGGCTTCTGGCCATGGCCGGTGATGTGTGGGGATGCCTCACAAGGCATTCCCTGCCCCTCCAAGGCAAAACACAAGTGTTTGGTACAAAACCAGACACTAAACAGTCGAGTTCGGAGATCCTGAGGCAAGGCGCGTAGCCGAGACCTTCGGGAACTCCAAACGAACACAAACATGGATGATCACCGGATGTTCAAACAGTAACGTCCAAGTCCTGAGGACGGTCAAAAATGGGGTGTCTACAGTAGCCCAAAGCAATTATTTCTAAACAGATAACAAAAGCTCCAACAGATAAAATATCAATGTTTTCAAGAGTGAGTGATTAATAAATCCAACTCTACCATTCTACAATATAATGAGCCAATTTCATTATTTCCAACTCAATTCCAAATAACAACAAATTTTCCAAATTAATTATACCAATTAATTTATACAACAGGTTAGGGTTTTCTACCCCATTTCCCAATATAGACCCAAGAGTCCAAATATCAACAACTAACAACAATATCATTATTTTGAAACCCAAAATACATATTTTAGAATCAAAATAACAAACCCCCTTTTTATACATTTTGAAGCCCTAGATCTCAAAACCAAACCATTTAACATAGTGCCAAAAAATCTAGGTCAAAACCCATAAGAGTGAGTAGGAATCTCTACCTCAAAAGATGAAACCCAACGAAGGAGATGACGAAAATGAAGATGCTCCAAATCACAAATTTCTCGGATCAAAAGATAGCCCTCGACGATCAACAACCTTTTTGTAAAGGCCAAAGGTGAGGAAACAACTCCTACTAGATCAATACTTAGAGAGAAGTTGAGGTTTTAGAGAGAGAAGCTCTCAAATGGCGTTTTTAAAAAGTAAGAGAGAGAGTGAGGATGTAAAAAGTGACTTGAAAATACCCAACTGCCTTTTGATATACGACAGGTCCGCTCAAGCGGAAAACATAACGCTCGAGCGTCAAGAACAAAGTATGAGTTCGCTCGAGCGCAAGAAGTCCCGCTCGAGCTCCAAGACACAAGAATAAAGTACATCCGCTCGAGCGTGAAAACCAGTTCGCTCGAGCGTAGATTTTCCCCTCCCAGAACTTACACCAAAAAAGTACTACCCGTTCGAGCGCCAACAAGCTCGCTTGAGCGCAGGAAATCCGCTCGAGCGTAGAAATCACACCTGCAGAAGTTTTGCAGAGCACGGAAATACTGAGAGTGTGCAATCTCCGCTCGAGCGCTAGACGACCCGCTCGAGCGGAACGACTAAAAACCTAGCAACAAGAAATTAGACCAAGGCTCAACCCACCTGCTCGAAACATGCCCAACACATCCTAAAACTAAATCAAATAGAATTAAAGGACGACAACAAGGTAGACACAACTACTAACTCCACGGAACCGAGTCTGGAATGCAACTGAACAGTAAAGGGAATACTGGAATCGCTATAACCTTCCCTCCTTAAAGAATTTCATCCCCGAAATTAAATCAAGTTTTTCAAAAACAAGTTTTCTCTATTCCTAACAATATTACAACATAATGTTAAACAATCCGACCCGTTACCGGTCAATCCCATCTCTTTTCAAGAGGCATTTCACATTATACATAACAACCTGCATTATCAACATGCATTCCTTTGAAATTCACCCATTTCAACTCATTTTCCACAATTCCTTAACACATGCAACATTAATATCATGCTTGCATTTTCACAATACACTCAACATGCACAACGTTAACACCGCTTCCATTTACCAAAACATTTACAATGTTTTATAACTTAAGACATATATAATGTTCTTAAAGTTCAATGTTATTACAAAATTTCATTACATGATTACACATCAACAAACATGTCCGGATACTTTTTACGGACTTCCAACTCACATTCCCAAGTGGCTTTCTCTACTCCGTGATGCTTCCACAAAACTTTTACCAAGGGAATGGTCTTGCCTCGCAAGACTTGATCCCGCCTATCCAAGACCCGAACCGGTCTCTCCTCATACGAGGCATCCTCATCTACCTCTAAGTCGGTCTAATCTAACACATGGGACAGATCCGGCTCATACTTCCGAAGCATTCTCACATGAAACACATCATGCACCCCGGACAACTGCGGTGGCAAAGCCAAACGATAAGCAACTTTCCCAATCCTCTCAAGGATCTCAAATGGACCGATAAACCGAGGGAATAACTTCCTACTCTTCCCAAACCTCATCAAACCTCGCCTAGGTGATATTTTCAAGAAAACATGATCACCTATCTCAAACACCAAAGGCCTCCTCCTACAGTCGACATAACTCTTTTGGCGACTCTAGGTTGTAACAAGCCTCCTACGGATAAGCTCAACTTTCTCCGTCGTCTCCCTAACCAACTCCGGACCCAACAAAGGTGCATCTCCTACCTTGGCCCAACAAACTGGAGACCTACACGATCAGCCATACAAGGCCTCAAATGGTGCCATACTGATGCTAGACTGGAAACTGTTGTTGTAGGAAAACTCCACCAAGGGCAAGTGCCTCTCCCACGTCCCACTAAAGTCAAGGACACAACCTCGAAACATATCCTCAAGGATCTGAATAGTACGCTCGGACTGCCCGTCAGTCTGAGGATGATAAGCCGTACTAAAGGTCAACTTAGTGCCCAAGGCACTCTGCAGACTCTGCCATAACCTAGCAGTAAAACGAAGGTCTCTATCTAAGATGATCGTCACTGGGACCCTGTGCAACCTCACTATGTCCCGAATATACAAGTCGGCAAGATGATCTACCGAATCCCTCACGCGCATAGGAATGAAGTGCGCTGACTTAGTCAACCGGTCTACAACCACCCAAATAGCATCACTACCCCGCTAAGTCCTCGGAAGACCTACAACGAAGTCCATGGTGACATGCTCCCACTTCCACTCGGCAATAGGCAGCAAACCCGCTGGCCTCTGATGCTCAGCCTTCACTTGCTGGCAAGTAAGGCACTTAGACACGAAAACTGCCACATCTCTCTTCATTCCCCGCCACCAGAACTGGCGAACCAAATCCCGATACATCTTAGTGCCTCCCGGATGCACCGCAAGACGTGAATGGTGAAACTCTCAGAGTACTTCTTCTCGGCAAGACTCCGGCACAAACAAACGGTCTCGGTATCTCACACTCAGGTCGGGATACACCGTCAAACCTTTCTCAACCTTCCCACTTGAGATCTTCTCTCGGAGGGATTCCACCTCAAGGTCCACTCTCTGTGCCTCTAACACTCGAGTCACAAGTGTAGGCTGCGCAATAACAGAAAACAAGGCCGCAGCCTCAACAGATTCGCTTAGGAGCAAATCAAACTCGCCAAGTGCACCCAACATCTCCCATTCCCGGATGGCTACACAAGCCACATCACTAATGGATTTCCTACTAAGGGCATCGGCCACGACATTGGCCTTTCCCAGGTGATAGTGCAACTCAAAATCATAATCCTCGATGAATTCCATCCACCTCCTCTGCCTCAGATTCAAGTCTCTTTGTGTAAAAAGATACTTCAAACTTTTGTGGTCCGAGAACACCTCGAACCTCTCACCATAAAGGTAGTGCCTCCAAATTTTTAAGGCAAAAATCACGGCTGCTAACTCAAGATCATGCGTAGGGTAATTCTTCTCGTGTATTTTCAACTGAAGTGAGCGATAAGCTACCACTTTTCCCTCTTGCATCAACACACAACCTAAACCCTCTCGTAAGGCATCGCATTAAACTGCATAACCCAACCCTCTCTCCAGAATAATCAAAACTGGAGCGATGGTCAATCTAACTTTCAACTCTTGGAACGACTTTTCGTAAGTCTCACTCCACTCAAACTTGACCCCTTTTCGCGTCAATCTAGTCAAAGGTGAAGCTAGCCTGGAGAAATCCCTCACAAACCGGCGGTAATACCCAACTAATCCCAAAAAACTGCAGATCTCAAAGACACTCTTAGACTGTGCCCAATCTTGCACTGCTTCAACTTTAGACGTATCAACAGACACTCCTTCCCCAGATACCACATGGCCTAAAAACTTGACCTCTCCTAGCCAGAACTCGCATTTCCCAAATTTGGCATACAGCCTATGGGCTCTAAGCAGCTCAAGCACCACTCTCAAGTGTTCCTCATGCTCCTCTTCAGAAGGCGAATAAATCAGAATGTCGTCCACGAAAACGACTACAAAACAATCTAAGAATTCCCGGAAGATCCGGTTCATCAAGTCTATGAAGACTGCCGGTGCATTGGTAAGCCCAAATGGCATCACCAGAAACTCATAATTGCCATACCGCGTACGGAATGCCGTCTTCGGAATATCCTCCTCTTTGACCCTCAACTGGTGGTAACCCGATCTCAAGTTTATCTTAGAGAAACAACGGGAACCCTTCAACTGGTCAAACAAATCATCTATACGGGGCATAGGGTACTTATTCTTGACCGTAGCCCGATTTAACTTCCGGTAATCGATACACAATCTCAAGGCACCATCTTTCTTCTTAGCAAAGAGGGCCGGTGCTCCCATGGCGAAACACTAGGGCGGATGAAGCCCTTATCTAACAATTCTTGCAGTTGAATATTCAACTCACTCAACTCAGCTGGGGCAAAACGGTAAGGTGCCATAGAAATCGGCGCCGTGCCGGGCACTAAATCAATAGAGAACTCTATCTCTCGGTGAGGTGGCAAACTAACGAGATCCTCGGGAAAGACATCCGAATACTCACAGACCACCCTCGGTAACACAATCTGGGTCTCGTCACACTCACTACTCAAAAAGCTAGCAAGAAGACCACTAAGCTCACTCTGCCCTCGCGGATTATACACCGGTGGTAACACACTACCAACCCGATCCCCCAAGAAATGGAAACACTCCCCGCTCAAGGTACATACTGTGACCCTCTGGCGGTAGCAATCAATAACAGCCCGGTATGATGATAGCCAGTCTATACCCAAAATAACATCAAAACCCTTCATGGGCATGACAACAAAAGGAAAAGGAAGCCTATGGTCGGCAACCTCTATATCACAACCTCTACATCCGTGTTTCAAAATCAATTCACCCCCAACAGGTGATACAACACAAATAGGAGATGCTAATAGTGCCAACTCCAACTCCAACACAGATGCGAATGTAATAGATACAAAAGAATGTGATGCGCCCGTATCAATCAACACACTAGCAACTGAGTTGCAAAATAGAAAGGTACCTCTCACACCTAATGGAGCCGGTGTTAGGTCCTGCGCGGTAACAGCATACATGCGCCCTGTAGGCCCCTGATCCACCTGCTCACCTCTAGGAGCAAAAGACTGCTACACAGATTGGGATGACGAAGCTCCCGGATTGGCCCTCGAGGCTTGCACAGACTGAGCTGGCTGATAACCCTACGTCTGCCTAGAACCAGATGCTCCCGAAGTAGCACTCAACTGTAGGCAAAACCTTTTCAGGTGCCTGGGCTGACCACACTGATAGCAAGATAAAGGCTGGCCCTAAGGTCTAGCTGAAGAAGAAGCAGCTCGCCGACCCCATCCCTTCTGCGGGCAAACTGAAGACTTGTGACCCAGCTGGCCACAAGTAAAACAAGTCAAGCCTTACGGATTACCTCTCCCGGAGCCTGCACTCGGCATTGAAAAGGTCGATCTAGCCAAACCACCCTCAGACTGCTGAGGGTTAGAACCCCTCTGTCTCCTGCCATCACCCTGACCATTTTGGCTCATCTTGGAGCCTCTCTGCCATTCCTCATCTTCTTGCATCATAATCTCCATATGAGCTGCAGCATCCACCAAACATCTATACTCTCGAATAAAGGACCCTCCAACCCTCAACTTGAGTCCCCGCCTCAACTTCCGCTCAAACTCTAAGCAACGGCGTTCCTCAGACGCCACAAGTTCAGGTGCGAACCTGGACAAGCTAGTAAAAGTAGCCTCAAACTCGGCCACTGACAAACCCTAGTGTTTAAGCTGGCAAAACTGTTCCCTCAGCTTCTCCCTTGCGGCTAAAGATAAAAACTTCTCCTGGAAAGCATTCACAAACGCCTCCCATACACCACCAACACTACCCTTCTCGTACTTCCACCATCGACCCGCATCTCCCTTTAGTTGGAAGGATGCCAAGGTCACCTTTAAAGCCCCGTCCTCGATGTGAAGCATCTCGAACGTCTTCTCCATCTGTTCCAACCATTCGTCAGCCTTAAGTGGCTCCTTCGAATCCCCAACAAACTCGTCCGGATTGGACCAGAAGAATTCCCTCTTCAAGAAAGAAGGCCTTGCCTCAGCTGTGTGGGCCTGTTCCTGATTTCCAGCTTTGAGAATACCTAAAGCTCCTGCTATTTCTCGGGCTAAGGCACTCATAGCCTGCTGACCCGCTGGCTCGGCCACATGGGCCTGACCAACTCCCTCCTACTGTGCCGAAATATCATCTGATAAGGGCATCTCCTTTCTACCACGCCTGCCACGCCTACCACGTCCTCGTCCTGACATCCTAATAAAGGTAACCAAGACTATTAGCACATTCACAAATGTGCCGAAGCTATAACACTCACGTCCTAATGCATGGACAACTGTAATTCACTCCACGTAAGCACCTAATCACGTAAGCAATTACGAATTTCATTCCCGGATAATGACAGTCTCAAGGCGTTACTAAAGTTCTGGTTAGAAACAGCATTGATCAAGCGCCTTTCCAACAAGACTCCCAGAAACCCAAGGATCCAATCAACATCCTAGAAACTACATTCCATACCTACATAGTCACATAAGCATGTTATCAATTAAACACATAGCATATGACACTGCATCTAAGTCTCTATCAAGCGAGACAAACCCATTGTGATACTAATCACTTCCCACATACCCAAAGTATTCGAACCCGGTACGCTCTGATACCAAGTTGTAACGTCCTCAAAAATATACATAATACCCATCATTCAGACATGCAGTAATATAAGAAAATCAACGCCTTTCCATTCATCAGAGTAGTTCTTACAACAGTATTACATGTTAACAACAAAAACAAGTGCCCTATGGGCTTACAGCTTTCCAAGTCAACACTTGGTTACACAAAAGAAGAGTACTAACTCTATACAAAATAAGCCCTTGGCTTGATAGACATGTAACACAAACAAAATTAATCAAAAAGAGTCTTCAACTCCCATAACTATCCAAGCTATGTCCTTGGAGGTGGCATGCTACCTGTACTTGAAAAATAATGTCCCATATAGGGTGAGCCAACGCCCAGTAGAGATATGCTAAACACAATATGAGCAGTAACTAAGACATTATCAATTGATAAATGTTTAACTCCCATAAATCAATTCATAAAACCATTTCCATTACATAACCACTATGTCTATGTTTCATTTCATTTTCCATTTCTTATCCAGTTCCCAAATTCATACCCATGGCTCAGAACCTGGCCACACACTCTAAAGGAAATAATAATTCATATTAAACGTTTCCCAGTTCGCAATAGATAAGCATACAAGCTGTATCAACACCTCCACAGATAAGCATATGAGCTATATTAACACTTCCATAGATAAACATATGAGCTATATCAACACACTAACTGACAAGCATATGAGCTGTATCAGTGGAGTCCATCCCCTATCTCCTCCCAAACAACATCCGGTTTAGAGGTTCATCCCCTATCTTCCCCTAAACCGTGGAGTACATCCCCTATCTCCTCCCATACACACAACATATATACACAAAGGTCATATACACAATCAATTAATACATAACGTTAATGTATTCTATCAACCGTCATACTCTATGACACATCCACTTGATTAGTTTTTGTTTGCCTAATCATCATGCATTTTCTACAACAATCAAAATTATCCTCCATCGGTAGCCCAAAGCAATTATTTCTAAACAGATAATAAAAGCTCCAACAGATAAAATATCAATGTTTTCAAGAGTGAGTGATTAATAAATCCAACTCTACCATTCTACAATATAATGAGCCAATTTCATTATTTCCAACTCAATTCCAAATAACAACAATTTTTCCAAATTAATTATACCAATTAATTTATACAACAGATTAGGGTTTTCTACCCCATTTCCCAATATAGACCCAAGAGTCCAAATATCAACAACCAACAACAATATCATTATTTTGAAACCCAAAATACACATTTTAGAATCAAAATAACAAACCCCCTTTTTATACATTTTGAAGCCCTAGATCTCAAAACCAAACCATTTAACATAGTGCCCAAAAATCTAGGTCAAAACCCATAAGAGTGAGTAGGAATCTCTACCTCAAAAGATGAAACCCAACGAAGGAGATGACGAAAATGAAGATGCTCCAAATCACAAATTTCTCGGATCAAAAGATAGCCCTCGACGATCAACAACCTTTTTGTAAAGGCCAAAGGTGAAGAAACAACTCCTACTAGATCAATACTTAGAGAGAAGTGGAGGTTTTAGAGAGAGAAGCTCTCAAATGGCGTTTTTGAAAAGTAAGAGAGAGAGTGAGGATGTAAAAAGTGACTTGAAAATACCCAACAACCTTTTGATATACGACAGGTCCGCTCGAGCGGAAAACACAACGCTCAAGCGTCAAAAACAAAGTATTGAGTTCGCTCGAGCGCAAGAAGTCCCGCTCGAGCTCCAAGGCACAATAATAAAGTACATCCGCTCGAGCGTGAAAACCAGTCCGCTCGAGCGTAGATTTTCCCCTCCCAGAACTTACACAAAAAAAAGTACTACCCGCTCGAGCGCCAACAAGCCCGCTTGAGCGCTTCCCGCTCGAGCGCAGGAAATCCGCTCGAGCATAGAAATCACACCTGCAGAAGTTTTGCAGAGCACGGAAATACTGGGAGTGTGTAATCTCCGTTCGAGCGCTAGACGACCCACTCGAGCGGAACGACCAAAAACCTGGCAACAAGAAATTAGACCAAGGCTTAACTCACCTGCTCGAAACATGCCCAACACATCCTAAAACTCAATCAAATGGAATTAAAGGACGACAACAAGGTAGACACAACTACCAACTCCACGGAACAGAGTCCGGAATGCAACTGAATAGTAAAGGGAATACTGGAATCGCTATAATCATAGACCTTGTCATTTCCATTAGATCTAATGAAATTACAGCGACCCCATTATGTCTTTCTAGAGTACAATTTCGTCTTTCTGTGACCCTATTTTGTTGTAGTGTATATGGCATTGTAAACAAATGGTTTATGCCATTGTCCTTGTAGAATGAATCCATAGCTTCATATTCGCCACCTTTATCATTATTCAAGTGTTTAATGGACCGACAAAGTTGCTTTTCTACCTCTAATTTATATTCCTTAAACTTTTCAGTTGCCTCTAATTTGTGTTTAAGGAGGTAGATATGTTCATATCTTGAATAATCATCAATGAAACTAATAAAGTATTCCATACCTCAATGAGTTTTAGTTCTTAAAGGGCCACAAATGTCCGAATGAATTATTTCGAGTAATTCCGATGATTTCCAATGTTTTAAATACCCTCACAGGAACTCTAATCCATTGCCATTGTTAAGATCATCTTACACATAGTACAAGAGTTTTAATAACTCGTGCTCCAGCCCTTAAAAACTCATCAAAACTAACTCGTCAATCTATCTATATCTATGTTATAAGCAAATGTAGTGGAGTATAAAATTTCTCCAAACTCTTAATGTTACACTTCTATGCATTCTCTCTCTTATGCATCACCTTTCAAGTCTCTTATCCCACTTTTCCTAAGAGCATCTCTAACAAGCCTTTTTTTACTATCCCCTTAATTTCTAATTACTTATCAATTATGTAAATCTCAAAAAACCAAAAGGAATATAATATATATATATATATATATATATATATATATATATATATATATATATATATAAATAAAATGAAACCTATTTAGATATGAACAACAAAGAGGTAGAGACAAAAATATAAAAAAATAAAAAAATAAAAAGATAACTATTCAAATTTAGACCACAAAATGATATAAAAAGTCAAATAAAATAATTGAATATAAAATATTACGAGTCAAATAATTTTTAAAATAAAAAGATAACTATTTACATATGAACAATAAAAAATAGAGATATATTTGAATTAATAAAAAGTCAAATAAAGATTAAAAAATATTTAAATAAAAAAAAACGAGATTTGAACTGTAAAATGAAAATTCAAATAAAAGATAACAATATATTTAAATAAAAAAATATTAAGATTGAGATATAAATCCCAAAAAGATGATGAAGTTTTTGACGATCTATATTTATCTTCTGTGAATTTGTTGTAGAATTCCCACATATTTCAGTTTAATCATTTTAAAGTTTATCTTCAAGTTAAACTTAATATTTTATCTTTTAAAATTATCAATCAATTATCCAAATAAATTTTAAATATAATAGAATTCCATATTTTGAATTGATAAAAAGTCAAATAAAAAATTAAAAAAAATATAAAAAACAACAAAAAAATAAAGATAAAAATATAACTATTTAGATTTGAACTGCAAAATGAAAATTCAAATAAAAGAAAATAAAATATTTAGATAAAAAAAGATTAAGATTTAGAAATAAATCACAAAAATATGATAATTTTTTTTTACGATCTATATTTATCTTTTGTTAGTTTGTTGTAGAATTCATATATATATATATATATATATATATTTCTTTTTAAAGTTTATCTTCAAGTGGAACTTAATATTTTATCCTTTAAAATTATCAATTAATTACTCATATAAAAATATAACTATTTATATTTGAACTTCAACATGAAAATTCAAATAAAAGATAACAAAATATTTAGATTTTTTTCTTTCTTTCTTTTTTGCTAATAATCTCTCTCTCTCTCTCTCTCTCTCTCTCTCTCTCTCTCTCTCTCTCTCTCTCTCTCTCTTCTTTGTAAAGAGCTACTATTATCAATTTGTAACTCTCATTTGTTAACTATTGTGTCTAATTTTTTTGGTGCAGATGTTCGATTGAAAATGAAGAATTCATAAAAATTTATTGAATACGAGTTTATACTTTAAATGTATTTATCAATTGATTTTTTATTGTTGATTATCTAGTTAAAATAACTCATGATTAAATTAATTTTTAAGAACTCATTTCTTTTGAGACCTAGACTATAAATTTCTTCTTCTTCTTTTTTTAATATTTAGAGTTTGAGCAAATACAAGAGATCTCATATTAAAAATGTTACATTTTTTGAATAATTTACATATTTATATTCTTTATGTTTGTCAATTCAACTTTAATGCATTTACAAACCTTTTTATTTTTTGTTTTTAAAATCATTCCAAACCTATTTATGTTTAATGAATCAATATAACAAATTAGCTATTATATATGTGATGATTTACTTAATGTATGATAGTTTTTTCTAAAAATTTTCAATATTGAGAAGTATTAGAAATTTTTAATGATGTGAAGTAAGGTTTATTTACACAAATTAAATAAAAAATAATTTACATATTACGAAATACAATCAAATAGAATATTTTTAATAGTAATTATTGACTTTATAAAATCTCGTGCATCGCACAGTAATTGCTAATAAATAAATAAATCAAAGTTAAATACATTTTGAAGCACATTCATATCTATCTATTCTATTATATATGTAAAGCCCTCAAAAATTCAAATTATTCTTCTGTAATTAAGAATTGAACTGCACGCTTTCTTATAATTACTTACTCAATCTATAATGGCCAATTTCAACCCACAATAAAAATTTCAAACACAACCACATCGGTGTACACATGAAGAAGAAGAAGAAAGGACTCGGTATGACCTGTTGTGTGTATGTGCTGGATAAGAATGCTTAGCCTATATATGAAAGTGGTCTTTTACGGAGACGATTGTTTAGATGGTTTGCCTGTTGTTCTCTGAAGATTGTCGCTCTTTGGCAGCTGTACGGGAAAGAAATAAACCTGCTCGTATAATTCTGTTGATCAAGTCCACGCTCCTCCAAACGTCGTCGTTTTATTCCCTGAAAACACAAACGTGAGCTAGCCGGCGGGTGTGTGCCGGATACCTCTCCGATGCATAAGTCAGCAAAATAGACAAATAGACAAAAGCTCTGTGTATTTGAGAATCAAAGTTGTGTTACCTCTCCATAGGTGATGTTGTGAGCTTTTATAGGTTCCGTGTGGCACAATCCTAGTAGGACTCTTTTTCCTCCTTGTAGAGTCCTCCTAGGAATCACATTCTTGAAAGATAATGCTTATCCTTCAACACCCCCCTCACTGCTTAAACCAAATGAGATGGTTTTATCATGGTCGGGTCCCAATATAACCAAGATACCATGGCCATGCTAAAGCCGCAGAATAGACCGAGCTCCACCTAGCTCGGTTCTTCCTTTCATTGCGTGTACCTTGGTTTCTTCTGTACAAACCATACTAATCCATAGTGTGGTTAGGCCGTGCTAACGAATGGCTAGGTCTGACCGAGCTAACTGCATTATGCCACGATCGGGCTAACTCTGAGTGTGGTGACCGGGCTATCCGCAAATCTCTCATGGACCGGGATAACAATAAGGCTTTCTAAGACCGGGCTAACTCCAGGACCCTCTTGGACCGGGCTAACGCCAAGGCCCTTTTACTCCGCCCTTCTTACTGTGGCCCACAACGGCCCATTACCCAACTCGGCCCAATTTATATATAAATTACCCTTTCAATTGCCCCTTAATTCCATCTGTATAGCATGATAGGGATTACCAGTTTACTAGCCGAGCTAAAAAAAAAGTTTTAACCTACCAACCGAGCTAAAATTTTTTATCTTTACAACCAAGCTAAATTCACACCGGGCTCTATCTATTCGGTCAAAACGTCTCTTCAATCGCAGAAACTGAATTGCTTCTCATTCCAATGACATGTGGCACAATCTAATTGGCCCAATGCAGCTGTCACGCCGTCTTCGTATTTCGTAAAATTTGAACAGTCCCGCTCTTTTTGTCCTTTCCTCTACACAAAACAAACCCTTTTGTTTTTGGATCTTTCACTTCACTTGCACTATTTACCTTCTCTCTCCCCCTTGCTTCTAAAACTTGCAACTGCAAAGCTCGTGAATCCCTCCAGTGCTGTTTCCAATTTCCAGTTCCTTCCTCTTCATCTGGTAAGCTACACAAATCTGTTCTATTTTTCTTATTTTCGTACTTGTTTAATCCACAGCATATTGTTTGTGTTTTTGCAAAACACATGTTTTCCATTTTTTGTTCTGCCTTGTGTTTGCTGGGAAAAAACCTTGTAAGAACCATTTGTATTCACGAAATAATTTGCAGAACATTGCATTTGATCCAAAATCACCATGTAATCGAACTAGGAAGTTGTTTGTAGTTGATGTCAGTCTGGCCAGACTAACCAACCGAACTAACACTACGTGCTATACTGGTAGTTTCAACAAGTCAAACCATCTTTTGGTTCAATTTAGCCGAGCTATCGAACCGTACTAGGTCTGCGCAATAGTGTGCTTGAATGCCTTAACCACGATCGAGCTACAGCTTGGGGCTAAACCAGCCCTCTTAGTTCGGACCGAACTAAGAACGCTACCCCTAGAGGCTCGACCGGGCTAAAAACTGCCTGCTCAAACCGAGCTAAGATCCGTAGCATTTCACCTAGCCGTGCTAGGTCTTCAATTATCTTGCCTTTGTTTCTTTTAGCACGGTCCAATCGATCTGTGCTTAACATCTTTGTTTTTCACTTTGCAGACTTAGGCTGTCCATGCACTCCTTTGAGCGCTCGACCGAGCTACTCAGCATCACTCTTCGACCGAGCTAACACTCCAGTTTAATTTATTCATAACTTTAAATCATAAATGCGAAAGTATAGGTTCTTAGTGAGCTCACTAGGGGCCATAGCCGAATTCCGAAAGGATTACAATATACCTGATGATGTACACTTCTCCTTAGCCGCACTAAATACCACACCTTGGGAAAACCCAGGCTTTGTTCCATTTACCCTTCTGTCCATAGTAGAAACCGGACTAAGATTTCCTGTACAGCCTCTACTCTGTGAATTCTTTAGGCAGACCAACCTTTGCCCAACCCAACTTTCCACCAATTCTTACCGTATAATAAATGGTATTGCCGAGCTAAACCGCCGGGCTGGCCTCAATCTCGGTTTAGCCAAGCTCTTCAATCAATATTCTATTGGCTCCGCCGAAGATGGATGGGTCTACTATTTAAGAATAAGACGCCGGCGTGAAAAGATAATAAAAGATACTCCTGATAAAGATATAAATGATGACGATTTCCTCTGGGTATCTGGGAATTTCGACGACTACCAAGCCCAGATCCCTGGCGATAGAATAAATTGGAACAAGGGTGTAGCTGGTAGGGTTATCTCGGCACCATTGTATGTTGTCTTTTACTCCGGTTTCACTTCTGGAATCGAACTAACTTTTGTTGTTCTCTCTTTTTTGCAGATTTGAACTTCCTTAAGGCCCAATACAGCTACCCCAACTTGAATATACTTCGCTCCACCCTGCGATAGCCCAATCGAAGTTGGACTAAGCTATTGGACTTTCAGCTGACCTACCGATATAGTGGCAAACGGAAAACCAAGGTAATTGACTTCTTATTGGAAGCCTCTCCTGAACCGGACCCAACCTTGTCCCAAATCAGATTGATCCCTCTAACCGCTGAGCAAGAGATGGCCAAGAAACGTGCTGTGAGGGCCCTTCTAACCGAAACAAACCAAGCCGAGGTACCACCAGCAAGCCAACCACAAGAGACCGTGGTGGCCTTACCAACCTATCAACCCTCTTCATCTCATTCAAACAAGCGTGCTCGGATTTCCACAACCGAGCCACGCTTTGTTGATGAAGAGGATACCATTCCTCCACCAAGCCCTCCACGAAGCCCACCACCGGAGCGCTCTGACCGAGCTAACTCTTTCAAGTGGGCTCCCAAAATCACTTTTCAGAACCGTGCTATATGGGATACTGATTTAGTGGTCGCTAAAAAAGACCACCTAATGGCATTCAATCTGGCCAAGAGTGTTTGCCTTCCACCCGACATGGAGCACCATGACCACCTAACCGAGCTGAAGGCCCTTCGCTCGTCCACAAAATCCATGGTGCTGGTAAGTAGTTCACCTTCTTATCTTTCAAATTCTTGCAACTTTCTGCTCGGTCGTATTTAAAAAGTTTCTTTCTATCCTTTTGCAGGCCATACAGAAGAACCATATCGCTCACAAGCGAGTGTTAGAACTTCGAAAAACAACCAGGTAGGCTATGGCCGAAGTAATTGAAAAAACCGCCGAGCTAGAAGAAGCCATGAAGCAGATAGCCGAGCTACGAACCGAGAATGATCGTCTGACCGGTCTTGTTAGCTCGGCTGAGGCGGACAAACAAAAGGCTGTGGCCGTGGTAAAAGATAAGTATCTACGTGAGCTCGCTAAGCTCGAGGGAAAAAAGAACACCTAGATAACCAAGCTTATGAAAAAGCTAGAAGATGCGGAGGACCGGGGTTTCAAGGAAGGGGAGGCTCTTTACATTAAGCAATGCGAGGCGGCCAAAGACTTATTCTTTAAATACGGATGAAGGGTGGCCGTGGCACAGCTTGGTCATGGGCCAGAGACCGAGGTTTTCAACCCTCCTCCATATTTTATCCCAGTTTCGATGACGGAGTGCGCTGCTGCTATTCAGCAACAATTTCTTCAGGCTGAGGATGACGAAGAAGAGGCCGAGCTAAACAATACCCCAGTTGTTAATGAATCTGTCGTTCAATCAGCTCAGTTGGAGCCACTGGTTGAAGATCTGACGACCGAACTACCAAATGAGACCAGGCTACCAGATGAGAGGCTCCGAGTTGATCTTGACAGAGATAGATGACCTTTTTGCTTAATCTCTGTATTTTGGCCTTTTTGCTTTTGGATAAGAAATTGTAATCGGGCTGAGGTCCCACCTTGTGTATTCAATTTGCACTTAATGAAATCCTCTTTTGTTCCAACTGTTATCTCGGTTTACGTCCATGCTGGTACTTGCTTTCTAACTGTAATCTGAATGAAGTATAACCTTCTCTTGCCGAGATACTTTATCCCGGTCTTTAGCTTTCCAATTTATCAAGCCATAGTTGCCAACCTCTTCAGCCTAGATTATTATCTCGGCTGGAGAACGATAAGTGTTGGTTTTTCCAGCCAACCATTCTTTAGCCTAGATCCTTATCTCGGTTGAAGAGTACAAAGTGTTGGTTTTTCCAGCCAACCACTCTTCAGCCTAGATCCTTATCTCGGTTGAAGAGTACAAAGTGTTGGTTTTTCCAGCCAACCACTCTTCAGCCTGAATCTTTATCTCGGCTGAAGAGGACTAAGTGTTGGTTTTTCTAGCCAAAACTTCCTGCAGCCTGGATCCTTATCTCGGGCTTAGGAGGGGTGTTGGTTATTCCAGCCAACCACTCTTCAGCCTGAATCCTTATCTCGGCCGAAGAGGACTAAGTGTTGGTTTTTCCAGCCAAAACTTCCTGCAGCCTGGATCCTTATCCTGGGCTTAGGAGGGGTGTTGGTTATTCCAGCCAACCTCTAAGTTGGTTTTTCCAGCCAACCTAGAATAAAGTGTTTGGTTTTTCTAACCAAAACTTTCTGCAGCCTGGATCCTTATCTTGGGCTTAGGAGGGGTGTTGGTTATTCCAGCCAACCTCTAAGTTTGTTTTTCCATCCAACCTAGAGTAAAGTGTTTGGTTTTTCCAGCCAAACGTCCTGTAGCCTGGATCCTTATCCTGGGCTTAGGTGGGGTGTTGGTTATTCCAGCCAACCTCCAAGTTTGGTTTTTCCAGCCAACCTAGAGTAAAGTGTTTGGTTTTTCCAGCCAAACGTCCTGCAGCCTGGATCCTTATCCTGGGCTTAAGAGGGGTGCACAGTTGGGTATTTCGGCCAATTATGCTTTTAATTTTCCTAACTCACTAAAATAATCTTTTACAGAGGAAACCAGCTATACTGAAAAGAAACTGCTTATTTTATTGAGAAAGGAAAAGACTACAAATACTTGGAAGAAAAGCTAAAAATAAAATAACTTGAGATTGACAGTGTTCCACGGCCTTGGAATGGCTTTGCTATGTTCATCTTCCAAGTGGTATCCCATTTTCTTGCTAATCCAACCACTTTGTATGGTCCTTCCCAATTGGGCCCTAGCTTGCCATCTCCAGGTACCAAAGTGTTTCCCATTACTTTGCGAAGTACCCAATCTCCAATCTTGAATTGTTTTGGATGCACTGTCTTGTTGTATTTCCTTGATAACTCTTGATGGTATGAGACGATGTGAACCAGTGCTCTTTCTCTTCTTTCTTCCACAAGGTCGAGCTCCAAGGTGATGGCTTCTCCATTTAGGTTTGGATCAAAATTTTCACTCCTGATTGTAGGGAGGCCGACTTCCAATGAGATTACTGCTTCCAAGCCATAGGCCAAGGAAAAAGGTGTTTCCCCAGTAGATCGACGAGGTGTGGTACGGTAAGCCCATAAAACATGAGGGAGCTCTTCAGCCCACTTGCCCTTTGCTTTTTCTAGCCTTTTCTTTAATCCATCCAAGACAACTTTGTTTGATGCTTCTGCTTGGCCATTTGCTTGGGGGTAAGCCGGTGTAGAATTGTAGAACTCTATTTTGTACTCTTCACAAAAGCCTCTAAAAATTTTACCGTCGAACTGGGTGCCATTGTCTGATATTAGAGCTTTTGGTATGCCGAACCGAGTAATGATATTCTGCCAGACGAATTTCTTCACATCTTTCTCCTTTATTGATGCTAGTGCTTCTGCCTTCACCCACTTTGTGAAGTAGTCTGTTGCTGTTAGAAAGAACTTCCTATTGCCGGGTGCTGTCGGGAGTGGCCCTACTATGTCCAAGCCTCATATTGCGAAGGGCCATGGGCTAGTTAATGGTAGAAGTTCTCTGGATGGCTAATGTATTTGGTGTGTGAACTTCTGACATTTCTCGCACCTTTTTACATACTTCTCTGAATCTGCTTGCATGTATGGCTACCAATATCCTTGCGAAATGGCTTTGTAAGCTAATGATCTTCCTCTTTGGTGTCTTCCGCATACGTCTTCGTGTATATTGAACAAGAACGCTTCAACTTTGCTGGGATAGACACACTTTAGACAAGGTCCTGTGAAGGATTTCTTGTACAAGGCCATTGATGGGGAGAGCCAAAATCGCTGTGACTTTACTCTTATTTTGTTGGCCTCTTTCTTCTCTTCCGGTAGGACGCCGTCTTTTAAGAATGTTATGATGGGATCCATCCATGAAGGGCCTAGTTCGGTGCAACATACTTCTTTTACTTCAGGTTCTTCAATACTTGGTCTTGGTAAGTAGTCAATCAGTAACAGATGTGGGACGGATGTATCTGCCATTGAAGCAAAGCCTGCTAATTCATCCGCTCTACTGTTCTCTTCCCTACCAATCTGTTCTATCCGCATTACTTCAAATTTCTTGATCTCTTTTCTGACTAATTCTTGTACTTAGCCATCCCGTTGTCTTTTGCCTCGTAGTCACCTGAAATTTGGTTTACCACCAGCTGTGAGTCACTGTAAACCATCAGCTCGGTGGTTTTCATGTAGGATGCTGATTTCAGTCCTGCTAAAAGTGCTTCATATTCTGCCTCGTTGTTTGATGTTGGGAAGCCAAGGTTGACTGCTTGTTCTACTATTAGGCCATCTGGTGAGATGAGGACTATGCCGAGTCCTACTCCGTGCCTATTGGATGCTCCATCCACAAAGAGCTTCCACATCTCTCCTACGAATACCTTCCAGCAGGTAGAGGGATCGGATGATGCCTTGGGGTCCTGAGTGTTGCTGGTGTTTTCTTCTAAGTCCATGCTTGCTGTTTGCCTCTCATTATCTGATTGTACCAAGTCTTCATTTGCTGGTGAATCTTTGCTTGGTATAGCACGGTTTGCTTCTTTCTTCCTTACTTTACTCTGGTCTGCCTTAGGGTCTGACTGGGTACCCTGCACCAGGGGTTACGCTATTCCGGCGTCAACTTCTAACCTTGGTTTGGTTGTATCAGTTAGGTCAACTGGGCAGATATGATGACTTCTTGGGGTGAATTCTGCGACAACGTTTGCCAATGCTTGTGCTTTTATCACAGTTCTGGGTTGGAACTTGACGTCAAATTGTCCCAGCTCCACTGCCCACTTCAAGATTCGCCGAGAAAAGTTTGCCCTCTCAAACAGAGCTTTTAATGGGAAAGCTGTGAAGACGATTATGGTGTGGACGTGAAAGTAGTGTGACAACTTCCTTGATGCCATCATTAAGGCTAAGGCCAATTTTTCCAATGGTAAGTACCTAGTTTTCGCGCCCAGCAATGTCTTACTGACATAAAAGATGGGTAGATGTTGGATTCCTTCCGCTCGGACCAACACTGCGCTAATTGCGTGTTGTGAGACTGCCAGGTACAAAAATAGTTCTTCTTCATGTATTGGGGTCACTAGCAGCGGTGGAGAAGACAGGTATTCTTTCAAACTTTCAAGGGCACGGTCGCATTCTTCATCCCACTGAAACTTGGCCTTCAATGCTTGAAAGAATGGTCGACATCTGTCTGATAACCGACTTATGAACCGGTTTAGCGCTGCTGCCATACCGGTGAGATGTTATACTTCTTTTACTGAGTTGGGCCTCTCTAGATCTTAGATTGCTTTGATCTGAGAAGGGTCTGCCTCGATGCCACAATTGGTTACCAGGAAGCCTAGGAATTTGCCAGATCCTGCGCCGAACGCACACTTAGATGCATTAAGGCGTAACTTGTGTTTCTTCAGGATCTGAAACATCTCACCTAGGTCGTTGAGATGGTCACTCTTGTCCTTGCTCTTGACCATCATGTCGTCGATGTAAGCCTCCATGGTTCAGCCTAACAATGGTTCGAACATCTTGTTGACCATCCGTTGGAATGTTGCCCCTGCGTTCTTTAGGCCAAAGGGCATGACCTTGTAGCAGTACAGTCCTCTTGGAGTTGTAAAGGATGTGACCTCCTGGTCTGGTTCATACATAGTGATCTGATGGTAGCCTCTGTATGCATCGAGGAAGCTAAGACGGTTGTGTCTTGCTGTTAGATCTACCAGTTGATCTATTCGTGGAAGAGGAAAGCTGTCTTTTGGGCATGCCTTGTTGACCGTTTTGTAGTCCACACAGACACGTCATTTTCCATTCTTCTTAGGCACTACTACTGTATTGGAGATCCATCTGGGGTAGTGCGCCTCTCTAATAGCTCCTGCTTCTAGTAGGTTTTCTACTTCTTCCGCCACTATCTCGGCATGGTGGAGTGCCAATCTGCTAGTGCGCTGTATAATTGGTCTGGCAAGTGGGTGGACATTCAATTGGTGACAGATGAAGCTTGGGTCAATGCCAGGCATGCCATACGGTGTCCAGGCAAACACTTCAATGTTAGAGGTTAAGAATTCCATGACCTCTATTCTCTCAGTGCTGGACATGGATGCGCCAAGCAAAAAGAACTTATCCGGGTTCTTCTCATTATTCTTACCTGTACCAAGTCTTCCACCGCCTTCTGTTCAACAGCTTTGCCAACATTTGCAAATAATTCATTATTTTCGGGCTCTTCTACCATCTAAACAAACCCCTTGGCAGTTCGGCTGTCATTTACTGTGACGAAGCATTGCTTGGACATAATTTGGTCTCCATAGACCTCTTCAATTATTTCAGCTTTGTTGGGGAACCGCATGACTTGATGGTATGTTGACGTTACCGCCCTTATGGCGTGCAGCCATGTCCTTCCCGAGATTATGTTGTAAGTGGAGGGCACTTTTAATACCTAGAATTCCACTTGTTTAGTCATGCTTCCAGCTCTGACTGGGAGGATTGTCTTGTCGACTGGCCATTCTGGCATTGAGTTGAACCCGATCAGGGGAGATACGGCGGGTGCCAAGTCTTTGTCATTCAATTTCAACTGTTTGAAAGTTTCGTAGTACATTATCTCACATGAACTTCCTTGGTCAATCAAAATTCGCTTGACGTCGTAATCCTTGATGCGGAGAGGGACGACCAGTGCATCATTGTGAGGGCAATATATCCTTTCCAAGTCCTTGTCTGAAAAGGACATGACGTTCGTGGCCTCTGTTTTCCCTTTTTTCATGGTGGCTGCGCACTTAATACCTCCTTTAAGTGTTCAGCCTTCTTTATCATGCCCCTGAGCTCACATACTTGCTCAGGCTCGAATACCCCATGTATTACGTTTATCACGCCTTGAGGTGGGGCGTTGTTCGGTGTTCCGTCTGGGTGGTCGTGGTTTTGGGGGCTGGTTGCGTCCCTCCTTCTATTTACCGGTCTAGGTGACCAGCTGCCACTAATTCCTCCAGATGCTATCTCAACGGTGTGCAGTTTTCAGTGTGGTGCCCCTTTTCCTTATGGAAGGTGCACCGAGATCTTTCGTCGTAGTCCTTTTGTGCTTTTCCCGATTTAGTTGGCCATTTGACGAAAGGTTCATCGCGTATCTCACTGAGAATTCGGTAGATTGGTTTCTTGAATACTGTGGTAATGGCAGTGCGAACTCTCAACCATCTTTTATCTCAGTCCTCTTCGTTGCCTCGCCTGTCTCGTCCATTCTTGCTTTGTCGCTCTACCGTATTGACCTTAGCTGTAGTCTTCTTGTCTAGTGTTGCTGTTGCACCAGATTTTGCCTTGGCATGGGCACCATCCTCCTCCACCCGAATATGTTGGTGTACTCTCTCCATCAAGGCTTCCATCGTGAGGGGTGGAGTCATCGTAATCGAATCCCTCAATCTGTTTCCGACTGGGAGTCCTCTTTTGTATTGTGCGATGGCGAGATTGGTGGGGTAGTCCCCTATCTAGTTGAACGTCTCCCAGTAGTGACTGTTGTAGGATCTCAATGTTTCTTTGTCGCCCATGTCAATGGAGAGTAGTTGATCAATCTCCGCTGGCGTCTTGGTGTTCGTTCTGAATCTTGTCACGAACGCCTCCGCTAATTGTGCCCAAGAGGCTATGCTGTCTTCTGGTAGCCTTTCGAACCAGGTTAAACCTAGGTTGCCAAGGCTAGATGGGAATAGGATGCACATCAAAGCTTCGTTCCGTCGGTATACTGCCATGACCTGGAAAAAGTGACTTAGGTGCATGTAAGGGTCTGTCTTCCCTTCGTATGTGGTAAATTTAGGCTGGATGAAGCCTGAGGGTAATGGTGCGTTCTCAATCGCCAGAACGAATGACGAGCTATGTAATCTTGCCAATAATTTATCTGTTGGTTTGTAGGCAAGGTGCGGTATTGGCATTCCAACCTCGACGCTTCCATGCGTTCGAGGAGCCAACCACTGAAGGGCTGAAATTCTGTGCGGGTCGCGTGCCCTAGCATCCTCCTTCTGTCTCGTCCTTTCTTCAAGCACTGTCCGTAAATCGGACGATCTAGGCAACTTCATTTGCCTGCATGATGTCTGATGCGTATGTGAGGGCCGATAGGTACTTCCCTTAGTGTAAGACCTTAATGATCTCATTCTCTCAGACCTGGAGTAACGAGTTCTGGAAGTTCTTGATTGAGTGTCGCCTGTCTTGAGGCTTCTACTCTCTGCTTGCGATGGCGTGGTATGCCTACCACGATCTTTTGAGTGGCGAGGAGGCGCATTGCCTTTGCGCCCCTCTCCTGTCGCCACCCCTTTTCCCTTGATCTAGAGCTTCATGGCCTCCATGTCCGCTGCTATCTTCCTTATTAGTTCATCTTGTTCTTTTACGCGATCCTCCAGAGGTTGAGGGTCGATTCTTCACCTTTGCCTTTCAGGACTTTGTGAGCGAGAGCGACGAGGGCTGTTGTTCTGCCTCCCCTTTGTATCCCTCCGGGGATTCTGTCGCTGGGGCTCTAAGTCCGCCATGGGAGGGATAGAGGGCAATCCTTCGCGCCTCTCACCCCCCTTTAGGGTTTGTTCGTCGATGGCGGACTGCGGCAAATCTTCGTTGTGCGCCATTCAACTAGCAAGGGAAACTTGATCAAAAGGTTTTGTTCTTTGTCTGGTATTCCCACAGACGGCGCCAATTGTACGGGAAAGAAATAAACCTTCTCGTATAATCCTATTGATCAAGTCCGCGCTCCTCCAAATGTCGTCGCTTTACTCCTTGAAAACACAAACGTGAGCTAGCCGGCGGGTGTGTGTCGGATACCTTTCCGATGCCTAAGTCAGCAAAATAAACAAATAGACAAAAGCTCTGTGTATTCGAGAATCAAAGTTGTGTTACCTCTCCATAGGTGATGTTGTGAGCTTTTATAGGTTCCGTGTGGCACAATCCTAGTAGGACTCTTATTCCTTCCTGTAGAGTCCTCCTAGGAATCACATTCTTGAAAGATAATGCTTATTCGTCAACACCCCCTCACTGCTTAAACCAAGTGAGACGATTTTACCATGGTCGGGTCCCAATATAACCGAGATACCATGGCCATGCTAAAGCCGTAGAATAGACTGAGCTCCACCTAGCTCGGTTCTTCCTTTCACTGCGTGTACCTTGGTTTCTTCTGTACAAACCATACTAATCCATAGTGTGGTTAGGCCATGCTAACGAATGGCTAGGTCTAACCGAGCTAACTGCATTATGCCACGATCGGGCTAACTCTGAGTGTGGTGACCGGCTATCCACAAATCTCTCATGGATCGGGATAACAGTAAGGCTTTCCAAGACCTGGCTAACTCCAAGACTCTCTTGGACCGGGCTAACGCCAAGGCCCTTTTACTCTGCCCTTCTTACTGTGGCCCACAGCGGCCCATTACCCAGCTCGGCCCAATTTATATATAAATTACCCTCTCAGCAGCCATTCATCATCTCTGTACATTGGAAATTTGTGTCTATCATACTATTTGGTGGGGAATAAATAGATTTTGAAGCATATAAATACAATAATTTACAAATTTCAGCAGTCCGGTTCAAGCACTTGATGTAAACAGAGAGGCTGGTTGCTCAGTTTACCGAACACAGTTTATTATCTGTGCCGATCATAATACACACCAAAGAATAATCATTAACTAAACTACATGAATGAATAGCTAACAATGCCTGGTGGTTGAAGAATCCATCATGACAAGTACTCAGGGATATGCATGGGGAGGAATGAACACGTACACCTACAAAATGCAAAATGATACACAAAACGATTGATGCAGTTTAGGAAACAAAAAAAAGAATTACCCATTTGATCGTGCAGAGCTCCCATGTGATCAAGCATGTAAAGGTGATACGTTTTCATAATAGGGCAAGAGTAGCAAGGAGAGAAGCTGGATATGACAAGAAGATGAATGAAACAACTTTAGGCAGCCCATTTGATGGGGTTGTAGTTGGTGAAATTGTCACATTGCCAATGTCAGAAGTTGGGCTTTTCACCACCATAGCGGGCAGAGGTGGCTCAACCACATCGGATTCTGCCAGGATAGGGTTAGGAGCTTGAGCGGGTGGCAAGTCTGGAGCAGCCATGAGTTGCAAGAGACCACCAGTCTGAACAGGGCTCATGTAATAGGGAGTATTATTTCCCAATCCCAAGCATCGGTTCTGACGCAGCGGAATACACGAGGACTAGATATCGTTCTAGCAGACGAAAGAGGCTCTCGAATCCATGAGAAAAATAAAACCTTGAATCCACAAGGAAGATAAAATATCTTAATATTATTGATTGAATAAATAAAAGTTGTATAAAAGTTGTCTTTGCCATGAGGCTTACATTGCTATTTATAATAAACTAAACCTAATACTTGTAGGAAAAGTAATTCTAAAATAAACTAGAAACTTAAATCAACACAAACTAGGAAACCTAAGAGAATAGGAAACTAAAATTCTAAACTATTTAAAATCCTAGTCAAAATCTAATTCTAAAATAATAAAATTTAGAAACCTAATAATTCTAAAATATTTATACTAAATTACAAGAATCCTAATAAAATAATATATTAAAAATATTAAAACTAAAAATATAAAAATTCTTAAAATCTTGTCGTATATCAGACTCCTCTTCTTTGAAAGAACTCGTCCTCGAGTTCATATTAGAGATCTGCTATCTTCCATCCCAAATAAAAAGATACTTGGAATACTTCAATTGTTTATCCCTCTTTTGAACATTATATGCAGAGAAGTCTACTTTCTGAAAGTTATTCTTTATATGCTTCAACTGGTGGACAAGATCAATTAGACAAGCATTGAAAATCAAATTAAATTTCTCAACACCAAGAAAATCAACGAAGGGTATTTTATGTTGATGTTGGATACTCTCTAGACTTTGCTCTGTCATAGATTCAGTTAGACATTCAATTATCATATTTCGAACATCAATTGCATCCTCAATCAACTTCTCTGGTGCACATGTCAACTTTATTACTTCATTTTTTATTTCTTCTTTTCATTGAGTTCAACTAGATCTCCGTCTTTTGCAATCTCATAACCATCATAATAATCAAGAGATGATAGTTCCGTCATTAGAAGCTTTTGGCTAACTTCAACGTTTTTCTCTTGCTTCACCTCTTCATTGTCTTCTTTAAACTTCTTGATCAAAGTAATTTCAGTGACCTTTCTTTCATCAATTTCATTGCTCTCACCAGTGTTGAAATCAACTTGATTATCTACTTCAATTGAATGTCTGTTTGGGTCTTCAAAATTTTGAAACATTGAGATATTCAAAACCTTTTCTTCTTCAATGTGTGGTTGGGCATGACAAATTTGTTGACCTACAAGACTTGATTGACCCAAACTTGGCAGAGCCATAGTCATGTTTCTCGAATAATCTGTATCCACAATTCTATAATAATTATTGAATTGCGAAGAATATTTTGAATCAAAATTACCTTGGAACAATTGTTTTGATTCAAGCTTTCTTTGATATTGAAGATACAATATTTGCCCATGATTTGTTTGAAGAAATCTAGAACTCATCAACTTCTTCATCTTATGCCACGCCCTAATAGGTTGTTTGTATTGTCGCCTTCGATCATATTGCAATTGTTTCCACCATGTAGAAACATAACCTTGTAACTTACGTGCGACATATTTGGCTTGCTTTTCTTCAGAGATTTCCATACTCTAATGGAATTTATCAACTTTGCGAAACCAATAAATAAAATCCTCGGCATGACAAGAAGCATTAAAATAGGGAATTTCTGGTAGTATTTGATAATTTGCAAAGTCATGGTTGATGCAATTATTGCTATTGAACACATCACTGAATCTTCGTTGTCACCTTACCGATTGGTATTCACCATAATCCTCGAATAACTCATCTTCAGATTCATCCACACTATCATATTGATAACAAGAAGATCGTTTGAAGACGTTGTGGTTAATAGGTTGGCCTTGGGCAAATCCCATAGCGCGGTTCCTATTAACGTTGTGACTAACAGGTTGGCCTTGGGCAAGTCCCTTGACTCGAATCCTATTAAATCTTTCTCTACGATCATCGTTAATAGAGCTTGTGCTTCCTCTTTCGATAAATGACATCGAGCCAGGAGAAACCTTGCTTTGATACCACTTGACGCAGCGGAATACACGGGGACTAGATATCGTTCTAGCAGACGAAAGAGGCTCTCGAATCCACGAGAAAAATAAAACCTTGAATCCACAAGGAAGATAAAATATCTTAATATTATTGATTGAATGAATAAAAATTGTATAAAAGTTGTCTTTGCCATAAGGTTTACATAGCTATTTATAATAAACTAAACCTAATACTTGTAGGAAAAGTAATTCTAAAATAAAATAGAAACTTAAATCAACACAAACTAGGAAACTTAAGAGAATAGGAAACTAAAATTCTAAACTATTTAAAATCATAGTCAAAATCTAATTCTAAAATAATAAAATTAAGAAACCTAATAATTCTAAAATATTTATACTAAATTACAAGAATCCTAATAAAATAATATATTAAAAATATTAAAACTAAAAATATAAAAATTCTTAAAATCTTGTCCTATATTAGGTTCTCTACAACCCACCAAAGCACCAAAAATCATTAACATAGGACAAATACAAAAAACTCAACAAATAGTCCATAAGACTAAAATGTCTCACTAAAACCCAGGGGGGAGGTGTTTGTGGCGTCAGGATCCTCTAGAGTGCAAGGGTAGAGTGATCCTCTACCGTGACAGTTTTGAACGCGACACCTGTCCCATTAAAGAGGTGGACGGTTGAGATCTTCCTACATCAAAACGACGTCATTTTGGTGAAAGAAAAAAAAAAACCTTTATTCAGTTCAGATAGGGGATTGAGAGAGAGAGAGAGAAGCATCGAAAAAGAAGAAGAAGAAGAGAATAAGAGAGGTGCCACAGCCGCAAACCCCTTCCCCACCATTGTTGAACCCACCAACCCTTGCCTCTCTTTCCCATTCCTTGCAAAACAAGATTTGGGGAAGAATCTTTTATCTTTTGGCATGTTTCACATGGAATGGAAAGCAGATATGAAAGAAAAAAAAAATAAAAAATTTGATTGATTCACTCATTAAATCAAAGAAAGTAAAGATCACTATATTATATAATATGAGTGAAAACATTAGATGTAAGAACATGAGATCTACAGAAAATAAGTAAAATTTTCAAATAAAATAAAATAAAATAAAATCATTTTCAGATTAGATGTACAGAAAATAAGGGAAGAAAAAAAAATCATATTCAACACATAAAAGCTTAAATGTATAATGTAAGAACATGAGATCAACAAAACTTCAACTTCTTCTGCAGTATAACTTTAGTATCATGATCAAAGTGGAGCTCTTAAATAAAATTGTTATATATATGGGTATTTATGTGTTGAACTTAAATCAGACCCAGAAATCTCTTTGAAAAAGAGATTAAAAAACAAAACCAGTATTTGGAGACATTCAAACCCATTTCGACTTCGACAATGATCGATGGAAGCACCGATTGAAATCGTAAAACACTTGCTAGTGAGTTAGCAACAAACGTGGCACGGATCAATATCGGTCATTCCTTTCCCCAACTTTCGCCACTCCCAGCGCTGGCGCTCTTGCTTCATTCTTCTCATTGCCGCTACCGGATTTCTCTCTCTAGGACTAAAGTGAAGCGAAATGAGAGCCTCCGTTTTTTTTTTCTTTCCTTCAAAACGACGTCGTTTTGATAATGGAAGATCTCAACCCTCCACCTCTTTAGTGGGACACGTGTCGTGTTTAAAGCTTTCACTGTAGAGGATCCATTTACCATTTCACTCTAGAGGATCCTCACACGTGTTTGTGGGGTGGGAGTTTAATTGAAATTAATCGGCTGTAAGCTGACACTTCAAAGGACACGTACTGTTTGGTCCAAGAACTCTGGACCCCGTAATGTTAATGAATGTGATTTTTTTTGAAACATTTTTCCTATTTGATATTTGATTGTCTCTTTATCTGTACTATTATATAAACATACACCTGAGCTAGTGTAAAAGCTGTCACGTTTTTTACTTTTCCAAGAATACCCTTCCCACCTAGTAATTATCACCCCTTCTCATCCTGTAATGGTTACATCCAATAACTGTTAGGATGATTTTTCTCATTCATCAAACCCGTCTAAACTGTTAATCAGTTTTCCTCAATCATCAAACTATCCAAAAATTTAAATATAGAATTGCAAACGCTTGCACCCACCACTAGTAAAGTTATGATGTGCAAATGTACCTTGAACCAAAAACAAAAAAGGATAAGAAAAAGGTTATGTTGTAGATTAGTCATTTGCCTTCGCCTCATGGTGGTGCATAGCTTCCAAACACTTTCTGGCCCAATCCTCATGCCTTTGTTGTAATTAGCAGACTGATGTTTATCATATGGATGATAATTGTATTTAAATTTTAAATTATTTCTAGGTGTATCGGGCTTGTATTTCTCACAATATGGTGCACTACTACAAATATAGATAAAGATCATACTTTTTTAGTGTGATGTATGTTTTTTAATCACACCTTTTAAGTTTTATTAAAGTGTGGTCTTTAGGAGTGTGATTAAAAATGAAGTGTGATTAAAAATGGTCATTTTTAATCACACTTTTTAAGTGTCATTAAAAAATAATTTCATCACATCTTTTAAGTGTGATTAATAATATTTAGATCACACCTTTTAAGTGTGGTTAAAAATATTTAGATCACACATTTTAAGTGTGATTAAAAACTTTAGTTCACACCTTTTAAGTGTGATTAAAAACTTTAGATCACACCTTTTAAGTGTGATTAATAACTAATAAAACCTGTGATAAAAAAAAATTTGACATATTTAAAAAATAATCAATATTATTTTTGCACGCGCATTTGAATAATGTAATACACACTATATACTATATTTTGAATCACAACCATATATTGAATGAAATAATATCATATATTTCATAAATGAAAGTTAAATGTTTAAAAGTATATACAAAGAAATTAATAAAAAAAAAATTAACTGTGATTACATACATTAAAAAATAAAAAACTTGAAAAAAGTAAGTTCTTGAATTCTTTGACCATATTTTGCATCTCTCTAAGAAATTTCTGACCTGAAAAATAAAAAAACAAATTAATTTAAAAACCGCCAAAAGCATATGAATAAACTTACTAATTAATTTATAAACTTACATTTAGATCACACCAAAAATAATGTAATTTATCCAGTTGTTAAACTGGCCCCAATCCTTTCCCCACAGCCACCAAAAATGACATAATTATTTTGATTCTCCACACAAATATCAGTAAAACAGCACCACAAAAGAAGACAATATGCAACAACGCAGAAAGGATTACATAAATGATAAAATGGAGTATTATATGGACAATCAAAATCATATGATATCAACATATAACTCACTAAAAACTATAAAACAAATAAGGATCAATAAAGCTTATTGGTCTTAAAAGCAGAAACCACATAGCCTGAATAATTACAAATTGGTATGGGAGCAATCCAAGTTGAGGAAATAATAAGAGCCCAGCACACTAAATTAAAAAGAAAAAACTTGCATACAACCCCCTTATCTAAACCTTCAGCTCCCTAATTTAATAACTTGAGATGAAGCACATCTTTATAGGAATAGGATCAGCCATAGATAGATACTTTAAAGATTGTAACTATCAAAAATACGAGAATTATATGATTTTCAACCATGACAAAATACTCTATTAAAATAGCAAATTCTCCACAATTAAAGTCTGTCTATGTAAGTGACAAACAATAACAGGTCCTCACTATCCAGCACTTCTCTCTGTGCATGTCAATGAAATCCATCACATACAATATATAAAAGCAATTCGCAAAAATTGAAGTAGGAGACTTGTAATTATCAATTCATTCAATTAGTATATCTTAACTCTTATATGAACCCAATTTCTGTTGGACCATGACATTATTTGTTGAAATCATATTTTTTTAAGCAGAAAAAGTAGCTTATACGGATCTCATCAACGATATCATATCTTAGATTCTGCACCATGCACCTCAAATACAACTTAGGCCCATTTGTGAAACCAACTTTGGAAGTATACCAATGTCAAGAATTAACAATTATCTTGCTATGTTTTAACAGTCTTAGACCATGCAACCTTGCCCTTCAGTGGGGGCAGGATGGTTAAAATAGTATCCAAATTCACATGTTTTGAGTTCCTATGCTGCCTTGACAAATTCACACTGCAGCTATGATGTGGTCAAATAGCTATACCTCTGGATGATTTGTTATGACATTAATTGGTCCAACAGTTTAAAGTATAGAAATACTGAAGCTCAAATTCTAGCAAAATTATAGTTTGCTTTTGAATTTGAGCCCTATCAAATTCTCGTCAGATCAATACAGCCAGTGCCTAGCCTTAACACTGAACAGATTTTAGGTAGGCATGCCAAACCAGCCATTTAAATAACTTATCTCAAAAGAAGAAAAATAGACATTCAAAGACTTTAATATATATATATATATATATATCTAGAACTTATTATTTGTGTTAATTTTCAGTTCAATGAGTTAAGGAGGCAACCTGAATCAAAACCTATTATGTTCAAAAGTGAGTAGAAGATTACTTGAATGCAGCCCACCCAAAAAAAAAAGGTCAAACTACATGCTTACTTCCGGCAGTTCTGCAGGTATAAAATAGTATTGCCAGCTAAACATAAATTCAATCCCACAATAGACACTGCTATTGCCATTTACATAAATCTAGTACATCACAAAAGTGACCAAAATGGCAATTGGGCTTCATTGTTCAAGGCCTACACAAAATGCATTTACACCCAAAAGGTTGAAATAATGAACTAGCATAAATGACTTTACCTTTTCGTCAGCAGAGTACTTAGTGCATTTGAAATAAAACCTGAATATTTGGATCCCCAAGTATGTCTGCAAATAGTTTTAACATTTCAGTCAGTTCACTGAACAATAGTAATACATATATCATAATCAAAGTCTGAAAAGGATGTATTTTACCGATCATAAAAACAAGGATAAATAGAGTGAAGATAACAATATTATAACCATAACAAGGGTATCCATCTTTCAAACAGCATAATGTTGAAATTTCATCCAATGTCACCTCATGCTGTTACATAGAATATGTTCAGTCAGGACATCATTTCATCAGGTTAATCCCTATGTGAAAGTAGAAAAGATAAGGTAGATGGTAAAAATCTGGCATCTAGAACAGTAGTAGATTTGTAGTGACAGTACTGGGGGTACATTGAATCCACATAAAAATATGGTTGCTCTACTTAGAAAGTGTCTCTAGATTTATGATCAATAGTTGCCTTCTTCCACAACTTGTGTTAATCCTCTAACCTCAATTGGAGACATCTACCATTTGTCACTAGTTAGGAAATAATAGGTGACCCACAGAAACAGGGGCAGAATAATAACTTCTAATAAAGACAAAACAGAGGGAGATCCTGAATTTTTGTGCAAAAAAACTTATAAGGTATGAACTATGACAATGTTTAACTCAAGGAAATTGAAAAGGAAAAAAACACTGGATTATTGATTTCATTAGCAAAAGAGAGGCTTGAGTAATTGAGCGAGTCATCACTACACATGTCCCAAACTTACTGTAAATGTATGTTGTTGTTTGGCAGCACCATAGCTTTCCTTAACAACTCTCCCAGCAATAGTTCTCTTTCCAAACCTGTTTGGATATAAACCTGTTCGGAATTAGCTCCTTCATTTACCGAGCAAATATGATTTACAAACTACGATGGAAATCAAGAGATTCATATACAGAAGGAAAACAAGAGCTGAAACCAGTGAGTTACTTCTTGTATACTTTCTGTGTAAACAAAACAACATCTCCTTTGCAGACATCACCTGAAAAGAGAATCAAAGAAACTTTAAATTTTCAAAACCACCTTGAAGTGAACAAAAATAGTGCACTCAAAAGAAATGTACGTAAATAAACCTTTAACAGTACAATTGATGGCAAAGGATAATCTAGGATAGAGTGTTTCAGCATTTCCATCTTTTATCCTGAGGGTTAAAAATCATACAATAAGGATACTCTTATGCAAAAATAGTATAAAGCTACAAAAGATATTAATACCCTTGTAGAAGCCAAAATAAATCATCAAGGCATGAATGATTTCAAACTTTCTTAAGCTAGAATAATTTAATAATAAAACAAAAAAGTGATCTAAAACTCAAGATATGCACTTGTAGAAAATGACAATATTATTTGAGAAACAAGACATTTAATAAAAGATTAGATACTAAGCACGACACAACAAAGAGAGTAGGGGTAATATGTATACATCCACTCACTTATAGATCAATGTATTGTGCTAGTCTAAAACAATACAGTCTACACCATTCAAGTTTTTTCGGTGTCACTTATAGATCCACTCACTTCTCTCAAATTATTTCCCAGCAAAATACACATTAAACTCCCCTTGCTATTTTTTTGCTTCTTCAGAATCTTTGCTAATTGAATCTAGGTGTGAAATGATATACATAAAACTATGACAAACTCTAGTTCTATCAAACCTTATGAACAAAGTTTTCTTATATATGCCTAAAACACAAAATTATGAAACACCAAACATAAGCAAAATTAAAGCAATTATAGCAATTATAGTCAATTTCATTCCATATTACACCAAACATAAGCAAAATTATGAAAATCATATTCCAAAGTAGCAAAACCAAACAATACCAAACAATGTCATTGAAATCTCAAATTCATTTTATTTGATACAAGACACCAAAAACACTAGTCGAAATTGTAAAATGAAGATCTCTCTTTTATGTCCAAACTTGTGGAACAAAAGTGAAAAATAAACAAATAACATAACAAAGCAAAATTAAAGCAATTATAGCAATTATAGTCCATTTCTAAACCTTTTTTTCTCCTATTTTGTCAATCTTTATTTTGGACCTTTTTAATAAAATATTGAATTCCTTTAAACAGATTCAGATTAATAAAATATTAAACAGAATATTAAACAGATTCAATAATAAAATATTAATAAAATATAAAATACAGTCACAGATTCAATTAAACAGATTGAATGTAAACAGAATCAGTTTGAATGTAAACAGACACAGACTAACAGACACAGATTCATGAAATTAACTGGGCAGTGAGTGTTCAGCTGAAGCACAATCATAAAAGAAAATTTATTTGCTTACCAAGTTGCCCAACTCTGAGACTAGTTTCTTTACTGTAGGCTTGAATTGCTAAATGACTAATCTCTGGTCACAAAACCTTGTGTGGAAGAATGAAGATGAGTACAAAATCAGCATTTTCGTGTAATATTTTTTCAAAATTCAAACTATAGGAAATTCAAAACAAAAAAATAGAGAAATAAAAAAATATAGCAAATTCAAGCAGAGGAAGATTGAAAATTGAGGAAGGTAGCTGGAGTTTGATATAAGCCTCTAATCTGGGCTGGTAATACTTATTTGAACATTGCGTGACTTTTTCATGACCAATATGGCATGGAGGGCAACAAATCCACTAAGATTTGGCCTGTTCATTGTCTTTCCAAATATATAATGAACTAATTTTTTTTGGGAGCCATCAGTGATCAAGTCTTCTAAAAGTCAGTGGTCAAGTTTCCCTAAATGTTTTAAATATGAAAGCACTCAACAAAATAGTTTTCTAACTATAGTTAATCATGTTGCAGGTTTTTCTTCAAGTTATGGGGTGCTTACTCAATCGTTTTAGTCAGTCAGCATTATCAATTCTGTTCTGGATACTACTTTTCTCTATTATTTTCATCACTATTGGCGAGAACTTTCTTAAACATTTAATAACAGACAGATTCATACAGATTATTCCACCTATTATTAAATTCATACCAAAATTAACAGACAGATTCATACCAAAATTATTCCACCTATTTTTTCTGAATTCCACCTAGTTGGTCAATCTGAATTCCAAACAAAACAATTAATAACAGACACAATTAGATGCCAAAACAGATTCAATAACAGACACAATATGAATTCCACAATTAGAGACCAAAATTATTCCACCTATTTTTTCTGATTTCAGATTTAATAACAGACACAACACAATTAATAAAACAAAGAGATTCAACTAAGACACAACTAAGATCAAAACAGATTCATATTTAGATTCCAAATAGAGGCCAAAACTATAGCGATCCCAGGTTTACCCTTGTTGTATAGTGATCCGGACATGTGTCCGTGGATGTTGGTAGTTGTTTATTATCTTGTTTACATCCTTTCTTACTTTGTATTTGAGTTATAGGATGTGTTGAGCGGGTTTGTTACAGGTTGGTTGAGTTTAGAAACCAAAACTAGTTGCCCAGATTTTTGGCCTGTACGCTCGAGCGGAGGTGTTGGCGCTCGAGCGTAGATTACATCCATCCAGTATCTTGTTGTGCAGTGTTGTGAGCTCGAGCGTAGGGTTGGGAGCTCGAGCGGAGGCCTGGTTCTGCAAAAGTGCTGGGCGAGTGCATTCTGCGCTCGAGCGGGAGGTTGGCCGCTCGAGCGGAAGTCTGTGAGTGGCCGCTCGAGCGGGGTGTTTTACGCTCGAGCGGAAGACTGGGTTTAAATCCCGAAATTGTGACTTTTCAATTGTGACTAGAGTGTTAGAGGCACAGAGAAGATCTCCAGTGGGAAAGTTGAGAAGGGTTTGACGGTGTATCCCGACCTGAGTGTGAGATACCGAGACCGTTTGTTTGTACCGGAGGCTTGCCGTGAGGAAGTACTCCGAGAGTTTCACCATTCGCGCCTTGCGGTGCATCCGGGAGGTACTAAGATGTATCAGGATTTGGGTCGCCAGTTTTGGTGGCGGGGTATGAAAAGAGATGTGGCTGTTTTCGTATCGAAGTGCCTTACTTGCCAGCAAGTGAAGGCCGAGCATCAGAGGCCAGCGGGTTTGTTGCAACCCTTGCCTATTGCCGAGTGGAAGTGGGAGCATGTCACTATGGACTTCGTTGTAGGTCTTCCGAAGACTCAGCGGGGTAGTGATGCTATTTGGGTGGTTGTAGACCGGTTGACTAAGTCGGCGCACTTTATTCCTATGCGCGTGAGAGATTCGGTAGATCATCTTGCCGATTTGTATATTCGGGACGTAGTGAGATTGCACGGGGTCCCAGTGACGATCGTCTCAGATAGAGATCCTCGTTTTACTGCTAGGTTGTGGCAGAGTTTGCAGAGTGCCTTGGGCACTAAGTTGACCTTTAGTACGGCTTATCATCCTCAGACTGACGGACAGTCCGAACGTACTATTCAGATCCTCGAGGATATGCTTCGGGGTTGTGTCCTGGACTTCAGTGGGACGTGGGAGAGGCACTTGCCATTGGTAGAGTTTGCCTACAACAACAGTTTTCAGTCTAGCATCGGTATGGCACCGTTTGAGGCCTTGTATGGCCGACCGTGTAGGTCTCCAGTTTGTTGGGCCGAGGTGGGTGATGCACCTTTGTTGGGTCCGGAGTTGGTTAGGGAGACGACGGAGAAAGTTGAGCTTATCCGTAGGAGGCTTGTTACAGCCCAGAGTCGACAAAAGAGTTATGCCGACCGTAGGAGGAGGCCTTTGGCGTTTGAGGTAGGTGATCATGTCTTTCTGAAGATATCACCTAGGCGAGGCCTGATGAGGTTTGGAAAGAGTGGGAAGTTATCCCCTCGGTTTATAGGTCCTTTTGAGATCCTTGAGAGGATAGGTGAGGTTGCTTATCGGTTAGCCTTACCGCCGCAGTTGTCCGGAGTGCATGATGTGTTTCATGTGAGTATGCTTCGGAAGTATGAGCCAGATCCATCACATGTGTTGGATTGGACTGATTTAGAGGTAGATGAGGATGCCTCGTATGAGGAGAGACCGGTTCGGGTCTTGGATAGGCGGGATCAGGTCCTGCGTGGCAAGACTATTCCTTTGGTGAGAGTCTTGTGGAAACATCACGGAGTGGAGGAAGCCACTTGGGAACGTGAATTGGAAGTCCGAGAGAAATATCCGGACTTGTTTGTTGTTATGTAATCCTATATTTAAATTTTACATTTTGTTGAACTTAAGAGCTTGGATATATGTCTTAAGTTGTGAAACATTGAAAATGTTTTGGTTATTGGAAGTATGTTTTGGAACTTGCCTCTTATGGAAGTTGAAAGTGACATTATATGCGTTAAATATATTGTTGAAATTGGAAGGATAGTGCATAATGTTGATGCATGTTGAAAATACATATGTTGTTTACATATTGTGATATGTCTCTTGTTAAAGGGATGGGATGACCGGTAATGGGTCGAATTGTTGAATGTTAAAATTTAACATTGTTTAAAATGGAGGAAAACTTGTTTTTGAAAACTTGTGTTTAATTTCGGGGACGAAATTCTTTAAGGGGGGGAGGTTATAGCGATCCCAGGTTTACCCTTGTTGTATAGTGATCCGGACATGTGTCCGTGGATGTTGGTAGTTGTTTATTATCTTGTTTACATCCTTTCTTACTTTGTATTTGAGTTATAGGATGTGTTGAGCGGGTTTGTTACAGGTTGGTTGAGTTTAGAAACCAAAACTAGTTGCCCAGATTTTTGGCCTGTACGCTCGAGCGGAGGTGTTGGCGCTCGAGCGTAGATTACATCCATCCAGTATCTTGTTGTGCAGTGTTGTGAGCTCGAGCGTAGGGTTGGGAGCTCGAGCGGAGGCCTGGTTCTGCAAAAGTGCTGGGCGAGTGCATTCTGCGCTCGAGCGGGAGGTTGGCCGCTCGAGCGGAAGTCTGTGAGTGGCCGCTCGAGCGGGATGTTTTACGCTCGAGCGGAAGACTGGGTTTAAATCCCGAAATTGTGACTTTTCAAATCACTTTTTCACTTTCTCTTCTCTCTCTTACTTTTCCAAAACCACCATTGTTGAGCCTCTCACTCTAGACTCTACCTTCTCTCTAGGTTTTGATCTAGTAGGAGTGATTTACTCACCTTTGGCCTTTACAAAAAGGTTGTTGATCGTCGAGGGCTTCATTTTAATCTGAAAATCTCGGGTTTTGGAGCACGTTGGGTTTTGTCGTCTTCTCCTTTGGGACTCCGAAATTGAGGTAGGGATAACCTACTCCTCTCTATGGGTTTTGTCTTTAAATTTTGGTATTTTGAGATGTTGGGCTTGGTTTGGTAAATTTGTGAAAGTTTGGGGCTTTTGTGTAATTTTACAAAAGTTGGGGTTTTATTCATAATAAACCTAGATGCATGTTTGGCATAGAAAAATAGAATGATTGTTGAATCATTGATGAAAATGGGACCTAAGGGTTGAAATGGTAATTATGGAAAATGGCCTAATTACATTGTTTAATTAATTGGGATAATTAATTGGTGAGAAATGAGGAAATGAAATGTTGATTGAATATCCATTTGTGCATTTATTTTCTGTTTTAGAAATAACTGCTTTGGGCTATCGGTGGAGGATAGTCGAGATTGTTGTAGACAATGCATGATGATTAGGTAAACGGAAACTAATCAATGGAACGTGTCATGGAACTTGACGGTTGATAGAATACATTAATTGTGTGTATTGTGTGATTGTATATAGAACCAATGTGTTTATATACGTTATGTGTAGAGGAGGAGATATGGGATGTACTCCGCGGTTTAGGGGAAGATAGGGGATGTACCTCTAAACCGGATAGGTATTGGGAGGAGATAGGGGATGAACTCCGTAGACAGAGCTCATATGCTTGTCTAGAGAAGTGAAGATAGAGCTCATATGCTTATCTTTGTGAAGTGTGGATATAGCTTGTATGCTTATCTGTGGATATTGTTGATATACATATTTGTTGTAGAGTGTGGATACAGCTTGTATGCTTATCTGTGGATATTGTTGATATACATATCTGTTGAGAATGTGGGTATAGCTTTTATGCTTATCTGAATGTGAGATATAGTTTTTATACATATCTGTGGAAATGATGATAGAGCTAGCATGCTTATCTGTTGAAAAAGGGAAAATGAAAAGTAATTGGGACTTGTAAGTCGTTGACATAAATATGTAATTTATGTGATTGTATCAGTGTTGACCAACTATCAATTGCTATTGTTTTAGTCATTGTCCATGGTTGGTTTAGTGTATTTCTACTGGGCTGTGGCTCACCCTATATGGGAATATCATTTTCAGGTACAGGAAGCATGCCACCTCCAAGGACATAGCTTGGAAGGCTAGAGGCGGACATAGTGTAGTTGTTTTACTTTTGATGTATTACATGTAACTTCAAGCCAAGGGCTTAATGTGTAAACGAGTTAGTACTCTTTTGTTGAAACCAAGTGTTAACTTGGAAAGCTGTAAGCCCGTAGGGCATTTTGTTTTGATGTTAACATGTAATACTTATGTAATGAAACTCAATGAAATAAAGGAATGTGGTTAGTTTATATGTAAATGCTTGTCTTATTTTGAGGGCGTTACAAAAACAGATTCATATTTACAGATTAATAACAGATTCATATTTACATTCCAAATAGAGGCCTAAACAAACACAGAGAGTGAGTGTGAGAGTCGATCGGTGTGCGAAAACAAACACAGATTAACAGACAGATTCATATTTACCTGTGTGTGAGTCGATCGGTGCAGAGATGCAAAACCAGAGAGTGAGTGTGAGACTGATGAGATGAGAGAGTGAGGGAGCCGATTAGGTCAGATCAGATATATATATATATATATATAAAACAAAAAAAAATCAACGATCGGGAGAGAGAGAGGGAGACAGAGATTGAGAGAGAGAGTTTACCTGTGAGTAGATCGGCTGTGCGATGATGACCGGTGCGATGAGATGAACAACGAGAGAGTGAGAGGGTGATCGGTGTAGAAACGAGAGAGTAAGAGAGACAGTGATGTTGAGATTAGGGATTTTGGTTTTGCGCCCGAAGGGTAGGGGGGATGGCAAAAAAAAAAAGCAGGAATGAAAAAAAAAAGAGAGGGAGACGGGGGGTGGATAAAAAAAAATTAAAATCTTTTTTTTTTGGGAGTCACAAATAAAATTTAAACAATAAAATAATACCGTTTAACTCTTTTTTTTTTTTTTGTGACGCAGGTTGCTGTTGTTAAAAAAATTTATTTTTTGTTAAAATAATTTTTTTTTGTAGTTAATGAAAAAAATTTCATTTTTTTAGTTACTAAGATTGAAAATTTATTTGTTTCATTTTTATTTTAATTAAAAAAATATTATTATTATTTTTTATTTGGTAGAAGTAGGGGTAATATTTCAATGAAAAATATTTTCCACTAAAATAAAAGTTTATTTTCTGTGGTCAATGAAAAATATTTTTCTACGGCCTATTTTTTTTGGTTAGTAAAAATCATGAACTATTTTTTTGTGGTAGAGGAAAGGGAGCGACATTAGTGGTGGAGGTGGTGGATAAGAGATGATGGTGGTGGTGGTGGTGGTGATGGCGAAAAATATTAGTGGTGAAGTTGTGGTAGTGGTAGTGTAGATGGAGTGGCAGGGGTGAAGGAGAGGTAATGGTAGTAGTAGTGGTAGTAGTGGTAGTGGTGGTAGTGGAGTGGTGGCGATGGTAGTAGTAATGGTAGTCATAGAGGTGAAGTGGCGACAGTGGAAGTAGTGGTGGTGGTGGAATGACGTTTGCAGTAGTGGTGAAGGTGGTAGAGGAGATGGGTGGTGAGAGAGAGAGAGATGAGTGAGAGACGGATAGAAGAGATAGAGAGAGAGAGAGAATAGAGCGGGAATGGGAAAAAAAAACAGGCGGGAATAAAAAATATTTTTTTTTGTCAGAAATGAAATTTAAATAACAAAATAATGTCGTTTAACGTTTTTTTTTTTTTTTTTGCGACGGGAGTTGCTGTCGTCAAAAAAAAATATTTTTTGTTAAAATATATATTTTTTTGTAATTAATGATTTTTTTTTTTTTTTTTTGTAGAGGATAGAGAGTGGCAGTAGTGGTGAAGGTGGTGGATAAGAAATGATGGTGGTGGTGGTGGTAGCGGCGAAGGAGATTAATGGTGAAGTTGTGGTAGTGGTAGAGTAGATGAAGTGGCAAGGGTGAATGAGAGGTAATGGTAGTAGTAGTGGCAGTAGTGGTGAAGGTGGTGGATAAGAGATGATGGTGGTGGTGGTGGTGGTGATGGTGGCGAAGGAGATTTGTGGTGAAGTTGTGGTAGTGGTAGAGTAGATGAAGTGGCAAGGGTGAATGAGAGGTAATGGTAGTAATAGTGCCAGTAGTGGTAGTGGTGGCAATGGTAGTAGCAATGGTAGTCGTAGAGGTGAAGTGGCGACAGTGGTAGTAATAGTGGTAGTGGAATGGCGTTTGCAGTAGTGGTGAAGGTGGTAAAGGAGATGGGTGGTGAGAGAGAGAAAAATGAGTGAGAGACAGATAGAGGAGAGAAAGAGAGAGAAAGAGAAAAAGACAGAGTGATGAGCAAAAGAGAGACAAAGTGGTCGCTAAAAGTGCATTTTCTTGTAGTGGATAGATAAATCGAAAGGGAACTCAGTAAATAGAGAAGACAGAAGGGAGAGAGTGAGCAACGCGAACATAGTGGGAGAGAAAGAGAGAGAGAAAGAGAAGAGAGAGAGAGGGACAAAAAGATAGAGAGTGGGAGACAGAAAAAAGATAGAGAGAGAAGAGAGATAAACGAGAGAGAGAGAGATAAAGAGAAGAGAGATGGGTGAGAGAGACATAGAGAGAAGAGAGATGAACGAGAGAGAAAGAGAAGAGAGATGAGCGAGAGAGACAGAGAAAGATGAGAGAGATAGAGAGAAGAAAGATGAGCGAAAGAGACAGAGAGAGAAAAGAGATGAGAGAATAGATAGATGAGTGAGAGACACAGAGAGAGAGACAGATAGACAGAAAGAAAAGAGTGATGAGTGAGAGAGAGAAAGAGAAGAGAGGGAGGAAAATGAAAAAATGGGTGAAAAGATATAGACAAAGAGAGATGGAGAGAAAAAAAGAGCGAAAAGAGATAAACGAGAGAGAGACAGAGAGAGATGAACGAGAGAGATAAAGAGAAGAGAGATAGAGAAGAGAGACAGAGAGAGATGAGAGAGATAGACAGAGAGAAAGAGAGACAAACAGACAGACAGAGAAGAGTGATGAGTGAGAGAGAGAGAGAGAAGAGAGACAGAGACAGAGAGATAGAAAGATGAAAAAATGGGTGAAAAAGTTCCGTGTCTAAAGCCTCATTTTCTAGTAGTGAGTCATCTCTATCATTCATGGGTAGAATAGAGGCACGGATTTGGAAATTGTATATTTTATATAAAAATCAAATTGAAATATTTTATACAATCACACCTATTTAGGGAGTGTGATTAAAAAGTAGTAATGTATATATAATCACACTTTAATTAAAATGTGTGATTAAAAAATATATATATAATCACACTTATTTAAAAAGTATGATTAAAAAGTAGTAGTGTATATATAATCACACTTTAATTAGAAGGCGTGATTAAAAAATATATAAATAATCACACTTTAATTAGAATGTTTGGTTAAAAAATATCTATATAATCACACCTATTTAAAAAGTGTGATTAAAAAGTAGTAGTGTATATATAATCACACTTTAATTAGAAGGTGTGATTAAAAAATATATAAATAATCACACTTTAATTAGAATGTGTGGTTAAAAAATATCTATATAATCACACCTATTTAAAAAGTGTGATTAAAAAGTAGTAGTGTATATATAATCACACTTTTTAAATAGGTGTGATTATATAGATATTTTTTAACCACACATTCTAATTAAAGTGTGATTAAAAAGTAGTAGTGTATATATAATCACACTTTAATTAAAAGGTGTGATTAAAAAATATATAAATAATCACACTTTAATTAGAATGTGTGGTTAAAAAATATCTATATAATCACACTTGTTTAAAAAGTGTGATTAAAAAGTAGTAGTGTATATATAATCACACTTTAATTAGAAGGTGTGATTAAAAATATATATATATATATATATATATATATATATATATATAATCACACTTAATTGAAAAGTGACATAAAAAATAAATATTATCATAATCAATCAAATTAAGTGTGATTAAAATATCAATCTAATTTTTTTTATCACACTTCCAATAAAAGTGAGATCTTTTTTTTTGTCAAAGTGTGATCTTTAAATATTTTTGTAGTAGTGGTGGGAACTAGTTTAAAAATTACTTTGGCTTGCTTCAAATACCGAACTATGTTTTTGATGAGTTTAGTTGGAAAACTTCCGATTCCAACCTTACATTTTGGCTAAACATATTACAGCAGGAAGAACAATGACATTCCATATGGGACATGGGACACTATCTTGTATCTAATTCCTACCCAGTTAAGTGTTTCAGTTTGTAATTTTATTCATATAAAACCAAGAAAAAGTCATTCATGTCAATTATAACAACCTTAATTGACCTTTTTGCTATCGTTTTCCTCCTACTATGAGCAGTGAACCAAAACTGGACATCTGCAAGTGGTTAGCAGAGAAAGGAGTAGCTCTTCACATAGGTCGACTTGATCGCCCTTCAGTTCCGCGTTAGAGGTTGCTGCAGAAAATAGTGGATGTTTGGGTTTAATTCAGAGCTATGCTTTTAAGATCTTGCTATTTTGCTTTCACATCTAGGTACTTTAATTTCCGTTTTGGAGTTTTAATGCTGACTTAATACTTTCAATTCCATTATACTTTTACTTGTTCATTCATGTTGCTTCACATGTTTGTGATTTTTGAAGTAAGATGACTATATTGGTAAAAATTAAATGCGAAAAAATATTTTTTGTGCAATTCGGACTTAATTCGGGTCAAGCTTGAACCTCGGGTTACAATTTGAGCTTGAGCAGGTCTGTGCATTCAGTACAACTTGAGTTGGGCTTGGAATGCTTGAGTTGCACCCCTACAATATATGTTCCAATCCTCCACTTTTTGTCTTCTTTGTTTTAATTATATTTTGATCACTAAAATACCAATCCTGTATCAATTTGATCTCTAATATTTAAATTGTGTCTTGAGGATCAAATTGACACAATCAAAACTTTGGAAATCAAAAGGGAAGTTAATGTGCGTATGCCAAAATTATAAAACTATTTATATTTATTCCAAATTTTAAAGAAGCTCAATGTATTTATTTGTCTGTTTAATTTTTTTTAGGGCTATGCAAATCCAGTTTGGCTACTGCTTTTCTAATTATTTTTGGGTTGGTGGAGTTTTACAATTATTTTTTATTTAAATAATTTTAATTTAAATTACAATTTATGTGTATTCAATCTGAAAATATTAATGATTGAATTATTATTTTTTAATTATAATTAAATTTAAAGATAATTGCGAATACACACAACCATATTATGCACAGTTTGAGCAGAATTATAACATTTAAACACTATTGTGTATTAAAATATAATATTAGCACAATTGATGTGGCATTGTACGCTAAAAATACCTAATTAACTTGGAAAACTACCCTAGGTGGGAGAACTCTCTCATGAATAATGGCACACAAATAAAATACATCATAATTCATCTTTAATCATTCATTAACTTAGAGAGTTACATTTCAATACATTGTCGACTCATTTTCCATTCATCACTTGAAGTCAAACAATTACCAAAATAAAAATTAAAAGTTAAAAAATGTACAACTAATATTTAGCAGGATAAATCATGGCTTCAGATCTTCAATGCCTCGCTTTCTCAAACCCATTACTATAATTCTCACAATTTTCAATTGTCCGATCAATCTCCTATTGACTGTTCATCACAAATGGCCCAAACTGCACCACTGGTTCACCCAACGGTTCACCTCCAACTAGCACAAACCTTAGCTGCTTTGATGACTTGTTCCAAGCTTCAAGCCCATCCCCAGAGCCCAAAAGAAGAAGATGGTGAGGCGTTACAAGCGATGATTTTGAGTTGCCAAAATTGCCCTCACCAGCCAAAACATACACAAATGCATTCCATGAAATGGGTATTGGTTGATGACGATGGGACCCTGCGTTGAGAGTGAAGTCCAAGTACATAGTGGGTGTTCTTGTGTATACTGGTGATTTGGTTCCTAAGGACTCACCAGCTATTACTCTGACCATGACTCTATCTTTTGTAGCCTTTGGGATGCCCTTGCTTGAAATTTTTTGATACCTTGGCTCAATCCTGTGATTAAGCAAAATAGATAATGGGTTTGAATGACTATGCAAACTTAATGGATTGTTTTTCATTTTCTTCATTTTCATTTTGTGTTTTACGGAAACAAAAATAATAAAAAATTTGATAATACTCATTGTTTTTATTTTAGTGCAAAAAATAGCTTTCAGGAATTTGAAATCAAGTTTTTGGTATCCTAAAAAGTGAGTTTTTTTTTTTCGGATTTTTTTCCTCTACTTTTTTGAGAATTCTTACGATTCATGGATGCACACAAAAAGATTTCATCTCATCAGGTATAAAGAGAGACATTACTATGCACACCCTTTAAAACAAAAAGATAGGAATCATGAATCTGTCAAGAATTTTATTCTGAAAAATGATGTATGGTCTAGATTCAATTATTATATAGTAAGATTTACATTTGAAACAAATCTCAACCACATTATTTTTCTGAATAAATTTTCTAAATTCATAGCATTACTGTATCCCAAAACCACTAGACACACCCCACCTATATAAAATTTCAACAATTCCTTAGGAAAATCTAATGTAACACCAGAATTAAAAGGTCCAGAGAATTCTAAAAATATTAATTTTATTAAAAACCAGAATCAAATGCAACACCAGAATCAAATAGGAATTCTCTCAACAATTCATTATCAAGGAAGGCCTCTTTTTTCTTTTACGTGGGATTCAAATACAAAAGGCACATAGATATTGGGGGGTTGGAAGCACACAGAATAATGTAAAAGCTTTTGGAAAACAACCAAGATGTTAGTCTTACTGATGATTGCTACGTACTATTAAAGATTAGGAAAGTTTAGTTCAAATCCTTCTATTAGACCCTTAATTGGTGAACCAGATAATTTAATTTTTCTTTCCCCATAAATCTCTTTTAAGGGGAAAACACAAAATTAAGTAGACAAAGTAAAAATATATATATATATATATTTTTTCTTTCTTAGATAATATTACCAGAATAACATGTTATTATGAATCAAAATTACAGTCAAATAGAGTAATGTGTTACTCTCAAACAGAATAACATATTACTGTCAAATAGAGTAACATATTAAAGTTACTGTTTATATTAATTTCAACAATAATATTTAAAAAAAAAAAATTCATAGTCAATATGAATATTATTTGATAAATCTTGATGAGAGAATTTTAAAAATATTAATTTTATTAAAAACCGACATCTATATCAAAAGTTATATTATTTTAAAACTTAATATTTTGATAATAGTGATATTTGTTAGACTTTTCAAGAATTTTTTTTTTCAAGAGTGTTCACCAAATCTTCCAAGATTATTAATTTTGGTTAATAATTAATTTTTGTGATTAGTCCTATTAATTACGAGAAAGCATTCGGATATATAAACAAACTTACATTTTGGCCAAGTTTGGCATCCTTAAAAAAATTCAAAAAGTCAAAAAGTCACTATCCTATTTAAGTCATATCATCTTATTTAAGTCATATCACTTCTTTAACACATCACTTCAAACCCAATCTAAATCTAACCCATATTTTATAAAAAATTAAAAAATATACTTATTTAGCCTTTCCAAACTTGACGTTTATGTTTGGAGGAGAGATTGATCCACAACTGCAAGGCCTTTTGAGTACCTTGGGATGCAGGCATCTCAGAGTGAACTATTCCTCTTCCAGCAGTCATCCATTGCAAATCTCCAACTCCTATTGTCCCCTTGCGCCCCTCAAAATCTTCATGTTTCATAGCTCCCTATATACAATATATTCCAAACAATATAAAACTTCTTTTCAGTTTCAATTTAATTGGGTGAGTGAAGATTATATGGTATTTTAAGAAGTTAGTAAAAAATTAATTTTTAAAATTTTTAACTTTTTTGATAAAAAGCTGTGTTCTTTTAGGTAAAAAAAATGACTTTGTAACTAAAAAAATTAAAAAATCCAAAAATTGACTTTTTTAACATTTTCCCAAAGTGCTCCTATGTCAATAACTACAATACAATTCATCTAACAAAGGGTCCGTTTGGAAAGGGCTTTTCCCGGTTTTTTTGGTTATTTTAGCCACAAAAAACAAAATAGGCTATTTTAGCCACAAAAAACAAAACATCACATCCAACCCATAATCATTGCACTCTTCTGTCACAAAAAAAGTCAAAAAAACCAAAAAGTCATTTCCAAACCAAACTTTTTAGCCCAGGCTAAAATAGCCAAAAAAGTCAAAAAGCCAAAAAGTCAACCCACTTCCCAAACGGAGGCAAAGTCAATGAAACTTTTAGATCAAAAAAAATCATATTTGGATTGTCTCCGGTAGGTGAGGACTCAAGGTCTACCTCGATGATATAAACGGTTCACTTTCTAAAATTTAATAAACATATTTATACAAAATATAAACATATTTATACAAAATATAAAGATGGACGGTTTACTTTTAAAGATCTACAAAATATATTGGGGGCACTTTGAAAAGAAGCTAAAAAAGTCAATTTTTTAGCTTTTTTAGTCAAAGAAGTCAAATTTTTTGTTAAAAAAGTCAAAAAACTTAAAAGTTAATTTTTTACCAACTTCTCAAAACACTACATTAGAAAGATGATTGAACATCAATAATAACATGATCATATCACATTTGTATTAAAAAATTGAACATTCTATTATTAAAATTATACTTCTTATTTATTTATTTAAAAGATAGATAGATATTATCTGATAATATAACTATTAATATCTAATCAATTTAATTTTTTTAATAAATAATCTTCTAAAAAACACCCTATAAAATTAACAGTTAGATCACTTAGATGAGTCCACTCAACGCCTCTCCTATTGGATGCCCAAAAAATATGAGAGCCCCATGTGAATGTGCTTAACAGGGCATCAAACAATGGAGAACTTGGTACTTCTCGTATTTTATGTTTTCATTTTCATATTCTAAAAAACAACAATAATGAAAAATTCAAAAATACTCATTATTTTTAGATCATATTTATTTTTGTGCAAAAATATATTTTAAAATTAAAAGAAAAAATTACTCATAAATCCCGTATTGAAAAATGTTACTATCTAGTCATGAGTGTTTTTTTTATAAACCATTTAATCCTTTTTTTACATCACAACATCATCATCAAAACAATATCAAACATTACATCATCATCATCAAACAACATCAAACATATGTGGTCTTGAATCTTCATCGTAACATGCTTGCTTATGCAAACCAAATACACATCTCACACGCACACACCATTGTGCATCGTTAACAGTATTTCACTCACTGTTGGTTTGCTTCTCTTCTTTGGAAACAATGGCGAAAAGCAAAGTGAAAGTTCTGGGAGCATGGCCAAGCCCTTTCGTGATGAGTCCTCGAATCGCACTCAACATGAAGACGGTGGAGTACGAGGCCTCATCCCTACTCCGCAAATCAGATCTGCGTTCCGAACCCATCTCCCTCTCTCTATTTCTCACAGAGCCGATCCGAGATGTGGGTTTTTGAGATGTGTTCCGAATCAGATCTGGGTTTCGATCTGAGATGTTTTTGATGTTATGATGATGTTTGATCAAAAAAATTGTTAGGATGATGTTTGATCAAAAAAAATTGTTATGATGATGATGTTTGATTAGAAAAAATTGTTTAATCGTTATTTTTTATATTTGATGTTATTTTAATCGTTATTTTGATGTTTAATCGTTATTTAAAAAATTATTTAATCATTATTTTTAATGTTGTTTTGATGATGATGTTTGATGTTTGATGAATAATCCTAACGTTGCTAATGTTTGATGTTGGATGAATAATTTCAACGTTGCTAATGTTTTCATCGACATTATACGAATAATCCTGACGTTGCTAATGTTTGATGTTTGATGAATAATGTTTGATGCTTGAAAAGAAGGGAAATCATAAAAAGGCCTATAGTAAGCTTCTTGGGAAATAGGACCTATTAGTCCAAAAAAAACTTTTAGGACTAAATGTGTTAACATTTCTAAATTTGGGATTTATTGGTGCTTTCTCCAAATTGAAAATGCAACCTAAAAGGGCTTCATTAAAAATGATTTCTTAAAAACAAAATTCGAAAATAGTTTATCATACAAGTTATCCATGTCGTTGTCTATTTTTGCGAGAGCGGGAAAAAAAAAAAATTGATGGTATCTTATAATATATTATATATTTGAGTCTTAAAGTCCACTAAAAGACAAAATATGTTAAAATAGTCAATAAAATAAAATATTGAATCTAACTCATAATTATTTTATTTTTTCTGTCATAATTATCAAATCAACTACTAAAAAAAAAACAAACAAAAGCCAACTAACTTTCTTAATATAATTATTTTAATCAAACTGAAATAATCAAAATATCAAATAACCAACTAAAATAGTTAACTTTCCAAATAAGACAATAATCCCCCGCTACTCCTTATATATTATACCTTTTTCCTAACTAATAAACAATAAGATAAAAGTTATGCACCCTTTTGAGAGTTACACACACACACACACCAAACTGATTAATTTTGTAGTTTGTTGACAGTGTATAAGTTAAACTTATTTTTATTAGATTTTATTATGTATTTTTTAAATTTTATTTTTATTAAATTTTGTTAGTATGTGCCTTTCTTTCAACTTATTTTTTATTAGATTTTGTTATCGCATATATGTTAAGAAGATGAATAATACTATATATACTAATTAATATGTACATTAGTCTACTAACAGATGATGTGACATTATTTGTATAGTTTTGAATACTTGTAACTTGTATAATAAATATGGTCAATAATAATATTATAATACTAATTTGTACACTACTGTGTATACTAATTGGTGCATGTAGCACTATCATGAGAAGAAAGCACATGTAATAAAAAATATATAATCATTTCAAGTCTTTTTAATATGTTTTCTAAGGCCTCGTTTGGCAAGTAACTTTTTTAGCCAAAAAGTCAAAGAGTTACTAAAAAAATCAAAAAGCCAACAACCCATACCAAAAAGTCAAAGATTTCATTTTTTTTTCTACTTTGTGCATATCTTTTCGTAAAAAGTCAAAAAATCATTCCAAACATACTAATTTTTTTTACATCACATTTTAACTAAAAAGCTAAAAATTACTAAAAAAGTCTATTCCCAAACGAGGCTTAAAAACACATGTTAACAAAAGTTAAGAACTTTTCCAAACTTTGAGTTTTTTTTTTTTGTTGGCTCGTTTAGACTTGGCAATCCTAAATATTAAAACAAATTTTTTATTTATTTAAAATAAGCCTACTAAATGAGTCAAAAGGAAATTCAAACCACTTTCAATTTTTATAAGTCTAAAAAGTTTTAAAAAAAATAATAACTCAAAATTGGAGGAAAACAAAAAGAGCATCACTAAAAATAAAAATAAACAAAAAATAATAATTATCCATAAATAATAATAAAAAATTATCTTTTGTGGTTATTGAAAAAAATATAATTTAATTTGTGAAAAGAAAAAAAAAATGATGTCACAAGCTCTTCATATAAAAATAGTAGAAATGACAAGAAATGAAATTTAAAAAATGGGTCTATCTTAAAAAGTGATGACCCAATGCACCATGCTCTCATTAATATGAAGTTGAGGTTCTTCCTAACTTCTATCCTAATTTATGTTAGGTTCCATAAAAGCAGAGCACTATGAGAGAAGTTTCATTAGCTTGAAAAAAAGAAAGAAAAGTATAAAACTATATTAATCATAGAATTCGATCCAGTAATAATTTTTTAAAAATTATTAGAAAAAACTAATAATAATTGGTAGTATATATGTACCTGCAACTTGTATGCAACTGTTTCAAATCCTGTTAAATATGAAAAACAGAGCATCAGCAATCTTTTCTCAACTAAAAACAGAAACAAAAAAAAAGAAAAAAGAAAAACAAATAAGAGTTCAATAATCAAATTCAAACCTGTGTGTGGATGATCAGAAAACCCAGCAGGTGCAGAAACTGCAATATTGTTAAAAAAATTAAAAAGAAAAATCAGAATTCAGACATTGAACAAATGTATGCGTTTGTCATAAAGAAACAGAGTAAAACAGAGCAAAACAGAGAGACCCAACTCACCTGAGAATTCATCTAGAACAAGAAAAGGATCAAAGTATTTCAATTCAAACCTGAACAAACACAAAAACCCATTATATTACCCCCCAATGCTTCGTCTAAAATTTATTTTGTTCTTTTTCTAAAATTTATTAATATTTTGAGACAAAAAGAGAAAATAAAAACAGATTGTAAAAATAAAACCAAACAGAATTATACTACCTCCCAATGCTTCGTCTAACAATGGCACCAACACCTTCATGTTGAGGCCTGGCTAGAAACTTTCGAACCACCAGACGAGGTTCTTCCACAACATTTGACATACTAGTATGTATCTCTTGGGGTTTTGAAAATGCTTTATGTTGTAAGTGTATCAGTCTTTCTATAATCTGTATTTTGCAAATGTGAGAACCAAACCAAAATTTCAATTGCTATTTAGAGAGAGAGAGAGAGAGAGATGTTTGTTTGTTGTTTGGAGGGTCAAAGGGGAAATTGCTGGCGGCCATTGTAGGGACCCACATGAGGCAGTTTCTTTCCCTTGAGATCAAGGAAGGTACTCGTGGCTGTTTAAATTTTGGGTAGCAACTTGTGACGTCATCACAACGTTATGATGATGCCTCAAATACACCCTTCAATCCCACCCTATGGCACCTTTGCTTTTAATTTTAGAAAAAATTACAAATGAGAAAAAATTTCTCAAAACAATTACATTTATAAAGTTTATCACTGAAATGTAATTTTTTAGTAAATTATAAATAGATCATCTAAGATTTATTTAAATTGCAAATTACCTCTTATAATTTTGGAAATTACAATGCCTCTGTTTGGGAAGTGGGTTGGCTTTTTGGCTTTTTTGGCTATTTTAGCCTGGGCTTAAAAGCTTGGTTTGGGAAGGGCTTTTTGGCTTTTTGACTTTTTTGAGTTTTTTTGTGAGAGAATAATGTAATGATTATGGGTTTGATGTGATGTTTTGTTTGTTATGGCTAAAATAGCCTATTTTGTTTTTTGTCGCTAAAATAGCCAAAAAAGCCCAAACCATGGCTTCCCAAACGAAGCCAATATGTCCCTGAGGTTTCTAATCTCATAACAAATAAGTCATTTTATTAATAAATCATCGAGTTAATTAACAGTTTTTAATGATATTAAAATTTTATTTCAATTAATAATTCAGATGATCTTATTATTGTATAAAACAATAGTTAGAAATTTTATTTTTTTTAGTTAATTCTGTTAAATAAAAAATTCTGTCAGAGAGGTATTTGTAATTTTTCAAACCACAGTGGACAATTCGTATTTTAAATAAATCTCAGGGGGTGTATTTATAATTTGTCCATTTTAAAAAAAAAAAACTTGCACTGATTTGTTACTTTTTCTTAATTTTAAGATTAATTACACTTATTTCTTTTAAATTTTTTAACAAATTACAATTAGTTTCATACTTTTAACATTATTATATTAATTTTTCTTTTAATAAAACTCAAGTGACCAAATGTAGATGGTTGATTTTATACTGAAATAAATAAAAATAAATATACATTTTAATAAAAAATAAATGATAACATCATTTTTTTTAGTCGTACAACTAGCAAATTATTGATAAAAAAATAAAATAACTATTATGTGAATTAAAACATTATAAGGAACCAGTATAATTATATCAAAAGTATGAGACTAATGATATTTTTCTCTAAAGTTTAGAGGTAGTAAGTATAATTTACCCTAATTTTAAACATCAAATCATTTTTTTTAATAATCACAATAAGTCATGGCGATAACATATATAACCTAATGATGTAACTTAAAATAAAAATAAAATGATGTTAAAATTATACACCTAAAATAATATGACTTTGTTTTAATTTTAAATACAAACCGTTAGATTAGATTACTATAGCAAGACTATTACAAATAGAGAAATGTTTGGGACCTCCTTTTTTTTGGTGGGTGGGGGGAGGGGGGGTTCCATGCCTCTTAATTTGATCTTGGCCCTTGATGTATGTGTGGGATCCACTCATGTATGTGTAGACCTCACATTATAAGTGGTTGGGATGAGAGTGAGGGTTATGGGAGTCATATATGTATAGGATCTCTGTTTCATAATTGTTACAAATAATCTTGATTTTTTAGACATTTAACTTGTGTAGAATTATGGAGCAATTATTTTCACTTCACTTTACTCTAGATGTACTAACTTCTTTGGCCTCTTTTGGAAAAAGGTTAAAATCCGGCTTTTTGACCTTTAACTTCTTTTAATTCATATCATCTCTATAATTTTTTACATGTTTTTTTAAAAAATTTCAAAAAAAAAAAAAACCAAAAATTAACTGTTAGCTTACTTTCCAAAAAAAACCTTTTATCTTTATTATACAAAGAGGAGAATATATTTGGAGCAAAATGGAGTAAGAATGATAATTATGTATAATAAAAACAAAGAATTGAGCATATTTGGAATAAAGTAAAGTATGAACAACAGCTCCCTAGAATTAAACTTCATTTTTAAGAATTTGAAAAAATTTTCACTATGCCAATGTCCTTGCAACTACAATAGGTTTATTTTAGGAAGAAGGTTAAAAATTGACTTTTTAATTTTTTTTTTTGAAAAAAATACAAAAAAATAGAGAGATGATGTGATCCAAAAAAAAAAAAAAAAAATCAAAAAATTAACTTTTAGCCAACTTACCAAAATAGGCCATAGGGTCTATGAAGATAAGTTTGCGATTTGTTGGGCCCTACTTGAGATGCTATACAATGATTGATGTGGAGGAGTATTTTGTAAAAGACAGCACGTGGCCAAGGTGATGCCGAAGCATCAACCGAGGTGCCACGTGGCCTGGTTATGATGCCGAGGTGATCTCTGCTAGGCCGAGGTTATCTGCGGAGATATTAGAATCCGAGATAAACAGATAAGGGACAAGAGTCCTACAATAGGGGATGATCTCATTCTGGATAGAGATAAGGTTCAGGAGGGTTTATCTCTATCTAGTTAAGGGTCTAGGATGAGCATTGAGCCTGAGTCCCCTGAAACTAGGCTTCTAAAGGGAAAAGGTCAATGCTGGCTATAAAAGCAGGGCATCCCTGTGGGTCTGAGGTATGTGTGATATACTGTGAGCAGTAAGTTCTTTCTTGTGAATTTAAGCATAATTTGCTATCTTTGAGAGATATTTGATTACTAACTTGATCGTCGGAGTGCCCCTGGGTGGACGAACCACCGTCGGATTCTTATCTTTCTGTGATAGGTTGTTTGAGCTTAATCTATTCTGTCGGTACTCTCCACCTGAGTTTCCCATTTGGTTGTGTGGTCGAAAATCAACACCCACAATTTGGCCCTGTCTATAGGAACGTAAGGAGAATGGATGGCCAACAATGAGCAGGGAGAAAAGATTGGGGATGACATCCCTAGTGGGACTGGTAAACATACCGATCCTAACATCGAGGAAGAAAACCATAACGAAGGAGCACGGGATCAGAATCTCGGAGATAAGGATGTCGGCAAAGAGGGAGACGCCCTGAAGAAACCAGGCCAAGATGAGTATTACAATGAAAGCGACCTCCAGATATGGAAGGATAAGTACCTGAGGAGGGACGGCGAGATGAAGGGAATGGTCAACAAGTTGGCAGATCTACAATTGGTTGTCAACTTCATGATGCAGAACAACGACATGCAACCACCATTTCTATTGTAGAACACGTCGATGCTAGGGGCCAAGACTGATGCCCAGAAAGGGGGGCAGAAAACAATCCCAACAGTCCCCTAGCATGGCAAGGAAAAAGAACACTCACATCGGCCTTCACGGGATGCCGGGCCAGTAGAGCCAGTGAGAGGTCAGTCTCAGAGGACGCCTCATACCAAGGGAACTTGTGTCAAAGAACATCGACATGTCTAGGGTAAGGGACTTTGCTTTGATACAGTGAATGAAGAAAAATCCAAGAGGACACACCATGACGCTAGGAGCAGCGCACCAAAAAGACTGAAATCTGTTGGTAGCCAAGCTCCTGGTCGGACTAAAAAAGGACTTGAGGGACTACCTCCAGAAGAAGCGGCAGAATGCCGAGATCACGTCACCCGTCAAGCCGAGAACGCCTTTTCAGTAGAGTTGGATAGGTTTGAGGTCCCAAAGAGGTTCCATATGTCGAGGTTTCAGATTTATGACAGTAAGTTTGATCTAAATTTTCACGTCGGCTTATATTTGAATTCAATGGCTTTGTATACTAGGAACGAACAGTTGCTGTGCAAGGTGTTCCCCTTATCCTTTGGGAAAATTTCATCAGATTGGTTTCACAAGTTGCCACAAGGAATTGTGAAGAGTTGAGAAGGCCTGACCGAGATGTTTGTGGCCAAGTTTGTTACAAACAAATTGTAGCCACTAAGGGTAGACTCCCTGATAACTCTAAAAATTAGCGAGGGTGAATGCCTCAGGGCTTATGCTAAAAGGTATTATGAGGTGTTCAACCGAATACTGGGATGCAACTAGGAGTTGGCGGTCGTGTCTTTTAAGAACGGCCTGGAGGATGAATTCCCGCTTCGGAAGTCGCTGGCAAAAACTCTACCAAGGAATATGGAGGAGCTTATGGCACGGATCGAGAAATATGCCAGAGCAGAAGAAGATACACCGGGAACGAAGGTGCCGAAGCAAAAGAAGAGAAACGGCTTGCCGAAGCGAGGCCGAGGTAACACTGGTTTTAACAGACAAGAGACAGGTTTGAGGGCTGCACAGGCAGTCACCACTGTGTTCTGGATCCTGGTTTATAAAGTTCTAGAAAGGATCAGGAACTAGCTGTATTATAGAGCACTGGAGAAGATTCTCGGTGAGTTCATGGGAAAGAGCCTTGGGAAACACTGTGCCTACCACAATGAGGATGGGCACCTGACTCAGGGGTGCAGAGCCCTGAAGACGCACTTGGAAGACCTGTTCAGACAAGGTCACTTGAGGGACCTAGTAGATGAGGCCAGAACGAGGGAAGAGCATGCAAGGCTTCCCCCGGTACCAACGGCACCACCACCGTCATAACCACAACGAGCAGAACCTCGGGTGATCAATGTGATTCATTTGAAGGTTAATGAAAATGATATGTGAGGACAAACACAAAAGGTGAGGCACTTACAACATGTGTATCAGGCCCAGCAAAAGAGGCCTAGGACAAACGAGTACCAGGGACCGATGGTGTCTTTTACTGACGCAGACCTAGACATGATGTAGTATCCACACAACGATACTCTGGTAGTGACCCTCAAGGTTAGAGAATACCAGGTAAAGCGTATTCTGATCGACCAAGACAGCTCTTGTGACATCATGTATGTCAGATGTTACAAGGAGCTTGGCCTTTACCGAGATGATTTGGAGTAGTCCAACAGCCCAATGGTCGGGTTTAATGGAACACCGACATGGCCTTTGGGAGCAATAAATTTGGAAGTGTTCCAGGAATGTTAGCACAAAATTTACGGTAATTGATACCCTCTCCCCTTACAATGCTATATTAGGAAGACGTGGCTGCACGCAATGAGGGTTGTTCGCTCAACGCTGCACCAGTTGTTACGATTTCCAACTAAACAGGGGATTGAGGAAGTTAGAGGGGATCAAGTGCAGGCAAAGAATTGCTCCATGGCAGTAATGAAATCCAACTGCAATGTGCGAGAGGCAGAAAAGGTGGAAATTGAGGACGAGGACATGGAAGTTCTAGATGATGTCGGCAAAGAATCGGCCGAAAAGAGCGAGGAAGCCTTGAAGAAAATTCTAGTCCAAAGAAAGAGTGAAATCATAGAGATTGATGAGGGGAAAAAAAGAGAAGGGAATTTTAAGAGGGAAATGCCACCGCCATGATCAGCAGATCACCTCCCCTCTAAAAAAAAAAAAAAATTCAAAACAATTTGCAGATTTGTTTTTTTGAAAAAATTAAAAATAATTTGAGAGCAATAAAAATCAAAATTATATTTTTAAAATTTTTAAAAGTATTTATGACCTAAAAGATAAAATTATACAAAAATAATAAGTATTTTTTTTGCCCCAATTTTTTTTAGTTTTTTAGGAAGAAAAAAATTGAAACTAGTTTTTGAACATAAAACCAAATATATTGAAATTGATAATCTAACCATATTCTTTGAAAAAGTTTAAATTATCTCAAAATAGTCATCTCAACTTAAGAGTGTATTTGAGCTTAATGGGTTCATTTTGTGATCTAATTCAATGATCATTTTAATTTTACAATTCTAGAATATTTAAAACTCTTTGAAAAGTTATAATCAAAACACAAATCACTAAATCACATCATTTCACTAGCAAAACTTTTACCGACGAATAGTGTTATCGTCGCTAAATGCTTAACTCTTTGCCTATACCAACTTGCCGTCGCCAAAAGTAAGCACACTAATAGCAACACTCATTGTGTTGCTAAAACATAAGCCTTGTAGTTAAAAATTTTGAAATTTTGGCACTACCCAAAAATTTTGGCGCTAAAAGAATATTATGCTCTTTTAGCGACGGTAGCAAATTGCGTCGGCAAAGATATATTTTTACCAATGAAATTGATCACTGTGTCACCAAAAATATACTTTTGGCGATGAAAAATTGAAGTCGTCGCCAAAAGTAGTTGCCAAAAGTGCAATTTCTAAAGATTGAAAGACTAAGATTGCTTGATTAGAAATAAAATTCTCGCCCAAATAATTATTAATTTTTATTTTACAATCACACATCGGGAAAAGAAAGAAAAAGTGAGTTGTTTCACTTATATAAAGTGAATCTTATAAAGGAGGTTTTGAGGGAGAAACCTTTTAGAAGGTTCAAACCCTCATTCTAAAATTATTGAATTTTCTTAATTTTAAACAATTAAAAAAAATTTCATTGGCTAGCTTCCATTTAGCTTTTATTTTACAATCCCACATCGGGAGAAAAAGGAAAAAGTGAATTATTTTTACTTACATAAAGTGAATCTTATGCTCCCATTATATAAATTATTCTATTTTTTAATTTTAAACAGTTAAGAAAAATTCCATTGGTTAGCTTCCATTTAACTTTTATTTTACAATTTCACATCGGGAAAAGAAAGAAAAATTGAATTGTTTCACTCATATAAAGCGAATCTTATACTCTCATTTGTATAAGCAAAAGGATATTTTTAATAAGAAATCCTATGATCAATATCTCATACCAATTTTATTTTATTTTTTTTGATTTTCTTAATTTTAAACAATTAAGAAAATCTTCATTTGCTAGCTTCCAGTGAACTTTTATTTTACAGTCCCATATCGGGAAAAAAAAAGAAAAAAGTGAATTGTTTCATTTGCATAAAATGAATCTTATACTCCTATTTATATAAGCAAAAGGAATTTTTAGTGAGAAGCCCTATGATCAATATTTCATACCATTTTTTTTTTTTGTGTTAATCCTAAACAATTAATAAAATCCCCATTGGCTAACTTCTATTTAATTTTTATTTTACAAGGTTTTGATTTTAAAAATAATTTTGTATGAGATTTTGAAACTCTCATAATATTTAATTTTAAAATAATTACAATCACACATTGAAAAAAAAGAAAAGAAAAAGTGAGTTGTTTCACTTATATAAAGTGAATCTTATACACTCATTTAATATTGTACTCCCATTTAATATTGTAGCATTGTACATGTTTCAATTCAGGATGGTTTAAATTTTAAAATAATGTAAATGGGTTGGTCTTTTCACTTAGCCGATTAGGCTGGATCATTTTCGGTTTGACTGATTCACTGGTTTAACTGCGATTTTAGCTATTTTATGAAAATATATTGTTTAGATTTGTTTGATTTGAAATAAACTAAGATTGACATTGTTAAAAATTAAACGACTGAGATTGCTTGATTAGAAATAAATTTCCCATCAAAACAACCGCTAACTTTTATTTTACAATCCCACATCAAGAAAAGGAGGAAAAAATGAGTTGTTTCACTATATAAACCTTCTGCTCCCATTTAATAGTTTAATGTTGTGTATATTTCAGTTCAAGACAATTTAAATTTTAAAATTAAAATAAAATTTAAAAGTTTTAATTAATTAATTTTTGTATAAGTTGGTTGGTCTTTTGACCTAACCGATAGGGTAAACCATTTTCGGTTTGACTGATTCGTTAGTTTAACTGCGATTTTATCAAAATATATTGGTTATATTTTTTTGATTTGAAATAAATTAAATATTGACCTAATTAAAGATTAAATGGCTAACATTAATTGTTAACTTTTATTTTACACAATCTCACATCGGGAAAATAAGAAAAAAAAAGTGAGTTATTTTACTTATATTATATAAGGAAAAATAGGATTTTAGAGATAGACTTTTTAAGAGCTCCAAACCCTCATTCTAAAATTATTATTATTTTTATTTTTAATTTTAAACAATTAAGAAAATTCTCATTGGCTCCCATTGGCTAGCTTTCATTTTTTTGTTTTTTTTTTACAATCTCACATTGGAAAAAGAAGGAAAAAGTGAATTGTTTCACTTACATAAAGTGAATCTTATGCTTCCATTTATATAAATTATTGAATTTTCTTAATTTTAACCAATTAAGAAAATTTTCATTGGTTAGCTTCCATTTAATTTTTATTTTACAATCCCACATTGAGAAAAAAAAGAAAGAAAAAGTGAATTGTTTCATTTATGTAAAGTGAGTTTTATGCTCCCATTTATATAAGCAAAATGAGATTTTTAGTCAGAAGCCTTATGATCAATATTTCATACTAATTTTTATTTTGATTATCTTAATTTTAAAAAATTAAAAAAATCCCAATTGACTAGCTTTCATTTAATTTTTATTTTACAATCCCACATAAAGGTTTTGACTTTTTAAATAATTTTATATGAGATTTTGAAACTCTCATAATGTCTCTTCTTAAAAGTATTCGTTTATAAAATATATAGATATATTGATAATTTCAATGTCACTCTTACTGCTCTTTAATACATAAATTATGAGATAATTATGATAATTTTAAATTTGTATTTAAAATTTATAAATCATGGGATAGATTATTGTAATTTTAAATTTATATTGTGTCAATTTTAAATTTAAATTAATAGATTGCCTTCTATATTTAGTGACAGTTTAAATTTTAATAAAATAAAATATAATAATTTTAATTAATTAATTTTTGTGTAAGTTGGTTGGTCTTTTGACCTAACTGATTAAGTTAAACCGTTTTTGGTTTGAATGATTTGCTGATTTAACTGTAATTTTAGTGGTTTTACATGTTACGATAATCTTTCTTACTCATTAAGTATTTAAAATTTCTTTAATTATTTCCCTTTTAAAAACCAATATGACAATTTTTTAAAATTTATATATTTTTATTCTAAAATAATGATGTATTAGAACTATGCCATTTTTTTTTATAACAAAGCATAATTTTATTTATTAATTGTCAATACAAGTATTTTAATCTATCTATACTATATATTATAGTAAAGGAACATTTGAATCAAAAACCATAAACTTATATATAAAATTTTATTTATGAGAGATAAAATATGAAAAAAATTAAATATAATTATCACATTTTTAATAAATAATATATTGTTTTATTCCGTGCATAGTACGGGTGATATACTAATAATAGTGATAAAAATGATACTAATAATAATAGTATAAAATGTGGCCAAGTCCACTATTTGGTCTAAATCATCAAACCATAATCAACATGTCAAATTCAATTAAATCATATTTGACCACAATCGATGGTAAAATAAATTATGGTGTCAACAATAGCGGTGATAGATATTATTGTTTTGGAAGCATATTGACTTTTCTTTTATTATGTTTATATATATATATACATACATATTTTATATATAATTATATAATCAAAGTTTCAAATATAACTTTAGTCTCATATGTAAGTATGAATTTATAATTTTTTTGGCTTGTTAAGGCTTGTGAATATGCTCGAACTCGACTCAAGCCTAAGCCAACTCGGCTCGAGCTCGGTTCATTAAATTTTTATTAAAGGTGCAACTTAGGTAGACTCAACTCTAACAACCCAATCCCAACTTGGACAAGATATTTTTGAATTCGGTATAGGTTTGGGTAAAAATTCAGAAGCCTGAACTAAATTTGGGCATGCTTAGGCAAAAATATCAAACAACCCAAAGCTCGAATTATACATATATAGATATATAGAAATATTAAATATACATATAAATTATTAGCCATTACATAATATTAAAGTAATTAGATTATTAAATTATATTGAATATATATTATATGCACAAGTAACATAAAATCTTATATTTTTTATACTCATTCATGAATTGTAAATACTATCATAACGACATTTTCCTTACATTACATAAATTATTTGTTTTGATGTTATTAATGATTTTCTTAAAAAGAAAATATAAATAGAGTCTAATTCTAACAAATTAATAATTTAGTTAGAAAAAAAAATTCATGTACAATTCGGGCAACTTAATCAATTTAATTGGGTTTAACTCAAGTCAGATTTGGACAGACAATCTCAAGTTACAATTTGGGCGAGTTGCGCCCTTTTAGTTTTAGGGCAAATTATCAATAAGTCCTATTTTTGAGACTTATTACATATTAAGTCCTATTGATAAATCTATTAAGTGATAAATTTGTTAGTCTCCTGTTTTATGAATAAAGTGATAAATTTATCAATAAAACCTTTAGGTAAACTAGTAGTTGGGCAAGTGTGTTCACGTGGCACATGATTTTTCATTAACTATTAGTATCATAATTATGTGTGTCTCTTAAATTGGTATGTGATATGTATATAAAGTATGAAGACTTGCATGGGGTAAATTGATTTGTATTCAAAATATAACTAAGTAAGAAATGAATACATAATTGACTAAAGAATTTAAATGAGAAATAAGAAATTTTATAAACATAAAATGCGTGTATAATGTACATGGTTTTTCTTAAACTTCATAACAGATAGGACAATTCCTATTTCAGCTCGTCTAATTTTGCTTGGAGAGCATGTTGAAATAGATCTTTTGTAGTTTTTGTTTCACCATCTTCTTTTTTTTCTTCTTACTTACTATTATAACTTATTATAACAATAATGAGTAAAAGTTTGAAGCGATATAATATTATTATGAATTTTAAAATTCATTTTCTCTCAATAATGTAATTTTTTCTGAGAGGAGAAAAAAGTACAATTATTGTTGTAACAGAGGTGTTTTGCAAAGTCTTGGTTTGTTATTGAAAGTGTTTATTATGGACACTCGTTTGTATGACATGTATATATATATATATATGTATTGAATATAGGTTAATAGGGGAGCAATACACAATTTCGCAATTTTTTCCTAACAAATATAACTATAATACTAAAGTGATACATTTTAGAAAATTAAAATATCCGATGGTAATATAGCATTACAGATTGACAATGTATAAGTACAGTAACATATATAAATTTATATTTATATTTTTTTATATATATTTATACATATAGACATTGATATGTATAAGATATCACAAAAGTAATATATAAAATCTTTTATAACAATATAATATAGGTAATAATGATAAGTTAATTTTTCATAATTAAATAGTTCGTCAAAATGTACATGTTTAGTATTACGTTTTTGTACGCACAATTTTTTAATTAGATTATTAAATTTGCATAAAAATTGAAAGAAATTTGTGAATAATTTGTGTAAAATTAGAGTTTAGTGAAGAAAAATTTTAAAAAAGAAAAGTTTATAGTATTTGGTTTGGTTTATTTTTTCAATTTTTTTTGAATTTTTTGATTTTCATATTTTTTGATTTTCATATTTTTTGAATTTTTTGCTTTATTTTCTTTTTAGATTCACTTAATTTAATATTTTTTTTTATTTTACTTTTAGATTTAGATTCACTTAATCTAAATACACGTGCAAAATAATTTGTTTTGTGTATTCTTTTTAGAAAAAAAAATTATGAATATTAAATAATAATAATAATAACAAAAAATCAGTACAAGTTTGAATTATAATTTTTTACTAATATTTAACCTTTTAATTCTATTTAAATTATTAGATATTATATTTTCATGTAAAATTATATTTTAAATATAAAATATGAAGACATTTCAGTATCTTTAATCACCAAAACTGAGAAAATGTGAAAAATCAAAAACTAAAAAACAACGAAAGTGATTCTTGTCTAGAAATTTGACATCATACCTTGGTTATTAAGTACAATGTAAAATATTACAATTCATAAAATATAATTTAAATAAAAAAAAGTGTATAAAGATAACTTGTGAATTTTTGAGCTGTAGCACAAATCACTATAGATTCGAAAGGGTAAACTATTATAATCGTTTTTGAGTGTTCAACTCTAAAAATAAAGAGAGTTGATTTATGTAGGACTCTTTATGACTTTTAGAAAATATAATAGATTTGAAAGGGTAAAATTAGGATTTAAAAAAAAATAAAAAAACATAATATGTTCTTCACACTTTTATAATAGTAGTAGATAAGTCTAGTTAATATGATTAATCGATAAATGTCCCTAATTTTTATTGAGCTCATACTCAAATTCATTAAAATCTTAACAAATAAGTTCAAACATATTAAAATTTGACTCGGCTCAACTCATTTGCAACCTTAATTATTACTGAACGTTAGCACATTCATAAATGTGCCGAAACTAAACACTCACGTCCTAATGCATGGACAACTGTAATTCACTCCACGTAAGCACATAAACACATAAGCACTTACGAATTTCATTTCCGGATAATGATGGTCCCGAGGCGTTACTAGAGTTCCGGTTAGAAACGGCATTGATCAAGTGCCTTTCCAACAAGACTCACAGAAACCCAAGGATCCAATCAACATCCTAGAAACTAAATCCCATACCCACATAGTCACATAAGCATGTTATCAATTAAACACATAGCATGCAACACTATTCCGAAGTCTCTATCAAGCGAGACAAACCCATTGTGATACTAATCACTTCCCACGTACCCAAAGTATTCGAACTCGGTACGCTTTGATACCAAGTTGTAACGCCCTCGAAATAACAACATTAAACGCATCAAATAAAACATTCATTAACATACGAAATATCCACATTCTTCTATTCATCAGAGTTTCATTACAAAAGTATTACATGTTAACAACAAAAGCAAAATGCCCTACGGGCTTACAGCTTTCCAAGTTAACACTTGGTTACAACAAAAGAGTGCTAACTCATCTACACATTAAGCCCTCGGCTTGAATATACATGTAATACATCGAAAAGGAACTTAAACAACAAAAATCTGCCCGCCTCTAGCCTCCCAAGCTATGACCTTGGAGGTGGCATGCTACCTGTACCTGAAAATGATATTCCCATATAGGGTGAGCCACAGCCCAGTAGAAATACACTAAACCAACCATGAACAATGACTAAAAGATTAGCAATTGATAGATGGCCAACACTGATACATCCACATAAATCACACTTTATGTCATACGACTTATGAGTCAAAGTTACTTTTCATTTTCCCTTTTTCAACAGATAAGCATATTAGCTCTATCATCATCTCAACAGATATGTATAAAACTATATCCCACATTCACAGATAAGCATATAAGCTATATCCACATTCTCAACAGATATATATAACAACTATATCCCACGTTCACAGATAAGCATATAAGCTGTATCTACACTTCACAAAGATAAGCATATGAGCTCTATCTTCACTTCTCTAGACAAGCATATGAGCTGTATCTACGGAGTTCATCCCCTATCTTCTCCCAATACTATCCGGTTTAGAGGTACATCCCCCATCTTCCCCTAAACCGCGGAGTACATCCCCCATCTCCTCCTCTACACATAACGTATACAAACACATTGGTTCTATATACAATCATTCAATACATATAGTTAATGTATTCTATCAACCGTCAAATTCCATGACACATTCCATTGATTAGTTTTCATTTGCCTAATCATCATGCATTGTCTACAACAATCACGACTATCCTCCACCGATAGCCCAAAGCAGCTATTTCTAAACAGAAAATAAATGCACAAATGGATATTCAATCAACATTTCAATTCGGTGAGTGATAAATAATTCAACTACACCCTTTTTCCCCATGCATTCCCAATCTCAACAATTCCATTTCATTTCCTCACTTCTCACAATTAATTATCCCAATTAATCAAACAATGTAATTAGGTCATTTTCCATAATTAACATTACAACCCTTAAGGTCCCATTTTCATCAATGATTCAACATTTGTTCCCTTTCTCTATGCCAAACATGCATCTAGGTTTATTATAAATAAAACCCCAACTTTTGTAAAATTACACAAAAGCCCCAAACTTTCACAAAATTACCAAACCAACCCCAACATCTCAAAATACTAAAATTTAAAGACAAAATCCATAGAGAGGAGTAGGATATCCCTACCTCAAACCCGGAGCCCCAAGGGGGAAGATGACAAAACCCAACGTGCTCCAAATCCCGAAATTTTCAGATTAAAAAGTAGCCCCGACGATCAACAACTTTTTTGTAAAGGCCAAAGAAGAGCAAACCACTCCTACTAGATCAAAACCTAGAGAGAAGGTAGAGTTCTAGAGTGAGAGGCTCAACAATGGTGTTTTTGGAAAAGTAGGAGAGAGAAGAGAAAGTGAAAAAGTGATTTGAAAAGTCAAAACTCGGAACTTAAACCCAGTCGCCCCGCTCGAGCGTCCAAACCCCCGTTCGAGCGGCCAAACTCCTGCTCGAGCGCCGGATGCTGTAACGCCCTCAAAATAATAACATTAAACCCATCAGATAAGACATGCATTTCATATAAACTAACCACATTCCTTTATTTCATTGAGTTTCATTACATAAGTATTACATGTTAACATCAAAACAAAATGCCCTACGGGCTTACAGCTTTCCAAGTTAACACTTGGTTTCAACAAAAGAGTACTAACTCGTTTACACATTAAGCCCTTGGCTTGAAGTTACATGTAATACATCAAAAGTAACACAACTACACTATGTCCGCCTCTAGCCTCCCAAGCTATGTCCTTGGAGGTGGCATGCTTCCTGCACCTGAAAATGATATTCCCATATAGGGTGAGCCACAGCCCAGTAGAAATACACTAAACCAACCATGGACAATGACTAAAACATTAGCAATTGATAGTTGGTCAACACTGATACAATCACATAAATTACATATTTATGTCAACGACTTACAAGTCCCAATTACATTTCATTTTCCCTTTTTCAACAGATAAGCATACTAGCTCTATCATCATTTCCACAGATACGTATAAATACTATATCTCACATTCAGATAAGCATAAAAACTATATCCACATTCTCAACAGATATGTATAACAACAATATCCACAGATAAGCATACAAGCTGTATCCACACTTCACAAAGATAAGCATATGAGCTCTATCTTCACTTCTCTAGACAAGCATATGAGCTGTGTCTACGGAGTTCATCCCCTATCTCCTCCCAATACTTATCCGGTTTAGAGGTACATCCCCTATCTTCCCCTAAACCGCGGAGTACATCCCCTATCTCCTCCTCTACACATAACGTATATAAACACATTGGTTCTATATACAATCACACAATACACACAATTAATGTATTCTATCAACCGTCAAGTTCCATGACACATTCCATTGATTAGTTTCCGTTTACCTAATCATCATGCATTGTCTACAACAATCTCGACTATCCTCCACCGATAGCCCAAAGCAGTTATTTCTAAACAGAAAATAAATGCACAATGGATATTCAGTCAACATTTCATTTCCTCATTCTTCTCAATTAATTATCCCAATTAATTAAACAATGTAATTAGGTTAATTCCCATAATTAACATTTCAACCCTTAGGTCCCATTTTCATCAATGATTTAACAATCATTCCATTTTTCTATGCCAAACATGCATCTAGGTTTATTATGAATTAAACCCCAACTTTTGTAAAATTACACAAAAGCCCCAAACTTTCACAAAAATTACCAAACCAAGACCAACATCTCAAAATACCAAAATTTAAAGACAAAACCCATAGAGAGGAGTAGGATATCCCTACCTTGAAGTTTTAGCCCAAAAGGAGATGAAGACTCCAAGATCAACTTGCTCCAAATCCAAACTTTTTCAGATTAAATCGAAGCTCTCAACACCCTCTACCTTTTTAACAAAGGCCCTAGGCTAGATTCACACCCTAGGGAGATCAAACCTTAGAGAGAGTGCAAGTTTAGAGAGAGAGAGTGTCGGATTAAGGGTTTGCTCAAAGAAAAGAAGTGAAAAAGTGATGTTTTAGACGCTGCTGTGCGCTGATATAAAACACGCTCGCTCGAGCGAAGGATTGGTCGCTCGAGCGACCAGACACAGAAAACTCTCGCTCGAGCCAAGAAGTTCTCGATCGAGCGAAGAAAAACCCAGACCGCTCGAGCCACGAAAAGCTCGCTCGAGCCAGGAAATGCAACTCTCAGGTCCAGAACCAGACGCAACACCACTCTCGCTCGAGCGACATACTCCTCGCTCGAGCGAAGGACCAAAAATCTGGGCAGCAACACTAGGCTCCCAAACGCAACCAACCTGAAACAAACCTGCCCAACGCATCTTATAACTCAATATACAAAGGAAGAGGATGCAAACTAGAAAATAAACAACTATCAACATTCACGGACACATGTCCGGATCACTGTACAACAAGGGTAAGCCTGGGATCACTATAACCTCCCCCCCTTAAAGAATTTCGTCCCCGAAATTAAGCACAAGTTTTCAAAAACAAGTTTTTCTTCATTTTAAACAACGTTACACTTGAACATTCAACAATTCGACCCATTACCGGTCATCCCATCCCTTTAACAAGAGACATATCACAATATGTAAACAACATATGTATTATTAACATGCACCAACATTATGCACTAACTTTCCAATGTCAACAATATATTCAACATATATAGTGTTACATCCAACTACCATATGAGGCAAGTTCCAAAACATGCTTCCAATAATCAAAACATTCTCAATGTTTCACAACTTAGGACATATATAAAAGCTCTTAAGTTCAACATAATGTAAAATTTAAATACAATATCACACATCAACAAACAAGTCTGGATATTTCTCACGGACTTCCAACTCACGTTCCCAAGTGGCTTCCTCCACTCCGTGATGTTTCCACAAGACTTTCACCAAAGGAATGGTCTTGCCACGCAGGACCTGATCCCGCCTATCCAAGACCCGAACCGGTCTCTCCTCATACGAGGCATCCTCATCTACCTCTAAATCGCTCCAATCCAGCACATGTGATGGATCTGGCTCATACTTCCGAAGCATACTCACATGAAACACGTCATGCACTCCGGACAACTGCGGCGGTAAGGCTAACCGATAAGCAACCTCACCTATCTTCTCAAGGATCTCAAAAGGACCACTAAACCGAGGGGATAATTTCCCACTCTTCCCAAACCTCATCAGGCCTCGCCTAGGTGATATTTTCAGAAAGACATGATCACCTACCTCAAACGCCAAAGGCCTCCTCCTACGGTCGGCATAACTCTTTTGTCGACTCTGGGCTGTAACAAGCCTCCTACGGATAAGCTCAACTTTCTCCGTCGTCTCCCTAACCAACTCCGGACCCAACAAAGGTGCATCACCCACCTCGGCCCAACAAACTGGAGACCTACACGGTCGGCCATACAAGGCCTCAAACGGTGCCATACCGATGCTAGACTGAAAACTATTGTTGTAGGCAAACTCTACCAATGGCAAGTGCCTCTCCCACGTCCCACTGAAGTCCAGGACACAACCCCGAAGCATATCCTCGAGGATCTGAATAGTACGCTCGGACTGTCCGTCAGTGTGAGGATGATAAGCCGTACTAAAGGTCAACTTAGTGCCCAAGGCACTCTGCAAACTCTGCCACAACCTAGCAGTAAAACGAGGATCTCTATCTGAGACGATCGTCACTGGGACCCCGTGCAATCTCACTACATCCCGAATATACAAATCGGCAAGATGATCTACCGAATCTCTCACGCGCATAGGAATAAAGTGCGCCGACTTAGTCAACCGGTCTACAACCACCCAAATAGCATCACTACCCCGCTGAGTCCTCGGAAGACCTACAACGAAGTCCATAGTGACATGCTCCCACTTCCACTCGGCAATAGGCAAGGGTTGCAACAAACCCGCTGGCCTCTGATGCTCGGCCTTCACTTGCTGGCAAGTAAGGCACTTCGATACGAAAACAGCCACATCTCTTTTCATACCCCGCCACCAAAACTGGCGACCCAAATCCTGATACATCTTAGTACCTCCCGGATGCACCGCAAGGCGCGAATGGTGAAACTCTTGGAGTACCTCCTCTCGGCAAGCCTCCGGTCCAAACAAACGGTCTCGGTATCTCACACTCAGGTCGGGATACACCGTCAAACCCTTCTCAACTTTCCCACTGGAGATCTTCTCTCGGAGGGATTCTACCTCAAGGTCACCTCTCTGTGCCTCTAACACTCTAATCACAAGTGTAGGCTGCGCAACAACAGAAAACAAGGCCGCAGCCTCGACAGATTCGCCCAGTAGCAAATCAAACTCGCCCAGTGCTCCCAACATCTCCCATTCCCGGATGGCTATACAAGCTACATCACTAATGGTTTTCCTACTAAGGGCATCGGCCACAACATTGGCCTTTCCCGGATGATAATGCAACTCAAAATCATAATCCTCGATGAACTCCATCCATCTCCTCTAGCTCAAATTCAAGTCTCTCTGTGTAAACAGATACTTCAAACTCTTATGATCCGAGAATACCTCGAACTTCTCACCATAAAGGTAGTGCCTCCAGACTTTCAAGGCAAAGATCACTGCTGCTAACTCTAGGTCGTGAGTAGGGTAATTCTTCTCGTGTATTTTCAACTGACGTGAGCCATAAGCTACCACTTTCCCCTCTTGCATCAACACACAACCCAAACCCTCTCGTGAGGCATCACAATAAACCGCATAACCCAACCCTCTCTCCGAAATAATCAATACCGGAGCGGTGGTCAATCTAACTTTCAGCTCTTGGAACGACTTTTCACAAGTCCCACTCCACACAAACTTGACTCCCTTCCGAGTCAGTCTAGTCAACGGTGACGCTAACCTGGAGAAATCTTTCACAAACCGACGGTAATACCCAGCTAATCCCAGAAAACTGCGGATCTCAAACACACTCTTAGGCTGTGCCCAATCTTGCACTGCCTCAACCTTGGATGTATCAACAGACACCCCTTCCCCGGATACCACGTGGCCTAAGAATTTGACTTCCCTCAGCCAGAACTCACACTTCCCAAACTTGGCATACAGCCTATGGGCTCTAAGTAACTCAAGCACCACTCTCAAGTGTGCCTCGTGCTCCTCCTCAGAAGACGAATAGATAAGGATATCGTCCACGAAAACAACCACAAATCGGTCTAAGAACTCCCGGAAAATCCGGTTCATCAAGTCCATAAAGACTGCCGGTGCATTGGTAAGTCCGAATGGCATCACCAAAAACTCATAATGGCCATACCGCGTACGGAATGCCGTCTTAGGAATATCTTCCTCCCTGACCCTCAACTGATGGTAACCCGATCTCAAGTCTATCTTAGAGAAACAACGGGAACCCTTCAACTGGTCAAACAAATCATCTATACGGGGCATAGGGTACTTATTTTTAACCGTAGCCCGATTCAACTTCCGGTAGTCTATACACAATCTCAAGGCACCATCTTTCTTTTTAACAAAGAGGGCCGGTGCTCCCCACGGTGAAACACTAGGGCGAACAAAGCCCTTATCGAGCAATTCCTGGAGCTGAACTTTCAACTCAACCAACTCTGCTGGAGCAAAACGGTAAGGTGCCATAGAAATCGGCGCCGTACTAGGCACTAAATCAATAGAGAACTCTATCTCTCGGTGAGGTGGCAAACTAACAAGATCTTCGGGAAAGACATCCGAATACTCACAAACCACCCTTGGCAATACAACCTGGGTCTCACCACTCTCACCACTCTCAAAGCTGGCAAGTAGACTACTAAGCTCACTTCGCCCTCGCGAATCATACCCCGGTGGCAAAACACTACCAACCCGGTCTCCCAAGAAATGGAACCACTCCCCGCTCAAGGTACATAACGTGACCCTCTGGCGGTAGCAATCAATAACAGCCCGGTATGACGATAACCAGTCCATACCCAAAATAACATCAAAACCCTTCATGGGCATGACAACAAACGGAAAAGGAAGCCTATAGTCGGCGACCTCTATATCACATCCTCTAACACCCTGTTTCAGAATCAACTCACCACCCAAAGGCGATACCACACAAATAGGAGATGCTAACTGTGCTAACTCCAATTCCAAAACAGATGCAAATGCAGCAGATACAAAAGAATGAGATGCACCTGTGTCTATCAACACATTAGCAACTGAGTTGCAAAACAGAAAAGTACCTCTCACTACTGATGGAGCCGGTACTAAATCCTGCGCGGTAACAGCATACACGCGCCCCGTAGGGCCCTGGTCTACCTGCTCACCTCTTGGAGCAAAAGACTGCTGCACAGACTGGGATGACGAAGCTCCCGGATTGGCCCTCGAGGCCTGCACAGACTGAGCTGGCTGAAAACCCTACGTCTGCCTAGAACCAGACGCTCCCGAAGTGGCACTCAACTGTGGGCAAAACCTCTTCATGTGCCCAGGTTGTCCACACTGATAACAAGTCAAGAGCTGCCCCCTGCCCAAACTCTGACTCTGCGGTCTAGCTGAAGAAGAAGCAGCTTTCTGACCCCCACCCTTCTGCGGGCAAACAGAAACCTTGTGACCCAGTTGGCCACACTTGTAACAAGTGAATTCCCCCTGACTGCCTCTCCCCGAGCCTACACTCGGCACTAGAAAGGTCGATCTAGAGACTGCACCCTGAGACTGCTGAGGGTTATAACCCTTCTGTCTCCTGCCATCACCCTGACTATCCTGGCTCCTCTTGGAGCCTCTCTGACCCTCATCCTCCTCCTGCATCATAAGCTCCATATGAGCTGCAGCGTCCACTAGGTGTCTATACTCTCGAATATAAGACCCACCAATTCTCAACTTGAGGCCCCGCCTCAACTTCCGCTCAAACTCATAGCAACGGCGTTCCTCAGACGCCACCAGTTCAGGTGCAAACCTAGACGGACTGGTAAAAGTAGCCTCAAACTCGGCCACTGACAAGCCCTGCTGATTAAGCCGGCTAAACTGATCCCTCAGCTTCTCCCTAGCTGCTGCTGATAAAAACCTCTCCTGAAAAGCATTCACAAACGCCTCCCAAGTACCACCAACACGAGCTTTCTCGTACTTCCACCATTGACCCGCATCTCCCTTCAGTTGGAAGGATGCCAAGGTCACTTTCAGTGCTCCGTCCTCGATGCCAAGCATCTCAAACGTCTTCGTTGTCTGTTCGAGCCATTCATCTGCCTTAAGCGGCTCTTTAGGATCCCCGATAAACTCGTCCGGATTACACCGGAAGAACTCCCTCTTCAAGAAGGAAGGCCCTGTCTCAGCTGCCTGATTCCCAGCTCTAAGAATACCCAAAGCTCCTGCTATCTCTCTGGCCAAGGCACCCATAGCCTGCTGACCTACTGGCTCGGCCACATTGGCCTGCCCAACTCCCTCCTGCACTGCCGGAATCTCACCCTGTAACGGTACTTCCTGCCTCGCAGGTCTACCACGCCTAGCACCTCTTCCTCGTCCTGACATCCTAATAAAGGCAACACAGAACGTTAGCACATTCATAAATGTGCCGAAACTAAACACTCACGTCCTAATGCATGGACAACTGTAATTCACTCCACATAAGCACATAAACACATAAGCACTTACGAATTTCATTTCCGGATAATAATAGTCCCGAGGCGTTACTAGAGTTCCGGTTAGAAACAGCATTGATCGAGTGCTTTTCCAACAAGACTCCCAGAAACTCAAGGATCCAATCAATATCCTAGAAATTAAATCCCATACCCACATAGTCACATAAGCATGTTATCAAATAAACACATAGCATATGGTACTACATCTACGTCTCTATCAAGCGAGACAAACCCATTGTGATCCTAATCACTTCCCACGCACCCAAAGTATTCGAGCCCGGTACGCTCTGACACCAAGTTGTAACGCCCTCAAAATAATAACATTAAACCCATCAGATAAGACATGCATTTCATATAAACTAACCACATTCCTTTATTTCATTGAGTTTCATTACATAAGTATTACATGTTAACATCAAAACAAAATGCCCTACGGGCTTACAGCTTTCCAAGTTAACACTTGGTTTCAACAAAAGAGTACTAACTCGTTTACACATTAAGCCCTTGGCTTGAAGTTACATGTAATACATCAAAAGTAACACAACTACACTATGTCCGCCTCTAGCCTCCCAAGCTATGTCCTTGGAGGTGGCATGCTTCCTGCACCTGAAAATGATATTCCCATATAGGGTGAGCCACAGCCCAGTAGAAATACACTAAACCAACCATGGACAATGACTAAAACATTAGCAATTGATAGTTGGTCAACACTGATACAATCACATAAATTACATATTTATGTCAACGACTTACAAGTCCCAATTACATTTCATTTTCCCTTTTTCAACAGATAAGCATACTAGCTCTATCATCATTTCCACAGATACGTATAAATACTATATCTCACATTCAGATAAGCATAAAAACTATATCCACATTCTCAACAGATATGTATAACAACAATATCCACAGATAAGCATACAAGCTGTATCCACACTTCACAAAGATAAGCATATGAGCTCTATCTTCACTTCTCTAGACAAGCATATGAGCTGTGTCTACGGAGTTCATCCCCTATCTCCTCCCAATACTTATCCGGTTTAGAGGTACATCCCCTATCTTCCCCTAAACCGCGGAGTACATCCCCTATCTCCTCCTCTACACATAACGTATATAAACACATTGGTTCTATATACAATCACACAATACACACAATTACTGTATTCTATCAACCGTCAAGTTCCATGACACATTCCATTGATTAGTTTCCGTTTACCTAATCATCATGCATTGTCTACAACAATCTCGACTATCCTCCACCGATAGCCCAAAGCAGTTATTTCTAAACAGAAAATAAATGCACAATGGATATTCAATCAACATTTCATTTCCTCATTCTTCTCAATTAATTATCCCAATTAATTAAACAATGTAATTAGGTTAATTCCCATAATTAACATTTCAACCCTTAGGTCCCATTTTCATCAATGATTTAACAATCATTCCATTTTTCTATGCCAAACATGCATCTAAGTTTATTATGAATTAAACCCCAACTTTTGTAAAATTACACAAAAGCCCCAAACTTTCACAAAAATTACCAAACCAAGACCAACATCTCAAAATACCAAAATTTAAAGACAAAACCCATAGAGAGGAGTAGGATATCCCTACCTTGAAGTTTTAGCCCAAAAGGAGATGAAGACTCCAAGATCAACTTGCTCCAAATCCAAACTTTTTCAGATTAAATCGAAGCTCTCAACACCCTCTACCTTTTTAACAAAGGCCCTAGGCTAGATTCACACCCTAGGGAGATCAAACCTTAGAGAGAGTGCAAGTTTAGAGAGAGAGAGTGTCGGATTAAGGGTTTGCTCAAAGAAAAGAAGTGAAAAAGTGATGTTTTAGACGCTGCTGTGCGCTGATATAAAACACGCTCGCTCGAGCGAAGGATTGGTCGCTCGAGCGACCAGACACAGAAAACTCTCGCTCGAGCCAAGAAGTTCTCGATCGAGCGAAGAAAAACCCAGACCGCTCGAGCCACGAAAAGCTCGCTCGAGCCAGGAAATGCAACTCTCAGGTCCAGAACCAGACGCAACACCACTCTCGCTCGAGCGACATACTCCTCGCTCGAGCGAATGACCAAAAATCTGGGCAGCAACACTAGGCTCCCAAACGCAACCAACCTGAAACAAACCTGCCCAACGCATCTTATAACTCAATATACAAAGGAAGAGGATGCAAACTAGAAAATAAACAACTATCAACATTCACGGACACATGTCCGGATCACTGTACAACAAGGGTAAGCCTGGGATCACTATAGATGCACTCTCCCAACATCTCGACACAACAGGTCCCCGCCCGAGCGTCACTCACAACCTCCCACTCGAGCGTCCAATCCCCCGCTCGAGCGTCCAACACTGCACAGGAAATACTGGATGGGTGTATTCCCCGCTCGAGCGGCAAAACCCGCTCGAGCAGACAGGCCAAAATCTGGGCAACTAGTTTTGGTTTCTAAACTCAACCAACCTGTAACAAACCTGCCCAACACATCCTATAACTCAAATATAAGGTAAGAAAGGATGTAAACAAGATAATAATCAACTACCAACATCCACGGACACATGTCCAGATCACTATACAACAAGGGTAAATCCGGGATCGCTATATGGTGTAAAGCAAAAAATACTTATGGTGTAAAAAAAAAAACAAATCCTCCTGAAAGTTGGGGTCAGATCACAATCAACCATTTATTGGCGTCACTAGGATTAAAGGCAAATAGGTTTTAACTTTTATCGATGTCAAATTTTGAAAAACATCTTCATCTGTAAATAATGTAGTTTTCCATGAATTCAATACATATTTAACTTTTAGACTTTTTAATCTTGGTTATGAAGGCAATTTTAGTGTTTAGTCTTGTTAGAATTTGGGTCGGGTTTAGAACCTCACTCGATTGGGTCGTTCAGTCAAAGTGGAATTGGATTAATTTATCTTGGGGATAAGTGTGATTGGCCCACTATTTCATTTGTTGAAGAGATGAGAGTTGTGGATAATTTTAATTGTATCAGTCTCCTAGAGTCTTCTCTTCTCTATTTTTCTTCTCTCTCCATAGAAACACATAATAACTTTTGTACTATGAACAGTTTGGATAATTCTCTAATAGTTCTACCGTACTATTGTACATGATTCACCCGCATAATCCATAAATTCAGTTTGAGTAAAAAAAAGGTATGCCTAAATCCATTTATTTTCGTTAGGTATTATTTCTTATAAATATTCTTACAAGTCTCATTGAAGCTCAATAGGAGGTTTTTTTTTAAGTAAATCCGATTTTTAAAGACCTATGTTCCATCTAACTTATATTCTTTTTTATTATATTAAGTCTTATTTGGTGTAATATAACCAGATCATCATTCTAACTTTCTGCACTTGTTTCTATTTTGAAATTAATACACAATAAAAAAAACAATAATTCCTTATTTAATGGAGAAAATCTATCCCTTATTCAATGGAGAAAGTGTCGCATAATTCTAGAAAAAATCTCCTCATCCTAAGGAGAAAATCTCTCCTTTATTCCATGGAGAAAAACGCTTCTTATTCTAGGAGAAAAAACCTCTCCCTTAATCCACAGAAAAAAATTCTCACATTCTCAAAATCCTAAATCATCTACCTTTTAAAAATCTCTCACTAAATGTTGATATGAATTTTCACATTACAAATACATGCTGATAAATAACACCTCCTCATGGAACCACACACACACTCAATGTTATATGACTGTGTGACCATTAACATTGAATGCAACTACCTATTTGTATTACAAAATTAATGTAAATAATAGGGCAAATTACACTAACCGTCCCTATAGTTTGGGGCTTGTGTCATTTTAGTCTCTGACTTTTCAATTGTGGCACATTTGACTCTGAATTTTGAATCTTGTTCCAAATAAGGACAATTAACATATCATTGCTTAATTTTAAGGACAAAATTAAATGTCAAAACAATATTTTAAAATTTTTAAAAATTATTTCTACCCACCAAAAATAAAATTATGTAAAATTGATAAAAATTAATAAATGTTACATGAATTAATTTTACATGATCATCATCCAAATACATAATAAAAATTAATTTGGTAAAAAAAAGAAATAAATGTCTAAAAGATTTATCAATTCTATATAATTTTATCTTTAGTAGGTAGAAATAATTTTTAAAAATTCAAAAATAATTTTTTAACATTTATTTTTGTCAAATTAATTTATATTTTATCAAATTGATGATTTTACCCTTGAAAAATCCAATAGTATCTTCAATTGTCCTTATTTGAAACAAGATTCAAAATTCAAGGTCAAATGTGTCACAATTGAAAAGTCAGGGACCAAAATAACACAAGCCCCAAACTATAGGGCTTGTTAGTGTAATTCACCCTAAATATTTACATCTCTATGTACATACTATGTTCGTGCTAATCTGACTCGTAATATACAACTAATCTTCGGGAAAAAAAAATTATATGTGAATGTTTACAATAAATAACAAATATAAAGTAAAAATCGACTATTTCGATTATTCAATGACAATAAAAATAATTGCTCAATCAAAAACCATAACAACAATCAATATATAACAAATCATCAAACAATATATAAAAAAATAATCAAATATTTCATATATATTAACACACCTTTTTAGAAAAAAAATATATATATAATCAACTCCGACATAATATCAACAAATAAACTACACAATATCAATGACTACACAAACTGACGAAGAGACTATGTTTTATGTATAACAATAGCAAAAAAACGACTGTTCATTGTCGATTTGTGATTATCTCTGTTGCGAGTCCATCATCATCTCTATCATTAGTCTATATGTATAACTAACATTCACTTCTAAATGTTCTTTCATGATAAGACCTTATTGTAAAATAATGGTAAAGATCTTTCATCAAGTGAATTCCTCACATTGAGGCAAATAAAATATTAAGAATAATAATTTTCTATATTTATATATAGTATTATATATATATATATATATATTACAATAAAAGCTTATAAGGGTAAAATAGTCCACATAATACTTCTAATATAGGAAAAAAGACCTATTGGAATTCAAATGTATAGGATTAGGTGGAATACAAGAATATTTTGTGAATTTATTAGGATATAAAATTTATAAATAAATTTCTCAAGCTCAATACACCCCCCACTTACAATCCTTTTTATTACAACTTTGTCAATTAGTAAAAAGGGGCATGGACTATTAAATTTTATATCCATAACTTATGACCCACTTGATCCCATATATTCTTATAATCCAAAAAGTCTTATCTAACTCAAAAATTTTCAAATGAAACATATCCACATTTAGAAACGTAAAATGTGTATGTGAATATGATATTTCAAATTGCAAAATCTTAGTTGTCATATTAGGTCACATTGTCACATTTTGAGAATGACACATTTGACAAAAGTTTAATAAGACAATAATGTACACATTAGAATGATTGTCCCATTATCACATTTTAAGAATGACACAATTGACATTTTAAGAATGACACATTTGGCAAAAATTTATACCCAACATTTGGAAACTAAACGTAGTATATTTCACCCTAAAATCTCCAAAAAATATAGTGAAATGATCTTACGGTGTACATTTCCAAATTCAATAATACTCTGATTGTCCACAAAAAAATTCATAGGACTTTCCAAAACATACTTTTCTGGGATGGAATTTCCCAGTAAATTTCCCTTAATAAAACTAACTTTTAAAACAAAAACTCTAAATCTAAAACAAAAAAACTCCTCTACCAACCCATGCTACTTGCTACCAGCTTCACTTGTTAGTGCGTACTGCCACCACCCCTCCCAACCCATCAACCATTGACACCACCCTTTCCCCCACCTATTGCTGCCATTTGTAACTATACCATTCCTCTTCCATCACGCCCATTACTAGCTCATTGACTCCCTTAAACCTTGTCTCCACCACCCTTTCCCCAGTCAACTCTCGTCCCGCCATCTTGACACCCTAGCCCTTTTCCAACATCCCATCTTCTATGAAACCCTACAACCACCAAACACTACCACTCTCAACCCATAAACCTTTAGATTTGAATACCCTAGGCCTCCCCTCCTTAAAAGTCTCGCTGTCTGTCTCTCTCATAAATGATTTGCAAAGGTAAGTCAATTGGGGTTTCGCGATTATGAGAGGAGGGGATGGAGGCCAGCAAGAAAGCTAGTAGGTATCATGGTAGTGGAGAAGTGGGTGGCATATATATAGGAGAGGGACTAGGGTGGTGGTTGGAAGTGGTGCTGGTTGTGGGATAGGTTGTGGGTTAGGGTTTGGAGGGTTAGAGACGTCGAGATAACATGCAAGGTTAGATATGACAGTATTTTGGAAATACAGGGTGAAAAGAGGAAAAAAATCCAAGTTTTAAATGAGTATGAAAAGAAGGTAGGTGTAAGAAGAAGAATTTGTGGTGTAAACATAGGCTCCCTTTTGGAACATGGCACTAAAAAATGTTGACATGGAACAATTTTTTTCCTTAACTTAGATGGTTTATAATTGACTGTAAACTTCAATCCTCATTTTTTTTCTTTTTTCTTTTTCAATTTTTTGAAAGGGAAATGCATTAGGTAATGTTCATATATTGAAATATGTGAAAATATTTAAAAACATATAGTAAAAATATGTATGAAATTATGTCAAATGTGTATTGAAATTTTAAACTTTTTGACATTATTTGGTTTGTAACGAATTGCCAATGAATAGTTACTGACAAGACTCCTTTTCAATTCATAGGATAGATTTTTTTTTTTGTATGTTCATCAAACCTTGAGGGTTTGTCTTTGGTATTTTGCTCTTAAAAATATGATAGAGGAATATTGGACCACAAAACTGAAAACATAAACATAATGAAAGAAAATAAAGAAAAAAGAAAAGAAAAGAAAAATGTACAAATGAAAAAAAAAAAATGTTGGTTGTAGGAATCTCAAATATCATGTGTTTCCATTGTTTAATCAAAATATCTTAAAACATCTGATATCTCAATGGAATGTTATAATCCTTTCAATCGATTGATCTTTATTTGGTTTCTATTTATTTATTTTTTCTTTTCAAAATTTGGAATTATTAGATGGAAGGTTGAGTGGAGGTGTGAAGGAAGAAGGAATCAAATACTACAACAACCTCATAGATAAGCTTCTTGCCAATGGTTATTGATTCAACCTCAACTCTTTCATAATCTATTTAACAAGTCAAAATGCATATATATATATATATATATATATTCTGATGTGAAGACATATGTTTCTCCTAAATTATATATGCAGGTATAAAGCCCTTTGTGACTCTTCTTCATTTTGATGTCCCCCATGCTTTGGTAGATGAGTATGGAGGCTTCTTAAGCTCTCGAATTATGTTAGTTAGATTAGTTGTATTAGTTAATTGTAAATCTTTTCCTTTTCTGTATTGCCTTGTATAGCTATATATACCTCTATATTGGAGAAGAATAAAACAATCTGCTATATTCCAGCATGGTATCAGAGCATTGATCCTAAAACTTTTCCTCTCTTTTTTTTTCCAGCGATTTTTACCCTAACATATTATCCGACCAATTCCGATTTGGTCTGAAAAGTTTGCCGTTGCCACTATTGCTGGAAACTGCTTTACAGCCGCTATTGTGAAATCTTTTTGTCGATTACTGCTATTCTTCCCATTTACTCTCAACATGGATGATGAAAACTCTGTTGCTACCCCTTCTCTGACTATTGTGACTGTGCAGAAGGACAACATGTCTCTACAAATCACCCCAGACAAATTGGATGGCTCAAATTACTCCACTTGGTCTCAAAACGTAGAGATGTATATCACAAGAAGAGAAAAAGTGCAGTATTTAACTGAAAAAAAAAAAAAAAAACCTAAACCCAATGAAACAAATGTTGCTTACTCTACTTGGTTGGAGGATAATGCCATGGTTAAATCTTGGCTTCTTAATTCAATGACCTCTAATGTTAGGGCTGTGTTTCTTCATCTCCCTACTGCTCATGATGTTTGGGATGCGGTTTCCCAAACCTATTTTGTGGGCAAGGATGCTTCACAGATGTATGAACTCCAATGTTGGTCTCATGAGACACGCCAGAATGGTAAGTCTGTGGCTGATTACTATGGTTCTCTTCAACTTATTTGGCAGGAATTGGACTACCTTCGTCCGAGTGCAATGAAGTGTGCCACAGATGCTACCACCCAAAAAGAGAAGATTGAGAAGGATCGTTTATATGATTTTTTGGCTGGTCTTGATCCTAGTTTGGACCAGGTTCGAAGTCAAGTCTTGGCTCAAGATCCTTTTCCCAGTGTCCGTAATGCTTTTGCTTTTGTTCGCCGTGAAGAGCTTCGTTAGGCTACTAAAAAATCTGACTCTCTCGAAAAAAATCTCGTGTTAAGAGCATTTGTTGTTCACCAGATCAACACAATTACGTGAAGGAAAAGAGAAAAAATAAGGATAAGTAATAAATGAATTTAGAGATTTAAATTACACTACAGGAAATGCCACTTTTGGTGACCAAAATATTGGTTGCCAAAAGCCCCATTTTTGGTCGCCGAAACAATTAGCGACTAAAATATTTTGTCGCCAAACTAGTCGCCTATACCCTGTCGGCGATAGTATTGGCGACTAAACTATTTTTGGTCGCTGAAAGTGAACGTTTTGGCTACTAAACTCTGGTTAGTCGGCAAAGGTTATCTTTTGGCGACTAAAATATTAGTCGCCAAAAGTGAACATTCGGCTACCAAACTCTAAGTAGTCGGGAAAGGGTATATTTTGGCGACTAAATATTTAGTCGCCAAAAGTGTTCAAATAAAATAAATTAAATTTTCAGCGACTAAAACTTTTTGTCGGGAATAAGTTTTAGTCACAACATTACTACATTTAGGGACTAAAGAATTTAGTCGCCAAAAATATTATTTTTCATTTTATTAAACTTTTGGCTACTAACCATTTGGTAGCCGAAAGTCTTCATTTATTTTTATCTACTAAATTTTTAGTCACCAAAAATCTTTGGATTCTTATGGCTACCAAATATTTAGTCACTAAAAATATTGATTTCCTTTTTAGCTACCAATTGGTTAGTCACTAATAAATTCACTTTTTTTTTTTTCACTACTAAACATTTAATTTCCAAAAACTTTATTTAGTGTTTTTTTTATTATAATTAATTTATTCACAACCTGTATTTATTTCGTGCAACCTGCACCCTGTATTTAAACAAAATAATACATATATCTATTTCTATTTCGTTTCAACAATACAAAAATTTGATCTTTTAACATCAAATTCTATACAAATCAAATACAATCCAACCCAAAATAACAATTCCATACAAACACAAAATCATACAAAAAAAGATGTCCTCTGTACAAAAAATTCTACATCAAATGTCATTTACAGAATATTTTGAAGGTGTAAAAAATGCGGATTATAAGCAACAGGGCCTAGGCATCATATAGTTCTCAGCAGCAAGGTCTTGAGACATTTTCCACTGCATCTCCGCAGCTGAAATGCATCCAAAGTGTGAAACAGAATGATGTCAGCATCATGAAGGCTAACAAAGCTAATTAACTGAGACAGATATATATATTCCCCAAATCCCAACAAACTAACTCTGAGAGATGTCTCAACGGATATACAACAAAACAGCAAATATACCATTCAAAGGCAACCGGGGTTTCTTCTTTTTCTTCTTCTTTCCTGACAAAGTAAAAAATTAATTCTTGTAAGAAAAACGATGACATACTCCAATGCATAAGGACCAACTTGTTTCTCTCCATAATGACATACTCCAATGAGTCTACCCCTCGCACAACAATAGGTAAAACCAACAAAGCTAAAAGTGGACAAAAAATCTAAGCAGCACAAAACTCATTAATGAAGTGGTCCCAAGCAACATCAGGCATAGAAAAACACAAGTACCCTCAAATTAGAGACATTACCTGCCTCACCAGAAACTAGCTTCTTCATCAGCCAGCAGAGCACTACTCTGTGATGCAGGTTCCTTCATACTCAACAAAGTTATATTAGATCCAATAATTTAACCATACCTGCAAAGGACAGCATGTGGTATGGTTAGGCGACACCTTTCACCATCAAGTGGGTCACAGGGACTTTTTATATCATGTGCCCATATTCTTAGCTTCACTGTACAAGGTAACTTTACTGCAACCATCAAGTTTTTTTTCGGGATACATTACTGCAGCTGTCAATGTTTCATAAATGCCCACCATTAGAAAACGTTTTCCCATTCTTGATAGGCACCACCATTTTGAAAGATACAATTAAAAAATTTGTAATTTTCTTACCACATTCCCATGCTTCACTCTCAATCAAGATATGCACAAAATTTAAGTTCACAATTTCAAACTAACAGAACTGCCACTAACATAAAGAATTTTAAAAGGTAATATTACAACAAAAGTAATAAAACCATACCTATAGACTCTAATTGCAATTGTTGGAGCACCACACTTGGTTCATCAACATGGTATGATCTTTCAACATGCAATATTGGACCTAAAGGTGAAGCTGATAATATAGCAGATGGAGAATGTTAAAAATAGGAAAACATGACTTCCAAATTTTGTATCAAGTAGTTAAAAATGACTTCCAAAAATGACTTCCAAATGACTTCAGATGAATATTCAATTTAAGTAATGTATTTATTATTTGATTTTTTTTATCACAAATAAGTGATATAATATTCAGATGAATATTCCATTTACCATCGGTCAACTTGTCCACCCAAAATTCCAATTCTTGTACATGGAATTACTTACCCCAACAACTCGGTTGGCAGATTGCAATTGTTGTAAGGGATCAATAATCTTATCAGAGCCTATTTCAAAACTTGTGATTGATCCGAGAATAACAGCATTCCAGACAACAAACAGAGCAAAGGGGATAGCAGTGGCAAGGACAATTGCAGTCCTGCAGATTGACATATTGATGATGTCCACCATCAAATTCCAAACAAGCATTTGAAAAGTTTTAGTTATAACAAAACATTGTACCTCGCGCCATGAGCACAAATAGCAAATCAGTTTTGGCAAACAGCAAAGTGAAAGTAAAATTCCATAAATCAGAACAGCCTCCTATGGATTTAATTCTCAAAAACCAAATGTAAAACTCATCGTGGTAAGAGATATTTGTACCATTTTTTAATGATAATATGTAAATGCGTCAATTCAGGCTTTAATTGTGGCTTGCACTGAACAGTTAAGTCTTTGACACCTATCTGCAAGATGCTACAAACTTTACCAATGGACTATGGATTGGTTACATTTTGCTAGATAACCAATTGTCCAAAAATCTTAAACTATTCAGAATGAGTCCATCAATGTAAATAAGCTAACACCCTCCCTCATGTGTTCCCATCTGGCAGGTGGAGAGGGAAGTAGACAAAAACATAAACTAAACTAAACATAAAGCACAAACACGCATAGAGTGGTGTTTAATAATAACAACAACCTTGATTCTCACATAAAAGGGCCAACCTATGATATCAATTGGGTTCATAGTCCCCAATTATATCCCAAGACCTCACATGTAGACTTTCAATGTAGAATTCAACACACTTAGCATGACTCAATATCATTACAATCTTGCCCCTTATCCCCTACCGTCCTCGCCAAAGGCCCAGATATCAGAATTAACCCTTATAGTTAGGTCTAAATTCCACAATCTTCCTCCTGATTCTATGACTCGAACTTGAACCACAATGCTGGGGCAAGTAGTACTTGCCATTGCATCTGGCGACAACCTCTTATTACTTAATAAAATGAATAATTTATTTTAGACGCAAGCATTGTCCAAGAGAGGAGGAATGTGAATCCATCATTTCTCCACCATTCAGCCTTAAACGTACTACATGTAAAATCTCTCTCCCAAATTTGAAGAATAAGATAATTCTTAAAAGTTAAAACAATGTAAGTATATTCTAGAATATAACTAAAAAGTCTCATCGTTTAGTACCTCTTCAGCAGTTCAAAACACCAGCTACATGAAAGGAATGAAATTCAAGACCCAGCCAGAGTTACCTTCCACGAGAAAACAGAAGTGGACACACATAGAGGACAACAGTATTGGTCTGCAAAATGATGGTAATACAATGATGCACTTAAGTCTATGAAACATTAAAGAACAATGTGTTTGGTAATATAACCCAGAAAACTAAATCTACTTACAGATATCATCTAAAATTTATAATTCAATATCTATGTGAAGCATCCTCCACTCCACCTCCCATCTTTTCTTTAACACAATACTGCAAGATGAGCAAAGTACTCATGTGGACATATCAAGAAAGGATCAACTTCAAGCTCTCCCCCTTACTTTTCTGGGTTAATCCATTCAATTTTAGACATGCTCAAGTCCTAGCTCAATCATTAGGCATCTGTTATCAATGCTTAAAAGATTACCAAGTACAGTGATCAAACCTTGAGATAGTTAGAACACTGGCACTAAAACAACTTGAAATCCAACAAAGTAGTATTAAATTTTTGTTCCTTTATTCAGCCAAAAATTCAAGCTTATCAGAGTGATTTATGCAACAAAATCTTCTCCTTCACTTCTCCATTTTATTTCATTTTTTTCTCTTCTCTAGAGCATATTTAGGACACATTACATTGTCAGAAACAAAGAAAGAAAGAGAATTACATACCTTTTTGCTGATCAAATCTCAGATACGGAAGATCAATGAAGATGGCGATCCAAAAGAAAATGAAAGTTGATTCGGATTGCGATCAAACTCTTTTGTACCGTAAACACTTAATGGGTGTGAAGCCCTGGACTGAAAAAGAAGATTAGAATAAGAGAAAGAGAAGCAATGGGTACGGAGACAAAATGGGTTGGGGATTAAGTAACTCGAGATCGCAACAGTAGGGGCAATCAAACACAAAGTGATAGAGACCACATTTATTTATGATCGCAAGAACAATTGAAACCTATTGTCAAAGACTGTCAACAACTCTGCTCAACAAATCTGACTTATCTTTGAATTTCATTAAATTGAAACCTCCATTACAGATACGACATAAAAACCCAATAACCCAAAACAGGAAATCAAAACAAAGATGTAAAAACACCAAAAAAACATATATACATGAATACCCTAAATACATACATAAATGTATATACTTAACCAAGTACATAAAAATGTATATACTCACCACAAATTTAACAGCAAGATGAAGAACTTCACTATAAAAACCAAAACAGGGCATTAGAGCAGTGACAAAAACACACAAGCATACATATACTGATATACACAAAAGAAATAGCTCAATTTTCATCAGAGGAAGCAAATAAAACAGAGTAGAGGTGACTTCAAATTGAAACCTCAAGAGTAAATGTTATATAAACATCAAACCTTCAAGTGGGAATAAACTGGAATGCAATAAACCGATCTACGAAATTAGAAATCAAGAAATTTATTGAAATTAATTAAAAGAAGTAATAAACTGATCTACAAAAGGAAAGCGAAGACTCACTGTCATTAGGGTAAAACCAAAATCAAAGAGAGAAGGGGACAGGCAGAAATCAAACCTAGCGAGTGCGAGTTCGAAGGAAGCACATTCAGAGCATTTTCGATCCGGATACAAAACCAGTTGTAATCTTGCAGAAACCCACTCTGCACTTAAATCATTAAAATCAAAGAGGGATCAAGACCCATTACAGAGAGGAGGATTAGAGTCGCTGAAGAGGTAGTGAAAGAAGGCTTCGAGATGGAGACCTTTGCGATGGAAGATATTGAGGTGTTTGAGTTCATTGAGAGACTCCATGATCGACTCTGCGTCTTCTTTTGTGGCTTTATCTTCTTCCTCAACCTCGATCAAGAACCTGTGAAGGTGATCAACGGTCATGATTCCATTTTCGAAGTAACGGTCGAAGAGGTCTCTGATCTCGGCCGGCGCTTCGGCTACTGTCGACTGGCCCTCGTCTGCCTCTCTCCGTCGTCTGCCGCCGCCCGCCGTCGATCGATCGAGAGAGAGAGAGAGAGGGGAGGGGAAGAAGAGATTAGGGATTTTTTGGGTTTGACATTAGGGATTTTTTTTTTGGGAGGGGGTGTGGAAGCGGGAATGGGAAAAAAATAAAGGAGGGAGCGGGAATGGAAATCAATTTAGGGGCAGGGATGAAAAATAAAAATAAAAATAAAAAAATAATTAAATAAATTTATTTTTTGTTAAAATATATATATTTTTTGTAGTTAATGAATTTTTTTTAAATTTTTTTTTTTTAGTTATTAAGATTGAAAATTTATTTGTTTCATTTTTATTTTAATGAAAAAAAATATTATTATTTTTTATTTTGTAGAAGTAGGGGTAATATAATTTTAATGAAAAATATTTTTCACTAATATATATTTTAGTGGTAGTGTAAATGGAGTGGCAGGGGTGAAAGAGAGGTAATGGTAGTAGTAGTAGCAGTAGTAGTAGTGGTGGTAGTAGAGTGGTGGCGATAGTAGTAGTAATGGTAGTCGTAGAGATGAAGTAGCGACAGTAGAAGTAATAGTGGTGGTGGAATGGTGTTTGCAGTAGTGGTGAAGGTGATAGAAAAGATGGGTGGTGAGAGAGAGTGATAGACAGAGAGACTCAGAGATGAGGGAGAGAGTGATAGACAGAGAGACACAAAGATAGAGAGAAGAGAGATGAGCGAGAGAGATAAAGAGAAGAGAGATGAGCGAAAGAGACAGAGAGAGAAAAGAGATGAGAAAAGGGATGAAAGAAGAGATAGATGAGTGAGAGACACAGAGATGAGGGAGAGAGTGAGCAATGTGAACACAATGGGAGAGAGAGATAAACAGACAGATAGACACATAGAAAGAGAGAGAGAGAGAGAAGAGTGAGAGATAGACAAGAAAGACAGAGAGAGAAAGAGATAGACAAGAGAGACAGAGAGAGAAAGAGAGAGAAACAAGCGATGAGAGAGATATATAGAAAGAGAACGAAAAGAGATGAACGAGAGAGAGAACAGAAAAATAGAGACATAGAGAGAAGACAAATGAGAGAGATAAAGAGAAGAAAGATGAACGAAAGACACACAGACAGATAGACAAACAGACAGAGAAAGAAGAGAGATAGAGAGAGAGAGACAGAGATAGAGTGATGAGCGAGAGAGAGAGATAGACAAAGTGGCTGCTAAAAGTGTATTTTCTTATAGTGGATCGATAAATCGAGAAAGAGCTCGATAAATAGAGAAGATTAGAGTAAGAGAGTGAGCAAGACGAACATAGTAAGAGAGAAATAGACAAAGAGAGATAGGCGAGAGACACAGAGAGAGAAAACAGATGAGAGAGATAGAGAGAAGAGAGATAGGCGAGAGACACAGAGAGAAAATGAGAGAGACAAACAGGCAGACATAGAAATAAGAGTGATAAGTGAAAGAGATAAAGAGAAGAGAGAGAGATAGAGACAGAGAGACAGGAAGATTAAAAAATGAATGAAAAGAGAAATGTTATATCAAAAGAGTAAGACGACATTGTTTTTTTTTAATTTCTTTTGCGACAGAAAAATACTGTTGAATTTATTCAAACCATTTTGCGACTGTATATATATGATGCTATCTCAAAACCACAATCATTATGCTAGGTTAGAGTTTTCCAAAAACTCTTTTGAGAAAATTATACTTCTTGTTTTTCGTGTTATATTGTTTTTACTGAATTTTTTTAATATTTTAAGTATTTTTTAAAATTTTTAGACACACCTAACATAAATGCACCTAAAAATTTAAAAATTTGTAAAAAAAATCTTTTAAAAATTCACTAAATACCAAAAATACAAAAAAAATACAATAATTCAATATCGTCGCAAATGGTCTCATTTTTTGAGACGGCAACTAGTGCCGTTGCAAATGCTCTGCTTTTTTGATACGGCAAATGGTTCCGTCGCAAATACTCTGTTTTTTTGAGACGGCAAGTGTGCCGTCGCAAATAGTTCCATCTCATATACCCACTTTTCTTGTAGTGAGGAATGAGAAGGAGTCGTGTGTGAGAGTGAGATGAGAAACGGAGAAGGGTTAGGGCAAAATTTTGGGGGGAATCCCCAATTTGAGAGGGAATTTCAAATTAAGATAAAATTTTGTGAAAATATTTGCTGCTAATTTTTTTCGAGATGTGAAAAATAGATCAGGCTTGTTAAATTAATATTTTTTAATTTTATTTATTGTTTATACTTTTTACTTTATTGGAGTTTTATGACTCAGTTTGTGAAAAAAAAATTACAAAATTTAGAAATATTTAGAAAGTATAAATTTAAAAATAAGTCTTACAAATCAGATTTATTTACTCATAAGTCATGAGTGAATTTTTTTTACACACTTAGCCCTCGTTTTGATAATGAATTTTTTTTTTAAACTTTTTAAATATATGTTTTGTGTCTGTAAAATGATTATTTCATTAGTACTGGTAATAATATTGAAAAATTTATTAAAATGATAAATAATTGGGATATTTTGTCTTTTATTTGTGAATTTTGATTTATTCTTAATTTATTAGTGTTATTGAAATATGATGATGTAAAAAGTATAAATAGTTTAATTGTACTTTTTAAAAATAATAAATTTATTATTAAAAATTAAATTCATCAGACTGACCTGTAACTATGCCTTTAAATTTTTGCAATGTAAAACTATCGACAAACAGCCAATAACAAGTTGCACATTTTAGCATACCTTTCGCGTGAGGGCCCAATTATTAAAAGATGTGTTCAACCATCAAATGAAAGCCGACTACTTCTTCCATCTAAAAATAATAATCTATTTTCAGAATTTAATTTCTTTTTATAATACAATTATTACATTTTAAAAATATTAATTTTTCAAAATTACCTTTTGATAGTATATTTTTTTAGACATATCAATTGTCATAATTGTACTTTTTGTATTATTAATGGATTTAGAAAAAGGACAAAATAAGAAATTCATATTATTTTAATAATTAATTTTTTTTAAAAATTAATATTTTGAGATAATAAAAAAAATAAGATATTAATATTTTTGGATGGTAGGTGTACAACCTCTTAATAAAAATAAAAATAAAAATAATTAATTTTCTTATTTTCATTCGGCTACCACACAATTTAGTAGCTGAAAGTAGGTATACAGCGACGAAAAGAAATTTTGTCGCCGAAACTTGACATTTGGCGACCAAAAGTTTGGTCGGGAAAGATTAAAAATTAATTTTTTTAATTTTCATTGGGCTACCAAACAATTTAGTAGCCGAAAATAGGTATACAGCGACTAAAAGAAATTTTGTCGCCGAAACTTGACATTTGGCGACCAAAAGTTTGGTCGGGAAAGATTAAAAATTAATTTTTTTATTTTCATTCGGCTACCAAACAATTTAGTAGCTAAGGGTACCTCTACGGCTACTAAATTTTTATTTAGTCGCCAATTGTCATATGTTTAGCTACTAAAAATTGTTTTAGTCGCCAATTGTAATATCTTTAGCTACTAAATTTTTTTTAGTAGCCAATAATCAACATTCCCCTACTAAAAAAAATTAGTAGCTAAAATGTTGACTTTTACCGACTAATATTATTTTTGGTAGCCAATTCTGTGACTTTTGGCGACTAAATTAGTTTTGGTAGCTAAAAGTGGTCTTCAAAAATGCTTTTTCTTGTAGGGTTATGAATTTTTAGTTTGTTTTTCAAAAAAAAAAAAAAAAAGTTTTGTGAGTTTCTAACAATAACTGTTTGAATTAGTCAAAAACATTGCATTTTATTAACAAAAATGTAATTTATTTTTTAAATTTTGACACAAATTTTACAAAACTTCACTGAAGTCCAAATTTTTTTTAAAAATATAATTTTTTAATTTGTTGTCAAACAAATAATATATATCATAACTCTTTTAGTAAAGTTAAGAGTTTAAATCTTATTTATTATAAATGTGACAATCTCTCTCTCTCTCTCTCTCTCTCTCTCTCTCTCTCTCTCTCTCTCTCTCTCTCTCTCTCTCTCTCTCTCTCTCTCTCTCTCAACTATGGCCTTTGATTATATAGAAAATGAAAATAAAATTCCACTAAAACAAGTGGGCCTAAAAGATACATTTTAATTCGATAGTTAATAATGTCATCCTCCTGACTTGTTCACTTGCAAAAAAAAATTAGAGACTAATTTTTCAATTTTTTCCTTGTCATTTTTTATTTATTTATAAATTATGGATGTTGGGAATTAATGATGGTAGGGGTTTTTATTTTTTATTTTTGCACTGTAAATTCTTAGTTTGGAAGCCCTTTTTTCACTTAAAAATGTTGAAAAAGCTCAAAGAATAAGCCTTTCTTTGGGTTAAAAAAAAAAAGCCCCACAAAGGCTCAAATAAGCCAAATCATTTGGCAATTTAGTTTTTTTTTTTTTTTTTTCCAACTACTTAACATCATCTATAATGATTAATGCCAAAATAATAATGTCACATGCTATGAATATGATGGGTCTGCCTGAGCATTGTGGGCTCAGTGAATCAGCCACTTACGCTTATCCACTTATTAGATTTTGAACCAACATGATTTTTCTTTATTTTTTTGGGATTATTTTTTAAGGTCTCTGATATTAAGATTTTATAACATAAAAGATACTCAATATTTTCATAATGTCGAAGGTCCCTCAACATTGATTCAGAAAAAGTTCGATCCAAAGAATTTTTCTGGACACATCACAGAGAAAATTTCAAATTTCTCTGGACACATCACAAAGAAAATTCTATCTCTATCCCAGAGAAATTTACTCAACCCTAGAGAAAATCCCCTCCAACCAGAGAAATTCACTTGTGTTGTCTACAGTTTGATGGTTTCAGTGATTTGGATGCATATTCACAGAGAAAATCTTACCAGAGAATTTCTTTGGATTCAACCAAGAGAAATTTTCCTCTCCACCCCAGAGAAATTTACTCAACCCCAGAGAAAATCCCCTCAAACTAGAGAAATTCACTTGTGTTGTCTGTAGTTTGATGGCTTCGGTGATTTGATCTAAAACGCCCCAAATTTCTAGCCCAAATGATAATACAACAATCATGGCTCTTTCAAGGAAAATCGAATATAAATCTCCAAACTTACATTACTTGATACAATAGTTCTTCATGCAACAATACATTAATCCAATAACAAGTAAATAAACAAATAAATACCCCCAAGGGTTTACAAGTTTCCAAGGCTTGAGCCTAGTTACACAAAACGGTTATTTAAATCCACACACATACAGCCCTTGGCTTACATACAGAGTCATAGCAAAATGAGAGTCTCGTACTTTCAACACACATTTCCTCGTCTTTAGTTAGGCGGCATCACCACATCTTGTCCTGTACAAAAATGCCGTAGGGTGAGCATAAAGCCCAGTAGAAAATCCTTAACAAAGTATATACATTTTATACAAGTCTCAAGAGATGAAATGCACTGCCATGCTATGCCCTTTTTGAAGATAAATCACATTTTCATCTTTTGAAAGCCATCATGCTCAATGATGTCATACAATTTCGATTGTTCAAAACTTAACAATTTATTTCAAGGGCGGTAAATATGACTTTGGTAATCCCTAAGTCGGTGTCTGCAAGTAGACTATACAAGTACTACCAAATTGTTATTTTTACCGGTATTAATCGGAAGGCTCGACATCTATCCGCGCTAGTTTTCAGTCTTTCACCTTGAACTCTCAGGCCAACTTATTCAATATCATCTACACCACCTATCAAGACTTACCAACGTATTTACCCCAAAATCATTCCATGAAAACTTGTTTCTCAACATTCTTTTCTCAATGCAAGTTTTCAAATCAACTTTCAAAGTTTAATGTAATCAAATGAATTGTTATGCCAATAACACAAGATGAATATAAATATTTTTATTCCAATTCATCATCCAAGGAATAACACAATTCCCTCTTCTCAAGTATCCTCAACAATTAGTCATTTCAAGACTATTTCAATGTTTTAAACAGTAATTTCTAAAATGAACAACAATTCTCATATTCCTTGAAATTCAACATTTATATAAATATAAATAAGAAATTTTCCAAGCATCTATTTATTTTGACACAAAATAAATATAACAATATCATTCATGATTTTCAGTCTCTTTTAAAAAAATCTCCAAATTCTAGGTTTTCTCACCAAAACTATGCAGCTCAAATCTTTTAAAAGAAAACTTTTCAAAATCATCTTTTTTTTCAATCAACGAAAATCAAAACCCATAAGATCATTTTAAAAGAACAAGAGACAAACTCACTTTCAAAATCGCTCAACTTCTTAAATCAACAATCAATTTTCAAAACTATCGAAAGATGATTTCGAAAATCATATAGATCTTGCAAATATATATATATATATATATATATATAACTCTAGGAAAATCCCTACCTTAAGTTTTGAAGAAGAAATGAGATGAAACCCCCAAAACCAACAGTGTTGAAATTCGATCTTCACCGCGCACAACGAAGCCCTTAAGATGATAACCCACTTTGATGAAGAAGCAATAGCAAAACTCAAATGGATCTTGAGAAATCAAGGTTTTTGATCTAGTTTGTGTAGAGAAATATAGAGAGAAAAGGGAGAGAAAATGTTTTTAGAGAGAGAGATATACAAAAGTGATCTGAAATATCAAATTCACAAACTGATATAACATGGTTCGCTCGAGCATGGAAAGCCCCGCTCGAGCGTTGAATACACTTTCCCAGTACTTTTGCAGACAGGTCAAACTTCTAGAACCAAACATTCTCCGCTCGAGCGCGTAAACGGCCGCTCGAGCGGACAAGCAACTTCGAATGCATTTTGCATTTTTGCTTCGGGGCGCTGTCCCTCGACCCCACCAAGGCGTTGCCCTCGGACCCGTAAAGGGGCGCTGCCCCTTGGACCCCCATAAGCTGACCGGGCAGCTCAATCCCCGACATAGTCAGCGAAGTGGCAAACACATGAAAGATACGCTACAACCTGATACAAACATGAGACATTACCTGTTCCAAACACACTGCTACAACCTGATAACCAAAATAAGGGGAATATAGGGAACTAAGATACGTAACACCATTCAAAATCAAACCAACCCAAGCCCGAAACACCCTAGAGAGACAGGTCAAAACCGAGATCGCTACATGATCCAACATTATTCTTATACTACAAAAAGAGACTTGATCCAATAACCATATTTATGTCTATATTCATAATGAATTCAACATACAAAGCAATCCTTGGAAATTCTCTGGGTTTAAGACCTTGAACATTCAAATCTCTCTGGACTAACATTCAAATTTCTCTGGACTAACATCAAATTTCTCTAGATCTCTAGGTTAACATCAAAAACCCTTGAACCTTTTTCAAATTTCTCTGAACTAACATTCAAATTTCTCTGGATCTTTGGACTAACATCAAAAACCCTTAACCCTTTCACAAATTTCTCTGGACTAATATTCAAATTTCTCTGGACTAACATCAAATTTCTCTAGATCAACATTCAAATCCCTCTATTTATCTAGAGAAAATTGAACACCACAGAAAAAATTAAACAAGGCAAAGAAAATTAACCAAACCAGAGAAATTTTAGCACAAATTTCTCACATAGAGTATTGAGAAAGGTTTAATAGCAAGGTAGTTTTGTTTTCACTGCCTTGAGATTATAAGGAAGGGTTCCTAATAACAAAAAGTTAAATAAGGAAGAATTTCTTTAAACTTGCACTATTAGTAGCTTATGATCATAGTAAACAAATTGAAAAACTAGCAAGACTACCTTGTTATTTTTTGCATCTTCAATGATATCCTCAAGCAGATCAATTCTACAAACTTGCCCAGATCAAGTAACCACAGTGTTCAAGGTAGGCTCATCCTCAAAATCAACCATTTCACCAGAAAAGATGTTTTTTATGGAAGCATCATTGAAACTACCACTTGATCCTGGTTTCTCGTGATCACTATTTATAACTGCTAATTGAAAACTGCCTTCTGGAGCATCTGGTGCGCATTCTTGGATGGGTGATGGAGCCACCTGAACCACAAAATTCTCTACCTCTGATTGATTAACATCTAACCGTAATTGTTCTTAATGGTTTTCTTCACGGATCGTAGTGAGGAGGAGGAGAGGTGATGGGATCGGGGATCAATGCTCTGAAGAAGCTTCGAGAGTGGTCGGAGATTGTCGTCGAGCCATGGTGGAAGACCTTCACATAGCGGTTCAATCAGAGCAAGAGTTGCCAAGGAGTTCTTGACATAGGGCTTCTTAGATTGATCGAGCTAGATCGACGAGAGAGAGAGAAGAACAGCGAGAAGAGAGAAGAGGTGAAGCATGAGTCTGAAAGAAAGAAGAGAGAGAGAGAGAGAGAGAGGTGAAGGTTTGAAGCTATGAGGTATATCAAATTTCTCTGTAATACATGGGTGTGAGGTTGAGGGACCTTAGACATCATAAAATAATATTGTAGATCTCCCCCATTACTAAAAATGGAAAAGGGACCTTAGACTAATTTTTCTTATTTTTTTATCTTTGATTTTTCTCTATTTTTTTAAATCAAAAAGTTGACTTAAAAGAAGTTGTGAAACTAAATTTGTCGCCTCTCACCACTTGGGGTTAAATTACTATTGATGATGTCATGACCTGAAATGGATAAAAGAAGTAGTGAATCTCACATGGTATTGGTGTAGTGTAAACCAAAGACCCTCCAACAAATAAATTAGAGAAGAAAGCTTGAAAAGAAGCTAGGAATTAGGATTCGGGTATTGATTTCCCTAATGAATTGAACATGTCAACCTTATATAGTTTGGTCTTCACATGTTGATAAGTGGTCTTTAGTGGTTCAAGATTCCTTTCAACCATTGTGCCTACACGTGTCCTCATTTACAATGTTAGTTATAACTCTCGTACAGATGTAATTGTGAGAATAACTTAACCATGTTCGAAACTACACGTGTCCTCATTTACATTTTTGCAATTATTAACAAATTATGATTGTGTGGAAGCATTGGGTGCGATAAAAGCGCTTCAATTGGGTTGTGATTTGGGCTCGAGTAATATTCAGCTTGAAGACGATTCTCTTAATGTGGTGTCTGCAATTCAAGGCAAGACGAAAAACTTGTCTTGTTATGGTCATTTGATGGGTGTTGCTCAGGTGCTACTCTTACGATTCCATTCTTCATAGGTCTCGCATGTTTATAGAGAAGGCAATTCTGTGACACATTGTTCAAGTAGGCTAGCCTTTGATTTTGATTCACCACGAGTTTGGATGGAGGAGGTCCCTCTCTCTTTACTGATGTTGGTGGCTTCTGAGGTTCCTATTTCTTTGTAATTGCTTTTCCTATCTTAAAAAAAAAACTATGATTGACTAAGCTTGCATTTTTTTTGTTTATATATATTTATAAAATTTTGAAAGTTGTAAACAAAAAATTATTTGATGTTTATTTTCATTTTTTTAAAATTGTTAGTAGTTTACAGAATTTATTAAACTCTTAACTTAAAACAAATTAGTTTCACAAGTTTAGAAAAATAAAATTTCTTTCTCTCTTCAATTCCTTCAAGCCACCTATTCCTCATCACCACCATCGGGCATCACATCTGGCCACTCTCACCCCACCTCCGGCCACAAATCGCCAACAATCTCCTCTAGCATCCCCTCTAGCCACCTTCTCTCACGATCGACAACTACCTTTGGTCGCTAACAACTATCGGCCATTGACGGAAATCGCCTCTATCTCTCACGATCGACAACTACCTTTGGTCGCTAACAACTATTGGCCATTAACGGAAATCGCCTCCAAGCACTGATAACCACATCTTGCTGGAAACTACTTTTGGTTGCCTCCTGCCGAAAATCACCTCTAACACTATATCCGGTTGTCAGCAATTACTTTTGATTACTCCCTTATTTTCAAAACAAAATTTAAAACATATATGCGTATTAAACATTTTTTTATTTATCAAAAATAAATATAAACATGATTAATTTTTAAGTATAATCAAATTGTTTGGCCTTAATTGTAAAGAGCAAGTTCAAACAGTTTAATTAACTTGTCTTTGTCCAGCCTCGTTGCGTTGGACTTTTCTATTTAGTTTGCTTCCACGAAAAAAACGCTTGGGATTTTGGACACACTGGTTAATATTTTTAGAGAAATATTATATATGATTGATTTTATATATATATATATATATGTCAGTTTTTACATGAATATTAATAATTAATTCTCTTATGTAAATTTAATTGTTAAAATATATCTATTTTTGGATTCATAATTATTAAAATATTTAATAAAAATAAATAATATCTTATTATATAATTTGATAAAAAAAATTAAATAATATATAACAATCCTAGTATTTTTAATCATGCCTAAGTTGTTAAGTATTTGAACCCATAACCCTAAGACTGTCATCATCAATCCTAGACATTTATTGAAGTATTTAATGAATTAATAAGATTAAGTGATATGATTTGCCACGGCACAACTGAACGGTTGGAAGCCACATCATCTTCCCACCAACTTCAACAAGGAGCTTAAAATATGTGCTAGGCAAATCATGACGTGGCACGGCACCATTCTGCCATATATATTATAATAAAATTAATGTGTATTTATACAAAAACGATAAACATAGGAATGGACTGTTATAAGAAATTCTTGACAAAAATAATGTTGTGGTGACATTTTTTAAAATATGACAAAAATTCATATCATTTGTTATATATATATATATTTATCTAGAAATTCTAATTATATAACACTACTCCTGTTGTTATTATTATGAGGATCATGTTAACAACCACCATCTGATTTGTGGTTGAGATCAAAATTTTCACAGCTAATTCATACACCATGGATTTCTCGACAACCAATAAGATGGTGCCGCATCAGCAAAATTAGCAAAATTCTGTCCTATAAAGCAAGATTTACTTTCTTCGTAAGCTTTGCATTGCACCAACATTTTTTTTCCTATAAAGCATTTGGCATCCCCTGTTAATAGTCAACATTACAAACTTTCTTTGTAAATCTAGGAGCAAAGATGGTCTCTAACCAACTATGGCTTTCTCACAATCAACTCTTTCACCGCTTCTTCTTTCTTTACTTGTTTAGGTAGCATTACTATATAGATATAGATTGTTATCTGTGAATAATTTTAAATCTGAATAGGCTAATAATTGGCATATTAAGGAGTGGTCTCTTCGTCTTTCTATTATACAATCAAATGGCTAACACTGCTGCAGGTATATTGAAGGTGGAAGGGGATTTTGCTGGTCCTGATATGGCCCCCTGTGGGGATGAGAATGATGATGTGCATAGATTGAAGTGAGTTTTGTGCTCAGCTCTGGTAAGTGTGTTGTTTGCAATTTATTTCTTTCTTGCTCTCTGCTCTGCTAGACTACAAAAAACCAAGTTTTTTTTTTTTTTTTTTTTTAACATATGAAAGAGTTGGAAAAACCAAAGAGATTTCTTTGAAATGATTAGTTTATTATGTACTCCCCAATGATTGAGTAGTTGCCTTGAAACATAGAGAGCAAAAGCAGGAGAGAAAGAAAATAGAGGAAGAAGATGAAGTCTACAAATGACAACAACAATGGCAGCAATAGTCATAATAACAACTGGTTGGGTTTCTCTCTCTCACCCTACATGAAAATGGAGGTTTCTTCAAACCCTCATCATCAGTACAATCATCATCATCATCAACCTCAGCTAGTTCTTCCTTCTGGCTTCTATCTCTCCCCTTCTTCACACCTCAACAGCTCTGCAATCTGTTATGGGGTTGGAGAAAATGGTGGCTTTCACTCACCCTTGTCTGTAATGCCTCTCAAGTCAGATGGATCTCTCTGTATCATGGAAGCTCTCAGTAGATCACAACCACCACCACCACCACAAGGTTTGCTTTCTTTTCTCTTCTCTTTCCTTTTTTCTTTTCTTCTTTGTGTTCTATGTTTTGAAATCTATTTGGGTTTGAAAAGGGATGGTTCCAAACTCTTCCCCTAAACTTGAGGACTTTCTTGGTGGTACAACAATGGCAGCCCACCACCAATACAGTACCAATGAGAGAGAAGCAGTGGCTCTAAGCTTAGACAGCATGTACTACCACCACCAAAATGCTGATCAACAAACCAATAGGCAACAACAACAGCAAAAGATGGATGAAGTTCAACAACACCAGCATTATTATAATGGACTCTCATGCAATGATGGGTTGTACCAACAGACACCATTGGAGGAGCAGAGAGAAGAAGAAACCAGGGAGACCCAACTTGCAGACTGTGATAATACCCAAATCACTGCTTGCCTGAAAAATTGGATTGTGGTGGAGGATAGTGGTGGCGCGTGTGGATCAAGTGGTGGTCCAGTGGGTGGTTGTGGGGATTTACACTCTCTAAGCTTGTCAATGAGCCCTGGTTCTCAGTCAAACTATGTCACAGCTCTAACCCAGATCTCACCTACTGGAACTGAGTCCATAGTCATGGAAACCAAGAAGAGAGGGTCTGCAAAAGTTGCTTTGAAGCAACTTGTTCATAGGAAGTCCATTGACACATTTGGGTGGAGAACCTCTCAGTATAGAAGTGTTACAAGGTCTGTTCGTGCCTATTTTTGTGATTTATTTCCATTTCCTACTAGTTACGTTTTTTGTGTTCTCCAATACCTAGGCCTTTTATTTCTTGATTTTCTTGACATTTCTGTTTTTAACCTGACAATCTAGGAATATCACGGACAGGGACCAACAAACCCTTCTCGGGATCAGTGGTGGGATCAAAGGCAAAAGCAACTAAACAAAAATTGTCTTTACAAGAACCATCATTTTCATCAATTACAACATTTGCACCCCCAACCATATACAATATAATTGACAAAAGTAATGATCAAGACAAATTCTCCACAATTTATACAACATAATTGACAAAACTGCATATAAACTGAAAAGAGAAGGAAGTGAGAAATATTACATCTGTTAGGTCACCAACAAATACAAACGGCATATGATTAATAACAAAAATAATAACAATCAAGTCTGATAGTTAAACCAAAAAATAGTAATAATCAAATTCTTACAGCAACAAGAAGCCTGATAGAAGAACACAGACATTACATGGTAATTAGAAAGATATCTGACAAAAGTACCAAGCTTGGTGAGGAAGGCTTGAATTCTGGAAAAAAAGAACTCAAATCCACAACAAAAGCAACCAGAAGCCTGATAGAACACACATTATATGGTAACTGGAAGAGGTCTGACAAAAACACCAAGCCTAGTGAGAACTTCATGTAATAGAGGCATGAATTCTAGCACGAAAGAGCTCAAAGTCCGATTGATAGTATCATTTGTTATGCGACGATCCTAGGTCACAAAAGACATCAAAGATTAGAAAAAAATTGAAAAGAAAGAAAATAATAATAATAAATGGAGGTGTTGGTATATATCCATACATAATCTTTGACGTGTGTGACTGCATTTCTGTTATATTTTAGGAAAGACACGGGTGTATTGCTGTAGTCAACTGATGGAGATGGCAGCTGTGGCTATGTTTGGGGCAGCTGTGTCTGTGGTGGTTGCTGTTGTGGCTGCATATACATCTGTTGTTGTGGTTGTGGAGGAGGAAGAGACCCGAACTGCAGCGGGGGCAACTGCGATGGAGGCGATGGAGGTAGTGTTTGGTTATGTTGGTAATGCAATATTGTCTCAAACTCCTTCCTATGAATTCTTTCCATCCAAGACCATCGAGAATTTTTTTTGGGTGAAAGCTCTTGTCCTAACCTCTTGTTAACCATGATCTCCAACTGGCAATTTTGATGGTGTTTTACAAGAGAATAGGCAACTAGCCTATACTCGCATCTTGTATCTGGCGTCAACATGATTGGATGATTAATTGCATTCATCAAATGCCTGTATAAAAAAAAGCGTGAGAATCAATAGTAATAAAAACACTATACAATACTTAAAAAATCATAATTAAAGAAATACTGTACTTTTCAAATTTGATGTATTTTTGCAAGTATCTGCACAAATGATCCAAACCAAAGGAAATTTTAGACCCTTTGGACTTGAAGAGAGAACTGACCATACCGCAGAACTTGTTAATGTCATCCCCAAATGTCTTCTCGTACCACTTAGGATTTAGAGCTTTGCCCAACTTGGCATTTCCATTAACCAAGTAGACATTGTTTGCACAAATTTCTCCATGTGGTTGTCTCAATGTACATCTGAAGTATATAATGCCATTGAGTATATCCCTACAGAGTAAATGACAAAAAAAAAATTAAATGAAAAGACAAAAAAACAAATGAATGAATTACTGGGATAAATTGCAAAGATGACATAGACATACACCTACCCCAATATGCCAATAAAAGGCTTACTCAGCCTTTCAGGATACTCAGAATCAATGAGAGGGTTTTTCTTCACCCAATCGTGTAGAGTTCCTTCTACCAGCTCTGTGAAAAGCAACTCTTTGCCAACAGAACTACTTTGACACTTTCCAATTACTCTCAGTAAATACAGGCTGCAGTGACTCATTGCAAACTCGTACCACCATTGTAAATCTTTTGATTGTGACTCAAGGTGGTACACCACTTTTATATTACTTTGTATACTTCCAATGTAACTAGTATACATGTTTGAACCCTCGATTTGTTTTTCTTCTGAAAATTGTATTTCAAAAGCTCCAGCATGCTAGAGTCATAATTAAAACAAAATATATAGATACAAAGTTAGCTATACGATAATATGGATAAAATATTTTACATAATGGAGGTATAGGATGAAACATACTATGATATTTGGATCAACAGCCATCTTGAATCAAAATCAGCAACTCTAAAATGGAGTCACTCTCTGTAACAGATTAGAATAACAAACCACAATAAAGAGTTAACATACTGCTAGTGCTACCACTTAATCTCCTAAATCCAGGCCATTGACAAAGCCAGTAAACTACAAGTACAATAAGGATATGAAGGCAATTAAATCTTCTCTATAACGCATACAATGACAGAAAAAATTAAAAGGTTCTGATTCAATAGACCGGCAAAGGATCTAGCAGTTTTATTGCAAAAATAACAACCACGTCAGTTCCCCACATCACCAGCAATACATGTAGTAGAGGTGAACTCATAAAACTAAACTAACAAGTAACAAATTACTCTACTAAACAATAACTGTATCACCAAAGTATAGACCGATGAATCCCATGAAAATATTAGTGTCTTAAATTGTAATATCCCTACGATTATCATCAGTTTTTCAGAATTGAGTGCACATACGAAGATGAATGCAGCTACATGAGCTTAACTTAGAGAATCAAAGCTAAAAGAATCAATATATAGTAAAGAAACCTAATGCATGATTGTAGGGCTAAGAAGGTCAACTTAACATTCTGCGCTGATGTTTTAAGCTAAGATAGTCCAAGTGATCATAGTCTTTATCTCAAGGTCGATTAGAAGAAATGGACACAAGGTCTAGAATTTAGTGTTATAATTTAAAACAATTAAAAGTAAAATATAAATCTCTCTTTCTTAGGTCCACATAGACACAAGTACATACCATATGTATTGATCGTATAGGGGGGAACTTATTAGATCACCACTAGTCCCAAAAACTTGAGATGTTAGGAAATGAGCTCAGTAATATACATCAAGCTCAAAAGCTTAAGTTGTCTGGAAATGAGCTCAACAATGTATATCAAGCTCTCCAATAGGAACAAGTGACTTTTAGAATGCTGTCATATCAGCATCCATAGAATGTTGTCCTGTCAGTTATCATCATCCAACTCTTGTCCATTTTTTGAAGCCTACAAGTGAAGCAAAGATTAACGTAGGAATGGACAACAAATAAACAAAAATACTCAACAATGGAATTGTGTATCTTTTAGGTAATAGCAAATTCACTTGTAATCAAGAGTTGTCGTGCCAAAAGAATGTTCTAAATTATTCTCAAGGCACACCCAACAAGGATAAGAAAAAGGACCACCAAAGAATCCACATTGTGATAAGCTAAAAATTTCTATCATAACTCAAGCTAATGAAAGACCAACTAGGACTTTTAAGGATGGCCATAAAATATGACAATTTGGGTGAAGTAGGATTATAAAGAAAATACAACAAAATTTATAAAAAAAAAAAAATCACACATAATGATGTATCTTATTTATATTATTTAATAAAAATTAAAATGTCTATCACTTTAGTGAATATTATAAAAATAACATTATTTCATCAATTTTGCCTTTAATATCATTTTTGTTTTAATAATGGAGCATCAATCTCCTTGTATTGTCTTTCAAGTGTTAGATGAGACTTTTGCACTATATTTGGCAAAATTTATGAGAAGAATGATACAAGACATGAGCAAATAATTGACCAAATATCTCCATTTATTTATGATGTCTTCAACATAAATAACCAAACATATACTCATTACTAAAGCTGCATATGATTTTTTACCTGTTTCCCTATTTTGTAAGGCAGGAAGATGCAGATGATATTTTTCCCTTTATCAAAACTGTTACTCTTAAAAATTTCATACTAAAAAGACAATAAGATCTAACGTTTGATGAATTTTTTTGATCGTCCAAATACAAATTTTATTACATCAAATAGATAACTATTTCTTTGATTATCTTGATGGTATTTCCCACTACAAATTGACAAAATCAAAACTCTTTTTAATTTTATTCTACAAGGTAATCACAAGTAAATAGTTCTTTTAGTATTATTTGCCATGCATATTAATCTATTTCAAGGGTTCCTCATAGCCTTGAATTCTTCGGCATGTCCATCAAATTTCAAGAAACTATAAACATAATGAGTAGGATATAGAAAATAGTTCTTTTAGTTATCGATATCCGATCAATGTAATTTTTTACAAATATATAGTACTCGACGAGTTCTACATATTGAACGGTTCAGATTATCAAACAGGACCCGTGATGGCGCCCCACAGGTCGAACAACAACCATCTAAAATTACACCCAATCATTTCATTTTTGTCAACAAACGCAGCACATCAACTGCACATAGATGATATCAAAGTTGTACTTTTGTTTAGAAAATTGATTTTTTAAATTTTTTTTTTTGTGAATAGTGATAACTTTTTAACTTTTTGAGTAACTTTTTGACTTTTTGTCTTTTTTAGACTATGCCAAACCAGCCCTAAATATAGCCCTTGTTTGGAAACTTAATTATTTTAGTTGGTTTTTTTGACTATTTGACTATTTTAGTTGATAAAAAAAATTATATTTAGAGTGACTTATAAATTAAAAAAAAAAACTTATAATTAATATAGATAATTATAAGTAAAAAAATATTTAATTGATTGGTAGAATGTGACGTTATTGACTATGTTAATTGTTTTCATCTTGTTATTTTAGCCAAAATTCATCGTCTCAAACATCACCATAATGATTTGATAATTTATATTAATCGTATTAATAACACTGACAGTCTGGATTGATTGTTACCGTTGACGTTGCATCATGCTAACAGTGGTCGTTCTAATGTTAGGAATTCTAAAATTTTTATTAAATATTTTACATAAGTGTGTGATTCGCATGAGACTCATATAGGATGAGTTCCACACCATATAAAACATTTAATAGAAAATTTGATAAAATTTTTAGAATCTTTAACATTTTTCTTACATAATCATTGCTACAAAAAATAATATAAAATCATTACAGGCTCCTCTAGGGTTGGGGGATGCTTACAGCACAACTACTGCCAGCTTAATGAGGGCACCGTTTTGTTGTTTTTCTTCTCTTTCTTTTTTCATTTTTTTTTCTTGGAAAATAATTTGAATAATGTTTCACTTAATTTTTTTTTTATCATGAAATATAATAATAATGTATATGATGTGATCTATTAAATTATTTATGTGTAATTTAATAATTTTATGAATGGAAGTTATACAAAAAATTATTTTTAAAAAATCAAATATAAGTATGTTGCGGTTAGATTAATAAAAAAATAGATAGATTAATTATGTTGAGTATTAATTTTTCTTTAATACCTATTTTAAAATTGTTTATACATTTTATGTATAATTATATATATGTATATAAATTTTAAATTAAATATAAAATTTTCTTAATAAACAGCTTCATATTAAATAGGAAATTCAATATAAATTAATAATAAAACATAAATATGATAGACAAAAAAATAAGAAATATATTTAATTTTAATATAAAAACAGAATACTTGAATAAAAGTGAAAAAAGTAAAAGAAAATTAATTCGTAAAGTATTTTTTAGTACATATAATTATTTTAAATTTTATTTATGGGTAATTTAGATTAAGTATAAATTTTTTAAATATTAGATTTTAGAATAATTAAATATAAGGGAATGTTACGTGACACTTTTTTTATTACAAAAAAAAAAGGAAGAATAGAAGAGAGACATCAATAAGATAGACAAAAAATAAAAAATATATAAAAAAATTAATTTAATCCATGCAATGCACATAATTAAGCACATTCTGCCTTATTAATTTACTAGCGTATGCTTATGCCTGAAGGCACGGTGTAAATAATGTTAGGATAGTTCATATACTGGATAATTAAAATCTTCATAGGCCAGAGAAGAATTAAAAAAAAAAAACCCTAAAACTCTGGAAGAGAGATGAATTTTACCTTGTGATCAGAAAATACCGAAGAAGAAGAGGCCTTGAGAACAGATAGATAAAAGAACATTTAATCAGTTCAGTTTACAATTGAAAGCAATTGAAATTAGAAAATGAAAATTGGAATTGAAAATCTATATAAAGATACATACTCCACAAATCTACAACTCACCCAATTCAACATTTATTTTCCTGTATCTGTTTAACATTTCTGGGTATTGTTCTAATCAGTTTTTATGTCTCCATAATCACTTCTTTTTTGGTTTGATATTTCTTATTTGAATTGGGTTTGGTTTCGTTTTTCTTTGTTCAGCCGTAAAGATTATAATTTTGTTTCTTGGGTATAATTCTGTGATGTTTTAGGAAGGGTTTTAGATATATTCTGTTTATTCTCTTTGTTCTCTGTCATTCTTTATATGAATTCTTTATATATATCTGTGATTGGTTTTAGATATATTCTGTTTATTCTCTTTGTTCTCTGTCATTCCATCCCTGTTATCAACATTTGTTGATCAACATTTTGTAAGTGGGTATATATATCTGTGATTGATCAAAACACAGATATATATATATATATGTATATATATGTTTCCCATGATTATAGTATTATGGCTTACTTGTGAAAGCACATTTGCAAAGACAGGACAATCCTCTTTCCATAAGACCAATGAAAAATAAATAAATCCAGAAAACAAAAAATTGATATAAGAAAAATATTCAATTACTAAGAACAGTGGATGGTAATCCAATTTTCTGTATGAGTAGAATTTTGCTATATGAAAGATCCTTTGTTTTACCTCACAACAGTGGATGGTAATGCAATTTTCTGTATGAGTAGAATTTTGCTTTATATAAGACTACAGCCCTAAGTTGAACCACAATGGAAATAAGACTACAGCTATATATACCCACTTCGTAATCACTATTTTTTATGTTCATAGTTCATAATACTTCATGAAATATAAGATGCAAGTAATCATTGGTTAGACAGTAAAATTATTTACCCCCAATTGCTACTTATGAACATTGGTTGCTGGAGGAGTTTACACTGTAGTATTGTGACACATATAGGCTATTATTATTGTCGATTAAGTAATTGAGCCCTAAAGTGCAATTGCAATTATTAAGTGAAGTTAATTGGAATTAATTGGTTGTCTTTATCCTTATTAAGAGACACGGGTGAAAGAATCCAACTGGAGCTAGAATTTGGGGAAGCCTAAGAGGTCCCAATCCAAAACATAGAAGGATTTGGATACATTAAGAGGTTCGAGAAAGTCTCTAAACTAAAAGGATCCCACAATCCTCTGGCCATACAACATCCCAGATGACATTGGATCGAAGGCTTCCAGGCATTCAAAATGAAAGATTCTTTAATAATTCATCAAGAATTAATGATGCTTCATCAAGATTCAAGTGTGCTCTTGAAGAAAAGCACTCAGCTCAAGAAGCATTCAAATTTTAAGCTCTACAAGGGGATAATCTTCTTGTATCATCTTTACATACATCAAAGGTAAGTTTTTAATTAATTTATGGGCTGGAACAATTTAAAGTTCTAAAATTTTTTAAAACATATGTTTCCACTTGGAATTAGATTTGAATAGATAGTTGTAAGCCTTATAGACTACAATACGAAATAGTAATCAATAATATGAACCTAGATAACATATTTACAAACCCGCAGCTCCAAGCATCTCCTGCAGAATAAAAATAAAAACATTATTAGTGATCACACTACAAGAAAACATAGCAAAAAACACAGAGCTTTTAGCGACGCCGCGCCCCCCGTCGCAAAAAACGGTTTTTTGCGACGGGAACTTCACCTGTCGCAAATAATAGCCTTTAGCGACGGCACTTACCCGTCGGTAATGAAACTAAGCGGAGGGGTCGGAAATGCGGAAGTATTAGCGACGGTAAATAAAACCGTCGCAAAACACCTTTTTTTTTAGACGGCATATATCATTTGCGACGGAAATTTGCCGTCGCAAAAAAGGATTAATTTAAACGGCGCCATTTTACGACCTACTGCCTTCTATTTGCGACGGTCTACAGCATACCGTCGCAAAAAGTCAAAAAAAAAAAAAATCCCCCCTCTTCTTTTTCCTGTTGCCGCTCGATCCTTCCTCCCCAAATCCCTAACTTCACCCCCAAATTTCCCAAACAGGCTACGAGCAAGACAGCGGTGGTGCGGCGAGCAAGCCAGCGGTGGTGCGGCGGCGACGGCGACAAGTAGTGGTGCTCCGGCGACGACTCTCTCTCGCTCTGCGTATGCTCTCTCTCTCTCTCTCTCTCTCTCTCTCGGTCTCTGTATATATATATATATATATATATGAATGTCTGAAATCTGTCTATATATATATATGCAATGTATATAAATCTATATATATATATATATATAAATCTGAAATCTGTCTATATATATATAAATCTGTTTATCTGAAATCTATATATATAAATCTGTCTATATATATATATATAAATCTGTCTATATATATGTCCAGAGACCCCCATTGTCAAAGACATGTTCTCACAGCTTTATTGTAGAGCTTGAATTTAGTACAAGTTATTGTTTAGGGGACACTCTATTTTCACACTTCATTAATAAAAGATTTAAAAGATGAAAACTCGTATTTTGATAAAGACATTATTCACAACAAAATTGACAATGAAACTGTGAGTTTTTATGTTTAAAATCATTTTTTTTAGCACTACTTTATTCAATAAATCAATATTGAATTAAATGACATAGTTCGATAGGTAACGTTATGGGTGAGCATGGTTTGGTTTGGTTCAATTTTAAAGTAAATCAAGATCAAATCACTACCCAATTCCATAATTTTTTTAACTAAATTGAACTATAAAAATTTTGGAAACAAACCAAATTTAACCATAAAAGAGCAGTTTCATTTGGTTTGAAATTAAAATTTTTATAAACCTTGTTATCGTTTACAATATGATCACAACATGCTTAAACATTAAATAATATACTATGATTTCATAAACAAGAACTTGTAGAACAAATTGCGAACAAAATACAAAATTTTGTAAACTTATGAACCACGTTGAATTTGTTAGGATATTTTCAATAAAAACAATAATATTATTAATAACATACTTTAATTGTTTAAATCGTCTCAAATTATATTGGTGTTTAAGAAGATTCAATTACAAATAACCATGAGACAAACTCAATTATAAAGTTTTAATAATAATATAAACTCAATTATAAAGTCATGAAGTTTTATCTTTAACTAATGGGGGTGTTTTTAACCACGGAAAGTCAGTGGAGGTCTGAAAAAACTTTACTAACGAAATAAAATTTTGACAATGGGGGTTTGATATCATACACATGTAATGGTTCGATTACAAATTTAAATTGCAAATGTTTAAATAAGTCATAAAAATATTTAAGAGAAAATAAAAAAAATACAAAAAAAAAAAAACAGGATTTTAACCCTTATAATAAAATAAATCTTAAATTTTTAATTTAATTAATTTAAACCTTAAATAGGAATTTTAGACATTTCGTTAATTTGCCAAATAGGATGTCGAGTGAATATTTATGTGTAGGTATTATATTTAGAGTTACTTTGGTGAGATATTCTTGTGGATGTGTACAGATGATGGATAAGAGTTGGATTGATTTGCCAAATAGGATGTCGAGTGAATACATTAATGGGATTGATGAATTCCTTGTGTTTGCCTACACCAATAGGGTTGAAGGTTCGATGATCAGTTGTCCGTGTAGGAAGTGTGAGAATCGATACTATTTTGTACGAGATGGTGTACGGGAGCATCTGATTTTGAATGGTTTTTTAAAAAAATACAAACATTGGATTAATCATGGGGAATCTTACATATCTCTGCATAGTAATCGAGAGAATGAAACATTAGCTAATTTAGACATTGGAGATGATATGATTGGAATGATACAAGGGGCTATGGGAAATCCACATGCCGGTACAAGTGTTGAGGGTGATGAACCACAGGGGCCTGATCCCCGTGCATCTGAACCCCAGCTCGGTCCAAATGCAGAGACTGCAAAGTATTTCAAACTTCTTCAAGATGTACAAAGTGAATTGTATCCGGGTTGTCAGAAGTTCACATCTTTGTCATTCATTGTTCGACTTCTACATTTGAAGGTGCTTAATCAGTGGACGGACAAGTCTGTTGACATGTTACTTGAGTTATTGAATGAGGCGTTTCCGTTGGGTGTGAAACTCCCGGACTCATATTATAAAGCTCAAAAGGTCACAACAGATTTGGGCTTCACGTATGAGACGTGGGATGCATGTCCCAACAGTTGCATGTTGTTTCGAAACGAGGACGCCAATCTTGATAAATGTGTCATATGCAACAGTTCTAGATGAAAATCAAATGGTGATGGTGGTTCAAATGGTCCTAACACAGGTGGCAAACAAGTAGCTGCAAAACAGATGAGGTATTTTCCTTTAAAGTCAAGGTTGCAGAGGTTGTTTATGTCATCCAAGACGGCCAAGTTAATGAGATGGCATACAGAGGAACGAACTGATGATGGTGTCTTCAGGCATCCTGCTGACTCCCTTGCATGGAAAGATTTTGACCGTCGGAATATTGACTTTAGTAATGATTGCCGAAGTGTAAGGCTTGGCTTAGCATCTTATGGTTTTAACCCATTCAGGATGATGAACATAGTTCATAGCACTTGGCCTGTTGTGCTCATTCCATACAACTTGCCGTCATGGATGTGCATGAAGCAACCATTTCTAATTTTATCTGTGCTTATTGACGGCCCGAAAGGACCTGGTGACAAGATTGATGTTTATATGCAACCGTTGATTGAAGAGTTGAAAAAACTATGGAATGAGGGTGTGTCAACATTTGATGCATCAACAAATCAAATGTTTCAAATGCATGCAGCTTTACTGTGGACAATTAGTGATTTTCCTGCATACGCAAACTTGTCAGGATGGAGCACTAAAGGAGAATATGCATGTCCTTGTTGCAATAAGGAAACTACATCGTGTTGGTTGAAGCATAGTAGGAAACAATCATACTTGGGTCATCGCAGATTTTTACCTACTGGCCATAAATTCCGGAAGGATAAAGTATCATTTGATGGTAGTCGGGAAGTCAGACTCAAACCAAAATTGTTGTCTGGAACTGAGATGTTGCTACAATTAGAATCTGAGGGTATTTTAACCCAATACAATAGGGATGACCTTAAGGAGAGGCATAGGAGACAGGTAGAGAAGGAGAAAGCTGGACATCGCACCCATAGTTGGAAGAAAAAGAGTATCTTTTATGAATTGCCATATTGGGAGCACAATCTAATAAGACACAACCTCGATGTGATGCATATAGAGAAGAATGTTTGTGACAATGTGTTGTGGACAATATTAGGGGTTGCAGGAAAATCGAATGATGGTGTTAATGCTCGGCGTGATTTACAAGATATGAATATTAGAAAACCCCTACATTTGCAGTTAAGAGGGTCGAATAAAGCCTATTTACCACCAGCACAATTCACGATGACCAAGGATGAGAAAGATTTGTTCTTGAAAGTGTTGAAGGAAGTAAGAGTTCCCGACGGGTATTCATCCAATATATCACGTCGTGTGCGCTTACATGATAGAAGCATTGGAGGTCTTAAGAGCCACGATAGTCATATTCTGATGCAACAACTTATTCCATTGGCTATTTGCAGATCGTTACCGAAGAATGTAATTGAACCCTTGATTGAATTGAGCAATTTCTTTAGATAATTGTGTTCGAAAGTGAATCATGCGACGGATTTGCAATATATTAAAGATCGTATCGCTGTAACACTTTGTCATCTAGAGAAAATATTTCCTCCGAGTTTTTTTGATATAATGGAGCACTTGCCTATACATCTAGCTGATGAAGCATTATTGGGTGAAGCGATTCAGTTTCGATGGATGTATCCAATTAAGAGGTATCTTCTTACTTTGAAGCAATACGTGCGTAATAGAGCTCGTCCTGAAGGATCCATTGCTAAAGGATATCTTATGGAAGAATGCATGAATTTTTGTGCACAATATCTCAGTGATGTGGAAACCAAATCTAGTCGACCCGTGAGGAACTATAGTGGTGCTGATAATTTGGGTCATGCTACTGGTGAAAACACAAGCTTTTATCTTGATAATACTTCTTGGGTACAAGCTCATCGGTACATCTTATGCAATACAAGCACGGTTCAACCATTCATAAAGTAGGTTAAGTCACTCACTCAATATTTTATTATGTTTTATTGAATTTTCAACTAAAATTTTTGTATGGCTAAAATTTCAATCTACACAGCAAACACCTTGAAGTACTTAAGCTCAAAATGCCTCGTGTCGATGATCATCAACTTCGGCGTGAACATTTTGAAACTTTTCACATTTGGTTCAAGGAACATGTATGTATTTAACTCTATAGATTCTAGTTACTTAAGTCGATCTACATTTTAAATTTTACATTTCGTGTTAAATAGGTCCAAACTTTGCGAAGGACTACTGATGTCATACTTTCTGAAGAAATTATTCTATTGGCAAATGGTCCTCATAACCTGGCAAGGAGGTTCAACGGGTATATACTGAATGGGTTTCGGTATCGAGTAAAGGCCATGGATGATCGTCGAGCCACACAAAATTGTGGTGTAGCTTTGAAGGCAGATACCATAAGTTATGCTAGTCGAAAAGACAAGAATCCTCGTCTGGGGTCTGTGTGCTATTATGGACAATTGACAGATATTGTTGAGATTCGATATTCCAATGAGAAGAAACATGTGTTGTTTAAGTGTGATTGGATTGACAACATTCACGGAAAGAAAGAAGATGTCTTCAATTTCACGTTGGTGAACTTCAATCATTTGTTGTACCAAGATGATCGAATTACCAATGAACCTTTCATCTTGGCGTCCCAAGCAGAGCAAGTTTGGTATGTTGCAGACCCGTTACAACCAGACTGGCAAGTAGTGGTGAAGATGTCTCAAAGAGGTTTATTTGATATGAGTTCAACTGATCCACAAATCGAGCCATACATGAGCCAACAATTGGAAGAAAATATAATGCTTCGTGATGAAGAAGTCGGTTGGGTGAGGGAAGCCGCAGAAGGGGAAACAGTTGATGTTCAAATAGGCTGATATGTAATCAACATTAGTAATTCAATTAAGGCCAAGGTTGTAGTTAATCATCAATTTCTTAATTTACTTTGTCTTTGTAATTGTATTAGTTCAATTCATGTCATATTATAGTTGATGACAAACCATTGTCTATGTTTCTAATGTCAATTAATGTTATATTGCTTGCAGATTATTATGGAAAGGAAGAGGAAGCCTGATCATCCCCGGCGCATGATGTCTGATGTGCTACATAACAGGACATCAGTAGCACCACCATTAGAAGAGGCATCACATCGGCCAACATCGGAGGGGCCATTAGTGCCACCACCATCTGAGGGGCCATTACCACCGCATTGACCACCATCAGTGGCACCACAGCAGCTACCATGTACTCAGCCTCCACGCCTACCATCGGTGCGTCCACCATCAATGGCAGCACAGCAGCTATCATCATCAGCTTATGAGCCATCCACAGGTATTTAAATTTGCTTTCATTTGCATGAAAATTATTTACACATACATTTATTTATGCTCATTATATATAACTTGTTTATTCTCATTGTATTTTGCAGACCCTTCGACTTCTTCACAGCCCACATCAAGTTTATTTGATATGATTTGTATTCACATTATTTAAATTTGCATTTGGTTGTTACCATTGCATATTGTTTATTATTATTGTATATCGCAGGTCATGTTAGTTCTTCATCAACCTTGACTAGGCGTGGTAGAGGATGTGCCAAGGGCATTAAAGAGTGGGGTACTGGTAAAAAGCTGCACATACAATTTGATGGAAATTACTGCCCAATAGGGGATAACGTGGCCAAGTTAACTAGTCAACTTGGCATTATTGTCCGGAATGGTAACATTGTTCCTCTTACTTTTGTTGACTGGAACAGTGTGCCTGATGATATTGTTGATGCTATCTGGAAGGATGTGAAGGTAAAAGTATATTTTTGTCCACAAATTCGAATTCCAAATTTGTGTTATACTTAGCCTTAAACTTTGTGTTTTATAGGACAATTTGAATATATGTCCAGAGGAGTACAAGCCAATCTGCATGAAAAACTGCAACAGCATATGGAAGGATCACAAGAACAAGCTTAAGGCTAAGTATTTCAAGCCTAGAAGCTCTGATCCTAATCTGAAGGATGATGTTCCTATGAACGTTGTGCCAAGCCAGTGGGAACAACTTGTGGAGTATTGGCGTACTTCCGATGCTGAAGTATACAATTATGTTATATTTATGATATGTAAACATACAAATCATATTTACATACTTACATTTGTTGAACTTGTTATAGAAAATTGCAAGTAGGAACGCTAAAAATCGGCGAGCTCACGGCATAGCTCATACCACAGGGCGTACTACTTTCTCTCAGATACGGCATGAGGTTTACATTTTATTGTTTTATTTTTCTATATAAATAAACATTGTATATTTGCAAATTATTTGGATTCTAATTTTCATATTTCTAAAAAAAATTTAGATGACCAGTAAGGGGGAGTCTACTGATAAGATGAATGTTTGGCTTATGACACGTAGAGTAGATGACCCAGAGGTTATCCAGACCTTGGTAGTTTCCAAACACCTTTGATTGTATTTAAAGTTTATTTTTTGTGTGTCAACCATCTTAATTTGGCGTATACTTGTGTGTCTTATTCAATACAGGATGAGTTTAATCGTCAACTCTCTATGCTACCTGAGGATGGTCGGACTTTGGAGGCTAGGAATGCCATTTTCCATGAGTTGATAGGTCATGACAGACATGGATATTGTCACACATACGGGAGAATCATGCCTCGGAGAGTGGTGTATAAGGATGGTGCTGGGCCATCACAGTCAACACCCCAACCATCGACTATTGATCAGATCACGCAGCAGGTTCGTGCTGAGCTAAGGGATGAGTTGAGGGAGGAGCTGCGAGCAGAGTTCTCTACACATTTGCAGCAGATGAGAGCTGAGATGATGGCCCTTGTGTCACAGGGGGCGAGTGTGGATCCCAACAGACAGGTTCCATATAAACATCACAATTGTTTGATAGTTCAATTTTCACTCAAGATTATGTACGAAATTTGAATATGATTAACACATTATGCACTGACTAACATAGGTTCCTGATGCATTGAGTGGCCACCGGGCATTTAGGGAATCTGCAGAAGACGAGAATCCATATACACCACCACCAGAAGATCAGGTATAAAATGTATCTTTGCATTCTAAGCTAAAATGCATCTTTGCGTTCTTTACTTGAATTCGAGGCGTTAACGCCCCAAAATCACCAAACGGCGTCGGTTTAGGACAAAACTTGGCACACACGACCGCCTAGGCACGAGAGACTTGTGGGAGAAGACGGGGCTCGAATCGGGTTCCCGGTTTGGAAGTTAGAGCCGGATTTCACTTTTGGCAAATTACTTCCTTAAGAAACTTGAATTCGAGGAGTTAACGCCCCAAAATCACCAAACGGCGTCGGTTTAGCACGAAACTTGGCACACACGACCGCCTAGGCACGAGAGACTTATGGGAGAAGACGGGGCTCGAATCGGGTTCCCGGTTTGGGAGTTAGAGCCGGATTTCACTTTTGGCAAATTACTTCCTTAAGAAACTTGAATTCGAGGAGTTAACGCCCCAAAATCACCAAACGGCATCGGTTTAGCACGAAACTTGGCACACACGACCGCCTACGCACGAGAGACTTGTGGGAGAAGACGGGGCTCGAATCGGGTTCCCGGTTTGGGAATTAGAGTTGGATTTCACTTTAGGCAAACTACTTCTTTAAGAAACTTGAATTTGAGGCGTTCATGCCCCAAAATCACCAAACGGCGTCGGTTTAGCACGAAACATGGCACACACGACCGCCTAGGCACGAGAGACTTGTGGGAGAAGACGGGGCTCGAATCGGGTTCCCGGTTTGGGAGTTAGAGTCGGATTTCACTTTAGGCAAACTACTTCTTTAAGAAACTTCTTTTCGAGGCGTTAACGCCCCAAAATCACCAAACGGCGTCGGTTTAGCACGAAACTTGGCACACACGACCGCCTAGGCACGAGAGACTTGTGGGAGAAGACGGGGCTCGAATCGGGTTCCCGGTTTGGGAGTTAGAGCCGGATTTCACTTTTGGCAAATTATTTCCTTAAGAAACTTGAATTCGAGGAGTTAACGCCCCAATATCACCAAATGGCATCGGTTTAGCACGAAACTTGGCACACACGACCGCCTAGGCACGAGAGACTTGAGGGAGAAGACGGGGCTCGAATCGGGTTCCCGGTTTGGGAGTTAGAGCCGGATTTCACTTTAGGCAAATTACTTCCTTAAGAAACTTGAATTCGAGGAGTTAACGCCCCAAAAGCACCAAACAGCGTCGGTTTAGCACGAAACTTGGCACACACGACCGCCTAGGCACGAGAGACTTGTGGGAGAAGACGGGGCTCGAATCGGGTTCCCGGTTTGGGAGTTAGAGTCAGATTTCACTTTAGGCAAACTACTTCTCTAAGAAACTTCTTTTCGAGGCGTTAACGCGCCAAAATCACCAAACGTCGTCGGTTTAGCACGAAACTTGGCACACACGACCGCCTAGGCACGAGAGACTTGTGGGAGAAGACGGGGCTCGAATCGGGTTCTCGATTTGGAAGTTAGGATCAGATTTCACTTTAGGCAAACTACTTCTTTAAGAAACTTCTTTTCGAGGCGTTAACGCCCCAAAATCACCAAACGGCGTCGGTTTAGCACGAAACTTGGCACAAACGACCGCCTAGGCACGAGAGACTTGTGGGAGAAGACGGGGCTCGAATCGGGTTCCCGGTTTGGGAGTTAGAGTCGGATTTCACTTTAGGCAAACTACTTCTTTAAGAAACTTCTTTTCGAGGCGTTAACGCCCCAAAATCACCAAACGGCGTCGGTTTAGCACGAAACTTGGCACACACGACCGCCTAGGCACGAGAGACTTGTGGGAGAAGACGGGGCTCGAATCGGGTTCCCGGTTTGGGAGTTAGAGCCGGATTTCACTTTTGGCAAATTACTTCCTTAAGAAACTTAAATTCGAGGAGTTAACGCCCCAAAATCACCAAATGGCATCGGTTTAGCACGAAACTTGGCACACACGACCGCCTAGGCACGAGAGACTTGAGGGAGAAGACGGGGCTCGAATCGGGTTCCCGGTTTGGGAGTTAGAGCCGGATTTCACTTTAGGCAAATTACTTCCTTAAGAAACCTGAATTCGAGGAGTTAACGCCCCAAAAGCACCAAACGGCGTCGGTTTAGCACGAAACTTGGCACACACGACCGCCTAGGCACGAGAGACTTGTGGGAGAAGACGGGGCTCGAATCGGGTTCCCGGTTTGGGAGTTAGAGTCAGATTTCACTTTAGGCAAACTACTTCTTTAAGAAACTTCTTTTCGAGGCGTTAACGCGCCAAAATCACCAAACGGCGTCGGTTTAGCACGAAACTTGGCACACACGACCGCCTAGGCACGAGAGACTTGTGGGAGAAGACGGGGCTCGAATCGGGTTCTCGATTTGGAAGTTAGAATCAGATTTCACTTTAGGCAAACTACTTCTTTAAGAAACTTCTTTTCGAGGCGTTAACGCCCCAAAATCACCAAACGGCGTCGGTTTAGCACGAAACTTGGCACACACGACCGCCTAGGCACGAGAGACTTTTGGGAGAAGACGGGGCTCGAATCGGGTTCCCGGTTTGGGAGTTAGAGTCGGATTTCACTTTAGGCAAACTACTTCTTTAAGAAACTTCTTTTCGAGGCGTTAACGCCCCAAAATCACCAAACGGCGTCGGTTTAGCACGAAACTTGGCACACATGACCGCCTAGGCACGAGAGACTTGTGGGAGAAGACGGGGCTCGAATCGGGTTCCCGGTTTGGGAGTTAGAGCCGGATTTCACTTTTGGCAAATTATTTCCTTAAAAAACTTGAATTCGAGGAGTTAACGCCCCAAAATCACCAAATGGCATCGGTTTAGCACGAAACTTGGCACACACGACCGCCTAGGCACGAGAGACTTGAGGGAGAAGACGGGGCTCGAATCGGGTTCCCGGTTTGGGAGTTAGAGCCGGATTTCACTTTAGGCAAATTACTTCCTTAAGAAACTTGAATTCGAGGAGTTAACGCCCCAAAAGCACCAAACGGCGTCGGTTTAGCACGAAACTTGGCACACACGACCGCCTAGGCACGAGAGACTTGTGGGAGAAGACGGGGCTCGAATCGAGTTCCCGGTTTGGGAGTTAGAGTCAGATTTCACTTTAGGCAAACTACTTCTTTAAGAAACTTCTTTTCGAGGCGTTAACGCGCCAAAATCACCAAACGGCGTCGGTTTAGCACGAAACTTGGCACACACGACCGCCTAGGCACGAGAGACTTGTGGGAGAAGACGGGGCTCGAATCGGGTTCTCGATTTGGAAGTTAGAATCAGATTTCACTTTAGGCAAACTACTTCTTTAAGAAACTTTTTTTCGAGGCGTTAACGCCCCAAAATCACCAAACGGCGTCGGTTTAGCGCGAAACTTGGCACACACGACCGCCTAGGCACGAGAGACTTGTGGGAGAAGACGGGGCTCGAATCGGGTTCCCGGTTTGGGAGTTAGAGTCGGATTTCACTTTAGGCAAACTACTTCTTTAAGAAACTTCTTTTCGAGGCGTTAACGCCCCAAAATCACCAAACGGCGTCGGTTTAGCACGAAACTTGGCACACACGACCGCCTAGGCACGAGAGACTTGTGGGAGAAGACGGGGCTCGAATCGGGTTCCCGGTTTGGGAGTTAGAGCCGGATTTCACTTTTGGCAAATTACTTCCTTAAGAAACTTGAATTCGAGGAGTTAACGCCCCAAAATCACCAAATGGCATCAGTTTAGCACGAAACTTGGCACACACGACCGCCTAGGCACGAGAGACTTGAGGGAGAAGACGGGGCTCGAATCGGGTTCCCGGTTTGGGAGTTAGAGCCGGATTTCACTTTAGGCAAATTACTTCCTTAAGAAACCTGAATTCGAGGAGTTAACGCCCCAAAAGCACCAAACGGCGTCGGTTTAGCACGAAACGTGGCACACACGACCGCCTAGGCACGAGAGACTTGTGGGAGAAGACAGGGCTCAAATCGGGTTCCCGGTTTGGGAGTTAGAGTCAGATTTCACTTTAGGCAAACTACTTCTTTAAGAAACTTCTTTTCGAAACGTTAACGCGCCAAAATCACCAAACGGCGTCGGTTTAGCACGAAACTTGGCACACACGACCGGCTAGGCACGAGAGACTTGTGGGAGAAGACGGGGCTCGAATCGGGTTCTCGATTTGGAAGTTAGAATCAGATTTCACTTTAGGCAAACTACTTCTTTAAGAAACTTCTTTTCGAGGCGTTAACGCCCCAAAATCACCAAACGGCGTCGGTTTAGCACGAAACTTGGCACACACGACCGCCTAGGCACGAGAGACTTGTGGGAGAAGACGGGGCTCGAATCGGGTTCCCGATTTGGGAGTTAGAGTCGGATTTCACTTTAGGCAAACTACTTCTTTAAGAAACTTCTTTTCGAGGCGTTAACGCCCCAAAATCACCAAACGGCGTCGGTTTAGCACAAAACTTGGCACACACGACCGCCTAGGCACGAGAGACTTGTGGGAGAAGACGGGGCTCGAATCGGGTTCCCGGTTTGGGAGTTAGAGCCGGATTTCACTTTTGGCAAATTACTTCCTTAAGATACTTGAATTCAAGGAGTTAACGCCCCAAAATCACCAAATGGCATCGGTTTAGCATGAAACTTGGCACACACGACCGCCTAGGCACGAGAGACTTGAGGGAGAAGACGGGGCTCGAATCGGGTTCCCGGTTTGGGAGTTAGAGCCGGATTTCACTTTAGGCAAATTACTTCCTTAAGAAACTTGAATTCGAGGATTTAACGCCCCAAAAGCACCAAACGGCGTCGGTTTAGCACGAAACTTGGCACACACGACCGCCTAGGCACGAGAGACTTGTGGGAGAAGACGGGGCTCGAATCGGGTTCCCGGTTTGGGAGTTAGAGTCGGATTTCACTTTAGGCAAACTACTTCTTTAAGAAACTTCTTTTCGAGGCGTTAACGCCCCAAAATCACCAAACGGCGTCGGTTTAGCACGAAACTTGGCACACACGACCGCCTAGGCACGAGAGACTTGTGGGAGAAGACGGGGCTCGAATCGGGTTCCCGGTTTGGGAGTTAGAGTCGGATTTCACTTTAGGCAAACTACTTCTTTAAGAAACTTCTTTTCGAGGCGTTAACGCCCCAAAATCACCAAACGGCGTCGGTTTAGCACGAAACTTGGCACACACCACCGCCTAGGCACGAGAGACTTGTGGGAGAAGACGGGGCTCGAATCGGGTTCCCGGTTTGGGAGTTAGAGCCGGATTTCGGTCCAGTCAAAATTATTTACTAAACTATCTTTCTAATTATATAGTAGTTAATTTTTTTTATATTTTTCTATAATTAAAATATTAATACCATTATATGGTTTTTAATTATTTTTATCTTGTTTTTTTCAGATATTTCCTGAGTAGCAGTTGGCTTCTTCTGGAATGCGGGCGTATCAAGATTATGACCAATTTTTGTTTTTGTAACCCACGAACGAATGAAGACGAAAGCTTTTGGTTTTGATTTTGATTTATGTTATTTAAATTTGTGAGCAACATTATGTATGTATTATGCGACGTTATGTAGTGGCATAATTTTTATTGTTATGAATTTTTATTTATGTATTGCTATGAATGGAACAATATTATTAATTTTCATTATTTGTCAATTTTTGTTTATGTACGTATTTATATTATTCTGTAATTTTTCAATTTTTTTATACTTATTTTTTATCTAATACAGGTTATTTTAATTTTTTTAATAAATTTTTTTTTTTTTTGAGACGGGAGAAGAACCCGTCGCAAAAAACAATAATAGGCTTTTGCGACGGTACCAACACAGTCGCAAAAGCTATCCAATTGGAATGTACAAGACACCTTTAGCGACGGTAACCGTGCCGTCGCCAATACTTATAAGATGCCAGAGTTTTAACGACGGTAATGTTGCCGTCTCAAAAACTCACTTTTAGCGACGGTAATTACGTACCGTCGCGAAAACTGATTTTTTTCCCATTATTGGCGACAGGAAAAGTGCCGTCGCAAAAACCACACCTTACCATCGCGAAAGCTCTTTCGCAACCCCCTTTGTCGCGACCCCTCCTTACCGTCGCAAAAATCCACATTACCGTCGCAAAAAGTATTAGCGACGGCTTACGGAGCATTTGTGACGGCCCTTTACCGTCGCAAAAAATGAATTTTTTTGTAGTGTCAGAGACGTTTGAGCTTTAGAACATGGGAGTGAACAATAATGCATCTGTCACCTTAGTCATACAGTCATTAACACTGGATGATCTTGCACAACCTGACTTCAGCACCACTTGCAACTACATCATTATCAGAAAAAAAAAAATAAACAAAAAAAAATAAAAATAAATAAATAAATGATTCCCCCAATTGCAGAGTATATGAATGAACCAGTAAGTTCTGATCAAATCATCAAAACACCATAAAAAATAAAGATAGGTAGATAATCAAGTCAGAAAATCAGAAAATAAATCATCAAAACACCATAATGAATGAACCAGAGTATATGAATTGGAAGCAAGAACAGGGAGATGATCAGAAAATACCGACAGAGAGAAAATCTGAAAATAAATCGTTCTGTTTTCTGCTTTCTCTGCAAGCCTTTGAAGCCGAAATCTGAAATTTCAAGTCAAAATTAATTTCAGAACATGAGACCAAAGATGAGCAAGCAAATGATTTTTTTTTCTTGCATTGCCGAAGAAATAGCCAACATAAACCCAATCAGATTGTCTTTGGAGAAACCCATTATTGATTCTCTCTCTCTCTCTCTCTCTCCCCCTCCCTCTCTCGATCGTCCCTCTTTCCTTCTCCACTTCATCGAAATATTCCAAAAATAATCGTTATCTGATGACTTGCGCATCTAACCCTAATTGGCTAGAGATTATATACCATTAATTTCATAACATGAGACCAAAGATGAGCAAGCAAACGATTTCTTTTCTTGCATTGCCGAAGAATATTAGTTTCAAATCTTCCTATATAAATTTCTGAAAGGGAGAGAGTTTTAGAAGTAAACCCAAATTGACTACCAGAGTGATCTTAATACAATCTCTGCCAATTTATTTTTCTAGGTTTTCTTTCTCAAAACCCCCAAAAAGAGAATTTTACCTTGTGATCAGAGGAAGTCGGAAACTCCAAGGCGAATCTGTGGTTGAAGGCGAATCTGCGAATCTGTGGTTGAAGGCGAATCTGTGCGTTCTGCTTTCTCTGCAAGCCTTTGAAGCTGAAATCTGAATTAATTTCTATATGTTTTGTTTACACTGTGATCATGCCGAACCACCAGAGAGGCTCCAGAAGGTACGAATAGCCACCAACACCTAATTAAAATCAAATCAAAGACAAACCCATTTGAGAAAATTCAAAACCCAAAAAAGGAAAATCCATAAATTCAAAGAACATCAAAAGAAAATGAGATCAAAAAAAAAAAAAATCACCAGCTCCGACACCAGAAACAGCAGCAGTTTTTCTGAGCCCTTTCTTCTTGATAATGAAGCTCACTTTTCTGAGGCCTTTCTTCTTGATAATGAAGCTCGCTCCTATAAACACACTTGAAGAAATCCTGTGGAGAGAGAGAGAGAGAGAGAGAGAGAGAGAGATAAAGAGGAATGGAGGGGAGACGTGATTTGGCTGGAGAAAATCAGAAAATAAATCATCAAAACACCATAATGAATGAACCAGAGTATATGAATTGGAAGCAAGAACAGGGAGATAATCAGAAAATACCGACAGAGGAAAAATCTGAAAATAAATCGTTCTGTTTTCTGCTTTCTCTGCAAGCCTTTGAAGCCGAAATCTGAAATTTCAATTCAAAATTAATTTCAGAACATGAGACCAAAGATGAGCAAGCAAACGATTTTTTTTTCTTGCATTGCCGAAGAAATAGCCAACATAAACCCAATCAGATTGTCTTTGGAGAAACCCATTATTGATTCTCTCTCTCTCTCTCTCTCCCTCTCTCTATCATCCCTCTTTCCTTCTCTTCTTCATCGAAATATTCCAAAAATAATCGTTATCTGATGACTTGCGCATCTAACCCTAATTGGCCAGAGATTATATACCATTAATTTCAGAACATGAGACCAAAGATGAGCAGGCAAACGATTTTTTTTTTTCTTGCATTGCCAAAGAATATTAGATTCAAATCTTCCTATATAAATTTCTGAAAGGGAGAGAGTTTTAGAAGTAAACCCAAATTGACTACCAGAGTGATCTTAATACAATCTCTACAAATTTATTTTTCTAGGTTTTCTTTCTCAAAACCCCCAAAAAGAGAATTTTACCTTGCGATCAGAGGAAGTCGGAAACTCAAAGGCGAATCTGTGGTTGAAGGCGAATCGGCGAATCTGTGGTTGAAGGCGAATCTGTGCGTTCTGCTTTCTCTGCAAGCCCTTGAAGCCGAAATCTGAATTAATTTCTATATATTTTGTTTACACAGTGATCATGCCGAACCACCAGAGAGGCTCCAGAAGGTACGAATAGCCACCAACACCTAATTAAAATCAAATCAAAGACAAACCCATTTGAGAAAATCCAAAACCCAAAAAAGGAAAATCCATAAATTTACTATAACTCGCAAGATTTTGACCAAATAAAAGATGACCAATATTTATAGTCCTACAAGAATACAAGCTGATAATAAAAATACGCACACAGTACAGTTTGCATCTTCATTTTATCTAGATGGAGTTTTAAATTATTGATGGAAAAGTTGTGTTATATATTAAAAAAAGAATAAGTTTTCATTTGTAAATATGATCGAAAATCTTATTCTCATGCCAAACACAATCACCACGAAACATTTTGTGGATGTGTCAAAAGAAGATGAACAAGAGGCCCACCATAAATTCAAACAACATCCAAGAACTTTAACTCCTCAATGATAAGGAAAAACATTAAAACATATCATAGTTCATTAGAAAACCACCTCAATGATGAATGCACAGTCACAGTTGACGGGGCAACAAAGAGGTTGCCAGGTAAATGGATTCAAATGTGAAACATGGAAATATATCTATGTTGTATTCCATAACATAGACTACTTATCAATTTAAAAAAAGTGAAACACATCAAGAGAAAGAAAGAAGGTAATGATTTTGATAAATAAATGAGAAATTCACAATGAATTAATAAAAACTGCAGCATCATCAAGTCTCAAAAGTAACCGCAGTATTATCTGTAAACTATAAGTACATCAAAAGAAAATGAGATAATAAAAAAAAAATAAAAATAAAAAAAATAAATAAATAAAAAAATCACCAGCTCTGACACCAGAAACAGCATGAGGTACAAATATAAATGCTAAAACATACAGGCCATGCATACCAAGAACCGGCAGGAATAGCAACAAACTCCTTTCCCTGCAGCATTAGTAGGTAGTATGTGGCTGACTGTGCACCCTCAAGGTGACCATGGTACTGAGATTGGCCCGTTTCATCATCCAATAGCCAAGGCTTATTCTTGTATTTTTCCTATGCAATGGAATTACACAATGACGCGAATTAGTGAGCAATGCAAAATACCTAATTAACATGACTAAAAGTATACAAATTTAAACAAACTATAAAGCAATGAAAGACCAGAACAATCAAAACCTGTTAAACAGACAATGGATTTCATGCAAATGCCAAATAAAATAGTCAACATTGAAATATAGCAAGGTAATAAATCTGCTTTTGGAGGGTCAATACTCATCAGTGAAATATAACAAGGTAATAAATATAGCAAGATCAAAAGTTCAAGCCTTTGTCTTATTGATTTAGGTATATGGATGTGGTATTCATGGCATCAAGGCCCACGTAGAATTGAAAAGGTATTTTTTAACAACAGCTTAAGTCCTTGTTTATCTAATGGATTCACGTTCACCATAGAGACCACTTTTCTATGGATAATGCTGTTCACTTGTATTCAGCCTCTCATCTTCTAAAACACAACAAATTCAAGTTTAGATTATTGCTTGGGAAAACTAAAGAAATTGATGTTTATCATCCAAGATTCAATTGGGTTAATTCCATGCTTTAAAAAGAAAAAAAGGGGACAACTACTATTCAGGTCAACTGCATAAGATTAATACCGTCCAAAGTGATTTGTTTCACTTGGTGAAGCCAAAAGTCATTGCTTGTAATGCTTAATACTTAAAAAAATAAAGGACTCCGATCAAACTAAACTGAATAACAATAGTAATAAACGGGATTTTAGTCTTTAATGGTGAAGGTAAAAATCACTCCTCATAATGGAGCCATGGAATAAAAATGCATTTAATTTACTATAACTCGCAAGATTTTGACCAAATAAAAGATGACCAATATTTATAGTCCTCCTACAAGAATACAAGCTCATAATAAAAATACGCACACAATACAGTTTGCATCTTTATTTTATCTAGATGGAGTTTTAAATTATTGATGGAAAAGTTGTGTTATATATTAAAAAAAGAATAAATTTTCATTTGTAAATATGATCGAAAATCTTATTCTCATGCCAAACACAATCACCACGAAACATTTTGTGGATGTGTCAAAAGAAGATGAACAAGAGGCCCACCATAAATTCAAACAACATCCAAGAACTTTAACTCCTCAATGATAAGGAAAAACATTAAAACATATCATAGTTCATTAGAAAACCACCTCAATGATGAATGCACAGTCACAGTTGACGGGGCAACAAAGAGGTTGCCAGGTAAATGGATTCAAATGTGAAACATGGAAATATATCTATGTTGTATTCCATAACATAGACTACTTATCAATTTAAAAAAAGTGAAACACATCAAGAGAAAGAAAGAAGGTAATGATTTTGATAAATAAATGAGAAATTCACAATGAATTAATCAAGGTTGGCGGTTACCGCCACCCGTTACGGCCGCTTTTGCAGTGTGATTGAGATTCACAGGTATGTCGGTCATAGCGGCTGCTGTAGCGGTCGTAACGGTGCCGTAAGAGCCGTAACGGCCTGTTACGCACCGTTACGTAACGGTTCCAAACTGTTTCTTTCGAAAAAACACACAAAAAAAAGCTGAAAATGGGGGAAGAGGGATAGAGAGAAGAGGGAAGATAAAGAGAGAAAATGGAGGAGCAAGAGATAGAGAGAGAGAGAGAAGAGGGAAGATGAAGAACATATTATTGATTTGTTGAAGTTGTATGACTTATGCTATTCTATTCAGTAGCTATCACTAAACCATTTTGTTTGTGTGTGTCTGTCTATATATTGTTTGAAAATAATAATAATAATAAGCGTGGTCATTATCTATTTGGCTTGATTAAAATATGTATATATATATATATATATTTAAGCTCTTATTTATTCTCTTACTTTTGTCATTGTTTATCTTATATATAATAGTTAGTGATTGATTTTTTGTATAATATAAAGTTATTAATTATTAAAATAAAATGTAAAAAACTCAATTTATAGTAATTTAAAAATATGAAATATATTGGATCATATTTAAAAATTTATAAAAATTGATCAATATTTATTTTTAATCCAATAAATATGATAATGGAAAAAAAATATGCGTATCGGTAAGTTTTTTTTCAAATTGTGCGAAAAATAAAAAAATTCACGGTTTCGGTTACGGCAACTGTTACACTACGGCCTTTACACCCCGCAACCGCGTCACCGCCACCGTTACGGCCACCGCAACCGCTTTTCAGAACCTTGGAATTAATAAAAACTGCAGCATCATCAAGTTTCAAAAGTAACCACGGTATTATCTGTAAACTATAAGTACATTTATACCAGAGATACAAAAAAAATAAAATAAAAAGGGTCAAATTCTCCTTATCTGTAAATTACAAAGAAAAAAAAAAAAACAAAAATTTTTTTTTTAAAAAACAAGTTATAAGTCACTACCCGCAAAGCATCAGTTAGTTGGCGACCTTGTAATCCTTCCTTCTGGAGAGACCATTTATTATCAACATTCTGCTTCCTTGAAAAATTTGGTAAACCTGTCATAAACCTACCAATGAAGAAGTTCTTGTCGTTGCTAGAAGATGTCCGAACATTATATTCCTGAATTAGGCAGAAACAGAACGTACATAGCACTTCAGTGTCGCAGTTGGCACCCACCATTTTGTAACAGTGAACAACATGCTTGTGAATAAAAAAAATTGAGAAAGTTGAAAATATACATTAGGCTACAAAGTAAGAAATAGAACACCTCATCAATCAAAAAACAAATGACACAATTTCATATAAGAACTTGGCATAATACTTCTTTAATTTTTTTAAACTCTTGTAGGATGCAGTAGCATTGTATTAGAATTAATCATGGATTTTCTCGCTATGTATAATATGGAAAAACCAACATATTGAAGTTTAGATTTCTCATTTTGGTATCTGAGTTCAGAAGCAAAAAACCTCCAATCCATTCAGGCCCCTACTCCAACTGCCTAATTTCAAATGAATATGACAATTCTGAGACTGAAAAAGTTGTTACTTCCACATTTTCTAAGGAAAATACTCAACTAGCCAATTTCAATAACCACACAAGCAATGAGCAATTAAATCAAAGGAACACAAACGTGCACATGATGGTCAACGTTGTTTCAAAGGATAAGAGAGCATAGATCCACAGGCATTCATAGGTCCCGAAGGAATGGTTGTCCATTACAGAACCGATTCAGAAAGCGACCCTGAAGAAATTGCATACTCAACAGAATTTACTCGAGAAAATCCAAACGAAGATGAGTATATCAGCTCCTAGCCCCCATTCCAGATTCCCATATCTGGAACAACCGTCAGAGAAGAGGAGTCATAAGAAACATGAGGTTTTTAATCCATACAAAGGGCTAGGGAGAACTCAACACGGTATACTGCTATGGGATTGTATAATACCAAAAATAATGCCTATTGTGGGTAAATTTATATATAAAAATGGGCCAGGTAGCAGCACACATAACACATGCACCCAAACAAAACATGCCACCGCAAAATTCATTTTATTTTATTTTTCCCAGTTTTCTTCTTCAACCTTAGGCAGAACTCATTCTTGAAAACCATCTCCTTGAGAAATTATTCATTGCCCTAGGGCCATTGCTCCACACCATTCATGTTTGGACAAGTGTCCAATTATCTCTCCAAAGGAGACAAACAAGTAGTGGGATGCACTATTTTAACCAATAATACTTAGGGGTGGTTTGGGTTAACCTATATAATCCATTCTTTTATCTTTTTATTTTTTTTTTATCACATCACCTCTCTACTTTTCTGCACATCTTTTCGTAAAAAGACAAAAACTGCACTTTTTTAGGACACTCCAAACCAACCCTTAGGTTGGCGCACCACCTAGATTTGCTCCTGGGGCAATGAATAATTTCTCTGCAAGGAGAGGGTGCACAAAAGCTTATCTTCACATGCCTAAGAATGAGCTTAATCGATGTGAGACACTTAGGACTGGTAACATACCACCACGCTTCCAAACCCAACATCTATAGAGGCCCACCCTCATTGGTAGCTCCTTCTCTTTCGGTAGCTCCACTCACCTATAAGTATTCAACACCGCACTATACCCATACGTAATACCAAGTTATTTTAATCCAGTCTATAGCTGACCCCACAAGACTAACTTGAAGAAGTTTCCAAACAATCACATGACTGTCATTCCCTAAATTTAGAATTAAAATACAATTCAATGAAACTATAGCAACACGTGTAATTCCAAATTCAAACTGTAACACTCTGCGTGAATCATCATGGAGTGAGAAAAGAAATGAAATGATTGTGGTCTCTCTTCTATGTAAGAACATAAAAGAAATGATTGTGTTTTTTCACTACCATAAGAAGCATAGAATATCTAATATGGGTGAGATTTTTTTCCTCTTTTGCATTTTAATGGGATCATCTTAGTATTACGACAAATATGCAACCAATCAATTTACTTCTCACTAAACATATAAAAGAAAGGGTCTTACTAATGACAGCCAATGCTGTCAATAAGAAGTGCTGAATGCCAAAACATTTATAATTTTAATATATTTTTTACATATTCCAAAACCATTTCACACGATTCGATATACACTTTTTATACATTTTTTTCAATGCTACGGGGCTGTTTTAAGCATTTCCCTAAAATCACCTTGTTTGTTCTAATTTATGACGCATGGATACTTCGAAAAATATACTGTACCCGTACCGGGTACTTACCGACGTATAGTACCTTATATGGTCCTTCTACATACGTACCGGTTACACAAAACACGTACCTAAATTATTTCTTCTTAATTTTTGGCGTACCGAGATGTACCTACTATACACTCAAATCGTACTGTACTTCAGTTGAAATAATATTTTCTTCTACTACAAAGACAAAACTCCTTTCACTAGACTTCTTTTTTACTTTTAGTTATATGCTTTGCATGACTTTAAAATTAAATTGTGGTTCGTAAGTTATTCGATGTATTGACATTTAATTTTGATTTATACCTTTACTTTTGACATTAAATGTTAATTATAAGTTGAATCCTAACAAATTAAACTATTTAATTAATTTTTGCATTACTCTAAATTAAAAATAAATATTTTTTTACAAGTACCAACCCATACCCGCATCTTACTTTTTTAAAATTTTACCGTATCGACATACCCGTACCCGTACCCGTACCCACACTTCATAGATTCTACTTTTCTGAATTCAATTTTTGAAAATTGAGTTATTTATTTATATATATATATATATATATATATATTTTTTTTTTTTTCAGTGAATTTTTTTAATATTTTAAGTAATTTTTTAACTTTTTAGATGTCCTTTAATCCAGATGTACCGTAAAAAAATTAAACAAAAAACATATATATACAAGAATACGAAAATATATAATTTTATTTTTAATATTTAATGATATTATACTTGATATTATACTTTTTAATTATATTTATATATATTAATGTATCTAAAACTGAAAATTTATTTAGTACATTAAAAATACAAAAAATAAAATACTCAACGTTAAAATTGAATTATTAGGAAATTGGAACCAAAGGTCTCCAAATTTATAAACCCAACATGAGAACACAATTCTCTTTTCTTTTCATTTCTCACCAAACGCAAAAAGGTCTGCAAGTATGCATCCAAACAAAGTGCAATGTGAGAGAGAGAGAGAAGAGTGAACGAAAACGAATCCGAATCAACCGAGTGATGGCGGCGCCACATTTAGCATGGTTCTGGGCCATGTTTTTGCCACAGGACAAGCAGAGAGTCAAGTGCTTACAACTGCTTCCATACAAATCCTTGGACGATCCACAGCCGCTACACGACGGCTTCAGTATCAAATCAAACGACATTCCTCTCCCCTGAAAACACATTCATATTCAAAAATTACGGCAAGTACAGGTAACGAATATCACGAAAATTCATCCAAAAACATGCAATTCGATACCGTTTCGATGATTTGAGTTTTGAATTTTGGGTTGAGAATTTAGAATTTGATCGTTGTTTTGATTGACCGTTTCATTTATGTGCAACTTTCGAGCTTTCGTGCGGATACAGAGAAAATGTCTGGGTTGGAACGACACGGTGTGACGGTGGTATATTTATAGGGGCCCACACTTCGCTTGGGGGATGCTGCTGTGCTTAATGCACCGCAGCAACTGCTGCGAACTGTTTTGCTTTTTTTTTTCTTTTTTTTAAGGTTCATTCGTAGGTGATTTGTCTTGGTCAAAGTCCCAAATAGTTTTAGGTCTTGGCAAGGAGTCAAAAAATTACAAAATTACTCAAAAAGTTAAAAAATTATCACTATTTATTAAAAGTTAAAAATTACGATTGTATAACTTTTAATTTTAATTTTTTCTTATACATTAATTTATATAATTTTTTAATACATATTTTTTTATAAAAAATTAAAAAGTTAACTCAAATATTCATATTTTTTTTCTCAAATTTTTAGTCTAAAAAGACAAAAAGTATACTTTTTTAAGACACCTCAAACAATCCCTTAATAATGTTAACTTAATTTTATCACTGATGTAATAAAATAAAAATAATTAAATGTGATAAGAACCCATTTATGCATTACATTTGTTTGAAAATATATATATATATATATATGTTCGATAAATTACAATAAATTCCTTTAAAATATATTTTTATTTTATCTCTTTAAATTTTAAAGCTCAACAGTTAAATTATGATTCATTTACAATTTATCCTCTTCAACCTTAAAACTTAATAGTTAATCATTTTAAAATATTATCTTGTTACAGATAATATTTTTTATTAGAATTCTGTTACAAATTTACACAATGAGATAATGTTAGGGATGTCAATTTGAACCCGGTCCGATATGGACCCGATCCCCCGACCCCGAATTGAGTGATTTTTCCTTGAAAAATACTCCCAACGGGCCGGGAATGGTGATCAAAAATAAATCCTCGATGGTATTCGGGCCAAGGACAGTGATACATTTTCTAGCCCCGGCCTGGCCCTAGCCCTGGCCCCGCCCCCGTCCCATTTAGCCCTGATCTATATATATATTGTGTGTGTTTAACCCCAATTTATATATAATATATATATATATATATATATATATATATATATATATGTTTAGGTTTGGTGACCATATGTCAAATACCAAATAGCCTCTCCTCTCTCTCCATCGCCTCCATCTCTCTCTCTATGGCCTCAATCTCTATCGCGCCTCTCTCTCTCTCTCTCTATCGCCTTCCCCTCTCTCTCTCTCTCACACACGACCGTCGCTCCTCTCTCTCGGCGTCGGCGGAGTCTCTTACACACGACCGTCGCTCCTCTCTTTCCTCCTTCACTGCCGCTCCTCTCTCATTGACATCGGCTCCTCCATGTGTTTAGGGTTTGTTCTTTAGATCTGAAAATGTTGAAGATGAAGATGTTCTTGATAAAGATGATGATGTTGATGAAGGTTTTTTGGTTTTGTGCTTGATGATGTTGTTGTTATTGTTGTTGATGATGATGTTGATATTGTTGTTGATGAATGGTTGTATTTTCTATAGATTTTTTTTTTTTGTAGCGGGGGAATGTTCGGGGTCAGGGAAACCCGATCCTCGTTAGGGGACGGGGGTGGGGGCAGTGATAGATTCCCTGTCGGGGATCGGGGCCGGGGACGAGGGAAATCTGACCATCGGGGATCAGGAACGAGGAGTGTGATCCCCGCCCCCGCCCCTCCCCTGCTCCTGCCCCCGCCCCCGCCCCAGCCCCCACCCCTCTCCTACCCTGTTGCCATTCCTAGATAATGTGCAAAGTACATGATTATATATATATATATATATAAGTAGTGTTTTTTTAATTTATTTATTTAGGTGGTATACTCTAAAAGTTTATTTTTTTTCCCTAAAATATCTACATTAGCCTACCTTTTTTATTTACATATAAAATTCTAAATAAACAATTTTAGTTATAATAACTAATTTTATATACTTATTTTTCATATATATAATTACTAGCGTATGCCCGTGCGTGAAGGCACGGTGTAAATAATGTTAGGATAGTTCATATACTGGATAATTAAAATCTTCATAGGCCAGAGAAGAATTAAAAAAAAAACCCTAAAACTCTGGAAGAGAGAGATGAATTTTACCTTGCGATCAGAAAATACCAAAGAAGAAGAGGCCTGGAGAACAGAGAGATAAAAGAACATTTAATCAGTTTAGTTTACAATTGAAAGAAATTGAAATCAGAAAATGAAAATTGGAATTGAAAATCTATATAAAGATACATACTCCACAAATCTACAACTCACCCAATTCAACATTTATTTTCCTATATCTGTTTAACATTTTTGGGTATTGTTCTAATCAGTTTTTCTGTCTCCATAATCACTTCTTTTTTGGTTTGATATTTCTTATTTGAATTGGGTTTGGTTTCGTTTTTCTTTGTTCACCCGTAAAGATTATAATTTTGTTTCTTGGGTATAATTCTGTGATGTTTTAGGTAGGGTTTTAGATATATTCTGTTTATTCTCTTTGTTCTCTGTCATTCTTTATATGAATTCTTTATATATATCTGTGATTGGTTTTAGATATATTCTGTTTATTCTCTTTGTTCTCTGTCATTCCATCCCTGTTATCAACATTTGTTGATCAACATTTTGTAAGTGGGTATATATATCTGTGATTGATCAAAACACCTATGTTTCCCATGATTATAGTATTATGGCTTACTTGTGAAAGCACATTTGCAAAGACAGGACAATCCTCTTTCCATAAGACCAATGAAAAATAAATAAATAAATCCAGAAAACAAAAAATCCTCTTTCCATAAGACCAATGAAAAATAAATAAATAAATAAATCCAGAAAACAAAAAATTGATATAAGAAAAATATTCAATTACTAAGAACAGTGGATGGTAATCCAATTTTCTGTATGAGTAGAATTTTGCTATATGAAAGATCCTTTGTTTTACCTCACAACAGTGGATGGTAATGCAATTTTCTGTATGAGTAGAATTTTGCTATATATAAGACTACAGCCCTAAGTTGAACCGCAATGGAAATAAGACTACAGCTATATATACCCACTTCGTAATCACTATTTTTTATGTTCATAGTTCATAATACTTCATGAAATATAAGATGCAAGTAATCATTGGTTAGACAGTAAAATTATTTACCCCCAATTGCTACTTATGAACATTGGTTGCTGGAGGAGTTTACACTGTAGTATTGTGACACATATAGGCTATTATTATTGTCAATTAAGTAATTGAGCCCTAAAGTGCAATTGCAATTATTAAGTGAAGTTAATTGGAATTAATTGGTTGTCTTTATCCTTATTAAGAGACACGGGTGAAAGAATCCAACTGGAGCTAGAATTTGGGGAAGCCTAAGAGGTCCCAATCCAAAACATAGAAGGATTTGGATACATTAAGAGGTTCGAGAAAGTCTCTAAACTAAAAGGATCCCACAATCCTCTGGCCATACAACATCCCAGATGAAATTGGATTGAAGGCTTCCAGGCATTCAAAATGAAAGATTCTTTAATAATTCATCAAGAATTAATGATGCTTCATCAAGATTCAAGTGTGCTCTTGAAGAAAAGCACTCAGCTCAAGAAGCATTCAAATTTTAAGCTCTACAAGGGGATAATCTTCTTGTATCATCTTTACATACATCAAAGGTAAGTTTTTAATTAATTTATGGGCTGGAACAATTTAAAGTTCTAAAATTTTTTAAAACATATGTTTCCACTTGGAATTAGATTTGAATAGATAGTTGTAAGCCTTATAGACAAAATACGAAATAGTAATCAATAATATGAACCTAGATAACATATTTACTAATCCGCAGCTCCAAGCATCTCCTGCAGAATAAAAATAAAAACATTATTAGTGATCAGAGACGTATGAGCTTTAGAACATGGGAGTGAACAATAATGCATCTGTCACCTTAGTCATACAGTCATTAACACTGGATGTTCTTGCATAACCTGACTTCAGCACCACTTGCAACTACATCATTATCAGAAAAATAAATAAATAAATAAATAAATAAAAATAAATAAATAAATAAATAAATGATTCCCCCAATTGCAGAGTATATGAATGAACCAGTAAGTTCTGATCAAATCATCAAAACACCATAAAAAATAAAGATAGGTAGATAATCAAGTCAGAAAATCAGAAAATAAATCATCAAAACACCATAATGAATGAACCAGAGTATATGAATTGGAAGCAAGAACAGGGAGATGATCAGAAAATACCGACAGAGGGAAAATCTGAAAATAAATCGTTCTGTTTTCTGCTTTCTCTGCAAGCCTTTGAAGCCGAAATCTGAAATTTCAAGTCAAAATTAATTTCAAAACATGAGACCAAAGATGAGCAAGCAAACGATTTTTTTTTCTTGCATTGCCGAAGAAATAGCCAACATAAACCCAATCAGATTGTCTTTGGAGAAACCCATTATTGATTCTCTCTCTCTCTCTCTCTCTCCCCTTCCCTCTCTCTATCGTCCCTCTTTCCTTCTCCTCTTCATCGAAATATTCCAAAAATAATCGTTATCTGATGACTTGCGCATCTAACCCTAATTGGCCAGAGATTATATACCATTAATTTCAGAACATGAGACCAAAGATGAGCAAGCAAACGATTTTTTTTCTTGCATTGCCGAAGAATATTAGTTTCAAATCTTCCTATATAAATTTCTGAAAGGGAGAGAGTTTTAGAAGTAAACCCAAATTGACTACCAGAGTGATCTTAATATAATCTCTGCCAATTTATTTTTCTAGGTTTTCTTTCTCAAAACCCCCAAAAAGAGAATTTTACCTTGCGATCAGAGGAAGTCGGAAACTCCAAGGCGAATCTGTGGTTGAAGGCGAATCTGCGAATCTGTGGTTGATGGCGAATCTGTGCATTCTGCTTTCTCTGCAAGCCTTTGAAGCCGAAATCTGAATTAATTTCTATATGTTTTGTTTACACTGTGATCATGCCGAACCACCAGAGAGGCTCCAGGAGGTTCGAATAGCCACCAACACCTAATTAAAATCAAATCAAAGACAAACCCATTTGAGAAAATCCAAAACCCAAAAAAGGAAATCCATAAATTCGGAGAACATCAAAAGAAAATGAGATAAAAAAAAAAAAAAATCACCAGCTCCGACACTAGAAACAGCAGCAGTTTTTCTGAGGCCTTTCTTCTTGATAATGAAGCTCGCTCCTATAAACACACTTGAAGAAATCCTGTGGAGAGAGAGAGAGAGATAAAGAGGGATGGAGGGGAGACGTGATTTGGCTGGAGAAAATCAGAAAATAAATCATCAAAACACCATAATGAATGAACCAGAGTATATGAATTGGAAGCAAGAACAGGGAGATAATCAGAAAATACCGATAGAGGAAAAATCTGAAAATAAATCGTTCTATTTTCTGCTTTCTCTGCAAGCCTTTGAAGCCGAAATCTGAAATTTCAAGTCAAAATTAATTTCAGAACATGAGACCAAAGATGAGCAAGCAAACGATTTTTTTTTCTTGCATTGCCGAAGAAATAGCCAACATAAACCCAATCAGATTGTCTTTGGAGAAGCCCATTATTGATTCTCTCTCTCTCTCTCTCTCTCTCTCTCTCTCTCTCTCTCTCCCCCTCCCCCTCCCTCTCTCTATCATCCCTCTTTCCTTCTCTTCATCGAAATATTCCAAAAATAATCGTTATCTGATGACTTGCGCATCTAACCCTAATTGGCCAGAGATTATATACCATTAATTTCCGAACATGAGACCAAAGATGAGCAAGCAAACGATTTTTTTTTCTTGCATTGCCAAAGAATATTAGTTTCAAATCTTCCTATATAAATTTCTGAAAGGGAGAGAGTTTTAGAAGTATACCCAAATTGACTACCAGAGTGATCTTAATACAATCTCTACCAATTTATTTTTCTAGGTTTTCTTTCTCAAAACCCCCAAAAAGAGAATTTTACCTTGCGATCAGAGGAAGTCAGAAACTCGAAGGCGAATCTGTGGTTGAAGGCGAATCTGTGCGTTCTGCTTTCTCTGCAAGCCCTTGAAGCCGAAATCTGAATTAATTTCTATATATTTTGTTTACACAGTGATCATGCCGAACCACCAGAGAGGCTCCAGAAGGTACGAATAGCCACCAACACCTAATTAAAATCAAATCAAAGACAAACCCATTTGAGAAAATCCAAAACCCAAAAAAGGAAAATCCATAAATTTACTATAACTCGCAAGATTTTGACCAAATAAAAGATGACCAATATTTATAGTCCTCCTACAAGAATACAAGCTGATAATAAAAATACGCACACAGTACGTTTGCATCTTCATTTTATCTAGATGGAGTTTTAAATTATTGATGGAAAAGTTGTGTTATATATTAAAAAAAGAATAAGTTTTCATTTGTAAATATGATCGAAAATCTTATTCTCATGCCAAACACAATCACCACGAAGCATTTTGTGGATGTGTCAAAAGAAGATGAACAAAAGGCCCACCATAAATTCAAACAACATCCAAGAACTTTAACTCCTCAATGATAAGGAAAAACATTAAAACATATCATAGTTCATTAGAAAACCACCTCAATGATGAATGCACAGTCACAGTTGACGGGGCAACAAAGAGGTTGCCAGGTAAATGGATTCAAATGTGAAACATGGAAATATATCTATGTTGTATTCCATAACATAGACTACTTATCAATTTAAAAAAAGTGAAACACATCAAGAGAAAGAAAGAAGGTAATGATTTTGATAAATAAATGAGAAATTCACAATGAATTAATAAAAACTGCAGCATCATCAAGTCTCAAAAGTAACCGCAGTATTATCTGTAAACTATAAGTACATCAAAAGAAAATGAGATCAAAAAAAAAAAAAAAATCACCAGCTCTGACACTAGAAACAGCATGAGATACAAATATAAATGCTAAAACATACAGGCCATGCATACCAAGAACCGGCAAGAATAGCAACAAACTCCTTTCCCTGCAGAACGGTTTATCTATATAGGCCATGCGTATTTTGATTTACTTATTGTTTACAGATAATACTGCGGTTACTTTTCAGACTTGATGATGCTGCAGCTTTTATTAATTCATTGTGAATTTCTCATTTATTTATCAAAATCATTACCTTCTTTCTTTCTCTTGATGTGTTTCACTTTTTTTAAATTGATAAGTAGTCTATGTTATGGAATACAACATAGATATATTTCCATGTTTCACATTTGAATCCATTTACCTGGCAACCTCTTTGTTGCCCCGTCAACTGTGATTGTGCATTCATCATTGAGGTGGTTTTCTAATGAACTATGATACGTTTTAATGTTTTTCCTTATCATTGAGGAGTTAAAGTTCTTGGATGTTGTTTGAATTTATGGTGGGCCTCTTGTTCATCTTCTTTTGACATATCCACAAAATGTTTTGTGGTGATTGTGTTTGGCATGAGAATAAGATTTTCGATCATATTTACAAATGAAAACTTATTCTTTTTTTAATATATAACACAACGTTTCCATCAATAATTTAAAACTCCATCTAGATAAAATGAAGATGCAAACTGTACTGTGTGCGTATTTTTATTATCAGCTTGCATTCTTGTAGGAGGACTATAAATATTGGTCATCTTTTATTTGGTCAAAATCTTGCGAGTTATAGTAAATTTATGGATTTTCCTTTTTTGGGTTTTGGATTTTCTCAAATGGGTTTGTCTTTGATTTGATTTTAATTAGGTGTTGGTGGCTATTCGTACCTTCTAGAGCCTCTCTGGTGGTTCGGCATGATCACAGTGTAAACAAAACATATAGAAATTAATTCAGATTTCGGCTTCAAAGGCTTGCAGAGAAAGCAGAACGCACAGATTCGCCTTCAACCACAGATTCGCAGATTCGCCTTCAACCACAGATTCGCCTTGGAGTTTCCGACTTCCTCTGATCGCAAGGTAAAATTCTCTTTTTGGGGGTTTTGAGAAAGAAAACCTAGAAAAATAAATTGGCAGAGATTGTATTAAGATCACTCTGGTAGTCAATTTGGGTTTACTTCTAAAACTCTCTCCCTTTCAGAAATTTATATAGGAAGATTTGAAAGTAATATTCTTCGGCAATGCAAGAAAAAAAATCGTTTGCTTGCTCATCTTTGGTCTCATGTTCTGAAATTAATGGTATATAATCTCTGGCCAATTAGGGTTAGATACGCAAGTCATCAGATAACGATTATTTTTGGAATATTTCGATGAAGATGAGAAGGAAAAAGGGACGATAGAGAGAGGGAGGGGGAGAGAGAGAGAGAGAGAATCAATAATGGGTTTCTCCAAAGACAATCTGATTGGGTTTATGTTGGCTATTTCTTCGGCAATGCAAGAAAAAAAAGTCATTTGCTTGCTCATCTTTGGTCTCATGTTCTGAAATTAATTTTGACTTGAAATTTCAGATTTCGGCTTCAAAGGCTTGCAGAGAAAGCAGAAAATAGAACGATTTATTTTCAGATTTTCCCTCTGTCGGTATTTTCTGATCATCTCCCTGTTCTTGCTTCCAATTCATATACTCTGATTCATTCATTATGGTGTTTTGATGATTTATTTTCTGATTTTCTGACTTGATTATCTACCTATCTTTATTTTTTATGGTGTTTTGATGATTTGATCAGAACTTACTGGTTCATTCATATACTCTGCAATTGGGGGAATCATTTATTTATTTATTTTTATTTTTATTTATTTATTTATTTTTTCTGATAATGATGTAGTTGCAAGTGGTGCTGAAGTCAGGTTGTGCAAGATCATCCAGTGTTAATGACTGTATGTCTAAGGTGACAGATGCATTATTGTTCACTCCCATGTTCTAAAGCTCGTACGTCTCTGATCACTAATAATGTTTTTATTTTTATTCTGCAGGAGATGCTTGGAGCTGCGGGTTAATAAATATGTTATCTAGGTTCATATTATTGATTACTATTTCGTATTGTAGTCTATAAGGCTTACAACTATTTATTCAAATCTAATTCCAAGTGGAAACATATGTTTTAAAAAAATTTAGAACTTTAAATTGTTCCAGCCCATAAATTAATTAAAAACTTACCTTTGATGTATGTAAAGGTGATACAAGAAGATTATCCCCTTGTAGAGCTTAAAATTTGAATGCTTCTTGAGCTGAGTGCTTTTCTTCAAGAGCACACTTGAATCTTGATGAAGCATCATTAATTCTTGATGAATTATTAAAGAATCTTTCATTTTGAATGCCTGGAAGCCTTCAATCCAATTTCATCTGGGATGTTGTATGGCCAGAGGATTGTGGGATCCTTTTAGTTTAGAGACATTCTCGAACCTCTTAATGTATCCAAATCCTTCTATGTTTTGGATTGGGACCTCTTAGGCTTCCCCAAATTCTAGCTCCAGTTGGATTCTTTCACCCCTGTCTCTTAATAAGGATAAAGACAACCAATTAATTCCAATTAACTTCACTTAATAATTGCAATTGCACTTTAGGGCTCAATTACTTAATTAACAATAATAATAGCCTATATGTGTCACAATACTACAGTGTAAACTCCTCCAGCAACCAATGTTCATAAGTAGCAATTGGGGGTAAATAATTTTACTGTCTAACCAATGATTACTTGCATCTTATATTTCATGAAGTATTATGAACTATGAACATAAAAAATAGTGATTACGAAGTGGGTATATATAGCTGTAGTCTTATTTCCATTGTGGTTCAACTTAGGGCTGTAGTCTTATATATAGCAAAATTCTACTCATACAAAAAATTGCATTACCATCCACTGTTGTGAGGTAAAACAAAGGATCTTTCATATAGCAAAATTCTACTTATACAGAAAATTGTATTACCATCCACTGTTCTTAGTAATTGAATATTTTTCTTATATCAATTTTTTGTTTTCTGGATTTATTTATTTATTTATTTTTCATTGGTCTTATGGAAAGAGGATTGTCCTGTCTTTGCAAATGTGCTTTCACAAGTAAGTCATAATACTATAATCATGGGAAACATATATATATATATATATATATATATATATCTGTGTTTTGATCAATCACAGACATATATACCCACTTACAAAATGTTGATCAACAAATGTTGATAACAGGGATGGAATGACAGAAAACAAAGAGAATAAACAGAATATATCTAAAACCAATCACAGATATATATAAAGAATTCATATAAAGAATGACAGAGAACAAAGAGAATAAACAGAATATATCTAAAACCCTACCTAAAACATCACAGAATTATACCTAAGAAACAAAATTATAATCTTTACGGGTGAACAAAGAAAAACGAAACCAAACCCAATTCAAATAAGAAATATCAAACCAAAAAAGAAGTGATTATGGAGACAGAAAAACTGATTAGAACAATACCCAGAAATGTTAAACAGATACAGGAAAATAAATGTTGAATTGGGTGAGTTGTAGATTTTTGGAGTATGTATCTTTATATAGATTTTCAATTCCAATTTTCATTTTCTGATTTCAATTGCTTTCAATTGTAAACTGAACTGATTAAATGTTCTTTTATCTCTCTGTTCTCTAGGCCTCTCCTTCTTCGATATTTTCTGATCGCAAGGTAAAATTCATCTCTCTCTTCCAGAGTTTTAGGGTTTTTTTTTTTTTTTTTAATTCTTCTCTGGCCTATGAAGATTTTAATTATCCAGTATATGAACTATCCTAACATTATTTACACCGTGCCTTCAGGCACGGGCATACGCTAGTCAATTAATAAGGCAAAATGTGCTTAATTATGTGCATTGCATGGATTAAATTAATTTTTTTATATATTTTTTATTTTTTTGTCTATCTTATTGATGTCTCTCTTCTATTCTTCCTCTTTTTTTTTAATAAAAAAAGTGTCACGTAACATTCCCTTATATTTAATCATTCTAAAATCTAATATTTAAAAAATTTATACTTAATCTAAATTACCCATAAATAAAATTTAAAATAATTATATGTACTAAAAAATACTTTACGAATTAATTTTCTTTTACTTTTTTCACTTTTATTCAAGTATTCAGTTTTTATATTAAAATTAAATATATTTCTTATTTTTTTGTCTATCATATTTATGTTTTATTATTAATTTATATTGAATTTCCTATTTAATATGAAGTTGTTTATTAAGAAAATTTTATATTTAATTTAAAATTTATATACATATATATAGTTATACATAAAATGTATAAACAATTTTAAAATAGGTATTAAAGAAAAATTAATACTCAACATAATTAATCTATTTTTTATTAATCTAACCGCAACATACTTATATTTGATTTTTTAAAAATAATTTTTTGTATAACTTCCATTCATAAAATTATTAAATTACACATAAATAATTTAATAGATCACATCATATACATTATTATTATATTTCATGATAAAAAAAATTAAGTGAAACATTATTCAAATTATTTTCCAAGAAAAAAAAGTGAAAAAAAAAAGAGAAGAAAAACAGCAAAACGGTGCCTCATTAAGCTGGCAGTAGTTATGTTGTAAGCATCCCCCAACCCCAGCACCCCCACCTCCACAACTATTGGGTTAGTTAGCAGTCAACAAATATTTTGAGTGGCATAGGAGCTATACAGATACTAAGACAATAAATGATTTGTTCTAAAAATCGGGTCCAGGTCAAGTCTGGATTGCTTTCTCGAACCATCATCCACCATCTGCGGGCGTCATCATCTAGTGTAAATGCTGTTAATGTCACTCAAGATGAAAGTTTTTCTCTCACTTTGTCCGTCCTTCTCCAACCTTCTCTCTTTTGTTCTCGGAACGAATTAGCTCAAGGCAACTATTAGTTTTATTAGCCCCCAACCCTAGAGGAGCCTGTAATGATTTTATATTATTTTTTGTAGCAATGATTATGTGAGAAAAATGTTAAAGATTCTAAAAATTTTATCAAATTTTCTATTAAATGTTTTATATGGTGTGGAACTCATCCTATATGAGTCTCATGCGAATCACACACTTATGTAAAATATTTAATAAAAATTTTAGAATTCCTAACATTAGAACGACCACCGTTAGCATGATGCAAGGTCAACGGTAACAATCAATCCAGACTGTTAGTGTTATTAATACGATTAATATAAATTATCAAATCATTGTGGTGATGTTTGAGACATTGAATTTTGGCTAAAATAATGAGATAAAAACAGTTAAAATAGTCAATAACGTCACATTCTACCAATCAATTAAATATTTTTTTTACTTATAATTATCTATATTAATTATAAGTTTTTTTTAAAATTTATAAATCACTCTAAATATAATTTTTTTTATCAACTAAAATAGTGAAATAGTCAAAAAAACCAACTAAAATAATTAAGTTCCCAAACAAGGGCTATATTTAGGGTTGGTTTGGCATAGCCTAAAAAAGACAAAAAGTCAAAAAATTACTCAAAAAGTTAAAAAGTTATGACTATTCACAAAAAAAAAATTAAAAAATCAATTTTCTAAACAAAAGTACAACTTTGATATCATCTATGTGCAGCTGATGTGCTGCGTTTGTTGACAAAAATGAAATGATTGGGTGTAATTTTAGATGGTTGTTGTTCGACCTGTGGGGGGCCATCACGGGTCCCATTTGATAATCTGAACCATTCAATGTGTAGAACTCGTCGAGTACTATATGTCTGTAAAAAATCACATTGATTGGATATCGATAACTGTATGATCAAATCAATTATGTACAACAAATAGATGGTGTTATAATTAATGATTAAAAAAAATAAATCTGATCAGATAACTATCGATATCCGATCAACGTGATTTTTTTAGACATATAATACTCGACGAGTTCTACACATTGAACGGTTCAAATTATTAAAATAGGACCCGTGATGACCCTCACGGGCCGAACAAAACCTTCTAGTGTAATGTCCGAAAAGTAGCCAATAATTTCTTACTCCCATTTCACTTGTGTAGATTGTACGGCTGTGGCCCACACCTCTCCAATCTTCTCCTACACACTTTTTTATACAATTTTTTAATACACATTTTTTCATAAAAAATCAAAAAATTAACCCAAACATCTATATTTTTTTCCTCAACTTTTTAGTCCAAAAAGTACACTTATTTAAGACACCCCAAACAACCCCTTATTTTGGAGAAATAACAACACAATGTAACATATATATATATATATATACAAATCAATAATAAAGTTTACAAATTTTAATAATTAAGATGTTATAATTTTTCATGATTATGTAAAAAAAATTTCCTAATTCTTATTATTTCCTTATTTATTTTTTATACATCTTTTTATAAAAAATTAAAAAAATTAATATTCAAACAATCTATAAGAGACTGTTTGAAAAAGTTAGAAATAAGCTATCTATTTTTTATTTTTTTTATTTCTAGTGATTTTTTTTCAAAATTATATCAAAATTTTTTATTTTTCCAGTTCATCTTATGTAGATAAATTTTAAAAGTAAAAAAAATTAAAGGCCAAAAATGCCTATTATTTTTAACTTATTTTTGTCTTATTTTTGACTTTTTTTAAAAAAAAATTGTTCATCCCGTCAAGTAAAATTTAAAAATATTAAAAAAATTATTATTATTTTTTTTAAAAGTTCAAGAAAAACAAAATAAGTCAATAAAAAAACCACAAAAACAACAAACCCCAAATACTCACTAAAAACGATTGTTGAAATTCAGCTTTACAGTTTCAAAAAATAAAATAAATAAAAATCCCTCTCTCCTTTGGTTGTATTTTTTCCTTCATTTTTTGTTTTCATTATTACTTTGTGTTTTTACAATAAAAATAATCAAAATTTAAAAAATATTAATAAGCGATACCTGTAAGTACTTTCGCTCTCTTTGAGAGCTATGCATTACCAAATAAGAGCAACTCTAATAAGTGCACAAAAAGTTTGGTGCACAAAATGCACAACTCTCTCATATGAGAATGGATTTCACATGTACATATGTGAGATTTATATGTCAACTCCAGCCCACATAAAGCTGTTATTGAAGGGTGGCTCTCAAAGTCAAAAAGTAGGAGGAAAGATGGAAGGAGGCAGCCAGCCCAATAACTCTCCTTCCTTGACTTTGTTTCCCTCTCCCCATGTATATACATAGAAGCTGAGAAGAAGAGAAGAGATAGGCAACACAAAGTGTATAATCTATATGTAAGAGAGCGAATTCTATAGAGGGTTGTGAGGTGTGAGTTGTAATCTCCCTCTGAGATAATTCTATAGTGAGAAATATCTCTCCGGGGGCGTAGGCTATTGTCGAACCACGTAAATCTCGTGTCTCATTTCTGTATGTGATTGATTTCTGAGTGTCCTTAATTCTAACAAATGGTATCAGAGTCCCAGTTGGTAAAAAATAGTGTGGTTTTCAAAAAATTTCAAATTTTGAAGTTGATTGAAATCAATTTTTGAGCACACTAGGAGGTGCGCCTCTTCGAGACGATTCCGACGATATAAAATTCATTAAAATCAGAGCTAAAACGAGTGTCATAGAGCTTGTCGAAAATTCGTCAGAATTTTGTCGGAAATTTCAATTCGGCAAGGAATTTGAAGAAGAAGGCTAATGTCACTATGACGTCATCATTGCATCAGCAGAGTTTTTGAAATTGCAATTTAGCCCTTAAAGTTGTAGTAAATTACATTTCAGCCCCTGAAGTTTTTAAAATTATGATTTAGCCTTGGAAGTTGTGGTAAATTGCATTTCAGTCCCTGAAGTTTTTGAAATTGCAATTTGGCTCCTAAAGTTGTGGTAAATTGTATTTTAGCCCCTGCAGTTTCTAAAATTGCAATTTGGCCCCTAGAGTTTGGAGAAATTTTATTGAGGTCCTTAAAAAAGTGGAAAAAGTGCTTTTCTAGCTAATTTGACCATTCTGGACTCAATGGTGTGGCCCGTTTGTCCAAATTCAGATTTTTTGTACAAGTAAGAAGACGATGGAGGAATCCACATCAACTTCAAGATCGATGATAAAGTTGAATGCTTCCAAGTATGGAATCTGGAAGCCGCAAATGGAAGATGTCCTATACTATAAAGACCTGTTTGATCCTATTGCTCTGAAAGGGGTTAAACCGGAAGCAGAGAATGATGAAGATTGGATAAAGATGAATCGAAAGACTGTCGGTCAGATCAGACAATGGATAGACCATAGTGTGTTCCACTATGTCACCCAGGAGACAGATGCATATATCTTCTGGACAATGTTAAAAGGAATGTACCAGTTAAAGACGGCGCAGAACAAAGCTTTGGTGATAAGAAGACTTGTAAATCTGAAGTTGAAGAATGATGTGTTTGTCGCTGAGCACACCAGTGAATTCAAAAATCTAGTGAATTAGCTTGCAACCGTCAAGATGCCCTTGGACGATGAAATGTAAGTCGTACTATTGCTCAATTCTTTACCGTACAGTTAGGAGACGATTGTGGTTTCTTTCAATAACTCTGCACCATAAGAGAAATTGACCATGAGCAAGGGAAATTGACCATAAGCATGGTCACAGACGCCATGTACAATAAAGAGACAAGGAGAAAAGACATGGGAGATAATCAATCTCATGCTCTTGTTACAAAAGATAGAGACAGAGACAAATTTAGAGAAAGAGGCAAAGGAAGAAGCAAGAGTAGAGGTAGATGGAACAACAAGAATAAATCTAGAGACAGTAAAAGTCAAGGTAACTCCAGCTTCACTTGCTTTCACTGTGGCCAAGACGGTCACATAAAAAGGAACTGCTTAAGCCGGAAAGATAAAGGCCAAAGCAGTAAGTTAAAAGGAGGTGAGAACATGACAACCACAACAACTGATGAAATACTTATTACAATTAGTGAAAAGGATGATTGCCTTCACGTGGCTGACCACAACTATACAGAATGGGTGATAGACACAGTTGCATCCTATTACACCACTTCTCATAGAAAACTCTTCAGTTCGTAGAACGCTGGAGATTTTGGCACTGTTCGAATGGGAAATTCTAGCTATTCGAAGATTGTGGGCATTGGAGACATTAGAATTCAGACTAATGTCGGACACAAGCTATTTCTCAAAGATGTGAGGCATATTCCAGATTTGCGCCTCAATCTTATCTCTGGAAGTGCCTTGGACCGACAGGGCTATATAAGTACATTCGGAAATGGCTATTGGAAGCTGACAAAGGGAGCTTTGACAATCGCCAGAGGAGAGATATCTTCAACATTGTACAAGACTCAAACGAAGATTTGTCTAGGAAGTCTTAATGCAGCAGAAGATAAAGAGTCACCGGACTTATGGCACAGAAGACTAGCTCACATGAGTGAGAAGGGATTGCATCTGTTGGTAAAGCAATCCAGGATACCCTTATCCAAAGGGAGTGCCCTGAAGCCGTGTGATCATTGCCTTTATAGCAAGTAGCAACGAGTATCATTCAATTCAACGAGCAAGTGGAAAACAGAAGTGCTCAGTATGGTATACTCGAATGTTTGTGGCTCAATCAAAGTGGAGTCACTTGGCAGCCGCAAGTATTTTTTGACTTTCATTGATGATGCATCAAGGAAGTTATAGATGTATTTCCTGAAGACGAAGAATGAGGTATTCTAGCATTTTCAGGAGTTCTATGCAATGGTGGAAAGAGAGACCAAGAAGAAATTGAAGTGTCTTCGCACAGACAATAGAGGCGAGTACACTTCTAATGCTTTTGAAGCATATTGTGCTAATAGAGGTATTTGGCACGAAATAATAGTTGTTGGTACCCCACAACACAACGGGGTGGCAGAAAGGATGAACCGCACTATTGTTGAAAGAGTCAGATGCATGCTTAGAATGGCAAAGTTGCCAAAGTCATTCTGGGTTGAAGTTGCTCGTACAACCTGTTATCTCATTAACAGGTCGCCTTCAGTTCCGTTGAATTTCGCGATACCTGAGGAAGTTTAGTTCAGAAGAAAGGTATTATATTCTCACTTGAGAGTCTTCGAGTATAAGGCGTTCGCACACATCTCCAAGGAAAACATACAGAAGCTTGATGATAAGTCCGCTCCATGCATAGTTGTGGGCTATTCAGAGGCAGTATTTGGGTACAAGTTGTGGGACCCAATGAACATGAAGAGATTCAGGAGCAGAGATGTTGTGTTTAAGGAAGACTAGACAGTAGCAGATTTTGAGAAGTCTGTAAAGTCTAAGATGTCATCACTCCAAACTTGTTACCATCTCCTGAGCCATCACAAAATGCTAGATGTGATGATGTGCAACAAGAAGTGCCAGAGTTACAGGATCCTATGCCAGAAATTGAGGATCATGGGGAAAGAAGTAAAGACCCAGATGAAGAAGGTGTTGAGCAGGGGGAGCAACCCTTTCAACCAGAGGCAACTGGGCCTAAGTTGTAGAGATCTGGAAGATCTGCCGTACCATCAACCCAATATCCCACTTCTTAGTATATTCTGATTACTGATGAGGAAGAGCCTGAGAGTTTTTTGGAAACAAAGAGTCATATAGAGAAAGACTGTTGGATGCAAGCCATAAAGGAAGAGATGAGTTCTTTGCAGAAGAACCACACTTATGAGCTTGCTCCACTTCCAAGAGGCAGGGGAGCCTTGAAGAACAAATGGGTGTATAAGTTGAAGAAAGATGGCAACACTAAACCATTACAGCATAAAGCTCGCTTGGTGGTCAAAGGTTTTGGGTAGAAGAAGGGAATTGATTTTGATGAGATCTTTTCCCCAGTTGTGAAGATGACTTCTATTCGAGTAGCTCTGGGATTAGCAGCTCGCTTGAATCTGGATGTAGAACAGATGGATGTCAAGACTGTCTTTCTCCATGGTGATTTGGAAGAAGAGATCTATATGGAGCAACTAGAAGGATTTTGAAGTCAAAGGGAAACAGAATCTAGTCTACAAACTGAATAAGAGTCTCTACGGCCTGAAGCAGGCACCAAGACAATGGTACAAGAAGTTTGATTCATTCATGGTGGATCACAAGTACACAAGAACGGTAGCAAACCAGTGTATATATTTCCGAAGGTTTTCGGATGGAAACTTCATCATCCTATTGTTGTATGTTGATAATATGTTGTATATTGATAATATGTTGATCATCACAATATTTTGACATGAAGAATTTAGGCACAGCACAATAGATTTTGGGCATGAAGATTGTTCGTGATAGGAAAGCCAAGAATATATGGCTGTTACTGGAGAAATATGTTGAACGGGTGATTGAAAGGTTTAACATGAAAGATGCCAAGCCAATTAGCACACGACTGGCCAACCATTTCAAGGTGACAAAGCGTTTGTGTCCCACGACCAGCTTTGAAAGGAAAGAAATGGAGACAATCTCTTATTCTTCCACAGTAGGAAGTTTGATGTATGCAATGGTGTGTACCCGGCCAAATATAGCTCATGCAGTTGGCGTTGTGAACAGATTCCTCGCCAATCCAAGAAAGGACTATTAGGAGGTGGTCAAATGGATTCTTCGGTACTTAAAGGGAACTTCAAAGATATGTCTATGTTTTGGGGGAGCTGAACCAATTTTGGAGGGATTTACAGATGCTGATATGGCAGGTGATCTTGATGGTAGAAAATATACATCAGGATTTATGTTCACCTTTATAAGGGAGCTGTTTTATGGCAGTCCAAACTACAAAAGTGTGTTGCTTTATCTACAATAGAGACAGAGTATATTGTTGCCGCAGATGCTGGAAAAGAAATGTTGTGGTTGAAGCGGTTTCTCCAAGAATTAGGTCTATAGCAGGAAGAATACAAGGTACATTGCGATAGTCAGAGTGCAATTGATCTAAACAAGAATTTCATGTACCATTCATGTACAAAGCACATTGATATCTAGTATCATTGGATAAGACAAGTGATGGAAAAGCAGCTAATGAAGCTAGTGAAGATTCATACGGACAAAAATCCTCTTGACATGATGACCAAGGTTGTCACCAGAGACAAACTGGCAATTTGCAAGAATCTGACTGGGATGGACTTCAAGTGAGAAGTCAATTATCCATATAGGCATAAAAGGGGAGAATTGTTAGCTCCAACCCAATTGGAGTTGTTATTAAAGGGTAGCTCTCAAAGTCAAGAAGTATAAGGGAAGATGGTAGGTAAAGGGTGGCTCTCCAAGTTAAGAAGTATAAGGGAAGATGGTAGGTGGTAGCCAGCCCAATAACTCTCCTCCCTTGACATTGTTTCCCTCTCCCCGTGTATATATATAGAGGCTAAGAGGAAGAAAAGAGATAGGCAACACAAAGTGTATAATCTGTGTGTAAGAGAGTGAATTCTATAGAGGGTTGTGAGGTATGAGCTGTGATCTCCCTCCTAGATAATTCTATAGTGAGAAATATTTCTCTGTGGACGTAGGCTATTGCCGAACTACATAAATCTCGTGTCTCTTTTTTGTGTGTGATTGATTTCTGAGTGTCCTTAAACCCAACATTATTCTCATATGAAAGGGTTGCGTGTTTTGTGCACTAAACCCTATATACACAAGAACGGAATGCATTGTTGTTTGTTTAACTTTAGGATTCATAGATACCCATATAATGAAATCAACCCAACTGAAATTAGGCCAACCCAAAATGGTTTCCATGAAGGAGCACTTGGAGAACAAATTTTATAATGATTCCAGTTTTAACCTGTCATCTATTGTATTCCGGGCTTGAGATTATGGTTTCGGGATGTTGTTCATTGTCTTTCGCTCTTTATTCCTCCCTAAATTTGGTTGTTTGTGCATTTTGAGCGTGTTTGGAACAGGTTGGTTACTTAGTTTTCAAACCTTATGTTGCCCAAAATTTTGGTCTTCCGCTCGAGCAGGACTTCTTGCGCTCGAGCGGGGTTTGCAAACACTCAGTGCTTTGCTCGTCTGCAAAATACTAGAGGAGTGTTTTTCACACTTGAGCGGCGTTTCCTACGCTCGTGCTGGTGGGAGCTCGAGCGTTCCTTCTTGCGCTCGAGCGATTTGTCTGTTGTCTGCAAAAGTACTGGATGTGTATATTCCGTGCTCGAGCGGGTATCTTTTTGCACTTGAGCAGAACAAATTTTTGTGTCTAACGTTTGAGCATCAACTCCTCCGCTCACGCGAACTGGACGTATATCATGTTGTGAAAGTGACATTTTATATCACTTTTTCATCATTCTCTTTCAAAAACTTTCTAAAAACCTAAATCTTGACCTTCTCTCTCTCTGTCTCTACATTTTGGCTTAGATCCTTTTATCTATCCATCCTAGTGTAGACACCCCATTTTTGACCGTCCTCAAGACTTGGACATCATCATTTGAACACTTGATGATCATCCATGCTTGTGTTCGTTTTGCGTTCCCAGAGGTCTCGTTCGTTTTCAACCTTGCTAGCTTTTCATTTTTCTTTCTTTTTTTTTGTGCTCTAACTTTTGCCTGGGTCGCCCTTCCGGGTTTTCGGCCTAGCGAGCCTCTCAAGGGTGGTACCTTATTGCCCCTAGTTCAAGGGCTGCCTCCATTTCAACTATGCAAGCCTCACACTTTTGCCCCTAGTTCAAGGTTTGTTTCAAATCTGAATCACATTCGACCTTATTGTCCCTAGTTGAAGGGTTGTCTCCATTTGGATCACATCATGGCCCCTAGTTCAAGGGCTATTTCCAATTCGGCTACGCAGGCCTTACACTTTGATTGATCATTGAATACTTCGAATCAAGGTTTAAAAGCTAAGGAGCTAAGGAGGTCGGACCTCGAGTCGAGGGATCCTATGCTTTATAATCAATTCTAGGCATGTCTTCGTAGGACCACGCAAAAACAGTTTTCGAAATCTCTTCACAAAGTGACTAATCACTCGCACTCTTACGAAGACAAGATAGAACCAATTTGGACCAAGCCAGGATCCTTCTCAGTACCCACATTAACAGAAATGATTTTATTCATCAAAGGCTTAGCACACCTCTCTTCCTCTTAGTTGATCAAAATTTGCAAATTCCAAGGAAATTCTTCCTCTTGTTTTTATCAGAGTTTTGGAAAAAGTTTTGAAAAACTTTGGTCAATGCTATGATTTAAGGACACAGAGAAGTAGGCAGACTCTATGGCATTTTTTTTTTTTTTTATTGAAAAGAGACTATGACTCAGCAATGACAACAGACTTTTGACAACAGACTCAAAAGAAAATGACAAAGAAGGCCTAGACAGGACAGAAATGTCTAGGTTAGCACTATCGAAATCAATAGACTCTGACTCACTAGAATGACTTGAGTCTGATCCCAACTCTACAAATTTGGTGGAATTAAACTTATTTGTAGAATTAAACTTAGACTCAATACTCAATTCAGAACTCAGAATAAAACCATTCTCAAATTGCCAGTCAACGTGTAGGCCATCCACAATATTCAAAATAAAGCTCGTGCAATCAACAGGTGGTCAATCCCCAATCATAGAGGTGGTCGGATACCCTACAAGTTCTATTTATTTACAATGGCCGACTTTGTGGGATATCGAAGTTTTTTTTTTTTTTTTTTTGAAGTAATGGTGCTAAACTGAACAGCCTGAACCACTCATTCGAATTTGAGAACCCCTGTATAGATCCAATACATTGCACATAAGACAGGAAAGAGAACAAACACCCCTAAGGAGAGTAGGGTTATCCTGTCCTAGCTTGGAATGATCTAGGGTTTCACTATTCAAACAAGCGGTATCATATATCCTAGAAATGGGAAAGCATCATGTCCTAATTTGAAAGGTACTATAGCTCACTATATGTACAAGGTTAGCTCTACTCTAAGGGTTGAAGTCAAGGTGACGTTACCAAAGAGTCCTTTGGGTCATAACCAATAAAGATCCCAGGAAATCAGAAGAGTCAAATAGCTTCTCTTCAGAGTTTGAGAACCTTAGATAGCAGAGCTAGATAGCAAAGCTACCCTTTTGACAAATCTCAAAAGGTTACAACACAAGGCCTCTAAAGTATCGTAAAGATAGGTATAGCGTCACAAAAAGCTTGCTTGTGCTCCCACCAGTATCTGGGCAACACAGAAACTTTAAGTGCGCCAGTGCATACAATGCAATAAACATATAATTAAAAATAAAAGTCATATCATGGAGTTCAAGTCAAGGTTTCATAAATCCCTAGCAGAGTCGCCAGAAACTGTAACATGCTGGGGGGGTACCCGCGCGCGTTAAACAGTTCGGACCTTCGAGATCTCTTTGATCTGGTCTCACGAGTGCAATGTGAAACATAGATGAGAGTCCAAATTTAGAAACTTTTATTGAAAATCCATTTTATTGCAATTTTGTCAAAAATGAACTGCGTCATCAGATCTCAGAGTTGCCACCTAATATTTTGGGAAATTAGGAAACCCATGACTTGTGCCAAGGTCACTGTTCGTCGTAACCAAGGATGCTTGGCTCGGAACCTTAGGTATGAGAGGGAAAGGTCAATAATGAGCACCCCCGCTCACCCGATCAAAGGTCGGCCTCTACTAAACCATGATATAACTTTTGTTTTCTTTATATGTTTATGTTTTGATTATTTAATAAATCCTAAAATTTACTATGTGAAGCATACAAATATAAACTATGCCACCCATTTTGGAACAACTTGATTTCATGTAGTTTCGAAAGAGTTTTGAAGATGTATAACCCAAATAAATTTGAGTTTACAAACATGAAAAATCATCATTCCAAACTAAGCGACACAACCTCCATCCACTGGCATTCATACAGTTATATCTGTGGAAAAGTGGTTTGGAAATACTCTTCTGATCCTGGGGAGCGCTCAAGATCCGCTGATGGTCTACTGAAAAGGAATAAACACTCCGGTCGGGAGTGCCGAAATTAGCATTCCGATAGACAAGTCAGTCTCTACACTAAAAAATGTTTGTATTCTAAGTTAAGCACAATAATTCTCACCTACCCACTTCTGGCTGATGTCTCTTCTATTTATATCTTTTCTTCTTTGGGCCTCAGGATTAGGTTTATCCCCCACCTCATATTTGGCACATTTTATAATGGACCGATTTTCACTCGGCCCCTCGCTTAATTGGTTATTTGGCCGAGTAAGATTGGATTTGAGCTTTCGAGCCAATTGTCGAGTGCTTCGAACCTCAACTCTACCAGATTCGACTATCCGGAATCTCTACGACTCCCGAATCTCAGCCCCTACAATTGCCCCCCAAGCATTCCACTGATGACAGTTGGCTGGAGTGTTTGGCTTCGAACTCAAAGAGTCAGAGCCGAAATTCGGCGGCTGACCGCATTCCAACGCAAATGTTTATACACACGCTTCTTAGTTATCATTTCAACTTCCCGCCTCCTCGTACACTTCTATTTATTATGTTTTAAAATTTCGACATCTTTTCAAATACATACATGCTTTTAGACGCCCATCGCTGGACTGCCTCCCGAACTACCTCTGCAACTTCCTACTCTTCTCTATCTCCTTCGCCTCTTATAAGTTCTCTCGTTCTCTGCTTTGTTTTTTGGCTTAGCATAATCCTATTGGCTGGGGGAAATGGCGAAACATTTAAAAGATCTCCTCTCACCGGATTGAATTTCTGGCTTCCGACGCCATTTTTCCATTCCTGATGACGTCCGTCTGTCATTTGTGGCAGACGGCACCCTCGATATGGAGAGGGTTGATGAAACCACGATCGTCTTCCCTCTTCTATCAATCACAAAGGGTGGGGTCCATTTCCCTCTTCACCCACTCCTTAGGACCGTGCTTTGCCATTGGGGGTTAATCCCTTCCCAACCGAACGTCAACTTCTTTAGGGTCGTGATGGGGATTATCGCACTAAATCGCCGCCTTGGGCTAAACCTTGGCATTCCTGCTATTCGGCATTGCTACACCTTGGCCAAGTCTACTGGTCGGCACGGGCGTTATTTCCTCAGGGCCAAAGACACCGACCATCAACTAGTGACTATGTTTTTCAGCTCTGGGAAACGAGTCGATGATGTTATGGTCGTCGTCCAAGGAAACTGGGAATTCGGCGAAGGCGAGGATCGCCTTGGTCGTATTCCTAGATGGAGGGGCGAACCAGGTGGTCGAGTATCTTCTTTTATTTATTTACTTGTTATATTTATAAAACCTTATTTCTGGGACCTCATGGTTTTGTTTTTGCAGGAAACGATTTGAAGAAAGTCTTGACCTCGACTGACGACACCGTCCTTTTGAAAATCAAGACTGCGTTCAAGTATTTCGGCCGATCGAGTCTTCAGAAGCAGGGAAGGGCGGCCCACGTTCTGCTCCGCTACGAGCCGACTTATACGACCTTTTTGGCGGCAGAAAACATCCCAATTCTGAAGGATGAGGAGTTTCTTATCGCCCATATCTTGACTGATTTCAGAAATTTCAGGCAAGTCAGTTGCGAGGGATCAGATTCGAACCGACCGGAAGTTACTGAGGCCGCCGAGTCAGACCAATCCGAAACTGAGGTTGATGAGGCTTTGAAGTTAGCATTTGAAGAAACCAGCCTCAATTCGGCTGATCCTCCGTCCACCTCGGGTCGAGAGGACCGTCCGCTTGATGATATTTTTCACGGTCTGGAGGACCTTCCCGGCGTGTTCCCAGAAGATATGGCTGGGTTGAGCCTCACTAAACTTGCCAAGAAGGCGAACGCGAAAAGGATGGCCGCACGGCGAATGGCAGAGGAGATTCGTGCTACCAAATCTCAGTCCCAGTCCTCCTTGCCTGTTATTGAGGGGATGACAAAGAACGGAAGTACCGAGGAGGAACCTTTTGTGCAGGCAAGTGCTGAAGTTGAGCAAAGGGTGGAGAAGTGCACTGCCGATGTTGAGGCCGGCTCAGGAGAAGACCGTGCCGACAAACGACCTCGGTTGGAGGAGTCGAATGTGATCGTACCTTTTTTTATTCAGCCTAAGATAAAGAATATGCCGATCTCCTCCGATGCTTCGGTGATCAAAGATCCAGCGGTTGCACTCAGCTTGGCGACGTCTGTTTCACTGTCTGCTGACAAGACGACTTTTCGGGCATAGCCGAATTTGGTTGCAATTGGGTTGGCCGCGCAATCGGCTCTTTTGGTATATATCTGCACTTTGTCTTTTCTCTTTATGCAAATATTATTTTGTTCTTAACTTCCTGTTTTGTAGGCCGTCGGAAGGATAACCGACATGGGGCGTTGCTATCACGATGCCGTAGAGCTAATTGGCCGTTTACAAGCGGAGGTTGAGGGCCAAAGGAGTAGGACGCAATCGGAGGGCGCCATGTCGAGGCCGAGATGGAGAGAGCCCGTAATGCTGAAGAATTGAGATCAGTCACCGAGAATAGGGCAGATATGAGTGACGATGCGCTTAAATTGGCCCAAGAGACGACCTCTAAATTAGAGGCTGGTTGGAAGAGATGAAGGCGGCGAAGGAAACAGCCGACCTGAAGGCTTCCAGCGCATTCGATGCTGGGAAAAAAATCTGCTTTTGATAAATATGTAGACGAAGTCCCCAAATTTGAGAATCGGGGATTTAAACACGGCTGGCTCAAAGCCCTTGCTACTGCTGATGTGACATTGGCTACGCCAATTCCATACGAGCAAGTGGATGTTAAGCTGCTGGAGTCTGACTCTGAGGACTAATTTAGGTGGCTCTTGTTTTTTGTTTTAGGATTTGCATGTAATTTTCAGCTTTTTACAGCTTTTTGTCTAGTAATTTTCATATGTAAAATGGTTACAATTTGTGCCCAATCTACTTAATGAAAATTCATTTTGTACTTTGCTGTTATAATGAACGGAATTGTTTGGTTGCTGTTTTGGATAAAATGTTTTGTATACTTGCCGACTAGATGATTAGGCCATTTAAAAAGCCAAAAATCAGTACACGAAGTGGCTGTGGCACATATCAATCGGCATAGGGCCAAGATGCTCGGCCGGTTAGATTAATAAATCTGCCCTTGCCCCAACCAGTGCATAGACTTCAAGGACTAGATGATTGGGCCGTTTAGATAGTTAGGCTGTTTAAAAAGCCAAAAATCAGCACATGAAGTGGCTGTGGCACATATCAATTGGCATGGGACCAAGATGCTCGGCCGGTTAGATTAATAAATCTGCCCTTGCCCCAGCCAATGCATGGACTTCGAGGTAGTCTCCCATAGTTGCCATTTAGATAATTAGGCCATTTTAACAAGCTAGAAATTAGTGTATGAAGTGGCTGTGGCACATATCAATCGGCATGGGGCCAAGATGCTCAGCCGGTTAGATTAATAAATTTGTCCTTGCCCCATCCAGTGCATAGACTTCAAGGACTAGATGATTGGGCCGTTTAGATAGTTAGGCCGTTTAAAAAGCCAAAAATCAGTACATGAAGTGGCTATGGCACATATCAATCGGCATGGGGCCAAGATGCTCGGCCGGTTAGATTAATAAATCTGCCCTTGCCCCAGCCAGTGCATAGACTTCGAGGCAGTCTCCCATAGTTGCCGTTTAGATAATTAGGCCGTTTTAACAAGCCAGAAATTAGTGCATGAAGTGGCTGTGGCACATATCAATCGGCATGGGGCCAAGATGCTCGGCCGGTTAGATTAATAAATTTGCCCTTGCCCCAGCCAGTGCATGGACTTCAAGGACTAGATGATTGTGCCGTTTAGATAGTTAGGCCGTTTAAAAGTCAAAAATCAGTACATGAAATGGCTGTGGCACATATCAATCGGCATGGGGCCAAGATGCTCGGCCGGTTAGATTAGTAAATCTGCCAGTTACCGTTTAGATAATTAGGCCGTTTTAACAAGCCAAAACTTAGTGCATGAAGTGGCTGTGGCACATATCAATCGGCCTCCGTCATTTGGAAACTGCCAAAATCGTTAATGAAATTACCTCGGGCTCGCTGCATACCTACGAATAAATGGGGTGATTTCGCGCCAGTGGGTCTACTCATTCTTATTCAGATTCGATTTGAACTAGCTTGGGGCGATGGTAAATGTCAAACAGACTGTTCTTCAACAGCAGAGGAGAGGGACGAACGCTGGCTGAGCTAGATACTGCAATGAATCGCAGCAGCGAGCCTGCGTGTACTGGAGGAAGAACGTCCAATGAAAGCGAAAAACGTCAACTTCCAAGCCGTCGAAGCAGATCACCTTGAAGAGAGAAGCATCAACGGGGAAGCTCCCCGCGACCACGACCGAGGAATGAGTCAGATGCGATACCATGACCATTGCGTTTGCGGTGTTCGTGGGGAATAAACCAATGACTGAGGCAAATTCCATCGTCAATGATCTGGGTGTAGCATTCGAGTTCGCTCGACAGATCTTTCCACCGGAAGTCCAACAATCGATGGTTGGACGACGAGATTTGGAAGTGTTTCGAGAAAGTATTCATGGGGCGCTGAAGGGGTTGTACACCGCCTACAAAGTCGACATACGTCTGCGCACCGTGCGGCGGGAGATAGAGAAAATGGATGAACAGTTCCGCAGTTCGGAGGCTCGTGCGGAGAAAGCCGAGGACGAGCTTAGGGAGCTTAGGAAGGTTAAAGTCCCCTATCCGCATATGGCGGGTCAATCTAACCCAATTGTGGACGAGAGGGTGACCCAACGGCTATTGAGTCATGCCATCGCTGACCGAGATACGGCAGGCATGTTTGCTGTACAAAATGCGAGGGCCAAAGGTTACAAGGAGGGCTTCCATACTGGTCGGAAGGTTGGGATTGACAAAACGAAAGAGACACTTGCTGAGGAGGTCTGCCGATGCGAGAATCAGGGTTTTAAGCATGGTTGGATCGTGGCTCTTCAGGCCGTGGAGGCTCTTCGATCAAAGGGTGTCGATTCCAACTTATGTGACCTGGATTATCGTGATCATTTGCCCTTTGCCGCTTTTGAAGTTGAAAAAAGCGATGATGAGGGCGACGCCGAATAAAAATATTCGTTGTAATGTTTAAACGCGGATCGCGTCTAGAATTATGTATTTATTGGTTGGTCGAATAAAAAAGAACTTTATTTTCAATGTTTTGTTATAATTTTTGTTCAGCTCATACGTGCTTGCATGTGTTTTATTATAAATATATATTTGAATAAACGTATTTCAGATGAGTAAATGAACATTGATTGGCCTGATTTAATCGACATCATTGTGTTACGCATGGCTCAAAGGCTTAATCGGCCCAAAGACAACATTGATGGGGCTTCGAATTCGGAGATTTTATTTGGCCAATCGTGATATCCACGAAGGGCGCTCCGAATTCGGAGGCTTTAACGGCCCAAAGACGTTATTTGCCAATGGGGCTCCGAATCCGGAGACTTTATTTGGCCTATCGTGATATCCACGAAGGGCCCTCCGAATCCAGAGGCTTTAACGGCCCAAAGACGTCATTCGCCGAAAGGGCTCCGAATCTGAAGATTTTATTTGGCCAATCGTGATATCCACGAAGGGCGCTCCGAATCTGGAGGCTTTAATGGCCCAAAAACGTCATTCGCCGATGGGGCTCTGAATCCGAAGATTTTATTTGGCCAATCGTGATATCCACGAAGGGTGCTCCAAATCCGGAGGCTTTAACGGCCCAAAGACGTCATTCGCCGATGGGGCTCCGAATCCGAAGACTTTATTTGGTCAATCGTGATATCCACGAAGGGCGCTCTGAATTCAGAGGCTTTAACGGCCCAATGACATCATTCACCGATGGGACTCCGAATCCGGAGACTTTATTTGGCCAATCGTGATATCCACAAAGGGCGCTCCGAATCCGTAGGCTTTAACGGCCTAACGACATCATTTGTCGATGGGGCTCCGAATCCGGAGACTTTATTTGGCCTATCGTGATATCCACGAAGGGCGCTCCGAATCCGGAGGCTTTAATGGCCCAAAGATGTCATTCGCCGATGGGGCTCCGAATCCGGAGATTTTATTTGGCCAATCGTGATATCTACGAATGGCGTTCCGAATCCGGAGGCTTTAACGGCCCAAAGATGTTATTCGCCGATGGGGCTCCGAATCCGGAGATTTTATTTGGCCAATCGTGATATCCACAAAGGGCGCTCCGAATCCGAAGGCTTTAACGGCCCAAAGACGTCATTTGCCGATGGGGCTCCGAATCCGAAGACTTTATTTGGCCAATCGTGATATCCACAAAGGGCGCTTCGAATCCGAAGGCTTTAACGTCCCAAAGACATCATTCGCCAATGGGGCTCCGAATCTGGAGACTTTATTTGGCCAATCGTGATATCCACGAAGGGCGCTCTGAATCCGGAGGCTTTAACGGCCCAAAGACGTCATTCGCCGATGGGGCTCCGAATCTAGAGACTTTATTTGGAGCCAATCGTGATATCCACGAAGGGCACTCTGAATCCGGAGGCTTTAACGGCCCAAAGACGTCATTTGCCAATAGGGCTCCGAATCTGGAGACTTTATTTGGCCAATCGTGATATCCACGAAGAGCGCTCCGAATCCGGAAGCTTTAATCAGAACATCTTTGAACCAGATTCCGTGGTAGGTGAATCGGAATCTTTGTATTACAGAAAAAGAGATATACATGGCGAATAGTTCGGAACAAGCATCATGTCCCACAAGTCGAGCTAATGATAAAATTTGTGTAAGTGCATGGAATTCCAAGGTCGTGGCAGACTCCTTCCTGACATGTCTTTGAGCCGATATGCCCCTACTCCAGCGATTGAATTGATCTGATAGGGACCGTCCCAATTAGGACCCAATTTTCCATCGGTCGATTTCCTGTCAGCCGGGAGCACCTTCTTCAGGACCAACTCTTTTGGTGTGTAGCGGCGCAGCTGAACACATTGATTATACGACTTTACCAGCTGCTGCTGGTATCGTGCCATGGACGCAAGGGCTTGGTCTCCTCGTTCTTCAATTAGAATCAAATCCAAAGCCAGCATCATGTCATTTCGGCCCGTATCAAAAACTTGCGACTTGAGTGTCGGGTGGCCAATCTCCAGGGGTAAGATTGCCTGGGTTCCAAAGCATAGGGCAAACGACGTTTCTCCAGTTGATCTTCTCGGTGTAGTTCGATGAGCTCACAGTACACTCGGCAATTCTTCGACCCATTTGCCTTTGGCTTTCTCCAGCCTCTTCTTGATTCCATCCAAGATGGATTTATTAGAGGCTTTGGCTTGGCCATTGCTTTGGGGGTAAGCCGGCGTAGAAAAGTAAGGCCGAATACCATATTTACTGCACAGCTCTCGGTATACGCCACAATCAAACTGGGTGCTGTTGTCTGAGATAAGAGCTCTGGGAATGCCAAATCATGTTATGATGTTCCTCCACACAAAGCGCTTAACGTCAGCATCTCGAATGTGTGTTAATGCCTCTGCTTCGACCCATTTCATGAAGTAATCTGTTGTGACGATCAGGTATCGCTTGTTCCCTAGGGCCCTCAGCAATGGTCCTACGATATCAAGCCCCCACTAGGCGAACGACCAAGGACTGGTGATAGAGTTCAACTCTTCAACAGACAGATGGTTTAACGGGGAGAATTTCTATCACTGTTCATACTTTTTTGCAAAACACTCGGCGTTTGCTCTCATTGTCGGCCAATAATACCCCTGCGTTATAGCTCGATGGGCCAAAGAGCGTCTGCCAGAATGGGCACCACAACTGCCTTCGTGTATCTCAGTCAAAAGCTCCCCGACTTTGTCTGGGTGCACACAATCCAAATATGGGCCAGAGAGTGACTTTTTATAAATCCTTCCTTGCGGATCCAAGTAGTATCGCATGGCTTTGTTTCGCAGCTTATGTGCTTCTTTCTTGTCCTCTGGGAGTTGTTCAGAAGATAGGAATGCAACAATGGGATCCATCTAACTTGGTGTAGATTCTATAATTTTGATTTGGACTTCCTCCGAAGGTCCAATGCTTGGCTCTGGGATGAATCCTACTTCGATGGTTCATTTTATCTCTGAGTTGATTGCGGAGGCTAGGCAAGCCAAGGCATCTGCATGGGTGTTCTGATCACGTGTTATTTGGTTCAACTCATGATGGTCAAATTTTGCCAACAGGGAGTTGGCCGTTTTCATGTAGGCCGCCATACGGTCGTTTCTTGCCGCGTACTCCCCCTTTAGCTGATTGATCACCAGTTTTGAGTCGCAAAACACAAGCAGACGCCGAGCACCTAGAATATGCGCATTCCGCAAACCGGCTAAAAGGGCTTCGTATTTGGCTTCGTTATTTGATGCTTCGAAGTCGAGCTTGACGGCCTGCTCAATTATTGCGCTGTCGGGGGTCATGATTACAACTCTGGCTCCACTGCCCCGCTGATTGGACGATCCATCGCAATACAACTGCCAGATGTCCCCAACATAAATCCTCCAGTTCAGTTTCGGTCGAATTTCATCTGACTTAAAGTCGGCGACATCAGACTTGAAGTCGGCGAGCCCCTAGTAAATTCGGCGATAAAGCTGGCAAGCACCTGTCCCTTCATTGAGGTTCTAGGTAGAAATTGAATATCGTACTAGCCAAGTTCCAGAGCCCACCTTGAAACACGTCCAGATGCTTCTCCACTACGTAGTACTGATCAAAGGGGATAATCTGTTAGCACCCCAATGCTATGCCCCTGGAAGTAATGCATGAGCTTCCTTGCCGCCATAACTAGGGCTAGGATGAGCTTTTCCAATGGAAGGTAGCGTGTTTCGGCATCAACCATTGCCTTGCTCACATAATACACTGGTCGCGGCTCCCCAAGCTCTTCCTTTATCAATACGGCACTGACGGCTCGATTAGAAACTGCCGTACAAAATGAGCGGGTCGCCAGCAGAGGGTGTTGTCAGGAGTGGTACTGAGCGGAGGTAGTTCTTCAGGCCGTTGAAAGTGGCTTCGCACTCGGCGGACCATTCAAAGGCCTTGCCCTGCCGTAGTGTATGAAAGAATTGTCGGCAGCGATCTGTGGACCGGCTGATAAACCTGTTAAGTGCGGCAGCCATCCCCATCAACTTTTGAACCTCCTTTACTAAACGGGGGGAGCCGAGCTCCAGGATTGCTGTGATTTGCCTTGGGTTGGCTTCGATGCCTCTATGGTTGACAATGTAGCCCAAGAATTTGCCAAAGCTGATACCAAACGCATATTTGGAAACGTTCAACTTCATTCCATATTTGCGTAGGATGCCGAATGTCTCTTCCAGATCGGCTACATGATTATGCTCTTCTTTGGATTTGACCACCATATCGTCAATGTACACTTCCATAGTTTTGCCGAGTTTCTCTTTGAACATGGTGGTGACCAGTCTCTGGTAGGTTGCCTCTACATTCTTCAACCCAAAAGGCATTATGAGGAATGCAGTTTTCTCTTGGTCCTCCGGATGCATAGCGATTTGATGATAACCTCTATAGGCATCAAGGAAACTTATACGCTGATGGCGCGCCGTAGCATCTACAAGCTGGTCTATCCTGGGAAGAGGAAAACAATCCTTTGGGCAGGCTTTGTTTAGGTCTGTGAAGTCGACGCACACTCTCCAAGTCCCATTTTTCTTCTTCACCACCATTGTATTAGAGAGCCATATAGGGTAGGTCACCTCCCTAATTGCTCCAGCATCAAGCAGCCTGTCAACTTCCTCAATAACGGCGGCAGTGTGCTCTGCGGTCGACCGCTGGGTTTTCTAAATGATCGACTTACACTTAGGATCGACATTCAAATGGTGCTGTGAAACTGACGGATCTATACCCGACATCTCGTACGGAGTCCATGCAAAGACATCGAGGTTGCTGAGCAAGAAAGATATTAGCTGTTGTCTGTCGGCCTGATTCAAGGAGGCGTCGACCATGAAGAACTTGCCTGGGCTTCCATCAATTTGAACTCGTGCTAAGTCTTCTGTTGCCTTTTCCTTTGGGGGCCGCCCAACATCGTCGAGGCTTTCTCGATCCGGCAACTCAATGGAATTCACCTGTAGTTCCTTTGGCGTTTTCTCAACAAGGAGATAACATGCTTATGCCGATCTCTGGTAGCCATGGATTTGCTCAATACCGCGTTCTGTCGGGAAGCGGAGCAGCTGATGATAGGTGCTGGGCACGGCTCGCATAGCATGCAACCATGATTACTCCATGATGAGATTATACGGCGATGGCAGTTTGACAACCAAGAATCTGACATCCACTGTTCGGGAACCTGCTTGAACGGGAAGTCTGACTTTCCCCAATGGGTACTCTGGATTGGCATTGAAGCAGAAAAGTGGATAAGGGGCCAGAGAGAGATCCGATTCAGAAAAGCCCAGTTTGGTGAATGCCTTGTAGTATATAATCTCCGATGTACTCCCTGGACCGATGAGTACACGCTCAACTGTGAATCGGTTTACGCATAACTCAATTACCAAGGGATCAATGTAGGGCACTGTTACTCCGGCCAAATCCGAATCATCAAAAGTGATAACCTTGGCTTCATGGGGCCGTTTAGCCGGAGAGAGTTGCTCTTAAGGGTTAGACTTCGACTTAATTGCGTGCACCACTGATAACATTGGCAGGCTGTATATCATGCGGATCACGTGGAGCGAATGTGAATCCTGTGTCAAGGCTATTGCTTTGGTTAGGTTGCCTTTTCGGACGTACGGTTGTAGCCAGCCATCTTGTACCAATTTACTGTCGTACAGGGTGAATGACGGTGCTTTGAATTTCTTGGGTAGGACTGCCTTTGCAATCCGTCATACAAAAGGATCGTGTTGATCGTCATCCGAGCTGTTTCTCCTTCGCTTATGCCTTGTACAAGGACTCTCTTCAGAAGAACTGGAAATTTCCGATCGTCCCTTCTTCTTGGGCTCCGAGGATAATGAGTTGGAGTTGCTATCAGTATCTTGTTATCGGACTTGAGATCGTTGACTAGCTGCCCTCTCGGGTCGTTCCGGGCCTTGGTATGCAGCTTGGTTGGACTTCGCCTCCTCCAAGGCCAAATCCTGACGGAGATATTCGTTCTCTGCAATCATGTTCTCCAATCTTTGTGCGTTTTGCTCTGCTTGTTCCAGGAGTGCTTGTATTGCTTCGTGCTCCGAAGTCGAGGGTGAGGCGAAATTTAAGGCACGTCTTGCGGCGATAGTCTCTATTTCAAGCATGTTTGTTGGAGTGGTTTCATCTTGCGATATAGGGTCGACAGTGACTGTCGGAGGATCTTCCGTCACGCTCGCCATAGATGTGCTTGAGTATTCCCACAGACGGCGCCAATTGTGGAGAAGTGGTTTGGAAATACTCTTCTGATCTTGGGGAGCGCTCGAGATCTGCTGATGGTCACCTGAAAATGAATAAACACTCCGGTCGAGGGTGCCGGAATTAGCACTCCGACGGAAAAGTCAGTCTCTACACTCAAGAATGTTTGTATTCTAAGTTAAACACAATAATTCTCACCTACCTGCTTCTGGCTGATGTCTCTTCTATTTATATCTTTTCTTCTTTGGGCCTTGGGATTAGGTCCATCCCCAACCTCATATTCGATACATTTTATAATGGACCGATCTTCACTCGGCCCCTCGCTTAATCGGTTATTTGGCCGAGTAGGATTGGATTTCAGCTTTCGAGCCAATTGCCGAGTGCTTCAAACCTCGACTCTACCAGATTCGACTATCCGGAATCTCTATGACTCTCGAATCTCGGCCCCTACAATATCAAGTAAGCAAGTAGCCACATGGTAGGATGCTTAAACATACTAAGAAAAACACACACAACCGGGATGCTAAAACATAAAAACTTAAATATTTATCGACGTCCCGCGAACAGGTACAAAACAAAGTTAGTAAAACATGCATGATCTTATATATAAAATCCTAATGCAATTCACTCATGAGATGCAACTAAAGATTCGACTTCTAAGATATGACATGTGAATCATCTCAAGAACATGAGGTAGCGCACATAATCATATAGGAATTGATTAAATTCACAAATGCAAACTTAGCCGAATCAAGATGCATGAAACATGGATGCAAAGTATGAATATGATGAAAAATAAATATGATGTTTATGTACAAATAAAGAAAGCACGTGAAAGAATGGGATAGAAAGAAGTGGGGATGGGGAATTATTACAACACTTGAATTATTACATATCCAAATGAGAGGAAGATGAAGGAATATTGCAATGAAATAAAATAAAACCTCACAAAACACTCAAAAAAAAATAACAAAATAAAAGCTTCATGTTTTTTGAAATCGTTGGCGGAAATTGGTCAACATTGGGAGATTACGCCAACTTGTCCGAAAGAAGCTAACCGACCGGCCAAATAGGTCAACCGGCCAACTAGGCCGAGCAAAACCTGTCTTGTTGCGAAACCAAGAAAAGGAACAAATAAGAAATATGTAGGTGGCTCAACTAACCACTACCAGTTAGCTTACAACACAATTAATATGAAACAAGAGTAAGCCAATAAACAATAATAATAATAATAATATTATTATTATTATTATTATTATTATTATTATTATTATTGGCCAAACAAACCACTTGGATCACAATAACACCCTATGAAATATAAAGTATGAAAATAAATATGAGATAAACAAACCATTTGGATTATAACAAAACACTATGAAATAAGAAGTAAGAAAATAAATATGAGATAGAAAATATAAGAAAATAAAAGACTAGAAATTCACCTTCCAAAGAAAGATTGAACTTCTTGATTTCCAAACTTACTCTTGATCACCCTCAAGTGTATGAATTATGTTCTCAATCCTCAATTTGAAAGTTTGGAATTCTTGCTAGAATGATGGCTTGGAGGTGTATGTGGTGAAAAAGTGATTGTCTCTCTTGTTTTTGCTCACTTTTACCAACACCCACTCTTCCTCTTGATCAAAGCTACTGAAATTCAAGTCTTTTAGAATTTTTGGAGGGGTTTTTGATGTAGAAAAGATGGAATTTCAGTTTGTATGGAAGCTATAGGGTGTATATGGAATATAGGAGTGTGTTTAGCTCAAAAATTCAACTTTTTCTCTCTTTTCTTCCTCTTTTCTCTAGCTCAAATGTTCTCTCCTTAATCTATCCTCCCTCTCCTCTCAACAATTAGATGTATACTTATAGGCTAAGAAAGTGGAGAAATGGTGGAAGATATGGTGGAAGGCAAGATAGAGCACAAATGAAGGTAATGGAGTTAATGGAACACTAATGAAGCTAATGGGAGCAAAAATGGAGCATTATCTTCAATGGAGCAAACACTAGGTAATGAGGGATGAGTATACATGCATTGGAACATATTTGGGTCAGAAAAATGGGTCAATGGAGTGTCCCAACCGAACCAACAAAAAAAAAAAGGGGCTGTTGTTGTTTTGAGCCAAGTCAACAAAATCTGCTTTTAAGCCCAACTTCAAATGGGCATATCTCCCTCATATGGACTTGGTTTTAGGTGGTTCATGGGTCCAAATTGAATCCCCAGAAGTCTAATTTCCAATGGTGGTGGCCTTACATTTAAATTCCAAGTGTACAAAGAGAAATACCTAATTTAATAAAGGCTGCTTATTTCCTTCTTAATGATTTGATACTCATCATTTTTCTAAACTAGTTTTCTTTCATCCCCTCCTATTTCCTTCAACTCCAAACCTATAAAGAAGATGTTTTTAAATATTTTTCAAAAATTTCACCTCCCTTCCATTTATTTCCACTTTGTCCTTACTCGGTTTACTGAAAAGTGCAATATTTTAATCAAAATGGGAGCCTCGGGACATCGTAGAAACATTTAAAAAAAAACATATTTTGAAAAGAGGGTTTTAAGGTCTAAAATAGTTTGGCCAAAAAAATGAGTGAAGGTTGGGATTAAAGCTTAAATTCCATCTTTCTTATTGAGAATTTTGTGAGAAACACATTCTAATTGTCATCATCAGGTAATCAAAAGAAAGCGCCCAAGTCTTAGGGCCGGTCAAAATGGGGTGTCTACAGCATGTAATGTAGTTGGATTTGTATTTACTTCTTAAAACTGTTGCATGTTATGCTGTTGCATGTTTTACTTCGTTACAGCTTTCTTTGCATGATCATGAGTTATGTTTGGCACCGTGCATGTCATTTGCATTTTGCCCCTGCCTTCAGGCACATATCTTTGTTGTCTAGTATGCGTGTCTAAGTCTTCGGCCTTGTCAAAAATGGGCCGTCTCTGGGCTTTGACACTCACTCTCGTCATTTTTATGACTTTCGAGTTCTGTCAAAGAGGGGCAACTGTAGACACCCAATTTTTGACTGTCCTCAAGACTTGGACGTCATCGTTTGAACACTTGATGATCATCCATGCTTGTGTTCGTTTTGAGTTCTTGGAGGCCTCGGCCGCGCGCCTTGCCTTAAGATCTCTCAACTTGTGTGTTTTGTGCTTGGTTGTGGACCAAACACTTGTGTTTTTGCTTCTGAGGGAAGAGGATGGCTTGTTTGCCATCCCCTCAACCCATCAGCCAAGGCTTGAAGCCATCGGCCTTGTTTTCTTGCCATCGGCCAAAAGTGTTGGTCGATCGGCACATTTTTTGGTTGGCCGGCACTTGTGTTGGTCGATCGGCCATTTTTTTCTGGCCGAACCCTGTTCATCTGCTTTATGTAGATATTTTATGCCAGTTGTCACAGCTGGCATGCACAATTCACCCCCTCCATACACGTGTATGGAGGGATTTGCCCATTTGATTAGCTTGCTTAGGAAGCTTTGAATTTGGATTTTGTAAGAAGGGAGCTCCTCCTCCCTTCTCAGAGGTTCTAGAATTTAGGGTTAGAGAAGTTGTATCTATCTATCTCTATATCTCCCTCTCTTTTGATTTGTGTGTGTATTTTGCGCCTTGAAGTGTGATTTTGTCTCACTATTGCACACAAACACCTAGCAGTACACCATCCTCTTGTTATTGAGGCACTCGAGGGTTAGTTTCAGAGTTCTTGGAGTGGTTTAAGCTTGGAAAATTTGTTGGAGCTTTATTTTTGAAGAGGTTCTACAAGGGTGAGCAAACTTGCTTTTAATACCCCATTCTTGCTTAAGCTTCTAGCCCTTCTTGCTTATTGTTTTAAGCTTAACTCTTAACTGATAAAAGTTCTATTTTTACTTGCTTTAGACCGTTGTTTAAGGTCACTTTTTGGTTTGGGGTTATTTACCCCCTCTTATGCCTTGTTTGGCCTTATTTTAGGCCATCCCTTTTGGCTCTTGTTCTTGGCTTTGCATGACCTTCCTACCACTGAAATTCAGAGGATTTTCAGTAGTGGAAAAGTGGTTTTGGAGTCCTAAATAGGAGAGGGTCATCCCCTCTCCTTGTCGTCTTGTATGCTAGTATAAATGGCTTATATTGGTAGCATGTTTGCTTAGCTTGTTTTAGCTTCATTTCAGCAAGTATTTGGTGTTATTTTGCCATGTTTTACCTCAGTCTAAGGTTGGTTTAATGGCCTCTTACATGCTCCATATACTTGTCTTGCAATCCCCTCATTTGCCTTAATATGCATCATGTTCTAGCATGATTTTGGCTCAACTCCATGAAGCTTTTAACCTTGTTATAAAATGCTTAAGGTCTGATTTGAGTTGTTTTGAACATATATGTCATGCTTTGTATAGCCATAAAGCATTCTTGCTTGTTAGCTTTGAGTGTCCAAGTCTCTAGCATGCATTACTTGGCACATTTCAATGATTTGACATCATTTGTTATGGTATTTCAGTCCATGTTTCATGCTCAAACACTTGCATTTGTCACTTCTTTAATACTTTAAAGAGTTGATGTTATATGCCTCATGAATGGGTCATTGTGTGTGCCATCATGTTTAGGTCTTTGGGATGCCATCTAGGTGGGTTTTTGGTCTTGTTTTTACCATGCCATAACTCTGTTTTTATTGGTTTATGTCATGCCATGTTTGGTTTTGATAGGTGTAGTGTAACACCCCTTTTGTAGCCTTGCATGCCTCATGCTTTTGGCATTGTGTTCTAGCTTGTGTTGGCTAGTTTTGAGCATGTTTTTGGTCTTATTGGGACCTGCCTTGGGACTATTTTAGGTCCCCTTGGCCTTTTGGGGCTTGTGTTTGCATGGCCTTGGTTTGAGTCCCTTGGCTAGTCTTAAGCTTTGGGCTTTCTTGCATGCTTTGCTTGTGTACTTTGGTTGGTTTGGCACCTTTCCTAACATGATTTCAGAGCTTATAATGTATGTCACATGTCCATATTTGTCCCCCTTTTAAAGTGTTCTTGGAAGTTGCCCTCTTATGCCTAGGTGATAGGCCATCACATGTGCATGTTTGTGTGTGTTTTTATCCATCATTTCTTAGCATTTTTGGCCACTGATTTGGGCATGTCCGAGAATAGCCCATTTTGGTTTAAGTCCATCTTACCATGTTGTTGCATGCTTGTTTCACTTTGCATGTTGTTGTATGCTATGCATGTTTGCATATTTAGGTTGTATGTCTATTGCATATTGTATGCTTGCATGCTCATGTTGCATTAGATTTGTATCATGCTTGAGTTGTTTGCATGCTTGCTTGCATGCTTAGATTGCATGGCATTGTGTGTGCATTCCGTTACCTCTTGATCAAGCATGATAGAGGTTGGGGCCCCTTGTGTGTTTTTGTGCATTTCATTCCATATTGAATTGCACACTTGGCTTCTTTGGCCATCATGCATTGAAATGCGTGATTGGTGGCCCGAGGGTCGAGAAATACACTTCTTTGAGTCTTAAATATGATAAGGAGGGTGGTTGTGCAAACATTGTCTTGCAAATGTATTGCCATGCTCTGTCTGTCCTCTACTGCAGCAACAAAAGCATTCAGCAGGAGGAGATGGCCGATCGACCATATCCAGTGCTGGTCGGCTACAAACATTTGGTCGAGATCCTTATATTTGGCCGATGATCAATTTCCCATGGCCGATGGCTTCATCTTTTGGCCGATGGCCTCTCAGCATGCCCACAAGGTGATTCAGAAGTGTCACGGAAGTTGGCACAATTTTCAAAGGTACAGAGCAGTGCAAACAGAGGCAACATGAAGCATGGCGATGGATTTCCGAGCGAAGCCGTCTGAGCATGCATTCATCTCTCGTTTTGAGGCCATTTCAGCGTTTTAATAACTTAGAATAGTTATTTATTTCGATTTGGTTGTGTAATTAATTAATTAGTTTGTTAGTTAGTTAATTAGTTAATTTGTATTATTCTTTCGGTCCCTCCGTCGAGAGGGCATAATTATGTAATAAGCATGCATGTGTGTGATGCATGTCTTCCAACCCCCACTTCTTTCTTCCTTTTACTTACCTGCTTTCAGTGGTTAGTTCTAGGGCATATTTCAATTAGCATCCTTATGCTATGCATGTTTGCATCATTCACTTGTATTGCATGCACCGGGCTCGGCGCATCATACTAACTGCATTGTATTTCAATTCCAAGTTGAATACATGTACCGAATTGTCGCATCTCATATGCCATTTTTTCAGATTAGCCGAGCCTATTCTAGTTACACTTTGCATTCGATGCATTAGCCATTTTAACATGAATTAGGATCATGCATGATTTCTAACTAGTTCCTTGTTTTGGCTTGGAGTACACTGTGAGTGTTTACGCTTTAGTATCTTGCATGTATGTGAGTGTTAACATGACAGCATGCTTGCCATGAAGCTAATGGGTGAAGATTGGATTTCTTGAATTGGAACAATTCATTGAAATCCGTGTTTTAGCCTACTTGCGAGTAACAAACTTCAAACCATTTGCAAACAAACGGATATGTAATGTTTTGTACCAACTTAGGTGATCTAGTCTATACTTGTGTGTTGTGCGCATCACATAGTAATTCTAGCTAATTAACCGGAATAAGAACGCATATGTTTTCAAAAACAAGATATCATGTTTAGTACAGGCCGATCTTTGATCGGGTAAGCGGGGGTGCTCATAGATGACCTTCCTCAATCGTACCCAAGTTCCCGAGCCGAAGCAACTTTGGTGATGACAAACACGTGGCCTTAGGAACGAGTCAGGATTTCCTAAATTCCCCCAAAATAAAATATTTAGGTGGCGACTCTGTATCTGGCAAAGCAGTCCATGTTTGGCACTTCTTTTTTGAAAATCAATTTTCTAAAACGATTTGCCGGATTTGAACTCTTTGGTGATTTATCAGTCTTGCATTACACTTTGCGAGATCAGATTAAGAACCGTGACATTGAGTCCGAACTGTAGCATGAAGCCCTAGGGCGCGTCTACACCTAGTACCTTTGAGAAAAAGTTGGAGCATCTCAAGATCTACATTTTGAACCGAATAAAGTTGAGATTGAGCGTCTTTGAAGTTCCACTTTTGCTTTGCTTGTCTTCTTTGCTTGAGGTAGGGATTTTCTACACTTTGTTATGACTTTTAACTTAGTTATTTGTAGTTATTGTAATGACCCTCGCCACTGATTACTGTTAAACTGGGGCTGAACATGTTAATTAACTGACTAATTGAAATCTGAAACTGATTGATTGAATATATCTGTTTGAATTGCATTCTATCTGTTTGCCTACTAAATTATCTATTTATGTTTTTATGTTTAAATTGCTAATTGAAGGCCTTATCGGCAGCCGAGTCTGAAATTGATTAGTGTCTTAAGATCAGTAGAATTAATGTGATTTTTGGTGCATTGAATTGAACATTGATTTAGTATGATTAAATTGGATCAATATTGATAAATTAAATAAATTAAACTAAATTGCATGAGTTGCATTATCTACCAAATTGCCATTGTGAGTGGGCCACTACCTAGGACATCTTTGAGCCTTATTACACTCAAACAAAAACATTTCCTCAACCCCTTTGCCCTTGATATAGCCAACTAGAGAGAGAGAGATGAGGGATTTTGGTTTCATCTTGTGTATTGCTTGGAGGAATTGAAAGAATTGAAGTGTAGATTGCAAATCGAGCTTGTGTATCTTACATTGAAGACCTAAGGTAGATCATTGACCCTCTTCATTGTGTATTTGAGTTTAATCTTGCATGATTAATGGGTCTCTAGTGATCTAAGGCTTGAATTGGTTCAATAGTGTTGGATTATAGCTTAATTCATGCATGTATGTTTGTATTGTTGAGTTTTAAGTTGTTTTCATGGCAAAAGGTTACATGCATGCTCATAATTATGTTTAAGTCCATGATTTCATCTTGTCTTTGAAGATATTGACTCATTAGAGCATGAAATTGAAGCTTTGAAATGGTTTAAACTCATGCATGTCATGTTTGAAGATTATTCATGAAAATTGGTTTGAAGTTGAGTTGAATTAAACTACCCTTGGGCTTTGATTTCTCAAATTGAGCTTTAAATCATGTCATGCTATGTGTTTACAAATGTTTTCCAGAAAAGGGGCCCAAAGGAATCAAATTTGGTACATTGGAACTTGTTTTGAACTTGGAAGTTCGAATCTGGAAATTCCAGATTTTGAACTCCCGCTCGCACAGGGAAAGTGGCGCTCGAGCGTGAAATTCGTGCTCCTAGTACTTTGCACTGTTTTGACGTCCGCTCGAGCGGAAGATTTGACGCTCGAGCAGGACCTTGTGTCTTACGCTCGAGCGAGTGTCGAGCGCCCGTCGAGCGTGATTTTCGAGCATCCAGTACTTTTGACTGTTTTGCAGACCGCTCGAGCGTGGGGAGTGACACTCGAGCGGGAACCTTTGTCTGCATTTCCGCTCGAGCGGAGTAACCTACGCTCGAGCGGGACCCCTGTTTTCTGAAAATTCTGAAAATGCTTTTAAAGTGCATCTTTGCATCCTCATTTCATCCTAGGCTTTCTTAGGCCTAGTTTAAAACATCTTAATGAAGATATAGATGTGGAACACACCGAGACAAATTAGGAATTAAGTTATTATCTCTCCCAACTGTGTAGCTTAGTGTGTGTTCGATATGTTAACTGTGTAGGGTTGGCGACTGGTGACGCGCTCTAGCTTACTGTAGCCCAGAACTCTGTGAGTAAAAATTGTGTAAAAATATTTCAAATATTAATATTTTCTGAATACTGAATTGTATTGCTTTCTAAAATGACACTGTTAATTGAATAAATATATGTCCTATATTCTGAACTGTATTGTGGCATCCTTAGCAACTACTATTACTGACTGTTACTGTTACAGAGATCTTTGTCGGTTCCTTTGTTGGAACCATTACTGTTTACTGATTGATGGCCATCATTTACTGTTCGGTCTTTTAAGACCTACGGTTTACTGTACTGCTATACTAATGGATGTACCACATATGACTGTTTAACTGAATGACTGATACACTGAATCAATGAATTGTTTTCATTACTGTAAGGACATTCATTCTTAACCTCTTTACGCATTATGTTATTCACTGGGTTTTAGCTCACTGTTATATATATATATATATATATATATATATATATATGTAGGTGTTCAGGCACCAGACCGGAGCTAGGAGCGTGGGTTAAACCCCCTTTTTGTCAAGCCAACCACTGTGCCTCACTGCGAGGTTCCGAGCCTGCCAAGCTATGGCTTAGGGGTGTTTCATTTCCCCTGTCTGTCTTCGTATCTGTTTTGTATAATTGTATAGACTGAATGTTTTGTACTGTACTATTTAAGAGGGATTAGGTCCCTGTTCTAATCGACTGTAAATATTGTATATACTGGTTTGCACTGTTTATGTATATGTATGAAAAGTCTTTTTGCATACAGACTCACAGCTCATTGGACATTGTTTATTTACTGTAATGGCTTCTGCCATGCCCCTGTACTCTGTTTTACTGTTCTACCATTAAGCAGGCCTTCGGTAATCTCAGATTACTGGCCGGTTACGGTGCTAAACCCATAGGGGCGGGTTTGTGTCGTGACAGAGAAGTATCAGAGCGATACTTACCACGAGTTATACCGCACACACGTGTCCAAATGAGCTATAGGATGTCCTAGAAAAGTGATTAGGGCATTGCATGAGCATGATAAGTGTGTGGTTATGACATGACTGAATATATGCTAATATGATAAACTGTTTAAGTATGCAACTGCTTATGTTGATAATTGCTATAACTGCTTATAGTGAAATGGATAATACAAGAACTGCAAATGAATCTGAATCCTCATCATCTGAGGCAAGAATGGCAAGACTGGAAAGAATGATAGAATTAATAACTGAAAGATTAGATCAACAACAGAACCAACTGCCCCCACCTCCTCCTTCGGTACAACCAGAACAGAATGTCAATGTTAACGATGGGGACATAATTGCTCTCACCCACAAGTTCAGCAAAATGGAACCGCCATCCTTTTAGGGAGGCCTTGAACTGTTAAAAGCTGAAGCATGGGTTCTTGAAACAGAAAAATTGTTTGAGGTTTTTCCGTGCTCTGAAGCACATAAAGTACTGTTGGCCACCTTTACTCTGCAAGAAGAAGCTAGAAGGTGGTGGATGCTTATCTGTGACGACAACACTATAATGACTTGGGCTCAATTCAAAAGAGCTTTCTTCGAGAAATATTTCCCACAGTGTGTCAGACACAGAAAAGTAACTGAATTTGAACAGCTGAGACAGGGCACAATGTCCGTTGCTGAATATGAAACAAAGTTCACCGAGCTTGCTAGATATGCACCACACATGGTGGACACTGATTACAAGAAATGTTCTTGACCAAGCTTTGATGGCTGAATCAAACATCGAGGTACTAAAAACTGAAACACCAGCGTCTGAATGGTGTGGTAAAAGGCAGGGTTTCAAGTTCAAGAAAGGCAAGCCTAACCCATTGAACAAGAAACAGAATACAGGGTCAACAACTAGCCTCAGCCAAGGGAGTGGTTTCATACCACCCTGTTCTGAGTGTGGCAGGAAGCACAAAGGGGTTTGTTACAAAATATCTGAAGCCTGTTACAGGTGTGGCAAGATGGGCCACATGGTTAAAGACTGCCCCTCTACTCCGCAGGCCAATAGCAAAGCTACACCAAGCGTGGCAGCATCAACTGTTGTACCAAAACCAAACCCTAAAGCTACCAGGAAAGAGCCTATGAGGCAGGGCCGAGTGTTCGCCCTAGTACCGAGAGACGTCCAAAATATCAAGACCGTGGTGTCAGGTATTCTCTCTATTTGTACTCAAAATGCATATGTACTGATTGATTCAGGGTCTACACATTCTTATGTATCGCATGCTTTCTCGCGAAAACTGAATAGACCATTAGAACCCATGAATTATCTGTTAGCTGTATCTTCACCTGTTGGGGGATCTATGACTTGTGCATTCATGTTCCTTGCTTGTGAAATTATTGTTGGGGATGCACATTTGTTTATTGACTTACTGCCTCTGAACATTGATCATTTTGATGTAATATTGGGGATGGACTGGTTAACGAAATATCATGCCGCCATAGATTGTGCAATGAAACAAGTAGTTTTCCGTCCATCGGGTTTGCCTGAATTTGTGTTTAATGGGAGTGGAGTAGTACCTCCTCCGTATTTGATTTCATCTGTGAAAGCTGATAAATTGATTAGAAAGGGGTGTAAATGGTATCTGTGTTCTGTATTGACTGTATCTACTGATGATAATGCTAATGTGAACAGTATTCCCATAGTCAGAGAGTTCCTAGATGTTTTTCCAGATAATCTACCAGGGGATTTGATTGACAGGGAGATTGAATTCACCGTTGATGTGATTCCGGGAACACAGCCAGTATCTAAAGCTCCTTACCGAATGGCTCCGACTGAATTGAAAGTGCAACTATAAGAACTATTAGATAAGAAGTTCATCAGGCCTAGTACTTCACCGTGGGGCGCACCTATCTTGTTTGTGAAAAAGAAAGACGGCTCACTGAGACTTTGTATTGACTACCGTGAACTGAACAAGGTAACTGTGAAAAATAAATACCCATTGCCATGTATTGATGACTTATTTGACCAGTTACAGGGTGCTCAAGTATTTTCTAAGATTGATCTCAGATCCGGATATCATCAGCTGAAAGTTAAACCAGAGGATATTGACAAAACTGCTTTTCAAACGAGGTATGGACATTACAAATTTTTAGTTATGCCTTTTGGAGTTACCAATGCACCTGCTGCATTTATGGACCTCATGAACAGAATCTTTAAACCATTCCTCGATGACTTTATTGTTGTATTCATAGATGACATACTGATTTATTCCAAAAGTATAGAAGAACATGAACATCATCTGAGACTTGCCCTATAGACCCTAAGAGAATAGAAACTCTATGCTAAACTGTCTAAATGTGAATTTTGGCTTGATCATGTTATGTTTTTGGGACATGTTATTAGCAATGATGGAATTTCAGTTGATCTACAGAAAGTTGAAGCAGTAGTAAACTGGCCTAGACCAACAAATGTGACAGAAGTCCGAAGCTTTTTGGGACAAGCCGGATATTACAGAAGATTTGTCAAAGATTTCTCCAAAATTGCCTTACTATTGACTCAGTTGACTAAGAAAGGATATCATTTGACTGGACTGACTAAAGGGAATCAGCATTCCAAGAGTTGAAAACTCGACTCGTGACTGCACCGGTCCTTACCCTACCTTTAGGTACGGATGGTTTTACCATTTTTAGTGATACTTCTCACAAGGGTTTGGGATGTGTTTTAATGCAGAATGGGAGAGTAATTGCTTATGCTTCCCGACAACTGAGACCGCATGAAAAGAACTACCCGAACCATGATCTAGAACTTGCTGCAGTAGTATTTGCCTTAAAAATCTGGCATCACTACCTATATGGGGCAACATGTGAAGTATATACCGACCACAAGAGCTTGAAATATTTCTTCACACAGAAAGAACTGAACATGAGACAGCGGAGATGGCTAGAACTGATTAAAGACTATGACCTATAGATTTTATACCATCCCGGGAAAGCCAACACCGTTGCCGATGCATTGAGTCGGAAGTCGATGGGAAACTTGGCATGTTTGCTCACCGGACAGAAAGAGTTGCTTTGTGACCTTGAAATATCTGAAATTGAGATTGTTTTGCGAGAACAAGGTGGAATAATAGCTGCTATTTCTGCTAAACCGGCATTGATTGAAGAGATTAAAGAGAAACAGCAACATGATGACTTCTTGAAGAAGATCATCAATGAACAAGAATCTAAACCGAGGCCGGACTTCAAATTCGAGAATAATGTACTGAAATTTCAGGGAAGACTGTGTGTACCGAATGATACTGAACTAAAAGAAGAGTTCTGCAAGAGGGCTACAATTCAAAATTTTCTATCCATCCGGGGAATACAAAAATGTACCAAGACCTGAAACTAAATTTCTGGTGGCCGGGAATGAAGAAAGAAATTGCTGATTTTGTATCAAAATGTCTTCATTGCCAACAAGTTAAAGCCGAACATCAACGACCCGCAGGCTTATTGCAGCCCTTACCAATACCGAAGTGGAAATGAGAACATATTACCATGGATTTTATTATGGGATTGCCTCGTTCCAGTAAAGGTATGGACTCAATTTGGGTTATTGTTGATAGACTGACTAAATCTGCTCACTTCTTACCTGTCAAGACCATTTATAATGCAGAAAAATTGGCTGTGATTTATATTGATGAAATTGTTAGACTGCATGGAGTGCTTGTGTCCATTGTTTCTGACAGAGATTCGAAGTTTACATCGAGATTTTGGCAAAGCTTACAGACTGCATTGGGTACTGAACTAAGACTGAGTAGTGCCTATCATCCTCAGATAGATGGCCAATCAGAAAGAACCATCCAGACTCTGGAGGATTTACTGAGAATGTGTGTCCTTGATTTTCAGGGAAACTGGGAAAGCCATTTGCCATTAGCTGAATTCGCCTACAACAACAGCTTCCATTCAAGTATTGGTATGGTGCTTTTCGAGGCATTGTATGGCAGGAAATGTAGATCTCCGATTTGCTGGGCAGAAGTTGGAGATGGGCCTTTGCTTGGGCCCAAGATTGTTTATGAAACTACTGAGAAAGTGAAAATACAACAGAGACTGAAAACTGCACAGAGCCGACAGAAAAGTTATGCAGATGTCAGAAGACGAGACAGAGAATACAAAGTGGGTGATCACGTTTTTGTGAAAGTGACACCGATGAAAGGCCAAACTCGTTTTGAGTCAAGGGCAAGTTAGCGCCAAGACATGTCGGACCGTATGAGATTATTGAGAAAATTAATCCGGTGGCGTATCAAGTTGCGCTCCCTCCTGAAATGGAGTATATGCACAACGTATTCCACATCTCTATGCTGAGGGATTACCTCCGGGATCCTTTCCATGTGATAGAGCCTACTCGCATAGTGTTGAGTGATGACTACACTTACGAGGAACGGCCTATCCAGATTGTAAACAGATGGATCAAGAAGTTGAGAAACAAAGAGATTCCGCTAGTGAAAGTCGACTGGCAAAACCATGGTGGCGTGTATGCCACTTGGGAAAGGGAAGATGGCATGGCCAAGAGATATCCTGAACTGTTTCCATTGAATCCTGTTTTCTTCCCAAATGAAGGTAACTCGAGTTTAGAGGACTAAACTCTTTTAAGGAGGGGAGACTGTAATGACCCTCGCCACTGATTACTGATAACCCTACTGATTACAATTAAACTGAGGCTGAACATGTTAATTAACTGACTGACTGAAATCTGAAACTGATTGATTGAGTATATCTGTTTGAATTGCATTCTATCTGTTTGCCTACTAAATTATCTGTTCATGTTTTTGTGTTTAAACTGCTAATTGAAGGCCTTATCGGCGGCCGAATCTGAAATTGATTAGTGTCTTAAGATCAGTAGAATTAATGTGATTTTTGGCGCATTGAATTGAACATTGATTTAGTATGATTAAATTGGATCAATATTGATAAATTATATAAATTAAGCTAAATTGCATAAGTTGCCTTATCTATCAAATTGCCATTGTGAGTGGGCCACTACCTAGGACATCTTTGAGCCTTATTACACTCAAACAAAAACTTTTCCTCAGCCCCTTTGCCCTTGATATAGCCGACTAGAGAGAGAGAAAGGGAGGAGGGATTTTATATTGCTTGAAGGAATTGAAAGAATTGAAGTGTAGATTGCAAATCGAGCTTGTGTATCTTACATTGAAGACCTAAGGTAGATCATTGACCCTCTTCATTGTGTATTTGAGTTTAATCTTGCATGATTAATGGGTCTCTAGTGATCTAAGGCTTGAATTGGTTCAATAGTGTTGGATTATAGCTTAATTCATGCATGCATGTTTGTATTGTTGAGTTTTAAGTTGTTTTCATGGCAAAAGGTTACATGCATGCTCATAATTATGTTTAAGTCCATGATTTCATCTTGTCTTTGAAGATATTGACTCATTAGAGCATAAAATTGAAGCTTTGAAATAGTTTAAACTCATGCATGTCATGTTTGAAGATTATTCATGAAAATTGGTTTGAAATTGAGTTGAATTAAACTACCCTTGGGCTTTGATTTCTCAAATTGAGCTTTAAATCATGTCATGCTATGTGTTTACAAATGTTTTCCAGAAAAGGGGCCCAAAGGAATCGAATTTGGTACATTGGAACTTGTTTTGAACTTGGAAGTTTGAATCTGGAAATTCCAGATTTTGAACTCTCGCTCGAGCGGGGAAAGTGGCGCTCGAGCGTGAAATTCGTGCTCCCAGTACTTTGCACTGTTTTGACGTCCGCTTGAGCGGAATATTTGACGCTAGAGCAGGACCTTGTGTCTTACGCTCGAGTGGGTGTCGAGCGCCCGTCAAGCGTGATTTTCGAGCATCCAGTACTTTTGACTGTTTTGCAGACCGCTCGAGCGTGGGGAGTGACACTCGAGTGGGAACCTTTGTCTGCATTTCCGCTCGAACGGAGTAACCTACGCTCGAGCAGGACCCCTGTTTTTTGAAAATTCTGAAAATACTTTTAAAGTGCATCTTTCCATCCTCATTTCATCCTAGGCATTCTCAGGCCTAGTTTAAAACATCTTAATGAGGATATAGATGTAGAACACACTGAGGCAAATTAGGGATTAAGTTATTATCTCTCCCAATTGTGTAGCTTAGTGTGTTTTCGATCTGTTAACTGTGTAGGGTTGGCGACTGGTGACGCGCTCTAGCTTACTGTAGCCCAGAACTCTGTGAGTAACAACTGTGTAAAGATATGTTCAAATATTAATATTTTCTGAATACTGAATTGTACTGCTTTCTGAAATGACACTGTTAATTGAATGAATGTATGTCCTATATTCTGAACTGTATTGTGGCATCCTTAGCAACTACTGTTACTGACTGTTACTATTACAGAGATCTCTGTCGGTTCCTTTGTTGGAACCGTTACTGTTTACTGATTGACGGCCATCATTTACTGTTCGGTCTTTTAAGACCTACAGTTTACTGTACTGCTATGTTAATGGATGTACCACATATGACTGTTTAACTGAATGACTGATACACTGAATCAATGAACTGTTTTCATTACTGTAAGGACATTCATTCTTAACCTCTTTACGCATTATGTTATTCACTGGGCTTTAGTTCACTGTTTATATATATATATATATATATGTAGGTGTTCAAGCACCAGATTGAAGCTAGGAACGTGGGTTAGACCGCCTTTTTGTCAAGCCAACCACTGTGCCTTACTGCGAGGTTCCGAGCCTGCCAAGCTATGGCTTAGGGGTGTTTCATTTCCCCCATCTGCCTCCATATCTGTTTTGTATAATTGTATAGACTGAATGTTTTTGTACTGTACTGTTTAAGAGGGATTAGGTCCCTGTTCTGATCGACTGTAAATATTGTGCATACTGGTTTGCACTGTTTATGTATATGTATGAAAAGTCTTTTTGTATACAAATTCACAGCTCATTGGACATTGTTTATTTACTGTAATGGCTTTCGCCATGCCCCTGTACTCTGTTTTACTGTTCTACCGTTAAGCAGGCCTTCGGTAATCTCAGATTACTGGCTGGTTACGGTGCTAAACCCATAGGGGCGGGTTTGGGTCGTGACAGTTATGTAACAATGGTGGGATTTAGGAGTATTTTGAGTCAAACCTAGGGTTTGGATGAAATGTGAAAGAGGGGGTTTTTGGTGGAAATGAAATAAATGAACATGGGGTTTGAAAATGAAGTCATGTTATGTCAAAATGAGTGATTTTGGTATTTGGATTGGTATTTTGAAAAGAGGGATTTTTGCCCTAAATTGATTATCATATCTATTTTGTATAAATAGTTAAAATTGGTGTTGTAAACATGGAATTGAGCGAGTGCTGGAATGGATTGTGGAATTGAATATGAAATGCTTCATATCCTTGGAAATTTTGATTAAAAATATCTGTCTTGAGATTGTATATCTATTTAGAAATATCTGTATTGAACTATCAGTGGAGGATAGCTTGGCTTGTTGTAGAAATTGTATGTGGATTAGGTAACTTGAAACTAGTCCATGGTTGATTATCATTGAATATGATCATGTTATGAATACATTGTATATGTATGATTATTTGAGAGGAGAAATGAGATGCATTCCATACGTGTGATTATGTGTTTAAATACATTGCATATAAATGATTGTTTGGAAGGAGAAAGGGGATGGACTCCATTATAATTAAGTTGGTCAGAGTGTCCTGGGTGAACGTCCCGAAATTATACATAGGTGCCGATCTCGTGGACGAAATATCTATAAAATGGCAAATTGAAATTATACGTGGGTGCCGATCCCGCGAACGAAAGATCCGTAAAATGGCAATTGGAAGTGTTTATGTGTTGATTGTGAAGTTATTGAACCATTGAGTTGTAGTCTAATTTGGGTTATTGAACAATAATGAAGTTGACTTATGTATTGAGGAAAAAGAATGAAATGGAATATGAACTTGATATTTGATGACTATATGAAATGTGAACGTTTTATCTCTAGCATTGTATATGCACTATGCACATATATTGATGTAGGTTGAAAGGTACCACATTGAGGCCACTTAAGTTACATTTTTAGTCTTTTAATTTTATTTATTTGGTGGAGTTGATGTGTTTTGTACACTTGTACAGATTTGGCAGGAAATATAAAAATTCGATCAAAAAGGGCGCGAAAGCAAATCCTCCTTACGAAAAGTGAAGAATTCGAGCCAGCCACTGCACGTGCGGCCAAGCTTCACTGCACGTGCGGCCTATATGGGTTCTCGAGCGGCCAACCTAGGGACTCATGCATAGAATTTTTAATCTGTTTTGCTGAGAATAAAAGAAAGAAAAATAGCCAAACCTAAGGTTCGAAAATTAATTCAGAGAAAAAGGAGGCTTGGGTTCTAAAGAGAGGATTTTCTCTTTAAGCTTGAAGGACACTTCCATGGGGGTTTCTTTCTCATCTTCTTCTTCTTCCCACTCCTCCATGAGTGGCTAGTCGTCTTTTCTAGGGTTTGATGAAACCCTAGCCATGTAATAGAATTTTTCATGAGCTTTAATTGTGAATTGGTTTGAATGGATGTATGGATGATTTAGAAGTTTTTAATAATTGTTTCTTTCATCTCTTCAAGCATTTTACTCTCTGCGATTGTTTAATACTTTCCATTCATTAGTTTTCTTTGTGTTTGTATTCAAAGTACGAGACGAGTCATGCTATGAGAGACGAGTCGTGTTGCTACCATAGTTTAGAGCAAACGACTCGTACTACTCGGGATGATTCGAGCTTATACTTTGAATGCGACAACCCTCTTGATCAATATTTCAAACTTGTAGTTGTGAAATATTGGGTATTTCAAACCGGATTGCAATTGATGGCTGATGTTAAATCTCGTTCATGTGGTTAGTGGTGAATTCTTTACCCTAGGATTTTTCCCGAAAATTAATATCTCAAACCCTAATTTTAATTGTCAATATAATTCTTCAATTTCATTTAATTGCTGTTTAGTTATAAAATCAATCTTATCTTTTTAATCAAAATTAATTTAGGAATTTAGCAATTGAATTAATTTAATTTCACATTTGTCTCTGTGGATCGATACCTGGACTTCCATTATTCTAAAAGAATTTGGTATAGTTTAGTGATTTATTTTTGGTGTGTTCAACGACTCATCATATACCTTTGTTAAATCTCATATATTGTGTTAAATTATTCCTACTGGGCTGTGGCTTGCCCTATTTGGGAAAATATTTTCAGGTATTAATGGCTTGCCTCTGCCAAGACAATAGCTTGGGAGGACTTTGGGAGCACTAGCTTCTTTGTTTTAGATTGTACATTTCTGTAAGCCTAAGGGCATTTATTTACATTAAACTCTTTTGTAATATTAATGATATGAAATAAAAGGACTTTACACTCTGATTTATGCAGCTGTTATTTATGCTATGGGTTATATTTATTGTATTATTTTGGGGGCGTTACAAATTTCAATGATCCTTAATATTCATCTTGCAAAAAATACAGCTCATATTCTATCAAATTATCTTGAGTACTTAGTCGTTTTCTTATGGAGATAGGCAATATTACATTTCACATTTGACACATTTTTTGTTGTTGGGGTTGATATTAAAGGTCTAAAGTTCAATATTTGATGTTCATTTCACTTTCAAAACTTAAAAGCTATAGATTTTTTTTTAGGAGGGGGGGGGGGGAAGAGAGAGAGAGACACACAAAATGGGCTTTTATCTCACATTAAGTGTATTAGAAAAAGGAAAAAAATAATATATATATATATATATATAAGTAGCAAATGGGTCAAAAATTAACAAAACAGTGTTTTTTTTAAAAAAATTATAAGTTGCATTTGAAATGAGAAAACAAAACCAACTACAAATAAGTGTGGATCACGTATTTAATTTATCAAAATGCCCTTCATCATCATCTTTTTCTTCTTCCTTCTTCCTTTTTACTAACTGTTTTAACTCTAACTATTGGTCCCGACCACTGACCACCACTCTCTTATGACCCCTATCCCATCCCTGACTCTTTCTCACACCTTTCTCTACCATTTTAAACCCCTCACTCACCCTCCTCACTACTCTTGCCACTCCCTCGTTCTTCTCTAACCCAATCACTTCCAATCCAACCACCAAAACCTTAGCTATCATAACCACCCAAAACCATCCAATTCTCACCGTCGTGACTATTCAAGCTCACTACCACTAAAAAAAAAAAAATTAAAGTGCAACTGATACTCGTGCAAGAACAATGTGTGCACAGGTGCAAGTGACAAGTATTCACTTGTGCATATAGTGTGCTTGCACCTAAAAAAATTTGCAACAATGATGAAGGGGTGTCGCAACAACGAGAGATTGGAGGGGTTTAGGAGATTTTGATGGCTAGAGTTTTAGTTGATTAGGTTGTTAAATGGGACATGAAGAGACTAGGGTTGGGGTAGAGGACAAGGGCGACGGAGGGGTAAGGAGATGATGGGAGTGGCAGAGGAGGGTGGGGGATGGAATTGTGTTGGTATGAGAGTGGCAATGGGCAAAGTTATAGATGAAATAAATTTTTGGGGGGGTAATGAAGGCATTTTAATAAATTAAATTGGTGATTCTCATCTACTTATTTTTAAATTTGTTCTTCCCATTTTTGTTCTTATTTTAAAAAGGTCTTTACTGATTTATTATTTTTTGTCCCATTTACCCTTGAAATTTTGTTTCTTTTAGAAAAGGGAAAATAACATGTTAATGATAAACTTTATAAATTTTAATAATTAAAGACATAAAGTTTTTCATGGATGGGTAATTATTTTTAAAAGATTACATGATTTTTTTTTTAGATAGTGAGATCTCATTGATTTAATTCCCCATAAAAAAATATCCCCAATTATAATTGGTATGATAACCATCATCATTATTATTGGAAGAGCATGAGATTAGTTGACTAAGAATTTGTTTTTAAAATTTAAAAATCCTATCGTTCTTTGACACTTGAGAGTAATACATTTAAAGATTGTGAGGTCACTGATCATGATGACCCCATAAAAATATGCAATATAACAGTAATCTCTTATCATATTTGATTAGAAAGTCTCACTAATTTGCATGAACATTGTTAGATTTATATATACATTTCAAAAGACAAATTCTTTTTTTTTTTTTAATTTTTAGCTAAAAATTACTAATTCGTTTAATTATATAATTCAATGTTTTATTATGTGTTAATTATAATATTATTATTTTGTAGCCCCTTTTTAAAAATCAAATTCCTTCTAACCATTTGGTCAATCTACTTATAATTGTTGTGATTAAACTACTACAAATATTTATTATTTTATAATTAAAAAATGATATACAACCCTACTTCTTAGACCCATTTTATAGGTTCAATGATGTGTAAATGATATGATTAGAGCTAAGCAATGAATCCGTAAAATTTGCAAACCGAATCGGTCCAATCCAATCCGGTAGGTATGGATTGGATTTTTGAATCAATGGTCCAGTTCTGGATTGAAAAATTGAGGAACCGTTCCCTACGGATCAGTTCCGGATTTCACTTCACGGTTTTGGATTAGAACCAATTCGAACCGTATACAATTTAGACTATATTCATATCATACACTCCTGATACATACCATCCTACTTATATACAAAACCAAAATTCTAATTCATAACATTTCATTTTCTTCATTTCTCTGTGCGTGCAGCAACCGCTTTGTTGTTATTTGTTGTGTTATTTTTTAGTTTTATTTAGTTTTAGTTTTGTAATGGTGTAATATTGGAATCAATTTTAGTTTTTTTTTTGGAATTTGGTAATAGTTGTTGCTATTGTTGTTGTGGAACTGGATATTATATTTGTTTAAATTAATGGCAGAATAATATGCATGTTTATGTTTTGAAAAATTATGAATAGATTAATGTTGAAATGATTTGTCAATAGATTATATATGAATCCGTGGTTTCAAATCAAGCCGAATTGTGTTTAAATGGTTTAGTTCGGATTGATTCCTAGATTCACTTCAATTTTTATGAAATCGTAGACAACGGATTGATTCTAATTTTATTCCAAACCAAACTAATCCGGATCATGTTCACCCCCTAAATATGATTGGTTAATGATGGGAGAAGATATAAGAGAGAGTGTTACATTTAATATTCTAATTGATTATCATATCATTAGATTTAAATCTAATTTTTGAAGTTAAATAGCAATGCTCTTTATAAATTTATCAATTGATGAAGAAATCTTGTGCAACGAGTAGAGTTATTTTCATTCCTGTCATTGTGTAGTTGTTGTTATGGATATGTATGGTGACTGTATTACTCTTCTGAAATAGGATGAGTCCTAAAATCAAAATGTTGATGTTTTTATTTGGTATTTGGGACCATCAAATGAGTTGAAATTGATATACCTCCACATTTACAAATGAATATTTGTAATTAAAAAAAAAAAGGGCAATTAAATCTTGAAGAGTATGATGTCATTATCTATTATATTATATTCAGATAAGTAAAAGTCTAATCTTAAACGATGGTGATTTACACGATTCTATGGATAAGTTTTTGTTACAATTATATTCCTTTCTTATAGTTTATAAATAATTGTTTATTATTGTCTTATTTCTTGTTTTATTTTAATGATTATCTTCTAGCATCTCTATTTCCACTGCATGTCTACACACAAAAAGAAAAAAAGAAATGAGGTTGGAGTTAAATTTATAAAAGAACCACTATAATTAAATGTGAATAATTCAAAATAATTATATTTTTATAGATGTACAATGAATACAGTGCAAGTGAAAATTGTGATATGAGACAAATCTTTAACTTGCTTTGGCTTGTATTTCCATAAAAATATAATTAGTTTGAGTTATTCCCACTTAAATGCAATTTTTTTTTTTTTAATTTACAAATTTCTTTAGTAATCAAGCTAAGGTCTAGCAACTCCTGAAATATACATTAAGTTAAATTTTATTAATTAATTATTATTTTTTTTGGGCAAAACAATAATAGATATTTTATTGAAAAGAATATGTACATTTCATTTTAAATTTTTTAATTAAAGAAATGATATCCACACATTATTTTACCGACAAGGGAGTATAACTGAAGAAAGTTTTTATATTTATTTTATGATGAGGAACCTTTTTATATAATCGCGTTGGACTCATAACATCTGCAATTACTTATAACTTATAAATATTCATTAAGCCCAAGAAACATTAGTAAAAGTTGAACTTAAAATAACTAGGCCTAATCCTTTTATCATGAAAAATTATTCAATACTTTTGAAGCGTTACCGTGCAAGTTAGGGAGTATAAACATGTTGCCCAAGAATAATAGAATAAAATTTGATTGTCCTAAAATAATAGTCACCAAAGCATATACTTAAATGCAAATATTAATCAGTAAATTACTATCAATTTCATTGAGAAACACACAAGTTATAGAACATGTTGGGCAACTATGGTTGAGGTTGGAAGAAAAACTCAAATTTGTGACCATTGCTATCTGAGAGGGTAATTTTTGGGAAAGAATTGGGCCGAGCTGTGAGTTGGGCCATGCGGCCCAAAGTATGAAAGAATCAGTAAGAAGCCGTAGTGCTATTTCGGCCCCAGTAGAGGAATAGTTACTCCGGCTCAGGAAAGGCCGCAGTGTTACTCCAGCCCAGGAGAGGCAGGGCTACTCCGGCCTAAAAGAGACCAAGTTACTTCGGCACAGTGACTGTGAAAGACACTTCGGTCCAAAAGCAGCTTGAAGTTAGACCGGTCTTGGAGTTATACCGGTCTTATAATTATATCGGTCGTGAATCGGTAGTTCGGTCCAGACATAACACGGGTTGAACGGGAGAAAACCGAGGTAAGGAGGAGTAGAGGGAGAACCGAACTAAGTATAGCTCGGCCTACTCTGTGGCTCAGCATAGCCAGTTTTACTTCGGTCAAGTAGTAGTTCGGCCAAAGTGAAAACCATCCCACTTGGTTTAAGCAGTGGGGGAGGGTGTAAAAGGATAAGCATTATCCTTAGGAGTATGAATCCTAGGAGGACTCTGCATGGAGAGATAAGAGTCCCACTAGGATTGTGCCACTCGAAATCTATAAAAGCTCACAAGCAACACCTTTAAGGAGGTAATTCAATTTTACTTTCTGAAAACTTAGAGCTTTGTCTATTCGTCAAGTTTTCTGACTTAGGCATCGGAGAGGTTTCCGGCACACACCCGCCGGCTAGCTCACGTTTGTGTTTTCAGGTGACAAAGCGACGTCGTACGGAGGAGCGTGGACTTGGTCAACAGGATTATACGAGGAGAATTATTTCCTCCCCGTACAATTGGCGCCGTCTGTGGGAAGAACAGACAAGAACAAAAAATCTCTTGACTAAGCTTCTCCTTTGCTCATTCAATGGCACACATTGAAGACTTGCCGCAGTCCGCCGTCGACGGACTAACTCCAGAAGGGGGCGCAAGGCGTGAAGGATTACCTTCTGTCCCTCCAATGGCGGACTTAGAACCCCAAAGACATACCTCCAGGAGGGAGGCTAGGGGAAGACGGACTCACAGCCCCCGTCAATCCCAATCTCAAAGTTCCGACAGGCAAAGACGGAGGGTTGACCCTCAAACTCTGGAAGACCGCGTGAAGGAACAAGATGAATTGATAAGAAAGATGGCGGCGGACATGGAAGCTTTAAAACGTCAGATGAAGACTAAAGATATGGCGACAGGAGAGGGGCGCAAGCACAAGACGCCCCCTCGCCACTCAGAGAATCGTAGTAGGAATACAACGCCCTCCCAAGGAGAGAGCAGAAGCCTCAGGACAGGCAACACTCGTTCCTTATCTTCCAGGACTCGTCACTCCAGGTCTGAGAGGACGAGATCCGAAAGATCATACACTGAAGGAAGCACGTATTGGCCTTCACACTCACACCAAACTAGATCTAGACAGACAGAGCTCCCCAGGTCATCCGACTTACGAACCGTGCTCGAAGAAAAAGCACGATGCAAGGAGGATGCCAGGGCGAGGGATCCACACCGAGTTTCTGCCTTACAGCGGTTGGCTCCTCGGACGCATGGAAGCGTCGAGGTTGGAATGCCAATACCACGACCTGCCTATGAACCAACGGACAAAGCCTTAGCAAGACTACAGACTTCGCCGTTTGTTCCAGCAATCGAGAACGCTCCCCTACCATCAGGCTTCCTTCAGCCAAAATTCACTACATATGAAGGGAAGACGGACCCGTATTCACACTTTCGCCACTTTCGCCAAGTCATGGCTGTTTACAGGCGAAACGAGGCCTTAATGTGCATACTCTTCCCATCAAGCCTTGGCGACCTAGGCTTGACTTGGTTCGAGAAACTCCCAGAAGGCAGCATAGCCTCTTGGGCTCAATTGGTAGAAGCCTTCGTGACAAGGTTTCGAACGAACACTAAAACACCGGTGGAGATAGACCAGTTACTCTCCATCGACATGGGTGAAAAAGAGACCCTCAGATCTTACAACAGTCGCTACTGGGAGACATTCAACCAGATTGGAGACTGCCCCACCAATCTAGCCATTGCACAATATAAAAGAGGCCTTCCAGTCGGAAACAGACTGAGGGACTCGATCACCATGACGCCACCCCTCACTATGGAAGCCCTGATGGAAAGAGTGCATCAGCACATCAGGGTAGAAGAGGATGGCGCACGTGCAAAAGCAAAATCTAGTGCAACCACAGTACCAGAAAAGAAGACCTCAGCAAAGGTCAATACAGTAGATCGGCAGAATAAAAACGGGCGTGGCAGATGAGATAACGGAGAAGACCTAGACAAAAGATGGTTGAGAATCCGCACTGCCATAACAACGGTGTTCAAAAAACCAATATATCGGATTCTGAGCGAAATAAAAGATGAGCCTTTTGTCAAGTGGCCAGCCAAGCTAGGGGAAGCTCAGAAAAATTACGACGATAGATCACGGTGCACCTTCCACAAAAAAAAAGGGGCACCGAACTGAGAATTGCACGCCACTGAGACAGCACTTGGAAGAATTGGTGGCAGCAGGCCACTTGGACAAATACATTGAAGGAGGAACGCAACCGGCCCCCCAAGACCATAATGACCATCCCCACAGAATGCCAATCGATGCTCCGCCTCAAGGTATTATCAATGTCATACATGGAGTTTTTGAACCTGAGCGTGTATGCGAGCTCAAGGGATCAATTAAAAAGGCTGAGCACTTTAGGGAAATAAGAAGTGCCCAACCTGTTATCAAGAAGGGGAAGACAGAGGCAACAAATATCATGTCTTTTTCGGACAGGGACTTGGATCGAATTTACTGCCCCCATAATGATGCCTTGGTCGTCACTCTCCGAGTCAAGGAATTTGACGTCAAGCGGATTCTGATTGACCAGGGTAGTTCATGTGAGATCATGTACTACGACACATTCAAGCAACTGAAGCTGCAAGACAAAGACTTGGTGCCTGCAGTTTCTCCCCTGATTGGATTCAACTCCATGCCAGAGTGGCCTGTCGGCAAAATAATCCTTCCAGTCAGAGTAGGGAGTGTGACAAAGCAAGTGGAGTTCTGGGTGTTAAAAGTCCCCTCCACCTACAACATCATCTTAGGAAGAACATGGCTGCATGCCATGCGATCGGTGGCGTCTTCCTACCACCAAGTAATGCGGTTCCCCAACGACACCGGCATAATTGAAGAAGTCTATGGAGATCAGATCATGTCAAAACAATGTTTCGCCACGGTGAATGGCAGCCGCGCTGCCAAAGGATATGTTCATTCGGTGGAAGAACCAGAAAGTAATGAACTGTTCGCGGACGTCGGTAAAGAGGCTGATCAGAAAGCAGTGGAGGACTTGGTGGAGGTAAAAATAGATGAGAAGAACCCGGATAAGTTCTTCTTGCTTGGCTCATCATTGTCCAGCACTGAGAGATTAGAGGTCTTGGAATTCTTGACCTCTAATATCGAAGTGTTTGCCTGGACGCCTTACGACATGCCAGGTATTGATCCAAACTTCATCAGTCACCAACTCAATGTCCACCCATCCGCCAGACCAGTCATCCAACGCACACGCAGATCGGCACTCCACCACGCCGAAATAGTGGCAGAAGAGGTAGGCAACCTGCTGGAGGCAGGAGCAATAAGAGAAGTGCACTACCCAAGATGGATCTCCAACACAGTTGTAGTGCCAAAAAAGAATGGTAAATGGCATGTCTGCGTCGACTACAAAACAGTCAACAAGGCGTGCCCAAAAGATAGCTTTCCTCTACCAAGGATAGATCAACTGGTGGACCTAACGGCAGGGCATAACCGACTTAGCTTTCTGGATGCATACAGGGGCTACCACCAGATCGCCATGCATGAACCAGACCAGGAGGTCACATCCTTCACCACACCAAGGGGGTTATATTGCTACAAGGTCATGCCCTTTGGCCTAAAGAACGCAGGGGCGACATTCCAAAGGATGATCACCAAGATGTTTGAACCATTGTTAGGTAGGACAATGGAGGCTTACATCGACGACATGGTGGTCAAAAGCAAGGATGAGAATGACCATCTTAAAGATCTAGGCGAGATGTTCCAGATCCTGAAGAAACACAAGTTGCGTCTCAATGCGTCCAAATGCGCATTCGGGGTTGGATCTGGCAAATTCTTGGGCTTCCTGGTGACCAACCGAGGTATTGAAGCAGACCCCTCTCAAATCAAAGCAATCCAGGAGTTGGAGAGACCCAACTCAGTCAAAGAAGTGCAGTATCTCACTGGTATGGCAGCTGCGCTCAATCGGTTCATAAGCAGGTCATCAGACAGACTACGGCCATTTTTCCAAGCTTTGAAGGCCAAGTTTGAGTGGGATGAAGAATGCGACCAAGCTCTGGAAAGCTTGAAGGAGTACATGTCTTCCCCACCACTACTTGTTACTCCAGTACCTGGTGAAGAACTCTTTTTGTACCTGGCAGTCTCTCAGCACGCAGTCAGCGCAGTGTTGGTTCGTGCAGAAGGAATACAACACTTGCCCATCTTCTATGTCAGCAAGACATTGCTGGGAGCCGAAACAAGGTACTTGTCCTTAGAGAAACTAGCATTAGCATTAATGATGGCATCCAGAAAATTGGCGCACTACTTTCACGCCCACACCATAGTCGTCCTCACAGCCTTTCCACTAAAAGCTCTGTTTGAAAGGGCGAACTTTAGTGGGCGAATTTTGAAGTGGGCAGTAGAGTTGGGACAATTTGACATTAAGTTCCAACCCAAGACCGCAATAAAAGCCCAATCATTGGCAGACTTCGTCGCAGAGTTTACTCCTGGAAGTCATCATATCTGCCCAGTCGACCTAACTGGCACAACCGAACTAGGGACAGAAGTTGACGCCGGAATAGCGCAACCCCTAGTAGAGGGTAGTCAAGCAAGCACCAAGGCAGACCATACTAAGGACAACAAGGAAGAAACAAACAAAGGCTCACCAGCAGTTCAAACGGAGGATGAAGGGCAGACAGCCAACATGGACCTTGAAGAAAACACCATTCTTGACCCCACGACGTCATCTGATCCTTCCACTTGTTGGAAGTTATTCGTTGGAGAGATGTGGAAGCTCTTTGTGGATGGAGCGTCCAACCGGCATGGGGCAGGACTTGGCATAGTCCTCATCTCTCCAGACGGCCTGGTTGTAGAGCAAGCAATCAACCTTGGCTTCCCAGCATCTAACAATGAAGCAGAATATGAGGCGCTTCTCGTAGGGCTCAAATCAGCATGCTACATGAAGGCCACTGAACTAATGGTATACAGTGACTCTCTGCTGGTGGTAAACCAAATTTCTGGCGAATACGAAGCAAAGGATGACAGAATGTCCAAGTACCAAGAGTTAGTCAGAACAGAGATCAAGAAGTTTGATGTAGTAATGATAGAACAAATTGGCAGGGAGGAAAACAGCCAAGCGGACGAACTCGCCGGACTCGCCTCAATGGCAGATACATCCGTCCCTCATCCATTACTCATCGACTACTTACCAAGACCAAGCATAGAAGACCCTGAAGTAGAAGAGGTATGTTGCACAGAACTGGGCCCCTCTTGGATGGATCCAATCATCCTGTTCTTAAAAGACGGCATCTTACCAGAAGAGAAAAAAGAGGCCAACAGAATAAGAGCAAAGTCGCAACGATTTTGGCTATCTCCATCTTTGGCATTATACAAGAAGTCATTCTCTGGGCCTTACCTCAAGTGCGTTCATCCCAGCAAAGTAGAAGCATTCTTGTTCGAAATACACAAAGGGGTGTGTGGAAGTCATCAAGGGGGAAGGTCGCTCGCTTACAGAGCTATTTCGCAAGGATATTGGTGGCCCTATATGCAAGCAGACGCAGAAAAATATGTAAAGAAGTGTGAGAAATGCCAAAAATTCGCGCACCAAATACATCAACCAGCAAGAGAACTCCTACCATTAACTAGCCCATAGCCTTTCGCAATGTGGGGGTTAGACATAGTAGGACCACTTCCAACAGCGCCCGGTGGCAGAAAATTCTTTCTCGCAGCAACAGACTACTTCACAAAGTGGGTTGAAGCAGAAGCATTGGCATCAATCAAGGAAAAAGATGTGAAGAAATTCGTCTAGCAAAACATCATCACTCGATTTGGCATACCAAAGGCCCTAATCTCAGACAATGGCACTCAATTCGACGGCAGAATTTTCAGAAGCTTTTGTGAAGAGTACAAGATCGAGTTCTACAATTCTACACCAGCATATCCTCAAGCAAATGGCCAAGCAGAAGCATCAAATAAAGTTGTCTTGGATGGACTAAAGAAAAGGTTAGAAAGGGCAAAAGGCAAGTGGGCAGATGAACTTCCTTATGTTTTATGGGCATACCGCACCACACCTCGGCGATCAACTGGAGAAACACCATTCTCCTTGGCCTATGGAATGGAAGCAGTAATCCCACTAGAAGTTGGCCTCCCCACAATTCGAAGCGAAAATTTTGATCCAGACTTAAATGGAGAAGCCATAACCTTAGAACTCGACCTTGCAGAAGAAAGAAGAGAAAGAGCACTAGTCCACATCGCCTCATACCAACGAGAGTTAATCAGGAAATACAGCAAAAAGGTTCATCCAAGACAATTCAAGATAGGCGATTGGGTACTGCGCAAAGTAATGGGAAACACCTCAAACCCAGGAGATGGCAAGTTAGGCCCAAACTGGGAAGGTCCTTATAAGGTGGTTGGGTTAGCAGGCAAAGGGGCATACCACCTAGAAGACAAAGATGGCAAAGCAATCCCTAGGCCTTGGAACACGGCCAATCTCAAGTTATTTTACTTTTAGCTTTTCTTTTTCTAAGCATATGTAATTTTTTCTTCCTTCAATAAAACAAGCAATTCTTTTCAGCACAAGTTGTTCTTTGTAAGTGTTAGCCTTAGTATAGATTAGGTGTACAGCAAGCAAATTATTCTAAGTTAGCTGGAAAAACTAACTTAGAGGTTGGCTGGAATAAACCAACACCCTTCCTAAGCCCAGGATTAGGATCCAGGCTGCAGGACGTTTGGTCGGAATAACCAAAAATTATTCTAAGTTAGCTGGAAAAACTAACTTAGAGGTTGGCTGGAATAAACCAACACCCTTCCTAAGCCCAGGATTAGGATCCAGGCTACAGGACGTTCGGTCGGAATAACCAAAAATTATTCTAAGTTAGCTGGAAAAACTAACTTAGAGGTTGGCTGGAATAAACCAACACCCTTCCTAAGCCCAGGATTAGGATCCAGGCTGCAGGACGTTTAGTCGGAATAACCAAAAATTATTCTAAGTTAGCTGGAAAAACTAACTTAGAGGTTGGCTGGAATAAACCAACACTTATTACTCTTCAGCCGACGTAAGGGTATGGCTGAAGAGCGGTTGGCTGGATTAAACCAACACTTGTTACTCTTCAGCCGAAGTAATTATGTCGGCTAAGGAGTGGTTGGCTGGATTAAACCAACTCTTGTTACTCTTCAAGCCGAAGTAAGAGTATGGCTGAAGAATGGTTGGTTGGATTAACCAAACTCTATGTATTCCTCAGCCGAAGTAATTATGTCGGCTAAGGAGTGGTTGGCTGGTAAGCAGTTTAAACAAGTAAAACCGAAATAACAGTTTCAAGTGTAAGCATACACATCAACCGAAGTAAGAGTTAAAGCAAATTTTCATTCTAGAGTTAATAGAAGGCATTACAAAGTACAGGAATACATATCAGAACCGGAATAAGAGTTGAAGAAAATTTTCATTCATTGACAAGTCGTTACAAAGGCATAGCCCGGTTACAAAGCAAAAAGGCAACAGAGAGAAAAATACAAAGTCAAGTGAAAAGATCTTCAATCTCGGCATCAAAGGCAGCATCAGTGTCAGCTGGAAGACCGGTTTCTGGCGGCACGACATTTTCAGTCACAATAGTGGTCTCGACCGGAGCCACAGTTTCATTTGGCTGTTCAATAGTCAGATCTTCCACTCTGGACTCCGGCCGAACTATCTGATCTACGTTTTCAACCGGAGTATCCTCAGAGGCAGAATCTTCGTCAGTATCTGAACCTTCAAGGAATTGCTGCTGCATGGCATCCGCATACTCCGCAAGGGACTTCGGTATAAAGTACTCTGGAGGGTTGAAGACCTCGGTCTGTTGATCATGACCGAGCTTCTCAACAGCCGCCCTCCAGCCGCACTTGAAAAAGAGCTCCTTGGCAGCATCACACTGTTTGACATAGGCATCATCTGCCTTCTTGTAACCCTGCTTGTAACCCAGCTTTTCGGCTCCCTCCGCGCTCTTTTTTAGTTCGGTTATTTCGGTATCCTTTCTCTTCTCAAGCTTCACCAACTCTCGCAGATACTTGTCCTTCATAACAATGGCGGCTTTCTGCTTCTCCGCCTCAGCCGAATTAACCATATCGGCAAGACGGTCGATCTCAGCCTGCATCTCGGCCATTTTCTTTTCAGCTTCTTCTAGCTCGGCCACCTTTGCCTCGGCTTCCGCCATTGCTTGCCTCGTGGTTTTTCTAAGCTCCAGGACTTTGCGGTAAGTAACATTGTTTTTCTGCAAGGCCTGACAAAACAAAGACATCTCTTGAGCCGAAGTAAAAGTTTGAAAATTTAGACAGAAGGAACGGACAGAGCTACTTACCAAAATCATGGATTTCGATGTCGACCGGATTGACTTCATTTCGGTGTTTAATTGCTTCAAGTGGTGCTCCATGTCCTTGGGGAGGCACACACTTTTGGCTAGGTTAAAGGCAAGTTGATGATCTTTTTCAGCCACGACCGAATCAGAAGCCTTGATGTCTCAGTCGTTAAAGGTTAGCTTCGGAGCCCAATTGGAGGACTCAGCTCGGTCGGTTTGCTCCGGTTGGAGGACAGGTTGAGGACTCTGGGGAATGGCTTCAACCTCATCGACAAGTTGCTGTTCGGTCGATGTAGATCGGGCGCGTTTGGAAGGGCGAGATGAAGAAGGCCGTTGAGAAGGGAGGGCCACAACGGCAGGCTGCGCCTCCGTAATTGGTGGTACTTCGGCCCGGGTTGTGGCAGTCAGAAGGGCCCTAACTCTGCTTTTCTTTGCCATCTCTTCTTCAGCAGTTAATGGGACAAGTCGTATTTCGGGTAAGCTTGGGTCCGGTTCTGGTGCTTCCTCAAGAAGGAAATCGGTCACTCGGGCCTTTCGACGACCGCTATATCGGTAGGTCGGTTCAAAGCTTAGAAGCTTGGCCCAACTTCTTTCTTTAATCCGTAGTGCGGCTCGGAGTGTGTTCAGATGTGGGCGACTGTAATAAGAAGCAAGATGAGCTAAGTCTGCAAAAAAGATACAACTGTTAGGTCGGATATGACAGCGAAAACCGAAGTAAAAGAATAACATACATAAAACTGAAGTAATCTTTACCAGGTTTTCCTTTATTCCAGTTAATACTTCGGCCTGGGATTCGGGCTTGCTGATCTTCAAAATTGCCCGATACCCAGAAAAAGTCATCATCATTAACGTCCTTATCCGGCGTGTCCTGTATTATCTTTTCTCTACGGCGGCGTATCCTAAGGTAATAAACCCAGCCGTCTTCTTTGGAACCTATGGAGTACTGGTGGAAGATTTCGGCCAAACCGAGGTTCAGGCCGGCTTGGCGGTTTAACTCGGCAATACCCATTATTATCCGGTATGTATTGGTGGATAGCTGGGTTGGGCATAGTCTGGTTTGCCTAAGGAATTCGCAAATAAAAGGTTGGACTGGGAACCTTAGCCCGGTCTCTATTATAGAGAGCAGGGTAAAAGGCACGAAGCCTGTTTCGCCCCATGGAATGATGTCCTTTTTTGCTAGGGTAAGTTGTACATCGTCTGGAATGCCATAATCCCTTCGGAATTCGGCCATACCACCAGGGGTCTCAACTAAATACCTATATTTACCCATTTGTGGTATAAATTAAGAATAAATTAGTTCGGTCGGAAGATTGGACTCAAGTAGCTCGGTCGAGCACAAGAAGGAATGCTAGGGCAACCTAAGTCTGCAAAGTAGAAAACAAAGGGGTTAAGCACAGATCATAGACCGTGCTACAATTTAAAAGCAAGGTATGAGAGCCCTACTTCGGCCTCATAAACAGGTTCTACCTCGGTTCATCAAAAGGGTTGGTAGCTCGGTTTGAGCAGGTTACTCGTTAGACCGGTTTATCGTCTAGGGGCAGCTTTCTGAGTTCGGTCTAAGAAACTAAGAAAGCTGGCTTAGCCCCCAAGGCCTAAATCGGTTGTAGTGTGAATAAAGTTACTTCGGATTAAGCCTCTAGGGGCAGCTTTCTGAGTTCGGTTTAGAAACTAAGAAAGCTGGCTTGGCCCCAAAAGCTTAGTTCGGTTGAAAACCGAGGTCCCTAGTTTGATATGTTCAAAACTCGGAGGTTTTATTTCGGCTACAGTGAATCAGGAGTGAGTGATTTGTTAAGATTTCTACAAGCTCTAGTTCGGTTATTGACTACAGTGATCTACCTATTATTGGGCAAACAGGATCCTAGTTCGGTTGCTACCTAATTTTGGATCTAAAGCAAGTTTTTTTTATATATAGAAGTTCATACATACATGAGGTCTACTAGGAGTCCAGAAGCAAAACAGAAAGCGAAGAACATGTTTTGCAAAATTACATTGAACCAAATACGTAGAACGGATTTGAAAGCAAAATAAAGGAAGGAAAGTGAGTTTACTTACCAAGATTGAAGAAGAGGGGACTGAAGGTGTGATAATGGCAGCAAGATCAGTCTTCAGAAGCGACGAAAGAGCAGCAAGAGCACAAAAGTAGAGAGAGAAGATGAAGAAAGGAAGGTGAATGATGCAAGAGAAAGGAAGGCTGTTTTGTGAAAGAAGAGAGAGAAAAAAGCGGCAAAAAGGGGCGGGACTGTTCAAAAAGTTCGAAGTACGAAGGCGGCGTGATAACAGCTCACGGCCTATCAGAGCCCGCCACGTGGATAGGGAAAGGGAAGCGTTACAGTCGTGATTGAAGAGACGTTTGACCGGATAAAGCAGAATTCGGAGTAAAACTAGCTCGGCCGGATACACTGAAGGGTTTTTATCTCGGCTGAAAAGGCTTGTAGAACTTCAGCCCGGTTGAAGGATTTGTAATCTCAATCATGCTTTGCAGATGAAATTAAGGGGCAATTGAGAGGGTAATTTTTGGGAAAGAATTGGGCCGAGCTGTAAGTTGGGCCATGCGGCCCAAAGTATGAAAGAATCAGTAAGAAGCCGTAGTGCTATTTCGGCCCCAGTAGAGGAATAGTTACTCCGGCTCAGGAAAGGCCGCAGTGTTACTCCAGCCCAGGAGAGGCAGGGCTACTCCGGCCTAAGAGAGACCAAGTTACTTCGGCACAGTGACTGTGAAAGACACTTCGGTCCGAAAGCAGCTTGAAGTTAGACCGGTCTTGGAGTTATACCGGTCTTATAATTATACCGGTCGTGAATCGGTAGTTCGGTCCAGACATAACACGGGTTGAACGGGAGAAAACCGAGGTAAGGAGGAGTAGAGGGAGAACCGAACTAAGTATAGCTCGGCCTACTCTGTGGCTCAACATAGCCAGTTTTACTTCGGTCAAGTAGTAGTTCGGCCAAAGTGAAAACCATCCCACTTGGTTTAAGCAGTGGGGGAGGGTGTAAAAGGATAAGCATTATCCTTAGGAGTATGAATCCTAGGAGGACTCTGCATGGAGAGATAAGAGTCCCACTAGGATTGTGCCACTCGAAATCTATAAAAACTCACAAGCAACACCTTTAAGGAGGTAATTCAATTTTACTTTCTGAAAACTTAGAGCTTTGTCTATTCGTCAAGTTTTCTGACTTAGGCATCGGAGAGGTTTCCGGCACACACCCGCCGGCTAGCTCACGTTTGTGTTTTCAGGTGACAAAGCGACGTCGTACGGAGGAGCGTGGACTTGGTCAACAGGATTATACGAGGAGAATTATTTCCTCCCCGTACACTATCTATGATGTATATCCTTTTCAAAAACAAGAAAGAAAAAAAAAAAAAAAAATTGATATCTTAGTCCCGTAGGCAGGAAGAAAATATCAAAATTGTTTGGGCTTGAGTTTTCAAATACAATTTTTTGAATTTCCAATTTGTAATTTTTTTTTATTTTTAGTAGTTTTTTTAATATTTTAGTCAATTTTTATTTTTTATGTTCAGATACACCTAATCTACATGTATTTAAAATGTAAAGCATTTGTAAAGAAATTTTTTAAAAATTTCAATAAATACAAAAAAAAACCAAAAATATACTGAATATATATTTTGTATTTTTTAGTATTTAGTAACTTTTTAAAATATTTTTTCAGAAATTTTATATATTTTAAATGTATTTAGATTAAATAAATTAAAAAAATGATTAAGATATTAAAAAGTTAACTAAAAACAAAACATACGGATTAAAAAAATCAAAAGCTATTTTTTAAAAATTCAGAGCAGAGTGATGTTATTAAAATCCAAGAGGAAAGAGCATTGGTTTGAAAGATTGGTGGTCATCTACCGCATGATTAGCCGTTGATTCTACCAACCTCACACTGCACACCAAATCCAACTATTATCAATTAAATTAACCGCAAAACCATCCTCTATTAAGGTTTATTTTGGCAATTAAATTAAAAATCAGTTTTTTAACTTTGATTTTTTGAGTCATGTCATCTTTTTATTTTTTTTCCATATATATATATATATATATTTTAAAATTCAAAAAAAAAATTAACTTTTAACCTACTTAAAAATGATAATTAGAACAATAAGATGGTTGTTATATACCATTGAAATATTTTATCAGAATTTTTTGTATATGGCATAATAAATTCTATGGAGATTTATTAGAAATTTTTTTTTCAAGTATTTGTATTTCAATTAGTTTATAAGATATTCTTGTATTTCAATAAATCTTATTATTTGAACATTTGATTCATCAAATCTTAATTTTCATATTTAAGGTATATTATAGGCATTCCTACCCTTACAAATATTTTTTGAACGGTTAGTAATTTGGTGATATAGACATTCTTGTTTTACAATGTGAACATTCACACTGTAAATGTGAATTATTATTAGAGGTATTTTAGTAATTATGTCATTCATAGGACTAATTGGAATATAATAAAATAATGTTGACTAAATGAAATATAAGTAGGTGGAAAGAGATTTATGAAAAAGTGTCCATAAATTCTACTATTTTTAAAAAGATTTTATTAATATGTATATTTTTTTTTTTTTTGAAAAATTGAAATATTATACATTCAATATAAAAGAGTGTAATAAAGATGGAGAAACATCTATCTCTAACTTTGTATAGTAGGAGATGTCTAAAATCGGTTTTTTTTTTTTTTTTATATTTATTATTAGCTAAGGTCCCTTAACATTTTCATAGAGAAAATTGGACTCAGAAAAATTTTACCCAACTTAAAAAATTTCGGCCTCGACTCAGAGAAATTTAAAATTCCTTTTAAATTTAAAATTCCTTTGAGTTGGGAAAAATTTCTCTTATTCGAATTTTCTCCGTGAAAATGTTAAGAGATATTATGAAAATATTTTATATCCTTTATCTTATAAAATTTTAATATCAAATATCTTAATAAAAATTTTCCATAAAGATGTATAATATTTTTAAAACTTATTCTAAGGACACACACACGGTAATACAATTATTTTTTTTTAAATATAATTTTTGCTATATAAATTAAGAAAGGTGAGATAAAATAAATTACATTTCCCAAAAATTTATAAAAGGTCATATAAAAATGCTTATTTATATAAATTATAGTAATATGAATTGGTGTTTGCTTCTAATCATTTTAGGCCAAGTTTGGAAAGTCTCAAAAAAGTCAAAAAATCAAAAAGTTATTAAAAAAGTTAAAAAGTTATCACTATTTACCAAAAGTCAATAATTACGACTGCACAACTCTCAGTACTAATTTTCTCCTACACATTAATTTATACAATTTTTTAATACACATTTTTTTCATAAAAAGTTAAAAAGTTAACCCAAACATTCATATTTTTAACCTCAACTTTTTAGTCTAAAAAGACAAAAAATACACTTATTTAGGACACCCCAAACAACCCCTTAGTGTTTAAGTCACGTGTCATTATAATAATGAGATCAATAAATTATCAAATTAAAGTTGTTAAAAATAAATTTTTATTTTTCAATTAAGTTCCAAAATAATATAAGTTTCAATTTATTATAATTATTTTAATTTTGATTATAATAATATTTAATTATACCTTAATTTATTTTTTTTTTGAACTAATTATACCTTAGTATTGACTACTATGCAACGTGGTCATAATCAACAACTCATTTAAATATTTTTAGATTCAATGACTTAGTGGGGATTTCAAAAACTGTTTTTGAATTTTAAATTTTTTTGATGTTTTAGTGAATTTTTAGTTTAGATCCATTTAATTTGATTTGAATATATTTTAAAAAGTATAAATTTGTATTTCAAAAAAAAAATACTAAATAAAAATAATAAAAACAAAAATTCAATACATTTTGAATTTTTTTATATTTGTAATTTTTGTTTTAAAAAATATTCACTGAATATAAAAAAATAAAAATTCACAAATATTTTATTTGTAAAATACATTTAAATTAAGAATATCAAAAAAATAAAAATTTAACTAAAATAATAAAAAATAAAAAGTTTACAAAACTCAAAAAAATATTTATAAAAACTCAAAAATTCCAATTTCCACCTACAAATACCCCTATCTTTCTCTCAATTTCCTTCATCACTCTCTCTCTCTCTCTAGAATTTCACAGTCACGTCTTCACCGGAGCTGAATCAAATCGCAGTACAGAGCAGTTTTCCGGCGACTATGGGTCTGAAATCGTTCATCGAAATCCACCCGGACTCTCACTTCCCAATCCAGAACCTTCCCTTCGGTGTCTTCAAACCCGAACCGGCTTCCGACCCTAGACCGGGCGTGGCCATCGGCGACACGTCTTGGACCTCTCGGCGATCTCTTCGGCCGGTCTGTTTGACGGTCCGGTCCTCAAGAGCTCCGATTGCTTCATTCAGGTAATAAACTAACTTAATGTATTGCTGGGTTTTAATTCGAGGGATTGTTTGTTTGCTAAGAAACTGTTGGGAAAAGGAATTGAATTGGGAGCAAAAAAACCCGTGTATATATTGATTGTTTTTGAAGAGTGTAAAATGGCGTTACACTAACAACAATTTAACTTAATTTGAGTTTTTCAGCAACTGGGTGATGTTTTGGTTACTATTTTGGATATTGGGTTCCAGAAAATTTGAGCTCGAATAGAAGAAAATTTTGATTTCAGGAGCAATGGAATTCAAAATGCTTGCATCCCTTAAATTGCTGGATTTAAATTCGATAAGGGCCTGTCTGTTTGCTAAGAAACTGTTGGGAAAAGGAAATGAATTGGGAGGGAAAAAAAAACCCTGTATATATTGATTGGTTTTAAAGAGTTTAAAACTGAGTTACACTAACAGCAATTTGACTTGATGTGAGTTTTTCAGCAACTAGGTAATGCTTTGGTTGCTATCTTGGAAGTTGGTTTTGAGAAAATTTGATCTCAAATTGAAGAATTTTTTTGATTTCAGGAGCTATGGAACTTCAAAATGCTTGCAATCCCTTGGCTAAATTGCTGGATTTAAATTTGATAAGGGCCTGTTTGTTTGCTAAGAAACTATTAGAAAACGAAATGAAGTCGGAGGAAAAAATCCCGTGTCTATGTTTGTGAGTGTATATATTTATCGGTTTTAAATAGATTGAGAAGAGTAAAACTGAGTGATATTCGAAAAACAATTTGACCTAATTTGAATTTTTCAGTAACTGACTAATGTTTTGGTTACTATTCTGAACTAAGTTTCCAGAAATTTTGATCTCAAATCGATGAGATTTTTGATTTCAGGAGCAATGGAAATTCAAAATGCTTGCATCCCTTCAAAATTAAGAGCAGATAATGTAGGATTTGAAAGTAGTTTGTACATTTTGTTTGTAAATTCACAGTGCATGTGAGGTGTGTAGGATTTGAAAGTGGTTTGTACATTCTGTTTGTAAATTCATAGTGCATGTGAGGTTTGTTTATATTCATATTTATAGAGACTCTAACTGGGTATATAGTTTAGAAAGCTAATATTTGTTATGCTCTGTGCCAGTCTAATCTCAACAAGTTCCTGGGTCTGGGACGCCCTGCATGGAAGGAAGCTCGTGCAACAATTCAAAAGCTGCTGTCATGTATGCTATTTGTTTTGTTTTTGTTTTTGTTTTTGTCTTTGTTTTTTGTATTTTTAACGAGGAATCCCTGATCCCACCTTTGGTGAGAACGGGGGTAAAACCCTGGATTGTGGCCACCCACTAGCCTCACATATTGGGCGAAGTAGGGATTCGAATCTAAGACCTCCTGGTTGTTTACCAATAGACTTAATGTTTGAGCTAGCCTTGACAATTGCTATTTGTTATAGTTGTTCTCCCATGTTTTTTTGTCCTACTGTTTCTTGTTACCAAAGTAGTCTGTAATGCTAAAAGTTTCTCTCAGTCAGTTTCATTCTGCAGTTATTCTCTCCACTCAACTGGAGTAGACAACTCTGGATTTGAAATGCAACTATGATCCTTCAATGGGACAGGGGGAACTGAATATATATGTATATGCATCTTCATCAAAAAGATGAAAACTCAATTTTCAGTCAAATCTAACATTAAATTAATAACTGTTCTATTGTTCAATGCAGCTACTGAACCAGCATTACGTGACAATGCAAGTTTGAGGCAGAAAGCACTTGTGCCTGTAGTAAGATATACATATATATGTGTATATGTGGTCCTGAATATGCAGTTGGGCTATATATGTTTGTCATTCTAATTTAATTGTTATCTTATGCATGATGCTTCAGGACAAGGTAGAAATGCTGGTTCCTATTGCAATAGGAGACTACACAGACTTCTTTTCATCCATGCATCATGCAAAGAATTGTGGGACCATATTCCGTGGACCAGAGAATCCAATTCCAGCAAATTGGTATGCTAGTTTCAAAGTTTTTATTTTAATTTTTAATTTTTTTTCGCACTTGTCTGTAAAAAATTTAGAGCACCAGTACCCTGTTTTCCATTTGTTATATACTTTATCATTTTTTTCAGTGAATCGTTCAAAATTCTCAATAAATTTTCAGGTTCCATCTTCCTATTGCATATCATGGAAGAGCATCATCTATTGTTATTTCTGGCACTGGCATTGTTAGACCAAGGTGAAAGAAGATAACTTCCCTGTGTGCTTTTTACAACTTAGATTTATTTTTTCTCATTCTCTTTAGTAAATGTGTAATGCAAACAAGCATGCCAAGTGGAGTTCAATGCTAAATACATCCTCATGGGCCCTTTGATCTAAATGTTTAGGAATAAATACATGAATGCTTATTCAAATTGTTGAATGCCTAAAACTACGATTGATGTATGGCCAAGTGCCAGTGGAAACTTTGTTCAATTGTTCCTATTTGCATAAAAATGCTGAATGTAGTGTTTGACTTAAGTAACCAATTTACATCGTATATAACAACTACCTTATTGTGTGGAGGTGAAATTTGCTGCTTGCATACTAGAACACACTGTCAATGTTTACTGGCTGGGTGCTTGGCCGATGAAACCCCCTCTGATGCAAAAGTTAGTGATCGGAAAGGAGAAGATAAGAGGAAGGAAATGTAGGGAATTAGGGTTCAGAGTGTGTATCCCCTTGATAGAGGATGAGGTCTACCTTTTATAGAGTTTCCTTCCTTACTCTTAAAGAATCACATGAGCACAAGTACCTCACTCCCTATTGGTAGGGTCTTGATTATCCCTTTAGGGGGACCACTATTCTATTGTGTGGAATATCCACAAGGCAATCCATTGCCTGATGTGTGTGATGGAGCATTTTCATGCTTATCTCATGAGATCTCTAAGGCTTCATATGACATGTAACTCCAGGCGGGCAAGTTGTATCTAGCTCGCCGCTAGAATCTCAGCCATAATCTACTTGGGCCTTATCTGGCCCACATTTGATCCTTGCTAAGTAGGGTGTTCGGCTCAAATCCTGGTCGGCCCTGCCATTATGCACAAGCTCAACCCCTAATTTAGGGCCGGCCCATTACCTGGATATCACTTCAAGGGTCCAACAGCTCAACCCAGGTCCTTCATTTGCTTGCCCAAGGCCATTCACCTGCTTTGCCCAGTCTAGCCTTGATTGCTTAATTTGACCCTCTTCACTTAAAATACGTGACTGTTACAAGAATACTTTTTTCAAATCTACGACATTGGTGAGGATAAATTTTATATGGGAGTCATGATGATGGTTCTAATAGAGATACATGTATGTGGAAGTGTCTTTAGTGTGTAACAATTTCATTGTCTCATGATTAAGCGCTTCAATGAACAAAGAACAGAGGTTAAGATTAAGATTTCCTTCATACGTCAGTACTGGTATTTTTCATAATTTCCTGGATTTCTATTCATGCTTTTTACTGATTCTTTCTTCTCTGCAGAGGTCAAGGTCATCCAGCTGGCAATTCACCTCCATATTTTGGACCTTCAAGGAAGCTGGACTTTGAGCTAGAAATGGTAAGCTTTTGTGACGTGCATTCTCACTCAATCTGAAAATTGATTTTAATATCTGCTTGTGGATTTTGTATCAGTTCATTATGCTTTTGGAAATTGCCTCCTTCTTGTACTTCCATCTTTATGACTATTGTTTTTCAACTGATGTTGGTTATTGTATTGCTTCTAGGCTGCTGTAGTTGGTCCTGGAAATGAACTAGGAAAGCCTATAGATGTAAATGAGGCTGCAGATCATATCTTTGGTGTTGTGTTGATGAATGATTGGAGTGGTATGTATACTACTCTTTGCTTCATTTCCAAATTCATTCTTCGGTGTAGTTGTGGAGGCTATATTGATTAAAATTTGGTTCAACAGCTAGAGATATTCAGGCTTGGGAATATGTGCCTCTTGGGCCTTTTCAGTTTTGGTAAGAAATTTGTGTTATTGTTTTGTCACTGCAGTTTCCATTTTGAAAAGCCAGAGATCAGAGAACAATGAACAATGTCGCTAGGTTACAGTAGTTGAACAGTAATTCTTGTTGTGAATTCTTTCAGGTACAACAGTATCCCCTTGGATTGTGACCTTAGATGCTCTTGAACCCTTTGTTTGTGATGCTCCCAAACAGGTAGCTTTATGTTTCTCAATTATTTAAAAGCATAAAACCATTGGACTTCACAGTTTTGTTTCCATTATGTCATGTTAAATTTTCCCCCTCATAAGTTAACTTACTAAATCATGTGTATAAATTGCAGAACCCTCCTCTGTTGCCATATCTTGCTGAAAAGATATCCAAGAACTATGACATTTCTTTGGAGGTATTATCTCACGCTGCTCTCTCTGTACTGTAAAGTTTGTCTAATATTTCATTGGTCATCCTTCTCCCCCGGTAGCGGATGATAGTCTGCAATAATTTCTTCTTAGGCCTTGTAGAATTTTTCCTTCTAGACTGTAAGGTAGTCAAATTTTAATGCTCTGTTTAGAATTTGTTTTTAAAACCATCCATTATGATGATCAAACTGCCTTCTTGTTGCAAGGTTCGGATTAAACCTGCTGGAGAAGAACATGGACATGTTGTCACAAAGAGTAACTTCAAGCACTTGTAAGGGTTTCAGTTTTACAATGTCCAATATTATTAAATACCTTGGAAGAGATTTTCATTTAATTAACGAGAACCACTTGTATTACATTTTTTTTGGTCTTGATTTGCACATTCAAACTTACATATTTGACTCTTGAATTGGGATCATTTGAAAAAAAGTAAATCTTGTTTCTCACAATGTCTATCATATTTTAATTTACTGCTTATTGACTTCTTGTCTTTGTGCTATAGATATTGGACGTTGACTCAACAACTTGCACATCATACTATCAACGGTTGCAATTTGAGGCCCGGTGATCTCCTTGGGACTGGAACAATCAGCGGCCCTGTAAGATTTATCAATTGTATTTATATATGATGTCATAAGTAAAAATATGTAAATTAAAGTTAGAGCAAAATATTCCTATTATTGTTTTACCTAAAGTTGGACATCTGCTTCATTTCCCAACAGGAACCAGAATCTTATGGATGCTTGCTGGAGCATGGAATGGACAAAATCAGCTTTCTTTAGGTGGAACAAATCGTAAATTTCTAGAAGATGGAGATGAAGTCATTTTTACTGGTTGTAGCAAGGTGTGTATTATACAACTTTTCCACTCTTCTGTTCAATTTAGCATGTTGCGGTAATTCTTTCTAGTTATTAGTTTACGGACTTATGCATCCATTTAAGCATCTATGTTTTCCAGTAAATGGAAACAAAAAACAAAAACATTCCAAACAAGCCTAGTTTTTGCAGTTCCTTGGATATGTGAAACCGGGTTGTTAACGTCTTAATTCTTTTTAGACCGGAAAACGGTGGTTTGTGATTGATGCAGTGAATTATGATTTGTGCTCATATAAAACTAAACACCATATGCATTACCTTCTTCATTTGGCTTGTTGAGACGAAGAGGATGGCTTTTCTCTTTTCATTTTTTATCTTTATATATACAAATGTATGTAGTGTAACCACCTAAGTAGCGCAGACACATACACGTCGTCGACATGGTAATTTTTGAAAGATGTAGGACACAATATTGTGCGGGACATGTTAAAAATTTATATTTTATCACTTGTATACCTTTCAAGCTGCATGGATTGATTACTCGATATTTGAATGCATCTACAGGGGAATGATTACAATGTCGGGTTTGGGACATGCTCCGGGAAGATTCTTCCATCACCACTTTGAGAAAAAAAAAATGATGTTCTTTCTGATTCAAGCGGGTGTCAGTTTGTTGCGACCTCAATGATTTGTTAGTGTGTTTTTCAGAAGATGGCTTAGGAAGTGTGCAGCTTCAACTGTAGGTTTTGTGGTGTTTGTAATGTTAAATCATTTGGAACTCTCCATTTGGGAAAATAAAGAATTCGAACAATGTTGGAATGTATTATCCCATGTTTGAGGAACCTGTTTCCTGAGTCATGTATGATGAACTTGCAAGGTATGCTGTGAATTTTTTTCTCCTCTTTTATCCAACAAGGAGAGAAACTACAATCTTTTCTCTCATTTTCTTATCTCTTCTAACTGAAGTAATTATTTCTTTCATTTTCTCTCATTGCTTACCGAATGACTGTGAGATGCATCATTCAATGTGTTCAATGATTGAAAATTGCAAAATATTTGGGAAAGATCAGTGACAACCAAAATATAAAGGTTTAATTACATTCTCCCAAAATATGGTTTTGTGTCATTTTAGTCCTTAATGTATGAAAGTGTTTCAATTTGATTCTCAATATTTAAATTAGGTCAATCTGATCTCTAATATATAAAAAAGTGTTTCAATTTAGTTCTCCAATGTTTAAATTGCATCTATTTGGGGACTAAATTGAAACATTTTTGGATATCAAATTGACACAATTTAAACAAAAATGTTACAAAGCTCATATTTTCAGAACAAAAAATGTAATTAAACGGAAATATAAACAGAGAGCTAAGAAATAAATGGTAACAGATGAAGATTCTACTTACCAAATGTAAGTTCATTCATATATTTTTTGAACAAAGGAAGTGCTGGTTTTATACATATAAGATAAGACTATTCAAGCATATAACCAGATAAGCAGTCCCACCCAGTACTACTAACTCTCTCTATGCTGTAAAGCTGCATTTGTAGTTGGACATGCACTTCTTACAATCAAACAGCCTTGGATACTGATAAGCACCACCACAGTCGCACTTCTTCACACACTTAGCCCGCGACGCGCCGCCCCACAAGCACTGTGCCATGCACCGCAGAATCGGCATGCAAGCCGGGCAGCCGGACTTAAACCGGTCTAGAATGCAGTCCTTGCATTGGCTGCCGTCCGATGGGCAGGCCTGAGCCGGCGAATTCAGCACCGCAGACAGCACGATCAGTAACAGTAGAGACACAGTTGATATGGTGGAGGGTCTCCTTTTCTTCTCCATGATCTCTCTTCTTCACAGTCACAAGCTAAAAGGTAATAATAATAATAATAAACATTAGTGAGTTATATTGAAGGGCGGGCCTCATGTAGTGGTATAGTTATTTCTTGATGATTTGGAAGTCATAAATTTGAATCGCGAAAATAGTCTCTCTACTTGCGGGAATAAGACTGCATACATCAACCATCCTGTGAACTCCATTTAAACTAAAATTTCGTACCCTGGGTACGCCTTTTTAGTGAGTAATAGTATTGACTTGTGTTGTGTGTGTATTTGTAATGAATGAAGTTGGTGGTTGCCTCATTTACTGTCTGTTCCTCTTACAGCTGGCCTTGTCTTGTTTTGCCCATTCTTCAACAATGTTCTTCTTGTATTCACACATTAGTGAGTAATGGTGTGAAAAACAAAAAAAACAAAAACAAAACAAAAAAATTTATTATATTGATACTATTTTTATAACAATCTATATATATATACACAATTTCTCTATGAAATTTCATATTTTAGAATCATTATATAATAATCTTATTAGACTGTTACTGTATATTATTAAAATAGTTTATCAAAACTCTTTACTTTCTATTTTTTTATAGGGGAAATTTCATGTCAGTTTATAATTTCAAAAACAATTACAAATAAGTAGTAAAATTTATAAATATTAATAATTATAATTATAATTTTTTCATAACTATGAAATGATTTTATTAAATTATTGATAATTTCTTCTTTTCTATACCATCCATGACAGACACTCAATGGTCAGTGGACCAACCAATAGATGGGCCCTTTTAACTTGGGAGTGGCTATCTGTTGGATCTAGGCCAGGCTTGTAAAACATAATTGTACCTTCAATGGCCCATTTCTAGGTAAAATTAAGGGAATTTGTCAGTGGAATCAGGGATTTTTTTTTTATAAAAAAAAAATATGATAAATTTAATAATTAAATTTATAATTTTTTTATTAATGTATAATAATTTTTGAAGATTACTATTGATTGGTAACTATCCCCTTTCGTTTTAATTTTTTGAATTTAATTTTCTAAAAATTGAGTTTTTTGTATTTATTTTTTTAAAATATATTTTTAGTGATTTATTTTTAATATTTTAAGTAATTTTTTTAAACTTTTTAGATATACTTAATATAAATACAATTAAAAAATATAATATTTGTGAATTTTTTAAAAAAGAAATTCATTAACTATCAAAAATATAAAAAAAAAAATCAAAATTCCATACATTTTTGTATTGTTGTATATTTATGGATTTTTTTTAAAAAAAATTTACAAATATTTTACGTTTTAGGTACATTTAAGTCAGGTATAAAAAAAAATTGTTTAAAATATTAAAAAAATTCACTAAAAACAACAAAAAATTCAATTTTCAAAAAATTGGAACCAAACACATGAATAATTCCTTTGCTATAAAACACTTTTTTCTTAATAAAAAGGAAACTGTTAGGTAGCATTTAGTAATGCTGTCAATTTTTTATATTTTGTATGCAGAAAAATATAGAACATATATATATATATATATATTTGTCATTTTTGTAAAAAAATGTTTTGGTGAGTTGTTAGAGATAAAAGAACTAAGGTCATGTTGTTTAGTCGCTTAGAGGATGGGATTGGATTGTAATGCCTCCAGGGTCTATGAAGCCATGTTTGGTTCACTCTTGTAGATCTTGGACTAACACTCCAATGGCATTAACAATCTTCCTCAGTGACTGGATTAGTTTTGTTGGGTAGAGGCAATGTTTTGAAAATTGGACTAGATTGGCCGGTTCGATTGGTTAAACCGTCGATTGGTTCATGGTCTGATCCGGATATGCCCGCCATTTTAAGCAAAATCGGTAAAAACTGTGATTAAACCGCTAAATAGGTCGATCTAGTCCGGGTTGAAACAAACCAGACCGGTTTGCTAAATTTGGTCAAATGTTGAAAAAGTTAATGTTAAAGGGATTTAAACCCAACATCACAAGCTTCAAAGAACATGAATTTTCACCATCATGGTTCTTTGTTAATATATAGGAAATATATAATATTAATTGTATTCAAACTAATTTGTCTCAAACACATGTATAATTAATATTTTTCCAATTAATATTAATATAAAAATATATATTAAATTATAAAAATATTTTTAAGGAGAATTAACCAGTAAATCCCATTTTGTGGACTTGTAATCCATAAGGTCCTGAATGTTTTCTTAGTGACTGGGTGGTCCCTTAATTTGTTTGTTGACAGTTTTGCCACTGCTAGTATTATTTATTGACATTTGGTGTGGGTTTGTATGGGATAAGGTGAATGAGTGTTTGTATGTCACGCTGATCGAAAAAGCACACTAATACTTTTTTTAATTTAGTAAGTGTGTAACACTCAAAATATGAGACGTGGGTTGTGACGTGAACACAAGTAATTTGACACATGTTTTCTGTGTTTTTTTTTTTTTTTTTTTTTTGTGACGTGGGTTGTGATGTGAACACAATTAATTTAAATTTTTTTTTTTTTTTTGGTGATGTGGGTTGTGTCACGTTTCGGCTTTCCCACAGTTTGACCCTTTGTTTTTCAATTGCCATTTGTGACATTTCGACATGAACCTTACCATTGGTTGGGTTCACGCAAATTCGTACCTCGATTCAGACACTTGTTCCACTACTGTTCCCATCTGATCTGCAAAAGGATGCCCCTTCCAATTATTTGAACATCTCTTCCCCTAAATCTATCAGCCACTACTTCTCCTCCCTTGAACACTCCTTTCACTTGATTCCTTATCCCACATTCTACAACATACACACCGAATCTAAAACCCCTCTAGATCCATGAATAACCTTCACAATTGATCTACACTACGGAGACTCGGACGATGCGAGTACCACAGAGGAGGAAGAGACACACAGACTCGGACGATGCGAGACCTGTCTCGAACGAACTCGACGACGATGCTGATGATGATTTCGAATTCTCTTTGGTACGTGGTGATTCTGATGTAACTACAGATCAGATATTCGATCAAGTTCGTCAGGTTTCCCTGATATTCAATCGCGATCTTCTGATTCACGATGATCAGGATCGTGATGCGAAGCCTGATGTATCGACTCTGCGACTTCCTCTGAAGTGCGATGATCAAGATCGTGATGCGAAACTTGATGTATCGACTCTGCGACTTCCTATGTTCACGTAAGGGAGTGTGACAGTGTGACATGCCTTACAGGGCCAACTATATTCACGTCGTTAATCAACAGGACCAAACGTGAATGGGTGTTTGTATGGGATAAAGGTGAATGGTTGGGATTGCACATACGAAAATGGAAAAACAGAGGATCCCTTATAATTAAGCGAGGGTAAATCAGGCAAGCCCACACCAAAAACATTCAAAAAAGGACTTATGAGTAAGCAATCCCACCTAAATTGGAGTTGCCAATCAAACAAAAAATTAGCAGGACCAAACGGAACATAATTCACAAATTAAGGACTTCCGGATAAATTTCCCTATTTTTAATGAATGTATTTTATTTATTTTTAAATCATAAAAATATTTATAAAATAATTATGACATCACGGTTTGATTCCGGTTCAATCCAACGATTGAACCAGTGACCTGTCCACCCGATCTATTTTTCGGTTCACTTATCGGTTCGGTTTTTAAAATATTGGATAAAGGGTGGGATTGAAAAAATAGTGAAGAGATTAGAGTGTATTTGATCATCGGCTCGGTTCATCGGATTTTTCAAGTGCAGCATGTTATTTGTAAATTTTTTAATATTTGTTTTAGAATTTTTTTAATATAGAAATATTTTTTTTATTTTATATAAAAATAATTTAACAATCTCATTACTAACCATCTTTTCCACTATCATCAAAATAAACACACTTTTATTTAATCCTCTCACTAACAATTCTCACATAAATAATCTTTTCACTAATCATCTATTTACTAACAATCTCATCCAACTTAATCCACCAAACAAACGTGGCCAAGAAATAATGAAAACTTGTTTTTAAGACAAGTGAATAATTTTTTTTTTCAAATTTTGACAATTTGTCAATTTCTGCCAATAAAAATAATTACCAAACAAAATTTTATTTTCAATTTTTTAAATTTTAAAATGAAAAACAGAAAATTAAAAGGCTACCAAACAAGAAAGCCTATTTAATGATTCAAAAAATTAATTTTATAAAAAATTTATACGAAGACAATTTTTGTAAGTAAAAGTAATGTTGGCCGTGGTTCTATTTTAAAATAAAAGATCCCAACTCAATCCCATCATTTTATATAAAAGTTATATTTTTATTTTTATTTAACAATTCAAAAAATTAATTTTATAAAAATTTATACGAAGACAATTTTTGTAATTAAAAGTAATGTTAGCGGTGGTTTTATTTTAAAATAAAAGATCCCAACTCAATCCCATCATTTTATATAAAAATTATATTTATATTTTTATTATTAACATAGCATTAATTTTAACAATTTCTTAGAGAATTAGCTTATATGGACTGATTTGATTACAAAAACAAGTTCTATACTCAATTTTGAAAGGAGAAATTAATAAAATAAATATCACAAAAAAATCCACTGTTAGAAATGTAATAAACATCTCTACACCAAAAAAGAAAATTCCACAAATGATCCTCATTTCTATCCACAACAATCAATGAATGATAAGAAGAAACAATATAGAAGAGCATGCCACTCAAAAAATAAAAGAACTTTACAAACATAGAATTGAAAAAAATAATAATAATAACAATTACGGATGACATCTGTAATTGTTTCTGTGTTTCAAATAGTGTTTCAAAAAAAAAAAATACGAGGTGATATATATATATCATCTGTTAGTTCACTTCGGGTATACTGTTTAGGGTCGGCCTCCACGACCGTTGATGCTGAATCTCAAAACGATCACTAGCGTCGATCAACGAAGACACGACTTGGACCACGGGCATATGATGCACCTCCCCCCTTCCTAGCAATTCCTCTAGCTGTTTCTTGGTAATCTTGATCTTCACCTCTGTACTACTAGTTGATGATGCTGATGATAAAGATGAAGATGAAGATGAAGAAGATGATGAGAATGCTCTATTCTGAGCCACCAATCTTTGTTTTTCTCTGTTGGGTTTCTTCGCTTCCATATGCATAGACTCATCTTCCCACTCATCACCTGCCCACACTATTGATGATTTACTCCCAATACAAATGCAATTGCCCATTATCTTTCTCCGAGTCTTATATGGAGAATTTTGTGCTTTATGTGTATAGAGGAGACAGAGAGAGAGAGAGAGAAAAGTGGTCTATACTATACATATATATATATATATATATAGGAGAGAGAGAGAGAGAGAGGGGGGAGGGGGGAGGGAGAGGGGAAGCTTCTAGGGGGAAATTGAATTAAAGAAAATGAGTGAGAGTACTAATTAGTTGTATTATTAATGATGTGACAGTAGGTCTTATCATGAATAATTTGATGTTTTGACTTTGGTATTATATATATATTTTTTTTATTGAGTGTCATGTTATTAGTGATCATTTTAGAGGTCCAAAATTAGTAATCCCTATCATTGTTGTTGAATTAAATGAAGAGGTTGGGGCAGTAGGTTAGCTGACCAATTAATAGAAGCCTATTCAATGTAGGGCCCCAAAGGGCAGCTCCTGCAGCTTGAGCTGGTTCAAACAGGCCCGGCTTGTTCATGGTTTTTATTTACTTAGATATCGTTTACGAAAATATTATTTTAGTAATTTTTTAATTTTTTACAAAAAGATATATAGAAAAGTAGAAAGTGATGTAAAAATTTATAATGATTTTTTAACTTTTTAACTAAAATGTATAGTTGACAAATGAGACCTTAATCCCATCCTAAATTGTTTAGGTTGTGTTTGAATAGAGACTTTGAAAAAAGAAAGGTGAGGCTCATTTTTGTTTAAGTAGTTCACAAATAAGGGATGACTCACTTAACGTGTTTTGTGATTAAGTATTACGTAAATGATGTCTAATAATACGTGAAATTACATAACATTTTTTTTGGCACTCGGATTATAAATTTAATTTTAAAATTTTTGGAGTAATTGGAATAATAATAATAATAATTTAATAGATCATATTATATCTATCTCCACTATTCCACCTATCTGTCTATATATCTATCTACTTATTTATTTATCTAATCTACCTATCTGTTCATATTATCACTACCACAAGACATCACTAGCTACCATTACCAGTCGCTGACCACCTCTAAGACTTTTTTTAGTGAGGATGACTTTTTCAATAGTACTATGTAAAAATAAAAAAAAGTATTTGTTAAAATAATAATTTATCTTTCTCATTAAATAATTTTATTAATAATGTTCTTATAACAAAAATAAAATAATCTTTAGATGTAATGTCATACACCTTCCTAAAAATGAATTTCTCAATAATTTTTCCTATTTTTTTTCAAGTTAAAGAGTAACTTTTTTCCCTCCTATTTATTGAAGTTAAAAAGTTACCTATATGCATATATGTAACAATTATAAAGTATAAATGAGGAATATTAAATAAATGAAAATTTTAAATCAATAAAATGTAAGTGAGATATGTGACAGAGACACTATTTTGACTCATATTATTAACAGCAAATGCTAACAAATGTTTCATGAGTATTGTATAATGTTAGATAGTATGTAAAAATTACTTTAAAAATACGTAAAAATATTAAAAAATATATTAATTTCACTAAAAGTGTATTAATATAGTGAAAAAATGTCTGGTGTCTTTTTAATTTTTTTTTGTCTTTCACTTGTGTCTTATGATAGGAGTCCTTGTGAGTAAGACCCATTATTAATTTATAATTAATTTGTTCACTTCACAATATTTTCCAACAGAATATTTTAGGAGTTTGGCTCCTATCCAGTCCATCTGCAATCGGGGTTGAGGTTGCTATTGGCCCATGGTGGGCCCTATTCTGGATCTATCTTAATAATTTAAAGTATTCATTGGGTAGGTATTCTTGTAAAGAATCACGTTGATCAGATATTAATAGCCACTCGATCAGATTACATTTGTGTCTATAACAAGTATGATTTTCAAAATAAACTGTTAACATAAATATGAAGTGGATATTGATATTCCATCAACATGATTTTTGATAAAAATAATATAATTAACAAGTCCCACATATTGAACGATTTGAATTATGAAGATGAACCTTGATCTAGACCTACCATAGGCACCATACGATCATGTTTGTTTATCGCTTTTAGTGGCTGAATTGGATTACCATGACTGTGGGCCTTACCAACAGCGTGTTGGTGTTAAAATAGGAGGTCAGATTAATAGTCTAAGGGAGTTAGTAATCTCCTTCAGTAGGAGGACTAGCTTGGCTGGTGAGATTAGGAAAATAGTGAGTTCATCAGGCAAGTTATTTATTTATTTATTTATTTTTTTTACCAAGTGTACATGTTTATTTTAATATTTTTTTTTAGATTTTTTATAATATTGAAATAATTTATTTATTTATTTTATATAAAAATTTTAACAATCCTATTTGTAACCATCTTTTACACTATTATCAAAATAAATACATTTTTATTTAATCACTATAGTAACAATTCTCACATTAATAATTTTTTTACTAACCATTCATTTACTAACAATCTTATCTAATCTAATTTAACAAACAAATGTGGCTTACATGCCATAAGTGCACCGGAGAGAAACCTTTAGTGTCATTTTATGAAGCCGGTGAAACAAAGCCGCCTAGCCGAACCAAGTTAAGTGAAAGCCTATAAGTGAGTATTTTGCAGTGTGAAAGGGGTTTGGAGATGGAATCAAATTGGAATAATAGACAAATTCGTACAAGTGTGAACTAAAACATGCAAACCGAATCTCAATTTTTTTTAATCTTTCACCCACCTTTGATATTTTCTCTTGGGCCTCGCACGTTTGTACTACTTCCAAATAAAGATATATTAATTATATTGACATTTTCAGGTTGATTACACCAGGTAAGAGTGTTTTAGGATGATTTTAAAATATTTTTTCGAATTATTATTATTATTTATATAGGATAAGAAAACAAGAGGAATAATAGGCTTTGGGACTTTTTTTTTTGAATAATTCAGATTTAATTTTACAAAAATTAAAGGTACAGTCCAATAATAAAAAATTGAGAATACAATAATCATATAAAAAATCATTATAGACAATCCGGATTTCATTACATGAGTTTTGTTTGGTTTTCCGTTTTTTAATAATATTACATAGTCGAAATTTTTATTTTAAAATTAAGGATAAATTACAAGTTTATTATTTGAGATTTACTTAAAATACAGATTGTCCTTTATAGTTCTGAAAATTACAAATATCCCATTATTAAAATTTTTTATTTAATAAAATTAGCAAAAAAAAAAAAGAAATATCTAACTTCTCTCCTGTACACAATAAAATTATTTGAATTGTTAATTGAAATATATTTTTAATATAAAATAATTTATATTTTAAATAAATCTTAAAAGATGTATTTATAATTTATTTTAAATTCTCAAAACATCATATGTGGTTCAAACCATTTAGGAAAAAGTTATAATATGCAATTTTAAAAAGAGGTACACCATAACAAAATTATAATATACATATATATTTTTTATATAGTGAAAGTTACGAAGTTATTGCGGTAAAAATTATCAATAACAAATCTATGGTGGGCGCACGTGTAAAAGTTACATTCTAGAGGAAATAATTACACAGCGGTGCAACAAAAAGAATTATAAAATCATAAACAAATATGATATTTTAATCATTAAAATGTATAATTTTTTTTTATTAATTTATATGTTTTTTATTTCACCACTTTGTAGGTATTTCCTCTACATTCTAGGTAGGTTATGAATATGATTAATGTAAATCTGACCCACACTTCTATGTATGAATTTTATCTTTACTCTAAATTAATTAGCTTATTCTTGCCACGTGTCATTCTAAGGGCATTCCATATTTTTTTTATTACTATTAATTTTTGATATAATCATATAAGTCAACCACAAGCGTGTATTTTTCGTTGGCGTGGAGTCTTCTACGTGTACTTTTAATTTTGTTAACGTGGCATGATGATGATGATTTTAGGGTAAATTATGTAAATAGTTTCTGTAATTTATACGATGTGTCAATTTAGTTTTAATAGTTTTAATTTGCTTAATTTTACTCTTTAATTTAACGGATTGTGTCATTTTAGTCCAATAAATATCGTTGTTAAGTTAATTTAATGGAAGGTCAAATAATCTGTCAATTTGGTTCCTATACTTTACACAATGTGTCAATTTGGTCCATGTAGTTTTAATTTTTTCGATTTTGACAAAGACTAAATTGACACATTGTGAAAAATACAAGAACCAAATTGACACATTGTTGGACTTTTTGTAAAATTAACTTAACAACCGTTATTTATTGGACTAAAATGACACAATCTGTTAAATTAAGGAGCAAAATCGAACAAATTGAACCTGTAGGGATCAAATTGACATATTATGTAAATTATAGGACTATTTACATAATTATTCCATAATTTTATAATAGCTTGTGAAATTTTAAATAAGATGCATTTTATGCATAATTTTGAGCGTTCTAGATGTTATTTTTGGTTCTATATCCCATAGTGAAATGTCAATCTTATGGAACTATCGAAGAATGTCATAAAATGGGGCTGTACATAGGGAAGTTTTTTTTTTTTAATTTAATTTTATTATATATATTAATTTTTGTATAGTGTTACTGAATAAATCTTATTATTTTTAGATATTTTATGGACAATTTTATCTTTATAAATATTTTTTAAATGGTTAGCATCTTGATGATGTAAACATTTACACTGTCAATGTAAATATTATTAATAAAGATATTTTAATAATTATATCACTTATAGAATTTATTGGAATATAACAAAATATTTAGATTAAATGAATTATAAGTAAGTGAAGAGAGATTTATGAATAATTATCTCTTATTTTTATGTTAATTTTTTAAAGACAACAAACAAGTGTTATGGTATAAATAATCTAAAATATATTATTCTAAATACACCAAATAATCAGTTGCAAAACAGTTGGGTTGTTTAATCATGGGAGGATGATAAGATGGTTAAAAATATTTTTCCTTGCTAGTCATAACCGCAAGAATATATATATATATATGTATATATTTTTTGTAGGTATAAAAATAGTGGGCAAACATTAATAAACATATGTAAAATTTAATACATTAGTGTCTATTGATAAAATATCTAATAAATTTTTTTGCGTTGTGTATGTCTAAAAATGAAATGTTGTTTAGGGTATGAATTAAATTATTCAGTTCATTTTGTTGGAAAAACTTAAACAATTATTTGTCTCTCCTATGATATAAGTTTCTAGATGATTGGACTATTACTATTCTAACATTGTAGAATATAAAAACAAGAAAAAAAAAAATTCCTGCATACATCACCATCTGTTCTTCTTTATCTTATCAGTTTTTTATTTTTATTATTTGTCTTACGATTAGTTGAAAAAAAATATAAAAGAATAAAATTACATAACATTGCAATGAGACTCATAAATCAGACATCACATTTAGGCCTCGTTTGCGAATATGTTATTTTAATAATTTTTTATCTAAAAATGTAATCCCCAAACAAGGCCTTTCAATGCTCTGTACCAAAAAGGGCCCCCATTTTTTGAAATCTTATACAGCACAAAAATTAATAAATAAAAGCAATTGTGAAATGAAATTGGAAAAAAAAAAAAAAAAAAGTAGAAAAAAGAAACTATCTAATCATTATTATTCTTCTCATTAGATTGATCCTCTTAATATGAACATGTCATTAAAGCTAAAAATTATCATTTATAATGTTTATGTCATTTTAAATTTTAAAATATTCCTTAATTATTTTTGACGTTGAAATAAAGATAGGCTGACATTCTCTTCACAATTACTCCAACTTCTGTCTCTTTCTATAGAAACATAAGAGGCAAAAGAAAAGTAAGGGTTTGTTTGGGACGATCTAAATAAGTATATTTTTTGTCTTTTTATAAAAAGATGTGCAGAAAAGTAGAGAGATAATGTGATGAAAAAAAGATAAAAGGATAGATTATATAGGGGATGCCAAACCACCTCTAAATACTTTCATAAAATCAATCGTTATAAACAAAGAAATCATTTGTGAGTATAAAGCCTCGTTTGGGAATAGATTATTTTAATAATTTTTTGATTTTTTTATTAAAATATGAGGTAAAAAAAATTAGTATATTTAGGATGACTTTTTGACTTTTTACGAAAAGATGTGCAAAAAGTAAAGAGAATTTTTTTTTTTTAACTTTTTGATATAAGTTATAAGATTTTTGACTTTTTAAATAATTTTTTGACTTTTTAACTAAAATATTAACTTGCCAAACAAGACTTAAGAACAAGCTGCCCTTATCGTTGTACATCTCTCTCGTTGAAAACAAGAAGTCCTCATTATCTCTCTCTTGATGTACATGAAAATAAACCATTGACTATGAAAAAAAAGTTGAAAATGCAAAACTGAAATCAAAATAGAATATTAAATTACCAATTATTCCAGTTACAAAATAAAAAATAAAAAAAATACAAGAAATTTGAGCCATCTAATCACCATGAGGTACACTCGCAACATTGAAAGATCTAAATCCAAAACTCCCCACAATTTCCTTCACAAACTCTACAAATGTTGCAATCTCTCTCCTAACCCTAAGGCCCCGTTTGTTTCGTTAGATATAAATTGAGGATATAATATGATGTGAGATTTAGTCAGGATATATAATGAATAGGATATAAGTATTGGATAATATTTATATTAAATTAAATTCAAAATTTTATATTAAATTATATTATATTAAATTAAATTCAATAATATTATATTATATTAAATTCAAAATTTGTATTAAATTATATTATATTAAATTAAATTAAATTAAATAATATAATATTATATTATATTAAATTCAATAATATTTATATTATATTAAATTCAATAATATTAAATTAAATTCAATAATTATATTATATTAAATTCAAAAAAATATATTAAATTATATTATGTTAGATAGAAAAAAGGGTAAATTGGACTTTTTACATCATATCCCCACCAAGGGGATATGATATAATGGGGGGGTGGTATTGTATATCCTCCACTTTTGGGGGATATACAATCCCACCGGATATTATATCCCCTTCAAAAAAAAATTGCAAACATGGGATATATGGACCTCACCGGATATAATATCCAATCCCAATCCTTATATCCCCAATCAAACAGGGCCTAAAATCGGCGTGACACCGCAAGAATGCCGGAATGAACAGCCAAGAACCGGTGGCCACCACAAACACCACCACCACCGGCCCCGATACAATCGCCCGCAACCTGAACTTCCCATTTAATGCCTTTTTCACCCAAATTTCCAAAACCAAACACACCCCATGAATGACAAAGAACCACCTGACTTCCCACGTGGGCTTTTCTCTTCCCATGTTGTAAAAAACCAGCTCATGCATCAAACCGGACACCGAGAAAGTGGCTATGATTGCCATGACTGAGGCCCACTTTTTCCCCATCAGACGGCCAGAAATCCGCCTGACAGGATCGTATACGGTGGGGCGTAGAATACTCGCTACAATGAGGTTCCACCTTCTTCCCCAGAAGTCTTGAAGCGAGCTAGACCGGTAAGGCTCGTTAAAGGGTGGCTCGAGCTCTACTTGGCCTATGGCTCGAGCCAACACTGTCATTAGGGCTAGCAAGAGCTCAAGAGAGACATAAACGTGGAAGCAATAAACCAACAAGATGAGCTTGGGATGTACATGTTCTTTATACTTGTACACTCGAAGAAGTATAGCTATAAACACAACCTTTGTAGCATAATCTAGAGGTGATTTGTGGAACCCTTTGGATCCCAGCTCAGCTGAGCGGGTTGTGTCTGGTTTTGTGATCGGATTATGTGCACGTAGAAGAACTGTTTTGGGTGATTTATGAGATGGGTATTCTTTGATTTCTATTTTTGAAGGTTTTTCTAGGTTTGGAGGTGGTGGTGGGTGGTGGTGAATCTTGATGGGTAGACAAGCTATGAGGACAAATCTTGGGAATGAGATGTGTGGTGATGGTGGTGATGATGATGATGATGGTGATGATGATGATGGTGATGATAAGGGGCCTTGACCAAAGGCAAAGAGCAGGAGCTTGAAATTGGCAAGCCATGCTATGAAGAAACAGGTGATGGAGCCAAGGTGGATGGTGGTAAGGTTGAGGTGGAGGAAGAGAAAGAGGGATATGATTGGAAGGAGTGTGAAGAGTCTAGTTGTACCTTTGGGGATGAACTTACCAATTGTGTGACATTAGAATAGAGATGCAAAGACTGTAATCCATACCACGATGAAGTTCTTGATCTCACCTTCCATCAATCCTCTCTTTTGCTATTGCTTTCCCTAGAGGTTGTGATGGTAGAGAGAAACAAAAACAAAAACAAAAACAGAATCAGAAATTTGTGGCATCATTTTAATGGCTTTTATTAATCCTGATTAATAAATGGGTAACTACTGTGAGAAGTAATTGTCGTGAAGGATGACATATATGGGCCTGTTTGGGAAGAGTTATTTGAATTGGTTGGTCTTTTGACTTAGTCGATTAGGCTGAATTGTCTTTGGTTTGATTGGTTCACTAGTTTAATCACGATTTTAACTGTTTTATCAAAATATATTGCTTAGATTTGTTTAATTTGAAATAAACTAAGATTGACCTTATTAAAAATTGAACGACTGAGATTGTTTGATTAGAAATGGACTTTTTGTCCAAATAACTGTTAACTTTTATTTTGCAATCCCACATAAGGAAAATGAGGAAAAAATGAGTTGTTTCACTCTTATACTCCCATTTAATATTATAGTGTTGTGTATGTTTCAGTTCAAGACAGTTTAAATTTTAAAATTAAAATAAAATTTAAAAGTTTTAATTAATTAATTTTTGTATAAGGTGGTTGGTCATTTGACCTAGCCGATTGGGTGAACCTTTTTCGATTTGACTGATTCAGTGGTTTAACTGCGATTTTAACGTTTTTATCAAAATATATTGGTTAAATTTTTTTTGATTCGAAATAAATTAAAGATTGACCTAATTAAAGATTAAACGGCTAAGATTGCTTGATTCGAAATAAACTTCCCGCCCAAACAATTATTAACTTTTAAATAATTAAGAAAATTTCCATTGGTTAGTTTTTATTTAATTTTTATTTTATAATCCCACATCGAGAAAAGAAAGAAAAATGAAATTATTTTACTTACATAAAGTGAATCTAATACTCCTATTTATATAAGCAAATGAGATTTTTAGTGAGAAACCTTATAATTAATATCTCATATTAATTTTTTTATTTTGTTAATTTTAAACAAGTAAGAAAATCCCGATTGGCTAACTTCCATTTAACTTTTATTTTATAAAATATAAAAAAATTAAATATAATTATCATATTTTTAATTAAATAATATATTATTTTATCTCGTGTATAGTACGAGTGATATGCTAGTAGTTAATAAAATAAAATGATACATTGAATTTATAATCATTTTATTTTTTTTTTCACAATCATCAAATCAATTACAAAAAAAAAAAAAATTAACTATTTTTTCAAACACAATTTTTTAATCTGAATAAAATAATTAGTGATGTTTCTACTAAGAGCATCTCCAACGGTTCAGTATTTTTTTATCAAATTTGAGTAAAAAATGGCTCATTTTCTCAATCTAATATCAGTTGCTCCAACGGTGCATCAAAAGAAGAATCATCCCGTGGGTCAACTGGTTAGTCGACCGGTAAGGCAAAATTTTTTTTTTATAACCTTTTTGAACTGTTTGAACCTACCTAATCGTTGGGTCAAAATTTTTTTGAACCGTTTGAACTAGTAATTTGAACCAGTTCGCAGGCCAATTTTTGAACCATTTGCATGAGCTGGTCAACCGGGTGGTCGACCATGTGTAAAATTTTCACAAATTTCTACTTTAACAGCTATGCACAGTGAATTGGTAAAATGAGTAACCCGTCCTCAGTTTGGTGAAATGTTTGATGTTTTCTTATTTTGGTACCAATTTGCTGAAACCATTGGAGCACCAAAAGTGACTTTTTCACCAAAATTCAAATCTGATGCCAAGTTTAATGAAGCGTTGGAGATAGTCTAAAATAATTAATTCGTGATAAGATATTAATCATTGTGTTTGTTCCTGTTTTCTAAACTTATTTTTTTAAAAAATTTAAAGTTTTTATTTGATTATTTTAAAAACCGGACAAAGTTCTCAAAATTAGACTTCTGATTGCATTTTTTTTTTTTTTTTTTTTTTGGTATCTTTTAATCTTTTTGGTGCACTTTTTTGGTACACTTTTATATCTTTTTGGCACACTTTTTTGTACAAAGTTTTCATAAAGTTTTGAAAATATGAAAATGTACACTTTTTATATTTTTTAATCTTTTTGGTATTTTTTAGTGTATTAATAATGGGCTTCCAAAATTATTTGCACAATTTTTAAACATACATTTACAATTTCAAATATGAAGCAAAATTTATATTAACTTCAATAATTTATGAAAACAAATTGAAAATATAAATTTATGAGTGAAAATTTCATGATAAAATCACACATTTAATAGTAGGATATGTACCCATAAATGGATACATACTAAATTTTGTTTTCATACATATATAATATGTACATACATATATATATATATATATATAACTAATATGAGAATATTTTTTTGATGTGATAATTTTTTTTAAAAATTATCTCTTCTTAAATTGAAGGGAAATTTGAATTTGTAATAATGTATTTTTTTAAAAACAAAACAAAATATTTTTTCAAAATAAGATTTTTAAATCACATTTAAAATAATAATTCAAAAAAAAAAAAATAGAACCAAACATGATGAATTAGGTTTCTATTAGTACTTGCACGCAGATCATGAGTGTGCAGATTACAAAGACAAATAAATAAAGAAAATGTAATAAATAAAGAGTAGATGGGAGGGTTCGGACTAACAGGGCATTGGCAGAGGCTTATTATGTTTTTATTATAATAATTTGAATAGTTTATTTTGTAATTTTTTTTATGTATATAATTCATATAAAAATTAAGTCAATTTAATTGTTATAATCTATTTAATTTATTGCATTTATATTTAAAAAATAAATGACAAATATGTTTTTAAAAATATGGGTAAATTTTCCTAAAAATAAATCATTCCTTTTTTTTTCTTAACAAACATGATAAATTAAATATGTTGTGATTATCAAATTAATCTAATTTTTGTGTGTGAATAATATATGCACAAAAAATCTTATAAAATAAACCGTTCTAATTATGAAAATAAAAACCATGATAAACCCATAACCCTAGACAGCACTCTTATAATTAGGGAGGAATCTACTCAATAAATTTTATTTTTTCTAACACTAGATACAAAGTTATTATTAGTTGCACAAATATTTATTATGGCGGGACTTCCTTTTAGTTCTAAATCTGTATCAAAGGGTGTTATTTGGGTTAGTGAGACTCACCATGAGTTTTGTTTGAATCATTTGTACTGTTTGCTTTGTAAGGACAATTCGTATAGATCCTCCATGAAACAATTTAAATTGATTTAAATATTATAATCTCTTTATTTTATTACGTTTATCACAAATAAATTAATAATTTATTTTTAAAGACATATTTATTAATTTTTTGAGTAAATTACAAATACACCTCCTGAGATTTGATTATAATACGAATCATCTTCTGTGGTTTTGAAAATTATATTCCACCACCCCTTGAGGTTCTACTTTCGTAACAAATTGTCCATTTTATTAATAAATCATGAAGTCAATTAACAGTTTTTAATGATATTAGAAATATATTTCAATTAATAATTTAAGTAATTTTATTATTGTATTAGAGAGCAATTATGAATTTCATTTTTTTAGTTAATTCTGTTAAATAAAAAATTCTGACAATGGGGTATTTATAATTTTCAAAACCACATGAACAATCTATACTTTAAGCAAATTTCAGATGGTGTATTTATAAAAAAAATAATTTAGGATAAACTACTAATAAGTCCTAATAGTTGGACTTAATTCCTATCAAGTCTTATTGAAAATAAGTTTTGGTAAAATTGTCGTTAAAAATAATTTTTTTGTGACAATTTTTTATATATGCCGTTAAAAATTAACAATCAGTGACTTTTTTTGTCATAATTTTTATAAATTGTTGCTAAAATTTACAATTAGTGACATTTTTTAAGACAAATTTTTTTCATAGGACCTATTAAATAATAAGTCAACTTATTAAGATCTACACGTAAGCATCCCTATAATTTATCCTAATTTTTTTTTTTATATATAATATACATTAAAAATCTTATGAAACGAAATGTTTAAATTATGATGGTAGATCTCACGATTTGGACAACACACCCAAGCCTAGATCTAGGGTTGGAATAGACTCTTGCATTAATTTAGACTCCCATTGTGTTGGTATCCAATAATAAAAGATAAAAATATATACGTTTATTTATAGAACAGGAAGGAAGGAAGGAAATTAACTAAAAGTTATTTTATTTTTTCTAATCTTTCATCCAGATCCCAACTACAACCTAATTATTGCAATAAAAACAACAATTAAGAACTGAAGTCAATGAAAACGCATTCAACTTTGGCAGGCCACGTGTGGAACGAAGCATATAATTACATCAGGTTCCAATATTGACACAGTCCTCATTCTAAGCTCTTTATTTATTATTAAAATGTTCCTATATAACATGATTCATACTAAAAAATTCAAAAATCCTATGGATCACAAAAAATAATTTACGAAAAGAATATTACCTTTCGTGCATTGTGACAATTACATGAATGACATGTATACCATTTTATTTCTTAAATAAATTTTTATTATAGTTAATCACACATTATCAATCTAGACTATTCAAGTTTGGTTTATATATGTAAAAGTCTCTCCACTTATAACCAATTAATTTTGAGTTGAATGTTTTAATATGGTATTAAATTAGGTCTTGGGTGGTCTTTGAGTACCTGTGCTGTGGTTGTCTATGCCCAAGTTAATTGGACCTTTCAGGGGATTGTTAGATTGAATCCCACATTGCCAATCTAAACTATCCCCGCTTAGTTCATAATAAGAATTTGTCTACTCATAACCTGATTTTGAGTCGGATATTTTAACAAATTCAATAAAATTTTTGGTCAACTGCCCATAATAAATATTATAAATTACAAATACATCCCTGAAGTTTATTTAAAATATGATTGTTGGCTCCGTGTATACCTGGGAATCAAGGAGTATACAAGATCAAATGCCTGTTCAACTACAATCTCCTGCGAGCGTTGGGAGTCCGAACGTTCACCGTGACAATGTATACATGGCTGACATCCAATGGTCTAAAAAGCCTGACGGAAACTGTATTTACCCAGCTTATTGCACGCAAGATGACGAACAAATTATCCAATTTTGGGATTATTAGTACAGTTAATTATTGTCTCGCACTGACCATTGTACCCTATGAGCTTTCATATTATGTAAAAGATTGACGGTGGGAAAATATTTATGTACATTTTCATGATTAAATAATAACGATGTTGAGATATATTTAATTAATGTGATCAGTGGCAACTCCAGGAATTTTTGTCAGTGGTGTCAATCAAAAACTTAAATACCATATATCTTACAGAAAATTCACATTAATCATTATATCACATATGGAGAAAAAAATCAACAAATTAATTTAAATTCTAAAATTATAAACAAAAATATTTCAATATATTGATACTATTATTTAAGCAAAAAGACATGCTAATACACGAGCTTCTACAATTGACCACGACGAGATTTCATATTTTGAAATCGTTGCATAATAAGCTCATTATCAATACTATCAAATAGTGGGTTCAAAAGAGTAGGATTTAAAACTATGGGTTCAAAGTTGTATTTTAGTGGGTTCAATTACTAATTTTTTTTTCCTAAAATCTAATATTTATATAATAATAATAAAAAAAAAATTCAGCCAGGGGGTTCGGGTGACACCTCTGGCCAAGCCTTGGCGCCGCCCCTGAATGTGATTATTGTTTTGGATCATCAACAATAAAATAAATGGGCCCAATTACAGTCTCCCAAATTAAGAGGCTCAATTATGGTCTCCCAAATGACGAGGCCCATATAACGTGACAAGGCCCATAGTTAGCCAATGCTTTTTCATAGGCCCTTTAGACATAGGCCCATCAAAACTATGAAAGAAGTGGACACTAGAATGGATCATATTCGGGGCGACAAAGTATTTCAATATAATACACAACAGGACAGAGTTACAACAAATTTGAACAAATTATTTTATTGAGGAATAGTAACAATTATACAATTATGATAATTAGGAAATTGTGTCGCTATTCCTAAGTCCACATCCGGATTTTGACACATCTTGTGAGTGCACACATACTTGTTTATCAAACTCAACACTCACAGATGTGTCACCACAAATTGGACGGAGACGTCGCTTGGGTCTCTAACGCGGAACAAGCTTCCAGACCGGCGAATAGAGCATTTTCTTGCCGCTGTAAGGCGTTGATGAGCCGGATTAAATTTTCGGCGTTGTCTTCGCCGACGACCAACAAGGACCAGTGCAGCAGTAAAAGATCCGGCTCGTATTTTAAAATCAACCACCTAAATTGGCCTAGAACTTCGAGATCCATTTGAAAATTAAATAAGTCCCCCAATAATTTTCATCTCGGGTCTGCTTTTTATGCTGCGCAATCCATGTTCAATCATTTAATCTTGGCCGTAGATCTCGCGCGCTGTTTGGCGCTGTAGCCGACAACACGGCACCAAATGCAGAGGAAAGGAGCAATTCGGAGACGACACGTGGCGCCGGGGGGGGAGCGTCCCAGTAATATTATAGGGACGCTCCTGGGATCATATATAAGTCACTTCCTCACTCTCTTATACCAGTAAAGTTTTTAGAGAGTGACTTGCATCATCCGAGAGAGTTAGTGACGTCATTAAGAGTAAGTTATGGCCTCAATGCGACGTCGTTTTAGATTACAAAACAGGAACATCTTCCTCACACATCCCAGATATTCTTTACATAAAGAGAGGTTGTTAGAGAAGATCAAGGACCTATTCACAACCCGGCCACCGAATTATGTGAGGGTTGCACATGAATTACACTAGAATAGTGAACCGCATCTACATGCCCTCGTCCAATTTCCATACCGCTTTCAAACGCAGGATGAACGGTTCTTTGACGTTACTCATGATCACATTAATCACTATTTCCATCCAAATATACAAGGAGCCAACAATCATCAGACTGTGCTGGAATACATCTCCAAATATGAGAACTACACGGAATGGGGTGAATTCCGTGAGAGGGGCCGCTGCGCTAACTAGAACAACAAAGAAAATATATATCGCGACGCACTTGCTGCCGGCAGCAAGGACGAAGCATTGGCAATGGTAAGAAATAGCGATCCAAAATGTTATTGGCTAAATTACGACAAGTTGTCATCTAATTACGACAAAATATCGTTTAAACCCCCATTGTCGTACGTTCATCGTTTTACAGAGACAGTATGGATCGTTCCAACACGTATACAGCAATGGGTTGTAGAAAATATTCGAGATGAAGCCCAAAGATCACACAGGCCCAAGAGCATTATAATTGAAGGCCCATCTAGGATTGGGAAAGCATGTTGGGCTGGGCCCGGTCTTTGGGGCCACATAATTATTATTCCAGACACATCGACATGCGGGACCATAACGATGACGTGTTATATAATATAATCGATGATGTGGCCCCACAATTTTAGGTTGTAGTTGAACGTTCGGACTCCCTATAATATTTTTTATAGTTAATTCTGTTAAATAAAATAATTTTGACAAGAAAATATTTATGATTTTCTAAATCACTAAAAACAATTTGTATTTGTAACAAATCTTAAAGAGTTATATTTGTAATTTACCATCATAAAAATGCTTAAATGTCTGCTTTAAAGTTTGTACATTTTTTAGGCTGGCTAGTCCTTCAATGGCATTCACATCCAAAGCCATTGATATCGATTTAATCATGTCTAAAACACAAATTTAATCTAAATATTATTAGTTTTAGTTTTGATTCAAGTTTTGAAAATTAAAAAAAAAATGATACATCAATTCAATTTTCAAATTCACTTTTTAGATTGAGTAATATGTAAAAGAAATGATTAACTAATAATTATGTTTGGTTTGGAAATGTGGATGTACACACCATTTTGGGTTGGACACTTGTCCACTTATCTCCTAAAAGGAGACACAAATGTGGTGGGGTCCACTGTTTTTACTAATCAAATTTAGGTCTATTTTGAGAAGAGAAAATGGGGGAGACCCACCACCCCTACTGGGTGCTGATTGGTCCAAAAAACTTTTTTTTTTTTTTTTTCCATCCTCTCCCTGCCCCTCATGTGTATGTGGAGGTGATGGGGGTTTTGCCCCAACTGGGGGTTTGCAGCGTTGTTCTTTGAGAAGTAAGTTAAAAGTTAATTTTTTAATATTTTTTTGACATTTTTTGAAAAAATGTATAAAAAAAATAAATAGGTGATGAGATATAAAAAAGTTAAAAAACTAACTTTTTGGCTTTTAACCCAATTGCCAAAATAGGCCTTAATTTGGAGCATCACATGGATTTGCCCCTAGGGCAAAATATAATTTCTCTTTGGAAATATCCTAAAAAAGTCACTAAATCAAAAAGTCGCTAAAAACATTAAAAAGGTCAAAAAAACCATACAAAAATTCAAAAATTTTATTTTCTCTCTATTTTTTGTACCTTTTTTTTTGTGGTAAAAATTCAAAAACATATTCTAAACATACTAATTATTTTCATGTCACATTTTAATTAAAAAATCCAAAATTTATTAAAATAACCTATTATGAGAGAGAAAAAGTTACCTTAGATATTCTAATTGATTGTCACATCATTGTGTTTGAAAAATGTGTCCAACTTTTAAGTTAGAATAACAATGCCAGTTATAAAATTATTTAAATTGATTTTATTTCCAATTTTAAGATTTTAATTATAATTTTAAATTAAATCAAATCGTGATATATTTGTTTATTATTTTTTAAATATTTTTATATGAAAACCAAAACACTGCCAAAAAAAACAAATGACAAGAGACAAATCCAAATCCCACAAGTAAATCAAAAAATTTTAACCGTCTAATAATTCATCTCAGTATTTAAATCCAAAAGTGCTAACAATTTCTTTCACAAATTCTACCAAAATAGCAATCTCTCTCTTAGCCCTCTCATCTATGTGACATTGCAAGAATGCCATAATGAACAGCCACGAATCGGTGGTCGTCACAAAGGCAACCACCACCGGTGCCGCCACGATCCCCGATATACTTACCTTCCTATTTAATGCTTTTTCACCCAAATTTCCACAACCAATACAAAAAATGTGGCTATGATTGCCAAGACTGAGGCCTGATTTCTCCCAATCAAACGGTTAAAAATCAACTGGATGGGATCATATACGATGGGGTGTAGAATAGTTGTTATGATAAGGTTCCACCTTCTTCCCCAGAAGTCTTGTAGTGAGCTAGACCGGTAAGGCTCATCAAAAGGTGGCTTGAGCTCTACACGAGCCAAGGCTTGAGCCAAAGTTATTATAAGGGCTAGCAAGAACTTGAGGGAGACATATATTGTGATAACCCCGTTTTGTGTTATGTTGTTAATCTTTAATTATATTTGTGATTATGTGCTTTATATGATTTTGGATGCTAAGCATGTGATTATATGCACATTTGAATTCATATTTGTCCATTGTAGAGATATATGTCATATATTTTGTTAAAATTTGAAATTGAGGGCCGTAGAGACGACAAAAATCAAAATTTACTGTACCATTGTGATTAGCATAATTTTTAGAGCCTACAGTGAAATTTGATTAAAAATTGATTTGGATCAAAATAATTAGATTAAGTTGATTAATTTATGAAGGATTAATTAGTCTTAATCAAGTTTGATTAGTCTAAGCTAATTACCTTATATAAATAGGATGAGATAGTGCTTAAAATTATATATTTGAGCTCTTCTTCAACAATTTGGCTAAGGTTAAGCTATATAAAGAGAGAAGGGTGAATTCTAGAGAGAGAGAGAGAGAGAGAGAGAGAGAGAGAGAGAGAGCGAGAGCTCATCCTGGAAGATTTGCTCAAGAAATTGAGAGATTGTGAAGACTAACTCAAGTTCTAACTAGAAATAGAAGAATTGAAGCCTCTAGGTGAGTTTTTGAAACATAATTTGTGAGTTTAAGTTCATAACTATATGAATTCAAGAAAATAATGAAATGAGTTGCATAAATTGAGCTTAGGATGAAGAATATGGTGCTACATCATACATGCATGCATGTTTTTTGTAATGGTTCATGATTTTGAGCAACATTCATGTCACTTGAAATGAAATTAGAAACTATCTTTCACATGCATGCATAATTCACAGAGTTAAGGAACTCAATTGTATGTGTTTGAAGTCATGGAAAGGAATTTGAATTAAATTGGGAAATGCATGGTGAATTCCCCAAGTTTGGGCTTTGATTTTGTAAACTGAGCTAATAATTATGCTTATAAATGAGTATATGAAGTCAAGAGTATGCCATGTTTGAATTTAGAGCCTTGGAATTGTGTTTTGAAGCTCAAACAGAATTCTGAAAATTCCAGAATTCGAGCAGTTCGCTTGAGCGATGGAATTGTCACTTGAGACTACATTTTGAGCTCCCAGTACTTTTACAGACATTAGAGGTTGACTTGAGCGACCAAAAGACCGCTCGAGCGACCACCCTTTATTTTTAGTCTTGGCTTGAGTGACCAAGAAGTTGGCTCGAGCGTAAAATGAGAGCATCCAGTACTTTTGCTGACTAAGGGATTCGTTCGAGTGACCAATGTTGCACTCAAGCGAAGTACCCTGATTCAAAAAACTTTGAAAAGTTGTATTATGTTCCGATTTCTGTTGTTTTTCATTTATGAGCATTCTTAGGCACACATTGAGCATCCTAAATGAAATAAGAGTTCGAAAAAAGATAAACGGATTAAAGAACAAATTGAATTGTATTGTGACCCAATTTCTGTATGTGTTACGAATTGTGTAGGGTCAACTTTGAGAACAAATCAACTAATTGAACACTGTGACTAATATCTTAGTAAAGATATTTCCATGTATGTTATTTTCTAAATAGTACATATGTGGTAAGTTTTCTGAACTCATGAATTTGTATTATGAATGAGTATTCTACCTGTCTGATTCGAAAAAGGCTCATGAAGATGAAATGGGCCCAAGGCCGTTTGGTATATTTGACAAGGACACACAGAATGGGCCTAAGGTCGTTTAGAATGTTTAGCAAGATAGACCTAAGGTTATCTTATATATGAATTGGACTGAAGGTCATTTTGTATGTTTGTTAAATGGACTAAAGGTTATTTTGAATAATGAATTGATTGGACCAAAGGTCGTTTTGAATATAAATATGAATATGAACATAATCATGAATATGGACCAAAGGTCATTTTGAACAAGGAATTGAATAGACCAAAGGTCGTTTTGAATGTGAATACGAATGTGAATATAATCATGATTATAAACGCACGCATGAATATGAATTTGGAAATGACGGACCTAGGGTCATTTGGTACATATGATGTGAAAGACATGATAGTCATTTGTGTATGGATCCATTAAATGTGAATATGATCTTGAATTTGAATATGCGCATTAACAAGAATACGGAAATGTTGGACTTGAGGTCGTATAGTACATATGTTATAATCAGTTATGAAAAATGTTTAGACCAAAGGTCGTTTTACCCCTTTGATACACCTTGAGCATAAGAAATGGACCTAAGGTCGTTCTGTCGTGATAATGATCAATATGTGTTACTCATGAATGTGATTTATTTATATATGAATCTTATTCATTAATCTCTTTACTCTGGTATTATTCATTGGGCGTTAGCTCACTCTCTATCTATATGTATGTAGGTGAGCAGTGGGATGTCCAGCCCCAGCCTTAGTGATCTTGTGAGAGAAACAAGCTTATATGGAATCAACCAAGGTCTCCTCATGCAAGAGGCTTTACTTTTGATTTTCTTTTTGTTTTCTTTTGTGGTCATGTGTGACCAAGTTTGTATATAACCTTGGTGTAGCTTGCTTTTCGTGCTCATTTCGGATACGATTAGCCTTACAGTTTAGACTCCCATGGTTCTAAATCTGATTTTACAAGTGCAATGAGAGATAGATAAACATAAATGAGTCCAAATCCGACAATTCTTTTGGAAAATTGATTTTGAATCAAAAATTCCAAAAATGGACTACTTTGTTAGATTACAGAGTCGCCACCTAAATATTTTTGAGAAATTTAAGAAACTCGTGACTCGTGCCAAAGGCCACTTATCCGTCATCACCAAAGTGTCTCAGCTCAGGAACTTAGGTATGAGAGGGGAATGTCATGAATTAAGCACCCCGCTCACCCGATCAAAGATCGGCCTCTACTAATCATGATGTGATTTTTATTTACATTATATGCTTTTGTTTCGGTTATTATGCTATTTTTACTAGGTGATGCACACAAGTATAGACTAATTTGCAAAAGTTAGAACATTTCGAATTCATGTTTGTTTGAAAAAAGTGTTTTGAATACGCGTCACTTGAAAAAGTGAGTTTGTATGTACATTAATAAATTTATTCAAATGCAAGCAATTAGCCTTCATCCACCGGCATTCAAACAGATATATCACTTAAGCATTTAGCCTCATAGAAAGCATGCTCGACATGGTAACAATCACACACAATGCAAGATGCTAAAGTAATAAACGCTCACCTAGTACTCCAAGGCAAGCCAAACAAAGCAAAATAATTAGAAGAAGTGCATGCTCTTAAACGATGCAATATGACTAATACAACAGATACAATTATTCAATTAATGGGCTCAGCTACTAACATGGTATTTGAATCAATTTGAGACATGGGATAAATCATGTATTCAAACAATGGAGTTGAAATTTACATTGATTAATATGATAAGCCAAACCTCATGCATGCGAGACGAATGGATGCACGCCATGGAAAATACTAAGTAACCATTATAAGCGGGTAAATAAAAGGGAGAAAGAAATGGGGGTTGGAAGACATACACCATTATTACATATTTTGCCCTCCAACTGTCCAGATTCAACTACCTATTACAAATTCGAAACGAATACTAATTAGCTAAATTAATTAACTATTTATTACAAATTCAAGGAACAAAAAGCTACCTATCTAATTTATTACAACAAGGATATTAGAATGAGCAATAAACTAGCAATCTAAGTTAACTAGGTATGCAATTACAAATAAACAACAATAATAACTATAACAATAACTAATTATAACAATAATAATTAATTACAACAATAATTATTTATAACAATAATAATTACAAAATAAAAGCAACAATAAGGCACAATAATCGCATGCACAGTGTCCAGAAGCTGCTCTGTTTGCCTAGATTGCTTTGTCTCACCCTTAGCCATTGCCCTCTGTTTCTGCAAAAAGGTCTCTATTCACCAAACATTGGGAGCCGGCCGACCCCTAATGAGGCCCGTCCGGGTCCAAAAAGTGCCGGCCATGCCCTAATTTTATTCCAAAAATGTTTTTGTGCTTTGAGGTGAGGTCATTGCAGACAGAGCCTTTCTAGGCCTTGTTTGTCCCTTCTGCTCTCCTCTATCATGAAACTCAAGAGAATAGTGAATTCGAGTCTAAAACCATCAATTGACACAAGTTGGTGGCTTGATGATTTCGAACACAATTTGGACAAAATTGATAAATGTGATGAAAAACTACCCTTCCCTCTTATCATGAAGACTCAAGAGGGAAGTAGACACGTTCTAAGTCTTATCAACATATCATGTATTGATATGTGACAATTCCCGGAACGATGGACTTAGTATAACGTTCGGCCCAATCCAACCAACTTTGAACATTTTTTTTATGTTGGCTTAATTCATTTTAAGCTGATTTTATTAGTCTTTACCGTTTTTTAATCAATTTGTCCAAAATGATGTTTAAGTCTACTAAATGAGAAGAAATGTCAAACGAGAAGTGATTATTGGCATAAAAGAGAGCTTATGCCTTGACGATGAACCTTCGTAGAGATGAAGCCATTGAACATAGGTTTCTTTCTCATGTTTTGAATAATCGTCAATCAGTTGAAGTAACTCTCAAAACAAAACAAAAAAATAGAAGAGGGAGGTGGCAGAAATGACTTATGCAAGATTGATTATTTAGAATGAGACTCTTGATATGAAAATGAACCAAAGAAAAATTATCAAAGCATGGGTGACACAATACAATTAGCTAGATTTGAAGACTTGCAACACAATAAGCTAGATGTTCAAAGCATACACTAATTAAATAAACTAGAACAACCCTAAAACAACCCCTAATATGCTAAAAACAGTAGTTAAAAATCATGTTAAAGAGCATAAAAAGGTAGGAAAGAACAAGGCAAAGCAAGGCTAGTGAACAAAAGCAAGGAAAGGTGGCTAACCTCTCCATTTTTGAGACCTCAAACCATGTTTTTTAGCCTTTGTTAAACTTTGAAAATTAGTTTAAAAGGCAAAGAAAAGAATGTAAAACAAGGGCATGAGCTATGAAGTAGAGAGTAAGAAAGGGTGTTAATCCTTTTTACCCTGTGGTAGCTATTCAAACCCAAGTTCTTATACTTAAAATAGGATAAAAACAATACAAAAACACTAGAACGAGATAGAGAAAGAAAGAAATGAAAGCAAAGGAAAGGTGGTAAGCTTATACCTTTTGAAGAAGGTAAGCTCTTGTTTGTGAACCAAACTTGGTCCAAGCACACTCTCAAGTTTGAATTATGACTCACAAAGCTCAACCAAGGTTCTAAGTTTTGGTTCCAAGGTTGTCTATGGTGTATAGATATGGTACAAGGATGATCAAATATCTTAAAGTTAGCTTGCACAAGAAGAAGGAGCTTTCAACGGATGTTTTACTTTTTTGAAAATTTTCCAACCTCTAACATTGAGATATATGCTCGTATTTATAGAATTTAAGCAAAATAGATCATAAATATTTTCAAAAATAGATAGTTGGCCCATTCCCACACAGAACAATGTTTCTCACTATCGAGAGTCGGTCGGCTCCCAATAGCTACAGTCGACTTCCAATGTGGTACTGCCAGCTTCCAATGCTCTCCCCTGTTCCACTGTTTTACACTCAGTGTAGGATGGCATAATGGTAAAAAATGAATTGTTGGGGGTAAGAATAGTATGAGTATGACAGGTTTGGGATTGGTTTTGGAGCACGAGCTTATATTCCTTCGTTGAGAATTCGAATCACAATCAACACAACTTCATCATCAAGTGCCCAGGACAAAGCGTCCAAGTCTTGTGGGCGGTAAAAAATGGGGTGTTTACACTCTTTTTTTTTTTTTTTTAAGTCTGATTTTGAATGATCCTGGACGTATGTATGTATATATATATTTATATATTCGACATGGCTGTCTGGGGTGAGTTATTATATACATGCGAAAAGTTTTTGTTACACCATGTATGCACAACTCATTGGACAAAATTTAAAGTTCTGCTTCTGTATTTGGTCTCATATTATTAATTTTTAATGGATTTCTATCTGAGGCCGTTTGTAATCTCATGATTACTGGCCGGTTATGATCCTAACCTATAAGGGCGGGTTCGGGTTATGACATATATGTAGAGACAATAAGCTAATGTTACGATCTTGGGATCTATATTCTTTGATCTTTACACCACAAAAAAGAATGACAAAAAATCATTGAGAATTGAATCAGAAATTGTCTCATAAAGTTGGTCTCATGAATGAGAGATTGAGAATGATGATTGAGTACATTATGCATGGTCTAACCATGAGGAACACATAGCCTTAATAGTGACTTAGACCATGAGATACACATGGCCTAACCATGAGGGACACATGGTATTGGAAGCCATGAGGTGTTGGAAATGGTTGGGAAAATTCTGGGTAAAACCAGAAATTTTTCCTAACTTTGGTCTATTATTTAGGTGGGACCCGTGCGTCGATTTTTGCAAGTCAAAGTGGTAACGTGTTCTATGACGCGTTGTAATTCACGTGATATATTTGGTTGCTCAAAACCATTACCGAGTGAATGGAAAATTGAAGCCAAAGTATGCTCCATGGAAATAGAGTTTTGGTAAAAAATCCTTAAAGGTTTGAATAAGGCTTGTCCCACATTGATTTGGTGGGAAGTTTTGAATGGGTTTATAAGGCCTGGGATTGGAACTTGGGGTGTGCCCCAAGGGGTACCCAAGTGTTTTAGAGAGGGAGGTTATAGGCTAGACCCATTGGATCCAAAAATCACCACACACGCGCGCCGCCGTCCGTCAGGTTGGGTTGGGCTTGTTCGGCCCAATACCTTTCTTTTTGGGTCAAAAACATTTGAATTGAATTTTATTTTTTGAAAAATAAAATCCAGAGTTCAAATTAATTCTGGAAATAAACTGGTCTGGTTTTACTGTACATCCAAACAGGGCCCTTCTCCTTTTTTATCTGTTTGAATTTTTGAACCTAACAGATTCAAATCTGTTTAAATTCAAAACCAAACAGGTTTCATACCTGTTCAACTAAGTTTGCACCTGTTTAATTCAAAATCTGCAACCACCACTACATCTATTAATAGGACAACCCTCATTTGATGTTAAGAGATTCAGAAAATTCGTACTTCACCTCTGCAAATTTATTCTTCATTTTGCTGCATTTAATTTTTGTGAGAAAGAGTATAAACACTTAGTGTGTTCGTTGGGCAAATAATTTGTAGTGCTGCTATTGTTTGTAGTTGATCATTTCATCTTGGGAGATAGACGTCCACATTCTGAAAGCACCGTGGAGAGGATGAATCTGTCTTAGGGACACAGTGTCAAACACTGGACTTGATCAGATATTTATTAGAAGAAATTAATCAAGTAAGTTGTTTAATTTATTATTCTTTTTTATTTGTTTATTAAATCAGATTTTAATTTTATTTTTGTAACAAAATAAAATCTGTTTTATTTATTTATTTCTAGTTTGATTTTTGTAATCAAACAAATTTATTTCTTTATATTCTTGTTGTTGTTTAGTACACAGCAGAATTTAATCTGTTTAAATACAGTGAAGATTGATCCAACAATCTTAAGACAGATTATTTTTGGTATTTTCATTGTATTTAATTTTCTGTGATTTCATAAGACATATTCTGGTTGGAAAAACAAATAGTGGTTTATGTTATTTGACAGATAGTAGTAATATACTGTCTCTTTCTTTGACAACTAGTAGTAATATACTGGTGTCATTAACAATTGCAGAATATTAATTTGTGTTACAGAAAATTATTGTGGTATTTTATTTTTCTAGTTTTAGTAACAAGGAAAATAAAATTATTTTATGTTATAATTTATTTTCTGGTTTTAGTAACTAGAAAATTAATTTGTGTGTTAATTTTTTCTGATTTTTGTTATCAAAGATTATGTCTACTGCTATTGAAACTGCAACTGAAAATGGTACTCCGATTGTTACACCAACACCTGTTCCTATCCAGAACCATGTTCATGTACCAATAAATCATGGGAAAAAAGGGGAAAAATTTAACGGTACTGAGTTTAAGAGATGGCAGCAGAAGATGCTGGTCTATCTTACAACTCTTAATTGGGCCCGGTTTCTCCATGAAGAGGTTCCAGCACTTAAAGAGGGTAAAAGTGATCGGCAAGTTGTTGCCGCTGTAGATGCTTGGAAACATTCAGATTTCCTGTGCAGAAACTACATCCTCAATGGCCTTGACAACATGCTGTATAATGTTTACAGTCCTTTGAAGTCAGCAAAAGAATTGTGGGATTCTTTGGAGAAAAAATACATGACAGAGGATGCCGGCACGAAGAAATTTTTTGTCGGTAAATTTCTGGACTTCGTTATGGTAGACTCCCAAATGGTAATTTCTCAAGTTCAAAATTTTTAAATAATTTTGCATGATATTTATTCAGAAGGTATGTCTCTTAGGGAGTCATTCCAAGTCGCTGTTTTAGTGGAAAAGTTACCACCGGCTTGGAAAGATTTCAAAAATTATTTAAAACATAAATGCAAAGAGATGACCATGTATGAATTGATTGTAAGATTAAGAATTGAGGAAGCTAACCGAAAGGCTGAAAAGAGGAATGAGAAAAATCCTATTGAGTCCAAGGCTAATGTGGTTGAACAAGTTCATAAACCACATAACAAAAAGAGGAAGTTTACTGGAGATGGTCCTAAACAAGGCGATAGCAGCAAGAAGTTCAAAGGAAAATGCTATAACTGTGGCAAGACTGGACATCGAGCTTCTGATTGTGTCACGATCCAAACCCTCCCTTATAGGTTTAGCATCGTAACCGGCCAGTAATCCTTGGATTACCAAAGGCCTCTGAACAGATTAACAAGTTTAAGGGGCTAGCAGAAACAAATACATAAATATAGTTGTCCAATGAGCTGTGCTGACTTATATGAAATAGAATATTTAAAACTTTATATATATAACCGGTAGTCAACCATACATTATACCCACACATAATACAGTATTTTAAGTACAGCCAATGACATCAAACAAGTCTTATATAAACAGAAACCACAGAACTTAAACACAGGACACTTCAGGAACCTCCACGTGAGGCACAATGGTTGGCTGACAACGGAACACAGATCCAGACAAAAGCCTTTAGGCTCGAACTCCAGAATGCTCACCTATATATATATATATATACAAACAGTGAGCTAAAGCCCAGTGAATAACATTAAGGTAAAGGGGTTAGTGAACGAAATTCGAACATATCATAAGCGGAAAACAGATCATAGCATAATCATCCTCATATCAGAACATAATAATGGTACATCTCATAGAACACATCACAGAACGTCTTCTGACTAGAGTAATCGGTTCTGGATATTGATTAAACACATATCACCACAATGAAGTGGCTAACGAGATCTCGTAAGCTTGTATGTCATGGACCCGCATTCCAAAACTCGAATTCCAACCTTCAAAACACATCTCTTGGGCCCCAGAACTTGAGATAACATAGTAAACTTGTAAAACATGATGAATTAAGAATTATTTCATAAAATCATGGCCCAAGAGTTTGTTAAAAACTCACAATTTCAACTTAAAACATGATGAATGTTCATGAACACAACATGCATGAATTTTTCTTGTATCAAACTTCTCAAAACACGATCAAACACCACAAAACAACTTGAAACTTGATGATTTCCCTAAATGAAAATGAATTTCAAACATGCAAGAGAGGATTCATGGAAATCATGCTCAATTTGTAAGAAAATGTACATGCATGCTTGAATTGCCACTCAAATCTTCCTTCTAAGCTCAATACACACCCTTAAACACATAATCTACATGTTGATAACTTAGATTCATAATTTAGGGGTTGAATTCATACCTAATTAATCTAGCTGTTGCACAATGATAATGGACTCAAGTGAAATTTTCAACTTCTTCTTTGAATCTACACTTCCCTCTCTCTAGAATTGTGCTCCCTCTCTCTCTAAAATGTCTCACCAGATTTTTGCACTAAGGGAGATGAAAGAAATGAGCTCAATGAGCTAAATGTGTTGGATATGTAGTTATAATGATATAATGCATTAATTGGGACATTAGGCTAACCAAACACAACCTAATTAATCGTTCTGAATCAATTTTTAATAAAATTTGCCATAGTGTTCTAAAAATTCCAAATAACATATTGGTGTAATTAATTTCGTTTTCGGATGCCGATAAGGTTTTCAAATTTCATATTAAAGCGGAATCCTGGACAGATATCTCTACAAGTAACAGATAGAAAGCCAAAATCATGTAAAATACAGAATAAACACATAACTTATCTTAATCCTCTCATTAGCATCATTAATTACGGATTAGTAGCTAATTACGGATCGGGGTTATTATAGTCTCCCCACCTTAGGAAGTTTGGTCCTCCAAACTCAAGTTATCTTATATCAAAAGAAATGATGTCCATTATAAATATAACCTCAACTCTTTACAATACAGAAGCATAACCATATTCATAAATATGTTCATAACCCAATCTCAACCTTAGCTTCGTACAGAAACAGAATCATAAATCACATACAGAGATTAGGGTTCGTATCAAAATAGAGTCTTATACACATCCAGATTTTAATCAGAAACAGATTCGTATACATGTTCATATTCACATTCTTGTCCATATCATACACAGATGTCACAAGTCTTGCTTAAATATACGTGATACATCCCTTAGTATTAACAAAGTAGATACATAACAGATACAGACACGTGATGGTTATGAATAACCAGTTCCATAAAGGAACCTCCGAATTCGGGAACAGAAAACAGATAAGCTGAGCCCCCATGACGGGGCCTCCGGTACGGGTAACAGAGTGCAGACAGATATAAGTTCCATAAAAGAACCTCCGATACCGGGTAATAGCCAACAGATATCACATAATGCCAAGAGTCACACGAACACATGTCAGAGATTGGACAATTATTCATTGTATAACACATAATATTGTAGAAAACAGATCCCCTTTAGACACACAGAAAACAAATACAGTTGAACACAACTTTACAACATTATTATTCACATTACTTATATCAAATACTTATCGGGTCATGGATTCACACTGTTTCCCGTTATTAAGTCACAGAAACTTGATTTACTCACTCCCGAGTCATCCATCCGATCTTTGTTCGATTTGGTTTTCAATCCAGTAATCTTATTACAGTTAATCCAAGTCATTCTGAAGTTATCAGGATTACAAGGTAATTTCGTACATTGACCCCATAGCAGTAAACGAAATTCTGAGGTAATCATTCGTATACTATTTATCCGCCTCAATTCCCACAAATTCAATCATACTATGTGTCAATACAGAAGCAGTCCTACTGATTACATATACCCTCAGGTAGTCAGAGTTCATAATCAAACCAGTCTGTTGTCACAAATCCCATCAGTTTTGAAGTACAGTAACACCAAAGCAATCATTCTCTAGTCAAACAAGTTCATGGTCAAAATGGTAATACCGGGTAATTAATCACATGTCATATATACAGTATTCCCATATTCTCCAAGCATAAGTTACCAAATTCCATAATCCCATTCGCATGTTTCCAATCGGTTATAGGCGTATGGTAACAAGTCATCTATAACTACGTAGTCTGCTGTCGACGGTTCACATTCTTCCTAAGTGTTCGAGATTGATTCAAGTTTTCATTCGGTTAATTCCCTTAGCAACACAACCCTGTCATTCAATCACAATCCCCCATAATGTAATCAATCAGATAATAGCTCTCAATAAGGGTCTCCTCAGATAAAATCAATGAAAGTTTAATCAGGTCATATCAACTGAAAGTTCTACCCAGTCATAACAAATAAAAGTTCAAAGCGTGAGTCATCAAACAGAAGTTCCATCAGTTAAACAAAGGTCTCACTAAACCACGGTTCTATCAGGTTAGATCAGGTGAAAGTTCTATCCTTATTATTTCCAAGCGAAGCACATTTGGTTCTATAGTTCATACTCCATTCGCTTAGGTGCATAGCCAGTAATTCTACAGTTGTTCTAAGTTTATCAAGTCTCAAATTCACATCGAAGTCACCTATCATAATAGTTCATATCGAAGAGTTCAGGTCATATACAATGTTACATTCTCCAAGTAAGTTCACATGTGGGTGCACAAGTATGTCAAGAAGTAAGCATCACAATCAATATAATAATTTTCCAGAGTCATGGTCCCAACGGTCAAGTTATCAACAAATAACCATATCAATCATTCTAGGCAACGGTATAGTCATATATATACATGTCCAGAGTCTAATAACCTTCTCAATATAGATTCGCGAGGTCTATGTACAAATGAACACAAAACAGTTTCCCCAGATACAATAGTTAAGGCGACAAGTCATAAGTCTACTCAGTCTAAATACAAATGCAGCGGATACAAAGAGTGTATCGAGTTCAATTAATTAACAACCCATGTAAAGGTATAGGCATATGTAAGTCCAAACATGTTCCATATCCAGTCAATAATAGTGTGTCTCCATATTTAACAGTTCGAACATAGTTCAACAGGCCAGTCACGATAGTTCATATCAACCAGTAAGTCTCTAAGTGTTCATTGACCACGGTTCAATCCCATCAATTCTAATAGTATTACAAGCATGGAAACATATAGATAGGTACGAGTCCAAAATCAATTATCATTTAGGCATTCGTTCACAATTCCTAAGCAAAAGTTCGTCCTTCCAAACTGACATAGGTTCTCAATTTCAGAAATTCCGTACGTGGCTAATTCATGTATATAATTCGAGATCACGGGTCTACTCATTCGATGATGTCAGTCAATATATAACGGTTCAGTTCAAGTCACGGTCATACAGGTTTTCTCAAATTATAGTCAATCATAATGTATTCATATGTTCAATAGTTCTAGTGTAGTTCAAAGGTCATACCTAACTGTTCATATTACATTTTGCAATACGGTACAAGGATTTAACCCAACAAGTTCTCGTTGTCCATAAGTCTCAACAATTTCCAAAGCTCAGGTAATTCGTAATAGGGCTTCGGGCATCTCACATAAAATTAGCAAGTTTTCGAGGCAGTCAATAACTAAGGGTTCATAATTGTTACGACCCATACCCGGCCCTATGGGTTTAGCACCGTAACCGGCCAGTAATCCGAGATTACCGAAGGCCTGCTTAACAGTAGTACAGTAAAACAGAGTACAGGGCCTGGCAGAAGCCAATACAGTAAATAAATAATGTCCATTGAGCTGTGACAGTCTGAGTGCCAAAAAGATTTTTCATGCATTCATACATACAAACAGTACAGTCTATACAAAATTTATAGTCACACAGTACAGGGACCTAATCCCTGGATAACAGTACAGTTAGTAGCTGACAGTCTAGACGGTAATCCAAACAGTATGGAGACAGACGAGGGGGAAAACAAAGCACCCCAAGCCATAGCATGGCAACTCGGAACCTCGCAGTGAGGCACAAAGGATGGCTTGACAAAACTGGAGTCTAACCCACGCTCCTAGCTCCGATCTGGTGGCTGAGCACCTACATATATATATACAAACAGTGAGCTAAAGCCCAGTGAATAACATAATGCGTAAAGAGGTTAAGAATGAAATGTCCTTACAGTAATGAAAGCAGTTCATTAAACAATACTTCAGTCTTTCAGTCAGAACAGTTATCAGTCATATGTGGTACATCCATTAGCATAGCAGTAAACAGTAGGTCTTAAAGACCGAACAGTAATGATGGCCATCAATCAGTAAACAGTAGTGGTTCCACGAGGGAACCGACAGAGATCTCTGTAACAGTAGCAGTAACAGTATACAACAGTTGCTAAGGATGCCACAATACATTTCAGAATATAGGACATACATTTAAACAATTAACAATAACTACTTCAGAAAACAGTTTCGTTAAACAGTCAGAAAACGTTCTCTGTTGAACATATCTTTACACAATTGTTACTCACAGAGTTTGGGCTACAGTATGCTAGAGCATGCCTCCTCAGTCGCCAACCCTACACAGTTCACAGGTTTAACACACACTAAGCTACACAGTTGGGAAAGATAATAACTTAATCCCTAATTTGCCTCGGTGTGTTCTACATCTATGTCCCCAATAAGATGTCTTAAACTAGGTCTAAGAATGTCCAGAATGAGATGAGGATGCAAAGATGTACTTTTAAAAACAGTTTCAAATTTTTCAGAAAACAGAGTCCCGCTCGAGCGTAGGTCACTCCGCGCGAGCGGACATGCAGACAAAGGTACCTGATCGAGCGTAGAATTACCCGCTCGAGCGTTCTGCAAAAACAGTCAAAAGTGTTGGATGGGTGGAATCTCCGCTCGACGGACGCTCGACGCCCGCTCGAGCTTGAGACACGTGATTCCGCTCGAGCGCCCAATCCTCCGCTCGAGCGGACTGTAAAACAGTTGCAAGATACTGGATGCTCGGATTCCACGCTCGAGCGGCACTTCCCCCGCTCGAGCGGAAGTGCAAAATCTGGAAATTCCAGATTGCACCTCCAAGCCAAAAACCAAATTCAAAAGCATTCAAAACCGATCCTCTTGGGCTGAATTTCCAGAAAACACTTGTAAACATATAGAATGACATGGTTCAAAGCTTAATTTTAAGAAATCAAAGCCCAAGGGTGTTTAATTCAAATCCAATTTCAGACCATTTTCATGAACATGAAGAACATGCAAACATGCATGAATTCAAATCAATTCAAAGCTTCAAAACATGCTCTAGTGAGCCCATTGATTCACAAACAAGATGAAAACATGGCCTACACTCAAGACATGAACATGCATGTGACAATTTGCCATGAATTCAACTCAAAACTCATCAATTCAAACATGCATGCATGAATTATGTTCTAATCCTACATGTATGAACTAAAATAAGTCTTAACTCTACAATTGAAGCATGAATCATGCAAGAATCAATTCTATGGCAACAAGAAGAAGATGGAAGTCCTACCTTAGTCTTGTATTCAAGGTTTAGGAGTCCAATTTGACAATTTACACTTCAATTCCAAGCAATTCAAGCCAATTCAACAAAATGAACTCAATTCTCTCCTATCTCCTCTCTTGGTCGGCAAGAACAAGGAAAAGGGCTGAGGAAATGGTTTTTGATCAAGCATATACAAGTCTCTAAGTGTGTGAGGTAGTGGTCCACTTAGTGGCAAGTTTGGTAAATAAGTCCAATTCATGTAATTAACTCATTTTAATCTCATTTAATCATACCTAATCAGTTTTCAGATAAATACACTAGAAAATCACATTAATTATGAGGATCAAAGAACATTAATCAATTTCGGATTCGGCCGCCGATAAGGCCTTCAATTAGCAGATAGAATACAAATTAACACACATACTCAGTCAATTCAGTTCCAGTTTTTCAGTCAATCAGTTCGGTACTTTAATCAGTTCAGTTATCAGTCATAATCAGTTCAGTTTAACGGTAATCAGTGTTTATCGGTAAGCAGTGGTGAGGGTTATTACAGTCTCCCCTCCTTATAAAGAGTTTAGTCCTCTAAACTCGAGTTACCTTCGTTCCGGAAGAAAACAGGATTCAGTGGAAATAGTTCAGGATATCTTTTAGCCATGTCATCTTCCCTTTCCCAAGTGGCATACACACCGCCATGGTTCTGCCAGTCAACTTTCACTAGCGGGATCTCTTTGTTTCTCAGTTTCTTGATCCGTCTGTTTACAATCTGTATAGGCCATTCTCGTAAGTGTAGTCATCACTCAACACTACCCGAGTAGGCTCAATTACATGGAAGGGATCCCGGAGATAATCTCTTAACATCGAAATGTGGAAAACATTATGCATGTGCTCCATTTCAGGAGGGAGCGCAACTTGATACACCACCGGATTAATTTTCTCAATAATCTCATACGGTCTGACGTATCTTGGCGCTAACTTGCCTTTGACTCCAAAACGAGTCTGGCCCTTCATTGGTGTCACTTTCACAAAAACGTGATCACCCACTTCATACTCTCTGTCCCGTCTTCTGACATCCGCATAACTTTTCTGTCTACTCTGTGCAGTTTTCAGTCTTTGTTGTATCAGTTTCACTTTCTCAGTTGTTTCGTATACAATCTCGGGCCCAAGCAAAGGCCCATCTCCCACGTCACACCTTCATTATCATTTCGTACTAACATCCACAATCTCCTAGCTTCTTCTTTAAGTGTGAATGTTGGCAACAAAACTTTCTGTGCCTCAGTACACGGAAATACTTCAAATATTTTCTCAATCTCTAAAACCTAAGCCTAAGCTTTTAACGGTTCAATACCCCCCAGAAATTCCGGTGGCTTCATCTTATTATATTTCTGTGTCAGTGCTATCATATCATAATTAGCTAGTTTAGGTACATGTATTTGCCCTTGTTGCTGTTGTTTCAGATATTCGGTTAAGGCTTCAACCATTCTTTCTAACCGGCTAATTCTAGCGTCAGAAGATTCAGATTCATCTACATTCCTTGTCCATTCCATTGGCTACACGCAAATAGGTTACTTATTAATATAAGGAAAGTTCTCACTGTTCTCACATTTCATTTCATATCAGACGCGTTTATACTTTTATTTCAATTCAGATACAATCACATAATCCTTTACTTTCATACGTTCATGTTCACATAGATTCCACATTCGGTATTGAATTAACATTACATGGTATTCCACTTAACCTCTTTGACCATGCACAAAGGTTTCATTTCAATTCATTTTCAATAAGGATGTGTTCATAGTAGTTCACACACTTAAACATGACGATGCAATGCCCCTATTTTCATTTCTAGGACATCCTATAGCTCATATGGACTCGTGTGTACGGTATAACTCGTGCTCTGATACCACTTTGTCACGACCCAAACCCGCCCCTATAGGTTTAGCATCATAACCGACCAGTAATCCTTGGATTACCAAAGGCCTCTGAATAGATTAACAAGTTTAAGGGGCTAGCGGAAGCAAATACATAAATATAGTTGTCCAATGAGCTGTGCTGACTTATATGAAACAGAATATTTAAAATTTTATATACATAACCGGTAGTCAACCATACATTATACCCACACACAATATAATATTTTAAGTACAGCCAACGACATCAAACAAGTCTTATATAAACAGAAACCACAGAACTTAAACATAGGACACTTCGGGAACCTCCACGTGAGGCATAATGGTTGGCTGACAACGGAACACAGATTCAGACAAAAGCCTTCAGGCTCGAACTCCAGAATGCTCACCTATACATATATATATATACAAACAGTGAATTAAAGCCTAGTGAATAACATTAAGGTAAAGGGGTTAGTGAACGAAATCCAAATATATCATAAGCGGAAAACAGATCATAGCATAATCATCCTCATATCAGAACATAATAATGGTACATCCCATAGAACACATCACAAAACGTCTTTCGACTAGAGTAATCGGTTCCGGATACCGATTAAACACATATCACCACAATGAAGTGGCTAACGAGATCTTGTAAACTTGTATGTCATGGACCCGCATTTTCATGCCGTCCCCTATGACTTGGGACTATCTATGGATGCCATAATAGATTTCAAACATGGAATATTCGTTCACGAAAACAGATATCATTTCAGAAATCATAACTTATTATAATTCATTTGGAACATAATTCATATGAACGTATCTTTACAATAACGTTACTCACAGTGGTTCCAGTAAGCGGTCAATCAATCCTTGAGTCTTGACCTACAATCACAAAATACATAACACAAGCATGTCTTATCATTACACATTCATGTGGCCAACACGGCTTAGCTTTCATTACATTGATTCTTATTCTTTCTTATCACATTGCCTAAAACACACACACTTGCAGCCTTGGAACTTAGTACATTCGTTTCTTAGTGAGTTTCTAATCCATAACCTCATTACTATGGCTTAATTAAGGCTTAGGAATGCCTAAGATGCAATAAGGAGGCCAAAACATGCCTTGGAACACTTAGGCAAAATTTCTGAAAATAAGGTCTACGCTCGAGCGTAGCTTTCCTCGCTCGAGCGGACATGCAAAATGTGAATGTTCTCTCAAACGCACATTTCTTCGCTCGAGCGATCTGTGAAAGACATGAAACTTCTGGGAGCTTGCAATTCACGCTCGAGCGGACTTTTGGTCGCTCGAGCGGAGTGCACGCACTCAGAGTGGTCGCTCGAGCGTAAACTCCCAAGCTCGAGCGTAGATGCAAATTCTTGAATTTCCAGATTGCACCTTCAAGCTCAAAACTCGAATTCAAACCTTCAAAACACATCTCTTGGGCCCCAAAACTTGAGATAACATAGTAAACTTGTAAAACATGATAAATTAAGAATTATTTCATAAAATCATGGCCCAAGAGTTTGTTAAAAACTCACAATTTCAACTTAAAACATGATGAATGTTCATGAACACAACATGCATGAATTTTTCTTGTATCAAACTTCTCAAAACACGATCAAACACCACAAAACAACTTGAAACTTGATGATTTCCCTAAATGAAGATGAATTTCAAACATGCAAGAGAGGATTCATGGAAATCATGCTCAATTTGTAAGAAAATGTACATGCATGCATGAATTGCCACTCAAATCTTCCTTCTAAGCTCAATACACACCCTTAAACACATAATCTACATGTTGATAACTTAGATTCATAATTTAGGGGTTGAATTCATACCTAATTAATCTAGCTGTTGCACAATGATAATGGACTCAAGTGAAATTTTCAACTTCTTCTTTGAATCTACACTTCCCTCTCTCTAGAATTGTGCTCCCTCTCTCTCTAAAATGTCTCACCAGATTTTTGCACTAAGGGAGATGAAAGAAATGAGCTCAATGAGCTAAATGTGTTGGATATGTAGTTATAATGATATAATGCATTAATTGGGACATTAGGCTAACCAAACACAACCTAATTAATCGTTCTGAATCAATTTTTAATAAAATTTGCCGTAGTGTTCTAAAAATTCCAAATAACATATTGGTGTAATCAATTTCGTTTTCGAATGCCGATAAGGCTTTCAATTTTCATATTAAAGCGGAATCCTGGACAGATATCTCTACAAGTAATAGATAGAAAGACAAAATCATGTAAAACACAGAATAAACACATAACTTATCTTAATCCTCTCGTTAGCATCATTAATTACGGATTAGTAGCTAATTACAGATCGAGGTTATTACAGATTGTTGCCGCCCTAAGAAGGATCATGGAAGTACAAGCAAGAAGACTACCAATCAGGCCAATGTAACTGAACTAGATTACATCTCTGACGGGTGAATGACATCAATCTCTTTGTTGTGGTGTCTGAGGCTAACTTGGTTGGAAATCTCAAGGAGTGGTGGGTTGACACTAGAGCAACTCGTCACATTTGAGCGGACAAGAAGATGTTCACTACCTACAATAAGGCTGCAAATGGTGAACAACTTTTCATGGAAAAATTCTTCTACTTCTACTGTAGCTGGACAAGGGAAAGTGATCTTGAAGATGACATCAGGGAAAGAACTGACCCTCAACAACGTACTGCATGTATCTGACATCCGGAAGAATTTAATTTCTGGTTCTTTGTTAAGTAAAAATGGTTTTAAGCTTGTTTTTGAGTCTGATAAATTTGTGTTAACAAAGAGTGGTATGTATGTTGGTAAGTTATACATGAGTGATGGTCTCTTTAAGTTGAATGTAATGACAGTTGTACCAAAAGTTGTTATGAATAAGAATAACACATATTTTGCTTATATTCTTGAGTCGAATTTATGGCATGGTAGATTAGGACATGTGAATTTTGATGCTTTGCGTAGATTAATTGGTTTAGATTATATACTAAAGTTCAAATTAATCCTGATCATAAATGTGAAGTTTGTGTAGAAGCGAAATTAATTAAGGCGCCATTTAAATCGGTTGAAAGGAAAACCGAACCTCTAGAATTAATTCATACTGATGTATGTGATCTCAAATTTATTCAAACTAGATGAGGCAAAAAGTATTTCATAACATTTATCGATGATTGCACAAGATATTGTTATGTTTATTTACTTAGAAGTAAAGATGAAGCCTTAGAAATGTTTAAACTCTACAAAACAGAAGTTGAAAATCAACTTGGTAAAACCATTAAAATGGTTAGAAGTGATAGAGGTGGTGAATATGATGCACCATTAAATGAATTTTGTGTACAACATGGTATTATTCATCAAATTACAGCACCTTATTTTCCTCAGCAAAATGGAATTGCTGAAAGAAAGAATAGAACCCAAAAAGAAATGATGAATGTCATGTTACTAATTTCAGGCTTACCACAGAACTTGTGGGGGGAAGCAATATTGTTTGCTAATTATGTTCCTAACAGAATACCCCACAAGAAAGCCACACGCATTCCTTATGAATTGTGGAAAGGTCGACCGCCTTCCTACAAATACTTAAAAGTGTGGCGGTGTTTGGCAAAAGTTGAAGTTCCTGTTCTTAAAAAGACTAAGATTGGACCAAAAACAGTAGATTATGTGTTTATTGGTTATGCTCAGAATAGTAGTGCATATCGGTTTCTGACTTACAAATCAAAAATACCTAATATAAATGCAAACACTATTATAGAGTCAAGGAATGTTGTGTTTTTTGAACATGTCTTTCCTTACAAGAAAAGACAGGAATTAAGTTCACAGAAAAGAACTTATGATTGCACACAAGTCAAGAGACTAATGACAATCAAACACAAAAGACTAGTAATGGTCTCAACCAACAGGATTTAACTGATGATGAACCAAGACGAAGTAAGAGAGCGAGAACATCAAAATCTTTTGGTCCAGATTTCCTAACATACCTGTTAGAAAATAAACCTCAAAGCTTTAAGGCAGCAATGACAGGTCCTGAAGCACCTTTGTGGAAAGTGGCTGTTAATAATGAAATTGAATCCATTATGTAAAATCATACTTGGGAATTGGTGGATCTTCCACCAGGTTCTAAACCTCTTGGATATAAATGGATATTCAAGAGAAAAATGAAAGCAGATGGTTCAATTGACAAGTATAAAGCAAGACTTGTAGTTAAAGGTTACAGACAAAAGGAAAGTCTGGACTATTTTGACACATATTCCTCAGTGACAAGAATAACATCTATTCGCATGCTTATTTCTATAGCAGCGTTGTTTAATTTAGAAATACATCAAATGGATGTTAAGATAGCTTTCTTAAACGGTGATCTAAATGAAGAGATCTATATGGAGCAACCCGAAGGGATTGTAGTGTCGGGGCAAGAAAAGAAAGTTTGTCGACTTGTAAAATCTCTTTATGGATTAAAACAAGCACCTAAGCAATGGCATGAAAAATTTGATCATGCAATGCTTACTAATGGGTTTAAGATAAACGAATGTGACAAATGCATCTATGTTAAAAACACTGACCAAGGATATGTCATAGTTTGTCTTTATGTGGATGACATGCTTATTATTGGAAGCAGTCAAAACATGATCAAATCAATTAAGCAAATGCTTAACAAAAAATTTGATATGAAAGATTTGGGGGTCGCAGATGTTATATTAGGAATGAAAATTACTAAAATATCTGACGAATATGCATTATCATCACATTATATTGAGAAAATTCTTGGTAAATTTATCAAGGATGATATAAATGTAGCAAGAACACCTGTAGACATTAGTCTTTATTTATCGAAAAATAAAAGTGATGTAGTGTCTCAGTTAAAATACTCCCAAATCATTGGAAGCCTAATGTATCTAATGAATTGTACCTGTCCTGATATAGTTTATGCTATCAGTAAATTGAGTAGGTACACTAGCAATCCCAGAGAAGACCATTGGAAAGCGATTATTCGGGTTCTTAGATATCTAAGATTCACCCGTGATCATGGTTTGAACTTTACTCGATATCCAGCAGTACTCGAAGGTTATTGTGATGCAAATTGGATATCAGATACTAAAGATTCAAAATCCATAAGTGGATATGTCTTTACTCTAGGAGGCGCTGCTGTTTCTTGGAAATCCACGAAACAAACATGCATCGCACGATCCACAATGGAATTCGAGTTTATTTCTTTAGACAAAGCAGGAGAAGAAGCAGAATGGCTTCATCACTTCTTAGAAGACATTCCAATGTGGCCAAAACCTGTGCCAGCTATTTGCATTCATTGTGATAGTCAATATGCAATAGGCAGGGCACATAATCATATGTATAACGGTAAGTCACGACATATTCGTCGTCGACATAATACCGTAAGGCAATTTTTTTCAAACGGAATAATCTCAATAGATTATATAAAATCTAAAGAGAATATTGCGGATCCGTTAACAAAAGGTTTGACAAAAGAGCTAGTGTATAGTTCATCGAAGGGGATAGAATTAAAGCCTATCACATAAGAGTCGTCATAATGGTAATACTACTTATATGACTGGAGATCCCAGGAACTAAGTTCAAAGGGACAACTAAGTTATGTATGGCTCGCCAGAAATCACCATGGGATTAAAATTCCTTACTCATTCTTATGGTGAGAGTGATATCTGCAACATATGTTGTATGCAGGGGTATAAGGATAAGCTTAGCTTTTAATGATTACTTATATCTTGATTTAGGCATGAAAATCAAGACGAGTATAAGGAGATACTCACAATAAGAATCACCTATATGAGTGTCGAATTGGGGCTGGTTCTATGAGAATGAAAGAGGCTAAATTCTCTAGAAACACTCATGAAAACCAAGAGCATTCAAGGCCAAAATGAACATAACAGTGAGAACCACGATGTGTTAGAAGATATTTTGTGTGAAATCTATTGTCTTGGCTTACACAAACGGCTGAACAATTCAAGGCATTGCGTCCATTGGTTAGCCAGTAAGTCCGATAGGTTGTCACTAGGGAAGTTCAAGGCCGAAAGCTACCTATCCTGATGCAAGATATTTTCGACTTATACTCTTTCGATAAAGTCTGCATATTGTTGCATTTCGGTTGTCATCAAATTCCATTTACGTGGGGGATTGTTGGAAATGGTTGGGAAAATTCTGGGTAAAACCAGAATTTTTTCCTAACTTTGGTCTATTATTTAGGTGGGACCCGTGCGTCGATTTTTACGTGTCAAAGTGGTAACGCGTTCTATGCCGCATTGTGATTCACGTGGTATATTTGGTTGCTCAAAACCATTACCGAGTGAATGGGAAATTGAAGCCAAAGTATGCTCCATGGAAATGGAGTTTTGGTGAAAAATCCTTAAAGGTTTGAATAAGGCTTGTCCCACATTGATTTGGTGGGAAGTTCTGAATGGGTTTATAAGGCATGGGATTGGAACTTGGGGTGTGCCCCAAGGGGTACCCAAGTGTTTTAGAGAGGGAGGTTATGGGCAAAATGGGTTAGACCCATTTGTAACGCCCTCAAAAAAATAACATTAAACTAACCACATTCCTTTATTTCATTGAGTTCCATTACATAAGTATTACATGTTAACATCAAAACAAAATGCCATAGGGGCTTACAGCTTTCCAAGTTAACACTTGGTTACAACAAAGAGTACTAACTCGTTACACATTAAGCCCTTGGCTTGAAGTTACATGTAATACATCAAAAGTAAAACAACTACACTATGTCCGCCTCTAGCCTCCCAAACTATGTCCTTGGAGGTGGCATGCTTCCTGTACCTGAAAATGATATTCCCATATAGGGTGAGCCACAGCCCAGTAGAAATACACTAAACCAACCATGGACAATGACTAAAACATTAGCAATTGATAGTTGGTCAACACTGATACAATCACATAAATTACATATTTATGTCAACGACTTACAAGTCCCAATTACTTTTCATTTTCCCTTTTTCAACAGATAAGCATGTTAACTCTATCATCATTTCCACAGATATGTATAAAAACTATATCTCACATTCAGATAAGCATAAAAGCTATATCCACATTCTCAACAGATATGTATATCAACAATATCCTCAGATAAGCATATAAGCTGTATCCACACTCTACAACAGATATGTATATCAACAATATCCACAGATAAGCATACAAGCTATATCCACACTTCACATCAGATATGTATATCAACAATATCCACAGATAAGCATACAAGCTATATCCACACTTCACAAAGATAAGCATATGAGCTCTATCTTCACTTCTCTAGACAAGCATATGAGCTCTGTCTACGGAGTTCATCCCCTATCTCCTCCCAATACCTATCCGGTTTAGAGGTACATCCCCTATCTTCCCCTAAACCGCGGAGTACATCCCCTATCTCCTCCTCTACACATAACGTATATAAACACATTGGTTCTATATACAATCACACAATACACACAATTAATGTATTCTATCAACCGTCAAGTTCCATGACACATTCCATTGAGTAGTTTCCGTTTACCTAATCATCATGCATTGTCTACAACAATCTCGACTATCCTCCACCGATAGCCCAAAGCAATTATTTCTAAAACAGAAAATAAATGCACAAATGGATATTCAATCAACATTTCATTTCCTCATTTCTCACCAATTAATTATCCCAATTAATTATACAATGTAATTAGGCCATTTTCCATAATTACCATTTCAACCCTTAGGTCCCATTTTTATCAATGATTCAACAATCATTCCATTTTTCTATGCCAAACATGCATCTAGGTTTATTATGAATAAAACCCCAACTTTTGTAAAATTACACAAAAGCCCCAAACTTTCACAAAATTACCAAACCACGCCCAACATCTCAAAATACCAAAATTTAAAGACAAAACCCATAGAGAGGAGTATGTTATCCCTACCTCAAATTCGGAGTCCCAAAGGAGAAGACGACAAAACCCAACGTGCTCCAAAACCCGAGATTTTCAGATTAAAATGAAGCCCTCGACGATCAACAACTTTTTTGTAAATGCCAAAGGTGAGTAAATCACTCCTACTAGATCAAAACCTAGAGAGAAGGTAGAGTCTAGAGTGAGAGGCTCAACAATGGTGATTTTGGAAAAGTAAGAGAGAGAAGAGAAAGTGAAAAAGTGATTTAAAGAGTCACAAATTCGGGACTTTAACCCAGGTCTCCGCTCGAGCGTAAAACACCCCGCTCGAGCGGCCACTCACAGACTCCCGCTCGAGCGGCCAACCTCCCGCTCAAGCGCAGAATGCACTCGCCCAGCACTTTTGCAGAACCAGGCCTCCGCTCGAGCTCCCAACCCTACGCTCGAGCGGCACTCAGACAACCCCGCTCGAGCGGCCAATACCACGCTCGAGCGTACAACGCTGCACAGGAAAATACTGAATGGGTGTAATCTACGCTCGAGCGCCAACACCTCCGCTCGAGCATACAGGCCAAAAATCTGGGCAACTAGTTTTGGTTTCTAAACTCAACCAACCTGTAACAAACCCGCTCAACACATCCTATAATCCAAATACGAAGTAAAAGGATGTAAACGAAATAATAAACAACTACCAACATCCACGGATACATGTCCGGATCACTATACAACAAGGGTAAACCCGGGATCGCTATAACCCATTGGACCCAAAAATCACCACACACGTGCGCGGGTGCGCTGCCGCCGCCGTCCATCCGTTCAGTCAGTCTGGCGGGCTGGCCTGGGCTTGGGCTTGGGCGCGGGTGCGTTGTGTGAGGTTGGGCTTGTCTGGCCCAATACCTTTCTTTTTGGGTCAAAAACATTTGAATTGAATTTTATTTTTTGAAAAAAAAAATCCAGAATTCAAATTAATTTCGGAAATAAACTGGTCCGGTTTTGCTGTACACCCAAATAGGGCCCTTCCCATTTTTTATCTGTTTGAATTTTTGAACCCAACAGATTCAAATCTGTTTAAATTCAAAACCAAACAGGTTTCATACCTGTTCAAACAGGTTTGCACCTGTTTAATTCAAAATCTGCAGCCACCACTACATCTATAAATAGGACAACCCTCATTTGATGTTGAGAGATTCAAAAAATTCGTACTTCACCTCTACAAATTTATTCTTCATTTTGCTGCATTTAATTTTTGTGAGAAAGAGTATAAACACTTAGTGTGTTTGTTAGGCAAATAATTTGTAGTGCTGCTATTGTTTGTAGTTGATCATTTCATCCTGGGAGATAGACGTCCACATTTTGAAAGCACCGTGGAGAGGACAAATCTATCTTAAGGACACATTGTCAAACACTGGACTTGATCAGATATTTATTAGAAGAAATTAATCAAGTAAGTTGTTTAATTTATTATTCTGTTTTATTTGTTTATTAAATCAGATTTTAATTTTGTTTTTGTAACAAAATAAAATATGTTTTTATTTATTTATTTCTAGTTTGATTTTTGTAATCAAACAAATTTATTTCTTTATATTCTTGTTGTTGTTTAGTACACAGCAGAATTTAATCTATTTAAATACAGTGAAGATTGATCAACATGAGGTACACATGGCCTTGCCATATATGTCTTGCCAAAAATGCCTATATAACGGCATACTCAACATTGTGAAGATAATCGCAAAACAAGGTAAGTTCTCTCATCTTCTCTCCCCCATTGTGTATAAAAGGAGGCTATCTTCTTTGGTTTTATACACAAAATTTTGGTTCTTAGATTATAATCAGTTTGCTTCTATAATATATTCTTCCTGTGTGAGAGAGTGCAACAATTGTCAGTTTACTGGAGCTAAACAGAAGGTGCTTCTGTGTTAGCGGGTTCTAACCGTCGTATCCTAGGAGATAGACGTCGACATACCTCTAGCACCCACGATGAGACGGCGAATCTATTTTAAGGAGACAGTGGTATCACATAGGCTTTAATTTACTTTTTTTACACATTTATTTTGTTGATTTTTTTTTTCATTAAGTTATTTGATTTAGTCCCATGATTTCTTATTATGTAAATCAATTTAATTAAATATGAATGTGTTTGTTTATACATATTCTTAAAAGATGCTATCATTCACGAAAAGCAAAACATAAATTTTGTTTTCATTTTTATTTTTATTTTTTTATATTTATTATTATTGACCGAAACACAAAACATGCAGCGTGCATATGCCCTAGGAAAAGTTAAACTACTAACTAGCATGAATCTGGTTTACTGCTAAATTACTAACATAAGCAAATCTAACGTAATATATTAATCTATTGCAAATTATATATGAATCTATTTGTCTAATTCCATATTCTTTCATGATCAATTAAACTGGACAAATACAAAATAAGAAATCATCGGAGATTATATCTTGATGAACATAAATACATATAACAAATTAAAATACTGAAATGAGAAAAAGAAAGCAAATCAAATCCTGTTTGATACCACAGTCTCCTTAAAATAGATTCGCTGCCTCATCATTGTTTCTGGAGATACGTTGGCGTCTGTTTCCCAAGATACGATGGTTTAGAACCTGCTAACACAGAAGCACATTCTGTTTAGCTCCAGCGAACTAACAATGGTTGCACTCTTTTACACAGGAAGAATATATTATAGGAGCAAACTGACTATAGTCTAAGAGCCAAAAATTCTGTGTTTAAAACCAAAGAGGAGCTCACCTTTTATACACAATGGGGGAGTAATGATGAAATAACTTAGCTTATTTTGTGATTTTCTTCACAGTGTTGAGCATGATCTTATATAGGTATCTTTGTCAAGACATATATGGCAAGGCCATGTGTACTTCATGGCTTCCAATACCATATGTCCCTCATGGTTAGGCCACGTGTTACTCATGGTTAGGCCATGTGTCTTTCATTCGTGAGGCCAACTTTGTGAGACATTTTCTCATTCAATCCTTAATAGTTTTTGGTCAATCTTTTCGTGGTATAAGGATCTTGTTACAAAAAATCTAGAACCAAAGTCACCAAAAACCCACCATTATTTCCAACACTACATGCTCTTTATACTTGTACACTTGAAGAAAGATAGCTCCACACACAATTCTTGTAGCATAATTTAGAGGTGATTTGTCGTACCTTTTGGATCCTCCCTTATGTGAAAGGGTTGTATCTGGTTCCGTGATCAGATTTTGACATGGGTATTCTTTGATTTCTTTTTTTGAAGGATTTTTTTTTATGTTTGGAGGTGATAGGTGGTGGTGGATCTTGATGGGTAGACAAACTATGAGGACAAATCTTGGGAATGAGATGTGTGGTGATGATGAAGGGCCTTGACCAGAGGCAAATAAGAGGAGCTTAAAGTTGGCAAGCTATGCTATGTAAAAAGAAGTTGTGGCACCAAGATGGAGGGTGGTGAGGTTGAGAGGAAGGTAGAGAAAAAGGAAAATGATGGGTAGGATAACAAACAATCTAGTTGTACCATTGGATGTAAAGTTACCAATGGTGTGGCAATAAAATAAAGATGCCAAGATTGTGATCCATACCACTATGAAGTTCTTGATCTCACCTTCCATTAGTCCCCTTTTTTGCTTGCTTTCCTTAGAGATTAGGACAATAGAGAAACAGAGACTTTATTGCCATTAATTTTGAAGGCTAGGAATTTAATGGCTTGTATGTTCGATTAACAAATGGATGAAACTATTCTGAGTAAAATAATTAAGTAATCCGACTATCATTTGACAAAAAATTGTTAAATATTTTCGGTGTAAGCACTATATATGTGGTATTTTCTTACAAATAAAATTTATCAAGTTAGTATTGTTGTATCCGTAAAGGTTTTTCACGACATGATTTGATAAAAAAATTAGGTGAATAAGTACTTCAAGAAATACTAAATACTTAGAGCATCTCCAATGGTTTGCCATTGGAGCTGCCATTGTTATAATATAGCACCTATGTTGAAAAATGATGCTCCAATGGTTGAATATAGAAAATGCCAAATTTGAGAAATGCCAAAACTTGTATCAAATTTGACACAAGCTTTGACAGCTATCATTTGTGCCAACTCAGCCAAAACCAACTATTTCCCTCACTTCCTCCCACCCAGCAACTATTTCACCAATTTTTTTAATTAGAATTCACCAAAAAAAAAAAAAATTTTCAATAAGTCTTTTTTTTTTTAATTTACCTGAAATCAGCAAAGTTTATTTTATTTTATTTTATTTTTTATTACAAAATCAGTCAACAACAATCAATAAATCTCAGCAAAATCTCAAGCAAATTCAACAAATCTCAGATTCAACAAATCTTTTTTAACAATTTCATTGGAGTTCAACAAGCAATTTCATAGCTCCAAATCTTAGAATCTCAGAATATGAACAAAACTGAAAAATAATAAATACCTGATTTTGGTAGTTCAAAGTAGATCTGGTGGTGAGTCACATCATCGAAGGAAGCGGTGAAGATATCGCTGGCGATGGGAGCAGATCTGATGGTCCTTGGCTCAGAATCAGCGATCGTCTCTTCGATCTTGTCCAACGTCATCGATCTATTCTAGGAGTAAGAGAGAGAAGAGTGAGAGTAGATGACGGCGATTGGCAGTACCGAAGAGTAGAGAGAAAAGTGAGAGGGAGATAGAGGGAGAGGGAGAGGGAGAGGGAGAGAGATAGAGTGAGAGTGACATAGAAATGGAGGAAAGGTTGGTCTTTTGCGATTAGAGGTAGACACCGTCGCTGATCGAAGAGAGGGGGAAGAGAGTGAGAGTGTGAATGAGAGGGATAGAATGAGTGAGTGTGAGAGAGAGGGAGAGAGAGAGAGAGAGAGAGAGAGGAAAGGTTGGTCTTCGGCGATTTCAGGTGGACACCGTCGCCTATCGAAGAGAGGGAAAAGAGAGATATATGGAGACTGAAAGAGAGAGAGATGAGGAAATGGAGAGAGAGAGAGAGAGAGAGAGAGAGAGAGAGAGAGAGAGAGAAGAGACATAGTGGAGAGTCAAGATGATTCTGGATCATTCATCTCAACCATTAGAAATGGTTAAGATGGGTGATGGTAATCTGTCTTGGAAAGGCAAAAGAGCTGTTGTGCTCTTTTTGCTTGGAAAAAAAAATGATTAAAATCAACACAAATAACAAATGTACAAACAACAACTAAAGTCTGTTTGGTAACGTTTATGTTTTCAGTTTATATTTACAAAAATTTTATAAACTGATTTTTGTTTATTTTTAGAAAAATATAAACTACAAACGCGTTTGATAATTGACAAAATGTTTAAAAAAATTTAAAAGTATAAAAAAGAGTGAGAAATGGCAAGTGGTGGCAAGTGGCGGCGGAAGACGATGGTAAAAAGTGGTGACGGTGGTGGGGGGTAGCGGGTGGGTGGGTGGGTGACGGTAGCGGGTGATGGGTGGTAGCGAGTGACTGGTGGTGGTGGTGGTGGTGGTGGTGGCGGGTAGTGGGTGGCAGATGGTGGGTGGTGGTGGCAGGTAGGTAACGGGGGGTGGTGGTTGTGGGTGGGTGGGTGACGGTGGCAGGTGGTGGGTGGTAGCGAGTGGGTAGTGGTGGTGATGGTGGCGGGTGGTGGGTTGTGGTAGTAGGTGGGTGGCAGATGGCGGGTGGTGGCTGGTGAGTGGTGGTGACAGGTAGGTGGTTGGTGGTGATGGTGGATGGGTGGGTGACAATGGCGGGTGACGGGTGGTAGCGAGTGGGTGGTGGTGGTGGTGGCAGGTGGGTGGCGGATGACAGGTGGTGGTGGGTGGTGGCGGGTAGGTGGCAGGTGGAGGTGGTGGTGGTGGTGGGTGGTGGCGGGTAGGTGGCAGGTGGTGGTGGTGGTGGTGGTGGGTGGGTGGGTGACGGTAGCGGGTGGTGGGTGGTAGCGAGTAGGTGGTGGTGGTGGTGGTGGTGGTGGTGGGGGTGGTGGTAGCAGATGGGTCGCGGGTGGGTGGTGGTGGTGGCGGATGGGTGGCAGGTGGCTGGTGGTAACGGGTAGGTGGCGAGCGGTGATGGCGGGTCGTGGATGGTGGTGGCAGGTGGTGGGTGGTGGCGGGTGAATGGCAGGTGGTGGCAAGGAGTGGGTGGTGGTGGCTGGGGGGTGGTAAGTGGGTGGTAGTGGCGGGTGGTGGTGGCAGGTGGGTGGTGAGTGGTGGTGGGGGGTGGGTGGTGGGTGGCGGTGGCGGAAGACGGTTGTGGAAAATGGTGGCGGGTGGTGGCTAATGTTGGATGGTAAAAAAAAAAAAACTGAAAACTCAAAAAGGAAACACATTTTTTAAGTTTACATTTTTTGGTTAAATTTATAAACTGAGACTACTGATTTATAAATCAAAAATTTACCAAACAAGTTTTTATTTGAATTTTTAAAATTTTTGTAAATATAAACAGAAAACTGAAAACGTAAGTGTTACCAAATGACACCTAAATGTTTCAATTTTTCAATTTTTTTTCATTATTTATATTTGTCTAGTTAGGAATAATGTAAATATATAATTTTTTTTAGAAATAATTTTTAAAAAGTCACAAAAGTCAAAAAAAAAAAAAAAAAAAACAATTCACTAAAAAACCTATATCTAAACAACACCTACAAATTTAGAAGGAAAGTTGGTTGAGATTTGCCAAAATAACATGTGACCATTGGAGCACAATTTCTATAATTTGGCAAAATAGCAATATTCATTACTAAATTATAGAAATGACAATGTTATTTTAGCAACCATCATTGGAAATGCTCTTACCTTACTTTGAGGGGTTACAATTATGAATTATCAAAATTTTATAGTAAATAATGTGTTATCATTTGTTTTAGTGTTGAATTTTAATTTCTATATATTGGACGAATAAATTTATAAGGCACTATGTTGTTTATTAAGCAATTTGATAATAGTTTTTTTGTCAACTACCTATAATTAAATGCTAAAATGACTACTTTAAAGTTGGTACAACCTTGAACCTTGCCAAGGCTATTAAACTTTCAATGGCATCATCTTCCAAATTTTTAATGTGAATTCAATAAAAAAAATATATTAAAATTATACATAGTTTCATTTATAATCACTCCATATCCTTTCTTTAGATACAAGATATTAGTAACCATTCACTTTATATTTAGGATTAAGAAAATTTGGTAAGACATGAAAATATGGGATTAAGATTTCTGCCATCGATCTCTTTATAATGATTTTGTTGTGATATTTCAATAATCTATATTTAAAATTAAAGCACAACTATATCATTTTAGGATATGTTGGTTCTATACAATTTTATTTTAGTTTTAATTCAAATCGTTAGATTATGTAATTTTACTAACATATCTTGTTGACATAAAAAATAGAATAAGATCATTACCGAAAAACTATAATGGAGAGATAATATGATTTTAATTTATGATTTCCCTCTATACAATACAAATAGTAAATAAGTTGGTTAGTTATTATATTAATCTCACATGAATTGAGTAAAAAAATTTTAAAATTGTATTTAAAATTTCGATTGTAGAAAAAAACTAAAAGTTAGTATTTTCTTTGTTTTTTCCTCCACATAATTGAGGAACTTACGCCAAAAAAAAAAAAAAAACAATAATTAAAAGTGTTAAGTCAATGAAAGCAAATTCAATTTTGGTAGGTCACATGTGGCACTCATAATTACACGGTTACACCAGCCATCATTCATCGAGTCAACCTCTCCTTGCAGGTTCTTACTTGTGCCTATTCTTACAGGGTCTTCGGACCTATTTTGGGCCTAATTTTGATAATTCGAACCGTTTATATTTTATAATTTATTCAGTATATCATACCTATAAAAAATCAAGTTGATCGGATATCAGAAAGTACGTGTTCGAAAAATTAAACTAAAAACTATTTTTTTAAAGAATTTAACAAACAGTTTTTCGAACATATACTTTCTGATATCTGATCAACTTGATTTTTTACAGGTATAATATACTGAATAAATCATAAAATATGAACGGTTTGGATTATCAAAATTGAACCTTAAAGTAGGCCCGAAGACCTTGCAAAGATGGGCACAAGTAGGAACTTACAAGGAGAGGATGCTCATACTCATTCATCACCAGCAGAACCATTTGATGAAATTATGACACAATTCTCATTCTAGCTTTTTATCTTTTCTTAAAGGCAACAGCTTTATTCTTCAGCTTAATTGAGGAATCTTGCTCATTGGGTCCGTATAGTGATGCATTTAGATGTTCTGGGTCGCACATGCTCCATATTGATGTATTTAATGAGTCTATAGCTTTAGCCAATAAGCTCGGATGTTCTTTGAAATTTTCATATTAGTTTTATTATAACTTAATGGGAAGTAGTTAGGTGACTCATCTATATATTTTTTATTTGTTCTTTTCTTGGTATTATAACAAGACAAGTTTTACCAAGTTTAGTTGGCCAACCTCATAAGTTTTATTTTGATAATTTAAATTTAAATTTTTTAAATTATAATATGTAAATTATTTATATAAAAAAAAAGGACGATCCGAAAATCCTAATTTCGTTAATTCATGACATTTATTTATAAAAAATTGAACAACAAATAGTATTTGAAAAGTATCTTATACTCAATTGAATTATTCTGAATACATTTGTCATACTTATATACAATGAGCCTAACCAATATTATAACTGATCTAACAAACTCTTGTAACTAACTCTAACAGATACAAGAAAATATCTTAGTTGATGACTTAGCTAAGTTGAGCTGTGAGCTATAGTCTGAGCTGCTTCTGCAGTAGATGTTTGAGCTGCTGAATCTGCAGCCTAAGTTGCTTGAGCTACTGCCTCTACCTGAGCTATGATCCTTAACATTCCCCCGCAAGCTGATGGAAGGAGGAACTAATATCAGTTTGTCTTTTAGATAGGAAAAATGAGAGACAGATAAAGGCTTGGTGAAAATGTCAGCCAACTGATCAATGGTGAACATAGTGTAAGACAAGTTGTTTAGCAAACACTCGATCGCAAACAAAATGACAATCAACCTCAATGTGTTTAGATTGGAATGAAAAACAGGATTAGAAGCTAGGGCTATAGCAGAAACATTGTCACACTAAAGAAGAGGGACGGTAGGAGAATCAATACACAATTCCTGAAGTAACATGATAAGCCAAGCTAGCTCTACAGCTGTATGAGCTAAAGATCGATATTCTGCTTCTGTGGAAGATCTAGACATAGTAGCTTGCGTTTTAGCTGACCAAGAAATGAGATTAGATCCTAAAAACACACAATATCCAAAGGTGGATTTTCTGTCAACTGAATCCCCAGCCCAATTTGAATCTGAGTAAACCTGAAGATCAAAAGAGCTGGGTACCCTTAACAAATTGAAGTAATCTTTCGACACCAGCATAATGACCAACAGTGGGGTTATGCATATGTTGACAAAGTTGATTTACTGCATAGGACAAATCAGGTTTGGTAATGGTTAAATATTGTAATGCTCCAACGATACTTCTACAGACAGAGGGATTATCAAAGGGCTATTTTGAATTAGGAGATAAACCAGGTTTGACAAAGATAGGAGAAGAGCAAAGTTTGCAATCCCATGTACTAGCTTTAGTAAGTATGTCCTGAGCATATTTCTGCTGAGAAAGAACAATAGTGGAACCTGATGTATTAACTGATATGCCAAGAAAGTAGGAAATGAGGCCTAGTTCTTTCATGGAAAATGCTTGATGCATTTTAGTAACAAGATCCTGAATGTGAAAACCATCACTGCCAGTGACCAAGATGTTATCAACATACACCAATAAGGCAAGAAAGATGGACCCAGTCTGTTTAATAAAGAGAGAGGAATCACACTTGCTGTTCTTGAACCCCTAAGATAGCAGAAATGAGGAAAAGGTGGAATACCATGCCCTTGGTGCTTGTTTAAGGCCATACAAAGCTTTGTGAAGATGACAAACAAACCAAGGATGAGCATAATGTTCAAACCCCAGTGGTTGCAACATGTAGACCTCTTCTTTAAGGACTCCATAAAGAAAAGCATTAGAAATATCTAGTTGCTTAATAGGCCAATTATGATGAAATTGAAGAAATTTTGGATTAGGAACTACACCACCTATTGAATCAGTGATTATAGATGAAAGACATGTGATTAATCCATCCACATAACCAAGAAGATTGGTTGCTCGGAGAATTTTTGAGATCTGTGTCTGCCAGATGATGAAATTCGATCCATCAAGTTTTACTGTCACAAAGGATGACAAGTTGGAGATCAGCAGACTCAAATTTGAAGGAAGCAAAAAAGATAATGGTGATGGTGATGCCATGATGAAGTTGCTCGTTAGAGCTCAAAGCTTTGATACCATAAAGAATTTGTGCTCAAATCATATCTCATACTCAATTGAATTATTCTGAATACATTTGTCATACTTATATATAATGAGCCTAACCAACACTATAACTGATCTAACAAACTCTTGTAACTAACTCTAATAGGTACAAGAAAATATCTTAGCTGATAACTCAGCTAAGTTGAGTTGTGAGCTACAGTCTGAGCTGCTTCTACAGTAGATGTTTGAGCTGTTGCGTCTGCAGCCTAAGCTGCTTGAGATGCTACCTCTGCTTGAGCTATGATCCACAATAGTAGACTATCTATTTTTTGAGAAACAAATGTAATAAACTAAGGTGATTATGGTTATTGGATCAACTTGATTTTTTTACAGATGATCTACATGTTGTGGCCAAGAAAATGAACGGTTTGGTTCATTTAGACAGAACTTATGGGGAGCCCTGCATGCTGAAATAGCACAGTCGAGTCCACAAGATAGACTAGAGACAAGTTGTGTCCATTGTTAAAATAACTTCTTTATGTGTATATAATCTGATGATAAATTTGAATACAATTCTCCTGCATGTAATGTGTCTACCAATTTATAAGACTTCATATGTGAGAAGGTTGTATTTAATTTTTAAATTGAATTAAAAAAGTTAAAAGTTTCCCTACTAAGAAATTGCTAATATGATACATTCAAAAATAGTTTAGATTGATCATAACACTTTGTTTAAAACATTCAGGACCATAATCTCTACCATTTATTTAAATTGACCTTAAGCACTTATTACTATAAAAGACTAGGGATATTATTTATTCTCAGTTATCATAATCTCTTCCATTTAATATGTTTGCATTGACTCTAAGCACTTGTTACACTAGAAGACAAGCATGATTGTTTAATTTCAGTTCTTTCTTTCAATAAACAATCTAATAGTTTTTTAACATTCTAATTGTTTTTAACGTTTTAAAATCAACATATGTCTGAATTATAAATAATAATGCTAAAAACAATAATTAAAGTGTACCAAATAATACGACACAACAAATGCATATGTGATATATCCTTCGACTTGGGACGCACTTAAAATTGTATATGTTAATTTTTCTAATACCAATGCCAATGCCAAATATCATTACAAACAAGAAAACAAAATCAAAACAATTTTATTATTAGTTATTTGATGGATTATATTGTAATCTATGAACTAATTAGATTGAAAGATCCAAATCTAGAGACTCTACCAAAAACATCCTTCAAAAACTCTACAAATGCAGCAGTCTCTCTTAGCCATAACATCGGCATTAAACCGTAAAACCGGCGGGAAGAAGAGCCACAAACCGGTAACCACCATGAATGCCAGCGCCGCTGGCCCAGACACCACCGCTGGGACCTTGAATTATTCCTTTAACGCTTTTTTAATCCCAATTTCGACAGCCAAACACACCCCATGGACGAGAAAGAAACAACTCACCTCCCATGTGGGTTTCAATCTTCCAGTATAATAAAAGATCAATTCATGCATCACCCCAGACACAATAAATGTTGCTAGTATTGCTGGAATTGGGGCCCACTTTCGTCCGATCAGACGGGCTGAAATCGAGCGGGTAGGATCATATACGGTGGGTCACAGGATACTGGTTACCATGAGGTTCCACCTCTTGCCCCAAAAGTCTTGGAGTGAGGTAGAGAGGTACGGTTCATCGAACTGCGGCTCGAGCTCTAACCGAGCCAAGGCTCTAGCCAGGTGTCACGGATTGGGCACTTGTCATCCTCTTGAGAAGCCGGCTCCACGAGTGGTACTGCGTACCCCCGTGCATTATGCCCGAGGACCAACCCAGGAGATGCGATAGGGATCTACCCTGCCTGCCTTGCCGCTCACAAACTAATGAACCTAATGCGCTTGCAAGGTGCTTGGTGTAGAACTCGCATCCCTAATGAGTCGGTACGTGACATGCTACCACCGCCAGTCCCTGACGCCCTCGTCAGGGGGACATTACCCTGCCTGTCCCCATGCTTGTCCGTTCCCCTACCCACGGGAAACCCGCCCCGCGCGGACACCACCCTTGGTGTAGACCCCACAATGAGGGTGCTTGGTGTAAGTCCCACGTACCGTCCCCATCACAATGCCCCTAGGCTGGCTCTGATACCATTTGTCACGGATTGGGCGCTTGTCATCCTCCCGAGAAGCCGGCTCCACGAGTGGTACTGCGTACCCCCGTGCATTACGCCCGACGACCAACCCAGGAGATGCGATAGGGATCTACCCTGCCTGCCTTGCCGCTCACAAACTAATGAACCTAATGCGCTTGCAAGGTGCTTGGTGTAGAACTCGCATCCCTAATGAGTCGGTACGTGACACAGGGCTGCCATCATGGCTAGCACTAGCTCTAGCATGAAGTAAATGTGGAAGCAATAAAGCACCAAGATGATCTTGGAATGAATATGGTCTTTGTACTTGTACACTTGCACAAGCATAGCTACAATCATGAACTTTGTAGCGTAGTTTAAAGGTGATTTATTGCTCTTTTTGATGGTTTGGTGAGATGGGAATGCCTTTATTTGTGTGTTTTGAGATTTCTGATCTTCTGTCCGATTCTCTCTTGTCCCAAACCCGTTATTTGTTACCTGATCAGAGTCAGGGAGACAAATCGTGTTCTTTGCCAGTGATTTAGGAGAGTGGGATAGAAGACCTGATTCTTGAATCTTGATGGGTAAGGTAGAAAAAAGGATGAAAAGTGGCAAAGAGATTGGTGGGTTGGAGGAGAGAGGTGGTTTTCTAAAGGCAAAAAGGAGGAGCTTGAAGTTTCCAAGCCATGCTATGAAGAAAGCAGTGGTGGCTCCAAGGTGGATGGTGGTGAGATTGAGAGGGAGGTAGAGAAAAAGGCAAATGATGGGAAGAATAACAAAGAGTCTAGTTATACCTTTGGGGATGAACTTACCTATGGTGTGACAGTAGCATAGAGAAGCAAAAACTATGATCCATACCACTATGAAGTTGTTGATCTCTCTTTCCATTACTCTTCTCTTTTGCTTTTCTCAAAATGTTCATAAAAGTGGAGAACTAGAAATTTATGGGTGGTTTTTATTAGGTGATTTCAAAGAAGTGTGAGAATTTTCTTTGAGCCAACATTGGGGACGGCCTTGTTTGGTTTGTGTTTCTTAAAAAATTTTGAAAAAAATTCTCTATAAATAAGTTTTCAAAAGTAATTAAACCAAACAAATTTTTTCAAATTTTTTTTTTCAAAACTTGTTTGGTTTACAAGTTTTCTAAACAAATCTCTCTCTCATACACATCAAATCAATCACTTTTTCCAAAACTCTTTCTCAAAATAATTTTTCAAAACATCTTTTGAAAAAAAATCAAACCAAACAAATTTTCGTACTTTTTATCTCAAAATATATACCATGGATTTCTATTTTGTCTTGCAACACTGGAAGAAGACCCTTTTTTTGTTTAAAAATAATTATTTTGAATTAATAAAAATATATAATAACTTGTCATATACTTTGATAAATAAAAAAAAGTAACATATAATAATTTATTAAAAAAAGGTCATAGGCGGCTCTGGGGATTGTGCAACATTGTTCACTCTCTTTTGGTAAGAGATGATTTTGTCTAGGCAGGGCCGGCTTTCGCCCAATTTGGGCCCCGGAAATTAATTAAAAAATATTTTAAAATAATTTTAATTATTATATTAATTTATAAAAAAAATCATCTAAATTTAAAAGATCCCAACAAAATTTAATGAAGATTTAAAACTAATAAGAGGAAAAGATGATTGTTTAAAATTAATAGATGATTGATTTTATTTCCAAAAAAAAAAAAATTCAAAAAGTCTATTGATTTGATGAGTTATTTGAAATTAATGGATGATTGTTTCTCAAATTTATGAATTGTGTTTAGAATACGATTAATTATGTCCGTTATAATTGTTTCTAGAGAAAAAAAAAATCAAATTTGAAATTAAATAAATCTTACTTATGTCACAACAAAGATTGAATGGATCACTAATTTTATCCATTGAAAAATATTTAGTTGATAAGTTGAATTATGTAAATTTGATTAACAATTTTACAACTAAAAATGCGAGAAAGGTGGTGTTTAAGTGATATTTTGTTACAAATTATTTACTTTTTATTTAATACTTTTGTTTTGATTTTTAACTATTTTTTTTTATTGTAAACTTTGTCATATATGTAACTAAATTTTATGTCCAAAAAAAAAAAATGATGGATAATCTTTTATTTACAATTATTTTTTTCTTAAACGTATAGAAGGTCCCTTATCAGGAACTCGCTTCGAGTCCAAAAATTGTTAGAGATGGTCCTGGTAGGAACACAACCTATCAATTTTGAAATAAATTTCAACATTCTTCTTAAAAAATAAAAAAATAATTTTTTTTCATAAAATTTAATGAAAAATATAATTTTGAGACTGTTCATTTTAAAGATAAATCTAATCAAATGAATTAAATATGTGAATCGATCAAAAAAAAAAAAAAATTTCACAAGCAATACAAAAACTTATATAATGAAAAATTAAATTTGTCAAAATAAAATGATTGTGAATCCACAGCCCCACACTTCTCTAGAAAAATCTATGTATAGACAAACAATTGCATCTGAATCAATGTCAAGTCTGTACATTGTGCTGCTAGGTGTACAACTATAGGCATTGAAGAATTATTTGGCAGTTCAGAAATATCATATATATATAAAATTATAGAAACTTATCTTTTTACCAATTACAATACTAATGGACTATATCAAGAGGCTACCAAATAACTCCTTCATACTTATTGCATATTAATTGAAAAACAACATAGAGATGTAATTATTTTATAATTGATGACAAGTATCACGTACCGTTACCACATGATATTTTATATAAAAAGATTGATACATATAATTTAAGCTTTATAATTATACCCATAATAATAAATTATATATTAATTTTTAATTTATTACAAACTCAATTATATGTAAATCCTAACTCCTTATTCACGTAATTGTAGATAGATAAATTATGAGACTTATGTTATGAGTCTCTGTGTGTGTGATTTTCCGACCACACTGCCCGCTTAGTAACCAGCTGGAGAGCACTGGCAGAATAGATGGCACCTGACTGACCTGCAACAGAAATATAAGAATCCCGCGGTGGTTTTGACCACCCGGGGGCACTCCGACGATCAAGTCAGTATATCTCTCAAAGATAAATCAAGTACTAAACTCACAAGCTTGAGTATCAAAAGCATACCTTAGACCCATGGGGGTGCCTCTCTTTTATAGCCAATACAATCCTTGTCCCAAAAGGAGCCTGACCCTAATGGACTTAGGATTACTGCTAATCTGGGACTCCCAGTGGGATTAGGATAAACTCTCTAAGAGTCTTATCTTTACCCAAACTGAAGTCTTCTCCCAATCTAGGACTCTTGTCCATATCCAAGTTGAGTTCCCTCTTCATCCTAGGACTCTTGTCCTTTATCCGCTTATCTCGGATCCCGATATCTTCAGAAATAACCTCGGCCCCGCCGAGATCACCTCGGCGTCATGACAAGGACACGTGGCACCTCGGCTGACATGTCGGCGTCACCTTGCCACGTGTTGGTATTCAGAAAATATATCCCCACAACTGCCCCCTAGGTTCTATTACCTCGGCATTCTGAGGTGATGGAACCTACACTATTCGTTCATCTGTGCCCCTTTGTCCGAGATCAAACTTGCCGACCTCAAAGTTCCCTGGACCTTACTGTCCATTTGTGTCAAGTATCAAGCTTCATGCTTTCCAAGCTGCTTGAAATCGCACCTTCTAGCCGAGATTTTGGTTCCATTAATTCGTAAACTCCAAGAGCTTTGCAACTGCATCACTCACACTCTCTGGTGAGTTCCTGATTTCCAATCATCTATTTGACTCTGGCGATTTTCATATCGGCGTTCATTTCACTTGGTAGGTTCATAAACTCTTTACTTGCTATTAAGCTCAATCTTTCATAACTCTTCTGATTTACTTTGAATCTGTTTATTTGCCATTGTAGACACCCCATTTTTGACCGACCTTAAGACTCAGACGTCACTGATTGAGCGCTTGGTGATGTTGTATATTGTGCTCGTTCAGAAGTTTCAGAGTCGCGGCCGTGAGCCCTGCCTCCGGACTTCCGAACCCTCTTTTGTGCTTTGCCTCGGTTTGCGAACCAGGCTCGGTTTTCTCGGTTTCTTTTCCTGAGGGAAGGGAGAGGTCCCGTAGACCATCTCTCAATGACCGTAGGCTACATTTCGTGGTCGTAGGCCATTTTGCCCACTTCGGAACCCGGTTCCCGGTTTTCGGAGCCGTCAGGCCGTGTGCCTCGGTTCGGGACCGCCTAACCATCTCCGTTTGTTCTGATTTTTGGCACACTTCCTTTATACCCCCTTTTGAGGGACACTGGGGTCCGAGAAACCCACTTCGAGGTCGAATACCATTTCGGTGTTTAACGGGCAGTTTTCGGGGCCCCGAACTGCGTGTTTTGGCCCCCGAACATTCGTTTTGCAGCGGTTTTCGTTCATTTTTGGCAGGTACCTCTGTTTTATCACCGGGGAGGTCACTGAAGGGTGGGAGGCCAGTAATTGTTGCAGCAACCAGTTATACATCCTCTGACGCCCTCCGGCGCCCGTTTTTCACACTTCCGGGCTAATGTTGAACACCTTGGGGCCACATTCTTGAACTTTCAACCACATATTTGTGATGTACACACTTGGGAGGACCCTAAAAGTTGGTGGCCGGCCAGTAATTCCACCTGACCCTTTTGAACCCCTCCTTCCGGGCTAATGTTGAACACCTTGGGGTCACATTCTTGAACTTTGAACCACATATTTGTGATGTACACACTTGAGAGGACCCTAAAAGTTGGTGGCCGGCCAGTAATTCCACTTGACCCTTTTGAACCCCTCTTTCCGAGCTAATGTTGAACACCCTTGAGCCACTTTCTTGGACTTTTAACCACAGGGTTGTGTTGAGGACACTTGGGAGGACACCATCATGTGGTGGCCGGCCACTAAATCTTCTTGACCCTTTTGACCCCTAGCCGGCCGGCTAGGGGGTGTGGCCGGCCGGCCACCTGCAGCAAAAATAACTGGCCGGCCGTAATCTTCACACTGTTCACTTTACAGCTGTATAGCTTTATCCCCCAGAAAATATCAATATCCGGGGGATATTTTGTGGGGGAAAGTTGGCCTCCTTTTCCCCCACCTTTACACCCCCTTTTTGGCCCTTATAACCAGCTGGTGGCATCACATATAGGGGTTAGAAATTTTGTTCTTCAAGCCTCAAGATCCATATCTCCCTCCATCCTTCTCATTTTCCTAAAAATCCTTAAGTCCTACACCTTGTGTTCTTCATCACCACCAAGCTCTACCATCACCACTTCATTTCCAGCAACAAGGAGAACTTCTCAAAGGCTAAAGGAGCTGCAAATTGGTCCAAGAAGCAACAAAAGCTTTGGTCTTCAAGGGTGAGTGACATTTCTCCTCTTTTGACCCTTTTTCTTGATCCATTTGTAAGCCCTATATGCTTTTTGTTTCAAGCTCCGGCCCTAACTGAAAGTGGCCCTCTTTTGAGCTTATCTTCACTTTTCATTAAGGGCTCAACCCTGTTTGAGCCCTCCATGATGCACTTGCTTCATTGATCCTCTTATATGTCATAATCTTGCATGCTATTTTTGGCCCATGAGTAATCTGTTTTTGAGCATGATGTAATCTGTGAATGTGCTTATTTTGGGCCCTTCTTCAACATTGTTGAAGGGCCCCTCACCATTTGATGCCTCCATGTGCCACTTGTAGTTATATCCCTTATTTGGCCCCATTTTTGCATAAATTGGCAGCCCCCTTTACTTTTGTTTTTGGCCATTTTACAGTTCTGGAAATAGTCTTTTTTTGGCCTATACTTCATGTTTCATTAACATTTTTTTTCTGTTTGGTGATTATTTTGTATACTTCATGTTATAGCACCTTTTGAGCCTCAATCTTGTGCCTTTTTTTAGCATGTTTGTATATTGATTTGAGGTTTGAAATATACTGTAAACATTTATATTTTTGGTCCCTCTTCAATGTTTTAGAAGGAAATTTTTCAGTTTGGATTTTGCTTATATCACTTGCTTCATTACCCCTCTCTTGGCCCCTATTCTTGCATGCCATTTTTGCCCTACCTATGCTTGCTGTTTGGCCATGTTTATAACTGTGAAAGTGCCTTTTTTGGGACTGCCTAGCTTCTGTCTTTGCATTACATGTCCATATTGTGCATGTTTGGCATAGCTATAGGCCATTTCGGGTGCCTAAATTCGCATTTCGGGACAATTCCATGCATTTAGTGTCATTTCGCCTCATTTCGGGACTGTTTTCCCCCATATTTTAGTGCTGAAATTCTATTAGAATGATTGCTTTCCATTTCTATGTCATTGCATCGCATTTTGTCATCGCCTCGGTTTGCGTGCCCGTGTGCACGCATTTCGAGGCACCTCATTTTCATCCATCGGCATCCTATGTGAGTGTGGCTGAGGCTCTCTCATGTTGGTATAAGCCCATATCACATTTTCATGTCATTGCATCGCATTCTATCATCGCCTCGGTTTGCGTGCCCGTGTGCACGCATTTCGAGGCGCCTCATTTTCATCCATCGGCATCCTATGTGAGTGTGGCTGAGGCTCTCTCATGTTGGTATAAGCCCATATCATGTTTCCATGTCATTTGCATTGCGTATGCCATTGCCTCGGTTTGCGTGCCTGTGTGCACGCATTTCGAGGCGCCTCATTTTCATCCACTGGCCTCTTATGTGAGTGTGGCTGAGGCTCTCTCATGTTAGTATAAGTCCATGTTGCATTCTATATGCCATTTTTGCCATATTGCATTGCATATGCCATTGCCTCGGTTTGCGTGCCCATGTGCACGCACTTCGAGGCACTTCATTTTCATCTACCGGCTTCTTATGTGAGTGTGGCTGAGGCTCTCTCATGTTAGTATAAGTCCATGTTACATTTTCCATGCCATTTTAGTCACTTGCATTGCGTATGCCATTGCCTCGGTTTGCGTGCCCATGTGCACGCATTTCGAGGCATCTCATTTTCACAGCATAGTGCATACTAGGTTGTATCTTAGATTGCATTCTGTCATTTTCTCGATTTACGTGCCCGTGTGCACGCATTTCGAGGCATCTCATTTTCATAGCATTTCATAGCATAGTGCATACTAGGTTGTATCTTAGATTGCATTATGTCATTTTCTCGGTTTGCGTGCCCGTGTGCACGCATTTCGAGGCATCTCACTTTCATAGCATGGTGTATGTTAGGATTGCATCTTAGTTGCATGTCATGAATATTGCATCGTGTTCGGGATAGGAGTTAGCCCGGGCACGGGAAACGAGGTGCATTTCGTACTCCGAGTGACGGAATATGTCTCAATTTCCCAGTCACCGACACTCCGGATCATCCATGATGGAGTTAGGTTTTGTTGTGTTTTCATGTGCATTCATCCTACATTAAATTGTGCAATTCGACTCCTCGGCCATCATGTCTCGGTATGCGTGATTGGTGGCACGAGGATCGAGGCATGCATATATTTGTGAAATACATTGCCGTGCCCCTTTCCTGCTCTCTGTTGCAGCAAAATGAAGAATCAACAATTTTTCGGGACTTGGCACGCATTTCAAGAATAACTGCTAAACAGAGGCTAATTGGGACATCCCGGTGGATTTCCGCGCAAGACAACCCGGACATGCATCATCCATCAAAAGCGAGGCAGTCCCTGGCTTGCACGCCAGTTTTATTTATTTTCTTAGTTAATTTGTTAATTAATTAGGAATTTGTATAATATTCGGACTGTAATATTCTTTCATTTGGGACTGTATTATTTATTCGGACCATCCGAGCAAGGGCGTAACTGTAATAAGTGTGCGTGAGTGTGATGTATGTCTTCCAACCCCACGTCTTTCTCCCTTTTATTTACCTGCTTATGATGGTTAGATTAGGGCATATTTAAATTAGCATACAGTATGACAGCATGTTTGCATTCATTCATCTGTTTTGCACGCACCGGGCTCGGCGCATCATACTAACTGCATTGTACTTTCAATTTCAAAGTTGAATACATGATACTTGTAGCATTCCATATGCCATGTTTAGAATAGCCGAGCCTGCTATAGTTGCATTTTTGCATGTGTTGCATTAGGCATTTCTGTATACTTTGGATTCATGCATGATTTCTAATGTAGTTTCTATTTTGGCTTGGAGTACCCGGTAAGTTTTATGCTTTAGCATCCTTGCATGCGTGTGAGTGACTGCCATGAATAGCATGCTTACCATGAGGCTATGTGCTTATATGATATAACTGCCTGAATGCCTGTGGGTGAAGGTTGGGTTATCTGAATTGGAATAAATCATCAAATGTTTCAAGCCTACCTGCGGGTAGCAAACCATTTTCAAAAGCAAACATGAAATGCTTTGTTCCAATTCAGGCGATCCAGTCTATAACTTGTATGCTGTGCGCATCACATAGTAACCTAGGCTAATAACCGGAATAAGAACATACAATGTTTTCAAAAATAGATATCATGGTTAGTAGAGGCCGGTCTATGACCGGGCGAGCGGGGGTGCTCACGAAGTGACCTTCCCCAATCGTACCCAAGTTCCCGAGCCGAGGCAACTTTGGTGATGACGGACACGTGGCCTTTTGGCACCGAGTCAGGGTTTCCTAAATTTCCCATTAATAAAATATTTAGGTGGCGACTCTATATCTGGCAAAGCAGTCCATGTTTGGCACTTCTTTCAAAAATCTGTTTTCTCAAAACGATTTGCCGGATTTGGACTCTTTGGTTCAGATTTAGAACCGTGACTACAAAGTCGAGTCTGAGCTGTAGCGAGGTCCCCCGCGGGCTTGTTACAGCCATCTGTGGCCTTCTGTTCTCGTCTGTTTTTTGATTTCTTATTGCTAAAATGCCTGGAACTGTTCTTTGTCATATCCGCTTTCTGTTGCTAGCATAATGTCTGGTTCATTACTTTCTTGTTCTCCACATACTTACTTAGTGCCTGTGTACTTGGCTTTATTCATGAACTTTGTTGTCTTCTTGACTATTTCTCTTTTCTCATTTAATCCTCCGGCTTCTTCTCTTTCTAGCTCTTTTGCTTAAATCCGTCATTTGTTCCAAGCTTTCAAGCTTCTGCAACTGTCTTCGTTTCTCTCCTCCGGTGAAGCTTTACGTCATTCTATCATTGTTGTCAGACTTCGGCAAATCTCATTCCGGCTTCCCTCTTTCTGGTAAGCCACTGTTCCTCCTGGTTTTATTTCTTGTTGCTTTCCAAGAAGCTTTGCTTCATTGTTTAATCACCATTGTTGTTTTACCCGTTATTTCCAAATCATCTTCTTGAATACACACTGTTCACACATCTGTTGATTTCCACCACTGTTCTTGGCTTGACACACTTGTGCAATCTTTTTGTCTTGATTTCTTGGTAGCTTCATCACCATTTTTGTTTATGAATTACATTCTTATTTCTGTTTTCTGTGTCTTTTTCCAGATTCTTGCTTTCAATCTTTGCCTTCAAACTCTGAGGTGCCAATCGCCAAGAAGAGCTTTGATCAGACTCTTCAGGAGGTTGATGCTGAGCTCGTGGCTGAGAAGGCTGCTGAGAAGTTCTTTCCAACTGTCTTTTGGGGGTGAGACACAACCTACCGCTGATGCCGAGTAGTTTGCTTCCTTCTTGAAATTGATGCCGAGGTAGCGGTAGAGAAGCTCCTCCAACTGTCTGCCGAGGCTGAACCATTGTCATCCGTCGAAGCAGATTAGTCCGATGTTCTTGCTTTCAGTCCCTAGTTCTTTAAGGTCTTCATTTTTGTACTTGCCAACCTTCTCAGCTCTTAACAAGCTAGTTGGTCATCTTGGTTGATCATATCTCGGAAACGTCTTTCAGTGTTTATCTCGGCTATACCAAATTTGTAAATTGCTACAAATTTCAACAAGTGGTAGACTTCATAATCTTCGGTTAACTCATTTTGTAATTTGCTCAAAAGTTTCAACAATTGTTAACATTCCTTGCTCCTTAATTATCATTCATTCCCCTTACACCTTCTCCCTGCCCCCTAATGTGAACGTAAGTTGTACTTAGGATCACATTAGGGAAGTGGGCTTCCTGCTGTAGTCACAGACCTGATGTGTTCTTCTTTCGCCGATGTATTAAAACTTCTGGTATTTAATTCACCCCCTTTAGACCCTCTTTCTCTTGGCCTTTGCAAACTATCATCGCTGTTTCTTGAAGCATTTATTCTTTTCACAATTCTAGTCACCACTTCTGGCGTGCACTTAGTGGTTCTAATCAAAACGACGTTTGACTCCGGCGAATCTTTTGCTGACATTTAGCTTTGTGCACTCTTTAACTTGTAAATTCTCTCAGAATTTCCACAAGTGTTAAACATCATTTTGGTTTAACTTCGGTTAAGTATCATCTCAGTTTAACTTCAGTTAAACATCACCTCAGTTTAACTTCGGTTAGACATCATCTCGGCTTAACTTCGGTTAAGCATCATCTCAGTTTTTGAAGTTTTTCCTTTTTTTGTCGCTTGTACTCTTGTACCTTTTTGTTCTTTAGATAATGTAAGCTCTGCATATGGCCGATGTGCCTCTTTGTTCTTGAATGTCTAATTCAACTTTCCTTCTCTGAATGAAGCGCTCTTCGTCGCCCTCCTGGACGAGGATTTTCTTCAATGTCTCTTCACTCTTTTTGGCTGGCTCCTTGCCGACATCATCTAGGACCTCCATGTCCTCGTCTTCAATCTTTGCCTTCCCTAGTTCCTGAATGTTGCAGGTAGTTTTCATTGCTGCCATGGAGCAATTCTTTACCTGCAGTTGGTCTTCTCTGACTTCTTCAATCCCATGTTCTGTGGGGAACCGCAATAATTGATGCAACGTTGAGGGAACTACCCCCATTGCATGCAACCATGGCCTTCCCAAGATGATGTTGTAAGGTGAAGGCGTGTCAATCACGATGAATTCTGTTTTGATCTTCTTCTAACTGCTCTTGCATGATTCCATCTTTGTGCAATCTTCTCGGAGTTACACACCTCGGGTATAAAAACTTTTACTTTGGCAAGATACTGATCTGCAAACTTTTCATAATTTCTAACAAGTGTGAAACATATACTACTCAATGTTAACTTTGCAAACTTTTTCTCAAGTTTCAACAAGTGTTTAAACGGTGATCTCGGTCTAGCCTACTTATAAATTGCTACAAATTTCAACAAGGATGTTAAACAAGTGTTAAACAATAATCTATTTGCAAATTGCTACGAATTTCAACAAGTGTTTAAACAACATACTTAGCTTTTTCCTCAACCTGTAAATTGCTGCAAATTTCAGCAAGTGTTAATCATATACCGTAAATTTTTCTCAAGTTATAACAATGATCTACTTGTAAATTGCTACAAATTTCAACAAGTGTTTAAACAATATACTTAGCTTTTACCTTAACCTGTAAATTGCTGCAAATTTTAACAGATGATCATATGTCGGCTTAACATTATCTTGTAAATTGCTACAAATTTCAACAAGTGTTAAGCATCTTCTTTGGTTGGATCAACCTGTAGATTGCTATAGGTGTGTAAACTATAACCTCGGCTTCACTTCGACTTGTAAATTGCTACAAATTTCAACAAGTGAAGAGAAACAGTAATCTCAGCTTAACTTCAACTTGTAAATTGCTACAAATTTCAACAAGTGAAGATAAGGAATCAGCTCAATTCTAACTTGTAAATTGCTACAAATTTCAACAAGTGAATTAAGGAATAATCTTGGCTTAACTTCGACTTGTAAATTGCTACAAATTTCAACAAGTGAAGATAAGGAATCAGCTTAATTCCAACTTGTAAATTGCTACAAATTTCAACAAGTGAATTAAGGAATAATCTCGGCTTAACTTCGACTTGTAAATTGTTACAAATTTCAACAAGTGAAGATAAGGAATCAGCTTAATTCCAACTTGTAAATTGCTACAAATTTCAACAAGTGAATTAAGGAATAATCTCGGCTTAACTTCGACTTGTAAATTGCTCCAAATTTCAACAAGTGAAGATAAGGAACCATCTCAGCTTAACTTCAAGCATCATCTCGGCTTAACTTTGGTTAAGCATTGTCTCGGTTTAACTTCGGTTAAACATCATCTGGGCTTAACTTCGGTTAAGCATTATCTCGGCTTAACTTTGGTTAAGCATTGTCTCGGTTTAACTTCGGTTAAACATCATCTGGGCTTAACTTCGATTAAGCATCATTTCGGCTTAACTTCAGTTAAGTATCATCTCGACTTAACTTCGGTTAAGCATCATATGAGTTTAACCAACTTGTAAATTGCTACAAATTTCAACAAGTGGTAAACGCATTCTTCTTCTCTTTGCCCTCCCAGTGTGAACTTAAAATCCACTTGGGTTCTCATCATACATGTAGCTTCGACCTTGTCGCCGAGGCTTAATTCAAGCCGAGGTTGTTGGCCTTGGTTTCTCTATTGATCTTACTTGGTTCCAACCTGAGTTTGATTTTCGGCCTCGCATCGGCGAGCCGTTTTTCTTTTCTTGTTCCGACGCCTTTGTTTCCGGCATATCCTCCTCGGCCCTAGCATACTTCTCAATTCTAGCCAACTTTAGTCTGATCTTGTGTGTTTCCTTTTTCTTTTCTGGGATCTGAGATCTGCTCATTGTGCTCTTCTCTTCTCGGACTCAGGTGCCGAGATCTTATCTTCTGGAATCTTGGATCTGCTCACTCAGCTTGAGCTCTTCTTTTCTCGGACCTACTCATCTAGGCTGAGATCGTGTCTTCTGGGATCTGGGATCCGGGATTTGCTCACTCAGGTTGAGCTCTCATCTTCTCGGGCCTACTTGTCTAGGCTGAGATCATGTCTTCTCGGATCCGGGATCCAAGATCTGGAATCGGGGATCTGCTCACTCAGGATGAGTTCTTCTATACTTGAATGTTGTCTCCTTCGGAGCGCTCATGCCCCCTGTCTTTGCATCCCTTCTGGAAGGGTCTTCGTTCTTCCGCAGGTATCTATCCTTCCATACCTGAAGGTCATCTTCGTTGCTTCGATCTGTTGTTTTTGGTGCGTCACCTTCCTGGCCGGCGTCTTTCACTCCGTGACTCTGGTCACGAGTTTCTGTGTTGCGTTTGTCCCCTTCAACGTCGAGGTTGATAGATCTCTCATTCCTAGTAGGAGCGTTGTCTCGAGTCTGATCCTTCTGTTCGTCATTGGCCATCTATTCTTCTTTCTTTCCCACAGACGGCGCCAAATTGTGTGGGTGATTTTCCGACCACACTGCCCGCTTAGTAACCAGCTGGAGAGCACTGGCAGAATAGATGGCACCTGACTGACCTGCAACAGAAATATAAGAATCCCGTGGTGGTTTCGACCACCCGGGGGCACTCCGACGATCAAGTCAGTATATCTCTCAAAGATAAATCAAGTACTAAACTCACAAGCTTGAGTATCAAAAGCATACCTTAGACCCATGGGGGTGCCTCTCTTTTATAGCCAATACAATCCTTGTCCCAAAAGGAGCCTGACCCTAATGGACTTAGGATTACTGCTAATCTGGGACTCCCAGTGGGATTAGGATAAACTCACTAAGAGTCTTATCTTTACCCAAACTGAAGTCTTCTTCCAATCTAGGACTCTTGTCCATATCCAAGTTGAGTTCCCTCTTCATCCTAGGACTCTTGTCCTTTATCCGCTTATCTCGGATCCCGATATCTTCGGAAATAACCTCGGCCCTGCCGAGATCACCTCGGCGTCATGACCAGGACACGTGGCACCTCGGCTGACACGTCGGCGTCACCTTGCCACGTGTTGGTATTCAGAAAATATATCCCCACAGTCTCTAACATGCTTCATTTCCTTTGTAAAACATGTGGTCCAGACGCCAGTTGTTTTTGTTGTGTTGGGGACCAAGCAAGGTGAAGCCTCAACCAAAGAAAACAAAATTTAGGTTCAACCAAACATGTCCACATTCTTTGCCTAGATATTAAAGTGATTTAATTTCTAGATGAGCCTTGAACAATGTTGAAAAAGGGGTAAAATAAATAATCATCGCTAAATTTTAAATGAAGGAAAATGCCTCCGACCCCCAGTGGGGGTACTGGGGGTCGCGTGTGATTGGTGGGAAAAAAAAACTGTTATTTTATTTATTTATTTATTTTTTGTTTTCAGCCAATGTGGAGGCGACACCTCACTGGGGGTTGTCAGTGGGGGTCGCCCCACTGGGTGTAGGAATCATAGCCCTTAAATGAAATACATTAGATCTTATGAATTTAATTTAATTATATTGACAGATTTTTTTTAAAAAAAAAAATTAATCAACATAGCAATTAATCTTTTTAGTAATAATTCATTAGTTGTATGGGTAAAAAAAATAATATTATCATATATTTTATATATGTTTATTTTGTGTCTACAAACTATATGTATATATATGCACATTAGTTTTAATTATTTTAATCTAATTAAAAAATTGGTGGATGCAATTTACCTTTAAAAATTTTGTTTATTGATTGATTTCTATGTGTGAGAGGTTGATTGTGACGTGAGCTCATTAGTGATATGTTGATAGAACAAAGCCAAAGCTTGATTATCTCGCATTAAATATAGAAAAGCGGTATAGTTGAAGAAAAAAAACTACTTACACCAAATAAAATAAATTGAGGTAAGCAATTCTACTCCAAATTTGGGTAATCAATTCAATCAAATGCCCAATTCTTCCAACCATACCAAACCACTAACCAACATAAACATAGATGAAAATTTACGGTTAGAAATATTCAAGACATATACATAATGATGGAAACAAAATTGGGTCAAGTTGATCAAAGAGACATTTTTAAAGTTGAAATATCAGATAACTTGATCAAATCAGCAGAATCATTGCTCAAACTAAATAACAGATAAGTTGATCAAACTATAGTGGTTCACAGAGTCCTATGGATTGAGTAAAAATAAACTCCAAGAAAAAATACCAACACAAAGCAACATTCCAGTGGCATTGCTGCAGATTTAAGCTAATCAAACAAACTACAACTGTGGTATTATTCTTCTCTGTCAGATCCATAACACAAAACTCAAACCCGTAAAACAAAAATCAAACCCATTTTGGACATGAAGAATTTCATAATTTCATAGAAATCAAACACTTCAACCAATGAGCCCTTAACCGAAATCAATACAAAAATAAACTAAAAAAGCATATATGCCCTAGAGGAAGTGTGAGAAATGGGGAAATAGGGGAAGAGAGAGAGAGAGAGAGAGAGAGTGAGTGTGAGAGAGAGAGAGAGAGAGAGAGAGAGAGAGAGAACCAGATCGTAATGCCCAACAGAGGATCGAACAGAGAGAGACAGAGACAAACCTGTGATTTGCGTTAGTGTTGGTGGTGATTTCGGCGTCGGCGGTGGTGGTGGCAACGTGCGACGGTGGGGACGGATGGTGGCCAGCGACGGTGGTAGTGACAATCGGTGGTGAGCTGGCCTCTGGTTTGTGGTGAGTGGTGTGTTTGTGAGACAGAATAGATACAAAAAATATGTGTGAAACAGGCGCGCTAATTCATAAGCTTCCCCCTAATTTTTTTGGCTACTTTTAGCGACCAAATTCTATTTAGTCGGCAAATAAATGTCTATTTGTCTAATTTGGCTACTAATTACTCTTTTTGTTTGAAAACATTAACCACACAACGACTAAATTATTTTTGTCACTGGTAGTTTAGTAAATATGCCTATTTTTTGGCGACTAAAATTTTTTTGGTCTCCAAAAGGCTATATACGCCGACTAAAATCAGAATTAGTAGCCAAAGAAATAGACAAACGCCTACTAAAACCTTTTTAGTCGCCTATTTATGTGAATTTTAGCGACTAAATTTTTTTAGTAGCTAAAATTCCAACTATTGAAGACCAAAAGGAAGATTAGTCGATAAAGGTCTGGCTTTTGGCGACTAGACTTTAGTCGCCAAATTTGGTCGCTGAAGGTGCAAATTGTTGTATTGCCTTCACATTAAAATCACAAAAAATACTTAGCATTACATTACAACAATTAATAAGTATCACTTGATCCTTGTTTTTCTTGCATTTTTAGAAGCAAATAAATCAATCATACTTGCATAATCTAATTTTTTTGCAAAATCATTTTCAATGGATAACAATGCTAATCCATTCAATCAATCATTCTCGACTAATTTTTTGACTCTTTGCTTCTTTTTCTTTTTTGCAAATCCAGACGGATAATTTCTATTAAGAGTCATGATGAGCTGAGATCAAAATATTTTTTTAGATCAAAAATTCAAAACAAGAGCACCACCACCACTTAACAAAACACAAAACTTTTAAATTATGTGATGTGAACTATTAAACTTAAACAAATTCTTCTTGATAATGTAAATACCAATATTATAATAGTAATTAATTGAACAAAAGACAAGACAAATATTTAATTAATTGAATAGAAAAAAGAAAAAAAAATACTTGTGCTTATAGTGCTGTTGCTGCTGCTCCGTCTGTGTGCTGCTGCGTCGTTGCTTGGGTTGGGTTGGGCTGCTGGTGTGGTGTGCTGTCAAACAAACTGTAGGTAAAATTGTATTAAGAGAATCTAGAGTTAGGAAAATTGGGCCTTAACTATTGGCCCTTAATTGTTAGGAATTAGGAACTGGATTAATTGTTGAGCCTTTCAAACTGATGCTTTGTTAGTTTTTTTTTTTTAAAAAAAAACTTCTACTTTGTTGGGCTACTACTGTCAAAATGTTGGGCCTTTTAATTTTTTAATGGATCAAATTATTTTAGGTTAGTTTGGGCTTTTTTATTTTTTTATTTTTTTGGATTTGAAACATACCTAATATATTATACTAAATTATAATAGGAGGGGCCCTTTTTTGGACCTATTTTGAGGGGCCCTAAGCCATGGCCTTGTGGGCCTATGGCCAGGGTCGGGCCTATGAGTGATGGCGGTGGTGGTGGTGTCGATGAGCGATGGTCGTGGCATGGTGAGTCTCCCTTCTCTCTTTCCCTCTTTTTCCCCATTTTCTTTCCTCCATTATCTTTATTTCAATTTGTATTTATATGAGTTTATGGTTTTGTTTTTTTTAAACTTTGAATCATATTTTTCCCATTTTTTTTCCTCCAACCTCTTTCTATTACAAATTTGCGAAATCAACCAAACTGACCACCTAATTGATTGTCGTGACTAGGTTGATTTCAAATAGTAGGTCGGTCGACAACGGATGAGGATAAACTCCGACCTGTGAACACCCCTAATTCCATATTGGGGAGACAATTCTGATGACAAGGCTACAAATTCGAGGGTCAATTCTTCCTACCTTGGAGATGATGACGCAGTGTGTAGCCATAAAATTTGTAGATCAAATGGATAGGCATGTGGCCAAACAAGGCAAAAGGCACCAGCGGGAATCAAACAGTATGTGCTCAAAATCGTGCAAAATTTGGTGAGTTGATGGAAAATATTGTTCTGATCAAGATCCATCGCTGTGCCATGGACCTCAATAGATTTTGGGCAAATTCCATCATTTAGGCCATCAATTTCGAGATTTAGCCATTTTTGGAAAGATTTGCAACTTCAATTACTCTTAGCGCATAAGTCAGAATTCGATTCTGTCGAATTTGTGATTATCGTAGTAGCCTAAATTACTAATTTCTTTGTTTTATTTCAATATTTCTATTTTTGACAATTGTCGTTGTATTTGCTTATTTTTGTTTTGCTCATTAAAAAACTGTTGATTCTGGTTGTTCCTAGTACATTAGGGTAGTTGTCATTATAAAAAATCATTGTAAGCCTTACGGGTGAATAGTTTAGAGAATTAATACAATTTTGAGTTTTTATTATTTTTCCAACCTTCGGTATTCGTTTCAAATCAACCATTGTGAGTCAACGAGTTTAGAGAAGGATCTTCTTTTTGGGTAATCGTCTCTGAATCAACAGACCCTAGAATCGTCACTATCACACATTCCTGCTACATTACTTAGGTTGGGAGTAGAGCTCAAATACCTCGCTCATAAACACCAGAGGACTTGTGAATTAGAGGCTAGAATACAAAGGGTTGCCCAAACAACTCATTACCACCCTTGAGTTGGGGCACTAAAACCAGTTTGTAAGAGGGGCCTTAACCAAGACGCGACACCTTGATGGTCGTATCATATCTCTAGGTCACTCTTGACACACCCAAAAAGGGATGTACCAAGCCTACCTATGTCCACGTATCCAAGTATGTTAAATTATTAAAAAAGAGTGTAATTATCATTGTAATTTCTAAACAACTAACTTTTGAGATTTAAAAATAATTTGTCTTGAAAAATTTAATAGCTAAGTAAAATTTTTGCAATTAAAAAGTCATATATGTAAAATATAAAATTAAAATTTTCCTAACTAAATGTTAAACAATACAAAAATGTATCAAATATTTACAACAAAAAATATGTTAAGTTAGATATTAGATTTTGAATTTTTTAGAAATAAGGCATTTAGTCAAATTAAAGAGTATTTACACAAGCACCTCCTAAACTATTGTTAGGTATCACTTTGACCCTTATATTAAAAAAACGAACAAATTGACCCCTAAACCATTGTCAAATATCATTAAGTCCTTAAACTAAAAAACATAGAAATTGACACTATCAAAATGTATCACATACGCACCCCTCCATCCTTTAGTCGTGAGTAAATCGAGAGATTGAAAGACACGTGCCAATATTTTGGTTATTTTATAACCAATGTACTATTTAGCAATGAGTCAATTATATGAAAACCTCCTGAACTATAAAAACATACAATTTGACCTTTTAACTATCAAAATGCCACACTCCTTGATATTAATGGAAAGAGTGATCTAACCAAATTCTCTCTTTTTGCAATGCCTCACGCACTTGTTTTCTTTTTGAAATCTATCAAAAACCATTACAATTTTTTTTTTTAAATTTTATTTTAAATCCATTGAAAACCCTAATCCTACCACCTTACCTCTCCTTTTCATTTCAGAAAAATTCATGAAAACATCATTTTATATTTTTTTTATCACCCCACCTCTCACTCCATTTTTAAAAAAAAATTCAAAAAATCCTTATATATATATATATATATATATTAATTTTGTAATGATTTTTAATAGAGTTCAAAGTAAGAGAGTTTGCAATATTGAAAAGATAAGACAATTTGGTCATTTCACCATTTTCGTTAGCAGCATTAAGGGATGTATGACATTTTGATAGTTGAATGGTATAATTATATGATTTTATAGTTAAAATGATATATTTTGATAGTTTAGAGGGTCAAAATGATACTTGATAATAGTTTAAGGGGTCAATTTGTACATTTTTTTAGTTTATGTTGTCAAAATGATACTTGACAATAGTTTAAGGAGTGTCCATGTAAATACCCCTTAAATTTACTTATAATTTGACATGTGTAACAAAATTAAATTATAATTTTTGAGCATGAAGTCATATCAATTATTTTAAATGGTATAGATTATATATAGAGTTAATTTTTTATTTAAATATTTATTGAAAGGGCCATTATTAAAGAAAATTTTAAATAGTGCTATATTATATAAATAGCGCTAATTTTAAATATTAATCATTAAGATTTTTATTCAATTTACATAAGATATAGTAAATGACCATGCTTATAGGAAAATTATCAATACACCCCTTTAAATATTTTTGTAAGACTTTAAATCCATAAAAATTTAGTTTCTGGTTAAAATCCCTAGTTTTAAAATTTTAGACATTTTTACGCTTAATATTTAGACCTATTTTCTCTCTCTCTCTCTAGAACCCCCATCACCAACGGTCAAAAGTTTGGTGTTTGGTGTACCCTACCAACGGCAGGCCGTCATTGTCATTCATTACAGTCGACGAAGCTCGTCGGAGAGAGAAAGAAAACCAGATTTAAGAAAATATTGAAAAGTTACTCTTAAAATTATTCTAAAAATTATACTTTAATAATATGCAAAAATTATTAAAATTTTAATTTCATAATAGTTTGGATACGTGACCTAGAGTGCCTGAATGATATTCGAAGCTTCTCAAAATTTGACATTAAGTATCGAATACATTTAGGAAATTCAAATACATATCCACAAATATTCAAAAAATATCAGTATCCGATATGGTGAATAGAACACTCTTTTAGAAATATATGTGCTTCATAGGCAAAGGGGATGGGGAATGATATTCGAGCAACAAGAGGCACATGATGTGATTTGAAGACTTCCAATTATGTAAAACCCCTAATTGCAGGCAACCAACCTTTATAAACTCTCATTCCCTAGTACCGATGTACCTGCCTACCCAAAATCCCCTCACCATAACCACACAGACATCTTCTAAGACATTAGAACCTATTCTTGCATGAAATATATGTCATACGAACACACAGTGGCCAAAAGAACTTATGGCAAGCGTATGTATAAATGCCATACAATAATCTATACATCAGGATCATCATCATAATGAAAATACGAAGGCAACATAACAAAGGGAAAACCAACATAAAAAGGGGGAAGGGAAGGCAGTCATGCATATAATATAGGGGTGAGTGGGTGTTAAAAAGAAGGAATAGGAAAAATATTTGCTTACATGATGACAGACTTGATTACTCGATAAGCACAATTCCAATTTTCTGAATCATATGCTTGCAGATGCTCAATTTCTGCGGAGAAGAACGGTTTGCCACCAACACCAATGGTTTTGGAAACCCAAAAGACCGCTACACGAATAATAAACCTCCCGCTTGGGAAGAGCTTCTCCTCCTCACCGCCATACAGGAAACACATATAGCAGTCACCGAGATGGGTGACAAAAGCCCAGGTAACGCTCGAGCAGAGGATTGAACATAATAGCAAAGAGCTCATCCCCTTTTGCTGACATGGCAATGCAAAAGCCCTCAAATTCAGCTCCAACACTGAAGGGAGAAAGCACAAAACTACCATCCTCCCGCCCCCAAAACTTCCTTGAAATTATTTAGGAAACCCATAACCATTTCTGAAATTTCAAGTTAGATCCTCAATGGCTCAAGTTAAAATGGCTTTGTCAAAATTAGTTTTTGGCTTACTACAGTGCACAAAACTTATTTTTTTGGTTATTCCACTCTAATAGGGACATGCCATTTTGGAACAACCAAATGCCAAATTCAAATTTGGGTTGTAAATTGTTCTAAAATTGTGTTCAAATTTGGGTTCTAAATTATTCTAAAATTTTGTACAATCTATAAACTTTCCAGTCTTCAAAAAATTTGAGTGTTCCAAATTAAATTTGGAAAGCTGAATCTCTGTATGGATCTTTATTGAGTTTTTGTAATTTTATAGATTTCACTATAGTTTTAAAATTTATAGTAGAGTTTTGATTTGTAGAAGTTGTGAAACTAACATTTGGAGGTTCAAAAAAACAGCTAATTTTGGTAGCAAAACTGATTTGGCTTTTGCCATTTTTTGGCATGACAAATGGCACACCATTAGAGTAGTACTTTTGACAAGCCAAGTTATTTTTTGGTTTTGGCAAGGCAAATAGAAAAACCATTGGAGTTTCTCTAAGAAGCCAAGTTTATACTCAACTGTGCTAGAAATGAGGAAAAAATCCGTGAACCTGTAAAATTATTCCGTACATTATTCCGTGCACTTTCTCAATTTTTTTTTTTTTGAAACCGATATTTCAAATTGTGTTTTTAGATTAAGGTGGAATGATTTAGATTGTGGATTGGTAACGTTTAGATTTTATTATTTTTAGTTTACATAAAATATTGAATATGTTTATGTTTATTTTAGGTAAAAATTAAAACAAAAAACAAATTTGATATACGTGTTTTAAAAACTTATTTTGAAAACAAGTGAAAGAATTGGTCTGGAGGAGGTAGTTGTAGACAGTTGAAAGATGATAGCCTGATGTGGTTTTTCACCTCCGAATGTGGTGGCCAAAAGTAATTGCCACTGGTGGGAGGTGGTTAGTGGTGGCCAAAAGTGATTGCCAACAGTGAGAGGTCATGGTTGAAAGTGGTTGACGGTCCGAAATAATGGCCGCTTTGTCATCTAAAGTGCTAGTTAAAGCTTGTTTCTAACAAGAAGTGGTGACTGAATGTGCTTATCACAAGTGAGAGGTGATTGGTGGCCGAAAGTGGTTGGCAGAAGAGTCCATTAACAATGCTAAGCAGTGGTAATAATGAGTGGTAGTTGATGATTGGAAAGGGTGGGAGAAAGAGGAAGAAATTGAAGGGGGGGGGGAAATTAAAAAGTGAAACTAATTTTTTTGTGTTTACAAAATTTTTATAAACAAAAACATAAACCAAACAAGTTTTTATTTACAATTTCAAAAATTCTGAACAGAAGAAAGAAAATCTAAATGGGGTCGGATCACAACTGTGTTTGTTGGCAAGAGCATTTGCACTGAAAACATATTGACATACGTCCCTATCTAACTTGGATAAAAAATTTTGAACACGTGATGTTGTTTATCACCAAATTTATTTTATCGTAATTGTCATATATGATTGAAATATTTTAATCCAAACTACATTGTTAGTTCTTGAATTTTGTCCATCGTGTCATTTTAATCCTTACACTTTTAATTTGCTTGATTTGACCCTTGATTTTTTATATTGTGTCAATTTGGTCCAATTGATAATACCTATTATGATTTTTGTCAAAAAATTATCACTAAGTTGGTTGAGGTTAAATTACTGAGTTAGATAAATTTATAATTTTACTCTTAAAAGCATGACACATATTCCTATGTGCATATTTTCCATAAAAAAACACTAACAATTATAATCAATTGGATCAAATTAAGACAATATCATAAATTCATGGTAAAAATCGAGCCAATTAAAATTACAAGGATCAAAATAACATAAGTGTCAAAGACTACTGGTGTAATTTGCCCAATATTTTATCTCAACTCTTCATCTTTTATAGGGGTGTAAGTGGTTTGGTTCGGTCAGGATTATGAGAAAGTTTAGCACCAAACTAAGTCTTTCAGTTTTGGTAGTTGAAGAACCGAATTAAACCGCATATTACAATTTAGTTTTGTCGGTTTTGTCAATTTGGTGTAGAAGAAGGATTCACATGAAATTTTAAAATATTTTATAAAAACTTGTAAAATTCCACATTGGGAATAAATGAAGAAAAATAATAAAATGTCTCCCTCCTTAATTTTTATTACAAAAATTGAATTATTAATCACTTAAATTATAAAAGTTTTTAAATATAATATTTCAGTTGATTTAGTTTATATTAATGTAAAAATTTTCAAAATCAAAATAGACCACACAATATGAAAAATAGACATAAAACTAAAATTTTGAGCAATCGGCTCAGTTTCATTGATTTTTCTTACACCCCTAATCTTTCAGTTATATTAATGTAAAAATTTTCAAAATCAAAATAGAATACCAGTATTAAAAAACACATTGAAAACTTAAATTTCAATTGATCTTTAATGGTCGGTTCGGTTTCATCGATTTTTTTTACACCCCTAATCTTTCATGTGACATGGTAAGTTCTACTATTTTTTTAATATGCTCTTTTTCACACATGTACATGACTTTTGTAGTATAAATACAAGAGGTGAAATGGAGCCGATGATAAATAACAATTCTCTCATTTTATTTCACCTTTTTATATGTACTTATGCAATAACAATAGTGTGTATGTATAGGATTTATTATATTTAGAAAATAATAAAATATATTGTGGGGATATATTTTCTGAATACCAACACATGGCATGGTGACGCCGACGTGTCAGCCGAGGTGCCACGTGCCCTGGTAGTTAAGCCGAGGTAATCTCGGAGAAGCCGAGGTCATCTCCGAAGATATCGGAATCCGAGATAAGGGGCAAGAGTCCTAAGGCACAAAGGGGACTGAATCAAGATAAGGATAAAAACTCTCAAGGAGTTATCTTTATCACTTAAAAGAGTCCAGAGTAAACAGTGAATTAGAATTCATAGAAGTCATACTTCTAGTGGGACTTGGATTGAGTATATTATAAAAGAGAGGCACCCCCATGGGTCTAAGGTATGTAATTTATACTTTGAGTATTCAATTTAGTACTTGATTATCTTTGAGAGATATACTGACTTGATCGTCGGAGTGCCCCCGGGTGGAAGAACCACCGCCGGAGCTTTTTTCTTTCTGTTTCAGGTTGCTTAAGCCATCTATTCAGCTTGTGCTCTCCAGCTGATCACTAAACGGGCAGTGTGGTCAGATTTTCACCCACACACATATCATACCATATGAGAAAGCAAATTGTTATTCATACAAAATTTATCACTAAAATAATGTGACGATGGCATTTTTGCAATAAAACATCATTAAAATGAGCAATTCATTTTAAAATATAAGTCCCAATATAGTTAGAGTTATTAAACAAATCAAGCTACTCAAGCTCAATTTCTATTTAGTTTGTTAAAAACTCGTTCGAAATAAGTTTGTTAAGTCAAACTTAAAAGCACAATTTATTGGACTTCATCTAACAACTAGGAATTGTTTGATTCGCTAAAACGAGTTAAAATAATTATTTCTTAGACTTTCGTATGAAATTATCTTTCTTTTATAATGTGAACGATGATTCAATTTAGGATGCATTTTTTATCATTTTTTTAGTAAATCAAAGGTGACGATCGATATTTTAATATAATCATGTTATTCCACTTCATTCCAATAGTGAAACAAATAAAGCATTACCCAAACAAGACACTGCCTACCAAAACAAATACTCGTACCAATTAACTAAGCTGAAGAATAATTTTCAAAAAGAATAATAAAATATTTTCCTTTCTTGGCCAATTACACATTACACAGATATACAAACAATCCAGAGTAGCCCATGCAATTTTTATTCTATGGTTAAGGAGGTCAAAGTGTTGCATGCATAAAATCAAGGAAATGACGTCGTCACTTAGGTTATATGGGAAATCAATTGTTACAAAAAGGATTAGATATCAACTTGGCAGGTAAGCAGCAATTGAAAAAAAAAAAAAAAGGGATTTAACATTGGCAGGCTCAAAAAACTGGAATTTCTTCACATCTATGGAAAATTCTACAAGTTAGTACTTGTTGCATGTGTAGGATTCCTCTATGAAAACCACAGATTTGTTGATTGAGATAGGATAAGTTACACTTCTAATTTGACTCAAATTTCACTTTAGTTCTTACCATTTTAATTTAAATAATTCAATTCCTACCTTTTTAGTCCGACTTCAATTTGATCCTTCCATTCAAATTAAACATTATAAAACTAATAATATTGTAATACGTGTCAGTCTCCCAAGGAGTGCATGAAAAAATTAACAGTTATTTAGACAAGAGGACCAAATTAAAATTGGACTTTAAGTGTAAGAATCAAATTGAAATTTGAGTCAAACTACAAAGGCGAAAAATGTAATTCCCCCTAAGATTTAAAACACCCGATATATCCAAGTCAAACATTGCTAAGCACTACTAAGACAATTATCAACCAAACTAATTTCACCAGAAGTAATGCAACAGTGAAATATGTTAAATACTTCTGGTTAACTAAATTAAAAATCCAGTGCAGCAAATTATGTTTTACAGAAACATTGATTCGAGCAAAATAATTATATACTGTAAATAGGATTGAAGTCTCCCCAAAGTTGTTCTTTTGAAACATAGAGCTGATAGTCACAAGACTTCAGATGCTTTGATTCATGCCACCCAACTTCTAAACTTCATCTTCATCTGCACTTAGAAGTTAGAATCTTACAAAAACTTTTACAGAAAAGCAAAAGCAGAGACATCTAATTTATGCTACGAAACACATTTATAAACCAAATCATCTCCAAACAACCAGATTAGCAGGCTTATAAAAAAGTTCAAACCACAAAACGGAAAAACTGTACGAGTTCCTGCATGAACAATACTAATTAAAATCCCACAGGTTCCAAATCCCAAACATGGGTCAGACCAACACAAAAGAGCAATTTATGAATCGTGTACCATGGGGCACATAATGAGAACGTTCAGAAAAAGAAAAAGAGATAGGAGAAAAAAGAAAAAAGAGTTTAAAAAAAAATTGAGGTTTTATTTTTTTTATTTTATCAAATTGTTCGATGGCAACAAAATTTCCCGTAACTTGATGCCCCTCCAACTTCCGGCAGTCAAGACTCGAGACTGGACACTTAGTTTGACCAAATGATTAGTCCACTAAAATGCACCACATTTATGATTTAAGATATTAATCCCTACGTGTAACCAAATCTTTAAAAAAATTGCATGTGCTGGAATCCTTTTTTCAGATTCTCCAATCTACAAGTAAATTCTACAGCAAAACAAATGATGGGAAGCCAACCTAACAATAGAAAGTCCTTTTTTTTTTTTTTGATAAATAACCAAACTTTATTAAGAAAGCATCAAGAAGATGTAAGAAATACAAAAGAGGCCCTTACACCTCAACCAAATTAAACAGTCAAATCCTCTACAAAATCTACAAAAGCCAACACATCCGGATCTACTAAACCTGTCACCCAGCTATACAAAACTATAAGACGTCTCTCTAACCAAGAAATGGAGTGAGCCATCCCCTGAAATACCCGCCTATTACGCTCCAACTAAATCAACCACATTAAACAGTGCGACATAATAAGCCAAGCCTTTCGACGCCGCCGACCTACCTGACCACCAGCCCAACTTTGCACAACTGCAATCACCGAACCAAGTTGAACCCAAACTAAACCAAAAATTGCAATCATAAGCATCCAAAGACGAGACGAGACTGGGAAAATAATAAGCAAATGGTCAACTAATTCTGCTGCACGACCACACAAACAACACCAATTTACCAAAATATGACCACGACGAATCAAATTATCAATGGTCAAGATACCATTCAAACTTGCTGTCCAAACAAAAAAGGCACCCTTTGAAGGTGAGCCGGACAACCAAACACCTCTCTACGAATAATCCTTTGTGATATCCTGAACAAACCCATCCCTAACAAGCCTGCCATAAAAAGAAGAGACCGTGAAAGTACCTTTGGATCTAGGACAATCCCAAACCAAAGTGTCCTGACCTTCCCTCACAAAGTTCGATCCATATAAAAAACCCAAAGGATCCACCAACTGATCTAGTTTCCAATCTTGAACATTACGACGCAACTGCACATTCCACACCGTTGATTGCCCTTCCCCAAACTTAACAGCAGCCACCAACACCTCAATATCAGCAGCAATAGCAAAAATCAAAGGGAATTTAAATTCCAAAGACAAATCACCACACCACCTATCTCTCCAAAAACGAACCCGATCCCCCACGCCAACTTTCAAACGCACCCGTTTCCAAAAAGCCTCCCGACCTAACCAAATCCCCTTCCACACTCCACAGCCATGAGAAAGTCCCACCGTACTAGAACACCATTCCCCCCTACCCAAACCAAACTTAGCAACCACCACCCTTCTCCAAAGCCGCTCATTTTCCGCCACAAAACGCCACAACCATTTCCCCAACAAAGCCAAATTGAACAAGACCAACCTCCAAACCCCCAAACCCCTACTCTCCTTAGGCAGGCATACCTGATCCCATGATAGTAAATGATAATGAGCACCCTCACCCCCACCCCCCAACAAAAATTGCCGTTGCAACTGCTCAATCCGCCTTGCAACTGACACCGGGATCATGTGAACAGACAAAAAATAAGTCGGAATACTTGCTAAGACACTTTTAATCAATACAAGGTGACCACCCTTGGACAAATATTGGCGCTTCCATCCCGCCAACCGCCGTTGCACCCTATCGATGACCTCATCCCATACCCGTTTGGACTTAAAAGAAGCCCCTAAAGGCAAGCCCAAATAAGTAATAGGCAACGAGATGACTTTACACCCTAAGATAGCAGCCAAAACTGCAGGTCTCGCCACCTCCCCCACCGGGATCAATTCTGACTTTGCTAAATTCACCCGTAGCCCGGACACCGCCTCGAAACACAAAAGCACACATCTCAAGTACCCAATATGAGCCTCTTTCGCGTCACAGAAAATGAGCGCATCATCTGCATAAAACAAATGAGACACCACCCCGGGACCCACCCCCACCTCGAACCCTTTCAACAAACCTTCTTGCACCGCTCTAGCCAACAAACGCCCCAAAGCCTCCATAACCAAAATGAATAACAAAGGAGATAAAGGATCACCCTGCCGCAATCCTCATTGAGTCGGAAAGAAACCTGCCGGAGACCCATTAACCAACACCGACATCCGCACCATTGAGATACAAAACAAAACCCACCGCCGCCATCTTTCCCCAAAACCCAGCCTCTCCAACATGTACATCAAAAATTGCCAATTGACATTATCATACGCCTTTTCGATATCTAATTCACAGATCATCCCCGGTTTCCCCTGACGCAAACGTGAATCCACACACTCATTCGCCACAAGCACCGCATCCAAAATTTGCCTACCCCCCACCACAAAAGCATTTTGAGAATCCGAGACCACCCCATCTAGCACTTCTCGCAACCGATTCGCCAAAACCTTAGCTAACAGCTTATATACACTGTCCAAAAGACTAATAGGATGAAAATCTCGAATATCCTTGGCCCCACCCTTTTTTGGAATCAAAACAACAAATGTAGCATTAAGGCTCTTCTCAAATTCCCCTGTTTGATGAAACTGAGCGAACATAGCCATCACCTCTGACTTAACCACCCCCTAACAGTGTTGAAAAAAGGAAATAGTAAACCCATCTGGACCAGGAGCCTTATCTCCAGACATACTATGCAATGCCGCAAACGCCTCCTCTTCAGAAAATGGCTTCTCCAATGACATACAGTCTGCCTCCGAAATGACATCAAAAATTACCCCATCCAGAGCCGGCCTCCACCCTTCTCCTACATTCCGAAACAAATGCTTATAATAACCTACGATGCTGTCATTGACACCCTCGAAAGTCGAATATTCCATCCCATTCACTCGAATTCGCCCTATATGATTGACCCGACGATGAGCATTTGCCATACGGTGGAAAAACTTCGTATTTCGATCCCCATCCTTTAACCACAAGCATCTAGACTTCTGACGAAAAATGACCTCCTCCATGCGAGCAAGATGGCCAAACTCCTTGCGAACCTCCTCCCGGACAAACATATCTGCTGCAGACAACACCCCAACTCCTTCCCTCTCATCCAACACCTTCAATGCAAAAACAAGTTTCGCCTTTTGGTCCTGCAAACGACCAAAAACCTCCTGATTCCATTTTTTTAGGTCTAATTTGAGAAACTTCAATTTCTGCGCCAACCGAGAACTAGGTAAACCTACCACACGATAACTTTCCCACCACCCTTGAATCAACTCTACAAAGCCTTCAGACCGCAACCACATGTTCTCAAAACGAAAAGGTGTTGGTCCACGTCTGACACCCCCACTATCCAGCAAGATAGGCCAATGATCCAAAGTGGGCCTATGTAAATGCCATTGAGACGCCTGTAAGAAATGCTCCTCCCAATCTTCTGTGACCAAAAATCGATCAATTCGAGACATCACTCCACACCCGGACCAAGTGAAACTACCCCCCTGAAGCGAAAAATCGACCAACTCCATCTCATCAATGAACAAAGAAAAACGTCTGATTGAACCTAACCCCGAAATAGCCCCCATCTTCTCACCCATACAACGAACCATATTAAAATCCCCTCCCACACACCAGGGAACCCCCCATCGATGAACAATGTGCTGCAACTCCTCCAAAAAAGAAGACCTCTCCCCTCCACGAACTGGACCATAAACCCTGGTAAAGGCCCAACGAAAGTCATCCTCAACACACCGAAATAAGCAAGATAATGAAAAGCCCCCCATTTCGACATCCTCCCTCACTGCCACCCTTCGATCCCAGCAAATAAGAACACCCCCAGCCACTCCCAGAGCAGGAAGAAAATCCCAATCCACAAAACGGCCTCCCCACAGATCCCACACAGTTTCCCCTCAATACAATCCATCTTTGTTTCCTGCAAACACACCACATCTGCCTTAGCGCTGTTTAACACTGATTTAACCAACACCCTCTTCCCCCTATCGTTCAATCCTCAATAGCGATAAATAAATCAAATGCACCAATGTTCAAAATAAGGACATGAAACCTGAACGTCCCAAAGATAACCTAACAATGGAATTCCTTAGGCCTCTTTTGTGATAAATAATACAGATGCACCGATGTTCCACTGTTTGGTTAGTTGTGTGCATTGGAGTAAGGATTGGTGCTGCTTCATACCATCAGTGACAACCCCTAAAACCCACACGGGGTTGGCTTTCCTATAGTGTATTGGTCCAGTAGACCATAAATACGGGATTAGGGACTAGTCGCCTAGGTTAAAGACACAATTGTGTTCTAGTTAGACTCAACAGGGTCTGTCTAGGTTGTCCAGATGTTTCATTGATTTTTGGGTGGTATCGATTTTACCTTGAATTTCATAATATTTGAGCAATTGATCCTTGTACGTGAATTTTAAGATAATTGTGTTATATGGCATCATCCTTATTATCATTTAATATATTGGCTACTCATTTCCAATGTCTTGGATGATTATTTAGTGAGAGCTTTTATCTTTGCTCGTCCTTTACAATTATAGGTACTCCACCACCGACAACATAAAGTTGGGTGGCCATGCCACATATTCAAATCTTTTATAGAGTTATAAATGTATACCCATGCTTAATTGTATTCACCCTTTTTAAGTTGTCATTATTTTGGAGACTGTGGCATGTAAACCTGACTAGTTTGCTTACAGACTTATAAGTTGAGTTAGCTCACAGGCTTGTGTTATTTTAATGATATGTAATTAATATATTTGGGCTGTGAACACTCTCATGGCTTTTTGAAGCCTAACTCTAGAGATGTTACGTTCGTAATTTAACTCAAACTATTATCGATGCCTTAGCAATTTATTCCAAGTACTTGGCATATGCAATCAAACTCATTTAGATATTTGGAAATTGGAGAAAAGTACTCCTTTATTTAAATTTCTCCCAAATTTGTTTGTCATCTGAGTCATTATTGACAAACTAGCAATATCGACCTTGAGTTTCCTAGTCATGTCATCTTAGTCATTATTGGCATGCCAGAGCTAATTGTTTTTGTACCCATCCTGTGAAAGCGAAACCTCTTGTCCAACGTGGACCTAAGGCAGTTGAACATTGGTGAAAAATTGAACAGTGTGACCGAAGCACCCACAAGAACAAACATGTGCACTGTGATACAAAACATTGGACTCTACCTAAGCTTCCTCAAATGGTAGCTTTCCAAAATGTTTTTCTCTATTGGCAAATTTTCACTGAACTAACTTGTTGAGTTACTTGACTTGCTACATCAGGACAGACTTCCTTAAAAATTTCAGCTTGTTGCATACAGAAATCATCCTATCGTCTACGGAATTGAGCGCCTAAATCAGAATGGATTTGATTTATGATGTTGGTTTGAAGCACCGCCATGTCTTGACTGGTTGGGACATGTGGGTTTAATGATAGTCATGCAGTTGTTTTGAAGGGTGGTCATGTCCTTCTGACAGATGGCCGTGTTCATGTTCTATTCTAAGGTGCCAACCCTTTGGTCTAATGAGGCTTGCTGGTCATAGAAATCACTAATGGTCACAGTGGCTTTAGGGAAGAAAATGGTTTATGCTAATATTAGACTTTAAATGGCAACAAATAAATAAATTATGTCCTACTCACAACACATACAAAGGAATGTGAATGCGATGAGAGTGCCAATTCTAGAGTTTTCAACAAAAGTTGTGTGGTTATGGATGCAACAAGGGCTTTTTGGCAGGGGAATAAAAATGGAAAAAGAAAAAGGGTAGAAAATTGTTGATATACCATTTTGTCCTACTTTTTTTTTTTTTTTTTTTAACAAGGAAAAAGGGTAAATATGCCATTGCCTGGACTTTTTCGTTCTTATTATTTACATTCCAACAATCTATACATATGTAAATATACATAGTAGTATTATATTATTGTCCCTAGCATAGTATATAGTAAATAAATATACTATCGTCCAAACTTTCTAACTTAATAAATATACAAAAAAATATATATAGTAAATATGTGTAGTATTATACTATTTGCCCTAGCGCAATATATAATAAATATGCTGCCACCTAGTCTTTTCTTTTCCCACATCAAAAATAATATATTTTATCGCTCATACACAAGCTAGGCATATTAAAGCCGCCATTCCGTTAGTTTTGCCACTATAGAAAGATACATGTTAATATCACCACGGAAAACATAAATTGGATACACTTCACAATCAATACAATGTCATCTTCACAGCAAGTCTACAATCAATACTAGTACAGGAAGCTCACATGGATATTATCATAGAAAGAACAAATTGAATAAATTCCACAATCAATACATTGTCATCTTTCTAAAAACATGTTCTTTTAAATATAACAGGTAACAGGTCATCCAAAAACCCAAGTCAGCATTCATAGGAATTAACAAGGTTTAGGGAATTCAATACCAAAAGGGCGATGTAGGGTGCCTAACACCTTCCCTACTCGTAACATAAAACCCGCGGGCTCATCTTTGATTTACATAGACCAAAATGAGAGTCACTAATATGAAACATACCCAATCTAGCATGTTTGTAAACAAAAATACAAAGTATTGGCTCAAAAACAAAACTATTTCAAGGTGGCATGGCACACCCAAACTCTATGTTAGGTGGTGACTCCAAATTGTCAATAAATTAAAAAGGCCTGATTAAAGTAATTGGATATTATTTCCATCGTTGCAATAAAAATTTCAATTTTTAGTCTAGTTCTCTTATAAACAATTGATAGTCAAAATCCGAGCACGACAAAAATAAATTCGAACTTAATTTGCAATTGACTTGAAAGCAATAAATATTGATACTAGCCAAGATTTAGTGTGGAAGACTCATAGCTTAGCAAGGAATTAGTAGCCCATTGATAATGCAACAAACTCCAACTAGAGGTGATAAATGAAGAGGGATAGAAATGGAACAAAATTTAAGATTCTTTTTTGTTTCTCAGATGTTCAAAGTGTACTTAAGGGATATAAAAAGTGGAAACTGTAAATAAGGGAAAGAAAGAAAGTCATTGTTGAAGATGTGTCGGACAATGGGTTAATTTTGTTGGTTCGGATCTTGGTTTGGATATTGGATTTGGGTCAGATCCTGATCTGACCTTTCAACTAATGAATCAGGGGCGGGTCAAGACTTATAAACCAATTGTGGAAAATGGGTCTTCTCCTTTATGATAAAAGACACGATTTGATTAAAAAATAGACCCAAACTGCTACCTCTCACTCATGAACATGTCAGTGGCAACAAAGAAAGCAATGATCACGACAAACAGTTACGAAAGATGGCTCTGGTTTTGTCTCGAATCTTCTAGCGGCAGTGGAACGCAATGACAACAATCTTGATTACACAAAAAATAACCAAACCAAAACAAAAAAAAGAACGAAGGACTAGTCATTGTCCTAGTGATGAACGGCAACACGAACTGAAGCAACAATGTAAGAGTTGATAATGGAACTTTGGCAGTGGCAAGCAATCACAAAGACTATGATTACTGGTTAACAACTATGGATCAGATTTAGCTAACACTATTGATGTAGTCCTGTAGGGGAAAAGGCAGAGAAGAGAAAAAAAATATATAAAGAAAGAAAAATAATAGAGCTCTTATTTATTCTAAATTCAATGTCAATTCTTAATATAAAAAATATCTCTCAATGACAATAGCCGTAGCATCTACAGGCTGCCCACAAAGCCAAAATATGCAGATGAAGGGCTTTTACATGCACACCGCAAGTTGTCTCAATACACACATTTTCTACATTTTTTTTATTACAATTATATCCCTTGAGAAAATTACCATCAAGGATTAAATGGATACACCTTCCCTCCAGCCACCTTCACCGCCAGTCACCACCCTCTGTCGCTCCTAACCTCAGCTTGCTGTCACCAGCCTATGAACAACCCCCCTCCCCCAGTAGACATGAAGTTCAAAAACTAGTAGCAAAAGAGAGTTCCAATTTGTTGTCTATGCACCAGTTCTTTAAGTGGCAGAAATGGGAATGGTGTCCATGTTGGTGGAAAAAGAACACACTGCGAAAAATAACATCCCAGAACCTATGAAAGCATTGATTGAGGAATTGCATGATGTCTTTCCAGACGAGTTGCCTCCAAGGTTGCCATCCTTGAGGGACATACAACACCAGATTGATCTGATTCCAGGAGCAAATTTGCCAAATCGGCCCCATTATCGAATGAGTCCAAAGCAGCATGAAAAGCTTCACCGTTAGGTAGATAAGCAAATGGCGAAGGAACATGTTAGAGAGAGCCTCAGTGCGTGCGCAGTACCAACATTATCGACTCCCAAGGTAGAAGCAGTGTGTCAGTGACCGATACCAAAGAATATTCATGATATGTGTAGCTTTCACGGGCTGACCTCATTCTACCAGAGGTTCATTCCTAACTTCGGTAGCATCATGACAAGGCTTAGAGGTTCACTTGGATAGAGGCTGCAACGAAAGCATTTCAATAGATCAAGCAAAAGTTGACTTCAACATCTGTGCTCATATTGCCAAGTTTTTCTTAGCCCTTTGAGTTACATTGTTACACATCAAAAGTGGGTATTGGTGTTGTTTTGAGTCAAGATGGCCAGCCGATTGCGTACTACAGTGAGAAGCTTAGTGGATCCAAGAGCAATTACAATACCTATGACATAGAGTTCTACTCCATTATTCAAGCCTTGAAGCACTGATATTCTTATCTGTCCCAAAGTGAATTTATTATGTTTTCTTACTATGATGCTTTGAAGCACATAAACAGCCAAGATAAGCTCTCATTGAGGCATGCCAATTGGATCGCATACTTGCAGCAATTCACTTTTGTTATCAAGCACAAGTCGGGTGCCTTGAACAAGGTGGCTATTGAACTTAGCCGACGTTCCCTTTTGCTCACTACTATGAGGACCAAGGTACTTGGGTTTGATTCCTTTCAAGAGTTATTGGTTGCTAATCCCTATTTTTCCAATATTATTGCCGAAATTAAATCAGGTCAACGGTCTGACTTATTATCTATGACGGCTTTCTCTTCAAAGGCAACCAGTTGTGTGCTCTTAAATTGAGCCTGTTAGAAATTGGGCGCCCATGTGGCATGACCCTTAGAACCTTTTGAACCTCATCCAAATGGGTTTTGAATTTAAATTCAAACCTATTTGGATGAGCCACTCAGGATATATATCTATCATATCATGATATGGATAAATGATATAGATATCAGATATTATCTCATTTAACCAATGGATAAATGAGATAAATATAATATATATCTGATATATGGTTATGGGTAACCAAGACAGAAACAACGTATGTTTTGTTTTCTACCCATGATACTGACTCTCTCCCAAAATAACGATCAAAGTCATTTTGCACTGTGGTTTGTGTGGGTGATATTCACCATTGTAATATCACCCCACTGCTGGGATTGATTGATTGAGTATGGAAGCACGTGATTTATCCATAAGGTTCTATCATCGAAAGGTATGATATGATTATTTTATCCGCTGCGTAATTGTTTGTTTTTATTTACAGAGCCTACGCTTGAAAATTGTTAACGAGTTGCATAAAGAGGGCCATGCTAGGCACGACAAGACTTTACAATTACTGGCCAGCTCCTACTTCTGGTCTTCCATGAGGAAAGAAGTTGCCAAGTTCATGGCCGGGTGTTGCACCAGCGAAGTGTCAAAGGGAACAACGGCAAACGCAGGATTATATATGCCGCTACCAATACCTAGTCAACCATGGACTGATGTCAGAATGGATTTTGTTTTGGGGCTTCCATATACACAATGAGGTCGTGATTCTATCTACGTGGTCATGGACAAATTTTCTAAAAGGCCCATTTCAATGCATTGAGAAGACAATGGATGCTATAAATGTGGCACAATTGTATTTTTGAGAAGTCTATTGCCTACATGGGCTACCACAATCCATTGTGTCAGACAAGGATAGCCGATTTCTCAATCATTTTTGGAGATGTTTGTCTAATACAAAGCTTGACTTTAGTAGTGCCTATCATTCTCAAAGTGACAGTGAAACAAGAGTTGTCAATTGTTCCTTGGGAAATTCATTGCGGTGTTTGGTAGGGGATCATTTGAAACCATAGGACTAGAAATTGCACTTGTAACCCTTCAGAAAATCGAAGTTTTGATTTTAGTCCCCTTTATGCCAACTATGGTTATCAACCACGAGCTCCATTGGACTTGGCACCTGTGCCAAACTGAAAGCGTATCAATGAAAAAGCAAAAGATCTTATTAGCAACCTACAGGAAGTCCACAAATTTTGTTTAGGTCGTTCTCACAAAAGACAAGTTTTCTGCTTGCGAGTACAACAAATTGGCAGCCAGAGAAATTGGGCCATTAGAGATTGTGAAAAGATCTCATTCGCACAACCGACATGTTCCACATCACACATCTCATTCCATTAGGAGTGTTCATAAAACTAAATCACTCGAGTCACTCGAGCAAATCGAGCCAATCCAGCCGATCTGACACCATTTTGGATGGTTTCAATGGTTGAACAATCGGGAATGGATTGAAATTATGAATTTTGTGCGGATTTCGATCGAATTACGAGTGTATTAATTGAAAATTTGCATAAACTGATTCGACCGAATATAATTATAATTAAATTAATAATGGTGCTTACACATGTTGCCTTTTAATGGTGGATTATGTTTCCCAAGAACCTTAGTTGTACACACAAAACATTATCATCAATGACTTTGCAATCAATAGCTAGGCTATGGCCTTACCTAGTCTCAGAGACTTTAATTTTCACTCCAACTCTGTCTCTTTTCATCTTCTTTTTCACCCTCTCATCTACCTTTTTGTCTTTATCACCCTGCCATTATTAAAGAAAATTTTAAATAGCGTTATATTATATAAATAGCGCTAATTTTAAATATTAATCATTAAGATTCTTATTCAATTTACATAAGATATAGTAAATGACAATGCTTATAGGAAAATTAGCAATACACCGCTTTAAATATTTTTGAAAGAGTTTAAATCCATAAAAAATTTAGTTTCTGGCTAAAGTCCCTAGTTTTTAAATTTTAGACATTTTTACGCTTAATATTTGGACCTATTCTCTCTCTCTCTCTCTCTCTCCACCACCAACGGTCACAAGTTTGGTGTACCCTACCAACAGCAGGCCCTCATTGTCATTCATCATAGCTGGCGAAGCTCGTCGGAGAGAGAAAGAAAACTAGATTTAAGAAAATATTGAAAGTTACTCTTGAAATTATTCTAACAATTATACTTTAATAATATGCAAAAATTATTAAAATTTTAATTTCATAATAGTTTGGATACGTGACCTAGAGTGTCTGAATGATATTCGAAGCTTCTCAAAATTTGACATCAAGTATCGAATACATTTAGGAAATTGAAATACATATCCGCAAATATTCAAAAATTATCAGTATCCGATATGGGTTTGTTACGGATAGAAAACTCTTTTAGAAATATATGTGCTTCATAGGCGAAGGGGATAGGGAATGCTATTCGAGCAACAAGAGGCACATTATGTAATTTGAAGACTCCCAATTATGTAAAACCCCTAATTGCGGGCAACTAACCTTTATAAACTCTCCTTCCCCAGTACCGGTGTACCTGCCTACCCAAAATCCCCTCACTATAACCACACAAACATCTTCTAAGACACTAGAACCAATTCTTGCATGAAATATATGTCATACGAACACACAGTGGCCAAAAGAACTTATGGCAAGCATATGTATAATTGTTCTGATCAAGATCCATAGTTGTGCCATGGACCTCAATAGATTTTGGGCAAATTCCATTATTTAGGCCATCAATTTCAAGATTTAGCCATTTTTGGAAAGATTTCCAACTTCAATTACTCTTAGCACACAAGTCAAAATTGCATTCCGTCGAATTTGTGATTATCGTAGTAGCCTAAATTACTAATTTCTTTGTTTTATTTCAATATTTCTATTTTTGGCAATTTTTGTTGTATTTGCTTATTTTTGTTTTGCACATTAAAAAACTGTTAATTCTGGTTATTCCTAGCACATTAGGGTGGTTGTCATTAAAAAAAAATCATTGTAAGCCTTACGAGTGAATAGTTTAGAGATTTAATACAATTTTGAATTTTTATTCTTTTTCCAACCTTAGGTATTCGTTTCAAATCAACCATTATTGAGCCTTTGTTCTTTGTATTCCTTGTGAATCAATGAGTTTAGGGAAGGATCTTGTTTCTGGGTAATCATCTCTGAATCAACAAACCCTAAAATCGTCACTATCACACATTCTTGCTACATCACTTTGGTTGGGAGTAGAGCTCGAATACCTCGCTCATAAACACTAGAGGACTTGTGAATTAGAGACTAGAATACAAAGGGTTGCCCGAGCAACTCATTACCACCCTTGAGTTGGGGCACTAAAACCAGTTTGTAAGAGCGGCCTTAACCAAGACACAACACCTTGATGGTCGTATCATATCTCTAGGCCACTCTAGACACACCCAAAAAGGGATGTACCACGCCTACCTATGTCCACGTATCCAAGTATGTTACATCCCCGAGGCCTACATCAAATGTTGTAGAGTTGATCCAATTTCCCTCCAATTCGCCAAGCCTAAAAGATTGATCCACCTATCATCAGTTGAGTTGGCTCAACCTAGATCATCACCCAACATAAAGGAGGGTTCAAAAGGCATGCAAGACACAACATAGCTGCATCTCCTTGCTCTTCTAACATAGAAGCTCTCCACTGTCACCCCTCTTTACCAAGGCTACCATCGGCTCTCTTCTCTACCACCTCTAGTCCATATTAGTGCCTGCCTACCATCTTCATAACTCCTCTACAACCATTACACAATGATCAACCATCGCTACCCCTAACGTTTCACGAAAGTACTTTCCTCATCTTACCACCCATTTATTTTAACATCCTCATTTATGCTACACTCAATTTTACAAATTTATTGTTTCGTAGTTGCCTCACATTCAGTGCCATAAAGCATTGCGGGCCTCAAAGTTACCCTATAAGATTTTTCTTTCAAATTTGTTTCTGTCTAGCACATCTCCACTTGAGCCAACCTACTTTGATACACTATAAGTTTCATCATTTTCAATCTTTCCACTTTCTAGTATCTAATGGATTTCAATCTACACTATTTTACCGTTTCTACTTGTGTTAGTAATAAGATTACATTTCCATACAAAAAGACTCGTAAGAAAACATACCGAGGAATCAATGGACCACGCTCTTCTATCTATAGCATGACGACTCAAGAAAACATTTTGAACAATAACTAACAATAATCGGAAGTCGCTAGCATCCGTATCATTGAAATTTCTAAAAATTTTGATATTCCAAGAAATGGAAGCCTCGCGGGAACTAGCAAGAAAAGTGATGGGAGCATTGTGACTTGTGAGAGCAAGTTAAATGGAAAAGGCACATAAACAAATGATCAAAGAGTCCTCCACAATCCAAACATTCTCTCAAAGAGAGATTCTCTCAATTCCCTACCATGAGAGGAATGAAATTTTAAAAATATCAAATCCCTTATAAATGCACAATGCATTTCCATCGAGATCTAGAGTTGCCCCTAAAAACCACATGCGAATCCCAACCATTGTGTTGGATCCCATACTTGGTGGGTGTTTGGGAACTTCTAAAAATGCTACTTTTTGTTTGCTTTTTTAAGAAGTGTTTGGTTGTGGCTAAAATAATGAATTTTTTTTGTCTTTGAAAAAGTTGAATCAAATGTCACATCAAAACTTTTTGGAGGGCTAAAAGACTATTTTACCCTTGATGTAATAGAAAGAAGGTAATGTCACATTAAAACTTTTTGGTCGAGTAAAAAATAATTTTGGTGGTTGCTTTTTTAGAGGATGCCAAACTCATTTTAGAGGTGTTTTGGATTTTTTTTTTGGCATTTTGGTTTTTGAAGAAAAAGCTAGCTTATTTAGGACCTACCAAATGGGGCCTTACTATTAATCACAGAATGCCATGAAGTATCTCATTTAATAAAGAATCTCCATAACCATTACCCTAATAATGCCTTGTTCTTAACAATAATATTCCCAATGGAAAAACCCTCCCCTTCTTTACACTTTGCAATAATACTCTTAGCAATTAAAACTTGTTCTATAATTGTGCAATATCAAGGGTTATCAAGGGTCATACATTCTCGAAACCACAGGATCAAATCCTTTCCTACTATCTTGTTTCAACATTAATCTCAACCAAACTCATATCAGTTTGCCTCACTCGTATCTTCATATAACGATCTCACAGATAGACTAAAGTGGGTACAACTTGGAAAGACACATAGTAGTAATAAAGCTTCAAAACGCACACCAGTTAATAATGGAAGTTCTTCTGAGAAAGTAAAACACTTGCATAACATTAACTTAAAATAGAATAGTAGTAATTGGCCCAGTCATAATAATACTAACATTGAGGGAGAGAGGGACGTACGGGCAATTAAATGCCATACAATAATCTATGCATCAGGATTGTCATTGTGGGGGCCGAATATTGGAAGTCGTAGAGATTCTGGAGAGTCGAACATTGAAGAATCAAGATTCTAAACATTCGGCCACTGCCACGAAAATTCGGACCCAACCTTATTCGGCTAGTTAGTCGACTAAGCAAGGGGCCGAGTGAAGATCGGTTTATTACAGAATATGTAGAGTAGGTACTGAGCTGTGGAGCCGGGTAAATATGAACATAATGAACGAAAAGTGGACCTGGCCCCGAGGCCTAGAGAACGAGTATAAATATAGGAATAGCAGACTGAGAAAGGTATGTGATAATTATGTTGTTTAACTTAGAATACAAGTAATCTAGAACGAGAGGCTGACTTGTCCGTCGGAGTGCTAATTCCGGCACCCCCGACCGAAGTGTTTACTTCCTTTCAGGTGCCTATCGATGGATCACGAGCGTCCCCTAGGATCAGAAGAGTATTTCCAAAAACCACATCCCCACAATTGGCGCCGTCTGTGGGAATACTCAAGCATATCCATGGCGGACGTGACAGAGGATCCTCTAATAGTCATTTATGAAAACACGCACGGACCGGAGCTTCTCCTAGCAAGACGCATTTTGAACTTTGCCTCACTTTCGACTCCAGAACATGAGGCAATGCAAGCGATCATGGACCAGGCAAAGCAAAATGAGCAGAGGTTGGAAAACTTGTTCGATGAGAACGAGCGCCTCCGTCAGGATTTGGCTTTGGAGGTAGCAAAATCCAAACAAGCCGTGCCCCAAAATCCCGAGCGACCTCTGAAAGTAGGTGATCGACGACCTCGAGCCTGGCTTCAAGACATCGATAGCAGCTCTGACTCATTATCCCCGGATCCCAAGAAGAATGAACAATCTGAAGTTTCCAGTTCCTCCAGAGAAAGTCCACATATAAAGTGGGCCCCCTCGTTTTACACTAGGCCATCAGAAGCGGTGGCACCTCCCAACTCGACAAGAAGGGATAGGCGGTGTGAATATCGCGAAGATCACGATCGTGACAGTAGCTGTGTCATGAAAGACCTTCAGGAGTTGGTCCGAGATGTTCAACCCCAGCACCATGCCCAAACGTGCGCAACCAGACCAATTGTACTTCGGTGGGAATCACCTCTGCTTGCAGTCATCCATATGATATACAGCTTACCAACATCCTCCGCCGTGCACTCAATTCAAACACTCCCTGCATCCCAGAAGCAACTCACGCCGGCAAAACGGCCGCATAAAGCTACGAGTATCACCTTTGACGATTCTGATCTTATCGGCATAACAGTCCCCCACATTGATCCACTGGTCATTGAACTACGTGTCAACCGATTTACTATCGAGCGCGTTCTCATAGACCAGGGAAGTACTTCTGAGGTTATGTATTACAAGACCTTCATCAAACTTGGCTTAAACGAATCAGACTTGTCTTCGGCTCCTTATCTATTATTCGGCTTCAACGCAAATCCAAAATATTCATTGGGGAAAATCATACTACCCGTCCGAGCAAGCTCCGAAACATTGGATGTGGAATTCTTGGTCATCAGGTTGCCTTCGCCGTACAATCTCATCATGGGGCAAACTTGGTTGCATACTATACGGACTGTCCTGAGCACTTATCATCAGCTTCTGCGTTTCTCGCAGAATACGGCATCGAGCAGATCCGTGGTTCCCAACAATCGGCACAAGTATGCTATCTCCTCTCCGGAAAGACGCCAAAGGATTTGCAGGTTAATTTCATCGAGGTACCGGATCGTGAAAGCCTTGGCGATGTCGAGCGGCTCCCGAATGAGAAAGCCACGGAAGACTTAGACCGAATTGAGATTGACGGCAATCCTGGGAGATTCTTCATGGTCGGCACCTCCCTAAATCAAGCCGACAGGCAGGAGCTAGTATCCTTCCTGCTCGATAATCTTGATGTATTTGCATGGACTCCATATGAAATGCCGGGTATCGGCCCAATTATTTCCGAGCATCGTTTGAATGTTGACCCTAAGTGCAAGCCAATCGTTCAGAAAAGCTGGCAATACCGTGATTGAAAAGGTTGACCGGCTGCTTGATATAGGGGCAATCAAGGAAGTTACCTACCCTACATGGCTCTCTAATACTGTAGTTGTGAAGAAGAAGAACGGTACATGGTGAGTCTGCGTTGATTTCACAGACCTAAACAAAGCCTGCCCCAAAGACTGTTTTCCTTTCCCAAGGATAGACCAACTGGTAGATGCTACAGCACGTCATCAGCGCATGAGTTCCTCGATGCTTACAGAGGCTACCATCAAATTTCCATGCATCTGAAGGACCAGGAGAAAACTGCATTCCTCACCCCAAGAGGAACCTACTGCTATAAGGTTATGCCTTTTGGGCTGAAGAACGCCGGGGCAACCTACCAAAGACTAGTCACCACCATGTTCAAAAAGTAACTCGGTCGCACAATGGAAATGTACATTGACGATATGGTGGTCAAGTCAAAGGTAAAGCAGAATCATATAGCCGATCTTGAAGAAACATTCGGCATCCTACACAAATATGGAATAAAGCTGAACGCTTCCAAATTTGCCTTTTTAATTGGCTCTGGTAAATTCTTGGGATATATCGTCAATCACCGAGGAATCGAAGCTAACCCAAGGCAGATCACAGCAATCCTGGAGCTCAGCTCCCCCCGATCAGTAAAAGAGGTGCAAAAGTTAATGGGGATGGCCGCCGCGCTCAACAGGTTCATCAGTTGTTTCATAGATCACTACCGACAATTCTTTCATACACTACGGCAGGGCAAGGCTTTTGAATGGTCCTCCGAATGCGAAACCGCTTTGAACGGCCTTAAGACATACCTCCACTAAGCACCACTCTTGGCAACTCCCTCTCTTGGTGACCCGCTCATTATGTATCTGGCAGTTTCCGATCGAGCCGTCAGCACCATACTGATAAAGGAAGAACTGGGAGAACAACGGCCGGTGTATTATGTGAGCAAGGCAATGGTTGATACCGAAACACGCTACCTTCTGCTGGAAAAGCTCATCCTAGCCCTAGTCATAGCGGCGAGGAAACTGATGCATTACTTCTAGGGTCATAGCATTGGGGTGCTAACAGACTATCCCCTCCGATCTGTACTACGCAGTGCAGAAGCTTCTGGACGTGTTTCAAAGTGGGCTCTGGAACTCGGCCAATACGATATTCAATTTCTACCCAAAACCTCAATCAAAGGGCAGGTGCTTGCCGACTTTGTCGCCGAATTCACTGGTGTCCTGACCGACTTCAAGCCTGACGAAATTCTACCGAAGCCAAACTGGAGGACTTATGTTAGGGATATTTGGTAGTTGTATTGCGACGGGTCGTCCAATCAGCAGGGCAGTGGAGCCGGAGTTGTCATCATGTCTCCTGACGGTGCAATAATTGAGCAAGCCGTCAAGCTTGGCTTCGAAGCATCAAATAACGAAGCCGAATACGAAGCCCTCCAAGCCGGTTTATGGAACGCGCACGTTCTTGGCACTCGACGTCTGCTCGTGTTTTGTGATTCAAAACTGGTGATCAACCAGCTACAGGGGGAGTACGCGGCAAGGAACGACCGTATGGCGACCTACATGAAAACGGTCAATTCCTTGTTGGCAAAATTCGACCATCATGAGTTGAACTAGATAACACGTGATCAGAACACCCATGCAGACGCCTTGGCTTACCTAGCCTCCGCCATCAACTCAGAGATTAAACGGACTATCGAAGTAGGTTTCATCTCGGAGCCAAGCATTGGCCCTTCGGAGGAAGTCCAAATTAACGTTATAGAATCTGTCCCAAGCTGGATGGATCCCATTGCTGCTTTCCTGTCTTCTGACCAACTCCTAGAAGAAAGAAGCGCACAAGTTGCGAAATAAAGCCATGAGATACTACTTAGATCCGCAAGGAGGGCTTTATAAAAAATCCCTCTCTGGTCCATATTTGGAATGCGTGCACCCAGACAAAGTCGAGGAGCTTCTGACTGAGATACATGAGGGCAGGTGTGGTGCCCATTCTGGCGGGCGTTCTTTGGCCCATCGAGCTATAATGCAGGGGTATTATTGGCCGACAATGAGAGCGGACGCCGAGTGTTATGCGAAAAAGTGTTAACAGTGCCAGAAGTTCTCCCCACTAACCCATTTGCCCACAGAAGAGCTGAACTCTATTACCAGTCCCTGGCCGTTCGCCCAGTGGGGGCTCGATATCATAGGACCATTGCTGAGGGCCCCAGGGAATAAGCGGTACTTGATCGTCGCAACAGATTACTTCACAAAATGGGTCGAAGCGGAGGCATTAACACACATTCGAGACGTTGATGTTAAACACTTTGTGTGGAGGAACATCATAACACAATTCGGCATTCCAAGAGCCCTTATTTTAGACAACGACACTCAATTTGATTGTGGTGTTTGCCGAGAACTGTGCGACAAATATGGTATCCGGCCGTATTTTTCTACGCCGGCTTATCCCCAAAGCAATGGTCAGGCCGAAGCTTCGAACAAATCCATCCTGGACGGCATCAAGAAAAGGCTAGAGAAAGCCAAAGGCAAATGGGTCGAAGAATTGCCAAGTGTATTGTGGGCTCATCAAACAACACTGAGGAGATCAACTGGAGAAACTCCGTTTGCCCTATGCTTTGGCAACCAGGCGATCTTACCCTTGGAGATAGGCCTTCCGACCCTCAAGTGGCAAGTTTTTGATACAGGCTGAAATGGCATGATGCTGGCTTTGGATTTGATTCTAATCGAGGAACGAAGAAACTACGCCCTCGCATCCATGGCACGGTACTAGCAGCAATTGGCGAAATCATACAATCAACGAGTTCAGCTGCGTCGCTACACACCAGGAGAATTGGTCTTGAAGAATGTGCTTCCAGCCAACAGGAAGCCGGCTGATGGAAAACTTGGTCCAAACTGGGACGGCTCCTATCAAATAGATTTCATCGCCGGAACAGGGGCATATCGGCTGAAAGATATGATAGGAAGGAGTCTCTCAAGGCCTTGGAACTCGACCCACTTGCAAAAGTTTTATCATTAAACCCGACCTATGGGGAATGATTTTAGTGTTAAACGATTCGCCATGTACAAATTCCACTTTTGTAATACGAGGATTCTAGCCGAAAATTGTTCTAAAAGTGTTCCGCAAAAGCCTCCGGATTCAGAGCGCCCTTCATGGATATCACGATCGGCCAATAAAAGCCTTCGGATTCGGATCGCCCGTCGTGGATATCACGATTGGCCAATAAAAGCCTCCGGATTCGGAGCGCCCGTCGTGGATATCACGATCGGCCAATATCACGATCGGCCACTCAAAGTCTCCGGATTCAAAGCCCCTTCGGCGCATGACGCTGTTGGGACAAAAAAGCCTTCGGATTCGGAGCGCCCTTCGTGGATATCACGATCGGCCACTCAAAGTCTTCGGATTCGAAACCCCTTCGGCGCATGACACCGTTGGTACAAAAAAACCTCCGAATTTGGAGCGCCCTTCATGGATATCACGCCTCTGGATTCGGAGTCTTATCAGCCAAAAAAGCGCATGACGTCATCCGAGCCTGAGCCTAGAGCTGAATAAATACCTAAAGAAAATGCCGGATTCGGAGTCTTATCGACACCGTTTTTGGGCAATGTAACGAGCATACTGAATAAATATTTAGTAACGTGCTCCATTAGGACGAGCCGACTAAAACCGTTCGAATGATCTCCGTCCAATAAAGCACAAAACATGCAAACATATATATGCCAAAGAATTACATAATTACGCAATTTGACAAGTGATTATAAGGCAACAGGAATATTAACAACATAGCACTTTATTCATCTGACAAGTAATTACATAATTTTCGGCGCAATCCGCGCTTGAACATTACAACGAGAATTTTTATGTGGCCTCTCCCTCATCGTCGCTCTTTTCAACCTCAAAGGCGGAAAAGGGAAAATGATTGCGTCGGTACCATGGCAACGCCGAATCGACACCCTTTGCTTGAAGAGCCTCTACGGCCTGAAGTGCCGCGATCCAACCGTGCTTAAATCCCTAATTCTCGCATTGGCAAACCTCCTCTACAAGCTTCTCCTTCATTTTGTCGATCCCAACCTTTCGGCCCACATGAAAGCCTTGCTCATAACCTTTGGATCTCGCATTTTCTATGGCAAACATGCTAGCCGTGTCTCGATCGGCAATGGCATGACTCAATAGCCGTTGGGTTACCCTTTCGTCCATGATTGGCTTACATCGACCCGCCACGTGCAGCTCGGCGGCTTTAGCCATCCTAAGCTCATTAAGTTCGCGCTCGGCTTTCTCCGCCCGAATCTCCGAATTACGAACCCTTTTGTCCATCTTCTCTATCTCCAGCCGCGTACCGCGCAGGCACATGCCGACTTCGTAAGCGGTGTACAGCCCCTTCACTGCCCCGTGGATTCCCTCTCGAAAGACGTCAAAATCTTGTCGGCCAACCATCGACTGCGGCACCTCCGGTGGAAAAATCTGTCGAGCAAATTCGACCGCCACCACTAGGTCCCTGATAATGGAGTCCGCCTCCGTCATCGGTCTGTTCCCCACGAAAATTGCGAAACTCAATGGTCGCGATCGCGGATAGCTTCCCCGTTATTGTTTCTCCTTTCAAGGTGATCTGCTTCGACGACTTGGAGGCTGACATTTTTCCCGTTCTTTGGAAACCCCACTTCCCGTACGGGTAGCTTCTCTATTGCGATTCATTGCAGTATCAAGCTCAGCCAAAGTTCAACCTTCGCCTCTGCTGTTGAAGAAAATTCTATTTGCCATTCGCGATAAGTTGCCTTGAAAACACAGTAAGCGAAGTTACTGGCGGAAACAGCCACCCCCCATTTATTTCTAATACTTGCAGCGCCCCCATGGCAGTTTCATTAACGCTACTCTCCAAACTAACTATCCAAACGGCAATTTTTGATCAAAGCCTTTGAAGTTCATGCACTAGCTGGGGCAAAGGAAGATTTGTTAATCTAGCTGACCGCGTACCCTGGCCTCATGCCGATCGATATGTGCCGCAGTCAATTCATTCACCAATTTTTGGCTTTTAAACGGTAATTTTTTATCAAAGCCTTTGAAGTTCATGCACTGGCTGGGGTAAGGGAAGATTTGTTAATCTAGCTGACCGCATACCCTGGCCTCATGCCGATCGATATGTGCCGCAGCCAGTTCATTCACCAATTTTTGGCTTTTAAACGGTAATTTTTTATCAAAGCCTTTGAAGTTCATGCACTGGCTGGGGCAAGGGCAAATTTATTAATCTAGCCAGCCACGTACCCTAGCCTCATGTCGATCGATATGTGCCACAGCCAGTTCATTCACCAATTTTTGGCTTTTAAAACGGCCTGACTATCTAAACGACAATTTTTGATCAATGCCTTTGAAGTTCATGCACTAGCGGGGGCAAGGGCAGATTTATTAATCTAGCTGGCCGTGTAACCTGGCCTCATGCCGATTGATATGTGTCGTAGCCAGTTCATTCACCAATTTTTGGCTTTTAAACAACAATTTTTTATCAAAGCCTTTGAAGTTCATGCACTGGCTGGGGCAAGGACAGATTTGTTAATCTAGCCGGCCGCGTACCCTGGCCTCATGCTGATCGATATGTGCCGCAGCCAGTTCATTCACCAATTTTTGGCTTTTAAACGACAATTTTTGATCAAAACCTTTGAAGTTCATGCACTGGCTGGGGTAAAGGCAGATTTTTTAATCTAGCTGGCCGCGTACCCTAGCCTCATGCCGATCGATATGTGCCGCAACCAGCTCATTCACCAATTTTTGGCTTTTAAAACGGCCTAACTATCTAAACGGTAATTTTTGATCAATGCCTTTGAAGTTTATGCACTGGCTGGGCAAGGGCAGATTTATTAATCTAGCCGGCCGCGTACCCTGGCCTCATGCCGATCGATATGTGCCGCAGCCAGTTCATTCACCAATTTTTGGCTTTTAAACCACAATTTTTTATCAAAGCCTTTGAAGTTCATGCACTGGCTGGGGCAAGGGCAGATCTATTAATCTAGCCGGCCGCGCACCCTGGCCTCATGCTGATCGATATGTGCCGCAGCCAGCTCATTCACCAATTTTTGGCTTTTAAAACGGCCTATCTATCTAAACGGCAATTTTTGATCAATGCCTTTGAAGTTCATGCACTGGCTGGGACAAGGGCAGATTTATTAATCTAGCTGGCCGCGTACCCTGGCCTCATGCCGATCGATATGTGCCCCAGCTAGTTCAATTTCTAGCTTTCAAAACGTCCTAATCATTTAGTCGGCAATTATACAACATTTGACCCAAAGCAATTCCATTCATCAGTAACAGCGAGGTACAAAATGAATTTTCATTAAGTAAATTGGGCACAAATTGTAACCATTTTACATATGAAAATTACTTAGCAAAAAACTGTAAAAAGCTAAAAAATACACGCAAATCCTAAAACAAAAAACAAGCGCCTTTGAAATCAGCTATCGAAATCAGACTCCAGCGGCTCAACATCCACTTGCTCATATGGAATTGGCACAGCCAAAGACATATTAGCGGCAGTAAGGGCTTTGAGCCAGCCGTGTTTAAAGCATTCATGGGAAGGTGTTTGAGACAATATTGCATCACCAACATAACCAAACACTACCTCCATCGCCTTCATCGCAGTTGCCCCCGATGCAGTTCGGGTCTCTTCCTCCTCCACAACCACAACAACAACAACAACAGGTGTCTGTGCAACCACAGCAGCAACCACCACAGACACAGCTACCCCAAACACAGTCACAGCTGCCATCTCCATCAGTTGACTACAGCAATACACCTGTGTCTTTCCTAAAATATAACAGACATGTAGTCACACATGTCAAATATTATGTATGGATATATACCAACACCTTCATTTATTATTATTATTTTCTTTCTTTTCAATTTTTTCTAATCTTTGATGTCTTTTGTGACCTAGGATCGTAACGTAACAAATGATACTATCGATCAGACTTTGGGCTCTTTTGTACCAAAATTCATGCCTCTATTACATGAAGTTTTCACTGGGCTTGGTGTTTTTGTCAGACCTCTTCTAGTTACCACATAATGTGTGTTCTATCAGGCTTCTAGTTGCTTTTGTTGTGGATTTGAGTTCTTTTCTTCCAGAATTCAAGCCTTCCTCACCAAGCTTGGTACTTTTGTCAGATATCTTTCTAATTACCATGTAATGTCTGTGTTCTTTTATCAGGCTTCTTGTTGCTGTAAGACTTTGATTATTACTATTTTTTGGTTTAACTAGCAGACTTGATTGTTATTATTTTTGTTATTAATCATATGCCGTTTGTATCTGTTGGTGACCTAACAGATGTAATATTTCTCACTTCCTTCTCTTTTCAGTTTATATGCAGTTTTGTCAATTATGTTGTATAAATTGTGGAGAATTGGTCTTGATCATTACTTTTGTCAATTATATTGTATATGGTTGGGGGTGCAAATGTTGTAATTGATGAAAATGATGGTTTTTGTAAAGACAATTTCTGTTTAGTTGTTTTTGCCTTTGATCCCACCATTGATCCAGAGGAGGGTTTGTTGGTCCCTGTCTGTGATATTCCTAGATTGTCAGGTTACAAGCCCAGACCTATTCCCAGATTGTCAGGTTACAAGCCCAGACCTATTATGGTCACACGAGGGAAAAATTTACGGTTCTTTCCAGACATTCATACTACTCATTCCTGTTTGAACTTGATCTTGAGGCGCCCCATTTTGAGGTTTTTGATCCCAAAGGAGATAGAAATTGGGAAATCCTCCCCAATCCTCTCAACTTCGGTAAAACTGGTAGTGAAACTATCCTCGACTACTTTGCTTGGGGACCAGGCTGGTTTTTGCTTGTTTGACGGAGTTCTTAAGGAAGTTTTGGGGGCAGGAGGATGGTAGTTTTGTGCCTTCTCTCTCCGGTGTTGGAACTGAATTTGAGGGGGGCTTTTGCATTGCCTGTGATGTCAGCAAAAGGGGATGAGCTCACTACTTATGATTTTGAGGACGCCAATGGTTTCCTCAAGTCTCATTGGGTACTAAGTGAGCTTTCTATTATGTTCAATCCTTTGCTCAAGCGTTACGTAGGCTTTGGCACCCATCTCTGTGATCGCCTTATGTGTTTCCTGTATGGCAGCGAAGAGGAGCTCTTCCCAAGCGAGAGGTTTTGTATACGTGCAGCGGTCTTTCGGGTTTCCAAAACCGTTGGTGTTGGTGGCAAACCGTTCCTCTCTGACGAAATTGAGCATCTGCAAGCATATGATTTGGAAAATTGGAATTGTGCTTATCGAGTAATCGAGTCCGTCATCATGTAAGCAAATGAAGGAATCCTTTTTTTATATGACAGAATATCCTATAAACTAACGTAACAAATTAATATCCCAAAAATATGGGAAGAAAATTAAGAAAAATCACTTTGCTTGTATATGGCGTTGAAATGTTGCAGTCAAACTCTTTCCCATTTCGTTCTTTTCTACTCAGAGCCACCATTGACCACCGCTGACCAAATGCCCCCCTTCCTTTATAAGATCTTTCCCATTTCTCAAACCTTCACATGATTCCTTAGTATCACTGCCCAATAGGATCCATAAATCACACAAAATCAAAGATTAAATATAACACACAACTCATAAATATTTTTTTAGGTCTATCACATTTTTTTCCTCCAAAATTGTCTAAAAAATTTTTAACTGCTCAAAAATTTTCAATTGCAAAATCTTTTTTATTCATCAAAAAATCTAAAATTTTATATATAAATTTATAAACGTGGGGAGAAAGGGGATGGATGTAAACTGATGGGGGACTGTGTATGTAAATGTAGGACAGAATTTTGCTAATTTGGCTGATGTGGCACCATCTTATTGGTTGTCTAGCAAATCCATGGTGTATGAATTAGCTGTGAAAATTTTGGTCTCAACCACAAATCAGATGGTGGTTGTTAACATGATCCTCATAATAATAACAACAGGAGTAGTGTTATATAATTAGAATTTCTAGATAAATATATACACATAACAAATGATATGAATTTTTGTGATATTTTAAAAAATGTCACCACAACATTATTTTTGTCAAAAATTTTGTATAAACATTCCATTCCATATGATTATCGTTTTTGTATAAATACACATTAATTTTATTATAAAATATATGGAAGAATGTGCCGTGCCACGTCATGATTTGCCCAGCACATATTCTAAGCTCCTAGTTGAAGTTGGTGGGAAGATGATATGGCTTCCAATCGTTCAGTTGTGCCGTGGCAAATCATATCACTTAATCCTATTAATTCATTAAATACTTCAATAAATGTCTAGGATTGACAACGACAGTCTTAGGGTTATGGGTTCAAATACTTAGCAACTTAGCCATGATTAAAAATATTAGGATTGTTATATATTATTTAATTTTTTTTTATCAAATTATATAATAAGATATTATTTATTTTTATTAAATATTTTAATAATTATGAATCCAAAAATATATATATTTTAATAATTAAATTTACATAAGAGAATTAATTATTAATATTCATGTAAAAACTGACATATATATATATATATATATAAAATCAATCATACATAATATTTCTCTAAAAATATTAATCAGTGTGTCCAAAATCCCAAGCGTTTTTTTTGTGGAAGCAAACTAAATAGAAAAGTCCAATGCAACGAGGCTGGACAAAGACAAGTTAATTAAACTGTTTGAACTTGCTCTTTGCAATTAAGGCCTAACAATTTGATTTTACTTCACAGAATCTTTTATTATACTTAAAAATTAATCATGTTTATATTTGTTTTTGATAAATAAAAAAATGTTTAATACGCATATATGTTTTAAATTTTGTTTTGAAAATAAGGGAGTAATCAAAAGTAATTGCTGACAACCGGATTTAGTGTTAGAGGTGATTTTCGGCAGAAGGAGGCAACCAAAAGTAGTTTCCAGCAAGATGTGGTTATCACTGCTTGGAGGCAATTTCCGTCAATGGCCGATAGTTGTTAGCGACCAAAGGTAGTTGTCGATCGTGAGAGATGGAGGCAATTTCCATCAATGGCCGATAGTTGTTAGCGACCAAAGGTAGTTGTCGATCGTAAGAGATGGTGGCTAGAGGGGATGCTAGAGGAGATTGTTGGCGATTGTGGCCGGAGGTGGGGGGAGAGTGGCCAGATGTGATGCCCGATGGTGGTGATGAAGAATAAGTGGCTTGAAGGAATTGAAGAGAGAGAGAAATTATTTTTCTAAACTTGTGAAACTAATTTGTTTTAAGTTAAGAGTTTAATAAATTTTGTAAACTACTAACAATTTTAAAAAAATGAAAATAAACATCAAATAATTTTTTGTTTACAACTTTCAAAATTTTATAAATATATATAAACAAAAAAAATGCAATCTTAGTCAATCATAGTTTTTTTTTTTTTTTTTTGGATAGGAAAAGCAATTACAAAGAAATAGGAACCTCAGAAGCCACCAACACCAGTAAAGAGAGAGGGACCTCCTTCATCCAAACTCGTGGTGAATCAAAATCAAAGGCTAGCCTACTTGAACAATGTGTCATAGAATTGCCTTTTCTATAAACATGCGAGACCTATGAGGAATGGAATCGTAAGAGTAGCACCTGAGCAACACCCACCAAATGACCATAACAAGACAAGTTTTTCGTCTTGCCTAGAATTGCAGACACCACATTAAGAGAATCACCTTCAAGCTGAATATTACCCGAGCCCAAATCACAACCCAATTGAAGCACTTTTATCGCACCCAATGCTTCCACACAATCATAATTTGTTAATAATTGCAAAAATGTAAATAAGGACACGTGTAGTTTCGAACATGGTTAAGTTATTCTCACAATTACATCTGTACGAGAGTTATAACTAACATTGTAAATGAGGACACGTATAGGCACAACGGTTGAAAGGAATCTTGAACCACTAAAGACCACTTATCAACATGTGAAGACCAAACTATATAAGGTTGACATGTTCAATTCATTAGGGAAATCAATACCCGAATCCTAATTCCTAGCTTTTTTTTCAAGTTTTCTTCTCTGATTTATTTGTTGGAGGGTCTTTGGTTTACACTACACCAATACCGTGTGAGATTCACTACTTTTATCCATTTCAGGTCATGACATCATCAATAGTAATTTAACCCCAAGTGGTGAGAGGTGACAAATTTAGTTTCACAACTTCTTTTAAGTCAATTTTTTGATTTAAAAAAATAGAGAAAAATCAAAGATAAAAAAAATAAGAAAAATTAGTCTAAGGTCCCTTTTTCATTTTTAGTAATGGGGGAGATCCACAATATTATTTTATGATATCTAAGGTCCCTCAACCCCACACTCATGTATTACAGAGAAATTTGATATATCTCACGGCTTCAAACCTTCACCTCTCTCTCTCTCTCTCTCTCTCTCTCTCTCTTTCAGACTCATGCCTCACCTCTTCTCTCTTCTTGCTATTCTTCTCTCTCTCCCGTCGATCCAGCTCGATCAATCCAAGAAGCCCTATGTTAAGAACTCCTCTGCAACTCTTGCTCCGATTGAACCACCGTATGAAGGTCTTTCACCATGGCTCGGCGACAATCTCCAACCACTCTCGAAGCTTCTTCAGAGCGTTGATCCCCCGATCCCATCACCTCTCCTCATCCTTGCTACGGTCCATGAAGAAAGCCATTAAGAACAATTACGGTTAGATGTCAATCAATCAGAGGTAGAGAATTTTGTGGTTCAGGTGGCTTCATCACCTATCCAAGAATGCGCACCAGATGCTCCAGAAGGCTGCTTTCAATTAGCAGCTATAAATAGTGATCACAAGAAACCAGGATCAAGTGGTAGTTTCAATGATGCTTCCACAAAAAACATCTCTTCTGGTGAAATGGTTGATTTTGAGGATGAGCCTACCTTGAACACTGTGGTTTCTTGATCTGGGCAAGTTTGTAGAATTGATCTGCTTGAGGATATCATTGAAGATGCAAGAAATAACAAGGTAGTCTTGCTAGTTTTTCAATTTGTTTACTATGATCATAAGCTACTAATAGTGCAAGTTTACAGAAATTCTTCCTTATTTAACTTTTTGTTATTAGGAACCCTTCCTGATAATCTTAAGGCAGTGAAAACAAAACTACCTTGCTATTAAACCTTTCTCAATACTCTATGTGAGAAATTTGTGCTAAAATTTCTCTGGTTTAGTTAATTTTCTCTGCCTTGTTTAATTTTTTCTGTGGTGTTCAATTTTCTCTGGATAGATAGACGGATTTGAATATTGATCTAGAGAAATTTGATGTTAGTCCAGAGAAATTTGAATATTAATCCAAAAAAATTTGTGAAAGGGTCAAGGGTTTTTGATGTTAGTCCAGAGATCCAGAGAAATTTGAATGTTAGTTCAGAGAAATTTGAAAAAAGTTCAAGGATTTTTGATGTTAACCAAGAGATCTAGAGAAATTTGATGTTAGTCCAAAGAAATTTGAATGTTCAAGGTCTTAAACCCAGAGAATTTCCAAGGATTGCTTTGTATGTTGAATTCATTATGAATATAGACATAAATATGGTTATTGGATCAAGTCTCTTTTTGTAGTATAAGAATAATGTTGGATCATGTAGTGATCTTGGTTTTAACCCGTCTCTTTGTGGTATTCCGGGCTCGGGTTGGTATAGTTTTGAACGGTGTTAAGTATCTCAGTTCCCTATATTCCCCTTATTTTGGTTATCAGGTTGTAGCTGTGTGTTTGGAACAGGTAATGTCTCATGTTTGTATTGAGTTGTAGTGTATCTTTCATTTGTTTGCCACTTCGCTGACTATGTCGGGGATCGAGCTGCCCGGTCAGCTTACGGGCGGGTCCGAGGGCAGCGACATGGTGGGGTCAAGGGACAACGTCCCCGAAGCAAAAATGCAAAATGCATTCGAAGTTCCTTGTCCGCTCGAGCGACCGTTTATGCGCTCAAGCAGAGAATGTTTGGTTCCAGAAGTTTGACCTGTCTGCAAAAGTACTGGGAAAGTGTATTCGACGCTCGAGCGGGGCTTTCCACGCTCGAGCAAAACATGTTATATTAGTTCGTGAATCTGATATTTCAGATCACTTTTGTATATCTCTCTCTCTCTAAAAACATTTCCTCTCTCTTTCTCTCTATATTTCTCTACACAAACTAGATCAAAAATCTTGATTTCTTAAGATCCATTTGAGTTTTGCCATTGCTTCTTCATCAAAGTGGGTTATCATCTCGAGGGCTTCATTGTGTGCGGTGAAGATCGAGTTTCGACACCGTTGATTTTGGGGGTTTCATCTCATTTCTTCTTCAAAACTTAAGGTAGGGATTTTTTTAGAGTCATATATATATATTTTTGCAAGATCTATATAATTTTCGAAATCATCTTTCGATAGCTTTGAAAATTGTTTGTTGATTTAAGAAGTTGAGCGATTTTGAAAGTGAGTTTGTCTCTTGTTCTTTTAAAATGATCTTATGGGTTTTGATATTCGTTGATTGAAAAAAAAAAGATGATTTTGAACAATTTTCTTTCAAAAGATTTGAGTTGTATAGTTTTGGTGAGAAAACCTAGAATTTGGAGATTTTTTAAAAAGAGACTGAAAATCCATGAATGATATTGTTATATTTATTTTATGTGTCAAAATAAATAGATGTTTGGAAAATTTCTTATTTATATTTATATAAATGATGAATTTCAGGGAATATAAGAATTGTTGTTCATTTTGGAAATTATTGTTTAAAATGTTGAAATAGTCTTAAAAAACTAATTGTTAAGGATACTTGAAAAGAGAGAATTGTGTTATTTCTTGGATTATGAATTGGAATAAAAGTATTTATATTCATCTTGTGTTATTGGCATAACAATTCATTTGATTACATTAAACTTTGAAAGTTGATTTGAAAACTTGCATTGAGAAAAGAATGTTAAGAAACAAGTTTTCATGGAATGATTTTGGGGTAAATACGTTGGTAAGTCTTGATATGTAGTGTAGATGATATTGAATAGTTGGCCTGAGAGTCCGTGGTAAAAGACTGAAAACTCACACGGATAGATGTCGAGCCTTCCGATTAATACCGATAAAAATGACAATTTTGTAGTACTTTTATAGTCTACTTGCAGACACCGACCTAAGGATTACCAGAGTCATATTTACCGTCCTTGAAATGAATTGTTAAGTTTTGAACAATCGAAATTGTATAACATCATTGAGCATGATGGCTTTCAAAAGATGAAAATGTGATTTATCTTCAAAAAGGGCATAGCATGGCAGTGCATTTCATCTCTTGAGACTTGTATAAAATGTATATACTTTGTTAAGGATTTTCTACTGGACTTTATACTCACCCTACGGGATTTTTGTACAGGACAAGATGTGGTGATTCCGCCTAACTAAAGGCGAGGAAATGTGTGTTGAGAGTACGAGACTCTCATTTTGCTATGACTCTGTGTGTAAACCAAGGGCTGTATGTGTGTGGATTTAAATAACCGTTTTGTGTAACCAGGCTCAAGCCTTGGAAACTTGTAAACCGTTGGGGGTATTTATTTGTTTATTTACTTGTTATTGGATTAATGTATTGTTGCATGAAGAACTATTGTATCATGTAATGTAAGTTTGGAGATTTATATTTGGTTTTCCTTGAAAGAGCCATGATTGTTGTATTATCATTTGGGCTAGAAATTTGGGGCGTTTTAGATTAAATCACCGAAGCCATCAAACTACAGACAACACAAGTGAATTTCTCTAGTTTGAGGGGATTTTCTCTAGGGTTGAGTAAAGTTCTCTGGGGTGAAGAGGGAAATTTCTTTTGGTTGAATCCAGAGAAATTCTCTGGAAATATTTTCTCTGTGAATATGCATTCAAATCACTGAAACCATCAAACTGTAGACAACACAAGTGAATTTCTTTAGTTGGAGGAGATTTTCTCTGGGGTTGAGTAAATTTCTCTGGGGTTGAGATAGAAATTTCTCTGTATTAAATCCAAAGAAATTCTCTGGTGAGATTTTCTCTGTAATGTATCCAGAGAAATTTGAAATTTTCTCTGTGATGTATCCAGAGAAATTCTTTGGATCGATTTTTTTTTGGATCGATGTTGAGGGACCTTAAACATAATGAAAATATTGAGTATCTTTTATGTTATAAAATCTTAATATCAGGGATCTTAAAAAATAATTTCAAAAAAATAAAGAAAAATCATGTTGGTTCGAAATCTAATAAGTGGATAAGCGTAAGTGGCTGATTCAATGAGCCCACAATGCTCAGGCAGACCCATCATATTCATAGCATGTGACATTATTATTTTGGCATTAATCATTATAGATGATGTTAAGTAGTTGGAAAAAAAAAAAAAAACTAATTTGCCAAATGATTTGGCTTATTTGAGCCTTTGTGGGGCTTTTTTTTTTTTAACCCAAAGAAAGGCTTATTCTTTGAGCTTTTTCAACATTTTTAAGTGAAAAAAGGGCTTCCAAACTAAGAATTTACCGTGCAAAAATAAAAAATAAAAACCTCTACCATCATTAATTCCCAACATCCATAATTTATAAATAAATAAAAAATGACAAGGAAAAATTTGAAAAATTAGTCTCTAATTTTTTTTTGTAAGTGAACAAGCCAGGAGGATGACATTATTAACTATCGAATTAAAATGTATCTTTTAGGCCCACTTGTTTTAGTGGAATTTTATTTTCATTTTCTATATAATCAAAGGCCATAGTAGAGAGAGAGAGAGAAAGAGAGAGAGAGAGAGAGAGAGAGAGAGAGAGATTGTCACATTTATAATAAATAAGATTTAAACTCTTAACTTTACTAAAAGAGTTATGATATATATTATTTGTTTGATAACAAATTAAAAAATTATATTTTAAAAAAAAAAATTGGACTTTAGTGAAGTTTTGTAAAATTTGTGTCAAATTTAAAAAATAAATTACATTTTTGTTAAAAAAATGCAATGTTTTTGACTAATTCAAACAATTATTGTTAGAAACTCACAAAACTTCTTTTTTTTTTTTTTGAAAAACAAACTAAAAATTCATAATTTAAATCTCTAAATTTATTTATTACTTATCCTTATTTTTTCTCTTTTCCTTCACGTAATTGTGTCGATCTGGTGAACAACAAATGCTCTTAACACGAGATTTTTTTAGAGAGAGTCAGATTTTTTAGTAGCCTGACGAAGCTCTTCACGGCGAACAAAAGCAAAAGCATTACGGACACTGGAAAAAGGATCTTGAGCCAAGACTTGACTTCGAACCTGGTCCAAACTAGGATCAAGACCAGCCAAAAAATCATATAAACGATCTTTCTCAATCTTCTCTTTTTGGGTGGTAGCATCTGTGGCACACTTCATTGCACTCGGACGAAGGTAGTCCAATTCCTGCCAAATAAGTTGAAGAGCACCATAGTAATCAGCCACAGACTTACCATTCTGGCGTGTCTCATGAGGCCGACATCGGAGTTCATACATCTGTGAAGCATCCTTGCCCACAAAATAGGTTTGGGAAACCGCATCCCAAACATTATGAGCAGTAGGGAGATGAAGAAACACAACCCTAACATTAGAGGTCATTGAATTAAGAAGCCAAGATTTAACCATGGCATTATTCTCCAACCAAGTAGAGTAAGCAACATTTGTTTCATTAGGTTTAGGTTTTTTTTTTTTCCAGTTAAATACTGCACTTTTCCTCTTTCTGTGATATACATCTCTACGTTTTGAGACCACATGGAGTAATTTGAGCCATCCAATTTGTCTGGGGTGATTTGTAGAGACATGTTGTCCTACTGCACAGTCACAATAGTCGGAGAAAGGGTAGCAACATAGTTTTCATCATCCATGTTGAGAGTAAATGGGAAGAATAGCAGTAATCGACAAAAAGATTGCACAGTAGCGGTTGTAAAGCAGTTTCCAGCAATAGTGGCAGCGGCAAACTTTTCAGACCTGGTCGGAATTGGTTGGATAATATGTTAGGGTAAAAATTGCTAGAGAAAAAAGAGAGGAAAAGTCTTAGGATCAATGCTCTGATACCATGCTGGAATATAGCAGATTGTTTTATTCTTCTTCAATATGGAGGTATATATAGCTATGCAAGGCAATACAGAAAAGGAAAAGATTTAAAATTAACTAATACAACTAATCTAATTAACACAATTCGAGAGCTTAAGAAGCCTCCATACTCATCTACCAAAGCTTGGGGAACATCAAAATGAAGAAGAGTCACAAAGGGCTTTATACCTGCATATATAATTTAGGACAAACATATGTCTTCACATCAGAATATATATATATATATATATGCATTTTGACTTGTTAAATAGATTATGAAAGAGTTGAGGTTGAATCAATAACCATTGGCAAGAAGCTTATCTATGAGGTTGTTGTAGTATTTGATTCCTTCTTCCTTCACACCTCCACTCAACCTTCCATCCAATAATTCCAAATTTTGAAAAGAAAAAAATAAATAAATAGAAACCAAATAAGGATCAATCGATTGAAAGGATTATAACATTCCATTGAGATATCAGATGTTTTAAGATATTTTGATTAAACAATGGAAACACATGATATTTGGGATTCCTACAACCAACATTTTTTTTTTCATTTGTACATTTTTCTTTTCTTTTCTTTTTTCTTTATTTTCTTTCATTATGTTTATGTTTTCAGTTTTGTGGTCCAATATTCCTCTATCATATTTTTAAGAGCAAAATACCAAAGACAAACCCTCAAGGTTTGATGAACATACAAAAAAAAAATCTATCTTGTGATTTGAAAAGGAGTCTTGTCAATAACTATTCATTGGCAATTCGTTACAAACCAAATAATGTCAAAAAATATAAAATTTCAATACACATTTGACATAATTTCATACATTTTTTTACTATATGTTTTTAAATATTTTCACATATTTCAATATATGAACATTACCTAATGCATTTCCCTTTCAAAAAATTGAAAAAGAAAAAAGAAAAAAAATGAGGTTTGAAGTTTACAGTCAATTATAAACCATCTAAGTTAAGGAAAAAAATTGTTCCATGTCAACATTTTTTAGTGCCATGTTCCAAAAGGGAGCCTATGTTTACACCACAAATTCTTCTTCTTACACCTACCTTCTTTTCATACACATTTAAAACTTGGATTTTTTTTCCTCTTTTCACCCTGTATTTCCAAAATACTCTCATATCTAACCTTGCATGTTATCTTGACGTCTCTAACCTTCCAAACCCTAACCCACAACTTATCCCACAACCAGCACCACTTCCAACCACCACCCTAGTCCCTCTCCTATATATATGCCACCCACTTCTCCACCACCATGATACCTACTAGCTTTCTTGCTGGCCTCCATCCCCTCCTCTCATAATCGCGAAACCCCAATTGACTTACCTTTGCAAATCATATATGAGAGAGACAGACAGAGAGACTTTTAAGAGGGGGAGGTTTAGGGTATTCAAATCTAAAGGTTTATGGGTTAAGAGTGGTAGTGTTTGGTGGTTGTAGGGTTTCATAGAAGATAGGATGTTGGAAAAGGGCTAGGATGTCAAGATGGCGGGACGGGAGTTGACTGGGGAAAGGGTGGTGGAGACAAGGTTTGAGGGAGTCAATGAGCTAGTAGTGGGTGTGATGGAAGAGGAATGGTATAGTTACAAATGACAGCAATAGGTGGGGGAGAGGGTGGTGTCAATGGTTGATGGGTTGGGAGGGGTGGTGGCAGTACACACTAACAAGTGAGCTGGTAGCAAGTAGCATGGGTTGGTAGAGGAGTTTTTTTGTTTTAGATTTAGAGTTTTTGTTTTAAAAGTTAGTTTTATTAAGGGAAATTTACTCTGAAATTCCATCCCAAAAAAGTATGTTCTGGAAAGTCCTATGAATTTTTTTGTGGACAATCAGAGTCTTATTAATTTGGAAATGTACACCGTAAGATCATTTCACTAGACAAACTTCATGGGCACTCTAGATCACAGGTGTTTGGGTTTGTAAGATAAATCTCAAATGGAAAGTGTGCCAAATCACAAGTGTTTCTCAATCTTCATTGATAATCTTCCTGAGCAAACGTACAGTTGGTGGCTTAGAAGAGTGTTTCATAGATGTGGGACGATTGTGGATGCTTTTATCCCTTTCAAGAGACGCAGATTTAGTAATAGTAAGTTTGGGTTTGTAAGATACCTTAAGGAAGAAGAGGCCGACGAAGCCGTTCGCTCATTCAATGGGGTATGGTGGTGGGGTCATTTACTAGTGCTGAAAAGGGCAACCATTCTCTCTGGGAAAAGACTGATTTGGAGAAAGAAGAAGTCTCATTTGCCTCATCCTCTCTCCCCAGAAGACCAGTCACTGTATTCTTTAGAAGGAGTCAAAGTTAACCCAGATGGTTCTTCTTTCACTGTTAATGCAGAAGAGATTGATGACTCTTGGGTAAAGACTTATGCGGTTGGTATAGTTAGAGATTACAAAATTATTCCTATGATCGAGGAGGCAATGAGAACTGAAGGGGTCAATTTTGTAACAATCAAACCACTAGGTGGTGTTAAGGTTCTGTTTCAATTTAATACTGTGGAAGATATGAAAGAGATGCTTCAAGGGAGTAAGTGGTGGTTAGATACTTGGTTTGATGAAGTATATGAGTGGCATTGTAGAGAGTTTACGCTTTCAATGAGAGTTTGGCTGGCCATTGAAGGGGTTCCTCTGAATGCTTGGAACTCCGCAACTTTCACCAAAATCACCAGCAACTGGGGCCTAGTTTTTTCTGTTGATGGAAAAACTAGTTCACACATGGAACTAGAAAGAGGGAAAGTTCTTGTGGAAACAAATTTTAAAAACTCAATAGACGGATTCTGCATATTAAAAGTCGGTCAATTTCTCTATGATGTCAAAGTTTCAGAGATGGAATTTCAAAAGATATACATGTTAGGCTCATCTTACTACCCCAAAGCGGCTGTTAAGGTGGATGAAGGTATGGATGATTCTACCTCTGTTGAAGGCTTCCTTAGTGCAGAGACCGGCGATGTACAGGGTCCAAAAGATGATGGTGATCATATCAACGTTGGTGAAGATGTCTCAGTCCGTTCTGGACATGTATTACAGGGTGCGGTTTTGGCCAGTGATATCGAAGGCTTAGCTCCCGGAGAGAATTATGGTGATTGTAAAAATAGATGTATTATTGATTGATGTTATAGATGTTGTGTTTACAATGATCAAATATATAGAAGAGAAGAAGGTAGTAGGTGAAGTGGTAGGGGATGAAGTGGAGGTGGTAGTGGTAGGTTAGGTGAGGAGGTGAGTGTGTGTGGTAGGTAGTAGTGGGTTAGGTTTAGTGGGTTTAACAGCCCCCCTCAAACTCAAGGAGGTTAGACACAAACCAACTTGAGTTTGGAGAGAGTTACAAAACAGAAAAATAAACGGAAAAATAAAACAGGATAGGAGACACGGTATGGTCGTGTCAGACCGATGTAGCAGATAGTTTATGGGGTCATGTCGGACCGTTGTAGCAGACAGTTTACGGGGTCATGTCGGACCGTTGTAGCAGACACTGTGTGGTCGTGTCAGACCGATGTAGAAGACAGTTTACGGGGTCATGTCGGACCGTTGTAGAAGACAGTTTACGGGGTCATGTTGGACCGTTGTAGCAGGACAGTTTACGAGGTCATGCCGGACCGGTGTAGAAGACAGTTTACGGGGTCATGTCGGACCGTTGTAGCAGACACTGTGTGGTCGTGTCAGACCGATGTAGAAGACAGTTTACGGGGTCATGTCGGACCGTTGTAGCAGACAGTTTACGGGGTCATGTCGGACCGTTGGAGAAAGTTGTGGTGGTGCACCAAGGGGGCGACTTAGGGAGTGCGCCATGAGGTGACTTGAACATGATACTATGTATAACCCCCCCTCAAACTCAAATAGGTATGAAGATAGAAACCTATTTGAGGTTGAAACAAAGGGATTGATAAAGCTGACCGGTGTAGAAGACACTGTATGAGTGTGTATATAGGCTGCCCAAAAGATATACATGGATGTAGATATCGAGCCCTCAAAAGTCGTGCCCTCAAAAGGTGTGCCCAATCTGTCAAAAGGCGTGCCATCAAAAGGCGTGCCCGATGCATCAAAAGGCGTGCCAGATATGATGGCGAGGCACGTGAGTGCCTTGGCTGGCGTGCCTGGTTTGTCGGGCGTCAAGAGGCGCGCGATGCGCGTGGCTGCCTCGTCTATTTAACCAAGACGGAGGTGAGGCTGAGGCAGAGAAAAGCTGCGAAAAAACCTCTGAAAAAAACTTTGTTGTGCTGAGAGAGAGAGTCTGAAAAACTCTGTTGCCCAGACAATGGCCTCCTCTTCCTCTTCTTCCCGTGGTCTGCTTACTCTCTTTCCCGAACTGAACGAGTCAACAAGAGAGAGAACTAGTGCGGAGACCAGTGAACCTCAACCAAACACCTCTGTGTTCGCTCCGTTGAACTTTCCGATGCGGTCGGTGGAACAAAGAATGGCAGTGCAGTCGGATGTGGAGGCCAATCAGTATACTTTGAAGGCATGTGTGGAAAGCATGACGGCGGTCACAAATTTGTCGAACCGGCTGCAGAGTAGGACAAATGAGGTGCAGCATTTAAACTCCCAGCTGGCTCTGCTCCAACGCATGTATAAGGATGCGCGAGCAGAGATAAGCGTGCTAAGGGCAGAAAACAAGGAGCTGAAGCGGAAAGCCACCGTGATGTTCCGATTTGAAGGTCCTCCATATGCTGTAGTGGAGGAGTATGGGGGAGTGATCATGCCCAGTGGAGTGGGAAACATGGAGGCAACACCGTCAAGGGCCGCCCAGGACGGAGGCAAGAAGAAAAGGCCGGCGGCAGAGTAGAGAAGTGAGGGCGGTGGGTGGCCGGCTGCAGAAAAGAAAACAAAGCTTTGGGTGTTTGTTTGTGGTTTTTGTTTGTTTTGTTTTGGTTTTTTTTTTTTTTTTTTTTTTGTGTGTGTAAAATGGTTGATCGGGGTTGATCCCCGACATGAATAAATGACAAGTGTGTGGAATGTTGGTGGTGTTATTTTAGTGTGGTTGTTTGGGTGAATAATAAAAAGAAAATAAAATAAACAAAATAGATAAAAGAAAAAAAAAAAGAAGAGTGGATAAGTGATGTGAGAAAAATCGGTGTGATGGGTGGAAAAATGATTTTTTTTTTTTTTTGTTTTTTTTTTTTTTTTTTTTGTTTTAAAATACAATATATATTCCCCTCTGGTGTTCAATTCGGTGGAGAATTATTATGTTAGAGGGAGAGTGAGTTGGTGGGCTATGCACTGAGAGAATGAAAAAGGAATAAAAAAATGGGTTATGTGTAATGGGGTATAATGAGTGGGAGGATGGGTTTGTCAATTATTATGTCTCTTCTAAATGCTCTGGACTCTGAATCTCTCTGCCTTTATTCACCTGTTTGAGCCACTAGAGAGAGAGAGAGAGAGAGAGGGAAAGAAAATCTGGGTTTGTTTGTTAACTCAGAAAGAAGGCCAAGGAAGGGGGTGGACAAAGGTAGAAAGCGATGGGAGCAAGATCGGCTCCCCCATGGCTCTGCGCGACGTGCTGCGGAGATCGGCGAAGTTGACGGCTCAGGCGGCTGTTGAGAGGGGGATCATCGAGTCGGCGCACGATAGCGCGGAGGAGACGGTTGGGGCTGCTGTGAAGTTGGGGGAGGAGCTGGTGGGCAGGAGATGGGATGGACACGTGTACGGCCACGATAGCTCTTGTACATCTTCAGATCCACCTTTCGAAGGTAAGGTGCGCCATCCATGGAAACCTTCACTGCTGCCGAGCTGCTGCGCCGGAGGTTGGTAGCCAATCTGTGTCTTTGCTGATCCGGCATGAGCTGAGGATGAAGCTTGCGACGTGTCTCCTGGTGCTGGAGAGTTGCATCTTGAGATCTGTTTGAAGGATTTGCAGGACGATTTCAAGAGGTGAGGCCCTTGTTGTTGAAGGCATGTGAAGCCTGCCAATTTCTTGTACTCGCATGAAAAGTTTCTTATAGGAGTTGCTACAAAAGTAGTGATCAAGCTATTTAATGCTGTTAACAAAGCTCAAAATGCTACAATGAACGAAGAGCTAGAGTAATTGATGGGAAGTCCGTGGCTGCGGAAATTATAGCAGGAATAGGTGGTGAAGTAATCAGAATGCAGGAGTCCACTGGGAAAGTGCCTGGCCTGGCTGTGATTAGGTGGGTTGTATATATATGTATTATATATATACATGTAAGTTAGTGAGCCAGGGTAGCTTTATATGGCAGGCTATTCAAGTTGGTTGAGGTCCGGCGGGCGGCCAAGGCGAGGTTGCCGCCCGCCGGTGAAGCGAAAAATACTAAATTCTTAACCTTGCTCTGATACCATGTAAAAATAGATGTATTATTGATTGATGTTATAGATGTTGTGTTTACAATGATCAAATATATAGAAGAGAAGAAGGTAGTAGGTGAAGTGGTAGGGGATGAAGTGGAGGTGGTAGTGGTAGGTTAGGTGAGGAGGTGAGTGTGTGTGGTAGGTAGTAGTGGGTTAGGTTTAGTGGGTTTAACAGTGATGATGACGTAGCTCTTCTCAACCAAGTTGAGGATTCTTTTGATGCCACACGTAGCATAATCGGCATCGACCTTTGTACGCTTGAGGCAGAGCTTTCAGACGTACATCAATGCACAGAATCCAATGCTCTGTGCTCTTCTTCCAGGCACCCTATGTTGTCCCAAAACCAAGTGAGAAAATCTCTTAGCCCTAATCATGCCTCATACCCAAATCACCTCAACCCATCTCAAGAACTTATTTTTCTGCAAAAAATCAGTCCTATTAGGATACACAAATCCACCAATAAAAGAAAGAAACTATCACTTCTTGAGTTGGGGCTTCCCCACAAATTCTTGAATAAAGGGAGATATGCCAAAGGTTCCAACAAAAAATCAAAGGACGCCAAACTTGTCCGATCTTCGCAGCCATCGCAATCATCAATCTCTTCTAGCACAATTCGGGTTTGCAACAAGCGCTTCTTGAACAAGCTGGTGGAATCTGATGAAGAAATGGAACAGCAAGATGAAGACGAGGAAGAGGAGTTTAGACTCCTTTTGGCTGAAGCAAAAGAAACCTTACAATTGGGCCAGAGATTGCAGATTGATTTTGGTGGTAGAGAAGACATTTTCCTGAAGGATTTTATCGAGATGGAGATGAGTAACAAAGCCAAAATCAAAAGGAAAACTTAGTTGGTGTAAAGGAAAGAGAGTGAGAGTTAGTGGGTGCATTGTTTTTAATCTCTAGAAGGGTCTCGGGTTATTTGGTTAGTGGTGGTTTTGTGCTGGGTGTGTCGTAGTGGTGTGTTTGGCTTGTAAGGGTTTTATTTATTCTAGAGGGTTGATGTGTTTTTTTTTTATTGTTAGCAGTGGTTGATGTTGGGTGTTTGTCCTGCTTGGGTGGAGGTCCTGTTTGGGTGTTTGTCCTGTTTGGGTTTGCAGGGGTTGGGCTGGTGTGTTAGGGGTTTTCGGTTTGGTGTTTGGTGTTAAGTTCTTCTTAACCCTTTTTTTTTGTTTTTGTTTAAATCTTTAATATCGTGAGGCCGAGGGGTTGGTTAGATGGTTGTGAGTAGCAGTAGTAGGGATAGTCTGTACTATCTCGAATCTCTCTCGATTTCTGTCGTCTTTCTGTACATTTAATTTCATGCTTTTTAATGAAATTTTTCTTTGCTGATCAAAAAAAAAAAAAGATCATTTCACTATATTTTTTGGAGATTCTAGGGTGAAATATACTACGTTTAGTTTTCAAATGTTGGGTATGAACTTTTGCCAAATGTGTCATTCTTAAAATGTGACAATAAGACATCATTATTAAAATGCCAATTGTGTCATTCTTAAAATGTGATAATGGGACAATCATTTTAATGTGTGTATTATTGTCTTATTAAACTTTTGTCAAATGTGTTATTCTCAAAATGTGACAATGTGACCTAATATGACAACTACGATTTTGCAATTTGAAATATCATATTCACATAAACATTTTACGTTTCTAAATGTGGATATGTTTCATTTGAAAATTTTTGATGTTAGATAAGACTTTTTGGATTATAAAAATATCTGGGATTAAGTGGGTCATAAATTATGGATATAAAATTTAATAGTCCATGCCCCTTTTTACTAATTGACAAAGTTGTAATAAAAAGGATTGAAAGTGGGGGGTGTATTGAGCTTGAAAAATTTATTTATAAATTTTATAGCCCAATAAATTCACAAAATATTCTTGTATTCCACCTAATCCTATACATTTGAATTCCAATAGGTCTTTTCTCCTATATTAGAAGTATTATGTGGACTATTTTACCCTTATAAGCTTTTATTGTAATATATATATATATATATATATAATACTGTATATAAATATAGAAGATTATTATTCTTAATATTTTATTTGCCTCAATGTGAGGAATTCACTTGATTAAAGATCTTTACCATTATTGTACAATAAGGTTTTATCATGAAAGAACATTTAGAAGAGAATGTTAGTTATACATGTAGACTAATGATAGAGATGATGATAGACTCGCAACAGAGATAATCATAAATCGACAATGAACAGTCGTTTTTTTGCTATTGTTATACATAAAACATAGTCTCTTCATCAGTTTGTGTAGTCATTGATATTGTGTAGTTTATTTGCTGGTATTATGCCGGAGTTGATTATATATTTATTTTTTTTCTAAAAATGTGCGTTAATATATATGAAATATTTGATGACTTTTTTATATATTGTTTGATGATTTATTATATATTGATTGTTGTTATGGTTTTTGATTGAGCAATTATTTTTATTGTCATTGAATAATCGAAATAGTCAATTTTTACTTTATATTTGTTATTTATTGTAAACATTCACATTTTTTTTTTTCCGAAGATTAGTTGTATATTAAGAGTCAGATTAGCACGAACATAGTATGTACATAGAGATGTAAATATTTAGGGTGAATTACACTAACAAGCCCTATAGTTTGGGACTTGTGTCATTTTGGTCCCTAACTTTTCAATTGTGACACATTTGACCTTGAATTTTGAATCTTGTTTCAAATAAGGACAATTGAAGATACTATTGAATTTTTCAAGGGAAAAATCGTCAATTTGATAAAATATAAATTAATTTGACAAAAATAAATGTTAAAAAATTATTTTTGAATTTTTAAAAATTATTTCTACCTGCTAAAGATAAAATTATATAGAATTGATAAATCTTTTAGACATTTATTTCTTTTTTTTACCAAATTAATTTTTATTATGTATTTGGATGATGATCATGTAAAATTAATTTTTAAAAATTAATCATATAATTTTTATTAATTTTTATCAATTTTACATAATTTTATTTTTGGTGGGTAGAAATAATTTTTTAAATTTTTAAAATATTTTTTTGATATTTATTTTTGTTAAATTAGTTTATATTTTATCAAATTGACAATTTTATCTTTGAAATTAAGCAATGGTATGTTAATTGTCTTTATTTGGAACAAGATTCAAAATTCAGAGTCAAATGTGTCACAATTGAAAAGTCAGTGACTAAAATGACACAAGCCCCAAACTATAGGGACTGTTAGTGTAATTTGCCCAATTATTTACATTAATTTTGTAATACAAATAGGTAGTTGCATTCAATGTTAATGGTCACACACTTATATAACATTGAGTGTGTGTGTGGTTCCATGAGGAGGTGTTATTTATTAGCATGTATTTGTAATGTGAAAATTCATATCAACATTTAGTGAGAGATTTTTAAAAGGTAGATGATTTAGGATTTTGAGAATGTGGGAATTTTTTTTTGTGGATTAAGGGAGAGGTTTTTTCTCCTAGAATAAGAAGCGTTTTTCTCCGTGGAATAAGGGAGAGATTTTCTCCTTAGGATGAGGAGATATTTTCTAGAATGATGCGACACTTTCTCCTTGGAATAAGGGATAGATTTTCTCCATTAAATAAGGAATTATTGTTTTTTTTATTGTGTATTAATTTCAAAATAGAAACAAGTGCAGAAAGTTAGAATGATGATCTGGTCATATTACACCAAATAGGACTTAATAGAATATTAAAAAAGAATATAAGTTAGATGGAACATAGGTCTTTAAGAATCGGATTTACTAAAAAAAAACCTCCCATTGAGCTTCAATGAGACTTGTAAGAATATTTACAAGAAATAATACCTAACGAAAATAAATGGATTTGGGCATACCTTTTTTACTCAAACTGAATTTATGGATTATGTGGGTGAATCATGTACAATAGTAAGGTAGAACTATTAGAGAATTACCCAAACTGTTCATAGTACAAAGGTTATTATGTGTTTCTATGGAGAGAGAAGAAAAATAGAGAAGAGAAGACTCTAGGAGACTGATACAGTTAAAATTATCCACAACTCTTATCTCTTCAATAGATGAGATAGTGGGCCAATCACATTTATCCCCAAGATAAGTTAATCCACGTCCACTTTGACTAGGTCTTTATGAGTCTTGGGTCATGTCACCATGAACGACTCAATCGAGGGAGGTTCTAAACCCGACCCAAATTCTAACAAGACTAAACACTAAAATTGCCTTCATAACCAAGATTAAAAAGTCTAAAAGTTAAATATGTATTGAATTCATGGAAAACTACATTATTTACGGATGAAGATGTTTTTAAAATTTGACATCGATAAAAGTTAAAACCTATTTGCCTTTAATCCTAGTGACGCCAATATATGGTTGGTTGTGATCTGACCCCAACTTTCAGAAGGATTTGTTATTTTTTACACCACAAGTATTTTTTGCATATTATCAAACGTTAAGGGCTGGTTTTATTTTATATTGTTCTTTATCTTCCATTTACAATAAAAACGTTTCATATTTCTAATCACTTAGATATACACATGAAATAAGAAGAAGAAATGTGATACTTGGCAATATTCTTGACCAGAAGATTGAGAATATGTAAGCAAGGACAGACGCAAGATTCTAATATTGGAGGCGAGTGTATATGTAATCAAAAAATTTGTAATGAGCATGTGATATATAAAATCAATTTCTATCAAAATATCACAAAAATATATAATTAGATGTTTTCATTTATCATATATAATTACAAAATATTATCAAAATACAATTGGATGTGTTCTAATAAATCCATATTAATTTTCAAAAAAGCAACTATTTGCTTTACATATCTACTTAGGCATCTAAAGTTGTACTCGACGTTCTTTCATAATATAAAAAGCATTTATGATGGAATCTACATCAAAATCTCGAGCAATGTCTTTGTCAACATATGTTAACAAGTAGCTTGAAAGAAAATCAACCTCCATCCTGTTACGCAATCTAGTCTTTACAATTTTCATGGCTAAAAATGCACATTCTGTTGTCGCCGTAGAAACTAAAGAAAATGCACTCTTGACCACGAATATTTTGTACGTTCTGCGAATTCTTTTCCTGCTTTCATATCATTTACACACACACACAGAGAAAGTGGAGAAGAGGGCTTAAACAATTAGGTTAATAAGAATTTGGAGACATTTTCAAACGTGAGACAGGTTACACATGAGTAGTATTTTTATTTTTTTTATTTAGTTACAACCAAACAATTAAAAAATTTGGGCTCTAATCAGACAAAGAAGACTTTAACATATTAACAAATAAATTCTCAATTATTTTAACATCACTGAATTTAAAATAAAAAGTAATTATACTTAAAAAAATTTATTATTATTATTATTTTTAGTATTTATCAAAAAATAATTAAATTTTTAAATTTTAAAGTAGAAAATTTAAGGGGTGGTGGTTCTTAAATTTTTCGCAAAAATTTTGAGGTGACAAACTTATATAATTTAAAAATATTTATAATTTTAATACTATATAGAGGGGGTTTTAACTCTATAATTATTATTTTTTAACTGTCAAAAAAGAAATATATTGATGTAACATAAAGGGCACTACACAGACACATGTCAATACATACATGAATAATAATAAATAAATAAAAACAAAGAGAGCTGCAAAACAAAGCTGAAAAATCACAGATTAATCTAACTGAACAAAAACAGCACCTTGGCTAAGGACCAAAAATAATAAATAAATAAATAAATAATTGGGCAAGAAATTAAACCCATTGAAGTGCCATAAAAGGGAGCAAAATAATCTCAATAATCGCTAGCCTCCCTGCTAGAAACGTGGCCAAACACAACAACATGCCGTGTACCTTGTATCTATGGTAAGAATCATCTGCCACATCTCCATTACTTCCATTTTTAATCTTACCTGTCATTTCACAATATAACTTTTCGAGTAATGTTAGAAATTTTAAAATTTTTATAAAAATTTCTATCAAATGTCTTATATTATTCTTGTGAGACATTTGGTAGAAATTTTAATAGGTCTTTTGAAATCTCTAACAATTTTCTAACTTTTTTTATTAAACAAAAGGCTAACAAGGTGTGGTGCGCTTGGCAAAAAAAACTACAGTAAAGTTTTTTTTTTTTTTTTTGGGAACTAAATGGTTGAAAATTGCTTTTCACTGGTAAAATTGGCATTTTACTAATATAGAAAGCTGATATAAATATTTTTCGTGAAGTCATTAACAATCCATTATCGGAGAAGAATTGTGTGCAAATTGTTAGGTAAAATACGGTAGGGCAGTGTAATTTCAGTAATAATTAAGGTTGCAAATGAGTTGAACTGAGTCAAATTTTAATATGTTTGAACTTATTTGTTAAGATTTTAATAAATTCGAGTTTAAGCTCAATAAAAATTAGGGACATTTATCCATCAATCATATTAACTAGACTTATCTACTACTATTATAAAAGTGTGAAGAACATACTATGTTTTTTTATTTTTTTTTAAATCCTAATTTTACCCTTTCAAATCTATTATATTTTCTAAAAGTCATAAAGAGTCATAAAGAGACCTTAATGAAAGTCTTCAAGGGTGAGCATCTTCCTTTTTATTCCCCAAACTTGCATTGGTTTTCTACCTACTTTGTTTATTGTTTTAGCTCTTGTGTATAACATAAAAAAGGCTCATATTTCCCTGCTCTAAGACTTTCATTAAGGTCACTTTGTGGTTTGAGTGCAAACTCACCCTCATAGGCCTTGTTTGGTCTATTTTGGTGCCTCTTTGATAAGGTTTTGTTCACTTCAGCATTTTGATCTTTTCATCACTAAAAATCAGTGTATTTTAGTGTCAAAAAGGATGGTTTGAAGTCTTGCATAGGGGAGGGACACCCCTCTCCCTTCATGGTTTGTTTACTTGCTTTTTTGGGCTCAAAAGGGTAGCATGTGTGCTTGATGTCTCTTAGCTTCATTTCAGCATTTTTTTAGGCATCTTAGGTCATATATAACCTCTGTTTTTGGTCGGATTTGGGCCTCTTTGTATGCTTGTAACACTTGCTTTGTATTGCTCCATCTTGCTTAGAAATGCATCTCATGGTTAGGCCATGATTCTTGTGAGAGTTGGTTTAGTTCCATGAAGTTCTTAGTGTTGTCTTTCCATGCTTAAGGTTTATTGGTTATCCATTTAGCCATGCTTGACATGTTTGTTAGGGTTGCTTTGTATTTTGACTTAAAAGCTTTGAGCATGATGGCCTCTAACATGTATGTTTGTGATTACCCTCATGATTTAACATCATCTAAGGATCATTTTTTTAGTCCAAGAATCATGCTTATATGTGTGCATGCATGGCCTCCTTCATGCCTTGAGGGTGTGTCCTCTTATGCCTAAGAATGAGCCTTAGTGCATATGCTTCATGGGTGATACTTTAGCTGCCATATTAGGAGTCCTTGGGGTCCTATTTTGCATGCACAAATTCTGTTTTTGCTTTGCTTTAATCATGCCATGAGTAGTCATGTTAATGAGGGTGAAATGTTTCCTTTTTTGTGCCTTAACTTTGGGATCATAAATTTGCTTGTTCACATGAGTTGATTGTCCATCATTTTGAGCACTTTTGGCCACTGTTTTGAGAAGGGTGAGGGCCTGCCCCTTTGCCATTTTAAGCCCTCTTGCATGCTTGCTCCATGTTTGTTGCATAGTTGTTCCATTAATCTTTGTAGCACATCCATCCCATGGTCAATTTGCCCCATGTTTGCATCATGTTTGTATCTTGTACGCTTGGTATTATACATCTTGTCATGTTGGTTACATAATGCTTGTTGTGCTTTACATCTTGGTGGCATGATACATTTGAGGCTTGTGAGCATTACATGCATTGCATTTACTTGGTTTGGGGTGTCAAACCAAGTGTGGGAATCAAGGACCATTCATACTTCAAGTGATGTAATGTGCCTTGATTCCCGGTCGTCGGGACCTTTGACTCCAACTTGATAAGGCCCCGATTTTCATGTTATTTGTTGCATACATCTTCATATCAAATGGCAAATTCGATCCTTTGACCCGCCATGTACCATTGATGGGTCAAGGATCGAAAGTCACGCTTCTTTGAGTTCAAAATATGATAAGAAGTATGACCATGCTCACATGTGTCTAAAAACTCCATGCCATGCACTGTCTGTTCTCTGTTTGCTGTCAAATTGTCTTCTGCAGGAAGTTTCTGCCGACCGGCAGAATTTAGTACCGACCGGCACTATCTGGAGTGCCGATGAATCCAATAAAGTGCCGATGGTAATTGTGAAGTGCCGGTGGCAATTCTGTCTGGCCGGTGGTGCTCTGCAGGATGCAAGGAGCTTGCTCCAGTACTTTGGCAATTTTCAGAAAGGCAAGGCAGTACAAACAGAGGCGACAGGAGTATAGTATGGGTTTTCCGGGCAGGACGGATTCGAGCATGCATCATCTGCGCGCCCCGAGGCAGAGGCTGTGGCCACCCTCTTCGTTCTTTTGCTTCCTTTCTTTTAATTAATTAGGAAATTTTGTAATAATTTTATTTATTCATTATTTTGGGACTGTAATATTAATTCGAACCCTCTGAGTGAGGGTAAACATGTAATAAGTGTGGGTGAGTGTGTGTATGTCTTCCAATCCCCATTTCTTTCTTCCCTTTTATTTACCAGCTTATGATGGTAGATTAGGGCATTTTTTAAAATTAGCATACCTTATGATATGCATGCGTGCATTCATGCATCTGCTAACATGCACCGGGCTCGGTACGTCATACTAACCGCATTCGTATTTTCAAATTCCAAAATTGAATACATGAATCAGTTGGTTGCATATCGTATGCCATATCTAGGTTAACCGAGCCTAACTAGAATTGCACCTTGTATGTGTTGCATTAGGCAAAATAACATGAACTAGGACACGCACATTTGCTAACTAGTTTATTGTTTTGGCACGGAGTACAATGTAAGTGGTTATGCTTTAGCATCCAACATGCGTGTGAATATTGCCATGACAGCATGCTTAACATGTGGCTAGATGCTGATGTGATATAAATTGCTTGAATGCCTGTGGGTGGAGGTCAAATTGCTTAAATTGGGATGATGCGTTAAAACTATATTTGTTTTAAGCCCACTAGATAGTGGCAAAACCGTCTTTTCCGAAAAAAACACTTGAGGGTGGCAAAATCTGTATTTTAGCCTACTTATGAGTAGCAAACCATTTTCAAAACGAACATAGAATGTTTTGTTCCAATTTGGGCAATTTGGTCTATACTTGTTTGCTGCGCGCATAACATAGTAATTATAGGCTAATAATTGGGATAAGAACACATAAAGTTTTCAAAAACGGATATCACGGTTAGTAGAGGCCGGTCTTCGGACCGGGTGAGAGGGGGTGCTCATAGCTGACCTTCCCCGATCGTACCCAAGTTCCCGAGCCGAGGCAACTTTGGTGATGACGGACATGTGGCCTTCGGCACCGAGTCAGGGTTTCCTAAATTTCCCCATTTTAAAAATATTTAGGTGGCGACTCTGTATCTGGCAAAGCAGTCCATGTTTGGCACTACTTTTTCAAAAATCTGTTTTTCTCAAAACGATTTGCCAGATTTGGACTCTTTGGTTCAGACTTAGAACCGTGACACAAATCGAGTCCGAACTGTAGTAGCATGAGGCCCTCCGCGGGCGCGTCTACAAAGTGCTACTATTAATTTGTGACTCTTTCACTTATTGACCATTTGTTTTTAATTATTTTGGGTGCAGATGTTATATTGGAAGCGAAGAGATCATCAAAATTTATTTGGATATGGATTTATGTTTTAAATTTAATCATCAATTATATTTGGTTGTTGATTGTCATGTTGAAATAACTTATGATTAAATTAATTTTCAAGACCTCATTTCTTTTGAGACCTAAACCACAAATTTCTTCTTTTTTTAAATATCTTTTTATGCAGATTCAAAGCCTGAGCAAATGCAAGCGATCTCATATTTAAAATGTTAGGTTTTTTTGAATAATTTAAATATTTCTATTCTTTATGTTTGTCCGTTCAATTTTAATGCATTTTCAAACCTATTTATGTTTAGTGAATCAACATAAAATTAAAGAAAAAAAATTATTTTATTTTAATTCATTATATTGTGTGGGATAATTAACATAATATCTCTTATTGATTGAAAAAAAATGAAAAAATAGCATTCTATTATTTAATGTTAGTCATTTTGATTAATTATAATTTTAGTATGCTTTTGTTACTCCACTTTTGGTTGTCTTAACTAACTCTTGTTATCTATTTGTTATGCGATGATTTAAGATGAAAAAGATCAAAAATAATAAATAAACAACAAGATAAGTGTTCGCATTTATTAGATAAATGTTTGCTAATAAAATAATTGATTTGTATTTTTTTTTTAAATGTGATGCTAAAATTTTAAAATTAAATTTTCTATAATATCTTTAGCTCCTTATCTTTATCAAAAAAATTAAATTTGAATTTAAACACTAAACCTCCAAAACACATTATCTTTAAATTAAGTTTCCATATAAATTTGAACAGCACCAACAAAATCCGACATTGGAAACAAACCCTCAACAACATCCTCCTTTTTTTTTTTTTCCCCCTTCCCTCTTAACGCAGTGGTGGTCATAAAAATTTCTTTAAGGTATTAATATTTTATATCTCCTAACTCTAATAATTTATTTATTTTTCCTCTCTAGGGAAGATTATAATATACATAGAGCTTTACGAGCAATATCTCGAGGTTAATCATTTTTTTAATTGAAATCTATTTGAAGTCATAAAATTTCATGTAATTTTGTTTTCATCTTTATTCTATTGTATTATTTAATGATAGATCTTTTCAAGCAACATGTTCAAATTCAAATAAATTTACATAGGGTCTATATATGGTTTTACATAAAATCTACTTAGGTCTATCAACTTTTTCATGCAATTGCTTTAGATTTATAGATCTTCGAATGCATTTTGTGATAGTACTTGAAAAGAATTTTTATTGAATAATTCGTGCATATTACAATTATCAATCTCTTCATTTTAACTCACCATAATAAATATATATATGTATATATTATGCATGTTTCTTAAATATATCATTTGTCCTATAATATTTGGTATAACTACTACTATACATTTTTAGTCTCTATTGATCTAATTATTAGTTCAAAAATGATTCAGGCCTCGAATTTGAGGCTCGAATTTGCCTCGAAATCATTTTTTTTTTCTTTTCTTTTCTTCCAAAGCTGTTTTATTTTGTTTTTTTTTTTTTGTTTTTTTTCCTCTCTTTTCTTTATAGGGATGATTATGTATAAGGGTGTACTAAAAAATTAGATATTTTGTAAGTGAATTGGGTTGGACTGATTGGATAATAAAATTGACTGATCAATTTTTTTAATTTAATTTTATTTTATTTTATTTTATTTGTTAGGTTGTGTTGGTTTTTTTTTTTTAATTTTTTTTTAAAGGTGGTTATATGTAGGGGTGTGCCAAAAAACTAGACATCCTATACTAACTCATCGTATAAAATTATATGGAATTAACAAATTTTAACCAACAGTCTAATTGATCAGTCAATTAAGTTGAACTGGTTAAGTGATAAAATTGACTGATTAATTAAACTATTGATTAAATTTTATTAATTTCATATAATTTTATATGATGAGTTGGTGAGAAATGTATAATATTTTATATTAGACTTACAAAAAAAAAAAAACTAACACAGCAGCCCCAAAAAAAAAAAAAACAAAAAAAACAACAGTCGAGCCAAATTTGAGGCCTCGAATTCGAGGCCTCTATCACTATTGTTATTAGTTATATATGATATCTTAAAAATTCATTTCAATAATTGATTGCTATTATTAAATTGATATATGTTATATTTGATATGTTTTTTAATTTTTCATGTTGTGAAGTATTAAAAATTTTGAATGATGTATAATAAGATTTATATACATAAATTAAATAAAAATATTTTATTTATATTAGAAAATACAACTAAATAGCATAATTTTTTTTTTTAAATTTATTATGTTCACTTTGTAAAATCCCGTGCATCGCACGGGTGACTACTAGTATATATATATATACATGTCATACAAACGAGTGTCCACAATAAACACTTTCAATAACAAACCAAGACTTTGCAAAGCACCTCTGTTACAACAATAATTGTACTTTTTTCTCCTCACAAAAAAAATTACATTATTGAGAGAAAATAGATTTTAAAATTCATAATAATATTATATCGCTTCAAACTTTTACTCATTATTATTATAATGAGTTATAATAGTAAGTAAGGAGAGAAAGAAGAAGATGGTGAAACAAAAATTACATAAGATCTATTTCAACATGCTCTCCAAGCAAAATTAGACGAGCTGAAATAGGAATTATCCTATCTGTTATGAAGTTTAAGAAAAACAATGTACGTTATACACACATTTTATGTTTATAAAATTTCTTATTTCTCATTTAAATTCTTTAGTCAATTATGTATTCATTTCTTACTTAGTTATATTTTGAATACAAATCAATTTACCCATGCAAGTCTTCATACTTTACATACATATCACATACCAATTTAAGAGACACACATAATTATAATATTAATAGTTGATAAAAAATCATGTATCACGTGAACACACATGCCCAACTACTAGTTTACCTAAAGGTTTTATTGATAAATTTATCACTTTATTCATAAAACACGAGACTAACAAATTTATCGCTTAATAGATTTATCAATAGGACTTAATATGTAATAAGTCTCAAAAATAGGACTAATTGATAATTTACCCTAAAATTAAAAAGGCGCAACTCACCCAAATTGTAACTTGAGATTGTCTGCCCAAATCTGACCTGAGTTAAACCCAATTAAATTGATTAAGTTGCCCGAATTGTACATGAATTTTTTTTTCTAACTAAATTATTAATTTGTTAGAATTAGACTGTATTTATATTTTTTTTTTAAAGAAAATCATTAATAACATCAAAACAAATAATTTATGTAATGTAAGGAAAATGCCGTTATGATAGTATTTACAATTCATGAATGAGAATAAAAAATGTAAGATTTTGTGTTACTTGTGCATATAATATATATTCAATATAATTTAATAATCTAATTACTTTAATATTATGCAATGGCTAATAATTTATATGTATATTTAATATTTCTATATATCTATATATATATATATAATTCGAGTTTTGGGTTGTTTGATATTTTAGCCTAAGCATGCCCAAATTTAGTTCAGGCTTCTGAATTTTTACCCAAACCTATACCGAATTCAAAAATATCTTGTCCAAGCCCTAAAAAAATTCGAGCTGGGATTGGATTGTTAGAGTTGAGTCTGCCTAAATTGCACCTTTAATAAAAATTTAATGAACCGAGCTCGAGCCGGGTTGGCTTAGGCTTGACTCAAGTTCGAGCATACTCACGAGCCTTAACAAGCCAAAAAAATTATAAATTCATACTTACATATGAGACTAAAGTTATAATTGAAACTTTGATTATATAATTATATATAAAATATGTATATATATATAAACATAATAAAAGAAAAGTCTATATGCTTCCAAAATAATAATATCTATCACCACTATTGTTGACACCATAATTTATTTTACTATCGATTGTGGTCAATTATGATTTAATTGAATTTGACATGTTGATTATGGTTTGATGATTTAGACCAAATAGTGGACTTGGCCACATTTTATACTATTATTATTAGTATCATTTTTATCACTATTACTAGTATATCACATGTACTATGCACGGAATAAAATAATATATTATTAAATAAAATAATATATTATTTATTAAATAATATATAGTATATCATTTTCATGTTTTATCTCTCATAAATAAAATTTTATATATAAGTTTATGGTTTTGATTCAAATGTTCCTTTACTATAATATATAGTATAGATAGATTAAAATTCTTGTATTGACAATTAATAAATAAAATTATGTTTTGTTATTAAAAAAAAGGGCAAATTACATATACACCCCTCGAGGTTTGGTTAAATTACAGATACCCCCCTGAGGTTTCGGAAATTACATCCCGCCCCCTGAGGTTTGTATTTTCATAACAATTTGCCCCCTGAGGTTTATATTTCATAACAAATTACCCCCTAATTTCTTATGCAAATATAGCATTCAGGGGGGAATTCGTAATTTTTCAAACCTCAGGGGGGCATCTGTAATTTAGCCAAACCTCGAGGGGTGTATATGTAATTTGCCCTAAAAAAAAATGACATAGTTCTAATACTTCATTATTTTAGAATAAAAATATACAAATTTTAAAAAATTGTCATATTGGTTTTTAAAAGGGAAATAATTAAAGAAATTTTAAATACTTAATGAGTAAGAAAGATTATCGTAACATCTAAAACCACTAAAATTGCAGTTAAATTAGCAAATTATTCAAACCAAAAATGGTTTAACTTAATCAGTTAGGTCAAAAGACCAACCAACTTACACAAAAATTAATTAATTAAAATTTTTAAATTTTATTTTATTGAAATTTAAACTGCCACTAAATATAGAAGGCAATCTATTAATTTAAATTTAAAATTGACACAATATAAATTTAAAATTACAATAATCTATCCCATGATTTATAAATTTTAAATACAAATTTAAAATTATCATAATTATCTCATAATTTTTGTTAGGTTTTATTTTTGGCAACCCCGTTTGACAAAACTCCTTTCAGTTGTATTTGTTTTCGCACTTCTATTTCAGTAAGGCTATGAGTTTATTATATGCGAATCCAACCCGAATTGAAACATTCAGAGAAGTTTGTGATGTTAATGCTTTCAAGATTGCCACTTCGTTGATTATGACGGGAGTCGAGCTGTTCGGTCAGCTCGCGGCCGAAGCAAAATGCGAAAATGCATTCAATTTTGGTCTCCCCGCTCGAGTGGGGAAAGTGACGCTTGAGCGGGGTTTACAAGCTCACAGCATCTCTGCTATGTCTGAAAAAGTACTGGATGGTGTGATTCGACGCTCGAGCGTTGAAACTGATGCTCGAGCGTGAAGCCTATATGAATTGCGGAATATGAAGTCTCCGCTCGAGCGGGAAGTCCCACACTCGAGCGGACCGCGCGAACACAGTTTCCGGATTTCGATAAGGATTTGGTTTTCTGAAGAAACTAGGATTACTTTTGGTTTTCTATAAGTAATTGGTTTTCTCTCAAAACTAAACTACTCCTTAAGTCCTCCAGATCTTCTTTTTAGATTCTAAGGTTTATATCTGGGGATATTTTGCTAGTTTTCTTTGATGTTTTGATTGAGTATTCAACTCATGGTTTAAAGAGTATACATCAAACGATTATTTGTTTGTTCTACATAAAAGAGAGAGTTGTTCTTCGGTGAATTTTGAAGAATTCGAGCCTGAAGATTTGGTGGATTCCGGAGTGGCTCATCGTCAAGACAATTCCGAGGTAAAGACGGGGTTGGAAGAGACACATAGAGGTTGGTTCAATTCGGGCGTGGATTCGTTAGGTAATTGAGAGTATACCTGTGTAATTCCTTTATATCTTCTTAGTGGATTGTTTTGTGGCTGTTGCCCGCGGTTTTTTATCACAATTGGAGGTGTTCAATTATGGTTTTTCCACGTAAAATCGTTGTGTCGATTTGTCTTGATTGTTTGATTGGGATTGTTGTTTACTGCTTAAAATTGATACATAATCACAGATCAACATCTAGGGGATTTCTAAATTTTTCAATTTTTGTATTAAGGAGTAGTAAGAGTGACATTGAAATTATCAATATATTTATATATTTTATAAAAGAATACTTTTAAGGAGAGACATTATGAGAGTTTCAAAATCTCATATAAAATTATTTAAAAAATCAAAACCTTTATGTGGGATTGTAAAATAAAAATTAAATGGAAGCTAGTCAATTGGGATTTTCTTAATTGTTTAAAATTAAGAGAATCAAAATAAAAATTAGTATGAAATATTGATCATAAGGCTTCTGACTAAAAATCTCATTTTGCTTATATAAATAGGAGCATAAAACTCACTTTATATAAATGAAACAATTCACTATTTCTTTCTTTTTTTCTCAATGTGGGATTGTAAAATAAAAATTAAATGGAAGCTAACCAATGAAAATTTTCTTAATTGCTTAAAATTAAGAAAATTCAATAATTTATATAAATGGGAGCATACGATTCACTTTATGTAAGTGAAACAATTCACTTTTTCCTTCTTTTTCCGATGTGAGATTGTAAAATAAAAATAAAATGAAAGCTAGCCAATGGGAGCCAATGAGAATTTTCTTAATTGTTTAAAATTAAAAAATAATAATAATAATTTTAGAATGAGGGTTTGGAGCTCTTAGAAAATCTATCTCTAAAAACCCATTTTTCCTTATATAATATAAGTAAAATAACTCACTTTTTTTTTCTTATTTTCCCGATGTGAGATTGTGTAAAATAAAAGTCAACAATTAATGTTAGCCATTTAATCTTTAATTAGGTCAATATTTAATTTATTTCAAATCAAAAAAAATCTAACCAATATATTTTGATAAAATCGCAGTTAAACTAACGAATCAGTCAAACCGAAAATGGTTTACCCTATCAGTTAAGTCAAAGGACCAACCAACTTATACAAAAATTAATTAATTAAAACTTTTAAATTTTATTTTAATTTTAAAATTTAAATTGTATTGAACTGAAATATACACAACACTAAAATATTAAATGGGAGCAGAAGGTTTATATAGTGAAACAACTCATTTTTTCCTCCTTTTCTTGATGTGGGATTGTAAAATAAAAATTAGCGGTTGTTTTGACGGGAAATTCATTTCTAATCAAGTAATCTCAGTCGTTTAATTTTTAATAATGTCAATCTTAGTTTATTTCAAATCAAACAAATCTAAACAATATATTTTCATAAAACAGCTAAAATCGCGGTTAAACCAGTGAATTAGTCAAACCGAAAATGATCTAGCCTAATCGGCTAAGTGAAAAGACCAACCAATTTACATTATTTTAAAATTTAAACCATCCTGAATTGAAACATGTATAATGCTACAATATTAAATGGGAGTACAATATTAAATGAGAGTATAAGATTCACTTTATGTAAGTGAAACACCTCACTTTTTCTTTCTTTTTTCAATGTGTGATTGTAATTATTTCAAAATTAAATATTATGAGAGTTTCAAAATCTCATACAAAATTATTTTTAAAATCAAAACCTTGTAAAATAAAAATTAAATAGAAGTTAACCAATTGGGATTTTATTAATTGTTTAAAATTAAGAAAAAAAAAATTGGTATGAAATATTGATCATAGGGCTTCTCACTAAAAATTCCCTTTCGCTTATATAAATAGGAGTATAAGATTCATTTTATGCAAATGAAATAATTCACTTTTTTCTTTTTTTTTCCCTGATATGGGACTGTAAAATAAAAGTTCACTGGAAGCTAGCCAATGGAGATTTTCTTAATTGTTTAAAATTAAGAAAATCAAAAAAAATAAAATAAAATTGGTATGAGATATTGATCATAGGATTTCTTATTAAAAATATCCTTTTGCTTATACAAATGAGAGTATAAGATTCACTTTATATAAGTGAAACAATTCACTTTTTCTTTCTTTTCTCGATGTGAAATTGTAAAATAAAAGTTAAATGGAAGCTAGCCAATAGAATTTTTCTTAACTGTTTAAAATTAAAAAAATATAATAATTTATATAAATGGGAGCATAAGATTCACTTTATGTAAGTAAAAATAATTCACTTTTTCCTTTTTCTCACGATGTGAGATTGTAAAATAAAAGGTAAATGGAAGCTAGCCAATGAAAAAAAATTTAATTGTTTAAAATTAAGAAAATTCAACAATTTTAGAATGAGGGTTTGGACCTTCTAAAAGGTTTCTCCCTCAAAACCTCCTTTATAAGATTCACTTTATATAAGTGAAACAACTCACTTTTTTTTTTCTTTTCCCGATGTGTGATTGTAAAATAAAAATTAATAATTATTTGGGTGAGAAGTATATTTCTAATCAAGCAATCAGTATTTCAATCTTTAGAAATTGCACTTTTGGCAACTACTTTTGGCGACGACGTCAATTTTTCATCGCCAAAAGTATATTTTTGGTGACAGTGATCAATTTCATTGGTAAAAATATATCTTTACCGACGCAATTTGCTACCGTCGCTAAAAAAGCATAACATTCTTTTAGCGCCAAAGTTTTTGGGTGGCGCCAAAATTTCAAAACTTTTAGCTACGAGGCTTATGTTTTTGCAACACAATAATTGTTGCTATTAGTGTGCTTACTTTTGGCGACGACAAGTTGGTATGGGCAAAGAGTTATTTAGCGACGATAACACTATTCATCGGTAAAAGTTTTGCTAGTGAAATGATGTGATTTAGTGATTTGTGTTTTGATTATAACTTTTCAAAGAGTTTTAAATATTCTAGTTACTGAATTGTAAAATTAAAATGATCATTGAATTAGATTACAAAATGAACTCATTAAGCTCAAATACACTTTTAAGTTGAGATGACTAATTTGAGATAATTTAAACTTTTTCAAAGAATATGGTTAGATTATCAATTTCAATATATTTGGTTTTATGTTCAAAAACTAGTTTCAATTTTTTTCTTCCTAAAAAACTAAAAAAAATTGGGGGAAAAAAATACTTATTATTTTTTTATAATTTTATCTTTTAGGTCATAAATACTTTTTAAAATTTTAAAAATATAATTTTGATTTTTATTGCTCTCAAATTATTTTTAATTTTTTCAAAAAAGCAAATCTACAAATTGTTTTGAATTGTTTTTTTTTTTTTTGTTTTTTTTTTAGAGGGGAGGTGATCTGTTGATCAGGCGGTGGCATTTTCCTCTTAAAATTCCCTCCTCTTTTTTTTTCCCTTATCAATCTCTATGATTTCACTCTTTCTTTGGACCAGAATTTTCTTCAAGGCTTCCTCGCTCTTTTCGGTCGATTCTTTGCCGACATCATCTAGAACTTCCATGTCCTCATCCTCGATTTCCACTTTTTCTGCCTCTCGCACATTGCAGTTGGATTTCATTACTGCCATGGAGCAATTCTTTGCCTGAACTTGATCCCCTCTAACTTCCTCAATCCCCTGTTTAGTTAGAAATCGTAACAATTGGTGCAGCATTGAGGGAACAACCCTCATTGCGTGCAGCCACGTCTTCCTAATATAGCATTGTAAGGGGAGGGGGTATCAATTACCGTAAATTTTGTGCTAACATTCCTAGTACACTTCCAAATTTATTGCTCCCAAAGGCCATGTCGGTGTTCCATTAAACCCGACCATTGGGCTGTTGGACTACTCCAAATCATCTCAGTAAAGACCAAGCTCCTTGTCACATCTAACATAAATGATGTCACAAGAGCTGCCTTGGTCGATCAGAATACGCTTTACCTAGTATTCTCCAACCTTGAGGGTCACTACCAGAGCATCGTTGTATGGATGCTACACCATGTCTAGGTCTGCCTTAGTAAAAGAGACCATTAGTCCCTAGTACTCGTTTGTCCTAGGCCTCTTTTGCTGGACCTGATACACATGCTGTAAGTGCCTCACCTTTTGTGTTTATCCTCACATATCATTCTCATTAACCTTCGAATGAATCACATTGATCACCCGAGGTTCTGCTTGTTGTGGTTATGGCTGTGGTAGTGCCGCTGGTGCCGGGAGAAGCCTTGCATGCTCTTCCCTCGTTCTGGTCTCATCTACTAGGTCCCTCAAGTGACCCTGTCTGACCAGGTCTTCCAAATGCGTCTTCAGGGCTCTGCACCCCTAAGTCAGGTATCCATCCTCATTGTGGTAGGCACAGTGCTTCCCAAGGTTCCTTCCCATGAACTCACCGAGAATCTTCTCCAGTGCTTTATAATACAACTGGTTCCTGATCCTTTCTAGAACTTTATAAACCGGGATCTAGAACACAGTAGTGACTGCCTGTGCAGCCCTCAAACCTGTCTCTTGCCTGTTAAAACCAGTGTTACCTCCGCCTCACTTCGACGAGCCTGTTAAAACCAGTAGCACCTTCGTTCCCAGTGTATCTTCTTCTGCTCTGGCATATTTCTCGATCCGTGCCATAAGATCCACCATATTCTTTGGTAGAGTTTTTGCCAGCGACTTCCGAAGTGGGAATTCATCCTCCAGGCCGTTCTTAAAAGACACGACCGCCAACTCCTAGTTGCATCCCAGTATTCAGTTGAACACCTCATAATACCTTTTGGCATAAGCCCTAAGGCTTTCACCCTCGCTAATTTTCAGAGCCATCAGAGAGTCTACCCTTAGTGGCTATAATTTGTTTGTAACAAACTTGGCCACAAACATCTCGGCCAGGCCTTCCCAACTCTTCACAGTTCCTTGTGGCAACTTGTGAAACCAATCTGATGGAATTTCCCCAAAGGATAAGGGGAACACCTTGCACAGCAACTGTTCGTTCCTAGTATACAAAGCCATTGAATTCAGATATAAGCCGACGTGAAAGTTTGGATCGGACTTACTGTCATAAATCTGAAACCTCAACATATGGAACCTCTTTGGGACCTCAAACCTATCCAACTCTACTGAAAAAGGCATTCTCGGCTTGACGGGTGACGTGATCTCTAGAGGTAGTCCCTGAAGTCCTCCTTAGTCCGACCAGGAGCTTGGCTATCAATAGATTTCAGTCTTTTTGGTGCGCTGCTCCCAGCGTCATGGTGTGTTCTCTTGGATTTTTCTTCATTCACTGTATCAAAGTAAAGTCCCTTACACTGGACATGCCGATGTTCTTTGACACAAGTTCCCTTGGTATGAGGCGTCCTCTGAGACTGACCTCTCACCGGCTCTACTCGCCTGGCATCCCGTGAAGGCCGGTGTGAGTGTTCCTTTTCCTTGCCATGTTGGGGGACTGCTGGGATTGTTTTCTGCCCCCCTTTTTGGGCATCAATCTTGGCCCTTAGCATCAATGTGTCCTACAATATGGTGGTTGCATGTCGTTGTTCTGCGTCATGAAGTTAACAACCAATTGTAGATCTGCCAACTTGTTGGCCATTCCCTTCATCTCGCCGTCCCTCCTCAGGCACTTATTCTTCCATACCTGGAGGTCGCTTTCATTGTAATACTTATCTTGGCCTGGTTTCTTCAGGGCGTTTCCCTCTTTGCCGATGTCCTTATCTCTAGGATTCTGATCCCGTGCTCCTTCATTATGGTTTTCTTCCTCGATGTTAGGATCGGCATGTTTACCAGTCCCACTAGGGATGTCATCCCCAATCTTTTCTCCTTGCTCGTTGTTGGCCATCCATTCTCCTTACGTTCCTATAGACGGGGCCAAATTATGGGTGTTGATTTTCTACTACACAACCAAATGGGGAACTCAGCTGGAGAGTACCGACATAATAGATTAAGCCTGAACAACCTGTCACAGAAAGATAAGAATCCGACGGTGGTTCGTTCACCCAGGGGCACTCCAACGATCAAGTCAGTAATCAAATATCTCTCAAAGATAGCAAATTATGCTTAAACTCACAAGAAAGAACTTACTACTCACAGTATATCACACATACCTCAGACCCACAGGGATGCCCTACTTTTATAGCCAGCACTGACCTTATCCCTTTAGAAGCCTAGCTTCAGGAGACTCAGGCTCAATGCTCATCCTAGACCCTCATCTAGATAGAGATAAACCCTCCCTGAACCTTATCTCTATCTAGACTGAGATCATCCCGTATTCTAGGACAATTATCCCTTATCTGTTTATCTCGGATTCCAGTATCTCCGCAAATAACCTCGGCCTAGCCGAGATCACCTCGGCATCATAACTAGGCCACGTGGCACCTCGGTTGATACTTCGGCATCACCTTGGCCACGTGCTATCTTTTACAAAATACTCCTCCACGTCAATCATTATATAGTATCTCAAGTAGGGCCCAACAAATCGCAAACTTAGCTTCATAGACCCTATGGCCTATTTTGGTAAGTTGGCTAAAAGTTAATTTTTTGATTTTTTTTTTTTTTGGATCACATCATCTCTCTATTTTTTTGTATTTTTTTCAAAAAAACAATTAAAAAGTTAATTTTTAACCTTCTTCCTAAAATAGACCTATTGCAGTTGCAAGGACATTGGCATAATGGAAAAATTTTCAAATTCTTAAAAATGAAGTTTAATTCTAGGGAGCTGTTGTTCATACTTTACTTTATTCCAAATATACTCAATTCTTTGTTTTTATTATACATAATTATCATTCTTACTCCATTTTGCTCCAAATATATTCTCCTCTATGTATAATAAAGATAAAAGGTTTTTTTGGGAAGTAAGTTAACAGTTAATTTTTGGTTTTTTTTTTTTTTGAATTTTTAAAAAAAACGTGTAAAAAAAAAATAGAGAGATGATATGATTTAAAAGAAGTTAAAGGTCAAAAAGCCGGATTTTAACCTTTTTCCAAAAGAGGCCAAAGAAGTTAGTATATCTAGAGTAAAGTGAAGTGAAGATAATTGCTCCATAATTCTACACAAGTTCAATGTCTAAAAAATAAAGATTATTTGTAACAATTATGAAATAGACCCCATACATATATGACCCCCACAAGCTCCACTCTCATCCCAATCACTCATAATGTGAGGTCCATACATACATGAGTGGATCTCACACACACATCAAGGGCCAAGATCAAATTAGGAGACATGGAAACCCCCCTCCCCCCAAAAAAAAGGGGTCCAAACATTTCTCTATTTGTAATAGTCTTGCTATAGTAATCTAATCTAATGGTTTGTATTTAAAATTAAAACAAAGTCATATTATTTTAGGTGTATAATTTTAACATCATTTTATTTTTATTTTAAGTTAAATCATTAGGTTATATATGTTATCAACATGACTTATTGTGATTATTAAAAAAATGAATTGATGTTTAAAATTAGGGTAAATTATACTTACTACCTCTAAACTTTAGAGAAAAATATCATTAGTCTCATACTTTTGATATAATTATACTGGTTCCTTATAATGTTTTAATTCACATAATAGTTATTTTATTTTATTATCAATAATTTGCTAGTTGTACGACTGAAAAAAAAATGATGTTATCATTTGTTTTTATTAAAATATATATTTATTTTTTATTTATTTCAGTATAAAATCAACCATCTACATTCGGTCACTTGAGTTTTATTAAAAGAAAAATTAATATAATAATGTTAAAAGTATGAAACTAATTGTAATTTTTTAAGAAAAAGTAACAAATCAGTGCAAGTTTTTTTTTAAAAATGGATAAATTACAAATACATCCCCTGAGATTTATTTAAAATACGAATTATCTCCTGTGGTTTGGAAAATTACAAATACCTCTCTGACATAATTTTTTATTTAACAGAATTAACTAAAAAAATAAAATTTCTAACTATTGTTTTATACAATAATAAGATCATCTGAATTATTAATTGAAATAAGATTTTAACATCATTAAAAACTGTTAATTAACTTGATGATTTATTAATAAAATGACTTATTTGTTATGAGATTAGAAACCTCATGGACATATTATAATTTCTAGAATTATAAGAGATAATTTGTAATTAAAATAAATCTCAAATGATGTACTTATAATTTACTAAAAAATTACATTTCAATGATAAACTTTATAAATGTAATTGTTTTGAGAAATTTTTTCTCATTTGTAATTTTTCCTAAAATTAAAAGCAAAGGTGCCATAGGGTGGGATTGAAGGGTGTACTTGAGGCATCATCATAACGTTGTGATGATGTCACAAGTTGCTACCCAAAATTTAAATAGCCACGAGTAGGGGTGGGCGCGGGTCGGTTGCGGCCACGGAACCTCCAATCCGCTATCTGTCCGTCAGATTGGTAGATTGGAGAAAATCAATCCACATCCGTCCAACAATCCGGCGGATGTGGATTGAGCGGATTGGCGGTTTGGCGGATGGATGCGAATCGGTTTGGCGGTTTCAAATTTTATAAATTTTCAACATAATTCAACTTGTGCACTTCTGCAAAAAAAAAAAAAGAAAGTATTACAGTCAATGACTTAAAAAAATATTACCATCACTGCATGCTTCATCCAAAGTAAGAAAGTTTGAAACTTTAGAATATCACAATCATTGCATGCATTATCTACATATTACAATCGCAACATGCCTCATCCACATAAAGTATTACAATCTGTGGTTCTTAAAATATAAAAACAATTCAAACCACAAAAACTATGAACAAAGCAGTAGTAGAGATTGTATGTCTCTGTATTGTTACATCTATATTTGTTTTTGAAAATAAAAACCAACCAGCATATATCATATTTTCTATTTATTATTTTTAGAGATAGATTTAAAAACCAAAAAAATATAGATAAATAATATGTTTATTTTTTTCAATTCAAAAAAGATATTCAAGGTGAAAACTTTTTTTAATAGAATATTTAAACTTTTTTTTAATTGAAAACACAAATAGAATATTTAAACAAACTGAAAACACAAAGTCTTATAAATTACTAGGGGTGCTCGCGGTTTGGCGGTTCAGTTGCGGCCAAAGGAATCTCAAATCCGCCATCCGTCTGCCAGATCGGCGGGTTGGAGAAAATCAATCCGCAACCATCCGCTTGTCATCACACATCCGTCCAAAATGCGGCAGATCAGTTCGGTTCAGTCGGTTTTGGCGGATCGGTATATCCTCTGCTCACCCCTAGCCACGAGTACCTTCCTTGATCTCAAGGGAAAGAAACTGCCTCATGTGGGTCCCTACAATGGCCGCCAGCAATTTCCCTTTTGACCCTGCAAACAACAAACAAACATATCTCTCTCTCTCTCTCTCTCTCTCTCTCTCTCTCTCTCTCTCTAAATAGCAATTGAAATTTTGGTCTGGTTCTCACATTTGCAAAATACAGATTATAGAAAGACTGATACACATACAACATAAAGCATTTTCAAAACCCCAAGAAACAAAAAAGATACATACTAGTGTGCGGGGAGCAAATATTCAGGTAAGTCCACACTCCTTGCTTCCGAGCTCCGTTTCTATCCGATCACCTACATGCACAACAACGGTGAGCTACCCGGCGGTGTGTGGCCGGAAAACCCCTCCGACGATCAAGTTAGCACACACCTGAGGATAGAGAGAATGAGGAGTGAATGGAGTGTAAGTATTTTTCTTACCCAATGTTCGTCTCCGCGGCATGGGGGGCACAAACATGCTTATATACCTTCTGTGCCCCAAATCTACTCCCAGTGATTTCTCGACACGTGGTTCTGCTATCCCATCTATTGTTGGAAATGGTAGAAAAATTCTAGGTAAAACCAGAATTTTTTTCTCAAGTTTGGTCTATTTTTTAGGTGGGCCCCAAGCGTCGATTTACTCGGGTCAAAGTGGTAACGCGTTCTATGCCGCGTTGTGATTCACGTGGTATATTTGGTTGCTCAAAACCATTACCGAGTGAATGGAAAATTGAAGCCAAAGTGTGCTCCATGGAAATGGAGTTTTGGTGGAAATTCCTTAAGATTGTAAAATGGCTTGTCCCACATTGATTTGGTGGGAAGTTTTGAAAGGGTTTATAAGGTATGGGTTTGGTACTTGGGGTGTGCCCCAAGAGGTACCCAAGTGTTTTAGAGGGAGAGGTTATGGGCAAAATGGGCTAGACCTATTGGACCCAAAAATCACCACACGCGCGCCGCCGCTGCCGCCCGTCCGGGCTGGGCTGGGCCTGGGCGCGGGTGCATGGTGTGTGGTTGGGTTGGGCTTGTTCGGCCCAATGCTAATCTTTTTGGGCCAAAAACATTTGAATTTTTTTTAATTTTTTGGTAAAATAAAATTCATAATTCAAATTAACCGGAAATAATCTGGTCCGATTTTTTCTGTACATCCAAATAGGGCCCTTCGGTTTTTTGAACCCAACAGCTCTAAATCTGTTTGAATTTCAAACCAAACAGTGCCTAAACAGTTTTGTATCTATTTAATTCAAAATGAACAGGTACAGTACCTGTTTAATTCAAAATGAAAAGCCACCAATCCATCTATAAATAGACTAAGCCCCCTCATTTGGAAATACACTCCAATTTTCGTACTCATTCTTCTGCTATAAATTTATTCTTCATTTTGCATTAAGTTCTTGTTACAGAGAGTATAAACATTTAGTGTGTTCGACGAACGAATAAATTGTAGTGCTGCTTTTATTCGTTGATAAATCATTTTATCCTGGGAGATAGACGTCCAAATTCTGAAAGCACCGTGGAGAGGACGAATCTGTCTTAAGGACACAGTGTCAAACACTGGACTTGATCAGATTATAATTCAAAGAAATTAAATCAAGTAAGTTATTTAATTAATTTTTGTGTTATTGTTATTTATTTAAATCATATTTTAATTTTGTTTTTGTAACAAAATAAAATCTGTTTTTATTTTTTATTTTTTTATTTCGAGTTTGATTTTTGTAATCAAACAAATTCTCTCCTTTTCTTTATTTCTTTAAATTCTAGTTGTTGTTTTGTACACAATAGAATTAAATCTTTTAAATACAGTGAAGATTGTCCTGCAATCTTAAGACATATTCCTTTTTTGGTATTTTCATTGTATTTAATTTTATGTGTTTTCAAAGTAATATTCTGGTTGGAAAAACAAATAGTGATTTATGCTATTTGACAGATAGTAGTAATATACTGTCTCTTTTCTTTGACAACTAGTAGTAATATACTGGTGTCATTAACAATTGCAGAATATTATTTGGTATTACAGAAAATTATTGTGATATTTTATTTTTCTAGTTTTAGTAACAAGGAAAATAAAATTATTTTGTTGTTATAATTTATTTTCTGGTTTTAGTAACAAGAAAATTAATTTGTGTTTTAATTTTTTTCTGATTTTTGTAATCAGAGATTATGGCTACTACAACTGAAACTGCATCTGGCAGTGGTACTCCTATTGTTACACCTACATCGGTCCCTATCCAGAACCATGTTCATGTACCAATCAATCATGGAGAAAAATCAGAAAAATTTAACGGTACCGAGTTTAAGAGATGGCAGCAGAAGATGCTGTTCTATCTTACAACTCTTAATTTGGCCAGGTGTCTCCATGAAGAGGCTCCAGCACTTAAAGAGGATAAAAGTGATCGGCAAGTTGTTGCCGCTGTAGATGCTTGGAAACATTCAGATTTCCTGTGCAGAAACTACATCCTAAATGGCCTTGACAATATGCTGTATAATGTATACAGTCCTCTGAAAACAGCAAAAGAATTGTGGGATTCTTTGGAGAAGAAATACAAGACAGAAGATGCCGGTACGAAGAAATTTGTCGTCGGTAAATTTCTGAATTTTGTTATGGTAGACTCCCAAACGGTAATATCTCAAGTTCAAAGTTTTCAAATAATTTTGCATGATATTCATTCAGAAGGTATGTCTCTTAGCGAGTCATTCCAAGTCGCTGCTTTAGTAGAAAAGTTACCACCGGCTTGGAAAGATTTCAAAAATTATTTAAAACATAAACGCAAAGAGATGACTATGGATGAATTGATTATAAGATTAAGAATTGAGGAAGATAACCGAAAGGTTGAAAAGAGGAATGAGAAAAATCCCATTGAGTCCAAGGCTAATGTGGTTGAACAAGTTCATAAACCACATAACAAAAAGAGAAAGTTTACTGGAGATGGTCCTAAACAAGGTGATAGTAGCAAGAAGTTCAAAGGAAAATGCTATAACTGTGGCAAAACTGGACATCGAGCTTCTGACTGCCACCGCCCTAAGAAGGATCATGGAAGTACAAGTAAGAAGACCACCAATCAGGCCAATGTAACAGAATTGGATTACATCTCTAACAGAGTGAATGACATCAACCTTTCTACTGTGGTGTCTGAGGCTAACTTGGTTGGAAATCCCAAATAGTGGTGGGTTGACACTGGAGCAACTCGTCACATATGTGCGGACAAGAAGATGTTCACTACCTACAATGAGACTGCAAATGGTGAACAACTTTTCATGGGAAATTCTTCTACTTCTACTATGGCTGGACAAGGGAAAGTGATCTTGAAGATGACATCAGGGAAAGAACTGACCCTCAATAACGTACTGCATGTATCTGACATCAGGAAGAATTTAGTTTCTAGGTCTTTGTTAAGTAAAAATGATTTTAGGCTTGTATTTGAGTCTGATAAATTTATATTAACAAAGAGTGGTATGTATGTTGGTAAGGGACACATGAGTGATGGTCTCTTTAAGTTGAATGTAATGACAGTTGTACCGAAAGTTGCTATGAATAAGAATAACACATCTTTTGTTTATATTCTTGAATCAAATTTATGGCATGGTAGATTAGGACATGTGAATTTTGATGCTTTGCGTAGATTAATTGGTTTAGATTATATACCAAAGTTTGAAATTAATCCTAATCATAAATGTGAAATTTGTGTAGAATCGAAACTAACTAAGGCTCCATTTAAATCGGTTGAAAGGAAAATCGAACCTCTAGAATTAATTCATACTGATGTATGTGATCTCAAATTTATTCAAACTAGAGGTGGCAAAAAGTATTTCATAACTTTTATGGATGATTGCACAAGATATTGTTATGTTTATTTACTTAGAAGTAAAGATGAAGCCTTAGAAATGTTTAAACTCTACAAACAGAAGTTGAAAATCAACTTGGTAAAACCATTAAAATGGTTAGAAGTGATAGAGGTGGTGAATATGATGCACCATTAAATGAATTTTGTGCACAACATGGCATTATTCACCAAACTACAGCCCCTTATTCTCCACAGCAAAATGGAATTGCTGAAAGGAAGAATAGAACCCTAAAAGAAATGATGAATGCCATGTTACTAAGTTCAGGCTTACCACAGAACTTGTGGGGGGAAGCAATATTGTCTGCTAATTATGTTCTTAATAGAATACCCCACAAGAAAACCAAAAGCATTCCTTATGAATTGTTGAAAGGTCGACCACCTTCCTACAAATACTTAAAAGTGTGGGGGTGTTTGGCAAAAGTTGAAGTACCTGTTCCTAAAAAGACTAAGATTGGACCTAAAACAGTAGATTGTGTGTTTATTGGTTATGCTCAGAATAGTAGTGCATATCGGTTTCTGACTTATAAATCAGAAATACCTGATATAAATGTGAACACTATTATAGAGTCAAGAAATGCTGTGTTTTTTGAACATGTCTTTCCTTATAAGAAATGACAGGAATTAAATTCACAGAAAAGAACTTATGATTGTACACAAAATCAAGAGACTAATGACAATCAAACACAAGAGACTAGTAATAGTCTCAACCAACAGGATTTAACTGATGAACCAAGACAAAGTAAGAGAGCAAGAACATCAAAATCCTTTGGTCCAGATTTTCTGACATACTTGTTAGAAAATGAACCTCAAAGCTTTAAGGCAGCAATGACAGGTCCTGAAGCACCTTTGTGGAAAGAGGCTGTTAATAATGAAATTGAATCCATTGTGCAAAATCATACTTGGGAATTGGTGGATCTTCCACTAGGTTCTAAACCTCTTGGATATAAATGGATATTCAAGAGAAAAATGAAAGCAGATGGTTCAATTGACAAGTATAAAGCAAGACTTGTAGTTAAAGGTTACAGACAAAAAGAAGGTCTGGATTATTTTGACACATATTCCCCTGTGACAAGAATAACATCCATTTGCATACTTATTGCTATAGCAGCGTTGTTTAATTTAGAAATACAACAAATGGATGTTAAGACAGCTTTCTTAAATGGTGATCTAAATGAAGAGATCTATATGGAGCAACCCGAAGGGTTTGTAGTATCAGGGCAAGAAAAGAAAGTTTGTCGACTTGTAAAATCCCTTTATGGATTAAAACAAGCACCTAAGCAATGCCATGAAAAATTTGATCATGCAATGCTTACTAATGGGTTTAAGATAAACGAATGTGACAAATGCGTCTATGTTAAAAACACTGACCAAGGATATGTCATAGTTTGTCTTTATGTGGATGACATGCTTATCATTGGAAACAGTCAAAACATGATCAAATCAACTAAGCAAATGCTTAACAAAGATTTGATATGAAAGATATGGGGGTCACAAATGTTATATTAGGAATGAAAATTACTAAAACATCTGACAGATATGCATTATCTCAATGTCATTATATTGAGAAAATTCTTGATAAATTTATCAAGGATGATTTGAATTTAGCTAGAACACCTATAGACATCAGTCTTTATTTATTGAAAAATAAAAGTGATACAGTGTCTCAGTTAAAATACTCCCAAATTATTGGAAGCCTAATGTACCTAATGAATTGTACTCGTCCTGATATAGCTTATGCTATCAGTAAATTGAGTAGGTACACTAGTAACCCTGGAGAAGACCATTGGAAAGCGATCATTCGGGTTCTTAGATATCTAAGATTTACTCGTGATCATGATTTGAACTTTACTCGATATCCAGCAGTACTCGAAAGTTATTGTGATGCCAATTGGATATCGGATACTAAAGATTCAAAATCCACTAGTGGATATGTCTTTACTCTAGGAGGCGCTGCTGTTTCTTAGAAGTCCATGAAACAAACTTGCATCGCACGATCCACAATGGAATCCGAGTTCATTGCTTTAGATAAAGCAGGTGAAGAAGCAGAATGGCTTTGTCACTTCTTAGAAGACATTCCAATATGGCCAAAACCTGTGCCAGCTATTTGCATTCATTGTGATAATCAATCTGCAATAGGTAGGGCACAGAATCACATGTATAACGGTAAGTCACGACATATTCGTCGTCGACATAATACCGTAAGGCAATTGTTGTCAAACGAAATAATCTCAATAGATTATATAAAATCTAAAGAGAATATTGCAGATCCGTTAACAAAAGGTTTAACAAAAGAGCTAGTGTATAGTTCATCAAAGGGGATGGGATTAAAGCCTATTACATAAGAGTCGTCATAATGGTAACCTTACTTATATGACTGGAGATCCCAAGAACTAAGTTTAAAGGGACAACTAAGTTATGTATGGCTCGCCAGAAATCACCAAGGGATTAAAATTCCTACCCATTCCTATGGTGAGAGTGATATCTGCAACATATGTTGTCTGCAGGGGTATAAGGATAAGCTTTGCTTTTAATGATTACTTATATCTTGATTAAGGCATAAAATCAAGACGAGTATAAGGAGATACTCACAATAAGAATCATCTATATGAGTGTTGAACTGGGGTCGGTTCTATGAGAATGAAAAAGGCTACATTCTCTAGAAATACTCATGAAAATCAGGTGCGTTCAAGGTCAAAATGAACACAACAGTGAGAACCACGATGTGTCAGAAGATATTTTGTGTGAAATCTATTGTCTTGGCTTACACAAACGGCTGAACAATTCAAGGCATCGCGTCCATTGGTTAGCCAGTAAGTCCGATAGGTTATCACTAGGGAAGGTTCAAGGCCGAAAACTACCTATCCTGATGCAAGATATTTTCGACTTATACTCTTTCGTAAAAGTCTGCATATTGTTGCATTTCCGTTGTCATCAAATTCCATTCATGTGGGGGATTGTTGGAAATGGTAAAAAAATTCTGGGTAAAACCAGAATTTTTTCTCAAGTTTGGTCTATTTTTTAGGTGGGCCCCAAGCGTCGATTTACTCGGGTCAAAGTGGTAACGCGTTCTATGTCGTGTTGTGATTCACGTGGTATATTTGGTTGCTCAAAACCATTACCGAGTGAATGGAAAATTGAAGCCAAAGTGTGCTCCATGGAAATGGAGTTTTGGTGGAAATTCCTTAAGGTTATAAAATGGCTTGTCCCACATTGATTTGGTGGGAAGTTTTGAAAGGGTTTATAAGGCATGGGTTTGATACTTGGGGTGTGCCCCAAGGGGTACCCAAGTGTTTTAGATGGAGAGGTTATGGGCAAAATAGGCTAGAACTATTGGACCCAAAAATCACCACACGTGCGCGCGCACCGCCGCAGCCGTCCGTCCGGGCGGGCTGGGCCTGGACGCAGGTGCATGGTGTGTGGTTGGGTTGGGCTTGTTCGGCCCAATACTAATCTTTTTGAGCCAAAAACATTTGAATTTTTTTTTATTTTTTGGTAAAATAAAATCCATAATTCAAATTAACCGGAAATAATCTGGTCCGGTTTTTTCTGTACATCCAAATAGGGCCCTTCGGTTTTTTGAACCCAACAGCTCTAAATCTGTTTGAATTTCAAACCAAACAGTGCCTAAACAGTTTTGTATCTGTTTAATTCAAATTGAACAGGTACAGTACCTGTTTAATTCAAAATGAAAAGCCACCAATCCATCTATAAATAGACTAAGCCCCCCCATTTGGAAATACACTCCAATTTTCGTACTCATTCTTCTGCTATAAATTTATTCTTCATTTTGCATTAAGTTCTTGTTACAGAGAGTATAAACACTTAGTGTGTTCGACGAACGAATAAATTGTAGTGTCGCTTTTATTCGTTGATAGATCATTTTATCCTGGGAGATAGACATCCAGATTCTGAAAGCACCGTGGAGAGGACGAATCTGTCTTAAGGACACAGTGTCAAACACTGGACTTGATCAGATTATAATTCGAAAAAGTTAAATCAAGTAAGTTATTTAATTAATTTTTGAGTTATTGTTATTTATTTAAATTATATTTTAATTTTGTTTTTGTAACAAAATAAAATCTGTTTTTATTTTTTATTTTGTATTTCGAGTTTGATTTTTGTAATCAAACAAATTCTCTCTTTTTCTTTATTTCTTTAAATTCTAGTTGTTGTTTTGTACACAATAGAATTAAATCTTTTAAATACAGTGAAGATTGTCCTACAATCTGTCAGCACAAATCTTGCTGAACATCACCTAACCCGACTTCCAGCCCACTCTACTGGGAGCTCGGCAGCCGGGCTGAATCTTCTCGGTTGTCAACGGCCATGCTGTGTTCCATGCCCAATTGCTCCAAGAACTGAGATCCTTTCCAACCATGCTTGGCAGCATTCTGGCGAAGCTGACCTTCAGACTGGTCGTATCGGTCAACCAAAGGCCATCCAGCCGGGCTTCTGGCACAAGCTTCTCAACCGGGCTAACGGTGCGAGCCCTTGACCGAGCAACGCAAGTTGCGCGGTTATTACCTGCGCAAATCCAAGTGGCTCGGTCCATCTCTGAGCAGCCCCAACTCCAGACAAATCCAAAGTTATCGCGGCCCAACTCACCATTGGGCCTCCAACTTGCTCGGCCTCTAACTCGGCCCATATCCGGCTCATAATTCTCCCTCTCAACTAGTATGTCAAATGTTGTGGAAGAACCTCGTCTGGTGGTTCGAAAGCTTCTAGCCAGGCCTCAACATGAAGGTGTTGGTATTGTTAGACGAAGCATTGGGAGGTAATATAATTCTGTTTGGTAATTTTTACAATCTGTTTTTATTTACTCTTTTTGTCTCAAAATATTAATAAATTTTAGAAAAAGAACAAAATAAATTTTAGATGAAGCATTGAGAGGTAATATAATGGGTTTTTGAGTTTGTTCAGGTTTGAATTGAAATACTTTGATCCTTTTCTTGTTCTAGATGAATTCTCAGGTGAGTTGGGTCTCTCTGTTTTGCTCTGTTTTACTCTGTTTCTTTATGACAAACGCATACATTTGTTCAATGTCTGAATTCTGATTTTTTTTTAAAAAAATTTTAACAATGTTGCAGTTTCTGCACCTGCTGGGTTTCTTGATCATCCACACAGAGGTTTGAATTTGATTATTGATCTCTTATTTGTTTTTCTTTTTTCTTTTTTTGTTTCTGTTTTTAGTTGAGAAAAGATTGCTGATGCTCTGTTTTTCATATTTTACAGGATTTGAAACAGTCACATACATGTTGCAGGGACATATATAATACCAATTGTTATTAGTTTTTTTCTAATAATTTTTAAAAGTATATTACTGGATCGAATTCTATGATCAATCTATGTGTTTTATACATTTCTTTCCTTTTTTCAAGCTAATGAAACTTCTCTCATAGTGCTCTGCTTTTATGGAACCTAACATAAATTAGGATAGAAGTTAGGAAGAACCTCCTTCATATTAATGAGAGCATGGTGCATTTCATCACTTTTTAAGATAGACCCATTTTTTAAATTTCATTTCTTGTCATTTCTACTATTTTTATATGAAGAGCTTGTGATATCATTTTTTTTCTTTTTACAAATTAAATTATATTTTTTTCAATAACCACCAAAGATAATTTTTTTATTATTATTTATGGATAATTATTATTTTTTGTTTATTTTTATTTTTAGTGATGCTTTTTTTTTTTTCCTCCAATTTTGAGTTGTTATTATTTTTTTAAAAACTTCTTAGACTTATAAAAATTGAAAGTTGTTTGAATTTCCTTTTGAGTCATTTAGTAGGCTTATTTTAAATAAATAAAAAAATTGTTTTAATATTTAGGAGCGCCAAGTCTAAACGAGCCAAAAAAAAAAAAAACTCAAAGTTTGGAAAAGTTCATGACTTTTGTTAACATGTGTTTTTAAGTCTCGTTTGGAAACAGACTTTTTTAGTAATTTTTTGACTTTTTAGCTAAAATATGATGTAAAAAAAATTAGTATTTTTGGGATGACTTTTTGACTTTTTACGAAAAGATGTGCAAAAAGTAGAGAGAAAATGAAATTTTTGACTTTTTGATATAGATTGTTGACTTTTTTATTTTTTTAGTAATTTTTTGACTTTTTATCTAAAAAAGTCACTTGCCAAACGAGGCCTTAGAAAACATATTAAAAAGACTTAAAATGATTATATATTTTTTATTACATGTGCTTTGTTCTTACTGTAGTGCTACATGCACCAATTAGTATACACAGTAGTGTACAAATTAGTATTATGATATTATTATTGACCATATTTATTATACAAGTTATAAGTATTGAAAACCACACAAATGATGTCACATCATCTGTTAATACACTAATATGTATATTAATTAGTATATATAGTATTATTCATCTTCTTAACATATATGCGATAACAAAATCTAATAAAAAATAAGTTGAAAGAAACGCACATACTAACAAAATTTAATAAAAATAAAATTTAAAAAATACATAATAAAATCTAATAAAAATAAGTTTAACTTATACACTGTCAACAAACTATAAAATTAATCAGTTTGGTGTGTGTGTGTGTGTAACTCTCAAAAGGGTGCATAACTTTTATCTTATTGTTTATTAGTTAGGAAAAAGGTATAATATATGAGGAGTAGTGGGGGATTACCGCCTTATTTGGAAAGTTAATTATTTTAGTTGGTTATTTAATATTTTGATTATTTTAGCTTGATTAAAATAATTGTATTAAAAAAGTTAGTTGGCTTTTGTTTGTTTTTTTTTTTTAGTAGTTGATTTAATGATTATGACAGAAAAAGTAAAATAATTATGAGTTAGATTCAATACTTTATTTTATTGATTATTTTAACATATTTTGTCTTTTAGTAGACTTTAAGACTCAAATATATAATTGTTGGCTTTTTGACTTTCGAAGGTTATTATTGTAATTGCGAGCGTTCCAGCAATGATCAATCAGTCCTTATAGAAAATTAATTGCCAACCAATTATCAGACGATTGCGTTTTAGTTCTTTCAGCCTCAATAAAGAGGACTTTTACTGGTGGCTTGATTTAGGAGAATTAAGCAAAATAATAATTAAATGAAGAACAGTTGAAGTATTTCATTAACATGAAAAAACTTACAATGATCCAAACTCAGCCTCGTAGAGATTTACAGCAACAATCTATTTGAAACTACTCTTATGAACGAAGTGCAGTGCAGGAATTTAAAGTACAGAAAATGTAAGACTGGAAATGTAAAACTAGAAAGAAAAATAAGTATAATAAGAATGGTTTTTTGGATCTGAGTCTGGGGGCTTTTTCTGGGGCCTTCTCTGCTATTTATACTTCTCAAGGATGACCATCGAACTGTGTTTCCAACCGTCGAACTGCTTCTCCATGACCGCTGATCATGTTGCCTTGTAATTAGCCCACTATGCCATCACTTGTAGTTAGATTTTCCTCCTAAATTTGAATTTAAATGTGAGTAACCGTTGAAGCCACATCACCTTGCATCTCTTTGTTGATTCACTGCTGCTCAGATCTCGTAATAACCAATACTAACTTCCACGTGTACGATCAGGATCGAAGACTTTAATAGTCTTCCTGTATTACCCTTATTCTGCCACGCGTCGAATTGTAATTGGCTTGTACAAAATATGAAGCCAACATTACCCCCCACACTAATATACCCAATACTTGGTGATATTAGTGGATCAAGGTCTTTTACCCACGTCTTGGAACGTGCATGGGCTTTGCATTCTTCTAGAAATGCAACTGTCATTCTTCATCTGCATTAACTCCCCTTCAATCTTTTGAACACCCCTTAATATTCGAACAGACTGATACATTTTTATGGCCGAATCAATTTCCTCCTCCATTGATCGAGCACACGAAAAGTCATCTGATGATGTTGTCCCTCCTCGAAAGAACCTCCATGCATTAACTAGCCACCTTTACCTACCTTTCTATATTCAGGTCATGGATGCCTTTGCCAATTATCAACCCTTGGACTATGAACACATTGCCCTTAATCCTTTGATTCAGAAACTTACAAATATGGACATGGGAAATTCTTCTTCTGACTCACCCTTGGACTACGAACGAACTGCTCTTAATCCTTTGATTCAGAAAGTTACAAATATAGACATGGGAAGTTCTTCTTCACAACCCTCTGCATGGGATAAGGCTGCAGCTTCTTCTTCCTCTGGGACTTCTAACTGGACACACTGTTCAAAACCAGAGGCCTGTGATTTAAGGGAGTGGATCAACCATCACTTTGTCGAGTTTATTGACCCTTTAGAGTTCCCTTCCTATGCGCGGAGCTCGGTGGTCTATCCTTACGTACCCATCGATCATCGACGCAGTTTGGAGGAAAATCTGCTTGTAGCATGGTCTACATCCTCCATGCCTACAAGGATAGTACATGCTGCCCGACATCTCGAAGAGGCACAAGGGTACAATCCATCATTCTTAGCCCAGAAGGCGAAGATTTGTTCTTCTGACTGGCTCGATTATATTAATGCCCTTATTCCTTCTGCCCTTGCTCCATCTCTTGAAATAGAAGCATCCACACCTTCTTTGCCGCCAAATCCTTGCTGGACAGAGAGACTAAGGCTTGCCCTCTCCGCGGATAAGGTCTTTCCACCTTACAAACCTCCACCTTCCCCTATTCCAGTTGAGCGGAAGCAAGCTCAACTTCTGCTCGCGGCTTTCTCTCACTTGCCCTTCAATGTTCTTGAGGATGAAGTCCCTCTCAAGAACCTTCGATGGCCTTGTGATATTCTGACTCGGGGTCATGTCCTCAATCCCCTCGCCCAAGCAGAGCTTCACATGTTTTTAGACCAGCTTCCATTGCTTCTCCACTGGCATCGGACCTCTATGGCTACTACATAATCTTTAGACCAACTCTCGTCCCTTCGAGTTTATGCCTAGTACGAAGCAGAGAACTTCATTGAAGAATTCGATGATTTCAAGAATAAAGATTCTGCGTACTGGGATGACTTGGATATAGACAAATTGGAACAAGGATTGAGAGAAACAGCATTCGAAATAAAGGCTGAAGAGCTCTTTTACGAAGTGAGAGCACATCAACTCATGCAGCCAATGTTAGAAGAAATAGAGGATAGAATAAAGAAAGAACAGAAATTCATTGATCATAGTTGGACCAAATTTCATGATTTTGTTATTTATTCTATTCCTTACTTTTATGAACTTGAATTTATACCCAAAGAGGGCCATTCAATGTAATTGCTTTTGCTTTAATACAACTAAGACTTTTCTCTTTATTTGACATTGTTTGATCTTGTCTCCATTTGTCTTTAAAAGCAAATTCAGGGCTTCGAACTGAACAATCTTATCCCTGAATCTGGACTCAATTGTTTAAAATGCAACACTAAAAACCAACATGAACTTTTCCAATTTATAGAATAATAGTTGACAATTTTTGCTGATTTTCATTTAGGATCAGTGTTTCAAATTCGACAGTCCTACCCCTTAAAGTTTATTTCGACCATAACCAACATATGGTCATGATCAATATGATCAATCAGTTTTAAATTGATCATTTTTCCCTAGAATAACAGTCCGTACTTTCAAAAATATGAAAGCTCATTTTTAGGGCTGCACAGTTTTAGTCTAGAAAGAGAATCTTTCTTAAATACAAACCAATTATTGGTTTTGATGTTTCGAACAGCAATTGTCATTCTTAAGGGATCTCAAGTCTTGCTTCGAAGGACATTACTTTCATTAAGAAACCTAAAACAGGTCTTTAATCCCTTCGAAGTAAATGAATACTTGAGCATTCTTACATCCATAAGTATGAAATGTACTTCGAAGCTGGATTCTTAGTTTCGAAGCCGTTTATTATTTGACTTTTGGTGCCAAAATCTGGTTTCGAAACCAAATACTATACTTCGAAGCTGGCTTCAACATCTGGGATGTGTTTTTCCCTCCAAAAGTATCAATATTGAAGGAAGCTCTTCGTATTTGTACTTTTAGTTCTTAACGAATTACGTGATATATCTTCTGGACACAAAGGTTTTTTTTTTTTAAAACCCTTTTTATTTCGTGCTCTGAAATCACTCGCTCGCTCAAAACACAAACCCTTTTCCTCTATTAACCCCCTTCTCCTCTATTAACCCCCTTCTTTGCCTCTTCCTTGCTGCTTGCTACCAATAGACCCTTCTTCTTTGAAAGTGTTTGTTGGTGATCGTATAAGCCCAACCATGGCTTTGAAAAGATGTATTGATAAACAGATCGCCAAGTTAACATCTGATGAGTCAAGCGCCATAGACGCCCGCCTCTTCGTTCCTCGTCACAGCAACAAACAAGAATACGTCTTGAGTCCCATCTTTCGAGAGGCTCCTGCTCAACTTCCAGCTTTATACCCTCATTTAACCATCCTTCTTAACTACAGGCACAATATTGGATAGCCAATCAACATATCTGGTTGTCCTAATAAAGCCTGCCTTGAGTAGTCTAAGAATTTCTTCCTTAACTTTCTGAATCACTTCTGGACTCATTCTTCTTGGCTTTTGCTTGTATGGCTTAAAATTAGGCCTCATAGGGAGCCTATGTTCCACTAATGACCTATCCAATCCTGGTAGTTTATTATAAGACCACGCAAAATAATCTTTATATTTCCTTAGAACAACCAACAACTGGTCCCTGTCCAGAGCATTCAAACAAGCACTTATATAAGTGGGCTGTTGTATAGAACCCTCCCCTAAATTTACTTCTTCTAAGGGGTCTTGTGCCTAAGAACTTACTGAAGTTTCTTCTTCGATTCCTTCTAGCTTCGAAGCAATCTCCTTGCTGTGTTTTGCTCCCAGGTTCTTTGATTCAACATCTTTACCCTCCTCCTCATAGACAAAGTCTGTCCACAAGGCCTCTTCTTCCTGTATCTCCTGGACTTTTGTTTCAATGTCCAATGCACAGTATTTATCAAGGGCCAAAACTCCGGCCTGTTGCTGCTTCTGCTTGTAGCCAATTATCATGGCTTCTTTCTCTTGCTCCTGCACTTTCTGGACTATTGATTTTACATCCAATATTGAAAACTTAATTAGAGCCAAAGACTTGGCTTCTGGTGCATCATCTCTTCGCCTACAACCAGGCATCATTGTCATCCTTAACGACAACCTCTTCATCAGCACTTTCCTGGACTAAGTGCTTCAGGTGTGTCACCTCCTCATCAGCCCTCACTTCGACTGAGCCATCAGGTTTCCTTAGTATACAGAGTGGTGTCACTCCCTCAATATACAACTTGGCCTCTGCAAAATCTGCACAGGCTATGAAAGGTTGAAGATCTGCATCAATTTCCTCTGTCTCTCCATTGCCCAAGGCCATCATTATTTTCTGATGCAAAGAGGAAGGCACACATTTGTTAGTGTGGATCCAATCTCTGCCAAGTAAAGCATTGTACTTAGCATTACTGTCGATCACGAAGAATGCCGTCATGCAGTCCCTGGTTCCCACACTCAGGTTGATGGGCAGAATTCCCTGAGCCATCTGTTTGTCTCCAGCGAAACCAGCAATGGTTGTGCTGGTTGGGATTAACTTGGGGTTTTTCTTCCCTAATTTCTTCAAGGAAGATTTCGGTAGTAAGTTCACCGCTGCCCCATTATCCACCAAGACTCGGTTCAATTGTATCTCATCGAAGAAGGCCTTGATATACAAAGGCTTAACATGTTGTGTCATAGAATTTGAGGGATACTCAAAAGGATATGAGAGGTTAATACTCACCTCTTCTTCACTCTCATATTCAGTTTCCATTGGGGTAGCCATTTTGGAATTATCTTGCACCATACTCACTTGTGAGTCTTCACTAGAGACTGGAATTTGGTCAATTTCTTGCCCCTCTTGGTTCTCATCCCTAGCTTGGAATTCATGCGGTAGTATGTGAACCATATTCACTGACACTGAGCCAAATTGGATGGCTGGCTGTGCCTGTTTCTCCTTTTGGCCACCTTGTTCAGTTACTGCGGAAGTATCCTCCATGTTGCATTCTGGTACAGCATTACTAACGAGCTCCTTCGAATGGTCTTTTCTGACTGGCATTTCAGCCAAAAACGTTTGTTCAGCCATGAAGGCTTCGAACATTTCTTCCTCAATCATTTCTTTCTTTTGGCCTAGGCCAACTTCTTTCTCTGCCTCGCTATCACTCTCCATCAACGCCTTCTCCAATCCTGCTAGACTAAACTTCTCTCTGGCTTTTAGTTCAAAGTGAAGTTTGGCCAACTATTCTCTGCTGCAATCCATCTTGCCTTGTAGAGTTGGTTTTAGAGTATGGTCTGACTTTGGGTTCTTCTTTCCTTCTGCCTGGACCAATGAAGAACTCTCTCCACTTTCTTTCAAGTCTTGCTAGTACTAAATGTACTTACGATGAATTTTCCTCCTTTGTGATCTAGAAATTATGGGGACCATATCTGGTTCCTTTGTTTTTGGGTGTTTAAGCAATACCCAATTGTTTGGAGCCACCAAAGGAGGTTTGACCATCCTACCTTGGTTTCCAATTACATCTCTTTGGGTAAACACTTCCCTAGGTTTGTTCTACATCACAAACCAATCTGGAACTCCAGGAACCCATGAAATTACTGACCCAGCTGTTGAACTGCTTCTTTCTTCCTTTGAAACCACCTTCGAAGTTGGCTGTGAAAGCCACTACTTGGCCCTAACTTCATGCTTTGGGCCTAAGTCAGGCCTTCGATGAAGGTGTCCACTTTCTGTCCTGCATGAGGTTGGTCTAGGGGGCCAATCTCTGGCTTTGATCCTATAAACTGAACCCTTCTCCAGTCTCCTTTCAGAATGACTGCTCTCCATTCTGTAATAATTAGGTGACCTGGACCCTTATAAGGGCCACTTGCCTTTAGAATGCATTCTATCGGCTGTTGGTTTAACCATTAATGGCTGCTGCCTAACACTAGATGGATATGGCCTTTTATTGTAAGTATTGGTTGGTTTAGGACGTCTCTGCACATCCTTATAATATTGTTTCCCATCAATTGGAAGTTCTTTCAACCACTTGTAGCTTAGTCTGCACCTGGAACACATCCTTTGCATTACAGCTGCCTCTAAGGAATCGTCATCCAATGCTTCTTCTTCAGAGTCTTCCCTTTGGTGTGAGAAACCTTGTCCAATAGCTGGTAGATTTTTAGTGTCTTTCTCGATAGTTGTCTGGTTGGCCACATGCATCTGCACATTGACTTCTTCTAATTCTTTCAAAGACAGGTTCTGAAAGTCCGGCATAATGACATTGGCTGCCACCTCTCCAATTTCTAGAAATGGATTACTGTCGATCCCCCTGCCTTTTCAGCTTTGGCTGGAAATTTCAAACTTCCTTTCCGAATTTGTTCTTGGATCCTGTCTCAAAAAACAATATAGTTCTTAGTCGAGTGAAACCAAGAATTATGCCATTTACAATATACTTTTCCTTTAAGTTCATCAAGAGATGGAATTTTGACTCCTTTTGGTAACTTAAGGAAGTTGGCGGCAAGCAAATGATCAAAAATGTCATCTGCCTTAGTTAAATCGAAAGAGTATTTCCTGTGAAGGTCTTTCTTTTTAAATTGCTGGTCAATTGTTGTATCCTTATGAATTAATGCTTCACAGATCACAGGTTCTTTCCCCACAATCTCTGCTGCATCAATCTCATAATTAGGATCTCTATAATATGTCTTGTACAATGCATTATTTCGATCTTGTTCCTCCTCCAGTAATGCTTCGTATCTAGACACCTTATAAGTGAGTTCCACTAAGTCTCTGAACTCAGTTGAGTCAAACTTCTTTCGAAGCCTAAACTCTAAGCCATTTTGAGCCAATCTCACGAATTCTGGCTCTGGCAGGATGACTCTACATTTATTTCGAGCCCTTTTAAATCTGGCAATAAACTGAGTAGCCTTTTCGTCAGGCCTTTGACTCAATCTTGCCAAGTATGCCATGGAAACCTCTGGCTCCGATTAGCAGAATTGGGCATGAAATGCCTCTTCCATTTGTTGCCAAGTTTGGATAGAGCCAGGTGTAAGGTTAATATACCATACAAATGCTTCCCCAGTTAGGGAATTTGGGAATAACCTTAACTTCATGTAGTCATTATTAGTAAATTCACCGCATTGAGCAGCAAACCTAGCAGTATGCTCCACTGTTGATTGGTTTCCATTCCCATAAAAAAAGGCAAAATCTGGTATCCTGAAACCTCTTGGGTATTCATGTACCCTGTCTACCCATTCTGGGTATGGTTTCCTGTACACTGGAGTCTGGACCCCCCGAGCCATTGGTCTGCACATCTCTCTAACAATGTCAGCAATTTGGTCCCTAGGGACTATATTTTAGGCCTGCTGAACCACTACTGGAGGGGCAAACACAGGATTTGGTGGGCAAACTTGTGCCTGTGGTCCTCTTGGTCCATAAGGTGGTATATTTGGGACTGGTTGTTCCTGTGGTGCAGGTTACTGTTGGAGGTGTGGGTAACCCCTTTGAGCCTGTCCTGCGAAAGGACCTGTGAAAGGTGCTGGAACTGGTGTTATGTCTCTTCCATTTGTAGGAAAACCTTCCAAACCCCCGGGTATAAATTCGAATAAGGGATTAGTGAACCCCCTTGTGTCAGGTATGGCTTCGAATATGGGATTTAGAACCATTCTTATGCCATTTTCTTATACTGGGCCAGATCCACCAAATTGCATAGCTTCACTCAAGGTTCTGAAAAGCGGTTGCGGTCGCGGTCGCGGTCGCCGTAATGGTGGCGGTGACACGGTTGCAGTTGCGAGGTGTAAAGGCCATAGCATAACGGTTGCGGTAACCGGAACCATGAATTTTTTTATTTTTAGCACAATTTTAAAAAAACTTGCCGATACGCATATTTTTTTTCCATGGTCATATTTATTGGGTTTAAAATAAATATTAATCAATTTTTGTAAATTTTTAAGTATGATCCAATATATTTTATATTTTTAAATCACTATAAACTGAGTTTTTTATATTTTATTTTAATAATTAATGACTTTATATTATACAAAAAATCCGTCACTAACTATTATATATAAAATAAACAATGACAAAAGTAAGAGAATAAATAAGAGCCTAAATATATATATATATATACATACATATTTTAACCAAGCCAAATAGATAATAGATAGACACACACAAACAAAATGGTTAAATAATAGCAGCTGAATAGAATAGCATAGGTCTTACAGTTTCAACAAATCAATAACATGTTATTTATCTTCCCTCTTCTCTCTCTATCTCTTGCTCCTCCATTTCCTCTCTTTATCTTCCCTCTTCTCTCTATCCCTCTCCCGCCATTTTCAGCTTTTTTTTGTGTTTTTTCGAAAGAAACAGTTCGGAACCATTACGTAACAGTGCATAATAGGCTGTTATGACTATTACGGCACCGCTACGGCAGCTGCTACAACCCACACACCTGTGAATCTCAATCACACTGCAAAAGCGGCCGTAACGGGTGGCGGTAACCACCAAAACCGTTACATAACGACGTTACGTAACGGTTGCGACCGCTTTTTAAAACCTTGGCTTCACTGTTAAGTACTGAGGCATTTTGACCTGCTATAAGCCTCAGAATAGGTTCGTACCAAGACTGAGGTGATGGTCTTTCATAGTTCTGATTACTAGTTTGATCATTAGAATGTTCATTAACTTGCATAGGCTGTTTATCTCTAGCCAATCTTTGCTGAGGGACATTCGAAACTTCTTTCATGTGTCTTATGTTTGTTAGTTGGTGGTTATTCATTCGATCCAAAAAGGATGTTGCCCACATTTCCATTGTGTTCATTAATTGTTGTCCCATAGCATCTACTAGGTCACCCCACGGATTTATTGGCTGAGTAGATGGAACAGTGGATGGTCCAGTTCCTTGGTTTCGTCCAATATTATGAACATGTGGTACTTGTTCTGAAGTGCTGGTCTATGCGACCATAGGTCCTGATAAAATGGGAGTTTCCACAGGATGTGTTATCACATTATCCTCCAAATTAGGTATCTCTACCTCTCCTTCCACGCCTTCTTCCAAGTGTTCATTTTCTCCTTGTCTCCTACGTCTAGCCATTTCAATTAGTCCCACTGGGCGTGCCAAAAATATATGTTGGCTTTTTGGCTTTCGAAGGTTATTATTGTAATTGCGAGCGTGCCAGCAAGGATCAATCAGTCCCTACAAAAAATTAATTGCCACCAATTATCAGACGATTGCGTTTTAGTTCTTTCAGCCTCAATGAAGAGGACTTTTACTGGTGGCTTGATTTAGGAGAATTAAGCAAAATAATAATTAAATGAAGAACAATTGAAGTATTTCATTAACATGAAAAAACTTACAATGATCCAAACTCAGCCTCGTAGGGATTTACAGCAACAATCTACTTGAAACTACTCCTATGAACGAAGTGCAGTGTAGGAATTTAAAGTACAGAAAATGTAAGACCGGAAATGTAAAACTAGAAAGAAAAATAAGTATAATAAGACTGATTTTTTGGATCTGAGTCTGGGGGCTTTTTCTGGGGCCTTCTCTGCTATTTATACTTCTCGAGGATGATCATCGAACTACGTTTCCAACCGTCGAACTGCTCCTCTATGACCGCTGATCATGTTGCCTTGTAACTAGCCCACTATGCCATCACTTGCAGTTAAACTTCCCTCATACATTTGAATTTAAATGTGACTAACCGTTGAAGCCACATCACTTTACATCTCTTTGTTGATTCGCTGCTGCTTAGATCTCGTAATAACCAATACTAACTGCCACGTGTACGATCAGGATCGAAGACTTGAATAGTCTTCCTGTATTATCCTTATTCTGCCACGCGTCGAATTGTAATTGGCTTGTACAAAATATGTAACCAACAATAATATATTATAAGATACCATCAAATTTGTTTTTTTTTTTTTTTTTTTTTTTTTGCTCTCGCAAAAATAGACAGCGACATGGATAACTTGTATGATAAACTATTTTGGAATTTTGTTTTTAAGAAATCATTTTTAATGAAGCCCTTTTAGGTTGCATTTTCAATTTTAAAATTTATTTTTGCACAAAAATAAATATGATCCAAAAATAATGAGTATTTTTGAATTTTTCATTATTGTTGTTTTTTAGAATATGAAAATGAAAACATAAAATACGAGAAGTACCAAGTTCTCCATTGTTTGATGCCCTGTTAAGCACATTCACATGGGGCCCTCATATTTTTTGGGCATCCAATAGGAGAGGCGTTGAGTGGCCTCATCTAAGTGATCTTTTATAGGGTGTTTTTTAGAAGATTATTTATTAAAAAAATTAAATTGATTAGATATTGATAGTTATATTATCAGATCATATCTATCTATGTTTTAAATAAATAAATAAGAAGTATAATTTTAATAATAGAATGTTAAATTTTTTAATACAAATATGATATGATCATGTTATTATTGATGTCCAATCATCTTTATAATGTGGTGTTTTGAGAAGTTAGTAAAAAATTAACTTTTTAGTTTTTTTTGACTTTTTTGACAAAAAATCTGACTTCTTTGACCAAAAAAATTAAAAAGTTGACTTTTTTAGCTTCTTTTCAAAATGCCCCCAATATATTTTGTAGATCTTTAAAAGGGAGCCGTCCATCTTTATATTTTGTATAAATATGTTTATATTTTGTATAAATATGTTTATTAAATTTTAGAAAGTGAACCGTTTATATCATTGAGGTAGACCTTGAGTCCTCACCTACCGGAGACAATCCAAATCTGATTTTTTTGATCTGAAAGTTTCGTTGACTTTGTTAGGTGAATTGTATTATAGTTATTGACATAGGAGCACTATGGGAAGAGGTTAAAAAAAAGTCAATTTTTGGATTTTTTTAATTTTTTTAGTTTAAAAAGTCATTTTTTTTACCTAAAAGAACTCAGCTTTTTATCAAAAAAGTCAAAAATTTTAAAAATTAACTTTTTACCAACTTCTTAAAATACCATATAATTTTCACTCACCCAATTAAATTGAAACTGAAAAGAAGTTTTACATTGTTTGGAATATATTGTATATAGGGAGCTATGACACATGAAGATTTTGTGGGGCGCAAGGGGACAATAGGAGTTGGAGATTTGCAATGGATGACTGCTGGAAGAGGAATAGTTCACTCTGAGATGCCTGCATCCCAAGGTACTCAAAAGGGCTTGCAGTTGTGGATCAATCTCTCCTCCAAACATAAAATGTAAGTCTGTTTATATATCCGAATGCTTTCTCGTAATTAATAGGACTAATCACAAAAATTAATTATTAACCAAAATTAATAATCTTGGAAGATTTGCAAAGATTTGAATCTTAATTTGAGTGAATCTCACGATTTACTATGATTCACTATAATTCAAACGATTCAGCCTGTTTGCATAATGTATGAAATAACATATTTTTTGTTAAAAAACAAAAAAAAAAAAAAAAAATGGTAGAGCTCAACTTATTGTATTGATATTTATTTCATTTTAAACATTGTAAGTGTATTTTATATGTGTATACATATATAAAATTATAGATTATGCTAAGTAAAGTGAATCTTACGATTCATGATTTACTGTTTTAACAAAACGATTCATAATTTGACAGCAATGGTATTTACTAAATATTCATGTATTATCGTTATAGTTCTTGCTGCACTCATTAATGTGTAGAAGTATTGCCCTTGAATTAGCCTCCTTGTTGCGTGTCCTCTGTGCAGATGGACATATGAGCCATGCGCACACTATGCTGTCTCTGAAATGTACAAAATAATCGAACCATAATTGTATCTATATGATTTAGGACTCCCACAGTAGATGGATGTTTAAATCTTATGTTTGATTACACGCACTGTACATTTTTTCTTTGAATTGGCTTAATTAATCTCATGTTGAGCTATCACTGTCTGCTTTGATATTGTCTCTGAATGCTTTATGCTGGAATGCTTGATGCAAGTGTAAAGAGGCTTTTAGGTCTCGTGTTCCATAAATTTGCTTTAAGTCAATTCCATTTGTGTTTTTTTTTTCTCCAACTTAAGTATGTCCTTTTAAGCCTTTTGTTCTTTTTATTTTCTCTAGTGCTGTTTCCACTCGACATAAATATGCCCCTTTAGCATTTTCTTCTCATGCTCTATAAATGTTCCTTATCACTGTCACGTTCGTTTTGTTTAGTAATACCATATGTTCTGTTCCCTCTCTAATCATCTGCTTTAGATGAGAAACTGCCTTATTCAAAGTGTTAATTGTTTATTTACAAAACTGACCGACTTCCAAACCATAATTTTACTCTCTTCCTCTCTCAAAAGGTTCATTAATGTCAATGAAACACGTCTAAAACTGTTGCATGTTAAAATCTATCGTTTGTTCCTAAAAGATCCACTCTTAACTCTTTAAGTAATATTACTTTCTACATTATTTCATAGTTCATAAAACTACTCAAATTGTCTAATTTAGCTTAAACATCATGTGATGCTTGCAACATAGAAAAAGAACCACTTTTTGTCCGTGCATTCAATACAACTTGAGTTGGGATTGGAATGCTTGATTTGCACCCCTACAATATATGTCCCAATCCTCCACTTTTTGTCTTCTTTGTTTTAATTATATTTTGATCACTAAAATACCAATCTTGTATCAATTTGATCTCTAATATTTAAATTGTGTCTTGAGGATCAAGTTGACACAATCCAAATATCGAAATCAGAAGGGAAGTTAATGTGCGTATGCCAAAATTATAGAACTATTTATATTTATTCCAAATTTTAAAGACGCTCAGTGTATTTATTTGTCTATTTAATTTTTTTTAGGGCTATACAAATCCAGTTTGGCTACTGCTTTTCTAATTATTTTTGGGTTGGTGGAGTTTTACAATTATTTTTTATTTAAATAATTTTAATTTAAAATACAATTTATGTGTATTCAATCTGAAAATATTAATGATTGAATTATTATTTTTTAATTATAATTAAATTTAAAGATAATTGTGAATACATACAATCATATTATGCACAGTTTGAGCAGAATTATAACATTTTAACATTATTGTGTATTAAAATATAATATTAGCACAATTGAAGTAGCATGATACGCTAAAAATACCTAATTAACCTGGAAAACTACCCTAGGTGGGAGAACTCTCTCATGAATAATGGCACACAAATAAAATGCTTCATAATTCATCTTTAATCATTCATTAACTTAAGAGAGTTACATACATTTCAATACATTGTCAACTCATTTTCCATTCATCACTTGAAATCAAACAATTACCAAAATAAAAATTAAAAGTTAAAAAATGTACAACTAATATTCAGCAGGATCAATCATGGCTTCAGATCTCCAATGCCTCGCTTTCTCAAACCCATTACTATAATTCTCATAATCTTCAATTGTCCGATCAATCTCTTGTTGACTGTTCATCACAAATGGCCCAAACTGCACCACTGGTTCACCCAACGGCTCACCTCCAACCAGCACAAACCTTAGTGGCTTCGATGACTTGTTCCAAGCTTCAAGCCCATCCCCAGGGCCCAGGAGAAGAAGATGGTGAGGCGTTACAAGCGATGATTTTGAGTTGCCAAAAATGCCCTCACCATCCAAAACATACACAAATGCATTCCATGAAATGGGTATTGGTTGATGAAGATGGGACCCTGGGTTGAGAGTGAAGTCCAAGTACATAGTGGGTGTTCTTGTGTATACTGGTGATTTGGTTCCTAAGGACTCACCAGCTATTACTCTGACCTTAACTCCATCTTTTGTAGATTCTGGGATGTCCTTGCCTGAAATTTCTTGATACCTTGGCTCAATCCTGTGATTAAGCAAAATAGATAATGAGTTTGAATGACTATGCAAACTTAATGGATTGTGTTTCATTTTCTTCGGTTTCATTTTGTGTTTTTCGGAAACAAAAATAATAGAAAGTTTGATTTTTTGTGCAAAAAATAGTTTTCAGGAATTTGAAATCAAGTTTTTGGTATCCTATAAAAAGTGAGTTTTTTTTTGGATTTTTTTTCTTACATTTTTTAGGACTCTTATGATTCATGGATGCACACAAAAAGGTTTAATCTCATCGAATATAAAGAGAGACATTACTATGCACACCCTTTAAAATTAGGTATACAGAAAAGATAGGAATATGAAAATCTGTCAAGAATTTTATTCCGAAAAATGATGTATGGTCTAAATTTAATTATTATACAATAAGACTCACACTTGAAACAAATCTCAACCACATACTAGTTTTCTGAATAAATTTTCTAAATTCGTAATATTACTGTATCTCAAAACCACTGGACAAACCCCATTTCCCATATAAAAATTCAACAATTCTTTAAGAAAGTCTAATGTAACACCAGAATTAAAAGGTCCAGAGACCAATCATTATCAAGGAATGCCTCTTTTTTCTTTTACGTGGGATTCAAATACAAAAGGCACATAGATATTGGGGGGTTGGAAGCACACAGAATAATGTAAAACACTTTTGGAAAACAACCATGATGTTAGTCTTACTAATGATTGCTACTTACTATTAAAGATTATTAATTTTGGTTAATAATAAATTTTTGTGATTAGTCCTATTAATTAAGAGAAAGGACTAGAATATATATATATATATTATTAAATGAACGCATATATTGGTTTAGTGAAACATTATTCTCCTCATGTCATATAGCAACTTTATATATGTCAAAATAAAAATAAAAAAATTAGTATACACAGTGTAAGCAAGTTTTGAATCCAAGACCTTGAGTTTCATTAAGAATAGACTTATCACTTAAGTAACATACATATTATGATATTAAATTTTTTATTATTAATTATCTGAATTGTACATGTATCGCGTGTGCCGTCGTTAGTGTATATATATATATATATATAAACAGACTTACATTTTATGTTTGGAGGAGAGATTGATCCACAACTGCAAGCCCTTTTGAGTACCTTGGGATGCAGGCATCTCGGAGTGAACTATTCCTCTTCCAGCAGTCATCCATTGCAAATCTCCAACTCCTATTGTCCCCTTGTGCCCCTCAAAATCTTCATGTGTCATAGCTCCCTATATACATATATATATATATTCCAAACAATATAAAACTTCTTTCCAGTTTCAATTTAATTGGGTGAGTGAAGATTATGTCAATAACTACAATACAATTGATCTAACAAAGTCAACAAAACTTTCAGATCAAAAAAATCAGATTTGGATTGTCTTCAGAAGGTGAGCATTCAAGGTCCCCTCGGTGATATGAGCCATTCACTTTTTAAGATCCATTAAATATATTCATGCAAACTATAAAGATAATTGGACATCAATAATAACATGATCATATCATATTTGTGTTAAAAAATTAAACAGTCTATTTTCAAAATTATAGTTCTTGTTCATTTTTTTAAAAAAAATAGATAGATATGATCCGATAATATAACTATTAATATCTGATTAATTTAATTTTTTCAATAAATAATCTTTTCAAAGAACCCTATAAAATTAATAATTAGATCACTTAAATGAGTCCACTAAACCTAACAACGCCTCTCCTATTGGATGCCCAACTAGAGGGATTCATGTTTTGGGAGAGAGAGTTTAAATTTTTTTGGTTTGTTTGGTTGTATATTTTGAAAGTAGTTTGGGAGTTTAGAATGATTTGATATTTTGTTATAATTGAGTATAAGTGTGTGAAAGAAAAAATGATTGAGAAGGAGAGAGGAGAGAGAAAAAGTGATTGATTGATAGATAAGAGAGAAAAAAATATGAGTGCCCCATGTGAATGTGCTTAAGAGGGCATCAGAAAGTGGAGAACTTGTTTGGTACTTCTCGTTTTTATGTTTTCATTTTCATATTCTAAAAAACAATAATAATGAAAAATTCAAAAACACTAATTATTTTCAAATCATATTTATTTTTGTACAAAAATAATTTTGAAAATTGAAAAAACAACCTAAGTGCTTCATTAAAAATGATTTCTTGAAAACAAAATTCAAAAATAGTTTATCATACTAGTTATCCATGTCCCCGTCTATTTTGCGAGAGCAGAAAGCAAAATAATTATAAAAAAAAAAAAAAAAAAAACCAAATTTGATGGTATCTTATAATATATTATATATTTGAGCCTTAAGAGATTAAAAGATAAAATATATTAAAATAAAATAATTAAAAAATGTACCAAATTTGATGGTATCTTATAATATATTATATATTTGAGCCTTAAAATCCACTAAAAAATAAAATATATTAAAATAATTAAGAAGGCAAAATATCACATCTAATCCATAATTATTTTACTTTTTCTATCACAACCATCAAATTAACTACAAAAAAAAAATAAAAAAAATAACCAACTTTCTAAACACAATTATTTTAATCAGATTAAAATAATCAAAATACTAAATAACTAACTAAAATAGTCAACTTTTCAAGTATGGCGATAGTCCCCTACTACTTCTCATATATTATTTCTTTTTCCTAACTAATAAACAATAATAAGATAAAAGTTATGCACCCTTTTGAGTTACACACACATCAAACTGATTAATTTTATAGTTTGTTGGCAGTCTATAAGTTAAACTAATTTTTATTAGATTTTATTAATATGTATTTTTTGAAATTTATTTTTATTAAGTTTTGTTAGAATGTGCATTTCTTTTAACTTATTTTTTATTAGATTTTGTTATCTCTTATTAAGAAGAAAGTACATAAAATAAAAAAAATGTAATCATTTTAAGTCTTTTTAATATGTTTTCTAAATACACATGTTAACAAAAGTCAGTAACTTTTCCAAACTTTGAGTTATCTTTTTTCTTCATTTGTTTGGCTTGTCTAGACTTGACAATCCTAAATAGTATTAAAAAACAAAAAAAAAATTTAAATTTAAAATAAGCCTACTAAATGAGACAAAAGCAAATTCAAACCATTTTCAATTTTTAAGATTGTCTAGTTTAAATAAGTCCAAAAAGTTCTAAAAAAAAATATTAACAACTCAAAAGTGGAGGGAAAAAAAAATCACTAAAAATAAAAATAAACAAATAATAATAATTACCCATAAATAATAATAATAAATTATCTTTTTGTGGTTATTGAACAAAATATAATTTAATTTGTAAAAAGAAAAAAAATGATGTCACAACCTCTTCATATAAAAATAGTAGAAATGAAATGACAAAAAATGAAATTTTTAAAAAAATGGGTCTATCTTAAAAAGTGATGACCCAATGCACCATGCTCTCATTAATATGAAGTTGAGGTTCTTCCTAACTTCTATCCTAATTTATGTTCGGTTCCATAAAAGCAGAGCACTATGAGAGAAGTTTCATTAGCTTGAAAAAACAGAAAGAAAAGTAAATAAAACACAAAAATTGATCACAGAATTCGATCCAGTCATAATTTTTTAAAAATTATTAGAAAAAAATAATAATAATTGGTAGTATATATGTACCTGCAACATGTATGTGACTGTTTCAAATCCTGTAAAATATAAAAAACAGAGCATCAGCAATCTTTTCTCAACTAAAAACAGAAACAAAAAAAAGAAAAAAGAAAAACAAGTAAGAGTTCAAGAATCAAATTCAAACCTCTGTGTGGATGATCAGGAAACCCAGCAGGTGCAGAAACTGAAACATTGTTAAAAAAATAAAAAAATATCAGAATTCAGACATTGAACAAATGTATGCGTTTATCATAAAGAAACAGAGTAAAACAGAGCAAAACAGAGAGACCCAACTCACCTGAGAATTCATCTAGAACAAGAAAAGGATCAAAGTACTTCAATTCAAACCTGAACAAACACAAAAACCCATTTAGCCAAACAGCTTCAAACATTCAATGAAACATAATTCAAACACTCAATTCCAAATATATTAGCGGTTCATAATCGATTCACAACCCAATACCCAACACTGTTACACCACGACTGAAATAGATAGTCTCCCAATACCGCAATTTAAAATCATGTTTAGTTTAATTTTTAAATTTATTTTGTTAAAAAAATTAAACTTTCATATCATTTCTAAATTAGTTTGGTGTACCTTTTGTCAAATAAATAAATAAATTTCATTTCATCCCAAAATATTAGTCGCTTGATCTATTTTATTCTATTTTTTATTGTCTCAAAAAATACATTAATATTTACTATTTGGGTAATTTATTTTGTCATTTTTTAAAAATTTATTAATATTTTGAAACAGAATGAGTAAATAAAAACAGATTGTAAAAATTAAACCAAACAGAATTATATTATTACCTTCCAATGCTTCGTCTAACAATGGCACCAACACCTTCATGTTGAGGCCTGGCTAGAAACTTTCTGACCACCAGACAAGGTTCTTCCACAACATTTGACATACTAGTATGTATCTTTTTGTTTCTTTGGGTTTTGAAAATGCTTTATGTTGTATGTTTATCAGTCTTTCTATAATCTGTATTTTGCAAATGTGAGAACCAAACCAAAATTTCAATCGCTATTTATAGAGAGAGAAAGAGGGAGAGAGAGAGAGAGAGAGGTGTTTGTTTGTTGATTGGAGGGTCAAAGGGGAAATTGCTGCCGGCCATTGTAGGGACCCACATGAGGCAGTTTCCTTGAGATCAAGGAAGGTACTTGTGGCTGTTTAAATTTTGGGTAGCAACGTGTGACGTCATCACAACGTTATGATGATGCCTCAAGTACACCCTTCAATCCCACCCTATGGCACCTTTGCTTTTAATTTTAGGAAAAATTACAAATAAGAAAAAAATTTCTCAAAATAATTACATTTATAAATTAAATTTATAAAGTTTATCACTGAAATGTAATTTTTTTTAAACTTGAACTGATTTGTTACTTTTTCTTAATTTTAAGATTAATTACACTTATTTCTCTTAAAACTTTTAAAAAATTACAATTAGGGTTGGTTTGGTATGTCCTAAAAAAGTGCACTTTTTGACTTATTGGTGGGTTTGGGTTGGGTTTGGGTTGGGTTTGATGTGATGTGTTAGAGAGGTGATGTGATTTAAATAAGATGATGTGACTTAAATAAGATAGTGACTTTTTGACTTTTTGACTTATTTAGATATGCCAAACTAGCCCTTAGTTTCATACTTTTTACATTACTATATTAATTTTTCTTTTAATAAGATTTAAATAACCAAAACTAATGTCGATGGTAGATTTTATACTGAAATAAATAAAAATAAATGTGCATTTCACTTTAAAAAATAAATGATAATATTATTTTTTTTATTCGTACAACTAGCAAATTATTGATAAAAAAATAAAATGATATTAAAATTAGGGAAAATCGGTCTAAGGTCGCTATCCACCTTTTAGTAATGGATTAGGTCCACAATATATTCTTTTGTAGTCTAAGGTCCCTCACCCCCCCATACCCAACAAATTAGACACAGGTGATAGAATTAAGCTTCCGGATAACAAGGTTTTGCAAAAATTATTGTTTGCTATCATCAAATCCAATAGATCAGCCGCATCATAAGCTGCTTCCTCAACTTCCTCCAGCCATTGCCCAGAATGCTTAGTTTTCCGGGTAAATTCAGGGCCAGACTAGTGTTGTTGTCATTGGAGGGCAAACTAGCAGATTGGGACGACTCTGATTGTGAAGTCACCCTTGAGTTTGATGAATTCTGTGCATCTCCACCCATGTTGAGAGAAATTGCCACTCTTGCATTCCGCAAACTCGGTGGTGGAGTCGAGCTTTTCTTCTCAGCTGTGTTGAAGGGAAACAGCACAAAAGATTGCCCTTCAAGCACTGAGAGATGTTTCCGGCGGAACTCCGGTGAACCCTAATTTCGAGGAAGACGATGTGAAATTGAGGCTTAAAGGAGAAGATGTTCAAGTCGGCGCTATGGAGGAGCGAGAATAACAAGATCAAATTTGTTTTCAAATTACAGTTCCATGCGACTCGGGTAATTCCATTTTATGTTTCTTAAATCCAATAAAAATATTTTTGTTTTGTATATGTGTACATTGAATCGAAGAGGTGTAGTCAGAGTTTGAATTCTTTGAAATTGGTGGGTTTGTAGAAGACATTTTTTAAGGCAAAGTGATTGGAAAATTGGTAATGTACCACTGTTTGTTTCCTGAGAAACATGTGATGTAAGAAAATAAAGTATAATTTTTGTTATGTGTTTATGTTTACTTCAACCAAAAAAAAAAAAAAAAAGTGATTAGGATTAGTGAAGGTGAAATGTCTCTGTTTCTTTGGGTTTTATTACTGAAATTGAAGATTCATCATGCCTATTATTTTCTTCTGTTTTGTTGATGCATTTTCTTGGTAAGCAAACAATGCATTTGGGGATCATGGTTTTTGTTTGGGTTCGGTTAAGATGCCAATCTGCATTTTAGATTGCATTTTCTGCAACCTACACCTGCTTCTACGAGGTTGGTCATCAATTTATGTCCAGAGAAATTTGGTGGATGAATCTGCAAACATCAATATCAGTTCCAGAGAAATTCAAAATTTCTCTGGAGATAAATTCAGAAGTCAGAAAAATTTGTTTAAAACGCATTCCGAGACTTGAGAGAGAGAGAAGGTGGGTTGTTGCTGATATTGGGAAGGGTTGTTGCTGATCTCTGTGCTTTACCTTGAACCACAACGGATGTAAGTGCATGTATTTGAAATTTTATCTGGATCAATTTTCTAATGTTCCCTCCCTTTCTCAAATCAGAGAAATTTCTCTGGAAAGTCAGAATTTCTCTGAACCAAATTTCTCTGTGATGTGAATTTTCTCTGGATTAATTTTCTCTGGACCAATTTTCTCTGGACTAATTTTCTCTGGACCAATTTTCTCTAGAACAACTTGAGAGACCTTAAACATGATGAAATTAGCTTACCATTTGAACAAGATGATCTTGTTCTCAGTAGCATTCTGCAGTCTCAAAAATTAGCTTCTTTCATTATCCTTAGTTTTTTGATTTCCTATAAAACCAACAGATTTTCTCTGGACATAAACTTAAGACAATGGGGAAAAACTGCAAGAGAGAAAGAGTACTAATCAATACCAAACAAAATCATGGGCATTTTGCATGCTAAAAGTAGCAGCAGATCTGAAAATTTTCTGAGAATAATTAGATTTTCCAGAGAAATTTGGACTGAAATTTCTCTGGACCAATTTTCTCTGGACTGAAATTTCTCTGCACCAATTTTCTCTGGATTGAAATTTCTCTGGACCAATTTTCTCTGGACTGAAATTTCTCTGGATCAAGGTTGAGGGACCTTAGACATTATGAAAATATTGTTGATGGACCTTAGACATCATAAAAATATTTGATGTCCTTTATGCTATAAAATCATAATATCAAGAACCTTAAAAAAAAAACCCCTTAAAATTATACACCTAAAATAATGTAACTTTGTTTTAATTTTAAATACAAACCATTAGATAACTATAGCAAGACTATTACAAATAATCCTAATTTTTTAAACATTGAACTCGTATAGATTAGCAAGACAATACGAGTTCATTTTTTAAACATTGAACTCATAATTAGATTAATATTGAACTCGTATTACAAAATCAGGATTAAACTTCATTTTTTAAACATTGAACTCATAATTAGTAATAAAAATAAAAAATTAAATGTATTTAAAGTAAAGTAAAATATGAATAACAGCTCCTTAGAATTAAACTTCATTTTTAAGAATTTGAAAATTTTTCCACCATGCCAATGTCCTTCTGTACTACCATGCCAATTTCCTTGCAACTACGTATATAGTGTCCATAAAGTTAAGGGGCGTTTTGAAGAGAGGGTTAAAAATTAATTTTTTTTATTTTTTTTATTTTTTTTATGTGAGAGATAATGTGACTAAAAAAAATTTAAAAGTTAACTTTTGTCTTTTAACTGATGTTCCCAAAAGAAGCCTAGTCTGTGATTTGTTGGACCCTACTTCAGACATTATACAATGATTAATAATTGAGTAATATTACACATATTTGCATCTTTTATTCACTAAAATCAAAGGAAGTAAGCCCAACATCAATAAATATACATAATTTATTCATTTGTGTCTAATAAATAAAAATATTTCATAAAATGTATGAGTGCTAAATATAATTAATCTATATATATATTGACATGGACAGGCCCACGAGGCATACAGCCCACGGCAAACCACCCCGAACCCATCGCTTTGGACCCATAGTATAACTTGGTTGGCAAAGCCCAGGACAACTGGAGGCCACCTGGACGTGGAGGGCCAAGGGCATTCGGACACATGACAGATGAGACACAGGCCACATCAGCAGACAAAGATCTGCAGAGTTATTGCCACAACACATCACCATTAATGCAGCCCATCACAGCATTTATTACGACAACACCTTCCCGTCGGAACAAAGCCCCCTCACCTTGAACAAGGTAAGCTACGGCACAGGCTTTCGGCGGAAATGGGGCACGTCACAAGGGACAGTGAAATGATTACCAAAGGATATAAGCAACAAGAGAAGCACAAGAAAAATGTTAAGCTTTTTATCTCTCCATCTTCTTCCCTACATTTTTCCTGTTTTCCTCTACTAATTCTCTCGCCGGAGGGTTCACTGGGGGACTGCCCCGTTCCCCTTTGGACTTGCTTGCAGGTCATTTGACGGAATCACCACCCGAAACCGGAACCTGAAGAACCTGGGCTAGCCTGACCCATCCACCAGGGACGGAGTGTATCATCAGTTGGCGCCGTCTGTGGGAAACTTTGTGGTTTATTCGTGCGCTAGTTGTGTTCACTATCGCCGGAGCCCTCTCTTCTCACCGTTACCTTTTCCTCTCACCCGCCCAGGTGTATGGTCACGACTAGGTCCATGGCTTCTCACCATAATACCACCGATCACCAAACAGACCCTTCCCATCCAAACAACCCACCACAATACATCATCGAACTTACTAACAGCATTAACCGCATCGCCGAGCAAAACCAAGCCCTGATCAGCGCCTTACTCCAAAGAAACCTCCCCGCCCCACCTCCAGACATTCCACCCAACCAAGAAAAAACCCCGGGCCACACTGCTCCACAACCCCCTGCGCCCAACCCAGAAGGTTTACAACCCCCTGCCCCTCCACATATGAGCCTACCACCTCCACCTCCACCTCCACGACCGTCAGTCGTGGCACTCGCCCCTGAGGGGGAAGCCAGCAGTGTCCAGCCTCCATTGACCGACCATGGCGACAACATTCCCCTCTGGGACGCTGAACTCCGAGCTATGAAGCTCCAACTCCAAGGGGTCATGCAGAACATTCAGCACAAGCCCTCAGTCACCGCCAACTCTCCTTTGTTGCCTCCATCCGCGACAAACCATTGCCTACCAAGTTCAAAATGCCCAACATTGACTCATTCGATGGCACAACAGACCCCGTCGACCATCTGGAAACCTACCGCACCCTCATGATCCTCCATACTTTCCCTGACGAGATCATGTGTCGAGCCTTTCCAGTGACACTAAAGGGATCAACTCGATTGTGGTTTAGCCAGTTACTGGCAGACTCCGTCTCCACCTTCCAACATCTCAGTGACTCTTTCCTGAGCCACTTCATCGGGGCCCAGCGTCAGAGACGCCCAGCCACCCAACTCCTTAACATTCGCCAGACCGAGGGGGAGTCGCTCCGCAGCTTCGTCACCCGCTTCAACACCGAGGCCCTTCAAGTAGCGGAGAATGACGACAAGGTCATCCTCACCGCCTTCATGGCCGACCTACGGTCGTCGGATTTCCTTTTCTCCTTCTCCAAAAACCCTCCAACCACCATGGCAGCCCTCCTATCCAAAGCCCAGAAGTACATGAATGCTGAAGATTCTCTGGCCGCTCGACAAGAACCCACCCCTAAAAATCCGACCCCTAGAGACAAGAGGAAAGACTCCGAACCAAGAACCGCCCAGTATAATAACCAAACACCCCACTATAATGACCGACCCCTCCGTGCCGACCGGACGACTCCGACCAGACCGCCCAGTCGGTTTGAGCGATACACACCTCTCAACTCCCCTATGGAGCACGTCCTCAATCAAATCCAACGGGACTACCCCCTCAAGTGGCCCCTACCTTCACGAAGCCCTTCTACTCGAAAAGATCAGTCCAAATACTGCCGCTTCCACCAAGACCATGGTCATACCACCGACGAGTGTGTTAACCTCAAAGATCAGATTGAGACCTTCATACGCCAGGGCCGCCTCAGCCGATTCACAGATAACCGCCCTCCACAGAGACCAAGAACTGACCTCACCAGGAACAATCACCAGCAAACACCACCCCGCAACCAAGGCCCACCTAACCAAGGCCACGATCGCCCACCACCACAGCCTCGGCCTCCTGGTAATCCCCCTCCACCAGTCGGAGAAATCCGAGTTATCTCAGGCGGCCTTGCTTGCGGGGGACCATCCCGCTCGGCTCAGAAGGCAGAACTCAGAAAAATCAGGCAGGGCTCAGACAAAGCGGTGGCGACGGTGGACCGACCTCCCAAACAGTCAAAACAATGGATCGAACCCATCACCTTCACCGACACCGACTGTGCAGGAGTCCGTTACCCACATGATGACCCCCTTGTCATTTCCGCCATCCTCTCCAACTACAAAGTCAGACGAGTCCTCGTAGACAACGGCAGCTCTTCAGACATTATCTTCCTCAATTGCTTCTGCCAGCTCAAGATTGGGGAAGAGAGCCTGTCTCCTCTCCAAACCCCTCTGGTCGGCTTCACCGGCGACCGGGTTACCTCCATCGGCTCCATCGATCTACCTATCACCATTGGCGAGCACCCGTGGCAGACCACTAAGTTGCTCACCTTCCTTGTGATCGACTGCCCCTCTGCTTACAACATCATCATCGGCCGCACAGCCCTCAACGCCTTCCAAGCCATCACATCTACATATCATCTTGCCATCAAATTTCCTACCGACCTCGGTGTCTGCACTGTCAAAGGAGAGCAGACCGTGGCCAGGGAGTGTTATGTCGCCTCACTCAAGGAAGTTAGGCTAAAAGAGGCCATGATCATCGAAGGGCTTGACGTCCGAGATGAGGACGAGCTGGTCAGAGGTGAACCTGTAGAGGAACTTATTGAAGTTAACATTGATCCCACCAACCCAATCAGAACCGCCAAGATTGGCAGCCAATTACCTGCCCAAGCCAAGGCCAACCTTACTGCTCTCCTGACCGAGCACAGAGATGTATTCGCCTGGACCCATTCTGACATGTCAGGCATCGACCCCTCCTTCATAACCCATCGCCTCAGCATTGAACCCCACTTTCGACCCCACCGCCAGAAGCAACGCACTTTCCATCCGGAGCGCAACACCCTTAGAGCCGTCGAAGTTGACAAACTCCTCGAGGCCCAATTCATCAAAAATGTGGACTATCCTAGGTGGTTGTCCAATGTGGTCCTCGTCCGCAAACACAATGGCAAATGGCGGCTCTGTGTCGACTACTCTGACCTGAACCGAGCTTGTCCCAAAGACAGCTACCCCCTTCCCCGCATAGACCTGCTGGTCGACGCCACGGCCGGTCATCAAATGCTCAGCTTCATGGATGCCTTCTTAGGGTACAACTAAATCCTGATGCACACATCTGACTAGGAGCACACATCCTTTATTACCGACCGAGGTACCTACCACTACTGTGTAATGCCGTTCGGATTGAAGAATGCTGGGGCCACTTATCAGCGGCTGGTTAACGCCGTCTTCCATCACCAAATAGGTCGGAATATGGAAGTCTACGTCGACGATATGCTAGTCAAAAGCAAATACTCCTCCGATCACCTTACTGATTTACGTGAGACCTTTGCCACCTTGCGCAAGTACCAGATGAAGCTCAACTCAGAAAAGTGCGCCTTTGGCGTAGGGTCTGGCAAATTTTTGGGCTTTATGGTCAGTCAGCGCGGCATCGAAGCTAACCCTGAGAAGATCAAGGCTTTGGTTGAGATGCAGTCGCCTAGGACGGTCAAAGAGGTTCAGAGACTCACTGGCCGAGTGGCGGCCCTCAACTGCTTTATCTCCCGTGCGACAGATAAGTGCTTGCCCTTCTTCAAAGTTCTTCGGCAGACTTTTGAATGGACAGCTGAATCCGAGGAGGCCTTCCAACAGCTAAAGCAATGCATGGCCAACCCCCCCTTCTCTCCCAAGCAATCACAGGCGAACCCCTCTTTCTCTACCTAGCAGTATCAGGAACCGCAGTGAGTGCAGCTCTCCTCCGAGAAGATGGCTCAATCCAACGACCGGTCTATTACATTAGCCGAGCTCTCAGGGGCGCGGAGCAGAACTACCCCTTGCTGGAAAAACTGTCCCTGGCCTTGGTCATTGCCTTTAGACGACTCCGCCCATACTTCCAAGCCCACTCTATAGTGGTCCTCACCGACCAGCCCCTGAAGAAAGTCATGCAGCAACCAGAACTCTCGGGTAGACTGATGCAGTGGTCCGTAGAACTCAGCCAGTTTGACATCTCTTACCGCCCTCGGACAGCAATCAAGAGGTAGGCTGTAGCTGACTTCATCATGGAGTTCACCAGGCCAACCCCAACCACTACACCTCCGCCCCTACCAGCTCCAACAGAGCCAGAAGATCCTCATTCTTGGACCCTTAACGTCGACGGTTCGTCCCGAAGAGAAGGAAGTGGTGTCGGCCTCATCCTCACCTCCCCTGAGGGCGGCTACTTCAAATGTGCCCTCCGTTTCTTGTTTGAAGCAAGCAACAATGAAGCCGAGTACGAGGCATTAATAGCAGGGCTCCACCTTGCCAGGGACATAGGGGTCAGCCACCTCCGAGTATTCAGCGACTCCCAACTCGTCGTCGGCCAGATGACGGGAGACTTTGATGCCAAGGAAAACACGATGCAAGCTTACAGGGACCTGGCACTCCCCCTTACTCGCCTCTTCAATACCTTCCACATCAGGCAAATTCCTCGGGCAGAAAACTCCAAAGCAGATGAGATGGCTCAGTTGGCCTCTGTTGACCATCCTACTCTCAGCCATGATGTCCGCGTCGAATATCTACACCACCCAGCCATTTCACCCGATCTGCAAGCTGTACAATACATTCAGAACGAACCCATCCCTTGGGCATCCGACATTCTCCTATTCCTGACCACAGGAGCACTCCCAGATGACCAGCAGCAGGCTGCCAAAGTCCGATCCCGAGCATCTAACTACGTCATTGTCGACGGTATATTGTACAAGCGCGGTTTCTCCCGGCCATATCTACGATGCCTCAATCCAGCGCAAGCAACTTATGTAATGCAGGAGATCCACGAGGGAATTTGTGGTAATCACTCAGGTGGCAGGTCCCTTGCCCAGAAGGTACTCTGTACTGGGTACTTTTGGCCAACCCTTAATCAGGATGCGACCGACTTCGTGCTCAAATGCGATAAATGTCAACGCTTCGCCAACATCCCTCATGCTCCTCCTACAGAGTTAATCACACTCTGCAGCCCTTATCCGTTTGCCAAGTGGGGGATCGACCTGGTTGGTCCGGTTCCCATCGGTCGAGGTCAGACCAAGTTCACGATCGTTGCCATTGATTACTCCACCAAGTGGGTCGAGGCTGAACCCCTTGCCACAATCACCGAGCGGAACACCACCAGGTTTATCTGGCAATCGATCATTTGCCGATTTGGCATCCCTCAAGCCATCATCTCTGACAATGGCAAACAATTCGATAACGCGAAGTACAGAAAATTTTATGCAGATCTCCAGATTCAACTGTGCTTCTCCTCCCCCGGTCACCCCCAAGCAAACGGCCAAGTTAAGGTCACCAACCGTTCCCTTCTGAAAATCATCAAAACCAAGCTCGAAGCTGCTAAAGGCCTTTGGGCTGAAGAACTACCAAATGTACTCTGGGCTTACCGAACCACTGCTCGCACTCCCACTGGTGAAACCCCTTTTCGCTTAACATATGGCGCTGAGGCGGTTATTCCGGTAGAAGTCGGTTTGCCCACTCCCAGGATTTTGCATCCGGATCTGGCCGCAGCCGAAGAACTCCACCGAACAGACTTGGACCTGGTCAAAGAGCTCAGAGAGACCGCTGCTGTCAGATTGGCTTCGTACCAGCAGAAAATGAGAACACACTACAACCGCCGAGTTCGACCACGAGAGTTCTCCGTAGGGGACCTTGTCTTACGAGAAGTGACTCTTGCCACAAAGAATCCAACCGAGGGCAAACTGGCAGCCAAATGGGAGGGGCCCTACGTTGTGAAAGCCCGACCACGACCAGGCACTTACCGACTTCAAGACATGGAAAGCCGAGACCTGCCCCATCCCTGGAATGCAGAACATTTGAAGCGTTACTACCAATAAGTCCATACTTTTGTATTGTCAACATTGTTGTATTCCCCTTTCTATACATAATGTAAATTCCGACTGGTGACCTCGGTTTTCGTAATTCAACTGTCTCTATGTGGCCCCAATAACTTTTCCACTTGCAGCACTTCAAAAGCCTCAGCCAGACTGAGCACTTCAAAAGCCTCAGCCAGACGGAGCACCTCAAAAGCCTCAGCCAAACTGGGCACTTCCCAGCCTCAGCCAGACTGAGCACTTTAAAAGCCTCGGCCAGACCTAGCACTTCAAAAGCCTCAGCCAGACTGAGCACTTTAAAAGCCTCGGCCAGACCGAGCACTTCAAAAGCCTCAGCCAGACTGAGCACTTCAAAAGCCTCGGCTAGACCGAGCACTTCAAAAGCCTCAGCCACACTGAGCACCTCAAAAGCCTCGGCCAGACCAAGCACTTCAAAAGCCTCAGCCAGACTGAGCACTTCAAAAGCCTCGGCCAGACCGAGCACTTCAAGAGCCTCAGCCACACTGAGCACTTTAAAAGCCTCGGCTACATCGAGCACTTCAAAAGCCTCGGCCAGACCAAGCACTTCAAAAGCCTCAGCCAGACCGAGCATTTCAAAGCCTTGGCCAGACCGAGCACTTCAAAGCCTAGCAGAACCACATTTTCAACACTTAGTCACATTATGAAGTTTCTTCACAGTTCCAGGACCACGTTTTTCCTAGTTAAATTCCTCACGTACTCTCACGTATTTCATTCACTAATCAGATTATTCGCCAACTATTTAGTTACAATTTGCAACCTGCCTCTTACTCTAATTTTTGAATTATCCTTTCAATTTTCATACAACTCCAATCGCACTCCGCAGGGAGGAACTTTTAACTTTCATTTTACATGATATTTTTATTGACCCAATCTTTACGACCAGTTTTTATCATAACACTTCATTCATTCTGGCAACATAAGCAAAATAAATAAAAATTCAATTGGCAACATAAGCCAAATAATCTTTGTACACAAATTCATTACAAGTAAATTCTTCATACGTTCATTCATTCATTCACTCATTTACAATGTGTTCACAAGTTCAAAAAAAAAAAAAAAACAACATAGAGCACGCCCAGCTTTCCTTCCCCTTGGCTATTCCTCCTCGCTAGATGCCAGATCCTCTTCTTCAATACCTTCGTCCAGGGGGGTTTGGGCCACATCATCTTCCCCTATCGTCACACTACTAAGGTCCAAGTGTGGGAACAGCTCTTCAGCTCTGCGCTTGAACATTTTCCAACCGCTGTCCCAGAACTCGGCCATTTCGTGCTTATAGAAATCTGACTGCTGGAAGCTTTCAATCACCTCTGTCTCTGTCCTACCTCCAGCAGTCTTCCTTGATGGGCCCACCCCCTCGACTCTTGACCAGCTAGACTCCTAGCGACAGCGGCATCCACCACCATCTGAAATTCGGAGGACCCCTTATATTGCTCCACTGCTGCGACGCACAGATCAGGGTAGGCTGCCTTTTCAGACGCCGCATTCGCCCTCTCCTCGTCCAGCTCTCTTTGCAGGGCCCCCCTTTCAGCCACCGCCGTCGCCCTCTCCTCCTCCACCCCCTTCTTCAGACTCTCTAGCTCCGCCACCGCCGTCGCCTTCTCTATCTCCCACGCCCTCAGAAGCCTCCCCTTCTCCTCCTCTGCTCTGGCGCGCTCCTCCCCCAACTCCTTCAACAAATCTCCAATTCTGGAATCCGCTTCATCCTTTTGCCTGACCAGCTCTTCATTGCTGGTCATGGCCTCTTCATGCCGCTCAACTGCCACGGCGCAGGCCCTCTCAGACTCTTCCAACTTTTTCTGTTCACCAGCCAGTTGGAACTCGAGCGACACGACCTTACGGCGTGTGTCCTCGAGCTCCAACTTGACTGCTGGCAGATCGGCATGGGCAGTCTTCCAGTCGGCACTGTCCTTCCTCAATTTGGCCAACTGGACCCTGGCCTCCTCAGCCTTCAACTTGGCAGCCCCTACCTTCCTAAGGAGGGCCCCTGCCAAGGTAGTTACCTCCATTTGGGCGGAGCATAACCCCCTCAGCAGGTCGGCCTCGTTATACCCTGATGCCGCGCGCAGAGCCGTCTCCTCTACAATCTTCACCAGGCGGTCTGCCCCCGCCCTGGCTGGGCCTTCTTCTCCCTCCAACCTTCCAGCTACCGCGCGCGCATGATAGATCGCCGTAGCCAGACGAACCCCTCCTTCCTGGGGGTCAGTCCTCTTCTGGACCTGTTCCATTCTGCTCGGCACTGCCTCAGTCGACCCAGCCTCTACTTGCACTGATGGAGCAATCTCCACAACCTCCACCGTTGGGATGATCTCCACCACCTCTGGGGCGTCCTTGGCCACAGGGACCTCCACCTCAGTTGGGGCCGCCCTAGCCCTCTTGGCCCCAAACGCATCTGCTGCTTCCTCTGGGGCACTCCTCTTCTTCTTTTTCTTTTTTAGAGCCTCCACCGCCTTTCCAGCCTTTTCCTTTATAGGGTCTACAGGCGGCGGCCGCGGCTCAAAACTGCTTAAGTCTTTTTCACCCAACGGCCTTGGGCACGGTCGGATTCTCTCCCGCGCGATCGGTTGAGGCGGACGGTCCCTCTGCGCCTCCTTGAACTTCGCGGCCTTTGCCAAAATGGCCCGATCCTCTATCTCCTGAGCTTTTCTCCTCCCCTCCAATTCCGCCCGACCGAGGTCTCCGCCTTTCGGCTGCGGTCCCAGCCCCGCCTCAAACAGTGCAGACGGTTGGACAAGCTCGTCCCATCTGGCCTTCTCTCTCTCTCTCCACTCCTTCACCCGCTTCACCCTCTCTTCCGCCATCGCCGCCAGTCTCGACTCCATCGACCTGTTTGGCACCTTCCAGATGGTGCGCACCCCCATCCCCCCATTAATAGTCACGTAGAACCACCGTGGCCGCCACCCCTTGATCGACGTGGGCAGCCCCGCCACCAATCCCCTCCCCATCACCGCCTGTAAGGTGACCCAAGTTTCTTACTGCCCCGACACCTTGTAACACGAAAAAAACTCGTCTACCGTCATGGCCTCCCCCCCATTCGCCTTAGGCCACGCACTCGCACAGGCCAGCAGAATCTTCCAGGCATTGGGCATCAATTGCCCCGGCGCTACCTCCAGGTGATTCAGCACGTCAACCACCACTTGAGGCAGTGGCAACCTCAGCCCCCTTTTTAGCTCCTCCTCGTACAGGGAAAACTCCTCTGGCCTCGCAGTAAACGGCCTCTCCCCTGATGTTGGCAACAGTAACTCTACCTCCGCCGGAATCTGGTACCGCTCCCTAATTACCTCCAAATCCGCCAGCGTGAGTGTGGATTTGTCTGCCTTAGTGTGCCACTGCTCTGGCTCCACCTGGCTTAGCGACTTTGGGGCCAATATCAGGGCCGACGCCTGCGATTCCCCCACCGTCTCACCCACCCCCGCCCCCACCATCCGTGCCTCCATCCTGTATTGCGCTGCTAACTCCTCCCCATCATCATCCCCCAGCGGATCCACTCTCACATTGGCTACTTCTTCCTGTGCCATCTCTAGGGTTTGCTTACAAATCACTTCTGACGCAGGCGCAAGGAAGTTGAGAGAATGCTGCACAGGTATGTCGTATGCAGTGAAGGAATTAACACTTGGATATTTTGGGTTTTTGTACACAGGTAGTTGAAACGCATTATACCAACAACCCACGGTTTACCCGTATTCCATGAATCCGCATTAATTTTCGCCCGTTTCAAAACCTTTCAAATCAACCGCCAAAGCCGCCTTTTCAAAACCCCACTCGTGACCTATCGTTTCATTTCTGCTCCAACGCTTCACTTCCCCCACGATATTGACACGTGTATGGCCACGATGCACTGTCCCCTCCCCTTCCCCTGTCCTTTCCATTTCAAATCATCACATGGCCCCACCCTACCCCCTCTCTTTTCGAGCCCCGCGCCGTCCTGGTCGGCAAGCCCCACGGCCGACCCCTCTCGCTCGGCCACCCTCGCGGTCGGCACGCCTCTCGATCGACCCCTCTCACTCGGCCACCCTCGCGGTCGGCACGCCTCTCGGCCGACGCCTCCCGCTCGGCCACCCTCACGGTCAGCTTCTCCCGATTCAATCACCCTGGTGATCGGCACGGCTTCCCGTAGACCTCTCCACTCGGTTCGAACTTCTCTTCCTTATTACTATTCCCTTCATTGGACTAAAGCTGCACTCGGAAATGGGGGACTACTGACATGGACAGGCCCACGAGGCATACAGCCCACGACAAACCACCCCGAACCCATCGCTTTGGACCCATAGCATAACTTGGTTGGCAAAGCCCAGGACAGCTGGAGGCCACCTGGACGTGGAGGGCCAAGGGCATTCGGACACATGACAGATGAGACACAGGCCACATCAGCAGACAAAGATCTACAGAGTTATTGCCACAACACATCACCATTAATGCAGCCCATCACGGCATTTATTACGACAACACCTCCCCGTCGGAACAGAGCCCCCTCACCCTGAACAAAGTAAGCTACGGCACAGGCTTTCGGCGGAAAGAGGGCACATCACAAGGGACAGTGAAATGATTACCAAAGGATATAAGCAACAAGAGAAGCACAAAAAAAAGGTTAAGCTTTTTATCTCTCCATCTTCTTCCCTACATTTTTTCTGTTTTCCTCTACTAATTCTCTCGCCGGAGGGTTCACTGGGGGATTGTCCCGTTCCCCTTTGAACTTGCTTGCAGGTCATTTGACGGAATCACCACCGAAACCGGAACCTGAAGAACCTGGGCTAGCCTGACCCATCCACCCGGAACGGACTGTATCATCATATATATATATATATATATATATTGTGCTGAATATAATTAATCCATATATATTGTTCAAATGTTAAAACTTTTTGAGTTGAGCTTGGATTATTTAAAGGTAGACTCATGAATACACTCTTAGTTTTCAAGAGAAGAAGAGAAAAGATACTCTAGTGGGGTTGTTTGTCTCTCTTGTTCAAATTTGGTCACTTGACCTTTGTTCCCAAAACTAATCAATATCACCACAAAGTCATCACACTAGCGTTCAAAAGAATTTTCCCTTTGTTTTCCATCAAATTTCAACTATTAACCCTCCAAAGACCTAAATATCTTTGAAGGGGTAAATTAGCAAAAACATCAAAATCGTTACCAAATTAGGGTTATTATATTCATAAACCTTGCATCATGGGACTCATGAAAAAGAAAACAGAAAAAAGAAAAAAAAAAGTGATGTTATACATAATCTCATTTTTCTTTTTAAACCTCATTTCTCACTTCAAAACAAAAAATAATGCGGCACACATCAATAATGCATATAAAATCCATTCACTTGTATCTAAAAGTGAAAAAATAAGGTAAAAAATAAAGTTATAATGGTATTTTTCAAAAAATTAAAATAAAAATTGAAACAAATGCCGTTGGCTCATGTAGTTTAAATGGTTGTTTATAGTTTTTTTTTTTTTTTTTAATTTTTGTCACACCATTTGTTGTAATTTTTGCTTAAAATTTATACAATAAAAATAATAAATTTTAAATTAAAAAAAATTATTAAGCATATTTGTTGCAATTTAGGAGTTGTTTGGAGTGTCCTAAATAAGTACACTTTTTATCTTTTTGAACTAAAAAATTGAGGAAGAAAATATGGATGTTTGGGTTAACTTTTTGACTTTTTATGGAAAAATGTGTAATAAAAAATTGTAAAAATTGATTTGTAGGAAAAATTAGTATTGGGAGTTGTGCAGCCGTAATTGTTGACTTTTGATGAATAGTGTTAACTTTTTAACTTTTTGAGTAACTTTTTAACTTTTTAACTTTTCTGATATATGTCAAACTTGACCTTATTTGAAGTGAAACGTCAATAATTTTTAAACATAACATATTCTCTCATTCCTCAACTTCAAGCCAATCATATTTTCAATTCATTCAAAATATTTTTACCATACAAGTAATCCCCCACCCAACAATACCCTTAACCTTTCATTCTCGTTTTCCTTCGTCGTCCTCCATACTCCTAGCCGCACAACCACTTATCACCACCCTCAGAACCTCCCACCCCCTGCGACCCCACTCCAACCCTTGTGGCTGAGGCGGGCAACAACCAGGAGAGAAAAGAGGTTTGAGAGTGCTCACGAAATGGGCAACGAGAATGGGGTGAGTACAAAATGAAATTATGATTATATTTATTAATTGAGTGAAAAGAGAAATTAGGATTTGAATAATTTTCGATAATGTTAATTAAGGATAAAATTATAATAAAAATTTAAGAATATAAAGAGTTATTCTTAGAGTGTAAATAGAAGTTTCAGGTTAAAAAAATTATTTCGTGATCCAAGAGTATCACGTGATCATATCCCTGACTAATTACAAACCATCATATCTCCAATCACTTATTATAAAATCATAGATCATATATTTGTCACTAATTACGACACACTTGAGATACCATGCGGCCGTGCCACCCCACCAAATAACGTCTGAGGTTGGGGTGAATGAAGATTACGTCGCCACTACAAAAGCATGACGCAAAAACAACAGTTGGATGATAATCAAAGAGAGTCAAATCAGGGATTGAGAGGAGACCGTCAATGTTAAACAACTTGCTCAAAATTTCCAATCTCCAAGCTCAAGTTTATCCCATTAATGTTAAACAACTTGCTCAAAAAAAAGCTTATGCTTCCAACCTCCAAACTCAAGTTTATCCCATTAATGTTAAACAACTTGCTCGAAAAACAAAAACAAAAAATGGAATGGGAATCCTGTTGTGGCAGATGCTATGAGGTGCTTTGGAGACTTTTTTCAGTTTTTTTTCTTAATAATATGAACGGTTTATATTATAAAATTCATCAAGTAGATCATCTATGTCAAAAATCAAATTGATGAAATATCTTTAGCCTCATAATACGAGCATATTTATTTTTAAAAAAAATAAACGGCTAACACAATTTTAATAATTTTTTTAAATAATTAAATCCTAATCATGAGACTACAAATATTTGATTGATTTAATTCTTTTTATGAATAATATACTCGGCTAATCATATAATACGAATAATCCAAATTATCAAAATAAATCTAAGTAAAGTTTCCAAAAGACACAGCAAAAACCTTGATCCCAAAAAAATAACTATGCATTGATTAGTAGGACAATATATATATATATATATATATATATAGGGTAAATTACACTAACATCCCCTAAAATTTATATTTATTACAGTTTCTTCCTCATTTTTTGAAAATTACATCTCCTTCCGTGAGGTTTAAAGTTTCCTTACAGATTTCTCTTAGCAATTCAATTTTTTTAAATACCAATTTTGTCCTCATTAGGTAAATTACATTGACACTCCTCACATTTTATAAATTACAATCCCCTCCCTAAGGTTTAAAATAGCATTACCAATTGTCCCCTTGGTTAGCATTAGTTGGGAAAAAAATTAATTGAAAAAAAAAATTAATTGAAAAAAAATTTTGTTAGTAAAATTTTTAAACTTCTGTTTAAAAACCATTGTAAACTTATTTTTTGAATTTACGTTTTTTTCTCAAATTTACAAACTGAGATAACAATTTATAAACTAAAAAATTATCAAACAAGTTTTTATAATAGTATTTTAAATTTTTGTAAATATAAATTGAAAACTGAAAACGAAATAGTTACCAAATATGCCTCAGACGGTAAAAATATCGTAAAATTAACAAATAATCAAATAAGTTACCATTGTAAGAAATGACTTATCAAAAGATTCTTAAGCTATGTATGATTTGATTTTTAGAAATTTTTTTAAAAAATTTAAAATTAATTTGGTTAAAAAATAAAAAATAAAAAAAATTATCATTTAAGGATAAAAAATAATTATCATTTTTACTTTTGGGTATATTATATATATACGTATGACTGTTTCAATTTAATTTGTTAAAAATTATTTCTAGCCACTCAAAAGATAAAAATTATATAAAAATGATAATTATTTTTTATTTATTAACCAAATTAATTTTTAATTTTTAAAAAAAAATTCTAAAAATTAAACCATACATAGCCTTAGAATCTTTTGATATGTCATTTCTTACGTTGGTAACTTATTTAATTATTTATTAATTTTACGATATTTTTATCATCTAAAACCTGTTTGATAACTATTTCGTTTCAGTTTTCAATTTATATTTACATAAATTTAAAAAATTGTCATAAAAACTTGTTTGATAATTTTTTGGTTTATAAATGGTTGTCTCAGTTTGTAAATTTGAGAAAAAAACGTAAATTCAAAAAATGAGCTTACGTTGATTTTTAAACAGAAATTTAAAAATTTTACTAACAATTTTTTTTTCAAATAAATTTTTTTTCAATGAATTTTTTTTCCAACTAATACTAACTAAGGGGGCAATTAATAATGCTACTTTAAACCTTAGGAATGGGATTGTAAGTTCTAAAATGTGAGGGGTGTCAATATAATTTACCTAGTGAGGGCAAAATTAGTGTTTAAAAAAATTAAATTGCTGAGAGAAAAAATCTGTAATGAAACTTTAAACCTTAGAGAGGGAGATATAATTTTCAAAAGGTGAGAAGGAGAACTGTAATAAATACAAACATAAGGGTATCAGTGTAACTTACTCATATATATATATATATATATATGTAAAACGTGTTGCAGTGTGTTGGACGTGCAATGTTACCGTGTTGTGTTGGACTTTCCAAACCCCAACCTCATGTCTTCTAACGAACGAAGACAGATGGATTCACGTTCTCCCCTATGTGATGATATCTTAATTACGCATGCTGATGCAATCCATACCTCCACAAATTTTTATTTTTTTTTTAACATTTTTTTCTTCTGTTTAGTTGAATTTTAAAATTTTGCTCTCTGTTTTCTTTTTTTTTAAATTAAAATTTATTTTAGTGGAAAAAATAAAAATAAAAATATTTTTTTATTTTACATAATTTTCTCTTTTTTGAAACGCAAATATTTTTGTTTTGAAATTATATTTTTAGTGTTTATTTTCATCAAATTATTTTTTATTTTAAAAATAAATAATACTCTCCCTCCTAAAGGGATATCATCACTCCACCACCCCACCCACCCCCCCCCCCTCCTTAATTCCTCATCAAACAAAATAGAAAAATAAAATCATTAATTTTTAATTCCAGTCAGTTCCAAAAAAAAAAAAAAAAACACCTTCAAAATTCATTATTTCCTTCCCCATTTGAAATCCCATTTATAAAAGGATTAGTTCCAAACATAGTACAAGAGTTTTTCCAGCCGTCAAAAACTCATCAAAACTAAGGTATTACGTAAACAAATCAAAGTTAAATAATTTTGAAACACATTCATATCTATCTATCCTATTATATATGTAAAGGCCTAAAAAATTCAAATTATTCTTCTGTAATTAAGAATTGAACCACGTGCTTTTTTGTAATAACCTACTCAATCTATAATGGCCAATTTCAATCCACAATAAATTTTCAAACACACCCATTATGGTGTACACATACGAAGAAGAAGAAGAAAATTCTCGGTATGACCTGTTGTGTGGATGTGCTGGATAAGAATGCTTAACCTAAACACGAATTTTTTATGGAGACGATTGTTTAGACGGTTTGCCTGTTGTTCTCACGAGATTGTTGCTCTTTGGTAGCCATTCATCATCTCTGTATAATGGAAATTTGTGCCTATCATACTATTTGGTGGGGAATAAATAGATTTTTTAAGCATATAAATACAATAATTTACAAATTTCAGCGGTCGGGTTCAAGCACTTGCTGTAAACAGAGAGACTGGTTGCTCAGTTTACCAAACACAGTTTATTATGTGTCGATCATAATACACACCAAAGAACAATCATTAACTAAACTACATGAATGAACAGCTAACAATGCTTGGTGGTTGAAGAATCCATCATGACACGTGCTCAGGGATATGCATGGGGAGGAATGAACACCTGCACCTACAAAATGAAAAATGAAAAATGATAAACAAAAAGATTGATGCAGTTTAGGAAACAAAAAAAAGAATTACCCATTTGATCGTGCAGAGCTCCCATGTGATCAAGCATGTGTAGGGCGATATGTTTTCAGAATAGGGCAAGAGTAGCAAGGAGAGAAGCCGGATATGACAAGAAGATGAATGCAACAACTTTAGGCTGCCCATTTGATGGGGTTGTAGTTGGTGAAATAGTTACATTGCCAATGTCAGAAGTTGGGCTTTTCGCCACCACAGTGGGAAGAGGTGGCTCAACCACATCGGAATCTGTCAGGATAGGGTTAGGAGCTTTAGCGGGTGGCAAGTCTGGAGCAGCCATGAGTTGCAAGAGACCACCAGCCTGAACAGGGCTCATGTAATACGGGGTATTATTTCCCAATCCCAAGCATCGGTTCTCTACAACCCACCAAAGCACCAAAAATCATTAACAACAAATACGAAAAGCTCAACAAACAGTCCATAAGACTAAAATGTCTCACTAAAACCGCGGGGGTCGGTTCTCTGCAACCCACCAAAGCACCAAAAATCATTAACATAGAACAAATACGAAAAGCTCAACAAACAGTCCATAAGACTAAAATATCTCACTAAAACCGCTGGGGTGGAGGGGGGGGGGAATTTAATTGAAATTAATCGGCTGTAAGCTGACATGTCAAAATGAGTTATGTGTCCGTGTGCATGTAAAACAAGTTGAAAACTGACACATCACATACACAAGTGTTGTACACGTCATGTGGCTTGTCATTTTTTTTAATTATTACTTTTTCGCAAGACAAATTGGGGACAGAACATGCATGACCTATGTTTGAACACATCTCAGAACAAAGTTTCGGATTTTTATTTTTAATTTGATAATTTAATAAGTTGATTTGAGATCAAAGTAAAATATATAGAAACAAAGGAGGGAAAAAGTGGCAAAAAAATAAAAATACACCCATATATATATTGATATCTCTTATATCCTAGTGCCCTAAATTTATATTCATATACATAGCAAATAAAATATACATACATTTTTTTTTTCTTTTGCCCTATTCCCTCCATGTCCGTATCCTAATTTTGTCAAAATCGTTGTCCCATGTCTGTGTCCATGTTGCTTAGCATCTAGATCATATTTATTTAGCAAGATTTCATTCAGAAATGAAAGGCTCAACTCATTGTATGACATGCGGTCATTTTATGTTACATTCCTAGAAAGTTTGATAATAAATAATCATAAACACTTCACAGTCCAGGATAAGGAAATGTCATGGCTTGCTGAAATCGGTTGGGACGATCAATCAACTCAAAAACATTTTTCACAGAACAATAAAGGGACTCCCACCGTATGATGAGAAAAAATTTATGCACTTACTCTTGTATTCAGCAGCGGTTCCAGGAAATTCTGTGATGACACCATCAATTTCAGCACCCATGACATATGAGTTGATCTCCACAATTGCATCTGAGCAGAAGTCCCAAGCTTGAGATATAAACTCATTTCTGAAGAGTTTTACAAACACTGGGAGCTTGAATGCATGTAGTTTCTGTACAACATCTGTCATACCAGTAAGATATGCGTCACTGTCAGGAAAGACGGAACTCTTGCTGACAACCACGGAATTAGCAAACTTCGTGATCTCTGCAACAGTTGAATTATCAGCATCACGGATATCTTCATTGACAACGTAAACGAGCTCATAATTGCTTTTCTCCTCCTTGAACTTGATCAACACCGAGCTGTCGGTTGACTGAATCATAATTTTCTTGCCTGTCTGATTATTTTGACTAACATTTCTTAAGACATCAAGAACTGCATCAGTTACACTTAAACTCTGATTTGCTGCTAGGAATGCTGCATCCTATGTGAGACAGAGAGAGAGAGAGAGGAAAGTTGAGAGCATGAACAACCATCTTCACAATAAGGATTTTTTTTTTTAGGTTGAATTTTTTCATGAGACGGTTCTAAGTTAGGCTTTAAATATTGATGTACATCCATCAATTGGGAGATTCCCAATCACCCCCCAAGATACATGGAATGAGGAAGATGGAGCCAGACAAGTAAAGCAGGGGAGTGTCTTTGTTGAAAGTGTATCAAATTCCAACTAAAATAGGTTTCCTATTTTAGAGTAATTTGTTTATGGGAATTCCTTGTGGGCATGTTACTTGTTTTTTTTCTTTATATTGGCCACGAGTTTCATCTCAAGCCATGCCCATATATAGGTCCCTTAACCTACAGCTTACTGGGTGTAAACACCTCCTTCTCCTCCTTAATCAGATCGTCTAAATATGGATAAGGCTAACTAGTGCAAGCCAATGCAGAGAGAAAATGTGTTTTCCACATGTAACACATTTATACACTTGTTAATACCAGAATTCCAAAAATATTCTTAAAAAAATATGAGAAACGTTTTATGATATGACATATACTCACCTCTATGCTGATCAGAACACCAGAAACAGAACTGGCATTATTTGCAAGGGCCAGAAACTCAAACAGCGTCATAAATTTTCCAGCATTTTTGAATTTTGGATTCCGGTACAATTGGGAAGCTATAAATGGGTTTGATATTGCCGCTGCAGTGAAAAAAACATAGATAAATTATAAATATACCATATAATTATTATGCACAATAAATAAACATAGGCAACCACTTGTGCTCATGTTAAATAATTTTCCAGAAAGAAGGGAAGGAGAACACAAAAATAACAAGAAAGTATGTGCAGCTTTCAACTTACGAGTCAAACTCTGAATCTGGCTCCATGTGAGGCTGAAGGGAAATATCCCATTGACTACTCCAAGTTCTGAAATAGTTGTCGTAAGGTTGCTAAAACTTGATTGAGCAACTTTTGTGTAATCTATAAGATTAATAGAGCCTAAGCAAACCGGTATCCCATCCTTCGTCATTTGAACAGGACAGTCAAGAACATCTACACCATCTGAAATGGCACGTTGATATGCCAAATCAGTACAACCAGGGTAGTCCCCACTCGATCCTTTTGATGAGATAACCAAAGGCTTTTCTGAACCATGGAAAGGGCAAAACAAATTATTTAACTAATAATTCATAATGGTACATCAAAAGATACACAAGAAAGAAACTACACAGACATTAATACCACCCACAAGCAAAACAGGAAGAACAAAATCTGTCGCAAGGAAGAAGCACTACATAATAGTAGCATACCTTGTCCTAACACATTTCTGCCTCTGTGAGAGAAACAAGCTGCAATAATAGAAAACAGAGGAAAAATTAACATCTGAAGAAATGATTATGAGATTAAGCAATTAGTATGAATCTATAGTAAATTTAAGTATTTATGTAGAAATGGTCAAAAACTTTCATAAAGAAACTTTGACAAATGAAATCCAGCATGCACCCAAGGAACAACTACTCATTGGCAAGTAAAATATTACCAGGTGTCTAATAGTTTCAATTCACGGTTACACAAATGGCTGAATCACATGTGTCAAAATGATGCAGTTTCAATGATAATAAGCAGGCTAATTAAAATAAGCCACTTTAGCACATGGGACCTATAGGAAAAGGAAATAAATATTTCTTCTAATCAAATTGAGCTACATGTCTTCAAATAAATATTTGATTTTTATCTCTTTAAATAAAGGGGTTGGCCGATGTGAATTATTTAACACATGTAGACTTGTATACAAAAACAGTTTCTCAATCAGCACTGATTTACATTCTATTGACTGAGACCAATAAAATGATACGAGTGAGCTACATACCTATGGCCGCTGATGGAGTTATTGGGAAGTCAGAAAGCACACCATCCACAGAGAAGTTTCCATTGTCAATAAAAGATAGATACTCAGCTACAGGGTTATAACTGAAATTGTAGGCAAAAGGTACGTCATTTGCAAAATCTGATGCAAAAACTTCTAGACCTTCTTTATGAGCATCCAAAACAACTGAGGTATGAGGCTGTAAATATAGATTATCTACAGGCCATATATAAGACTTGGGAACAAGAATTCCGGAAGCAAATGTCCTGATAAATGTCAAATTACTTAATAGAAAACCATAAGTTTGGTTAATAGAAGGCTCAACTTCATCTTGTCCCAGAAACCGGAAGATGAGTTTTGTTGTGCTTGGTTTGCGAGACAATATACTCCTTAGGAAGTCCACCTCTGGAGAAGAGATATAATTAACTATAGCACTTTTAAATACAGAAAGTACAAAGCTTCTCATGCTGAAGTTTTGCTGGCTGAAGAATGCATCATGCTGCAGAAGTGTTAGAACAAAAATAAGGTCAGTTCAAGTGCCAGTTGTGATGCTGGAACATACACAATTTAAAAAGAATATATATATATATATATTGAAGGGAGACACCAATTTCATGTAATAGAACACTTGCTACTCAAGGTTTACCTGAATATTCAACCATAATCCGGGTGGGTTCAATTGCTTTGCCACATCTTGAACAGTAAGAAATGGGAACAGACTACCATCTAATTTATCGGGTCGAGAATAAATTCCCTGAGTTACTGTCCAGAGCAAAAAAGGAAGTGTTGGTGTTGCCAGAGAAAAACATCAAACCTAAAAACAGATAACAAAATTCACCAGACTTAAGAAGTAGGCTTGCTGAACTCTCCTTGATTACCATTTACTACAACTTCACATCTGAGGATGGCAATTAACCAGAAATTGGGGTAACCCTCCCCTAAAGAGACTGGTTTGGGAGGCTGCAATCTGGGCAGGGACAGGTATGGGGGTAGAGAATTAAACCCATCACAAGTTCAGAGCAGTACTGGTTTCAGAATGAATTGCCCCACCACACAGACTACATGTTAGTTGCTGCCTGTTCTGGTGTGGACTTCTGGCTCATCAAGTTGTCATTGTCATTGCAATATTAGTTTCTTGCTATTTACTTCCCACAATATATATACACATTCCTATTCTCTCTATATAGAAATCTATTTTTAACTATATGTGTGTTGTATGTATCATGGACAACTCTGCAAGGTAAACTATTTGTTACACCCAAAGTTTTCAAAGGCTTTACTGAGACTCGCCTTGATGCTTGCCGTGCCTTGAGGCTAAGGTAAAATGCATCAAGGCTTTGATCTTTAGGCTATACTCCCTAAAGGCTTGCGCATCACAATTTGAGGCATGCGCCTTAGGTGCACCTTGAATGCGTTTTGCACATAAGTGTATGACGCGTACGCATATGAAGAGATTGTCGTAGACTCTTGTTAAACTTAGTCTAGTAGATAGTTTAAACATCAAAAAGCCAAAAATAAAAAATAAAAAAAAATCCTTTTGTGACCATATTCTATAGAAAAAAATTAAGTGAATGAACAATGAACAAAAAATACGAGTTAATGCTCAAGTGAGAAGCTCAATCACTAAAACTAAGAATGTCAATTTCACTTTCAATGAAGGCAAGCTTCATTCTTTGCAGTGAAATGTTTGATGTCTTAAGGAGATAAGTATTTATACCTTTCTCTTAAATTTTTATTTGTTTTCGCTATTTTAAACTATCTAATTTATTTACTAAATATTAAATTTTAAAATTCGAAATGCTTACACCTTACCTCATGAGCGGTAAAACGCCTCGTGTTATGCATTTGCCTTTAAAAACTTTAGTCACACCCCGACATCTACTTGATATGTTTGTAGTCTTTCCTAAAGTTTGATGGGGCCAAACAAGGTGTGTTTGTACGGTGGTGTTGGAGAACCCATCATAGGTTCCAGATAGGGATTGGGTGAGCTTCATCTCCGATGGGACAAAGTTGGAGTGAGGTCCCATTATGTTCGTTTTTACACAAACAATTAAGAATTATGCTTACACATCATCCCCATATGTACACCAATACAATCACACAGCAGAAAAGAATGTAAGGTCAAAAACATATTTGCAACAGAAGACTATCAAACATGTAAACTTACAAATGACATTTGCCAGGTCACTGAGGGTGAAATCCACAGAAAACCATCCTTGCATAGATACCCCATTAACGGAGTAGGTATTATACTTATTTTTGAAAACAGATTCAATGTTAGAATTATTCTCAAGTGTGAGATCAGGACTGCAAATGCCAGCTCCATCTTTTGTCAGTTGTACATCGCACCAGTAGATCACATTGGGTAAACTAACCATTCCGGCCAGCTGGTATGCAACTGTACTGGAATCAGCAAATAGCCCTGAAAAGCCACCACGTGCTATGACTAAAGGCGCATTTCCTGCAAAAGGACACCAATAAATAAGTTTGTGGATTGTGTTAATGAGCATGTGGAACAGATGATTCAAAAAAATCTTTTTCGTAATCGGATATCGCAAACAATTTTTTTATCATTCATAATTTAATAAAAATGGAAACTGTGATGACAAAACTAATTAATGAAAATGTTGTTCAAGTGGAATTAAATGAAGCAGTGCGACAAATCGTCCAACAAACATTTAATTTTAGTTAAGACGTATTTTGGGGCACTAGCAACACATTAAGATGGTCCCATCACATTTTCAAAGCCAAGCTGGTGTACATATGTTTTTGACCTAACATTCATGCAAAAAATTAAGTTGATCAGATAATGGTAACCACATGTTTAGATTAGTTTTGTATTAAAAAAATGAATGGTTATATACTTAAAGGTTTGGATTCTCTCAAGTTGGCCATCCAACTTGAGAAAACAATTTAGATTTGGTAGGCCCATTTTGAGGCCGACTTTGGTATTACGAACCGTTTACCTTTTAAGATTCGTTGAATAGAATATTTATGCAAAAAATTAAAATAATTGAATATCAATAACTATATATTTGAATCACATTTGTATCATAAAAAATAGATAGCTATGCTTGAAATTATTTTGACATTCATTTTTTAAAGACAAATGTGATTCAAATATATAGTTATCAATGCCTGATATCATCATGATTTTTCACCTAAATATTTTATTCAATGTGTCATAAAAAGTGAACGGTTCGAATTACTGAGGTCGGCCCCAAAACGGGCCCACTAAGCCCAACTGCTCTCTCAAGTTGGCCATTAATCCAAACCCATACTTAAAATCATACTCATCATCCATTTTCTCCACGCAAAACTTACGATCAACTAAATTTTTTGCATAAAATTTGCTGGACAAACCTTAAAATGTGAACGGCTTGGATAATTGAATTTACAAACCGGAGAGAGGAGCCGTCCTCTTCAATGGCCACCCATGGCAGCAGCTTGTTATGGCACACAGCTCATTGACATATTTCAATCCACACATAATTCACTAAAACTGTTGATTGTTGTTACACAACAATGAGACACTAAAAATGAATTTATCCTAATTTCTGTTAACAAATTTAATACCAGACTAACAGAACAGAACGACTACATTTGAACTTCACTAAAAGACGAAGCGATTGCATGTAACAATTGAAAAATGAGGAACCAAACTGTGATTCAGTGTAAATTCCAGGAAATCAAAGTATAATTTACCCTCTCTCTCTCTCTTTTTCCCTTTCCTTCCCCCTTCAGTTTCTCAGCAACCAAACAGAGCGCAAACAAGCACCAAAATCCGAAATCAACAAAAGGAAGAGAGAGAGAGAGAGAGATACCATTTAAGGTCTTCCACAAACTGGTTCTGGTTGTGTTGGTAGATCCTCGAGCAGCAGGCAAAGCTGCCGAGCAAAGAAGTAGAAGGCACACCAGTAACCGAAGCTTACACATCGCCGGCAAATCTTCGCCAGAAAAGGTTCTGAGACTTCCGGCGAACTCAGTCCGATTCCTCCAAGCGGTGGAGAGAGAGAGAGAGAGAGAGTAGGAGTAGTGTTCAATGTGACTTTGCCCTACTCCATTAAAAGCATGGCAAATGCTTCAATGTTAACAGCATTGTTCATGTTCGAATATATATATATATTAGTGTGGCACACACGACATGTGTCTAATTTAAATAAGTAGGAATAAAAAAAATAATAATGAAATTAATATTATAATATGTACTTAATTTAAGTGATATGATTTTTCGTACTTAAATCCATGGTCATGGGTTCAAGCCTTATCCATCTCTTTGTTTAACTTTTTTTTAAAAAAATAAAAAATACTGTCACATGGCATGGGGAGAGTAAAGTTTCAGGACACCAGAAATTGTGTTCACTTTATAATTTTAAAAAAATAAAAAATACTGCCGCATGGTATGAGGAGAGTAAAACTTCAGGACACCAGAAATTGTATTCACTTTATAATAGTATAGATAGATAGATAGATAGATAGATATATATATATTGAAAATAAATAAAAATAGTAAAAAAATGTATTGAATCAAGTATAATTTTTTGTGTTTTTGTTTTTTTTAATTCTTAGAACCCTTTGTTATTAAGATTTTAAAAATTTTACATTTTATTATTTGAAGTTTTGATTTGTTTCAATCTCAATAGTCTCTTAACATATTGTTATTAAAAAAAATAAAATGTGAATTATATGTGCCAACTTTATGATAAATGGTGCATTTAATAACTTTAATTTGTTTATATATGTGTATGATAAAATTTTCATTTAATGACTAATTTGTTATATATGTGTGTATGATAAAAAGTTCATTTAATGACTAATTTGTTTATATATGTGAGACATATATATGCATTGTTGTTTAAAAAAATTATATGTACATATTCATTCATTTTTATTATTATTAATTTTTTTTTTTTTAGAGGTCTCGTTTGGGAATAGGTTTTTTAATAATTTTTTGATTTTTTGGTTAAAATGTGATATAAAAAAAACTAGTATATTTGGGATGACTTTTTGACTTTTTACTAAAAGATGTGCAAAAAATAGAGAGAAAAGAACTTTTAACTTTTTAGTATGAGTTATTGATATTTTGATTTTTTTAAATGATTTTTTGACTTTTTAACTAAAAAAATCGTTTGCCAAACGAGACCATGTTAGGCATAAAAGTTGTTTACAGAATGAGCTAAATAATGCGTCGGTTTAACATTATGACGCCTAACTTTACATACACACAGATAATCAAAAAAAAAATTTAGCTCCGCTACGTAGCTCGAAATATCAAAGGTTCGAATGGTTTGAAATCCCAAAATGACGTCGTTTTAGGATTTTTTTTTAATCTCTTACAGGTAAGATAATATTTTTCGTACCATTCGAGCCACTCGAGCCCTACACATTCGAGCTACGGATCATTTAACAAAAAATTTACTGGCTGAAGATCTATCTTACTTGTATAGGGAAAATAATTTTTTCTCTTATTTATTAATTTTGTCTTACTTATGTTATTAAAAATAGGTTTAATATGTGGGTTTGAATAGCACTATAAATTAGAAAAATATTGTGTTTGGCAAGTAATATTGGGGTTAAAATAGCCATAAAAGATAAAATAGGCTATTTTAGCCCCAACAAACAAAATATCACATCCAACCCATAATCATTACACTCTTCTCTCACAAAAAAGGTCAAAAAATTAAAAAGTTCTTCCCAAACCAAACTTTTTAGCCCAGATTAAAATAGCCAAAAAAGTCAAAAAGTCAAAAAGCCAACTCACTTCCCAAACGGAGGCATATGATACACAACTTTTTGCACTTTATAATTAAAAAAAAAATGGCATAATTATAATTTTCTAACGTATAACTAAAAAAAGAAAAAAAATATCATACTAAACACAAAATAAGGCATAACTATAGAACTCGTGAATTATAATTAAAATAATGTTATAACTGAGAGGGTAATTTTTGTAAAAATTGGGCCGAGCTGGGATATGGTCATTATGGCCCACAATACGAAGGGCTGAGTAAAAAGGCCGTAAAGTTACTCCGGCCCAAGAGAAGTACAAAATTACTCCGGCCGAGATAAATGTAATGTTACTCCGGTCCGGAAGCGATTTGGAGTTAGGCTGGTCTCAGAGTTAGTCCAGTCATGGCGTATTGTGGTTAGAACGGTCAGAACCTTGCTACTCGGTAGTTCGGTCTAAACACACCATGGTTCGTACATGAGAGAACCGAGATAAGGTGTAGCGAAAGGAAGAACCAAACTAAGGATAGTTTGGCTTACTCTGCGGCTCAACATAGCCATGATTACTTCGGTCATGTTGGAGTTCGGCCATGGTAAAAACCATCTCGCTTGGTTTAAGCAGTGAGGGGGGTGTTGAAGGATAAGCATTATCTTTCAGGAGTATGAATCCTAGGAGGACTCTGCATGGAGGAGTAGAAGTCCTACTAGGATTATGCCAGACGAAACTTATAAAAGCTCACAAACATCACCTTTGGAGAGGTAACACACAACTTTGCTTTCTGAATACATAGAGCTTTTGTCTATTTGTCAAGCTTATTGACTTAGGCATCGGAGAGGTTTCCGGCACACACCCGCCGGCTAGCTCACGTTTGTGTTTTCAGGTGATAAAGCGACGGCACACGGAGGAGCGCAGACTTGATCAACAGGATTATACGAGAAGATTTATTTCTTTCCCGTACAATAACTAAAGAAAGAAATGACATAATTAAAAATATATACAATATATCCTTCTTTTTTAAAAAAAGTGTATCCCTATAAATTAACATGTTCGAGTTTTTTTTTATTGGACTTTACATGTACAACCTAGGTAAATACTTCTTCGTTTCCTGTCCGTCACAGTATATTACTACAAGGTTTAAATTTAAAAAAATAAAAAAAAAAGAAATATAAATTACACAATTAATCCTTTTAATTTGAGTAAAATTTTTCTTCAATTCTTATGGTTTTAATTTAAATAATTTGAACTATATATTTTAATTTGTTGCAATGTAATCCATATATCACTTATTGTTAAAAATTTTAACGTAAAAAGACTAGGGTAAAACACTATTAAATCTCAAATTAAGGAATGTCAAACCATTTAGTCTTGTCTTTTTTTTTACGGACCGATCAGTCCCATTTTAATGTTAAAAACCTTTGAGTCCATGATTTTAGCGCGTGAGTAGAAAATTGTGAGGGTAAATATGGGTTTTACGTGATGTTAAACTTACCTAAATGGCCAAAAGCATAGTTTTTTGCTTTCCATCCCGCGTGATCAAAACGAAAACAGTGAAAATGGAAAGTACTCAATTTTGATTTCGATGTTGCAACAATGATAGACATTCAATTTCTTTGAATATTGTTTAATTTGGTAATGTTAATGTTCTTTCCAAATTAACATTCCATTCCCCTCCCAAAAAAAAAAAACCCCAGATTGCTGAAATCCCCTTCTGGCAATACATTACAGCTGTTGTAACGTTGGGTCATTTCGCCATTTTTGTCCACTGGTTGACAGTGAAGACCACAGCTAAACATTGTCATTGTCGGTGCCGGTGTTTATTGCCGGTACCCACAGTGACAAGTATGTATTGTACTAATTTTTTTTTTTTTTTGGTTACAGAATGGCCAAAATGTATATGTGACATTATATTCCGAAGCCTGTTTCGATGCAATTATGCGTTTTTGCAATATTAGATTGTACATTACATGTTACTTTGTAATGCTAGATTGTACGTTATTGTAATAGCATGGTGGCGATCGAATTATACTGAGGGTAGGGCCAAGTAGTGGTCCTTATTATGTGGTGTTATGTGGTGTTAATTGTGATAATGTATGTAGATATGTTATTTTGAGAAATCCATTGGGGACCATTAGCACTTGGGGTAGTTGCAATAGGGTGTTTGTTATGATTGGATTGTTTGTGTGTTAGGGGTTGTTTGGAATGCTCTAAATAAGTGCACTTTTTGACTTTTTATGAAATATGGGTTGAGTTTGAAGTGATGTGGTAGAGAGGTGATGTGACTTAAATAAGATGACGTGACTTAAATAGTGTTGGCTTTTTTGGCTTTCGAAGGTTACTTTCGTAATTATGAGCGTGCCAGCAAGGATCAATCAGTCCTTACAGAATTGTAATTGCCAAACAATTATTCAGACGATTGTGTTATGGTTCTTTCGGCCTCAATAAAGAAGACTTTTACTGGTGGCTTACTGGTAATTTAACTTCAGAAGAATTGAACATAAGAACAGTTAACTAAACTGGAGTATTTCATTAGTATGAAAAACTTACAATGATCTCAGTTCCGTAGAGAATTACAGCGACAATATACTCGACAACTACTCCTACAAATGAAGTGCAGCGCAGAAACTTAAAATACAAGAATATAAAGGACAGGAAATAACACTGGAATATGTAAAGTGATTCTTTAGATTTTTCTTCCTGCCTTCTCTGAGGTCCTTCCTGCTATTTATACTTTCCGAAGATAACCATCGAATCGTACTTCAAACCGTCGAACTGCTCCTCCGTAATTGCTGATCATGCTACCTTATAAGTAGCTCCACTACGCCTTCACTTGCAGTTAGGCTTCCCTCTTATATTCGAATTTGAATGTGAACAACCGTTGAAGCCACGTCACTGTACGTCTCTTTGTTGATTCGCTACTACTCAGATCTTATCACAACCAATATTAATTGCCACGTGTATGATCAGGATCGAAGACCTACCTGGTCTCCCCATATTACCCTCACTTTGTCACGCGTCGAATTGTCACTGGCTTAGTACAAAATGTATAGCCAACATTACCCCCCGCACTAATATACCCAAGACTTGGTGATATTAGTGGATCAGAGTCCCTTTTCCCACGTCTTAGAACGTGCATGGGTTTTGCATCTTCCCAGAAATGCAACTGTCTCACACCATCTGTATTAATACTCTCGTCTTGATCCTTTAAGTACTTTCACTGTCTTATTATTCGAACAGACTGATACATTTTATGGCCAAATTAACTCTTTCCTCCAATGATGAAGCATACGAAGAGTCATATGTCAATGCCATTCATCGTCGAAAGCATGCATTTATTAGCCACCTTTACCCACCTTTCTATATTCAGGTTATGGACGCCTTTGCAAATTACCGACCTTTGGATTACGAACACATTGCTCTTAATCCTTCGATTCAGAAGGCTACAAACAAAGACATAAGAATTTTCCCTTCTGACCCACCTTTACAGTTCGAACAATCTGCTCTCAAACCTCTGATTCGTAAAATTGCAAACATGGATTTGAGCAACTCTTCTTCGCAAATTTCTGTATGGGATAAAGCTGCAACTTCTTCCTCTTCTAGAGGTTCTGACTGGACAAGCTGGTCAGTACCTGAGACTTCTGATTTAAAGGAGCGAATCAACCACTATTTTGTTGAGTTCACTGACCCTTTAGAGTTTCCCTCCTATGCTCGAAGTTTAGTTGTTTATCCTTATGTGCCCATTGACCATCAGCGTAGTCTAGAGGAGAATCTTCTTGTAGCATGGTATACATCTTCCATGCCTACAAAGATAGTGCACTCTGCTCCTCGCCCAGAAGAAACACAAGGGTATAACCCATCATTCTTAGCCCAAAAGGCGAAGATCTGTTCTTCTGACTGGCTTGATTATATTAATGCTTTTGTTCCTTCTGCTCCCGTATCATCCTTGAAGACAGAAGCGTCCACATCTTCTTCTTCGTCTCCCGAAATTGATCCTCCCCTACCAATTCTTTCCTGGGCAGAAAAATTGAAGATTGCCCTATCCACGGAGAATGTCTTTCCACCCTATAAACCTCTGCCTTCTCCTACCCCAGCTGAGCGGAAACAGGCGCAACTTCTGCTTGCAGCCTTCTCTCACTTGCCCTTTAATGTTCTCGAGGACGAAGTCCCTCTCAAGAACCTTCGATGGGCTTGTGACATCATGACTAGGGGTCATGTCCTTAATCCCCTTGCTCAGGCAGAACTTCATATGTTTCTGGACCAACTTTCATTGCTTCTTCACTGGCACCGTAATTCTATGGCTACTACACAATCTTTAGACCAACTTTCGTCCCTTCGAATTCATGCTCAGTACGAAGCAGAAAACTTTATTGAAGAACTCAATGATTTCAAGAATAAAGATTCTGCGTATTGGGATGACTTAGACATTGATGAATTGGAACAAGGGTTAAGAGAGGTGGCCTTTGAAATAAAGGCTGAAGAGCTCTACTATGAAGTGAGAGCACATCAACTTATGCAGCCAATGCTAGAAAATTTAGAAGATAGAATAAGGAAAGAACAAAAGTTCATTGATCATTGTTGGACTAAATTTCATGATCTTGTTATTTATTCCATTCCTTATTTTTATGAGCTCGAGTTTATACCGAGATAGGGTCAGCTGATGTAATCGCTCTGATCTTAATATAAACAGAATTTGTCTTTGTTTGACCCTGTCTTCACTTGTATTTTTATTTGTGTTTTAAAAGTCAACTCAGAGATTCGAACTTCGAACAATTTCATCATTTAAATCTGGACTTAATTGTTTTAAATAAAACACTAAATGAGCCAATTGTAACCTTTCCAAGTTGTGGAATAGAGTTTTGGCTAATTTTCAATTGGAAACAGTGCTTCAAATCTAGCAATCTTACATTCAAAACCTGTTTTGACCATAGTCAACATCTAATCATTGTCATTATTGCTTTTGATGTTTCGAACACCAAATCCCATCCTTAAAGGAACTCAAGTTTTGCTTCGAAGGACATTACCCTTGTTAAAAATTCTAAAAACAGGTCTTTAAGCCCCTTTTAAAATAAATACTCGAGTATTTTTATTTTTTGGGTAGGGCAACCCACTTCGAAGCTGGCTTCTCTATTTTCGAAGCTGTTTGACTCGGCTTCGAAGCAAAATATCTTACTTCGAAGCTAGCCTTAACAACCGGGCTTTGTTTTTCCCTCCAAAAGCATCAATGTTGAAGGAAGCTTTTGTACTCGTACTTTTAATACTTAACAGCTCGTGTAATATATTTTTAAATACGAGGACTTTAAAAACCCTTTTGCTTTGTGTTCTGAAATCACCTGCTCTTCTAATCGCACAAACCCTCTTATTACCAATCGTCGGCTTCTCTCTACTTCCTTTCCCGAAGAAAAGCATACCGTCAATGGCTTCTCCTTCAGTATCAGTCGTAGAGCGTATGAGCCCATCTGTGGCCCTGAAGAGGATTATTGATGCGGAATGCGAAAAGTACAAAGCTGGGGAGAGGAGCGCTATTGATGGACGCATCTTTGTCCCTCGTCGCCATGTGCAGTCAGACTATGTACTCGGGCCCATATTCAAAGAGGTCCTCACTGAACTCCCAGCTCTGTACCCTCGACTGGAAAACCAATGTCTTCTCTATGAAGGTGGTCTTGACTGGAGGAACTGGAGGATAAATCGCCCCCACCGATGCTGGCCCACGGTGAGACCAGAGTGGCAAGAGTGGTATGATCGGGTTATTCCTGCTAGGACCCTGGACCTTCAAGAACTCTGCCTTCTCGATGCTCTCAGATTGTCTAGGGTAACTATTTCAGAAGACCCTTTCCTTGTTCCCGCTGCTCTATGTTTTTGGAATCCTGTCTTTAACTTTTTTCAATTTAGATATGGGATGATGGCCCCTACTGTTCTTGATATTTGTCATTTACTGGGATTATCCCCTATTGGCACTCCTTTTGGACCAGATTATCCTGATTTAGCAGTCCCTTTCTCCCTCCCCTCCCTTAACTCATCTTATAGTGATTTTGCTAGGGCTGAGAATAAAAGACAGGGCCCTGTGACTGATAGGGAATTTTTTTCTTTCTTATTGTATTGGCTTTGTAAATTCCTTTTTTGCACTTCCTCTCAGAGAATTATGCCTGAATTTGCCCCTCTTGCCAAAGCCTTTGTCTTACAGAAAAAGGTGGCCTTAGCCCCACATGTTCTAGGGCACGTATATAGAGTTTGCTCCCTTTTTTGTGAGAAACCCTTAGATGCTAATCAAGGGGGGCCATTCTGGATCCTTCAGTTTTGGCTTTTTGCCTATTTTACTGAATTACAATCCAAATGCCTTAGATTTTCTGAGCCGAACCCTCTTACTCATGGCATAAGGATGGCCAATGCTTCACTTTACCCTTCTACCTTTGCCTTTTACTTCTCTTTCTTTCACCAGCTTCCAGTCTCCCTTCCTACTTATCGTTTTCGTCCCTTCGAACCTTCCATTGGTCCATCTTGGTTGAGGAATTTTCTGAGTGACCAGTCTTGTACTTCGCTTGCTCACAAGGATATATGGGCTTCCATTCTAATTCCCAGAGAGCTATTTATCGGGACTTTAAACCCGAAGGCATATAAATGTATTGCTGAACCTTACTGTCCAGCCCAGTTTGCTAGACAATTTGGCCTTTCACAAGGGGTCCCAATACCCCTCTGTAGCAACACAAATCTCAGCCTCACTAGAAGGGACTTGAAAGTCCGGAAATCCAGGCTAGAAGAGGCAACTTTGAAATTTGTAGATGACTTGGCCAACTTTGAATACACCCCTTTCATTTCTCAAGGTACCGTGTTGAAGAGGTACCAAAACTGGTGGGTGACTAACATGGAGATTTATCTGGCCATTCCACCTTTAAGCCTACTAACAGTGTTAGATGTGACCAAGCCCAAAGAAACCGGGGAGGTCACTTCTTCCACTGTTTCAGAATTGGCACATGCTGCTCCTGCTGCTTCAATTCCTCCAAGAGTCACTCGGGCTGCCTCGAAGAAAGGTATACCCTTGTCTCTTCTCCTTTTGTCTTTCATAATGCATTTTGCCTTATCTTTAATTCTTCTTTTATGGAGGTGGCCAATCACAAAAGAAAATGAGCCTCTTTGAACTCGAGAAGGGAACATCCAATATTCAAGGGAAAGAAAAGGAAGAATCAGATGAAGAGGAAGAGTTATTTTTAAAAAGAAAGAAGAAGGCGATCGTCTTTTCATCCGACTCGGTAACTGCCAGAGAGTCAGAAGATGAATTCATTTCTTTGGAATCTAGATCGCAGCTTGAAGAACTTGAGGGAAAAGTTGAGAAAGAAATTGAGAAAAAACAGACCCTGCCAATACAGAGGAAAAGGAAAAGAAAGATGATTGTTTCTCCTTCCGATATGGTCGAAGACTCTGATTCTGAGACAATCGCCAAAGCCATAGAGAAGAGAAAAAAGGTGTCTGCTTCCGCTCCTATCTCAGTCGAAGATACCATCCATAAAGCAGCCGTCAGGACAATGGAGCAAGAACATCCTAAAGCCATGATTGTCTTTGAAAGAGCTGAGAAGAGACGGCAGCAACAGTTTCTGAGAGATGAACCTGCTGCTGCTGACATACTGCAAAGGGAAACTGTAAGAAGACAACAGACTGCCAGAGATTACACCCTTCGCAGTTCCCCCATTATCGCTGATACTTCTGGAGCAGGTAATTTTATGCCTTTGCGATTTTTCCTCTGTTAGCCTTTGGTATCAAGGTTTGACATTGCCTTACATTTCTTCCTCATGCAACAGCAACTTCTGAACTCATCCTTCCGATGGAACCTCTCTCAGTTTCATTCGAGGCAGATCAGGCACAGGATGTAGGGACTACTCAGACCATACTTCCATTTTTGGGGTTTAGATTTTCTACACTTTTCCTGAGGCCAAGCATTCCTGTACCTTTTCCTCTTGGTTTAGCTCCCTATCTTTCTTACTTGACTCTTGACTTTTCCCAATCTACTTCTTTACTGAGTCTTTCTCCTCTCTCCCCTTCCAAGGAGGCTCCAAGTGCTACCTTGTCTTTGATGAGTGCTGACAGCTCTCCAATTCGTGACTCACCATCTTTACCTAGCTCCAGCCCTCCTTCTCTTGATTCATTGGTGACCAGGACCATGGAGACCATCAAAGATGCTCCACCCATTTCTCTTGTTGCTATGCAATCTTCTGTGTCTCCCAAGGCAACTCTTTCTGCTCCCCTCATGTCTACTGATGAGATTGATATTTTTGAAGCAAGATTAGCTAGTCTTTTTGACATCACTTCTACTTCTCCGACATTCGATGAGGAGACTGAGCCATTAGTTTTAGCTGATTCTTTGCTGGAAATCTTTAAGAGCTCTCCTTCCTCTAGCAGCCAACCTTCTGTGCCTTCGATGGACTTGGACACCTGTCTAGACCTGCTAATTTCTTTTTCGAGGATTCCCTTCGAGGCTCTACAAAGGCCTATAATAAAAAACGGGTTTCTTCAATGTTGCAAACTTGCTGAGCAGTCTGGTATGGATGTCTCTAACCATCTATCCCAGGCAGAAGCTACCATTGATTTTTACATCAGCATCTGTCATGCTGCCAAGGCCGCAGATGAGAAATTGGTCAGAGATCAAAGTTTTGTTTCTCAAGTGCATACTGAAGTATCAACGCTTAAGGAACAACACTCCTCTGCCTCTCACTTCCGAACTCAATTGCTGGAGAGGAAAGCTCAACTCGAAGAGGAACTTTCTGCAGTGAATCAAGCCTTACTCCGAACTGATCTCAAACTGCAAATCACCAATCAAGGACTGGCTGATCAAAAGAAAGATATGACTGCAGCTATTCAACTGTTTGCATCATTTACCAATAGGAAATCTGTTGTACAAAAACAGCTAAAACATTGTAATGATTTTTGGGCCAACTTGTGGCACAATGTACTTGACTCTTTATAAAGCATTTCCTTGTTTATGTTCTTGTACTCACTGTTTATTTTATTCCCTGTGTTTCCCAAATAGTTGGAAAATAAGGTTTTAAATATCTGCCATTAATCTTTTTGGGATGCACATGACCACTCAGATCTTTTAAATGGTATGCCCCAAAAGGCAAAACTCTATGAATTTGATATGGTCCTTCCCAGTTAGGTGACTATTTGCCAAATCTATGGCTTCTAATCCCTACTGGGAGTATTGTCTTCCACACCAAATCACCTTCATCAAAGCCAATGTGTTTGACTTTCTTGTTATAATTTTTGGCTGCTTTCTTCTTCTGAAAGAGAATGCTATTTAATGCCAAAATTCTAGCTTCATCTATATCTTCTAATTCCAAGCACATACTTTGATAGTACTGCTCAGGATCCAACTGGTCTTGGCATCTTACCCTTAAGGATTTAACATTGATCTCCACTGGTAACACTGCATCATGCCCATAAACTAAGGCATAAGGAGTGACTCCTGTGCTTGACCTTGGGGAAGTTCTATAAGCCCACAATACATCTAACAATAAGTTGTGCCAATCTCTCGGATTATCCTCCACAACTTTTTGTATTCCCTTTTTTAAGGACTTGTTAGATGACTCAGCTTGACCATTGGTTTATGCGTAGTATAGAGTGGAATTCACAAGGCTAATCCCGAACTCAGCCACAAAAGACTTCACCATTTTCCCATCAAAAACAGTCCCATTATCGACCGTTATCGTTTGTGGGATGCCAAATCTATGGATCAAATCTTTAATGAATCCAATAACCTCCGTCTGATCTACAGCTTTATATGGTTTGGCTTCGACCCATTTGGTGAAATAATCAGTAGCCACCAAAATAAAACAATGATGCTTCGAAGAGGGAGGGTGTATTTTCCCCATCATATCCATGGCCCATCCTCTAAATGGGCAAGGCTTTACTACTGCATGTAGATCAGTTATGGGCACATGCCTTATTGTACCATGCTTTTGACATGCCTGGCAGCCCTTTGCATATTCTATGCAATCTTTAAGGATAGTCGGCCAATAATAGGAATGTCTTCGAAGCAGCCATCTCATTTTTACACCAGGCTGATGTGCACCACAGATACCTTCGTGAACTTCAGCCATAGCTATTAATGCTTCTTTTGGCCCTAAACATTCTAACAATAGACTATCTTCCCCTCTTTTGTAGAGATCATTGTTGTATATGATATATTGCATAGATTGCAATTTAACTCTTCTGCTGGCTTTCGAGGATGGGCCAGCCAAGTATTGTATTATTGGATGTCTCCAATCCTGTTCCTGCAGATCATTATAGTTGATTTCCAGGACCATGTTCCTCTTACTTAAAGGAGGTATAGGTTTTTGGTATGTCGTTTGGCTTACATCCTAATGGGTACCATCTTTACTCTTGAAATTCGAAGCTTTCTGCGCCACATCGTTAGCTCTATTATTCAAGAATCTCGGGACATAAGTTACATTTACTATTTCAAATTGAGAGAGCAAATGTAATGCGACGACATAATAAGGCAGCATACTTATACTTTGACACTTGAAAATCCCTTTTACTTGGTTAACGACCAATTGGGAATCTCCAAATATGTCAACTGCATGTACTTGTAATCCAATAAGAATTTCCAATCCTACTATCAAAGCTTCATATTCAGCTTGATTATTAGAACAAGCAGTTTCATCTATTCTGAAACCATGTGTGGTTTCAATTCCTTGTGGTGACTTGATTACTATACCAATTCCAATTAGGCCATTGGCTTTCGATCCATCGAACCACATTTGCCATAGTTCGATACTAGCCATACTGAGTTCCATTATTTCTTGACTCTCTGTTTGAGATGGATGGTCTGCCAAAAAATTGGCTAAAACTTGTCCTTTCACTGCCCTTTGGGGCACATATTCTAAGTGAAATTCTGACAAGGTTAATACCCATTTGCCAATTCTTCCCCTCAACATAGGTCTAGATAACATGTATTTAACCAAATCTGTGGTTGCAATTACCATGACAGTTGTAGGCAAAAGGTAATATCTTAATTTCATTACAGCAAAATACAATGCAAGGCAAAGCTTTTCTACAGCTGAATATTTACATTCGCAAGAATTTAAAAACCTACTAAGGTAATACACAGCTTGCTCCTTGCCTTCCTCATTGTCTTGGGCCAAAAAAGCTCCCAATGAATCTTCTGCTGCGGCTATGTACAACTTCAAAGGCTTAACGCCATTTGGTGGCATCAGTACCGGAGGGTTGGCCAAGTAGGCTTTGATTCCATCGAAAGCACTTTGATGCTCCGTTGTCCACACAAATTCCTCTTCATCTTTCAGCCTTAATAAAGAAGAAAAAATTTTAGTTTTCCCTGCAGTGTTAGAAATGAATCTTCGAAGAAAATTAACCTGACCAAGGAACTTTTGTAATTCTTTCTTACTTGATGGAGGTCTGGCTTCAATGATGGCTTTGGCTTTATTCTGGTCGATCTGTATTCCTTTCTTGTGTACTACATAGCCCAAGAAGTTTCCAGATGATACGCCAAAAGCACACTTAAGAGGATTAAGCTTCAATTTGAACCTTCTCATTCTTTCAAAGGCTGCCTCTAAGTGAAACAAATGTTCCTCCATGGATTGGGATTTAACCACAATGTCATCAATATAACATTCCAAATACCCACCAATAAGGTCATGAAAGATAGTGTTCATAGCCCACTGATATGTGGCCCCAGCATTCTTCAGGCCAAACGGCATTTTAACCCATTCGAAGGTCCCAATATTCCCAGGGCACCTAAATGCTGTCTTGTGAACATCTTCCTCCGCAATGCAGATTTGGTTATAGCCTGAGTGTCCATCCATCATTGATAAAATGTGATGTCCTGCTGAGCTATCTACCAACAAATCTACTATAGGCATAGGATATTCATCTTTTGGAGTTGCCAGATTTAAGTTTCTAAAATCAATGCATACTCTCATTTTGCCATTTTTCTTGACTACAGGTACAATATTAGATAGCCACTCAACATACCTGGCTGTTCTGATAAAGCCTGCCTTGAGTAGTCTAAGAATTTCTTCCTTGACTTTCTGGATCACCTCTGAACCCATTCTTCTTGGTTTTTGTTTGTATGGCTTGAAGTTAGGCTTCATGGGAAGCCTATGTTCCACTAATGACCTATCCAATCCTGGTAGTTCATTGTATGACCATGCAAAACAATCTTTATATCTTCTTAGAATAACCAACAACTGGTCCTTATCGGGAGAACTTAACCAAGCACTTATATAAATGGGTTGTTGTACAGAATCTTCCCCCAAATTTATTTCTTCTAAGGGGTCTTGTATCTGAGTACCTATTGGAACCCCTTCTTTGATCTTCTCTGACTCCGCAGGAATCTCCTTGCTGTGTTTTGCTTCCAGGCTCTTTGATTCCTCCTCTTTATTTTCCTCCTCATGGACAAAATCTGTCCAAAAGGATTCTTCTTCCTGTATTTCTTGGACTTTTGTTTCTATGTCCAATGCACAGTATTTATCAAGAGTTAAAACTCTGGCTTGTTGCTGCTCCCGCTTGCAGCCAATCATCATGACTTCTTCCTCCTGCTCTCGAACTTTCTGGACTATTGACCTTATATCTAATATTGAAAATTTGATTAAAGCCAAAGGCCTGGCTTCTGGTGCTTCATCTTGCTGCCTATAACCAGGCATCATTGTCATCTTTAACCTCTAATTCTTCACCAGCACTCTCCTGGACTAAATGCTTCAGGTGTGCTACTTCCTTATCAGCCGTTTCTTCGGCTGAACCATCGAATTCCATCAGTATACTGAGCGGTGCCACGCCGTCAATATACAACTTGGCTTCTGCGAAATCAGCACAGGCTACGAAAGGTTGAGGATCTGCATTAATTTCCTCCGTCCTCCCATTGCCTGGAGCTATTATCATTTTTTGATGCAAAGAGGAAGGCACGCATTTATTAGTGTGGATCCAATCTCTACCAAGTAAGGCATTGTACTTCGCATTGCTATCGATGACGAAAAACGCCGTCATGCAGTCCTTGGTTCCCACACTGAGGTTGATGGATAAAATTCCCTGGGCCATCTGCTTGTCTCTGGCAAAACCAGCAATGGTTGTACTGGTTGGGATCAACCTGGGATTCCTCTTTCCTAATTTCTTCGAGGATTTCGGTAATAAGTTCACCGCCGCTCCATTATCCACCAAGACTCGGTTTAACTGAACCCCATCGAAGAAGGCCTTAATGTACAAAGGCTTAACATGCTGCGTCATGGAATTCGAGGGATATTCGAATGGATACGAGAGGTTAATGCTTACCACTTCCTCGCTCTCATATTCAGCTTCCATTGGGGTAACCATTTCGAAATTATCTTGCACCATACTCGCTTGTGAATCTTCACTAGACATTGGAATTGGATCAGCTTCCTGCCCCTCTTGATTCTCATCTCCAGCTTGGAATTCCTGTGGTAGTATGTGTACCATGTTTACTGATACCGGGGGAAACGAGCCAAACTGGATGTCTGGCTGTACCTGTTTTCCCTCTTGGTCACCTTGGTCAATTTCTTCAGAAACATCCTGCATGATGCATTCTGGTATTTCAATGCTAACGGGTCCCTTCGAATGATTTTCCTCAACTGGCTTTCCAACCAGAAATGTTTGCTCAGCCATGAAGGCTTCGAACATTTCTTCTTCCACCATTTCTTTCTTCTGGCTTACGCCACTATCTTCTTCCGTTTCGCTACGACTCTCCATCAGAGCTTTCTCCATCCCTGCTAGACTTTCCTTCTCTCTGGCCTTTAGTTCAGAATGAACCTTGGCCAACTGTTCTCTGCTGCGGTCCACCTCGTTTTGTATCACTAGTTTTGAATTATGGTCTGACTTTCGATTCTTCTTTTCTCCTATCTGGATCATCGAAAAACTCTCTCCACTTTCTTTTAGGTCTCTCTGGTATTGGGTGTACCTACGCTGAATTTTTCTCCTTTGTGATCTGGAAATAACGGGGACCATATCTGGTTCCTTCGTTCTTGGGTGTTTCCGCAATACCCAGTTATTGGGGGCCACCAAAGGAGGCTTAACCATCCTACTTTGATTTCCAAAATACCTTTGGGAAGGCATTTCCCTAGGTTTGTTTTGCATCACAAACCAATCTGGGACTCCAAGTACCCACGAACTTACTGACCCAGACGTTGAACCGCCTCTTTCTTCTTTCGAGGTCACCTTCGAGGTTGGCTGTGAAGACAATTGTTTGGCCCTGTCTCCGAGCTTTAAGCCTGATTCAGGTTCTCGGTGATGGTGATCATTTTCTGTCCTTCGTGAAGCTAGCCCAAGGGGTCAATTCCTGGCTTTGATACCAAAACCTGAACTCTTCTCCAGCCTTCTTTTAGAATGACTACTCTCCAACCTGTAATAGTTAGGTGATCTGGACTCATAGAAGGGCCTCTTGCCTTTAGCATATATTCTGTTAACTGCAGGTTCAACCACTAATGGCTGCTGCCTAACATTAGCCGGATACGGCCTTTTGTTATAAGCATTGGTTGGTTTGGGACGCCTCTGCACATCCCTGTAATACTGCTTCCCATCGACTGGAAGGCCTTTCAACCACTTATAACTCAGTCTACACCTGGGACACATTCGTTGCATTACGGCTGCCTCTAGGGAGTCATCATCCAGTGCTTCTTCATCAGAGTCTTCCCTCTGATGTGGGAAATCTCGTCCCATGGCTGGTGGACTTCTAAGGTCTTTTTTGGTTGCTGTCTGGTTGGCCACATGCATCTGTACATTGACTTCCTCCAATTCTTTCAGAGACAAGTTCTGAAAGTCTGACATAATGACATTGGCTGCCACCTCTCCAATTTCTGGAAATGGATTGCTATCGATCCCCATGGCTTTTTCAGCTTTGGCTGGAAACTTCAAACTCCCCTTCCGAATTTGTTCTTAGATCCTGTCTCGAAAAACAACACAGTTTTTAGTCGAGTGAGACCAAGAATTATGCCATTTGCAATATATTTTTCCTTTAAGTTCATCAAGAGATGGAATTTTAACACCCTTTGGTAACTTAAGGAAGTTGGCCGCAAGCAAATGATCAAAAATGTCATCTGCCTTAGTTAAATCGAAAGAATATTTCCTGTGGAGATCTTTCTTTTTAAACTGCTGGTCAATTGTTGTATCTTTATGGATTAATGCTTCACAGATCATAGGCTCTTTTCCCACAATCTCTGCTGCATCAATCTCATAATTAGGATCTTTGTAGTATGTCCTATATGATGCATTATTTCGATCCTGTTCCTCTTCTAGTAATGCTTCATATCTAGATACTTTATAAGTCAGTTCCACTAAATCTCTAAACTCTGTTGAATCAAACTTCTTTCGAAGCCTGAACTCTAGGCCATTTTGGGCCAATCTTACAAATTCAGTTTCTGGCAAGATTACTCTACATTTATTTTGAGCCCTCTTAAATCTGGAAATAAACTGAGTAGCCTTCTCTTCAGGCCTTTGACTCAATCTGGCCAAGTCTGCCATGGAAACTTCTGGCTCTGATTGGAAGAACTGGGCATGAAATGCCTCTTCCATTTGCTGCCAAGTCTGGATGGAGCCAGGTGGAAGGTTAATATACCATACAAATGATCCTCCGGTTAGAGAATTTGGGAATAGTCTCAACTTTATATAGTCATGATTGGTAAATTCACCACATTGAGCGGCAAACCTAGCAATATGTTCTATTGTGGATTGGTTTCCGTTCCCATGAAAGAGGACAAAATCTGGTATCCTGAAACCTCTTGGATATTCATGTACCCTATCGACCCATTCTGGGTATGGTTTTCTATACACAGGGGTCTGGACCCCCCGAGCCATTGGTCCACACAACTCCCTAACTATCTCAGTGATCTGGTCCGTAGGGACCATATTTTGTGCCTGCTGAACCACCACTGGGGGAACAAACACAGGATTTGGTGGACAAACTTGTGCTTGTGGTCCTCTTGGTCCATAAGGTGGTACATTTAGGACTGGCTGTCCCTGTGGTAGAGGGTGCTGTTGAGAGTGTAAGTAACCTCTTTGAGTCTGTCCTGCGAAAGGACCTACGAAAGGTGCTGGAACAGGTATTGTATCCCTTCCACTTGTAGGAAAACCTTCCAACCCCCCGGGTATAAATTCGAATACAGGATTATTGCACCCTCTGGTACCAGGTATGGCTTCGAATGTGGGATTTGGAATCATTCTTATGCCATTTTCTTGTACCGGGCCAGATCCACCAATCTGCATGGCTTCACTGTTGAACATTGAGGCATTTTGGCCTGCTACAGGCCTTGAAATGGGTTCGTACCAAGACTGAGGTGGTAATCTTTCCTGAATCTGATTACTAGTTTGACCATTAGAATGTCCATTAGCTTGCATAGGCTGTTTGTCTCTAGCTAATCTTTGCTGAGGGACATTCACCTCCTCTATGTGTCTTACATTCGTTGGTTGGTGGTTATTCATTCGATCCAAAAAGGATACTGCCCACCTTTCCATTGTGTTTATTAATTGCTGTCCCATGGCGTCTACTAAGCCACCCCACGGATTGACTGGCTGAGTAGATGGGATACTGGATGGTCCAATTCCTTGGTCTCGTCCACTATTACGAACAAATGGTATTTGCTTTAAGGTATTGGTCTGTTCGACCATGGGTTCCGATAAGATAGGAGTCTCCACAGGATGTATTATCACATTATCCTCTGGATTGGATGTCTCCACTTCTCCTTCCACGCCTTCTTCCAAACGTTTATTTTTTTCCTTGTCTCCTACGTCTAGCCATTTTTTTAAAATGTCCCACTGGGCGTGCCAAAAATATATGTTGGCTTTTTTGGCTTTCGAAGGTTACTTTCGTAATTATGAGCGTGCTAGCAAGGATCAATCAGTCCTTACAGAATTGTAATTGCCAAACAATTATTCAGACGATTGTGTTATGGTTCTTTCGGCCTCAATAAAGAGGACTTTTACTGGTGGCTTACTGGTAATTTAACTTCAGAAAATTTGAACATAAGAAAGTTAACTAAATTGGAGTATTTCATTAGTATGAAAAACTTACAATGATCTCAGTTCCGTAGAGAATTACAGCGGCAATATACTCGACAACTACTCCTACAAATGAAGTGCAGCGCAGAAACTTAAAATACAAGAATATAAAGGACAGGAAATAACACTGGAATATGTAAAGTGATTCTTTAGATTTTTCTTCCTGCCTTCTCTGAGGTCCTTCCTGCTATTTATACTTTCCGAAGATAACCATCGAATCGTACTTCAAACCGTCGAACTGCTCCTCCGTAATTGCTGATCATGCTACCTTATAAGTAGCTCCACTACGCCTTCACTTGCAGTTAGGCTTCCCTCTTATATTCGATTTTGAATGTGAACAACCGTTGAAGCCACGTTACTGTACGTCTCTTTTGTTGATCCGCTACTACTCAGATCTTATCACAACCAATATTAATTGCCACGTGTATGATCAGGATCGAAGACCTACCTGGTCTCCCCATATTACCCTCACTTTGTCACGTGTCGAATTGTCACTGGCTTAGTACAAAATGTATAGCCAAAAATAGGATAGTGACATTTTGACTTTTTCAAAAGATGCCAAACTTAGCCTTAATATGGGTGAGGGACGCTTGCCTATGAGGGTATGTTTTTGGGTGTTAGGAGTTGATAGTTTTGACATTGAAAGTGATTTTTTTTGTAATGTTTATTGACAAACATGTTTGCAAGGTGTATGAAGTAATTGACCTCGTTTGTTTGCGTGATGATTGAGTTGGTTATGTTGAAAGACGCCACACAGCATGTCAATTGCATAAACCCATAATCAAACAGCACCGCCCAAACACCCAAATACAATCCTAAATCAATACACACTGAATCTACATTAGAAAATAAAATATCAACTGGGAAATATCAAAAACTCCCAAAATAGTCCACACAATCCCCTCCTAAAAAAAAAATAGTAATATAACATTATCATACTGACACACACTAAGGAAAAATCAAAATAAAATCACAAATAAGAGCAAACAAATAAACTCTAAACTCAATAAATCATACAAATACAACATATTAAAAATAAAAAGGATTAATTAGTTTTATAAAAAATACATAGGACTAAATGGAACAACATTTTCTCATATGAGATTTATGAGTAACTTTTCCAAAAAGGTATATAGAAAATTAGGAAAATCAAAATGAATTGAAAAGAAATCATAGGAACCACCAATATAATGATTAAATTACAGCAATTGTTCTTTTTTTGTTTGTAATTTCACTTTTGGCCCTCTTGTTTTGTAAGAGGTATTTTTCTATTCAAAATATTAATAACAAATAAATATCATTGCAATCAAACTAAAAGTATAATATTTTAAATTGTTAAAATTAAAACTATAAAAATTAAAAGTAAGATTTTGCTTAAATTATAAAAACTAATTTACCTATTAAAAATTAAGAAGCAAAATATAATAATTTTAAATTAATGGATAAAATGACAACGGCTATAAGCCTATAATGCACTCATTTTATTACGCTAACGGTTTTAATTTTGTTATTTTAAATGATATATAAAATCCGATATAAAATAATAATAGTATAGTACTATCCTTGCATAACATATGCAACTTATTTGTAATAATTTAATTTTAAAAAATAAATTTTAATTTATTAATTTATTAAGTTAAATATCACTTACGTTCATGATTAAAAATAGCTACGGTAGTTACAATTAAACACAAATCACTACAAAAATGTAATGGTATTGGTACATTATTTCTATCATAACTATGTATCCCAAATACCTCTTTTAATAAATTTTATATAAAAAAAATCTTAAATTATTATTAATTTTAAATTTAATTAGAATTGAGTGCAAATATAACGGTTGAATCTAGTAAAGAATTGGTTAATTATTAATTTTAAATAAATTTGATATAAGTTTAATAAAATGATTGTCAGGGATAGAGTTAGGATTTTAAGATAGGGCCAAATATTATGTATATCCAACTCTAATTATATTTACATTTTTCTAATATTCTAATTTACAAGTTACAATGTGTCAAAATATATCAATAGTCAATAAAAACAAAGATATTTAAAGGATTTTTTAAATAACTTATATTTTTATCACTTATTTTATATTTATTTAGTCAAAGTAAATAATATTTTATTAAATTTAATATTAAAAGTGACATTTGAATATGTAGAATAGCTCTACAAATAATATTCTGGTACTGAAAAATATATTGAAAATTGAATACACTACAAGAAAATGGGGCTTAAAAGACGGAACTATTTGCGACGGTACACTTGCCGTCTCAAAAAACAGAGTATTTGCGACGGTAAAAAATGCCGTCTCAAAAAACAGAGTATTTGCGACGGTAGAAAAATACCGTCGCAAAAAAAGAGAGTATTTGCGACGGTATTTTCTGCCGTCGCAAGTACTCTTCTTTTTTGAGACGGTATTTTTCTACCGTCGCAAATACTCTGTTTTTTGAGACGGTATTTTTTACCATCGCAAAAAGTCACTTTTGTGGTTTTTTTTTTTTAAGTGAATATTTTTAAATTTTTAAATATTTTTTTTAGATGCACTTTACTTAAATGTATCTAAAAAAAAAAGGGAAAATCGGTCTAAGGTCCCTATCCAACTTTTAGTAATGGATTAGGTCCACAATCTGTTCTTTTGTAGTCTAAGGTCCCTCACCCCATTCATTCTCTCTTTCTACTCACTTTCTCTCTCTATATGGGCTCTCTGTTTCTGCTTCACATTCAAATAATGGTCAGCAAACAAACTTCTATTTGTGTGTCATTCACATGGCATCCAATGCTATCACTTGGTCTGCTAATCGTGATGCTCCCATTTCGAATTCAGGAAAGATGAGTCTAACCCTTGATGGGATTTCAATTACCGATCAAGATGGCGCTTTTAGATGGTCAACTGCGCCATTGAAGGCGTCGGTGTCCGCTCTTCTTGATTCGAGTATACAGAGCTAAAGGATGCAACTGATAACTTCAACACTCAGATTGGATCAGGTGGGTTTGGTGCAGTATACAAGGGTACTCTCCCAGATAAATCTCTAGTTGCGGTAAAGAAGATCACTAATTTAGGCATTCAAGGGATGAAGGATTTCTGCACTGAGATTGCAATTATAGGAAATATTCATCATGTCAATTTGGTCAAGTTGAGAGGCTTTTGTGCTCAAGGGAGAGAACGATTGTTGGTTTATGAGTATATGAATCGTGGCTCCTTAGACCGAACCCTCTTTGGTAATGGACCAGTTTTAGAATGGCAAGAAAGGGTTGAAATAGCGCTTGGAACTGCACGTGGGCTTGCATACTTGCACAGTGGGTGCCAACAGAAGATCATCCATTGTGATGTCAAGCCGGAGAACATACTCTTGCATGACCAATTCCCAGCAAAAATCTCTGATTTTGGGCTTTCAAAACTTCTAGGCCCTGAACAGTCTGGTCTATTCACAACAATGAGAGGTACTCGTGGCTATCTTGCTCCTGAATGGCTTACTAGCTCTGCAATCTCAGACAAAACCGATGTTTATAGTTTTGGAATGGTATTGCTTGAAATTGTGAGTGGAAGAAAAAACTGCTCAATACGAACACAAAGCCATAGTATTGATGATGATACTAGTGGTGGTGGCTACTCATCATCTTCATCAGGACCGCCACAACTTGTTTATTTCCCACTCTTTGCACTGGAAATGCACGAGCAAGGAAAGTACTTGGAAGTTGCTGATCTGAGGCTAGAGGGGCGGGTCACTAATGAAGAAGTGGAGAAGTTGGTGCGTGTGGCTTTGTGTTGTGTCCACGAAGAGCCAGCACTTAGACCGAATATGGTTAGTGTTGTTGGCATGTTGGAATGTGAGATACCTGTGGGTCAGCCAAGGCTGGAGTCTTTGAACTTTTTGCGCTTTTATGGGCGTCGATTAAGTTTTAAGATGCATGTGGATTTTTTTGTTTTATCTTTACTGTGGTAGCTGCTAATCAAGATGTTAGTGAATTGAACTGAATTTTCTCTGGGTTGATCCAGAGAAATTCTCTGGTTTGAACTGAATTTTCTCTGGGTTGATCCAGAGAAATTCTCTGGTTTGGATTGAACTAGTCCTCAAGTGTTGTCCAGAGAAATTTGGCATTTTCTCTGTGAATTTTCTCTGGTTTGGAAATCATGTTTTTTGAATCTTTAGTATGTATAAAGGTGTAATGATGTCATGTTGAGAATTGAATTCATTTTATAACCCATAGATTTCTTCTCTCAGTGCTCTAATTCATTTGAATTCTTTTTTCTTTTTTTTCCGTTGATTAAAATTTCTTTACAAAGTTGCTCATTTTATTCCCCCAAAACGAAAACCACATGTGATTTAAGGCAATTATTGACAAGATATTCCAGTGTTTAAATCACCAGAAAATACTCTGATTTGCACCATTTTTGGGAATTGGATGAGACATTTGCAAAACATAGAAAATCAAAAAAATTGAACAAATCAGAGAAATTTCAAATTTTTCTGGTTTGAAATTTCTCTGGATGGAAATTTCTCTGGGTTGAAATTTCTCTGGATAGATTTTCTCTGGACTTGCAGAAATTTTTCAAAAAATATTACAAACCAGAGAAATTCTCAATTGTTATTTTTAATAAACCAAAGAAATTCTCAATTGATATTTCAATAACAAACTAGAGAAATACTCAGATTTTTCAAGAGTTTCTCTGGTTCTAGTAAGTTGCCATTGTTATCCCATTCTAATGTTGCTTACATATTACAATGTGAAATTTTTCCAGTTGAATTCAGTTGAAGAATGTTGCTTACCTAATGAATCACAATGATTTGGATGTGAGTGAGAAGAAAAGTAGAGAAACTCATCCAGAGAAATTTGGTCCAGAGAAATTTCTCTGAGCCAGAATTTCTCTGACCAATTTTCTCTGCACTGAAATTTCTCTGGACCAAATTTCTCTGGACCAATTTTCTCTGCACTGAAATTTCTCTGGACCAAATTTCTCTGGACCAATTTTCTCTGGACTGAAATTTCTCTGGACTGAAATTTCTCTGGATCAAGGTTGAGGGACCTTAGATATTATGAAAATATTGTTGAGGGACCTTAGACATTATGAAAATATTTGGTGTCCTTTATGCTATAAAATCATAATACCAGGGACCTTAAAAAAAAAACCCCAATAAAAAATTATGAAAAAATATTTTAAAAAATTAATAAATACATACAAATATAAAAAAAATGTATTGAATTATTGTATTTCTTTTGTATTTTTGGTATTTAGTGAATTTTTAAAAGATTTTTTTACTTTTTAGGTGTATTTATGTTAGGTGTGTCTAAAAATTAAAAAAATTAAATATTAAAAAAATTCAGTAAAAATAATATAACACGAAAAACAAGAAAGTATAATTTTCTTAAAAGAGTTTTTGAAAAACTCTAACCTAACATAGTGATTGTGGTTTTGAGACAGCTTCATATATATACAGTCACAAAATAGTTTGAATAAATTCAATGGTATTTTTCTGTCACAAAAAAAAAATAAAAAAAACGATGTCGTCTTACTCTTTTAATATAACATCTCTTTTCATTCATTTTTTCATCTTCCTGTCTCTCTGTATTTATCTCTCTCTGTTCTCTTTATCTCTTTCACTCATCACTCTTCTTTCTCTGTCTGTCTGTGTATCTCTCTCATTTTCTCTCTGTGTCTCTCGCATATCTTTCTTCTCTCTATCTCTTATGTCTTCTCTCTTTATCTCTCTCGCTCATCTTTCTTCTCTCTATCTCTCTCATTTATTTTTTTTCTCTCTCTCTCTCTCTCTTATTTATATCTCTCTCTATCTCTCTCGCCCATCTCTCTTTTTCTGTGTCCCTCTCTCGCTCATCTCTTTTCGCTCTATTTCTCTCTTTTTGTCTATCTTTCGCTCATCTCTTGTTTCTCTCTCTTTTTCTATCTCTCATTCTCTCTCTCTCTCTCTCTCTTTCTGTTTATCTCTCTCTCTCTGTCTCTCTCTCACTCTCACTCTCTCTCACTCATCACTCATCTCTCTCTCTATATGCTTGTCTATTTGTGTATTTCTCCCTCATTATATTCGTCTTGCTCACTCTCTCCGTCTCATATTCTCTATTTATTGAGCTTCTCCTCAATTTATCTATCTTTTCTCTCATCTCTTTTCTGTCTCTGTCTCTTTCGTTCATCTCTCTATCTCTCTATCTCTCTCGTTCATCTCTTTTCTCTCTCTGTCTCTTTTTCTGTCTCTCACTCTCTATCTTTTTCTCTCTTTGTCTCTCTCTCTCTCTCTCTCTCTCTCTCTAACTCATCACTCTTCTCTGTTTGTCTGTCTGTCTGTCTCTGTCTCTCTCTTTCTCTAGTTGTCTCTCGCTCATATCTCTTCTCTCTATCTCTCTCATCTGTCTTCTCTCTCTGCCTCTCTCACTCATCTCTCTTCTCTTTATCTCTCTCGCTCATCTCTCTCTGTCTCTTTCTCATTTATCTCTTTTCGCTCTTTCTCTCTTTGTCTATATCTTTTCATCCATTTTTTCATCTTCCTTTCTCTCTTCTCTTTCTCTCTCTCACTCATCACTATTCTCTCTCTGTCTGTTTGTCTATCTGTCTCTCTTCTCTCTATGTCTCTCTCTTTTTCTGTGTCTCTCTCTCGCTCATCTCTTTTCGCCTTATTTCTCTCTCTTTTTGTCTATCTTTCGCTCATCTCTTGTTTCTCTCTCATTTTCTATCTCTCCTTTTATCTCTCTTTCTCTCTCTGTCTCTTTTTCTGTCTATCTCTTTCTCTTTGTCTCTCTCTCACTCTCACTCTCTCTCACTCATCACTCATCTCTCTCTCTATATGCTTGTCTATTTGTCTATTTCTCTCTCATTATGTTCGCCTTGCTCACTCTCTCCTTCTCATATGCTCTATTTATCTATCTCTTCTCTCATCTCTTTTCTTTCTCTGTCTCTTTCGTTCATCTCTCTTCTCTCTATCTCTCTCGTTCATCTCTCTTCTCTCTTTGTCTCTTTTTCTGTCTCTCACTCTCTATCTTTTTCTCTCTTTGTCTCTCTCTCTCTCTAACTCATCACTCTTCTCTGTTTGTCCGTCTGTCTGTCTCTGTCTGTCTCTTTCTCTCTTTCTCTCGTTGTCTCTCGCTCATATCTCTTCTCTCTATCTCTCTCATCTGTCTTCTCTCTCTGCCTCTCTCACTCATCTCTCTTCTCTTTATCTCTCTCGCTCATTTCTCTCTGTCTCTTTCTCATTTATCTCTTTTCGCTCTTTCTCTCTTTGTCTATATCTTTTCATCCATTTTTTCATCTTCCTTTCTCTCTTCTCTTTCTCTCTCTCACTCATCACTATTCTCTCTCTGTCTGTTTGTCTATCTGTCTCTCTTCTCTCTATGTCTCTCTCTTTTTCTGTCTCTCTCTCTCGCTCATCTCTTTTCGCCTTATTTCTCTCTCTTTTTGTCTATCTTTCGCTCATCTCTTGTTTCTCTCTCATTTTCTATCTCTCCTTTTATCTCTCTTTCTCTCTCTGTCTCTTTTTCTGTCTATCTCTTTCTCTTTGTCTCTCTCTCACTCTCACTCTCTCTCACTCATCACTCATCTCTCTCTCTGTATGCTTGTCTATTTGTCTATTTCTCCCTCATTATGTTCGCCTTGCTCACTCTCTCCTTCTCATATTCTCTATTTATCTATCTCTTCTCTCATCTCTTTTCTCTCTATGTCTTTTTCTTCATCTCTCTTCTCTCTATCTCTCTCGTTCATCTCTCTTCTCTCTCTATCTCTTTTTCTGTCTCTTACTCTCTATCTTTTTCTCTGTTTGCGTTGCTCACTCTCTCACTCCCGTCTTCTCTATTTACTGAGCTCCCTTTCGATTTATCGATCTACTATAAGAAAATGCACTTTTAGCGACCACTTTGTCTCTCTCTCGCTCATCACTTTGTCTCTGTCTGTTTTTTTTTTCTCTCTCTCTCTCTATCTATCTCTCTTCTCTATCTATCTCTCACTTATCTCTCTCTCACCACCCATCTTCTCTACCATATTCACCACTACTGCAAATGCCATTCCACTACTACCACTGTTGTCACTCCATCTCTACAATTATCATTACTACCATCATCGCTACCACTCCACTACCACCACTACTACTACCATTACCTCTTATCTACCACCGCTATTCTATCTCCTCTACCACTACCACAACTTCACCACTTATCTCATTCACCATCACTACCACCACCACTATCACCTCTTATCCACCACTTTCACCACTACTGCCATTTCTATCCTCTACCACAAAAAATTAGTTCTTGATTTTTAGTATAAAAAAAAAATGAGTCACAAAAAAATCATTGACCACAAAAAATTAACTTTATTTTAATGAAAAATATTATCCCTACTTCTACCAAATGAAAAAAATAATAATTTTTTATTCATTAAAATAAATATGAAACAAATAAATTTTCAACCTTACTAAATGTAAAAAAAAATAAAATTCATCAACTATAAAAAAAAATTATTTTAATAAAAAATAGTTTTTTTAACAATTCTTCCGTTGCCAAAAAAAAAAAAATCATTTTATTATTTAAATATTCATTTGTAATAAAAATAAAAAAAATTCCAAAAAACATTTCCAATCCGGGCCCCCCCTCCTTTTTTCCATTCCCACTCGGGTTCTCTTACCCCAAACCCAAAATCCCCAATGTCAAAAATCCCTAATCCCTTCCCCCTTTTCCATTCCCGCTAGTTTTTTCCCTCTCAACCAAAAATCCCCAAAAAAAACCCTAATATGCACACAGCTCTCTCATTCCTCTCATTTCATCTCATCTCATCAGTCTCTTTCTCACTCTCATTTTCATCTGCACAGATCGACTCCACACCGATCAAACTCGCAAGATCGACTCCTCACTGATCGATCTCATAGGTAAGCTTCTCTCTCTCTCTCTCTCTCTCTCTCTCTCTCATCTCATCAGTCTCTCTCTCACTTCATCTCATCAGTCTCTCTCTCACTCTCTCATTTTCGTCTGCACAGATCGACCTCGCAAGATCAACTCCTCACCGATCAACCTCGCAAGATCGACTCCTCACCGATCGACTTCACGGATAAGCCTCTCTCTCTCTCTCTCTCTCTCACATCTCAACATAGTTTGTGTGAGATGAAAAAAAAAGAGTAAAAAATAAAAATAAAATCAAAGAAAATACTCAAATTATTTATGTAGGGGTGAAACTGACAGGCATATGTTTTTGTTTTTGATATTTTTATGTGGTCTAAAATCGGGTAGGTAGGGGTGCTATTTAACTCACCATAAAATCTAGCGTAATGGGTATGTTCTACAATTTCATGCAGGGTTCACTTGGGACTTGTATAAACTACCATAGACTATTCATCCATAAAAATGTCAAAATAGTTTGCTAATTGTTCTCCACAAAAGGCTTTAATTTTATTTATTTTTATTATTATTGAATTGGGTTGCTTTTCCATCGTATGGTCTATTTAGTCACCATCTTGTTACTGGGACATATAGACACAGTGTCTTTATAACACGTATACGTCAGGAGTGGTTTAAAGCTGGATTCATTTAAACTCCTATTTTATTCAACGTCCTTTGCATCATCAGTCTGTATCGCTTGATGTGGTTTTTAATAAGTTGGGAAGATTTTCTTTCATTCTTATCCTATTTTCACTTTAAAAAACATGTCCACAACTTCGAATCCGATTTTGGAACATCATATTGTTTCAATTGTATAATTCATTTGGGATGTTTGGTGGTTTGTTTTGTTTTGTTTTTATGTTTTCAGAAACAAGAAGTAATGAAATTTTCAAAACTATCTTATGTTTCCATATCGTTTCTTTTTTCTTATAAATTTATCCTAAAGGCTCATGGTGTTTCTTAAAAAATGAGTTGTTTTTAAAGAAAAAAAATCCCAATATCTTGACCTTGTATGTAGGTAAAGTTGGTTTACAATTTTTTATAAAACTAGTGAAAAAATCATTTGCGTATGGTCTCTACTAGATCCAAAGGTGTTCATATTAGTAAATAAATAAAAAAAGAAAAAAGAAAACTCTATTCATATATAAAAATTGTACAAGAAATTATGTGAAGAATGATATTCCTGTAAAAAAAAAAAAATCTTCATTTGCATTTTGTTTCAAAGTGAAAGGTAGTCGCATTATTTTGTACAAAAACTTTGTAAGAATTTGTGGAGGGATTTGGAAAAAGGAAAAGGAAAGGAAAAGGGAAAATATAGGTGAAATAACATAGTTTTGCACACATTTTCTCTTTTCATTTCTAAATCCCTCTCCAAAATCCATGACCTAAACACAGCGTAAGGGCTGAACATAGAAGCTTCATTATAGGATAATTTTTGAAAGTCTCATGTTAGATACATAGAAGCTTCATTATAGGATAATTTTGAAACTCTCATGTTAGATTCTCAATGGGTGCGAAAAAATTCAAGCTCGTGTGATTTGCAGGTTATTATGCGTATTCAGAGTTTGAGTTTATTCACGAGGCTTTGTACCCGCTAGACACTCGCCCCACTCTGCATTTCCTTAGCTGCAAGAGTGGGAAAAGAATTATGTAAGAAAATGCAGCTGATATAGTATTTTCTATGGTATTATTAAATATGTTATGCAATGTAATCACAAAATCTAGTTTATGCCAGTGAAGGCAGGGTAGAAAACAAAATTTCTAAACTCCTCTTATTGGTGCAGAGCTTGCGTACACCATGGCCGTGACTGAGCAGTGGGATGTTTATAGCTTTGGGGTGGTGGTTCTAGAAACAATAATGGGAAGGTATCCAAGCGAACTACTCTGTTCAGTGTCATCATCATCTGCTCAAAATAGTCTGCTGAAGGACCTATTAGATCCCTGCCTGTTGTCTGCTGTCAATCAACTGATTGCTCAAAATTTGGTTCTCTTAGCAACAATGGCAATGGCATGCTTAAGTCCCAATCCGAGATCTCAGCCTACAATACTGCAGGTGTCTTGAGTGTTTCTTGTTCACAGACCACTGTTACCAAAGCCTCTGCAGGCATTACAATGTGGGAGCTGATGAATCAGGAGATATATAATTCCATGGACGAAAATTAGGTGAGGTTGATATATAATCCCAGATAGTGTATGGTTTATTCTAGTTTTTTATTCAGTTTAGTGAATGTTTATTTTGTGCAGAACTAGCCTACACAATGGTTGCAACTGAGAAGTGTGATGTTTGTACACAAGAATTTGTTATTTGAATATCATTACACAATAAGTAATCGTAGGCTCATATCTTTGTATTTAATAGTAAGAAAATTAGATGAGAAATTTGTATATGTAGGATTTTTTTATGTTTTTCCCTTTTATTTTTTTGGACAGATAATGAGAGGGCCAGTAGAATAGTTCTCATTGAATGCATAATTCCACAATTGTCCCCTTGGATAGTTGTCATATTTATAGTTTTTATGGTCCACTTTTGTAAAACCACAAGCAAGAAATTTTCTTGTGAACAATTCTCTCTCTCTCTCTCTCTCTCTCTGATCTAACCCTGCAGCCACCTGAACATAGTTCCACTTGATGGATGGTTCCTGGATGCTGGTTGGTAACCCAACCACATGCAAATGGCAATGGCTCTGACTAGTAGAAACTCCCCCCCCCCCCCTTTTTTTTTTTTTTTGGTCATATCCCAAATAATCAGAAACTGAAGATTTAGGTCTATTTAGATCTCATTGTGAATCTGTCATGGACAGAAAGTGGAAAAATGACTCAAAATGCTTTTCCAAGTTGCTTCATTTCTGTTATAGAAAGATTGTGCCATTTCTTGACCATTTGTTTCTAAACATAATTCTCTTTGTTGTTCAACGGAGCTTTAGAATTAAATTCATGTATTGTTATTTATTTTTAGAATCAATTGTATACTCTAAAATAGTGTTTTTGTGGATATAATTGTTTAACATTGCTACTGGTTTTGTACCAGGGGGAAAAGATTGCCGTCGTTATTGGTGTTAACTTTGGTTTGTTCTTTGTGATGTTCAGGAGATAGTGATGTCACAGAAAAGATTGCCGTCGTTATTTTTTTATTTTTTGTAAGAGCATTTAAATATCCAATGTGCTGATTGGTGAATTTTAGATTTTATTTTATTATTTTTTTTTTTTTAGGATTTGGGTGAATTTTATAATTTAAATTGCTTTTATGAACATGTACAGTTTAATTATTCTTTGTAAAATATTGAATTTGATGGTTTGATCAATTTTTATTTTTATTTTCTGTTATGATGTTTTTGTGAATGGAATGTAAATAATCAGCTCTTTTCACCGTCGGAAAAAATAGAAATTTTTAATATTTTTATTAATTTTGTTATAGGTTTTACTTTTTGCGACGATATTATACTGTCGCAAAAAATAGAAATTTTATTATTTAAAATAAAAATTTTATTATTTTTTAATATTTTTTGCGACGGCATTACACTGTCGCAAAAAATAGAAAATTTTATATTTTTTATACTTTTTGCGACGGTACCACACCGTCGCAAAAACAGTGTTTTTTTTAAAGAAAAAAACTATTAGCGACGGTATTTTTTTGCCGTCTCAAATAACATTTTTAGCGATGGAAAAATAGAGCCGTCGCAAAAAAGTCAAGAAATTTCAAACGTTATTAGCGACTGCACGGTACCGTCGCAAAAAGGTAAAAAATGCCGTCGCAAAACATTAGCGACGGCACTTACCGTCGCAAAAACTCTTTTGCAACCCCTGCAGTTGCGACCCCCTCTTGCCGTCGCAAAAAGTCATTTTGCCGTCGCAAAAAGTATTAGCGACGGCATTAGGAGTATTAGCGACGGTATTTTACCGTCGCAAATAGTCAATTTTTTTGTAATGATAGGGCCAATAGAATACATGTCCCTCAAATATATATATATATATAGATTATAAAAAACATAGGGGGCTATAGCCGAGCAAAGATTTTCTAATTGAATTCTCTACTTAATTTCCTATTTGATGAGCTATTGGGCCGACTTTTGGATCTAATTTTGATGATTCGTACCGTTCACATTTTAAAATTTGTCATGTATATTATACGTGTAAAAAATTAAATTAATTGAATATCAAAAATTACGTAAACTAAAAATTTTATGAAACAATAAAACTATTTATTAAATTTTTTTTAATAAACGGTTTATAGTTCTTCTGATATTCGATCAATTTAATTTTTTACAGGTATGATGTACATGACAAATTATAAAATGTAAATGATTCGGGTCATTAAAATTGGACCTAAAAATAAACCCAATGACTCATCAAATAAGAAGTTAAAGAAAAAATTTAAAGAGGGAATCCTTACTCGACTATAGTCACTCTTGGCCAAAAGGTTTTTCATTCCTAATGATTGTAACTCCTAATTTTTTATTTTAGTTTTGCCATGACGACACATCCGAGAGGGGTTGACAATAAGAGAGAGAGAAGAGATATTGTTAGCACCGAAAATAAAGAAAAGATAAAAAATGAGAGAAAAATAAAAGAACAATTTGATAATTTGATAGATTCTTTCTACCATTTATAGTTATTTTACATCATTTTGTATGTAGTATATTTACTTTTAAATCCTCATTCTTTTGGAGTAATTATTTCCTGATTTTTTAATTTATTTTGTAATCGTTTTTAAAAGGGAAAATTGGTCTAGGGTCCTTCCTCCACTTTTCGTAATGGAAGAGATCCACAAAATTATTTTTTGATGTCTAAGGTCCCTAAACATATATCAGATAAATTTGTCTCTCTTCCTCGCATACCAGAAACCCCTCTCTCATTCTCACCCAAAAATGGCGTCAGACATTCTCGTGGAAAGATTAATCGTTGCTATTACAAAACAAAATCAAAATATACACACACACAGAGAGAGATGGGGGGTTTTGTAGCAGTTTTTGTGGTTGATTCTGAAAAGGAACACAAGAGGAGGCAGAGCTATATATATATATATGTATGTGGCAGAGGCGCAAAGCTATGGATCTAGATCCTTCAACGAAGTTAACTTAGATCCTTCAACGAAGTTATGGATCTAGATCTTAGCAGAGGCGCAAAGCTTCAGTGATGGAGTGTTCTTGGAGGAGAAGAGGTAAGAAGCTTCACTGTGCAAAGGTAGAAAAAAGTGATGAAAACAGGAGAGATGAAAATATATATATATATATATATAAATATATCTCCAAACCACAAGTTTATCTATCTATGTTTATTTTCTCTCTGTGTTTTGGGAAAATTGGTTCTTTGGCTGTAAGTTCGGTTTGTAAAATTGTTCCAGCACTCTCGATATATCCCCAGAGAAATTCTCTAGGTTTGAACTAAAATTTCTCTGGATTGAACTAAATATATATGTTGTCCAGGAGTACTTGATAATATGTAATCGTGAAAGGTTCAATTTTTAGCTCTGTATGTAATTGCATTTGTTTTAAATTATTTTGATTTTCTTTCTGGATTTTGAACTCTACTGTACTTGTGTGATGCATCATTGTAGTGAAAATGCAACATGAAATTGTTTTGCATCTGTTTTGTACTAGCCTTAATAATGTAATAAGTTTTGTGCTGATGCAAAGAGGTTGATTGGTAGGAGGTTCACTCCAGAGAAATTTGAAAATTTCTCTGACTTCGTAGGCCTTCTCACAAAATTACCACTCCAGAGAAATTTGAAAATTTCTCTGACTTCACAGGCCTTCTCACAAAATTACCACTCCAGAGAAATTTGAAAATTTCTATACAACCTCCTTCACTTGTGCATGTGTTAAGCACTGGACCAATCGACCTGCCAAAACCTGGGGCATAGACATATATGAATGAGAAAGTATGCAAACAGGACACCAACAAAATTGCAGCATAGATACAAGGGTGGGTGTGGGTTCTACACCACTTTGTTCTGTGAATTTTTACTGTATCCGTAGCAAAAATTGTTGAGAGATTATCCTTAATTATGTTGAGAATAAGAGTGTAATCCAGAAGATCATTACATTTTTTAGAAATCTATTATCAATAATTCTGTATCATGGAATCCACCTACTAAACTCCAACACTAGCATGTGTTGAATTATGTAATGTCAGAGCATTTATTCTATGTTGGTCTGGCATTGCTTGAAAAATGTTGCTCTTCAAAAAAATTTCTTTTTAATTAAAAAAATTCAGATATTTGTAACCCAAAGCTGTAGAAGATGCAAAAAACAGAGTAAAGAGTCATAAAAGACCAAAATGCAAGTATGAATTATCTGAACAATAATCTAGAAGAAAGACATTGAGATTGTGTCAGTTGAAATACAAAACTAAAAGATCTATTAGAACTGTAGCTGTAACTACATTCGTGTACAAACATCTCAAGTTTTTTATCGTTAACATTACAAGAAATTGGAATCATTTGATTGCCATTAACCAGAGGTATTTTCCAGTCTCTGACAAGCCAGAGAAATACTCAGATTTTTTCCAGAATTTCTCTGGTGCTGGTAAGTTGTCATTGTTATCCCATTCTAATGTTGCTTACATATTACAATGTGGAATTTTTCCAGTTGAATTTAGTTGAACAATGTTGCTTACCTAATGAATCATAATGATTTGGATGTGAATGAGAAGAAAAGTAGAGAAACTCATCCAGAGAAATTTGGTCCAGAGAAATTTCTCTGGGCCAGAATTTCTCTGACCAATTTTCTCTGCACTGAAATTTCTCTGGACTGAAATTTCTCTGGGCCAAATTTCTCTGGACCAATTTTCTCTGGACTGAAATTTCTCTGGATCAAGGTTGAGGGACCTTAGACATTATAAAAATATTGTTGAGGGACCTTAGACATTATGAAAATATTTGGTGTCCTTTATGCTATAAAATCATAATACCAGGGACCTTAAAAAAAAAACCCCTTTTTAAAATCAACTCTTGGACGATGGAGTCAACGAATTTGGTCAATTTGGTTCAAAAATTAAAAAATATAAAAAATAATTTGGCTAAAGTTTCGTGGCTCAAGCTTGCAAACCAAGCCGGTGTTACGGCACACCGTACCACTGTGGGGAATTAACAACTAGATGGCGACACTCACGATGGGGACAACTGTGAGAAGTTTTTGGTTGGTCCGAGATACATATAATTCTTCACATGGGTTTTAATGGACAGTGAAAGTAAGATTGATTTTATATTGAGTAATTAAAATATATAAGAAAATATAAAAATTTGTGTGTTTTTGAATTAATTAATAATAGAAAATATTAAAAAAATTATCAAATGTCTTATCTGAAATAGGCCTTATCTCATATGAGATATTTGATAAAATATTTAATATAAATTTTAATATCTATTAATAATTTTTTGACAATAATATCTTACAACTCCCAACGTGGCAGATCATGATTGACGATGACCCTAACATCAACCGAATGAGGAAACCGGGTCACATTTGTCGTTGGACCCCACTTAATGCGTCCGACCCATTTTTCAATGCAATTTATACTCTACTTTATGAAAAAGAAATTCGAGATTTTTTTTAAAAAAAAATACGAGTAAATCACACTCACGTCATTGAAAAAAAAATATAATTTTATAAAATTTATATAATTATATTATATTTTTTTTATGTTTTAATTTACATGATACTATTTTTTTCATGAGCAATTCGTTAGATGAAAAAAATTTATATTATTAACTCTTTTATATTCAAATATGTATTTTACATTAGGGTTTGCAGTGACATAACAAAATATCAAAAAATTTACAATTTTAAAACACTTTTTACATATTTAAAAATATTTTTATATTTTTTTTTAACACTAATAATAGTCCTAAGGCCGTGTTTAACATTTTCGTTTACTTTATTATATTTATTGGCATTAATTTTGATTCTAAAATTTTATTAAAAAATATTAATATAGTTATATTAAAATTTTAAAATTTAATATATTTTCTTCAAATCTAAAAAAAAAATCAAAATATAATTTACCTTTAATTTCAGATTGTAAAAGGTCTATTGTAATGGGTCCACGGACTACAACATTGCAACCAAATGAGGTAATGGGCCCACAAACAGTATATTGTTGGATCATCAGGTGGGATCACAATTTTTTTTAAAAATTATTTATACTAATAAATTTAAAAATATGAATCACTAAAATTGAATAATTATAATAAAGGTTAAATTATAAATATACCTGAGTTTTGATTAAAATACGAATCACCTCCTGCAGTTTTGAAAATTACATTTCACCCATGTGATTTCTAATTTCATAGCAAATCGCCCTTTTTATTAATAAATTATCAAGTCAATTAACAGTTTTTAATGATATTAGAAATATGTTTCAATTAATAATTTAAGTAATTTTATTATTGTATGAGAGAGCAATTATGAATTTCATTTTTTTAGTTAATTCTATTAAATAAAAAATACTAATAAGGAGGTATTTGTAATTTTTCAAATCACAGGAGACAATATGTACTTTAAACAAATTTTAGAAGATGTATTTATAATTTACCCTATAATAAATTATTCGAGTAAAAGTAAAATAAAATTTATTAATATTCATACAGGGGGGGACACGGGTGGCTCGGGGGCAAAATATTTCTGATAATTTTGATTACATATGTATGGATAATGTATTTGAGCATCTTCACTTCTTCATCATATGTTTTTTTTTTATTAAATTTAAATTTATAAAAAAAATTACTAAAAGTGTAATCAATTATCTCATTAAATTTATATCAAATCAAGGGACAGTTTTTCACCAAATCAAGAATAAGTTATTCACCATATTTCTAATCATTTAATTCTTACTCAAATTTAATGAAAACTTTACAAGTGTTTAGGAATGGAGATTGTTTTATTTGCTTAAAAATGATTAAAGTAAAATTTTAAGATAAATTGTAAATTTTTCAAAAAGATTTAATGAGGGAAAAAAAGAAGATTGAAATGCTCCATATTAGATTGAGTTTTTAACCAAATTCTTACTTAAATTTGATTAAAAAAAATAATTAAAAAAAAGGATCGAGTCTAGGGTGGCCATTCGTCAGGCCAAGTCAGATTCGGGCCGGATCGACACTACATAATAAAAGATTGTCTCTACCCAAGTCTGGCCTGACCCTAACATCTGACCTCTACATCTATTCAAGTCCAGCCCAAAAAATAATTAAAAACCTCAAGTCTAGCCATGAGACTATATGTTAAATTTTTTTAAATATATTTTATAATTAAATTCAATCCCACATTATGTTCCTTAGATAAATATACTAACATTATTTTACATTGAAATATTTTGTGTATAAATTAAATAATTTTTTAAATAAATTAAATCACAAATCACGCCAACGTAAGTTTTAATAAAATCAACAAATATAAAGTTTAGATCTCAATAAAAAATATATATATTAAAATTAATTAAGTTAATAACAGATCGGTCCAAGATGGACTGAGTTAAAAATATAAATCTCAAATCTAACTGATTAATATATCGGAGTAAAAATATTAATCTAACTCAATTTTATGAATTAAAATAATTTTTTTAAATCTTAAAAATAAGACCGGACCGGACCGGACAAGTTGGGTGAGCTAACGGCCGGTACGTACTCTAATCGAATCCCACGAAGATGCCGTTTGAAGGCACTCAAAAAATCCCATTTGACTTTTTTTTAATTTTTTTTATTTTAATAATTTCAGAGGAAGATGACACTTCCATTATTCAGCCTTAGCTTCGCATGTCAATTTTTTTAGTTTTTATTTTATTTTATTATTTTATTTATAAAAAGATAAAATAGATTAAAAATTTAAAAAGATAAAATGTGTTATTTAAATCATAATAATTTCATTTTTTCTCTCAAAAAAGTTTTAAAAAAACTAAAAAATCTATTTTAAACGAGATTTTTTAACCCTAGACTAAAATAAATGAAAAGTCAACCCATATCCTAAACAAACCCTCAAACTGTATTGTCAATTTTATACATCAAAACATATTTTAAAAAGGGACCGGCTTTTTTCTAGTATAAAATCGGATTGGAGAAGTGTTATTCATTAGGCTTATTTTTAAATTTTGATAATTTGAACCTTTCATATTTTAAGATTCATCAAATGTATCGTCTCTACAAAAACTCAACAATTGGATAACGACAATTACGTTTTTAGATCAATTTTGTATGGGAAAAAAAGATAGTGAAAAAATTAACGGTTCATATAAATTTGATCCAAATATATGATTTTCGTTATCCGATTGACTTGATTTTTTGCAAAAATAATATACTTAATAAATCTTAAAAAATAAATAATTTGAATTATTAAAATGAAATTAAAAAAATAGACCCAACGGGCCGGATTGGGTGTCCACTCCGATTTTGGACCGCGGATAGTTCACATCCTTTTAAAAAAAAGCAAAATGAAAAATAAAAAGTTTAATAAGAAAACTGGATATTTTTATTAAATTTTTATAAAAAAACATTTTACGGTCAAGTTTTTCATGTTGATTTTCAATTTTAAGAACAAAAAAATAAAGTAAAATAAAATAAAATAAAAACACATTGAGATTAATAGATTACATGAAAGACAATTTTTTCAAACTGTACTAGGGGCCATATTGCATTCAATATTCACCCACAAATTAACTCTTCTGAATTAAAAATGTTAGATAGAATTAAATGGTTGCAGCCTCGCAAAAGCAAAGGGACCTTGCCACTTTAATTTTGATGGTCAGATTCATAATATGTCTACCCAAGTACCCATCTCCTATTAGGTTGTGTTTGGTACAATTTATTAAAATTGGTCGTATTTTTTCATAAATTTATTCCAAAACAAGTGAGCGTGGCCAAAGAGAGTGGAAAGTGAAGGGAAATTGGCTAGAGATGGTGACTGAAGGTGAAGGTGGTCGGTAGTGGTTATAAATGGTGGTCGACGAATGGCAAAGAGAGGAAGGAAAGAAAGCTTGCTTAAAAATAACAAAAACAAACAAGTTTTCATCTTTATAAAATTTAACAAATTTTTGTAAATTGTTTATATTTTCTTGGAAAGGAAAAAAAAAAAAAAAAACATCAAACAAATTTTAGTTTTCAATTTTCAAAATTTTTATAAACATAAACAAAAAACTGTAAATATAAACGTTATGGAAGTAGACTTACAATTTTTTTGAGAATTTATGTTAGTGTGTTTGATGCAACTTTTGTTTATAAATTATGAGACAAGAATAACTTACAAAAACTGCAAAAAAGATATTATAAAAAAAACTAGAGTAAAAATGTTTTTAATGTCTGCTTTCAAATTCCATTTTGAAAAATGTAAACCAAACAGGTCCTTGAGCTACCACTATGGTTGCCATAATCCTTCAGAATGTAATATTTGTCAATACTTTTGAGTAAACAAAGTCCAGTCCACATAACACAACCTAAGCTGGGGAAACATTTCAAGACACGTTTTTAGGTATCACTAGGGGTCTCACAATTCAGAAACGTAGAACAGAACAGAAACAATTCTAGCATCGAGATATGAAGAATTTTCAGAGAAATTTCACAAAGTACATACGAATGCAAGCAATGGCTTAAGTACACATCGTCTAAATTAAAGTTTATTATAGTAACTAACCAACCAACCTTTCATATAAATACGAATCTCATCGAGTAATGATGGTGCATGAGCAAGCAAGAATCTGCAGATCTTAAGTCAATATCCTTGCATTATCAAATAAAAGGGTTAATACAATATCATCCTTTACATCGACCCCTGTTTTCCTATTGTCTGCCATTTACAACAGTTAGAAATTCCGGCAGAAAATATACCCTAAGATGCCAAATAACAAAATAATAACCCTAGGTCAGAGGATGGTGATGCCAACTAGTACATAGCACAACTCACCATCAGTCCCCATGTACACTTCCATTCTACTTGCAACTTAAACCTAGCTGAGTGAAGAACATGAAATTTAAATAACCAAAGCAGAGAAACCAAATAAAAATTTCCAGGTAGTATTGCTATAAGATCGGAGCATAATAGGTAAGAGTAAGAATAACCTGTATCTACAAGGAATCATACGTTCCATTAGTGTCGGTCACAGATCATTTGACACAATTGGTAAGGCTGGCAAATCAAGATCGAAGAGACATTTAGTCATCCTTTGTGGAGCAAAATAAATAAAAATTAAATGATTTCTTTAATTTTAATGGCACTATAGTGAGCAATATTTGTTGAGAATACGAGTCATTGCCAATATAGAAATTAAATCAATTCTTCGAATCCATTAATTCTTCAAATGCATTACTGACTAATTTCAAGTATACTCAAATATAATCAAAGGATTACACTCCAATTTAAAAGCCAAATGTGGGATGGGAAACTAAAAATAATATCATATTTTACTCATTGAACATAGTGCATTTAAATCTAATACGCTTAGACTGTCTCTAATTGAACCGATGTGAAACTTCAGACAATGCAATCATTGAACTTCATGCCCGTAAAATGAAAATTCATGTACTGTTATTATTTTTTTATTTTTTGTTCTTAAAATTGAAAATTCATGTACTGCATTGTCTAATCATTGAACGTCAAGTTCTTCTGTTCTAATCATTTATATAAATGAATTTCTTTGGGTCCTTCACTAATACAATTGTCACATGATCATGCACATTAAGCAGGAGTTAGATATACCAAAACATGAAAAAAAGCTTACAAATAAAATAAAGAGAAGAACTGAGGAAAAAATCATGCAAATACAGTACATATACTAACCAGTCAACATGATCACTTATCCTGATCTCTCGAATAGATGATGGCGTGCCAACATTTCAGGTATCCCCAATGCAGAAATGCTTGCACAACCAAAAAGCTCTTGAAGCTTTGTATCACATAGAATTACCACTGAATTCAGAGGATCCTGGAAGTGAAGGAATAAAAAAGGTCAATACAGTTTACATGGCAATATTATTTACTGTAATCTTACTAAACACTGACACCCAATGAACAAAACCTATAGTAACAAAATTATAAACTCAATTTATTCTCATGAGAATCTCAAAAGAGCAGGGAAGAAGCAAAAGAAGAAGAAAAAGCAAAAGAAGAAGACATCCTCCAAGAGTGTAAATGTAGAAAAAGATAAATGGAATTGTGGCTTCTTTTATAAGGGTGTATTTTGGTAAGTTTTGTTCCAAATTGATTAGTATATGTAATGAACCTTCACAAGTTTTTAGTCATCATCACATCATGTTTATGTTCAGAATTATTTTAACTACTAATCTAACTCTATGCACTCAGGAAGCCCATCTGCTTCCGGTTTGCTGCGACTCGATTATATTTATGTCCATATTATCAAGAAATACAAGGTCATACCATCATTCTCACTCTATTTCAAATTCTAGTTGGAATCTCTACACCTTATGGTACTTCTGACTTGGATCAGATCACCCCTCCTTAGTAATCTACTCTACAGTTACCATGTGCATTCATGTAATCGTCGAGAGAGCGACAGAGAGAGAGAATGCGGGCGACTTTGTGGGAAATGGGAAACAGACAATTTAAATGATCTAAAATTTCATATCCATTTTGTTTAGAAAAATAGCAAGGATATTAAATGGAATATCAAAAGATTTGTGTAATAACTGTCGAAAAAATAAGAACAGATTTAGTTGTATTTATTAACAAGACCAACCCATCTTCATATCATTCTCTCATCTTGTTCAAGTAGTCCACAAGTAGCTTCCCGATAATGCAATCATTCTATCTTTCTTCTACTGCCGCTTGTCCCATATATCATTTTCTGCATTCATAAGAGATCTTCTTCATTTATTGATTCTTGACATGTTTGGGATTGTTTGGGTTTTTCTAGAAATGTGATGGATTCTTTCCGTGCCTTGGGGTGGAGGCTAGTGTGAGGAAGAGAAGGAAAGAGGTGTGGTCTTTGGTGTCCTTGGTTTTGATGTGGATCATTTGGCAGGAGCAAAAATGTCTTTGATTCTTGAAGATCTGGAAGGGCCCATCTTTAAATTAAATGGCAGATTTCTGCCTTTATTGTATAGTTTATTTTCGGATGTAGTAGAGCCGTCATCAGCCCATTTTTGGATTTTGAATAATCTTTTGAGTGATTTTGATGTGTATTAAGGATTTTTGCTTTTCTTTATATTGTATAGGGGTGCCTTCCCCTTAATGCTTTTTGCATACGGACAGCACACAGGTCCTTTCTTATTAAATATCTACTTATCCAAAAAATAAATAAATAAACAAATAAAACAAAGACCATGTATCCTTCAGCCACAGTAAAAAACAAGCCTCTCAATAAATGGCAAGGCATACATGACAACTTGGCTAAAATCTACTTTCATCTAGCATGTAAACTGTTTGTGAAAATAAATCATAAAAAATATGCTCTTGGTTCAAAGAAATGCTGTGAATTGAATTCAATATGATGAGAACCCACTGAAAGAACAAAGATAACAAGAAAGGGAAAAAATGACAACCAGATGAAAGTGAAACTAATATTTATATACAGTAAACAACTTCATCAACAGTTGACACATGTAAATACCATCATTCTCAACTGCATATCTTAAACATGGAACCCAGGAAAATAAAATCTGTTACTCAAAGCCCACTTCCAGGTTACCCAAATGGTTTCTTCAATTTGATGGCGGCCATCCCATTTACTGAGTTGAAACAAATAATTTTTGTATAAACATAGTAACGCTAAAACTCCTCAATTATTCCCATTAGTTGGACCAAACATAGATATAGTATGTATGCTATCATTGATAAATACAACTTAAAAGAGAAGTAAATAAAATAAAATCAAACCTAACTGGATACTGCAACAGTAACGGACATATTTTTCAGAATCAAGTTATTCTAGCTACTAACTTGTTACGACAAAATTTCAACTAAAGAAATTGAACTGAGTCATGCATTCAGTTACCCACCTCAAGTTGGTTGACCTTTATGTACTCCCAAACATGTCTTAAGACCTCAGACTGAATCATCTCCCTTCCACTAGTACCAAAAAAATTTGCAAGGGCTTCAGATATTATCACAGCTGGTTCAGACTCAGCACTTTTTGTCTCTAATTCCACCTCTACTTTTGGTTTCTTAGAATTTCGACCTACCGGTTCTGAAAGCATCAAAACAATACAGTCAAAGTCATTGGAAGAAAAAAACAAATATAAACAAAGAAAGAAACAAAAAAAATGCGGAACACAAAAACACTGTACTGACAGACACATACTTGCAGGTTCAAGTGTGATAATATGTTTAGCTAGCAATTTATTCATCTTGAACATGTCAGTACAGTCTGTCTCAAACACTAAACGTAGCTCATCATTGCAAATTATCTCCCTTTTGTTACTTGGATCTTGAAGATTGTTTTTCCTTATGTAAGCCCACAACTGCTTCACAATCTGAACCAAACAGAATGTAACTTTAGAAGGAACAATGTTAAAAAAGATGAACGTTATTCAAAAACTAAAAAAATCCAGAAGTTTAAACCTCAGTCCTAGGCAGTGCTGGATGCCCGACAATGGCCTGAAGTTCAGGTGAAACCCCACAAAGTTTGTTTAGCCCACCTGGCCCACCTCTCCTCTTTTTTCCAGTTTGAGAACTGCAAAGAGATAATAATAAATAACACAACCACAACAGGCTAATCATCAAATGACATAAACACATACAAAGTCAACATACTATGAGCAATCAGTATGCTGACTATAAATCTGGGGGGGTTATTTCATCCAAGCAAAAGCAATTAGACGTGAGATAGAGCAACCATTGAGATAAAGCACCCAAGGGTTATTACACCATTTTGAAGTCAGAAGATTGTGATCACACACGTTGGACGTTTCAGCTTTGAGGTTAAAGACTCAACCACTCCTTAGTTCAAATGGAAATGGAAATGGAAATGGAACTGGAAATGAAAGACTAAACCGCATCTTAGTTCACGCAGCTAGCTTACACACATATTTTCTTTAATCCCACTTGCTTAGTGTTCATGAATACATAAGCTATTGCCATTATTTGATTTGTGCTTATGGAAGAAAGCGTTCTTGTTGCCACAGTGATACTGAACCAAGAATTGATGAATTCTGTTAGTAATTCCGATACAGAAGGCCTTGCAACCTCACGATATTTGCTTCGCGTAGAACCATGAGTTCAATACAATCACATTTGAAATTTGGTTTACTGGTTAAATGATTGTACAAACCACATTATAGAGACAACGTTGCGGTATGCATCCTCACAGTAGTAGAAGAAGAGTTAACTAAGCTCTTATCGGGGTTTTGTTTATTGATATATACACTTGAAAGCAAGATCTAATAGAATTGAGCATTATCCCAAAGATTAAAAATGGAAAACAATTTATCTCCTAAGTCCTAAGTTAAAGATTGCACTCCACACGTTTCATAGTTCAATAAATCAGTCATACACCCAAGATAACATTTTGTTTCTCTATTGGAACAACCCACAACCTATACAATATACCGCAACGCAAACCATAATTTTTTTGTTTTTTTGATAATAGGGTGTCCGGGCCAGCTTGCAGAGCCCGGGCAAACCTCCAGCGTACTCAGAGACAAGTCTTTTAGGTTACATCACAAATTACAAATTCATAGGCAAATAAACATCAATGCACAAAAAAAATAGACTTACAAGTTACAATATCATGATGCCAGTGAATTCTAACCAACTCGAGAAAAAACAAATCCAAACATCGATTGGTTGTTTAGCAAACGTAACCAACAAGGAAAGTGATTAATTTTCTATTCATTTCCTGAATTTTCTCACCAACCAAAAGGGCGGTTGAGCAAAACATACCTCTCTTTCGGGGATTCGATAGGGGCTGCGTCAGTAGTAGCGGGGGCGGAGGATTCAGTCTTCGTAGGCGGCGGTGGTCGGAAACCGAGCTCGTTGGCGGCGAAAAGAGGGGGTTGGCGGAAATTAGGGTTTTGGTGGAGGAGAAAATGGGTTTTTAGAGGGGGTTGGTGGTGGTGGAGGGGTGGTGGAGGAGGGTGAGATCGGAGGAGGAGGAGGTGGATCTGGTTCTGGATGAAATCGAGCTTGGGAGTGAGGTCTAACCCTAGCTTGGATTCCAAATGGTGAACGACGCTGTTGAAGGAGGTGAAGGCGGTGGAGCTAGGGTTTGTTTGGCGAAGAAGAGACTCTAGGGCTTCAGCTATGTCCTGGTCGGACACCATTGTTGTTTCTCTCTCAGTCATTCAAATTTTTTATATAAACTGAAATTAACGGACTCGCAAAAACACACTCTCTTGTCTTCCTCTCTTCGCCAAAGGATTTCTGTCTCCGGTACTAAATCCATCACAACTATCACAACTATTAGATATCTCTTAAAATTTACATATAATTTAATAATTGTGAATAATTTGAGATAAAAATATTTTCAAATTTACATATAATTTAATAATTATGAATAATTTAAGATAGAAGAACATAAATTTTGGGAGAGAGACGATCCTTTCTGCCCTCACCCCTCTCCACTCCTTATGTTTTCACACCTGGTCTCTCTTTGGAGCAACTGAAATGATGAAATTGCCCTTACCTAATTTAGTGAGTGACAAATGGGTTATGCAAGAAGCTTCTATTTGCACGCACCACTTTCCTTCTCTTCACACATTTAATGATATTTTTTTATATTACATTTTTATTTTAAAATAAAATTATTAAAATATTCCTTTCTTCTTTAACCAAAACCCTAACCCTAACCTTAATACCCAACACAGTGCCTCCCTTTCCGGTCATCTCCTTCATCCCTCTGTCGCCTCCCTCTTCTCGAATTGAAGCCCCACCTCACCCTATCGTTCGTCGCTCACTCACCCTCCCCACCACCCCCGTAACCCCTTACTTCGGGACACAGCACCACCGCTGCCGTAGGTTCCACCCCTTCGCGACCCTCAATTCTGCACACACAAAGAGAGAGAGAGAGAATGAGAGAGAGAGTAGACTCATTTTCTTGCCATCAACATCCGAAGCCTCCTTTTCGTGACTAAGAAGGAAGAGAGAGAGATTGAGGGGATAGGGTGGGCGTCGTGGTAGTGTCGTCGGTGGATAGAGGAAGAGATGGGAATGGCGACTGGAAGGGAGGTGATAACGATGGTGTTGCGTTTCCGCCGGCGAGGTGGTTGCCGGTCTGGAAGGTGTGTGGATTGGGAGGGTTGGAAAGTTGTGTTTATGGGGATATAATTAGAATAAAAGTGTGTGTAATGAGTAAATATTTTATATTTTATTTTTTATTTTTTTAGGTGTGTGAATTAAGAAGGATGTGCAAATAGAGGATTGAGTGTGTGCAAATAGAAGCTCCTGGTTATGCAAGACTATAATTGTGCGATTAAAATTTGCCACCTATTTGGTCAGATAAATTACAAATACTCTATTTAAGATTTGTTTAAAATTTAAATTGTCTTATGTAAGTTTAAGAATTACATTCGCTTTCGTTTCAAATTTCAAATCGCATAAGAAATAACCTATTTTAGTAATTAATTATCAAATAATTAAATTTTGTAATGATTTAAAAAATATTTTTTAATTAATAATTTTGATAATTTTATTATTATATAGAAAAATAGTTAGAAATTTTATTTTTTTTGTTAATTTTGTTAAATAAAAAATGCTAATAAAGAATTTTTAGAATTTTTAGAATTATAAGAGACAATCTGTATTTGAAACAAATCTCAAAAAATCTATTTTTAATTTGCCTCATTTGGTTTGGACTTTGGAGAATCAGCCTCAGCAACAAACTAACTTGTCACTCCTGTGCGCAACTTAGTTGGTTAGGAGGGCCTCAAGTTGTTACCAACATAGCATTTGGCATGGGTTCGATTCTATTCCACTATGCAAGTTCTGACTTAAACAAAGCTTATGTTAAGGGGTCGGTGCAACCTCATAAGTTATAGTTTCTACTCTAGAACAAAAAATAGAACACCTGGTAATCTCGACATAAGTGAGACCTGTGGAAGGATGTGAGGATTATCATGTACCCAAAAATAAATAAATAAAAATAAATAAATAACTTGTCACAATTATAAACTTCCTTTTTTTTTTTTTTTTTGTTGGGAGGGGGGAGTTACAAAGAAAACCCCAGAGTTTGGTCCTAGTAACAAAATTAATCATTAGTTTTTAATTTTGTCAATCTAAACCTTAATCTTTTGATTGATTTTCAATCTAAACATCTGCCTATTTTTTGTAAGTAAAATCAATGTAAAAAAATGATATTTTGGTCATTGAACTCAATGAAAATGATATTTTAAACGTTTTATGTAGACCTATATTGAATTTAATGGTTAAAATATCATTTTTCTGTCAGTTTTACTTGACAAAAATAGGCATATAGTTTGGATTAAAAACAAATCAAAAGATTATGATTTAAATTGACAAAATTAAGAACTTAGAGTTTATTTTGTTACAAAGGTCAAACGTTGGAGTTTTTTTTTGTAATTATTCCTTTTCTTTTTTTAGAAAATGATTTGTACATTAAAAAAAAAATTATACATAAAATCATGAGGAAACAACCAACAGTGTGATAGTTGAAAAAAAAAAAAAATCACATTGACTATAAATTTTAATTATTAAAATTATAAACTTTATCAGGAATAAGTAACTATTTTTAAAAATCACACCTAATCTGTAATAACATCATAGTGCCATTTTTTTTTTAAATTGTAAATCATTTTAACGGGTCTTTTACTTTAAAATAAATGGACACACTTTTGCCAATTCATTATGTAGGCATTTTTGTACAATTTTGTGTGTATATATCCACTCTTGTTTTTTTCCTTTTTTATTTAACAAAGCAAAAAAACTCCATACCATATTATTATGGGTAAATTACATTAAAATTTCCTTGAGTTAAAAAAAATATAACAAATTCTATAATTTCAACATAATTACACCAACTTTCCTTTTAATATGATCAACATTGGTTGGACAAGCCACCGATCTTGTGCACACCCCTAATTTGGATTGAGCCTGTCCAATCTGTTGTCGATTGGAAACAAACCTTAGCCAAAATAAAAATAAACAAACTTCAAATAGTTAGTACTGATCTTTGGGGAAACATTACCATCAAATTCTTGGGAAAAAAAATATCCTCCTACCGCTGTGTTTGGGAAGGGATTTGAAAAGGAAAAAAGAAAAAATAAGTGAAATGTGAATAAAATATACATACATTTCACCTAATTTCACATATTTTTTTCTTTTCCATTTCTAAATTCCTTCCTAAATCTCCCAACCAAAAACAACGTAAGGAGAGTGATGACAACCAGTGGGATAAATGCACATCTCCAAGTAAATTTGCGAATGAATAGTAGAAATGCCACAATAACGACACAAAATGTAAAATCTCTTTAATTAAAGCTAAGGCAGTTTCAGAGGAAGTGCTTATTTAGCAAGATTCAATTAGTTCAGTGGGTAATTGGCAACTTTTTCTTTCTTTCTTTTTTCTTCTTTTGATGATCAGGAATTGGCAACTTTTGCTCAAGCAATACCACAATAGGACTTCTTCCCAGCGATCTAGAATGGCCCATATAATATTGCAAGTCCACATCGCAAGCTATTAAAATTGAATCACCCACCTCATCTTTATACTTGACATTATAACTTCCAGTCTCTAGGTTTAGCCTCTTAGCCACTTCTTGTTGCAACTTGCTGAGACTCGAAGACAAAGACAGATGAAACAAAATTGCATTATCTTCTGCATATTTTACTTTGATAGTCACAAGATTCGCATCTTGCATCATTGTATCATGCGGCTCGGTGTGAACAATACTAGCAGCGGATTGAGTAGAAGGCAGATGATCAGAGCTAAGACACGAGGCAGATTCATAGAGTTGAGAGCAACCAGCCTTGTTTATCTTGCGAGGTGGCCACCTCTCAATACCATAACCCCTACATATACGCTTTAACGTAGATTTGCTAACTGCAAAAAGAAGAATCCAAATCAGAGAACTTACATTCTACTTTTTTATGCAAAAAGCTCTATATATTCTTTATCAGAAAAGTTTGAAATGAAATAACTACCAAGATCATAAAGCAACATTACATATTAATTTATGAAAGTGCAAGCATACCGTTGAATTTTTTTGCAGCATCATCAGTGCTCATTCCTGAAGTTTGTAAGATATCCTCTTTAGGAATTTTAATTTTAACTCCAGGTTTATTGCCTTTTCTTTCTGATGTCTTCACTGTGCCTTTTTCTTGTGGACTAGTCCAAGCAGTGTTGTTACCTTCTGTACCAACAACATTGACAACACTACTTCCATTATTTATGGCATTCAGTAATTGTTGATTTGATGAATCCACTTGCGTTATCTCTCCCCCACATTGTAAGGGTTCCAACAGGGGCAAAGATATAATAGTTTGGGGCATTTGAACTAAATCAAGTTTCCCACCATTTTGAAAATCAATTCTTTCAATACATAATTCTTTCCCAAGTTCTACCCCAGAAGCAGCCCTAAAAGTTCGGAAATTTATCCTCATTGTTTCCAATATTCCCCACAATGAGGGAGGGGGGTTTTCACTGGCTCTGTTGCTCACTGGCATAAAGATCTCTAGCACATAATCATCATTTCCAGTGCAACTACTTTGCAAGCATATTGCAAAGCAACCACTTAATCCAACATCTCGTGCATAGTGTGCCATGGGGTACTCAGTTATGCTAAGTTGAGTTACATCCCTGCAGAATACCAAATTAGTGGACAAAAGTGCTCTCCCTACAACCCCCGTCCCTTCCTTTATGCGATGCACATTATTGACCATTCTAAATTCAGAGTAGTATTCATATTTAATGTTCTGACAACTTACACCAAGGATGCCACCATCAACCAGATCCCTGCATGGCCAGCCTATCCTACACGGGATCCATATCTGAACTAAAGGTAAATCATGGTCTTCACATACTATTTTCAACACATTCTTCATTTCATCCAAGGCAATTTTACGAGCTTCATTTTTGTCCACATCCTAGTTCGAAAATATTGTCACATCCAGGTAATTTGTTAGAACATATTCCTCGCCATATTAATTTAAGAATGAATCAAATATCAAATTTGACATTGCATTAAAGTTTGCAACTTACTAATTCCATGCACTTGTGTTCAAGTGCAACTGAACTTTTCAGACCTACCACCTGCATGGGAATGAAAAGATGCAACTAAGGAATCTTATAAGCTTTGAAATGTAGAATATATATATTAGAGTTGATGTATAAAGAGAGAAATACAGAGAGAATAAATTGTATGTATTATGATTGATTATTGATTGATGTATGTTATTGTGTATATTACAAGGAGATGTGCACTCTCTTTTATAGAGAGGAGAAGATACATAGGGTGCCAATTAGCACCGAAAGCATAAAGCAAATGGGGAACACTCATTATGAAAGCTAGACATAATGATACACTAACAATTATGACTAACACTACTAGATGTACATAATATACTAAAGATACTAATCACTAATATACAAACATCACTAATATACAATAATATACTAACAGCCCCCCTCAAACTCAAGGAGGATAGGTACTAACCAACTTGAGTTTGGAGAGAGTAACAAAACAGGAAAGTAAACTGATAAAAGAAAATAAAATAGGATAGGAGACACTGTATGGTCGTGTCAAACCGTTGGTGAAGACACTGTATGGTTGTGTCAGACCGTTGTAGGAGCTAACCGGAATCAATGTTGGGACAGTTTATGAGGTCATGCCGGACCGTTGTAGAAGCTGACCGGAATCAATGTCGGGACAGTTTACGGGGTCATGCCGGACCGATGTAGAAGCTGACCGGAATCAATGTCGGGACAGTTTACGAGGTCATGACGGACCGTTGTAGAAGCTGACCGGAATCAATGTCGGGACAGTTTACGAGGTCATGACGGACCGATGTAGCAGACACTGTGTGGTCGTGTTAGACCGATGTAGAAGACAGTTTATGGGGTCATGTCGGACCGATGTAGAAGACAGTTTATGGGGTCATGTCGGACCGTTGTAGAAGCTTGTGGTGGTGCACCAAGGGGGCGACTTAGGGAGTGCGCCATGGGGTGGCTTGGGTGGTTCCCATAGTGTGTAACCATGCTCACCATGATACATGATATATGTATAACCCCCCCTCAAACTCAAATAGGTGTGAAGATAGAAACCTATTTGAGGTTGAAACAAAGGGAGTGAGAAAGTTGACCGTTGTAGAAGACACTGTATGAGTGTGTAGATAGGCTGCCCAAAAGATATACATGTATATATACATCGAGCCCTCAAAAGTCGCGCCCTCAAAAGGTGTGCCGGACATGATGGCGAGGCACGTGAGCGCCTTGGCTTGCGCGCCCGTTTTGTCGTCTGTCGGCAAGTGGCGCGCGATGCGCGGATCGGCCCTGGCTATTTAAATCAAGACGGAGGCGGAGGCTGAGGCAAAAAAAACCTGCTAAAATCCTCTGAAAAACTCTTCCTTTTTCTGAGAGAGAGACTCTGTAACACTCTGTTGCCCAGAAAATGGCCTCTTCGTCCTGCCCTTTGCTTACTCTCTTTCCCGACCTCAACGAGTCCACAAGAGAGATAACTGGTGCGGTGTCCCGTGAACCTCAACCAAACACCACTGGGTTTGCTCCGTTGAACTTTCCGATGCAGTCGGTGGAGCAAAAAATGGCAGTGCAAACGGATGTGGAGGCTAATCAGTATACTTTGAAGTCATGTGTGGAGAGCATGACAGCGGTCACAAACTTGTCGCACCGGCTGCAGAGTAGGACAAATGAGGTGCAGCAGTTAAACGCCCAACTGGCTCTGCTCCAGCGCATGTATAAGGATGCGCGAGCAGAGATAAGTGTGCTAAAGGCGGAAAACAAGGAGCTGAAACGGAAGGCCACCGTGATGTTCCGATTTGGAGGTCCGCCATATGCTGCAGTGGAGGAGCAGGGAGTAGTGATCGTGCCCAGTGGAGGGGGAAACACGGATGCAATACCGTCAAGGGCCGCCCAGGACGGAGGCAAGAAGAAGAGGCCGGCGGCAGAGTAGAGAAGGGAAAGAAAAAAGCCCGCCTGTGGGTGTGGTTGGTTTGTGTGTTTTGGTTTGGTTTGGTTTTTTTTTTTTTTTTTTTTTTTTTTTTTTTTTTGTGTTGTTTTGTTTTGTTTTTTGTTTTTTGTTTTTTTTTTTGTCTGTAAAATTGTGATCAGAGCGAAGTCCCGAGATGAATAAAATGAGTGTATTGTGCAAATCCGAATAGCTTGAAGATACAAGACCGAGCACAAAAAGTAGAGGGAATGAATAGAAGGTTTTTGTTTGTTTTGTGAATAAAAGATAAAAAGTTGGACGGTGGAAAGAAGAAAAAGAAAATATGTATATATATATATAAGATAAAGAATGTGTGGGCGGTAGAAAATGTGATGATGGTTTTGGGCGGAGAATATTTTAGAATGGAAAAGTTGATATAATAAAGTGCTCTCTTTCCTGAAGAGAAAAAGGTAATGGTGTCTGCAAACTAACACAATGGGGTGCCAGCTGTTAAACAAAGATATATATATATATATATATTTTTTTTTTGTTGAAAAAAAAAAAAAAAAAAAACAAATTGAGGTGGGTGTATGGTGATAGTTTAATAAAATATGAGAGAGTGGGTATTCAATTCTGCCAAAAGGAAGAGAGAGAGAGATGGGGTGTCTTGATTGCCTCAGATCAGTTCATGGATTAAAAATGAGGGCCAGTGTAACAACCCTCGTTACTGTTTACCGATAAACACTGATTACCGTTAAACTGAATTGATTATGACTGATAATTGGACTGGTAAAAGTACTGAACTGACTGACTGAAATTGGAAACCGAATTGATTGAATATATGTTAGTTAAATTGCATTCTATCTGTTTGACTGTATGATTATCTGTTCATGCTTATATGTTTAAACTGCTAATTGAAGGCCTTATCGGCGGCCGAATCCGGAATTGATTAGTGTTTTATGATCCTCATAATTAATGTGATTTTATGGTATAATTATTTGAAAACTGATTAGGTATGATTAAATTAGATTAAAATAAGCCAATTAAAGAGTTGGACTTAATTACCGTTTTGCCCTTGAGTGGGCCACTACCTCTATACCTTGAGCTCATTATACTTGAGCCAAAAACATTTTCCTCAGCCCATTCCTTGTGCTCTAGCTGACCTTAGAGAGAGAGAGAGGAGCTAGAAGAGTTGAGTTCAACTTGCTTCATTGTGAATTGGCTAGAATTACTTGAAGAATTGAAGGTTGATTACTAATTTGAGCTCCCTCACTTCTAATCCTACACCTAAGGTAGATCATTCATCATCTTAATGATGTCATTGAGCTAGTTCTTGCATGATTCATGCTTCATTGTAGAACTAAGTCATGAATTGGTTCATTGTTGTTGAATTGAAGCTTAATTGTTGCATGCATGTACATATATTGAAGTTTTGAGGTTGTAAGTCCATGTTTCCTCACATGCATGTCCATCTTTTGGTCATACTCCATGAATTCATCATGTTCTTGAAGAAATGAGTCCATTTGAACAAGCTTTGAAGGTTGAATTTGGTTTGAATCCATGCATGTTTGCATGTTCTTCATATTCTTGAAAATGGGTTTGAATATGGTTTTAATTGACTCACCTTTGGGGCTTGAATTCATAAATTGAGCTTTGAAACTTGTCATACATTGAATTTAGTTATGTTTTCCAGAATTTGGGCCCAAGAGGTCGAGTTTGGAGTGGTTGAATGCTTGGTTTGAGCTTGGGAGGCAAATCTGGAAATTCCAGATTTGGCTTCCTCGCTCGAGCGAATGGTTCCCCGCTCGAGCGAGCATCTTTGTCCAGGGCTCCGCTCGAGCGACCATCGAGCGACCATCGCGCGTAAAATCACAGCATCCAGTATTTTTACTGTTTCGACAGACCGCTCGAGCGAAGGATTCCTCGCTCGAGCGAAGCCTTTGATTTTGGAAGCCCGCTCGAGCGAAGAAAGTCTCGCTCGAGCGAGGTTCCTATTTTCAGCAAACTTTGCAAAATGTTTTCTAAGTGTATTTTTGCATCCTCATCCCATCCTAGGCATTCTTAGGCCTAGTTTAAGGCATCTTAATGAGGATAAAGATGTAGAACACACCAAGGCAAATTAGGGATTAAGTTATTATCTTTCCCAACTGTGTAGCTTAGTGTGTGTTCGATCTGTTGACTGTGTAGGGTTGACTTCCGAGGAGACGCTCTAGCTTACTATAGCCCAGAACTCTGTGAGTAACATTTGTGTAAAGATATGTTCAAAATGATTATCTTCTGAACAATTAAACTAAACTGTTTCTGAACTGTTATTGTTAACTGAATGAATGAATGTATGACCTATATTCTGAACTGTATTGTGGCATCCTTAGCAACTACTGCTTACTGTTACTGTTACAGAGATCTCTGTCGGTTCCCATGTTGGAACCACTATTGTTTACTGATATGATGGCCATCATTCACTGTTTGGTCTATTAAGACCTGGTCTGTTAAGACCTACTGTACTGTTTAGCTATTGGATGTACCACATATGACTGTTATAATCTATGAAACTTGGAGCAAAGTGCTGCACGGAACTAAGTGCTACAGAGTGAGCCACCTCTAGAGTCTGTGCGAGACACCTCTTGAATCCATAAGAACTGTACTGTTTTCTGAAATGCTACTGCACTGTTACTGTTATTGTACTGCTACTGCACTGTTACTGTTACTGTACTGTTACTGTTACTGTACTGCTTGTACTGTTACTGTTACTGTTACTGCTACCGCACTGTTACTGTTACTGTACTGCTACTGCACTGTTACTGTTACTGTACTGCTACTGCACTGTTACTGTTACTGTTACTGTACTGCTACTGCACTGTTACTGTTACTGCTACTGCTACTGTACTGTTACTGTTACTGCTACTGTACTGTTACTGTTACTGCTGCTGTACTGACACTGCTACTAGTACTGCTAACGGATGTGCCACGTACGATTACTATGATTTCTAAATGACTGTTACGGCATCAATATGAGCCACAAACTGACTGACCGATATACTGAATCAATGAACTGTTTAAATTTTGAAAAGACATTCATCCTAAACCTCTTTACGCATTATGTTATTCACTGGGCTTTAGCTCACTGCTCATATATATATGTAGGTGTTCAGGCACTGGACCGCTGCTAGGAGCGTCAGGCAAGCTTTTGTTTTGTCAGCCAACCACTGTGCCTCACTGTGAGGTTCTAAGCCGTTCAAGCTTCGGCTTTGGGGTGTTTTAATATTCCCCGTCTGTCCCTGTAACTGTTTTGTTTACTGTATAGACTGTATAGACTATTACTGTACCGTTTATTAGGGATTAGATCCCTGTTCTGAATGATTGTACTTGTATGTGTAGACTGTCACAGCTCATTGGACATTGTTTATTTACTGTATTGGCTTCCGCCAGGCCCTGTACTCTGTTTTACTGGATTACTGTTAGGCAGGCCTTCGGTAATCTCGAATTACTGGCCAGTTACGGTGCTAAACCCATAGGGCCGGGTTTGGGTCGTGACAGCCAGGGGAAGTGTATCCGTTGGTGGTATCACCGAGGGAGTGAGAGGGGCCGCGGATGGAGAGAGAGTGGGGAGAGGAGATGGGATGCTCCGGCGGAGGAGAGGCGGAGGACGCCGAGTCGGCGTACATTGACCTGGACCGAGTGGTGGAGACGAGTGGACCGAGTTGCAAGGTTTGTCGGCGGCGAGTGGTTGTGTTGCCGTGTCGGCAGTGGTTGTGTTGCCGTGTCGGCACCTTTGTCTATGTTCAGAATGTGGTGCTGTGGGGAGTGAGAGGGGCCGCAGATGGAGAGAGAGTGGGGAGAGGAGATGGGATGCTCCGGCGGAGGAGAGGCGGAGGACGCCGAGTCGGCGTACATTGACCTGGACCGAGTGGTGGAGACGAGTGGACCAAGTTGCAAGGTTTGTCAGCGGCGAATGGTTGTGTTGCCGTGTCGGCAGTGGTTGTGTTGCCGTGTCGGCACCTTTGTCTATGTTCAGAATGTGGTGCTGTGGCCCAAGCGTGCCCTCTATGTCTCTCCTTCAGAGGATGGGAATAGACCCTGGTGAGAGTGTGATACAGAACCACCAAGATAAGAGCCGAGAGAGAGCCGAGAGAGACAGCCCATGCCCGAGAGAGGGGCTACGGCAGTGGCTGAGATGGAGAAAGCTCCTCATTCTATGCCATGGTGGTTGCTTGACGAAGAAGAATCAGGGCCTGAGAGAGAGAGGGAGATCGAGTCTCGGGAGATGCTGCTGCTGCCATTGATAAAAGACCACGCTCATCATGCTTTAGCTTGGATGATGGTTCATCTGGAAACTGAGAGAGTGACAGCTTCCGCCAACTCCGAATCAAAACAGCGGGGGAGAAGGTATGTGTAGAGGTCCGGCGGGCGGCCAAGGCGATGCTGCCGCCCGCCGGTGAAGCAGAATGACTAGGTTGTTAACCTAGCTCTGATACCATATTAGAGTTGATGTATAAAGAGAGAAATACAGAGAGAATAAATTGTATGTATTATGATTGATTATTGATTGATGTATGTTATTGTGTATATTACAAGGAGATGTGCACTCTCTTTTATAGAGAGGAGAAGATACATAGGGTGCCAATTAGCACCGAAAGCATAAAGCAAATGGGGAACACTCATTATGAAAGCTAGACATAATGATACACTAACAATTATGACTAACACTACTAGATGTACATAATATACTAAAGATACTAATCACTAATATACAAACATCACTAATATACAATAATATACTAACAATATATATATATATATATATATATATATATTGCCATTAAAACGAAGCATATATATATATAAGAAACTCTACAATGGAAACAATTGAATCACACTTAGGCGTTGTTTGGTTGAATGACTTGATGAGAGAAATGGAAAGGGAAATAGAAAGAAAATGAGAAAGAATTGATGAGATTCAAATTACAAAATTTATTTTATTGAGTTGAAAAATGAAGAAAAAAATTGATTCAAAAATTTAGAGAGCCATTTGAAAAGAGAAAAGAAAAAAATATATAAAATGTGAATAAAATATATTTATATTTTAATTAAATTCACGCTTTTTTTTCCTTTACAATCACACTTTTTGTTTCGTTATAATAAAAAACACAAGAAAAAAAGAAAGAGAGGAAAAACAATCTTCCTTTTTGTCTTTTGATTTACTTAGGTCGTGTTTGGTTCATGAATTTAGGAAGAAATTTAAAAAAAAAAAAGTGAGATGTGAATAATACATTTCGTTTGGCTTTGATTAATTAGATAAGATTGTAAACTAGATCAAGATATAAATCCTCCAATTAAGATAAAATTGCAAGAACCAAAAACCTCTTCCTTTCTTTCCTCTCCAAGACATGTTCAATTGAATTCAATCAAAACAAAACCGGTGTAAAAAAAACAAAAAAAAAAACAATTCTAGACAGATAAAAACAGAGCCCCAGAGTTTGAGAGAGAGAGATAAAGCAAGTAATGTCACAAGATTCTCAGGAGATAACGACGGTTGAGCAGTGGAGATGGTCTGAAATGCATGGCCTTGAACTCATGTTACCACCACCAACAGCAGCAGCAAGAGACACGGAAAGAAAAGTATTTGAAGAGAGAGAATTGGGGGAAGAGAAAGGAAACATGGGAGAAGAGAGAAGAGAAATGGAGGCAGCGCTTGCGGTGAAGAAATATGGTTCTGCTCTGCCCTCAACTAGGTATGTGGAGCTATTCGGGTTCGCAATGGCAGCCGCCGTCGCCCTCCTCTTCTGCTCCCTGTGCCCTCAGCTTTGAAACATTCGAAAGTTGAGAAAAGAAAATAGGGGAAACGGGAGAAATTTTTTATTTTCATTTTTATTTTTAATAGACAGATCTCAGCCGTCCATGAGTTAGTGGGCAACGTGGCTTAATCTAACCCATCCCCCGCAGAAAACACCACGGAGACATCAAGGAGAAGATCCAGACTCAAGTGTTGCAAGCCATACGGGCTTGTGTTAAAATATTTAGTTGCGTTTGATAGAATTTTGTAAATATAATTTGAGAGTATGAGTTATATTTTAAGTTTGTGAGTTTTAAAATTATGATTTGAGTGTAAAAAATTTGTTTGGCAAAGAGTTTTGAAAAGTATTTTGAATTGAGTGGAAAATCTTTGATGTGACATATGATGTTTGATAAAAACTTACAATTCATAACCAAACATACAACTCAAAATTCTATTAAAACACATAAAAAAAATTTTTAATTCAGAAACTATTTTTTTTGAATTTATAAAATTTAACATATGTAAATTGTAAAAAAAAAAAAAAAAAAAATTGCACTGTTCCGGTCAACAGGTGGGACGACCGGTTAGGCGAAATTTGAAAAATAAAATTCCGAAAACCGCGCCTGAGACAGAGTGTTTTGTGTAAAGTTTTGGAAACATCATTTGAGAACTCTAACCAAACATCAAACTTGAATTAAGATGTGGAATCATGATTTGAAATCACAACCAAACAGATTTTGCCTCTTAATATGTTATTTTACATTTTAAAAATCTTTGATGTCTATCTAAATAAATCTAATTTGAATTTTTTTTAAATTTTTTTATTTGAGCTTGATTGTTGCAGAATATCCATATATAACTTAATATTTTCAAAGTTTATCTTCAAGTTGAATTTAATATTTTATCATTTAAAATTATCAATTAATTATCCACATAAATTTTGAACATGACAGAATTCTTATATTTTTTGTCTAAACTTAATCTCTTCAATATAAAAACAAGTGTTTGTAAAAGGAGCCATGAACAAGTGATTAAAAAGAAAAAAAAAAAAAGGAGAACTTATTGATGAGTCTCATCAGTTTCGTTTTGTAGCTCGAATTTCATCTAACCCAAGTAGCTCGACTATCCAAAACGACGTCGTTTTGGGGAGTGTTTTTTTTTTTTTTTTTTTCTCTGCAGATGAAGAAGAAGAAGAAGAAGAAGAAGAAGAAGTAGTAGCAGTAGCAGCAGCAGCAGAAGGAGGAGGAGGAGGAGGAGGAGGAGGAGGAAGAGAGAAGAGGGAGCACATATCATCATCATCAACAACAACAAAAAACAACACCAGCATCAACAACATATCATCATCAACAACAAACAACACTACTTTGAAGATCAAAAATCAAACCCAAAAATCCAAAAATTTAACCCAAAAATCAAAAATCTAAATCAACACATTATCATCAACAACACATCATCATCATGGGAAAAAAAGAAATCAGAGATCAAATATCTCTGAAAAAAAATATCAAAATCAACGATGGAAAAAAAAATTCAGAGATTAGAGATTTCTGAAAAAAAATTCAAAGATCGGAGGCAAAGATCAGAGATCGGAGGCCGGGCGGCGGCGATTGACGGGCAGTGCTCTCTTCCTCTCTTCCCCCTCCCTCTTCTCTCTTTCTCTCTCTCTCTTCCTCTTTCTCTTCTTCTCTTCTCTCCCTATGTTTCAGTGATATAACAGGAAAGGAAAGAAAGAAAAAAAAAAAAAAAAATCCTCAAAACGACGTCATTTTGAGGATTCAAGCCACTCGGGCCAAATTTTTGTCGAGATGCGAAGGATTATTCTAAGTCCTATACACAAAATTCAAAATCCATCTAGTCTCAAAATAAAACATTTGCACTAATTAGTCCTATATATTTTTAATTGTTACAAAAAAATCTTATTTTAAAACAAATAAAAAATTAAAGACATTGCTACATTCCACTACCGCCGAACTTTCGTTACACGGTCATTAGAGACTTGCTAGAATGTTCAATAGTACCGGAAAGTCGCTGGAATATCACTAGGAATTCGCCAAAGTATCATCGGAATATCTAGAATGTTTGCTAGATGTCAAGAATATCACTTGAGATTTACAGAAATGTCTAGAATATTGCCGAAAAAAAGAAGAAGAATAAACTAAGAGATTAAAGTGAAAAAACATTACAAAATGTGCTAAATATTGATAAATTCAAATAAGAAAAAAATTTAAGAACAACAAACAACAACAATGGAAAAAAAACATATGTTATTTTCAATTTTTGTAGAGTTTAAGCAAATAATTTTTAATATTGATCAAATTGAAAAGCATGTTTTGAAACTATAAAATGTTACCGTTTAAAAGTATGATTCTATTAAGTATTTATCATTATTAATTAAATTGAAAAATATATTATGAAACTGTAAATTTTACAATTCTAAAGAATAATTCATTTCAGCACAAAAAAAAAAAAAACTGAAACCGTAAAATTTTACAGTTTTCACCGCGTGTAATTAAAACTCGAAAATAATTTGTTCAAAACTTGAAAATTTTCTCCGTTATAATAGGAAAATAGAAGTGTGTAGTACAGAAAAAAAATTAAAACTACGAGATTGAAGGAAAGAGACAGATATATAGGTGCTTGTACTCTGACAACTATTCTTTGATTTAGATCTAGCCAGATCTAAAGTAGATCTATTCATCTTCATCGTCGGAACCTCATCTCTTTCGCCGTTGGCAAGCACAAAGCAATGAGTTAGTGCTCGGTGGTTGCCCGTAAACCCTAATTATTGGTGGTCATCGGTTGCCGGTGACTGTAGATTAGAAAGAGAAAGAGAAAGAGAAGAAGGAATACGTGGTTGTCATCGTCATCGTCATCGTCGCCGTCGCCAATATTAGAGAAATAGAGATAAAGAAAAGAAGCAAGGTGTAGGGAAAGAGGAGAAAATAAATGGGTATAGGACTTTTGAGTCTATCTAAAAGGTTTTAGGATTAAATAGAATACACACTTTTCAAAAAGGACTTGTGGGTAATTTGCCCAAAAAAAAAAAATCACAATCAAGATTGAGCCCTTTTCAACTCCCTTTCACGGTGCCTAAAAATTTTTGTATTAAAGTCAAGTCACAAGTATTTTTTTTCTTTCAATTGAAATTACTTTATATTTGAAATATGTACTTACATGAGCTTTTACATGTGTGGAAAAGAGAGTTTATGTAAATGGATATTATTATTTTATTCTTCTTTAAATTTTATTTTTGCTTTTGTTTCTTTTTCTTTTTTTTCCTACAATCTGTATTTTTCTTTATTTCTTTCTCTTTTTTTTTTTACTAATAATGTGTCATTTAATTGAAATTTCATTCTTTTTTTGAAGCGTTACTATTATTAATTTGTGACTCTCTCATTTATTGACTATTTGCATTTAATTTTTTTGGATGCATATTTTAGATTAGAAGTGAAGAGAGTACCAAAATTTATTTGAATATGGGTTTATGCTTTAAAGTTAATCATTAAAAAAACTCATGATTAGATTAATTTTTAGGAACCTATTTCTTTTGATACCTAAACCACAAATTTCTTCTTTTTTAAAATGTCTTTTTATGTAGATTCAAAGTATGAGCAAATGCAAGCGATCTCATATTAAAAATGTTTGGTTTTTTTAAAAAAGAATTAAACAATTCTACTTTTTTATGGTTGTCAGTTCAATTTTAATACATTTTCAAACCTGTTTATGTTAGTGAATCAAAATAAAATTAAAGGGGAAAAAAAAAAACCAAATAGCATGTAAAAAAATTTAACCACTAACTGAATATAATGGAAATTAAACTTAATTTTATTTTAATTTATTATACTTGGCTGAGTGACTAATGTAATATCTCCTATTAATTGAATCTCTCTCTTTTTTTTCTTTATTCTTTTTTAATCCATATTAGAGAATACAGCCAAATAGCAATTTTTGTTAATAATTATCGATTTTGTAAAATCCTGTGCATTGCCCATGTGATTGCTAGTAATATATAAGGAAAATGAGATTTTTAGTGAGGAGTCTCGTAAGAATTTCAATATCTCATATTAATTTTCTTGATTTTTTTAATTTTAAACAATTAAGAAAATCTCCATGGGCTAGCTTTCATCTAATCATATAAAAATATAATTGTAATTAGTCTATAACTTATTTTATAATCCCACATTAGGAGACAAAGAAAAAACTAAGTTGTTTTACTCATATAAAGTGAATCTTATACTTTCATTTAATATTGTAGTGTTGTACCTGTTTCCATTCAAGATAGTTTAAATTTTAAAATAAAATTTAAAAGTTTTAATTAATTAATTTTTATATAAGTTGGTGGGTCTTTTGACCTAACCAATTAGGCTAAATCGTTTTTTGTTTGACTGATTCGCTAGTTTAATCGCAATTTTAGCAATTTTATCAAAATTTATTGATTGAATTTGTTTGATTCGAAATAAATTATGGATTGACCTAATTAAAAATTAAACAACTGATATTTCTTGATTAGAAATAAACGTTCCACCCAAACAATTATTAACTTTTATTTTACAATCTCACATTGAAAAAAGAAGGAAAAAGTAAATTATTTTACTTATATAAAGTGAACCTTATTATCCTAATTAATATTGTGCATATTTCAGTTCAAGACAGTCTAAAATTTAAAATTAAAATAAAATTTAAAAGTTGTAATTAATTAATCTTTGTATAAGTTGGTCAGTGAACCATTTTCGGTTTGACTGATTCGCTGATTTAACCGTGATTTTAACAGTTTTATCAAAATATATTAGTTAGATTTGATCGATTCGAAATAAACTAAAGATTGACCTAATTAAAGGTTAAACTGCTGATATTGTTTGATTCGAAATAAACTTCTTGCCCAAACAATTGTTAACTTTTATTTTACACAATCCTATATCGGGAAAAGAAAGAAAAAGTGAGTTGTTTCACTTATATAAAGTATACCTGTACTCCTATTTAATATTGTAGTATTTTGTATGTTTAAGTTGAAAACAATTTAAATTTTAAAATAAAAAATAAAATTTAAAAGTTTTAATTGATTAATTTTGTGTAAGTTGGTTGATATTTTAACCAATTTTAACGGTTTTATCAAAACATATATTATTTTATTTCTAAAATGTATGTTTTAAGTTTGAAAAATGCGGCAGACCCCCACCAAAACCGACCCCCAGTGACCCCAGTGCCACGTGGCACTGGGTGATTGGAAGGAAAGAAAAAAAAAAAAAAAAAAAGGAAACTGGCCAATGGGGTTGAGCTGGGGGTGCTGGGGGTGCCCCCAGCTGGGGGTCCCTAGCACTTCTGTTTAAGTTTTATGACAAACTTTAACATAGAATAAACTAAAACTAAAAAATTTATAAAACGAAATTTATTTTTATTTTATCATAAATATAATTTTCTTAATTTATTCTGTTTTTTTCATCTTTACTGATTAAATTATAACATCTATTTCTTACTGTGAACTTAAAATATACAATTAATGATATAACAACTGCAATATATATACTAGCGTATACCCGTGCCTGAAGGCACAGTGTAAATAATGTTAGGATTAGAATATAATTGTAATTAATCCCAACACTATTTAAATTTATTTTTTAATTTCATAAAATCACAAATTTATTATAAAATTTTGAAACTCTCACAAAACTCTTCACGAAAACTCGCTTTTACTTATATAATATATAGCTAGATATATAGATGTGCCTAGCCTACATACAATTTTTACAGGCATACATACAATATTGATTTTGCTTATATAATTATATGGAAATTGAATGTATGCCCATAATGTCCTAGTGTATTACGGGCATACATTCATTGTATAGAAATATATGTAAAATATATTGAACAAAAAGGAGAAAATAAAAAAATAAACAAATTGAGAGAAAAATAAAAACAGGAGAAAATAAAAGAATAAAAAGAAAAAAGGGAGAAAGGTGGGATCATGGGATCATAGAAGGATGTGTGAGAAAATGAAAAAGTAAGAGAGAGAAACGGGAAATTAGAAAATGTACATGTAGGACATTTTAAAAAAAATATATCTCAGTCATTGTTTTATAATTTGAATAGATCTGAGCCATCCAAATATTCTAGTAGGACAAAAATATGTTAAAGATTCAAAAACTGTCATGCTTTATTATATAGATGTTGAAGATTCATATGAAGTCTAAATTTATGAAGTCTATCAAGTATTCAATATATTTAAAAATAATAATTAATTATTCAAATTTATTTAATTTGTAGACTATAAAATTTATTAATTTAATATTCACTACACATAGTAAAATCTGACTCTTAATTTTGGAATCGCAGACTTTTCCAAATAATATGAATAAAAATAAGTGAACAAAAAGGAGAAAATAAAAAAAAATAGAGAGAAAAATAAAAATGGGAGAAAATAAAAAAAATAAAAATAAAAGAGAGAGGAAGGTGGAATCATGGGATCATGGAAGGATGAGTGAGAAAAAAGAAAAATGTAAGAGAGAGAAGTGGAAAAGTAAAAAATGTACATGTAGGATATTTTTTGAAAAATATATTTCAACTATTATTTTATAATTTGAACAGATCTGAGTCATTCAAATACTCTAGTAGAATAAAAATATGTTAAAGATTCAAAACCGTCCTATTTTATTATATATATATATATATATATTCTAATAAAATATTTAAGATTTAATTCATTATAAATTATTTTTCTATATTTTTTAAATAAATTTTATATTATTATGTAATTTTAAAATCATTTTTAATTATTTTTTTAACGTGTGCATAGGACGGTTTTATATGCTTAGGCCTAGTTTGGGAAGACTAAATAAGTGTACTTTTTGACTTTTTATGAAATATAGGTTGGGTTTGAACTGATGTGTTAGAGAGGTGATGTGACTTAAATAAGATGATATGACTTAAATAAGATAGTGACTTTTTGACTTTTTATCTTTTTTCAATCATGTCAAACTTGCCTTTACTTAACAAGACATTGAAAATGCCAGTTTGTCCCTTTTTTTTTTTTTTTGGTGGGGGGGGGGGGGGGGGGGGGGGGGGCGACTAACCTCAAATTCTTCATATATTTGGTTGCCAAAATAGTTGCCAAAATAGTTGTTCCAAAGTAGACACGAATATGTGGACTGTCCCGTTTGTGTCACCACCTCAAGTACACCAACACATCTTTGGGTAGAAGGTTCAAATACTGGGAAAGCCAAAGATTGTTTAACTCCGCAACGTAGAGCATCGTTGCGCTGTGAATACTCTTTGATAGAGTACCACTCCACGTTGGGAGTGGATTCGGGAAATTGATTCTTGAACACTCGGCCAGGAAGCCCAAAGTGTTCTTCTGAACTCTCCCCATCTAAATCCACGACAAATTTATTATATTTAGATATCATCCTATACTGACAAAGTCCCAAAACATCAAGTGGATCCGGAACTAAGAATTTTACAACGTTATAAACATAAGCCGATACTAGAGCGAAAGGTTGGTTTTGAGTTGTAAGAAAAGACTGCCTCTCTTCTGTTATGGGTGCCCAAAATTGAACCAGTATCGCATAATCAAGCCAATGCTGTAAAATGCTGTAAAGCACATCTCTGATCTTCTTTTTCAACTCCAAATTAATATCTGATAAATAACAAACGAATTCCAGAAGGGAAAACTGATTTCAAAACCACAGAATTTGTATTGACTTAAAAAATTAATGCATCAATAACAAAATATATTCAGAGGTGAAAAATAAATAAATGGAGGAGGAGATAAAAAAGATAGAAGTCGCTCACCGGCAGGAACAGTCGGCCCTGGACGTAGGGGTTTGTCGTCTCCTCGGCTCCAGAAAACCCCTCCAACGACTTTGTCAACGCACTTCAATGGCAACCAGTTGAGTTCAGTGTCCACATATTCCTTGAAATCGTGAGGGAGATCTTCTCTCTCCATCCCTATTAAGTTATACACGGACGCACGGTGAACTCCAATTTTACGGTAAACCAATATAAAATTGCCACGTAACCAAATAATTGTTTTCCTATCCCTTCCCCTCATGTTCGGTACCGCAAAACTCAAAACCAGTCAAATTCTTCTTCCGCCATTCACCAAGACCACAAGGCAACATTGCAATTTCGTCTCTTTCAACTGTGTAAAAATCGAAACAGCCTCTCAAACCCTAAATTTAATCTTGGTAGCAGGATGAGAGAGATGGGTTTTACTGAGGAAAGGGTTGGAGAAGAGGAGGGGAGCTGTTAGAAGAGGTGGTGGGTTCCATAGTTGAGTTGAGATGAGGAGGAAGAGAAGGTAAGTGAGAGAAATAGGGCAAAGAGCCAACAAAGGAATTTTCTAGGTAGTCACTGAATGAATTATCTCACGGGGCACTGTCTTATTTGCTGACCGTAGGTTCGCTTGGTTTTAGTTTTAGTTTTGGTTTTCAAAAAATATTTTTAAATAAATTTTACTTTTTTGTTTTTTATATATATTTTTTTGTTTTCACAGAATTTTTTTAATATTTTAAGTAATTTTTAAAATTTTTAGATACACCTAATATAAATACATTTAGAGAGTATAATATTTGTGAATTTTTAAAAAAAAATTTACTAAATACCAAAAATATAAAAAAAAAATTGAGAATTCAATATATTTTTCGTATTTTTGTGTATTTATTAATTTTTGAAAATAATTTTTCATAAATATTTTACTATTTAAATATATTTAAATAAAGTGTATCTAAAAAATAAAAAAAAATTATTTAAAATTTTAAAAATATTCACTAAAAATAAAAAATTTAATTTTTAAGAAGCTGAACCCAAAAAATTAAAACTAAACATTCCATCACCAGCAGCACTATCATTTATGGTCACACAAATCTATCGTTTACATGGGGTTCAAACTACGTTCAAGGAGTTCTCTCTCTGCTCTAAGTAAGCTTCAAATCAGGTCCAAAGGCTTACCACCATACCCCTCTCTATATGACTTTCAAGTATTGGGTTGATTAAAAAATCGATGGGACTTGTGATGGGTTTTATGAGTTAAATAATATTTTTTAGTTTAAAATTTAAATTAGAGGAAATCCTCTTCTTTTTTTATAAAAGTATTTTTTTTTTTTGAGGTTTTGAAAACAAAATATATATTAACTATGTAATTAAAAAAAAAAAAACAAATAAATCTATCTATCCCATTTTTAAATTAATTTATGACAAACTAATGCCAAAACAATTCATGACAAGATAACTAACTATATATTTGGTATCATGAAAATTATGATTCAACACGATATACAAGGTGAAATTGCCCCAAATCAAATAACATAATTAATTATTTGTTTATTTTCTTTTGATGATGGGTAATTGGCAACTTTTGCTCAAGCATGATACCATAGAACTTCTGCCGACATATATGGCAAAGTTATTAACATCAAATCACTGTCATAAATTTTGATGTATCTAAAAAAAATTGAAAATCACCACCGTCATTTTTTGTTTTTGTGTGTGTGTCAAGGAGAGTTTAGTTTCGTCTTCTTGGCCCAGGAAACCCCTCTAACCAATTTTTAAATCTTTAGATCTGTCAGTGACATTAATTAGCATTCACAAGTGATATTATTTAATAATAAAATACTGCATAAAAGAATAAATTTCATAATATAAATGTAACTACTTTTCTAATTTATGTCACTAACTTATCACATCTACATTATAAGGTATATATTATACTTACATAATAGATTATAATTAAATAACAATATCGATTGTCAATGCTGATCTCATTATTACAATAAAGTTTTTCTCCAAAAAGTTACCTCCCAGTCCCAATCATGTTTTTTCTTAGAAAAATGTTTGAGCATCACAATTTTTGTGATCACAATGGCTCAAAATTGTCAAAACGATATCATTTTAAATGACGTTATTTTGACAGTTTTGAGCCATTGTGGCCACAAAAATTATGGCCCTCTAGCATTGTTTTTTTTAATATCAAGTTGAACCGGACAAGAGGGCCCCGCCTATACATAATTTTCAAACCACTATTGCGTTCAAACTACAAGTTGAACGAGTTCTCTAATCTCTATTATTGGGTTCAAATTGCCACTAAAACAAATAATAAAAAAAAACAAAAATAAAAACAAAAACAAAAAGAGGAAAATTTACCCATAAGTCTAAGTTTCTGAAAAGTTAAACCATTTAGTCCTAAAAGTTTTCTTATGCTCCATTTAGTCTCATTTGCACATTAATCTAATGTTCGAAACATTAATCTGATGTTCGAAATCTAATGTTCGAAACATTAATCTGATGTTTGAAACATTGTAATGGGACCTTTCAGTCTATAAGAAAACTTTTAGGACTAAACAGTTATAAGTTATTAATTTGGAATTTATTGGTGTACGGGCATGCACCAATAAATCCCAAATTTGTATCTTATAACCCATTTGGTCCTATGAATTTTCTTATGAACCGTTAGGTCCTATCCCAATGTTAGTGACCATTGAACATCATCGACATCAAACATCAAAACATCAAACATCAAATTTATGAGTAACATCATCGAAATAACATCAAACATCATCATCAAAACAACATCAAACATCAAAACATCATACAACATCATCAAAACAACATAAAAAATAACGATTAAATAATTTTTAAAATAACGATTAAACATCAAAATAAAGATTAAACAATTTTTTAAATAACGATTAAACATCAAAATAACAATTAAAATAATATCAAACATAAAAAATAACGATTAAACAATTTTTTCTGATCAAACATCATCATCATAACAAATTTTTTTTTTGATCAAACATCATCCTAACAATTTTTTTGAACAAACATCGTCATAACATTAAAAACATCTCAGATCGAAACCCAGATTTGATTCGGAACACACCTCAAAAACCCACATCTCCTCGGCCTCTTTCGCATCTTCATCTTCTTCTAATGACAACAACCAAACCCATATTCCACCATCATCCCCAACTCCTCCCCAAATCCCCATCTCTTATCCCTTCGATGGAATCCTAACTCGTGATTGGGTCATGGACCTCATCATTGCCTTCGATTGAGCTTCTCGAAATCTTCACAGGCATAGAGCCGCGGCGGTGTGGAAGAGCCACAGGAGGCGCAACGCGGCACCTCGTTGGGGTCCCTGCGGATCGCCGCACGGCCTGGCAAGCGCACCCTCAGACACTCCTGCAACGCCCTGAACGGCTTCGCACCACCACGCCGTGATCGGAACTCCGCCAAGTGAGGGCACGGCTCCGGCACCACCACTCCTCTCCGCCGCTGATACGAATGATCCATCTCCGCCACATCTCAACACCAACCGCCAATATAGATATATATATATGTATATAATTTGATCGTCGACATTTAGGGCTTTTATATATATATATATATATATGATCGCGTGTATGTACGTGTTCAATCTGTTTGTGTTTTGAATTGTAATCGAGACTGCAGGAGGAATTGATCTGGAAATTGATGATGTTCACATTTTTTTTTTATGATGTTTTGTTAATGTTTGATATTGTCGATTGGTGCAGTTAATGTTGCTAATGTAGCTAATGTTTTGATGATGTTAATGATGTCGTTGATGTTGCTGATGTAGATAGTGGGACTAAATGGTGCATAAGAAAATTTGTAGGACTAAATGGTTTAACTTTCTACCATATAAGATTTACTGGTAATTTTTTCAAACAAAAACATCATTTGACAACTAACATTTTAGTTAGAAAACTATTTAAAAAGTTAAAAAAATTATTAAAAAAATAAAAAATTCATTCTAATTCTCTTTCATTTTTACACGATTTTTGTAAAAAACTACAAAAATATTTTCAAATACTTCAATTATTTTTACCTCATTTTAGCCAAAAAAATACTAGAACAAAATTTACTACACATTACATAATGCAATTTCCTCTGTTGTAAGAGTTGCGAGAATTGTTACATGGAAAATCTTGATTAAATCATTTAATAATTGATTGCACGAAAATATATGAAATTTTTTTCATTCATATCCAAAATTTAGGGCAAAATTCATTTTACTTCCATATGATATGACTTGAAAGTACTTTACTCTATTATCTTTTAAAAATAGCCATATGCCCCTATGTGCTTTTGGACTAACATGAAATCGTTAATATCGTTAACTATTGATGTGAAATGGCTATAATACTCTCAAATCTTATATTTTTTTGTTATTTTCTTTCTCTCTTATCTCTTATACACATAGGCCATGTTTAATTCACAACACTAATAGTGAAGTATTAATAATCCTATCAAATTAGTGTGGTATTTACTATCCAATTAGATTAATAGGATAAATTATTTATTTGATCAATAATCTCATCCCTACCCCATTATTAATAATTCTATAAATTTGTTGAATTAATTATCCATTAGATTAATAATCCTAAACCAAGATATTAAAACAAATATAGGATAATTGGGTCCACAGATTAATAATCCCAACCACATGCTCTAATCCATCCAATCAAACATGCCCATAATTTATAATGTCTAGTACTAATTAAATTAAATCAAAATTAATTATAAATTTTTAATTATTTATTATAATTTCTAACATGTTAATCTAATTTTAATTTAATTACAATTTAGATCAATTCTTAATTATTGTTTACTTAATATTTTATTTAATTATATTTTAAATCAATTCTTAATCATATTTTATATTTTAGATCAATTGTTAATTATATTTTAATTTATTTTATTTTAATTAACATATTAATCTAATTTTAGGTTTGGAGAAAATGAGGGTAAAATTATTTTATTACTATATTACTTTCATTATAATTTTTCAAAAAACAAAACCAACTCTAAAAAATGGTGTGTGTAATACACATTCCGTTAGTTTGGATAAAAAAAATTAACGATAATACTTTAGTCCAAAACTATATGGGGGCTTTTTGACTATATGTGAACGATAATGAGGTAAAGTTTTCTTGTCCCAAACCACAAGGCTAAAATGAATTTAACCCTAAAAAATTGGATAAATTACACTAACACCTCTTGAGGTTTGCTCTTAATACAAAATTTCCCCTCGCATTCTACAAATTACACTGCACCTCCAATTAGATCTTGTCTCTTAATAGAACTAAACATAAAATACATAATGACCTTAATGCCCTTCAATGAAAATATAAAAATACCATATTACTCTTTTCCCTTTCTAAGCTTCTCCCACTATTACAACCATCATCTCTTGAGAAATTACCATCTGGGAGTCTACCATAACGAAGTGTAGAAATTTACCAACAATAAATTTCTTTGTGCCGGCATCCTCTGTCTTTTTCTCCAAAAAATCCCACAATTCTTTTGCTGTTTTTAGAGTGCTGTAAACAATATACGTCATGTTGTCAAGGCCATTGAGGATGTAGTTTCTGCACAGAAAGTAAGAATGTTTCCAAGCATCTACAACTTGCCGATCACTTTCATCCTCTCTAAGTACTGGAGCATCATCATGGAGAAACCGGACTAGATTTAGAGTTATAAGATAGAATAATATTTTTCTGTTGCCATCTCTTAAACTCAATGCTATTAAATTTTTCTGGTTTTTCTCTATGATTTATTAAAACTTGAACATGGTTCTAGATAGGGACCAGAGTCGTTGTAACTATCGGATTTGGAGTACTACTTTTAGCAGTCATAATATCTTACTTCAAAAATCAGAAAAACCAAAATACAAATTAATTTTCTAGTTACTCAAACCAGAAAATAAATTATAACACAAAATAATTTTATTTTTCTAGTTACTAAAACTAGGAAAATAAATTACTATACAATAATTTTCTATAACACTATTACACAAAATAATATTATAAAATTGTTAATAACACCAGTATATTACTACTATTTGTCAAACAGTATATAACTACTATTTGTATTTTCCAACTAAAATATCACTTTGTAAAAAGCACAGAAAATAAATAAAATGAAGACACCAAAAAATAGTTTGTCTTAAGATTGTTGGACAATCTTAACTGTATTTTAAAATAAATAAATAAATAAATTATGTTTGTGTACTTAACAACAAACGGAATACATATGAAATAAAGGAAATGAGAGAAATTGTTTGATTACAAAAATCAAACCAGCAAATAAAAATAAATAAATAAATAAAATAACATATTCTTATTTTGTTACAAAAACAAAATCAGAATCTGATCAAATAAATAAATAAAACAAAAAGTAAATTAATTATTAACCTTATGTATTTATTAAACAAAATTCTGATCAAGTCCAGTGTTTAACACTGTGTCCTTAAGACAGATTTGTTCTCTCCACGGTGCTTTCAGAATGTTGACGTCTATCTCCTAGGATAAAATGATCAACAACAAACAGTAGCAGCACTACAAACTGTTTGCACAACGAACACACTTTGTGTTTATACACTTTCTCACAAGAAGATAATGCAACAAAATGCAGAAAGTAATTGCAAAATTTTTGGACGAAAAAATTAAAGTAAAAAAAACCAAATGAGGATTGCCTATTTATAGATGGAGTGGTGGTTGTTCGGTTTGAATTAAACAGCTACAAAACCAGTTTGAACAGGTATAGAATTTGTTCGGCACAAATTGAACAGTGAGGGCACTGTTTGGTTTGAATTTTAAACAGATATTGAATTTGTTCGGTTTAATTCAAACCGATTGAAACCTGTTGGGTTTAAATTTAAACAGATATGCATTTGTTCAGGTGGGAAAAAACTAGACAGCTTTTATTTCAAAAATAAAATTAATTTCAAATGTTTTTTACCCAAAAAGATAGGTATTGGGCTGAATAAGTCCAATCCAATTTCACACCACGCACTTGCGCCCAAGCCCAAGCCACTTGATCGACAGCTGTGCACACGTGTGTATTTATTTTGGATTCAATGGGTCTAGCCCACTTTGCTCATAATCACAAAACTTGGGTGCCCCTTGGGACCTACCCTAGGTTCCAAACTCAAGCCTTATAAACCCACTCAAAGTATGTTCACCAAATTAATGTGGGACAAGCCTTAAACAAAATCTTTAGGAAATTTCACCAAAAATACTATTTCCATGGAGCTCTCTTTGGCTTCAATTTTCCATTCACCCAATAATAGTTTTGAATAACTAAATATATCACGTGAATCATAACATGGGATAAAATGCGTTACTACTTAGACCTGCCAACTTTGATGCATGAGTCTCACCTAAAAAATAAACCAAAGTTAAGAAAAAATCCATTTTTTCCAAAACTTTCAAAATCCATTTCTTACTGAATCTGCTCTCTCCATCCCTATTATTATTCCATCACCAGCAGCACTATCATTTATGGTCACACAAATCTATCATTTATATGGGGTTCAAACTAAGTTCAAAGGGCTCTCTCTCTACTCTAAGTAGGCTTCAAATCAGTCCAAAGGCTTACGACCATACCCATCTTTGTATGGCTTTCAAGTATTGGGTTTGGTTAAAAACGCGATAAATTGAATATGTTGTATTTAGTGGATCGATCTAATTTTTTGAATGAATGAAATACTCAAAATGTCTAATAAAATGAACAATCCAAATCATACCAAACAATGGGGATCCTCCTCCTTTCTTATAAAAAATTATAAAAATATATGTTTCTTTTTGAGATTTTGAAAACAAAATCTATATTAATTATGAAATTTAAAATAAATAAAAAAACAAATAGATCTATCTATCCCATTTTAAAATTAATTTATGACAAACTAATTCCAAAACAATTCATGGCAAGGTAACTAACTGTATATTTGGTATCATAACATTTATTTTCTTTTTGATGATGGGTAATTGGGAACTTCTGCTCAAGGATTATACCCTAGAACTAGTGCCCGCATATGGCAAAGTTATTAAAATCAAATCACCATCGTAAATTCTGATGTATCTAAAATAAAATAAAAATACACCATCGTCATTTTTATGTCTTTGTGTGTGTGGAGTGTTCGGTTTGGTCTTCTTCGCCTCAAAAACCCTCCAACCAATTTTTAAATCCTTAAATTTGTGAATAAAACTTAAGTCAGCAGTGGTATTATCATTTAAAATATAATTATATATTCCAATCGGTAAAACGGATGATATAACATAATTTTAGAGACTTTAAATTTTTGTAATTTACATAATGGGTGGAGTTTATAGTTTTAAAATGACAATATCATAACATATGTTAATATATTAATTGATATACTAATTAGTATATATAATACCACTTATTATTACATAATTTTTTTTATCCAGGAAGCTACGTCCCAGTCCCAATCATGTTTTTTTATTTTTTATTTTTTATCAAGTATGAAACCGGCAAAGAGGGCCCCCCCAACGCATTATTTTAAAACCTCTATACAAACTACAAAAGATGAACGAGTACACTGATCTCTATTATTGGGTTCAACTTGGGTCCCAAGGTCTACCACTAAACAAAAAATGGTAAATTATAAATATTTAAGATTTGATTAAAATATGAATCGCTTTTTATAATTTTAAAAATTATATTTTATCTTTAAAGTTTTTAATTTCATAATAAATTATCATTTTTATTAATAAATTATTAAGTTAATTAATAATTTTTAATGATGTTAGAAATATGTTTCAATTAATAATTTAAGTAATTTTATTATTGTATAAGAGAGTAATTATGAATTTTATTTTTTAATTAATTCTGTTAAATAAAAAATTTCTGACAATGAGGTATTTGTAATTTTTCAAATCACAGAAAATAATCTATATTTCAAGCAAATTTCAAGAAGTGTGTATTTGTAATTTATCCAACAAAAACGTGAAAGATTTCATTTAACAACTTAACATTTTAGGTAAAAAAAACTATTTAAAAAGTTAAAAAAATAAAAACAAATCATACCAAAAAAAAAAAAATCAAAAAATCATTCTCATTCTCTTTGATTTTTACACGATTTTTGTAAAAAAACTACAAAAATATTTTCAAATGCTTCAATTTTTTTACCTCATTTTAGCCAAAAATAAAAAATAAAAAAAATACTAGAACAAAATTTACTACACATAACATAATGCAACTTCCTCCATTGTAAGAGTTGCGAGAATTGTTACATGGAAAATCTGGATTACATCAATTAATAATGGATTGCACAAAAATATATGATTTTTTTTTCATTCATAAGTAAAATGTAGGGCAAAATTCTTTTTTTTTTTTTTTTTGTGGTATGATTTGATAATACTTTACTTTCTTATCTTTTAAAAATAGTCATATGCTCATGTTGACACCATATTTTGTTTTTCTATCGATTGTAACCAATTTATTGTGACAAAATCTAATTTTATTGAGATAGCTACAGGCTAGAAAAACAATTCATTATAAATGACTGTAAACTGAAAGAAATTTAAGAAGTCTGTCGACAGATTTGTGATCTACAGATCAATCACAAATTATTTCTTATTGCTATTATTGTTGTTTATGCTTTATATATATATATATATATGAATGCATGTATGTATATATAATTCATGATATATATAATTCAGGGAATGTTCTCTCTCCGGCCCTATTGTTATTCCATCACCAGCAGCACTATCATTTATGCTCACACAAATCTGTCATTTATATGGGGTTCAAACTAAGTTCAAAGGGTTCTCTCTCTCCTCTAAGTAGGCTTCAAATCAGGTCCAAAGGCTTACCACCATACCCATCCCCATGTGGCTTTCAAGTATTGGGTTTGATTAAAAATATGATGAATTGAATATGTTATATTTAGTGGATCGATTTAATTTTTTATATGAAAAAATACATAAAGTATTTAATAAAGTAAACAGTTTGGATCATCAAAACGGACCAAACAATACCTTTAGATTAGTGGGGATTAGGGCTGAGCATAGAGTTATCCAAACCGTACAATCCGTTCAACCCGAATCAATCCGCATACAAATGGACAGTTTCACAGACATAATGCGGGCGGATGTGATTTGGAATATGGTATGATTGTAGGTTGCGGGCGGGTTGCGGGTTTAACCCGTACCCGCAAGAACTCTCTCGCACTTAGACTCACTTTTCAAATAAATTTATTTTTATTTTTATTTTTTATTTTAAACTTGGACCGTTATTATTTTATTATTACATTTTTCTGAATGTAAAAGTTAATGAAGAATTACTTTTAGGTAAGCTTAAGATTTTGAATGATTTTACTTTAATTGTATTGTTAGGTAGTAGATAGTGAATGAGATTGATGACCTAGTTTAGGATTTTGAAAGGTGTGCTTTTGTTAGTTTATGATTTGATTTAAAAGTTTACGATTTTGAATGATTTGTTTGTGTTAGGAATTGATTTTGTTATGTTTTTAATTTTATAAGTTTTAATTTATTAATTATAAATGTTGGAACATTTTAGAAAATGGGGGGAAAAGGGCCCAAAAAATATTTACAAAATGGAATGTGGACAAGTCTAAACCGATCCACAAACCGTCCAAAACCGAACTGCAACTATCCCTAGTGGAGATCCTCCTCCTTTCTTATAAAAATAAATTTTTTTTTTTAAGATTTTGAAAACAAAATCTATATTAACTGTAAAATTAAAAAACAAAAAAACCAAATAGATCTATCTATCCCATTTTAGAATTAATTTATGACAAACTAATAATCTATATTAACTATGAAATTGAAAAAAAAAAAAAAAAATCTATCTATCCCATTTTAAAATTAATTTATGACAAACTAATTCCAAAACAATTCATGGCAAGGTAACTAACTGTATATTTGGTATCATAACATAATTATTTATTTATTTTCTTTTTGATGATGGGTAATTGGCAACTTCTGCTCAAGCATTATACCCTAGAACTACTGCCCACATATGGCAAAGCTATCAAAATCAAATCACCATCGTCATCTTTATGTCTTTGTGTGTGTGGAGGAGAGTTCGATTTCGTCTTCTTGGCCCTGAAAATCCCTCTAGCCAATTTTTAAATCCTTGGATTTGTGAGTAAAACTCAAGTCAGCAGTTCCATGGCCCGTCAGCATTTGCGGTTTGTGGGTCCCGCTGTTTTCAAAACTTAAGTCGGCAGTTATATTATCATGTGGAATAAAATTATACACATTAATTAATTAGTATATCAATTATTAATAGATGGTATAATATAATTTTAGAAATTTAAAATTTTTATAATTTGTATGACGGGTGAGATCTATAGTTTTAAAATGACAACCTCATATTAGATGTTAATATACTAATTAATATATATCAATTAATACGTATGAGATCACTTATTATTACAATAAATTTTTTCTCCAGAAAGCCACCTCCCAGTCCCAATCATGTTTTTATATCGAGTATGAAACCGGCCAAGAGAAAACCAACGCCCCCAACACATTATTTTGAAACCTCTATTGCATACAAACTACAAAGTTGAACGATTACTTTTTTTTTTTTTTTTTTGAACTCAAGTTGAACGAGTACTCTGATCTCTATCAGTGGGTTCAAATTGGGTCCCTAGGTCTACCACTAAATAAAATAAATAAATTATAAATGCACTTTTTAAAATTTGATTAAAATATGAATCGTTTCCTATAATTCTAGAAATTACTTTTTAATCTTGAGGTTTCTAATTTCATAACAAAGCGTTCCTTTTATTAATAAATTATCAAGGCGATTAACAATTTTTAATAATAATAGAAATATTTTTCAATTAATAATTTAAGTAATTTTATTATTGTATATGAGAGCAATTATAAATTTCATTTTTTTAGCTAATTCTGTTAAATAAAAATTATGACAAGGGATATTTGTAATTTTTCAAATTATAGGAAACAATCTGTACTTTAAGCAAACCTCAGAGGGTGTATTTATAATTTATCCAACAAAAAAAAAAAAACTAAAACATGAAAGATTTTGTTTGACAACTTAACATTTTAGGTAAAAAAAATTATTTAAAAAGTTAAAAAAATAAAAACAAATCATACCAAAAAAAAAAAAAATCAGTCATTCTCTTTGATTTTTACACGATTTTTTTGTAAAAAACTATAAAATATTCTCAAATACTTCAATTTTTTTTTTACCTTATTTTAGCAACCAAAAAAAAAAAAAAAAACTAGAACAAAATTTACTATATATAACATAATGCAACTTCCTCTATTGTAAGAGTTGCGAAAATTGTTACATGGAAAATCTTGATTATATCATTTAATAATGGATTGCACAAAAATATATGAAATTATTTTCATTCGTAAGTAAAATTTAGGGCAAAATTAATTTTATTTTTTTTGTGGTATGATTTGATAGTAGTTTACCTCCTTATCTTTTTAAAAATAGTCATATACATATTTTGTTTTTCTGTCGATTGTGACCAATTAATTGTGACCAAATCTAATCTTATTGAGACAGTTACAGGCCAAGAAAACAATCCACTACAGATGACTGTAAATTGAAAGAAATTTGAGAAATGTGTCGACAAATTTGTGATCTATAGATCAGCCACAAATTATTTCTTATTGCTCACTACAAGAAAGAACAGCTTTGGCGATTAGTTTTGCCGACTAAACTCAATTTAGTCGCCAAAGGGTTATGTATTAGCTACTAAAAATTAGTTGGTTGCCAATGGTTCATACATTGGCTACCAAACAACATTTGGTCGCCAAATATTCGATTATTAGCTACTAAAGTTTATTGGTCAGCAAATGTCCCCTATTTCGCTACCAAAATAATGTGTAGTCAGAATTTGTCTTCACTTTTGGCGACAAACTACGTTTTAGTCGTTGAAAGTATACTTTTCGGCGACTAAATATGATGTTAGTCACGAAAAATAACTATATTATTTGTTTAATTTGTATTTATTTAATTTTTGGCTACTAATTGTACAATGGTCGTGGATTTTTTTGGTTTGGGCGACTATTTCAATTTTGGTCGCTAATGAGAATTTTACAATTTTCTGGAGGGAATTTTACAATTTTACAATTTCGACTATTTCAAACGTGCCACCATTTTTTGGAGGGAATTTTACAATTTTCTTAAATTTATTAGCGACGAAAAATTAGTTTGGTCGAGAATTATTATTTGATTTTTTTATTTTATTGCCAAAGCAGTCCATTTCCCTCCCTCTCGCACTCCCGCGTCTGATTCTGCTCTGTCTTCATCGCCTTCAGTGCAAATATCTGGATCATCCCCCGAACTCCGGTATGTCCTCTCTCTCTCTCGCTCTCTCATAGAGGCCTCTCGGTTTCCCTCTTTCTCTCTCTCTCTATCTCATTCACATCTCTGCCCTCTTCTCTACAGCTTTGTCTCCATCGCCATCATTGCAAGGCTTGGTGGATCATCTCCCAAACTCCCTTCCAGGTATGTCCTCCATTTCGCATCTGTCTCTCCCTCTCCCTGTATCTCCCTCCCGATTTCACTCTCTTTGCCTCTGTCTCTGTTTAAACACTCACGCGCACACACACACACACACACACACACACACACACACACACACACACACACACATACATACATACATATATAGATATATATCTATATATATATATGTGAAAACACATAGATTTATGTGATAAATGCTGAAAATTAGGGCATTTTTTTTGAAATGTGATTGAAGTTAACAGTTAGGGCATGTTTGTCTATGTTTGGAATAGAATGGTTGTAATAGAAACCTTTGGCTACTACCATGTGGACAAGAATTTTTAGATGAAATTTTTAACAATATGATAGCAGTTCTTGCAAATTGATGTCTAAGAGACAGTTGTCCACACTGGTGATATGTGTAATTCTATTCCTCTAAATCATCCCATGCAATGTTCTTTTCACTTAGCATAAACATCTAAACTAAGTGTTTTAAATATTGTGGCAGCAATGAAATCTTGTATTGGTATTACTAGCAATGTATAGTAGTACCATCATCTTTCTCTAGGAGTACTACTATATAAAACTGGATCTTGGAATCAGACCTCGAGTGAAACACATTATTAGAATTAAGCACTTCTCTCATTTGCATAAGTTCTTAATTAAATTCTAGGCTTCGAGTTGTTCATTAGAAAATAGATATATCTTTTGGAGAATATTATTTTGTCATTGTATTGGTATTATTGGCAATGTATAGTACCTTTTGAGAGAGACATGAATGGTTGGAATAGAAACCTCTAGCTGCTACCATACGGACAAGATTTTTTATATGAAAATTTTAACAATGATAGCAATTCCTTTAAATTGATGTCTAAGAGACAGTTGTCCACACTGGTGATATGTGTAATTCTGTTCCTCTAAATCATCCAATGAAATGTTCTTTTCACTCAGCATAAACATCTAAACTAAGAATTTTTTATTTTATTTGAATGCCGTGGCAACAATGAAATCTTGTATTGGTATTACTGGCAATGTATAGTAGTACCTTTTGAGAGAGACATGAATGGTTGGAATAGAAACCTCTAGCTGCTACCATGTGGACAAGATTTTCTAGATGATATTTTTAACAATGGTAGAAATTTTTGCAAATTGATATCTAAGAGACAGATATTTATATTGTCCACACTGGTGATATGTGTAATTCTATTCCTCAAAATCATCCAATGCAATGTTCTTTTCACTCAATATAAACATCTAAACTACAAAATATATATATATATATATATATATTATATTATTTTTATTTAAATGTCGTGGCAGCAACGAAATCTTGTTGTGGGAACAAAAAGAGCCATATGTCAGTCAATGGCTAACGCTCTAGCCACTTCAGTTTTAGTAATTCTCTTTTGTGTGTTGCCCTTGGTGGCCGATGATGGTATTTGCCAGTCAATGATGGTGTCACAAGGCTATGTTTGTGAAGACCATTAAGTATGATTTTTTATGCACTATTTAATGTACTATGTCCTCTGAATTATGTATTTACTGATGGATTAAGCGACTTGAATGAAATTAACTTTTTACGAAACCATTAAGTATGATTTTTTAGGTTATGTTTGTGTTGCCCTTTTTTTGAATTTCGTTTTTTTGTTTTTGTTATTTTGTTATTTTTTTTTTTAGATAACCAAGGTCGAATGAACATAAATGACCAAACAAACTATGTTTGTCTGCTTATAGCCAATCGAATGAGGCTAAATTGATGAAATTTATTCAACCTTAGTAGTCCAAACAACCTTAAAATATTTGGCTGCCAACCTTAGTAGTCCAGTTTTTGCCCAAAGTTGTTGCTTAGGCAAAGTGTTGTTTCCTAAAGGAAGGCCCCACAAGTGTATTTGAGGTCAGTGAGCCTACAGAACAAAGGCTTAGTTTCTTGCATTATAATGCTCCTTTCAGTAGGTATGTTAGTGTCATATGAAGTGTTTCCCTTGGTTCTCTTGAGCAAATTGATGCATCTTAACATGCCCTTGAATATGAGTTAAGTTCCCAAAGTTTCCATTACTTACATTTATAGATAAAAATATTATATTGTTTGCAAACTACAAATAAGACTCGAACCAGTTATTCAACTTAGCAAGAATGAAGAATCCCTGAATACCTTTTCTCCTTGGCCTTCTAAATATGCAACTCAAAATAGTTGACGCAGTGACCATAAAATGCTTATCATGTCATGCACACACACTGTGAAGAGCATGAAAATGGTTTTGATTCTTTTCATATATCATTCTATTATTGACCATATGGTTTCACTAGTACTAGTCCTCTACTAGTTATGCTATCTAGTGGTCCAAAATTACGGGTCATTTCTTAAATTAACTTCCATAATTACGCATTGTTTTAGAACAAATCGTGTCATAAAGTCCCACCCTAAAAGAGATTTATGTGACAAGCCAAACAGTGAATGAAAAACAACATAATCTATCTCAACTTGAAATGCGTGTTCTCATTTGTTCCTCGGTTAATCTTTGTGTGAGTTGTAGGTGACAAAATGGACAAGAGTTGGATGACGATAAATAATAGGCTGACAAGTAAAGAGTATCAACAAGGGGTGAAGTCATTCCTTGATTTTGCTACGGCAAATTTAGGCGTAGAGGATGAAATTAGGTGTCCGTGTGTTGATTGCATTAATGGCATAAAATATAGCAGACAAGTTGTGTGGATGCACTTGATCCGAAGAGGAATGGCATCTTCGTATATAACTTAGGTGCATCACGGGGAACGTGTTCCCGTGTCTCGTCCTAGTGCATCAAATGACCAATGTGGAGGTAGTGGCGAATGTATGACAGATATCGATGATCCGCCCATGGATGAATTGCCTATTATGTTGGAAGAAATTTACGTGAGTGGTCTTATGGATGATCATACCGACGAGGAACCTAATGGTTTGGAGAGGGAGGATTTGCATAAGTTCACTAGGTTATTCGAAGATGCACAACGCAAAGTTTACCCGACATGTGAAAAGTTTTCTGTGTTATCATTCGTCACTAAGATGCTTCATGTGAAGGTGTACAACAAATGGAGCAACAAGTCATTCGATATGGTTATGTAGGTATTCAAGGACATTCTACCAGAATGTGATCAAACAGTTCCATGGACACTCTATGATGCTAAGAAGTTCTTACGTGACTTGGGTTTGGGATATGAAACAATTCATTCGTGCAAGAATGATTGTGCACTATTTTGGAAGGAGAGTGATAATTTGGAGAAATGTCCTACATGTGATGCGTGTAGATACAAGTTGAACGATAATGGTGGTAAAAAGATTCCACACAACGTATTACGGTACTTTCCATTAACACCGAGGTTGAAAAGATTGTATATGTCCAAAAAAACAGCCGCAGATATGAGATGGCACAATGAGAAGCGTGTGGATGATGACATTTTAAGGCACCCGGCCGATGGTGAAGCATGGAAGGACTTTGATAAGCAACATCCGACGTTTTCTGATGACTCTCAAAATGTAAGGCTAGGGCTGGCAACAGATGGTTTCAATCCATTTGGGAATATGAGCACATCATATAGCATGTGGCCCGTAATCTTAATGCCTTACAATCTCCCACTGTGGAAGTGCATGAAAGAGCCATATTGCATGATGTCATTGCTTATTCCCGGACGTTCGACACCTGGAAGAGACATTGATGTTTACTTGCAACCATTAATAGAAGAATTAAAGAATTTGTGGGAGCATGGTGTGCAAACATATGATGCATCGAACGGGCAAATTTTTAGAATGCATGCGGCGGTAATGTGGACCATAAATGACTTCCCTGCGTATGGTAACATGTCAGGGTGGAGTACAAAGGGTTACTTGGCTTGCCCTAATTGTAACAATAATGCATCGTCCCAGGGATTACGGAGCAAAATAGGGTATATGGGTGCTCGTCGCCACTTGCCTGAGAACCACACTTGGCGAACAAGTAAGCTCTTCAATGGTCAAACGGAGCATAGGTCCAAACCTTTGGACTTATTGGGGGACCAAATACTAGAGCAAATTGATTCTGGGACTTACAAGCCGTATGGAAAGCACCCACAAAATCGAAAATGACAAAGGAATGAACATCAAAATTTGAATTGGAGCAAGAGAAGCATTATGTTTGACTTGTCCTATTGGAAAACGTTGAAGCTTCGACACAACCTTGATGTCATGCATATTAAAAAGAATATATGTGAAAATGTCGTTGGGACACTTTTGAGCGTAGATGGAAAAAACAAGAACACGGACAAAGCACGCTTAGATTTGGAGGACATGAAAATATGTAAAGAGTTACACTTGAAGAGGCGTTCTAATGGGTCCTTTGAGAAGCCTCCCGCATTGTACACATTGTCTGTGAAAGAGAGAGAAGGCTTTTGTGATTTCTTGAAATCAATGAAGTACCCTGATGGCTTTGCAGCAAATATCTCCAATTGTGTGACCGCTCAGGCTGGAAAATTATCTGGTCTCAAAAGTCATGACAGTTATGTCCTTATACAACGCCTTCTTCCAATTGGGATGCATGGCTACCTGAATAAGGAAATTGGAACGACACTTTTTGAGTTGGAAAATTTCTTCAAACAATTGTGTTCAAAGACATTGAGGCGTTCAGATTTGCAGAAATTGGATAAACAAATCGTACTCGTACTTTGTAAGCTTGAGATGATTTTCCCGCCGGCTTTTTTTGATGTCATGGTCCACTTGGCAATTCACTTGCCTCGAGAGGCTATGCTTGGAGGCCCAGTGCAATATCGATGGATGTACCCAATTGAGAGGTATTTACTCATCCCTCGTATTACTGTCAAATTTTAATTAACGCTTTAGTGCTGATATAAAGATTGCAGTATAACATTGTCATTGGCTTGGGATTTAGGTTGCTTGGCCGGCTAAAGGGGTTTGTGGCCAACAAAGCTCATCCTGAAGGTTCTATTGCCGAGGCTTACATTTCCAAAGAATGTACAACGTTTTGTTCAATGTATTTGGATGGAGTTGAAACATTGTTTAATCGCCCAGAAAAGAATTATGACATGGGTGACCGTGGACCAGGGTTGGCGGTATTCACTCAAACTGTACGTCCCTTTGGTGTAATGACAAGGGCGTCCGATGTGTCCGTAGCTGAACGCGAGGTGGCTCATTGGTTTGTCCTACACAATAGCACAGAAGTGGATAAACACGTAGAGTATGAATCCTCCAAACGTATTTATAATGTGTTTGTTGTAAATTGATTAGTCTTTATCTTAGTAAATATTTATGAATCGCATTTATTGTAACTAGGGAGCACAAGAACTTGTTACACCAAAGAGCCGGTGCGTTCGACATTGAAAACAGACATCGGAAAGAATTCCCTAAATGGTTCAAAGATCATGTAAGCTAATATTCTCATATCCTACCACAAATCGTACATTACGTAAAAAAAACGCATGCTTGTAACATGACACATGTTCTTCATGTAGATGAATGAATTGCGGAGCAAAGTTTCCCCTGAAGCAACTGATGATATGTGGTCATTAGCCAATGGTCCTAGTGGCTTAGTGAACACATATCCAGGATGTATTTGTAATGGTGTCCGTTATCATACTATCGACCGTGACAACCATCGGAAAAGTCAGAATAGTGGATTAGTCGTGGAAGGGAAGCATGAAGGGCAATTGATACACTTCTATGGACACTTGTGCAGAGTGTGGGAACTGAACTATTTGTTCAGACGTCGGATTGTATTGTTCTAATGTGAATGGTTTAATAGCGGTAGTAGTAAAACTATGCATGTAGAACCACATTTCACAACAGTTGATGTAACAAGTCGATGGTACAAAGATGACTCATTTGTATTACCAAGTCAAGTTGAACAAGTATTTTATGTTAATGACACCAAATTAGGTACCAATTGGAGAGTCGTTGAAAAGTTCCAACATCGAGGAATTTGGGATGTGCCAGAGATGGATGTCGTACAACCAGATGATATGTTCCAACAAGAAGAAACCATTGAGGTCGTACTTGCTATGGCTATTGATGATGATGTGGTTTTGCGTTGAGATGATATTGAATCTGAAATTATTCCCATGGAAGTTTTGCAATCTGTCAGAGGGGCAGAAGCCAAGGGTGTTACAGATGATGCCTTCATTTGTGATAATGAAGATGGATTAATGAGGGAAGGTGACGACACAGACGAAGAATATGACCTACAAAGTGATTTTGTTACAGATGTTGATGTAGAATCTTGATGTATATCATGCTTTAGTTCATGCCATAATTTGAGCAATGTGAATGTTCAATTGGTGCACAAATGCAAAGGAAACTCAAAATAATGATGGGGGATATATCTTCGTAAATGTTAATAGACTCAGAAATAAATGTGTGTTTAAGGCATCTAATCCAAATTTGATGGAGTTGTGTGAATTGGTTAAAACTAGGATGGCTCTGTGGTTGATTCCATATTCCTCAAGAGTTCCATTTCTCAACCAATGATTTCATTTGTAATTTAGGGCAGATCAGAATGTGTTTTGGAGGTGTTGAGCTGTACTGAAATGGGTGGAGTTTTGCTGTGGGTGTACCCACTCAGTGCAGAAGTGCAGGCCCTGGGCTTATGTTTTTCTTCTCTGCCATTCTATGTTTTTTTTCTCTGGTTTATCTCTGCCCTGGCTTCGGAAATCTGCCCTGGAAGGCTTGTTGTCCAGAATGAAGTGGGAGGTATTTTTGGTGTATCTTTGGTAGTGAAGTTTATGTGTAGCTTTGGTATTTCCCAGTATGCTTACTGTGTCAAGTAGAATGTTTTCTGAGGAGGCCTGGAGTATATTCTCTGGAGCTGCTGTCAAATGGTTGGCCTACTGTAAATGTGGTGTTCTATTGGGCTGCTGTCAAATGGAAGGGTGCTGAACTGTTGCATTGTGGTGTTTTGTTTTTGTCTTGTTATTGGTGATGGAAGGGTGTATTGGATCTGGTGTGTTATGATCTGATTGTGAGGGATGGGTCAGTACACCCCTGTTTTGTAGTTCTGATGGGTTACTGTCTCATGTTGTTTTCAACAACACATGAGGCTTTATGCTGGTCTACATCTGGTTTGGCTGCAGCTATGCTGGTCAGATTTTGAGTTCAGCCCAGTTAAACCTGCATTGATTGAAGATCTGAATGGTTGGTGTATTTAATGGTCATCATGGTAGTTTGTGCAATGGGTTACTATGGGGTGTGCTGGTGGAATGTAACTGAAGGAAGCTCTGAGCTGGTCTGCATTTGTTTGGCTGTAGCTATGCTGGTATGGTTGGTATGGCTGTAAAGCCGGTTTTGTTTGGTTGCTGCTCTGTTTTGCAATGGGTTTTTGTTGTGATGCTACTGTGTGGATGTTGTTGGGTTCAAGTTTGGGGCTGCCTCTGCTTTGTTTATGCTTTGTTGTTGGTATTTCATGGTTTTGTAGATAGACTTATCAATTCTGGCTGGTATCTGCTGGTAGTTGTTCTGCTAAATGTTGCTGCAGGATCATGGGCCTTGTGCTTTTCTGGCTATTTTTTTCTATGTTGTGTTTATCTGGTTTTTTTCTTTGTTTGTTGTTGGTTTCTCACCAACTGGAGCTTGGAGCTTGTGTTAGCTCCAAGCTTCTCTTTATTGATGTACTCGTTCATCCTTCGTGTGTTCTCATCAATAAAGAGTTTGTTTTGCTGATAAAAAAAAATATGTCGTGACATAAAACACTATCATGAATGAGTTTTTTTTTTTTTTTTGGAACAATTGGTGCTCGTCAAACTTCTATTATTATGAAAATTCAATAGTGATAATAAGAAAATCTGGTAATCTGAAAATTCTGAAAATCTGAAATTTGGAAATCTGAAATATGAAAATCTGGAAATCACTTTGGTCTGCAAATTCTGGAAATCTGAAATCTGGAAATCTGAAAAATCTGGAAATCTGAAAATTCTGAAAATTCTATAGTTATAATAAGAAAATCTGGTGCATTTTCAAATAATTTGATTTTTGTCCAAATCTGGAAATCACCTTGGTCTGTATCTGCAAATCTGAAAATCTGGAAATCACTCTGAAATCTGGAAATCTGAAAAATGTGGAAATCTGAAAATTCTATGACATTCAGAAGTCTCTGGTTTTTATTAGTATATATATCTCTCTCAATGCTATAATACAAAGCAACAATAATTGAAAGCAGCATATGCCTACTTTCAGTGACACTAGCAATGTCTTTAACATCCTAATAATCTTCCAATAAACACAATATACTGGTATTCAAGTAAGATATTCTGGTATTCAAGGTCTTGCATTCGAATCTCTCAATTTGCATTCTTTTTCCACAATTAAGCAATTTGAAGATGTGCCACAATTGAACCTTTTATGGTAGTTTCGCTAATGATTTATATGTTTTCTTCCTTAGCAGAGAACATATCTATGTTCTTCGTATATGCCTAAACGTAGTAGCTTTGGTGGTAATCTTGAGACTGAGGTATTACTTTCAGTAGACTTTTTTTTGATAGGTTCTGTATTGAGGTTCGTAGGAAATAATTTCGAAGGTTGTGTTTAGATTATAAATTTGTATATGAATTTGTTGAGAGAAAAGAAAAAGACATAAGGAATGTGAATGACTTTCTATCCACAATTTTTTACTTAAATTTGTGATCAAATACATTCTGAGGATATTAAGATTAAGGATAAATTATAAATATATTTCTTAAAATTTGTTTAAAATATTAATTACTTTAAGTGGTTTAGAAAATTACATCACTCTTTCAAATTTCTAATCGTATAAAAATGACTTCTTTTATTAAGCTTGCATAAAATATTAATTGTCTCAGTCATTTTGAAATTCTATCTTGCTTATTAAAGTAATTAATAATTTTAATAATGTCAAAAATATATTGTTATTAATAGTTTCGTTAACTTTATTGTTGTATAGAAAGATAGTTAGAAATTTTATTATTTCGGTTAACTCTGTTAAATGATAACACAAGCTCTTTGAATGCAAAGTTATGGAGAGAGTTGAATGCAAAGATATTCTGTTATTCAAGGTCTGCTAAATGTCAAAAATATATGTTAAGTGAAGTTTCAGTGGATTACACCAAATCCTTGCCTACTTAGCCCTTTTCCAACAAACTTTAATGGAAGAACAGCCTATGAGACCTTTCTTTGATGTGCTTTCATTATATTCAATGACTAACCAGTGAATTATCAAAGGATCCAACCAATTGATATGACAGCTATTATGCTCTTCAAGGCTTGTGATTACACAATTGAAAAGTGACCACATGCATTGTTCCCTTACATAGATGTAGATTAATATAAGTGATTCTGCTAATGTTTAGACCTGTACTGGGATAATTCTCATAAAAAATTCAGGGTGAAAAAATAAACCAAATCAGACCCTAGCAATGGTGACATAGTGATTTTGATCTGCTGCATGTTGGCTGAGTCCTTGTAGTCTGCTTAGTTGCTTAGTGCAAGGTGTCATGTATGGTTTTGATTTGCTGCAAACATGGTTTCTTTGTGCTGTTTATTTGCTGGTTATTTTTCACCGCGTGGCTTATCTTTCTCTGTAAAAGATGGAGTTCTTATGCTAGGTTCTATTTTCTTGCAGGCTAACAGTGCAATTGCTGCTTTGAACTGTAGTGGTGTGGTTTTAGGATCACTGCCTATAAGGTTGGTTTTGTGAATTGTGCACTTTACATGCTTTGACTATATTTTTTTGGTAGATAATAAAAAAAAAGTATGTCATTTCCATTAAGCAGTCAGTGCTTGTAACTAACTCAAGGAATGATATATGCAAATAACTTGGTATAAAAGAATAATTAGTACACACCCATGTCATTGTTCGAAGATTACCTGAGCATTTCAACTAATTAACATAATCATACTGCATTTCAGCACAGCTGGAGATTGAGAACCATACCTTTCTGGCTCGTGATAGTTTTTCTGCACTGGCAGAGCTCTTTGGATCAGAAAACAATTCTCTCACAATCTTAGACAGCTCCCTACCAGGTCTTGTTTACGCTTCTCCTCTTGGAATTTTTGTAGTAAACTCCATGTTTACTACTTGAAGTTCTCATAAAAAACAGTGCTTTAAAAAAATTAGCAGAAGAACAGCATTATAACAAAACACATGAAGTATCTTTCAAAGTAGCTCATTAAGTGGTGCTTTAAATTCCATTTTAACAAGTGTGTTTTCCCTTCTTTTTCATGAAAGGCAATGCTAACAATCATGCCATTTTTAAGGTCATATCATTGAATAGCAAATCTCCGGAAATGGTACTAGTTTGGATGTAAACAATTTTTGCCTGCTTGAGCTAGAAGATAGTCTTTTGTTAACTGACTGATTTTCAATTAAACATTGTTTTTGTGGTCCACCACAGCTGATTGCTGTGATTCAAACCCGTCCAACAGTGCTGGGAGTGGATAGCACATGTCATTGTTCCAAGTCACAGCAAATATCCTTTAGAGGTGCATTGTTTAAAAAAGAAAAAAAAGACTTTTAACATATCTCTATGTGTATGCCTGTAGTAACTCTAAACAGAACCATCTTCAGCATGTTATTCCCTCAAAGTTGTGCTCTGTTAATAGAGTATTTATTTCTTACTGAGTTTGTCCTTCACCCGCTTTCAATTGATTTGTGCATATTATGCTTCAGTAACGGAGGTTGTTTGGGAGGGTGGGGAGACAGAAACCAAAGCTGATAGTAATACAATGAAGAAAGCAGACAACAACTCAGTTAGCAATACTGTTAACAGGTAATCATTTTAGTAATTAACTATTTTTGTTTGTTTGATTGTTAGTTCATTTTTAGTTATCTTGCTCACACCTCTTCTTTTCTTTTTTTTTTTATTTATTTATTTTATTTTATTATTTTTTTTGTGGGGGCTTTGTTGCAAAATGATGAAACATTGTAGGGACAGATTACTGTAACCACAGATTCTATTTGTCAGTTCAGTTTTTTTATCTCATTGCATCAATACTAATTTACCATGCTTTGCATGCCACAGTCTATTTGTCAGTTCAGTTTTTTTTAAATAAGTGGTGCGGTACAAGTCCGAGAATAGGTCAAGAAAGAGAAGCCATGCTACTGAGGGGATCATACTAATGAGATCGGACAATTTGGAACGATCTCATAATTACTTCAAATTTAGTAGTAGTTTTGATCAGCCATAACAAGTTGAACACAATCCATTGCCTTTGGCAACGATGCATGTGGAATTGGCTAAATTCCATTGATTAGGCTTTCAAAATAGCTTTTTCCTATTTTAGGAAAGTTTTATTCTTTCTATAACTTTGTTTTGAAGTTTGTGCTTTCAGCACCACTTATTTTGGCATGTCTTATAAATCAAGGAGTATTCAAGTTTGGACTTAAATTTGTCATTTTAGTGATTTTCCCTTTTCTTAGTTATTTCTGTTCTACAAGAATTATGATTAATCTACAAATAGAGATGTAAACATCCATAAGAGGCAATTCATTCTTACTAATATTTCAGAGTGTTTATATTTTTTTCCTTGTGGATTATTGCTTTGTTGGATGCTATTTCCATGATCTCTTTCTCCCAAATTTTTGCAATAGTGTTGGGATCAAATCCAGCAAATGTTTCTCTACATATATGCTCATTATTGTACTAATATTGCGTCCAATATATGATATTGACTAAAAAAATTTAGCAAAAAAAAAAAAAAAAAATCTTAAGTTTTTACTAGCATTGGTAGTGAGAAAAACAAATAAATTTACTTGAACAATTCCTTTCTTTTGAGAATCTCTGTCCAATTGTAATCCATCAACATACTAGACATTGCAAACAACTTAAACAATTCACTGTTTGTAATCATTCCATGCTTATTGGTCAATTACATATTTCGTTTGCTTGTGGACAGATAAAGGTGTGGGACGCACAAGCAAACTACCAGTTAATTCATGTGACACAAAACAGATCCAGAACTAAAAACAGATCCAAAGTCAAAACATTCCACAAATAACAGCAAGGAACAAAACATCAAAAGTCAACAAATAGCAGCAGAAAATACTCATCAGCAGCAGCAAACATATCAGCTTAAACAGATCAGCAAATAGTTCAAGTTCGGTTAACTTATTCCTTCTCCCGTTTTTATATAAGAGTTAGATGCCCTGATATGATCCATTCCTTATTCTTCTAGCTTGAAAGTGCAATAATCAAGCATTATTTGGGTGTACTCTTTTTCTGTGACGAACTTTTATTTATTTCTATTGTTTTTGTGTAATTTAGTTCATGCCTTCTAAATTATTTTTATCTAATTTAGTTCAGGTATTAGTTGAGTTAGTTCATGCCTTCTAAATTATTTTTGTCTAATTTATTTTAAAGCAGGCATATCATGCTTTATAGTGTTACTTGTGTTATTGCAGATTGGAAAATCGTTCCTGGCTTAAAGACTGGTCAGCTTCGGAAGAAGACACTCACGCAGCCAGAAACAGACTCGCCAGCTGCTATTCCTTTAGGATCACCCGTTGCTTCATCTCCTGTTCTCCCCGTTCGATCAAATGTGGGACCATCTCAGCATGTCACTAGCCAACCAATGGTTGATTCTGATGAGACACAAGTCCCATCCGAAATGCAGCTGAGTGGCGTAGGTAAGATTAAAGTGTATCAAATTTGTCAATTAGCACATGCCATTGCCATTGTTTTTTTGTAGGCAATTTTTAGCCAATTTTCATGTTGTTATTTTGTTAACAGGGACTTCGAAGCCCCTACGTGTACGCGGACCGACACTTGGCAAAGGCATACAAAAAATAATTAGAGCCAAGAAAGGGGAAAAATGTTATGTTCACATCGATCGTAAGTTGAATGCAATGACTGGCAAGTATGCCACTCCAGCAACTAACGAGTTAGGAATTCAAATTAGAACCTTGTGCCCGTTGAAAGATGTGAAGTCATGGCTGGATGTTGATGAGACTACAAAAGCTGTCGTCATCCAAGGAGTTCTTGTAACTAATATTACTTGTCCACAAGATGTAATCTCTATGTGTATGCTAATAAGAAAGACTAATATTTAATGATTACAATTTCAATTTGTTTTGCTTGTAGGACAAGTTTTAAATTGGAGACGATTTCCACAATGACTTACAAGCACAAGAGATTATGAATAAGAAGGCCTATGGGTTGTACAAAGATTGGAGGTACACCTTGAAGCAAGAGTTCGAATTGTTAGAGGGACTTCCACGTGAAGAGATCTATGCTCATCCGCCCGTAGGGGTGAGTTTAGATAATTGGAAGCATTTGATCGATGTGGCATGGCAAGATGCATCTCACCAGGTAAAATAATAGACTAGATAGAGTACATACATCTATGTGAAAATGTGATATGCCTTAATATTTACCTATAAATTGTTTATCTGCTTGACTTATTTTTAGAAACGGTCAAAAGCTGGCAAGAGTAATAGGAGTCAATTGCCGTACAATCATACCAATGGGTCTCGCTCATTTCCTATCGCAATGGCTGCTATGCTGAGTTCGATTCTTTTTAAACTTGAATCCATTATATGTTGTTTGGATATGAAAAATGTTATGTTGTGATACATATATATATATATATATATATGTTAAACTCTGTTAGTAAACATTTACTGTCTGCAAAAAATCTGTTAATGATACCCTTGCCACATGTTTGCATTCTAAATCTGTCTACACTATACTCTGTTTTTCATTCGAAATCTGTCTCACAAAATCTGAACTATACTGCCCCAAATCTAAACTATACTATGTTTTTCACTTCAGATTATTAGTCTTGTAATTCTATTTGTTTTAGATTTAAGTTAATACATTCACAAAAAACAGATATTCCTGTACATACACATGTTATAATACACATAATCTGAAGTGATTATAAGTGGCTATTGAAAATCTGTTTGCAAAAATCTGTTTCAGAAAAGCTGAACATATGTGTTCGCAAAAAAATGTTGGAAAATATAAATCTGTTAATGATAATCTCTTTGAATTCGAACTCTGTATAAATTAAAAAATATGCCTGCAACAACTCTTCCCGTATTGACATAGTGTATGCAAAAAATCTTATGGCTCAACTTTGGTGCATAAAGTGTCTTTCAGTTATACGTTGATGTGTTAACAGGTACCAGAAAATGGAGAGTTGGATTTTTCTAAGTTCTTCGAGGATAGCCACACTTTCAACATTTACGAATGACTGGATCCATCCGAAATGCAGTGAACTTTAAATACCTGATACAAAATTAGGACCATCACCAACTAATCCAACTTCAGCCATGTAGGGTGTAGCATAACCATTAGGACAACCAGTTATCATTATCACACTAGATTCATTATATTCAAGACCAACCTGAAATCATAAAAGTCCATCTGGTTAACACGCATCATTACCCAATCTAACAATATGACCTTAATTGAAAACCTTTTCCAGCTACTTTGCTGGATTTTTTAATTTATGTAGGCTAAGTAATATACCTTCTCAAGTACATCATGAAAATCTGGCTGCCTCTATTTTACTAGAATACTCAAGTACTTTACTAGAATACTTTTGTAATCTCAAGTACTTTACTAGAATACTGCTGCCTCTATTTCCAAATCTGGCTGCAAATCTGTCTGAAAATCTAGCAGCAAATCTGTCTAGAAATCTGTCTTCAAATTTGTCCAGCAATTTGTTTTAAAATCTGCTAATGAAAATTTATCTATACAAATCTGTCTGCAAAGAAATGTGTCTAAACTACAAATCTGTCTGCAAAAACTCTGTTATCATACAGATCTGTCTGCAAAAATCTGCATAAAGTGTCATTGATTTATACGTTGATGTGTTAAGAGGTAGCAAAAGATGGAGAGTTGGATTTTCCAAAGTTCTATGAGGACAGCCACACTTCAAAGAAAACGAATGACTGGATCCATCTGAAATTCCGTGAGCTGCATGTAAGTATATGACAAGGAAATATATGTATTCAATATTTTCTTGTATTTAGTACCCAATAATACATATATGTTGCCAAAGTTTTTTCCGTCTTATTTATTTGCAATGACAGCAAGAGATGGTTAATGTACAAGCGGCTGCCATCGAGTCGGGGACACCATTGACGCAAGAGGAGATTTCAAGGCAAGTGCTTGGACAGAAGAAAAGGTACTTGCTTGGATTTGGGAGTGGCCCACAACCCTCTACCATATTTGTAACACGAGCACACGATAAGGACATGGAGGCAATGGGAGCTGAGGTGGAGGCACTTCATGAGGAGCGGCAAAAAGATCAGGATAAGTTAATGAAAGAGCGAGAGGAGCGCGAGAGATGTTACAATGAGCTGTTGAAAGAGCGAGAGGAGCGCATTCAATTATCCAATGAGATGTTGAAAGAGCAGGAGGAGGGACAAAAGGCAAGGGAGGAGACAAATACAAAGGTCGAGCATCTTAATAACGTAGTCGCCAAACTGTCACAACTCTTGGGAATCTAAGTTGGGCATCCGACGTTTGTTTTTTGGTAAGAACAATTTCATCAATGTCGCACTTACTTTGTTTAAATATGTTCGCTTTAAGAGTTGAAAATGTCATCAATTTCGGAGTTAATCTGCCTTACAAATTCAATGGGGGTTGTTCAAATATGTTCGCTTTAACTTTTGTTCATAAGTTTCTGAGCTGATTCTTTATACTCATTCCTAGATTACAAACCAAGACCGTCACTCACTGAAACCTTTGTTTATACCCACCAACCATCAAAGTTGAAAACCTTTGCATTTTCAACTTTAATTTACATTGTATCATTACCACCCAAGACCCTCATTCACTAAACAACCACAAGTCAAAAAGAATACTTCAAATGAGGAGTTGTTTAAATATGTTCGCTTTGTTTCTTAACAATGAACTTGTATTTAAAATATGTACTTGATTAAGATTAACTATAGTAGAAATATGTTAAAAAAACATAGCGAATTTCAATCTTCGTTTACAGTAACATGTAAACTTTCAACAGTGGTATTTTGAATAGTAACTCGAACCACTGTTTGAACGTAATTGTAAGCTTTCTGGTGACAAATGTGACATATAGGGACAAACGGTACGTAAATAGGACATATACGTTGAGAGTTAGAGTTGAAAATGTGATAAACTTAGTCGAAAATAGGGGTTCGGGGGACGAAAATGCAAAACAGCCCCTGAAACACTGTTTTCTCAGAATGGGAAGCTACCCGGTGATAAATGTGAAATGTAGGGATAGACGGTACGTAAATAGGACACCTACGTTGGCAATTGGAGTTGAAAATGTCATAAACTTAGTCAGAAAAAGGGGTTCGGAGGGCGAAAATGCAAAACAGCCACCGAACCCCCATTTTCTCGTAACGGGAAGCTTCCCGGTGATAAATGTGACATGTAGGGACAGACGGTACGTAAATAGGACACCTACGTTGGGAATTCGAGTTGAAAATGTCATAAACTTAGTCGGAAAAAAGGGGTTCGGGGGGCGAAAATGCAAAACAGCCCCCAAAACACTGTTTTTTCGTAACGGGAAGCTTCCCGGTGATAAGTGTGACATGTAGGGACAGACGGTACGTAAATAGGACACCTACGTTGGGAATTAGAGTTGAAAATGTCATAAACTTAGTCGGAAAAAGGGGTTCGAGGGGTGAAAATGCAAAACAGCCCCCGAACCCTTGTTTTCTCGTAACGAAAAGCTTCCCGGTGATAAATGTGACATATGGGGATAGACGGTACATAAATAGGACACCTACGTTGGGAATTAGAGTTGAAAATGTCATAAACTTAGTCGGAAAAAGGGGTTCAGGGGGCGAAAATGCAAAACAGCCCCCGAACCCTTGTTTTCTCATAACAGAAAGCTTCCCGGTGGTAAATGTGACATGTAGGGACAGACGGTACGTAAATAGGACACCTACGTTGGGAATTAGAGTTGAAAATGTCATAAACTTGGTCGAAAAAAGGGGTTCGGAGGGCGAAAATGCAAAACAGCCCCCGAAACACTGTTTTCTCGTAACGGGAAGCTTCCCGGTGATAAATGTGACATGTAGGGACAGATGGTACGTAAATAGGACACGTACGTTGGGAGTTGGAGTTGAAAATGTCATAAACTTAGTCGAAAAAAGGGGTTCGGGGGGCGAAAATGCAAAACAGCCCCCGAAACACTATTTTCTTGTAATGGGAAGCTTCTCGGTGATAAATGTGACATGTAGGGACAGACGGTATGTAAATAGGACATCTACGTTGGGAGTTAGAGTTGAAAATGTCATAAACTTAGTCGAAAAAACGGGTTCGGGGTGGGAAAATGAAAAACAAGCCCCGAACCATTGTTTTTTTGTAACGGGAACCTTCCCGGAGACAAATGTGTCATGTACGGATAGACGGTATGTAAGTAGTACACGTACATTGGGATTTAGGGTTGAAAATGTCATGAACTTAGTCAAAAAAAGGGGTTCGGCGGGCGAACATGCACAACAGCCCCCGAGCCACTGTTTTTTCGTAACGGGAAGCTTCCCAATGATAAATGTGACATGTAGGGATAGACGATACGTAAGTAGGACAAGTACGTTGGGAGTTAGAGTTGAAAATGCCATAAACTTAGTCGAAAAAAGGGGTTTGGGGGGCACCATTTTGCAAGATCTAAATGTAACGAAGGATATATCCTGTTGACCTAATCGTTTGGAAATTCGAACAATGGATTTGTAAAGTTTAGCTAAGGTTTATGCGCAATTGTGTATTTGATAAGTTTAACTATCACCACTACAAAATGTGCAACAATAGTTGAACAATAGACAGTTCATATATATGACATGGCCTTAAGATTTGGCTAATGGGAGGATAATTCCATAGCAACAGAACAGGGAACTTAGGACTAAAGAAGCTAAGTATTGAAGATACCTATCAAAATTAGATAGCGTTATGGAAGAATAGTTAAGCATAATCTTTTTTAGCTCTTGTCCCCATAAGCCTATAAAGAACCTAAGGCATTACTCATTCACAAACAGAAGCATATCTACATCTATAAACCCACTAATTAGTTGAATAAAAATGAACAGTATTATGAATTCATTACATTGGTGACTTAGTTTCTTCTTTAAGGAAAGCATTTCCAAAATTTCAATGATTATATCGAGAAAATTCGAATCTTTTATAAAGAAAAAGACCATATTAATTTCCATCCGTGGAGGTCACAAAAGCACTGTTTTAACGTAACTGGAAGTTTCATGGAGGTCACAAAAGCGTAAGCATAGTGAGTTTATGGATACCAGACAAACTCTAATGATGGGTCCTCTTACATTTTTACTTAGATAGATTTAGAGATTAAAAAGCTAAAACAAGAACTCATGATGGGTCCATGTTTGGATGTCTTGCATTAGTTAATAGATATTACTCTCCTTGTCTTTTAATGTTTGAAATTATTACGATATATATATGTCGTCCAAAAGTGCCTCTATACGCACCGAACTAATGATTTTTTTCCCTTTTTTGCAGATGTTTTTGGACATACAAATGTGGATATGTTTTTGTTGACAAGTACGGAAGGGCATTGTTTTAATATCTCTATCTGTATATATAGTGGTTTGTACAAATTAATTTTTTGTAGAGTAAATATCAGCTAATTTGGTAGAAATTAACATAGCACGTGGTACAAAATAGTTTTGTGGTAGTATAGAATATAATTTTTGTTGTGGTACAGAAGTTCTAGGTGTACAATTAATTTGGTTATTCTAGTATTATGTATGGAATTAAATTATTGACGTGGGATTAGACTTGGTTGTTATGAAATTTGTAATATATATATATATATATATAAGTGGATGCTCAATATTAATTTTTTGGATGGTTGGAACTGAAATGTGTGCACGTTGTTGAATGCTTGATAACATATTTACATTTGATGGATTATATTGTTTATCACTAGGGTACAATTTGTATTAATAATGGATACAGATTGTTTAGAAAATTTTAGTTTTAAAAAAAAAAAACACGTTAAAGTATTTGGCCACCAAATATTTTGGTAGCTAAATACGTAATCAAATGTTTTGGTGACTAAGAATTTAGTAGCAAAAACATAACCCATTAATTTTTTGTGACCAAATAATTAGTAGCTAAAACAATTGAGAATGAGAGAAAGAAACTATTGGCCACTAAATTTTTTAGTCACGGAAAAAAATGGTATCATTTGGCGACTAAAACGTTTGGTGGCAAAAAGTGAAGAAGTGAAAGTGAGGAGGCTTTTGGCTACGAAACTTTTAGTGGGCAAAAGTAACAATGACAAAAATTACTTAGTCGCTAAAAATATGTATTCTGTTGGTGACAAAAATGTTTGGTCTATAATAGTTATTCTCAAATTATGGTAGCACTTTTAGTGACTAATACTTTAGTGGCGGAAACAAACCTTTTGCCGACTAAAGTACAACTAGTAGCCAAATGTGTACTTTCGGCGACGAATTATTTAGTAGCTAAAAGTGACACCTTCTCCGACCATAACAACTTAGTAGCGAAAAAGCCTCGTTCGGCGACTAAAGGCATTAGTGGCGGAAACAAACCTTTTGCCGACCAAACAAATTTTAGTCGCCAATGCTATCGTCGACAGGGTAAAGATGACGAGCTTAGCGACAAAATATTTTAGTTGCTAAATCGTTTCAGCGACTAAATATTAGACTTTTGGCGACCAATATTTTGGTAGCCAAAAGTGACATTTCTTGTAGTGGCTTTTATTGTTGTTTATGCTTTATATATATATATATATATAACATTTATATGTATGCATGCATGTATGTGGTATATATATAATTGGTGATTTAATTGGTTTTGCCAGTTCAACCTTTTGTTCAAAAGAAAGGTGCTCACTAGATTTATCATCATCTGATCGCGTGGCCTATTGAAAGAGAATAATTGATCACTTGTCAATCAGCCACAATTAATTTTACTATTATTATTTTATTGTGCAAAAAAGTAGAAGTATAAAGTGGCAACCAGACACGCGTATCATAGATAATTTTTATAGAATTGTGATGTGGCATGATGAGTGTACCAATGAGGTGACATGATGATATATTAAATGGAGAGTTAGAAGAGTTAGCTATTGTAGCTACTTGAAAGTTGGTTACTTGGATTAAGGAGTCAAGATCAAGTCATACACAAAATCTACAAAGTAGTTCTTATCAAACATGGGATATTAATAATGTTGAGGAAATCATGGCATATTGAGGAATCGTGGGCTTGTTGAGGAAATCAGGGGCTTAGATTATCTATCTCTCATGTGGTTGAGCTTATAAACAGGCCAAGAGAGATGCAAAGATCAATCATCTCAAATTACTCACAATTCATGATATTAACTTCTAGTTAGGAGTAGTTGAATTAGTAATGTTAGGAGTAGATCAGTGTTAGTTTTTTTCCAATCCCTATTTCTTTCTTCTATCGATTGCTGTATTTTTTAGTTATTTGTTCTTGTTTAAGTTCTGCAACTTATAGCAAATGACAATTTATTTGAATAATACATATTCTATTATGTTCTATTTTTTCTTGATTTAATTACTTCAAAGGAAGTCCTTAATCTGTTTAAGGCATAGAACTCAACCACAAGTCTAATCTTTTTGTGTTTATGTGAAAATTCATTCAAGTATGCCGATCAGTTACTATCAATTGGGCTTAAACCAAATTTTGCCAACATAAATTGGCATGCCTAGTAGGACCATTCTAACTTGGAGTAATAACAATGACAAAGTAGATTAATGCATATGAAATCATGCCCTCAAGTGGCATGTTTACACCTTGTGAACCCAAGGATGCAAACTGTCAATGGAGTGGCAGTGTTCCAATGGATACAAATTATCCGTGGAATGTCTCATATTCTAAAAATTGTCAGTGTTATGGTGGTGGTTCTATCATTTATTGGACACCTCCAACTGTGATTAAAAAATCACGGGCAACAGCTACAAAACAATCCACTAAGAAGATTTAAAGGAATTACACAGGTATACTCTCAATTACCTAGCGAATCCACGCCTAATTGAACCAACCTCTATGTGCCTCTTCCAACCCGTCTTCACCTCGGAATTGTCTTTACGATGAGCCACCTCGGAATCCACCAAAGCCTCAGGCTCGAATTCTTCAGAATCCACAGAAGAACAACTCTCTCTTTTGTAGAACAAACAAAACCTTTTATGTATACTCTTTAAAACATGAGTTGAATACTCAATCAAAACATCAAAGAAAACTAACAAAATATCCCCAGATATAAACCTTAGAAACCAAAAAGAAGATCTGGAGGGATTAAATAGTTTTGGGAGAAAACCAATTATTTATAGAAAATCCAAAAGTAATCCTAGTTTTGGAAGAAATCCAATTACTTTTGGATATCCTAGTTTTGGAAGAAAATCAACTTCTTAAAGAAATCCTTGTCAAACGGGATTGCCAATAATAAAACCTAACAATCTCCCCCTTTGGCAATGCTGTGACAAAACATACCTGACAAATAAAATCCTAATCACCCTAACCCATTACAACCAATAAACACAAACTTCTTTCTCAACAGCTATTAGTGCCACAATCTCCAAAACAACTTTTAGTCTCACAAGAGTATATGAAAAAGTAATAAACATATGGCTAGATTATCTTGAAACATGAGATGTAAAACATGAATAGATGAAAACTAAGACTCATGAAAAACAACTCTCAAACAACAAAAGCAAGATCATAAACCAACCCAAGTCAAGATGAACCAAACTCCCCCTCACTAAAAGCAACCACAAACACTGAAAACAGTGAACAAGAAGAAAACGATAAAAATAATATGGTGGAGCAAGCAAGGAATTTCATATTAGTACCTTAAAACACATAAGATTATCCAAGAAGCACAATTACTAGTAGACACAATGTACACAGTCTGTAGAAGATTCCTCATGCAAGAAAGTGATGCATCACGTGAAAAGCATAGATCCCATGATAAAAAGTGTGTGTGTGACTCTTGGAGTTCGACAAACACTAGATTCAATCCTAGTAGTGATATGAAAGCTGGACCTCCGACAAGAGAATCTTAAGCACGACAAAGGAAAGTCAAACCACTAGGAATCAAGGGGTATTTGGTGAGTAAAAGCGAAGTCTCCCCCTCAATCAATGAATCTTTTCCTTTTTTTTTCTTTTTTTCTTTTGCATATTTTGTCTTCTTCTCTTTCTCTTTCTTTTTCTTTTTCTTTTTCTTTTGCACAATCATTGGTGGCTGACACGCTCAAGAGCATGGAAACCGAACCAAAGAAGCATGGATATAATAAGGATGGCCTGGTTGGTGACTCTGAGGTAGCCTTTTCCTCATGGCTGGACTACAAAGAATCGAGAGGAAAGCCATGGAGATGCAAAAAGATGGTAAGTGGTTAAGAGACACAACATCACCCATGATATGCTAGTATAGGTCAATTCCTCTAGAAACGCGAAAGATTGATGCCAGAAGTCCATAAAAAAAATAATCACTAAGGCGGAGGACTCCAAAATTTGCTAATCCAAGAGTGTGTACAGAATGAGACATACTAATCAAAAAAACGCACATTCCTAAATGAGTAATGACCACAGAAAGCACACATATATTAACATGTAATGGATATTCTCATCAATTTCAATATGCACCAAGGACCACTCAAAAATTTCAAGCTTGCAAAACCATACTAAAAAAATCTTTTTGGGATTTTTTTCTCTTTTTTTTTCAAAAATAAAGCAAGACAAAAAAAAATGAACAAGCACACATTTTTTTTTTCATTAAAAACAACACACAAAAACCCAAAAGCTAAAACAAATAAACAAATTAACACAAGTCAAGTTTTCTCACCCAAACTGCTTTAGTACGAACAAAGTTGTGAGAATTACAGTTCTTGGGTGGTGTCTTGACGTTGTGGTTCCTTTCCCCTGCAATAGGAACCCGTCTCGACATGGTTTCCAACTTCCTATTCCTAGGTCTAGGCAAATACACTTCCCCATACAACTTATAACAATAAGGGCGAATATGACCATGCATACCACAATGATGACAAATAAAAACAGGGTGTACCTTCTTTTCTTTTACCTTACCAACTCTAGGAAGTTTAAGAAGTCCATCCTTATGTTGAATTTTTTGTTCTCCCTTTCCTTGAGTTCTTGTATCATGAGATGTTGAAGAACTCTGTTTTTGCTCTTTCTTATCACCAAAGCCAATGCCACTATTGTCAGAACAGATTTGTTGAGACCCAATGACATTGTCCAAAGTCTTTGATCCTTTGTTCCAAAGACCAATGGTAACCATGGCACAGTTGAGCTCTTCATCTTTCTTGATCATTAGTTCTTCCAAAGCAACTTGTGACATCTCGAGAGATTCAATCTTTTCTTCATACATGGCATGGGTTTGCAGTAGCTCATTCCTCTCTGTCTCACAAGTCAACAGTTTTGCACGAAGAACTTGTCGGTCATCAGCTACCTTGATGGCATTAATCCTAGCCTCGGAAATCTCCTCCTTCAGTTTGACATTCTCACTTTCACATGCTTTGAGTTTCTTTGTGAGTTTGTCATTCAATTTGAATAAGTTAAGAGACTCCTTATACAACTTTTCATAAACTTGCTCAAGCTCTTCATGATAACTCTCCAAGGATTCATCATCAGTGATATTCTCAACTGACCTCTTCGGAGAATCTGTTTGTCCTTCAGCTTCGGAAGCCGCCATGAAAGCAAGGAATTGTTTATGTCTCTCTTCGCCTTGGTCTTCGTTGTCACTTTCATCTTCATCAGATTCTGATTCATCATCACAAGTGATAGCGAGGGCTTTCTTCTTCCTCAAACAAGTGGGGCATTCTGAAGCAAAGTGGCCAAATCCTTGGCATTCATAGCATTGGACTCTTTCAGAGTTCCCTTGTATCTTTCCTTTCTCCTTCTTGGCAATAGAATTAATTTTGAGTTTATCTTTGCCTTAGATTTATGAGTATGAGTAGATTCCAAAAGATTAGGATTCTTTTTCAAAAAGGACTTTTTAAATTGTTTAACAAAAGCAGCTGTAATCTTAGAATCTATCTCACAATCCTCATCAGAATCCTTTCCAACTCTATGTGCACTACTAAAAGCAATATCTTTTTGTTTCTTTTTGAAATTCCTATGTGTCTCATAAGTTTGGAGATTTCAACCAACTGATCTAGCTTGAGGTTGTCAACATCTTGAGCCTCCTCAATAGCCGTAACTTTTGGTTGGAACCGATCGGGCAAGGATCTCAAAATTTTTCCCACAACTTTGGATTCTGGAATTTTTTCACCTAAATTAAAGCTGGAATTTACAATGTCACTCAACTTCGCATAAAATTTATCAAAGGTCTCACTATCTTTCATTGAAAGGTTTTCGAAACTAGACGTGAGCCTTTGAAGTTTTGAGCGTTTAACAGAAGGAGTGCCCTCATGAATAGTTTGTAAGATATCCCAAGCCTCTTTTGCGACTTCACAATTACAAATACGACTAAATTCTTCAGGTGTGACAGCGCAAAAAAGAGAATTGATGGCTTTACTATTCTAGCTACTATTTTGGTAATCAATTGTGTCCCACTTATCAATTGGTTTGGGGATTGTAACTCCATCAACGGTAATTGTTGGTTCGGTCCACCCATTCATGACAGATTGCCAAACTTTTTCATCTATAGATTTCAAAAACGATCTCATCTGAGCTTTCCAAAAAGAATAATTGGATCCGTCAAGTAGGGGTGGTCGAACCATAGAATTTCCCTCACGAATTGAATCCATTATCACAAATCAAACAAGATCTCATTCTAAAAGAATTTAAAAAAAAAAAAAAATAGAACGACCTACTTTGATACCAATTGAAAAATCTAGAAATCCCCTAGATGTTGATTTGTGATTATATATCAATTTTAAGCAGAATATAACAATCTCAATCAAACAATCAAGACAAAGAGACACAACGATTTTAACGTGGAAAAACCACGATTGGACACCTCCAACTGTGATTAAAAAATCACGGGCAACAGCCACAAAACAATCCACTAAGAATATTTAAAGGAATTACACAGTTATACTCTCAATTATCTAGCGAATCCACGCCTAATTGAACCAACCTCTATGTGCCTCTTCCAACCCGTCTTCACCTCGGAATTGTCTTTACGATGTGCCACCTCGGAATCCACCAGAGCTTCAGGCTCGAATTCTTCAGAATCCACCGAAGAACAACTCTCTCTTTTGTAGAACAAACAAAACCTTTGATGTATACTCTTTAAAACATGAGTTGAATACTCAATCAAAACATCAAAGAAAACTAACAAAATAACCCCAGATATAAACCTTAAGAACCAAAAAGAAGATCCGGAGGGATTAAATATTTTTGGGAGAAAACCAATTATTTATAGAAAATCCAAAAGTAATCCTAGTTTTGGAAGAAATCCAATTACTTTTGGATATCGTAGTTTTGGAAGAAAATCAACTTCTTAAAGAAATCCTAGTCAAACGGGATTGCCAATAATAAAACCTAACAAAATGATTTGGCATTGTAAGGGTTAAATTTGCTAATGCAAGAATGAAATTTTAGCCCTAAAAGAAGAAATTAATTCTCTTTATAGGTAAAGATTTCAAATAATTTCATAATCTCCGTATTATTTAACGCAAAGAGATTTAATTACTATAATGGAAAAATTCATCTACTTAAAGGCCAAATTCTTCTAGTGAGTTAATTATTTAAAAGTCCTATTTATAAATATTATGGTAGCTCAGGTTTTATCTAAGATTTTTTGAATCAATAAATCCTATTTAGTAAAACAGGAAATATTATCGGTTTTTCTCAATTTTTAAAACTAAAAAAGTTATCAATTTTGTATATTAATGTTTCAGATAATTGTTTCACTAACTGAGAAGAAAAAAATAGGACGTGAGATTAAACGTTTTTGCCCTTCTACATATTGGTTTGATTTAACTTTCCAATAAAACTGAGAATACTATCAATTTTTTCATTTTTAAAGTCCCCCCCTCCCCAGTTTTGCATATCAATGTTCCATCATCATGCTTCTTTATAGAGACAAAATTTTCAGTTTTGCACAAAAAAATAATTCAGTTTTTTCAATTTTTTTCAAAAAAAAATTTTTTTTTTTTACATAATTTTTTTTTTTCAATTTGAAATTTGATGTTTTAAAGTTTTGAAAATCAAAATAAATGTTAAATCATCATATTCTTTTATATATAATCATAAATGATGAACAATCATTGTTTAAAAGGCAATTTCGACTATTAAAAATTTAATGGGACTTGAAGGTCTAAAAAATCTTAGTTAAGACTTAATAGAATATGAGTTCATAAATTAGAACGTGTGTAAATGCCTCTTTTTTAATTAATGAAGAATCGATATTGGAAGCAAAAATTAGAAAGCATAATGACCAATAAAAATTAAGGTATGAAAATAATGTTGCTCATAGGATTAATGCACATATTTTTGAAAAGCTAATAATTCATGAAGAGCCAATGTATGTAGGTCTAAGGATTAGCACACCAAGTCATGAAGATAATAATATGACTTTGGTGAATTTTCATAGGTCATAAAAGGCTAAAATTAAAAAATAACCCATTTTCTCAAAAAATATTGAGAATTCTAATGATAAAGGTTCACTTGGGAGGCATGATGTTTTGCTAAACATAGCAAAGATTGACAAGTCATTAATGGTTTAAAAAAGAAGAACACTCCCTTCTTTCAAAAAAATGTTAATAATTCATCACAAAATAATGATAAAAATTCATTTGGGGGCATGATTTTAAGCTAATGATGGTTGAAAATTGTGATGCCCCAAAAATTTGGGAAATTTTGGAGCATCACAAAAATTCTGAACGTGGGGGGCATGATTTTAGGCCAAAGGTGGCTGAAAATTATAAACAATCCACATTTATTGGATGTGAATTTTTTGACATTGTTCAAGGTGTCAAAATTTGTGAATTTTTCATGACATTCAATTGTTTGGGTTTTGGAATCCAACATTCACTTTGGATGTATGGATCACACCAGAAGTTAACCTTTGTGATATGGTTCGAAAAACAATAATGGTTAAAAAATGTTATTTTAGTTGGCCTAGATTTTTGTCATTTAATTCATTTAAGACAAAATTTACTATTACCTTAAATGAGAGGCATTGTTGACATCATATTTTGTTTTTCCATCGATTGTGACCAAATCTAATTTTATTGTGGCTTGTCGATTAAATAGCTACAAGCCAAAAATATAATCCACTACAGATGGTTGTAAACTGAAAATTTGAGAAGCCTATCGACAGATTAGTGATCTGTCCACAAATTATTTCCAATTGCTTTTATGGTATATGCTTTATATATATATATATATATATTATATAAATGCATGCATGTATATATAATCGGCTTTGTCAACATGGGTGTATATATATGTATATATATATATTATATAAATGCATGCATGTATATATAATCGGCTTTGTCAGCATGGGTGTATATATATGTATATATATATATATATAATATTTATATGTATGCATGCATGTGATATATAGATAATTAGTGATTTAGTTGGTTTTTGCCAACTTAACCTTTTGTTCAAAAGAAAGGTGCTCACTAGATTCATCATCATCTGATCATGTGGCCTATCGACAGAGAAGAATTAATCGTTTGTCGATCAGTCACAATTAATCTTACTATTATTATTTTATTATGCAAAAAAAGTAAAAGTATAAAATAGCAACTACACACAGATAACTTTTAAGGAATGCTAATGTGGCTTGATGAGTGTGCTAGTGAGGTGACATGATGATATATTAAATGGAGATTCACAAGAGGTAGCTATCACAACTATTTGAAAGTTAATTGCTTAGATTAAGAAGTTAAGACTAAGTCAAATACAAAATCTACAAAGTGGTTCTTATCAAATATGTGATATGGATAATGTTGAACAAATCATGGCAAATTGAGGAATCACGAGCTTGTTGAGGAAATCGTGAGCTTAGATTATCTCTCCCTCTCATGTGGTTAAGCCTATAAATAGGCCAAGAGAGATGCAAAGATCAATCATCTCAAACCACTCATAATTCGTGATATTAACTTCAAGTTAGGAGTAGTTGAATTAACAAATTTAGGAGTAGATCAGTATTAGTTTTTTCCAATCCCCATTTCTTTTCTTCTGTCAATTGTTGCATTTTTAGTTATTTGTTCTTGTTTAAGTTCATGCAACTTGTAACAAGTGACAATTTATTTGAATAATACATATTCTATTCTGTTTATTCTTTATTTAATTACTTCCAGTGAAGTCCTTAATCTATTTAAGGCATAGAACTCAACTATAAGTCTGATCTTTTTGTGTTCATGTGAAAATTCATTTAAGAATGTCGATCAATCACTGCCGATTGGACTTAAGCCAAATTTTTGCCGATAGCCCCCCACGCGCTTTTAGACTAAAATCAAACTGTTAATACCGTTAACTATAGATGTGAAATAACTATAATAACTTCAAATCTTATATTTTTTGTTATTTTTTGTCTCTCATCTCTCATACACATAATTTATAATGTCTAGTATTAATTCAATTAAATCAGAATTAATTATAAATTCTTAATTATTTATTGTAATTCTTATTTTTTATTCTCATTTTAATTTAATTATATTTTAGATCACAATTAATCCTGAATATTTTACTATTTATTGCAATTACTAACCTTTTAATCTAATTTTAATTTAATTATATTTTTAGATCACAATTAATCCTAAATTCTTTATTATTTATTATAATTTCTAACATGTTAATCTAATTTTAATTTAATTACATTTTACATCAATTCTTAATTATTGTTTATTTTATATTTTATTTAATTATATTTTAAATCAATTCTTAATTATATTTTATGTTTTAGATCAATTCTTAATTATATTTTAATTTAGTTTAGTTTATTTAATTAACATATTAATCTACTTTTAGTTTTGAAGAAAATGGGGGATAAAATTGTCTTTTTATTATATTAATTTCATTATAATTTTTTAGAAAACAAAACTCACTCTAAAAAATGGTGTATATAATACACCTTTCGTTAATTTGGATGGAAAAACAAATAGTAACACTTTAGTCCAAAACCAAATGGGGACTTTTTGACTACATTTGAACGATAAAGGGGTAAAATACTCCATCACCACCAAATCACAAGAGGTAAAGTGAATTTAACCCTAAAAATAAATGGTCTCAAGTAGTTAGTAAGGATCTCTGGGAAATCGTACCATCAAATTCTTGAAAAAAAAAAAAAAATACCCTCCCAAGGATAGTGATAACCAATGGAATACCACAATAACTACACAAATTGTAAAATTTCATTGGTCAAAGCTAAGGCATAGTTTAAGTTGTTCACTGGGTAATTGACAACTTTGGCTCAAGCAATACCGCAATAGAAGTGCTGCCAAGCAATCTAGAAGCCACTTCTTGCTGCAACTCTACAAGTCTCGAAGACGAAGACAAATACAAACGAAACTTAATTGCAATAACTTCTTGATATTTTTCTTTTATAGTCACAATATTTTCATTTTGCACCGTTGTATCATGTGATTCGATGTGAACAATAGTAGCCGAGGGTTCAGCAAAAGGAAGATAATCAGAATTCAATTGTGAGCTTTGTTTCGGATCAACACATGGGCCGATTCAATGTATATTTGCTAACTGCGAAAGGAAGAATCCAAATAATAAGAGAAATTACTTTCTATTTGTTTATGCAAAAAGCTCAATATATATTCTACTAGAAGAGTCCATCTAGTTGAAATGACTACCAAAATCACAAGCAACATTATATTTTAATTTATGAACATGCAAGCATATACCTTGGAGGTTTTCCACAACATCCTTAAGTTTCATTTTTGAAGTTTGTCGGATATCTTCCAAGGAAATTTTAATTTTAACTCCAGATTTGTTGCCTTCTGTTTCTGACGCCTTTTTGTGCCTTCAAATTTGTTGCCTATTCTTTTTTATGTCTTTATTGTGCTTTTCTCTTGCGTACAAGTAATAGAAATGTTGTTACATTCTGTACCACCAACATTACTTTTAGTATTTATGGCATTCACTGATTGTTGATATGATGAATCCACTTGCATTACCTCAACTTCACTTTGTAAGGGTTCTCATCAAGGCAAAGATATAATAGATCAGGCATTTGAACACGATCAAGTTTCTCACCATTTTGAATACCAATTTCTTCAATATGTAATTCTTCCCCAAGTTCTTTTCTAGAAGCAACCCTAATGCTATGTTTGGTTGGGGGATTTGGAAAAGAAAAGGAAAAGTGTGTGTGAAACTTTGTAAAATGTAGGTATATTTTATTCACATTCCACCTCCCCTTTCCTTTTCCATTTCCAAATCTTTTCCCAAATCCCCCAACCAAACACAGCGTAAGAGTACGGAAATCTTTCCTCATTGTTTCCAATATTTTCATCAATGAGGTATGTGGGTTTTCATTGGTTTCGTTGCTCATCGGCATAATTAACTCTAGCACATAAATATCATTTCCAGTGCGACTACTCTGCACGTATATTGCGAAGCAACCACTTAATCCAGCCTATCATGCATAGTGTGCCAAGGTGTACTCTGTTAGGAAAAGTTGGGTTACATCCCCGCAAAATACCATATTAGTAAACAAAAGTGCTCTCCCAACAACCCTCGTTCCTTCCTTTAAGTGATGCACATAATTGGCTCTTGCAAATGCATAGTAGTCAGGTTTGCTGTGACAACTTACACCATGGATGCCACTATCAACCAAAGGCCTACATGACGAACGTACCCTACATGGGACCCATGCCAGAGCTAAAGGTAAATCATGAACATTATATACCATTTCCAACACGTTCGCGATTTCATCCAAGGCAATTTCACGAGCTTCATATTATTCATCCTCATCCTAGTTTGAAAGTACTGTCACATCCAGGTATTAGTCAGAAAACATTACTCACCATATTAATTTAAGAAAAATAAAAAACCAAATTTGACATTACATTATAGTTAACAACTATTCTTAGTGAAATTTGTCAGTTGTTAATGCGTTTGTTAACTATGCTGAGAGGGGTTAACACACAAAAGAGCAAACACATTAACAACTGACAAATTTAACAGTGTTTAACATTTTCGTGAAAGCATTATTTTTCTCTTTGAACAGGCAAACTCCCACCAACTTATTACACAAACAAACACACCATTGTAGATGTTCTAAGAGAGTGTAATGAGTAATCAATACTAAGAAGATATTGAAAATGCCATTTTGTGAGTGAGCGGGGGACTAACCTCAAATTCTTCATATATTTCGTAGAAAAAATAGTAGTTACAAATTAGAAATCCAGGGATTCCCATTGGGAAACACTACCATCAAATTCTTGAAAGAAAAAAAATAAAAGTTTGTGAAGGAATGTGATAACTAATGGGATACATGCACATCTCCTAGTAAGTTTGCAACTGAATAAAAGAAATACCACCATAACTACACAAAATGTAAAATTTCAGTAGTTAAAGCTAAGACATTTTAAGAGAAAGTGCTTATTTAGCGAGATTCAAGTTGCTCAGTGGGGACTTACAAGATTGTATTTGTATGTGAGTTTTGCTAGGTGGAATTTCTATTGTGGTATTGCTTGATCCAAATTTGACAATTGCACCCAATCAAACTCTTCAGTCGGTGCACTTGGCAACTTGGCAAAATAAATACCATAATAGAAGTTCGGCCTAGCAATCTAGATCGTTGCATTTAATCTTGTAAGTCATCATCAATAGTTATTAAAACCCGTTCACCTTGCTCATCTATATACACGACATCATAAGTTCCAGCCACTAGGTTTTGCCTCTTAGCCACTTCTTCCTATAACTGTATCAAACTCGATGACAAAGATAGATAAAACCTCATTGTAATATCTCCATATTTGCTTTTACAGTCACATCTTTCACATCTTGCATCATTGTATCATGTGGCTCAATAGTAGCCAAGGCTTGAGTAGATGGCAGATGATCAAAATTCAAATGTACGAAGGTGAATGATCAGAATTCAATTGTAGGATTTGTTCCTGATCAACACACAGGGCAGATTCATTGAGTTGAGAGCAACTAGCCTCATTTAGCATGCGAGGTGGCCACCTCTCGATACCAACGTAGATTTGCTCACTGCAAAAGAAAGCATCCAAATAAGAGAAATGACTTTCTATTTGTTTCTGCAAAATGCTCAAATATATATTCTCTACCAAAACAGTCCATCTAGTTGAAATAACTACCAAGATCACAAGTAAGCATTACATTTTACTTTATGAAAGTGCAAGCATAACTTTGAGAGTTTTTTTTTTTTTTTTGTGCAGCATTCTCAAGGCCCATTTCGGTAGTTTTTAAGATATCCTATATTGAAATTTTAATTTTAACTCCAGTTTTGTAGCCTTTTCTTTTTGACGTCCCTAGTGTGCCTTTTTCTTGTGTACAAGTAATAGCAATCTTGTTATGTTCTGTACCAACAACATTGCTTCCATTATTTATGGCATTCATTAATTGTCGATTAATTGAATCCAGTTGGATTCTCTCTTCTTCACTTTGTAAGGGTCCTAACCGAGGCAAAAATATAGTAGTTTGGGGCACTTGAACAAAATCAAGTTTCCCAACATTTTAAAAATCAATTTCTTCAATACATAATTCTTCCTCAATTTCTCTAGAAGCAAGCCTAAAAGTTCGGAAACTATTCCTCATTGTTTCTAATATTTTCCTGAATGAAGTATGTGGGTTTTCACAGTCTTTGTTGCTCACTGGCATGAAGAACTCTAGCACGTAAACATCATTTCGAGTGAAACTACTCTGCAAACATATTGCAAAGTAACCACTTAATCCAACCTCTCGTGCATAGTGTTCTAAGGGGTATTCAGTTAGACTAAGTTGGGTTAGTAGACAAAAGTGCTCTCCAAACACAATCCCCAGAACTTTCTTTTAAGTGATGCACAATATTGACCATTCTAAATTCAAAGTAGTCATGTTTGTTGTAATGACAACTTACACCAAGGATGCCACCATCAACTAGAGCCATGCACAGACCTTAGTTGCACGAAGCGGGAGCGAGAGCGGGGGCGGGAGCGGGGGCGGGAGCGGGGAAGCGTGAGCGGATAGAAGTTTCTTAGGTTGGGAGCGCCTCGGGAAGCGGTAATATATATATATATTTTTAATAGTTATTTCTAAAATATATTTATTATATAAAGGTGAGTTAAATAATTATTTTTAAATATATTTATTATTTTTATCTTAGATATTATTTTTGGGAGATTTACCAATAAATCCCAAAATGTAAACTTATGAACCAATTGGTCCCATTTTTTTTCTAGTAAACTGTTTAGTCCCATTTAATTGTGAGGGACGTAATTACCCTCATCTAACCGTTGCTCACAAATACACAGATACACACACACAGATACATACACACACACACAGAGATACACACACACACACACCAGATACATACACACACACACAGATACATACACACACACACACAGATACACACGCACATAGATACATACACACACACACACAGAGATACACACACACACACACAGATACATACATACATTACGAGGGGCAGACACACACACACACACAATAGCTAATCGATGCGACGCCATTGCTGACCCATCAGATCTTCCTGAGCCGCCGGTTCGTGCGCCGCCCGCCGAGCTTCCGCGGTAGTCGGAGAATGATGCGCGAGCCGAAGTTGAGGGTAAGAGAGGCGACGGCGGAGCAGATCGAAGAGAAGCAGAGCGATTGGGCGTACTCGAAGCCGATCGTGATTCTGGATCTGTTGTGGAACTTCGCGTTCGTGTTCGTTGCTTTGTCGCTGTTGATGGTGAGTCGGAAGGAGTTCGATTTTACTCTTTTTTGTTGTGTGGAAGGGTTTGGAGGGAACGAAATTTCAGAGAGAGAGAAGCGCGGGTGAGCTTGCAGACAGAAGGGAGGAAGATGGTAAAGTGATGGTGAAGTGAGGGATCACATTGATGGCCCCAACAGTATATGGAAACAAAACAATAATGGGTAAAATTGTCCACACAGGTACACTAAATATGAAAAATAGGATTAACAAGAAATAAATTTCCCCACTGATAGGACTTATCCGAACAAAAGAATAAAGTTGGGACTAATTGGTTTAATAGTTTGTGAAATGGGATTTATTGGTAAATTTTCCATGATTTTTATAGATAATATTTTTAATTTGTTTATATATATATTTTTTTAATTTTTAATTGATATATATTATAAATAAAAAATAGTAAAATAATAAAATATGTTAAAAAACAGTAACGTAATAAAAAACAGTATAATAATAATTTATTTTATAAATCTTATTAGATTTTTTTTATTATATTTGATTTAATTAGATTTATTATATTATTATATAACAAATTATATTATTTATATAATAAAGTATATTATCTATTATATTATTATATAACAAATTATATTATTTATTATATTTATTATATGTTAGAAACGGCAGCAGCACAGATCGAAGAGAGAGAGAGAGAGAGAAGAAGAAGAACCAGAAGGAGGCGAGCTGCTCGAAGGCGAGATCGATGGCGATGGCGATGGCGATGGCGATGTGGAGAAGGCGATGGCGATGGCGAAGGCGATGTGGAGAAGATCGATCGCGAGCAGATTGCGAGAGCAGATCGAAGGTCAGGAGCAGATCGAAGGTCCAGGCGATGTCGAAGGAGAAAGTAGCAGCGAGTTCAGGTTTCTCTCTCTCCCTTGCGATCCCATCTTGGACTGGATCGCGTTTCTGTCTCCACAGAAACGCGATTCCTACACGTTTCTTTCTAGGAAGCGCGGAATCGCGATTCTGACTCCGAATCGTCACCAGGTTGCACGATTCCTACAACTAAGGCACAGACAGCTTGCCCTGCATGGGACCCATGCATGAGCCAGAAGTAAACATGAACTTCACATACCACTTGCAACACCTCCTTGATTTCAGCCAAGGAAATTTTACAAGCTTCATTTTTGTCCACATCCTGATTTGAATGTATTGTCAGAAAATGTTCCTTACCATATTAATTTAATAAAAATTAAATACCAAATTTGACATTGCATTAGTTTGCCACTTACTAATTGTGTGTGACTGTGTTGAACTGCAAATGAACAATTCAGACCTACATTCTGCAGAGGAATGGAAAGATACAACTGAGGAATCTCATAAACTTAGAAATGTAGAGTAATTTTTTGCCAATAAAAGGAAGCATATAAGAAACTCTATAATGGAAAAAAATTCAGTCACACTTAAATAAGCACAAAAATGCAACAAAAATATACAATTTTTCGTTTTGCTTTATGTTTCTTTCTACCGTAGAAACTTGTGCTAAGAAGAAAAAAAAAAAAAAAAAGCATTATTTCATCTTCAATCTTCATAGGCCAAAAAAATGTTTAGTTAACATTTGAAATTACAGGTAAAACGAATTACAACATTCATTGTATCAATTTGGTTCTTGTAATTTTAGTTATACCAGTTTTGCCATTTAATTTTACATTTTGTGTCAATTGATCGAATTGATAACGACCGTCAGGATGGCGGAAAATAGTCACGTATTCCACACATTACATTCAATAAGGAAAAGATGAAAAAATGAACCCATAATACTTATCCTAATGGTCCATCTAGTTTACCTCTTGTGTCAATTTGACTCTTGTAGTTTTGATTTTTAAAAAATTTTCCTTTAAACTTTTTAATTATGTTTGATTGGTCCAATTATAAAGGCTAATACATGTGGCTCACATGGTCACTCTAGAGAAGGAATACTAGAGAAACCACTACACTTCTACAAGATCCATTACCAACAAACTCTCTCTCTCTTAGTCCAACCATCACTATAATGGTAAGCAACACAACCACCACTATTTCTTCCTTTCCTCTTCTCTTTCTCACTCTACAGTGACAATTTCCACACAGCTCTGTGTTGCGGAAACCCAGGAGCCTACGAATGTGCAGCAACACTAATTCAACTTGTCAAGGAGGAACAAAGAAGTCCATATGCTTAACACTAGGCCCTAACACATATTGTTGAAACTCAGACCTACTTTAAAAGTTTAACTTGTAACGGGTGAGCCGATCTAATGTTTATTAAGACTCACTAATATGAGACTCTACCTTCACACATGCTCAAACACTTTACCTCATCTGATTCTCTCTCTCATGTTCTTTTAGAGTAGCTATGAAGCCACACATCTGTAGACACCTCATTTTTCACCGTCCTCAAGACTTGGATGTCATCATTTGAACACTCAATGATCATCCATGCTTGTGTTCGTTTTGAGTTTCTGAAGGTCTCAGCTGCACGCCTTGCCTTGGAGCCTCTCAACTTGTCTGTTCTGTACTTGGTTGTGGACCAAGAGCTTGTAGCTTTGTTTCTGAGGGAAGGGGGTGGTTTGTTGGCCAGCCCCACAACCCATCGGCCATGAGTAATGCCTATCGGCCTTTCCTTCTTTCCATCGGCCATCAATGGTGGCCGGTCGACACCATTTTTGGCCGATCGGCACCCTTTTTGGCTGGTCGGCCATGTTTGTCGGCCGAGGCCTTTTTATTTGCTTTTGTAAATATTTTTGTGCCAGCTATGACAGCTGGTGAGCACAGATTTCATCCTCCATATATGTGTATGGAGGGATTGAACCAAGCCTCTAGCTTGTTCAACAAGCTTGAGACTTGGATTTCTATAAGAAGGGAGGTCCCTCTCCCTTTCTAGAGGTTTTGAAATTTGATATACAAGATATATATCACTCTTTCTTTATATTTCTTCCTCTCTCTTTATATTTGTGCTTGTTTGTGCTCTAAAGTGTAATTTCTTCACACTTTTGCACTAAAGCACCTACTCAAACACCATACTCTTGTTGCTGAGGTATTTGAGGATTTTTTTTGAACTCAAAGTTTGGATTTTAGCTCAGAAAGTTGTTGGAGTTGCCTCTTTGAAGTTGTTCTACAAGGGTGAGTCACTAACCCTCTTTTAAGCTTTGTGTTCATTGCTTACTTAGCCTTATTTGCATGCTTATTTTGGCTTAACTCTTAACTGTAAAAAGCTTCATTTTCATGTGTTTGAAATGATTGTTTAAGGTCTTGTTGGTGTTGGGGGTGGTCTACCCCCTTTTGTGCCTTGTTTTGCCTTGTTTTGGGCCACCTCTTTAGGCTTTTGTTTTAGTCTTTCCATGACCTTTCTACCACTGAATTCCAAAGAAATTTCAGTGGTGGAAAGTGTATTTTGAGGTCTTAAATAGGGGAGGGCCATCCCCTCTCCTTGTGTCTTGCATGCTTGTATAGATGGCTCATCAAAGTAGCATGTTTGTCTAACATGTATTGGTTCCATTTCAGCATGTTTTTGGTATTATTTTAGCATGCCTCAACTCTGTTTTGGGTTGGTTTGGTAGCATCTTGCATGCTTTACATACTTGTAGTGTGATCTTGCAATCTAGCCTAACATGCATCATGTGTTTGGACCCTCATTCTAGCATGTTTTGGCTTAACTTCAACAAGCTTTTGGTCATGTTTTAGCATGCTCTAGCTCTGATTTGTGTTGTTTTGGTCATGCATGCCTTGCTTTGTATAGCCATAGTGCATTCTAACTCACTAGCTTTGTGTATTAAGTCCACTAGCATGCATTGCTTGGGCTACTTTCATGATTTGGTATCATTTCATATATGATTTCAGTCCATGTTTCATGTTCATGCACTCATATTTCTCACTCTTTCCATGCTTCGGAAGGTTGGTTCCTTATGCCTTAAACATGAGTCATTGTGTATGCTTTCATGCCTAAGCTTGCGAGCTATCATTTCAGTGTGTTTTTTGGTTATTTTTCCATGATATAACTCTGATTTTTTGTTGGTGAAGTCATCTCATGCTTGGTCTTGGTAGATATAGAGTAATCCTCCCTATTGCCCTCGCATGATCCATGTTTTATCCCTTCATGTTAGCTTGTGTTGGCTTTACTCCGTGCATGTTTTAGCCTTTATTTAGCATGATCTAAGACTATTTTGAGTTGTATTAGCCATATGCTTCATGTTTTTCATAGTTGTAGTGCAAATGCCTATGCTAGCTTCAAGCTTTGAGTTTCTTAGCATGCATCATTTATGACATGTCTGTGATTTGGCATCACTTACCATGTCATTTCAAAGCATATAGCGTTGCCATGTTCCCATTTCTTTCACCCTTTGAGTGTCTCTAAGAGTTGTGCATTGTTGCTTAGCTTATGGACCAATATGTGTGCATGCATGTTTTGCCTTTTGGTGCCTTAGTTTTGGTGTTATTGGCCACTGTTTTTGGACCCTCTTAGGTCTATCCATATGCAGTTTAAGTCCACTAAGTATTGCATTACATGGCCCTTGCCATTGCATAGTTGTTTACATGTTGTTACATGCTTATGTTGTTTGCATATTGCATGTTCATGATGTTTAACATGTTAATTAGATAGCATGTTGTTGCATTGCATTATGTGTGCATGCCTTGCATTGCATTATGTTTGGAAAAGGTGTCAATCCAAACATGAGGAACGAGGGACGTTTTATACTTGAAGTGATAAAACGTGGCTCATTCCTTAGGTCACCAACACCTTTGATCATGTATGATAAGGTGGAGGTTTATCGAGTCTTATGTGGTATTTGTGTGCATTCATTGACATTGATTTGTGCAACTCGGCCTTTTGGCCATCATGCATTGAAATGCGTGATTGATGACTTGAGAGTCGAGCACTACACTCCTTTGAGCTCTAGACATGATAAGGAGTGTGGTTGCACACACATTTTTTTGCAAATACACTGCCATGCCTCTGTTAGTGCTCTATTACAGCAAAAGGAGGAATTTGCAGGAAGCAGTGGCCGACCGGCCATCAGAGTTGCCGATCGACCACTTAGACGACCGAACGGCTATCAAAATTGGTCGATAGCCATTAACTCTGGCCGATGGCCACTCCTATTAGCCGACCACCCCTCAACATGTTCCTAAGGTGAATCAGAAGCATATTGGAAAATGGCACAATTTTCAGAAGTCCAAAACAGTGCAAACAGAGGCATTATGAGGCATGGCAGTGGATTTCTGAGCAAAGTCGACCGAGCATGCATCACTTCCTTGCCCGCGAGGCCATCTCTTTACTCATGATTAGTTCGTGTAAATTAGTCATTTGATTTGTTTTGTAATATTCTAACTAGCTTAGTATAGCTATTTGTTTCAATTCGGTTATGTAATAATTAATTAGCTAAGTTAGTTAATTAGTTTGGTTTGTAATAATTAGTTTAATTAGCGTAGCTAGTTAGCTTATTCATTCGAACCCTCCGTCGAGAGGGCACAACTGTTGTAATAAGTGTGCGTGTGTGTGATGCATGCCTTCCAACCCCTATTTCTTTCTCCCTTTTACTTATCTTCTTTCAGTGGTTAGTTTTAGGGCATGTTTCAATTAGAATCCTTATGCTAGTATGTTTGCATTCATTCATCTGTCTTGCATGCACCGGGCTCAACGCATCATACAAATTGCATTGTATTTCAATTCTAATTTGAATACATGTTATCTAAGTTGCATTCACATGACATATTAGAATAGCCGAGCCTATCTTAGTTACATTTTGCATGTGTTGCATTAGGCATTCTTGACATAGCTAGGATCATGCACTGATTTCTAATTAGCTTCTTTCTTTGGCTCGGAGTACACTGTGAGTGTTTACGCTTTAGCATACTACATGATATGTGCATGTTGCCATGTATAGCATGCTTGCCATGAAGCTATTTGCTTAAGTGTTTAACTGTATGAATGCTTGTGGATGAAGGTTTGATTGCTTGAATTGGAACAATTCATCAAAATGTGAGTTTTAAGCCCACTTGAAGTGGCAAATCATGTTATTTTCTAAGCCCACCTGAGGGTGGCAAAATCCACGACTTAGCCTACTTGCGAGTAACAACTTCAAACTATTTTCGAAAAAAAAACATGAGATGTTTTGTTCTAATTTGAGTGATTTAATCTATACTTGTATTCTGTGCGCATCACATAGTAAACTAGCTAATAAACCAGAATAAGAATGCATGTGTTTTCAAAAACAACATATCATGTTAGTAGAGGCCGATCCTTTGATCGGGTGAGCGGGGGTGCTCATTGCATGACCTTCCCCTCTCGTACCCAAGTTCCTGAGCCGAGGCAACTTTGGTGATGACGGACACGTGGTATTAGGCACGAGTCAAGGTTTCCTAAATTCCCCTAAAATAAAATATTTAAGTGACGACTCTATATCTGGCAAAACAATCCATGTTTGGCACTTCTTTATTAAAATCGATTTTCCAAAACGATTTGCCGAATTTGGACTCTTTGGTGATTTATCGGTCTCACATTGCACTTTGTGAGATTAGATTTGGAAACCTAACACGAGTCCAAATTGTAGTAGCTAAGAACAACGATTCGTGCCCTCGCACGCGGAGAGCGGAGTTCCGGGCGGTCTACAACATGCTATTTTTTTGACAAAAAACCTTATAGCCATTTTCTATTTGAACCAATTAAACACAAATAGCATATTATGAGCAAATTTTTACAAATGAAACACAGGAAGACTAAACAGACACGAGGAAAAAATTTAAAGACTGGCAGTGTAATTAATTTGTAATCCTTTTTCCATTTCGATGATGCAAAATAGGCACGTGAGAAGCATGTGGCTATTTTTTGTACATGAGGAGCTGAAAGTATTTTCTGTTACAAATCCTGACAGTAATTATCAATTGGATCAATTAAACAACAACTATGAGATTAAAAGGAAAATACTGTTGCAAAATTACAACCAAGAATCAACAAATTGTGTGAGTAACTCCGATTCAAAAGGCCTTGCAACCTCACGATACTTGCTTTGCATAGAACCATCAGTTCAATACAATCACATTTGTACTTTGGTTTAGTGGTTAAATGATTGTGCGAACCACATTATAGAGACAATGTTGGGGTATATCATATATGGTCTACTATGCTCACAGTAGTATAAGAGTGGCCTCGTTTGGGGACTGACTATTTTAGCCAAAAAGCCAAAAAGCTAACTAAAACTAGTCACATCACCTCTCTACTTTTCTGCACATCTTTTCGTAAAAAGCCAAAAAGTTACTAAAATAACCTGTTCCCAAACTATCTAGGGTTTGTTTGTTGATATATACACTTGAAAGCAAGATCTAACAGAATTATGCATTACCCCAAAGTTAAACATGGAAAACAATTTATCTCCTACTTCCTAAGCTAAAGATTGCAGTTCACATGTTTCATACTTCAATAAATCAGTCATACACCCAAGATGACATTTTGTTTCTCTTTTAGAAGAAACCACAATCTATACAATATACCGCAAACCAGTGTACTCGAGACAAGTCTTTACTGCTCGGCCATCCCGTTGGGGTTACCGCAAACAATAGCATTGTTACATCACAAATTACAAATTCATAGAAAAATAAAGATCAAGGCACAAAACAATAGACTTACAAGTTACGATATCACAATGCCAATGAATTCTAACCAACTTGAGAAAACCAAATCCAAACATCGATTGGTTGTTTAGCAAACGTAACCAAAAAGGAAAGTGATTAATTTTCTATTCATTTCCAGAATTTTCTCACCAACCAAAAGAACAGTTGGGCAAAACATACCTCTCTTTGGGGGATTCGGTAGGGGCGGCATCAGTAGTAGCGGTGGCGGAGGATTCGGTCTTCGTCGATGGCGGTGGTCGAAAACCGAGCTCGTCGGAGGTAAAAGGAGGGGGTTGGGGGAAATTAGGGTTTTGGTGGAGAAGAAAATGGGTTTTTGGAAGGGGTTGGTGGTGGTGGAGAGGTGGTGGAGGAGGGTGAGATTGGAGGAGGAGGAGGTGGATCTGGTTTTGGATTAAATCGAGCTTAGGAGTGAGGTCTAACCCTAGCTTAGATTCCAAATGGTGAACGACGTTGTTAAAGGAGGTAAAGGTGGTGGAGCTAGGGTTTGTTTGGCGAAGAAGAGACTCTACTTCAGCTATGTCCTAGTCGGACACCATTGTTGTTTCTCTCTCACTCATTCAAATATTTATATATAACTGAAATTAACGGACTCACAAAAACTCTCTCTCTCTCTTTCTCTCTGTCTTTCTCTCTCCTCTCTCTATGTCTTCACACCATCTCTCACTTTCTCTCTCTTTATAGAAACTGAAATGAGGAAATTGGCCTTATCTAATTTAATAAGTGATTTATTAAATTTTTTATCAAATGCCTAGAAAAATGTTAAAGATTTTAAATTTTTTATTAATATTTTTATTAAATATCTTACATGAGTCTGAGGCCTACATGAAATTTACCTGGTATGGATTTCACACCCATGTAAAACATTTAGTTGAAAATTTAGTTTTCTAATTGTCTAGTATAAAAGTTGCCACGGTATGTATTTGGTTGGGTAACTTACAAATACGCCCCTAATATTTGTTTAAAATACAAATTATCTAAGACCATCGTCAACCATTAATTCACTAATTTTTTCATCAAATTTGATTTGAAATTTGAGTAAAGAATTTGATTTGATATAAATTATTTCAATCCTTTAATCAAATTATCATCAAAATCTTTTAAAAATTCCCCTCTCATCTCAAGTTTCCATTTTCAGCAAATTTGATGGAAAAAATATCTCTAATGCTTCATCTTTTTAAATTTTTATCAAATTTAAATTTGATAAAGGATTTGATGAGTTCTTAATTTGATAAATAAAAATAAAAATTAAATAAAAATGACCTTCCCTTGATTTGATAAACATTTGATGAAAGGATTGGACATGATTTTTTAGCACTTTTTTATTAAATTTAAATTTGATGAAAGAAAATGTGAAGGATAAAAAATGCTCTAATGTGATTCTTGGGAAATTCTTATACAGCCATTCTAATTCATTACACCCCAAAATTTTCAAAAACATTTATTACAAATTTAACCTTAATTAAAATTACTAAAAAACCCCCAATCTTTAACCACTACAAACCCTAATTTCTGATTTCACCCACCATCTTCTGAACCACTTCACCCGATCACCACTAAAGCTGCTTGTTGCAGCCCACCTACACTGTCATCGCTTGTCGCTGTCGCTCCAGGTCCAACAACTTCAACAGCCATTGTCAGTGCCTTTAACTACCAAATCGTAGCCATTTTTTCCACCAAAAACCCTCATCTCCTTCTTGTGACCTCCTTTCGACCGCCATGACCAACCATCGCCACCACTCTTCCCCGTGAACAGCCACACTTTGCCCCTAACATTCTAAAACCCAACATTTCCAACAACTGCCCCTCTCTATCTGTCGCATTTCCGCCAAGGTCAAGGTTCTGATTTCATTAATGGCGAGTTTGAAGGCCGGTTGATTAGAAAATCCACAAAGCACGAAGCTAATCACGACATGGTCGATCGGAGGTGTGGTTCTTGAAGTCTTTGCTCTGGGCATGTCTTTGACTTTCCCTCTAGGAAAATAGAAGATGAAGAAGAAAAACAGGCGTGTTCGTGTTTACATGGATGGTTGTTTTGATATAATGCACTATGGTCACTACAAAACTCTCTGTCAGGCTCGAGCCCTCGACAACCAGCTTGTCGTCGGTGCGATTAGAGGTTATAGGGCGATGGTCAGAGGTGGAGATGGAAATGAAAGTAAAGGTAGAAGAGATACACTATGTTTGGGAACCTAGGAGAGAAAAGAAAAGAAATGAAACGATTACTTAAGTTATAAAAGAAAAAAAAAAAGAAATGACATGATTGTGATTTCTCTCCTTCTTGTTTTTATAAGTAAGAAATAAAAGAAAAGAAATGATTGTGATTTCTCTCTTTCTTGTTTGGTTAGATTTCATAAAAGAAAAGAAAAGAAAAGGAACTATTTTATGTCATATTACCAAAATAACCTTTTTATATTTTGTTTGATTTTTTTTATTTTTATTGGGACAAAATTGGTATTATGAAAATATAAGAATCTGTTAGTTTCTTTTCTCTCCCAATCTCTCCACTTTTGGAAAGATTGAAAATGAAGGTTATAAGAGAAATGGGTTTCTTTCTGTTTCTCCCAATTTCTTTCCACTAAAGTTATCCAAACTAGTAAGAGAAATACATATCTCTCTATTTCTTTTCTTTTCTCTCCAAATCACTCAATCCAAACATATTGTTAAGGTTTGAAGGTTGTGGTTGCTAGAGGTGGTAGCTGAAGTGGGGTAGAGTTAGGGTTTGTTAGGTTGGGGTGTAAGGATGAAGGTTGTGATGGATATTATAATGTTTGTAATAAGAGAATTGGATTTTTTGTATTGTGTAATGAGAAATTGAATGTTAGGAGAATTTTTTGTTGTGTAAGTAGTATTTCTCGTAATTCTTTAGTTGATATTTGCTTAAAATTACATTTTGTCCCTTCCAATTTCAAATCAAGTTAATTAACTGTTTTAATTGATGCTAGAAATATATTTCAATTAACAATTTTAGTATTTTTATTGTTATATAAAAAAGTAGTTTAGAATTTTATTTTTTTGTTAATTTTGTTAAATAAAAAATATAAATAAAGGGATATTTATAATTTTAAAATTACAAGAAACAATTTATATTTTAAACAAATCTCTTGAAGTGTATTTGTAATTGACTTTATTTGGTTTGGACTTGGAGAATCAGCCTTGACAACAACCTATCACAATTATAAATTTTTCTTTTTCTCTTTTAGAAAACTAGTGGTAACCCATGCTATGTATGACATGTGAAAAAATGAAGGAAATTTTTTTTAAGGTCCCTGATATTAAAATTTTATAAGATAAAAGACATATAATATTTTCATAGTAGTTGGGGGTTCTTCAACATTTTCACAGAAAAAATTCAACTCAGAGAAATTTCAGCCTCGACATAAAGAAATTTCAAAACACAAAGGGTTTCCCTTAATCATTAATTTGAAATTTCTTTAGTTTGCTAATAATTTTCTCTGTGTTTTGACCAATAGGGTTTCCCTTAATCATTAACTCCCACTCACTATCTTAAAAAGTCTATTTCTCTCTCTATCCATTTGCAGAGAAGCCATGGCCCTTTTTCCTTTTCCAATCCCCCCTTCCAAAACCCCCATTTTCTTCTTGAAATTATCACTCTACTCTTCTCCCTCACCAAAACCCTAATTCGAGTTATGCTAGGGATCCCAAATATTCTATCAAATATTCTACCAAACCTTTCACATAGGTGTGGGACCCACACACATGTGGGTTTGTGTGAGTCCCACCTCATGTGAGAGATTTGGTAGAATGTTTGGAATACATAGCAGTTCTCCCATAATTCACATCCACAGAATTTTCTCTCTCATTTTTACTCTCAAAATTATGTTCTGGATACATATTTTTCTCCTTCTATAAATCTTAATTTTGGCCATTAAAATGGCGGTTGTGACTGGAGATCATTACCTCGAATCTCTGGTGAAGTTTGTAAAGAAGCAATCGGGTCCCTTAATTGAAGGAACCCTAGTTCTGAAGCTAAACTCGTCGGACTCCACTATATGCAATCTCAACTTGAAGCGCTCAACGAGCTCAAGGAACTATTCACTGAAGCTCTGGTTGATTATCTCCGCGCTTACGTCTACATGGAAGAGTTAAACGGTAGGGAGAGAGTTAAGTGGATTAGTGCAAAGAAATAGGTAAGGGACCTTAAGTTACAAAAAAATATATATTGTAGACCTCTCTTACAACCAAAAGTTGAAGAAGGATGTTAGACTAATTTTTTCTAAAATTCATAATATATTTTTAAACAAAATAATATAAATAGTTAAATTTTTGTATGCAAATTATGAAAACAGAGAATATTGAAATTTACAATTTAAGTTTCACAAATTTATCACAATTTATTTATTAATTTTTAATTTGTCACAAATTCAATCATGTAACTTTCAACCCCAATGCTAGAATTGCAAACTTAGATGAGTTCAACCCAAGTAACTTGAGTCAAGTTTAAATTTTTTTACAAATTGGGCAACCTAGTTTTAATTAAGTTAGAAACTATGCAGAAATTAAAAAATTCGAATTAAATTTGAATAGACTTAGGCTGGGATACTAAATAACTTGAGCAACTAAAACAAAATTGTATACATGTATAAAATTATTTGCTGATTATTTTTTTTAAATAATAAATAAAATTAATTAAAATTTTAATATTAATGAACAAAAGCTAAAGCAATACATTTAAGATTTTCTAATAGAAATTTTCTTGAAAATATTAAAAAAATAAGTTGATATTAAAAAAAATTACTTTTTATAATGGCAGAAACTAATTTAAATATGATTTTTTAGAAATTCTTTTTAATTTAAAGATTACAATAAAATATTAAATAGAATAAAAATAAATTTCTCACAAAATAAAAGTATTTGAATAAAAAAAAGGGTAAGAAGAAATTTTAATATAGTATTCTCATTTAATCTGAAAATAATTCTAGATGAACAGTTAATCATCACCTATAATTCTCTTTTTTTCTTAATAAAAAAAAGGTTTAACAAATCATCACTTTTAATAAAACAAAAATAACGTTTCTTTTTTCGTTGTTTTAGCTAAAGTTACATTTTAGCAATTTGAGCCAAATTTTTTTATATTTTTTATTTTAATTTATTTAATTGACAATTGAGATTAAAAAAAAAAAAAAAAAAAAAACATAACCCACCATATTTGACAAGTGCTAAAAAATTCTAGATGAATTATAAATTATCACATGTAACCCTCATTTTTTTATTATAAAAAAAATAAATTTCACCAAAATTCACTTTTAGCAACAAAAAAAAAATGTTTATTTCTATTTTTCTATTTTAGCAAAAAGTCACTTCTTAACTATTTAAGCCATATATATATATATATATATATATTTAATTTGCTTAATTGGCGATTCAACTAAAAAAAAATTAACAGAATCCACCATGTTTGGAAAGTGCTAAAAAAATCATTCATTTTCTTAATTTTTTTTTTGTTGTCTTTTATTAAAAAAAAATGAATAGAGTAACTACATACATTAGTTAAAGTTCAGCCAATTTAACAGAAGTGCATATTCAACAAGATTCAAGTTGTTCTGGGGGTAATTGGCAACTTTTTTTTTGTTTTTTTTTTTTTTTATGATCAGCAATTGGCAACATTTGCTCAAGCAATACCACAATAGAACTTCTACCCAGTGATCTAGAATCGCGCATATAATCTTGCAAGTCCTCATCGCAACCTATTAAAATCAACTCACCATCCTCATCTTCATACTTGACATAAAAAGTTCTAGCCTTTAAGTTTAGCCTTTTAGCCACTTCTTGCTGCAACTGTACGAATCTTGATGACAAAGACAAACGAAATTTCATTGTAATACCTTCTCCATATTTTTCTTTTATAGTCACATTATTCGCATCTTGCATTGTTTTATCATGTGACTCGATGTGAACAGCAGTAGCCGAGGATTGAGTAGAAGGCAGATGATCAGAATTAACACACGGGGCAGATTCGTCGAGTTGAGAACAACCAACCTTGTTTATCTTGCGAGGTGGCCACCTCTCTATACCATAAGTCCTACATACATGCTTCAATGTAGATTTGCTAACTGCAAAAGGAAAAATCAAAATAAGAGAACTTACTTTCTATTTGTTTTTGCAAAAGCTCAACATATATTCTCTACCAGAAAAGTCCATCTAGTTGAAATAACTACCGACATCACAAGTAACATTACATTTTAATTTAAGAAAGTGCGAGCATACCTTTGAGGCCTTTTGCAGCATTCTCAAGGCTCAATTCTGAATTTTGTAGGATATCCTCTACTGGAATTTTAATTTTAACTCCGATATTGTTGGCATCTCTTTTTGATGCCTTTACTGTGCCTCCAGATTTGTTGCATTTTCTTTTTGACACTTTTACTGTGCTTTTCTCTTGCGTACAAGTAATAGCAAAGTTGTTATGTTCTGTATCGCCAACATTCCTTCCAGTATTTATGGTATTCCCTAATTGTTGATATGATGAATCCACTTGCATTACCTCAACTTCACTTTGTGAGAATTCCAGCTGAGGCAAAGATATAGTAGTTTGGGGGATTTGAAAAGGATCAAGTTTTTCACCATTTTGAATACTAATTTCTTCAATATGTAATTCTTTCCCAAGTTCTTTTCTAGAAGCAACCCTAAGAGTACGAAAATCTTTCCTCATTGTTTCCAATATTTTCTTCAATAAGGCATGTGGGTTTTCATTGGTTTCATTGCTCACCGAAAAAAAGAACTCTAGCACGTAATCATCATTTTTAGTGCAACTGCTCTGCAAGCATATCGCGATGCAACCACCTAATCCATTCTTTCGTCCATAGTGTGCCAAGGGGTACTCAGTTACGCTAAGTTGAGTTACATCCCTGCATTTAAGTGAAAGAAAGAATTGATATACTAAAAACCACCATAGCCATGTTCATCTTCACCATAGTCATCTTTGTAGTAATAACAACGTACACCAAGGACGCCACCATCAACCAGAGGCCTACATGGCCAACCTACCTTGCATGGGACCCATGCCTGAGCTAAAGGTAAATCATAAACTTCACATACAACTTTCAACACATTCTCGATTTCATCCAAGGCAACTGTACGAGCTTCATTTTGAGCCTCATCCTAGTTTGAAAGTATTGTCATATCCAGGTATTAGTCAAAAAATATTCCTCACCATATTAATTTAAGAAAAATAAAAAACCAATTTTGACATTGCATTATAGTTTGCTGCTTACTAATTCCATGTCCTCGTGATCAAATCCAATTGAACATTTCAGACCTTTCTTCTGCAGGGAAATGGAAAGTTGCAACTGAGAAATCTCATAAACTTTGAAATGTAGAATAATATTTTGCAAATAAAAGGAAGCATATAAAAAACTCTATAATGGAAAAAATTCAGTCCATCGTAATATCTATTATCATGTATGGTTCAATAAAAAGGAAAGAATATACATTGGAAATTTGGAAATGAAATCACCATATTCTCCAATTTAGAGGAATGGCCATTTTATTGGAAAGCCAAAGATTACTAGCCATTCTATTCAAGCCTACAATCATTCCTACCAACAAAACACTACCTTAGTGTAGTAACGTCATTCCAATTCGGGAATCAAACTAGGAATTGCACTCTCATTTAGAACACATCCAAACAACGAAATGAAAGAGACTTGACATAAGATTCTTATTATGCGGCATTGAATTGTTCCTGCCATCCAAACATGATGTTTTAAACACTTACAATCTAGAAAAATGAGAATGTGGTTTACTCTTTTGTGTGTTAACCCCTCCGAGCATAGTTAACAATCACATGACAAATTTAACAGAGTGTTTAACACTTGCGTTAAAGCATTATTTTTCTCTTTGAACAAGCAAACCCCCACCAACTTATTACACAAACAAACACACCACACCACTGTAGATGTTCTAAGAGAGAGAGTGTAATGAGTAATCAATATTAACAATATATTGAAAATGCCAATTTGTGAGTGAGTGGGGGACTAACCTCAAAATCTTTATATATTCCCTACCGAAAAATAGCTATGACAAATTAGTAATCTAAGGCATTCCTCTGGTGTCACTACTTCAATTATGCCAACACACCTTTGGGTAGAAGATTCAAAGACTGGGAAAGCGAAAGATTCTCGAACTCCGCAACGTACAGCATCGTGACGCTGTGGATGCTCTGTGATAGAGTAAAATTCCACATTAGGAGTGGATTTGGGGAATTGATGCTTGAACACCCGGCCAGCAAGGTGTTGTTCACAAGTCTTCCCCTCATCGAAATCAATGTCAAATTTAGAATCCATACAAATCATCCTATACCCACAAAGTGCTTCAATACCAAGTCGATCACAAATTAATGTCATTAGAGAGAAAGGTTGGTTTCGAGTTGTAAGAAAAGACTGGCCCTCTTTTGTTGTTATTGGTGCCCAAAATTGAACTAGTATCGGAGAAGCAACCCAATAGACATAGCGTATAATTGTGTAAAGCAAATGTCTGATGATCTTGTTTAAGTTCAAAATATCTGATAAAAACAAACAAATTTCAGGAGAGGATTGATTTCAAAACAAGGTAACATTTATTGATTTAAATTGACTTGAAATGACTAAACTATGAAATAAATAAATATTCAAATCTAAAAATAATAATCATAATAAAGAAAGAAAGAGAGAAATGAGTAACTCACCGCTGTCGAGGAGAGTAGAAAGACTTTGGGGCTCATCGTCTTTTCGACTCCAGAAAACAAATCCATCAAATATTTTGAGGGCGACCAGTTGAGTTTCTTGTACCCATATTCCTTGAAATTGTCAGGTAAAGGCGAGAAAAAACCCTATTCTGTGTTGGCCATCTTTCAGAGAAATCAATCGGGGACCTTCCAGTCCCAACTATGGTGTTCAAATACAATTTTTTCAAACAACTATGGTTCAAATTGGGTACAAAAAGGGTCAGACTTCAAAATGGTTGCGTTCAATGGGTTTTTTTCCATTGAGGAGTTCCAAAGGCTCATTCACTCTCTACAAATAAATAAGTAACAAGTCGAGTCAATATTTTCTTAAGTCCCCCTAATCAGATTATTATTTTTTATTTATTTATTTTTTAAGATAGATAGAAGTCAAAATAAAAAAATTAGTAGTGCTCAGAGGATATTTCAATTCGTTAACACCGACCGAACGAATCGATCCGCCGTATTTTGAACGGATGTGTGATGATGAGCAGACGGTTGCAGATTGTTTTTTTCCAATCTGTCTAGTTTTGGACGAATAGCGGATTTGAGATTCTTTGGCCGCAATCAGATTTGTCATCTTGTCGGCTCCAGAAAACCACTCCATAGAAATATTTTGACAAAAAAGAAGAAAAGCATAAGCGTTGGGGTTCCTTGGACATATATTCCTTGAAATCGTCAAGGAAATACGAGAAATATTTCTCTTATGTGTTGGCAATTTTTTTGAGAAATCAATTCGGACCTTCCATTCCCAACTATGGTGGTCAAATACAATTTTTTCAAACAACCATGGTTCAAATTGGGTACAAAAAGGGTCAAACTTCAAAATGGTTGCGTTCAAAGGGTTTTTTTTTCCATCGAGGAGTTCCAAAGGCTCATTCACTCTTTACAAATAAATAAATAACAAGTTGAGTCAATATTTTCTCAAGTCCTCCTTGTCAGATTGTTATTATTATTATTATTATTATTATTATTATTATTTTAAGATAGATAAAAGTCGAAATAAAAAAAAATTAGGAGTGCTCAACGGATATTTCTATTCGTCAAAATCAACCGAACGAACCGATCCGCCATATTTTGGATGGATGCATGATGACTAGTGGGGACAACTATTTTGAACAGAGAATCCCATGCCCTCTTCTGCACATTCATCCCATATATTTATCTTCATAGGAAAGCTCATAGCATGGCAAATCTATGTTTTTTTTTAACTATTCACATTTCTGTAATGCAAAGGCTCCATCTGAAATATTTAGTTTGAGTTAGGTGAACCCCATTCAGCTTATTTATTTATTTATTTATTGAAAAAAAAAATTAATAATTTTACTTTTGTGTGTATTTTCCTTGATTTTTGGAGAAGGGGGTGTACAGGGGGCTTGTTGTAAAAATGATTGTGAACTTTGACTGTTACTCAAGTATTATCTTGATGTTTCAGCCAATATCTAATGCCTTCCACACATTAATTTGTGATAATCTATACGAGTAATTGGGATTGACAAATTTTAATGTTCTCTTAGTCCTTGATGTTATTTTTAACTAAGTTGATTGGTTTGCTTTCAAATGGGATAATCTATATGAGGAATTGGACTTGAAAAAATTTATTGATCCTTTAGTCCTTGATGTTGTTTTTAACTAAGTGTGGATTGGTTTGCTTTCAATTGGGGTGATTTGATTGTTCTATTTTCCATATTGTAGAAACTTTAGAACTAGATGTCAAAATTTTGAGCCTTACTATCCTCTACCCTGGTCGACCTGATCTCGTTCTTGAGATTCCTGCCAATGCGGACCCCAAAGGCATGTGGTTTACATTGAAAGAAGACACCTGTTACCATCTGAGATTCTCCATTTAGGTCAGCAACAATATTGTTTCTAGCTTGAGGTACGTTAACACTGTTTGGAAAACTGGTCTCAAGGGTACTCTCTCTCTCTCTCTCTCTAAGAGCCAAGGTTCATTTTTTGTTTGCACTCTCAGATGGTGAGGACTTTTCTATTTTTCTTTTTCAGTTGACAGCTCGAAGCAGATGCTCGGAACCTTCAGTTCTCAGGCTGCGCCTTACATACATGAGATGCCAAAAAAGACTACCCCCTCTGAAATGACAAATTTGACCTTATCAAATGTAATGAGTGACATGTGGGTGTCGCATGGATATAATTGGCTAATTAAAAGTTGCCACGATATGTATTTGGTTCCGATTTCCTGATATCAGCCTCGGTGACCACCTGTTAGAGTTATAAAAAAAAATTGAAAAATAATTTGTAATAAACCAAAAAACTCATACATCAAATTTTATAAAACTAGTATGAGAATAACATTTTAAAAATTGTAAATCATTTTATGAGTCTTTTAGTTTAAAATGAAGAAAAAATTATAATTCAATGTATATTTTCAAAATAAACTTTAATCAATGGTAAATTTTATCAATTTTTATAATTAGTGTGAGTGTTGATTTCCGAGCACACAATCAAACAGGAAACTTAACTAGAGAGCACGTGGCAGGATAGATTGAGCCAACCACCTGCCAACAAGAAGACAAGAATACCGTGGTGGTTTGTTTACTTAGGAGCACTCTGACGATCAAGTTAGTCAACATATCTTTCAAAGATATTAAACAAGTAAACAATTCACATTCAAAAGCATCACCAATAAAAGCATACCTTAGACCCACGGGGGTGCCTCACTTTTATAATGGTCAGTGTCTAACTACCCCTAGAAGTCTTACTTCATGGGACTCTATCCTTTATAAGGATAACATCTATCACAACTCACACTATTCAGATTAGATGAACTTCCTCGAGAGTCCAATCTCTATCCAAATAGGTAGCTTGATATCATCTAAGACTTTTGTCCTCTATTTGAGTATCTCAGATTCAGATACGATCACATTATATCTCAGTGGCTTGATCCATTCACGTGGCACCTTGGCTAACAATCTCGGCCATGTGGACAACCCAAAAAATATGTCCCCACAACTGCCCCATAGGTTTTATTACTTCGACAACCTGAGGTGATGGAACTTATATCGCTTGATCTTCCAACATGTCAGCTAAACAATATGCTAGAGATACTCCTTCGATTGAGATCATGACTCATCGACTTCATGAAACAAGGACTAAAATGTCCACTCATCAAAAATCAAGAACCAATATGTTTTTTCATCCAAGATCAACATCTCAACCGAGATCGCACAACTAGCCGAGATCGTGACTTGCTAGTTCAAGAACATCAAGATCCTAGTATCAACTCATCAGGAACCAAGAACAAACAAGTTCTGTCCCATCCAAATTCAACATCTTAACCAAGATCAACATCTTAACTGAAATCATTATCTCAACCGAGATCATCATGTCAACCAAGATCAATCATCTCAACCGAGATCGCCATCTCAACTGAGAGCATCATCTCTACCGAGATCAACATCTTAACCGGGATCGCACTTCTCAACTAAGATCATCATCTCAACCGAGATCGCATTACTAGCCGAGGTCATAACTCGCTAGTTCAAGAACATCAAGATTCGAAATTTGTCATCTCAACTGTCATACTAACATCATGACGTGTCACCTTTTCATTGGTACTCAATACGTTCCATAATTGACACATACCAAGTTGTAACGTCCCAAATTTCTAGCCCAAATGATAATACAATAATCATGGCTCTTTCAAGGAAAATCGAATATAAATCTCCAAACTTATATTACATGATACAATAGTTCTTCATGCAACAATGCATTAATCCAACAACAAGTAAATAAACAAATAAATACCGCCCAGGGGTTTACAAGTTTCCAAGGTTTGAGCCTGGTTACACAAAACGGTTATTCAAACCCACACAAACACAACCCTTAGCTTACACACAGAGTCACAGCAAAATGAGAGCATTATACTTCCAACACACATACTTCCACGCCCCTAGTTGGGTGGGATCACCACATATTTTCCTGCACAAAAATCCCGTAGAGTGAGCATAAAGCCCAGTAGGAAATTCTTAACAAAGTATATACATTTTATACAAGTCTCAAGAGATTAAATGCACATGCCATGCTATGCCCTTTTTGAAGATAAATCACATTTTCATCTTTTGAAAACCATCATGCTCAATGATATCATGCAATTTCAGTTGTTCAAAACTTAACAATTTATTTCAAGGGCGGTAAATACGATTCTGGTAATCCCTAGGTCGGTGTCTACAAGTAGACTATACAAGTAGTACCAATTTGTCAGTTTTATCAGCATTGACTAGAAAGCTCGACACCTATAATCTGTCATTTTTACCAGTATTAACTGGAAGGCTCGACACCTATCTACACCACCTGTCAAGACTTACCACCGTATTTTCCCCAAAACCAATTCATGAAAACTTGTTTCTCAACATTCTTTTCTCAATGCAAGTTTTCAAATCAATTTTCAAAGTTTAATGTAATCAAATGAATTGATATGTCAATAACACAAGATGAATATAAATACTTTTATTCCAATTCATCATCCAAGGAATAACACAATTCCCTCTTCTCAAGTATCCTCAACAATTAGTCATTTCAAGACTATTTCAACGTTTTGAACAATAATTTCCAAAATGAACAACAATTTTCATATTCCTAGAAATTTATCATATATATAAATATAAATAAGAATTTTTCTGAACATCCATTTATTTTGACACACAAAATAAATATAACAATATCATTTATGGATTTTCAGTCTCTTTAAAAAAAATCCTCAAATTCTAGGTTTTCTCACCAAAACTATACAACTCAAATCTTTTGAAAGAAAACTTTCCAAAATCATCTTTTCTTCAATCAACGAAGATCAAAGCCCATAAGATCATTTTAAAAGAACAAGAGACAAACCCACTTTCAAAATCGCTCAACTTCTTGAATTAACAATCAATTTTCAAAGCTATCGAATGATGATTTCGAAAATCATCTAGATCTTGCAAAAATATATATATAACTCTAAGAAAATCCTTACCTCAAGTTTTGAAGAAGAAATGAGATAAAAACCCCAAAATCAACGGTGTCCAAACTCAATCTTCACCGCACACAATGAAGCCCTCGAGGAGCTAACCAACTTTGATGAAGAACTTAGGTCCAAATCCTAAAGGATTTGAAGAAATCAAAGATCTTGTGAGGTTTTTGGTAGGAAATGTAGAGAGAAGGGAGAGGAAATATTTTTAGAGAGAGAGAGAGATACACAAAAGTGATTCAACTTTAACCCAAAGAGAGAAAAAAAGGGAAAAAAAAAGGATCTCACCAACCCACCGCACCTCACTCCCGCACCTGTCTTTTTAGCAGTGTGCAAGCTATGCTCTCCCCTGAAATCCGCACGTGCGGCTTGCTCTTCCGCTCGAGCAGACAAGCAATTTTGAATGCATTTTTGTTTTGGCGGTGTTACCCCTCAACTGCGCCAGGGTGCGCCCCTTGGCAAGTCCAAGGGCAGCGCCCCCAAAACAAAAATGTAAAATGCATTCAAAGTTGCTTGTCCGCTCGAGTGGGAGAGCAAGCCGCGTGTGTGGATTTTAGGGGAGAGCACAACTTGCACACTGCTAAAAAGATAGGTGCGGTGGGTTGGTGAGATTTGAATTTTTTTCCGTTTTCTTCTCTCTTTGGGTTGAAGTTAAATCACTTTTGTATATCTCTCTCTCTCTCTAAAAATATTTCCTCTCCCTTCTCTCTACATTTCCTACCAAAAGCCTCACAAGATCTTTGATTTCTTCAAATCCTTTAGGATTTGGACCTAAGTTCTTCATCAAAGTTGGTTAGCTCCTCGAGGGCTTCGTTGTGTGTGGTGAAGATCGAATCTAGACACCGTTGATTTTGGAGTTTTCATCTCATTTCTTCTTCAAAACTTGAGATAAGGATTTTCTTAGAATTATATATATATTTTTGCAAGATCTAGATGATTTTCAAAATCATCCTTCGATAGCTTTGAAAATTGATTGTTAATTCAAGAAATTGAGTGATTTTGAAAGTGGGTTTGTCTCTTGTTCTTTTAAAATGATCTTATGGGTTTGATCTTCGTTGATTGAAGAAAAGATGATTTTGGAAAGTTTTCTTTCAAAAGATTTGAGTTGTAAAGTTTTGGTGAGAAAACCTAGAATTTGGGGATTTTTTTTAAAGAGACTAAAAATCCATGAATGATATTGTTATATTTATTTTGTGCGTCAAAATAAATGGATATTTGAAAATTTTCTTATTTATATTTATATTTATAAAAATGATGAATTTCAGGGAATATGAGAATTGTTGTTTATTTTGGAAATTATTGTTCAAAACGTTGAAATAGTCTTGAAATGACTAATTGTTGAGGATACTTGAGAAGAGGGAATTGTGTTATTCCTTGGATGATGAATTGGAATAAAAGTATTTATATTCATCTTGTGTTATTGGCATATCAATTCATTTGATTACATTAAACTTTGAAAGTTGATTTGAAAACTTACATTGAGAAAAGAATGTTGAGAAACAAGTTTTCATGAATTGGTTTTGGGGTAAATACGGTGGTAAGTCTTAACAGGTGGTGTAGATAGGTGTCGAGCCTTCCAGTTAATACTGGTAAAAATAACAGATTATAGGTGTCGAGCCTTCCAATCAATGCTGGTAAAAATGACAAACTGGTACTACTTGTATAGTCTAGTTGCAGACACCGACCTAGGGATTACCAGAATCGTATTTACCGCCCTTGAAATAAATTGTTAAGTTTTGAACAATTGAAATTGCATGATATCATTGAGCATGATGGTTTTCGAAAGATGAAAATGTGATTTATCTTCAAAAAGGGCATAGCATGGCATGTGCATTTAATCTCTTGAGACTTGTATAAAATGTATATACTTTGTTAAGAATTTCCTACTGGGCTTTATGCTCACCCTACGGGATTTTTGTGTAGGAAAAGATGTGGTGATCCCACCCAACTAGGGGTGTGGAAGTATGTGTGTTGGGAGTACAATACTCTCATTTTGCTGTGACTCTGTATGTAAGCTAAGGGTTGTGTTTGTGTGGGTTTGAATAACCATTTTGTGTAACTAGGCTCAAGCCTTGGAAACTTGTAAACCCCTTTGGGGTATTTATTTGTTTATTTACTTATTGTTGGATTAATGTATTGTTGCATGAAGAACTATTGTATCATGTAATGTAAGTTTGGAGATTTATATTCGATTTCCTTGAAAGAGCCATGATTGTTGTATTATCATTTGGGTTAGAAATTTGGGGCGTTATACACAGCCCCATTAGATGACACCTAACATCAGCCATCACACGTCTCCCAAGAAACTTGAATCATTACAATCTGTCACCTCTTTCCATTCCAGCAAAACCTTTTCACTTTCCCATTTCTTTTTTCTGTGTCCACAGACTCTCTCTTTCTCTTGGCCTTTGCAAACCATTATCGTTGTTCTTGAAGCATTAATTACTATGAATACTCCATTCGTGCCCAAGGTTCAAACTCCACCAGTTGAACTAGACTAGTAGCCAAGCACTTTATCAGTTGCTCCACGCATCAACTCACCATCTCAATGCCATTGCAAACATCAACTTATCGACAATCTTGCAGCTAGAACCAGATACAGAAAAGAATGAGGTCCTAAGCTCCCAGCCTTAGACCTTGATAATCCTCTAACCACCCTATCTACGAGAAACCATCGCTGTAACCAATGACGGCATGTCTCGCCAAACTCTTGTCGTAGAAGACCTTCTTGCTGACATCCCTGATGTCATAACTATGCAATCCACTCCATCTCCTTATAGTCAACCCAACATGCTCATGCCTCCAACAACTTAACATCTCGGAAGAGAAGCACATGAAGCAAAAGGACCAAGTTACTGTTGCCAAAGCCGAGGCCATTGCTAAGGCTACTGAAAAGAAAGCTGTCGAAGTTGAGAAAAAACAAGCAGAGGCAATAACTAGCAAGGAGTAGATGCTAAAGCCTATCAAGAAGGGCAAGACTCAAATTTTTTTGAAAATTTCACCAAGTATCACTTTTAAATCACTGACTCAGTCTTCATTAACTCATCTCTGCTCTCTGCTCCCTTGGCTTTTCGTACAAACTAGCTAGATCATGGTTGGTTTCGTTTGTTTCTTTTTGAAACATCTCTTTAACTTAGTTCAGCTCTGTCTTCCCGACATGCCTAAGTTAAACACATAGTTCCTCGTTAGAACATCACTTTAACTTAGTTTCAGCTCTACCTTCTTGGCAAGCCCAAGTTAACTCGCTTAGGGGTCGTTTCCCACTCAAGGGCTAACATGCTAGAAATCGATACCGAGATAGTGGCTGAAAAGAATACATACAACGCCAAATGCCAAGGTCGATCAGTTAGAGAACAGTGCTCCTGATACTTAGGATTTTTTTTCTTTTCATTTGTACTTTTTCTTTTCCTTTGAATAGTTTTAATCCTTTCTATAGAACAATTTATGTCATGTTGGGCCGATGTGCCTTCTTTTGTAATGGGACAAGTTCATCTTTCAATGCAATTCCTCTTTTTGTCTAAGTGTTAAATGTGGTTTCTGTATTGCTTATTGCCTTTTCTTTATGCCTTGTATGCTTTCATACTTAGGCTTTTTCTCATCTTTCTAAGTAGCATAATTTGAACATTCATTTCAGACTAAAACACTTCAGATAGTAATGAATCATCTTAGATCAGAAAAATTCGAATAATTAGTCATCTTGGATTATCATGGATAGAACTTCTGTCTATCATCTCAGATAACTTCAACTTGTTACATTTTTCTAAGAATTTTCACAAGTGTTATACTCATTCATGTTTCCTGCCCCCTAATGTGAACCTAAGTGTCCCTTATGTTCACAATAAGGATGCATCACCTGATTCTTGCCTAAGTCTAACTCAGACATCCATGACCGAGGTCATCGCGTCTGGCTCGTCCCACCTAAACACTTAAGGCTTAACTTTAGTGTACCGAGAGTACTATCTACTTCGGATTTTCACATAAACTGACCAAATTTCGCCTTATTTCACATTGAAACATCGCCTTGTACTTAGTTCAACTATACCAATATTGCAAGTCTAAGTTAATCTCCTTGTTCACCATGGGATGCATCTATATCCATGACCGAGCTCATCGCGTTTGGCTCGCCTAAACTAAACACTTGAGGCTTGACATTAGTGTACCGAGAGTACTATCTGCCTCGGCTTTTCACACAAAACAAACCCAAATATGGCAAGTTTCTTCTTGTTTCATACTGAAACCTCACCTTATACTTAATTCAACTCTACCATCATGGCAAGTCTAAGTTAATCGCCTTGTTCACCATAGGAACATCGCCTTATACTTAGTTTAACTCTGCCATCATGGAAAGTCTAAGTTAATTGCCTTATTCATCATGGGAACATCGTCTTATACTTAGTTCAACTCTGCCATCATGGCAAGTCTAAGTTAATCGCCTTGTTCACCACAGGAACATCGCCTTAAGACTTTTTCAGTCTTTTCTCACAATCATAAACAACATTTTGTAATGAACAATGTCGATACTAGTATTTTATTAACACTTCAGCTAAGGTTGTTGACACCATTAGAGCCGAGCTCTAAATTTTGTCAAGCCACATTCCAAGGCCTTAACAATATCTTACCGTCAAGATCTTCTAATCTCAGGTAAGCTTTGTTTTTTCTCAACTCTGTTCGCCTCCGGTAAGTTTTGATTTTTTCAAAATTGTTCACCTAGGTCAAACTCCTGTCTTCTTGGACCTACTCATCTTGGCCGAGATCTTGCCTTCTGGATCTGGGATCTGCTCACTTAGGCTGAGCTCTAAGCTTCTCGGAACTAATAATCTAGGCTGAGATCTTGTCTTCTGGGATCTGCTCACTTAGGCTAAGCTCTTGGCTTCTCAGACCTACCTATATATGTCGAGTTCTTGTCTTCTAGGATTTGGGATCTGGTATCTACTAATTTAGGCTGAGCTCTTGTCTTTTCGGACCTACTTATCTAGGTCAAGATCTTGTCTTCTAGATCTGGGATCTACTCACTTAGTTGAGCTCTTGTCTTCTCAAACCTACTCATCTAGGCTGAGATCTTGTCTTCTAGGATCTGGGATCTGCTCACTCAGGCTGAGCTCTTGGCTTCTTGGACCTACTTATCTAGGTCGAGATCTTGTCTTCTAGGATTTAGAATTTGCTCACTTAGGCTGAGCTCTTGGCTTCTCAGACCTACTCAACTAGGTCAAGATCTTATCTTCTAGGATCTGACTGGGATCCAGGATCTACTCACTTAGGCTGAGCTCTTGTCTTCTCGGATCTACTCAACTAGGTCGAGACCTTGTCTTCTAGATCTAGGATCTGCTCACTTAGGTTGAGCTCTTGTTTTCTCAAACCTACTCATGTAGGTCGAGATCTTGTCTTTTGGATCTGGGATCTGCTCACTTAGGGTGAGCTCTTGTCTTCTCAAACTTACTCATCTAGGCCGAGATCTTGTCTTCTAGGATCTGAGATCTACTCACTTAGGTTGAGCTCTTATTTTCTCAGACCTACTCATCTAGGCCGAGATCTTGTCTTTTAGGATCTGGGATTTGGGATCTGCTTACTTAGGATGAGCTTTGTCTTCTGGGACCTACTCAATTAGACAAAGATCTTGTCTTCTAGATCTAGGATCTGCTCACTTAGGTTGAGCTCTTGTCTTCTCGGACCTAATCATCTTGGCCGAGATCTTGTCTTCTAGGATCTAGGATCTGCTCACTGAGGTTAAGCTCTTGTCTTCTCAAACCTACTCATCTAGGCTGAGATCTTGTCTCCGGAATCACTTAGGCTGAGCTCTTGTTTTCTCGGACCTACTCATCTAGGCCAAGATCTTGTTTTTTGGGATCTGGGATTTGCCCACCTAGGTCGTGCTCTTTCATCTAAGATCTGCTTCACCTAGGTCATGCTTTTCTACCTTGCTTTTCCTTGCTCTTTTGAGATTAAGTGTAGAGCTTACCAAGGGTTTCGTTTTGATCAGAGCAAATCATTGTTTCGTCTCCGTCAACTTTTGGGTTTTTCTTCCTTCTTCATCTCCTAAGCTTGAGGTAGGAATTCTTTGCACCTTCTTATGAGTTTCAACTTAGTTATATGTTATTTCTAAAACAATATTGTGATTTGGGGATTTTGAACAAAAATCTAGGGTTTTGGTTTTGAAATCAAAAGAGGGGTTTTGTTAAATGAAATCATGGGAAAAGTTGTGGGGATGTGATGATGATTGTTATGTGTGGAAAATAGTGGACTTCTTCACTCGGAGGTGATTTTGAAAGAAAATTAGATTTCGTACAAACTATGAGTTTTGACTTGTGTTGGAAAACATTGAAAGAAGATGTTGGTTTTTTGTAAAATTTAGGGAAAGAATGTGGCTATTGATGGAGGTGGTGGAGTTGGAGATATATTATCGCTCACATTTTGAAAGTGGAAAGTCTATCTTATGGAATTTATTTATCTGTTTAGAGATATCTGTTTGGGCTATTGGTGGAGGATAGCTATGATTGTTGTAGATATTACATGAGAACTAAGAGAATTGAAACTGTTTTCTCATCCATTTGCATTGGGCATTGTTGTATATTCACACATTGAAAATGTATACTGTTTTGAGAAAAATATGAATACTTGATAAATCTGGGTAGGGGGTGTAGTTACAAATGTTAAGTTGGCCAATGTGTTCTTAGTGAACGACCAGCAAACCGTGCAGATAGGTGTCGAGCCTTCTGGTTAATACTGGTAAAAATGACAAAGAGTAGTGCTTGTATAGCCTGCTAGCAAACATGTACTTAGAGATTCACAATATTGTATTCACAGTATTGTTTATAATGAAAAGAGAAAGGATATTATGAATTGTTTTATAACCTGACATTATATGGTTTTGAAAGAGACGAATTGTTCTATAACTTTGTTAAGATTCATATATTGTGTTGAATTATTTCTACTGGGCTTTGGCTCACCCTACGTGGGAAAAACATTTCAAGTGCTGATGATATGCTTCCGCCAAGGCAATAGCTTAAGAGAACTTGGAGCGAGAGCTTCTTTTGTGTATTTACTGTATTTATTTTTATACAAGCCAAGGGCTTTAACTATATTGGACTTAAGTCCACTTTTGTTGTAACCAAGCGTTGTCTTGAAAAGTCATAAGCCTTTAGTACATTCATTTATCTGTTTTACCTCCATATCTTACCTTTTGTTGTAACATATGCTATAGATTCAGGGTTAGACTTGTAAATTTATATCTACATATGTCACCCTCTTGTACAAGTAATTGGGATAAACGAAAAATAATTATTTCATCATGTGTTGTTATGTAATTAATATTATGGATGGTTTATAGCAATTATTTTGAGGCGTGACAACCTAGGCCATGCTATTCCATTCGGGATTTGCTCCACCTAGGCCATGCTATTCCATCTTGGATTTGCTCCACCTAGGCTATGTTTTTCCATCATGGATCTACTTTACCTAGGCCATGCTCTTCTATCTTAGATCTGCTTCATCTAGGTCGATGTCTTTTCTACTTAAAGGTTGTCTTCATCTCCTCAGGAGCGCTCATGCCCCCTTATCTTTGCATTCATCCCTTCTAGAAGGGTCTTCATTCCGTCAATATTGATGCATTCTCCATCTTTGCTAAACTTTTCGTTGTTGATACGTTGATCTTGCACGATGGTGGCCATCTATTCCTACTAAGTTTCCATAGATGACGCCAAATTGTGGGTGTTGATTTCCGACCACACAACCAAACAGGGAACTTAGCTGGAGAGAGTGCGGCAGAATAGATTGAGCCAACCACCTGCCAATAAGAAGATGAGAATACCATGGTAGTTTGTCCACCCAGGAGCACTCCGATGATCAAGTCAGTCAACTTATCTCTCGAAAATATCAAACAAGTAAACAATTCACATTCAAAAGCATAACCAATAAAAGCATACTTTAGATCCACGGGAGTGCCTCACTTTTATAATGGTTAGTGTCCAACTTCCCATAGAAATCTTATTTCATGGGACTCTATCCTTTACAAGGATAACATTTATCACAACTCACACTATTTAGATTAGATGAATTTCCTCAAGAGTCTCATCTCTATCCAAATAGGTAGCTTGATGTCATCTACGACTCTTGTCATTTATCCAAATATCTTGGAATATCTCGGCGACTTGTTCCATCTTTGTGGCACCTCAGCTAACAACCTCAATATAACAGCCACTGTCCTAATTAACTATTAATTCTGTGGATTTACCTTAATTATGTGCTTATACGTGACTTATATGCTTATATGTGTGTTACTTATGTACCATGCGCTATTTGAATCATGTTTTATTTGACAGATATGTTAGTATGTGATAAAGACTTGTCTGAATCATTAAACCATAAGGTTAAAATTAAATGTTGGACTAAGTGGTTAGATCCTAATTCACCTTAATACGAGTAAGTTTGGGCTAAGCTAAATTAGGTTATAATGAGGATTGACTTGATTAAGGGAATTTGATTTAAATTGATTTAAGCTTAAAATTTGGTTAAGGATATTAGAGGTAGATATTTTGTGTTTGGAGCTCAACAATAGGTAAGGGAGAAAGAGAGACTAAATCTAAGAAAAAGAAAAGAGAGAGTTCTAGAGACTTGGGAGAGCAAGAGGAATAAGGAGGAAAAGAGGGGAATTGAACAAATATTCATCAAACTAACCCTTTAAGGTAAGAACTCTTCTCTAAACTCTTGAATCTAGGTGGTTTATCCTTGAACTTGTAGAATCTAAGTGGTAAATTAGGGATTGGATGGTGTACTTCATGTCAAGAACCCTAAAGGGAGAAATTGAAAGAAATAGTTAAAGATTTTGTTATACATAGCATCATTCTTGTTCAATTACTTGTTTCTAGCATGATTCTTGTAGATGGAGGAAGAAATTCATGAATTTTCAGCTTGCAAATTTATATTTCCATGGTTCTTGATTTTGCCCTTAAATTCAAAGTTTTGATCTTTTTCTTTTCAATGCAAATGGGTTTGTTTTGAAGACATGGTTTAATTTGAAGTTAGAAATTGTTCATTCAACATGTTTTAAAGGGTTTTGGGCTTTGATTTGCATAAAAATTGAAGTCAATTGTGAAAAAAGGAAGTTCCAAATTATAACAGATTTTTGGACAGATTTTTGCCCAGAACTGCACGTGCGGCAAGGAGTTCTGCACGTGTGAAAAACAAAGCAGAGGAGGCTGCACATTCTGAAATAATTGCACGTTGGGAGTTCCGCAAGTGCGGCCAAGGCACACCGCACGCGCGGTTTTCAAGTCAGTTTGGTTTCATTTTTCTACTTCATTTTTCCAACTTTCGGGCCTCCGTTAGCATGGTTTTCACATGTATTTGACGTTTATATGCATTTCACAGGCATAAAAGAGAATAAAGAACAATTAAGGCTAACCAAACAAATAAGTAATGATAAAGTTGAATAGATTGAAGAACCAACTAGTTGATTGGACTATGAACTAAACGTGTTATGCTTGCATGTGTTTATGTAAGTCAAACGTTGCATCCCAACCACATGTTTCACGGAGCCAACTGTGAGTAACACTATTGCAAAGATATGTTCAATTATGAGTATTTTCTAACTTATGCAATACTCCAATTTTGAAATGATTCTTCTGTTTCAATGAATGATTGTCCTGTTTTCTTGAACTATATCCGTGGCATCCGTAGCATCTGTTTACTGTTATTGTTACAAAGATCTCTGTCAGTTCCAATTTTTCAAACTTCTGTTTACTATATTGATGGCCGTCATATATGACTGTTCAGTCTTCATGACTGTCTGTTCGGTCTTCAGGACCGTCTATACTATTTTGCTATTGGATGTACCACGTATGACCGCTATGTTTCTGTACGAAATATGAATCTGCTATGCAATTGATACTGATTTTCTATTTACTATTATAAATAACTGATTTGGATTACAATAAGGACATCATTCATAATCTCTTTACATTATTATTATTCACAAGGCTCTAGCTCATTCTTGTATATATATATATATATATATAGGTGATCCAGTGCAGGAGGGGACATAATGGCGTCAACCTTACCTCAGTTTTGTCAAGCTAGCTTTTTTGCCTCACTGCGAGGTTCCTATCGATCAAGTGTTGAGGCTTTTGGGTGGCCCAGAGATCACCCTATTGAGATTCAATCATATGTCATAAATGGTTTTAGTTTTTGTGCATCTGTTGATGTTGGGAGTGTAATCCCTCTTTTGTTTATATTTTGGTATGCAACCTTGCCATGGTGTATATAAAATTCATTTTGTTTTATTTAAGTCTTCACAGCTCGTTGGACGTTTTATTTTCTTATATATGGGCTTTCGCTAGCCCTATTACTGTTCTACTGTTAAGTAGGCCTTTGGTAATCATGGATTACTAGTCGGTTACGACACTAAACCAACAGGGGCGGGTTTGGGTCGCGACACTCGGCCACGTGGACAACCCAAAAAATATATCCCCACAATTAGTTATAAACTTTTTTATTAATTTATAAATATTTTGTGAAAATATCATTGATTTGTAATTTTTTCAAAATAAATTAAAGTAAATTACAAACATACACCCTAAAGTTTATTTAAAATATTGGTTACCCCAATGATTTTGAAAATTACAAATACTTCCTTATCAAAATTATTTGTTTAACATAATGAACAAAAAAATAAAATTTCTAATTACTCTTCTATCCAACAATAAAATTACATAAATTGCTAATGGAAATATATTTATGACATTATTAAAAACTATTAATTGACTTAATTAATGAAATGGATCATTTGTTATACGACTAGAAACTTAAGAGTAAGATGTAATTTCCAAAACTACAAAGAACATTCTGTATTTTAAACAAGTCTCAAGAAGTGTGTTTGTAATTTACCCAATAAATTGACACACTTTGGCCAACTTATTCTTGGGAGTGATGAAATAGAGAGATGTAGCAAAACTCATATAAATTTTATGTATGGATAAAATTTTCCATTTTAAATAGTTAGTACTGATTGTGGGGAAGCGTTGCCATCAAATTGTAAGGGGCAAAAAATAACGTCTTAAGGAGGGTGATAGATAACCAATGAAATAAATGTGCATCTCTAGGTAAACTTGGAAATGAATAGACCAATCCCCTTTTATAGATGATCAGCAATTGGTAACTTTGGTTCAAGCAATACCACAACACAAGTTTTGCCTTCCAATCTAGAAATGCACATATAATCTCGTAAGTCCCCATCACAAGCTATTAAAACCAAATCACCGTCGTCATCTTTATACTTGACATAATAAGGTCCAGCTTCTAGGTTTAGCCTCTCTGCCACTTTTTGCTGCAACTCTATGAGCCTCGATGACAAAGACAGACGAAATTTAATTGCATTATCTTCTGCATTTTTGCTTTTATAGTCACAACATTGGCATTTTGCATCGTTGTATCATGTGGCTCGGTGTGAACAATACTAGCTGAGGGTTGAGCAGAAGGAAGATCATCAAGATTCAATTGTGAACTTTGTTCTAGATCAACACACGGGGCTGATTCATTGGTCTAAGAGCAACCAGACTTTTTATATTGCCAGGTGGCCACCTGTCAATACCATATTCTCTACATGCACGCTTCAATGTAGATTTGCTAACTGCAAAAGGAAGAATCCAAATAATAGATATTACTTTCTATTTGTTTATAGAAGAGTCCATCTAGTTGAAATAACTACCAAGATCACAAGCAACATTATATTTTATTTTATGAAAGTGCAAGCATACCTTGGAGGTTTTCCATAGCATCCTTGAGTTTCATTTTTGAAGTTTGTAGGATATCTTCTAAAGAAATTTTAATTTTGACTCCAGATTTGTTGCCTTTTCTTTTTGACGCCTTTACTGTGCTTTTCTCTTGCGTACAAGTAATAGTAATGTTGTTACGTTCTATATCCCCAACATTACTTCCAATATTTATGGCGTTCAGTGATGGTTGATTTGATTAATCCACTTGCATTACCTCAACTTCACTTTGTAAGGGTTCTGACTGAGGCAAAGATATAGTAGTCTGAGGCATTTGAACAAGATCAAGTTTCTCACCATTTTGAATACCAATTTATTCAAAATATGTAATTCTTCCCCAATTCTTTTCTAGAAACAACCCTAAGAGTACCGAAATCTTTCCTCATTGTTTCCAATATTTTCATCAATGAGGTATGGGGGTTTTCATTGGTTTCGTTGCTCACAGGCAAAAAGAACTCTAGCACGTAATCATCATTTTCAGTGTAAATGCTCTGCAAGCATATCGTGAAGTAACCCTTTAATCCAACCTCTAGTGCATAATGTGCCAATTAGGGGTACTCAGTTAGGCTAAGTTGGGTTACATCCCTATAGAATACCATATTAGTGGACAAAAGTGCTCTTCCAACAACCCCTATGCCTTTCTTTAAGTGATTCAAAGAATTGACATTACAAAAGTCTTTATAGTCATGTTTGTTGTAATGACAACTTACACCAAGGATGCCACCATCAACCAAAGCCCTACATGGGCAACCTACCTTGCATGGGACCCATGCCTGAGCTAAAGGTAAATCATGAACATAACATACAGTTTTCAACACGTTCTTGATTTCATCTAAGGCAATTGTACGAGCTTCATTTTTGTCATCATCCTAGTTTGAAAGTGTTGTCATATCCAGGTATCGATCAGAAAATATTCCTCACCATATTAATTTTAGAAAAATAAAAAACTAAATTGGACATTGCATTATAGTTTGGTACTTACTAATTCCATGTCCGCGTGATCAAATGTAACTGAACATTTCATACCTAAGTTCTGCAGGGGACTAGAAAGATGCAACTGAGGAATCTTATAAACTTTGAAATGTAGAATAATATTTTGCCAATAAAATGAAGCATATAATAAACTCTATAATGGAAAAAATTTAGTCTGTCGTAACATCTATTCTCGTGTTTGGTTCGATAAAAATGAACAAATATACATTGGAAATTTGGAATGAAATCATCATATTCTCTAATTTAGGAGAATGGACATTTTATTGGAAAGTCAAAGATTAGCCATTCTATTTAAGCTTGCAATCATTCCAGGCAACAAAACACTACCTTAGGTTATGTGGATAGAGATTTGGAAAGAGAAATAAAAAAGGTGGGTGAAATGTGACGAGTCCAGATCCCCTGCCAGGGCACCCTGCGGTGCTTCCTGCCGTGATGCCAAAATGGCATCGTTTTGGCCCCCTCCCCCCTCTTTTTTTTTAGCACTAAGAGACCATGAACAATGTGGTGGAGAGAAGATATCATCTAACACTTCAACTAAAGCTTCATTAACTTCTCTTCTTTCTTATATCTTTAGTCTCTTCTTTTCTTTTCTTTGAGAAAATATACAGAGCAAAACCCATGTACAAATCAATAAGTCTCCAAAAACAACAAGAAAGAAATGGAAAAGCTAAAGAAAACAAAGAAAGAAATTGAAGCAGAACCAGAGAAAAAAAATAAACAAATGAAAAAAAAAGAAATGTCACATTTTCCTCTCAATCGTCGGTAACTAGAACCAAAGAAAAAAAAAAGAAAAGAAAAAACCAGAACTCCCTCCTTCCTCTTCAGCTTTCCCTTCTTCTTCTTCCTCATCTTTCTCTCTCTAAAAACTACCAAACCCACCACAAAATTGAAGCAAACCCAACATGGGTTATTTAATTAACATTAACAAACAACATAAATCATCCAAATTCAACACTTTGCGTATTTGAAATTATTACCTAAAAAAATACACTTTGGGTAACGCAAAATTGAGCAGCATCACGAAATGGATATTCAAAATTCTTACCTAAAAAAATCACAGAACGCTCAAACTAAGAAGTAAAACGCTCCATATCAAACTAAAACTTGATGATTGACAGAACTCTATATACATATATATAATAAATCATCTTGTAATTGGACAAGTAAGTTTAGTAAGAGCTCAGTCACTGAAACAATGTTGTTGTTGTGGCCTCGCCGCCGCCGTGGCCCTCCTCTTCGTCTTTGGTCGTTCGCACTTAAGGTGCTTAGGGTTCTCAGCTCTGCTCATTTGAGAGGTTAGACAGAGAAGAAAACAGGGGAAAGAGGGGGGAACAAAAACAAAAACAAAACGTCTTTTTAACCAAAACGACACCGTTTTGGCACCACAACAAGAAGCACCAAAGGTGTCCCAACAGAGGATCTAGACTCGAAATGGGACACCTTTCCCTTTCCCTTTCCAAATCATTATCCAAATCCATCAACCAAATACAACCTTAGTGGTGTAATGTCATTCCAGTTTGGGAACCGAACTAGGAATTGCATTCTCATTTTATAACACAGCCAAACAATGAAATGAAAGATACTTGACATAAGATTCTCATTCTACACCTTTGTTCTTGCCATTCAAACATGAGTGTTTTAAACCACTTATGATGTAGAAAAATGACAATGTGGTTTACTCTTTGTGTGTTAACCCTTTTAACAAACACATTAACAACTGACAAATTTTACACAGTGTTTAACACTTTCATTAAAGCATTATTTTGCCCTTTTAATGGGCAAACGCCACCAACTTATTACACAAACAAACACACCACTACAGAGCCTCAGAGAGAGAGAGAGAGAGTAATCAATATTAACAAAAACATTGAAAATGCCAATTTGGGAGTGATTGGGGGACTAACCTCAATATATATATATATATATATATATTTCATTTTTTTCGCATAAATAGGCTGGACCAATTAGAGCTGCAAATCTAGTGTACGGACCTAATGTCACTACCCCAAATACACCAACACACCTTTGGGTAGAAGGTTCGAACACTGGAAATGCCAAAGATTCTCCAACTAGGCAATCTATAGCATGGTCGCACTGTGGATACTCAGTGATAGAGTAAAACTCCACATTGGGAGTGGATTCGGGGAATTGATGCTTGAACACTGAGCCAGGAAGCCCAAGGTGTTGTTCAGAAGTCTCCCAATCCAAATCAATGTCAAATTTATAATCCATACATATCAACCTATACCTACAAAGTCTTTTAAAATCAAGTTCGTCATCGTCATTGACACACATTAAAACGAAAGGTTGGTTTAGAGTTGTAAGAAAAGACCGCCCCTCTTTTGTTATGGGTGCCCAAAATTGAACTAGTTTCGTACCATAAACCCAACAGTCCACAGCTCCGTAAAAGAAATATCTGATTCTGATGTTAATATCTGATAAAAAACAAACAAATTTCATGAGAGAATTGATTTCAAAACCAGGTAACATTATTGATTTAAAATTGACTTAAAACTAAACTATAAAAAAACATATATTCAAATCTTACAAAAAATAATAATAAATGAAGAAACAAAGATAGAAGTAACTCAACTCCGTGGGGAAGAGTAGAAGGACGTTAGGGGTTCGTTGTCTTCTTGGCTCCAGAAAAACCAATCCCAGACACGCGAATAGTTATGCCTTTGAATACATTTACACCAGTTCAGTTCCTTGACCATATATTTCTTGAAATCGCGAGGGAAATCCAGGCAATATTCGTCTTGTGCGTCAGCCATTTTTTCTGAGAAATCAATCGGGGGACCTTCTAGACCCAACTACGGTGTTAAATTCAAATTTTTCCCAACAACTACGGGCGTTCAAAGGGTTTCTTTCTCTCTACCTACTCTCAATTTGGGTTAAAAAATAGACGACTTCAAACGGGTTTTTCCGATTCCTTGTCAACCATCGAGGAGTTCAAAGGCTCATTCACTCTTTAAAAGAAACAAACAAACAAAACAAAACTCTCACACTTTTACTCATAATTTAATAGATTTTTTAATTTGATACTGTTCACTTCAATACTAAAACTAAAATTTTTATCAAACTTTTTCACATTTCTAATTGTTGGGAGAACGTTCGGGTAGATATCCTGTAGGTCGTTCGGACATGAATAAAAAACAGTTAATATTACTCTTGGATGGACATTTGAGAGGATGTTTGGCCCTGTGGTAAGTAGTGCCAGCCCTGGGCATTGGCCAACAAGGGCATTGGCCAATAAGGCCATAGCCTAGGGTCCCTCAAAATAGACCTAAAAAAGGGGCCCCCTTCGATTATGGTGTAGTGTAATATATTAGGTATGTTTTAAGTTTTAAAAAAAAAATTAAAGAAGGCCCAAATTAACTTAAAATAAATTGACCCATTAAAAAATTAAAATGACCATTCAAAAAAATTAACATTGTTATTCATTGAAAATAGACCCCAAAAAAGGTTCTCCTATTATAGTTTAATATAATATATTAGTTATATTTTAAATCCAAAAAAAAATTAAGGAAGACCCAAACTAACTTAAAATAAATTGACCCATTAAAAAATTAAAAAGCCCATTTAAAATAATTAACATTGTTATACATTGAAAATGATTTTGCAAAAAAATAGATTATGCAAGTATGATTAATTCATTTGCTTCTAAAAATGCAAGAAGAGCGAGGATCAAGCGACATTTATTAATTGTTGTAATGAAATACTAACTATTTTCTATGATTTTGCCACAAATTTTTTGTCTTTTATCTTCAATTTTTTTTTTTCATTCAATAAAAAAAATGTGAAGGGCCTCAAAAATTTAATAGTTGATTATTGACTTTGGGCCCCGAAAATCTCAGGGTCGGGCCTAATGGTAAGATATATTTTTGTGTTTATTTATGTAATAGTAAGCATTTTTAGGGGTTTTTTTTTTAGGGTCCCTGGTATTAAGACTTTATAGTATAAAAGACATCTAATATTTTCATAATGTCTAAGGTCCCTCAATTTAATCCAGAGAAATTCTGCTCCAGAGAAATTCTGGTATAGAGAAATTCTGTCCAGAGAAATTCTCTCCAACCCAGAGAAATTCTCTATTTCTCTCCAATCTAGAGAAATTTCTTTGGACCTCTGAAAGAATTTGTCTCTACTGAACTAGAATTTCTCTGGGAGGTTTCTCTATTTCTCTAGACCTCCCAGAGAATTTCTCAGAGAAAATTTACACAATGGCCAAAATCCCAGAGAATTTCTCTGGATAGAAATTTTCTCCAGAGAAAATGAATGAAGAATTTCTCTGGATCACTTTAAGCCAGAGAAATTCTCTCAAAATCAATGAAATTCCCAAAAGGTTCACTCAAATTCTCTTGATCTCACGCTTTGGACTTTCAAATTTCTCTGATCCACTCTCTAGAGAATTTCTCTGGCCTTCCCTCATCTCCAGAGAAATTTCCCTTGTCTCTAGAGAAAATTGAAATTTATCTGAACAAAATTGTTTGTTTTTGTATAGGATCCTTTCTCTGTGAAATCAGAGAAAATTCAAATCCTTTACCAGAGAAAATCCAAAATCTTGACAAACTAGTTAAATGTTTTTGTATTATATTAAAAAAAATACAAGGCTTGAATTTTTGGATATATATGTATATAAAAGAAACATGAATATGGGTTTCTATTGGACACCTTCTTAGCTTTTAGCTTTTCTCTTTTGGGTATTTTTGTTACCTGTCAACACAGGTGTGAAAACTATGAACTGCAAGTCGGCACAGAGAAAATTCATACGTCCAGGGAAAATTCATAGTCCAGAGAAAATTCACACATCAAGACAAAATTCACACAATCCGAAGAAAATTCAATCTGATTTGCTTACATACTCGGCCTCTAAACCTTGCCGAAGTTATCAACCTTGTAGAACAACAAGACATCAAATGCTTTGAGACCTTGCCCACTACTACTACCACTCTCTTTTTCTCTCTCTCTCTCTCTCTCTAACTGGCTTTGAAAATGTTTGTTAATCTGATACAAAATCTGAGACTTCTCCTCCTATTAACTCTAGCATCAGGATTATTACTAGTAACCGCACACTATTCCTCATCATCTGACCCATCTCCTTCATCATCATCATCATCATCCTGGTGGGGTGGTAGTAGTAGTGCTACTACTACTAGTTTTACTTCTACAGAGTGGAGATCCGCACATGCCACCTACTACGCGGCGGCGGACCCCCGTGACGCAGTGGGAGGAGCATGTAGGTACGGCGACCTGGTGAAGGACGGGTACGAAATGTCGACGGCGGGGCTGAGCAGCATAGTGTTTGAGAGAGGGCAGATCTGCAAAGCCTACTTCGAGGTCAGGTGCGTGGAGGATCTCCATTGGTGACACAGTCATCATATATGCTCCCGATCCAAACCCAAAAAATGAGGAACAGGCAATTGCTAGAGCCCACCGCATTAACCAGAAGAGAGAAGTGAAAGTTATATACATGGAAGCAGTGGTTGACAAAATCTCAAGCAATCAGAAAGAGGATGAATGTAGAAGTGGTGGAGTAGTTGATCTTCTTGGGCTTGGTGTAGGTCTTCTTCTTGCTCTTCTTTGTGTCGCTGCGGAGGCGAGCACCAGGTGAAGGGTGGACTCCTTTGGGATGTTGTAGTTGCGCTCAACAACCCTACCCCTGCCAAATGTTTCACCATCCGTAGATCTGATGTTGCTTCCTACCGGTCCACCAGAGCGAACCGCCAAGGAGAGAGATGAGGGTTTTTTTGGGTCTAAGTCTAGGGCTGATGATTCAGAGTTAGGATTTGGGGGTAGGGTAGACGAAGATCTTGAAGCTTTTGTTCATTTGGTTGTAGGGGAGAGAGAGAGAGAGGAATCGTGGGCAAAGAGTCAAATTTCTCTGATATATGTTTAGGGACCTTAGACATTAAAAAATATTTTTGTGAATCTCTTCCATTACGAAAAGTGGAGGAGGAACTCTAGACTAATTTTCCCCATTTTCAATGGGTTTTTTTAAAAAAGGTATGTTGACTATTATAATTAGTATTCAACGGGATACTATTACACTAATTAGTTTAACAATTTTTTTTCAAGCTATCTACATTTGAAAAACTCTATAGCCTCTTTAAACAGTTTGCGTAAATACATAGGTATAAAATAAATAGCAGTGTTGAAATATGCAGATAAAAAGTAGTTAGATAAAATGAAAATTATTTATTTTTATATTTTTGCTAGTGAAAAATGAGTAAATTACAATTACACCCCATGAGATTTATTTAAAGTACATATTGCCTCCTGTGGTTTGGAAAATTACGAATACCCCTTTGTTAGAATTTTTTAATTAACAAAATTAACTAAAAAATTGAAATTCATAATTGCTCTCCTATACAATTATAAAATTACTTAAATTATTAATTGAAACATATTTCTAACATCATTAAAAATTGTTAATTGACTTAATGATTTATTAATAAAAGGGGCAATTTGTTATGAAATTAAAAATCTCAGGGGGTGAAATGTAATTTCCAGAACCACAGGGGCGATTCCTATTTTAATCAAATCTCAGGGAATGTATTTGTAATTTAGCCCGTGAAAAAAAAATAATAACATTGGAATTGCTCTTAGTGGTAAAAGTTTTTAATATATAAAAAGGTAATTTTATTTTTTTGTAAAATGAAGGTATATATATGCACATTTTTTTGTCTGTTTTGTCAATAGAATGGAGACATAAGCGTTAGATTGAAAATTTTCAACAGATGAAGGGGTATACATTGTATCAATTTAAGGGGGTGAAGTGAAAAATAATGATAGTTGAAGACGGTAAATTGCCCCCGTTATCTTATTATGAATGTCTAGTATAATTTATTTTTTTCAATTCCAATATATTAGGTATATGATTAAGTATTTTGCCAGAGCTTATATTCACTAGCTAATTGTAGCTAGTTTTCAAAGACTAGACAAAATCTATTTGACCCTTATAATCATTTTACTCCATATTTATTACTAATGTGACATTCCATAGGTGAGTAGTATTTGAATGAATAGCTAAAATAAAAAAAAATAAAAATGAGGTTGAAGTGAAAACATGAAAAAGTAAATAGTCAAAATAAAAAATATATATAGATTAGAATAACTTTGCCAGATTATGTTGGATATAAATATTTAATATGATGGGATTAAATAAGAAAAGTATTAGTGTAATTGTTAGATATATTATTAAAAGCTAGCTTTTAGCTTTTAACCCATTTTAAATCACAACAGCTCTCACATTTTTTATACACACAAAGACAAAAAAAATAAAAATAAATAAAACTAATTTTTAACCGACTTCTCAAATCACCCCTAAAACATATCCAATGGATTTTTTAAAAGAGGCAGGTTGACCATTATAATTAACCTCATACTATTTTACTTTTTTGAGGGGTTAGCTACTGCACTGACTATTTGAACAGATTTTTTCTAAGATAGCACATTTGAAAAGCCCTATGAGGCTCTTTAAGTTGTTTGTGTTGATAGATTGGTAAAATAAAGAGTAGTTTTTGAACACAGATAAAAAAAAGTGATTAGGTAAAATGAGGAGTAATCATTTTTTTTTTTTTTTTTACTTTAGCTAGTGAAAAATAAAAAAAAAAATTAATATTAGAGTTTCTTTTAAGTCGTAAAAGCCGTCAACATATAAAAAGTAATTTTGTTATTTTTATAAAATAAATGTATAATGGAATTTTTACCTCAAACCCTCCACTAGAACAATTTACACTTTTGACACCTAAATTTGGCGACTAAATCAAAAGTTACATTTTTTGCAACTAAAAAATATATTAGTCAGCATTGGTTTATGGTATAGCTTCTATTCTTTTTTGTTGAGATATATTACTTATTGGCGATTAAAAAAAATTTAGTCACTAAATATGCCATCATAAGCTACTAAAAAAAATATTAGTCAACGTTAGTACAGATTTTAGACTACTAAACTTTTTTTACTCGTCTTATAATATGTTTTGCCGACGAAAGAAAAATTAGTTGCCAAATAGCAGGCAGATTTTTACAAAAATTTTTTGGCCACTAAAACGTTTCATCAGCAATTATTAAGTTTTGGTAACTAAAAAATAATTAGTTGTCCTATACTCATTTTTCCCAACCAAAAAAATTTGTCGCCAAACTAATATTTCAGTCACCATTAGTTAAGATTTGGCTACAAAATGATTTAGTCGTTATAACATTTAAAACATCTAAAGTTATAAATTTTTTAGAGGGAATGAACTAATATTCACGCCCCTAGCCTGTGTGTGTATACACAAACACAGAAGCTCTCTTTCACACAGATCAATCACCAGCAAACCTCACCTCAGCGCGCCCTCAGCACCGTCGGTCCCCGTACGCCGCAAATCAGTACCGCCACCGCCGCGAACAGGTTCGCTCTCTGTCTCACTCCCGTTCGCTCTCTTGCTCTGTCTCGCAACCACTCTCTCTGTCTCGCTCTCGGTCTCTCTGTCTCTCTCTCTCTCTCTACCCCTTCTTCTATTTCCCCAACTATGAACTCTTGCTCTAGGGTAAGAGTCCTACTTGGATTGTGCCACACGGAACCTATAAAAGCTCACAAACATCACCTATGGAGAGGTAACACCACTTTGATTCTCGAATACACAGAGCTTTTGTCTATTTGTCTATTTTTCTGACTTAAGCATCGGAGAGGTATCCGGCACACACCCGCCGGCTAGCTCATGTTTATGTTTTCAGGGGATAAAGCGACATCGTACGGAGGAGCGCAGACTTGATCAACAGGATTATACGAGAAAGAAGATTTCTTGCTCGTACAATTGGCGTCGTCTGTGGGAATTCAGACAAGGATAAACCTCTTGATCAAGCTTTACCTCTTTAGAAGCGATGGCGCACAATGAAATTCTACCGCAGTCCGCCATGGACGGACAAACTCCGGAGGGGGGTGCAAGGCGCGAAAGCTTACCTTCTATCCCTCCTATGGCGGACTTGGAGCCACAACGACAGAATCCTAGGAGGGATGGAAGGGGGAAGAGGCGGACTAACAGCCCCCGTCACTCTCATTCACAAAGTCCTCACAGGCAAAGGCGGAGGATTGATCCTCAAGTTCTAGAGGACCGCGTGAAGAAGCAAGATGAGTTGATACGACGGATGGCGGCGGACATGGAGATTATGAAGCGCCAGATGAAGGGAAAAGAAGTGGCGACAAGAGAGGGGCGCAAAAGCAAGACGTCCCCTCACCACTCAAAAGACCATGGTAGGCGTACCACACCATTACAAATAGAAAGTAGAAGCCTTAGGACAGGTGATAGTCATTCCAGAACCTCAAGGACTCGTTGCTCCAGGTCTGCGAGAATGAGGACGGAAAGGTCGTACACTGAGGGAAACACCTATCGACCCTCGCGCACTCACCAGACATCATCCGGGTAGTCAGAGATGCCTAGATCGTCTGACTTACGAACAATGCTAGAAGAAAGGGCACGATGGAAGGAGGACACCAAGGCGCGCGACCCTCACAGAGTTTCTGCCCTTCAGCGGTTAGCTCCTCAGATGCATGGAAGCGTCGAGGTTGGAATGCCATTACCACGCCCTGCCTACGAACCAACGGACAAAGCATTAGCAAGGCTGCAGACCTCGCCGTTCGTTCTGGCAATTGAAAATGCGCCCCTACCTTCAGGCTTCATTCAGCCCAAATTCTCCACGTACGAGGGGAAGACAGACCCCTACATTCATCTAAGCCACTTCCGCCAAGTTATGGCAGTATATCGGCGAAACGAGGCTCTAATGTGTATCCTCTTCCCATCAAGACTTGGTGATCTAGGCTTGACTTGGTTCGAAAAACTTCCAGAAGGCAGCATAGCCTCCTGGGCGCAATTAGCGGAGGCGTTTGTCACAAGGTTCAGAACAAACACCAAAACCCCGATGGAGATTGACCAGCTACTCTCCATCGACATGGGCGAAAAGGAGACATTGTGCTTGTTTGGTGCAGCTTAAAAATTGCTTATTTCAGCTTTCAGCTTAATTTAAGCTATTTTGATGTGTTTAGTTTAGTTTATAGCTTATAGCTTATAGCTTTTTGGAAGTCAGAAATCAGCTTATTCTTTGAGTGGGGCAGGAGATGCTTAATTTATAAGTCAAAAATCAGTTTATATTCATAGTTATAAGCTATAAACTGTTTAGGCATAAGCTATATGCACTTTCCCACAGCTCTACCAAACAAGGCCATTAAGATCCTACAATAGTCGCTATTGGGAGACATTCAACTAGATTTGGGACTGCCCCACCAATCTCGCCATTGCCCAATACAAAAGAGGCCTTCTAGTCGGGAACAGACTAAGGGACTCAATCACCATGACACCACCCCTCACCATGGAGGCCTTGATGGAAAGAGTGCATCAGCACATCAGGGTGGAAGAAGATGGCGCCCATGCCAAAACAAAATCTAGCACCACCACAGTACCAGAGAAAAAGACCTCGACAAAGGTCAATGCGGTAGACCGTCTGAGCAGAAACGGACGAGGCAGACGAGACAACGGAGAAGACCAGGATAAAAGATGGTTAAGAGTCCGCACTGCCATAACCACAGTATTCAAGAAACCGATCTATCGGATTCTGAGCGAAATACGCGATGAGCCTTTCGTCAGGTGGCCAGCCAAGCTAGGAGAGGCACAGAAAGACTACAACGAAAGATCGCGATGCACCTTCCACAAAGAAAAGGGGCACCGCACTGAAAATTGTACACCATTGAAACAGCATTTGGAGGAGTTGGTGGTAGCCGGTCACCTGGATAAATACATTGAAGGAGGGACGTAGCCAACCCCCCAGAATGACAACCACCCGAACGGAATGCCAATTGACGCACCACCTCAAGGCGTGATCAATGTGATACATGGAGTATTCGAACCTGAGCGTGTATGCGAGCTCAGAGGGTCGATCAAGAAGGCTGAGCACTTAAGGGAGGTACTAAGCGCTCAACCTACCATCAAAAATGGGAGAACAGACCCTACGAATGTCATCTCCTTTTCAGATAGAGACTTGGAAAGAATTTATTGCCCACACAACGATGCACTAGTCGTCACCCTCCGCATCAAGGACTATGACGTCAAGCGAATTTTGATAGACCAAGGTAGCTCGTGTGAGATAATGTACTACGACACCTTCAAACAACTGAAATTGGAGGACAAAAACTTGGCGCCAGCTGTATCCCCCATGATCGGATTCAACTCAATGCCAGAGTGGCCAGTCGGCAAGATTATCCTTCCAGTCAAGGCAGGGAGCGTAACAAAACAAATGGAATTTTGGGTATTAAAGGTCCCTTCCACTTACAACATAATCTTGGGGAGAACATGGCTCCATGCCATGAAATCAGTAGCATCATCCTACCATCAAGTAATGCGGTTCCCCAACGAAGCCGAAGTAATTGAAGAGGTCTTTGGAGATCAAATTATATCCAAACAATGCTTCGTCACAGTTAATGGTAGCCGCTGCCAAGGGATATGTTCATTCGGTGGAAGAACCTGAGAGCAATGAACTGTTCGCAGATGTCGGCAAAGCAGCTGATCAAAAAGCGGTGGAAGACTTGGTAGAGGTAAGAATAGATGAAAAGAACCCGGATAAGTTCTTTTTGCTCGGTTCGTCGTTGTCCAGCACAGAGAGATTGGAGATCTTGGAATTCTTGACCTCTAACATCGAAGTGTTCGCCTGGACACCCTACGACATGCCAAGCATTGATCCAAACTTCATCTGTCACCAACTCAATGTCCACCCATCGGCCAGACCAATCATTCAGCGCACTCGCAGATCGGCACTCCACCACGCCGAGATAGTGGCGGAAGAGGTGGGAAACCTACTGGAGGCAGGAGCAATCAGAGAAGTACACTACCCCAGATAGATTTCCAACACGATCGTGGTGCCAAAAAAGAATAGCAAATGGCGTGTCTGCGTCGACTATAAGACAGTCAACAAAGCATGCCCAAAGGACAGCTTTTCCCTACCACGAATAGATCAATTGGTAGACCTAATAGCGGGACACAGCCGACTTAGCTTTCTTGATGCGTACAGAGGCTACCATCAGATCGCAATGTACGAACCAGACCAGGAGGTCACGTCCTTTACAACTCCAAGGGGATTGTATTGCTACAAGGTCATGCCCTTTGGCCTGAAGAATGCAGGGGCAACATTCTAGAGAATGGTCACCAAGATGTTTGAGCAGTTGTTAGGCAGAACAATGGAGGCTTACATCGACGACATGGTGGTCAAAAGCAAGGATGAGAATGACCATCTAAGGGACCTAGGTGAGATGTTCCAGATTCTGAAGAAGCACAAGTTGCGCCTTAATGCATCCAAGTGCGCATTCGGTGTAGGATCTGGCAAATTCCTGGGCTTCCTAGTGACCAACTGGGGTATTGAGGCAGACCCCTCCCAGATCAAAGCAATTCAGAATCTGGAAAGGCCTAACTCAGCGAAAGAAATGCAGCATCTCACCAACATGGCAGTTGCACTCAACCGATTCATTAGTCGATCGTCAGACAGACTACGACCATTTTTTCAAGCGTTAAAAGCCAAGTTCGAGTGGGACGAAGAATGCGACCGCGCTTTGGAAAGCTTGAAAGAATACATGTCTTCCCCACCACTGCTGGTGACCCCAATACCTGGAGAAGAACTCTTCTTGTACCTGGCAGTCTCTCAGCACGCAATTAGCACAGTGTTGGTCCGTGCGAAAGGAACCCAACATCTGCCCATCTATTATGTCAGCAAGACATTACTGGGCGCCGAAACAAGGTACTTGCCACTGAAAAAACTAGCCTTGACCTTGATGATGGCTTCAAGGAAGTTGTCGCACTACTTTCACGCCCATACCATTGTCGTCCTCACAGCTTTCCCATTAAAAGCTTTGTTTGAGAGGGTGAACTTTTCTGGGCGAATCCTAAAGTGGGCAGTAGAGTTGGGACAATTCGACATCAAGTTCCAACCCAGAACCGCGATAAAGGCTCAAGCTTTAGCAGACTGTCGCAGAATTTACCCAGGAAGTCATTATATCTGCCCAGTCGACCTGACTGACACAACCAAACTAGGGATGGAAGTTGATGCCGGAATGGCGCAACCCTTGGCGCAGGATACTCAGTCAAACCCCAAGGCAGAAGTGAACCATACTACAACAAATAAAGACTTGGTTCAATCAGATAGCAAGGGGCAGACAGCAGGCATGGACTTTGAAGAAAACACCAGCAACATCCCTGACCCCACGGCGTCATCTGATCCCTCCACATGCTGGAAATTGTTCGTTGGAGAAATGTGGAAGCTCTTTGTGGACGAAGCATCCAACCGGCATGGTGCAGGACTTGGCATAGTCCTCATCTCACCAGACGGCCTGGTTGTGGAGCAGGTAATCAACCTTGGCTTCCCCGCATCAAACAACGAAGCAGAGTATGAAGCACTTCTAGCAGGACTTAAATCAGCATTCTACATGAAGGCCACCGAACTAATGGTCTACAGTAACTCACAACTTGTGGTAAACCAAATTTTAAGCGACTACGAGGCAAAGGATGACAGGATGGCCAAATACCAAGACTTAGTCCGCAAGGAGATCAAGAAATTTGAAGTAGTGCGGATAGAACAGATTGGCAGGGAGGAAAACAGCAGAGCAGACGAACTAGCAGGCTTTGCTTCAATGGCAGATACATCCATCACTCATTCGTTGCTTATGGACTACTTACCAAGACCAAGCATTGAAGACCTTAATAGAAGAGGTATGTTGCGCCGATCTAGACCCCTCATGGATGGATCCCATCATATTGTTCTTGAAAGACGGTGTCTTACCGGAAGAAAAGAAGGAAGCCAACAAAATTAGAGCTAAGTCACAGCGATTTTGGCTCTCCCCATTTATGGCATTGTACAAAAAGTCATTCTCAGGACCTTATCTAAAGTGTGTCCACCCCAACAAAGTAGAAGCATTCTTATTCGAAATACACGAAGGCGTGTGCGGAAGCCACCAAGGAGGAAGATCGTTAGCTTACAGAGCCATTTCACAAGGATATTGGTGGCCATACATGCAAGCAGACTCAGAAAAGTATGTGAAGAAGTGCGAGAAATGTCAGAAGTTCGCACACCAAATACATCAGCCAGCTAGAGAGCTCTTACCAATAACCAGCCCATGGCCCTTCGCAATGTGGGGCTTGGACATCGTAGGACCACTTCCAACAGCACCCGGAAACAAGAAGTTCTTTCTCGCAGCAACAGACTACTTCACAAAGTGGGTGGAAGCAGAAGCATTAGCATCAATCAAGGAGAAAGATGTGAAGAAGTTCGTTTGGAAGAATATCATCACTTGGTTCGGCATACCTAAAGCCCTAATATCAGACAACGGCACTCAGTTTGATGGCAAAATCTTTAGAAGCTTTTGCGAGGAATACAAGATAGAGTTCTACAATTCTACACCGGCATATCCCCAAGCAAATAGTCAGGCAGAAGCATCAAACAAGGTGGTCTTGGATGGGTTGAAGAAGAGGTTAGAAAAGGCGAAAGGCAAGTGGGCGGAAGAACTTTCTCATGTTTTATGGGCCTACCGCACCACACCTCGGCGGTCAACAGGAGAAACTCTATTCTCCTTAACCTATGGTATGGAAGCAATAATCCCACTAGAAGTCGGCCTCCCCACAATTAGAAGCGAAAATTTTGATCCAGACTTAAATGGAGAAGCCATAACATTGGAGCTCGACCTTGCGGAAGAAAGAAAAGAAAGAGCACTGGTTCACATTGCCTCATACCAACAAGAGTTGTCTAGGAAATACAACAAAACGGTGCATCCAAGGCAATTCAAGATCGGCAATTGGGTACTACGTAAAGTGATGGGAAACACCTTGGTACCAGGAGACGGCAAGTTAGGGCCCAATTGGGAAGGACCTTACAAAGTGGTTGAATTAGCTGGAAAAATGGCATACCACCTGGAAGATGAGGACGAAAAAGCCATTCCCAGGCCATGGAACACTGCCAATCTCAAACTATTTTATTTTTAGTTTTTTTCAAGTATATGTAATTTTCCTTTTTCTCAATAAAACAAAGTCGATTCTTTTCAACATAGTTGTTTTCTGTAAAAGATAGCTTTAGTGAGTTAGGGACTTTGTAAACATTATTCTAAGTTGGCAGGAAAAACCAACTTAGAGGTTGGCTAGAAAAAACCAACACCCTTCCTAAGCCCAGGATAAGGATCCAGGCTGCAGGGCGTTTGGTCGAAATAACCAAACACTTTACTCTAGGTTGGCTGGAAAAGCCAATCTAGCAGTTGGCTAGAAAAAACCAACACCCCTCCTAAGCCTAGGGTAAGGATCCAGGCTGCAGGACGTTTGGTCGAAATAACCAAACATTTTATTCTAAATTGGCTGGAATACCTAATTTAGAGGTTGGTTGGATTAAACCAACTCTTGGTACTCTTTATCCGAAGTAAGGACATCGGCTAAGGAGTGGTTGGCTGGACTAAACCAACCCTTGGTACTCTTTAGCCGAAGTAACGATATCGGCTAAAAAGTAGTTGGCTAGATTAAACCAACTCTTGGTACTCTTTAGCCGAAGTAACGATATCGGCTAAAGAGTAGTTGGCCGGATTAAGCCAACTCTTGGTGCTCTTTAGCCGAAGTAAGGACATCGGCTAAGGAGTGGTTGGCTGGATTAAACCAACCCTTGGTACTCTTTAGCCGAAGTAAGGATATCGGCTAAAGAGTAGTTGACTGGATTAAACCAACTCTTGTTACTCTTTAGCCGAAATAAGGACATCGGCTAAAGAGTGGTTGGCTGAACTAAACCAACTCTTGGTACTCTTCAGTCGAAATAAGGACATCGGCTAAAGAGTGGTTGGCTGGATTAATCCAACTTCTAGTATTCTTCAGCCAAGGTAGATATCTCGGCTAAAAAATGATTGGCAGGTTTACTTAAAGTTGCAATGTTAAGACTGAGATAAAGTATTTCGGCAAGAGAATGATGTACCTCATCCAAGATATCAGCTAGAAAGGAAAGGTACAAACATAGAGATTAACCGAAATAAGGGTTGGAATAAAAAAGCAGACTTCATTGATAAATTCAAAAGTACAAAAGGTGGGGCCTCAGCCCGGTTACAATTTGTTTCCAAAAAGAAGAAAAATACAAAGTTAGTTAAATAGATCATCTATTTCGGCATCAAGACCGGCGTCGAGATCAACTCTAAGACCGGTTTCACTTGGTAGCACGGTCTCAATTGGAAGCACGATTTCTGTAGGCAGCCCGCTGGTCAGGTCTTCCACCAATGGCTCCAACCGAACTGATTGTTCGATAGGGTCATTGACAGCCGGAGCATCCCTTGGCACAGCTACTTCATCGTCATCTGAGTCTTCAAGAAATTGTTGCTGAAGAGCAGCAGCATATTCCGTCATAGAGCCCAGAATTAAGTATGCTGGAGCGTTGAAGACCTCGGTCTCTTGACCGTGACCGAGCTACTCTACAACCGCCCTCAAACCACACTTGAAGAAGAGATCCTTGGCAGCCTCACATTGTTTAATGTAAGTCGCCTCCCCCTCCTTGTAACCCCGGAGCTCGGCATCTTCAGCACTCTTCTTCAGCTGCTCTATTTCGGCGTTTTTCTTTCTCTCAAGTTTAGCAAGTTTGCGCAAATATTTGTCTTTGATCATGGCTGCAGCTTTTTGTTTTTCTGCTTCAGCCGAACTAACAAAACCGGTCAGACGACCGTTCTCCGATTTTAGCTCGGCCAACTGCTTCCTAGCTTCTTCCAGCTCGGCAGTTTTTTCAGTCACTTCGGCCAGCGCTTGCCTTGTAGTCTTACGAAGTTCAAGCACTTGCTTGTGAGCGACATGACTCTTCTGCATAGCCTGCAAAAGAAAGGTAGGCTAGTAATCAAACCGAGATGAAAGTCGTGCAAATTTGAAAGATTAACAGAAAAAGGTACTTACAAGCACCATGGATTTCGTGGCTGAACAGATGGCTTTTAGTTCGGTCAGATGTTCGTGGTGCTCCATGTCTGCAGGAAGGCAGACACTCTTGGCGAGATTAAATGCCATCATGTGATCCTTCTCAGCGACCACTGAGTCAGTGTCCTGAATTGCTCAGTTTTGAAAAGTAATTTTGGGTGCCCACTTGGAGGAGCTAGCCCGGTCAGATCGCTCCGGCTGAGGGCTCGGTGGAGGGCTCGGTGGAAGAGTGGTTTCATGTTCATCAACAAGGCGTTGCTCGGTTTGGGTAGTCCGGGCACACTTGCTGGGGCGAGATAAGGAGGGTTATTGAGATGGAAGAGCCACCACTGTTTCCTGAGCCTGGTTGGATGGTGGTACTTCGGCTTGGTTGGTTTCAGTTAGGAGGGCCCTTACTCTGTTTCTTTTGGCCATCTCTTGTTCCTCAGTAAGTGGGACTAAGTTGATTTGAGACAGGTTTGGGTCCGGTTCTGGCGAAGCCTCTAGCAAAAAGTCTGTTACTCTGGCTTTGCGTCGGCTGCTATATCTGTATGTCGGCTCGAACTCAGAAGCTTGGCCCAACTCCTCTCAGGCTATCGTAGTGCGGCGCGAAGTGTGTTAAGATTGGGGTAACTGTACAGTGATTGAAGATGGGCCGAATCTGCATAAAGAAGACAATTGTTAGTTCGGTTCAGGAATGGGAAATCGAAATGAAATAGGAGCATGCAAAGAAACCAAAGTAATTATACCCGGTGTCCCTTTATTCCAGTTTATACTTTGGCTAGGAATCTGGGCTTGGTGATCTTCAAAATTCCCAGACACCTAGAAAAAATCGTCATCATTCAAGTCTTTGTCTGGTGTATCATTTATAATTTTCTCTCGGCGGCGGCGTATTCTTAGATAATAGACCCAGCCGTCTTCTTTTGATCCTATGGAGTATTGGTGGAACAGTTCGGCTAAGCCAAGGTTAATGCCAGCCCGGCGGTTTAGCTCGGCTACACCATTTATTATACGGTATGAGTTGGTGGAAAGCTGGGTAGGGCATATCCTAGTTTGCCTAAGGAATTCATAGAGCAAGGGTTGAACCGGAAATCTTAGTCTGATTTCAATGATGGACAAAGGGTAAAGGGTATGAAGCCCTGGTTTTCCCAAGGTGTAACATCTTTTTTGGCTAAGGTGAGCTGGACGTCGTCAGGAATGTTATACTCCCTTCGGAATTCGGCCAACCCACCAGGTGTTTCTACTAAAAACTTATATTTACCCATTTAAGTTACGAATAAGTTAAAACTATGTTAGCTCGGTCAGAGAATTGTGCGGAGTAGCTCGGTCGAGCGCACAAAGGAGTACCTAGGCAACCTAAGTCTGCAAAGTGGAAAACAATGGTGTTAAGCACAGATCGTTGGACCGTGCTACAAAGTAAAAACAAGATAAGAGAGGTCCTACTTCGGCTAGTGAGATGCTGTAGTTTCTATCTCAGTTCCAGCAAGTTGTATGGTAGCTCGGTTTCAACAAACGATTTATTAGCTCGATTCAGCCTCTAGAGGCAGCATTCTCAGTTCGGTCTGAACTAAGAAGGCTAGATTAGCCCCTAGTTGTAGCTCGGTCGTAGTTGGGGCTTTCAAACACACCGTTACATTGTCCTAGTACGGTTCTATAGCTCGGCTAGATTGAAATCAAAGGGTGGTTTTACTTATTGATAATACTAGTTATGAAGAGTTAGTTCGGTTGTGTAGTCCGGTTAGACTAACATCAACTACGAACAACTTCCTAGTTCGGTTGCATCGTGATTTTGGATCAAAACAGTGTTCTACAGGTTGTTTCGTGAATTCAAGTGTTCCATTAACAAGTTTTTTTCAGAAAAAGTGCAAAACTAGCAGAAAATGGAAACAAAAATGTGTTTGGCAAAAACATAAACGAGACTGGTATGGATTAAGCAAATACAAAGGCAAGGCAAATTTGAGTAACTTACCAGGTAAAAGAAAAAGAAACTGAAGAACAGAGAAACGGCAGCAAAAACCACGAAGCTTCTTCAAATTGCAAATGTAACGCCCTCAAAAAAATAACATTAAACCCATCAATATAGACATACATATATATATATAAAAGCTCCACATTCTTTTATTCAACAGAGTTTCATTACAAAAGTATTACATGTTAACAACAAAAGCAAATGCCCTAAAGGCTTACAGCTTTCCAAGCTAACACTTGGTTATAACAAAAGAGTACTAACTCATTTACACATTAAGCCCTTGGCTTGAATATACATGTAATACATCAAAAGGGAAAAGACAACAAAAGTCTGCCCGCCTCTAGCCTCCCAAGCTACGTCCTTGGAGGTGGCATGCTACCTGTACCTGAAAATGATGTTCCCATATAGGGTGAGCCACAGCCCAGCAGAGATATACTAAACCAACTATGAGCAATGACTAAAAGATTAGCAATTGATAGATGGCCAACACCGATACATCCGCATATATCACGTCACAATTTCATAGCATACGAGTCTATGTCACTTTCCATTTTCCATCCTTATTTAATAGATAAGCATACTAGCTATATCAACACATCAACAGATAAACATCTTACGCATCAACAGATAAGCATATAAGCTGTATCCACACTTCACTCGACAAGCATATGAGCTGTATCTACACTTCTCAAAGATAAGCCTATGAGCTATATCTTCACTTCACTCGACAAGCATATGAGTTGTATCTATACTTCTCAAAGATAAGCCTATGAGCTATATCTTCACTTCTCTTGACAAACATATGAGCTGTATCTACACTTCTCAAAGATAAGCCTATGAGCTGTATCTTCACTTCTCTAAACAAGCATATGAGATGTGTCTACGGAGTTCATCCCCCATCTCCTCCAATCCTATCCGGTTTAGAGGTACATCCCTCATCTTCCCCTAAACCGCGGAGTACATCCCCCATCTCCTCCTCTATACACAATGCATATAAACACAAAGGTTCTATACACAATCAATCAATACATAAAATTAATGTATTCAATCCACCGTCATACTCTATGACACATTCAATCGATTAGTTTTAGTTTGCCTAATCATCATGCATTGTCTACAACAATCAAGACTATCCTCCACCGATAGCCCAAAGCAGTTATTTCTATACATAAAATAAATGCAACAATGGATATATAATCAACATTCCAACTCGGTGAGTGATAAATAATCCAACTACACCCTTTTATCCCATGACTTCCCAAATCAATTCCTCATTTCTCATAATTAATTATGCAAATTAATTAACCAATGTAATTAGGGCATTTTCCATAATTTACATTACAACCCTTAGGTTCCATTTTCATTAATGTCTTAACATTAATTTCACATTTTCCATGCCAAACATGCATCTAGGTTTGATATAGTTAAAACCCCAACTCTTGTAAATTTACACAAAAGCCCCCAAACTTTCACAAATTACTAAACCAACCCCAACATCTCAAAATACTAAAATTTAAAGACAAAGCTCATAAAGAGGAGTAGGATATCCCTACCTCAAAGTTTGAGCTCCAATGGAGATGAAGACCAAAACCAAAATGCTTCAAATTCTGAAATTTTCAGATTAAAATGTAGCCCTCGACGATCAACACAACTTTCGTAAAAACCAAAAGTGAGCAAACAACTCCTACTAGATCAAATCTAAGAGAGAAGGGCCGGTTTTAGAGTGAGAAGCTCTGAAAATGGCTTTTTGGAAAAGTAAGAGAGAGGATAGATCTTGAAAAAGTGATCCAAAAGTCGGATCTCGGATTTATATAAAAGTCACCCCGCTCGAGCGTCACTCACAGACTCCCGCTCGAACGTCAACAATCCCGCTCGAGCGGCGGATACACACTCCCAGAACTTTTGCAGACAGGTCTCCCGCTCGAGCTTCCAACTGCCCGCTCGAGCGGCACTCACACAAACCCGCTCGAGCGGCCAATCCCACGCTCGAGCGTCGAACACTGCACAGGAAATACTGGATGGGTGAAACTCCCGCTCGAGTGCCAAAACCCCCGCTCGAGCGAACAGGTCAAAATCTGGGCAACTAGTTTTGGTTTCTAATCTCAACCAACCTGTAACAAATCTGCCCAACACATCCTATAACTCAAATACAAAGTAAGAAAGGATGTACACCAGGTAATGATCAACTACTATCATCCACGGACACATGTCCGGATCACTGTACAACAAGGGTAAACCCGGGATCGTTATAACCTCCCCCCCTTAAAGAATTTCGTCCCCGAAATTAAACACAAGTTCAAAAATAGGTTTTCCCCATGTCCAACAATATTACGACATGATATTTAAACATTTTGACCCATTACCGGTCAATTCCATCCCTTTTCAAGAGGTATTTCACAATGTATATTATAAGTGCATTATTATCATGCAATTTCCTTCCATTTTCAACATGCATGGTTCACAGTTCATATCATTATCAATATACATGATACAACTCCAATTCTACAATATAGCCAACATATGCAATATCATAATCAACTTCCCATATCAAGGTAAGTTCTACAACATACTTCCATTAAACCAAAACACTACCAATGTTTTACAACTTAAGACATATATAAAGCTCTTAAGTCCAACAATACTACAAAGTCTAAATACAATATTACACATCAATAAACATGTCCGGATATTTCTCGCGGACCTCCAACTCACGTTCCCAAGTGGCCTCCTCCACTCCGTGATGTTTCCACGAAACCTTCACTAAAGGGATGGTCTTGCCATGCAGGACTTGATCCCGTCTATCCAAGACCCGAACTGGTCTCTCTTCATACGAGGCATCCTCATCTACCTCTAAGTCGGTCCAATCTAATACATGCGATGGATCCGACTCATACTTCCGAAGCATACTAACATGAAAGACGTCATGCACTCCGGACAACTGTGGCGGCAAAGCCAAACGATAAGCAACCTCGTCAATCCTCTCAAGGATCTCAAAAGGCCCAATAAATCGAGGGGATAACTTCCCACTCTTCCCGAACCTTATCAAACCTTGCCTAGGTGATATTTTCAAGAAAACATGATCACCTACCTCAAACGCCAAAGGCTTCCTCCTACGGTCGGCATAAGATTTCTGACGACTCTGGGCTGTAACCAGCCTCCTACGGATAAGTTCAACTTTCTCCGTCGTCTCTCTAACGAACTCCGGACCCAACAAAGGTGCGTCACCCACCTCGGCCCAACAAACTGGAGACCTACACGGTCGGCCATACAAGGCCTCAAACGGTGCCATACCGATACTACACTGAAAGCTGTTGTTGTAGGCAAACTCCACCAATGGTAAGTGCCTCTACCACATCCTACTAAAGTCAAGGACACAACCTCGAAGCATATCCTCAAGGATCTGAATAGTACGCTCGGACTGCCCGTCAGTCTGCGGATGATAAGCCGTACTAAAGGTCAACTTAGTGCCCAAGGCACTCTGCAAACTCTGCCACAACCTAGCAGTAAAACGAGGATCTCTATCTGAGACGATCGTCACTGGGACCCCGTGCAATCTCACTATGTCCCGAATATACAAGTCGGCAAGATGGTCTACCGAATCTCTCACGCGCATAGGAATGAAGTGCGCCGACTTAGTCAACCGGTCTACAACCACCCAAATGGCATCACTACCCGCTGAGTCCTCAGAAGACCTACAACGAAGTCCATAGTGATATGCTCCCACTTCCACTCGGCAATAGCCAGGGGTTGCAACAAACCCGCTGGCCTCTGATGCTCGGCCTTCACTTGCTGGCAAGTAAGGCACTTCGATACGAAAACAGCCACATCTCTCTTCATACCCCGCCACCAAAACTGGCGACCCAAATCCCGATACATCTTAGTGCCTCCCGGATGCACCGCAAGACGTTAATGGTGAAACTCTCGGAGTACTTCTTCTCGGCAAGACTCCGGCACAAACAAACGGTCTCGGTATCTCACACTCAGGTCGGATACACCGTCAAACCCTTCTCAACCTTCCCACCTGAGATCTTCTCTCGGAGGGATTCTACCTCAAGGTCACCTCTCTGTGCCTCTAACACTCTAGTCACAAGTGTAGGCTGCGCGACAACGGAAAACAAGACCGCAGCCTCAACAGATTCGCCTAGTAGCAAATCAAACTCGCCAAGTGCTCCCAACATCTCCCATTCTCGGATGGCAATACAAGCTACATCACTAATGGATTTCCTACTAAGGGCATCGGCCACAACATTGGCCTTTCCCGAGTGATAATGCAACTCAAAGTCGTAGTCCTCAATGAACTCCATCCATCTCCTCTGCCTCAAATTCAAGTCTCTCTGTGTAAATAGATACTTCAAACTCTTGTGGTCCGAGAACACCTCGAACTTCTCACCATAAAGGTAGTGCCTCCAAATCTTCAAGGCAAAGATCACTGCTGCTAACTCTAGGTCGTGTGTAGGGTAATTCTTCTCGTGAATTTTCAACTGACGTGAGCCATAAGCTACCACTTTCCCTTCTTGCATCAACACACAACCCAAACCCTCTCGCGAGGCATCACAATAAACCACATAACCCAACCCTCTCTCCGAAATAATCAAAACCGGAGCGGTGGTCAATCTAACCTTCAACTCTTGGAACGACCTTTCACAAGTCTCACTCCATACAAATTTGACTCCTTTCCACGTCAATCTAGTCAACGGCGAAGCTAACTTGGAGAAATCCTTCACAAACCGACGATAGTACCCAGCTAATCCCAGAAAACTGCGGATCTCAAACACACTCTTAGGCTATGCCCAATCTTGCACTGCCTCAACCTTGGATGCATCAACAGACACCCCTTCCCCGGATACTACGTGGCCTAAGAATTTGACTTCCCTCAGCCAGAACTCACACTTCCCAAACTTGGCATACAGCCTATGGGCTCTAAGCAACTCAAGCACCACTCTCAAGTGTTCCTCGTGCTCCTCCTCTGAAGACGAGTAAATCAGGATGTCATCCACGAAAACGACTACAAAACGGTCTAAAAATTCCCGGAAGATCCAGTTCATCAAGTCCATAAAGACTGCCGGTGCATTAGTAAGCCCAAATGGCATCACCAGAAACTCAAAATGGCCATACCGCGTACGGAATGCCGTCTTAGGAATATCCTCCTCCCTGACCCTCAACTGGTGGTAACCCGATATCAAGTCTATCTTAGAGAAACAACGAGAACCCTTCAACTGGTCAAACAAATCATCTATACGGGGCATAGGTTACTTATTCTTGACCGTAGCCCGATTCAACTTCCGGTAGTCTATACACAATCTCAAGGCACCATCTTTCTTTTTAGCAAAGAGGGCCGGCACTCCCCACGGTGAAACACTAGGGCGAACAAAACCCTTATCTAGCAATTCCTGGAGCTAAACTTTCAACTCAACCAACTCTGCTGGAGCAAAACGGTAAGGTGCCATAGAAATCGACGTCGTGCCGGGCACTAGATCAATAGAGAACTCTATCTCTCGGTGAGGTGGCAAACTAACAAGGTCTTCGGGAAAGACATCTGAATACTCACAAACCACCCTCGGCAATACAAGCTGGGTCTCACCACTCTCACCACTCTCAAAGCTAGCAAGTAGACCACTAAGCTCACTTCGCCCTCGCGAATCATACCCCGGTGGCAAAACGCTACCAACCCGGTCTCCCAAGAAATGGAACCACTCCCCGCTCAAGGTACATAACGTGACCCTCTGGCGGTAGCAATCGATAACAGCCCGGTATGACGATAGCCAGTCCATACCCAAAATAACATCAAAGCCCTTCATGGGCATGACAACAAACGGAAAAGGAAGCCTATGGTCGGCGACCTCTATATCACAACCTCTAACACCTTGTTTCAAGATCAGTTCACCCCCAAGAGGTGACACTACACAAATAGGAGATGCTAACTATGCTAACTCCAACTCCAAAACAGATGCAAATGCAGCAGATACAAAAGAATGAGATGCACCCGTGTCAATCAACACACTAGCAACTGAGTTGCAAAACAGAAAAGTACCTCTCACCACTGATGGAGCCGGTACTAAATCCTGCGCGGTAACAGCATACACACGCCCTGTGGGCCCCTGATCCTCCTGCTCACCTCTAGGAGCATACCGGCTCCATCAAACTTCTCGTACTTCCACCATTGACCCGCATCTCCCTTCAGCTGGAAGGATGCCAAGGTCACTTTTAGTGCCCCGTCCTCAATGCCAAGCATCTCAAACGTCTTACTCATTTGTTCCAACCACTCGTTAGCCTTCAGTGGCTCCTTTGGATCCCCAACAAACTCATCCGGGTTAGACCGGAAGAACTCCCTCTTCAAGAAAGAAGGCCCTGCCTCAGCTGCCTGATTTCCTGCTCTGAGAATACCCAAAGCCCCTGCTATCTCTCGTGCCAAAGTACTCATAGCCTGTTGACCCGCTGGCTCGGCCACATTGGCCTGGCCAACTCCCTCCTGCACTGCCGGAATATCATCCAGTAAGGGTACTTCCTGCCTCGCAGGCCTACCACGCCTAGCACCTCTTCCTCGTCCTAACATCCTAATAAAGGTAATACAGAATGTTAGCACATTCACAAATGTGCCAAAACTAAACACTCACGTCCTAATGCATGGACAACTGTAATTCACTCCACGTAAGCACATAAACACATAAGCACTTACGAATTTCATCTCCGGATAATGATAGTCCCGAGGCGTTACTAGAGTTCCGGTTAGAAATAGCATTGATCAAGTGCCTTTCCAACAAGACTCCCAGAAACCCAAGGATCCAATCAACATCCTAGAAACTACATTCCATACCCACATAGTCACATAAGCATGTTATCAATTAAGCACATAACATATGACACTACATCTAAGTCTCTATCAAGCGAGACAAACCCATTGTGATCCTAATCACTTCCCACGTACCCAAAGTATTCGAACCCGGTACGCTCTGATACCAAGTTGTAACGCCCTCAAAAAAATAACATTAAACCCATCAATATAGACATACATATATATATATATAAAAGCTCCACATTCTTCTATTCAACAGACTTTCATTACAAAAGTATTACATGTTAACAACAAAAGCAAATGCCCTAAAGGCTTACAGCTTTCCAAGCTAACACTTGGTTACAACAAAAGAGTACTAACTCATTTACACATTAAGCCCTTGGCTTGAATATACATGTAATACATCAAAAGGGAAAAGACAACAAAAGTCTGCCCGCCTCTAGCCTCCCAAGCTACGTCCTTGGAGGTGGCATGCTACCTGTACCTGAAAATGATGTTCCCATATAGGGTGAGCCACAGCCCAGCAGAGATATACTAAACCAACTATGAGCAATGACTAAAAGATTAGCAATTGATAGATGGCCAACACCGATACATCCGCATATATCACGTCACAATTTCATAGCATACGAGTCTATGTCACTTTCCATTTTCCATCCTTATTTAATAGATAAGCATACTAGCTATATCAACACATCAACAGATAAACATCTTACGCATCAACAGATAAGCATATAAGCTGTATCCACACTTCACTCGACAAGCATATGAGCTGTATCTACACTTCTCAAAGATAAGCCTATGAGCTGTATCTTCACTTCTCTAGACAAGCATATGAGTTGTATCTACACTTCTCAAAGATAAGCCTATGAGCTGTATCTTCACTTCTCTAGACAAGCATATGAGATGTGTCTACGAAGTTCATCCCCCATCTCCTCCAATCCTATCCAGTTTAGAGGTACATATCCCATCTTTCCCTAAACCGCGGAGTACATCCCCCATCTCCTCCTCTATACACAATGCATATAAACACAAAGGTTCTATACACAATCAATCAATACATAAAATTAATGTATTCAATCCACCGTCATACTCTATGACACATTCAATCGATTAGTTTTAGTTTGCCTAATCATCATGCATTGTCTACAACAATCAAGACTATCCTCCACCGATAGCCCAAAGCAGTTATTTCTATACATAAAATAAATGCAACAATGGATATATAATCAACATTCCAACTCGGTGAGTGATAAATAATCCAACTACACCCTTTTATCCCATGACTTCCCAAATCAATTCCTCATTTCTCATAATTAATTATGCAAATTAATTAACCAATGTAATTAGGGCATTTTTCATAATTTACATTACAACTCTTAGGTTCCATTTTCATTAATGTCTTAACATTAATTTCACATTTTCCATGCCAAACATGCATCTAGGTTTGATATAGTTAAAACCCCAACTCTTGTAAATTTACACAAAAGCCCCCAAACTTTCACAAATTACTAAACCAACCCCAACATCTCAAAATACTAAAATTTAAAGACAAAGCTCATAAAGAGGAGTAGGATATCCCTACCTCAAAGTTTGAGCTCCAATGGAGATGAAGACCAAAACCAAAATGCTTCAAATTCCGAAATTTTCAAATTAAAATGTAACCCTCGATGATCAACACAACTTTCGTAAAGACCAAAAGTGAGCAAACAACTCCTACTAGATCACATCTAAGAGAGAATGGCCGGTTTTAGAGTGAGAAGCTCTGAAAATGGCTTTTTGGAAAAGTAAGAGAGAGGAAAGATCTTGAAAAAGTGATCCAAAAGTCGGATCTCGGATTTATATAAAAGTCGCCCCGCTTGAGCGTCAAACTCCCCGCTCGAGCGTCACTCACAGACTCCCGCTCGAGCGTCAACAATCCCGCTCGAGCGGCGGATACACACTCCCAGAACTTTTGCAGACAGGTCTCCCGCTCGAGCTTCCAACTCCCCGCTCGAGCGGCACTCACACAAACCCGCTCGAGCGGCCAATCCCACGCTCGAGCGTCGAACACTGCACAGGAAATACTGGATGGGTGAAACTCCCGCTCGAGCGCCAAAACCCCCGCTCGAGCGGACAGGTCAAAATCTGGGCAACTAGTTTTGGTTTCTAATCTCAACCAACCTGTAACAAATCTGCCCAACACATCCTATAACTCAAATACAAAGTAAGAAAGGATGTACACCAGGTAATGATCAACTACTATCATCCACGGACACATGTCCGGATCACTGTACAACAAGGGTAAACCCGGGATCGTTATAGCAAAGAACAGAGGAACTCAGAGAAAGAGAGGGAGAAGAGGAATGAATAGTGTGGTGAGTGATTTGAAAATACAAAGGGTTTTGTTTTGATGCAAGGACCAAAGGCGGGAACTGTTCAAAATTCGCAGAGTACGAAGACGGCGTGACAGCTGCATTAGGCCAATCAGAGAGGGCCACGTGTCATAGGCATTCGAAGCGATTCAGTTGCTGTGATTGAAGGGACGTTTTGACCAGCCAAGCTGAGCCCGGTATGGAATTTAGTTCGGCTGAAGAGCTTAGGAGTTTTAGCTCGGCTGGAAAGACTAAAGGGGTTTAGTTCGGCTGAAAAGACTCAAACTTTTTTTAGCTCGGCTGGGGACAGGTAATCCCTATCATGCTGCGCAGATGGAATTAAGGGGCAATTAAGAGGGTAATTTATATGAAAATTGGGCCGAGCTGGGTGATGAGCCGTTATGGGCCACAGTGCGAAGGGTTGAGTAAAAAGGCCATGAAGTTACTCCGACCCTAGAGAGGTGTAAAGTTACTCCGGTCCCAAGGAGGTTAGCTCGATCACCATACTAAAACTTATACCGGTTATAGCGCAGTATGGTTAGCTCGGTCTAAACCTTGCTAAACGTTAGCTCGGTTTAGACTTACCACGGTTTGTACAGGAGGAACTGAGATAAAGGCAGTAAAAGAACATACCGAACTAAGGATAGTTCGGTCTGTTCTACGGCTAAGCATAGCCATGTGTACCTCGGCCACATTGGAGTCCGACCATGGTAAAACCATCTCACTTGGTTTAAACAGTGAGGGGGGTGTTGAAGGATAAGCATTATCTTTCAGGAGTATGAATCCTAGGAGGACTCTATATGGAAGAGTAAGAGTCCTACTTGGATTGTGCCACACAGAACCTATAAAAGCCCACAAACATCACCTATGGAGAGGTATCACCACTTTGATTCTCGAATACACAGAGCTTTTGTCTATTTGTCTATTTTTCTGACTTAAGCATCGGAGAGGTATCTGGCACACACCTGCCGGCTAGCTCACGTTTGTGTTTTCAGGGGATAAAGCGACGTCGTACGGAGGAGCGCAAACTTGATCAAGAGGATTATACGAGAAAGAAGATTTCTTGCTCGTACATAGTGTATGAGAGAAATTGAAAAGGGTGTGGCAATAGGTATGGGAGAAGTCAAAAAAGGCTTAGAAAATTTAGCCAAAACCCCTCAATTGGACCCTTATTTAGTGAAAAGAACAGTCTAATTTATTTTGCTTAATAAACTCCCTAAGAAGAAAATACATAATTAAGTAAGGACAAAATATTTTTTTTTTCTTGGACAATATTGACAGAGTAACATGTTACTGTGAATCAGAATAACATGTTATTGTCATAGGGTAATAATTTTTTAAGAATTTCATAGGCAATGTAGATCTTATTTGATAGATCTTGATGAGAGAATTCTAAAAATATTAATTTTATTACAAACTGACATATACATCAAAAGTTATATTATATTAAAATTTAATATTTTGATAATAATCATGTGTTAGACTTTTTAAGAAATTTTTTTATATTTGTCCTTAATGTATTAAAGTTTTATTATGAAAAGGTTTTGACCAAATCTCCCAAAAGACTTGTAGGTTGAGAGAAGTTAATAAATGCTGAGATTTTTTTTTTAAATCAAAAAATTAGAAAATTAAGATTGAGATATTGGAGTTCCCACAAGGCTTGTGGGTTAGAAATCCCCTTTTCCTTATATAATATATAGATAGATAGATAGACATAGATATAAATATAGATATAGATATAGATAGATAGATAGATAGATTATGTATATAGATTTATAATAATGCTTGAGGCCTCGAATTTGCCTCGCATTCCTTTTTCTTTTCTTTTCTTTTCTTTTTTTTTTTTTTTTTTGGTTGTGTTAGTTTGGCTTTTTTTTAAATTTTTTTTAAATTTTTTTCCCTCTCTTTTCTTTTCTTTTTGCAAAAATGGTTATGTGTAGAAGTATGCTAAAAAATTAGGCATCACGCACTAACTCAACCTGAATGGTTTGATAAGGTGAATTCAGTCACCTTCTCAAACTACATAGGTCGAGTTTTTTTTTTTTTTTTTTCTTCTATTTATTGGGCTGTGTTGGTTTGTTGTTTTTTTTTTTAATTTAATTTTATTTTATTTGTTGGATTGTGTTGATTTGAAATTTTTTTTTTTTTTTAAGGTGGTTATGTATAGGGGTGTGACAAAAAATTAGACATACCGTACCAACTCCTTGTACAAAATTATATTGAATTAATAAATTTTAACCAGCAGCCTAACTGATCAATCAATTAGGTTGGACTAGTTAAGTGATAAAATTGATTGATCAATTAAACTATTGATTAAATTTTATTAATTTCATATAATTTTGTACGATAAATTGATGCAAGATATCTAATTTTTTGACATAATATATAGGAAAATGTCTCGTAGCTCAAATTTTGTAACTCAAAAGTGGCTCAAATGGCCAAAACGACGTCGTTTTGGCCATTTTTATGTTGTTCTGTACTCAAAACGACGTCGTTTTGGCCATTTAAGCTACTTTTAAGCCACAAAATTTGAGATACGTAACATTATCGTAATATATAACCACTCTTTAAAAAAAAAAAAAAACAAAGAATTCGGGCCAAATTTGAGACCTCGAATTCGAGGCCTGTGGCACTGTCGATGTATTTATTATCACTCCATTAATGATTTAGATGGCACCTTTGAAATTGAAGCAATCTATCATTAATTGTATATTCTAAAAATAAAATTGATAAAATTAAAATTTTAAAAAATAAAATAAGACTATAAATATATTTTATTCTTATTTTAAATATAAAAATAAAAATAAAAAAATTGCATAACACTATTTGTATAGTATCATTTTTCTTACATATATGGCATAATATGGCTATATCACTTATTATTGAGGAGAGGAGTACGATTATGATATTTGTGGATTTTAGCATATTTGGTTTGGAGTCTATTAAAAAAAGTATATTTTTTATCTTTTTATCTTTTTTTAGTCATATCACTTTTTCTTTTTTTGTACATCTTTTTATAAAAAATCAAAAAATATACTTATTTAAATCATCTCAAATAATTATTCATCAAGGTAAACTTGAACAAATTTACAATTTAGTCACTTGTCCCAATGCATGTTTGCCGATTCATGGTCTTTGAACACGAGTCCGGATCCTCGGCCGCCCTACCCAGCGGCCCTTTCCAGCAGCGCCCCAAAACGACGCCGTTTTAAGGCTAATTTTCCAAAAAAAAAAACAGAACGAGGGTCTGCTACTGCTGGGTTCATCCATATATACATATATATATATATATATATATATTTCCTTTGTAAATTTTCGAAAAGAAATGAAGAATGATCCAAATCTGGGAAGCATTCTTGGAAAATTTGGGGAAGCATTCAGTTCTTGAAGAATGATCCAAACACACCCGAGGTCTTCATCATCTACCAACATTCAGTTCATCTTCATCATCAAAAACACACCTTCATCAACAACAACACAGAGGTCTTCATCATTTTCAGATCAAAAAAAAAAAAAAAAACAGATCGGTGACCAAATCAATTTTTGAATGCATAAAAAAACAGATCGGTGGTCAAAAAAAAAAACACAGAGGTCTTCAACACAGGAATCAAATTTTTTTTTTCCCCCTTTGGATCTAGATCCAAATCAACTAGAAAAAAAAAAAAAAAAAAAAAAAAAAAGGTAGAGAAAGTAGAGGCGATGACGATCAAAATTTTATTTGAACATCATCATCATCTTCAACATCATCATAAGCTTCATCATCTTCATCAACAATCAAATCCAGCTAGGTAATCACATATACACAAACAAATCCAGATTTTGAACAAATTTTTTTTTTTTTTTGGTTGATGATGAACCCAACAGAGCCCAGCAGCTCCTTCTTCCTCTTCTTCTCTTCTTCTTCTTTTTCTTCATCTATAGATATAAAGATATATATATATATATATATATATATGGATGAACCCAGCAGTAGCAGACCCTCGTTCTGTTTTTTTTTTTTTTTTTTTTTTGGAAAATAAGCCCCAAAACGACATCGTTTTGGGGCGCTGCTGGAAAGGGCCGCTGGGTAGGGCGGCCGAGGATCCGGACTCCTTTGAACACAGAACACCTCATTCAAATCACTTGCTAACTAGTGTTTCAAACACAACAAAATAAGGGGATGTAGCCAACTACTTGGGTCATTGGGTGGATTATATGTTTCACTCCAACTATTCAATTAGTTTATGTTAATTTATTACATTTAATTTTTTAAACAAATGGTTTACTATTTAATTATTATTTATATATCCAATATGAAAATAAATGTAATAAAAAATTTAAAATAATTTTAGATATTGAACAATTAAATTAAAGTCCAAATAAGATATAGGCTCAAAGATAGTTATTAGTAATAAATGAAGGCGGCCTGGTTTCCACGTGACCCGCGAGCCCCTTCTAGGGGTGAGCATGGTCCGGATTGGACCGGATTGGGATAAAATCAGGACCAATCCGTTATTTACAGTTCCTAAAAAATTGGAACCAATCCAATCCGTTTAAATCATGGAACCAATCCGAACCAATCCATTTAAATACGGATTGGATCGGTTTAGGACCACGGATTCACATAATTAAATAACAAAAATATATATATAACACTTGAATTTCATAAAAATATAAACATAGCGCTATATTAGTTCCATAATAGCAACATGTTTTTCTATAATAACGACATACTGTTCTAGAATTTAAACAAACATAAGAAAACTGGTTTCACCATAAGTATTTAGACCATTGCAAATTAAAACTTAAAACTAACAAACAAAAGTAATAAAAGAAGATATTATACGATTTTAGGTTTGAGTTTAGATTTTACATAGAATAAGAAAAGATACTATGGGGGAGGATGTATAATAAAAATATAGACTATTTGTATACGGTCCGGATCGGTTCCAATCCGGAACCGTGGGATTCAATCCGGAACCAATCCGTGAACTACGAATTTTTAATTATTCAATCCGGAACCGAACCACGGATTCAAAAAACCAATCCAAACCTATCGGATTGGACTGGACTGGATCGGATTACGGATTTCACGGATTCCTTGCTCAGCCCTAGCCCCTTCCACGAGTCGTTTTTCACTTGATAGTTTGTGGGTGTAGGATGTCAAACAAATCTTATTTATTAATTAATAGGAAATTTTTTTTATATACTAAGGGTTGTTTGGAGTGCCTTAAATAAGTATATTTTTTGTCTTTTTAGATTAAAAAATTTAGGAAGAAAATATGAATATTTGGGTTAACTTTTTAATTTTTTATAAAAAAATGTGTAATAAAAAATTGTAAAAATTAATTTGTAGAAAAAAATTAAGATTGTGAGTTGTGCAGCCGTAATTATTGACTTTTGATAAATAATATTAACTTTTTAAGTAACTTTTTAACTTTTTTACAATACACAAATTTGACCTAAATTAAGCCCTAAATTAAGCCCTTATCATGTGGACAAATCTTTCGAAACAGAATTTATAATGACATGTGATTCTAAAAGTTTTGTTGTCGAAAAAAAGTCGATTTGAGATATTAGAGGGAGTGAGTCTCAAAGTTGCCTCATCCATCAAGCTATACCCCAAAAAAAGAAGAACAAAACTTTCTTTGATAATACTAAAATTTTATTATTAAATTTATCTTTAATGATTGAAATTATCATTATTATTATATCAAAATTAAATATTTATGATATAGCCCTTACCATGTTATTTTACTACTTTTCATTTATCAAGATATATTAGTTAGATATCACATAGTAGTTGGATATTTAAATATTTAATTAATTAATATATATCACATATGACGTTTGGCAATAGACTAGAATGAAATTGATGGCTTTTTTAGTCATAAAAAGATAAAATAAATTAAAAAATTAATAACACAAAATGTCACATTTAAATCATAATCGTTTTACTTTTTTTCTCATAAATGTTAAAAAAGTCAATCCAAACGAACTTTTTAGCCCCAATAACGAAAAAAAGTTAAAAAGTCAAAAAGTCAACCCACTTCCCAAACAAAGCCTTAGTAGCGAAAACAAAAAGATATAGTTTAGGCGACTAATACTTTAGTAGCTAAACAAAAATTGGACTTTAGGCAACTAAAACGTTTAGTGGCTAAAAGAAATAAGATGAAAAAAATAAAATTTTAGTGACTAAAACTTTAGTCGTCCTAAATAATGTAACTTTTTGGCGACAAAATATTTTAGTCGCTGAAAATGCGATGTTAAATTTATTTGAAATCTTTTGGCGACTGAAAAAGTAGACGCCAATTGAGAATTTTCGAGGACTAAATATTTTTTAATCGGTAATTACTTTTCCTGACAATTGTTTGCCGATTAATTTGGCGATCAAAAATTTTAGTCAGCAAAGGTTTTTGGCGATTAAAATGTGACTTTTGATGATTAAAAATTTAATCACCAAAAGTGTCATTTGTCTAATGCTCCTTGGGGTTGCTAATACCATTCGAAAGGGATTCATAATTCATGGACATTAATTCAAAACAAATATGATTTATGGGGAATTCATTAGATTATTAATCTAATTCCATCACCTTCAAATTAAAACAAATTGTATTTTAGAAGGTGAGATTGAATTAACAAATCGGATTTTAGACAAAACAACCAAATTGAAATTAGATTTAAAGATAGAGATTAAATTGTTCAAATAGAAACTATAGATTAAAATGAAATTTGGGTCAAACATCTGGGGTGTATGAAAAGTGTAATTAACACTTCTGTTTCTAAGTTAATACATTTGAGTGAAAAAATTGGACAAATTATACAAATAGTTCATATATTTTTTTTTCTCGTACGTGATTTTGGTCCTTGCACATTTAATTTACTCAATTTTGACATTTAATTTTAAATTTTATATTAATTTAGTCTAATTGATAATACAGTTAAGTTTTTTGATAAAAAAATTATCATTGAACTGGATGTGGTTAACTCACTAAATTTAGCAAGTTTACAATTTTATACCCAAAACATGACACATGTAGCTTTTGTGTATTTTTCACAAAAACATGCTAATAGATATAATCAATTAATTAGACCAAAGTGAGATAAATTCATAAATTTTAAAATTGAATGAATTGAAATTACATGGACAAAAGTACAAAAACTATTACCATAATTTAGAATGAACATTCCATTCCATCGTACCAAATGTGAAGATATATTGTTGTGTTTATTTGCGTAGTATTGTATTGATATTAGAGTGTATTCAATGGGATTGGGGGATTGGGACTTGTCTCGGGTTTGTTTTGATAATCTGAATCGTTATATTGCACGGTTCATCGAACATATTATTCACACACAAAAATCAAGTTAATCAGACATGTGTAACATCATGATCAAGCCTTAATTGTTTTGAAATAAACTATCCAAATTATTCCAACTACTTATTTTTTCAAAAACAAATGTGGTTTTGTTTTAAGTTTACAAATATTCAATTAATCTAATTTTTTTCATAAATAATCTATTCGATAAATTGTACAATATACACGGTTCGAATTAACGATATGAGCACAGGACAATGCCCATAAGCCCTCACAGCATCGTGTTGTGCCTATAGGCACAACATGCCCTATTCCATATTCAATCTCCTCTTTAAAATAGGCTTGTTGATTATTATAATAAGTCTCATGCTACTTTACTTTCTCAAACAGGTTAAGTACTATACTAGCAATTTTAAAAAAAAAAATCTTAGTTAGTTACATTTGAAAAGTACTCTTTAAACGGCTTTTATAGATAAATAGATAAAATAAAGAGTAGTATTAGAATGTATAAATAAATAAATAAATAGTTCGGTAAAATATCATTTTTATATTTTAATTAGTAAAAAATAAAGAATAGCATTGGATTTGTTATTAATTATAAAAGTCCTCAACATATTAAAAATAATTTTATTATTTTTATAAAGGGAAGGTATAAGGGATTTTTGGTGAAAAGTCCCTCCCATTAGGCCTTTTTTGTATGAAGACCACATAATAAAATATTTGTTTCAAAAGTCCCTCAAATAAAAAAAAAAATATGGTGAAAAGACTGAAATACCCTTCCATATAAATGGGCAAATATCAAACGATGAAATTGTTTGTCTCGCTCACTCTATTTCATCGCTTGAACTCATTACTCTGAAAATAAATAATAGGAGTACACAATAACAGAGTAAAATTTTACTGTCAATGTATTAAAAAAAAAAACAAAACACATAACACCAAAGAAAAATTTTACTCTCATTTTATCAAACAAAAACAAAACACATACCAGAGTAAAATTTTACTCTCATTCTGTCAAACAAAATTAGAGCACAAACTAGAGTAAAATTTTACTCTCATTTTGTCAAACAAAAATAGAGGACATACTAGAGAAAAAAATAGAGAGATAGAGGGAGCACATATATTGCCTTAGATCTGGTTCAAACCAGAGTAAAAGTTTATTGTCTGAAAAACAAAACATGAGGAGGAGATAGAGAAAAAGAGGGAGAGAATATAGATCAGAAATGATAGATCTCAAATCTGAGGTCGTCAATTTCAAATCTAAGGTCTTGGACGCTAAGGATGACGATAGTGGTTGCCTGTGGTACAGTGGCATCGAATGGAGCTGGTAGTTGAGATGGTGGTGGTGAAACGGTAGTGGCAGTGGCGGTGGTAGCGACGAACGACACCGGTGGTTGAGACGGTGTTGATAGAAACAATGGAGGTAATGGAAACGATAGTAGTCGTGGTAGTGGAGATGGTGATGGTGATGGTGGTGAGAGCTCTTAGAAAGAGATAGAGAAAGAAAGAGCTGAGAGAGAAATGACAAACTAATGGAGAGAAAGAGGAGAAATATAGAGAGGATGTGTGAAGGGGTAAATTTGTCACATAAAATATAATTCTGAAAATTTTTGTCATTCTTACAACATTTCTTTATTTTGGAGGAGTTTATAAGCCAAAAAATTATAGCTTGTCATTTTTAAGAAAAATGGGCTCTATGAAGGAGTTATGGCCAAAAATCCCAAGGTATAATGGTATTTTCAACCCAAACCCTCACTAGGATTGCTATTCATAATTCATGGAACTAGTCCCATGACATTGTTTCAAAACAACATGATTTATGGGAGATTCATTAGATTATTTATCCAATGTCATCACCTTGGAACCACAACAAACCGGATTATAGAAGATGAGATGGAATTAAAAATGACAGAGGATGAGAGGTAAAAGAATTATAAATTTATAATTGTAAAAGGTATTAATATATATATATATATATATTAATAATATGACACTTGAAATTTATTGGGTCAAATCTTATGAGAAAATAAGTCATTAAAAGATATTTACTTCCAAATTCTCCTTTTTAGATTAAATGGTAGTTGATTCAGGAGCTACAATCATGGCATACACTTCCAAGGAAACAAAAATCCGCTCTCTCTCTCTCTTTTCCGGGTCATCATTTTCTCACCACACAAACAGCTAAAAAAAAATTAGTAAAAACAGTAATTTTCTTCTCTTATTCTCTCTTTCCACCTTTAACTTGTCCTCCCTCTATGGCCATTGATGATGTTTCTGTTGTGTTCATTGTCTCCCCTTTGTCTGGCTAATCGTTACCTTCTTGGGATTCTCTAACACTTGCTGTTTTCTGGTTCTCTTCATTTTCTGGGTATAACTCATTCTCTCCCATTTCTTTACATTCAATGTGATCTGTTTGGTTGTGGGTCTGTGAGGCTTTTTCTCTGTTCTATCGTTTTTCTTGCTCATTTCTCTGTTTTTTGAGGTCTTTAAACAATGGGTTTGGATGAAGACAATGTGACCTCTGAAACAAAACCAACCCAACCAATTCAGAGGCATAGCAAACAGCTGAGTGAGGCATCTTGTTATGCCACAGAGGATGAAGAAGAGGGTAACGAGGAGGATGAAGAAGAAGAAGCTTGTCTACAGTTGGGTCCCATTTGTAGTATCAAAGAGCATGTTGAAAAGGACAAGGTTTGTTTTGTTTGTTTCTCTTGAAAAAAAAAATGTGAAATTGCTTATTGGTGTTGTCGAATTTCTTGTGGTTCTGTGTTGAATTAGGATGATGAGAGTTCGAGGCGGTGGAAAGAACAGCTTCTTGGCAGTGTTGATGTCAATGCGGTTGAAGTTACTTTGTTGCTCTTGAATCTTGATTGATCTATGTTGGTAACTTGTCTGTTAACAATTAATTGATGTGTAAACAGTCTCATGAATAAAAAATTTGCTAATTGTGATCTAGCTTATGATATCACAACCATTTCACCTCTGATTTCTTAAAAAAGATATCACAACCAACCCATCTTCATATCATTCTATCATCTTGTTCAAGTAGTCCTACAAGTAGCTTCCCCATAATGCAATCATTCTATCTGTTTTTTTTTTTTTTTTGATCAGCACAATCATTCTTTCTTCTTCTGCCGCTTGTCCCATATATCATTTTCTGCATTCATAAGAGATCTTCATTTATTGATTCTTGACATGTTTGGGATTGTTTGGGTTTTTCTAAAAATGTGATGGATTCTTTCCATGCCTTGGGGTGGAGGCTAGTGGAAGAGAAGGAAAAAGGCGTGGTCTTTGGTGTCCTTGGTTTTGATGTGGATCATTTGGCAGGAGCAAAAATGTCTTTGATTCTTGAAGGTCTGGAAGGGCCCGTCTTTAAATTACATAGCATATTTTTGCCTTTATTGTATAGTTTATTTTCGGATGGAGCAGAGCCGTCATCACCCCCTTTTTGGATTTTGAATAGTCTTTTGAGTGATTTTGATGTGTATTAAGGATTTTTGCTTTTATTTATATTGTATAGAGGTGCCTTCCCCTTGATGCTTTTTGCATACGGATGGCACCCAGGTCCTTTCTTATTAAATCTCCACTTATCAAAAAAAAAAAAAAAAAAAACAAAGGCCTTCATTTATATCCCAATTTCAGCCACTGTAACAAACAAGCCTCTCAATAAATGGCAAGGCATACATGACAACTTGGCTAAAATCTATTTTCATCTAGCATGTAAACTGTTTGTGAAAATAAATCGTAAAAAATATGCTCTTGGTTCAAAGAAATGCTGTGAATTCAATTCAATATGATGAGAACCCACTGAAAGAACAAAGATAACAAGAAAGGGAAAAAATGACAGCCAGATGAAAGTGAAACTAATATTTATATAATGTAAACAACTTCATCAACAGTTGACACATGTAAATACCATCGTTCTCAACTAGATATCTTAAACATGGAACCCAGGAAAATAAGATCTCTGACTCAAAGCCCACTTGCAGGTTACCCAAATGGTTTCTTCAATTTGATGGTGGCCATCCAATTTATTGAGTTGAAACAAATAATTTTTGTATAAAATAGTAAAGCTAAAACTCCTCAATTATTCCCATTAGTTGGACAAAACACAGATATAGTATGTATGCTATCATTGATAAATACAACTTAAAAGAGAAGAAAATAAAATAAAATCAAACCTAACTGGACACTGCAACAGTAACGACATGAACGTATTTTTCAGAATCAAGTTATTCTAGCCACTAACTTGTTAAGACAAAATTCCAACAAAAGAATTGAACTGAGTCATGCATTCGGTTCGGTTACCCACCTCAACTTGGTTGACCTTTATGTATTCCCAAACATGTCTTAAGACCTCAGACTGAATCATCTCCCTTCCACTAGTACCAAAAAAATTTGCAAGGGCTTCAGATATTATCACAGCCGGTTCAGATTCAGCATTTTTTTGTCTCTGATTCCACCTCTACTTTTGGTTTCTTAGAATTTTGACTTACCGGTTCTGAAAGCATCAAAACAATGCAGTCAAATTCATTGGAAGAAAAAAAAACAAAAATAGACAAAGAAAGAAACAAAAAAAATAAAATAAAAAATTGGAACAGAAAACACTGTCCTGACAGACACATACTTGTAGGTTCAAGTGTGATAATATGTTTAGCTAACAATTTATTCATCTTGAGCACGTCAGTACAGTCTGTCTCAAACACCAAACGTAGCTCATCATTGCAAATTATCTTCCTTTTGTTACTTGCATCTTGAAGATTGTTTTTCCTTATGTAAAACCACAACTGCTTCACAATCTGAACCAAACAGAATGTAACTTTAGAAGGAACAATGTTAAAAAAGATGAACATTATTCAAAAAATCCAGAAGTTTAAACCTCAGTCCTAGGCAGTGCTGGATGCCCGACAATGGCCTGAAGTTCAGGTGAGACCCCACAAAGTTTGTTTAGCCTGCCTGGCCCACCTCTCCTCTTTTTTCCAGTTTGAGAACTGCAAAGAGATAATAATAAATAACACAATCACAACAGGCTAATCATCAAATGACACATCCCGCTATAAGAATATCAGGTAGAGAGATTTTTCAAAGCTGCAGACAACACATACAAAGTTAACGTAGTATGACCAATCAGTGTGCTGACTATAAATCTTTAGGGGATAACCATCCAAGCAAAAGCAATTAGACGTGAGATAGAGCAACCATTGAGATAAAGCACCCAAGGGTTATTACACCGTTTTGAAGTCAGAAGATCATGATCACACATGTTGGAGGTTTCAGCTTTGAGGGTAAAGACTCAACCACTCCTTAGTTCAAATGGACATGGACATTAAAGACTAAAACCGCTGTTTAGTTCACACGGCTAGCTTACACACATATTTTCTTTAATCCAACTTGCTTAGTGTTTATGAATACACAGGCTGTTGCCATTATTTGATTTGTCCTTAATGCTTATGGAAGAAAGCGCTCTTATTGCCAGTGATACTCCATACCACGAATCGATGAATTGTGTACATAACTCCGATACAGAAGGCCTTGCAACCTCACAATATTTGCTTTGCATAGATCCATGGCTTCAATACAATCACATTTGTAATTTGGTTTATTGGTTAAATGATTGTACGAACCACATTATAGAGACAACATTGGGGTATATCATATATGGTCTACTATCCTCACAGTAGCAGAAGAGTGAACTAAGCTCTTATCTGGGCCTTGTTTGTTGATATATACACTTGAAAGCAAGATCTAATAGAATTGTGCATTATCCCAGAGATTAAAAATGGAAAACGATTTATCTCCTAAGTTAAAGATTGCACTACACACTTTTCATACTTCAATAAATCAGTCATACACCCAAGACAGAATTTTGTTTCTCTATTGGAACAACCCACAATCTATACAAAATACCGCAAATCAGTGTACTCGAGACAAGTCTTTACCGCTCGACCAACCCCTTGGGTTACCGCAAACAATAACATTCTTACATCAAAAATTACAAATTCATAGAAAAATAAACATCAAGGAACAAAACAATAGACTTACAAGTAACGATATCACGATGCCAGTGAATTCTAACCAACTCAAGAAAAAACAAATCCAAACATCGATTGGTTGTTTAGCAAACGTAACCAAAAAGGAAAGTGATTAATTTTCTATTAATTTCCAGAATTTTCTCACCAACCAAAAGGGCGGCTCTTTGGGGGATTCGGTAGGGGCGGCGTCAGTAGTAGCGGTGGCGGAGGATTCGGTCTTCGGCGAAAGGCGGGAGTTGGTGGAAAATAGGGTTTTGGTGGAGGAGAAATGGGTTTTTGGAGGGGGAGGGGTGGTGGAGGAGGGTGAGATCGGAGGAGGAGGAGGTGGATCTGGTTCTGGATGAAATCGAGCTTGGAAGTGAGGTCTAAACCTAGCTTGGATTCCAAATGGTGAACGACGCTGTTGAAGGAGGTGAAGGTAGTGGAGCTAGGGTTTGTTTGGCGAAGAAGACACTCTAGGGCTTCAGCTATGTCCTGGTCGGACACCATTGTTGTCTCCCTCTGTCTCATTCAAATATATAAACTGAAATTAACGGACTCGCAAAAACACACTCACACTCTCTCCCTCTCTCTCTCCTCTTTCTATTTTTCACACAACCTCTCTCTTTCTTTCTCTTTATAGAAATTGAAATGACGAAATTGACCTTATCTAATGTAAGGATAATGTCAAAGATACAAGTTTGGCTAATCTCAAAAAGTACACTTATTTCATCTTTTTATCTTTTTTAGGTCACATCAATCAACATCTCTTCTCTACTTTTTCTACACATAATACAAAAAAAGTCAAAAAGTGCACTTATTTAGTCTTCCCAAACTTGGCCATCAAATATCTCACATGAGTGTGGGGCTCACACCCATATGGGATATTTGATTATTTATTTGATAGAAAATTTGAAACTTATAGTATTTTCTCAAATGTGATGAGTAACAAGTGGGTGACGCACAGATATAATTGGCTAATTAAAAGTTGGCCACGATATGTATTTGGTTTGGACTTAGAGCATCCTTACTAGATTATTTAAATTTTATCCTAAAATATTATTAAAAAATTTATTCCCTATATAAAGGAAACAACAATGATAGAGACCACTAATTTTGGAGCTCTAAAAAGATCACTAATGACATTGGCATTCAATAAAAAAGAAAAAAAATACAATACCAAGGCCAAAACATCAAATCATTCATGGTGGGACTCACTGCCACATCATTAATGGTAGCACTAATCAGTGCTCTCACTCATTTTCCTAAAGGAAAATTTAGCCATAAACCCTTATTAACTTTCTTTTCTAGTTAAAAGGACAAAAAAATTTAGTACTTTCAAAACCTTCTTATAATTACAAAATTATATAAAGGACAAAATTTGTTATTTGAATATTTATTTGACCATTATACCTTTTCTTTCTTCTATTTCTTTTATAGCGCTCTCTCTCTCTCTCTCTCTCTCTCTCTCTCTTCACCAAACTCGATGGTTGTTCATCGTCTCCGCCATCTTCATCATCTATTAGCATCGCTCATCCTCACCGTCGGCTGGCAATCACCATTTTTATTGTTAAACCACCACCATCTCAAAGTTGATACCTACAAACTCATATTTAAGACCAATAACTTTAGACCAGAGATTGAAAAAAACTTAGATTTGACAGAAAAATAAGAAATCAAGATATTGCAATGAAAAATTAAGAGTTTTTTTTGTTTGTTTGTTCATAGATCTAAAAGTAAAATTTAACTCTAGTTCATTCATTTAATATGTACTCTATTTTTATAACAGTAAAATCTTACTCTGGTTAACAACATACTGATCTGCTTAATGATAATAAAATTTTACTTTGAATCATAGTAAATTTTACTCTGATTCAGAGTAAAATTTTACTCTCTCTTTTTTTTTAATTACAGAGTAAAATTCAAAATAAAATTTTACTCTAAAATAAGCTGCGATGATGGCTTTATAGGAGAGTTTTGTGTCATGAATCAGAGTAAAATTTTACTGTTGAAAAAATCGAGCATCGTGAGAAGAAGAAGAGAGATAGAGTGATGGGTAGTTACGCACACCAAAATTAAATACTAAACTATACCAAATTCTTTCAGAATAATGGCAAGTCCAGGTATCAATCCATAGAGACAATTGTGAAATTAAACTAATTTAAATACTAAATTCCTAAATTAATTTTGATGAAAAGATTGATTGTTCATAACCTAATTTAATGACAAATAAATTAAACAAAGTGATTAAACTAGCAATTACAAATAAAATTAGATTCACTGATTTGTGAAAAAATCTAGGGCAATGAGTTCACCACTAGTAAGGTAAATAAGGTTTCAATTTGAAATCAATTATGCTACGGTTCAAACAGAATAATACTTCGCAACTACAAGTTTGAAGCATTTATCAAGAAAATCATCACATTCAATGTACGGGCACGAACCATCTCAAGTAGTACGAATCGTTTGCTCTAAACTAGGGTAGCAACACAACTCATCCCTCGTAATATGGTTTGTCTCATACCTTGAATGTGAAAGAATAAAAAACTATGTATGGAAAAAATTTAACAATCACAGAAAACCAAATACTTGAAGAAAAAGTAGAAAATATATATTTGAAACTTCTAAAACACTATACAATTGTTCAAATCTTTACATAATCAAAAACCAAAAAGAAAATCTAATTACATAGTTAGGGTTTCATCAAAACCCTAGAAAAGAATAACCTAGCCACTCATGGAGGAGTAGGAAGAGGTGGAAGAGATGGAAAATGTGGAAGCCCTCATGAAAGTTGCCTTTGAAGTTTGAGAATCCCCCTCTTGAAACCCTAGTCTCTCTTTCCTTAGAATAAATTTCAGAACCCTAGGTTAGCCTATTTTTCTTCCTTTTATTCTCAGTAGAACAAACCCAAAATTTTGCGCACGTATCCCTAGGTGGATCGTACGTGCGATGAAGCTTGGCTGCATGTGCGGTGGTCTGGCTGGCTCGGATTTTTCACTTCTCACACGGAGGATATGCTTTCGCGCCCTTTTTGATTGAATTTGAGTATTTCCTGCCAAATTTGTACAAGTGCACGAAACACATCATCTCCACCAAATAAACAAAATTGAAAGACTAATAATGTAACTTAAGTGGCCTCAATGCGGTACCTTTCGGCCTATATCACATCCCCCAACTTACATTTTGCTAGTCCTCAAGCAAAACAGAAGAAATAAGAAAAGTAAAATAACTCTAAGCCACTTTTATAGGGATTACGATTGCTTTTAGCATATGCAACAAGCCTTTAAACTGCAAGGTTACCCCAAGTGGACGAGTATAATCTCGTGAGAGTTTTCAGAAATGATACCCACAAATATCAACATATTCATATCCATTCAACAACAATTAACCACACTACTTCACCTAAATCAACATATGTGCCACTATAGTGTGATATTAAGATATGATGAGTCATTGAAGGCACAGTGGACAAGTATGAAGGAATCTATTGAGTCAAAACCACAATTCAGTTAATACAAAAGTAAAGTCCCCTGTACTTGCGTATGCTAGTAGACACATTATCAGTACATTTGGTGTAAAGTGCAATCTCCATATTAGGTAATTGTCCACTATAATAGCCCAATGTAACTCATAATAACACCCAACATATATAAAAAAACTAAACTATTGCAGCTAAGATTCTCAAAATTTTTTTTTTTTTTATTCTTTTATTCTTTTTTTTTTTGGAAAGACTGTACAATGTCCTAATCTATTAAGCTTTCTAATCAATCCATGTAACAAGCATTGGGCCAATGACTCCTAAACCAGACGGTTTTAAGGCACTAGGTGTGAAGACAGTCCTACGGGCTTAATAACTCGAGTTGAAAAGGTTACAAATCCGAATAAGTCATTCTCCTTATTTTTCCTTAACTGTGCAATGTCTAGGTCCCTTAAGCTTTCTAATTGACCCATGTAGCAAGTATTAGGCCAATAACTTCCAAACCAGACAGTTTTAGGGCACTAGGTGTAGAGGCACCCCTACGGGTTTAATAACTCGAGTTAAAAAGGCTACGAACCCAAACAAGTCAAGTAGTATTTTTTTTTTTTTTAAGAATCTTAGCTACTCATTTATTCTTTTCTGCAACCTTAGCCATTATCAATGATGTACACCAGGGATTATAATAAAGAAGTCACCGCTATGATAGTGTGTTCATGTGAATTAAGGCATACTCATGACAAGTGTACTGATACCACAAACACAAACAACTATCCTAGTACAAATATCACATGTGAATATTTACCCAATAAAGCCTTTTCATACAAGCCCGCTATGTTCTCCAATTAATATATGCTCATATTATTACCATACTGGCACAAAAGTAAACATTAAATGAAGTGGTGCAATCAAATGCAACAAGTACAAACATGAATGGTTATTATAAATACCCTCACTCCCCAACTGGAATACAACATTGTCCTCAATGTAAGCAATTGTACATTAGATAGTAAAATGAGAGAGAGGATTTTACCAGACAGCGTAGGCGCACATCCAGTGAGATAAGGACACTTAAAAACGCACACACACTTTGATTTTTTTTTTTTTTTTGTTGTTGTTGATCAGTACAGTATAAATGGAAAAGAAAAAAATAAAATAAAATAAAACAAAACAAAAATAAATGAAGAAATGAAACAAATAAAATATACATATATCACTAATGTGGATCCAGCGGTGGTGGGAAATGCTGCTCAAATAGGGCATGCATCAGTGTCCGAGTCTCAAATGCCTCATCATGAACTCTAGCGCTAAGCTGTTCAAGCCGCTGCTCGCTCGAGTCCCGATATGCGTAGAAGTCAATTTGCAGAGATGCAACTGACTATTGATACCCATCAAATGCCGTCTGTGAGTAATCACGATAGGCCTGATAGTCAACCCGGAGATCAACCACCGATTGCTGAATAGGGGCTTGATTATCCAAAAGAGCCTGATATTGCGCAAGGCTGGCTCTGGCCAAAGGCCAGTAAGGCCTGTGCCTTAAGCCCCAAAATTTTGACCCAAAAATAGGGCCCCCAAATTTAGTAAAATGTTATAGGCCCAATGTTTTTTTTTTTTTTAGGATTAATTTAAAGAGCCCCAAAATATTTTATTGGTTCTTTGTATGGTTTAGCCTATATTTATTTATAAGTGTAGTTTGGCCCATATTTATTATAAAAAAAAATGTTTGGCCCAAGAAGAACAATGCATACAATATATGGGCCCCAATTTTATTTTATTTTTACCTTCTTTATCTATTAGATTTTAGTAGAATAAATAATTTTACCCTAATTTTTTGACCTAGGTCTTTATCAGTTTCAATTGAATAATTTTTTTCTAATTTTTTTGCCCTAATTTTGTTTCATTAAATTGTTTTGTTTATAATTTTAATGATTATATATGCAAGTAAATTTTTTTGTGGTTACAAACAAATAAAAAAGTCGTAACTTATCATTTTATCCATGAACTTTTTTTTTTTCAACGTATGAGGGGCCCCCATTTCTGAAATTTGCCTTAGGCCCCTAAATCTCAAGACCGGCCCTGATATTGTGCCCTCGTCATAAGGAATGGTGTTGGCACTGGTGCGGCGGCGGGCTTTACCGGGGAATCATTAGGATTGGCCGGGGCATCAGGGAGTAGTAGTGAGGGCGGCAGGTGAGCAGTGATTTGGCGCCAGTGGGTTTTTCCATAAAGTGTGGGCAGCGAAAGCTGAACCTCATTGGATTTGAGTGGGTATGTCCCTTGGGCTTTTATGAGCGTAGTGATGAGGTTGACGAAAGGGAGGGCCCATGTAGAATTGCCCCGAGTGTTGCGCACTTTGACTTCATTAAGGATTCAGTTCATCTGGTTATAGATCAAAGTAGGGATGTCAAGCCAAAACCCGAAGTCAAATAGGTGCAAGGCATGGAGAAAGTCCTATCGCTACTCTTCCTTGTGGCCAAGAGGGATGACGTTCTTTTTTAGAACCACATCGAGGAAGAGAAGGCGGCACGGTAAGTTAGCCCGCTGGATGCTAGTATGGTTGTCATCATCCTATCGCCGCTCATAAAATTCAGTTACCAGTGCCGGGATGGTAAGTTCCCGAGTGAATACTGGGAACCGTTCTACATTGATAGTGTCCATGAAAGGACCTTGGCAATGGAAAATGGTGTGACGGCTAACTCCACCCCATCAACAAGGGACAAAAGAGCTTCCGAGGCCTCGTCACTAGTGTACATATTTTGATAAAAGACTCACACAATGCGAGGATATGCCGGTTCAGTGACGGTGCAGACGCCCAAGAGGCCCCGGTCTTCAAGTTGCCGAACACTCCACGCAGTGGGTTGATGGCGTCGGAAGTATTCCACATTAAAGGATGTATCACATACAACTGGTTTGTTGGCCCAAGCATCGGTTGGCACATCCCTAAATGTAATATTGGCATTGCGAGGCCGTTTAGGTGCTCAGCGGGATAATGAAGCCATTCCTACACAAAATAAGACAACCAACACAACCAAAAACGTGGAACCATTATATTAGACTGCATCAAACAGTGCATGCATGCACAAATCATGCGAATCCTCATGACCATCACACTCCTGGATTTCTTTTATTTCAATAATTTTTTTTATTATAAATATATATATGTACTACAAAAATTAACTTACACTAAGTTAGCATGAGACAAATTGACAAACACACATATGAACTACAATGAATAAATAAATAAGAAAATAAAATAAAATAATCTAAGTTAGTAGAAGAAAATAAAATAAAAATTCAAAAAAGAAAAATAAAAACTAAACATTTAAACTAACAATTAAATCACTAAATAAAAATAAAACCAAATCACTAACTAAACAATTAAAATAAAAATAAAAACAATCCACTAACCAATTAAACTAACACAAACCACTAACTAAACAATTTAAACTAAACAACTACTGTATATAAAAAGAAATAAGCTAAATTATTATTATTATTACTACTAGTATTTCTGAGATTTATTTACTTATTTATTTATTTATTATGATTATTATGGTTTTTTTTTCAAATCGCCGCACGTGCGGCTGTTTCTCCCAGATTCACTCTATTCACCTTTTTGTTTTGTTTTTTTTAAGTTGCTGTGGGTGTTAGATGAACAATGAACAAAATAGGGACTATGAAAAATAAAAACTAAACTCAATTAAACTAAAATATAAGATTGAAAGAACAACACAAATCTAAAGCAAAAGAAGGAGTTATCTTGAAAGAGTGAAGAAAGAGAGAGAGAAGGGAGATTTGCCCCAAAAAATGGCCGCCGGAAGGTTGCCGGTCGGAAAGTATGGTGATGCACCGATGGAAGGTGGTGGTGAGTGAAAGTGAAAGAAAGTAGGAAAAAGAAGTTGGTGATGGTGGTGTGGATGGAGTTTGTGGGTGTGTGGGGTTGAGAGAGAGAGAGAGAGAGAAGAAGAAGATGAGAGGTAGAGAGAGAGAATAGTTGGGAACATAAAGAGGGTCAACTGGGTCTAGGGTTTTCTTAAGAAAATTTTTGTTTTTTTTTAAAAAATAAAAATAAAAATAAAAATAAAAATAAATAAAATAAAATCTGTAGGTTTTTAATTTTTTTTTATTATATATATATATATTTTTAGAGAAATAAAAATAAGTAAAAATTAAATAAATAAACAAAAAGTAATTAAAAAAAACTACACAATTTTTTTTTGAAATAAGTAAATAAATAAAATAAAATAAAATCGGTAGGTTTTTATTTTTTATTTTTTTAGGACCGCTCATACGCCCATTTGGGCCGCACGAGCGCTGATTTATTAATCGCTTGTGCGGCGGAATTGGGCCACTCCTGCGGTGCTTACGCAGAATGCTTTTGGGCCTGGGCTGCTCGTGCGGTGATTTTTTATTTTTTTATTTTTGAACTGGACCGCTCGTGCACTAGTTGGGCCGCACGAGCGCCGAATTTTGGGTCGCTCCAGCGGCAGAAGTGGATCGTTCCTGCGGCGTTTGAGCAATAGCCAATTGGGCTTGGGCCGCTCGTGTGCCCAACTACTTCACGCATGCACTCCATTTTGGAGGCTCCGCTCGTGCGCCCATGTGAGCCGCAAGTGAAGTCTGCTGCGTTTTTTTGTTTTTTTTTTAACCCAAGTATAACCCAAATTTTTTTTTTTCCATATATTTTAAATAAAAACCCAATCATAATCCAAATAATAAAAAAAAAATTTTAACCATAAACCTTCAATGCACATTTGAAATAATAATAAAAAATAAATAAAACATCGAAAATATCAAAATGCACAACAATAGTATAATCTTCACGCGAAAACCACAGATACTACTTTTCTCCCTAACAGTATTTGTAACTTCTCTATTCTTCAACAGGGTGACAGACTAGGTTGATTCGATATCCAGAATCGAGGCGCATAAAGCTAACTCGACCTATGGGGCTGCCAAACAGAGTTCAAGCCGGGGTGGTTTTGAAGCAATCTCCACACCCCTAGGTATTTTAACCAGACTCTAGTCTCGGAAATACCAAACATTTGCATTCTAGGTTTTGCCATTCGAACTCTAGTTTCCACCGTCTAAGTTGATCTCCTAGGAACTCACTACAAATACAGTTAGGTGGCTATACTAGACCGTCAGATGTCGTTCGGGCACGACTAACACCAAAGGAATTACACCTTTGGAGGATTTTAATTCTCCTAGACATCAATTAAAAGCACAACAAAAATAAAGAAAAATATAATAAAATAGAGAGGAAAGAAAAGAGATTAAGACTTCAATTTCTCAATCAAAGTAAAAAAGGTCCATCAAAGCAATGGACTCAATCATATCCCCATTCCCAATCCCCTCTATATATGGCTTCAGTCTTTGGCCATTCACTTTGAAAGTGTGGCCATTCTTTGGATCTTGCACCTCAACGATGCTATGAATAAATGCCTCTACAACCACAAAGGGACCATCCCATCTTGATCTAACCCGGAAAGAGTCTCAATTTTGAGTTAAAAAGCCACACTTTTGGCCGGGTTCAAAAGATTTTCTATTAATGTGCTTGTCATGGAATTCCTTAGTCTGAACCTTAAAAATTCTCAAACTCTCATATGCATCATTTCGAAATTCCTCTAACTCATTGAGTTGCAATTTCTGATTGAGCCCAGTTGTGGCCATATCGAAGTTAAACTTCTTTATGGCCCACAACGCTCAATGCTCAAGTTCAACCGGGAGATAGCAAGCTTTGCCAAACACTGCCCTATATGGTGACATCCCAATGGGTGTCTTATAAGTAGTGCTGTAGGCCCATAATGTATCAATCAAACGTTTTGACCAATCTTTCCTATCTGGCCTCACCGTTTTCTCTATTATGTGTTTCACCTAGGGGTGTGCGCGGTGCGGGTCGGTGCGGTTTGAGAAAAAAATAGAAACCGTATAGCGGGTGGCAGATTGATAAAAGTGTCACTAGAATTTGCCATTTTCCTTACAAAAAACCGGCGGTTCGGTTGGCAAATAATGGCGGATTTGCCTTGGCGGTTCGGGCGGATTGGCGGCTTATAAAAAATATAATTCAAATTACAAAACTTAAATCAAAGAGTAAAAAAAGGACGAGAGATACCGTGATGTTCAGCATCTTGCGAAGCTTTCTTCTGATGCAGCAAGTGTAGCAACAACATGATAATATCAATAACTATGTCATCAGTTCATTACAAGCATCTGTGGAAACTACAATGATCAAACATAATACATAAAATTAATATCACTCATGGTTTACAATATATTGAAAATATTTACTGTTGAAAAGTATTTAGATTGAAAAGTGAGCTGATGTAAGTTTGCAACATGGCCAAAAAAAAAAAAAAAAAATTTGAAAAGTGAATTGGAATACAACTTTATTTTGGATTACTGACATCTTAAATTCCCCTCGAGCAGTAATGTAATACTATATTCTAAGGTATAGAACAACAAGCAAACTTAAGTAAAAAAGAATTTTTAGAATCTTATAAAAACATGATTTAATAGCGGTGCGGGTCGGTGCGGTTTGGAAGAAAAATATAAACCGGCGGATTGATAAAAGTGTCACTAGAATTTGCCATTTTTCTTACCAAAAACCGGCGGTTTGATTGTCAAATAATAACAAATTTGCCTTGGCGGTGCAGTTCGGTGCGGTTTTGACGGTTTCAGCGGTATTATGCACACCCCTCCCTATTCGAGACTTCCACTTGGCCACTAGTTTGAGGGTGGTATTGAGTGCCAACTTTATGAGTGATAGAGTATTTCTTAACTACCGACTCAAAGAACCAGTTACAAAAATATGTACACTAATCACTTATTATGGCTCTAGGAAACCCAAAATGACTAAAGATGTTTTTATGCAAAAATTTGATTACTACTTTATGATCATTTGTTTGGGTAGCTATTGCCTCCACCCACTTAGACACATAATCCATTGCTAAGAGAATATACTCAAATCCGAATGACGACGGGAAAGGTCCCATAAAATCAATCCCCCAAACATTAAAGATCTGTCCCACAAGAATAGGGGACATTGGCATCATGTCACGTCGAGATATCGAACCCATTTGCTGACAGCGCAAACAAGTTCTACAAAATTAATGGCCATCTTTAAAAATTATGGGCCAATAAAACCCGCTTTGTAAAACTTTGGTGGGCGTTTTATGCCCACTAAAATAGCCACCACATGCAGGAGAATAACAAAATGTAAGAATGCTATGCGCCCCACTCTCCGGCACACACCGTCGGATCACTTGGTCGGAGCAATATTTAAACAACTTCGGATCCTCCCAAAAATAATATCTGACCTGCGAAATGAATCGGTCTTTGTCTTACTTAGACCAATTTTAAAGAATTTGCCCAATGGCCAAGTAATTCACAATATGTGCAAACCACAAGGGGCTCACTCGTGACACCACAAGAAGTTGTTCATCCGGAAATGAATCATGCAAAGGTAGAGGGTCACTAGTATACTCAACAAGGATTCGGGAGATGTGATCTGCCACTACATTCTCAGATCCTTTCTTATCTCGGATCTCTAGGTCAAATTCCTGAAGCAACAAAATCCATCTAATTAACCAAGGTTTGGTATCTTTCTTTGATAGTAAATACCGCAAAGCGGCATAATCAGTGAAGACTATGACCTTGGAACCTAGGAGATAGGACCAGAATTTATCTAAGGTAAAGACCACAGCTAGCAATTCTTTCTCGGTGGTAGTATAATTCAATTGTGTATCCGAGAGAATGCGACTAGCATAGCATATGGTGCCCTATTGACCCTTTGACCTAACACAACCCCAACAGCATAATCTGAGGCATCACACATAATTTCAAAGGGAAGTGACCAATCCGGTGATTTCATGATTGGAGTGGTGGTAAGGGCCATTCTCAGTGTTTCAAAAGCCTTCAAGCATGCCTCATCAAAGATAAAAAAACGCGTCCTTAGCAAGTAAACTACACAAAGGATGTGATATTTTACTAAAGTCTTTGATGAACCTACGGTAAAAACCTACATGCCCTAAGAAAGACCTAATTTGACGAGCAGAATTGGGTGGAGGAAGGCCTGCAATGAGGTCAACCTTAGCTTTGTTAACCTTTATGCCTCGAGGGGACACAATGTGTCCCAACACTATACCCTCACGAACCATAAAATGGCTCTTTTCCCAACTCAAAATCAGGTTTGTCTCCACACAACGAATAAGGACTTTGGTTAAGTTCTGAAGACATTCCTCAAAAAACGGCCCAAACGCGGAGAAGTCATCCATGAAAACCTTTAAAAATTTCTCCACCATGTCAGAGAAAATGGCCATCATACACCATTGAAAAGTCGCCGGTGCATTACATAGCCTAAAGGGCATGCGTCTGTAAGCAAAAGTGTCAAAAGGGCAAGTAAATGTGGTCTTTTCTTGGTCAACGGGTACACCAGGACTTGATTATACCCTGAGTAGCCATCAAGAAAACAGTAAAAACCCTGCCCCGCTAACCTCTCAAGAATTTGATCAATAAATTGTAAAAGAAAATGATTCTTCCTAGTTATGGAATTCAATCTCTTATAATCAATACACACTCACCACCCAGCAGTGGTTCGTGTGGAGACCAACTCTTCTTGCTCATTTTCTACAATAATGATGCCCGATTTCTTGGGCACCACTGGCATGGGACTCACCCACTTACTATCCGAGATGGGGTATATAATACCCGTATCCAACAATTTTAATACCTCCTTTTTCACAACCTCCTTCATGTTGGGATTAAGTCTCCATTGCATTTCACAAGAAGGTTTGGCATCCTCCTCTAAATATATACGATGCATGCATACGAAGGGATTTATCCCTTTCAAATCAGCCACCGACCACTCTATAGCACTCCGATGTGCCACAAGAACACTTATTAATTGACTTTTCTGCTCTGCAGTTACGTCAGATGCTATGATGATAGGTAAAGTATCCTGAGGCCCTACAAATACGTACTTAAGTGTGGCCGGAAGTGGTTTCAACTCAAGTGTAGGTGGTGTAGGATGGTATAGCAAGCTCTCTAGACAAAGGAGGAAGGGATTCAAACCGGGCTTTCCACAGAGGAAAATCCAGTGCAGAAGAAGAATTAAGTAAGGCATTCACCTCTTCAACCGACCCTTTAATATCAAAATTTTCAAATCCAAAATAAGCTAGACAAGCCTCTAGAGGGTCCTCTACAAGAATGGAGGGTAAAGCCTCCTCCATAATCTCATCCATAACATCTACAAATAAACACTCCTCTCTCTCATGGGGTTGTTGGGATGCTTGGAAAACATTAACTTTCACTTGCATATTTCCAAATGAAACTTCCATAACCCCGGTACGACAATTTATGCACCATTGGCCATAGCCAAGAAAGGTCGACCTAAGATCACCAGGATTTGCTTCCTAGAGCTGGCTACCGATTCCATATCTAAGACCAAAAAGTCAACAGGAAAATAAAACCTATCGACCTTTACTAGCACATCCTCAATCATGTCACATGGCACTTTGAGGGACCGGTCAGCCAACTAGAGAGTAACAGTAGTGGGCTTCAACTCACCAAGCCCAAATTCCTCGTACACAGAGTACGGCAACAAATTGACACTAGCCCTTAAATCTAATAAGGCCCTATCAATGAAATGGTCCCCTATAATGCATGCAATGGTTGGTTCGTTACACACACCAAAATTAAACACTAAACTATACCAAATTCTTTCAGAATAATGCCAAGTCCAGGTATCGATCCACGGGGACAATTGTGAAATTAAACTAATTTAAATGCTAAATTCCTAAATTAATTTTGATGAAAAGATTGATTGTTCATAACCTAATTTAATAACAAATAAATTAAACAAAGTGATTAAACTAGCAATTATAAATAAAATTAGATTTACTGATTTGGGAAAAAATCTAGGGCAATGAGTTCACTACTAGTTACGTAAATAATTTTTCAATTTGAAATCAATTATGCTACGGTTCGAACAGAATAATACTTCGCAACTACAAGTTCAAAGCATTTATCAAGAAAATCATCACCTTCAATGTACGGGCACGAACAGGGCCGGCCTTGGCCTAAGGCTAGTAAGGCCTGTGCTTTAGGCCCCAAAATTTTGGCCTAAAAATAGGGCCTCCAAATTTAGTAAAATGTTATAGGCCTAATTTTTTATTTTTTTTTAAGGATCAATTTAAAGGACTCCAAAATATTTTATTGGGTCCATGTATGGTTTAGTCCATATTTATTTTTAAGTGTAGTTTGGCCCATATTTATTAAAATGAAAATATAGATTAAAAAAAAAAGTGTTTGGGCCCAAGAAGAACAATACATACAATATATGGGCCCTATTTTTTTTTAACCTTCTTTATTTATTAGGTTTTAGTGGAATAAATAATTTTGCCTCAATTTTTTTACCTAGGTCTTTATCAGTTTTAATTGAATAATTTTTTCCTAATTTTTTTACCCTAATTTTCTTTCATTAAATTGCTTTGTTTATAATTTTAATGATTATATATGCAAGTAAATTGTTTTGTGACTACAAACAAATAAAAAAGTTGTAATTTATCGTTTTATCCATGCACTTTTTTTTTTCAATGTAAGAGGGGCACCAATTTCCGAAATTCACCTTAGGCCCCCTAAATCTCAGGGTCGTCCCTGGGCATGAACCATCTCAAGTAGTACGAATCGTTCGCTCTAAAGTAGGGTAGCAACACGACTCGTCCCTCGTGGTATGGTTCATTTCATACCTTGAATGTGAAAGAATAAAAAAACTATTGTATGAAAAACATTCAACAATCACAGAAAGCCAAATACTTGAAGAAAAAGTAGAAAATATATATTTGAAACTTCTAAAATACCATACAACTGTTCAAACTCTTACATAATCAAAAACCAAAAAGAAAACCTAATTACATAGCTAGAGTTTCATCAAAACCCTAGAAAAGAATAACCTAGCCATTCATGGAGGAGTGAGAAAAGGTGAAAGAGATGGAAAATGTGGAAGCCCCCATGAAAGTTGCCTTTAAAGTTTGAGAATCCCCATCTTGAAACCCTAGCCTCTCTTTCCTTAGAATAAATTTCAGAACCCTAGGTTAGTCTATTTTTCTTCATTTTATTCTCAGCAGAACAAACCCAAAATTCTGCACACACATCCCTAGGTGGGCCGCTCGAGTGGTGGTGGGCCACACGTGCGGTGAAGCTTGGCCGCATGTGCGGTGGTCTAGCTGGCTCGGATTTTCACTTCTCGCACAGAGAATCTGCTTTCGCGCCCTTTTTGATTGAATTTGCGTATTTCCTGCCAAATCTGCACAAGTGCACAAAACACATCATCTCCACCGAATAAACAAAATTGAAAGACTAAAAATGTAACTTAAGTGGCCTCAATGTGGTATCTTTCGGCCTACTTCATAGAGAGACAGAGTTCGAAAACAGAAGATCAAGAGTAGAAAAAGAAGGAAAGAGAGAGAGAGTGAGCATAAATGGCAAGTAACACACACACACACACACACACGGAGAGTGAGTAAGTGAAGGATCTCAGATTTGAGGTTTGCAAACCGTCACAAATTGTCATTTTTCAGGTGACGACAATTGTGAATGATCTCAGATCTGAAGTTGTGAATGCAACAAATGATGGTAGTGATGAAGACGGTAGAGAAAGAGTTCCATAGTGATCGACGATGGTGTCGATGAAGAGCAACGATGTCACAAATGAAGAGAATAGTGATAAGTGCGAGACAGAGAAGATAGATTGAGATGAAAGAGAGATAGTGATTACAAGTTGATACACACACACGCGCGCGCGCACACACACACACACACACACACATATATATATATATATATATATGAGGGTATTAAAGTAAAAGAAATATGTTTTAAAATATTAGGGGATTTTGAAAGGGTCTATATAATTCTTATTCTTTTAAAAGACAAGTTAGATACTGAGAGGTCTATCAGCAAATCCCCTTTTTATAAATCACTTTTTCATCTACTTCTCCCAATAAACTCCATATTCTTTCTCTATTTTATTAACAAACTTTCAAATTTTGTTTTTCTATTCTATTAAAATATTGTTTTTCATAATAAATTTAAAAGAAATAAAAATTATAAATGTGTACTGCAATCCTTAAACAAAGCAAAACAATATATATATATATATATATATAAGGGAGCTGCAGTGACTCCCTACAAATAGGGAGTCACTGTAGCAAATATTAGTTTAGGGTATGGTATAAGGGAACTGCTAGGGTAATATAAGGGAGCTCCAACAACTTAAAATAGGTGAAGGAATGATTTAGGGGGAGAGATAGGGATGCTCTTAGTATCAGCCTCAGCAACCACCTGTCACAATTATAAATTTTTGTTTTGAAAAATAATTTGTAATAAACAAAAAACACTCATATATTGAATTTTATAAAAATAATGTGAGAGTAACATTTTAAAAATTGTAAATCATTTTATGAGTGTTTTAGTTTAAAATAAAGGAGAAATTATAATTTAGTGTATGTTTTTAAACTAAATGTTAAATCGGTGGTAAATTTTATCAATTTTAATAATTAGTTATAAACTTTTTCATTAATTTATAAATATTTTGCGAAAATATCATTGATTTGTAATTTTTCCAAAATAAATTGAGGTAAATTACAAATATACACCCTAAAGCTTATTTAACATATAGGTTATTCTAGTAATTTTGAAAATTACAAATACTTTTTTGTCAAAATTCTTTGTTTAACATAATTAACAAAAAAATAAAATTATTAACTACTTTTCTATACAACAATAAAATTGCATGAATTGTTAATGGAAATATATTTTTGACATTATTAAAAACTGTTAATTAATTTAATTAATGAAATGGGTGTTTTTTATACAATTGGAAACTTAAAAGGTGAGATGTAATTTCTAAAATTATATAGAACATTTCGTATTTTAAACAAATCTCATGGAGTGTGTTTGTAATTTACCCAATAAATTGATACACTTTTGCCAACTCATTCTATATGAATTTTTGTACAAAGTTTTTATTTGTATATCATCTTTCTTTTCTTTTCTTTTCTTTTTGTGTCCTTCTATTTAATAGATAACTCCATACCATATTATTAGTGGTAGGTTACACTAACCTCCCTTGAGTGTAAAAAAAAAATATAACATATTTCACAATTTTAATATAATTATATTGACATTCTTTTTAGTGCGACCAGTGTTGGGTTCACAGGCCACCGACCTTGTGCCCTAACCAGGATTGCGCATGCCCAGTCTATTGTCAATTGGAGACAAAACTTAGCCAAAAATAAAAATAAAAATAAAAAAACAAATTTTAAATGAATAATGTTATATAAATAAAAAGAATTATACGCAATGATGTGACTTATTAAGAATCATTCATTTCAAAACAAAATACCATTTTTTGGATGAATTAAAAAAAACGCCATTAAATATGCATTTATTTATAATAATGATATTGTCACATCATTCTCGTGAAATATTTATAAATTGAGCATTTTTTGGATGAATTAAAAAACACCATTAAATATGCATTTATTTACAATAATGATATTATCACATCATTCTTGTGAAATATTTATAAATTGAGAAATAGTCCATCCCTCATTTCATCACCCACTCCTAATTGCACCTCTAATGAGGCGGCAAACAATACTAACCAATCAACTCCTTTCAACGTTCTTCCCTCCTTTCAAAATTGTTTGCCACCTTATCTATATATCTATATCTATCTACCTATATATTATATAAGGAAAATTGTGTTTTTAGTGAGGAGCCTTGTGAGAGTTTCAATATCTCATACTACTAATTTTTTCTTGATTTTCTTAATTTTAAATGACTGAGAAAATCTCTATTGGCTAGCTTTTATTTGATAATCTCACATGGGGAAAATAAGGGAAAACATGAGTTATTTTACTCATATAAAGTGAATCTTATACTCTTATCCCATTTAATATTGCAATGTTGTGCATGTTTCAATTCAATATAGTTTAAATTTTAAAAGTTTTAATTAATTAATTATGACCTAGCCAATTAGGCTAAATCATTTTTGATTGATTAGATTTGTTTGATTCGAAATAAACTAAAGATTGATCAGATTAAAGATTGAAAGACTGAGATTGCTTGATTAAAAATAAACTTTCCGTCCAAATAATTGTTAACTTTTATTTTATAATCCCACATCGGAAAAAGAAAAAAAAATGAGTTGTTTCACTTATATAAAGTGAATCTTAATAGTGTAATATTGTATATACTTCAATTCAAGACAGTTTAAATTTTAAAATTAAAATAACATTTAAGAGTTTTAATTAATTAATTTTTGTATTAGTTGGTTGGTCATTTGATTTAACCGATTAGACTAAACCATTTTGGGTTTGACCAATTTGCCGGTTTAATCGCGATTTCTCATACTGATTTTATTAATTTTAAACATTTAAAAAAATTTCCATTGGTTAACTTTCATTCAACCATATAAAAATAAAAATTTAATTAGTTTATAATTTATTTTACAATCTCACATCCGGAAAAGAAGAAAAAGCAAAGTTTGTTTCACTATCTATCTATATATTATATAAGAAAAATGAAATTTTTAGGGAGAAACCTTCTAGGAGCTCCAAACCTTTATTCTAAAATTATTAAATTTTCTTAATTTTAAATAATTAAGAAAATTTCCGTTGGCTAGCTTCCATTTATCTTTTATTTTACAACCCCACATTGGAAAAAGAAAGAAAAAGTGAATTGTTTCACTTACATAAAGTGAATCTTATGCTCCTATTTATATAAGCAAAAAGAGATTTTTAATGAGAAGCCATATGCTCAATATCTCATACTCATTTTTTTTTTATTTTCTTAATTTTAAACAATTAAGAAAATCCACATTGGCTAACTTCAATTTAACTTTTATTTTACAATCTAACATAGATGTTTTTATTTTAAAAATAATTTTGTATGAGATTTGGAAACTCTCATAATATTTAACTTTAAAATAATTACAATCCCACATCGAGACAAAAAAAAAAAAAAAAAGAGTTTTTTCACTTATATAAACTGTTACAATCTCACATCGAGAAAAAAAAAAAGAAAAAGTGAGTTGTTTCATTTATATAAAATGAATCTTATAAAGAGAGTTTTAAGGGAGAAGCCTTCTAGAAGTTCCAAACCCTCATTCTAAAATTATTAAATTTTCTTAATTTTAAATAATTAAGAAAATTCTCATTGGTTAACTTCCATTTACCTTTTATTTTACAATCCCAAATCGGGAAAAAAAAAGAAAAAAGTGAATTGTTTCATTTACATAAAGTGAATCTTATGTTTCAATTTATATAAATTATTTAAATTTCTTAATTTTAAATAATTAAGAAAATCTCCATCCCAAACCGGGGAAAAAAAGAAAATCCCCATTGATAGAAATTATTGAAATTTATTGAAATTACATAAAGTGAATCTTATGCTCGAATTTATAGAAATTCTTAAAATTTCATAATTTTAAATAAGGGCAAATTACATATACACCCCTCGAGGTTTGGCTAAATTACAGATACCCCCCTGAGGTTTGAGAAATTACGAATTCCCCCCTGAATGCTATATTTGCATAAGAAATTAGGGGGTAATTTGTTATGAAATATAAACCTCAGGGGGTAAATTGTTATGAAAATACAAACCTCAGGGGGCGGGATGTAATTTCCGAAACCTCAGGGGGGTATCTGTAATTTAACCAAACCTCGAGGGGTGTATATGTAATTTGCCCGGAAAAAAAATGAATTGTTTCACTTATATAAAGTGAATCTTATGCTCCCATTTATATAAGTAAAAAAAGATTTTTAGTGAGAAGTCCTATAATCAATACCATTTTTTTTTTGATTTTCTTAATTTTAAGCAATTAAAAAAATTTCATTGGTTAGCTTTCATTTAACTTTTATTTTATAATCCCACACTGACGTTTTGATTTTAAAAATAATTTTGTATGATATTTTGAAACTCTCATAATATTTAATTTTAAAATAATTACAATCCCACATCGAGAAAAAAAAGAAAAAATGAGTTGTTTCACTTATATAAAGTGAATCTTATACTCTCATTTAATATTATAGTATTGTGCATGTTTCAGTTCAAGATGGCTTAAATTTTAAAATAAAATTTAAAGGTTTTAATTAATTAATTTTGTTATAAATTGGTTGGTCTGTTGATTTAGCCGATTATGCTTAATCATTTTCGGTTTGACTGATTCACTAGTTTGACCACGGTTTTAGCTGTTTTATTAAAATATATTGCTTAGATTTGTTTGGTTTGAAATAAACTAAGATTGACCTTATTAAAAATTGAACGACTGAAATTGCTTAATTAGAAATGAACTTTTTGTCCAAACAACTATTAACTTTTATTTTACAATCCCACATCAGGAAAAGGAGAAAAAAATGAGTTGTTTCACTATATAAACCTTATGCTCCCATTTAATATTATAGTGTTGTGTATGTTTTAGTTCAAGATAGTTTAAATTTTTAAATTAAAATAAAATTTTTAATTTTTAATTAATTAATTTTTGTATAAGTTGGTTGGTCCTTTGACCTAGCTGATGGGGTAAACCGTTTTCGGTTTGACTGATTCGCTGGTTTAACTACGATTTTAGCGATTTTATTAAAATATATTAGTTAAATTTGTTTAATTCGAAATAAATTAAATATTGACTTAATTAAAAAATTAAACGGCAAAGATTACTTGATTCAAAATAAACTTCCTGCCCAAACTATTGTTAACTTTTACACAATTAAGAAAATCTCTATTGGCCAGCTTTCGTTTAACTTATATTTTATAATCTCACATCGAGAAAAAAAGAAAAAAATGAATTATTTTACTTACATAAAGTGAATTTTATATTTCCATTTATATAAGCAAAATGAGATTTTTATTGAGAAACCTTATGATCAATATCTCATACTAAATTTTTTGATTTTCTTAATTTTAAACAATTAAGAAAATCCAAATGGATTAGTTTAACTTTTATTTTACAAAATATAAAAAAATTAAATATAATTATCATATTTTTATTAAATAATATATTATTTTATCTTGTGCATAGCACGGGTGATATGTTAGTTAGAAGTGTAATTAGAAGTGATGAAATAAAGAGATGTAGCAAAACTCATATAAATTTTATGTAGGGATAAAATTTTCCATTTTAAATAGTTAGTACTGATTATGGGGAAACATTTCCATCAAATTCTAGGGGCAAAAAAGTTAACCTCTTAAGGAGAATGATAGATAACCAATGGAATAAATGCACATCTCCAGGTAAACTTGCAAATGAATAGAGGAAATACCACAATAACTCCACAAAATGTAAAATCTCATTAGTTAAAGATAAGGCAGTTTAAAAGGAAGTGCTTATTTAGCAGATTCAATTTGTTCAGTGGGTAAATTGGCAACTTCTTTTCTCTCTCTTTTTCTCTCCTATAGATGATCGGTAATTGGTACCTTTGGTTCAAGCAATACCACAATACAAGTTTTGCCTTCCGATCTAGAAACGCTCATATAATCTCGTAAGTCCCCATCACAAGCTATTAAAATCAAATCACCGTCCTCATCTTTATACTTGACACAATAAGTTCCAGCCTCTAGGTTTAGCCTCTGCGCCACTTCTTGCTGCAACTCTATGAGCCTCGATGACAAAGACAGACGAAACTTAATTGCATTACCTTCTGCATATTTTGCTTTTATAGTCACAACATTGGCATCTTGCATCGTTGTATCATGTGGCTCAGTGTGAACAATAGTAGCTGAGGGTTGAGCAGAAGGAAGATCATCAAGATTCAATTGTGAGCTTTGTTCCAGATCAACACACGGGGCCGATTCATTGAGCTGAGAGCAAACAACCTTGTTTTTCTTGCGAGGTGGCCACCTCTTGATACGATAACCCCTACATACACGCTTCAATGTAGATTTGCTAACTGCAAAAGAAGAATCCAAGTAAGAAAACTTACTCTCTATTGTTTCTACAAAAAACCCAATATATATTCTCTACCAGAAGAGTCCATCTAATTGAAATAACTACCAAGATCACAAGCAACCTTATATTTTAATTTATGAAAGTGCATGCATACCTCCGAGGCTTTGGGCAGCATCCTCAAGTTTCATTTCTGAAGTTTGTAGGATTTCTTCTAAGGAAATTTCAATTTTAACTCCCTTTTTATTGTCTTTTCTGTCTGATGACTTTACTGTGTATCCAGATTTGTCGCCTTTTCTTGTTGACGCCTTTACTGTAGTAGCTGAGAGTTGAGCAGAAGGAAGATCATCAAGATTCAATTGAGAGCTTTGTCCCAGATCAACACACAGGGCCGATTCATTGAGCTGAGAGCAAACAACCTTGTTTTTCTTGCGAGATGGCCACTTCTTGATACGATAACCCCTACATACACGCTTCAATGTAGATTTGCTAACTGCAAAAGAAGAATCCAAATAAGAGAACTTACTCTCTATTGTTTCTACAAAAAACCCAATATATATTCTCTACCAGAAGAGTCCATCTAATTGAAATAACTACCAAGATCACAAGCAACCTTATATTTTAATTTATGAAAGTGCATGCATACCTCCGAGGCTTTGGGCAGCATCCTCAAGTTTCATTTCTGAAGTTTGTAGGATTTCTTCTAAGGAAATTCCAATTTTAACTCCCTTTTTATTGTCTTCTCTGTCTGATGACTTTACTGTGCCTCCAGATTTGTCGCCTTTTCTTGTTGACGCCTTTACTGTGCCTCCAGATTTGTTGCCTTTTCTTTTTGACGCCTTCACTGTGTCTTTCTCTTGTGTACAAGTAATAGCAATGCTGTTATGCCCTGTACCAAAAACATTGCTTCCAGTATTTATGGCATTCTCTAATTGTTGATCTGATGAATCCACTTGCATTACCTCAACTTCACTTTGTGAGAGTTCCAACTGAGGCAAAGATACAGTGGTTTGGGGGATTTGAACAGGATCAAGTTTTTCACCATTTTGAATAGTAATATCTTCAATATGTAATTCTTCCCCAAGTTCTTCTCTAGAAGCAACCCTAAGACAACGAAAATTTTTCCTCATTGTTTCCAATATTTTCCCTAATGAGGTATGTGGGTCTTCACTGGCATTGTTGCTCATCGGCATAAAAAACTCTAGCACGTAAACGTCATTTCCAGTGTAATTGCTCTCCAAGCATATTGCGAAGCAACCGCTTAATGCAGCCTTTCGTGCATAGTGTGCCAATGGGTACTCAGTGAGGCTAAATTGAGTTACATCCCTGCAGAATATCATATTAGTGGACAAAAGTGCTCTCCCAACAACCCCCACCCCATTCTTTAAGTGAAACAAAGAACTGATACGACGAAAAGCATCTACATCTTCACCATAGTCATCTTTCTTGTAATAACAACTTACACCAAGGATGCCACCATCAACCAGAGCCCTGCATGGCCAACCTACCTTGCATGGGACCCATGCCTGAGCTAAAGGTAAATCATGAACATCACATACCGTTTTCAACACGTTCTCGATTTCAACCAAGGCAATTATACGAGCTTCATTTTCATCCTCATCCTAGTTTGAAAGTATTGTCACATCCAGGTATTAGTGAGCAAATATTCCTCACCATTTTAATTTAAGAAAAATAAAAAAACCAAATTTGACATTGCATTATAGTTTGCCACTTACTAATTCCATGTCCTCGTGATCAAATACAACTGAACATTTCAGACCAAACTCCTGCAGGGGAATGGAAAGATGCAACTGAGGAATCTCATGAACTTTGAAATGTAGAATAATATTTTGCAAATAAAAGGAAGCATATAAAAAACTCTACAATGGATAAAATTCAGTCCATCGTAATATCTATTATCATGTTTGGTTCAACAAAAGGGAAAGAATATACGTTGGAAATTTGGAAATGAAATCACCATATTCTCCAATTTAGGAGAATGGTCATTTTATTGGAAAGCCAAAGATTACTAGCCATTCTATTCAAGCCTACAATCATTCCAACCAACAAAACACTACCTTAGTGTAGTAATCTCATTCTAGTTTGGGAACCAAACTAGGAATTGCATTCTCATTTTAGAACACATCCAAACAACGAAGTGAAAGAGACTTGACATAAGATTCTTATTATGCGTCATTGAATTGTCCTTGCCATCCAAACATGAGTGTTTTAAAACACTTAAGATCTAGAAAAATGAAAAAGTGGTTTACTCTTTTGTGTGTTAACCCCTCCGAGCATAGTTAACAAACACATGACATGACAAATTTAACAGAGTGTTTAACACTTGCGTTAAAGCATTATTTTTCTCTTTGAACAGGCAGACCCCCACCAACTTATTACACAAACAAACACACCACACCACTGTAGATGTTCTAAGAGAGAGAGTGTAATGAGTAATCAATATTAACAAGATATTGAAAATGCCAATTTGTGAGTGAGTGGACTAACCTCAAAATCTATATACATATAGTTCCGAAAATAGCTGCTACAAATTAGAAAATTGCTGCTACAAATTAGAAATCCAAGGTCTTCCTCTAGTGTCACTACTTCCATTACGCCAACACACCTTTGGGTAGAAGATTCAAAGACTGGGAAAGCGAAAGATTCTCGGACTCCGCAACGTAGAGCATCGTGACGCTGTGGATACTCTGTGATAGAGTAAAACTCGACATTAGGAGTGGATTCGGGGAATTGATGCTTGAACACTCGGGCAGGAAGGTGTTGTTCACAAGTGTTCCCCCCATCCAAATCAATGTCAAATTTAGAACCCATACAGATCATCCTATACCGACCAAGTCCATAAATATCAAGAATATCATGTCCATCATAAATAAGTGATGCTAGAGAGAAAGGTTGGCTTCGAGTTGTAAGAAAAGACCGGCCCTCTTTTGTTGTTATGGGTGCCCAAAATTGAACTAGTATCGGCCTACCAAACCAATTGTGCATCATTGTGCAAAGCAAATCTCTGATGATCTTGTTTAAGTTGAAAATATCTGATAAAAACAAACAAATTTCAGGAGAGGATTGATTTCAAAACAAGGTAACATTATTGATTTAAATTGACTTGAAACGACTAAACTATAAAATAAATAAATAAATAAATATTCAAATCTAAAAATAATAATCATAAGAAATAAAGAAAGAAAGAGAGATAGGAGTAACTCACCGCCGTCGGGGAGAGTAGAAGAAAGACGTTCGGGTTCGTCGTCTTCTCGGCTCCAGAAAACCACTCCATTCAAATATTTTGCCATAAAAGTTTCGTAAAACTTGGGCGACCAGTTGAGTTCCTTGTACATATATTCCTTGAAATCGTCAGGGAAATACGAGAAAAATCCCTCTTCTTCGTCAGCCATTTTCCTGATAAATCAATCGGGGTCCTTCCAGTTCCAACTAAATACAATTTTTTTCAAACAACTATCGTTCGAATCGGGTTAAAAAAGCGTCAGACTTCAAAAATGGTTGCGTTCAAAGGGTTTTTTTCCATTCCATCGAGGAGTTCAAAAGGCTCATTCATTCTCTACAAAAAAAATAAAATAAAATAAAAGGTAAATTACAAATACATCATTTGAGATTTACTTAAAATACGAATTGTTCTTTTTAGTTTTAAAAATTACAAATACCTCCTTGTCAAATTTTTTTATTTAACAGAATTAATTAAAAAATTGAAATTTTTAACTGTTCACCTATACAATAATAAAATTATCTGAATTATTAATTGAAATAAAATTTTAACATTATTAAAAACTGTTAATTAACTCGATGATTTGTTAATAAAATGATCTATTTGTTATGAAATTAAAAACCTTAGAAGGTATAATGTAATTTCTAGGACCATGGGAGTAATTTGTAATTTAAATAAAATTCAAGGGTGTGTTTGTAATTTACTCAAAAATAAATAAACAAATAACAAGTCAAGCCAATATTTTCTTAAGTCCCCGTGTCAGATTATTATTTTTTATTTATTTATTTTTCAAGATAAATAAAAGTCGAAACGAAAAAATTAGGAGTGCTCAATGAATAGTTTGGTTCATCCAAATCGATTGAACAAATCGATTTGCTATATTTTGGACAGATGTATAATAACGAGTTGATGATTATGAATTAATTTTTTTTCAATCCGCATAATTTTGGATGAATATCGGATTTGAGGTTTCTTTAGCCGCAACCGAACCGTTAAACCATGAGCACTCCTAGTAATTTGTAAGATTTTGTGTTTTAAATTTATTTAAATATTTTGTTTATGTTTTTAATTGAAAAATAATTTAGATATTCTATTGTGTTTTCAATTTATTTTCAATTTGAAACTCTTTTTATCAAATGACAAGTGTTGATATTTGATACTTTTGTGTGAAAAATATAAGGTTTAATTTTGTCTTAAAAATCAAATTAAATAGTTTTTTAATCAAAAAAAGTAATAAAATAATTTTGATAATGCATGATTTTTTTTATATGTATTATTATTGATATTTGACAATTTACTTGAAAATGTTTTGATTATGTTAAGTTGGATTGTTACAAAAAAATATATATTGATAAGTTGTTGTATTATGTTTAAAATTTATAAAAATTTAAACTGCCAAACCGATTCGCATCTATTCGCCAATCCACTCAATCCGCATCCGCCAATTCGACAGACGGATGCGAATTGATTTTTTTCAATCCGCCAATCTGACAGACGGATGACAGATTAAAAGTTTTCTGACCACAATTGAACCATGAGCACCTTTAATGCTGTATTTGATTGGAAGATTTGAAAAGAGAAAGGGAAAAAAGAAAATGTATGTTAAACTAGGTAAAATGTAAGTATATTTTATTTATATGTCACATACTTTTTTCATTTCTCTTTCCAAATCCTTCCTCAAATCTTTCAACCAAATACAGCATTAAAGAAGCTACATAGAAAGACCAGAGGCTATAATTTTAAGAATTTTTTGTAATATAAATTTAATATATCCAATGATCTTAATTTTTTGAATGAATATTTACTTAATGGGTCCTAAAAATGAACGGTTTATCAATTCTACAAAATCCAAACGCCCTCTCAAATAAAAATATATATATTATTTACTCTGTTTAGTTTCAGTTTTCAGAATTCATTTTTCAGAAAATTCTACTTTTTCATTTTTCATATTTTTTTATTTTCACTGAATGTTTTTAATATTTTAAGAATTTAAAAAAAAATTTAGACACATCTAACATAAATACTCTTTAAAAAATACAATATTTGTGAATTTTTTTTAAAAAAAAAATCACTAAACATAAAAAAATATTTAAAAAATACCAAAATTTAGTGTATTTTTCATATTTTTGTGTATTTATTAATTTTTTAAAATATTTTTTCACAAATATCTTACTATTTAGATACATCTAAGTAAGGTGCATCTAAAAAAAATACTTAAAATTTTAAAAATATTCACTAAAAATAAAAAAAAATGAGAAAAAAAAACTCAATTTAAAAAAAATTGAATTTAAAAAATTAAAACTAAACACACTAATTAGTATGACAATAAGTTAGACATATAAGATATATTATTGTGTTTATTTATGTAATAATGTAGTGATATTAGAGTGTATGTGCTCTTTAAAATGGGATGTTCATTATTATAAGGGAAATGATTTGTAGCCCTAAAAACCTCACCCCTAATCCCCCTAATTTCCATTTTTGGCAACTTTTTCCTTTTTTTTTTTTTTTTTTTTACTTAATATGGAAATTAGGGGGATTAGGGGGATGTTTTTTAGGAGATGTAGCATGACCCTTATTATAATTAGTCTCGTACTGTTTTACTTTCTCAAACGGGCTAAGTACTATACTAAATATTTTAATAAATTTTTTGTAAACTATTTACATGTAAGAGGCTCTTTAAATAGTTTGTATCAATGATTAAATAAAATAAAAACTAGTGTTGGTGTTTTAGATAAAAAAAAAATAGTTAGGTAAAATAAAGAGTAGTGTTCGAGTTTTAAATAAAAATAATATTTAGGCAAAATAAATAATATATTTATTTTTTATATTTTAACTAGTGAAAACTAAAGTATAGCATTCGGCTTGCAATTAGTTATAAAAGTCTTTAATAAATAAAAAGTAATTTTATTATTTTTGTAAAGCGAAGGTATGATGATATTTTTGACTCAAACCCTCACTAGGATTGCTATTCATAATTTATGAAACTAGTCGCATGATATTATTTTGAAACAAACATTGTTTATGAGAGATTCAGACTTGTTTTGGAGTTTGTTTTTTTTTTTTATTGAACTTTTATAATAAAAAAAAATTCAAAATTTGGCTTTTACAAATTTTGTTTGAAAATTTTTAAAAGTATATATACTTTTTAGATTCGTCTCGATAAGACAGACCTAAAATATAAAATAAAAAATTGACATAATTTTGAAAAAAAAAATTAAAAATGTGAATTTTTTTTTTTTGGGGGATTGCTAAAAGAGGTCTGATTAAATTATTAATCCAATTTCATCACCTTCAAACCACAACAAACTGGATTTTAGAACATGGGATTGAATTAACAGTGACAAAGGAGGAGAGGTAAAAGAATTATAAATATTATAATTGTAAAATGTTACCCAAAAGACAACTTAAGAGGGGGATGAATTATGTTTTTATAATTAAAAATTGATAATACCTTAATAAAAATTATGACTAGCACAATAGATAAATATAGTTAATAAAATAAAAATAATTAGAACAAGTGTTCTAACAACTATGTCAGTTAATGATTTTAGCACAGTGAAAATATAAAATATAGCTACAGTAATTTAAATAAAATAAAGAGATAAGAGAGAGAGAGAGGGGCAAACAAATTTATAGTGGTTCAGTTTCAATTCAACTCACGTTCACTCCTCAAGTTTCACTTGAGATTTTCTACTATGCTCTAACTTCACGGGGTGCTAGCAACCTCTTTACAAATGGAGCAATCCTCCACGGATTTTACACAGACTTCATAAGCCCCAAACCCTTACAAATCTTAGGTGATTCACAATCACTCTCAATATTTCAAGAACACAGTGTTTACAACACTTTTACAAGATGAAATGGTATTTTTACTTTCAAAGAAAGCTTACAATAAATATCTCTCAAAGATTGATATATAAAATGAAACTTTGATTTTTCTGTAAATCTTACATAAGAAAGATGAGCTTAATGCTATAAGGCTCAGTGTATAATTTCTGATAATAGATGTGAGTGATTATAGATCAAAGAATATTTTCAGGTTTTTTTGTGACTTGTTTACATTAGAGGCTTTGATATATATAAAGAAAATTATAACCGTTTATAGCTGTTGTATTCATTTGAATTTATAGCCGTTTATAGTCGTTGTAGTCATTTGAATTTATAGTCGTTTATAGCCGTTGTACTTCCATCATTACCAATTTGAATATCTTCTACTCTATCATTACAAATTTGAATATCTTCTACTTGAACCTTTTGAACCTTTTTGCCTTTTGAACTTTTATAGCCGTTTATAATTGTTGTACTTCCATCATTACTAATTTGAATATCTTCCACTTGAACCTTTTGAACCTTTTGGCTTGCTGTTGTGCTAGGCTTGTTTAAACATTTGTTTTGGGCTGTTTGAACTCCTGATTTAATCAAATATTAAATAAATTTTAATAACATTTAGGATAAAGGTTTATAGGGCTGAGTAAGGAATTCGTGAAATCCGTAATCCGATCCAGTCCAGTCCAATCCAGTAGGTTTGGATTGATTTTTTGAATCTGTGGTTCGGTTCCGGATTGAAAAATTAAAAATTCGTAATTCACGGATTGGTTCCGGATTGAACTCCACGGTTCCGGATTGGAACCGATTCGGACCGTATACAAATAGTCTATGTTTTTATTATACACTCTCCTGCATAGTAACTTCTTTGATTTCATATAAAATTTAAATCCAAACCTAAACTTAATAGTATCTTCTTTTATTACTTTTGTTTGCTAGTTTTTAGTGTTAATTTATAATGGTCTAAATACTTATGGTGGAACTAGTTTTCTTATAGTTGTTTAAATTCTAGAATAGTTTGTCGCTATTATGAAAAGACATGTTGCTATTGTGAAACTAATATGGTGCTATATTTATATTTTTATGAAATTAAAGTGTTATATATATTTTTTTGTTATTTAATTATGTAAATCCATGGTCATAAACCGATCCAATCCGTGTTTAAATGGATTGGTTCGGATTGGTTCCACGATTTAAACGGATTAGATTGGTTCCAATTTTTCAGGATCCGTAGATAACGGATTGGTCTTGGTTTTATTTCAATCCGGTCCAATCCGGACCACGCTCACCCCTAAAGGTTTAGGTGAGAAATAATGGGACAAAATAATTTTTGATTATATTTTTCTCTTTCAAATAAATCATCAAAATAATTTTTGATTATATTTTTCTCTTTCAAATAAATCATCAAAATTTCAAATAAATTAAAACATAATTAAATAAATCATCAAAATAAATAAGTCTCACATAAAAGGTGTTAATATCTATAGAAAAAATTAATAATATGACCCTTGAAATTTATTAGGTCAAATCTTATGAGAAAATAAGTCATTAAAAGATAGAATATTTACTTATAAATTCCATATTGAGAAATGGTGATCTATTTAGTCCAAATTTTATTTTTATAGACCAATTGGTTCCATTGATTTTAGAAAGGTATATTTAATATATTATTTAAAAATTAGATTTACGGTTATACCATTATTTTTATTATGTTCATTTTATTTTTATTTTTTTTTCTTTTGTGCTAAAAAGGTAAGATACACAATATATGAGAATCAAATTTGGAATGAATTTTTATATAAATATCTTTTTTATTTGGAAAACATTTAAAAAGATAATACAAAAATGACTTAAAATATGAGAATCTTCAAACATTCTAAAAAAATGTGAAATTTTTCAAAATTTCGAAAGGGGTACAAAAATTACTTGGTAAGTTTTTGCCAAATGTATAATTTTAAATTGTAATACTCCAATGTAACACTCAAACGTAACACTATAATGTAATACTAAAAAAAAAAAAAATCTTAGTGTAATACACTAATGTAACACATAAAAAAATTTCTTACTGTATTTTTTTCAAACGTAACACTCTAATATAACACTCCAAAAAAACTCTTTAGTGTAACACTCTAATGTAACACACAAAAAATTTCCTGATTGTAACACTCTAATGTAACACACACAAAAGCTCCCTAGTGTATTTTTTTCCAAACGTAACACCCTAAGATAACACTCAAAAAAAACTCCTTAGTGTAACACTCTAATGTAACACACAAAAAATTTCCTGATTTTAACACTCTAATATAACACACACAAAAGCTCCCTAGTGTATTTTTTTCCAAACGTAACACCCTAAGATAACACTCCAAAAAAACTCCTTAGTGTAACACTCTAATGTAACACACAAAAAAATTTCATGATGTATTTTTTTCAAATGTAACACTCTAAAAAAATTCCTTAGTGTAACACTCTAATGTAACACACAAAAACTCCTTAGTGTAATATTCTAATGTAATACACAAAAAACTACTTAATATACTTTTTCCAAACGTAACACTTCAATATAACACTAAAAAAAAAGAATAAAGCTTGAGACCCCCACCCCCAGTGACCCCCAATGACCCCCCAGTGCCACGTGGCACCGCCTGATTGGAAGGAAAGGAAAAAAAAAATGTTTTTGGCCTACTGGGGGTGCTGGGGGTGCCCCCCACTGGGGGTCCCTAGCACCACTGAAAAAAAAATTTCTTAATATAACACACAAAAAAAAAAAAAAAACTATTTGGTGTACTTCTTCCAAACGTAACGCTTCAATGTAACAAAAAAAAAAAAAAAAAAAAAAAAAAACTTAGGCCTTGTTTGGTTTGTGTTTCTCTAAAAATTTTAAGGAAAATTCTCTACAAATAAGTTTTCAAAAGTAGTCAAACCAAACAAATTTTTCCAATTTTTTTTTTCCAAAACTTGTTTGGTTTATAAGTTTTCCAAACAAATCTCTCTCTCATACACATCAAATCAATCACTTTTTCCAAAACTCTCTTTCAAAATAATTTTTCAAAACATCTTTTGAAAAAAAACCAAACCAAACAAATTTTCGTACTTTTTATCTCAAAACATGTTTCTCAAATATAAACCAAACAAGCCCTTAGTGTATTTTTCTTAAACATAACACCCCAATGTAACACTAAAAAAAAAAAATGAGATTCTTCAAACCATTCCAAAAGGAGTACAAATATTCCTTAGTAAGTTTTGAATAAATGTATAATTTCAAACTGTGAGTGTAACGTTTGAATAAAGTACACAAAAGAGCTTTTTTTTAGTGTTTTTGTGTGTTATATTGGAGTGTTACGTCTGAAATTACCCTGATTGGAGTGTTACATTTAGGAAAAGTATACTAAAGCTTTTTTTTTTTTTTTGGTCTTTTATTAGAGCGTTACGTTTGAAAAAAGTACACCAAAGAATTTTTTTTTTTGAGTGTTTTATGGTTGGAAAAAGTACACCAATGAATTTTTTAGTGTGTTATATTGAAATGTTATGTCATTAGAATGTTACATTAGAGTGTTAGGTTTTTGTTCGTAATGTGGGATTTGTTATAGAATGAGAGAAAATTCAAAATTTCCATAGTGCAAATTGTCTAAATATATAATTTTACATTTTGAGACACCCATTTTTATCCCTAAAAAATTAAACTCAAACATGTAATTGATTATCATTTTATGTAATTTACACTTTAATAGAACCTTTAGGTTCATAAGAAAAAATAAAAAACTAAACAGTTCTTAAGATCACATTTTAAAATTTATAAGTATTCCATCCTAAAAGATATTTATTACCAAATTCCCTTTTTAGATCATTCTTGTAAAAAAATTTAACACAATTTTAAAAGATTTACTCAGGGTTGTTTGGGATGTTCTAAATAAGTGTATTTTTTATCTTTTTAGACTAAAAATTTGAGGAAGAAAATATAGATGTTTGGATTAATTTTTTGACTTTTTATGAAAAAATGTGTAATAAAAAATTATAAAAATTGATTTGTGGGAAAAAATTAGGATCGAGAGTTGTGCAGTCGTAATTGTTGACTTTTGGTGAATAATGTTAATTTTTTAATTTTTTGAATAACTTTTTAACTTTTTTACAATATGCCAAACTTGACCTAAAAATTTTGAAGGAGAAATAATAAATTTTAATTATTAAAATCATAATTTTTTTTATGTAACTATTTTTGAATAGTTTAACTGATTTCTAATTTCTCCTTTTTTTTAACCGATGATTGCCAAACCAAGATGCTCAAGAATGAGTCAAGAGACCGGCTTTATTGCATAATATTGTGGTTTTGATGGTAGTAGATTCAAGAGCTACTACAATCATGGCATACACTCCCAAGGAAACAAAAACCGCTCTCCTTCTTCCGGGTCGTCATTTTCTCACCACACAAACAGCTCCAAAAACAATAGCAAAAACAGTTATCTTCTGTTATTTCTCTTTCCACCTTTTACTTGTCCTCCCTCTATGGCTATTGATGATGTTTCTGTTGTGTTCTTTGTCTGCCCTTTGTATGGCTAATCATTACCTTCTTGGGATTCTTTGACTCTCTCTGTTTTCTGGGTCTCTTCAGTTTCTGGGTATCACTCATTCTCTCCCAATTATTTACATTGCATATGATCTGTTTGTTTGAAGGTCTGTGAGGCCTTTTCTCTGTTCTATTGCTTTTCTTGCCCATTTCTTTGTTTTTTAAGGTCTTCAAACAATGGGTTTGGCTGAAGACAATGTGACCTCTGAAACAAAACCAACCCAACCAATACAGAGTCATAGCAGACAGCCGAGTGAGACTTCTTGTTATGCCACTGAGGATGAAGAAGAGGGTAACAAGGAGGATGAAGAAGAAGAAGCTCGTCTACAATTGGGTCCCATTTGCAGTATCAAAGAGCATCTTGAAAAGGATAAGGTTTGTTTGTTTGTTTCTCTTGAAACATGAAAGATTACTTTGAGAGAGTGAGAGAGGCTAGAGAGCGAGAGAGAGACTCTGAAATATTTCTGTATGTTGCATATTACAAAGAGAATGAACTCTCTCTTTATAGAGAGAAATATGGCACATTGGATACCAAACAAACCCACTACCACCGAAAGTATGAAGACTAATGCTTAAAGAAATAAAGCTAAAGCTAAAGGAATAAAGCTAAAGCTAAAGTTAACAATTAACAAGTATACAATTAACAATTATATACAATTATATACTAACAAAACAAAAGTGAAATTGTGTATTGGTGTTGTTGAATTTCTTGTGGTTCTGTGCTAGTTTAGGATGATGAGAGTTTGAGGCGGTGGAAAGAACAACTTCTTGGCAGTGTCGATGTCAATGCGGCTGAAGGTACTTTGTTGCTCTTGAATCTTAATTGATCTATGTTGGTAACTTGTCTGTTAACCATTAATTGATGTGTAAATAGTCTCATGAATAAAAACTTTGCTAATTGTGATCTAGCTTATGATATCACAACCATTTCACCTCTGATTTCTTAAAAAAGATATTCAATCCGTCGGAATAGAAGTTAAAGAGGGTATTTATGCTTGTTGTGTTCTTTATATGGAAATCCGAGGCCAGGGGTCCATTCCCTTGACTCGTACTGATGAGAATTTTACTCCATGAGAAATTGATCAAAAGCTGCTGAATTGGCCCACTTCTTGCATGCACCAATTGAAGTTTTTTGAGAAATGAACTAAAGAATGAATGCTTTCTTAGCAAGAGAGAAAAAAATTTATGTTCTTCTGTTTCCAACGGACTCTAAGCCGCAGGATTGTGTCTCAAGATTCTCAACATACGATACGGCTGGTAGTATATTGGGACTGGGAACAGGGGTTTTGGGGAGTCGGAGACATGGGATCCTATACCAAAATTCCTAGAATCTATACAGTTGTTCACTGTTTGTTGGAATTTTTTGAATGGGACAGAAATAGTTTCCAATGTGTTTGTCAAATGTGATGAGAAAAAAATGCTACAGATCACAAAAAATGTTTTATGAAAACACTCTCGAAGCTAGGTTATTTGACCGGCAACGGCTTTGAGACGATTTTCATCAAATTTTATCATGGTTTGTAGCATTGCTGTGCCGAGAAAGAAGTTGACCATTCTAGTGCTCGTGCTCGTGTTTGTGTTTGTGTTTGTGATCATGGTTTCAAATTTTTAATTGTTGCATGGGAAAAACAAACAATGGTAACAAATTTCTACTGTGTTCAATTTTGATTCTTTTTCTGCTGCCAGGGATTTCTGTCCCCCTTATGCCCGATGCATTCCTAACCGCACAATGTGGTTGGAATCTCAAAACACAATAATTTTGAGACGATTATGGGGTTAGAATTTGGAAACACGGGGACAACTATTTTGAACAGAGAATCCCGTGTCCTTTTCTGTACATTCTTCCCATATATTTATCTTCATAGGAAAGCTCATAACATGGCAAATCTGTGTTTTTTTTCACTATTCACACTTCCGTAATGCAAATGCTCTGTCTGAAATATTTAGTTTGAGTTGGGTGAATCCCGTTCAGCTTATTTATTTATTTATTTAAAAAATATATATATATTTTTTACAACTTTGTGTGTATTTTCCTTGATTTTTGGAGAAGGGGGTGTGGAGGGGGCTTGTAAAAATGATTGTGAACTTTGACTGTTACTCAAGTATTATCTTGGTGTTTCAGCCAATATCTTATGCCTTCCACACATTAATTTGCGGTAATCTATGTTAAAATTGATGTATTATTGATTGATATAATATATGTTACAATGATTCCTATATATAGAAGAGTAGAGTGTGTAGTAGGTGGAGTAGGTGTAGGTGTAGGTGTAGGTGGAGTAGGTGGAGTGTAGGTTTGGTGGTAGGTGTAGTAGGTGGAGTAGGTGATAGGTTTTAACAGCCCCCCGCAAACTCAAGGGGCATAGGAACTAACCAACTTGAGTTTGGAGAGAGTAACAAAACAAGAAAATAGACTAATACAGAAAATAAAAGAGGATAGGAGACACTGTATGGTCGTGTCAGACCGTTGGTGAAGACACTGGGTGGTTGTGTCATAACGTTGTAGAGGACACTGGATGGTTGTGGCAGACAATGTCTGGATAGTTGACGACGTCACACCGGACCGATGGAGAAGCTAACCGGAATCAATGTCGGGACAGTTTATGGGGTCATGTCGGACCGTGGATGAAGGCACTGTATGGTGGTGTCATAACGTTGTAGAGGACACTGTATGGTGGTGTCATAACGTTGTAGAAGACACTGTAGGAAGGTGTAGATAGGCTGCCCAAATATATATACATGGATATATATACCGAGCCCTCAAAAGTCGCGCCCACTGCATTCAAAAGGCGCGCCCACTGCATCAAAAGTCATGCCCGACAGAAAGCATCGAACGGCGAGCCATCAAAAGGCGCGCCAGACACGCGGCGATGCACGTGATCGACAGAGCGCGTGTCGGCCTCTTCGTCATGGTCTTTATAAACCGAAGCGGAGGCTTTGTAAACCAAACCAAGGCTGAAACATCTGAACATTGGCATTCGGAAACATCTGCAACCAACCCTTTCGGACATTACCAGTCTGAAATTGCTACTTCGCTGAAACACTTAGCAACCCAAAACATGGCCTCTTCTTCCCGGTCAGCTACCCAGAATATGGCCTCTTCGGCCCGTGGTCTGCTCACTCTCTTTCCCGACCTCAACGAGTCCACAAGAGAGATAACTGGGGCGGTTGCCCTTGAACCCCAACCAAGCGCCTCTAGTTTTGCTCCGTTGAACTTTCCGATGCGGTCTGTGGAGCAAAAAATGGCAGTGCAAACGGATATTGAAGCCAATTAGTATACATTGAAGTCATGTGTGGAAACCATGACTGCGATCACAAACTTGTCGCACCGGCTGCAGAGTAGGACAAATGAGGTGCAGCAGTTAAACGCCCAACTGGCTCTGCTCCAACGCATGTATAAGGATGCGCGAGCAGAGATAAGTGTGCTAAAGGCGGAAAACAAGGAGCTGAAGCGGAAGGCCACTGTTATGTTCCGATTTGGAGGTCCGCCATATGCTGTAGTGGAGGAGCAGGGAGGAGTGAACGTGCTCGGTGGCGTGGGAAACACGGAGGCAGCATCGTCAAGGGCCGCCCAGGACGGAGGCAAGAAGAAGAGACCGGCGGCAGAGTAGAGAAGAAAAAATCCCGCCTGCGGATGTGGTTGTGTTTGGTTTTTTTTTTTTTTGTGTAAAATTGTGATCGGGGTTGATCCCCGGCATGAAGAAATGACAAGTTTGTGGAATGTTGTTGGTGTTTGTTTAAGAATAAAAATAAAATAAAACAATGGATAAAGAAAATAGATAAAAATATTTGTGAATGGGTCATATGAAAAACAGCGGTGTGATTTTTTTTTTTTTGGAAATAGATATATATATATATATATATGAAAAACGAAAATAATAAATACAGGGATAATAAGAAGAAAAAGAAAAATAACTGGTGAAAAGGCTGAGGGACATGTCATGTGGGTGTCATAATAAGAAAAGGCAAAAGAAAGAAAAAAAAGAGGAAAAGTCAGACAGGAGTGGAGACAAGGTAGGTGGGTGGTATTTGGTGGAAAGAATAACACAAGGAGGAATGTGGGTTGGTATTATAATAAACAAAATAGTATGTATGTATATATAAAAAATAAAAAAAAGTTAAAGAGAGTGTGATAGTGGGTGGCCACAAGCAGTTCTCGGGTTCTCTGATTTGAGAGATCAAAGACCTAAAACAATTCCAAAAGGTAGACAGAGCTTGCGTTATTCTCAACAGGGCTTTGATAGTGGGTGGCCACAAGTCAGATCGAAGTATATGTCATCTGATGAAATTGAGAATATTCTCAGAATGCAGCTTGCGGCAACACATAGTAACGATCCAGATGTAGATGATTATTACCACCAAGCTTGTCTATCAAAAAAAATCTACTGGTACAAAGTTGAGACATCATTTCTGCCCTACTCACCTGAGGGATCTTTCTTCCCGAGCTCGTGCTAATATTGAACCATCATACTCAATCTCCAGAAGTCACATCTAAAGCTGCGCCCAGCGATGAACTTAATGATAGTGTGAAGACTCTATCAGAGAAGCTCTCAGAAGCTCTTCTCAACATCAGGGCCAAAGAAGATTGTGTATGTTGCAGAGAGAGAAGAGAGAGATGGGTTTGAGTGAAGAAGCTGCTATTGACTATTTGGGGAGAGTGATGTCGAAAGCCGGAGCCTTGGATCTCGCCACTGGCGTCGGCGGAAAGATCGAGAAAGACGACGTTCTCTCCGCTGTCCAGAAGTATGAGCAGTATCACGGCTACTATGATGCCGAGAGAGAGAGAGAATGAGCTGTTTGATGAAAAAAAAAAAAAAAATGTCAAGAAATTCTTGAGTTCCTTCAGAATGATTTCCCAGACATGGATGTCATTGGCATCTCTGGAAACTTTTGCTCGGATAAGAAGCCAGCAGCAGTGAACTGGATTGGAGGGCGTGGAAAATCAGTTGTTTGTGAAGCAATCATCAAAGAAGAGATAGTGAAGAAGGTGTTGAAGACCAACGTGGCAGCTCTTGTTGAGCTTAACATGCTCAAGAACCTTACTGGTTCAGCCATGGCTGGTGCTCTTGGTGGCTTCAATGATGGCAAGGACCTCCATATCTCTGTCACCATGCCTTCCATTGAGGTGGGAACAGTAGGAGGTTCCCGGAGCCAGATCGGAGATTCGGGATGATGGGTTGAGTTCGGGTTCTCGCCGGAGAAATGGGGTCAGTCGGAGTTGTGGTGTTGTTGGTGGACTATCATTGTTGCAGACATGGTGTTCGACGAAATGTCCCAGACGGATTTTGGGTTTGGGTTTGCTTCGGCGAGGTGGTGAAGAAGAGTGAAGGTATGTGTAGACAATTCTAGCGGACTAGGTTGAAATCCGGCGGGCGGCCAAGGCGAGGTTGCCGCCCGCCGGTGAAGCGAAAAATACTAAATTCTTAACCTTACTCTGATACCATGTTAAAATTGATGTATTATTAATTGATATAATATATGTTACAATGATTCCTATATATAGAAGAGTAAAGTGTGTAGCAGGTCGAGTAGGTGTAGGTGGAGTAGGTGGAGTGTAGGTTTGGTGATAGGTGTAGTAGGTGATAGGTTTTAACAATCTATACGAGTAATTGGGCTTGACAAATTTTACTGTTCTCTTAGTCCATGATGTTGTTTTTAACTAAGTTGATTGGTTTGCTTTCAAATGGGATAATCTATATGAGGAATTGGGCTTGACAAAATTTACTGATCTCTTAGTCCTTGATGCTGTTTTTAACCTAGTGTGGATTGGTTTGCTTTCAATTGGGATGATTTGATTGTTCTATTTTCCATATTGTAGAAACTCTAGAACCAGATGTCAAAATTTTGAGCCTTACTATCCTCTGCCTTGGTCGACCTGATCTTGTTCTTGAGATTCCTGCCAATGGGGACCCCAAAGGCGTGTGGTTTACACTGAAAGAAGACACCTGTTACCATCTGAGATTCTCCATTCAGGTCAGCAACAATATTGTTTCTGGCCTGAGGTACACTAACACTGTTTGGAAAACTGGTCTCAAGGGTACTCTCTCTCTCTCTCTCTAAGAGCCAAGGTTCATTTTTTGCTTGCACCCTCAGATGCGGAGGACTCTTTTATGTTTCCTTTTCAGTTGACAGCTCGAAGCAGATGCTCGGAACCTTCAGTCCTCAGGCTGCGCCTTACATACATGAGATGCCAGAAGAGACTACCCCCTCTGGAATGTTCGCAAGAGGATCATATTCGGCGAAAACAAAGGTAATAAGTTTACCAAATTTCCTGTCTTTGTTTGCAGAGGTTCTATGCTTTCATTACACAGATGGTTACAAAACCAATTCGCATATTATTATTTACTAATAAGAAAGTGAAGAAATAGTAGAATGTCAAATGCTGATGTAGTTGGGCAACTTGATTATTTGGTTATCCTGGCTCGTGACTAAGGGAAATATCAAATAAGTGGAAATAAGGAAAATAATTGCAAATCAATGAGTGCAAGTAAGAACTGTCATTTTTGTGTCACGGATGTCTCACTTTCAATTGATTTGCAATTATTTTTTCCAAATCTTCTTTGCTATGAGCTTGATATCTTGCAAAATTTCTCTTGGGTTAAAACTTTTTAGACTTCTGGAATTTTACATTTGTGCCCTGTTTTAAGTATAATTTCTAGGACCATATCCTCATTTGGCTTCATGTGTGGCACAAACCTTGTCTTCAAATGTCATGGAATTTATTTTTTTGCAATTGTTTTCGTATATCATTTTCATTTCTCGTTGATTCCACGCATCTATGCAGTTTATTGATGACGACAACAAGTGCTACTTGGAAATCAACTACACATTCAGTATCCAAAAAGAATGGCCAAAGTAAAACCGAGATTTAACTGTCCTCTGACTCTCAATCACCGCTTTTGAGTCCCTGCAGTAACAGCAATGCAAGCCACCAGAATAGGAGAACAGGAAGGACGTGGCTTCAGAGTTCCTTGGATTGTACCCAAATAAAACCAAAAAAACCCTTCAGATTGTCCATTGCATTTGCTAGCTTTTTTGTTATTCTCTGCCCGTCTGCACATTCAGACCAGCCTCAAATGAGTTGTTTAGATTCAGTTGCTGTACATCTCTTTGCTTTGTATAGACAAAGAAAGCATATCGTTTTTTTTTGTTCGATGACCGTCTTTTTCTTTGCCAAGGCTACCAAAATTTTGCATGTATCATTTTACTGAAGCATGATATACATCCAGCAATAAGTTTTGAATGTACAGCTCCGTGTGGTCTTTTGACATTATACCTCATCTGTTCTCAAATGATTATTTGTTGTGTTTCTTCAAGCCAATTTGACATTATTGAACTCACGATGAACCCGTTTACAACGATCACAGTGCATCAAACATATAGTTCATGCTACTTGTTAGCATGTTAAGGAGTTTTTTTGTTAATGTTATTTTAGCAACTCAGCAAGCTGCTATCTTTCTAGGCTAGGTCTGTTGTGTGTATCCTGTTCATAAAGTTGAGAATAACAATAAGGTTAAAATACAAGGCTGGAGTGAAGAAGGAACTCTGAATTGATGATCTTGTGGCTGCTATGGAGACATTTAGAGAATTCAGACTCATTTTTCAAATCTGAACTTGAGTTGATTCCTGGTAAACTGTTGATCTCATTGTGTTGCTTCGGTGAATTTTTTTTTTAGAATAATGCTTGGGACCCCCTTTTGGGGGTCACCCCCTCACCCCCTTTGCCACGTGGCGGGTGGTGATTGGGGGAGCAGGAAAAAAAAGAAAAAGAAAAAGAAAAGCTGACCAATGAGAGAGAGAGGGGGTCAAAGGGGGTGGGAGGAAAAGGGGGATGAATCATTATTGTTTTTTTAATAGAATGATTTGGAAGATCCAAAACTAAAGATAGTGGTATTTGACATTTGTCAGCAACAATATAATGGAGGCAGTCAATCAATGTGGATTGATCCGAAATCTGATTTAGATCCCATATAACACGTATGGGTACGTAAAAAATGTGTCGAATTGATTAATTTTAATGAATTTATTTGATCGCAACTATTAATAGAATTCAAATGGATCAAATAGGACAAGATACTCTAAATCATAACTATACTGAAATATACAATCAACCAACAAGTATCAAATTTGAAAGAATCGGGTGAAATGATTTGATCCTTTTGTTTTTATTTCTTAAACCAAAAGATCTATGAATCAGGATCCTAACGCATCCGAATACAAATGGTGGAGGGATAGATTATGTTTCTTGACGTCCTTCTGACTTCGGTTTCTTTTTCCTTGAAAGGAATCCCACTCTCCTTTGTTTCTTCTAGAGATTGGAAGGTTATGTGCCACATGACCCTAAGGCCATGTTTGTTTGGGTAGATATGAGTTTGGGATTGAATTAATAGTCCAATAAAATTATTAATCCGATATTTGGTTAAACAATTGAAATACGGATTAATTATTTTAAACTTGACTATTAGTTAAGATAGGATACATAATTCAACGGATTTGTAGTCTTAAGACTATTAGTCATGGGAATACTAATTCAGTCCGTCCAAACAAACATGGCTTAAGATGATCACCAAGGATCCTCTAGAGTCAAATTTCCCTAAAGTTTCCTAAAGTGCTACATTGTGTAGTTGAGATTTACTGGCAAATCACATCAGAAAAATTGATGTGACTTGTCAATAAATCTCAACCACACAATGTAACACTCTAGGAAACTTTAGGAAAAAATCACTCTAGAGGATCCTTGCTCGTGGATTTAAGTTTTGATGTTTACCGGTGGTAACCCGTGCATATAAATTAAAACAATTATTATAATTATTTTAAAATAATTTAATATTTTATCTTGTGGTATACATAAAATTTAGTTATAAGTTAACTTTTATGTTTATAACATTTTAAATTATTAGTTTAAAAAAATTAAAAAAAATATATATAAGTCTAATTAGTGCAATTTTGATAATTTGTATTAAAAAAAGTTAAATGAGATTAAATGAGTTATGACATGCCTCTTCTTGTTATGAAAATATACAAATTTAAAAGTTATATGTAGGACAAATATACAATTTTATTATTAAATATAAAGTGAAGTGATATTTAACAATAATTAATATGATGTTTCTATTATTAATCCAATAATTTAAGTTACATTTCTTTTGATTTCAATTTCATAACTAAAAATATAATATGAATATAATACACACATAAATTTCTAATCTTTAAGAATAAGAAGGCTTCAAAATATTTTCAAACTTTCATCATCTTTTTTTTATCTAATTTGATTTTAAATTTGAATAAAATTTTAATTTTATATGAATTACTTTAACTTTTTCATTAAATTTTATCAATTTTTAAAAGAATTTAATTCTTATCCCAACTTTTTTTTCTTTTTACCAATTTTGATGAAAAAACAATAATTTTCAGCATTTCATCTTTTTAAATTTTTATCAGATTATAATTTGATTAAAAAAATATTAGTTATTAAAGATTCTCTTAATTGGAATTATAATGAAATAACATCTTGAAATAGTCAAAATTTGAGTATGCAGTTGGTTAAAATGTATAATTTAATTAATTCTCTTCTCATATTTGTGTAAAAATTGAAACTTATGACTACATCATTATAAGTCAGATTATGGAAAAAAAAATTGAGGTGTCAAACATTTTTCATTTGTAAATATCCTACATATTAAAAAAAATGTGTAACTTTTGGATATGTGTTTATCAGTTTTATTTTATGGATATAAACAATTGATGTTTCAATTTAAAAATTAAAATCTAAAAAAAAAAATAGGTTTTTTAGAGATGAAATAAACCATCTAGCTCTTTTATATACTATTTAAGATGGACTATTTAATCACATAAAAAAATATAAATTATATTTAGAGATTATCCTTATATATTATGCTATTATATACAACTATAGCTATAACAAATTAATCATAATATATATGAAAAGTTATATTAAACTTTCATTTTCAATTAATTGAATTATAATTAACAAATTAACAAATAGCTATAATTGTATAATGGGATAGAAAGAGGATAAAAATAAATAACATAATGATATTTAAAAGTTTTAAATTTACCTAATGTTGTAGTAAAATCTTGAATTCTCAATAAATTTTCACATTTTCTATAAAATAAAATGACAATAAAAAAAAATGATATCCATTTTTTTACTTCAATTTTGTGGTCTTCATTGAAAAAAACAAAATCCGATCAAAATTCTTGGCACCGAACGGACATAGATACTTTGATTGCAACTATAATCACCAATAATTCTTCTCCACCATGCATATCAATAAACAAACACATAAACCTTATTAAAACCAAAATCAAACAAAAACCAAAACCAAACCAACAGTAGAGAAAGAGAATCACACATGGAAAAAAATAAAATTAAAGAACAAATATATTTATGAAATGAGAGAATGTTACCTCCAACAACTTAAACCTCACCTAACCCAATCCGTTAGCCCATCCGCCAATGCCCGCAAAGTCTAGGAGTTGGGATGACTGATCAGATTATTCTTTGAATAAGACTTAAAAATTAATTAATTTGTCCCGTTAAGTGATTTAAAATTTTGATAAATATATATAAGGAAAATAGATAATTTTATTACTAATCATAATTCAAATTTAGATATTGTCATATTTTTTTGAGATCCATTTCTAAATTCTTATCTTCTTTTTTTTTTTAAATTATTTTTGTGTGGTTTCTATTTATTTATTTTTCAATTCATTTAAGATGAAATTGTGGGTTTCTATTTATTTTTTCCCCAATTTAATTTATCTATGGTTTCTATTTGTTTTTAATTATTATTATGGTAAATTATGATGTGAGTTAGATATGTGATAGACATGATGGTTTTATTGATTTAAAGTATGATGGTAGGAGATATTTTAAAATTAGATTTGTTTAGAAAAACTTTAAAGATTTTTAAAATTTAAAATTAGATATTGAGATACAAAAGAAAAATTTTAACTGAATAAATAAAAATCAAATTTATTAATTTTATCTGTTTGTATATCTGATTTTTATTTATTTATTTATTTTTGTTTGTTATGTCATAATATAATATATAAGATATAGATAGATATTCACAACTTTTATTAAAAATATTATCTCATTTTTTGGGAAAAATAAGAAGGCATGCAAGTTTTAATATTTTTTTTGGAAATCGATGGGAGAGATTAAGATGGGGAGATTATGAAATATTTTTGTTATCTTTTCATTTGAAATTTATAAATTAAAAAATAATTATTACTTCTAAAATAAATAAATCAGCCAATAGTTTTTTTTTTTAAATTCTATTTTATAAATTGAAAAATCAATAATTTTAGAAAATTGATTAATTTGTTCTATTAAGTGATTTAAAATTTTGATAGATATACATAAAAAAATATATAATTATATTATTAAATCATAATTCAAATTTAGATATTGTTATATCTTTTTGAGATCTATATCTAAATTCTTATCTTCTTTATTTTTGTACGGTTTCTATTTGTTTTTTTTTTTCAATTTATTTTAGATGGAGTTGTAGGTTTTTTTTTTTTTAAAAAAAAAAAATAATTTATCTGTGTTTCTATTTGTTTTTAATTATTATTATTTAGGTAAGTTATGATGTGAGTTAAATATATGATAGACATGTGAGTTTTATTGATTTAAAGTATGATAATATAAGATATTTTCAAATCAGATTTGTTTAGATAGATTTTATAGATTTTTAAAATTTAAAATTGGATATTGAGAGACAAAAGAAATATTTTAACTGAATAAATAAAAATATAATTTATTAATTTTATCCGTTTGTATGTCTGATTTTTTTTTTTTGTGTTATAATATAATATATAAGATATAGACAAAGATACCCACAACTTTCATGAAAAATATTATCTGATTTTTTGGAGGAGAGAAAATGAATGCAAGTTTTAATAATTATTTTTTTTTGAAAATTAGTGAAAGAGATTATGAAATATTTTTATTATCTTCCCATTATTATTTCTAAAATAATTAAATAAATAAATAAGCCAATAGGTTTTTCTAATCTATTTTATAAATTAAAAAATCAATAATTTTAAAATCAGAATTTGGAACTTTTAGGCTTCTCATTAGAAACCCTATTTTTCTTATATAATATATAGATATGGATATTTATATTTGTTTTAGATTTTTTTTATTATACAAATTATTTTTTTTAGATTTTTTATAAAAATAATTTAACAATCCTATCACTAATCATAGTGTATGGGGGTAGTTGAAAAGGGTGATGAAGTAACTATGAGAGAAGTCAAAAACATTTGTGAGTTGAGAGAAGTCAATAAATGTTGAGGTTATTTATTTTTTTAAAATGAAAAAATTAGAAAATTATGATTGGGATGTTGGAGCTCTTACAAGATTTCTGGGTTAGAAACTCCATTTTTATTATATAATACTAGCATATCACCCGTGCTATGCACGGATTATGTTTATAATTATTTATATATGTGAATTGTGATTTTTAAATGTTTTTTTTAAATGTCTTATTTTTTCTTTTTTATATTATATTAAAGTTTAATATTTTGATAATAATCATATGTGTTGGAATTTTTAAGAAATTAAATGTCTTTTTTTATTATATTATATTAAAGTTTAATATTTTAATAATAATCATATATGTTGGACTTTTTAAGAATTTTTTTTATGCTTATTCTTAATGCATTAAAGTGTTATTATGAGGGATAATAATCATATGTGTTGGGACTTTTCAAGAAATTCATATGTGTTGGATTTCAAAGAATTTTTTTATTCTTGTTCTTAATACATTAAAATATTATTATGAGGGTAAGACTTGAGAGTTGAAAGAAGTTAATAAATGTTAAGATTTTTTTTTTTTTAAATCAAAAAATCAAGAAATTTAAATTGGGAGATTGGAGCTTCCACAAGGCTTGGGGTTAAAAATTCCCTTTTGCTTAATATATAGTACTAGCCTATCACCCGTGTTATGCACGAGATAATTATAGATATTTATATTTGTTTTAGATTTTTTTTAATATATAAATTATGTTTTTTTAAGATTTTTTATAAAAAATATTTTACAATCTTATCACTAATCATAGTGTATGAGAGAAGTTGAAAAGGGTACTGCAATAACTATACACAGATTGTATCTATAATTATTTGTATGAGGGGATTTTAAATGCTGATCAAGGGATTTTGACCAAACAAACTATATTCACATTTTTCTTTTTGTGAGTGTTTACATTTATCTCACTTCAATCACATTAAAAAATAAAATTATAAACAAAAGGAAATAACTTCAATCATACAAATCGAAAATTTTTTAATGCTATCTAATCATCATCAATAATTAAAAAAACACAATAATTTATTTTTCAAAAAACATAGTGAGTTAAAAAGATCAATTACAATTTTTTTTTTGTCAAAATACAATCTAATCATCATCAATAATTGATACATTATGTGACCCCAATGAATACAATCCATTTTGTTTTTTCAAAAAACACAGTGAGTTAAAAATCAAATCACAAATTAAGTGAATTGATAGTTAAAAAAACACAATAATTTTTTTCCAAAAAACATAGTGAGTTAAAAAAATCAATTACAATTTTTTTTTTAAAAATACAATCTAATCATTATCAATAATTGGTACTTTAAAAATCAAATCAGGAAAAAAATCAAATCAAATCACAAATATTTTTATGCTATTTAATTACAATCATATTTTTTTCATAAATAATTGTAAAGAAAAATCATTAAAACAGTAAATAAAAGATTAAATCACATTAAAAAAAAACTATTGAACAAACTACAATCACGTCACATTTTTCCCATAATAAAAAAAAAATGAAAAACATAACCATTGACTAACTACAATCACATTAAAAAAAAAACCATTGAATTAACTACAATCATATTTTTTTCTTTGTGAGTATTTATGTTTATCTAACTTCAATCATATTAAACTAAAATTAAAATAGTAAATAAAAAGATTAAATAACATTAAAAAAAAAGGAAAAATCGGTCTAAGGTCCCTATCCACTTTTTAGTAATGGATTAGGTCCACAATATATTCTTTTGTAGTCTAAGGTCCCTCACCCCCATACCCAACAAATTAGACACAGGTGATAGAATTAAGCTTGAAGACAATGAGACGATCGTGCTCCACAGTGTGAAACCGGCAACGATCCTCAACATCGACCAAGAGTTCGCCTTCTTCGGAGGAGTGGACACTCCGCCTGCTTCAGCGTCAACGTTTGCCTCTGGTTCGCGATCTCCGACAATGAGGCAACGGTCTAGACTCTGCTTTGGCCGCTCGAGCTCTCCGTCAACAGAGACCAAGGTCCATAGCTATTGTTGCTTGCTGCCATGGAAGTTGTGTGTGTGTTTCTTGGTTTTTTTTTAGGCTTCTCCGTTGAAGTTGAAATTTCTGGCTCTGGTTCTGAGGGTAAAGCAAGAGTGAGTTCTCTTTCCTCTTCAATTCTTTTCCTTCTTTCACAATTTTTGGTTGTTTTTTTTTGGCACAAGGGTGGAATTATCTGGTTAAAATGTTTTGTCAGTTTATCAAAATTTTTCCCCAATGAAAGGAATTGTCATATTGTGATGTGAAACTATCAATCAATCTATTTCTCAATTAAAATCATCTATAGTATTTAGATGATCATGTTAACCATTTTGTTTCTGGTTTTGTCCATTTTGTGTATTTATTGTTTTGTCCATTTTGTTTTATTACAGAAATTCTGGGTTTAAACTAAAATTTCCATGGGTTGATTTTGAAATTTCTCTGGAGAGATAATGTTGTGGAAATGTAGAGAAATTTCTCTGGAGAGTGGAACATATATGGAAGGCCAGAGAAATTTGAAATTTCTCTGGAGAGTCTATCAAAGGCTAAGGAGACCAGAGAAATTTATAGGCTAAGGAGACCAGAGAAATTTAAAATTTCTCTGGATGGATAATTTTGTGAGAAGACCAGTGTAAGGGTGTTTATGGATGCAGAGAAATTTAGATTTTCTGAGAATAATTTGATTTTCCAGAGAAATTTGGACTGAAATTTCTCTGGACCAATTTTCTCTGGACTGAAATTTCTCTGCACCAATTTTCTCTGGACTGAAATTTCTCTGGATCAAGGTTGAGGGACCTTAGACATTATGAAAATATTGTTGATGGACCTTAGACTTCATAAAAATATTTGATGTCCTTTATACTATAAAATCATAATATCAAGGACCTTAAAAAAAAAACCCCAAAAAAAAAAACCATTGAACTAACTACAACAGTTGGCAAGTGGGTTTGCAGGCTTTTTTGGCTATTTTAGCCACAAAAAACAAAATAGGCTATGTTAGCTATAACAAACAAAACATCACATCCAACCTATAATCATTACATTCTTCTCTCACAAAAAAACTCAAAAAAGTGAAAAAGCCAAAAAAGTCCTTCTCAAACCAAACTTTTAAGCTCAGGCTAAAATAGCCAAAAAAACCAAAAAGCCAAAAAGCCAACCCACTTCCCAAACGGAGGCTAAAAAAAAAATCATTGAACAAACTACAATCACATTTTTTTCTTTGTGAGTGTTTATATTTATTTAACTTCAATCATATTAAAATAGTAAATGAAAAGATTAAATAACATTAAAAAAAAACATTGAACTAACTATAACAATCATATTAAAAAAAAGAGCCATTGAACAAATTACAATCACATCACATTTTTCTCATAATAAAATAAATAAATAAATAAAAATTATTAAACTAACTACAATCACATTAAAAAAAAAAGAAGAATCATTCAACTAATTATAATCACATTTTTTTCTTTGTGAGTGTTTATATTTATTTAACTTCAATCATATTAAAATAGTAAATAAAAAGATTAAATAACATTAAAAAAAAATTGAACTAACTACAACAATCATATTAAAAAAAAGAGCCATTGAACAAACTACAATCACATCACATTTTTCTCATAATAAAATAAATAAATAAAAAAACTATTAAACTAACTACAATCACATTAAAAAAAAAAAGAAGAATCATTCAACTAATTATAATCACATTTTTCTCTTTGTAAGAGTTTATATTTATCTAACTTCAATCATATTAAAAAATCAAATTATAATTTTTTATTCGCTAGACAAATCACAAATATTATTAAAAAATCAAATTATAATTTTTTATTCGCTAAACAAATCACAAATATTTTTATGCGCTATCTAACTACAATATTAAAACAGTAAAGAAAAGGAAAAGTCAAGAAGGAGAAAACAAAAAGAAGATTTACTGTTTGCATACGTGGTTACTGAAGTTGAAAGTGTAGAAGTAAGAAGTTAAGAAGGAGAAAACAAAAAGGAGACTCACTGTTTGCAATAGGTATGTGAAAAGTTAAAAAGAGTGTGTGTATTGGAGAAGTTAAAAAGACTTGGAAGAATTTAATAAGTGCTAAGTTTTTTTTAAAAAAAAAAATCAAAAAAATTAAGAAATTAAGGTTCAGATATTGGAAATCTCACAAAACTTATGAGTTAGAGATAGATATAGATATAACTATTTATATTTGTTTTAAATTTTTTTTAATATACAAATTATTTGTTTTGAAAAAAGTACTGCAGTAATTATGAGAAAAGTCAAAAAGTCTTGTAGGTTGAGAGAAGTTAATAAATGCTGAGGTTAATTTTTTTTTTAAAAAACAAAAAATTAGAAAATTAGGATTAGCATATTGGAGCTCCCACAAGCCTTGGGGGTTAGAAACCCCATTTTGTTTAATATATAGTATAGATAGACTAGCCTATCACTCGTGCCATGCACGGGATAATTATAAATATTTATATTTATTTTAGATTTTTTTTAATATATAAATTATGTTTTTAAAGATTTTTTATAAAAATAATTTAAAAATCTTATCACTAATCATAGTGTATAAGTGAAGCTGAAAAGGGTACTGCAGTAATTATACACGGATTATATCTATAATTATTTGTATGAGAGGATTTTAAATGCTGATCAAAAAATTTTGACTAAATTAATAAATGCAAGCATGTGGAAAGACATGTGGATTGAAAAAAATTAATAAATACTGATCAGAGGATTTTGACAAAATCAATAAATGTTGAGTTTTTTTTTAAAATAAAAAATTAGAAAAATTAGAAAATTCAGATTGAGATATTAAAACTCTCACAGGCCTTGGGGGTTAAAAATCCCCTTTCGCTATCACCCGTGTTATGCACAGGATAATTATAGATATTTATACTTATTTTAGATTTTTTTTTAATATATAAATTATGTTTTTTGAGATTTTTTATAAAAAATAATTTAGCGATCTTATCACTAACCATAGTGTATGAGAGAAGTTGAAAAAGATACTGCAGTAACTATATACGGATTGTATCTATAATTATTTGTAGGGTCTAGCTTGTCTCAAGTTGAGATTAAGACTGGACACGTCTAGTTTGGTCCATGGGGCCCTTTTTTGGGCATGTTTTGATAATCCGAACCGTTGATGTGTAGAACTCGTCGAGTACTACATGCCTGTAAAAAATCACGTTGATCGGATATCAATAGCTATGTGATCAAATCAGTTCAGTATAAAAAAAAGACGGTAAAACAATTAACGGTTGATAAAAAACTGTTTTGTTCACATAGCTATCGATATCCGATCAACGTGATTTTTTACAGGCATATAGTACTGGACGAGTTTTACACATTGAGCGGTTCGGATTATCAAAACGGGACCCGTGGTGGGCCCCACGGGCCCAACAGCACGGTCCCATCCGATCTTGGACTGGACCAAAGCCACTGTCTAATTTGTATTGGGGGATTTTAAATGCTGATCAGGGAATTTTGACCAAATTAATAAATGTAGGCATGCGGAAAGATATGTGAATTGAAAAAATTTAATAAATGCTGATCAGAGGATTTTGACCAAATCAATAAATGCTAAGACTTTTTTTTAAAATAAAAAATTTTGAAAATTTAAATTGAGATATTGAAACTCCCAGAGGCCTTGGTGGTTAAAAACCCCATTTTATTTCGGCCTAGTTTGACATAACACAAAAAAGTAAAAAAGTCAAGAAGTCGCTATTCTATTTAAGTTACATCATCTCATTTAAATTTAAATTACATCATCTCTCTACCACATCACTTCAAACCTAATCCATATTTCATGTTTTTTTGTAAAAAGTTAAAAAGTACAATTATTTAGATCATCCTAAACAACCCCTTAATATATAACTAGCGGTAACTCGTGCGATGCACGGAAAAATAAACTATATACATTTTGTGTGATATATAAATTATTCTAATCTTGAATTATATTTTAATAGCAGCAAGTCATGATGTTAGGCCATCTTGATTGATGTTAACAGTAATTAATCTGCAAAATTTCACAATAAAAATTTGATATACATAAAAAATTGTTAATTATAAAGATTGTTGGGATAATAGTAATACAATCACTTGATAACATAAATAATTTGTATCAGACTATAGTGTCATGCAAAAAAAAAAAAAAAACAAAAACAAAAACAAAGCATTAAAAGAAATAAATTTTATAAGTTATCATAAATTTACTTATTTTAAATCAATGATTTATATTATTATTTTAGGAGCAAATTATGAATAAATCTCAGCTTTTAATTATAATTTGTAAGTAATCATTCTCCATAACTTGAATAATACTTGCATAGTTTCTACAACATTTAAAAAAAAAAATCAAGATAAGAATTTCGTAGGATTATAAAAATTATATAAGAAAATAGTTTAATCCATTTTATTTATAAAAAAAATGATGACAAATTTTTTGAATTGTATTTGAAGAAATATAACAAATGATAGCTTTAATCATTATATATTCAAAAAAAAAAATTATACAGGTTACTCAACAACAAAATGGCCGAATATAACTAAAGTCATAGACATTTAATTAAATCATATGTGCTCTAAATTGATAATATAATCTAATAAATCAACTAATAATAAAAGAGAGATATCGACAAATATGTAGTATTTCTCTACCATCTTTGTATTATATTCATTAATTTCATATATCATATGAAAGTTTTACTCGTCTCAATTTTTCAATAAAATAAGCACCAAGAAAACAAATTTGATAATAAATTAGTTCTAAACTTTATTATTAAAAAAACAGAAATTTCATAGAGAAAATTTAGAGATGAGATTGAAAAAATACTATAAAAATGACAATCTTATAAAAAAAATAAAAAGAAAGAAAAAGAAAAAACACATAGCAATGATCTAATGTAAACTATTTTTAAAAATTAAAAGAAAGAATATCAAATTATTACCTTGGATAAATATAGTGATGGAAAACAACTTTGTGAGATTTTTGTATTGCCTTCTCCCATACAGCTTTTATTATTTAATTATTAATACTCTTCTTATTCATAGCCAACCATTCTTTTTTTATATATATCTTTATCACTTGGTAGATAATAACAAATAATAAAAATGATGAGGAGTAGGTTAAGAGGAGATAAGAAGTTATAGATAAGAGTATTTCACAAGATAAAAAATTCAAAATAAATAAATATAATATGTGATAAAAGGAGAAAAAAAATATAAGTAAACCAAAATAAAGATTTAGATAGATATGTTTTTGATAGATATAGATTAACAAATCATATATTTATCTAAATTTTATTATTTTAATTTTTTTTTTGTAAATCAATTAGTTAATCTTTATCTTTATCTGTAGACCACGAAATTAATTTTTATAAATTATTTATCAATTCTTATATGTTTATTTATCTATAAGTCATGAAATTATTATTTTTCAAATAATTTTTAAAATTTTTATCTTTATCTAAATGTCATGAAATAAATTTTCATAAATTATTTATGATTTTTTTATATGTTTATTTATAATGAAATTAATTAAAGTACAAAATGAAGGGCAAAAAACATGAGTAATTTTTTTTTAAATCAATTTTTTAACCTTTATTTTTATCAGTAGGCCATGAAATTAATTTTTATAAATTATTTATCAATTTTTATAAGTTATAGATAAGAGTATTTCACAAGATAAAAAATTCAAAATAAAAAAATATAATATGTGATAAAAGGAGAAAAAAAATATAAGTAAACCAAAATAAAGATTTAGATAGATATGTTTTTTATAGATATAGATTAACAAATCATGTATTTATCTAAATTTTATTATTTTAAATTTTTTTTGTAAATCAATTAGTTAATCTTTATCTTTATCTGTAGATCACGAAATTAATTTTTATAAATTATTTATCAATTCTTATATGTTTATTTATCTATAAGTCATGAAATTATTATTTTTCAAATAATTTTTAAAATTTTTATCTTTATCTAAATGTCATGAAATAAATTTTCATAAATTATTTATGATTTTTTTATATGTTTATTTATAATGAAATTAATTAAAGTACAAAATGAAGGGCAAAAAACATGAGTAATTTTGTTTAAAATCAATTTTTTAACCTTTATTTTTATCAGTAGGCCATGAAATTAATTTTTATAAATTATTTATCAATTTTTATATGCTTATTTATGGGAAGAAATTTTAAATTATCTATAAGTTATGAAATTAATTATTTAATTTTTATCTTTATCTGTATACCATGAAATTAATTTTCATAAATTATTTATCAGTTTTTATATGTTTATCTATATGTAGGAATTTTGAAATTCAAATCTTTATCCATAAGCCATGAAATTAATTTTCATTTTAATTAATCAAACAAATAGAAAATTGAGGAAAATAGAAAACACGAAAGACAATCAAAGAGGGTTGCCACGTAGGAAAGAAAGAATTTTAAAATTAAAAGAATTTAGGAATAAATATTTACAATTTTTTTACAAAACTACTACATTTGATTATATATATAGTATAGATATAGATATAGATATAGATAGATAGATATTACATGCACGAGAGAATAATAATATAATCAATTACGTAAAAATATAGTAAGATTAGTGTATTGTTAAAAAATATATTGAATCTAAGAGAAAAAAAAAATGGAAAAGAAAAGAAAAAAAAGAGTAAGAATACAAGACATTTTTTTAAATAATTTTAAAACATTATTATTAAATTTAATTTATTAAGTACTTAATATTTCTTTAAATATATTTTGCACAAAAACAAGGGTTATACTAATGTTTATATTTACATATTAGAGTATAAATTTTTAATTTAAGTAAAATGATCTAATATAAATTTCTAAATAAAGATAAATTATTCAAATGTATAATTTTTTATTGAGCTATTTATGTTTGAACGGCGTTTTTTTATTTGGAAAGTTTATCTTCAGACATTTAAATTTTGGTTAAAAATTTATATCTTGATAATATAAATAGTGATCATACGTGAGTCTAATGTGCTAAAAAAATTATTAGTTGATTTTGAGGATCGCATGGTCATATTTTAGGTCAATTACAAATTTTTATACCTTTTTATATTTAGGGGTGGTTTGGAATGACCTAAATAAATGTACTTTTTATCTTTTTATGAAAAAATGTGCAGAAAAATAGAGAGATGATGTGATGAAAAAAAAAAAAGATGAATTATTTAGGACTTCTCAAACTTGACCTTACTAATCATTCAATATAAAATCACAAATTCCATTCTCTCCATTAAACACAATACATATAGAGCGTCACGTAACGCTACCTTAAACCAACTAATAACATGGTGACACTAATGGACGAAAGCTGTTAACGGATGCATTCCAAATTTTTGATTTTTTTTTCCCATATTTTTTTTATTAAATTTTCTTAATATTTTAAATGTATATTTTTAAAAATTTTGGTTACAGTTGAATTTAATATAAATACATTTAAAAAATATAATTTTTATAAATTTTAAAAAAAAATTCACTAAATATTTAAAATATAAAAAAATAAAAATTTACTATATATTTATATTATTTAAAAATAAAAAATTCAATTTAAAAAAAAATTAAATTCAAAAAATTAGATCGACGTGAATGTAGTTTTACGAGCCAAATCAGTAGGAAAGTTCAATAGGCATTTATAAACTTTTACCATCTATATATATATATATATTAGTTTCTGCCATTTCTGCGTAGTTCGTCGTTCTGGTTGCTTTTCGATTTTATAGAAAACCCAACATTGCTATTTTCAAGGACTAGGGATTAAATAGTCTCGGCGCCGATCTCCGGCGGTGTTATCCGATCGGGTAAACACGAATCATCCTAAATTATGTTCTCTGTTTTCGAAACCCTTAAATTCATTCGATTAATTGATTCTATGACGTGTTTTTCTGGTTAAAATCTAAGTTTATCTATGTATGTAGTCGAATGTGCAGTATTATATCTTTCATGAACAATGCTTTTGGATACGGGAAATGTATTATATAGAATAGGATTTTTATTGGGTATTTGGTTACTGAAAAATCTGATGCGAAACACGAGAGCATGAGATTTGTGATCATTTTTTTTTTTTTCAGTTGATAGGAAAGTAATTACAAATCTAATAAATATTACATCAAATAGACCTCTAGAACACTTAGTAGTGTTTGGTTCGCTCGAATGGAGTGAAATAGAATGGTCATTTTATTAAAATATTCATTCTCATGTTTGGTTGACTAAAAACATAATGAAAAATACATTGCAAATGTAATTATCATACACCATTATAAGGGGAGCTTAAGGGATGATCATTCTATTCCATTCTATCTCATTCCATTCAACAACATAAGTAGAAAGTCAACAATTACCAAGTGCAAGCCCAACAACTAATAACTAGCCACATACAACCATTATGGGGGGAGGGGAGAAATAAACACCACTACAAATGTATCAAACTTCTCTCCATGGGAGTTGAATGCGAGACCTCACACCCTACACGACCACTAGGCCAAAGGCCCTGGTTGATCATTGTGAGCTGGGGGATGAGAATTTGCAAAAATTGAAGAACTCTTTTCAAATGAATCCCAATGATTGTATCAGACTTATTATATATGAGGATGGGATTTTAACCTGGTTTGATTTGTTCACACTCATTGAGAGTTGGGATATTTTAGTTGATTTTTTGACTTTTTATGAAAAAACGTACAAAAAAGTAGAGAGAATAATGTGATTGGGTGTTTTGACTTTTTGGCCGTTTTAGCCAAAAAGCCAACATGCCAAACACCCTAGAGTGTTGAATAATACACATTTTTTGATTGGTGCAAAACAATTAAATCCACAATTTTAAGTATGATCAATAAACTTCTTAAATATGGGTTCACGTTTTTGGAGCAATAATGTCTTGTGTTTTGACACTTTGCGAAGAAATTCATTTTCTTTGGTTGTTGAGAAAGCTGAGGGAAAGAAATAAAAGGAGAGCTTTGTATCTCAGATTTTTTCCAGCCTTGGTTCCTAAATAATGGAAAAACCCTTTTCAACTATTCCGAGTGGTTAACGTGTTTGCAAAGTTGTGTAGAGGTTTTTGTTGTTCCCAGGTCTTAAATGTGAATAATTTAGAATGAAAATTATGCATTATGTTATTTTCTTGCTGTTTTTGGACAATGAATGATCAATAATAAATTGGAGAACCATTGCGGTTGATGTTTTGGTGGCATATTTTGGGTTCATGAAAATTATGCGGGCTGAAACCAACACAAAAGGAATCAAAGCTCCAATGCTTCTTGAGGTGTTCCAGGAACCTTGCATGCCTTCACACTCAAACTACACAAACAGTGGCAATTATGCGAGGGTGAATTATACACAAATGGAATTGGAGCTTCACGATCTATCAAAGTGATACAGGAACTGTGAGTTGCACACAAGAGTGCACTGCAAGTGCTGCCTGGTTGGGGTTTAACACTGGAGTCATGGCAAAGTCAGTAATCGAAAAAGGAAGGTAGAGAGTAAGGAATGCAGAAAATTACGGTTAAAAGTGATTATCCCCTTCAAAGAGGATGAGTTACCTTTTATATAGTTTCCCTCCCTGCTCTCTATGAACTACCTCAGGATAACTGCCTCACGGGCCTCCCTAGTCAGATCATCATCATCCCTAGATAGGGAGGACCACCATTCTGTTACCTGGAATATCCAGGAGACATCTAGGAGGCAATCTGTTATCCCATATAATATAACTTTGCCATTATGATCTCATGAAATCTCTAGGGCTTGGTATGACGTGTAACCTATGTTACATGGACTCGGGTACGGGTGTCGGGTGCGGGTATGTATCTAGAGGTCGGACTCATCAAATCATAAATTTAAGGATACGCGGACTCGGCAAAAAAATGTCATATTTTTATATTTTTAATCTAATATGTGAGATAAAATGGTATTATATTTAACTTATAGTGTCAAAATGACATTTATAGCAATTATATAACAATATATACATATAATAATAGTGTTATATACAATTATATATGAAGTATCCGTTGAAAAGTATCCGACACATATCCCATACCCTTGTCCGAGTGTCGGGTGTCCGACACGGGTATTTGATTTAATTTGAAGAGTCCATGTAACATAGCGTGTAACTCCTGACAGATGAGCCTTATCCATCTCGCCGAACTATTTTATTTGCCTAGCTCTGTCGGCTGACCACCGTTTATGCTCGGTAAAGGGCTTGGCCCAATTTGGGCTGGGCCTTTTCTTGTGCCTTCGTACAACTCCTAATTGCGCATTGAGGGTCCTACATAGCTTGGCCCAAGGCTGTGTGGGTGCGTGACCCACGGCTATATGTGTGCTCAGCCCAGTCCAGCCTTGCAAGCTTGATTTGACCCTCTTAGAGCATCTCCAACGGTGAACTTTTTTTTTCACCAAATTTGAGTAAAAAATGACTCATTTTCTAAATTTGATATCAGTTGCTCCAACGGTGCATCAAAATTCCGTGGGTCAACTGGTTAGTCGACCGGTAAAGCCAATTTTTTTTTTTGACCTTTTTGAACTATTTGAACTTACCTATTTGAACTGTTTGAACCAGTTCGTAGGCCAATGTTTGCATGCACTGGTCGACCGGTTGGTCAACCGGGTGGTCGGCCAATGGGTCGACCAGGTGGTCATCTAGGTGGTCGACCACCATGTGTAAAATTCTCAAGCTTTTATGCTTTAACGGTCAGGAACAGTAATTTGGTAAAATCGGTTCCTTGCTTTCAGTTTGATGATTTTTTTGTTGAATTCTCATTTTGATATCAATTTGGTGAAACGGTTGGAGCACCAAAAAGTGTTTTTTTCACCAAAATTTGAATCTGATGCCAAGTTTGGCTCACCGTTGGAGATGGTCTTAAAAAATGTATCCTTTTATTATTTTTTTAAAACCATCATTTGGCTTCATTCATGATGATAATTGTTTTACCAGACATATGTAAAGAATTTTATGGGTATCTAAATAGGGCTTCTTGTTTATGCCTTGTTTAGGTTGTCAACTAGTTCTGACAGTTTGATTGGTAGAAGACAATGACCTCTTCAGATGATGAGGTTATTCTCCTCCCTTCTCTGTCTCTCTCTCTCGCTATATATATGTGTGTGTATAAGTATATATGCTTCATCATTGTGTGTTAAGCAAGTTTATTTGTTGGTTTGACAGGACATTGGAGCTACAACAAATATGATAGATGAAATTGAAGAAGATGATGGGTCTGATGATGACCTATTTGATTCTGTTTGTGCAATTTGTGATAATGGTGGTGACATTTTGTGGTATGCATTCAGTTTTTCTGTTTCTTTCCTTCTTTCCTCTTCTTCTTCTTCTTCTTCTTGTTCCTTTTTTTTGTCTTGCACTTATACATCACTCAAACATGACCTGCTATCACCGTCTCTTAAGAAATATTAGATTTGCTCCATTGACATTGATGTTGCTATGATAATTGCTTTTTCTGTCCACAAAAATATTTATCTATTTCCTTTTCCTTTGTGCTAGGAGATTTGAAACTAGGACTTACCCCATCCTGTCCACCCCATCCATTCATCATCTGAGCCAAGTAACTGTATTATTTTGATTTCATGCAGTTGTGAAGGAAGGTGCATGAGGTCGTTTCATGCCACTGTTGAAGCTGGTTCTGAATCCATGTGTGAATCTCTCTGCCTTTCTGATGAACTAGTAGAGGTACGCTATCCTTTGGTTTCTACTTTATATTGTTTTTTGGCTTGCATTGTTTTGGTTGTTAATGCTGTTTGATAGATTGTTGGCACATTCTGAAATACATGTGATGTATGTATTTTACAGGCAATACAAAATTTTTTCTGTGAGAACTGTCAAAAGAAGCAGCACCAGTGTTTCTCTTGTGGGGAATTAGGTTCTTCTGATAAATTGTCTGGTACAGAGGTACGAGTTCTTCTGGAAAATTGAACTACTATTTTAATGTTGACTGTACATTTTCCTCATTGGACCTTCATAGAGTTCTTTTTGGTTAAGTTTAGCTATTATCATTATAAAAATTGAAGGTAATCCATCAAGAGCAGAATTTAGCCTAGTGTTTCTAGAGCAACATTTAAAATAATCTTCTTGGTTAAATTTCAACAAATATTTTGAAATGAGATAGAATAATTATTTTACATTATAAATGAGTCAATCAATCCCTGGAGATGCTTAGTGTGAAGCCATATTGGATGATTTTGTGTTGCATAATTCTCCTCCCCTCCCGTCCTTCGCTTCTCTTTTGTGGTTTTTATTTTCCATGAAACTTATGTCTTAGTCTTCATAATGCTGTCTGTATTCATGGCTCCTCTGATCTGCTAGCTTGAGTTCCATTAGGGTGTCTAGATGCTTCTTGAGATAGTTTGGTCTTGCCCTTTGTATTTTGGATCACATCTTTGGTTTTATGTTCCTTGTTCTTCATGCTATTTTGCTTATTTTATTTGCTTTGTAAAGAAATTTTGATGGTGATCAAATTTTTTATTTTTTTCTATTCGTTCTTGAAGTCTGGTTGTTTGGTTGTATTTTTGTTTTTCTTTTCCCAAAAACACAGATTTAGAAATTTGAGTTTATTTATGAGTCTATTTACTTCTATTTTCCTGATTTGATTTTAATATGTATTTCTGGATTATTAATTCCTTCTAGTTTTCTAATAATTGATTAGAATTCCATAATTGAGGTGAATATATTAGCATGCCAATTCACATTTCTATAGTGAGCTATGTTGCTTGACTTTCCTGACCTCATTGTGAACAGTGATTGGATCTGCATCTGAATTGCCCAAATTTTTACCTACTAAATGCCTTTTAGGTCTTTCCCTGTGTTTCTGCAACATGTGGTCTCTTTTACCATCCACATTGTGTTGCAAAACTGCTCCACCGTGAGAGTGCAGCTGAGGCAGAAGAGCTTCGGAAGAAGATTGCTGCGGGGGAATCTTTCACATGTCCCATTCACAAATGCATTGTCTGCAAACAGGGTGAAAATAAGTTGGATCCTGATTTGCAATTTGCAGTTTGCAGACGTTGTCCCAAGTCGTACCACAGAAAATGCTTGCCAGGGTACCATTTAAATGTTTCCAGTGTTCCACCTGTTTCTGAATGCTATTCATGAAAGCGTATGGTCTAATTTAACTACTAGTTTTCAATGGTTGATGCTTGGTTTACTTTGATCAGGAAGATTACTTTTGAAGATCTGGAGGATGAGGGCATCCTACAAAGGGCTTGGGAAGGTCTTATTCCCAACCGTATTTTGATTTATTGCTTGTAAGTTCCCTTATTCTTTGCTCTTCTCCTTGATTTTTTCTGCAGTGGCTTGCAAATTAATTACTTAAAATTTTCCTTTTACTAGAGAACATGAGATTGATGATGAAATTAGAACTCCAATTAGAAACCACATAAAGTTCCCGGATGATGGACAAAATAAGAAAAGACAAGCATTAGAGCTACTCTCGAGCAAAAGGAAAGTTCTGCAGAAGGAGAGAACTCTGGCCTCAACAGATCCTTCCAGAAAGAGAACTTTTGGGAAGGTACAGAAAGGGGTGGATTTGTCTTCAATTACCACAGTGGATGATTTTTCAAAGAACAGTGTGAGAAAATTGACTGGATCCAATTATTCTAAGAAACAGAAAGTGGGGGATACAACCAGAAAGCCTCTGAACAACACTGGCTCTACAAAAGTCAGCAAGTCCTTCACCGATGGAAACAGGTTTTCCTTGGGGAATAGTGTGTACACCTTGATCAGCAAAGGTTCCAAAACGAAGTCTAGGAAAGACACACCTGATAGTGAATATAAGCAAACCTTGACCAATAAGCCTGTTGCAAAGGAAATGAGGGATTCACTGTCTCTGGATGCTGATGCAAAACAGAGGTAACTGACATTTCTTTCCATCACTTTATTGTTACATCCTGTGTTATTTCGCTCTGCTTTTTAATAATTCAAATGGGAATTATAATAATGCGTCCTGTAGTTTCAGTCGGTGATTGGAATTGGTTGTACATTTATTTGATTGCTTTATTTTTGACATTTATTTTAGGGTTGTACACAGTGTGGTTTGGTTCTGAGCTAAACCAAGAACAAAACTGTAGGATTTGGTTCCAGGATTTTGGGTACCAAACTGAACCTTAGACAACAGTTTGGTTCTTGTTGAGAACCACAGTTCCTTTCCGAAACAACCAGCTTCATTGGATGATATTGAAACAATCAAACAAATAGCTTGTGGGGCACCTAAGAAGCACGGACACTTGTAAGAAGGTAACATGTAGTGTCTGACACTGACACGATACGACACTCGTTGGACATTTCCCAACACTCAGACTTCCGACGTCTTTGACTTAAATATTGATATATGACATTTAATAATTATTTAACCTTATATATGACCTATAATAATTATATAAAATTACATATTTTTCACGTGTCCCACATCCATCGTGTCGTACATATTTTGAAAATTTGCGTGTCGACGTGTCTATGTCTGTGCTTCTTAGGCATGTTGTTGATCTTCATATCAACTTGGATGGGGCAAAAGACCTAGACCAACTGATCACTAATAACAACCACCATGTTAGAATTTACCATCACCTACCACCACTACCACCTCACCTACTCCACTAAACTTAACCCACTACACCACTATCACCATCCACTACACACCATCCACTACACCTACATCTATATAAGGAACCATTTTGTAATAGACAGTATATATCAATCAAATATCAATCAATAATAATACATACAATTTATTCTCTCTCTTTCTCTATACATTATTTCTTACATGGTATCAGAGCTGGTTTAAAACCTAGTATTTTCGCTTCCCCGGCGGGCGGCAACCTCACCTTAGCCGCCCGCCGGACCTCAACCTATTCCGCTGATAAAATCAACAAAGATTTGTGCAACTGTAGTCATGTGTGAGGCTGATGGAGAAGAATTCTTCACCTCATATGACGAGACAGTCTGGAACTGGAAACACTGCAACATTCTGCTCTGGAATTCTGCAGCAGCTAGATTATAGCTTGGTTGAGTGCCAAGCTTTGGTTCTTCCACCCACTCTTGAACTTGCCCAGCAAAGTGTAAAGGTTCATGCTTGTGTTGGAGGGACTAGTGTGCGCGAAGATCAGCGGATTCTCTCCAGTGGGGTTCATGTTGTTGTTGGTACTCCTGGTCGTGTGTTTGACATGTTGCGGAGACAATCACTTCGCCCTGTTTACATCAAAATGTTTGTCTTGGATGAAGCTGATGAAATGCTGTCACGAGATTTTTAAAAATCAGATCTATGATATTTTCCAGTTGCTGCCACCCAAAATCCAGGTTGGGGTGTTCTCAGTTGCTGCCACCCAAAATCCAGGTTGGGGTGTTCTCTGCCACAATGCCACCAGAGGCTCTTGAAATCACCAGGAAATTCATGAATAAGCCTGGAAAGAGAAAAAGCTCATGCTAGGATTTGCGAAGTGATTCGCTGCAGGAATTTTGGCTTTGGATGAAACCCTTACCATACTCCACTCATTCTCTCCAACTGTTCTAACTTTTTATTTTTATTATTATTATTATTATATCAAATAATCAATGCACTCATGTTCCCCACTAACAGTGTCCACTTTTGACCCAAACCATTTTCAATCCATCATTTCTCCTTCACCTTTTGCACCCCACTCACCGACTCTCTCTCCACTTTATCACATGGGTTTGTCCCTCTCTCTCCTCCATTTGATTTCAAAAATCACTTATTTTTATTTATTTTTTCCAAGTCACTTTTCCTCTTTTTTAAATACCCCACTTTATTTTGAAACAATCGCACTGATGTTTTTCATATAATCCATCTATAAATATTTTTTATCTATTTTCTTTCTCCCTTGTTTTCTTTCATTTTATTTTTATTTTTTCAACAAAACACTCCAAAAAAAAAAAAAAAAAAAAAAAAAAAAAAAACAACAACAACATTGTACAAACTTGTCATTTCTTCATGCCGGGGATCAACCCCGATCAGCATTTTACACCATAAAAAAAATAAATAAAAAAAAAAAAAAAATAAAAAAAAAAAAAACACAAAACAAAACAAAACACAACCAACACAAATCGGAACAGTGGGATTTTTCTTCTCGCCTATTCTGCCGGTCTTTTCTTCTTGCCACCGTCTTGGGCGGCCCTTGCCGGTGTTGCCTCCGTGTTTCCCACTCCACTGGGCATGATCACTACTCCCTGCTCCTCCACTGCAGCATATGGCGGCCCTCCAAATCGGAACATAAAACTGGCCTTCCGCTTCAGCTCCTTGTTTTCCGCCTTTAGCACACTTATCTCTGCTCGCGCATCCTTATACATGCGTTGGAGCAGAGCCAGTTGGGCGTTTAACTGCTGCACCTCATTTGCCCTACTCTGCAGCCGGTTCGACAAGTTTGTCACCGCAGTCATGGTTTCCACACATGACTTCAATGTATACTGATTGGCTTCCACATCCGACTGCACTGCCATTCTTTGCTCCACAGACCGCATCGGAAAGTTCAACGGAGCAAACTCCGGGGCGCTTGGTTGAGGTTCCAGTGCCACCGCTCCAGTTCTCTCTCTTGTTGACTCGTTGAGGTCGGGAAAGAGGGTGAGCAGTCCACGGGAAGACGAGGCCATTTTCTGGGCAACAAAGTGTTACAGACTATCTCTCTCAGCACAAGGAACTGGATTTTTCAGAGGTTTCTCTCAGTTTTTCTCTGCCTCAGCCTCTGCCTTCGTCTTGGTTATATAGCCAAGGCGGCCACGCGCATCGCGCGCCTCTTGACGCCCGACAAACTGGCACGCCTTTTCATGGCACATCTTTTGATAAAGTGGACACGCCTTTTGATGGCACGCCTTTTGATGACACGCCTTTTGTAAGAATTTATGTATTTATTGATTGATTGATAGATACAAGATTAATTGATTACAATTCCTATACAATCTATATATAGAAGAAAATGTGGTAGTAGGTGTAGTGGAGGTGATAGTGGGTTAGGTGAAGTGGAGTGTGTGGTGAAGTGGAGGTAGGTGAAGTGGAGTGTGTAGTGGAGTAGGTGAAGGTAAAGATGGGAAATTCTAACAGCCCCCCGCAAACTCAAGGAGGATAGAAACTAACCAACTTGAGTTTGAAGAGAGGAACAAAACAAGAAAATACATAAAAATAAAAAAGGATAGGAGACACTGTAGGGTCGTGTCAGACCATTGGTGAAGACACTGTATGGGGTGTCATAACGTTGTAGAGGACACTGTAGGGTGGTGTCAGACCGATGTAGAAGACAGTTTATGGGGTCATGTCGGACCGTTGTAGAAGACAGTTTATGGGGTCATGTCGGACCGTTGGAGAAGACAGTTTATGGGGTCATGTCGGACCGTTGTAGAAGACAATGTTGTGACAGTTTACGGAGTCTTGCTGGACCCTTGTAGAAACTAACCGGAATCAATGTCGGGACAGTTTACAGAGTCTTGTCGGACCCTTGTAGAAACTAACCGGAATCTATGTCGGGACAGTTTACAGAGTCTTGTCGGACCCATAAAGGAGCTAACCGGAATCAAATGTCGGGACAGTTTACAGAGTCTTGTCGGACCCATAAAGGAGCTAACCGGAATCAATGTCGGGACAGTTTACAGAGTCTTGTCGGACCCTTGAAAAAGCTAACCGGTATCAAATGTCGGGACAGTTTACAGAGTCTTGTCGGACCCTTGAAGAGTCGCACCCTCAAAAGGTGTGCCCAATTTTGTCAAAAGGCGTGCCCAATTCATCAAAAGGCGTGCCATCAAAAGGCGTGCCATCAAAAGGCGTGCCCACTTTATCAAAAGGCGTGCCATCAAAAGGCGTGCCCACTTTATCAAAAGGCGTGCCGGAGTCATCATGGCGAGGCACGTGAGTGCCTTGGTTGGCGTGCCCGTTTGTCGGCGTCAAAAGGCGCGCGATGCGCGTGGCTGCCTCGGCTATAAGACAGAGGCTGAGGCTGAGGCAGAGAAAAACGGCGAGAGATATTCTGAGAGAGGTTTCTGAGAGAGAATCTGTAACACTCTGTTTTCTGAGAGAGATTTCTGAGAGACACTGTGTAACACTCTGGTGCCGAGAAAATGGCTTCATCGTCTTCCCGCGGGCTGCTCACCCTCTTTCCTGACCTCAACGAGTCAACGAGAGAGAGAACTGGTGCGGTGGCACTGGAAACTCAACCAAGCGCCCCGGAGTTTACTCCGTTGAACTTTCCGATGCGGTCGGTGGAGCAAAAAATGGCGGTGCTGTCAGATGTGGAGGCCAATCAGTATACTCTGAAGGCATGTGTGGAAAGCATGACGGCGGTCACAAATTTGTCGAACCGGCTGCAGAGTAGGACAAATGAGGTGCAACATGTAAACTCCCAGCTGGCTCTGCTCCAACGCATGTATAAGGATGCGCGAGCAGAGATAAGCGTGCTAAGGGCAGAAAACAAGGAGCTGAAGCGGAAGGCCACCGTGATGTTCCGATTTGGAGGGCCGCCATATGCTGTAGTGGAGGAGTATGGGGGAGTGAACGTGCTCGGCGGCGTGGAAAACACGGAGGCAGCACCGTCAAGGGCCACCCAGGACGGAGGCAAGAAGAAGAGACCTGCAGTAGAGTAGAGAAGGGATGTCGGGGTGTGGCCGTCTGCAGGAAAGAAAACAAAGCCGTTGTGGTTTGTTGTTGGTGGTGTTGTTTTTTTTTTTTTTTTTTTTTTTTTTTTTTTTTTTTTTTTTTTGTGTGTAAAATTATGATCGGGGTTGATCCTCGGCATGAAAGAAATGACAAGTTTGTGGAATTGTGTTTTTTTTTTTTTTTTTTTTTTTTTTTTTTTTTGTGTTTAATAATAATAATAAGAATAAAAAAATAGATAAAGAAAAGAGAGAATATTTGTGAGTGGAGGATGTTGGGGCGATGGTGTAATGTGCAAAAAGAAAAGATAAAAAAATAAAGAAAAGATAAAAAAATAAAATAATGATTTTAAAAAAAAAACAGTGATAGTGTGTGAAGTTGTGAGTGGGTTGATATAAAAAATAAAAGAAGGATTTGAAATACCATACCATTGTCTCCACACATGATATGTGTATGTATAATATATATATAAAACTCACATGGTTTGACCTTAGATGACAGCCTGCCCACAACAAACCAAGCCGACAATTTTTTTTTTTTTTTTTTTTTTTTTTTTTTTTTTTTTTTATAATTACGAAAAATAAAATAAAATAAAAAAAGAAAAGGAAAGTGGGGTGGTGTGTTATTATAGTTTAGAATAACAGTGGAAGCTTTGTTGTGGTTTTAAAAAAAAAAAGGGAAAAATGCAAAGTGGAGACAAATTGAGTGGATGCTTTGGCTAGTGGTAGGGCCCACCAGCACTATTCATTTCAAAAATGTGGAATGGTGGAATGGTGAGCATGTGTATGCATGTGCTCTCTGTCGGTGGTGTTCATGGGCAGTGTTCATGGGCAGGGGTGAAAAATAGATTTCAAAAGGGAGAGCTTTTCTGAGGGAGGAGAACAATGACTTTCTTGTTCAGCTTTGTATTTTTCGAACTTGAATATGTTGATGCAAGAAAGCAAGAGCCCAGAATGGACTAAAGAAGAGAACAAAAGGTTTGAAAGAGCTCTAGCGATGTACGACGAGAAAACTCCTAACCGGTGGCTAAAAGTGACGGCCATGATTCCTGGGAAGTCAGTCTATGATGTGATGAGGTGGTACAAGGAACTGGAAGCAGATGTTAGTAACATAGAAGCCGGTCGGGTTCCATTTCCGGGGTACGTCACTTCCTCTGTCACATTGGAGATGGTGGATAATCACGGGTTTGATGGGTTTAGAAAGAGGCCGTTGACAGGTCGATCCTCAGATCAGCAGAGGAAGAAAGGGGTACCTTGGACAGAAGATGAGCACAGGCGGTTTCTGATGGGGCTGCAAAAGCATGGTAAGGGAGACTGGAGAAATATATCGAGGAATTTTGTGAAGTCTAAGACACCAACTCAAGTGGCAAGCCATGCTCAGATGTGGAGAGGTCCGGCGGACGGCCAAAGCGAGACTGCCGCCCGCCGGTGAAGCAGAATGGTTAAGTTGTTAACCTTGCTCTGATACCATGTAAGAATTTATGTATTTATTGATTGATTGATAGATACAAGATTAATTGATTACAATTCCTATACAATCTATATATAGAAGAAAATGTGGTAGTAGGTGTAGTGGAGGTGATAGTGGGTTAGGTGAAGTGGAGTGTGTGGTGAAGTGGAGGTAGGTGAAGTGGAGTGTGTAGTGGAGTAGGTGAAGGTAAAGATGGGAAATTCTAACACCTTTTATGAATTGGACACACCTTTTGAGGGTGCGACTTTTTATGGGTCCGACAAGACTCTGTAAACTGTCCCGACATAGATTCCGGTTAGTTTCTACAAGGGTCCGACAAGACTCTGTAAACTGTCCCGACATAGATTCCGGTTAGTTTCTACAAGGGTCCGACAAGACTCTGTAAACTGTCCCGACATTGATTCCGGTTAGTTTCTACAAGGGTCCAGCAAGACTCCGTAAACTGTCACAACAACTGTCACAAAATTGTCTGTTACAACGGTCCGACATGACCCCATAAACTGTCTTCTACAACGGTCCGACATGACCCCATAAACTGTCTTCTAAATCGGTCTGACACCACCATACAGTGTCCTCTACAACGTTATGACACCACCATACAGTGTCTTCACCAACGGTCTGACACGACCATACAGTGTCTCCTATCCTTTTTTTATGTATTTTCTTGTTTTGTTCCTCTCTTCAAACTCAAGTTGGTTAGTTTCTATCCTCCTTGAGTTTGCGGGGGGCTGTTAGAATTTACCATCACCTACCACCACTACCACCTCACCTACTCCACTAAACCTAACCCACTACACCACTACCACCTCACCTACTCTACTAAACCTAACCCACTACACCACTATCACCATCCACTACACACCATCCACTACACCTACATCTATATAAGGAACCATTTTGTAATAGACAGTATATATCAATCAAATATCAATCAATAATAATACATACAATTTATTCTCTCTCTTTCTCTATACATTATTTCTTACACACCACATTAAACTCAAACTAGGAGAAAAAAATGTCGAGGCAGCAACTAACAGAGACCAGTGCTAGATATATATGGAGACAAAGATCAAAAAGAAAAAACAAAAACAAAATACAGAGGCACAAATTCAGATCAAACAGAACAAAACAAACAAAATAAATACTCCTATATATATATAGCGAGAGAGAGAGAGAGACCTGCAGTTTGAGTAGTCCCAAATCCTGCGATGATATTCTTGCTCTATAAATAGATATGGCATTTTGCTCCAAACCTGAGAGCTGCCTCAAACACAAGTTCAAGTTTTTAGATTTGAAGATTTTGGGTTATGGTTTCAGATTTAGTGATTTGTAAAATAATATTTGGGTATTGAAAAGAAAGCATGAGAGACCAAACCACCGGTTTGAGCGGACAAGCCTGGTTTCCCTGTTCTAGTTGGTTTTTTGTACATCCCTAATTTATTTTGTGCAATGCAGAATATTGGCTTTAGTGAAGAACGCTTCGTCTTCAATAACTCTAGAAGAGATCATTGACAAGCACAAAGTGCCAACAACCTATGCCTACTCATCAAAATATTTTGTGGATAGGGCCATTACCTTGGGAAAGGTTGAGGGTTCTGTTGAGGTATATATTCTTAATTTCTGATGTTCATAGTGATTGTAATTATGTCATCAATTTCTGTGAAGTTTGTTGTTGTGTGCACTTGATCTAGAATACATGTGCAGGCTCTTCGTGCAGCTTTACAGAAGCTTGAACAAGGTTGCACTATTGAAGATGCTAAAGCTGTGTGTGAACCTGGCCTTCTGAACCAGATGATTAAGTGGAAGGTGATTGTTGACTTTGATATAAAATGGATATATTGTTTTTACCTCAACTGTGGTTACTTTATAGTTATTGTGTAGCTCTTACTAGGGTTGCCTTTTCTCTTGCCTTTCTTTCAATCAAATTCTTGTAGGTTCAGTGACAACGATTCTATGATTTGTATGAAACATGCCTTGTCAGAATCTCTACTTACAATCACATCATGAAATCTTGCTAATGATGTGAATAGGATGTTGATAACCATATGGCTCAATTTGGATGACAAGAATCTGAAGGGGAATGTAAATGCAATTCCTGATCTTCATGATTCCAACTTTTGGAATGGATTGAAATGGGGATGTGATTTCTGTTTCCCGCACTCCTTGGGAATCTCACATTTCTAGAGGAATACAATTTTATCATTTTCTCATGAGCATATCTAGCCAAATCAAGCACTTGAGTAGATTGACACATGAATTTTATTCCTAGTAATGTGGTTCAAGATGATGAGACTCCCATTCCTTTTTCTTTGATTCTTGTCATCCAAACTTTGCCTATTGTAAATCTCATGGAAGGAAATTATGGTTGTTTGAAAGTTCATTGTCCTACGCAGGGAGTATCTCCTGCAAGGCTATTATTGTAGAGATTATGAATTCATTTTCTACATGGTTCTGGTCATTGTCTTTTGTGGTTATATTCAGCCCCATCTACCATCTTGTATGTGTAATTGTTTTCAATAAATTGTACTATGTACGGAGATTATTAAATTGATCCACCTATTGTAGGTGTTACCTTGCTTGTATTTTTTTGGTGGATTATAGAACCTTCTATGGTTGTCATGAGAGAAGATTTCCTTGGTTGCAACTTGCAAAAGTTTTGCTCTTGCCTTGTATTTTATCTCTTGTATGTGCTTGAACCATGTACACCACGCGGCTCAAGATTTTAGAAGTAACCCAATTTACATTTTTGTATTTGTTTCATTGTTATTTGATATTCTACATAGTTTCCTTATTATCATTGATTCACATTGCTGTAGAACAAGTTAAAAGTGTACCTTGCACCATTTCTCTATGGCATGCGCTATACGTCTTTTGGACGCCATTTTACAAAAGTGGACAAGCTGAAAGAGGTGAGTTAATTATCTACTATCACTTTTCATAGAACATGTATTCATTTTGATAGGAAGAATCAAATTATATTTTGTGCATTAGAGCTAGCTAAGAACGAGTTATTGTTGAGAATTTGTTATTGATATGTGGTGCAGTCATTTGACACTGGTTGACAGGAATAGAAAGAGAAAGTCCTAACGTCTTAATTTTAGAAATTTCAAGTATTCACACAGATTGAAAATTGTGAAAGTTTTGGCTTTCAAAAGCCTCAGGAGGGATTAATATGTATAATTCCATTATTCTTTTTCATTTTGATCTCTGCCCTATATTTTATTTTCTTTAAATTTATGCCAAGACCCTATAGGTTTCTCTCATGTCTAGATAAAAGACACGTAGGTCCCATGCATGTCTGAAGTGTGTTCAGTTTAAAAATTAAAAAAAATAAAAAATGGAAACATTTGGACTTGTGTCTGATGCATTCTATCAAATGTCCAACAATTATTGGTGTCCAACATGTATCAGACATTGAGGCATGTCTATGCTTTGTAGATGAATTGGTTGATTTTTAGAGATAATACCTCGGAAGGCAAGGCAAGAGTTTCATCATGGTGCAAAATGGCAGAACAGAATACACTCTGCAAAAGTGGCAGATAGTTGGATGAGGCTGAGTTGAGCTGACTATTGCAGAAATTTGAAATTCTGTTATTTTTTTTCTTTCCCAGTTCCCTTCTTTGGATTCAATTGTGATGTGCATTGGAGCCCATTGCTCCCTTAAACCAGACTCTTACCTTACAGTTTTTAAGTTCCTATGGTTAAGTTTCTCTTTTCCATTTGATATGAATCAGTAGAAAGTGGAATCAGCAAAGCAGATAGTTTCCTCTTCAAAGCACAGAGTTCTATGTATTGATTTCAAATTTTTAAATATTTTACCTGTAGAGGCCTGGAAGAATTTTCAATTAAATGCAACGGATGTGGTTGAACGTATGAATTTGAATGGAATAATAATGACCCATGTCAATGCTTTTTCTTTTTCTTTTCCGTTTTTTACTATTAAACCTTTTGGTGGAGAAAGAAAGAAGGCATTAGACAATTACTAAAACAGTGATGCTACATGTACTAATTAGTGTACTAACTAGTGTACCAACACTAGTTATGACATTATTATTGAACCCACTCATTAATCATATTACAAATTCCAAAAACCTCTTAAATTTTGCTACATCATCAATTGGTACATTAGTTAGTACACCAGTTGGTACATATAACATTATTCATACTAAAAACTTATGAAATTCAATTTTGTAGGATGCTTTTGGATTTTTTGGTCATTTGGCTTTGGAGACAAGTTAGATTAGTTTAGATCCCTTAATTGACAACAGAGTGCTCTATTTTCTCGGGGACACTATCTTTTGTTTCTCCATCTCATGTTCTGATTCTGCTCATATATGGATAAAGCATATTGACCACAAGAGTCAAGCTTATATGAATGCTAAAAATTAATTCTCAATGTGCAGATTGTTGATGTGCTCCATTTTTATGTACAAGATGGTGACATGGTAAGGATTTGTGTTCTTCTCTCTCTTTCTCTCTCTCACGCTGTCTCTCTCTCTCAATTGTCTGATACTTTCATTTCATTGTCTCGAGATGTGATTTCACCATAATCCTTGTCGTTGCATGGAGTATCTTTTTGCAAGTTTCAATAAGAAGTTGGAAACAAATTATGGTCTTTTGTGCTAAAGATAATAACTGAGAGTATGCTTAGTGGCTAGCATTGCTTCTTTCAAGAGAATACATATCTTCAGTGAATGTTTAGTTTGGAAGTCCTTTGAAATCAAGCAATACTTTCACCGTGCAAATGTACTGTTGGGGGTAACATTTAAAAAGTGCCAAATAGCTTTGACAATATTGGCCGTTAGTATTATTATCATTTACCTAGATCATTTTTCATATAAAATTTAATTGAAAAGTACAATAATTGTGAAGAAATTGTAAACAAGGGGTACTGGGAAGGTGGGTGGTGCTGCAGGACACAATCTTCTTAAAATTTGTCAATGTAAACTGTAGATGATAATCAAGTATATAATGTGATTTACTAGTCACTCTCAGTTTTGTAACTTCCGATTTCAAATGCCTAATTACTTATTGCTTCTCTAAACAGATAGTTGACTTCTGTTGCGGAGCTAATGATTTCAGTTGTCTTATGAAGAAGAAGCTTGATGAGACGGGGACGAGGTGCTCATACAAAAACTATGATGTTTTACAAGCCAAGGTAAACTACCCTTTTAATAATCATAAATAAATTTGTAGTGTGTATGTCTGGGCTAGGCCTGTAAATGCATCAGATTTGGATTGTTTGTTATCGAATTTGGTATATTCCATGGTAAGATTATTGTTGAAAGGTCGCAAGGCTCAATCCTCAAGTATTTATTGATTTTAATGCAAACAAAAATAGTGGCAAAAATCAGTATGATTGTGATTTATTTATTTTTGGTTACAAATGTTCTGTATGCAGTTCGAAATGACTGCTAATGTTCTACTCGTTGCTATTGGGGTTTTAGCTCTTTCTTGTTAGGTTCTAACAATCTTTATGACAAACTGGCTTTGCTTTTGAATAATTAACTACTTCAGGTTGTGCTTATATGTGGAAATCTTACCATAAACGTAATCATTGTTTCATATATGTGTATACTTGAATGGATTGCTGTAAAAATCTATGCTAGAGTGGATATGATTAGTGATGCAAATCCTAGTTACATATTTTCTCAAATGGCCTTGCTCGAGTAGAGTTGGGGTTTACTAATAACTATCATTGATTGTTCTATGTTGTTTGTTTGTAGTTCCTCTTTCTTGCTCCCTCATTGTCATTTTGATGCTTACTGATTCTTTTTTGACAGAATGACTTCAACTTTGAGAAGAGGGATTGGATGACTGTCCAGCCGAAAGAATTGCCAGCAGGGTCACAATTGGTGAGAATAATGTTTCTTTTATTTGATATGCTAGATTTTGAAATCCTAGGGCTATGAACAATCACTTGACGGAACATCTATTGTTGTTTTTTGAGTAGATCATGGGGCTAAATCCTCCTTTTGGTGTTAATGCAACCCTTGCAAATAAGTTCATTAACAAGGCACTTGAGTTTAAGCCGAAGCTCCTCATCCTAATTGCTCCTCGAGAGACCCATAGGTAGTTACTTGCATTCTTGTTGTTGTTCATCTCTCTTCTCTCTCCCTCTCTCATTTCCTTTCTCTTTTTTCCCCCCTTTGTCCTTAAAACAGGTTGGATAGAAAAGATCCTCCTTATGATCTGATCTGGGAGGATGATGAGTTGCTTGCTGGCAAGGTAAAATAAGATGTTTTGTAAAGTCCCATTGTGGCTGTATATGAATTGCGCACCTTTACAATGGAAGTTTACTTTGGTGGCTTATACAGTGTGTTTTTGTTCTTTCAGTCATTTTATTTACCTGGTTCTGTTGATGTAAATGACAACCAATTGGAAGATTGGAATGTGAATCCACCACCGCTCTTCCTCTGGAGTCGCCCTGATTGGACTGCTAAACACAAGGCGATTGCTCAACAGGTTGGACACTCATCTAGGGTACTAGAAGATTCACATTTGGAAGATCACTGTGAAAAGCCGGTCTCTGATTATCCAATGGAAGTTCACGAGCTTAATGGACAAGCTTCTATGTCAATCTACGATCATCCTGTTCAAAACAAAGTACACGAACAACTCCATGAAAGAGGATTAAGCATGTTTGGAAGTCATAATGAAGGCTTTCCTTGTGATAATGGTGAAAGAGAAGTCCATGAGAACTGTTTTGAAGGTTATCGTCATTTTGAACCCAATGTATCAGGATCACATTCGCACTTTCAAACCGGATATGATTGGAATCAGGTTGACGACACTTCAAGGAGGTACAGCTTCACCAATGACAAGCCTTATTCAGGTGTGATCGATGGACGGCCTAGTGTCACTAGTCCTGGTCATGTACCTGATTATCATGGTTATGGATCATACGTCAGTGGGATAGAAGAAATGTATGCAAGACAGCCAGTAATTCAACAACAGGTTCCACTTCATGGGCAACAATGTCCCGAAACTTTTGGTCAAAGAAGCAGCTATTTAACAGCTGACAATCCTGGGTTTTTGTCATCGTATGGACATCTGGATTCAGCAGTGGATCCATCTTATAATGGTAGGATGAACACATCTGTGATGCATCAATATGCGCCCCCACAGGATGTGCTAAACCATACAATGATGAACGATTTGGGGTCTGAGCTACCTACAGCAAGTAGAAATGGCATCCCTGATCCTCTTGCTTCACAAACCAGATATCGCATTGACTCACTGGGCTTTGCTCCGGGTCCTTACCCATTTCCAAAGCATAACTCGTCGGGCTGGCTTGATGAGTAGGTAATTTGGCACAAAGAAAAAAAAAAAAAAAAATTCCCAGGTTGTTTTACCTTTGTTGATCAATGTTCATGGTATGTTGTAAGTGGCTATTGATTTGGCTGCACTTTCAGACTGGTCTTTAGCTTTGATGTTCTATAATCAGGACAACCTTGTTAATTAGGACTGTATAGCTTTCAGTTCTGTCTGGGGTGAGCTCATTTTAGTTCAAGATGATGTGAATGGTTGATCTTATGAAATACTCCAAACGGTTATACAAAAATATTAGTTTAATTAGACATCAACAATTACATGATCGGACGACATTTGTCTTTTTAAAGAAAAATGGACAATTAATGTGATTTTGAAATTAGACTTCTTTTATATTTTTTAAGACAAATGTTATTTGATCACGTATTGTCGATATTTAATTAATTTAATTTTTTACATAAATGACTTGATGGACCCAATCCTAATGGGCAGCCTGGAGGGGGCACCATATGTATCCCAATTTCGAAATACAATTTCAAAATTTCAAGTGTTATTGTTGGATCAAATTACCATTTAAAAAAATTTGTATGTCAAATAAAATTACAAGTTCTCACTTTAAGTCAGAAAATTTATAAAAATAGTAATATAGCTGCAAACCCACACCACATGTAAAATCTTTCAATTTCAAAATCAAAAAACACTTGTGAAAATAGTTTTTAAACAATTGACTGAAACATTTTTTAAAGAACTAACTCATATTTATTGTTTTTGGTTGTCAAACCAAAAAAAATATAGGTTTAACGCAATGGTTGGATTTTGTTAATGGGTGTTCTTTTTTAAACCATTAACGATTTGTCAATCTTTGTTATGTTTGGCAAAACGTCATGCCTCTCAAGTGAACTTTTATCATCAAAATTCTCAAAATTTTTTGAGAGAATGGGTTGTTTTTTAATTTTGGCCATTTATGGCCTACGAAAATTTTCCAAAGTCATATTATCTTCATAACTTAGTGTGCTAACCCTTAGAGCTACATACATTGGCTCTTCATGAATGATTGGCTTTTCAAAAATGTGTATTAATCCTATGAGTTACATTAATTTCATATCTTAATTTTTCATTGGCCATTATGCTTTCTAATTTTTGCTTTCGATATCAATTCTTCATCAATTAGAAAAGAGGCATTTACACACAAGTTCTAATTTATCAACTTATATTCCATTAAGTCCTAATTAGGATTTTTTTGACCTTCAAGTCCTATTAAATTTTTAATAGTCGGAATTGTCCTTCAAATAATGATTGTTCAGCATTTATGATTATATATAAAAGAATATGATGATTTGACATTTATTTTGATTTTCAAAATTTTAAAACATCAACTTTCAAATTGAAAAAACTAAAAAAAAATAAAAAAAATTATGTGAAAAAAAAAAAATTAAAAATTTGAAAAAATTGAATTATTTTTTTGTGCAAAATTGAAAATTTTGTGTCTATAAAGGAGCATGATGATAGAACATTGATGTGCAAAATTAGAAAAAAATTAAAAATGAAAAAACTGATAATATTCTCGATTTTATTAGATAGTTGAATCAAACTAATAAGTTGAAGGGTAAAAAAGTTTAATGTCATGCCCTATTTTTTTTCTCAGTTAGTAAAACAATTATCTGAAACATTACTATGCAAAATTGTTAATGTTTTTAGTTTTAAAAATTAAGAAAAACTGATAATATTATCAGTTTTACTAAATAGGATTTATTGGTTCAAAAAATCTTAGATAGGACCTGAGCTACCATAATATTTATAAATAAGACTTTTAAATAATTAACTCATTAGAAGAATTTGGCCTTTAAGTGGATGAATTTTTCCATTACAATAATTTAAATCTCTTTGCGTCAAATAATACGGAGATGATGAAATTGTTTGAAATCTTTGCCTATAAAGAGAATTAATTTCTTCTTTTAGAGCTTAAATTTCATTCCCGCACCAATAAATTTAATTCTCACAATGCCAAATTGTTTGTCATGCTATTATGTTGGCAACAAATGGTGGAATCGCCACCATAACACTGACAAATTTCAGAATATGAGACATTTTACTAATAATTTGTATCCATTGGAACACTGCCACTCCATTGATAGTTTGCATCTTTGGGTTCACAAGGTGTAGACATACCACTTGAGGGCATGATTTCATATGCATTAATCTACTTTGTCATTGTCATTACTCCAAGTTAGAATGGTCCTATTAGGCGTGCCAATTTATGTTGGCAAAAATTTGGTTTAAGCCCAATCGATTGTAATTGATCGACAGACTTGAATGAATTTTCACATAAACACAAAAAGATTAGACTTGTGGTTGAGTTCTATGCCTTAAACATATTAAGAACTTCCCTGGAGGTAATTAAATAAAGAAGAAATAGAACATAATAGAATATGTATTATTCAAATAAATTGTCAATTGTTATAAGTTGCATGAACTTAAATAAGAACAAATAACTGAAAAATATAGCAATTGACAGAAGAAGAAAAATAGGGATTGGAAAAAAACTAACACTGAGCTACTCCTAACATTACTAATTCAACTACTCCTAGCTAGAAATTAATATCACGAATTGTGAGTGATTTGAGATGATTGATCATTGTATCTCTCTTGGCCTGTTTATAGGCTCAAACACATGAGAGATAGATAATCTAAGCTTATGATTTCCTCAACAAGCACACGATTCCTCAATCACTACAACAAAAAGCAGATTTGGCGACTAAAACTGGATTTTTCGTTGCTGAAAGTAGTAGAATTGACGACTAAAATGAAATTAGTCGCCAAAATTGGTCACTTTTGCCGACTAAAAGACTTTAGTCGCCAAATGTAAGGGTTTTAGCGACTAAAAGTTAGTTTAGTCGCCGAATATAGGGGTTTTAGCGACTAAAAAAATTTTAGTAGCCAAAGGTTAAGGTTTTTGGCGACTAAAAACATTTAGTAGCCAAAAGTATAGCTTTTGGCGACTAAAAAACAGCTTGGTCGTCGATTCTATGTGTTTTGCCGACTAAAAACAGTTTGGTCGCTGAAAGTCAAGCTTTTTGGCTACTAAAATAAAATTAGTAGCTAAAAACTGTCAGTTGGCAACTAAAATTCACTTTAGTAGCCAAAAGGGGACGTTTTTGGCGACTAAAAACATGTTTAGTCGCCAAAAGGGGTAGTTTTTAGGTGGAACATATTTCTTTAGCGACGGAAAATTAATTAGTAGCTCAAAATTATAGAATTGGTGACGAAATAATGGATTTAGTCGCCAAAAGTGATCTAAATTTTTTTTTACTAAATAATTTATTTTTTACATAAATTATATTGAATATATATAATTATATTTATATATATAGTTTTGTATTAATACCGGTCAAAGTAATATATAAATAATATATGTTGCAATTACATTCATGTGATGGTTTAGTGGCATAGTGGGGGGAGTGTGTTGTAAAGCTTTGGAACCTGGAGGTCTCAGGCACAGAAGGTAATTTTTTTTTTTTTTTTTCAAATATGCTTTTGGCGACTAAACTCTGTGGTCGCCAAAAGATTGGCTATTGGCGACGAAAAAAATAGTCGGCAAATGTATAAATAAAAAAAAAATCACTATTGGCGACTAAAACTTTAGTCGCTAAATGTATAATTTCCAAAAATGGAATTGACTATTGACGACAAATTTTTTGGTCGCTGAAGACATGTATATTGCCGACTAACACTTTTTTAGTCGCCAAAGGTATTGGCGACCGTGTATTCGCGACAAAACCGGCGACGAAAATATTTAGTCGGGGAAAGTGAAAATTTGATTTTTGGTGACTAAAAAAAGACTTTTGGCGACTAAAAATTTAGTTGCCAAGGGTGTGTTTTCTTGTAGTGAATATGCCATGATTTCCTTAACATTATCCATATCCCATGCTTGATAAGAACCACTCTGTAGATTTTGTGTATGATTTGATCTTGACTCTTTAATCTAAGTAACTAACTTTCAAATAGCTGCAATAGCTAACTCTTCTGACTCTCCATTTAATATATCATCATGCCACCTACACTTATCATGCCACATCACAATGCCTTAAAAATTATCTGTGACACGCGTGTCTTGGTTGCCACTTCATACTTCTACTTTTTTGTACAATAAAATAATAATAATAAAATTAATTGTGGCCACTTCATACTTCTACTTTTTTGCACAATAAAATAATAATAATAAAATTAATTGTGGCTGATCAACAATCGATCAATTCTTCTCTGTCGATAGACTACACGATCAGATGATGATCAATATAGCGAGCACCTTTCTTTTGAACAAAAGTTTGAGCTGGCAAAGCCAATTAAATCACCAATAATTATATATATATATACCACATGCATGCATGCATACATATAAATGTTATATATATATATTCCTGTGCTGACAAAGCCTATTATCATGAATTATATATGCATGCATGCATTCATATAATATATATATATATATATATATATATATATATAACATAAACAACAATAAAAGCGAAAAGAAATAATTTGTGGTTGATCTATAGATCACAAATCTATTGACAGGTTTCTCAAATTTCTTTCAGTTTACAGTCATCTGTAGTGGATTTTTTTTTTTTTTTTTGGCCTGTAGCTATCGCAATAAGAATAGATTTGGTCACAATCGACAGAAAAACAAAATATGCATATGACTATTTTTAAAAGATAATGCGGTAAACTACTATCAAATCATACCACAGAAAAATAAAATTAATTTTGCCTTAAATTTTACTTATGAATGAAAAAAATTTCATATATTTTTGTGCAATCCATTATTAAATGATATAATCAAGATTTTCCATGTAACAATTTTCGCAACTCTTACAATAGAGGAAGTTACATTATGTTATATATAGTAAATTTTGTTCTTTTTTATTTTTTATTTTTTTGGCTAAAATGAGATAAATTTTTTTTGAAGTATTTTAAAATATTTTGTAGTTTTTTTACAAAAATCGTGTAAAAATCAAAGAGAATGAGAATGAATTTTTGATTTTTTTTGTATGATTTGTTTTTATTTTTTTAACTTTTTAAATAGTCTTTTACCTAAAATATTAACTTGTCAAACGAAATCTTTCATGCTTTTGTTTTTTTTTTTTGTTGGGTAAATTATAAATACATCTTTTGAGATTTGCTTAAATTACAGTTTACTCCTTATGATTTGAAAAATTATAAATACCCCTTGTCAAAATTTTTTATTTAACAGAATTAATTAAAAAAATAAAATTAATAATTGCTCTCCTATACAATAATAAAATTACTTAAATTATTAATTGAAATATATTTCTAACATCATTAAAAATTGTTAATTAACTTGATAATTTATTAATAAAAGGAGTGTTTTGTTATGAAATTAAAAATCTCAAGAGTGAAAAGTAATTTTTAGAATTACAGAGAATGATTCATATTTAATTAAATTTTAAGAAGTATATTTATAATTTATTTTTATTTTTTTTCAGTGCTGGACCTTGGGACCTAATTTGAACCCACTAATAGAGATCAGAGTAGTCGCCCAACTTGAGTTTAAAAAAAAGAAAAAAAAAAAAACTACTCGTTCAACTTTGTAGTTTGTACAAAGCCAGGTTTTTGGATTTTTAATTTTTTTAGTCAAAAAAAAGTTAGTTTTTTTACCCAAAATAACTTAACTTTTTGTCAAAAATACCATCAAAAAAGTTAAAAAATCAAAAAATTAATTTTTTATCAACTTTTTAAAATATCACGCAATAAAGGTTTGAAAATAATGTGTTGGCGGGGGTTCTCCTGGCCAGTTTCATACTCGATATAAAAACACGATTGGGACGGAGAGGTGGCTTTTCGGAGAAAAAATTTATTGTAACAATAAGTGATTTTATATGTATTAATTGATATATCAATTAGTATATTAACATATTAGCGTATGTTCGTGTCTGAAGGCATGATATAAATTATGTTAGGATTAAAATATAATTGTAATCTTAACACTATTTAAATTTCTTTTTTAATTTGATAAAATTACAAATTTATTATAAAATTTTGAAATTCTTACAAAACACTTCACGAAAACTCGATTTTGCTTTTATAATAAATAACTAGATAGATAGATAGATGTGCTTAGCATACATACAATTTTCACGAACATACATTCAATACTACTTTTGCTTATATAATTATATGAAAATTGTATGTATGCCCGTAATGCCCTAGTGTATTACGAGCAAACAAACATTATATAGAAATATGTGTAAAATATATTGAATAAAAAGAAGAAAATAAAAAAACAAAACAAATATAGAGAAAAATAAAAACGGAAGAGAATAAAAAAAATAAAAATAAAAGAGAGAGGAAGGTGGGATCATGGGGTCATGGAATGATGAGTGAGAAAAAGAAAAAGTAAGAGAGAGAAGCGGGAAAATAAAAAATATACATGTAGGATGTTTTTTGAAAAATATATCTCAGCCGTTGTTTTATAATTTGAATAGATCTGAACCGTCCAAATGTCTTAGTAGGACAAATATGTATAGGACAAATTCAAAAATTATCATATTTTATTATATAAATATATTAGTGCATGCTCGTGCCTGAAGACACGGTTTAAATAATATTAGGATTAGAATATAATTGTAATCCCAACACTATTTAAATTTATTTCTTAATTTGAAAAAATCACAAATTTATTATAAAATTTTAGAGTTCTCACAAACTCCTCACGAAAACTCACTTTTGCTTATATAATATATAGTTAGATAGATAGATGTGCCTAACATACATACAATTTCCACTAGTATACATACAATACTGCTTTTGCTTATATAATTATATAAAAATTATATGTATGCCCGTAATGTCCTAGTGTATTACGGGCATGCATACATGCAAAATATATTGAACAAAAAGAAGAAAATAATAAAAATAAACAAATAGAGAGAAAAATAAAAACAAGAGAAAATAAAAAAATAAAAAGAAAAGAGAGAGAAAAGCGGGATCATGGGATCGTGGAAGGATGGGTGTAAGAAAAGGAAAAAGTAAGAGAGAAAGAAGCAGGAAAGTAGAAAATGTATCTCAGCCATTGTTATATAATTTGAACAGATCTGAGCCATGCAAATGTCCTAATAGGACAAAAATATGTTGAAGATTCAAAAATCGTCCTGCTTTATTAAAATATGTTGAAGATTCATATGAGTTCTAAATTTTTAAAATCTATCAGGTATTCAATATATTTAAAAATAATAACAAATTGTTCAAATTCATTTAATTTATGGACTATAAAATTCATTAATTTAATCTCTACTACACATAGTAAAATCTGACTCCTAATTATGGGATCGCAAGCTTTCCAATATAAAATGAATAAAAATAAGAAAAAAAAAACAAATAGTGAGAAAAATAAAAATGGAAGAAAATAAAAAAATAAAAAGAAAAGAAAGATGAAGGCGGGATCATGAGATCATACAAGGATGGGTGAGAAAAAGAAAAAGTAAGAGAGAGAAACGAGAAAATAGAAAATGTACATATATGATATTTTTTTAAAATATATCTCAGTTGTTGTTTTATAATTTGAATAAATCTGAGCCGTCTAAATGTCCTAGTAGGACAAATGTGTGTACAAAAACCATCCTGCTTTATTATATAGATGTTGAAGATTCATATGAGATCTAAATTTAGAAAGTCTATCAGGTATTCAATATATTTAAAAATAATAATTAATTATTCAAATTTATTTCATTTGTGGATTATAAAATTTATTAATTTAATCTCTACTACACACAGTAAAATCTAGCTCCTAATTATGGGATCGCATGCTTTTCCATAAAATATGAATAAAAATAAAGGAACAGAAATGAGAAAATAAAAAAATAAACAAATAGTGAGAAAAATAAAAATGCGAGAAAATAAAAAAATAAAAAGAAAAGAGAGATGAAAGCGGGATCACGGGATCATAGAAGAATGTGTGAGAAAAAGAAAAAGTAAGAGAGAGAAGTGGGAAAATAGAAAATGTACATATAGGGTATTTTTTGAAAAATATATCTCAGCCGTTGTTTTATAATTTGAATAGATCTGAGCCGTCCACATGTCCTAGTAGAACAAATGTGTATAGGACAAATTCAAAAGCCATCCTGTTTTATTATATAGATGTTGAAGATTCATATGAAGTCCAAATTTATGAAGTCTATCAGGTATTCAATATATTTAAAAATAATAATTGATTGTTTAAATTCATTTAATTTGTGGACTATAAAATTATTAATATAATCTCTACTACACACAGTAAAATCTGACTCCTAATTATGGGATCGTAGACTTTTCCATATAATATGAATAAAAATAAGTGAACAAAAATGAGAAAAAAAATAGTGAGAAAAATAAAAATGAGAGAAAATAAAAAAAATAAAAAGAAAAGAGAGATAAAGGCGTGATCATGGGATCATAGAAGGATGAGTGAGAAAAAGAAAAAGTAAGAGAGAGAAACGGGAAAATAAAAAATGTACATATAGGATATTTTTTGAAAAATATTTCTCAGCCGTTGTTTTATAATTTGAATATATCTGAGCCATCCAGATGTCCTAACAGGACAAATGTGTATAGGACAAATTCAAAAATCATCCTGCTTTATTATATAGATGTTATGATGTTATAAGGGTGTTCGCGGATCGATTTTGTGCGGTTTGCGGTTCAATTTTGACCCGCCCGCATCTATGCGGTTTAGGAAAAAGTCAACCCGCAACCGCCCGTAGTGCAGTTTGCGGTTTGTGCGGATAGGGTTTGTAAATGTGCGGGCGGTTGCGGGCGGTTTGCGGTTTACACTTTTTTCTTTAAAAATTAATTTTTAAGTTTTTTTTTTCCATCGAATTTAGGCATTAGATTCATTTTATATATTTGTGATCAATTGATAACAATTTTCTGATGAGTTTACGAATAAAAATTGAATATCACTAGCATTTTTGTCATGAAAAAAATGTATATCAATGCATTAAAGGTTGTACTCAATTAGAATTGTCAATTCAGTAATCAATAATCAAACTAGAAGTTTCATCGATCACCAGAAGAAAATTTTTATTAGAAAAAAGTGGATGGGACATCAATGAAAATCATATAAGAAACCAAGTTTAGGACTTGATAATTCTACGACATTAAGAAAGTTGAGAAATACTTAAAAATAAGGATCCTAGTGTCATAGAGAATATAATGGTGCTCCTGTTAAAATTACAAAGTTGGTATATAAAAAATAATGTTAATAATACTAATTAAAGTGCGGGCGGTTTTTGCGGGTTGCGGTTTTAACCCGCGAGCCGCCCGCAACCCGCAAATTTGTCATATTTCAAACCGTATCCGCCCACATTATGTTTGCGAAACTGTTAGCTATATATTTTGTAAAAGCCAGTTACAATCCGACACGTGGCAGAATAAGGGTATTATTGGAAAATAATTTAAGTCTTCAATCCTGATCGTACACGTGGTGATGATAATTGGTTCTCACATGGTCTGAGCAACATTGGATCAGTAAAGAAACGCAAAGTGACGTGGCTTCAACGGTTACTCATATTCAAATTCAAATACAGGAGGGAAGCCTAACTGCAAATAGTGGCATAATGGAGCTACTTCTAAGGCAACATGATCAGAGATCATGGAGGAGCAGTTCGACGGTTCGAAGAGCAGTTCGAAGGTCATCTTTGACAAGTATAAATAGCAGAGAGACCCCCAGGAAAAGAGACGGAACTCAGATCATACATACCAGTCTTTATTTCATATTTTACTTTCCAGTTTTACATTCCTGTACTTTCAATACCTGCACTTTACATATCTGCACTGCACTTCAATTCATAGGAGTAGTCTCAAGTAGATTCAAGTAGACTGTTGCTGTAAACCTCTTCGAGGCTGAGTTTGGACTATTGTAAGTTTTTCATTTTTATGAAATACTTCCATTATTCTTCATATTAATTGTTATTTCTCTTAATTTCTCATAAGTTAAGCCACCAGTAAAAGTCCTCTTCATTGAGGCTGAAAGAACTAAAACACAATCGTCTGGTAATTGGTTGGCAATCACAATTTCTGTAAGGACTGATTGATCCTTACTGGCACGCTCACATTTACAAAAATACCCTTCGAAAAGCCAAAAAGCCAACAGAAACCGCTCATTTATATGCGGGTTGGGCGGGTTGAGCGGTTTGAGCGGTTCGGATAAACCATTACCCACCCCTATGATGTTATCATTTTAAAATTATATATCCCATTTATTATATAAATTATGAAAATTTAAAATTTTTAAAATTATATTATATCATTTATTAATAATTGATATATCAATTAATATGTATAATTTTATTCTAAATGATAATACCACTGCCGACTCAAGTTTAAAAACACCGCGGGACCCACAAACCGCAATTGCTGACGGGCCATGGAACTGCTGACTCAAGTTTTACTCACAAATTTAAGATGTAAAAATTGGTTAGAGGGGTTTTCAGGGCCAAGTAGACGAAACCGAACTCTCCTCCACACACACAAAGACATAAATAGGAATGGCAATGGGGTAATAGGGTGGATATTAATTCTTCATCCCCATTTTCCTATAATAAATTTTTCCCATTCCCCATTCCTCATTCCCTATGGGTACCACCCTCCCCATTTTTTAATGGGTATGGATTTTCCCCAACCCACTTTAATCCCCATTTTTATTTTTTATATTTAATGTTAACAAAAACTTTTTTTTTTTTTTTTTTAAGATTCACAACAAAAACTAAATATACCTTCAATCTTTTTTCTTTCTTTTTAAATATATTTAATGTTAACAATTTTTTTTTTATTTTTTATTTTTATTTTTTTTTAAGGTTCACAACAAAAGTTAAATATACCTTCAATCTTTTTTCTTTTTTTTTATAATATATTTAATGTTAACAATTTTTATTTATTTATTTATTTGTTTTTTATTTATTTATTTATTTTTTAAGGTTCACAACAAAAGTTAAATATACCTTCAATCTTTTTTCTTTCTTTTTTAATATATTTAATGTTAACAATTTTTTTTTTTTTTTTTTGTTATTTAAGGTTCACAACAAAAGTTAAATATACCTTCAATCTTTTTTCTTTCTTTTTTAATATATTTAATGTTAACAACCTTCTTGTTTTTCTTTTGTCTTTTTTTTATAAAGGTTTTAGCTAAATATACCTTCAATCTTTTTTCTTTCTTTTTTAATATATTTAATGTTAACAACCTTCTTGTTTTTCTTTTGTCTTTTTTTTATAAAGGTTTTAGCTAAATATACCTTCAATCTTTTTTCTTTCTTTTTTAATATATTTAATGTTAACAACTTATTTTTTTATTTTATTTTTTATTTTTTTAAGGTTCACAACAAAAGCTAAATATACATTCAATCTTATTTTATTTTATTTGGTTCAACAACAAAATCAAATACACATTAATTAATAATTAAAAAGTTTGTTTTATAATAATTAAATATATATTTAGCTTTGGTTGTGAATCTTAAAAAAAAAAAAATGGTTGTGAACCTTAAAAAAAATTAAAAAAAGGAAAAAAATTAAATGTATATTTAGATTTTGTTGTGAATCTTAAAAATTAAAAAAAAAATGGTTGTGGACCTTAAAAATAAAATAAAAAAAGATTGGAGGTATATTTAGCTTTGGTTGTGGATCTTAAAAAAAAAAAAATTGGTTGTGAACCTGAAAAAATAAATAAATAAAAAAAAGAAAAAAGATTGAATGTATATTTAGTTTTAGTTGTGAATCTTTAAAAAAAAAAAAAAAAAAAAAAAAAAAAAAAAAAAAAAAAAAACATATGGGGAAATTAGTGGGTACCCATCCCAACCCATCCCCTATGGATATTTAAAGAATATCACCTACCCTACCCAATGGATAAGTAAAGAAGGGAAAATCCATGTATTTGGGTTGGGTCTCCATGGATACCCACAGGATAGGTTATCCATTGCCATCCCTAGACATAAAGATGACGATGGTGATTTTTAATTTTATTTTAGATACATCAGAATTTTCGATGGTGATTTGATTTTAATAACTTTGCCATATGCAGGCAATAGTTCTAGGGTATACTGTTTGAGCAGAAGTTGCCAATTACCCATCATCAAAAAGCAAATAAATAAATAATTATGTTATGATACCAAATATACAGTTAGTTACCTTGCCATGAATTGTTTTGGAATTAGTTTGTCATAAATTAATTTTAAAATGGGATAGATAGATCTATTTGTTTTTTTTTTTTAATATATTTTTTTAATTTCATAGTTAATATAGATTTTGTTTTCAAAAAATATATATATATTTTTTTATAAGAAAGGAGGAGAATCCCACCCGTCTAAAGGTACTATTTGATCCGTTTCTATGATCCGGATTATTCATTTTATTAGACACTTTGTGTATTTTATTTATACAAAAAATTAAATCTATTCACTAAATATAACATATTCAATTTATTATGTTTTTAACCAAATCCAATACATGAAAGCCATATAGAGAAGGGTATGGTGGTAAGCCTTTGGACCTGATTTGAAGCCTAGAGAGAGGACACCTTGAACTTAGTTTGAACCCCATATAAATGATAGATTTGTGTGACCATAAATGGTAGTGCTGCTGGTGAAGGAATAACAATAGAGATGGAGAGAGAAACTTTCCCTGACGATTTCAAGAAATATGTGGACACTGAACTCAACTGGATGCCAGTGAAGCGGGCTGGCACAGTCGTTGGAGGGGTTTACTGGAGCCTAGGAAACAACGAACCCCAACGTCCTCGGCCGACTGTTCCTGCCGGTGAGCGACTTCTGTCCTTTTTATCTCCTCCATTTATTTATTTTCCACCTTCGAATACATTTTGTTATTAATGCATTAATTTTTAAGTCAATACAAATTATGTGGTTCTGAAATCAGTTTTCCCTTCTAGAATTCGTTTGTTATTTATCAGATATTAATTGGGAGTTGAAAAAGAAGATCAGAGATGCGCTTTACGGGATTTTACAGAATTGGCTTGATTATGCGATACTAGTTCAATTTTGGGCACCATAACGGAAGAGGGGCAGTCTTTTGTTACAACTCAAAACCAACCTTTCGCTCTAGTATCAGCTTATGTTTTTCAATTTATTCAATCCTCACTTTCTGATCCACCTGATCAAGAAAAAGTTTTTGATCCACTTGATGTTTCGAGACTTTGTCAGTATAGGATGATATCTAAATTTGACGTGGATTTAAATGGGAAGAGTTCAGAAGAATGCTTAGGGCTTCCCGGCCGAGTGTTCAAGCATCAATTGCTCGAATCCACTCCCAATGTGGAGTGTTACTCGATCAAAGAGTATTCACAGCGCGACAATGCTCTACGTTGCAGAGTTAAACAATCTTTGGCTTTCCCAGTATTTGAACCTTCTACCCAAAGATGTGCTGGTGTACTTGAGGTAGTGACACAAACGGTACGGTCCACGTATTCATGTCTACTTTGGAGCTATGGCAAAGAAATATATGAAAAATTTGAGGTTAGTCCCCCACTCACTCACAAACAATTGGCATTTTCAATGTCTTGTTAATATTGATTACTCATTAATCTCTCTCTCTCTCTCTCTCAGAGTATATGCAGTGGAGTGTTTGTGTAAGAAGTTTAGTGGGTTTGCCGGTTAAAGAACAAAATAATGGTCTAATTGAAGTGTTAAACAATTTGCTAATACCATCACATGTTAATTTTCTTGTTGAAGGAGGGGCCGTGCTGTGAGTGTGTGGGTTCGTATCCCGGACTTATTTTAATAAGAAAAAATATTAGAATATTTATGAAAAAAATTTAAATTAATTGAACATTCCTAATCCTATAACAAAAACACATTTATATTTGAAAAATATAAATGATTAGCACCCGTTTCTGTTAAGGCTTGTTGGGATCGTTTGGTCCATTTTATATTTAGTTCCACATTTCAAATGTTGCTGCATCACTCACTCTAAGGAAAAATTATTTGGTGCTCTTGGAACATCACGTGGTGATACTCTTCATTAATCACAAATTTTCATGCCCTTTTATATCTCCAATCACCTAACATAAAATCGTAAATTATACCTCTTCTACCAATCACAATATCTTTGAGCACCACCTGGTGATGCCCTATAACCAACTAATAACTTCTCCTCCCCAAGACTGTATGGCCTGCAACACTTGAGTTCGGATCCTCTACTTGATATCACGGTGGTGTTTCCTGCTGGGGAATGGCTTAGATTGAGTCACGTCGCCCACTAACTCATGTACGGCTAAGATCTATTCATTAAAATTAAAAAAATTCTCCCGTTTCCCGTTTTCTTTTCTCCCTTTCAAACGTTTCAAAGCTGAGGGCGACGGTGAACAGAGAGACGAAGAGGAGGGCGAACAGAACCATATTTCTTCATCTGAGGGGCTGCCTCCATTTCTCTTCTCTCTTCTCCCCTGTGTCCTCTCTCTCCCCCCAATTCTCTCTCTTCAAATACTTTTCTTTCTGTGTCTCTTGCTGTTGTTGTTGGTAGTGGTGGTAACATGAGTTCAAGGCCTTGCATTTCAGACAATATCCGCTGCTCAACCGTCTTTATCTCCTGAGAATCTTGTGACATTGCATGCTTTATCTCTCTCTCTCTCTCTCAAACTCTGGAGCTCTGTTTTTCTCTGTCTGGAATTGTTTTTTTTTTTTTTTTTTTTTACACTGCAGTTTTGTTTTGATTGAATTCAATTGAACATGTCTTGGAGGGAAAGAAAGGCAGAGGCTTTTGGGTCTTGCAATCTTACCTTAATTGGAGGATTTATATCTTCATCTAGTTTGCAATCTTATTTAATTGATCTAAGTGAACCAAATGCAGCCTAAGGCATCGTTTGGGAACGGTCTCTTTTAGTTTAAAAGTCAAAAAGTTACTAAAAAAATTAAAAAATCAACAACTTATATCAAAAAGTCAAAGATTCTTTTCCTCTCTACTTTTTGCACATCTTTTTCGTAAAAAGCCAAAAAGTCATCTTAAACATACTAATTTTTTTTAGCTCATATTTTAACCAAATAGTCAAAAAATTACTAAATTAATCTGCTCCCAAACAAGACCTCAATATCTAAAATTATTTTAAAATTTTTATTACATTTATTTTCATATTGAATATATAAAATAATTTTTAAGATTTGAATATATTTTTTTGTAGTTTAGTTTTAAGTCAATTTTAAATCAATAATGTTACTTGGTTTCGAAATCAATTCTCTCCTGAAATTTGTTTGTTATTTTATATCAGATATTAAAGTCAGAATCAGATATTTGCTTTACGGAACTGTTAGGCTTATGGTACGAAACTAGTTCAGTTTTGGGCACCCGTAACAAAAGAGGGGCAATTTTTTCCTTACAACTCGAAACCAACCTTTCGTTTTAATGTGTGTCAATGATGATGACGAACTTGATTTTAAAAGACTTTGTAGGCATAGGATGATATGTATGGTTTATAAATTTGACATTGATTTGGATGGGGAGACGTCTAAACAACACCTTGGGCTTCCTGGCCGAGTATTCAAGCATCAATTCCCCGAATCCACTCCCAATGTGGAGTTTTACTCTATCACTGAGTATCCACGGCGCAACCATGCTATAGATTGCCTAGTTGGAGAATCTTTGACATTTCCAGTGTTTGAACCTTCTACCCAAAGGTGTGTTGCTGTATTTGAGGTAGTGGACATTAGAGCATCTCCAACGCTTAACCAAAATTTTCACCAAATTTGAGTTAAAAGAAGTCAATTTTCTCAATTTGATACCACTGGCTCTAACAGTGAGCATCAAAAGGAGGAGGGGCGATCGGTTGGTCGACCGGTAAGAACATTATTATTATTTTTTTTTTGGTTTCCCTCCATTTCTGTTCCCAATTCTTTTCCTATTTCTTTTTCCCTCCATTACATATATGTCGTTTTGGTTTACCTCTAACAATGATTTGCTTCTAAAATCTCATATAAACACATTATCCATATGCTAGACGACTCCAGACAACTGACACGATCATAGCTGAAACAAAACAGAGCATAATGAATACCTTCAAATCCATGATATTGACTTTATTTTCATCATCTTCTTCTTCCTCCTCCGCCTTTGATAAGTCTGACGATGAATATATGGTCACACTTTTAGGGGCTTATGAGAAGAATAATGCTAGTATGCTTCAGATTCTTAAATCAAGGGATAGCTTAAAGAAAATAGGTAGTTCTGTTGTAGGCCATAAGTATATACGCAGAGATAGAAAGCAGGGTCATTATAGATTGTTTGCAGATTATTTTGCTATAAATCCAGTGTATTCACCTATAATATTTCGGAGACGTTTTCGAATGCATCGTCCTTTGTATCAGCGAATTTTGAATGCAATCCAAGCACGCAATTCATATTTTGTTCAAAAACAAGATGCAGCTCATGTAGTTGGATTATCTCCCCTACAAAAAATGATTTCAGCGATGAGAATATTGTCATATGGTGTCGTAATAGATGCAGTTGATAATTACATACGTATCGGGGAAAGCATTGCAATTCAAAGTTTGCAACAATTTTGTAATTCAGTGATTGAAATCTTTGGACTAGAATATCTGAGATCTTCGACACCAACTGACATTGCTAGATTACTTGCTATTGGGGAGGTTCGAGGGTTTCCGGGTATGTTGGGAAGTTTAGATTGTATGCATTGGGAGTGGAAAAATTGTCCAAAGGCATGGCAAGGTCAATACGTAGGCCATCAAAAAAGCCAACCATTATTCTTGAAGCAGTAGCATCTTATGACTTATGGATTTGGCATGCATTTTTTGGAATGCCTGGCTCACACAATGACTTGAATGTGTTGGACCGATCGCCTTTGTTTTCTGATCTTGTGCAAAGTAAAGCTCCCTCTGTCCATTACACTATTAATGGACATAGTTACGATATGGGTTATTACCTTGCTGATGGTATATACCCTCAATGGGCAACACTGGTTCAAACAATTTCTTCTCCCCAAGGAGCAAAGAGACAACATTTTGCAATGATGCAAGAGTCTGCCAGGAAAGATGTAGAGCAGGCATTCGGAGTCCTTCAATCTCAATTCGCAATTATAGGTGGTGCTGTACGTTTTTGGGATCCGAAAATGCTTGCCAACATAATGAAGAGTTGCATTATATTACATAATATGATGTCGAAGGTGAGAGAGAGGAGCACCTTGATTTCGATTATGAAATTTCATCAACCAACACACCAGTGCAACTTTCCTCTACTCCTACCAATGACTTCCAATCATTTTTGTCTCGTCATTTAGGTATTAGAGATAAGGATGCATATCATGCCCTCCGTAATGATTTAGTAGAACATATGTGGCATCTTCATGGTGAAAACTAAATTCACCACATCATTACATGTAATTTTGTTTATAGTTTTGGAATGAAAGGTTGTCTTGTTTGTAATCTGCATTATGATGCACTATATTAACCAAGTAGTTCAGAAGTCATGTGATGATGTGTTGTTGTGATGATCCAATCTTTAATATTCAGAATTGTTCTGTGTTTAATTCATGAGAATTACAAATGATAATAATCATGTCTTAATCAAATTTTACAAATGATAATACCACATAAATTTAATAATCATGTCTTAAATTCTGTGTTCAATTCAGTATTGATGTGCCAGAAATGATAATACCACATCCATTTATGCACATTTAATAATCATGTCTTAAATGATAATTTCATAATCATGTCTTAAATTTATTCAATTCAGTATTCTGTGTTCAATTCAGAAATGATAATACCACAAATGATAATACCACATATTTATATGAACATGTCTTAATCAGTTACAAATGATAATACCACATAAATTTATTCACAATTCATATTTATTGAAGAAACCACATGATTTTATTCAATATATGAATTTATTAGTATGCATTATTTGTGCCATTCATTTTTGATGCCATGCATTATTGATGTTGATGTTGCCATTCAATTATTGCCTCAGTTGAAATGCATTCAACCTACAGAGGTGCCATACGTTTTAACCACCTACCATTCATTTTACACACACCACCTACCATTCATTGAATTCATTCCACCTACATGCCTCATTTTACACACACCAGGGTTCATTGAAATTATTCAACCAATTTAGTTGAGTATTAATTTCCTCCACCACCTATCTCAATAATTCACCCTCTATATCAGCTCAAAATTGTATACAAACCTGGCATCACCAAATTCACTCTACTCACTGAAGACCTCTACCCACGGATTGCCTCTACAAGAACACATTCACTATATTCCCTCCACTACCACTTTCAAATTCGGCTTAACCAAATTCTATTCCCAAACTCTGCATATTCACTATATTACAAGTGTGAATCCACAGAATCAGCAAGGCAAATCATCTGAATCAACAAAGCCAACATCAGCAAGAACAAGAAGGCAGCATCAAAACAGAGTAGGCTGCATCGCACGGGTCAACCGGCCCTTCCTTTTTTTTTTTTTTTTTGCCCTTCAGTGTGCATGCTTTATTTGTTCAACTTTAACCTTCTCAAGAGCATAAAATTCATGTTTTAATCAAACTACATTCATGTTCAATATTTTAAAAATTAACTTGGCATACAAAACACATTCACTGCCATATGATGATTTTTACTTGATGTCATTTTTCCACTTCAGTATGCACTTCTGAACAACAAACACTACATAACATGAAGTAAAAATTAATGTGCCATTAAGCATACACCAATTAGTATGCACTTCAGTATAAAAATGACATGAAGTAAAAACACTTTAATATGCATTCTAATATTAAAACAATTTAATATAAAAATTAATGTGCCATTCTAAGCATACACCAATTACTGCATAACATGAAGTAAAAACACTGCATAAAAATGCTTTCCATTTCAGTATGCACTTTATTAGTATGCATTTTTCATTTCTATGCAAAACCAATTAGTTTGCATTTTAATTAATGTGCCATTAAGCATACTGAATGTTTTCATGTTTTTCTATTTTAATATGCATTCTAATATTAAAACTACATTCATTTGAATTCTAAGTTCATGTTTTCATTAAGCATATTAAAATGCAGCATAACAGTAGAAACACTGCATATTTATATTTAGCATAACACCAGAACAACAACAAGGCAACTGTAATGCAGCTTTCATATGTAACACATTTTCATTAAAATTCAACATTTATTGACATCATGCCTAGAACTAAAAGAGCGAGACCACAAGTTGGTGAAAGTTCCAACCCTCCATGACGCCAAGAATAGCAGCCTCAAAATCAGTCATATCCTACTGAGGATTTTCTCAATGAAAGTCATGAATTAGCCTTTCCAAACTTCTCCAGCTGACCTATTTTAACAGGAAGGAGGGTAAATCTGCCAACTCAATATGATGCACTATTAGTTAGTAAACTTGAAACAATGGGATGACTAAATTTAATTAATTTACCCCAAAAGGTATATCCACGGCTGGTATCTTTATTTTATGTTCACCTAAGAGGTACTCAGAAAGAAGATGAAAATTTTACTCTTTTGTTATATGTGAAAGGAAAGGGTATACAGTTTGATATTCCTACTTTGGCAAGCATTATTGGAGTTGAGGTAGGTGATGAAAATATCCATTTTCAGAGTGAGACTGAGTTAGCTAATATTGTTGGTAATTCTACTGATGTATATACTACTATTTGTGAGAACAGATTTATTGGGACTAGTCTACAAGCAAGACATTTAAAACCTTATCTTCGGATTCTCCACCAGTGGATTGTAGAAAATGTCACTCCAAAAAAAGGACATCATGATGCAGTCCTATATTTTAATGCCTATTTGTTATACTGTTTTGAAGTTGGCCATAAGTTAGATTTGTGTTACATAATTATGAAAGAAATGATGTTCGCAAATCAAACTCAATTCACGGGCCGGTCATTACTGTTTTGGGCACTCTTGACAAAAATTTTCAAACATTTTAGGGTTCACCTTGTAGATGAAATGGAGATCAAAATCCGTTCACCCATTAATCAGTACACAGTGACCCGTGCTGGTGCTGCCTCTAATTTAATGGGAAGTGTTAATGCTCCAGAAGATTCAGAAGATGAAGTCCCACCAGATGATGCTCCAGAAGATCCTCCTGCCAATGTGATACCATCAACTAAGCAACCTCAATATTGGGCTGAGTTTTTGGCCATGGAAGAACAACGTTATAATCAACGCGTTCAATGGGAACATCAAATGGCTAATCAGGTCAATTCGTTGGGTACTCAGTTTGATACATTTGCCACTGCGCAGAACTCATTAATTGAACAATTTGGTCAGTTCCGTGTGGACATTGAAAGACGTCATGAAGTGGCAAACAATCGTATAGATATGATTGAGTATCGCGTAAATGACATATACCATCATTACTTCCCTCCTCCACCACTACCACCAGATAATGACTGTTGATGTGTTAGACATTATGTATTTGCATTGTTTTTGTATTTTGTTATTTTAACAACCTTTTGTTGGGTCAATTTCTTAAAGAGGACGAGGTTAACTAAAACCTTTTCATTATGACATTGGCCTATTCAGCTATTATCACTTAATATTGTAGTTTTTCATTTTAATGCCTATTTGACAAAGGACATGATTATGTACATTCTGAAAATGCTACAAAAGAGTCATTATTCAGTTATGATTTTTTGGTATAAATCATGCTATAGTAGTCAATGGCCTTGACTTGAAATATCATTTTAAAGAGGACAAGGTTAATTAAAAAAAATCCACATTGAATTACAGACCAAAGATCTCCAAAAAAAAAAAAAAACACGGCAACAATTACACATTGAACTTGAAATATGGCAAAAATCTATGGCAAAAGTTCATAAAATCTGATGTTTCATAAAAATCCATAAAATCTGAACTTTAAATATGGCAAAAATCATGGCAAAAATCCATAAATCCACATTGAACTTGAAATATGATGTTTCTGATGATTTGCTCTATTGTTACAGGTTCTTTTATGCCTTGCTCTTGCTGTTTAATATGTATTGTTTAGTTAAAAAAGGAATGAATAGGAAATATATCAGAAACATCATATGGAATTTATGTAATTAATCATACACGGCAACAATTACTTCAAATTTTATGACATCGTTTACGTGGTGTTTTGAATAAATAAAAAATTATGACATACATTAATAAATTTATTTTTATCTGTTAATTATCTAACAAATATAAATCATTATGTTCCATTTAATAAAATTGTGATTACATGATTACTTATCACATTAATAATTCCAATACAAGTAACCAATACAAGTTAGATGTAATATTTTTAAATAATAAAACCAACAGATGAAACCCACTAATACAGAACCTTTCAAGGCAATCTATTAGTTGTTCGAAATAAAATCTGTCGTTGAAGATCTTCGTAGTACGCCCTTTGCATAGGATTTAAAATTGTCATGTCCATTGACATTATTTTATGATCTTCATTTTGTTGTTCTCTTTCATTCATCATAGATAGGAGTTTTAGTTGTTCCTCCCTATCTTCGACCCTTCTTCGACGCTCTGCAGCCTTCTGCTCACGGTCTATCACCTTTTGTTCATCTCGCTCAATAGTTCTAGCGGAGATAGTTGATAACACTTCAACAATTTTGGATTGGTTGGCAGCCATTTCATCAAATCTACTATCGTGCGTTGTTTGATTCTTCAACTTCTCTTTCGCTGCCTTAGTACCAATCGGTCGTGTTGATGTATTAGATGGCTGTCCGTGCACCGCATTATTCTGGTTGGATTGAAATGTCTTATGTTCAGTTGGTGGATTCGAACATGGATCAGCATGTTGCGTGCTTCTTTTGGGTTGTGATCGAAATTCATCCCACTTACAACTTCGGCGCAAAATATCCCAACATGTATCAAATGTGAAGTGTTTTTTCTGAATTGCATGATACATCCGCTTCGCTTCAGCGACCTACAAAAAAAAAAAAATTACAAACATTTCAATAACAAGTATACATTTAGAAAAGAAAATTGATATTTAATAACACAAATAAATTTTACCATGTTTGCCTCAGTTGTTCCACTTTGTTGCCTCAGTTGAATTTGTTCAAGAAAATCACAGAATTTATTAATTGCCTTTTGCATGCCAGACTAACGGTGAGACAAAGAAATACGGTTTCGATTTGATTCACCGCTCAATTGTGAATTAACATAAACAAGTACTCGTTCCCAAAATATAGCCATAGTCTAACTATTACCAGTAATGGGATCTTGAGAGACTGCTAACCAAGATCTACATAAAATTTCATCTTCTATAATTGTGAACGCTTTACCACGAGAAACATGAGAAGTTTCTGAAATAAAATGATTATCACTGTTCTACGTGTTCTGCTCTCGTGAAGTTTCCGACATAAAATTAATATCAGTGTTATACTCCAACATTTGTGATTCCTCAAACATTTCAAAATCTTCCATAGTTTGGAAAAAATACAGTACATACAATATCTAACTTACTGAAAAATATTAGAATGATATACACTCAACCTCAGAATTAGATAATTTAATTAGATAATATAAATTAAAGTTTCAAGGGAAAAAAATTTCTAATGACACAGAAGAAACGAAATTCACAACATATAACGTAATGCTATTCTGAAAATGAAATACTCTGTCAGCTTGATATACGAAACAGATATATTTTATAAAACACATCATCAACGGTAAATTTTCAAAATAATCTGTCTATCCAACGGTAAATTATTGGAACGGCTAGTTTTGAAATATGTATATGAGATAACAATTTCACATATAAAAAAAAAAAATAGTGAGGTAAAAGATAAAATATGAAGAAGAAAAAGACAAATTAATACTTCATTAAAGCTCTCTTTTTAGAGGTCTACCTCATTTTTCTTTGTTAATATTGATTTCTCTCTCTCTCTCTCTCAACATCTGCCGTGGTGTGTTTGTTTGTGTAATAAGTGGGTCCAATTACAGTACAGAAAAAAGGTTTTCTTGTACCATACATAAAAGTGGAACACCACTCTCAACACACTTTAGCACCGAAAATCACCGGTTTTGCAGGTGGTGATTTTTTTTTTTTTAGGAACATGTGGTCACCTTTTATGCAATAAAAAAAAAAAAAAGAAAAAAAAACAGTTACACAAATCTTTTTAAGGATTTAAAAAATAGATTTAGTTTTATAAAATTTGACATAATTGTATTCAGCTTGCTTATTTTCATTTTTCAGAAAATATTTTTCAGAAAATTTTACTTTCTAATTTTCCGTATTTTTTTGTTTTTACTGCATTTTTTTAATATTTTAAACAATTTTTTTACTTTTTAGACACACCTAACATAAATACACCTAAAAAGTAAAAAAATCGTAAAAAAAATCTTTTAAAAATTCACTAAATACCAAAAATACAAGAATTCAGTACATTTTTTGTATTTTATGTATTTATTAATTTTTTAAAATATTTTTTCACAAATTTTTTACTTTTTAGATGCATCTAACTAAGGTGCATCTAAAAAAGTAAAAAAAATGTTTAAAATTTTAAAAATATTCACTAAAAACAAAAGAATACGAAAACCAAAAAACTCAATTTTCAAAAAACTTAATCCAGAAAACTCAAACCAAGCACACTAATTAGACTTCTTTTAAAATTTAATTTACATAATATTTAGTTCATTTATTTATAACCTTTTGTTAGTTATATGAATAAAAAAAATTTGATGCTATTTTTTTAATATTGAAATATTATTTTATCTTATTTTATTTTATTTTTATTCTTGTGTTTACATTAATTACAATTTTTTTAACTTTTCTAAATGAGAGATCTATAATTATATTAAACTTATGAGATTTACTACATTTAGTAATAAATAAATTCACATCAAATGGTAAATATAGTCACATTAAATTTTAAGTTATCCTATTAAGAGTGAGCATAGTTCGATTTGGTTCATTTAAGAATAAACCAATGACCAAACGATCAAATTACCTACGGATTGATGAAATTTGAAATCAAATCATAAAAATCTTATAATCAAATCAGACTGAACTTTGAGTTCATTTGAGAAGTTGAGGTTTGGGATTTTTTGGCTAAAATAGTCACAAAAAAACAAAATAGATTTTTTAGCCCAATAAGACAAAACATCACATCCAACCCATAATCATTACGCCTGCGTTTGGTTGTATTTTGTAAATGTGATTTGAGAGTATGAGTTACATTTTGAGTTTGTGTGTTGTAGAATTATGATTTGAGTGTAGAAAATTTGTTTGGTAAAGAGTTTTGAAAATAGTTTTGAAAAAGAGGTTTGATTTGAGTAGGGAATTATTGATGTGACATTTGATATATGATACAAAAATTTACAACTCATAACTAAACATACAACTCAAAATTATTTTAAAACATATAAAAAATTTAAAAATTTTCAGAAAATATTTTTCCCGATTATATAAATCAATTGAGAAAAAAAAAAAAAATCACTGTTTCGGACAGCCGGCCGGACGTCCCGTTCCCTCAAACGGCCCCTCTGCAACAAACAGAATGCTTTGACATATAGACAGAGCTTCCGGCAGAGTTTTGGAAAATTAATTCCAAAACTCTTACCAAACATCATGCTCAAACTCAAGTGTTGAAAACTATTTTCAGAGCACAAACAAACAGAGCTTACATTTTTCTTTTACAAAAAGTCAAAAAAATCCTTCCCAAACGAGACTTTTTAGCCCCATGCTAAAATAATTAAAAAGTCAAAAAGCCAACCAACTTCCTAAATGAACCCAAAATGAAGTTCGATCTGGTTTGGAATCACATTTTTCACAACATAATCACAAAATATTACTCAATTTATTTGAATATATATGTTGGCATTTTGCAAACAAAAGTATTTTAGATGATTGTTTAGAACTAATTCAACTACTATACAAAATCACACTTGTAAACATATAGGATTAACAACTTATGTACAAAAATGTAATACTAATCAAGTGGCTGTATGTAGTAAATAATAAATTATATATATATACATACATACATATATAAATGGATCAATTTGGTTCCAAATTATAACCGGAACTATAAAATTACGGATCAAATCGTGAAGTATGGTTCGCCAATTTTAAAATTTAAGAGCAAATCATGTATTAAAAAAATAAATCAAACCATACGGTTTAGTTTAAGATTGAATGTTACTTTTACTATTCACTCAATAAACTTTAAAGTTGTGTAATCTAATTTTAAATTAATTCTGAAAGTTATTTTATTGATAAAGTTGTGTCACAAGAAGTGACAAATAGTAAATATACAAAAATTGTAAATATAATGAAATATTAAGTGGTAAGTAAAGTCACAATGCTTGGTAAGTAGAATCAAAACGAATGATAAGTATTTTACTTATAAATGATAAGTACTTAATGATATTTTACTTATTACTCAATTAGACCTCTATTACTTAATTAGACCTCAGTTACTCCTCAATCAGACTCTACTTACTACTCATTCATACTTTACTTACTATTCCATTAAACTTGACTTACGATTCAATTAAATATGATTACTACTCAATAAGATTCAGTTACTATTGATTGATAAGTAGAATGAAACCAAATTGTAGGTAGAGTCACGATAACTGACAAATAATAAATTAGAAATATAAATTTTAAATTATTAAACAAAATGTAAAAATTTATTAGACTTCATTTAGTATTAAAAGAAATATCACTTCATTTGACTTGACTTACTATACAAAAAAAGTATCCCACGTTATGGTAAATAGAATTAAAACGTAGGGTAAGTATCGTGTTTATAAATGGTAAGTCCTCGGACATTTAATGGATGGGGTCCATTATTTTTTATCTCTTCCAATTTCGAACTTTTCCTATTTCATTAAATTGCACTTACTACTATATTAGATTTCATTTACCACTTCATTATTTTTGACTTACCATTTTATTCAATCATAATTACTAGTCGATGAGACTACACTTATCACTTTTTTACACTTTACTTACCATTCAAATAAACCCCACTTACTACCAATTCATTAGACTTGACTATCACTGAAATAAACCTCACTTACCACAACTTAAGACTTGATTTACCACTCAAAATAAACCTTACTTACTACCATTCAAATAGGCTCCACTTACTGAGGCTATATCTCATTATTAGCATTTTTAATTTAAGAAAATTAGCAAGAAAAATAAAATTCTTAGATATTTTTCTATACAATAACAATATTATTAGAATTATTAATTAAAATACATTTATAACATTATTAAAAACTATTAATTAACTTAATAATTTATTAACAAAAATAGTCATTCATTATGTGATTTTAAATTTAGGCCAAGTTTAGCATGTCCAGGAAAAGTAAAAAAACTAAAAAGTTACTTAAAAAGTTAAAAAGTTAACACTATTCACCAAAAGTCAACAATTACGGCTGCACAACTCTCGATCCTAATTTTCTCCTACAAACCAATTTTTACAATTTTTTATTATACACTTTTTCATAAAAAGTCAAAAAGTTAACCCAAACATCTATATTTTTTTCCTCAATTTTTTAGTCTAAAAAGATAAAAAGTACACTTATTTAGGACACCCCAAATAACCCTTTAAAACGACATAATATAATTTGTAAAATTACAAAAAATAATTTATATTTTAAATACATTTAAAAAAGTGTATTTATAATTTATCCAACTAAATACATATCGTGACAGCTTTTAATTGGACAATAGTTTTGCGTTAACCACTTGTCACTCATTAAATTAGATAAGGGTAATTTCATCATTTTAGTTTCTATAAAGAGGGAGATGGTGTGAAAACACAGAGAGGAGAGAGAAAGAGAGAGAGTTTTTGCGAGTCCGTTAATTTCAGTTTATATATAAATATTGGTTCCTATTATAGTGTGCAACCATTTAAGGTTGCACACCATATGCCACTAACACAAAAGACGTAAATGGAAGATATAAACATTAAACAGGACAGCAACAGAAAAAGCGTAAATGGAAGGCGTAAGTTGCACGCTTAAGAAAAGTCCATAAAATTTGAATGAGGGAGAGAGAAACAACAATCAACTTGTTTAGTTCAATTTTTAAAAAATTTATTTTTTTAATTTTGTATTTCCTTGTTTTTATTATATTTTTTAAATATTTTAAATAATTTTTTTAAATTTTGAATACACCGAACATAAATATATTTTAAAAATATAATTTTTATAATTTTTTTTTTAAAAATTCACTAACTATCAAAAATATTAAAAAAAATACAAAAATTCAATATATTTTTTTTTATATTTTTGTGTATTTATTAATTTTATTAAATATTTTTTCATAAATATTTTATTTTTAAAATATATCTAAGTAAAATATATCTAAAAAATAAAAAAATTACTTAAAATTTTAAAAGTATTCACTAAAAATAAAAGTAATGCTAGAGACTTAAAAAATTTTACCAAAATTTTTATCAAATGTCACCCTGTAAGACCCACACAATGTAAGTTCTATATGAATCTCACACGACATTTGATAAATTTTTATGTATCTAGCATTTTTGCTAAAAATAAACAAATACCCAAAATCAAAAAATTCAATTTTCAAAAAAACTCGATTCAATTCAGAAAACTGTAACAGTGTCTGACCAGGACATAGCTGAAGCCCTAGAGTCTCTCCTTCGCCAAACAAACCCTAACTCCACCACATTCAACTCCTTCAACAGCATCGCTCACCATTTGGAGTCCAAGCTAGGGTTAGACCTCACTTCCAAGCTCGATTTCATCCAGAACCAGATCCCACCTCCTCCTCCTCCTCCTCCTCCAATCTCACTCTCCTCCTCCACCACCCCTCCACCACCACCAACCCCCTCCAAAAATTCACTTTCTCCTCCACCAAAACCCTAATTTCCATCAACCTCCTCCTTTCGCCTCCGCCGAGCTCGGTTTCCGACCACCGCCGCCCCCGAAGACCGAATCCTCCGCCCCGCTTCTACTGACGCTGCCCCTACCGAATCCCCCAAAGAGAGGTATCTTTTGCTCAACCGCGCTTTTCGTTGGTGAGAAAATTCAGGGAATGAATAGAAAATGAATCACTTTCCTTTTTGGTTACGTTTGCTAAACAACCAATCGATGTTTGGATTTGTTTTTTCTCGAGTTGGTTAGAATTCACTGGCATCACGATATCGTAACTTGTAAGTCTATTGTTTTGTTCCTTGATGTTTATTTTTCTATGAATTTGTAATTTATGATGTAACAATGTTTATTGTTTGCGGTAACCCCAGCGGGTTGGCTGAAACACTCTGTAAATGGAAATCCTATTCCCACATCCCCATGGGAATCTCTCATTTTTGGAGTAATATGACTTATTTAAGAATAAAACAAGTAGATGGTTCCATAATATTTAAAATTATAGTATATTATTATTTGAATAGAGGATTGTTAACCAAACCAAACATTTGAATTGTATTAACACAGAAATATTGTTATTAATAACAGAATTCCTAACAATAAGAATTTTATTACTTGTATTTGATTTTTTCCATCCAAACATAACTAACAATTTGATAATATTACCACTCATTTACTCGCATCATACCTTCATCCAATTGAGTATGGGTGTTGGCTATTGGATGAAACTAGGAAAAATTAGAAACATTAGGGAGGTGTTGCAAGTGGTATGTGAAGTTCATGTTTACCTTTGGCTCATGCATGGGTCCCATGCAGGGCAGGCTGTCCGTGCATGGCTCTGGTTGATGGTGGCATCCTTGGTGTAAGTTGTTATTATTACATCAAACATGACTACTTTGAATTTAGAATGGTCAATGTTGTGCATCACTTAAAAGAAAGTTCTGGGTATTGTGTTTGGAGAGTACTTTTGTCTACTAAAATGGTATTCTGCACGGATGTAACCCAACTTAGTCTAACTAAATACCCCTTGGCACACTACCCACGAGAGAGGTTGGATTAGGTGGTTGCTTTGCCAAAAAAAAAAAAAAGCAAAAGAAAAAAAGTGGTTGCGTTGCAATATGTTTGCAGAGTAGTTTCATGTGAGATGATGTTTACGTGCTAGAGTTCTTCATGCCAGTGAGCAACAAAGCTTGTGAAAACCACATACCTCATTCAGGAAAATATTAGAAACAATGAGGAACAGTTTCCAAACTTTTAGGCTTGCTTCTGGAGAAATTGAGGAAGAATTATGTATTGAAGAAATTGATTTTCAAAATGTTGGGAAACTTGATTTTGTTCAAACGCCCCAAACTACTATATTTTTGCGTCGATTAGGACCCTTACAAAGTGAAGGAGAGAGAATGCAACTGGATTCAGCTAATCGACAATTAATGAATGCCATAAATAATGGAAGCAATGTTATTGGTACAGAACATAACAAGACTGTGATTACTTGTACACAAGAAAAAGGCTTACTAGGGACGTCAAAAAGAAAAGGCTACAAAACTGGAGTTAAAATTAAAATTCCAATAGAGGATATCCTAAAAACATCCAAAATGAGCCTTGAGAATGCTGCAAGAAAAACTCGAAGGTATGCTTGCACTTTCATAAAGTAAAATGTAATGTTTACTTGTGATCTTGGTAGTTTTTTCAACTAGATAGACTCTTTTGGTAGAGAATATATATTTGAGCATTGTGCAGAAACAAATAGAAAGCAATTTCTCTTATTTGGATTCTTTCTTTTGCTGTGAGCAAATCTATGTTGGTATCGAGAGGTGGCCACCTCGCATGATAAATGAGGCTAGTTGCTCTCAGCTCAATGAATCTGCCCTGTATGTTGATCAGGAACAAATCCTACAATTGAATTCTGATCATCCACCTTTGTACATTTGAATTCTGATCATCTGCCATCTACTCAAGCCTTGGCCACTATCGAGCCACATGATACAATGATGCAAGATGTGAAAGATGTGACTGTAAAAGCAAATATGGAGATATTACAATGAGGTTTTATTTGTCTTTGTCATCGATTTTCATACAGTTGTAGGAAGAAGTGGCTAAGAGGTGAAACCTAATGGCTAGGACTTGTGATGTTGTGTATATATATGAGCAAGGTGAATAGGTTTTAATGAGTATTGATGGTGACTTACAGGATTATATGCAACGATCTAGATTGCTAGGCCAAACTTCTATTATGGTATTTATTTTGCCAAAGTTGCCAAGTGCACCCACTAAAGAGTTTGATTGGGTGCAAGTGTCAAATTTGGATCAAGCAAATACCACAATAGAAGTTCTGCCTAGCAAAACTCACATACAATCTTGTAAGTCCCTGCTGAGCAACTTGAATCTTGTTAAATAAGCACTTTCTCTTATACTGCCTTAGCTTTAACTAGTGAAATTTTACATTTTGTGTAGTTATGGTGGTATTTATTTTATTCAGTTGCAAACTTACTAGGAGATATGCATGTATCCCATTCGTTATCACATTAACTACCTTTTATTTTTTCTCTTTCAATAATTTGATGGTAGTATTTCCCAATGGCAATCCCTGGATTTCTTATTTGTAACTACTATTTCTTCTACAAAATATATGAAGAATTTGAGGTTAGTCTCCCATTTCACTCACAAAATGGCATTTTCAATGTCTTGTTAGTATTGATTACTCATTACACTCTCTCTCTTAGAACATCTACAGTGGTGTGTTTGTTTGTGTAACACGTTGGTGGGGGTTTGCCTGTTCAAAGAGAAAAATAATGCTTTAACGGAAGTGTTAAAACACTGTTAAATTTGTTAGTTGTTAATGTGTTTGCTCGTGTGTTAACCCCTCTCAGCATAGTTAACAAACACATTAACAATTGACAAATTTAACTACCAACAGTTGTTGGCTATAATGAAACCAATGAAAACCCACATACCTCATTGATGAAAATATTGTAAACAATGAGGAAAGATTTTCATACTCTTACGCTGTGTTTGGTTGGGGGATTTGGGGAGAGATTTGGAAAATGAAAGGAAAAGGTGTGTGAAATTAGGTAAAATGTAAGTATATTTTATTTACATTTTACCCTTTTTTTCCGTTTCCCGTTCCTAATCCCTTAACCAAACACAACATTAGGGTTGCCTCTGGAAAAGAACATGGGGAAGAATTACATATTGAAGAAATTGGTATTCAAAATGGTGAGAAACTTGATCGTGTTCAAATGCCTCAAAACTACTATATCCTTGCCTCGGTCAGAACCCTTACGAAGTGAAGTTGAGGTAATGCAAGAGGATTCATCAAATCAACAATCAGTGAATGGCATAAATACTGGAAGTAATGTTGGTGGTAAATACTGGAAGTAATGTTGGTGGTACAGAAGGTAACAACATTTCTATTACTTGTACGCAAGAGAAAAGCATAGTAAAGGCATCAAAAAGAAAAGGCAACAAATTTGGAGGCACAATAAAAGCGTCAAAAAGAAAAGGCAACAAATCTGGAGTTAACATTAAAATTTCCTTGGAAGATATCCGACAAACTTCAAAAATGAAACTTAAGATGCTGTGGAAAACCTCCAAGGTATATATGCTTTCATAAATTAAAATATAATGTTGCTTGTGATCTTGGTAGTTATTTCAACTAAATGGACTCTTCTAGTAGAATATATATTGAGCTTTTTGCATAAACAAATATAAAGTAATTTCTCTTATTTGGATTCTTCCTTTCACAGCTAGCAAATCTACATTGAAACGTGCATGTAGAGAGTATGGTATCGACAGGTGGCCACCTTGCAATATAAACAAGGCTGGTCACTATCAGCTCAATGAATTGGCTCGTGTGTTGATCTAGAACAAAGCTCACAATTGAATTTTGATCATCTTCCTTCTGCTTAACCCTCGGCTACTATTGTTCACGCCAAACCACATGATACAACGGTGCAAGATGCGAATATTGTGACTATAAAAGCAAAATATGGAGAAGTTATTGCAATTAAGTTTCGTTTGTCTTTGCTGCCGAGACTTGTAGAGTTGTAGCAAGAAGTGGCAAAAAGGCTAAACCTAGGCGCTGGAACCTATTGTGTCAATTATAAAGACGAGAACGCAATTTGATTTTAATAGCTTGCGATGAGGACTTACAAGGTTATATGTGTATTGCTTGGCAGCACTTCTATTGTGCTATTGCTTGAGCCACAGTTGTCAATTACCCACTGAACAACTTAAACTATGCCTTAGCTTTGACTAATGAAATTTTACAATTTGTGTAGTTATTGTGGTATTTTTTTCTATTCATTTGCAAATTAACTTGGAGATGTGCATTTACACTATTGGTTATCACTATCCTTAGGAGGGTATTTTTTTTTATTTTTTCAAGAATTTGATGGTAGTGTTTCCTAGAGATCCTTACTAACTACTTGAGACTGTTTATTTTTAGGGTTAAATTCACTTTACCCCTTTATGGTTTGGTGATGGAGTATTTTACCCCCTTAGCGTTCAAATATAGTTAGGAAGTCCCCATTTGATTTTGGACTCAAGTGTTACTATTTGTTTTTCTATCCAAACTAACGGAAGGTGTATCATATACACCATTTTTTAGAGTGAGTTTTGTTTTTTGAAAAATTATCATGAAATTAATATAATAAAAAGATAATTTCACCTCCATTTTCTTCAAACCTAAAAGCAGATTAATATGTTAATTAAAATAAATTAAATTAAATTAAAATATAATTAAGAATTGATCTAAAATATAATTAAATAAAATATAAAATAAACAATATTAAGAATTGCTCTAAAATGTAATTAAATTAAAATTAGATTAACATGTTAGAAATTATAATAACTAATTAAGAATTTAGGATTAATTGTGATATAAAAATATAATTAAATTAAAATTAGATTAAAAAGTTAGTAATTACAATAAATAGTTGAATATTCAGGATTAATTGTGATCTAAAATATAATTAAATTAAAATTAGAATAAAAAATAAGAATTACAATAAATAATTAAGAATTTATAATTAATTCTTACTTAATTGAATTAATACTAGACATTATAAATTATGTGTATGAGATATGAGAGAGACAGAAAATAACAAAAAATATAAGATTTGAAGATATTATAGTTATTTCACATCTATAGTTAATGGTGTTAACGGTTTGATTTTAGTCCAAAAGCACATGGGGGGCTATTGGTAAAAATTTGGCTTTAACCCAATCGACAGTGATTGATTGAGATTCTTAAATGAATTTCACATAAACACAAAAAGATCAGACTTGTAATTGAGTTCTATGCTTTAAACAAATTAAGGACTTCCATAGAGGTAATTAAATAAAGAATAAATAGAACAGAATATGTAGTATTCAAATAAATTGTCACTTGTTACAAGTTGCATGAACTTCAACAAGAACAAATAACTGAAAATACAACAATCGACAGAAGAAAAGAAATGAGGATTGGAAAAAACTAATACTAATCTACTCTTAAATTTGTTAATTCAACTACTCCTAACTAGAAGTTAATATCATAAATTGTGAGTGGTTTGAGATGATTGATCTTTGCGTCTCTCTTTGTTTATTTATAGGCTTAAACACATGACAGAGAGATAATCTAAGCTCACAATTTCCTCAACAAGCCCGTGGTTCCTCAATATGCCATGATTTGTTCAACACTATCCATATCACATGTTTAATAAGAACCACATTGTAGATTTTGTGTTTGACTTAGTCTTGACTTTTTAATCTACGAAATTAACTTTCAAATAGCTGTGATAGCTAACTCTTATGACTCCGTTTAATATATCATTATGTCACCTCACTAGCACACTCATCAGGCCACGTCGATGTTCCTTAAAAATTATCTGTGATATACGTGTAGTTGCTATTTTATACTTCTACTTTTTGCACCATAAAATAATAATAGTAAGATTAATTGTGACTGATCGACAGACGAGCAATTCTTCTCTGCCGATAGGCCACATGATCAGATGATAGTCAATCTAGTGAGCACCTTTATTTTGAACAAAAGGTTGAGTTGGCAAAACCAACTAAATCACCAATTATCTATATATCACATGCATGCATACATATAAATATTATATATATATATATATATTCCTATGCTGACAAAGCCGATTACGTATACATGCATGCTTTATATATATATAAAGCATGCACACGATAAAAGCAATTGGAAATAATTTGTGGGCAGATCACTAATCCGGCGACCATTTGTAGTGGATTATTTTTCTGGCTTGTAGCTATTTAATTGACGAGCCACAATAAAATTAGATTTGGTCATAATTAATTGACCACAATTAACAAAAAAAACAAAATATGATATCAACAATGCCAAACATTTAAGGTAAAAGTAAATTTTGTCTTAAATGAATTAGACAACTAAAATAACATTTTTTTAACCATTATTGTTTTTCAAACCATATCACAAAGGCTAACTTGTGATGTGATCCATATATCCAAAGTGGATGTTGGATTCAAAACTCACACAATTGAATGTCATGAAAAATGTAGAAATTTTGACAGCTTGAACAATGTCAAAAAATTCACATCCAATAAATGTGGATTGTTCATAATTTTCAGCCACCTTTGGCCTAAAACTATGCCCTCCACGTTCAGAATTTTTGTGACGCCCCAAAATTATCCAAATTTTTTGGGCATCACAATTTTCAACCATCATTGGCTTAAAATCATTCCCCCAAATGAATTTTTATCATTATTTTGTGATTAAATTTTAACATTTTTTTAGAGAAGCACTGCTGAAAAAATCACTTTTAGCGGCCACTATAGGTATTAAAAACGTCATTAATTCTTTTTGTGATGTTTATAACAAACGCCGACAACGCAACCGCCGCTATAGTTTATGGCGTTTGAAAAACGTCGTTATATTAGTATTGGCGGCGTTTTTAAAAACGCCCGCTAAATGTGATAAACAACGATAAAATAACGTCATCTTTATTTAGCGACGTTTTAAAAATGCCGTAATAAATTTTTTCCTTTGTAAAAACGCTGTTATAGCTTGTTTTTAAATTTTTTTTGAAATTGTTTTCTCTTGCTTTCTCTTAGTCAAAAGACTGAAGCAAAATAAATAGTGTCACCTGCCTTTGGTCTCTTCTAAAGTAAATTTGTCAGAAAATTTATTTTATGAACCAAACATATGATCTACTCATGGAGCCCGGATTCTCGGCCGCCCTTTCCGACGGCCGTGCCAGCAGCCCCCCAAAACGACGTCGTTTTGGGGGTTATTTTGAATTTTTTTTTTTTTTCTCTCTTCTTCCTCGTTGGAAGACCGAACCAGAGGGAGGGGAGGGGAGGGAGAGAGAGGGGGGGAGGGGAGGGGAAGGAGAGAGAGAGGAAGGGAGAAGAAGAGGGAGCACCGGACTGGAGGGGGCCTAAATCATCGGGGGAGGAGGAGGAGGAGGCGGAGGCGGGCCGGACGCGGAGGCGATGGCAGATCGGGCGACGATCGGACGGTTGGCGAGCTCGACGGCGAGCTCGACGACCTGCGACGGCGAATCCGGACCCCAAAATCCGGCGAGCTCCCCTCCCCTCCCCTCCCCTCCGACGAGCTCTCCTTCCCTCCCATCTGCTCTGCTCTGGTTCTGCGATCTGCGAAAAAAAAAAAATATATGGAAAAACCCCCAAAACGACGTCGTTTTGGGGGGGCTGCTGGGAACTGCCGCCCAAAAGGGCGGCCGAGGATCCAACTTTTGGTAATTCCTATCAACAGTAAATTAAATAATGGATGAAATTTATTTTTAGAATCTACTGCATGCCATTTGCTAATCAAGCATGCCTAGTTGCAATCATCTCATTTTGGTCCTCCACCATCAATCATGATTCTGCGCTACCAAAAATAACAAAAAAAAAAAAAAAAAAAGAGATTTACTGAGACCAACAAAAAAATATATCCGAGTCTTTTCATAGCCCTTTCTCAGACCTTATACAACCTCCCTCATCTGCAGATGTACGGCTACCACCAAGAAATTCTGGCAACTCACTGAACAATCACAATTATAACCAAGAGTTACAAATGGTTAGACTTCTGCACAAGGAAAAAACAGCATAGTTAAATCCTGAAAATTCTAATTATTTACCTATCATCAATTATCTCAAGCAATTTACTTTGAAATTTGCTGCTAAGAACCTAAGAAAAAAATGAAAAATAATTGATCCAACATATGATTCTGTTATGATGTGTGCACTTTCAATAGATAAAAGTCAACTCTTTTAACGTACATGAATCTTCGAAGCTGTTTTGGGATCAACGAAACCCTTCGCTATGTTCTAGAGCAGCCTAAAGCCAGAACCAGCATTTATAATAAACATACGACCAAGTGTCTACAGAATTGTAATTCCAAAAGTGATCCATCTTTCAGGTGGATATATACAATTCAAAATTCAAATGAACAACGTAAAGATGGCAGGTGTGGGGATATATTTTCTGAGTATCAACACGTGACAAGGTGACGCCGATGTGTCAGCCGAGGTGCCACGTGTCTTGGTCGTTGTGCCGAGGTCATCTCGGCTAGGCCGAGGTTGCCTCCGAAGATATCGAAATCTGAGATAAGCAGATAAGGAACAAGAGTTCTAGAATGAAGAGGGAACTCAACTTGGATATGGACAAGAGTCCTAGATTGGGAGAAGACTTCAGTTTGGGTAAAGATAAGACTCTTAGAGAGTTTATCCTAATCCCACTATGAGTTCCAGATTAGCAGTAATCCTAAGTCCATTAGGGTCAGGCTCCTATTGGGACTAGGATTGTATTGGCTATAAAAGAAAGGCACCCCCATGGGTGTAAGGTATGCTTTTGATACTCAAGCTTGTGAGTTTATTACTTGATTATCTTTGAGAGATATACTGACTTGATTGTCGGAGTGCCCCCGGGTGGTCGAAACCACCGCGGAATTCTTATATTTCTGTTGTAGGTCAGTCAGGTGCCATCTATTCTGCCAGTGCTCTCCAGCTGGTTACTAAGCGGGCAGTGTGGTCGGAAAATCATGCAAAATACACACCTGGATACACACAGAACATGGGATCGCGCAAAGGAGGCAAAGTATGAAAGACATGCAAAATATTCTAAGTATAGAATCATGCAAGAGCAGTTAGAAGAAGATCAAAACAGAATTCGTCGTGATTGACACGCCTTCACCTTAAAACATCATCTTGGGAAGGCCATAGTTGCATGCAATGGGGGCAGTTCCCTCAACGTTGCATCAACTATTGCGGTTCCCCACAGAACATGGGATTGAAGAAGTCAGAGGAGACCAACTGCAGGCAAAGAATTGCTCCATGGCAGCAATGAAAACTACCTGCAAACATTCGGGAACCAGGGAAGGCAGAGATTGAAGACGAGGACATGGAGGTCCTAGATGATGTCGGCAAGGAGCCAGCCGAGAAGAGTGAAGAGGCACTGAATAAAATCCTCGTCCAGGAGGGGGATGAAGAACGCTTCTTTCTTCTCAAGCTTAGCCGAAGAAGAAGAAATAGAATTGGAAGCTTGTTTGAGAGCAAACATTGAGGTATTTACTTGAACACCTTATGAAATGCCTGGCATTGACCCCGAGGTCACATGCCACAAATTGAACGTCGACAGGTCGGCCAAACCTGTAATCTAACGAGCAAGAGGGCCAACGTTGATGCACGCCGAAGCAGTAGAGGAAGAAGTAGACAGACTTCTGGAGCTCAGGAAAATCCGAGAAGTCAATTACCCGACATGGCTATCAAATATAGTGGAAAAAGGAATGATAATCAAGGAGCAAGGGATGTTAACATCGGCCAACAACAAACATTTTTCAGAAGCAAAAAAGGTGACATATGCAAAGAAAACAAAAGTACAAAGATGAAGACCCTAAGAACTAGGGACTAAGGCAAGAACGTCGGACTAATCTACTTCAAACGGTTGACGGTGGTTCAGCATTAGCAATCAGTTGGAAGAGCTTCTCTACCACTATCTCGGCAACAATTTCAAGAAGGGACGTGGTTCTAAGACTATGCAGAAAACAGAAACGAATGCAAGAATCTGGAAATACAACAAGAAAAACAAGAAGAGAAAAAATAGAGTCAAGAAGATGACAAAGTTCAAAGAATAAAGCCAAGTACACAGGCACTGAGTAAGTATGTGAAGAACAAGAAAGTAATGACCCAGACACGATACTAGCAACAGAAAGCGGATATGACAAGAACAGTGCCAGGCATTCAAACAATTCAAAACTTGAAGACAGACGAAAATAGAAGGCAACAGATGGCAAGTAAACAGATTCAAAAGAGTTATGAAAGATTGAGCTTAGTAGTAAGTAAAGAGTTTATGAACCTACAAAGTGAAATGAACGTCGATATGAAAATCGTCGGAGTCAAATAGATGACTGAAAATCGGGAACTCACCAGAGAGTGTGAGTGGAGCAGTTGCAAAGCTCTTGGAGTTTACGAATTAATGGAACCAGAACCTCGACTAGGAGGTGCGATTTCAAGCAGCTTGGAAAGCATGAAACTTGATTCTTGACACCAGTGGACAGTAAAGTCCAGAGAACTTTGAGGTCAGCGAGTTTGATCTCAGACAGAGGGGCACAGATGAACGAACAGTGTAGGTTCCATCACCTCAGAATGCCGAGGTAATAGAACCTAGGGGGCAGTTGTTTCTGAGTACCAATACGTGGTAAGGTGACGCCAACGTGTCAGCAGAGGTGCCATGTGTCTTGGTCGTTGTGCCAAGGTCATCTCGGCTAGGCCGAGGTTGCCTCCGAAGATATCGGAATCCGAGATAAGCGAATAAGGGACAAGAGTCCTAGAATGAAGAGGGAACTCAACTTGGATATGGACAAGAGTCCTAGATTGGGAGAAGACTTCAGTTTGGGTAAAGATAAGACTCTTAGAGAGTTTATCCTAATCCCACTAGGAGTCCCAGATTAGCAGTAATCCTAAGTCCATTAGGGCCAGGCTCCTATTAGGACTAGGATTGTATTGGCTATAAAAGAAAAGCACCCCCATGGGTCTAAGGTATGCTTTTGATACTCAAGCTTGTGAGTTTAGTACTTGATTATCTTTGAGAGATATACTGACTTGATCGTCGGAGTGCCCCCGGGTGGTCGAAACCACCGCGGGATTCTTATATTTCTGTTGCAGGTCAGTCAGGTGCCATCTATTCTGCCAGTGCTCTCCAGCTGGTTACTAAGCGGGCAATGTGGTCAAAAAATCACCCACACAGCAGGTGTGTATCTTGGTGAGATGATTCTAAGCACGGCAACAGCATAATGACTTCTTGTGCAGGTTTAGTCAGGTGCTTAAAACCCTAAACAACAAAGGGTATGAAAGAACAAGAATAAAATGTGATATATTCAAGCCAAGCTCTGCAATAATTGCTTTATAATGATATCTAGATGAGTAAGTAAAATAAATAAAAGTATACCACGCCATGAACATCTAAAATTGTTATACTCGAATCAATGTGTCTTTTTGCAACAATAGAGCAGGTAGGAAACTTGATAGGAGATGCCGTTATTCTACAGTATTTGCTTTATTTTCCATATACACTCACTGAACTCATTACCTGCTTCTATAGGAGATGTCGTTATTCTGCATCAAAGTCTGGTGAAGGTCATAGTCCATCCTTTCTAGGATCATGAACATCATCTTCTCTTTCTTTTTTCTCTCTCTCTTCCTAATTTGGGTAAGTATCTTCCTAATTTGGGTAAGTATGAACGCCATCTTTCTTGTTTGTTTCTTTTTGGTGAGTATGGACTTAAACTAGATAACTGCTAATCACTAACCCATTTGAATTTGAGATCTTTACCACTCACCCAAAATGAGTGAATGAAGCCATGACATTCAAATCCATTTATAGGCCACATGCTTATGCAATCAAAATAGCCACACTACAAATTCATCACAATATTATATTCTTGGTGTTGCTTTTAAAGTTTGGAATTGAACAATGTAATGCCATACTATGAACCAATTGGGGGAAATAACCAATGCTAGAGACTAATATGTATTAGCCAAATACAAACAACAGCTAATACAACTATCCACATAGTTAGCAAATGACACACACATATATCCATCACCCAGTAGGACTTTACATAGAGTTCATACACATCAGCTTTCAAACATTTAGCTTCCTATTCTGTACCCACTAGTTAGCAGAACACCAACTCTATTGTGCATGCCACAACAATTAATTAAATAGATCAACAAGTACAGTGTGCATTCTTACCTTAGGCCAAGGTGAGTCCAGGCTTGCATTTGATTAGACATGAATACCAGGTGAAACTTCTATAACTGAAACTTTATCTTCTTCACGGTCTTAGAACAAATCAGCTATTATCAAGTTAAACCCATTAATACTGATCAGCATCCTTCACAAGTTCCTCTGCAAACTCATTAGGATGTTTTTTGCTCTGCAACCACATAAACAATAACAATTACAGGAAGCTTCCAATAGAAATTATCTAATAAGACCACAACTGTAGGTAAATAATAAAAAAATCATAAATGTGAAATGCTTTAAATGTATGTAAATTGAATGGATAAGAAATTATAAAAGAAGTGTTAAATTTTTAAATGTTCATAACAAATAAAAAATTTGGCGTGAAACTTTACCCTATGGATTAGATTAGATGTTTCTAAAAAGGAAATTCAGATTAAATACATATAGGAAGTAAACAAATTTAATTACAATAATGCAAAAAAATTGACTGAATGACCCCCAAAAAACTCAAAAACTAATTTTGAAAACTCATAATCAAACAAGTTTTGAATCTAATTTTCTAAAAATTATTTTTAAAATATACAATTTAAAAACTAGTTTAAAAACTCATAACCAAACAGATTTTGAATTTTTAAAATTAAACTAAATGCATGCTTAAACTCTCATTTTCTAGTTTGATGTCCAAATTTAAAATTAAAATTAAAATATTAAAATGCAATAATGAGGTCACTACAAGAAAAATGAGATTTAACGACGTTCATTTAACGACGTTTTTTTAAATGTCATCTTTTTCAATATTTAACCACGTTTGATAAACGCCACATTTTTTTAAAAAATAAAACGATACCGTTTTCATAAGAGAGGGCGTGTAAAAGCGCCTCCAAATGTCCAACTCTCCCACGCGCAAATGTACAACTCTCCCACGCGCGCGCTCTCTCTCTCTCTCTTCAAATGTCTTATTTTGGGTCTAAGGACCCAAAACACTCGCTTACTCTCTCACTCACTCTCTGGATCGATCTCACTCTCACTCTCACTCTCACTCTCACAACCCTCTCTAAACCCTAATCTCTCTCAACCGATCGAATCAACCTTCTTCAGCCTCGTTTGATCCGATCTCAGAGCGATTGGTGATTTATCTCAGATCCAATCTCAGAGCGGTTGGGGATTCATCTCAGATCCAATCTCTGAGCGATTGGCGATTTCGATTTTGATTTCGAAGTTCTCTCTCTCTCTCTCTCTCTCTCTCTCTCTCGCGATTTCGAAGCTCCACCGCCTCCACCATCTGCACCGGCGAGGGGAGCAAGCACCATCGTCTACTAAGGTGAGCACCACCTGATTCCCGCATTAGGGCTTTGGCGATGCATTGATTGAAGCCTCGATCATCATTGCTTTTACATTTATTGGTAATTATTCCCAGAATATTTAAAAATAATAATTTATTTTTTATATTTTTGTGTTGTGTTTGGGTTTAACATGATAAATCTAGTTGTAGTGATAGACAAATTTTCTTCTAAAAATCTGGTTCATTTTCAGCATTTTCATTATTAAAGGACAATGTTGATTTGGTTGTTGATTTTCGTTTGTGCAGAGAAGGATCGAGAATTGGGGGAAGCCTCAGAGAGAAGGCAGTTGAAGAGTTTCTGTTCTATATGTATTCTCTCTTCTGTGTAATTGCCATTCTATATATTTTTTTAATATAAATAAATGCTAGTCTCAATTCATCTGAATTGGTCAACTCTATATAACTTACAATTAGTCAGATTTGTATTTTCCAGCTGTGTTAGGAGAGTGAGCGTGACAAGCATATATGAAGAGCATTCAGTGGCTTGTTGATGAATAAAAGGCATTTCTTACAAAGAAAATAGGGCATGCATTTTCCCATTTGGGGGGTATTTAGCTGGACTAGATAAATAGAAAAATAAATATTGCAAGATAAATATAATTGAGATGATGCTAGTGATGTATGGGTGATGACACAAGTTATAAATGCCAAATATGCTGTACTATTAGATTTTGTTTTTGTAATGCTTCAAACACTACATATGGCTGAGGTTATAGCGATCCCAGGTTTACCCTTGTTGTACAGTGATCCGGACATGTGTCCGTGGATGTTGGTAGTTGTTTATTATATTGTTTGCATCCTTTTTACTGGTATATTGAGTTATAGGATGTGTTGGGCAGGTTTGTTTCAGGTTGGTTGTGTTTGGGAGCCTAGTGTTGCTGCCCAGATTTTTGGACCTTCGCTCGAGCGAGGAGTTTGTCGCTCGAGCGAGAGTTGAGTTTGTGTCTGGTGGGTCGAGCCAGAGTGGCTTCGCTCGAGCGAGTGATGGCGTCTGGTTCTGGACCTGAGAGTTGTGCTTCTTGGCTCGAGCGAGCTTTTCTTGGCTCGAGCGGTCTGGTTTGTTCTTCGCTCGAGCGAGAGGTCTGTCGCTCGAGCGTGCTTCTGGTTACAGACCTGAGGGTTTGAGTTGTTGGCTCGAGCGAGCATTCTTTCGCTCGAGCGCACTTTTGAGTTTTTGGCTCGAGCGAGAGCTTCTTGGCTCGAGCGAGGGTTTTCTGTGTCTGGTCGCTCGAGCGACCAAGTCTTCGCTCGAGCGAGCGTGTTTTATATCAGCGGATAGTAGCGTTTTTGAACATCACTTTTTCACCTTTTCTTTTTATCAAACCCTAGATCCGAGACCCTCTCTCTCTAAACTTACACTCTCTCTAAGAATTGATCTCCCTAGAGTGTGAATCTAGCCTAGGGCCTTTGTTAAAAAGATAGAGGGCATTGAGAGCTTTGTTTTAATCTGAAAAAGTTTGGATTTGGAGCACGTTGATCTTCGAGTCTTCATCTCCTTTTTGGCTCAAACTTCGAGGTAGGGATATCCTACTCCTCTCTATGGATTTTGTCTTTAAATTTTAGTATTTTGAGATGTTGGGGTTGGTTTGGTAATTGTGTGAAAGTTTGGGGCTTTGTGTAATTTTACAAAAGTTGGGGTTTTATTCATAATAAACCAAAATGCATGTTTGGCATAGAGAAATGGAATAAATATTAAATCATTGATGAAAATGAGACCTAAAGGTTGAAATGTTAATTATAGGAATTTACCTAATTACATTGTTTAATTAATTGGGATAATTAATTGTGAGGAATGAGGAAATGAAATGTTGATTGAATATCCATTGTGCATTTATTTTCTGTATAGAAATAACTACTTTGGGCTATCGGTGGAGGATAGTCGTGATTGTTGTAGACAATGCATGATGATTAGGCAAACGAAAACTAATCAATGGAATGTGTCATGGAATTTGACGGTTGATAGAATACATTAATTATATGTATTGAGTGATTGTATATAGAACCAATGTGTTTGTATACGTTATGTGTAGAGGAGGAGATGGGGGATGTACTCCGCGGTTTAGGGGAAGATAGGGGATGTACCTCTAAACCGGATAATGTTGGGAGAAGATAGGGGATGAACTCCGTAGATACAGCTCATATGCTTGTCTAGAGAAGTGAAGATAGAGCTTATATGCTTATCTTTGTGAAGTGTGGATATAGCTTATATGCTTATCTGTGGATATTGTGGTTATACATATCTGTTGTAGAATGTGGATATAGCATATTTGCTTATCTGAGAATGTGGATATTGTTGTTATACATATCTGTCGAGCATGTGGTTAGTGCTCATATGCCTATCTGTTGAAAAAGGGAAAATAAAAGGAAACTTGGACTCATAAGTCGTATGACATAAATATGTGATTTATGTGAATATATCAGTGTTGGCCATCTATCAATTGCTAATATTTTAGTCATTGTTCATGGTTGGTTTAGTGTATTTCTACTGGGCTGTGGCTCACCCTATATGGGAATATCATTTTCAGGTGCAGGTAGCATGCCACCTCCAAGGACATAGCTTGGGAGGCTAGTGGCGGACATACTTTTGTCGTTTACTTTTTGATGTATTACATGTAATTCAAGTCAAGGGCTTAATGTGTAATGAGTTAGTACTCTTTTGTTGTAACCAAGTGTTAACTTGGAAAGCTGTAAGCCCATAGGGCATTTGCTTTTGTTGTTAACATGTAATACTTATGTAATGAAATTCTGATATATGGAAGAATGTGGAACTTTTACATGTCAATGAATGTCTTATTTGATGGGTTTAATGTTATTATTTTGAGGGCGTTACAGCTGAGGTTGGTAGAATTGTATTGCATTCTTTGGCTCTCTCTTTATTTTGATTGTGTACTACTATACAGTATAATTGACATCTTTTACTTTTCCACAACAGAAAAGATATTACCAGTTGTCCGAAAACAGCATTTATTGCTTTGCACGTTGCTTATATGCAATGCTGCTGCCATGGAGGTACATATATTATGACATGTTGAAACAAGCTATTTTTAATAACATGTATCGTGAAGTACTTGATGTTTTTAGATGTTCTTTTTGTCAGACACTTCCCATATTTCTGGATAGTCTGGTTACTGCTTGGGGTGCCATCCTGATTTCAGTTACATTGATACTTTTGTTTGGAGAGGTGAGGGATTTATCTTAGGTAACATTTCTTTAGAAGAGAGCAATAAATTTTGGAACAGGTGGATAGCTGTTTGAATTTGCAGTGCAATTTATGGTTTATTAGGGTATTCGTGCCCGATTGTACGTACTTAAAACTGATTTCTTATCCCTACAATTTGCTACATGGGCAATTGAGGTGGGAATGTGTCTGCCCATTTGTTCTGATAGAAAAAGTGCTTATTAGAAAACTTGAGTTATGTTCTTGTAGCATGGATACATTTTCTAAAGAAGTGCTTTTAGAAAACTCAAATCTATTTTTCGTATCATGATGTTTCAATTTTCCTGGTTAAATCAGCATGGTGAAAACACTAGTTGATTTGCATGGTAATGAGGTAAGTAGACACATTTGTGAAAGTATTATGAACTAACGACATTATTTTTATTTTATTTATGATGCAATTTGGTCCATCCCCCTTCCATGTCCCTTCCTGGCCACCCACCCACCCACCCACACCCAAGAGAAAAAAAAGGTCTCCAATTGAGGAATCCTTAAAACATCCATCCAATACTCCTCCTTTTTTCCTACAAAAATGTGCTGCTTGCAGGAATTTTAATTTTCTCGTCTATAAAAACGTCTCCCGAAGTTAATGTTATCCCATTTTTATTTTTCACTTCAAACTCCATTGCAAAGAGCTTCTTTTTCCTAATGTTTTATCTTGTGACTTGATAGTCTTCTGATTACTTGTAAACAGGCTGGAAAAGGTGGAGAACTCACACATGATGAGACAACAATTATTGCTGGAGCCCTTGGGCTTACTGAGAAAACAGCCAGTGATGCCATGACTTCCATATCTGACACTTTTGCTGTTGATATCAATGCCAAGCTTGACAGGTGTTGCATGCTTTGGAAAACTTTTGAATAGAAGGTTTAATTGAAGTCTTTTTTAACTTTGTTCTGATCATATATATGATGATGCTTGATATCTAATAGGGAGCTGATGAATTTAATTTTGGAGAAAGGGCATAGAAGAGTGCCAGTCTACTATGAGCATCCTACAAACATAATTGGACTTGTTTTGGTAAATTGTTTGTTTGTGCTTCATGTAATTTGAAAATAAATTGTTTATTTTGTCACTCTTTGGAGAATGATCATTTTTCAAGTGACTTTAGTTTATCAGTATGCTCATTTTTTAAACTTGACATGCTGTTTTAGAACCATCTCTGCTCATTTTCATTTTCTCTTACCCTCCTGCTTCACTCCGCCCTATCTAGAAAGCATATCTCATAGTTTGGGACCTTTTAGACTTTCATGCAGAAAAATTCTTTCTTTTGGTAAAGTACATGCAGATAAATTCTTGTGAGAGTCTGACATAAGAAGTTTTCTTGTGATTTTTACAGTGGAAAATAAGCTATAAAAAGATTTTGGCTCCTTATTTTGTTCTTGACGCAAAAGATGTATACACAAGAAGAGTTGAGAAGATATATTATGAATTTATTGCAGTATTATACCTTCAAACATAGTATTAAAACCTATGATGCATGCAAAAAAGAGGTAAAGGAAATTAAAATTTACTTTGATTTTGTTTGTGTGTTTATTAGCTAATTGAGTGATTAGTAGTTAAGTACTATGGATCAATTAACAGCCTTGTCCTTTCCAACTTAAGCCAGTAATATAAAAATTTTAGGAAAAGTATAGTCATTCTTGAATTACTTCTTTTATCCTTGTGTCATATAATGGTCCTATCATGCTAGACTCCTGAATCTAGTATGAATATATCCTTATCTCTATGTTTCAAGTTGTCTGCTCCTATACCCACTTTTTTCTCTTCCTATCCATATTTGGTTACTGCCCTTTCATGTCACTGCACGCATTTGTCTCTAATTTTGTGAATAACCTTAAAGTATAAAACATAGTAACCACTCCTGGATCATTGAGAACATGAGAAATAAGCTAATAGGCCTGCTGAAGGACTGCAACTTTACTTTTTTATGGCCGTAAGATTTATAATTGTCTCTTACTGCTCAATTGGGTTAACTATGAAGCTCATTGAATGGTTTAGAAATTTCATATAGTTGGCGATTCTATTCTTTAAAACTTTATCTAGAAAGGAAGTAATTGCCTGTTTGTTGTTTCTAAAATCAGCTTTTAAGAAGCGAGAAAACAAGTATGGAGGATGATGATGAGGTTAGTTTCCAACCTTCTACTACTCTGTTTTCTTCTTTTTTCTCTGTTTTTTTAATTTTCAAAATGAAAATATTCCTCTTGCTATGAAGAATTTATTAATTTTTTTTTTACAGTTTGGTATTTTTTGTGTGTGTGTGTGTGTTGTGTGTGTGCAGGGTGAAAATATTCCCACATGATTGTTTTTGAGGCTTACATTTGAATTCAATGTTTCATAATGTATTCTTGTGTCTTTGGGTTGAATTTTCACCATACGTTTTCTCCATGACCAAGCTAGACAATGTTGAAGTTAGAAACCCTGATGTATGTCTACTGTTGATAATAAATATCTCAACTTGGCACATTTCCTATGTGCTTCATTTATTTTCTATTTATTTTATTGAAGTCTGATGTTGCAACATTGGGTTTATGATGCTTGATCTTGTTCCTTGACCTTTATTTGATGATACATCATTGATTGTGAACCCAGCTTTTATCAAAATTAATCTTGTGATATACCAGCCTGCCAAGTCATCAGCCATCTAAAGATCTCCAAAACTGGAAACTGCTTTTACTCTGAGATGCTTTATTTCACAGTCATTTTTCTGTCATTTTTGTAACTATGCTCCTGTTATGTGTGATTTTATTTTACACTATCATTGCAGTTATGTTTCTTTGCACCCACTATTTTGCTAATCTACTAATACCTTCTGGCAGCCTGAACTTGAAAACTTATCGTTCCTGTACTCAAATGCTCAAGATTATGCTAAAGCCAAGAGAAGAGTTGCAGAACTCTATAAGAAACATAGAGGTATAAGAAACATGAGAAGGAATAGGAGAACACCAATTTTACCTATTCTGCTGTATTGTTGTTCTTGAGTTAGGTCTCACAGATTCATTCAATAAGAATTTACTGATGAAATGGAAAGGAGCCATTTCTAGTCAATTACTGAATTTCTTAGTATTATTAGAGGTTAGGATGGCAATGAGTTGTCACCTCGTGATTTACCATCAACGAACAAAATTTAAATTTAATCTGGTATTGAGGACAAAAAAGTTTTGCATTTGTTTCTTGAACATTATCCACCTTGACAGTTACTTTGGTAGCTCTGGAGTTAGTGGTGCTATACCTTCAACATTTGCTGCTCTACGAAATCTGCAGACAGTGTAAGAGCTTTCTGAACTATCCTTTTTGCATATCTGAGAAACTAAAATATTGTGTTCAGACTAAAATATTGTTACTCTTTTCATTGTGCACTTGAAACATACTCAATATTAATTAACATTTTTTGTCGTTTATTATAGTTTTATTGGTTATGAGTATTACCAAATTATATAAGTCCATCCTTATAATTTTTAATTTTTTTTTGAAAATTATATTAAGTGCCCCTTGTTAACAATCATTTTGAAGGTAGAATCTCCATCCATCTCTGAGAACCTCCATTATTTTCATATAATTCTGATTTTTTCTCCAACCCGAAACATTGGCTTAGTATTATTAGAGGTCAGGATGGCAATGAGGCAGGTATCAGTCTTTGACCCCTACCCTCCTCCACCTTTGTTTAGTGAATATTGGACCTTATCCGTCAGACTCTCCTCTTCTCCATTCTCGGCCCTCCCCACATAATATAATCTAGTCTCCGACCCTACTTGCCCCGTTTAGTGTTATGTCTTATATTTTTAGTATTGAATATTAATAATGTGGTTTTGATAGTTCTAGATGACAATGATTTAACATTGATTTAAGTGTGCGATCAGAGTCAAGGAAGAAAGAAAAGAGATGCAATATACAATAAAACAGAGAATAGAAGAGAGAAAAAAATCTTTAAAATCATTTTATAATTATGTAATTTATATGTCAGGTTTTTTATAGTATGCATAATCAGGTCGGGTTACCCTCCCCAAACTCATTTTATTAGAATCGGGGAGGGTTAGGAACTGCTGGGTCGGGGATTTTCTTGCTATCCCTAATCAGAGGACTGTTTTTGGCATGAACCACAACTTGACTCGCCGATACACCTATTTTTTGTGTAGGTCTTCAAAGGCAACAGATGTGATGAAACCAATTTACGGAACCACAGTTCCAGTGCTGAAAGGAGAAAAGTTCAGCATGAGAATATTGGTATGTTAAAAAAATCATTTTGCTTAGTAAATAATAATTTGCTGCCTAAAATCCTAAAATTTATCGAAAATAAAATTTGGATTATTAAAATGTGGGGTCATTTTTAATTTAGGTGGATCATTCGATAGTAGAAAGCTTCGCTCAACGCGGGAGGACGTGCATAACTTCGCGGATATATCCAACGAAGGCCATCTATGAGGATGCAAAAATTTTCTTGTTCAACAATGCTACTGAGGCCAACATCATAGCCTCCCTCAAGATTTGGCAAATGGACTCTGCATATATTCATTCCTATCCTACTGAACTCATAATGTAAAAAAAAAAAAAAAAAAAAAAAAAAAAAAAAAACCACTTCTAATGCTCAATCATGTCTCTCCATTGCTCTCTACTTCAGATTGTGTCCTGTCATTTTATCATCATTTTGTGCAGAAAAAAAGAAAAAAAAAATGTAGAGCAGAGCATGAATTGATCTAGTATTATGTTTACCTAAATTTAGTCAATATATTATATATTTTTCATCTTTATAAAAGGTATTTTTTGGAGTTAAATCTCACAGAATTAGCACATTTTTTTTTTTTTTTTAAAATGAAGCTATAACGGCGTTTTTAAACGTCACTATAGAATACAAACGGTTACATTTTGAAAATAAAAATGACCTATCACGGCGTTTTTAAAACATCGCTAAATGAGTAGTGACGTCATTGTATAATTATGCAGCACATTTAGCGGCGTTTTTAAAAACGCCGCATATACTGATATAGCGACGCTTTTAAAGCGTCATAAAGTTACAGCGACGGCCGCATCTTCAGCGTTTGGTACTAAACGTCACAAAAATAATTAGCGGCGTTTTTATAGCTACAGAGGCGTTTTTTAAACGCCACTAAAAACTCAATTTCCAGCAGTGGGTGGAATATGTCAATCACAAGTTATTTGTTTTATATATCATATTATAAATTAAAAATTGATAATCAATAATGGCCTCGTTTGGGAAGTGGCTATTTTAGTAGGCTATTTTAGTTTTTGGTTATTTTAATAGGCTAAAATTTTTGTGTTTGGGAAGATGATTGGATTTTTTTTGTGGTTGGATGTGATGTTTGTGAGAGAAAAAGTGAAATGATTATGTGTTTGATGTGATATTTTGTCTTATTAGCTATTTTAGCCTATTTTGTCTTTTTGTGAATTTTAGCCTAAATTGGGCTATTTTTTTTCTTCCCAAACACTCCCAATATTTTACTTTTGTTTTTAATTGGGTTAATTGTTTAGAGAAAGTACAAGAAGTCTTATAATTTTTAACATAATTACATTGAGGTTCCTTAAGGTTTTAGAGCACATAACACTTAGATTATTTTTATCAATAATTTGTTAAAAATGATGCTGTCATTTTTTTTTTTTACACTAAATTGTATATTGTTCTTTATTTGTTCTTGTGATTTTTCACTATTTACATTAGTTTTAATCTCTTTAATTTTACTAAAAAGAAAGTCACTACAAGAAAATTAGTTTATAACCACGCTTTTGTTATGGCGTTTTTTCAAAAAACGTCGTTTTAAAGGTTTTCAAAATATTTTTGTAAATAACTCATTTTAAAAAACACGCGTGTTTTGGTGTACGAACATATTTTTCCTTTTAAGACCCACGCGTTTTTCATTCTTCTATTCTATTTCACGCAGCAATTGATAGATCTAGGTTTTCTATCTCTTCATCACTTCTCTTTCTTATGTTGAAAGGTCACTAGATCGAGCTTCGTAGGCTCCGATTCACGATCTGGTTCTCTCCATCTTGGCTCAAAGCTCTCGATCAGTCCGATTTGAAGATTAATTTTGTGAGTCCTCTGATTTTTTGATTTTGTTTATATACAAACTTAGATCTACGATCTCAAATCTGTTTGATATATATATATACTAATTTATGTCTATTGATCGCAATCGATTTTTATTCTATTGATCGATTTTTAGGCAAATCTCGATTGATTGATTTTTAATTTATTGATCGCGATCGAACACTCTTCTCTGGATTTGATCGATTGATTGCTTTCGTTCAGATCTGTAAGTTTGAGTCCCTATGCGCATATTAACATTCTCAAACCGACTCTATTTCTGACTCGTTCGTGGTGATCTTTGCGTTTATGCTTTGTATGCAATTCTAGAGTTAGTCTATTGAGGCTAATCTCTATTGTGTTTGTGTACAGAGTCACAGAACCACCATCACAACCATACTGTGTCAATCTTTGCAGCGATGTCAATCTTTGCGTTTGTGCTTGAACAGGTTTGGCTAGAACAGGTTTGTCATTGATTTATTGATTGAAAAGGAATTACATAATAAAATAGTTGATCTAGAACCTGGTTTGTCATTGTTCTTTTTCTTTAATTTAATTTATGGGTAAATTATGCATACCACCTGTTTGCTAATATGCCTCTGAAAAATAGGAAACATAAAATCTGTCAGTTTCTGGTTGAATGTGAATTGTACATGTGTTAATTTCAGAACTGTGTTGCGTATAGTCACAATTGAGGCAAGGTTTTGGAGGCAGTTTCAATTTCAAGACTGCTATGTAGTTCCAAATCCCCCCCTCCTTTAGGTAAAATTCTCCTTGTTCAAACACATGTCTTTCTTTTATGCCATTTTTGTTACTAAATTCAACTCTGTTAATAGATAGTTTCAGTATTTCAAAGACAAGGTAAATGGTGATTGTCTGACTTATTTTTTGTACTGAAGTAAATATTTTATCTGCAAACAAAAATGTATTATAACTCAAAACTGTCTGTTTCAGTTTCTTGGAGGAAATCATCCTTGGGAGTGGTCAAAACTTTGTATTAGAGGTATTTATTTTAATCGTGTTAGAACTTTGTATGACTTATTGCATGAATGTTTTCAATACACGCAAGTATGATATGTCAAATAAATTATAAGGATGGGTTTTCTTTTGCTGAAGTGATCAAGAATATACATATTTTTCATTATTTGTGCATAAAGCAAATCCAATTATGGTCTTCTCCTAAGCTGAGTTATCAAAAGCTGCATGTTTACCAAATTCTGTTATTGGCTAATGATATTTTTCTTGCAGTGCTAGTTAACAATATTTTTACTTGAACTAGCCACTTGTTCTGTGCTCCTATTTTAGTAAACTAGTAGAATTTAACCATGTACAATCACATAATGACTAGTTTTCATATGGTATCTCCATTGCTTTGGCAATTAAGATTTCATTATAAAGCTGCCTTTAGTCTATACTAACACTTTTTAATGTGTTTTTTTGAACAGGTTAAGAATCATTGATTAGAGGAAACGAAAACCTATTGAGAAATGTTAACAATCCTTTCTACTTTTGTTTTGATGTTTCAAAGATATGTTGTTGCTGAGGACACTTATTGAAGTTTAATATCTTCCAATGTACTAGTTTTTATTTATTATTTTTTTATAATACTGGAAACTGGTTATTAGACCATGGTATTTATCATTAATGTGCATATCTTTGCTGGAGCTTTTTCATAATGGTAATTTCTGTAGGGTTGTAACCCTTTAGGCATTCGAGGTTGAAGTTGGTAGTAATGATAAAGTGTTCCTGTTAAAGTTTGTGAATTACTAGATGTTGTTTCTGCATATGGTATGATCAATTTTATATAAGATCACAACTTATCATTGAATAGGATTGAAGGTTGGTGTAGTTAACAATAAAGTGTTCCTATTAAGGTTTGTGAACAACTAGATGCTGTTTCTGCCTATGGCAGAGCCAAGATTTGAACACCTCATTCTTATATTAGCTGTGATAACAAATGTGGAATGGGAGCATGTAGATATCTTTGAAAATGAGGGTGATGGGTGATTCCAGTAACGAAAGCAAAATATTTATTTACTTAAATAAGGCCCTCGCTCTCTTCGTTTTAAGGTACAAATTGGGTACTTATCTTCCAATGTCGGGAGCTCAACAGAGTTAAAGGTATTTTTGCTTTCACAACTAGTTTATACAAGAGAATTCATGAAGTTTTTTATTTTTTATTTTTGAAGTTAAAGTGATAGAATTTGCAAAAAAATTATTACTTATTATGATTTTATTTTGGTTTGTTTTACCCTGGATATCGTATAAACATAGAACATTGGGCACAAAATACATATTTACTGACACACAGTGTATGATGTTGACTTTTTGTTTTTTGTATGCGTACAATGTTTTTCCTAATTCTACTTTTGCCAATTGTCATCAACTTTTATAGAAATGTCTTACATATCTTTTTTGTCTGTCTCCTTGTTTATGAATCTTTAACCTACATTGCCCTCTCAGATTGCATACATGTTTCACCACTATTCTAAAGTGGTTTCAGAAAATGTTGGATATAGAATTTCCATATGATTGATGGTTGCTAGTTTTGGATTGTCCATTTATAATGTTTAAACAATATCCAATTTTGGATGTAATTTTATTGGCAATTTTAAAAACTGTTTCCACTGTCTTATGTAATTACTTAGTATTTAGTAATAAGATTGTAAAAAAAGGTTTTTAATTAATGGGATATTATTTCTTCTGACCTAGAACTTGATTTAGTTCATAAAGATAGTGGCATAAGTGGTAATCAGTTAACAAGATTTGTTGTGTAAGTTAGTTTCTGATTCTTCATGAAGTTGTTATAAATGCAACTTAGCATATGAGGTGTATTTAAGTTGAAGAACTTTCAATGCTAGTAACTAATATGATTGCTTGCTGGAACACCATTTCTTATTTCAGATGTTGGAAATCTCATGGTTTCATACAACATTAGTTTCCTGTGACCCTCATCAAATTTCTCGAAATTTCTTGCAAATGCTAAGTATGATGTTATGTAACTGATAGCAGCTTTTGAATAAAAAAAAGGTGAAGGATGGATGAAACTCTGCTAAAAGTGTGTAAGGGGTTTGTCTTGCGCTGTCAATTATAATGGTAGAGATAAAATGGAGTTCAAGGTGGAATTTAGTTTAGAGTTCAGAAATAGTTGTTTAAGAGCAAGTCTTACATAGAATTAGACAGTGAGAGGATTGCTTGCTACGAAGATTAGAACCTATTCTATTGTTAGAAGTTTTGGAGTGTTTTTTATTTTATTTTTATTTTTTATGATGGGGATTTTGGTCAGTGATTTATGAACTGTTGAATTTTACATGATTAGCTCCGACTTTCAATCTTTTGATGGAAAGATACTAAATTTTAAAAATTTGCATTTCATGATGATGAATGGGATTTGGCAGTTTGCTATGTTTTTTTGTACATCTGATGAATGGGATTGGGCAATTTGCTTGTGCAATGAGACTTTTCTTGATGTATGAGTTTCAAAATTTCTTCATTTCATTGTCTATTCTACTAGGCAAATGTTTGGCTACCTGGGTTCATATGTTGCCTTTGCACTGTAATTAATTCATGGAACTGTCTAAAAGTGTTATTGCATGTTAACATGAATTATTACTCTCTTATCAGTAACCACATTTTGATGCATCCTTTTGATATGCTATCTGTTGGCTCGTAAAGACCTATCATCCACTACACGGCTACTCTATGTACAAAGCTAGAGAAGTCGGTAGTCTGTATTACATATTAGTTACTCATTAGTGAATTTTCTTCTGAATTTTTATCCTGTGCTTGCTCCTTATTGTTTCTATCTAACAATTAATTCATCCATATTAAACTGTGAGCCTTTTTATTTTTTATTTTATTTTATAGCATGATTCATTTATTTATAATAATCTAACGGTCATCTGTTTTTAAAAAGATACGATGGCGTTTTAAAAACGTCGCTAAATATTACAGTGATGCCATGGTACTGTTATTTAGGACATTTGGCGGCGTTTACTAATATCACGACGTTTCTAAAATGCCACAAAGCAATAGTGACGGCCGCGTCCTCGGCGTTTGGTGCTAAGTGTCGCAAAAGGAATTTGCGGCGTTTTTGACACTTATAGCGGCGTTTTTTAAACGCCACTAAAAGTCTATTTTCCAGCAGTGTCAGTATAATTATATTAAAATTATAAGACTTACGTTTTTTTTTTTTTTTTCTAAATCTGCCAAATAGAGTTTACCCTTTATAATTTGTTAGGTAATTTCTATTGACATAATTATATTAAACTCTTGTTTAGTAAAGTTAAAGAAACTGAAACTAATACAAATGATATAAAATTACAAAAATAAATAAGATAAAATCTACATTACAACATAAGAAGAGATTGTTATGCAAAAAAATTGGCTTTAATCACACAAGGAACAATAACAAAAAGAATAAGCACACATCTATATAATATGGCACAAGAGTTTTTAAAAATGTCTTAAAATGTCTAAGAGACACATTTTGTATCAATGGGTCAGATTGTCCCATCTAAACTTCAACGGTTGAGATTTCTTCATTTCCCACCAACTCTTTGTAAATCGAAGAAAATCTCTCTCTCTCTCTCTCTCTCTCTCTCTCTCTCTCTATACCTCCATTAGAGCCCATCCTGTGTGGGATACTCAACCATAATCCCTATTCGTTTCTTCTTCCTCCCTCGCTCTGAATCAGTCAATACTCTTTCATTCTCTCTCTCCAATTCGTTTCTTCTTTCTCTTTTCCTTCCTCCCCCTTTCTGCCATCTCAATCTTCATCAACAGTGGCAGGCCAAACTCCATATTCCACCACAATCAACACAACCTTTTCAGCCCATAGGAGAGATTTCGAAAGGAGCCATTGCAAAAGGGAAGATTTCGTTGGACCACCACCATCTCTAGAGAGATCGATACTCCGTCGTTGTCAATATTCAAAGAAATCCCAAACAGGTATTTTAATTAGTTAAGTTCTTAGTTTTTTCCCCCACTGAATCAGATCAATCTCTCATAGGGTATTTGAATGTCTGCTAGTGTATTTTGATTGTTTGGTATACATATTGATAGATATGTATTGTGGGGATTGTGTATTTAGGATTTTTTTTTGTTTACATATGTGTATTTATGCAAAAGTTTTGGGAGTTTTAGAAATTGAAGGTAGTGGAATAATTAGAAAAATTAAAATTGGATTTTTTTTTTTGGTTTGTGCTTGAATCTTGGATTTGGAGAGTGATTTGTGGAGAGAAAAGGAAAGTGGCTGGAAATATGAATTAAAATTGGGGTTTTTTTTGGTTTGTGCTTGAATCTAGAACTTCCAACCTTTGCAATTCATGATATTTTTGTGGGTTTGGCTGTTTCTGATTACTTGAATCTAGATACTTTTATGAGTTTGTAAAGTTGAATCTGAATATTTTTTAACCTGGTTATTTTTGTCAAATCTGGATTTTGGAAATTTTTTCATTTTGTTGAATCTCAGATCATTTATTTTTGTGAATTGTGCATTGGTGTTTAAACCATAAACCTTTTTGACGTCTGTGGGTGTTTGGTTAGGTTGGTCATTGTGTGGATTTCTATTTATAGTTTAGCTTCTGACATGGGTTTGATTTTGAAATGAGAAATGAGTTTTAATTTTTGAAATAAGTTTTGTTTCATGAAATGGGTTTCATTTTTTAAATGGATTTTGATTTCAGAAATGAATTTTTTATGTTTAGTTTGATTTCTGACATGGTTTTGATTTATGAAATGGGCTTGATTCTTTAATGGGAAATGGGTGTTGATTTTTGAAATGGGTGTTGATTTCCTATGGTTTTGAAAAGCTTTTGATTTATGAAATGGGTTTTAATTTATGATATTAGTTTGAAATGTTTGTTGTATGGGTGTATCTACTTTGACCTGTTGAATTTTTTGTGGTCTACAATTGACTACATAACATGTGTCTTTTTATTCTTTGTTTAATTTGCTTTTCAAGTTGTGGCACCGGTTGTCAAATCGGTTGTGCATTTGATGATGGCTAGAGTCACTTAGATTTATTTCTTATGAGTAAAGGTTTAATGTTATGAAAGTATTTATGTCATTTTACTTCTTCCAATATAAACGGTGACAACTCAAAGTGAGATTTTTTTATTATTCTTTCTATGTATAAATTTAATATCAAATAATGTTTTAACTTATTCTTCATGACATGTAAGTAGGCACATTATGAGCTTGAATGCCAATTCTGATAGAGTTCTCTTCCATTATAATGGACATGGTGTACCAAAATCAACTGTTAATGGTGAAATTTGGGTATTCAATAAGGTTCGTATCTAATATGAAGCTATGATCATGTTCTTTTCTTTATCACTTCTAGAGTAGTGATGTTGTTTCTTAACTGTTCCTTTTGGTAGCTTCTTCTTCTTCTTTTTGTTTTTGTTTTTGTTTTTTTAAGTCTAGAATCAATACATTTTGGTACCAATCGGTGGTAGTAGATTGGCTTAGAGTGATGCCTACTTGGTACTCAACCATTGTCAATCTTCAACTAGACTCCGAAAAGGTATTTTACTTTGATTGTTTGTTAGATTGCACTCTCACACTCAAATTTTAGTTGGTTTTGTTGAAAGGAAAGCATTAGTTACAATAATTGAGAGGACCCATGGCGGTAATGGACCCATGGTAATCGGGTCGCCGATTGATACATTGTTAAGCTTACTCATTTTCGTTGTTATTTTTTCTCATTTGACAATGCCATTGTCTATTAAAAAGAGAAACCATTGTATGATAGTGTATGTGTGCAGACAAGTGGAGTGAGATCAACCGATTACGCTAAGCTAAGATAAGTTCTATAGTAATTTCTATTTTTGTTTCCTTTTTTTTTCAACTCTCCATTTCCAACCATACGCACTATCAATCTAATTTGTCATTACATATATAAATGAGGGATTTTAATCTCTAATTTGATCATTTTATTTCATGTGATGTTTGCTATTTCTTTATGATTTTGGGGTTCTCATGTAGAGAGTTGTACTAAATATAATATTTATGCTGCCAATTGGCAGCTTAACAATAGGACGGAGTCAGTTGCTTGAAGTTAGTTGCTTTTGTTGAGTCAATTTTTGGATTCTAGGATTTTGTCAAAGATCATTTACTCCAAGTGGGTAGATCAAGTACTACTCGGAGTACATCCTCCTTATTGTTCCTTTGCTAGGAGAAAATGTAGTATCACCCGTAAATTGAGACAACTCTTCCTAAAAGCTGGTTAATGCTTTAAACTTGGTCCCTAAACATAATGATAATCTCTTTGTTCTTTGTGTTATTTATTCTAATTTTATATTTCTATTATGGTTTCAATATCTTAGTTTTCGTAGAACATAGCATTAGAACAATATTTTCTAATTAATATCAGAGATACATTTCATTTTAAGGGCTCAGATCAATCCTAATTAATATCTCACGGTTGACATCAATTTTCTTCCCGCTCAAACACTCTCTCCCTCTCCTACCTACCCATGTCTCCTTCCCCATTCCCTCTTTATCTCCCTCTCTCTCTCTCTCTCTCTATCTCTTCCTCTCTGTTACACGTCTTCTTTCATTCCCTCTTTGTCTCTCTCTCTCTCCCTCTTTGTTCTTCTTTCCTACCCTCCCTCTTGAGCTCGATTTCTGCCTCTCCCCCTCCCCATTCTCTCTCAGTGGCTTCAAGTCGCAACCCTCCCACTCGCAAGGTAGGGTTTCCGATTGTGAATTGCGACACTGTGCTTTGATTGGGTCACCGAAGGCTAGGGTTTCCACCACCATAACCACCGTCATCATCATCAACTTCCTCAAATTCTACATTGACGCCGCTGTCTTCTTTTTCTCTCTCTGCTTCGAACCCCCATGGGAGCTCTCCAGTACCTCTCTCCCTCTCTCTCTCTCTCTCTCACTCTCAATGCTTCTTTATGCTTCAAGTAAATCGATGTTTGTTGGTGGAATTGAGGTAATGGTTTAAATCGATGTTTTTGTTTATCATCGTTTCTGTTTCTGGTTTATTTTTTGGTGGTTGCCTATTTTGTGGTTCATGGTTTATTGTTTGGTGGTTGCCTAATTAGAACTATGGCAGAAATTATTGGTTTATTTATTTTTATTTTTTTAAAATTTTTTTTGTCAAATGATGTTTTTATTGTGTGCAAAAGGTTTGAAGAGAACAATGAACACTGATTGTTTCTCTTTTTAATTATTTGTTTTTATTGACTGATTAATAACACATTTTGTATAATAGTTAGTATAGATTATATTCTGTGGATTGGGGCATAGATACATACAAAGAAGATTTTAGATCAAGTGGTAGAGCCAACTTGCTCTGGTTGAGTCATCCTCCGGTTGAGTCATCCTCCATGTGGTCTGTTTTGTTTGCAGAAATGATCATGTTTTTGTATATTTCAAGGTTTGCTAGATCACAAATTGGGCTACATAGTATATGATAATATATGAGTTATTTACACGGACATCTCTAAATTATTAGAAAATATTAATTTTATTTTGATTTTATTAGTTTCTTCTCTATGTACAGAAAAGCATTAGCTAATGCATTATTTTTGTCCATTCTCTCTCTTCGGAAAACTCTTCAACTTATATTCTCATACGCATTTTCATTTCAGTAGAAATTAACTTCAAATTTTGTGGATTGGGGCATAGATACATACAAAGAAGATTTGAGATCAATTGGTGGAGCCAACTTGCTCTGGTTGAGTCATCCTCCATGTTTGTTGGTGGAATTGAGGTAATGGTTTAAATCGATGTTTTTGTGTATCATCATTTCTGTTTCTGGTTTATTGTTTAGTGGTTGCCTATTTTGTGGTTCATGGTTTATTGTTTGGTGATTGCCTAATTAGAACTATGGCAGAAATTATTGGTTTATTTATTTATTTATTTTTTTTAAAAAAAAAATTTGTCAAATGATGTTTTTATTGTGTGCAAAGGGTTTGAAGAGAACAATGACAATAATCAACACTGATTGTTTCTCTTTTTGATTATTTGTTTTTATTGACTGATTAATAACACATTTTGTATAATAGTTAGTATAGAGTATATTCTGTGGATTGGGGCATAGATACATGCAAAAAAGATTTTAGATCAAGTGATGGAGCTAACTTGCTCTGGTTGAGTCATCCTCCATGTGGTCTGTTTTGTTTGCAGAAATGATCATGTAAATTTACCTTAGATTTTGTATACTCCAAGGTTTGCTAGATCACAAATTGGGCTACATAGTATATGATAATTGGGCTATGTAGTCTTGGGTGTAAGACTCTTAAAACAGATAACATGTCAATAACAATAAAAAGGGGAAAAGTGGTATACTTTGGATCAGGATAAGAGATCAAAACAAGCCTCAAATCCAAAGATTTTTATCACCATTTCTTGAAATGTTTATTCTTTGTACAACAGTGTCATTTTTTGGGTGAGTATGTACAACAGTCTCATGTCTGACTTTTTCAGCATTTCATTTGAAGGGTCAATTTTTTTGATTTTGTGCATATGGAATTGGTTTTTTTAAATGGGTTTGATATCTGAAATCTGAAAATGGGTTTGATTTCATCTTGATTCTATTGCATTTCAAACTCAACCCATTTGTTTGAATGTGATGTATATAGATATATATATATATATATATATATATATATATGCTTCAAGTTTTTTTATTTTTAATTTTAGTTGGATAAATTGTTGTTTGTTGGTGGAATTGAGGTCTTGTGGGTTTAAATTGATTTTTTTGTTTATCATCATTTCTGTTTTTGTATCTTGATATGTGTTAAGCTTTATTAATCTGCGTTTGAGTTGTTTGAAGTGATAAAATTGCCAGATTTGTTTGTACATATCAGCTCCAATTTTGTCACTTATGTTGCATTTGTGTTTGTGTTCATAAAAATTAATTCAAAAACTTGGGGAGAAAGTTTGTAATCACTAGGTTTGTGCTTATTTATGTGTGTGAGAATATGTATTTTATTTTTCAAGTTCTATTTTTTTTCCTTTTTTGATGAATTTCTTGACCCACAACAATGGTGGAAACAGCGTAGAGAATATCCTAAAAGCTCCATGGTCATCTTCTCCATTTATTCATTAGATCCAAAGCTCACAGACCTATGGGACTAAAGAAGGGGTGGATTCTACAAAGGTACACTCAACTTTTTAAGTGTACCAAGTTTGTAATCACTAGGTTTGTGCTTATTTATGTGTGTGAGAATATGTATTTTATCTTTCAAGTTCTATTTTTTTCCTTTTTTGATGAATTTCTTGACCCACAACAATGGTGGAAACAGCGTAGAGAACATCCTAAAAGCTCCATGGTCATTTTCTCCATTTATTCATTAGATCCAAAGCTCACAGACCTATGGGACTAAAGGAGGGGTGGATTCTGCAAAGGTACACTCAACTTTTTAAATTATCTTATTTTATTTTTTATTTTTGCACAGCCGTATTGTTCGCTTTTTTTTTTTTTGGACAGAGGATATTCACTCTCTTCAGTTACATTGCTGGATGGATGTTGTTGTGGTCCTTGCTTTATTGTTTTACCTTTTCTTATGTTTCTGATATACTAGGTGTAGTGGATTTTATTTTATTTATTTTTCTTTGTTTTTATTGGGTTGAATTTGTATTTGTTTGACCATTAATTTTGTTTTCAAAAAATATTTAATGATCATGATTACTCCATGCAAGGTGGGTTTTTTTTTTTTAATTATTTTTTTTATTTTTTAAATTTCAGTCCTTTGATCTAATTTCATGGTGCGTGTTCATCTGAGCAAACCAAATGGATAGTTGGAGTTATTTGATTTTTTTTTTATTTTTTATCAGTTGTTCATAGTATTTCAGTGCACAATGTTAACTCATTAATATTTTTTAATATGATGTTTGGCTTCTATTAGGAATTAAATTGTTCAATATATTTTTAGTTTACAATTTTCTTTTAAATTTAATATTATCATCACTGTTTTTAGCAACGAATTTTATTTTCATTTATTAATCTCATCATTAGTTGCATCGTGCCTTCAGGATGATAAGAAACTAGGACATTTATTTTTTGAATTAATAAGAAACTTGAATTTTGATATGAAAGAGTATCTTATGAAAGAGTAGATCTGAATTTTGATTTTATTAATTTTTTTTCCACTTCAGGTTATTAATTTCTTTTTTGAATTTTGATATGATTGTTTTGAATTTTTTGATATTTTGGTTCTTCTCTATGTGTAGAAAAGCATTAGCTAATGCATTAGCAGCAGCGCCATCCATGTGGACTCTTGGAAATGCAGGCATGGGAGTATTGCAGGTTTTTAATTTCTTGAAACAAATGACCTTTTGGAGCCTTCATATCTATCTTCTCTTCTTCTTAACGTCATATTGTTAAGTTAGTTTATTTATATAAAAATAATAATAATAATTCACAAGAAAGTTCGTAGTTAGGGTCGCCACAGATAATTGGATCGCCCTTTAAGCGAAAAGGGTAGGTGATATTTTGGATCTCACCACATGAAGAACAACTTTTAGATCCTACAAGTAGTGATCTTCCAGCTGCTTGAGTTTGGATGATGAATAATGGAATAATTATCAGTATTAAAGATAATGAAATTAGTGCACCACTCTCTAAGTCTTTTCTTCTCATCTTTGTTCACAAGAAAAAAAAAAAAAACTGTGACAATCTATGTGAATGTTTCTATAAATTTCAATGCTCTGAATTTTCGCTGAATTTTCTTAAAAAAAGTTGAATGTTTCTATACTGTGAGAAAAAACTGGAGCTTGACAAACATGGGGTTGGTTGTATGGATCCATTTTGTCTAATTAGTTCCATTGTCTTTTTTATCCTCAGTTGTAGCTAAGATAGTCATGTCTTTTTTATTACCTCAACCCAAGTTCTCATTGTTTTACCATATTCCTTTTACAATTATTGCTTATATACCAAATACCAAGAATTGTTGACCAATTGTCATATTTCTCAACCATGTTTTGATGCCATAGTCTTAACCACCTCATTTGGAGACTCGACTCATTGGGATAAGTTGAATCTCACAAACCTTGGAGAAATACAAATTTGCAGTTGGATATTCAGTTACATTGTAAAAAATCTTATCCCACATATTTCTGTAGCTAACTCCCAATCTTTATCAGTTGGCAAACTTCTATATTGGGATAGAGTTTCAAACAAGATTTGGATTCTTGAAACTTTTTTGATTTTTTCACTTGTGATTGGTAACTTGGAGGCAACAATTGTTGTTGTGTGTTCTCCTTTGCTATGTGATTCTCTCTCTGTATGTATGTATGTATGTATGTATGTATGTATGTATGTATGTTAAGTTAAAGGTAAGATAATCTGTATTATGCTTTGTTCCATTTCCCGAATGATCTAATAACTGAGAGGCTGATTTAATCATTTAAAGATGGCTATTAATTCTGCAGAAGAAACAGTGGTTGTGCCTTTCCTGTGGTGATTGCAGCACATCCATCTCAACCTAATCAAATCGCGCTTGGAATGAGCGATGGTGCAGTCTATGTAATCGAGCCATTTGATGCAGAGCAAAATTGGGATCGAATAGTGCCTCTGTAAAATGGAGGTTTTCTCCTTCATCCCTTAGAATTATGCTTTGAATAGTCAACCATCTGAAACCCCATGCTAGAGATATTTGCCGTCTGTAAATTTATATATCAAATGTTGTTATAGGTTTTTTTTTTTTTTTTCTTTTTCGGACAATTCTGAGTTCTATACATCGTTGAATCATGTGAATTTCTCGAGGTATGATCAAACGATTGTGAGTCAAATAAGATAAAAGGGTTATAAGTTTTTCGGGATAAGAGATCATTTCTGAAGCATAGAAGAGTCTTTTTTTATGAACAAGGGAATTTGGAAGTTATGGTTGTCAAATAAAATTATATAACTAATTTAGTCTCTACCATGTGTGATCTTTTTATGTTTTAGTGTAAGCAACAATGTTATGAAGATGCAGTGGGTCAATGACCATGTTGGCTATGCATTAAAGTGGAACATGAATAATATGATGGCTGAAATTTGGTTTTCAAACTAAATTTTATTTTTTGAATCTTTTATTTTTGTCTTTAATAATTTTTTTTCATGTTTTAAATTTTTTATTAGCTGCACTTCATTCATATCTTTCCAGTGTCAAATATTTTAAAAAATTCACTTCCTATTCTTTGAAAAGAAAAAAAAAATTTACACCATGCCTTTAGACATGGGAATACGCTAGTACAAATATAAGATATGTGTACATCTACTACGGAGAAACAATAAGCCAATAGGCCGGGCCTCGGGCCTCGACTTCCATAAAAGATCCCTTACAATAATTTAAGTGTATAGTAAATACAAAAAATTTCATAATATAAATTATAATATTATTTTTTTTTATACATACGACTAATAAATTTATAATAAAATTTACTTTGGTTTGTTATTTACTAACCTTCTCCGTCGTCTTTAATTCTTAGAATAATGGGACAGTGAGAACGTCATGAAACTAAAAAAATTCCACCTCCTTTCCACCAATTACAATCATTAATTACACTTCATTATATGTTGACCAACTTTTTTTTTTTTTTCCAATGTACGTTAGACTTGGATAGCTGGGTTTCTTGAAGGGGCAATTATTCATTTCTTAAAGTGCTTATGTCACTACCAGATTTGAACCGTTCAAGTTTATTTATTATATTATCTTCAGAAATGTTGATTAGGATATTCATTTAAAATTTTAATTAAAATTCATATAAAAAGAATTACATTAATTTTTTAATTTAAAATTTTAAATAACAAACAAAAAGGAATTTTAATATATTTTTATTATTATTTCAATAGTAATACATGGAGTTTTACCATTAATCTCAACAAGTCATACAACTCATACTTGCTTGAAATCACTTTTTTTTCTTCAAATTTTATGTCTTAATTCATCATAAACTATATTTACTAATGTTGTGTTTGGTTAGAGGATTTGGGGAGAAATTTAAAAAGAAAAAAAGAAAATGTATGTGAAACTATGTGAAATTCCACGCTGTGTGACTACAATCCTAACGTCGTCTCGTGAACACCAAAATTTGAAGTGCAATCCCTCAATCCCACTTATGACTCCACTAATTTCAGAAGGGAAAAATAACAATGTCACATTAGCAACGCAAATCTTTCAAAAATTGCAGTGTGGATTTCATTTAGCATGGAGGGAAAAAGCAAAAACCTATATAGTGCACTTTTTTGCCTTAAATGTATAATTTCACACATACGTGAAAACCCACTTATCTTCGTCAATAGTAAAGACACACTATTTATTTAGGCTAAGTTTGGAAAGACTAAATAAGTGTATTTTTTTATTTTTTTTGTATTATGTGTAGAAAAAGTAGAGAGGAGATATTAATTGATGTGACCCAAAAAAGATAAAAAGATAAAATAAATGTACTTTTTTAGGTTAGCCAAACTTGGCCTTAGTACCCTTTTACATAAATTCAGTGTGATTGGGACTTTTGGATTTAAAAGAAAAAAGGGAAGACTAATCAGTTTTTAAGATAAGTAATGCAACGTATCATGAAAAAAATATCATGAAAATGATCATGAAAGATTCTCCACCGTTAGATTACACATACAAAAAAACACCACACACTAATCAAGGGATGAAAAATCTTCATGAAGAATTTCATGATATTTTTTTTATGATCCTTAGTATTATTCTTTTAAGATCTCTTTTTAGGATTTATTGGTACTTCACCCAAAAAATAATTTTCATTTTCATATGATTCTATCTCTTTTGAACAAAAATTAATTTTTTAAATATTTGTATGTTTGAATGTTTTTATTTTTAATTGTATAATTTGAGTTAATATTTTTTCTATTATTTTTGTCAAACTACTTTACATATATTTTTAATATATATATATATATATATATTAAAAACATTACAAAACAAAGCGTGTTATTTTTAATTTTTTTTAACATTTGTACATAGCATAACTGTGTTGTTTTAATTTTTAAATTATTACTCAGAGACTTAAATAATATTAGATAGTCTTATTATTCATACTAACTTTAATTATAATTTAGTTATGTGCATTTTTATTTATTTTAAATTTTAAAATTATATATGTATTATTAGTCTCATTTTAAAGATATCATTAATATATTTTCAACGATATTTGAGAGGGTAATTTTTGGGAAAAATTGGGCCGAGCTGCGAGTTGGGCTTTGAGGCCCGAAACGCGAAGGATTGAGTAAAAAAGGCCGTAAAGGGTATTCCGGCCCAGGATAGATTGAAGGCATTCCGGCCCAAGTTGTTAGAGTTACTCCGGTCAAGAACGATAGATTTACTCCGGTTCTGAGGAGATGTTGACTCACTCCGGCCCAAGGAGGTGAGATTACTCCGGCTCAAGAAGAGATAGTTACTTCGGCCCAAGGAAGAGTAAAACTACTCCGGTCTGGAGGCAACTCACAGTTGGGTCGATCTCAGTTAGTCCGGTCGTGACTTATAATGGTTAGGTCGGTCAGAACTCGTTATTTGGAAGTTTGATCTAAGCACACCAAGGTTGAACAGGGCAGCCGAAGTAAGGAGTTAGAGGAGAAGACCGAGCTAAGGATAGTTCGGCCCTCTGTGGCTCGGTATAGCCGATTTTACTTCGGTCAAATGGAAGTTCGGCCATAAAGAAAACCATCCCACTTGGTTTAAGCAGTGGGGGAGGGTGTAAAAGGATAAGCATTATCCTTAGAAGAATGAATCCTAGGAGGACTCTGCATGGAGAAATACAAGTCCTACTAGGATTGTGCCACAGGAAACTTATAAAAGCTCACAAGCATCACCTTGGAGGAGGTAATTGAACACAATCTTTCTGAGAATTTAGAGCTTTGTCTATTTGTCAAGTTTTCTGACTTTGGCATCGGAGAGGTTTCCGGCACACACCCGCCGGCTAGCTCACGTTTGTGTTTTCAGGTGACAAAGCGACGTTGTACGGAGGAGCGTGGACTTGGTCAACAGGATTATACGAGGAGAATTATTTCCTCCCCGTACAATTGGCGCCGTCTGTGGGAAGAACAGACAAGAACAAAAACCTCTTGACTAAGCTTCTCCTTTTCTCATTCAATGGCACACATTGAAGACTTGCCGCAGTCCGCCGTCGACGGACTAACTCCAGAAGGGGGCGCAAGGCGTGAAGGATTACCTGCTGTCCCTCCCATGGCGGATTTGGAGCCCCAACAACATAACTCCAGGAGGAGTGGCAGGGGAAGGCGGAATAGCAGCCCTCGTCACTCTCAGAGTCCTGACAGGCAAAGGAGGAGGATTGATCCTCAAGCCCTGGAAGATCGCGTGAAGGAACAAGATGAACTAATTCGAAAGATGGCGGCGGACATGGAGGCTTTGAAACACCAGATGAAGACTCAAGATATGGCGACAGGAGAGGGGCGCAAGCACAAGACGCCCCCTCGCCACTCAGAGAATCGTAGTAGGAATACTACACCCTCCCAAGGAGAGAGCAGAAGCCTCAGGACAGGCGACACTCACTCCTTATCTTCAAGAACTCGTCACTCCAGGTCTGAGAGGACGAGATCCGAAAGATCATACACTGAAGGAAGCACGTATTGGCCTTCACATTCACACCAAACCAGATCTAGACAAACAGAGCTACCCAGGTCATCCGACTTGCGAACCGTGCTAGAAGAAAAAGCACGATGCAAGGAGGACGCCAGGGCAAGGGATCCACACCGAGTTTCGGCCTTACAACGGTTGGCTCCTCGGACGCATGGAAGCGTCGAGGTTGGAATGCCAATACCGCGACCGGCCTACGAACCAACGGACAAGGCATTGGCAAGACTACAGACTTCGCCGTTTGTCCCAGCGATCGAAAACGCGCTCCTACCATCAGGCTTCCTTCAACCGAAGTTCAATACATATGAAGGGAAGACGGACCCGTATTCACACCTGAGCCACTTTCGCCAAGTCATGGCTGTGTACAGGCGAAACGAGGCCTTAATGTGCATACTCTTCCCGTCAAGTCTGGGCGACCTAGGCTTGACTTGGTTCGAAAAGCTCCCAGAGGGCAGCATAGCCTCCTGGGCCCAGTTGGCAGAAGCGTTCGTAACAAGGTTTCGGACAAATACTAAGACACCGGTGGAAATAGACCAGTTACTCTCCATCGACATGGGTGAAAAAGAGACCCTCAGATCTTACAACAGTCGCTACTGGGAGACATTCAATCATATTGGAGACTGTCCTACCAATCTAGCCATTGCGCAATATAAAAGAGGCCTACCAGTAGGGAATCGACTAAGGGACTCGATCACCATGACGCCACCCCTCACCATGGAGGCCCTGATGGAAAGAGTGCATCAGCACATCAGGGTAGAAGAAGATGGCGCGCGTGCTAAAGCAAAATCAAGTGTGACCGCAGCACCAGAAAAGAAAACCCCTGCCAAGGTCAACACGGTTGACCGAAGTAACAAGAACGGACGTGGCAGACGAGATAACGGAGAAGACCCAGACAAAAGATGGTTGAGAATCCGCACTGCCATAACAACAGTATTCAAAAAACCAATATATCGGATTCTGAGCGAAATAAAGGACGAGCCATTTGTGAAGTGGCCAGCCAAGCTAGGGGAAGCTCAAAAGAATTACGACGACAGATCCCGGTGCACCTTCCACAAAGAAAAGGGGCACCGAACTGAGAATTGCACGCCACTAAGACAGCACTTGGAAGAATTGGTGGCAGCAGGCCACTTGGACAAATACATTGAAGGAGGAGCGCAGCCAGCCCCCCAAGATCATAATGACCATCCCAATAGAATGCCAATCGATGCACCACCTCAAGGCATTATCAATGTAATTCATGGAGTTTTTGAAAATGAGCGCGTATGCGAGCTCAGAGTTACAATCAAGAAGGCTGAGCACTTTAGGGAAGTATTAAGTGCCCAACCTGCCATCAAGAAGGGGAGGACAGAGGCAACGAACGTCATGTCCTTTTCGGATAAAGACTTGGAACGAATTTGCTGTCCCCATAATGATGCCCTGGTTGTCACTCTCCGAGTCAAGGATTTTGACGTCAAGCGGATTCTGATTGACCAGGGCAGTTCATGTGAGATCATGTATTACGACACATTCAAGCAACTAAAGCTGCAAGACAAAGACTTGGCACCTGCAGTTTCTCCCCTGATTGGATTCAACTCCATACCAGAGTGGCCTGTCGGCAAAATAATCCTTCCAGTCAGAGCAGGAAGTGTAACAAAACAAGTGGAGTTCTGGGTATTGAAGGTCCCCTCCACCTACAACATCATCCTGGGCAGAACATGGCTGCATGCCATGCGTTCGGTAGCGTCATCTTACCATCAGGTAATGCGGTTCCCCAATGACGCCGGTATAATTGAAGAAGTCTATGGCGATCAGATCATGTCAAAACAGTGCTTTGCCATAGCGAATGGAAGCCGAGCTGCCAAAGGATACGTTCATTCGGTGGAAGAACCAGAAAGTAATGAACTATTCGCGGACGTCGGCAAAGAGGCTGATCAGAAAGCGGTGGAGGACTTGGTAGAGGTAAAAATAGATGAGAAGAACCCGGATAAGTTCTTCTTACTTGGCTCATCGTTGTCCAGCACTGAGAGATTAGAGGTCTTGGAATTCTTCACCTCTAATATCGAAGTGTTTGCCTGGACACCTTACGACATGCCAGGCATTGATCCAAACTTCATCAGTCACCAACTCAACGTCCATCCATCCGCCAGACCAGTCATTCAACGCACATGCAGATCGGCACTCCACCACGCCGAAATAGTGGCAGAAGAGGTAGGCAACCTGCTGGAGGCAGGAGCAATAAGGGAAGTGCACTACCCAAGATGGATCTCCAACACAGTCGTAGTGCCAAAAAAGAATGGCAAATGGCGTGTCTGCGTCGACTACAAAACAGTCAACAAGGCGTGCCCCAAAGATAGCTTCCCTCTACCAAGGATAGATCAATTGGTGGACCTAACGGCAGGGCATAACCGACTTAGCTTTTTGGATGCATACAGAGGCTACCACCAGATCGCCATGCATGAACCAGACCAGGAGATCACATCCTTCACAACGCCAAGGGGGTTATATTGCTACAAGGTCATGCCCTTTGGCCTAAAGAACGCAGGGGCGACGTTCCAAAGGGTGGTCACCAAGATGTTTGAACCATTGTTAGGCAGAACAAGGGAGGCTTACATCGACGACATGGTGGTCAAAATCAAGGATGAGAATGACCATCTGAAAGATTTGGGCGAGATGTTCCAGATCCTGAAGAAACACAAGTTGCGCCTCAACGCGTCCAAATGCGCATTCGGAGTTGGATCTGGCAAATTCTTAGGCTTCCTGGTGACCAACCGAGGTATAGAAGCAGACCCCTCTCAGATCAAAGCAATCCAGGAATTGAAGAGACCAAACTCAGTCAAAGAAGTGCAGCATCTCACTGGTATGGCGGCTGCACTCAACCGGTTCATAAGCAGATCGTCGGACAAACTACGACCGTTCTTCCAAGCTTTAAAGGCCAAGTTCGTGTGGGATGAAGAATGCGACCAAGCTCTGGAAAGCTTGAAGGAGTACATGTCTTCCCCACCACTACTTGTTACTCCAGTACCTGGTGAAGAACTCTTTTTGTACCTGGCAATCTCTCAGCACGCAGTCAGCGCGGTGTTGGTTCGTGCAAAAGGAATACAACACTTGCCCATCTTTTATGTCAGCAAGACATTATTGGGAGCCGAAACAAGGTACTTGCCATTAGAGAAACTAGCATTAGCATTAATAATGGCATCTAGAAAATTAGCGCACTACTTTCACGCCCACACCATAGTTGTCCTCACAGCCTTTCCACTAAAAGCTCTGTTTGAAAGGGCGAACTTTAGTGGGCGAATTTTGAAGTGGGCAGTGGAGTTGGGACAATTCGACATCAAGTTTCAACCCAAGACAGCGATAAAAGCCCAATCCTTGGCAGACTTCATCGCAGAGTTTACTCCTGGAAGTCATCATATCTGCCCAGTCGACCTAACTGACACAACCGAACTAGGGACGGAAGTTGACGCCGGAATAGCGCAACCCCTAGTAGAAGGTAGTCAATCAAGCACCAAGGCAGACCATGCTACGGACAACAAGGAAGAAACAAACAAAGACTCACCAACAGTTCAAACAGAGGACGCAGGACAGACAGCCAACATGGACCTTGAAGAAAACACCATCCTTGACCCCATGGCCTCGTCCGATCCTTCCACTTGCTGGAAACTATTCGTTGGAGAGATGTGGAAGCTCTTTGTGGATGGAGCATCCAACCGACATGGTGCAGGGCTCGGCATAGTCCTCATCTCTCCAGACGGCCTGGTTATAGAGCAAGCAATCAACCTTGGCTTCCCAGCATCCAACAATGAAGCGGAGTATGAGGCGCTTCTCGCAGGACTCAAATCGGCACACTTCATGAAAGCAACCGAACTAATGGTGTACAGTGACTCTCTGCTGGTGGTAAACCAAATTTCTGGCGAATACGAAGCAAAGGACGACAGAATGGCCAAGTACCAAGAGTTAGTCAGAACGGAGATCAAGAAGTTTGATGTGGTAAGGATAGAACAAATTGGCAGGGAGGAAAACAGCCGAGCGGATGAGCTAGCAGGCCTGGCCTCAACGGCAGATACATCAATCCCTCATCCATTACTCGTCGACTTCTTACCAAGACCAAGCATAGAAGACCCTGAAGCAGAAGAAGTATGTTGCGCAGAATTAGGCCCTTCTTGGATGGATCCTATCATCCTGTTCCTGAAAGACGGCATCCTACCAGAAGAGAAAAAAGAAGCCAACAGAATAAGGGCAAAGTCGCAGCGATTTTGGCTATCTCCATCTTTGGCATTATACAAGAAGTCGTTCTCTGGGCCTTACCTCAAGTGCGTTCATCCCAGCAAAGTAGAAGCATTCCTGTTCGAAATACATGAAGGGGTATGTGGAAGTCATCAAGGGGGAAGGTCGCTCGCTTACAGGGCTATTTCACAAGGATATTGGTGGCCATATATGCAAGCAGACTCAGAGAAATATGTGAAGAAGTGTGAAAAATGCCAGAAATTCGCACACCAAATACATCAACCAGCAAGAGAACTCCTACCCTTAACTAGCCCATGGCCTTTCGCAATGTGGGGCTTAGACATAGTAGGACCACTTCCAACAGCACCCGGGGGCAGAAAATTCTTCCTCGCAGCAACAGACTACTTCACAAAGTGGGTGGAAGCAGAAGCATTGGCGTCAATCAAAGAAAAAGATGTGAAGAAGTTTGTTTGGCAGAATTTTATCACTCGGTTCGGCATACCAAAAGCACTGATCTCAGACAATGGAACTCAGTTCGACGGCAGAATCTTTAGAAGCTTTTGTGAAGAATACAAGATAGAATTCTACAATTCCACACCGGCATATCCTCAAGCAAATGGGCAGGCTGAAGCATCAAATAAAGTCGTCTTGGATGGACTAAAGAAAAGGCTAGAGAAAGCAAAAGGCAAGTGGGCGGATGAACTTCCTCACGTCTTATGGGCTTACCGCACCACTCCTCGGCGATCAACTGGAGAAACACCATTCTCCTTAGCCTATGGAATGGAGGCAGTGATCCCACTAGAAGTTGGCCTCCCCACAATTCGAAGCGAAAATTTTGATCCAGACTTAAATGGAGAAGCCATAGCCCTAGAACTCAACCTTGCAGAAGAAAGAAGAGAAAGAGCATTAGTCCACATCGCCTCATACCAACGAGAGTTAATCAGAAAATACAACAAAAAGGTTCATCCAAGACAATTCAAAATTGGCGATTGGGTACTGTGCAAAGTAATGGGAAACACCTTGATCCCAGGAGACGGCAAGTTAGGCCCAAATTGGGAAGGTCCTTATAAGGTGGTTGGATTAGCCGGCAAAGGGGCATACCACCTAGAAGACAAGGATGGCAAAGCAATCCCTAGGCCATGGAATACGGCAAATCTTAAGATATTTTACTTTTAGCTTTTCTTTTTCAAACATTATGTAATTTTCTCCTCCTTCAATAAAATGAGAAATTCTTTTTAGCACAAATTACTCTTTGTAAAAGTTAGCTTTCAAGACTTCAGTATTTTGCAAGCATTCCATTCTAAGTTAGCCGGAAAAACTAACTTAGAGGTTGGATAGATTAAACCAACACCCTTCCTAAGCCCAGGATAAGGATCCAGGCTGCAGGACATTTGGTCGGAATAACCAAATACTATAAGTTAGCTGGAAAAACTAACTTCAATAGTTGGCTGGAATAAACCAACACTTGTTACTCTTCAGCCGAAGTAAGTGCAAGGCTGAAGAGTGGTTGGCTGGAATAAACCAACACTAGTTACTCTTTAGCCGAAGTAAGAGTGTGGCTGAAGAGTGGTTGGCTGGAATAAACCAACACTAGTTACTCTTTAGCCGAAGTAAGAGTGTGGCTGAAGAGTGGTTGGCTGGAATAAACCAACTCTTGTTACTCTTCAGCCGAAGTAAGTGTATGGCTGAAGAGTGGTTGGCTGGAATAAACCAACACTAGTTACTCTTTAGCCGAAGTAAGAGTATGGCTGAAGAGTGGTTGGCTGGAATAAACCAACTCTTGTTACTCTTCAGCCGAAGTAAGTGTATGGCTGAAGAGTGGTTGACTGGAATAAACCAACACTAGTTACTCTTTAGCCGAAGTAAGAGTGTGGCTGAAGAGTGGTTGGCTGGAATAAACCAACTCTTGTTACCCTTCAGCCGAAGTAAGTGTATGGCTGAAGAGTGGTTGGCTGGAATAAAACCAAACACTTTGTACTCCTCAGCCGAAGTAATCATATCGGCTAAGGAGTGGTTGGCTGGTAAGCATAGTTTAGAAAGCTAAAACCGAAATAACAGTTGGAGTAATAGAAGACATTACAAAGCACAGGCATACACATCAAAACCGGAGTAAGAGTTGCGTAAAATTTTCATTCAGAAAAAAGTCATTACAAGGGGGCATCAGTTCGGTTACAAAGACGAAGCAAAAAAAGAAAAAGTACAAAGTCAAGAAAAAAGATCTTCGATCTCGGCGTCAAAGGCAGCATCGGCGTCAACATGAAGACCGGTTTCGGGCGCAGGGACGTTTTCAGAAGGAAGAATGGTTTCGGCCGGAGCCACGGTTTCACTTGGTTGACCAATAGTTAGATCTTCCACCATGGGCTCCGACCGAACTACCTGATCTGCATTCACAACCGAAGTATCCTCAGGGGCAGTGTCTTCATCAGAGTCTTCATCGTCTGAGCCCTCAAGGAACTGCTGTTGCATGGCTTTGGCATATTCCATCAGGGAGTTCGGTATAAAGTAGGCTGGAGGGTCGAAAACCTCGGTCTGAGGATCATGACCGAGCTTCTCAACGGCCCCCCTCCAGCCGCACTTAAAGAAAAGGTCCTTGGCAGCATTGCATTGTTGGGCATAAGCATCCTCTGCCCTCTTGAAGCCTTGTTTGTCAGCTTCTTTTACCTTCTCCTTTATTTCGGCATCCTTCTTTCTTTTGAGCTTCACCAGCTCGCGCAGGTATTTGTCCTTAAGAGCTATGGCAGTCTTATGCCTTTCTGCCTCAGCCGAACTAACCAGTCCGGTCAGCCTGCTGTTCTCAGCTCGAAGCTCGGCCATTTGCTTCTTGATTTCTTCTACTTCGGCCGACTTCATCTCGGCTTCTGCAACAGCATCCCTTGCAGTTTGTCTGAGTTCCAGCACCTTCTTGTGAGTATTGTAGTTCTTTTGAATTGCCTGGCAAAAAACGAGGACTTCCCATAAGCCGAGACAAAAGTTTACAAAATTGGACAGAAAAATGGACAGAGCAGCATACCAGGATCATGGACTTCGTTGCAGACCGAATGGACTTTAATTCGGTGTTTAGCTGCTTTCGGTGGTGCTCCATATCCTTAGGGAGGCACACTCCCTTGGCCAGATTAAATGCCAACTCATGATCTTTTTCGGCGACAACCGAATCAGCATCCTCGATAGCTCGGTTTTTAAAAGTCAATTTTGGTACCCAACGGGTGGTAGTTCGGTCGGTAGGTTCCGGTTGGGGGCTCGGTGGCAAGATTGGTGGAGTAATGGTCTCATCTTCATCAACCAAACTTGGTTCGGACTCGCTGGTTCGGGCGCGCTTAGTTCGGCGGGATGAAGACGGTTGTTGAGAGGGGAGGGCCACAACGGCAGGCTGCGACTGGCTTGGTGACGTTACTTCGGGCCTAGTTGTTTCGGTGAGAAGTGCCCTAACTCTGCTCCTCTTCGCCATCTCCTCTTCAGCGGTTAGTGGGACAAGTCTTATTTCGGGCAAAGTTGGGTCCGGCTCTGGGGCTTCTTCAAGGAGAAAGTCAGTTACTCTTGCTTTTCGGCGACCGCTGTACCGGTAGGTCGGCTCAAAGTTCAGAAGCTTTGCCCAACTTCTTTCTTTAATCCGTAGTGTGGCTCGCAAAATTGCAAGGTTTGGATAACTATACAGGGAATGGAGGTGGGCGAAATCTGCAAAAAAGAAGAAGTGTTAGTTCGGTCAATAGATTAAAAAACCGAGATAACATACAAGGAACAAGACCGAAGTTAAATTACCAGGCTCTCCCATTTTCCAATTTATAGGTCGGCCAGGAATTTGGGCTTGAAAATCCTCAAAATTCCCAGAGACCCAGAAGAAGTCATCATCATTAAGGTCTTTGTCCGGTGTGTGCTTGACAATCTTCTCTCGGCGGCGGCGGATCCTAAGGTAATAGACCCATCCAGCATCTTTCGAGCCGATGGAATATTGATGGAATATTTCGGCAAGGCCGAGGTTTAAACCGGTATGGTGGTTTAGCGCGGCTATCCCCATAATGATACGGTATGTATTGGTGGACAGTTGGGTAGGGCATAACCTAGTTTGCCTAAGGAACTCACAGATCAACGGTTGTACGGGAAACCGTAGTCCGGTTTCTACTATGGATTGAAGAGTAAAGGGAACGAAGCCTTCGTTATCCCAGGGCGTGATGTCTTTTTCGGCCAAAGTCAAATGGACGTCATCCGGTATGTTATAGTCCTTCCTGAATTCGGCCATCTCACCAGGGGTCTCAACTAAATACCTATACTTACCCATTTGTTGAATAAATTACGGATAAGTTATTTCGGTGCAAAAATCGTGCTCAGTAGCTCGGTTGAGCGCACGCAGGAGTGCCTGGGTAACCTAAGTCTGCAAAGTAAAAAGCAGAGGGGGTTAAAGCACTGATCAATGGACCGTGCTACAATTTAAAAGCAAGGTATAAAAGCCCTACTTCGGCCTCAGAAAGCTGGTTCTATCTCGGTTCATCAAAAGGGTTTATAGTTCGGTTTGAGCAGTTTGCTCGGTAGACCGGTTTAACGTCTAGGGGCAGCTTTCTGAGTTCGGTCTAAGAAACTAAGAAAGCTGGTTTAGCCCCAAGGCCTAAAATCGGTTGCAGTGTGAATAGAGTTACTTCGGTTAAGCTTCTAGGGGCGGCTTTCCGAGTTCGGTTTAAGAACTAAGAAAACCGGCTTGCCCCCGAAAGCTTAGCTCGGTTATAGACCGAAGTACCTAGTTCGGTATGTGCAAGCTTGTTCGGTGATCTTATCTCGGCTAGAGTGGTTCAGAAGAAACTACTGATATTCCTACAAGTTCTAGTTCGGTTATTTTCTGAATCTATCTACATACATAACACAAACAGTATCCTAGTCCGGTTGCTAGGTGATTTTGGATCTAAGACTATTTTCCTACAAAATAGTTAATACACACATGGAGTTCTACTGGTTTCTTCGTAAAAGTAAATTAGAGCTGGAAGAAAAATGTTTTGCAAAAGCAAGCAGAGCATGGAAAACAGAATATGAAAGCAAAACAAAGGAAAGGAAAAAGGATTGCTTACCAGGAAAAGATGAAGCAGAAGACTGGAGTCGGAAACAGTGGCAGCAAGAACACCAGCTTGAGTATGGAAGTAGAGGCACAGAAAGAAGCTGAAGACAGAGAGAAGGTAAATGCAGGTGAATGATTCAGAAGTGGAAAGGTTGTTTTGTGAAAGAAGGGAGAGAAAAAGGCAGCAAAAAGAGGCGGGAACAGTACAAAATTTCTGAAGGGCGGCATGACAGTTGGCCGCAGCTTATCAGAGCTTGCCACGTGTCACTGGAATGGGAAGCGTTACAGTCGCTGTGATTGAAGGGACGTTTTGACCGGACATAGTAATACCCGAGGTAAAATTAGCTCGGTTGGAGAGCCTGAGGGTAATTCGCTCGGCTGGAGAGGCTAAAGGGTTTTTAGCTCGGCTGGAAAGGCTTAATAAACCCTAGCTCGGCCAGAAGACTGATAATCCCAATCATGCTGCGCAGATGGAATTAAGGGGCAATTGAGAGGGTAATTTTTGGGAAAAATTGGGCCGAGCTGCGAGTTGGGCTTTGAGGCCCGAAACGCGAAGGACTGAGTAAAAAAGGCCGTAAAGGGTATTCCGGCCCAGGATAGATTGAAGGCATTCCGGCCCAAGTTGTTAGAGTTACTCCGGTCAAGAACGATAGATTTACTCCGGTTCTGAGGAGATGTTGACTCACTCCGGCCCAAGGAGGTGAGATTACTCTGGCTCAAGAAGAGATAGTTACTTCGGCCCAAGGAAGAGTAAAACTACTCCGGTCTGGAGGCAACTCACAGTTGGGTCGATCTCAGTTAGTCCGGTCGTGACTTACAATGGTTAGGTCGGTCAGAACTCGTTATTTGGAAGTTTGATCTAAGCACACCAAGGTTGAACAGGGCAGCCGAAGTAAGGAGTTAGAGGAGAAGACCGAGCTAAGGATAGTTCGGCCCTCTGTGGCTCGGTATAGCCGATTTTACTTCGGTCAAATGGAAGTTCGGCCATAAAGAAAACCATCCCACTTGGTTTAAGCAGTGGGGGAGGGTGTAAAAGGATAAGCATTATCCTTAGGAGAATGAATCCTAGGAGGACTCTGCATGGAGAAATACAAGTCCTACTAGGATTGTGCCACAGGAAACTTATAAAAGCTCACAAGCATCACCTTGGAGGAGGTAATTGAACACAATCTTTCTGAGAATTTAGAGCTTTGTCTATTTGTCAAGTTTTCTGACTTTGGCATCGGAGAGGTTTCCGGCACACACCCGCCGGCTAGCTCACGTTTGTGTTTTCAGGTGACAAAGCGACGTCGTACGGAGGAGCGTGGACTTGGTCAACAGGATTATACGAGGAGAATTATTTCCTCCCCGTACAATATTGATTTTATATATCAAAAGTTATATATAATTTTTTTAAATAAATGAAAACAAAATTAAGAAAGAAAAAGAGAGTGAGAGTGAGAAAGCAAGAAAAAGACGATAGGGGGAGAAGGAAGAGAAATTATTTATCGTTTCAGGGTAAATTTGGGTGGTATCTTAATTTAATTATTATTGATTGATACAGTAAATCCTATTATTTATTTGTATTTTTTGAGGAGTGTAGGAGAGGGTTCAAGAAAGGAGTTGGAAAATTCGAAGATCCTTGAAGAACAACTTCGAATTCTCTAGAATATGATGAGAGGCTTAGATTCTTCAATAATCTCAACTTAGGAACATAACAACAAAGGAGATGATGGAGATAAGAGATTGGGTGAAGAAGAAGGCAAAATGGCTAGAGAATAGAATAATGGCAAGGCTCTCCCATTGATCTCCCACTTTCACTCTCAAGGTTGATAATGGAGAAGGGAAATTAGTTCTTTCCCAAGAGTTAAAAATCTCCAAAATCCATCCCTTGTAAAGCTATGGGTGGGTGCTATTTATAGGCACCTCATGATGTAGGATGGAGCCCATGTGCAAGGCACATGGGGGATATTCTCTCTAACCACCTTGTCCGAGGAGGTGACCTCTCCGAGGAGGTGACTTCTCCGAGGATGAGAAAACCCCGAAGAGGAGATCAGTCCCTCGGCGAACCCTTCTTCTTAGCCACACCTAACCAATGATCCCCAATCATCCCAAAGGGTCAGGGGTAGTCCCAGAGGACGTCCTGCCGCAAAAATATTGCCGAGTCTCATGGACCCCCCGGGGTCGTGCCACCTCGACCCGGGTATAGGCTAGTTTAACCGAAGAGTGAATTTATCTCCACTCACCGTCCTCGGGATCGGGTCCTTTGTTCGAACTCCATTACGCCCATGGTTTTGGTGCGTAGATCCCGGAAAGCTCCGAGCCCGCAAGTGTTCTGAGACTCATTAACGGAGCGACTTCTAGATTGCGTCTGAATCCGTTCGAAGCCAAGTACTTCGGATCTCTAAATTCGTGGATCCGAATCCTTTCGAGTCCGAGTGCCTCGGATCTCTAGGCTTGCTTAATACCCTTTCGAGTCCGGGCCCGAGTAAGTCTCTAGGTTCGTGGATCCGAACCCTTTCGAGGCTTAGAGCGATTCAATCCGTTTGATGGCGATAAATCTGGGCCCACCGATTCTTGGACTTGCGATAAATTCGGGCCCACTAATCTTGGGCTATTGGGCCTAAATAATTTAGTGGGCTCAAATTAGCCCCTCTTACATTTGCCCCTTGCGTGTATGAGAAATTTTAAATTTCTCAGACATGCATACTGTCATTTCTTCGACCCTGTTTCGCATCACGTTCCCCAAAAAAAAAAACATTTTGTCACGACAGAGCCTATGGATAAAGTTAATGACGCACTTCAATTTATAGAAAAAATTGACAAGCAAAATTTTTAATTTTTTGTACTTTTTTTTTTTTTTTTTAACTCACACGTGTCTTTTGCACAATTATACCTCTTTCTTTCTATTTAAAGAAATGGCAAAACCCTAATTAGCTCACCAACTTTTGCACAGCCGCCACACCCATTTTTTTAATTTTTTTTTTATTTTTAACCTCACACGTGTCTTTTGCACAATTATATCTCTTTCTTTCTATTTAAAGAAATGGCAAAACCCTAATTAGCTCACCAACTTTTGCACAGCCGCCACACCCACTTCTCACTCACCTCTCTCTCTCTAGAGGCCCAGACTTCATCTTCAACAAACCAGCGCTGCTTCTTGCTTTGAAGACCACTGTTGTTTGCATACCGACTGCTATCACAGCGCCGAGCAACACCACCGACTTGTCCCAACGTTGCGACTACTGCTGGCGTGCGATCCAAGCTGCTACTCACTACTGGTGTTTCACTTCAGTCTACCGACGCAACTGCCGGAGCCCAGTTCTGCTAACCACTGCTGACGTCGACTCCTCAGAGACGCCATTGCTACTGTAAGCCGTGACTGTCCAGCACCAGTCACTATTGTCCTCTTCCTACTGCAATTTTGCTGCCGGCCTCGGCTGTCCAGTTATACCCACTCACGTCGCTGCTGGTAGCCTTGACTGCCAAGCACCGACCACACACGCCGCCCTCTCAACGCGGCATGCGTGGTCTCACCAAACACCATTCAACTCAACGTCTTCTTGGTCCGGCGATATCTTCCAGAGCTCGGATCTCATAGCTCTCGGTTTTGTGTTATACCTGCTGGTTCCATCCATAATTAATCAATGCGGAACGCGTCGCCGATTCAACGTGACATCGGTTTGCCTACTTTCGATCTCAGCTATTGCTCGTGCCACCATTCTTATTGACCACAGTCTGTAAAACCTCTCTGATTTCAGCTTATATTTCCACCATTTTTGAACCTCTTCCTCTTGTATATATATATATATATTTATTTTGTGGCAGCTTTTATAGAAAGTCTTATTTCAACATCTATGATTCTAATGACACATTTTTTTTTTAAACAGATCAGAGGCTAAAGCTGTGTGTACATTGATTGCTATTACAGAGCCAAACAATATAACTTCCTCAGAGACCCAGACTCTCTGGAGCTTGGTTTTGCTGAATAGCACCAACGCCAGCGTCTTCGTAACACCACTGCTGCTTCTGACTTTCGAGAGCCACTGACGGTGTCGTCTCCGCGACATCACCCGCGACGCCTACCCCGACTGCCCAACACCGCTCACTGTTGGCTTCACTCCGCTACTATTCCACCATCGGCTTTAACTATTCCAACGCAGACCACACACGTTGCCCACTCAACGTGATATGTGTGGTTGCCGACTCCTCTGTGGCACCACTCTTGCTTCTGGCTTCGACTATCCAGAGCCAACCACACACGTTGGCCCTTTCAACGCGACGTGTGTGTGGGCCTGCCTAGCACTGCTCAGCTCCGCGTCGGCCTTGGGTGTATGTGTCTCACGTTTGTGGTCTTGCCACTGCTTCCAGCCGTGGTTCTCCATCTCGGTTGGCACTATTTCTCAGCTTCTTCTTTGTCATTGTTGGCTTAAATCTACTCCGTCAAATCTGTGGGTAAGTATATATATATATAAATATATATTTTAATCTTGGTGTAAACTTTTTTTTTTTTTGCAGAGTAAGCTTTTTCAGAATTTCTAATTCCCATTTTTTTAGCTCAAAGACTTTGATACACTAAGCCTTAATATTGGTGATTTGAAATTCCAATGTGAGGCCTGAATTTGTTTGGACTTTACAATTTTTGAAATAGGCTATGGGATTTATTTAAACGATTTTTCTGACTGGAAATTTGCCAAAGAAATTCTGGACTATTGCATAACTTGAACCATTGCTACTGAATTTTGCCCTCGTAATAGAATATTTGCCACTTGAATTGAGCAAATAATATTGACTTGGGAGGAACACTCTTGTAATTCACATGACAATCCATTGAATCTTGCTACTGAAGATAAATGTAAAATACTTCGGATCTTGGGCCTGAAATTTGCTATTGAACTTCACTTTGTCCAAATTTTGAGCCTCGTATAAATTGGACCTTTAATATGGAACGTAGTGATTTTTTTTTTTTTTTTTGAGAAATTGACCCGATTGACATTGCACCTCTTATTGATGATAGAAACCGAAAATCTGTATGTTGATGATGCACCCATTGGTATTAAAATTTGCTGAGCTTGAAGAATACCCGAGAAAAAGAATTGTTGATGACTTCCGGGGTTGAACCTGTTATTTCAGCCATATGTCTTCTCGAAAGAAACCTGTTGCTTTAATTCCAATATTCTGAATTTTAATATGGTCAACTCCTTGCTATTTATACCATACCTGTTATTTCAGTCATATGTCTTCTCGAAAGAAACCCGTTGTCTCGGGGTCATCGGAACCGGCTCTCATGAAAGAAAGGGATGTACCTCCGGTATCTGAGTGGAGGAAATCTCCTTATTTTGGTCGGAAGGATCCCTTCTGGCGGGCGGCTACCTCCACCATTTCTCTTCTATCTCCGAAGGCGGCTCCATTATGTCTCACTGAAGACACTGACTCTGGACATGAGGCCCTCATTTCTCCTTCCTCGGTGCTACGCTTTCGGATTGAGCGGGGGGACTTTCCATACTGTTATCCTCAGTTCAAGGCCTTCTCAAACCCTCCTTTTGGTTGGCGGGAGTGGGTCGATGATGTCCTCTCGGACAAGAGCTTCTGTCAGCGGCTTCAAGAGGCCCGACTATTGATCCCAGTGAAAATATCTCGATCCCTATCCATCCGTCGCAACAATGCTAGCCTGGAAGCCATGGCTCTTCGGTGGAGCACCGAGACACACACCTTTATACTTGGCCAGCACGAGATGGGGCCCACCCTTGAGGATGTGTTCATGTTGCTGCGTCTGGAAGTGACCGGCCCTGATGCCTTCGACCCTGAGCAGACACCCCCCGAAGATGATTCTTTGGTCCAATCTCTGAAGCTAAATCTTCAAACTTGTGGTCGGTGGAGTTCCGTTTTTGATGGTTCAGCGAGGAGGACTAGTCGAGTAAGGACGGACCGTGCCTCCTATACTGCATGGATCCGCCACTTCTTCAAAGATCTTCAGCCCTTGGCCAGAGATGCTGACCCTGACTCTCGGGAGTATGAGGCCGGTCCGATGTATGGCTCCAGGCTCTATTTCTTGGGATTTCTGGCTTGCTTCCTTTCATTCTTCATTCTTCCGAGCACACCTCCGGATTCCCTCAATCCTTTCGTCTTCCCCTTGGCAGTCAGGCTCTTCAGAGGAGATCGGATCCCTTTGGCTCCACTATTTCTTGGGAATCTCTACTATCGGCTGGATCTACTACATCGAGATATGGTTCGCTCCGTGGGTCAATATGAGCCTGTCTCCTTTATTCACAGCCAGTTCCTGCTATGTTTCTTCTTCGAGAGGTTCCCAAAATTTGCCCATGCTCCGACTGTATTTGAGGCGGAAGTTCTTCGGGAGATAGTGGATAAAGATGGCATCCCCGTGCTCGATACTGATGGGTCTCGGACATTTGAGAAAGCGAAGTCTTGCCAGCCGTTGATTACACGGTGGTCACGTACCATTTCCACCTTATCCTTGAATACTCTGGTGGATGATCCCCGACGCTTTGTGGCACAGCCGTATGTATGCCCACCTGTGGGTGTGGCCACACCGCTTATCTATCATGGTTCCTCCCGCTCGGTGTCCTTTCCTTTGCCGAAGAACATCCCTGCACCCTTTGTTGATATGCTGATTATGATCCGTCCGAGTTCATTACCGGTGTGGCATGAGGAAGGCGTTGATAGTGCCGTTTATAGGCCTGACCGCATAGCATGTCAATTCGGGTTTGATCAATGTGCCCCGGGGCCAGCACCTCCTTTATTATCATTTTCAGCGAGCTACGGGCGCTTTAGTCGCGGGCTTGTACACACCGTGCTTCCCATATCCGGCTCTTTGACGATGCCAGGCTTGAGCCGAGTAGGGGGTTTCACCTCCTCTTTCAGGCGGTATTGGCAGAAGAATATCGATGCGTTTATTGCATTTGTCCAGAGTAGACCGACCGTATGTTTGCCTTCGCCGATTTATAAGAAGGATTCTTCTCTTCGGCTACCCGAGAGCCGAAAATCTGACCACATGTACGAGAGTTTCTTCACCTCATTTGCTCCAACTGACCCTTCTGCTCGGGCATCTGCTTCTAGCTTGGCAATTACTTCTCCGGAGCCAGTCCCTTTGAATAAGGCCTCTGGTCCTCGGACGACCCGCCTTAAGAAGATGGCTCACAAGAGGACTTCTGATGCCAGTCCTTCCGCTCCTCGCCTTTCCAAAAGGCTTCATGAGGTACCCGAAATTTTTGATTTGAAGCTACTTTCCTTTTTGCGACTATACCTTCTAAAAATGAAAACTTTTATTTGCCCATGTTGTGCAGGATCCTACGGTTGTTGACGTTCTCAGTACCGTGGCTCCTGGCCATGCTGCCTCCCCCAGGCCGGACTCAGACTTGGACGACACCCTCCCTTTGTCTGCAAGACTTGTAAAGATGTGCACCCCTCGTATAGCAGTTATAGATGACGATGATGATGAGGCTGAGTCCTCCGATCATTTTTGTGACCTTATTCCACGCACGCGTCGTCATCGCCCTACCGTAGCTGAGGAGGAGCACTACCTTGGTGACGAGTTTATTGGGGCTCACCGTTCTGATGTTGAGATTGCTGGAGGGACTGATGCCACAGAAATTGTTGTCGCGGGCCATGCTTCTAGAAGCGATGTAGAGATGAGGTGCGCCTCTGGGAATGGTGTGGAGGTGGATGTGCTAGAGATCTCTGAGACTCGCTCTGGCACTTATGGTGATTCTCATCCTCCGGCCCTCCTTCCTTCTTCAGGGATGACTGCTACTGTTCAGGCTTCATCAGACATTGAGATCGATCAGGTGGTCTCTACACGACCAAGTGACTTTGTTGATGCTAGGAGTCCTTCAGTTGCCCCTGCTTTGCATATTGATTCTCCTTCTGGTAATCTTTCTTTCTGAAGTTTGTCATTTACTTATATCTGTGAGAAATCTTTACTTAAATGACTTTCCTGTTCCCTACCTCTAATAAGGTCTTCTTATCTTTTCTTCAGTGTTAGCTGCTAACGGGGTCTTGCCTTCACCTACCTCAGACTCTGCTCCAGTGTTAGCTGCTACCGTGGTCCCGTCTTCACCTGCCCCGGACTCTACTCCGACTCTCTTTGTAACTCCTCACGGTTCTCCTTCTCAAGGGGCGACACCTGCCTTTGAGACGACTGCTAGAGGTTCTTCATCGCCAGTGCCTTCGAATATTTTGGATTTGAATCTCAGTGATTTTCACATTGATAGTGATGCTTTTGGTCTTTCCCCTTATCGTTCGGCATTCTCAGGCTCGGGACCTCTACCGGGAGTTACCCCTCCGGGTGGTTCATCTAACCCGATAGACATTGGGGAGATTCCTGAGACTAGCAGCTTTCCGGACCCAATTCCTCCTTCAGCTTCTGGCAAAGTATCATTTCTCCATTATTGGGTAGCTCCTGAGTTTGCTTCAGTTCTACAGCTTGTGCATTCAAGTTACCCGGAGACCTTTACTTCATTTGCTTGCCAGTGTCCACTCATTCAGACTGCTCTTCTCGAGTCTTTTGCCACTATCTTATATAACTTGGACAGGCAACGGTTGTGTGACCTTAATGGGAAAGTAGTCGAGACGGCGTATCAGGGGATCTCTGACATGGAGCGTCACCAAGTGGACTTATCATGGCTTCGGAAGCGCCTGGATATAGCTTCGAACGCCAGTCATCAGCTGGAACTTATGTCTGTGCTTGCCTCTTATCGCACCTCTATAGATGAGATAAAGGCAACTCTTCGTGAACTTGAGTCGGGTTATGCTCGGGCCTTGGAGACTTTAGAGGCACACTCTACTGTTTGTCCTCCAGATGTAGATATGACGGGCAGCTTCTTCGAGGGTGTCTTTAGGAAAGATTGAGTTTTTTTTTATCATTACTTTCTTGCCCCTTTCGATAAAAATGTTTTATCTAGGACAATGCAATGAAATGACAAAATTTTTGTTGTTTGGATATTTTCGCATTGTTTTCTCATTCTACTTGATAAAATATTTATTTCGAATGATACAATGGAAAGAACAATCATATGCACATATAAAAGCTGAAATATTCTCATTAGTTCTTCAACTTTCTTGACGAAAGTATAATAGATTCACTGTAAGTGATGGGATAAAACATGCACCATAGAGAAAACCAGCTTCTTCATAACGTAAGGGAAATACAACTTTTAGACAAAGTAAGAAAGTGAAAATGAATTTCAACATAGATGAGTCCAACTATGGGTAGTAATGCTTGATAAACTTTGCATTGAGCGGGCCAGTTCGGAAGCCGTCTTCAACCCTTACAAGTTTGTAGTACCCGCTTGAGCTCGCCCGAACCACCTTGTAGGGCCCTTCCCATTTTGGAGAAAACTTGGGCAAAGGCTGTCCTCGCATGATTGGGTCTACAATCTTCCATACTAGATCACCTTCTTCAAACTTCCTTGGTATCACAGTCTGGTTATAGGCTCGGGCGATGGATTCATGATACCTTTCCATGACTTTTGCAGCTCTGTCATGCTTTTCCTCTAATGCTTCCAATCTGGTGGTTCGAGGCTCCAATACCATCCCCGAGGCGAGAGCCATTCGAGCAGATGGCGTTTCCAACTCTATAGGTAACACTGCCTCGGACCCATACACAAGGGAGTAAGGAGCTGCTTGAGTTGGCTTTCTCTTCGAAGTGCGATACGCCCACAGGGCTACTATCAACTGTTCGGACCAAGTCCCCCCAAACTCATCCATCATCTTGCTCAGAATCCTTATCAGTGTCTTGTTTGTGGCTTCCGCTTGCCCGTTCCCTTTTGGATAGTAGGGTGTGGATTTGTGATGCTTCACTTGGTAAGTCTCTAGGAGGCTCTTCATATATTTGTTTATGAAGGGAGTGCCGTTATCCGAGAGGATGGTGTTTGGTACTCCAAATCGGCAAATGATATTCTCCTTGATAAAGTTCGCAACTGCAGGCCCCGTAGCGTTCTTCAGAGGAATTGCTTCGACCCACTTTGTACTCAATTCTGTGGCTGCGAGAATCCACTTGTACCCCTTAGAAGATGTGGAGATGGGCCCTATCAGATCAAAAGCCCAGGTATGGAACGGCCATGGCGTTCGGATACTATGCAGGTCTACAGCTGGAGCATGGATCAAATTTCCGTGTTTCTGACAAGTCTGGCACCTCTTCACGTGATGGGATGCATCTGACTCCATGGTCGGCCAGTAATACCCAAGGTGTATAAGTTGCTCGAACAGCCGAGCCCCTCCTTGATGTTCAATCTCGTGGGCTCTTCCGAGGACTAGATCTGACTCCTCCTTGGAGAGACATCTCAGGGGAGTGCCCTCAATACTTCTTCTATACAGCTTGTCCTGATCAAGAAAGTACCGCCTCGCTCTCCTCTTGAGGTGTGCAATGTCCCTCGGGCTCTCAGGTAGTGTTCCCTCTTTGAGATAGTCAATGTAGACTTGCCTCCAGTCAAGGGTATCAATTTCAAAGCAACTCTCATCCTTCCAGATGTATGACTGACACTTGGGGCATTCCCTCTGTAATTGATTTGAGTCCTTCTCCATCTCGGGCCAATAATAACCTTGTCTTTGGATTCTTCTATACAGACTGATATCCCCATCCCCGCAAGACTTTTCATGGATCTGTTGTAGTCGGAAGCTTGCTTCTTGTTGGCCAATACACCGGGCTAGGAATCCGGTACCTCATCGGAAGTAAAGTTCACCTTGAATAATTGTGAATTGGGCAAGCTTGGCCATAGTCAGTTTTCCAATTTTGCTTCTGAGTTGCTCGAGGACTTCTCCTCTCCAGTCCTCCGGAAGGCCTTTGTCTTCGGGTATTATTGAAGGTTCTGTTCTCTTCTTGATAACAATTGTTGCCTCTTCCTCTGGAATGTCAACTCTTGCCCCTAATGTTGCGAGGGCATCTGAAAACTTGTTGTCGAAGCGAGGCACATGCTCTATTTCGACCTTCTGAAATTTGTCAAGAAGCCTTTGGACTGTTGTTCGATATGTGGCCAAGGCAGGCTCCTTTAAGACGAACTGTCCTGAAACTTGCTTCACTATCAGCTTTGAGTCCCCCCGGATCCGAATCTTCTTGATACTGTGCTTCTCAGCTGCTATCAAGCCTAAAATAAGAGCCTCATACTCGGCTTCGTTATTCGAACAATGGAAATCCAGTTTATAAGACAAATATAACTTTTCCCCACTTTTGATTGTAAGGACTATCCCGGTTCCTCCCTTCCCTCCGGCTGCTGCTCCGTCAAAGCTCAATGTCCAGAAGCTTTCCTCGGAAGCCATAGCTGCGTGCACCTCTCCTCTTAATTCTTCATTCACTGGTTCATAGTCACCACTTGGAAATTGGGCAAGGAGATCAGCTAAGGCTTGGCTTTTGATCGCCTTGGGGGCTACACATGTGATTTCGAATTCACCCAGTGCTAACAACCATCTTGCCACCTTCCCGGTTAGAACAGGCTTGCTGAGGAGGTATCGGATTGGATCACTTCTAGTAACAATCTGAATCTGATGTGCTAGGAAGTAATGTCTGAGCTTTTGGGCAGTGAATACCAAAGCTAAACAATGTCTCTCTACTGGAGTATATCGGACTTCTGCTCCTCGAATCTTCCGACTGATGTAATACACCGGGCGTTCTACTCCATCTACATCTTGGACCAATAATGCCCCTATGGACTTGGGGGTTGAAGTTAGGTACAACATTAGAGGCACCCCGGGCTGCGGGGCTATCATGGTCTGAGGCGAGGTCAAGGCCGCCTTGATTCTCTCAAAGGCCTTTTGGTGCTCTTGGTTCCACTCGAACTTGGCATCTCCTTTTAACAAAGAGCCGAAAGGCGCAGAGATCTCTGCCAGTGCTGGGATAAACCTCCGAATATAAGACACCTTCCCGAGGAACTTCTTTAACTCCTTCTGAGAATGCGGGGGAGGCATTGCTCTGATAGATTTGACCTTGTCTTCATCTGCCTCGATACCATGCCTATGTACAAGAAACCCGAGGAACTTCCCGGCCGTCACCCCGAAAGCACATTTGAGAGGATTCATCCTCATTTTGAATTTCTGGCACCTCTTGAATACCTTCTCAAGGTCTCGGAGATGGTCTTCTTCTTTCTTGGATTTCACCACTAGATCATCAACATAATCTTCCATCTCATGATGGATCATGTCATGAAAGATTGCAGTCATAGCCCTTTGGTAAGTTGCACCGGCATTCTTGAGTCCTAAAGGCATGACTGTATAGAAGAAGTTTCCGAGAGGTGTTCTAAAAACAGTCTTTTCTGCGTCCTCTTCAGCCATCTTAATCTGATTGTATCCACTGAATCCATCCATGAATGAGAACATCTGGTGTCCCGAGGTAGTATCCACAAGGGTGTCGATGTGAGGAAGAGGGAATTCATCCTTCGGGCAAGATTTGTTCAAATCTCGAAAGTCTACACATACTTTGATTTGGCCATTCTTCTTCTTTACTGGCACGATGTTTGCTAACCACGTGGGGTACTGTATTGGCCGGATGAAACCAGCCTGTTGAAGTTTTTCAATCTCCTCCTTAATCTTCTCTTCGAGATCTGGATGATATTTTCGAGCAGCTTGCTTAATTGGCTTGGAGTTTGGGAACACATCAAGATAGTGGGAGACTAGGTCAGGATCTAGTCCGGGCATTTCCTTATATGACCAAGCAAACACATCTGAGTATCGGCTTATCAACTTTAACAACTGTTCCCGCTTTTCTGGGCTAAGGCTCGAACTTACGAATACCGGCCTCGGTGCATCTTGTCCATCACTCAGATCTATTTCGATAAGTTGTTCAGACTGAGGCTTCGGCCCATCTTGCATACATTCTGGAGCCACTTCAGGCTTTATTACTATATCATTGTCAGGAGGCTCTTCTTTTGACTCGGAGTCGGTGACTGAAGAAACCGACTCCCCGCACCTTCATAAATAGTACACCATCTTGCCTCCTTCTCGAACTTTCATCACCTTCCGAGGAATAGGCGGACTTTCTGGTCTAGACATCGCCCGCTTACTTGATTCTGTCATCGGCTCCTTGTCATCTTTGATATCCTCCCAACGAGGAATTTTGACCCCTCGAGGCTTAGAGGTGGTGGGAACTTCTTCGACAGCCAGTTCGGTGAAGTAGATGGCATCAGAATAATGAGCTTCATGGATCTCGAACGGCCTTTTTGTAGCCTGAATTGTCACCGTCTTCTTTCCCCATTTAGCCTTAACACACTGATGATAACTTGATGGTACAGCCCCATATCTATGCATCCAGGTCCTCCCTAGAATGATGTGATAATTTGCCTCAGAATCGATAATATGGAACTTGGTGGCCGAGCGAATCTCTCCAACGGCTAAATCAACTGTTACGCATCCGATAGTAACTCTCCTTTCTCCACCGAAGCCAGTGATGACTATCGGCTGCTTCACAATGCGTTCTTCAGAGATTCCGGCTTTTTCTAGAGTAGCGCGAGTCATAATGTTGATAGAGGCTCCACTATCTAGAAAGGCCCTTTTAAACTCAACCCCGTTAATAAAAACAATCACATAAAGCGGGCGATTGTGAGAAAAAGGATACTTTCGATCAGCCTCGGAGAAAGTAATGGCACTAGATTGCTCTTTTGCCTTCCTCGGGATAGACCCCTCAGTCGACATGCATTCCTCATGGTGTGCCTCGGCTATATTAATGATAGACTTGGTGATTTCCATTCTTGCCTCCCTGGAAAGTCCAAGCTGGTCAAAGAACTGCTTGAATTTTACACAGTCTTGCAGGGTTTTGGCATAGTGATCCGGATCTTTTTCCACTCTTGGAGGCTCGTAGTTAACCATCTCCTCGGTCTCCTCAAAATAAGATGCCCCATAAACATGGTGTCCTCCTCTTCCATAGTATTCTTCTCCTCCTTCTGGATCAAAGGGATCTTCGCCATGAGTCATAAATGTTCTGCCCTCTGGATCGAGAGCACTTCCATAGTAAACTTGCTCACCCTCTGGCTCGAGGATGTCGTCCAGATAACAGTCATCGTCATCGAGATTAGCGATAGCCTCGATCATTGGGCCTTCATAAGCTATCATAGCAACGTTCTTGCCCTTGTCTCGGTGTTGAGGATATGGTTGTTCTCGGATGTCTTGAGTCCCTCGCTTTTTGAACCTCAATTCGTCTGCCTCGACTTTATCTCTGAAGATTTTCCTGAGAGTCCAACACTTCTCTGTCGGATGTTTCAATGTACGATGGTAGACACAAAATTCAGGGCTCTCACGGTCCTTTTTTGATGGCATTTCTTCAACATAAGGCAATTTTAGCTCTCCGTCAGCCACCCATTCCTTAACTAGAGCTTTCACTTCCTCGATTCCACATGGATAAGAAACATTCCCCTTTTCACTATTATATTGCTTTCTTTTCTGGCCTCTATGACCTCCCCCTTGTGAATTTCGGGTATCCGGGGCAGAGGCAGCAGCAACGATAGGTCCACGAGATGACTTGAAACTAGTCTTGTAACTGGCTTTAAATCCGGACTCCTGAGCCTGAGGAATGCTAATGTTCCGAGCTGCTTCTATTAATGCCGAGAAGGTGGGTAGCTAGAGTCTCGATGAATCGCACAACATGTTCTCGGGCATTTCCTTGTTTGCCGTCGAACTTGATGAACTTCGGCACTGTATACCCCTCAGGGTATGGATAGCTCAGCATCTCAATGGGGTAAGGCGGCTTAACGTCTGGATCAGGCAAAGAGGGTAAGGTCCTCTTGCCCCGTTCGAGATCGAACATGGCCTGCACATCAGCGAGAGTGAGAAACTGTTGAGGGAGAGAGTTTGATGGTGGTATTCCCGGGACTTGGCTTATGTACCCGAAGACTGAGCTAGGGACGTCTTGGCCATTCTGGTGCTGCGAATTCATCATTGGTGAGGACATTTGACGATACTGGCCATCAGCGCCTATAGACAAGCCAGTTGGTGATGGGATATTGAATTGAGGCCCATAGAGTCCACCACACGGCGCCGCTATACCGGGTTGTGCTTGCAGATTTGTTGTCGGCACCAAAGGAGGCCCGCTTGGTGCTTGGGTAACATTCACTGGTGGCGTAACAAGATTAGGTACGGGCATAGCTCCCTTTTGCGCCATCATGCTCCTTATGTTTTCCTGGACACCAGCAGTCGTTGGAGCGCCGTTCATTACACCAGAAACTCCCCTAGTCACCATTGGATCTTGGCTCGGCACGCCATGGAGCCCGGGCATGGGCAAACTGCTGCCGCCTACTGTGGTTTGAGCATGTGTTACTGTGGCCGTGTTGCCATGAGCCATAGGCTGATTGGGGCCTACTTCTCCTTGGATTTGATTTTGCGCTCCGGCGGGAATAACTCCACCACCAGTTTGATTTCCGTTTGGCGCCGGTGCAAAGTTAGAACTCATCACCAATATGGTGTGAGTGAGATTCTGAAGAGTGGTAAGAATCTCTTGCTGAGTATTTTGAAGTCCTTGAATGGCTTCAAGCAAAAGTGGCTGATCTGGAGCCATGGTTCTGTCATCACCACCATTAGAGGATCCTTGTTGGTGAACTTCATCTTCTCCCGCCATCCTTGTTGGAGTTGTATGGATTCCAGATCTCGTTGAGACCATTAACCAATCTGCCTCCCCAGTGGAGTCGCCAAAATGTAGGAGAGGGTTCAAGAAAGGAGTTGGAAAATTCGAAGATCCTTGAAGAACAACTTCGAATTCTCTAGAATATGATGAGAGGCTTAGATTCTTCAATAATCTCAACTTAGGAACATAACAACAAAGGAGATGATGGAGATAAGAGATTGGGTGAAGAAGAAGGCAAAATGGCTAGAGAATAGAATAATGGCAAGGCTCTCCCATTGATCTCCCACTTTCACTCTCAAGGTTGATAATGGAGAAGGGAAATTAGTTCTTTCCCAAGAGTTAAAAATCTCCAAAATCCATCCCTTGTAAAGCTATGGGTGGGTGCTATTTATAGGCACCTCATGATGTAGGATGGAGCCCATGTGCAAGGCACATGGGGGATATTCTCTCTAACCACCTTGTCCGAGGAGGTGACCTCTCCGAGGAGGTGACTTCTCCGAGGATGAGAAAACCCCAAAGAGGAGATCAGTCCCTCGGCGAACCCTTCTTCTTAGCCACACCTAACCAATGATCCCCAATCATCCCAAAGGGTCAGGGGTAGTCCCAGAGGACGTCCTGCCGCAAAAATATTGCCGAGTCTCATGGACCCCCCGGGGTCGTGCCACCTCGACCCGGGTATAGGCTAGTTTAACCGAAGAGTGAATTTATCTCCACTCACCGTCCTCGGGATCGGGTCCTTTGTTCGAACTCCATTACGCCCATGGTTTTGGTGCGTAGATCCCGGAAAGCTCCGAGCCCGCAAGTGTTCTGGGACTCATTAACGGAGCGACTTCTAGATTGCGTCTGAATCCGTTCGAAGCCAAGTACTTTGGATCTCTAGATTCGTGGATCCGAATCCTTTCGAGTCCGAGTGCCTCGGATCTCTAGGCTTGCTTAATACCCTTTCGAGTCCGGGCCCGAGTAAGTCTCTAGGTTCGTGGATCCGAACCCTTTCGAGGCTTAGAGCGATTCAATCCGTTTGATGGCGATAAATCTGGGCCCACCGATTCTTGGACTTGCGATAAATTCGGGCCCACTAATCTTGGGCTATTGGGCCTAAATAATTTAGTGGGCTCAAATTAGCCCCTCTTACAAGGAGATAATTAAATATTTGTCCAAACATAAATAAGATGAAACAATATTTCTGAGACAATGAATAATTTCTCGAGAAGGAGAGAGAGAGAGAAAGGGAGGGGACAACAGAACAAAGAAGACTGACAGAAGGAAGAAAGTGGGTAACGAGGAAAAATTATTGATTCGTCTTGGACTAGGGGTGAGCATGGTCCGGATTGGATCGGATTGGGATAAAACCAGGACCAATCCGTTATTTACGGTTCCTGAAAAATTGGAACCAATCCAATCCGTTTAAATCATGGAACCAATCCGAACCAATCCATTTAAATACGGATTGGATCGGTTTAGGACCACGGATTCACATAATTAAATAACAAAAATATATATATATAACACTTGAATTTCATAAAAATATAAACATAACACTATATTAGTTCCATAATAGCAATATGTTTTTCTATAATAACGACATACTGTTCTATAATTTAAACAACCATAAGAAAACTGGTTTCACCATAAGTATTTAGACCATTACAAATTAAAACTTAAAACTAACAAACAAAAGTAATAAAAGAAGATATTATACGGTTTTAGGTTTGAGTTTAGATTTTATATAGAATAAGAGAAGATACTATGGGGGAGGTTGTATAATAAAAATATAGACTATTTGTATACGGTCCGGATCGGTTCCAATCCGGAACCGTGGGATTCAATCCGGAACCAATCCGTGAATTACGGATTTTTAATTCTTCAATCCGGAACCGAACCGCGGATTCAAAAAACCAATTCAAACCTATCGGATTGGACTGGACTGGATCGGATTACGGATTTCACGGATTCCTTGCTCAGCCCTATCTTGGACGTTACGTGATCATATCTTACATTAATTATAATTTATCATGTTTTCTCATGTTGTTCAATCATTTCATACAAATTTATAGATTTCAACTCTTTCGTCAATCACAATATCATTGGAGCACCACGTGACGATATTCCAAAACTAACCAATAACTTCTAAATAATGAGTTGACGCATGAAGAATAATTTTCCACTTTTATAATTAAAATTACTTCATTCATTTGTTTTGTAAATATAAAAAAATTCTCATTGACTTAGGCTTCGTTTGGTATAAAAAATTTGAGCTAAAATATTCACAAAATAATAAAATAAGTTAAAAAGTTAATAAAACAAAATATCACATTAAATTTATAATCATTTAATTTTTACTCTCACAAAAATTTAAATTAAAATAATTTAAAAAAATCAAAAAAAATGGCTTAGACCCCATCTGGGGTGCTGGGTCTTCTCCTATTGGCCCAAAAAATTGTTTTTTTTTTTTTTTTTTTTTTTGATTTTCAACCATTACCAACCGCTCACGTGGAAGGGAGGTGCTGGGGTGTCTCCTGCTGGGGTCCTCCAGCAGGACCGTTATTTGTAATTCTCATAAAGAATCAACCTTTCAAACAAACGAAAGAGTCAAACTTCACCAGCCAGTCAGGTCCAAAAAAAACCCTTCACCAGCCAACCCGCCGCCATCTCTCTGTCTCTGTCTCTGTCTCTGTCTCTGTCTCTCTCTTCACCAGCCCCACCACCATGTCTATATTATATATATTTATACACTTTTTCATCCATTAAGCAAGGAATCTATACTCAGAAACCTAATTAATTTCAATCTCTTCACATCACTCTCATTGTCCATCAAACAACAACAACAAAAGATGGAAGGTGAAATCAAGAACTTGCTCCAAGTTTGGTTCTCAATCGCAGCCTCTCTCTGTTACTGCTACTTCATCTCTTCAAAACTCCCCAAAGGCAAGCACAGACTCCTCTCTCTCCTCCCCATCTTCTTTCTCTTCACTCTCCTCCCTCTCCACCTCTCCTCCGCCTTCGTCGCCTCCGTCACCGCCTTCTTCATCACCTGGCTCGCCTCCTTCAAACTCCTCCTCTTCTCCTTCGATCTCGGCCCACTCTCTTCCAACCCACCACAACCCCTCTTTCTCTTCATCATCATTGCTTGTCTCCCCATCAGAACCAAACAAATTTCAGAGACATCATCAAAACCCACAAATTTGCCTCTCAATTTAGCTTCAGAACTGGTGGTTCTGTCCCTCTTGATCGGTGTGGTCCACGATTACAGAGAGCTTCTACACTCTACGATTCTCTTGATATTGTACTGTTGCATGGTGTTTCTCATGGTGGACGTACTGGTGGCGCTATCCAACGCCGCCGTCAGAGCCACCGTGGGGTTGGAGCTCGAACCACCCTCCGACGAGCCCTACCTATCAACCTCTCTCCAAGATTTCTGGGCAAGACGATGGAACCTCATGGTAACAAACACACTGCGACACACCATATACAAACCCGTCAGGTCGGCCTGTGAGCCGATTCTAGGCCGAGAGTGGGCCTCACTGCCAGCTGTCCTTTCGGCTTTTCTCGTGTCCGGCTTAATGCACGAGCTTTTATTCTACTACGTCACACGTGTGAGTCCCTCGTGGGAGACGACCGGTTTCTTCGTGTTACACGGTGTGTGTGTGGTGTTGGAAGCCTGTGTGAAGAGGAAGGTAACCGGCAGGTGGCGGTTGCATTGGGCCGTGTCTGGGCCTTTGACTGTTGGGTTTGTAGTGGGCTCTAGCTTTTGGTTATTTTTTCCACCTCTATTGAGGAATGGTGCAGATGTGAAGGTGCTCAATGAGTTCAAATTTTTTGTGGACTTTGTAAAGAGAAACCTTATACTAATTGGTCAAAAATTTGTATGGTAGTTTTTGGGTGTCTGATTTTGTTACACATTTTAAAAAGTGTGTACACATATTTTGTTTGGTTAAAAATAGTAATTTATCATTTTTGATGGAGTGTTTACACTGTTTGGGTATAAGGTCTATATATGTAGACCAATCACATTATATGTATTATTCACACAATAAAAAAGAGTAAACAAATTCTTTTTCATTGTTTTAGTTGTATTGTAAATTGGAATGAAAATTTTAGGTTGATTCCTTTGTGGTGGAACAAGAGGGTCCACAATTTTGTAACACATTGCCATTTAAAAAAAAAAAAAAATTCAATCATTGCATTATTATTTTTATTTTTATAATTGACATAAACAAAAAAAGGTATAGAAGAAGTTGCATTATATAATAATAAGATTTTAATCAGATGTTACACTTAATAAGGGGAGTTGTCTTACTAGGCCGATTTTCTTAGATTGTATTTGATTGGGAGATTCGGAAAAAGATTCGGAAAAGCAAAGAGAAAAGGTATGTAAAATTATGTAAAATGTAAGTATATTTTATTCATATTTTACCTATATTTTTTATTTTCTTTTCTAAATCTCTTTCCAAATCTTCCAATTAAATACAGCGTTAATCTTTAACAAATTGGTTATATGCCAAGAGTTTTACATTTAGGCATAATTTGAACATTATTTTTGTTTTTTGGCTATGGTTGTTACTAAAGTAAATTCATTGACTTAAAAATCAGAAATTGTTGTTCCCATCCTATTTCTTTATAAATGCACTTTAAATTGTCTTTAGTGTTCAAAATTATATATGATGCCATTTCCAATGCACAATATTGGCCAAATTTTGTTGTATAATTGTAAAGAAGTAGAATAGGAATAACATTTTTCTATAAATAAAAAAAATCCAAAATTAAAGAAAATTATATTATTCGGTAAACTTATGACTTTTAACGATAACATTTTACTTATATGCTAATTTTTTGACTTTTTAATATAAAATAAATAAATTGTTTTTCAAGGTAATGTAAAAAAAGGTTTTATTTATTTAATGAGTAATGTTAGAGATTTTAAAAAATTTATCAATTTTTTTATAAAATGCCTCACATGGAAAACTTACACCCATATAAGATATTTGATAAAAAATTTAATAAATCTTTTAAGTTGTTTAGCATTTTTCTTATTTAATTAAAGATGTTAAAATCACATGTTTGCACCATTAAAACATGTAAGACACCACCGACAATGAGGTGTTTTGGAAAGATAGTTAAAGTTGCTTTTTGACTCTTTTTGAGTTTTTTTGTGAGAGAGGAAAATAGGTTAAAAGTTGGGAAGTGGCTTTTAACCCACTTCCCAAAATAGCCCAATGTATCCCAACATTTATTGCATTTTCCTCAATCTAATTGGTTCTCATTATTTGCATTTTCCTAAAGGGTTTGGCTTTGGTCCAGTCTAAGATCGAACTGGACCGTGTTGTTGGGCCCGTGGGAGCCCACCATGAATCCCGTTTTGATAATTTGAACCGTTCAATGTGTAGAACTCGTCGAGTACTATATGCTTATAAAAAATCACGTTGATCCGATGTTGATAGCTATGTGATCAAATTAGTTTTATATATAAAAAAAATGGACGGTAAACAAATTAACGGTTGACAAAAAACTATTTTGATCACATAGTTATCAATATCCGATCAACGTGATTTTTTACAGGCATATAGTACTCGACAAGTTCTACACATTGAACTGTTCGGATTATCAAAACGGGACCAATGGTGGGCCCCTATGGGCCCAACAACACGGTGCAGTCCGATCTTGGACTGGACTGGACCAAAGCCAAACCCTTTCCGAAATCTATTTGGATGGCATTATTGTTGGGTTTTGTCAAATGTATGTCTTAGAAGATTTAAAAATATTATATATTTTTATTGCGCTCATTTTTACATAAAAATATATAATTTTTTAAAATTTATTTAATTTGTGTCTTTGTTGGCTCTATAATTTGTAAAAGCCAATCGTAAAGTGACACGTGGCACCTAAAGGGCAATTTAGAAAATTAATGCAAGTCCCCAATCAAAGACAGACACGTGGCAATTCATGTTAATAGTATTGGATCTGCGTGGCATCGGAATAGTCAAGAGGCGCGAGATAACGAAGACTAACGGTTACCTACAATTCAAATTCAAATTTAAAAGGGAAGCCTAACTACAAAAGAGGCGTAGTGGAAGCTAGTTGAGCGAAGCCATGACCAGAGATCGTGAAAATGTATTTCGACGGTTAGAAGGCCACTTCGACGGTTACTTCTAAAGAGTATAAATAGCGGAGAATGCTAGGACCCAAACTCATATCCAGAAACTAGTTTATTTACTTCGTATTTCCTTCCAGTTTTTACATTTTTAGTTCTTTACATTTTTAGTATTTCAATGCCTATACTGCATTTCATTTCCTAGGAGTAGTTTCAAGTAGTCGTTGTTGTAAACCTTCTTAAGGTTGGGTCATTTCATTGTAAGTTGCTATTTACTCAATGAAATTCAGTTTCTGAATTGTTCTGTACTTGTTATTTCTTATAAATTTCTCTTAAAACAAGCCATTAGTAAAAATCCTCTTCATTGAGGCTAAAAGAACTTCAATACAATCGTTTGATAATTGGTTGGCAATTATAAATTTTGTAAGGACTTATTGATCCTTGCTGGCACGTTTAAAATTACACAATTAACCTTCAAAAGTCAAAAAAGCCAACATTTGTTTTTGGCACGCCCAATGGGACTATTAAAATGGCTAGACATAGAGCAAAAGGAGCAAATAAACGCCTGGAAGAGAGTGTGGAAGGAGAGGTAGAAATACCTAACCCAAAGGACAATGTGATGGATGCACATATCCCATCAGATCCCCCACAAATGGTCGAACAGACCAGTACTTCAGAATATACAACACATGTCCAACACACTAGACAGGGCCATAAGACTGGACCTTCGAATGTCCCTTCTACCCAACCACTGAATCTGTGGGGAGGTTTAGTAGATGTTATGGGACAACAACTAATGTATATAATGGAAAGATGGGCAACATCCTTTTTGGATTGAATGAATTCTCATTAGCCAACTGTTGTAAGACAAATTGAAGAAAATGTAAATAGTCCTCAACAACGATTGGCTCGAGATAAACAGCTTATGCAAAATAATTGACAAATCAATGGTCAGACTAGTAGTCACAACCATGAGAGGTCAGCACCTGTGCCTCAGTCATGGTAAGAAACTCTTTCGAGACCAATGACCACGCAAAATGTACCATTCTCTACCAATAAAACCATATAATTTGGTGGATCTGAGCCAGCACAAGGTAATGGCATGAAGGCATTTCCAAATCCTATGTTTGAAAACATGCCTAGCACAAGGGGTTTCACCAACTCTGTGTTTGAATTTGCACCTGGAGGGTTAGAAGGATTTCCTGCAGTTAGAAGAGAAGCAACACCTGTTTCTCCTCCTGTGGTACCTTTCACAGGACCTTTCATAGGGCAGGCCCCAAAAGGCCAGCCATACCTTCAACAACAACCAGTATAACAGGGGTAACCAGCCCTGAATGTACCCATATATAGACCAAGAGGCCCACAAGCACATGGGGTTCCTCCAAACCCTATGTTTGTTCCTCCAGTAGTGGTTTAGCCAGCACAAAATATGGTTCTTAGGGACCAGATTGTTGATATAGTTAGAGAAATGTGTGGACCTATGGCTCGGGGGGTCCAAACACCAGTGTATAAAAATCCTTACCCAAAGTGGGTGAATAGGGTACATGAATATCCTAGGGGGTTTAGAATACCAGACTTTGCCCTCCTTTATGGTCATGGAAATCAATCAACAGTGGAACACATTGCTAGGTTTATGAGCCAGTGTGGTGAGTTTGCTAATAATAATTACATTAAACTGAGACTTTTTCCAAATTCTTTAACTGGAGTGGCCTTCGTATGATACATAAACCTTACACGTGGCTTTATCCAAACTTGGCAGCAAATGGAGGAAGTTTTTCATGCCCAATTTTTCCAAACAGAACCTGAAGTTTCCATGGAAGACTTGGCGAGATTGAGCCAAAGGCCTGATGAGAAGGTTGCTCAATTTATTGCCAGATTTAAAAGGGCACGAAACAAATGTAGGGTCATTCTACCAGAGCCTGAATTTGTAAGATTGGCTCAAAATGGCTTGGAGTTTAGGTTTTGAAAGAAGTTTGATTCAATTGAGTTTTGAGACTTAGTGAGATTAACCTATAAGGTGTCTAGATATGAAACTTTACTCGAGGAAGAACAAGATCGAAGTAATGCATCATATAAGACCTACTATAGAGACCCTAATTATGAAATTGATACAGCAAAGTTAGTAGGAAAAGAACCTATGACTTGTGAGGCATTAATTCAGAAAGACAGTACAATAGACCAACAATTTAAAAAGAAAGACATGCATAGGAAGTATTCTTTTGACTTAACAAAAGCAGATGACATTTTTGATCATTTGCTTGCAGCAAATTTCCTAAAGTTACCAAATAGAGTCAAGATTCCTACCCTTGAAGAACTTAAGGGAAAACTGTACTGTAAATGGCACAATTCTTGGTCTCATTCAAGTAAAAACTGTATTGTTTTCTAAGACAAGATCCAAGAATAAATTCGGAAGATGCGGCTAAAGTTTCCAGCCAAGTCTGAGAAAGCTATGTGAATTGACACCAACTTGTTTCCAGAGATTGGGGAGGCTGCAGTCAATGTTGGCATGCCAGATTTTCAAAACCTATCCCTGAAAGAATTTGAGGAAGTCACTGTGCAGATGCATGTGACTAGCCAGGCTGCTTTCAAGAAGAACACAAGAAGTTCACTAGCTGATGGACAAAGCTCTGCATGCCTAAAAGAAGGCTCTAGTGAAGAGATGTTAGATGATGACTCTCTCAAAACTAATATAGTGCAGAGGATGTATCCCAGGTGTAGGATGTGTTATAAGTGGCTGAAAGGGCTTTCAGTTGATGGGAAACAGCATTACAAAGAGGTGCAGATGGACCGAATAACCAGCACCCATAACAAAAGGCCATACCCAACTGGCCCCAGACAACATTCATCCTTGGTAACCCCACCAGACACCAGAATGCAATCAAAAAGAAAGAGGCCTCTGTATGAAACTAGGCCACCCAATTATTACAGAATAGATAACCAGCTTGAAATGAAGCATGGATTTAGTGCAAGACATGGGACCAAGACTAATAATTGGCTCCCGAGGACTGCTTCAAAGAGTGGGACAACAGATCCAACAGCCAGACCAGTGGGCTCATGGGTCCCAGGAGTTCTAGATTGGTTTGTCATGCAGAATAAACCTAAGGAAATGCCAACTCAAAGAAAGGCTTTTGGAGACCAGGGAAGAATGATCAAACCTCCTTTGGTGGCTCCAAACAACTAGGTGTTATTAAAGAATCCAAAAACAAGAGAGCCAGATATGGTTCCTATAATTTCTAGATCTCAAAGAAGAAAGATCCAACGAAAATACACTCAGTATTAGAAGGATCTGAAAGAAAGTGGAGAGAGCACTTCCATGGCACAAGCAAAGGATTAAACAGATGGAGGGATAGGTTTGAAGCTTGTTCCCAAGATCAAGAGGAGTGCTAGCATGGAGCAGTTGGCTAAAGTTCATGTTGAACTAAGGGCCAAAGAAAAATCCAATTTAGCAGGTTTCGAGAAGGCTTTAATGGAAAGTGACGATGAAACAGATGAAGAGACTGAGCTAGTCCAAGAGAGAACATTGGCTGAAGATGGAATGTTTGAGGCCTTCATGGCTGAGCAAACCTTTTTGGTTGACAAGCCAACGTAGGTAGATCACCAACAGGCTGTTTTAAAAGAACCTGCTAGCATAGGGGTACCAGATTGCAGCATGGAAGATGCTTCTGAAATAACAGAACAAGTTAGTTTGGAAGAGAAACAAGTACAACCAGCAATTCAGTTTGGCTCATTTTCTCTAGTGTCAGTAAACATGATATATATACTGCCACAGGAGTTCCAAGTTGAAAAGGGAAACTAAGAAGGTCGGGAAGATGACCCTATTCCGGTTTCTAGTGAAGATTCACAGGCTAGCATGATTCAAGATGAGTCTAAAGTGGCCACACCAATGGAAACTGAAGAATAAAATGAGGAATTGAGTATTAATCTCTCATATCCCTTTGAGTACTTTACAACATCTATGACTCAGCATGTTAAGCCCTTGTATATCTAGGCTTATTTCGATGGGATACAAATGAACAGGGTATTAGTAGACAATGGGGCAGCAGTGAACCTGTTTCTGAAGTCCTCCTTGAAAAAACTAGGAAAAAGAAACCCCAGATTAATCCTAACCAGCACAACCACTGCTGGTTTCGCTGGGGATAAGCAAATGGCTCAGGGTATTCTGCTCATCAACTTGAGTGTGGGAACTAGAGATTGCATGACCACATTCTTTGTTATAGACAGTAATACCAAGTATAATGATTTGCTTGGCAGGGATTGGATCCACACTAATAAATGTATGTCTTCCTCTCTACATTAGAAAATAATGACAGCTCTATGCAATGGAGAGACAGAGGAGATCAACGCAGACCCTCAACCTTTTATCGTTTGTGCTGATTTTGCAGAGGCCAAGTTATAAACTGAAGGAATGACGCCACTTAGTGTACTGAGGAAGCCTAATGGAACAACCGAAGTGACGGCTGATGAGGAAGTAGCACACCTGAAACACTTAGTACAGGAGAGTGCTGATGAAGAGTTCGTCACCAAAGATGACAATGATGCTTGGTTGTAGGCAAAAAGATAAGAACCAAGAAAACAGACCTTTGGCCTTAGTCAAGTTTTCAGCATTGGACGTAAAGTTAATAGTCCAGAAGGTTCAGAAACAAGAGAATGAAGCCATGGTGGTTGGCTGTAATCAGGAGCAACAAAAGGTCAGGCCTTTGGCACTTGATAAGTACTGTGCATTGGATATCGATACAAAAGTCCAGGAAATACAAAAAGAAGAAGCCTTATGGACAGATTTTTTCTATGAGAAAGAAAGCAGAAATGTTGAACCAGAGAAGGTGGAAGCAGAATAAAATGGAGAAATTGCTTCGAAGGTAGGAGAAGTCAAAGGGGAAGCATTAGTAAGTGCTTAAGTACAAGACCCCTCGGAAGAAATCAATTTAGGGGAAAGTTCTGTATAGCAACTCACTTATATCAGTGCTTGGTTAAGTCCTATTGACAGGAACCAGTTGTTGGTAGGTCTAAAGCAATATAAGGATTGTTTTGCGTGGTCTTGTAATGAACTGCCTGGATTAGATAGGTTATTAGTGGAACATAGGCTCCCTATGAAGCCTAACTTCAAGCCACACAAGCAGAAACCAAGACGAATAAGCCCTAAAGTGGTTCAGAAAGTGAAGGAGGAGATTCTCAGGCTCCTTAAAGCAGGCTTCATTAGAACAACCAAGTATGTTGAAAGGTTGTCTAACATTGTTCTTGTGGTTAAAAAGAATGGCAAGATTAGGATATGCATCAATTTTAGAAATTTGAATTTGGCAACTCCAAAAGATGAATACTCCATGCCTATAATTGATCTATTGGTGGACAATTCAGCAGGGCACATGATTTTGTCTATGATGGATGGACATTCTAGTTACAACCAGATCTGCATTGCAGAGGAAGATGTCCACAAGGCAGCATTCAGGTGTTTTGAGAATATTGGCACCTTCGAATGGGTTGAATGCTGGGGCAACATATTATAGGGCAATGAATACTATCTTTTATGATCTTATTGGAGGATACCTAGAGTGTTACATTGATGATATTGTTGTAAAGTCCCAATCTATGGAGGAACACTTGGTTCACTTGGAAGCAACTTTCGAAAGAATGAGAAAGTTCAAGTTGAAGCTTAATCCTCTCAAATAATGTGCTTTTGGTGTATCAGCTGAAAACTTCTTGGGGTATGTAGTGCACAAAAAAGGAATACAGATTGATCAGAATAAAGCCAAAGCCATCATTGAGGCCAAACCTCCATCAAGTAAGAAAGAATTACAAAAGTTCCTTGATCAGGTTAATTTCCTTCGAAGATTTATTTCTAACACTGTAGGAAAAATTAAAGTATTTTCTTCTTTCCTACAGTTGAAAAATGAAGAGGAGTTTGTATGGACAGTAGAGCATCAAGCTGTTTTTGAAAGAATTAAAGCCTACTTGGCTAAGCCTCCAGTGTTGATGCCACCAAGGAGCAACAAGCCCTTGAAGTTATACATTGTTATAGCAGAAGATTCATTGGAAGTTTTCCTAGCTCAGGACAATGAAGAAGGCAAGAAACAAGTAGTTTATTACCTTAGTAGGTTTTTAAATTCTTGTGAATGTAAATACTTAGCTGTAGAAAAGCTGTGCCTTGCACTGTACTTTGCAACAATGAAATTAAGATATTATCTTTTGTCTACTATTGTCTTGGTAATTGCAACCACAGACTTGGTTAAGTACATGTTATCTAGACCTATGTTGAGAGGAAGAATTGACAAATGGATATTAGCTCTATCAGAATTTTATTTAGAATATGTCCCCCAAAAGGTAGTAAAAGGACAAGTATTGGCTAATTTCTTGGCAGATCATCCATGTCAAACAAAAAAGCCAAGAGATAATGGACCTTGGTATGGTCAATGTTGAGTCATAGCAAATGTGGTTTAATGGATCAAAAGCCAGTGGTTTGGTTGGAATTGGTGTTATGATTAAATCACCCCAAGAGGTAGAAACCACACATGGTTTCAGAGTGGATGAAATTATTTGTTCCAATAATCAAGCTGAATATAAAGCTTTAATAATGAGACTTGAGATACTTATTGGATTACAAGCTCATGCAGTTGATATATTTAGGGATTCCCAATTGGTAATCAACCAAGTAAAATGAATCTTGAAATCTCAAAGTGCAAGTATGTTACCATATTATGTTGCTGCGCTGCATTTGCTTTCTCAGTTTCAGATAGCCAATATGACTTATATCCAAAGATTCATGAACCATAAGGCCAATGATGTAGCTCAAAGGGCCTTGAATTTCAGAAGAAAGGGGAATACCTAAATGGACATAAGTCAAGCAACATATCAAAAGTTAATACCACATTTGGCTAAAAGGGGTATCATGGTAGAAGTTAACCAGAATAACTTAGAAGAGCATGATTGGAGACATCCAATCATTCAATATTTAACTGGCCCATCTTCAAAGGCCAGCAGGAAAATTAAGTTACAGTCTATGCAATGTATAGTGTATAACAATGCTCTTTACAAAAGGGGAGCAAATGAGTTGTCGTTGGAATGTTTAGGGCCAAAAGAAGCATTAACTGCTATAGCTGAGGTACATGAAGGTATTTGTGGTGCCTATCAGCCTAGGATGAAGATGAGATGGTTGCTTCGAAGGCATTCCTACTATTGGCCAACTATCCTAAAGGATTGCATAGAGTATGCAAAAGGATGTCAGGCATGCCAGAAGCATGTCATGATAAGACATATGTCAATAGCTGATTTGCATGCAGTAGTGAAGCCATAACCATTTAGAGGATAGGAAATAGATATAATAGGGAAAATATATTCACCTTCTTCAAAGCAACATTGTTTCATTCTAGTGGCCACAGATTACTTCACTAAGTGGGTCGAAGCTAAGTCTTATAAGGCTGTTAATCAGACTGAAGTTATTGGATTTATCAAGGAATTTATCCATAGGTTTGTGTCACGACCCAAACCCGGCCCTATGGGTTTAGCACCGTAACCGGCCAGTAATCTGAGATTACCGAAGGCCTGCAGAACAGTAATACCGTAAAACAGAGTACAGGGCCTGGCGGAAGCCAATACAGTAATTAAACGATGTCTAATGAGCTGTGACAGTCTGTATGCCAAAAAGATTTTTTTCATGCATTCATACATAAACAGTACAGAACAGTATGCACAATATTTACATTCATTCCAAACTAGGGACTCGACCCTAGTTAACGGTACAGTGAACAGTCAGTCTATACAAAACAGTGAAACAGTACGGAAGGGGGAAAATTCTTAAAACACCCCTAAGCCTTAGCAGACAGGCTCGGAACCTCGCAGTGAGGCACAAAGGCTGGCTTGACAAAACTGGAGTTACCCTGACGCTCCTAGCTCTGATCTGGTGCCTGTACACCTACATATATATATGAGCAGTGAGCTAAAGCCCAGTGAATAACACAATGCGTAAAGGGGTTTAGAATGAATGTCCTTACAGTAATGAAAACAGTTCAATTCAATCAGTATTTCAGTTGTTCAGTACAGTAGACAGTCATATGTGGTACATCCCTTAGCATAACAGTAACAGTAGGTCTTAACAGACCGAACAGTAATGATGGCCATCAGTCAGTAAACAGTAGTGGCTCCACAAGGGAACCGACAGAGATCTCTGTAACAGTAACAGTACAGTAAACCGTAGGTACTAAGGATGCCACAGTATAGTTCAGAAATAAAGGACATACATTCCTTCAGTAATACCAGTTCAGTAAACAGTTCAGTTCAGTATTCAAAAGATATCAGTTGAACATATCTTTACACAATTGTTACTCACAGAGTTCTGGGCTACAGTATGCTAGAGCGTGTCTCCCCAGTTGCCAACCCTACACAGTTCACAGGTTGAACACACACTAAGCTACACAGTTGGGAAATATCATAACTTAATCCCTAATTTGCCTTGGTGTGTTCTACAACGATATCCTCATCTAAATGTCTTAAACTAGGCCTAAGAATGCCTAGGATGGGATGAGGATGCAAAAATACACTTAGAAAACATTTTGCAAAGTTTGCTGAAAATAGGAGCTTCGCTCGAGCGAGACTTTCTCCGCTCGAGCGTAAGTCCAAAATCAAAGGCTTCGCTCGAGCGAGTAATCCTTCGCTCGAGCGGTCTGCAAAACAGTAAAAATACTGGATGCTGAGATTTTACGCGCGATAGACGCTCGATGGTCGCTCGAGCGGAGCCCTGGACAAAGGTGCTCGCTCGAGCGGGGAATCCTTCGCTCGAGCGAGGAAGCCAAATCTGGAATTTCCAGATCTGCCTCCCAAGCTCAAACCAAGCATTCTACCACTCCAAACTCGACCTCTTGGGCCCAAATTCTGGAAAACATAACTAAATTCAAAGTATAACAAGTTTCAAAGCTCAATTTATGAATTCAAGCCCCAAAGGTGAGTCAATTAAAACCACATTCAAACCCATTTCCAAGAATAATATGAACATGCAAACATGCATGAATTCAAATCATTTCAAAGCTTCAATTTGATGCTCTAAGGAGCCAATTGATCCAAAAACAAGTTGAAAACATGAACCATTACAAAATTATGAACATGCATGCAACATTTTACCATGAATTCAACTCAAACTTCTACATTACAACATGCATGCATGAAATGGGTTTCAAATCCACAACAATGAACTAATTCTAGGCTTGAATCACTAGAGGCTCAAGAATCTTGCATGAATGAGCTTAAACACAACAAAGAGGGGTTGAATTCCTTACCTAGAGCTTTAGTTACAAGGTGAGGAAGCTAAATTTGCAACCTATGTTCCAATTCCTTCATTTAGCAAGCAATTCTTCAAGCAAAATTGAGATGAACTTCACTCCCCTAGTCTCTCTCTCTCTATGGACGGTTAAGCTCAAGAAATGAGCTGATGAAATGCTCTGATTGAAGTGTATACAAGGCTCAAGTGTGTGTGTATTGAGTGGGCCACTAGAGGTGGCGATTCGGTAATTAAGTCCAACTCTTGAATTAGCTTATTTTAATCTAATTTAATCATTCCCAATCAGTTTTCAGGTAATTATACTATAAAATCACATAAATTATGTTGATCATTAAACATCAGTCAATTTTGGATTCGGCCGCCGATAAGGCCTTCAATTAGTAGTTTAAACATATGAACATGAACAGATAATCATACTGCCAACAGATAAAAATGCAATTTAACTAACATATACCCAATCAATTCGGTTTCCAATTTCAGTCAGTCAGTTCAGTACTTTTAATCAGTTCAACTACCAGTCAGTTATCAGTCATTATCCGTTTCGTTTAACAGTAATCGGTGATTATCGGCAATCAATCAGTCATTAATCAGTAAACAGTATAGGGGTTGTTACAGTTTGGCATCCCACAGACCATAACTATAAATAATGAGATTGTATTTAATGGAAAGATGGTAAAATCTTTCGCGGTAGAGTTTCGAATTAGCCTTGTTAATTCCACTCCTTATTATACACAAGCAAATAGTCAAGTTAAGTCATCTAACAAATCCTTGATAAAAGGAATATAAAGGGTTGTGGAAGACAATCTTAGGGATTGTCATAACTTGTTATTAGATGTGTTGTGGGCCTATAGAACTTCTCCAAGGTCAAGCACAGGAATCACTCCTTATGCGTTAGCATATAGACATGATGCAGTGTTGCCTGTGGAAATTAATATTAAATCCTTGGGGATAAAATGCCAGGACCAGTTAACTTCGGAGTAGTACCATCAAAGCATGTTCTTGGAATTAAAAAATGTTGATGAAGCTAGAATTTTGGCATTAAATAGTATTTTTTTCCAAAAGAAGAAGGCAACCAAAAATTATAATAAGAAGGTAAGGCACATTAGCTTTGATGAAGGTGATTTGGTATAGAAAACAATACTTCCAATAGAAATTAAAAGCCATAAGTTTTGCAAATGGTCACCTAATTGAGAAGGACCATACCAAATTCATAAAGTCTTGCTTGGGGGAGCATACCATCTGAGAAATTTGAATGGATATGTGCATCCCAAGAAAATCAATGGTAGGTATTTGAAGTCTTACTATCTAACTGTGTGGAAAACACAAGAAGTATGAGAAATGTTAAAGTAAAAATAAGGGCATGAAGCACTCAGATAATAAATAAAGATTTCATTTCGTAAAGAATTGAATACACACAACCACAAATTGGCCTAAAAATCAGTACAATGTTTTAGTTGTTCCATTACAATTGATTCTTTACTTCTAGGGGATGAGAACAACTGAAAGGCTGTAGCCATGTCCTGTCTTTTATCAGCCAGCCCTGGTTAGTAATTTGCAACTTCTTGGCATTTCAATCCAAGGCTAGGTTGACTGCTGCTAGCTCTTCTTCCAGTTGAACTTTATTCTCCAACAGCTGGGATCAAAACTGGGATGCATAGGAGTGTTGTCCCTTCAATCCAAACACTTCAGCATGGATATAAGATACGAACTCCTTATCTTTCAGCAGTTTTTCTTTTGCAACCTTAGCCATTTGGCAATATTGATGTAAAAGTCTATGAAGCTGCCTGAGATAGATGGCTTGAAAAGGCCAGATTGGATTGCTCGAAGGCCTAGCAACATTTAAGGAAACCATTCTTGATGATAGGCCTCTGTAAAGCTTCAAATGGAATCCTCGAAAATGTTTACAGTAAATCCAAGCAAATGCCCAAGTCCACTCGAGGTAAGGAGGCTTCAGTAGCAGTGAAGGAGCTCTCAATAATCTCTAGCAAAAAATCAACAAGGATCAATGGTTCAGCCTCACCACTTGGTATCTGAGCTGGTGAAGAGATGCCAAACAAACTGGCCAGTTGAGCCTCGAAGATGTTCATCTCCTCCTTTAACATTATCAGTACAGAAGAATTGCTGGTTGAAGGAAGAGATGGAAGTATAGGGATAGGTAAAGGAGTAGAAGTTCCCCTCGCAGAGTCGATAGTCCTGGCTACTAGCAAGTCTAAAGAAGAAGGACTAGAGCTGGGTGGTTGAAAAGAAGGTGGTAAGCTGTAGATGTCATCCTTGGGAAGACTAATGACCACTGAAGTAGAAGTAGTAATTGAAATATTCTCAATTGGGAGAAGGACAGCCAAGACTATAGGAAGAATATATTGGGATGAGATAAAGGATAGATGAGGTAAATATGGAGTTGAGCCCGGACACAAAGAAGATGAAAGACTCTGCCTAACAAGAGGAGAGGAAAAGGGTATGGAAGGTGTAGAGCTGGGAAGTGGAAATATTGCTTGAGTAGGCTCTATCTTCATTAGCACTACACTATAAGTCTTCATTTCTCCTTTTGAAGCTGCTTCCAATTTTGCAGAAGTCTGAGAAGGCCTTTCATCCACAAATAAAGAGGGAGGGGCCTGTGTCGAAGGAATAATGAATGAACTGATTATTGTTGCATATAAAAAAAAAGGGTGTTAATTCCATGCTAAAACCTGGAAAGGGAAATTATTACAAGGGATTGAAAGAGGTTACTAGCTTTAGAGGTTGTGGTACTGCTGCTGTTTGGAGAACTGCGAAGAGAGTAGTACTCAACGGTTTGTTGCCTCCTTGCAGCCTCCCTTTGAAGTGCATTAGCAACAGCAGCATTATCCCTTGGTATTTACTGTTGTCTACTCTTTTCAGACCTCTGAAACACAATGATCTCCTTGGAGTCCTCTTTTTTCATCGCTTTGGTAGCTGCCTCGTGAGTAAAGTCCCCAATAAGGTCAGAGGGAGAAATTGTCTTTTTCTTCCTTCTCTTCAATGGTATTTCTTGCTCTTTCTCTACTTCTTCCTCTTCCAAGTGAGCCTCAGGTATCTCCTCCTCAAGATCGAGCAAAAGTCTTATTTTCCTCTGTTGTTGTTGTTTGCCTTTGAGGATATTCAAAGCTTGAACTCTTTGAGGAGAGTCTTCCTGTGAGGCTCCTGCACCAAAGAAAAGTTATAAGTAAAGAAGCAAGGCATCATAAAGAGAAAAGGAAAATAAAGGAAGCAGCAGTGCATACCTTTCTTCGAAGCAGCTCTAGTGATTTTAGGAGGAGGAGATGAGGCAGTAGGAATAACCTCTGTGGCGGTAGGGGTAGGAGTTGGGATAATAGGAACAGTGGAAGAAGTGCTGATCCCAGTCCCCTTGGACTTGACCTAAGGCACATCTAGTCCCACCAACAGGTCCTGAGGAGGAATGGCCAAGTGTACCTCCATATTGGCTGTCCACCAATTCTGGTACCTTCTCAATGTAGTGCCTTGGGTAATGAAGGGGAGGAATTCAAACCCCATTAAGTCTTGGATCAATTTGGAGATTAACTCATCCAGCCTAGACCTTGGGAACTTTCAAATCTCTACTTGCAAGATTTGAGTTAGATTGGCTGCAAAGAGGTATAGGGATCCCCTGAGTGAGCCCAAATTGTCTAGCAAACAGAGCAGGACAATAGGGTTCAGAAATACATTTATAAGCTCGAGGATTCATAGTGCCAATAAAGAGCTCCCTCGGAATCAGAATAGAAGCCCACATATCTTTGTGTTGAGACCTGGAGGAGGACCTATCACCCAAGAATGCTCTCAGCCAGGCTAGCCCAATGTTGGTTTCGAAGGGGCAAAAACAGAGGCGAGAATGAGAAGAAGTTGGAAGTTGATGAAAAAAAGAAAAGTAGAAGGCAAAATTGGAAGGATAAAGAGATACTCTGACAAACTTCATGCCATAAGTAGTAGGATTTGACGATTGAAATTTTACACATTTGGACTGCAAGTCTGTGAAGTATGAAAAAAGCCGAAGTTGGAGTACCCAGAATGGGCCTCCTTGATTAGCATCCATGGGTTTTCACATAATTGGGAGCAAGCTCTGTAAACATGGCCCAAAACATATGGAGCCAAAGCTACTCTTTTTTTCAAAACAAGAGCTTTGGCGAGAGGAGCAAACTTAGGCATAATCCTCTGAGAAGAGGTACAGAAAAGGAATTTACAAAGTCAATACAACAAAAAAGAAAAAAAATTCCCTATCAGTCACAAGAACTTTCCTTTTATTCTTAGATTTGACAAAGTCACTATAAGAAGAGTTCAAAAGGGTGATAAAAAAAGGAACAGTAAGGTCAGGACAGTCCGAACCAAAGGGAGTGCCAATAGGTGATAACCCTAAAAGATGGCAGATGTCGAGGACAATAAGGGCCATCATACCACATTGAAATTGAAAGAAATTAAAAGCAGAGTTCCAAAAACAAAGAACAGCGGGTATTAAAAATGGATCCTCCGAAATAGTGAACCTGGATAGTTGAAGCGCGTCGAAGAGGCAAAGTTCTTGGAGATCCAATGTCCTAGTGGGAACGACTCGATCGTACCATTCCTTTTATTCTAGCCTTACTGTGGGCCAACAGCTATGGGGTTGGTTCATCCTCCAACTCTCCCAATCAAGGCCACCTTCATAGAGGAGGTAGTGATCTTCCAAACCTGGGTATAAAGCAAGAAGCTGGGCAGGGGCCTCCTTGAAAAGAGGCCTGAGCACGTATTCCCTGTAGCGATCCTGGTTTTGACCCATCTCTTTGCGGTGTTCCAGGCTCGGGTTGGTATGGTTTTGAAGGGTGTTATGTATCTTAGTTCCTTGTATTCTTCTTATTTTGGTTATCGGGTTGTAGCGATGTGTTTGGAACAGGTAATGTCTTATGTTTGTATCGGGTTGTAGTGTATCTTTCATGTTTTGCAACTTCGTTGACTATGTTAGGGATCGAGCTGCTCGATCAGCTCATGGGGGTCCAGAGGGCAGCGCCCCTTGGCGGGTCCTAGGGCAGCGCCCTGGCAGGGTTGAGGGGCAGCACCCCCAAAGCAAAAATGAAAAATGCATTCGAAGTTGCTTGTCCGCTCGAGCCGCCGTTTATGCGCTTGAGCAGAGAATATTTGGTTCTAGAAGTTTGACCTGTTTGCAAAAGTACTGGGAATGTGTATTTAATGCTCGAGTGGGGCTTTCCACGCTCGAGCGAACCATGTTATATCAGTTTGTGAATCTGATATTTCAAATCACTTTTTCAGTCTTCTCTCTCTCTCTCTCTCTCTCTAAAACTCTCCAGAATTCCAAATCTGGAGCTTCTTTATGTAAAAGTCATCTTCTCTCTTTGATTTCTCCAAATCCATGGGATTTAGACCTAAGTTCTTCACCAAAGTTGGTTATCATCTCGAGGGCTTCATTGTGTATGGTGAAGATCGAGTTTAGGTATCATTGATTTTGGGGTTTCATCTCAATTCTTCTTCAATACTTGTGGTAGGGATTTTTTTAGAGTTATATATATATTTTTGCAAGATATAGATGATTTTCGAAATCATCCTTCGATAGTTTTGAAAATTGATTGTTGATTCAAGAAGTTGAGCGATTTTGAAAGTGAGTTTGTCTCTTGTTCTTTTAAAATGATCTTATAGGTTTTGATCTTCGTTGATTGAAGAAAAGATGAATTTTGGAAAGTTTTCTTTCAAAAGATTTGAGTTGTATAGCATTGGTGAGAAAACCTAAAAATTGAGGATTTTTAAAAGAGATTTAAAATCCATGAATGATATTATTATATTTATTTTGTGTGTCAAAATAAATGGATGTTTGGAAAATTTCTCATTTATATTTATATAAATGATGAATTTTAAGGAATATGAGAATTGTTGTTCATTTTGGAAATTATTTGTTCAAAAGGTTAAAATAGTCTTGAAATAACTAATTGTTGAGAATACTTGAGAAGAGAGAATTGTGTTATTCCTTGGATGATGAATTGGAATAAAAGTATTTACATTCATCTTGTGAAATTGACATATCAATTCATTTGATTACATTAAACTTTGAAAGTTGATTTGAAAACTTGCATTGAGAAAAGAATGTTGAGAAACTAGTTTTCATGGAATGGTTTTGGGGTAAATACGTTGGTAAGTCTTGATAGGTGGTGTAGATGGTATTGAATAAGTTGGCTTGAGAGTCCGGGGTGAAAGACCGAAAACTCGCACAGATAGGTGTCGAGCCTTCCGGTTAATACCGGTAAAAACAACAATTTGGTAATACTCGTATAGTCTACTTGCAGACACCGACCTAGGGATTATCAGAGTTGTATTTACTGCCCCTTGAATTAAATTGTTAAATTTTGAACAATAGACATTTCATGGCATTATTGAGTATGATGGTTTTCAAAAGATGAAAATATGATTTATTTGCAAAAAGACATAGCATGGCATGTGCATTCATCTCTTAAGACTTGTATAAAATGTATATACTTTGTTAAGGATTTTCTATTAGGCTTTATGCTCACCTTACGGGATTTTTGTGCAGGAAAAGATGTAGTGATTCCGCCTAACTAAAAGCGAGGAAATATGTATTGAGAGTACAAGGCTTTCATTTTGCTGTAACTCTGTTTGTAAGCCAATGGCTATATTTGTGTAGGTTTGAATAACCATTTTGTGTAACTAGGCCTAAGCCTTAGAAACTTGCAAACCCTTGGGGATATCTATTTATTTATGTTATTTTGATTTGAAGCGAATGTATTATCGCCTGAAGACTATTTGTATCATGTAATGCAAGTGTGGAGATTTATTTTCAGTTTTACTTTAAAGAACTATAGTTATCGTATTATCATTTGGGTATAAAAATTAGGCCGTTACATTCCCTTTGCTCGTGATGGTGGGAACGAAAATGCGCCCATCGATAGAACTCTGTTCGCCAGCTTTGTACTTTTCACATTTTTCAATAATAACCCTCTACAAAGCTACAGATAGGCTAACACACTCAACAACTGGTACTTTCAAAAAGAAAGAAGTCATTAGCAGAAGTTTTTAGAAAAAGAAACTGAGAAAATGAATAAGGAGGAAGAGAGAGTAATAGAAATGAAAAGATTAGTGTTTGGGCGAGTGTAGACACCCCATTTTTTACCGTCCTCAAGACTTGGACGTCATCGTTGGAGTACTCGATGATCATCCATGATCGTGTTCGTTTTGAGTTCCAGAAGGACTCGACTGTGCGCCTTACCTTAGGATCTCTCAACTTGACTGTTTTGTCCTTGGTTGTGGACCAAGAGCTTGTGATTTTTTACTTCTGATGGTAGGTAGTGGCTTGTTAGCCATCCCTGAAACCCATCGGCTAAGGCATGATGCCACCGGTCATGTTTTCTTGCCATCGGCCAAATATTTGGCCAATCGGCACTATCTTTGGCCGGTCGGCACTTTGTTTTGGGAAATCGGCCATTTCTCCTGACTGAACCTTTCTCTTTGTGTCTGTGGAGTTTGTGCTTGCCAGCTGTGCCAGCTAGAGAGCACAGACTGGCTCCTCTATACACGTGTATGAAGAGATTTCATCCTTGTGCAAGCTTCTCCAAGAAGCTTTGCATTTGGATTTCTATAAAGAAGGAGCTCTTCCTCCCTTCTCAAGGGTTCAAGAAACTGATATAGAAGATATATATCACTCTCTCTCTATATTTTCCTCTCTCTCTATGTTTGTGTGTTATAGTGCTCTAAAGGGTGTATTTGTTCTTATTTTTACACTAAAGCGCCTAGTAATACACCATCCTTTAGTTACAGAGGTGCTAAAGAGTTGATTCTAGAGTTTTTGAGTTGGTTTTGATCAGAAGGAGGTGTTGGAGTGGTGTTCTTGAAAAAGTTCTTCAAGGGTGAGAAACTATCCTTTTTATTTCCCATTCTTGCATAAGCTTTTAGCCTATCTTGGATGCTGTTTTGAGCTTAACTTATAACTAATAAAAGTTCTGTTTTTGCATGCTTTTAATCTTTGTTTAAGGTCACTTTTGTGTTTAGGGTTGTCTACCCCCTCTTAGGCCTTGTTTGGCCTTATTTTTGTGTCTCTTTTGTGAGTTTCGGGACCACCTTGTTTTGGCCTTCTCACCACTGAAATCCAGAGGGATTTCAGTGGTGGGGATGGTGTTTTAAGGTCCCGTGAAAGAAAGGGACACCCCCTCTCCTTGTGTCTCATATGCTTGCGTTAATGGCTTAGTATGATAGCATGTATGCTTAGTTTGTTCTAGCACCATTTCAGTAGGTATTTAGTGTTATTTTGTCATTTTATACCTCTGTTTTGAGTTGGTTTAGTGGTCTCTTGCATGCATCGTATATTTGTCTTGTAATCCCATTATTTGTCTTCACATGTATCTAGCATTTAGACTACCATGCTTGCATGTTTTGGCTTAACTTCATGAAGCTTTTAGCCATGTTGTGACATGCTTAAGCTCTGATTTTGGTCCCCTTGGCCCTTTGGCGCTTGCCTCATGTGGCCATGGTTTGAACCCCTTGGCTAGTCTCAAGTTTTGGGCTTCATTGCACGCCTTACTTGCATGGTTTATTTGTTTTGGCATCATCCTTTACATGTTTTCAGAGCTTAACATGTTGATCTAATGTCCATGTTTGTCTTCTTTTAAGTGTTCTTGAAAGTTGTCTTTCATGCCTTAGTCTTTAGGCCAATTGGCATGTATGTTTGTATGTGCATTTGTCCCCATTTTCATTGCGTCTTGGCCACTGATTTAGGCTTATTTGAGAGCTGTCCGTTTTGGCTTAAGACCACTCCCGCATGTTGTTGCATGCTTGCCTTGCATGTTGTTGCATACTTGGCCTATTGCATGTTGTTGTATGCTTATCATTGGTATTGTTGTTGCATGCCTATTGCATTGTATGCTTGGATGCTTATGTCACTTTGTTAAGTTCATCATGCATGTATTATATTGGTCTAAACATGCTTGCTTCACATGTTGTTACATGCCTTGCATATTTACATGCTTAAGTCGCATCTTGCATGCTTGTTAGCTTGCATTTTGTCATGTGCTTGATATGTTGTCACATATTCTTGCATATTTGGATGCATGTTAGGTTACATCGCATTACATTGGTCATGCTCATGTTACATGGATTTAACTTGCATGCTTAGGTTGATTACATTGGGTTGCATTGCACATGTTGCATTACATTGGTTGCATGCTTTGCATTGTATTTGGTACACTTGAATAGCATTGTGTTTGGTTTGGGGTATCAAACCAAACACCAGGATCGAGGGACGTTTCGTACTTGAAGTGATGAAACGTGCCTCAATCCTTGGTCGCTGACGCTCTTGATCCAACATGATAGAGTGTGAGGCATTCATGTGTTTTGTGCATTCATTGTACATTAATTTGCACACTTGGCTCCTTTGGCCATCATGCGTTGAAATGCGTGATTGATGGCTCGAGGGTCGAGAACCATACTCCTTTGAATCTTAACATGATAAGGAGGGTGATTGTGCAAACATTGTTTTGAAAATGCATTACCATGCTCTGTCTGTCCTCTGTTGTAGCAAAAACAGGATTCTGCAGGAAGAGATGGTCGGTCGGCCATCTTTAGTGCCGGCCGGCTATGAATTGTTGTCCAAGATCTCCACAAATAGTCGATGACCAGTTCCACTTGGCCGGTGGCCTTGCCTTTCGGCTGGTGACATCCCACAGTGCTCAGAGAGTGGTTCAAGAGCATCCTTGAGACTTGTGCAGTCTTCAGAGGTGTAGAGTAGTGCAAACAGAGACAACAGAAGCATGACGATAGATTTCCAAGTAGAGCCGAGCATGCATGCATTTGTCCCTCTTCCCGAGGCCTCTTTACTGCCTTAGTAGCTTAATTGATTTATTTAATTAGTTAAGTGATTTTGTAATTAATTAGCTTGCAAGTTAGTTAATTAGGTGATTTGTATTATTCTTTCGGACCCTCCGTCGAGAGGGCCAATTTTGTAATAAGTGTGCGTGAGTGTGTGTATGTCTTCCAACCCCACGTCTTTCTCCATTTTATTTACTAGCTTTTGATGGTTAGTTTTAGGGCACGTTTCAATTAGCATACTTACGCTCGCATGTTAGCATTCATTCATTCGTCTTGCATGCACCGGGCTCGGCGCATCATACTAATTACATCGTATTTCAATTCCTATTTGAATACATGTATCGACTGTTGCATCTCATATGCCATCTTAGAATAGCCAAGCCCATCTTAGTTACATTTTGCATGTGTTGCATAAGGCATTTCAGCATAGTTAGGATTCATGCATGGTTTCTAATTAGCTTCTTTCTTTGGCTTGGAGTACACTGTAAGTGTTTATGCTTTAGCATCATTGCATGTGTGTGAGTGACTGCCATGATAGCATACTTGCCATGAGGCTATTTGCTTATGTGATATAATTGCCTGAATGCCTATGGGTGAAGGTTGAATTATTTGAATTGGAACAATTCATTGAAATGCAAGTTTTAAAGCCCACTTGAGGGTGGCAAAATCATGTTTTCTAAGCCCACTCAAGGGTGGCAAAATTCACGTCTTAGCCTACTTGCGAGTAGCACCTTCAAACCATTTTCAAACAAACAAACATGAGATGATTTGTTCCAACTTAGGCAATCTAGTCTATACTTGTGTGCTGTGCGCATCACATAGTAATTCTAGGCTAATAACCGGAATAAGAACGCATGTGTTTTCAAAAACAAGATATCATGTTAGTAAAGGCCGATCTTTGATCGGGCGAGCGGGAGTGCTCATAGATGACCTTCCCCAATCGTACCCAAGTTCCCGAGCCGAGACAACTTTGGTGATGACGGACACGTGGCCTTAGGCACGAGTCAGGGTTTCCTAAATTCCCCAAAATAAAATATTTAGGTGGCGACTCTATATCTGGCAAAGCAATCCATGTTTGGCACTTCTTTACAAAAATCAGTTTCCCAAAACGATTTGCCAGATTTGGACTCTTTGGTGATTTATCAATCTCACATTGCACATTGTGAGATCAGATTAAGAACCGGGACTTTTGAGTCCGAACTGTAGTAGCAAAGCCCTCGGGGCACGTCTACAGCGAGCGAGCAAGTTAAAAGTGCGAAAAGAAAGGATTTTTAAACCTTTCTGTCCAAAAGGATGCCCAGTTAGCCTAAAGGGGGAAAAAAGACCCGAGATAATTGCTTGACTGTTTTTGGACCCATATGGGTTTAAGCCTTTGACTTAAACTTCAAAGGGGTCTTGAAAGCGAAACATGAAAAGTTTCTCTCGAGAGTGATTGCTTGGGAGGGAAACATGTTTCAAATACCCAGTTTGGCTTCAAAAAATACGTCTTTGGGTTTCGAAGCCAGTTTCTTCTCAAAGTCTCTAAAATAATTTTGGTTTCGAAGCTAGTTGTCAAACACCCAGCTGGGCCCTGAGAGTAGGTAATTGACTTCAAAGCACACTTTATGCCTTAAAATTCAAAAATATTTGGGTTTAATTTGCTTTAAAGGGGTTGGGGGCATACTCTTAGGTTTTCTGTAAAAGATAAAATCCTTCAAAGAGAACTTTGAAGTATTTTGCAGTTGGAATTTGATTCTTATTTGATGTTTTAGACTTCAGAGTAAGTATACTACAAAGCTAGTACTAAGTCAAGTAATCGATCAAAACCCAAAGAGACTTACCTGAACATGAAAAATTCCTTCTTGGATTTTCTATCAAAACTAAACCCTTTTTGGGGAAGAAACCTTGTTACTTTTAAATGTAGTTCCATACTTCGAAACACTTAAAAGTAACTTTGATGCAAAATTGGTTAATTCAAAGCTATTATGTTAACCATGCGATTGAAATTGGACAGAATTATCATCTATATTCCATACTTTGGAGATATTCAAACCAAGCTTCGAAGCAAAGTTGGTTAATTCTAAGCTGTTATTTTTGTATGAACAAAGTGAGGAATAAGGTCACAAACATGTAATTGGAATATAAAACCAGATCATGCAAAAGAGGGAACCTAGTTTTATTGATATATAAATAATTACATTAGAAAGGCTTACTTGGCTACAATTCAATTTCATAATAATAGGGAATAGAAAAAGTAACAAGTTCATTAAATTTAACCCAATAGTGTTCTATGAACTTGTGTTGTTTCTTTATTCTATCCTCCACTCTATCTAACTTAGTTTGCTGTAGTTGATAGGCTCTTATTTTGTGAAAAAGATGTTAGGCCTTTACCTCAAACTCTGTCTCCTTCAAGCCTTGCTCTATTTCATCCATATCAAAATCATCCCTTTACGTTGAGTCCTTGTTCTTGAAGTCATCATATTCTTCAATAAGATTCTTTGCTTCATACTGAATTTGAATTCGATTGACTGTGATTTCGTCCAAGGAGTCACTGGTGGCCAAAGAAATTTTGTACCAATGAAGAAGGAGTGAGAGTTGGTCCAAAAAGGCTTGAAGCTCTGTCTGGGCAATGGGGTTGAGAACATGATCCCGAGTCATAACATCATAGGCCCATTAAAAGTTCCTAAGAGGAATCTCATCTCCAAGAACATTGAAAGGCAAGTGAGAGAAGGCAACAAGCAGAATCTGAGCTTTATATCGCTCAAATGCAGTTAGAGGAACTAAAGGTTGGTAGGAAGAAAAAAATTGACCCTCGAAGAGAATAAGTTTCAATTCCCCCATCCAATGAGGATTCTGAGGGAGATGAGGTGCAGAAGGGTCCATCCCGAAGGTAGAGGGGAACTAGGGGTCATTCACGCATTCAAACTAATCAGAAGAGCAAAGTTTTGCCTTCTTAGCCAAAAATAACGGATTAAATCCCTGTGCTTTGTCTAGATGAGGAGTTTTCCACACTATCCTCACCGGCATGGAAGATGTGTACCACGCCACAAGCAAGTTGTCTTCCAGACTACGTTGGTGATCAATGGGTATATAGGGATAAACCACTGAGCTCCAAGTAGAAGGATGAACAGAAAGGGGATCATCGAATTCAACAAATCAATGATGAATTCGCTCCCTTATTTGGGGTTCAGTAGGTATTGACCAACTTCCCGAGCTAGTGAACTTCAAGGAAAAAGAAGTAGCTTCATCCCATACAGAGAATTGTGGGGCAGAGGAGGAGCTTCCAAGATCCATTTTTGCAAATGCTTGATCCAAAGGTTTGAAGTTGGCAGATTCTTGGTCCAAAGGTTGGTAACTTGCAAAAGCTTCCATGACATGTATAAATGTAGGCGGATAAATGTAGCCACTAAATGCATTAAGGTTCTTTTGAGGCCTGTAATCATCTTCCAAAGACTCCTCGTATGCTCGATCAATGTAAGAGAAAGTGTGATTGGCCATTGGGGATGTACTAGTCTTTTCGTCTACTCAGAAAATGGAAGTGCAAAGCACAAGGATTTAATGAAGTTCACTGCTTCATTGTTCAAAAAGTGGTTATGCTTCCAGAATATACAGAGTCCATGCACGTCCTAGGATATGGGTAGAATGCATTAGTCCACTAATATCACAAAGTATTGGGTATATTAGTGCGGGGTAATGTTGGCTCTATAATTTGTAAAAGCCAATTGCAGAGTGACACGTGGCACCTAAAGGGCAATTTGGAAAATTAATGCAAGTCTCTAATCAAAGACAGACACGTGGCAGTTCATGTTAGTAGTATTGGATCTACGTGGCATCAGAATAGTCAAGAGGCGCGAGATGACGTAGCCTAACGGTTACCTACAATTCAAATTCAAAAGGGAAGCTTAACTGCAAAAGAGGCGTAGTGGGAGTTAGTTGAGCGAAGCCATGACCAAAGATCGTGGAAATGTATTTCGACAATTAGAAGGTCACTTCGATGGTTATCACTAAAAAGTATAAATAGCGGAGAAGGCTAAACAGAAGGGACCCAGACTCAGATCTAGAAACTAATTTATTTACTTCGCATTTCCTTTCAGTTTTTACATTTCCAGTTCTTTACATTTTTAGCACTTCAATTCTTGTACTGCACTTCATTTCCTAGGAGTAGTTTCAAGTAGTCGTTACTGTAAACTTTTTTAAGGCTGAGTCATTTCATTGTAAGTTCATATTTTCTTAATGAAATTCAGTTTCTAAATTATTCTGTACTTATTATTTCTTATAAATTTCTCCTAAAACAAGCCACTAGTAAATTCCTCTTTATTGAGGTTGAAAGAATTTCAATACAATCGTTTGATAATTGGTTGACAATTATAAATTTTGTAAAGACTTATTGATCCTTGCTGCACACTTAAATTACACAATTAACCTTTAAGAGCTAAAAAAGCCAGCAATCTTAAAAGCACACATTAAATATTAATAAGCCAGCAATCTTAAAAGCACACATTAAATATTTATTAGAAAAATGTTTGAGGGCCTGAAATATGAGGCTCGAATCCGGCTCGAAGTCCAAAACGACGTCGTTTTGGGCTTCAAATTTTTTTTATTTATTTATTTTTTCTTCTTTTCTTCTTCTTCTTCTTTTCTTCTTCTTCTTCGTTTCTTTGAACACAGGAGAAGCAGAGGCGAGAGAGAAACAGAGGGGAGAGGCGGGAGCTCGTCGTCGCAGCTCGTCGCTCGTCGGCCGATCGTCGCAGCTCGTCACTCGTCGGCCGATCGTCGCCTCTGCCTCTGCCCACCTCCGCCCGCCTCCGCCTCCGCCACCAGCCCCATTTTTAGGGCCCCCTCCAGTTCTGTTTCTCCTCTTATTCTTCTTCTTCTTCTTCTTCTTACTTCTTCTTCTCAAATTCGAGCCAAATTTGGCTCCAAACCCTTTCGGGCTCTGTAGCAGAGCTCTATTTATTAATATCTTAATGTTTTGTAAGAATATGCTTTTGGTACCTAAAAAATAAATGAAATAAAATAGACCACCTAGAAAAAGTACATGCATATTAACAGAAAAAGAAAAAGTGATGTGCTTTTCTTTTTGAATGGATAAATATTGTGCCTTTATTTTATTAAAATGTGCAAATGTGAAATTTATTTGTAATTATGATACGAATAATCTACTCACAATTACATATATAAATTTTTTTTTTGTCACATCTATGTCCATCACACTAAATTTGTACATATTCATTTTACCTTTTTTTTAATTGCTTTTTAAAATAGATTTTTCTGCCTATAGCTTTTTTCTTATTTTATTATTTTTCTCAAGTCTGAATTCAACATTGGGCTTGAAAATTTACCAAACCCGCCTTGAGTCCGCTAAAAACGGGTGGGTTAAACCCACAATAAATTGTTATACTAAGCTCGTTGGGCCTAGCGTAGTACGTAGAAACCTCGAGCTGGCCCTGTTGTACCCTTATCTAGTGCGAGAAAGCCCTAAAGATTTTGGGCCGAATTTCAATTGTTGTGTCCTTGTAATCACCCATCACGAGTCCCAAAATAATGGTAATGGGTCACGGACAACTCATTGGTTTTCACCAATTTGTAATCTTTTATGGATAAATTATACCCGTGAATATGTTATGTTTATATTTAGGAAAAATGAATGAAACGTCCCTCTCTAACCTTATATAATAGGAGAAGTTTAATATATTTTTTCATTAGCTAAAGTCTCTTAATATTTTCATTGAAAAAATTTAACTTAGAGAAATTTTATCCGATTCAGAGAAATTATGAAAATTAAAATTTCTCTGAGTTGGGTAAATTTTCTCTGAATCAAATTTTCTATGTAAAAATGTTGAGGAATCTTAACTACTATGAAAATATTGTATATCTTTTATCTTATAAAATTTTCATATCAGGAATTTAAAAAAAAAATTCTCCTTACATTTATTTGATATTTATAATTTTAATTGTATCAATTTGATAATTAATGTTTTTATAAAGTGTCAATTTTAGTCCAAGTAGTATTGTTTTATAAATTAGACTGCAATCAAAGGTTAAATTATTTATTTAGTATCCTAAAAATGATTGAGGGTTGACGACGTATTTAAAATGATACACTATCTTTTGAGTGAATTATTTTTTGTTTATTTTTATCTAATTTTGTAATAAATGTTATTAATTGTATTAAATTGACACAATGTAAAAAAATATGGAACAAAATTGATACACATAAGAGACAAATTACAAAAATTACGAGTATAATTTTTTTAAAATGCTATATATAAATAAATCATTTATATTATTTTTCTTATCATGAGATATATAAAAACATTGACTGCATGTATATTTATTAATATGAATCATCACATTTGTTTTTAACAACAAAAAAAAGTTTGATGAAAAATCGGCTTATTCATAATAAGAAAATTATATTACATTTGTTACCTTTCATTTTTATTTTTATTTGTAATGATCAATATAACTAAAATTAAAGAAGAAAAAGTTACATAACAAAGTAATAAAATTCAAATTAAAGCATCATATTTGATAAGACAGTATCATATTAAGCACTTTTAGCATTGTTTAAATAATGGTCCAAACCAATAACGTACCAGAAAATTTTACGAACGGAATATAATGACTCATTTTTGTTAAGTAACAAACACCCATTAAGTATGGATTGCAGTTTTTATTAAAAAGATTAAAATAACATGAATTATTGATTTATTTATTTATTTTAAAGTTTTAAACTTTTTTTTTTTTTTTATTACTATTTTAACAATAAAAATTAAAACCACAATTTTAGGTGTGCAGTAAGTCCAACCCTAACCAGGGTTTCAAAACCTATTCCCACTAGAGTTGGGGCCCATTGGGGGACTTTAGGATCGGGTTTGGTTATGGGATGTGGGTTCGGGTCTGAACGCAGCGTTGGGTTGGAGACTCTGCTGGACTCAGGTCTGGGTTTGAAGAGTTGGGCGTGGCGATACCTCAAAGAACAAAGACAAAACACACTGAAAGAGCGAGCGAGGGAGAGAGAGAAATAGATATACACCTATCTATCTCTATTCTCACTTCTTGTGGGTTGGGTTAATTTGTTCACCCTAACCCCTCTTCTTCCCTCTCTCTCTCTCTCTCTCTCTCTCTCTCTCTCTACACCATCTTCACAGCCTTCATCTCTCTCTTCCTGGTAAGCACTCTCTGCCTTTCTTTCTCTGTGTATTCTATGTTTTCCCATATGTCTCTATAATCGCCTTAGTTTTTCTTTAAAAAAATGAGGATTTTAGGGTTTGGGACGCAAGAAGATGAAAATAAGAAAACTGAAGAGATTTTGTTTCCTTATATGCGTTTAATATAAGAAATAAGGATATATTCATTTGATTTTCGAACAGATGAACAATTTTATTTTATTTTTATGTTTTTTGATACTAGAACTGCTCATTAGCTTGTTTGATTGGTTCTTGTAATGCTTTTAGAAAATAAATTTGATTTTATTACTGTTTTGTTGAATGTTAGCTATTGGTTTGGTTAATCTATATGCTTACACTATTATAATGGGAAAAAAAGAGTCAAGCTTGAAGCTCCTTCACATTTTCATTTGGTAAAACATGACCATAAAAACAACACATTTTGTAAACGTATTATTGCTTTTGAACTAATCAAGAATAACAATCACACGATCCAACTCTTGTTTTCTTATTTGCTGATTGCATAGTGGAGTGCCTAAAAATCATCCAGCCTTTACGGGTACCCGTGTGTCTCTACCATCTTAAAATGGTTGTTTTCAGATTTTGGGGACTCTGCCTGTATGCCTTCTGATCCGCCTCTATGGATTACCCGAAATCTATCTGCTAACATATAGAAATTTATTCATTTCTTCACTCTTCCTTTTCTTCTGATAGTGAAATTTTTAAGTTTTGTGTTTTGTGGGTTCTCAACATTAGACACATTCCTGTCAAGACCAGGGCCTTAGTAGTTTCACCTCATCACCTCAGCGTAGTCCCCGTGCTCTGGCTATCTCTGTTTCCTCCCTTTTTAAGAACTATGAGCTTTATATGCTTAGTTCAAGATCTTGGAGGAGTGTTGATGCTTCTAGTCCTCAATTAGGCGTGTTTGTGGTTGGATAGTGCGGAAAAGGGCTTTGGGTTAAAATATAAACCACATTCATATGAAAGTACATTGCATAGCGAGGTCCAAGTGCTACTTATTAGCAATGTTGGTCGTGTGTCTTTGTTAATTGTTCTGAGGTCAAGAGTTGAGTTTTAAATCTTAGGTGAATTCGAAAGATATATATATATATATATATAGACACTTGAAAAGTTGACAAAAATCTTTTAAATATGAATTGTTTTTAATAACTTTTTGAGAATAATCTTTGAATATTCAATTGGCAAATGTATTTCTAGTCTCTCTCTCTCTCCCTCTCTCTCTCTCTCTATATATATATATACCTATTTTGGTCTTTTCAGATGGGATTTAGTTGCATTATAAAGAAAGCTTTGCAGAATTTTATTTGTGGAAATTTTTTCCTTTAATTCATATTGATCATTTTTGTGTCCCCTTTTCCCTATTTAAAAAAAAAATGATAATGTTTGCAGAAATTGATGTGATATACATGCGAACTGGACAATGGCTGTTCAGGCTTGTGTGAATTCAAAAACGATGGATGAGATTGATGACGATGATGAACCCATAGTTTTCAAGCGTGGTAAAACAGCATCAAAACAAAATCCTTTGAACTCAGCAACAAAGAAATCATCATCTCAAATGCATGATGGACAGTCAGGGAAGCAACTATCTGAAGTACGTTCTTCAAATGGTCAGAACTCCATTTCCCAGAAGGTTAAGCCAGTTCAATCCACGAAGGCATCACTAGTGAAATCTCCTTCAGCAAGCCCAAAAGTATCAAGTTCGTCTGTCAAGGCATCACCAGCAGTATCTCCTTCAGCAAGCCCAACAAAAGCCTCAATTTCATCTGCTAAGGCATCACCAGTGGCAAATTCAAAACCGTCAACTTTAGCAGCTGATCAGTCAAAACATTCATCTCAACAGAATACAACTTCATCTCTTAAGGAGGAGAAGCAGTTGATTAATGATTCTGAGGATTCAGAAGATGATAAACCGCTGATTTCTAGACTCTCTGCTGGATTATCAAAACAAAGCTCCAACCATGCAGACAGAAGGCCAAACACTTCTAGTCTGGGTTTACCACCAGTTCAAAAACCAAGAGTCAAATGTGAAGATTCAGATGATGAAATTCCTTTGTCATCAAAGTTCCAGTTGAAGCCAAATGCAGGACCGTCTACTAGCAAGTCCCATGATTTTGATGAAAATAAACCTAAAGCACCGAAACTTCAGCAAAATGGTTCGACCATGAAGGATAACCGAATTAAAAAATCTTCTACAGTGTTGAATAAGAGACCTGTGGGTGAGGTCAAATCTTCAAGTCAGTCTCCAATTAAAAGGCCAAAGCTCAATGATGGATCCTCACCAATAGTTGGTAAGCAAGTATTTGTAAAAGCAGAAAAAAAGGTAAATGATGAAGATGAGGATAATGTTCCTATTTCCCAGAGAATGAAGAAGTCAATTACACCAGTTAATAAATCATCTTCTGCAAAACAAAAAGTAACAAAAGTTGTTTCATCTTCATTCAAAAAGATGAGTAAAAAGTCCAAGAAAGTGGTGAAAAAATCAAAATACTCTAAGTCGTCAAAGATGCTCCCCGGCTCTGGTGAAGGGCAAAAATGGACTACCTTGATTCACAATGGTGTTATTTTCCCACCTGCATACAAGCCTCATGGGGTTAAGATGCTCTACAAGGCGCAGAAGGTTGATTTGACTCCCGAACAAGAGGAGGTCTCTCTCTGTCTCTCTCTAACACACGCACATTCTTGACTTTTGTGTTTGGCTTTTCTATTTTTATTCATTCGTTTGTTTTTGGTCACTATGCCTTTTTGCATTAAGGTTTCGCTGTTATTGTTTTCATTCTCAGAGTTCCCTCTTTGGATGTCTGTTTTTATTTATGAATTTTATTTTGCAGGTTGCAACAATGTTTGCAGTGATGTTGGATACTGATTACATGAACAAACCAAAATTCAAAGAGAATTTTATGAATGACTGGAGAAAAATACTTGGGAAAAAACATGTCATTCAAAGGTTGGAAGATTGCGATTTTACCCCAATATATGAATGGCATCAGAAGGAAAAGGAGAAGAAGAAGCAAATGAGTACAGAAGTAAGTTAATTGCCTAAAAGTCCTCTGGATTTGTGATGCCAAAGGATCAGGGAATTAACCTGATGAATTGTTTATGAATTTTGATCCAATCAAAATACTCTTACTTTTACTTGGTTTCTTTTCCAAAAAGTAAACATTTAAAAAATTCTGTCTACTTGCTAATGAATTTGACCCCCAACTAAAGTGGTTTCTCAACTCAGTTAACTTCTTTTAGGTCTGATTCTTGCAGTGGCAACGTGTAGTAGTTTATTTTTCCTTAATAATCTATGTTAACCCTATACCTACTGTCCTTAGATTGTAGGAAGCTCTTGACTTATATATATAATAAAATGTTCATTTAGATTCTTTAAAAAAGGTGCTGTTCCATGTTAATCAAGGGTATTTTGAGGGGTGGACTGGGCAGAAACCTATCTTTGGTATTACTCACACAAACCGGTGATTAAATGCATGTCAACTCTATACCTCTCTACTTGATTGAATGCATGTTTCACACTAGGCTACCCAAGCATCTGGCATTGCACCAAACAATTACTGTTTGGAGATTCATTAACCTGGTCAAATGACATTTGAACAAAAGGCAAAAGGATCCTTAAAAAAAAATAATGTATAACAAAATTTACACTTTTATTTAGTAGGCAAACACTTGTGTTGTTTTCCATCCTTGTGCGCTTTGTGGCTAAGAGCCCTCACAACTGAGGCACAATGATGCAATTATTATGGGTGCTCTATCACTGAGCTAATAGCCATGCAAGCAAATGGACAGTGTCAAATGACTCAAATCATTCCCAATCTGTGGGGCTACCTTTGGAATACTGGAATTTGCCACTTCCATTGTATGACGGTCTAGCTATGTTTTCCACAATGACCTTGATACTGCAGGGGTTTGAGTTGTTTGGCAGCAGGGACTGATAGTCTACTATTAAAGAGTGATAGACTCATCCCTTTGAGTTTTCACACAATTCGGTAATACATTTGCATTGAAGCATACATCATCTACGATAAACAAGAAATTCTCTAAGAGTCATCGGTCATCTGCACCATCATATAAAATAGAGCTAACTAGTTCAATGCCCTGGTGATCTAATCCGTATTTTCAAGATCCTATTTGATCTCAAAATATTTATTTGGTATGAGTTTTTGTACAAGTATTTGTTTAATGTAATGTAATGACACCTATGGCAATATCTTGCTCCATAATCTACTACTGCTTTTAGGTAGATTAGGATTTTATGGTCAGACAGTGTGACTTTGCAATTACTGTTGGTACTTATATAGTGATATGATGATGATTGTCTCATTCATCATTTTGATTTATTTTTGTTACAATATGCAGGAGAAGAAGGCCTTGAGAGAAGAGAAACTGAAACAAGAGGAGAAGTACATGTGGGCTATTGTTGACGGTCTCAAAGAGAAGGTTACCACTGGCTTTGACTTATGTATAATGTTTTGGAATTTAGGGTGTTATGCTTGTTTTGTGAATATAAATTAATGATTTACCTGTTAAAAATCAGAAAAGCAATAATAGATTTGCTTCCATCAACATCAGTACTTACTGGTCGAACCCATTAATAGAGAAAAATTGGGTGTGCTAAGTAACAGTAATAACCTGTTTTCTTTTATGTCACCCTACCATTTTACATGTTTTTACTTATTTTATTTTCTGAAGTTTTCTATTGTAGAAAAAAAGGGTTTGAAAGAAATGAAGTACTCAACTTATCCATGCAAGTGGTGAACTATCCATTCAGTATGGAAGACTTGGATGGGAAATCCCAGGGTAGAGAACTGCTTTGATTATCACTCCCTTATTTAATTAGGAAATTTATCTGTAGGGGGTTGAGAAGTAGCGTGCTAAACTGTTGCTTGATTTGAAACTTTTCAACATAACTGTAATTGCTGTTTTGCACTAGAAAGTAGATGTAAATAAGCAGAAAATGGATTGTACTTCCACTTTTGCTTTTGTTCTACCATTCTCACCGTTATTTTTCCACTATGGTTTCAGTTGAATGGAATGATGCAGAAAAGGAAATAAGATATTGAATAAACTTTAAGGTGGAGAACTAATATCTTATAGTAAAAAACTCCTCCCATGTTTTTGACATATTTTCTTTTTCTCCTTTTTTTCCTTCTTTTGTCATTCGAATAAATTTACCACATGGAGTTTTCAGGTTTCCACTTTCTGACATTCTTATTGGTGTTTTATTATTTTATTTATTTTTTTTTTCTCGTTTACTTTTTATTTGGATAGTTTTGGGGCAAAGGTCTTTATATCATGTAGTATTCATGTCCCTGATTTTTGTATGATAAGAAGTTCCTGCATATTTTACTTGGTTTTGTGTTGTAAGGCACCAATGCTATGTGGGAATCTCATTCTCACAACCCACTATGGGCATCTTATGCAAAGGCTCATTCATCTTGCCTTTGCACAATTCAGGGTTGCCTTCCTAAGGCTAATTAAGATTGCCACAGTAAGTGCGTATCTCATTCTTAAACCCCATATGGGAATCTTATATTCCTGGAGCATTCTAGAGTGGGGAAAAAAAGTTGAGCTCACAATGTTCAAAAATTTTCCATTTTTTCCTTGAATAATCCAAACACACAAATTCTATGAACATAGGAATTTTGTTACTAGTACCGGGATTCCCATTCTTGCTTTTCAATTCCTGCTATTCAAGTTTCAAACATAGCCAAAATTACACCTGGGCTTTCATCTTGTGAAATATATCAGTTCAAACACTTGAATTGTATCAACATTGGAATCTTGTTTGTAGTAGAGTAGTGAAATTCCCACTCCAGCCATTCAAGCATATCCAAAGTTACATGTTGGTTTTCATCCTTGTGAAATTTATCAGTTTGCTGGTTGTGACACGTTCTAGTTGTTTTGGATGCATTTCGTCATCATTCTCAAAGCATGCAAATAGAATCTGATTATCTCTCAATTGCAGGTTGGAAACTTTAGAGTTGAACCACCTGGGTTGTTCCGAGGCCGTGGAGAGCACCCAAAGGTACTACTGATATCTTTCTACCAACAATGAAGGATTTATAAAAAATAAAAAATAAAAAATAATCCGGGACAGAATGCTTGATATGTTGTAGTTGTTTCTGGAAGAATTTGCAATTGTTCTCAAGTTTTCATTCAGAACTTGCTGTTGACTTTTGGTTTTGTGGTTCAGATGGGGAAGCTGAAAAGACGCATTCAGCCTAGGGACATTACTATAAATATTGGAAAGGATGCCCCAATTCCTGAATGCCCTATCCCTGGTGAAAGGTGGTTGTTTCTGCCATAATTTTATTGGAAAATAGGAACAAAGTTGTGTCTCTGTTTTAAGATTTTTAATAAATTAACTTCACAGATATTTGATCTTTGCAGATGGAAAGAAATAAGGCATGACAACACAGTTACATGGCTTGCTTTTTGGAATGATCCAATCAACCCAAAGGAATTCAAATACGTGTTCTTGGCAGCTAGCAGTTCTTTGAAAGGGCAAAGTGACAAGGAGAAATATGAGAAATCAAGGATGTTGAAGGTACTTTACATAAAATTTTACCTGCACATCTGATGAATGCCATTTCTATTTGTGTTAGACAATGACTTCCCATCCCTTAGCTATAACTATAATTCGTTGTTTGATTGTAGGACTACATACAAGGCATCAGAGCAGCTTATACTAAAGATTTTGCCAGTAAGGATATCACAAGGCGGCAAATAGCAGTTGCCACATATCTTATTGATAAACTAGCTCTCAGGGCAGGCAATGAGAAGGTATGGTGTATGCAATTGTTTTCGTCATGTTTATGTTTATCTTTTACTCTCTTGTTCGTAGAACATCCTTTTTCTTTTTCCTCCCAATGTAGAAGCATAGTTGAGAATCTGACAACAGGTAATTGGTTAAGACTCTGTTGGATGGGGTGGACAACCTTCTCTGTGTAGGAAACATAGTGATTGTAAAAAATAATGTATAGAGAAAGAGAGAGAATAAATTGTATGTATTATTATTGATTGATATATTGATTTCTATTACAATGATTCATGATTCCTATATATAGAAGAGGGTGAGTGTGTAGTAGGTAAGGAGTAGGTGAAGGTGAGGTGGTAGTGGTGTAGTGGGTTAGGTTTAGTGGAGTAGGTGAGGTGGTAGTGGTGTAGTGGGTTAGGTTTAGTGGAGTAGGTGAGGTGGTAGTGGTGTAGTGGGTTAGGTTTAGTGGAGTAGGTTTAAGTGGGTGAAGTAGGTGGAGAGTAGGTGGATTTTAACAGCCCCCCGCAAACTCAAGGGGGATAGGAACTAACCAACTTGAGTTTGGAGAGAGTAACAAAACAAGAAAATACATAAAAATAAAAGAGGATAAGAGACACTGTATGGTCGTGTCAGACCATTGGTGAAGACACTGGATGGTGGTGTCATAACGTTGTAGAGGACACTGTATGGGGGTGTCATAACCATGTAGAGGACACTGTATGGTGGTGTCATAACGGTGTAGAGGACACTGGATGGCGGTGTCAGACCGATGTAGAAGACAGTTTATGGGGTCATGTCGGACCGTTGTAGCAGACAGTTTACGGGGTCATGTCGGACCGTTGTAGTAGACACTGTGTGGTCGTGTCAGACCGTTGTAGAAGACAGTTTATGGGGTCATGTCGGACCGTTGTAGCAGGACAGTTTACGGGGTCTTGCTGGACCCTTGTAGAAACTAACCGAAATCAATGTCGGGACAGTTTACAGAGTCTTGTCGGACCCATGAAGGAGCTAACCGGAATCAATGTCGGGACAGTTTACAGAGTCTTGTCGGACCCTTGTAAAAACTAACCGGAATCAATGTCGGGACAGTTTACAGAGTCTTGTCGGACCCTTGAAAAAGCTAACCGGTATCAAATGTCGGGACAGTTTATAGAGTCTTGTCGGACCCCTGTAGAAACTAACCGGAATCTATGTCGGGACAGTTTACAGAGTCTTGTCGGACCCATAAAGGAGCTAACCGAAATTAATGTCGGGACAGTTTATAGGGTCATGTCGGACCGTTGTAGAAGTTGCACCCTCAAAAGGTGTGCCCAATTTTGTCAAAAGGCGTGCCATCAAAAGGCGTGCCCAATTCATCAAAAGGTGTGCCAGACATGATGGCGAGGCACGTGGGCACCTTGGCTTGCGCGCCCGTTTTGTCGTCTGGTGGCAAGAGGCACGCGATACGCGTGGCTGCCTCGCTATTTAACCAAGGTTGATGCTGAGGCTGAGGCAGACAAAAAAACTTCTGAAAATCCTCTGAAAACAACTCTTCCTTTGCTGAGAAAGAAACTCTGTAATACTCTGTAACCAACCCGTCTCTGAAACACTCAGCAACATGGCCTCTTCTTCCCGTCCAGCTACCCAGAACATGGCCTCCTCTTCCCGTGGTCTGCTCACGCTCTTTCCAGAACTGAACGAGTCCACAAGAGAAATAATTGGTGCGGTGGCCAGTGAACCTCAACCAAACACCTCTGGTTTTGCTCCGTTGAACTTTCCGATGCGGTCGGTGGAGCAAAAAATGGCGGTGCAGTCGGATGTGGAGGCCAATCAGTATACCTTGAAGTCATGTGTGGAAACCATGACTGCGGTTACAAATTTGTCGAACCGGCTGCAGAGTAGGACAAATGAGGTGCAGCAGTTAAACGCCCAACTGGCTCTGCTCCAACGCATGTATAAGGATGCGCGAGCAGAGATAAGTGTGCTAAAGGCGGAAAACAAGGAGCTGAAGCGGAAGGCCAGTTTTATGTTCCGATTTGGAGGGCCGCCATATGCTGCAGTGGAGGAGCAGGGAGTAGTGATCATGCCCAGTGGAGTGGGAAACACGGAGGCAAGACCGGCAAGGGCCGCCCAAGATGGTGGCAAGAAGAAAAGACCGGCAGAATAGGCGAGAAGAAAAATCCCACTGTTCCGATTTGTGTTGGTTGTGTTTTGTTTTGTTTTGTGTTTTTTTTATTTTTATTTTTTTTATTTTTTTTTATTTTTTTTTTTTATGGTGTAAAATGCTGATCGGGGTTGATCCCCGGCATGAAGAAATGACAAGTTTGTAAAATGTTGTTGTTGTTGTTGTTGTTGTTGTTTTTTTTTTTTTTTTTTTTTTTTTTTTTTTTTTTTTTTGGGAGTGTTTTGTTGAAAAAATAAAAATAAAATGAAAGAAAACAAGGGAGAAAGAAAATAGATAAAAAATATTTATAGATGGATTATATGAAAAACATCAGTGCGATTGTTTCAAAATAAAGTGGGGTATTTAAAAAAGAGGAAAAGTGACTTGGAAAAAATAAATAAAAATAAGTGATTTTTGAAATCAAATAGAGGAGAGAGAGGGACAAACCCATGTGATAAAGTGGAGAGAGAGTCGGTGAGTGGGGTGCAAAAGGTGAAGGAGAAATGATGGATTGAAAATGGTTTGGGTCAAAAGTGGACACTGTTAGTGGGGAACATGAGTGCATTGATTATTTGATATAATAATAATAATAATAAAAATAAAAAGTTAGAACAGTTGGAGAGAATGAGTGGAGTATGGTAAGGGTTTCATCCAAAGCCAAAATTCCTGCAGCGAATCACTTCGCAAATCCTAGCATGAGCTTTTTCTCTTTCCAGGCTTATTCATGAATTTCCTGGTGATTTCAAGAGCCTCTGGTGGCATTGTGGCAGAGAACACCCCAACCTGGATTTTGGGTGGCAGCAACTGAGAACACCCCAACCTGGATTTTGGGTGGCAGCAACTGGAAAATATCATAGATCTGATTTTTAAAAAACCTCGTGACAGCATTTCATCAGCTTCATTCAAGACAAACATTTTGATGTAAACAGGGCGAAGTGATTGTCTCCGCAACATGTCAAACACACGACCAGGAGTACCAACAACAACATGAACCCCACTGGAGAGAATGCGCTGATCTTCGCGCACACTAGTCCCTCCAACACAAGCATGAACCTTCACACTTTGCTGGGCAAGTTCAAGAGTGGGTGGAAGAACCAAAGCTTGGCACTCAACCAAGCTATAATCTAGCTGCTGCAGAATTCCAGAGCAGAATGTTGCAGTGTTTCCAGTTCCAGACTGTCTCGTCATATGAGGTGAAGAATTCTTCTCCATCAGCCTCACACATGACTACAGTTGCACAAATCTTTGTTGATTTTATCAGCGGAATAGGTTGAGGTCCGGCGGGCGGCTAAGGTGAGGTTGCCGCCCGCCGGGGAAGCGAAAATACTAGGTTTTAAACCAGCTCTGATACCATGTAAAAAATAATGTATAGAGAAAGAGAGAGAATAAATTGTATGTATTATTATTGATTGATATATTGATTTCTATTACAATGATTCATGATTCCTATATATAGAAGAGGGTGAGTGTGTAGTAGGTAAGGAGTAGGTGAAGGTGAGGTGGTAGTGGTGTAGTGGGTTAGGTTTAGTGGAGTAGGTGAGGTGGTAGTGGTGTAGTGGGTTAGGTTTAGTGGAGTAGGTGAGGTGGTAGTGGTGTAGTGGGTTAGGTTTAGTGGAGTAGGTTTAAGTGGGTGAAGTAGGTGGAGAGTAGGTGGATTTTAACAGTGATGCAGATCATCTTACAGATGTGCTAATAGTGTTTTATTTACTTTATATAGATGCATGCTTTAATGTATAAACACATGTATTATGTATATGTGATGAGTCCTCTGCGATCTTGCTCAGAAAGTAAATAGAAACATAACAAAAAAAACGAAACAAGTTTTGGAGCCTTTATTCTTATAATTGTTTCAATCTTGCAGGATGATGATGAAGCTGATACCGTTGGTTGCTGCACATTGAAAGTAGAAAATGTAGAACCAATGCCTCCAAATATTTTGAAGGTATAATGGCGTTTATGTCTCAGATGGCAAGGTTTTAAACCTTAACTTACAATTGGATTTGGTTATAATAATAATTGTGAGTTTGGTGGGTTATTATATTGAGATTTTGAAGTTTTAAATGACTAAAAAGGGGTCTGCATGATGTGAAACTGGAATCAGTGTCTGGAATATTTTGAAGACATGTAACAATACAAAGGTTTTTTGTCAACTGCAATTAATAACAAATCAATATCTTTTCTGGTTTTCCAGTTTGACTTCCTTGGTAAGGATTCAATTAGATACCAAAATGAGGTTGAAGTTGAACTTCCTGTGTTCAAGGCAATTCAGCAGTTCCGAATTGGTTAGTGGATGCGTGGCCTTTTGTATCAAAATGTCTCTTTCTGCATTTCATGATAAAGACATGCTCACATGACCTTATTTTTCTACAGGAAAAAGTGGCAGCGATGATCTTTTTGACAAGCTGGATACCAGTAAATTGAATGCTCATCTGAAGGAACTCATGCCTGGTCTCACAGCAAAAGTTTTCCGTACATATAATGCATCTACCACTTTGGATGAGATGGTAAGAGGCAAGCTGGGATTTTTCACACCTTGAAGTTGGTATTTTTCCTGTGAATATGAATTTACTATGTTAACCAAACTTTGGTACACATGGGAGTGTTTGTGTTGGTGTTTGGATTGTCTGACCATCAGGCCAAATAGTTGTACTGGTGCTTATTTGAAAGGTGGTACGAGGGTGAAGTAATAAAAAATTAATAAATGTGGGCTATCTAACAAAACATATTGGAAATAAGATGTTGAAATATAACAAATAGTTGTTGTCATTTGACATTATTAAAAGTAGAAATGGTTTTTAACAAATAATTGCTGTCATTTGACAGTAGTGAACTTGATATGCATTGGCAAGATAACTCAACTCAACTTACCAAACTTTAATCCCGATTATTTGACATGCAGTAGGACATGGTGGTAATATGATGTCATGGTTAAACCAATTTACATTTTTGTTGATTATATTTCATGATGATGAAGGCTATATATGGTGTGTAGATATAGTAGTCTGAAACATGGCGTAGTCTATGCAATGAATAACATAACTTAAGCAGTTGTAGTGAGCATGTGATTTATTATTTTTTATTTATTTATAAAAAAGCATGTTTTATCTTTGTGATTTAAAAAGGTTTTATATTGAGGGGATTCATTTGCTTCTTTGAATTCTTAATCCCTTATATAGTACTCTCTTCTTGCGTGGGATGTTTCTGTTCAATTTTCTGCTAAGATCTGTTCTTTTCTGAAATTTGTTCGGGTTGATGACAGTTGAATAGGGAAACTAAGGGTGGAGATGTTACTGAGAAAGTTGTCGTTTATCAGCATGCAAACAAGGAGGTAAAGACAGTCCATTGCTAGAAAGTTTTCATGAGCTATCATAGTGTTATTTTGGGTTAGATTTTGGAAATTTTAATTTTCCTGTCTTTTTTGTAGGTTGCCATCATTTGTAATCATCAACGTACTGTTTCAAAGTCCCATTCTACACAAATATCAAGGTTGAATGAAAAGATTGAAGAATTAAAGGTAGTCTGGACTTGGAACAAAAAGCTCGACTGCCCACATGGGGAACAATCCTTGGCCTTGAGTGAGAAGGATTGGTTCACATTAAGGGAGTTGGAGCTACTATTTGATTATGATACTGAAGATTTACCTCTCTCTCTCTTTCTCTCTCTCACACACACACACACACACACACACACACACACACACACACACACACACACACACACGTTTCTTGCATTGCCTGGGAATTTTGTATTGCGTAAACAAATTTGTCCTTGTCAGTACAGTTGCTTCATTCTTTGGAGCCGTGGGGTGTTGTCATGTTGGTTGCTTCTTAAGCTTATTTTGTTGTATTGTCTGTAGGGCATTCTAGATGCGCTTAGAACAGATTTGGCTCGAGCAAAGAAAGGGAAGCCCCCGCTGAAGGGTTCTGATGGAAAGCCGAAGAAGAACCTGAACCCTGAAGCGTAAGCACTGGGGACCTTGTTTAAGTTTAAACCTTGTTTATGTTTAAACCTTGTTTATGTTTAAAGTACACATTATGGGATACTGGTGCTAATGATAAGTTTCCTTTACAGGTGGGAGAGGAAGATTGCTCAAACCACTGCAAAGATTGAGAAAATGGAGAGGGATAAGGAGACCAAAGAAGATTTGAAAACCGTGGCATTGGGAACATCAAAGATCAACTACCTTGATCCTAGGATCACAGTTGCTTGGTGCAAGAGACATGAAGTTCCAATTGAGAAGGTGAACATCTTTGCAAATACTTTCTAAGTTTTTGCCGGCAATTTCTTCTATGTTGGAGAAGATATTTTGTACCCTTTGTTTGTTGCTTATTATACTCTGCTATGCAGATTTTCAACAAGTCTCTTCTGGCGAAGTTTGCTTGGGCAATGGATGTCATTCCCAGCTTCAGATTCTGAAGTCTTAGTTTAGCACAGGACACTTAGTACCCCGCTCTGCTCGTTATCTGTCTCACTTGAAAATATTCACAAATTTTATTTTATTTTATTTTATTTTTAATTTAACTCTTCCAGCAGGGAGTTCATGTTGTATTCAGCATACCCATTCACTCTTTTTCCTCCCCCCTCCCATCTATTAATGGTGCTAACTGCTAAGAAGCTGTGACAAGAGTTGTCCACTGAGACTTTTTAGATGAAACAAATATGTATTACTAACATTTTCAGACATTTTGAACAGTGAAATCTCTTTGATTTTTCATTGTCTTATATTTTGAGGTTCTCTTCTTTTATGTTGCCATTGTGAATTTGTGATGTGTTTGAATAATTTATATGGAGTATTGATGGGCAGGGTCAGTGGCACACCTTGTGACATGGTTTCAGTTTTATATAATATTTCCTTGTAAAAAACCAATGAAATTCACTATTGTCATTATTACTATTTATCGTTTAATGATAGCATGCATTTGTGCTGATATTGAAGAATCTTGGTTTGTCTTTTGCTTATATTTGTATTTTGAAGATCTCTCGGTCTGTGGTCGAACCAGCTCACAAGCTGGCCCCGTTTTGTAAACAACATTGCCCTTTATTGTTATATATAAGCTTTCTAATTACCTAAAAAAAAACATATCTGCTTTTTGGGTTCTCAAAAAAATAAATAAAATGAATTGCTATAATTAGGAAAAGAAATTTAAATACAATAGTGATATTAAGTCAAAATAATGAGACTACTGATTGGTGTCAAAATGGTAACATCAAGGTTAAATTTTGATATGTTATAGTGTGAAAATATCATATTTGACAATATATTGTTCAAATGATTCAAATGTTCCGCACAATAAAAAATATAGATATCATTTGTGGGTTTCAAGCTTCTGACATTAGATATTGGGCACATGATCTTGTGTCCAAAACTATCCATTCTCCTATTCAATGCACTTCTGATTATTAGATGATGTTTTTTAGTACTTCATAATTTTATACCGGGAATATTAAGACACAGGCAAAAATTTAAGAATAGAGAAGATCTATGATTGGACAGTAGCATATGCCAAATTTTATGTCAATTTTGACATTATTATAAATTGACATGAAAGATAACACCTTATTAGATATGAGTTTAAAACAATTTATCCAATTTTTTGATTTAACCGGAAGATGGCACAATCGAGCAACAGTATTTGGTGATTCAAGCTTTAAGGTTCGTTAAAAAAAAAAAAAAAGCGCTTTAAGGTTGTGTTCGGTTTAATGATTTAAAAAAAAAATGAGAGAAAAATGAATAAACTATAAGTTAAAATTTTCTTATTTTTTTTCATTCACAAAAATAATTTGATTCAACCACCCCAGCTTAAGATTATAGTTAACATATTAAAATGTATTGCACACATTCAAGATACATAGAAAGCAAATAGATAGAAGATAGACATGAAAGTCTTGATAATGATATTACACGACTAATACACTGTGGCACATGCTAACAGCATGCTTTATTCCACATTAAAAACATACATACATTACATATTCATTTTATTTGCACACACAAAACATGCATACGATTTATAAAGGTCATCTAATTCTTATTAGACTCAGTTTCCGCCTCTTTTGTCTCACCAGCACCATGTCCAGGGTGACCACCATGTCCAGGGTGCCCATGTCCATATTCGTGTCCATGTTCGTGTCCATGGCCATGTTCGTAGCCATAGCCGTGACCACCATACTTGGCATCTTCCACACTTTTCATTTGCATGTTTTCCTCTACAAAAAAAGGTAAAAAAAAAAAAAAAAATAGTTATGCCATAATATGATCTTTTGAAAGAAGAATTAGTACTTCCATTTTATCAAAAACACTATAATTTGTTCTTGCTATGCAATTTTTAAGTGTAATTGACAAAAGTGTGAACAGTTTTATTATAATTTGTCTACTAAAAACAAAAAAAATGGAGTGCATCTAGTAAAAAGAAGAGCGAATGAACAGGATGATAAAAATTAACGGATTTCTAATAAGATTTTTTTACAACTAGACACAATACGGTGTAGCTCATCAATAATTCTTTTGCCAATGAAATAGCAAGTCTCAAACTCAAGGCTCCACAATTTTCCCCAATGTAGCTTGTGGGGATGTTGGCATACATCCCATATTTTGTACTTCAAGGTTGGACCTTGCCTTGAGGGGTTTCTTGTCATTTTAAAAAGAAAAATAGACACAAAAATAATTCAATCTCACATGTATTTATTATCATGAACTTAGAATCAAGAATTTTGTTTGGGAGAGGCCAATGTATATGCATAAAAAACTTTTGATACATTACTAAGAGCATTACAAAGGACACACTAAGTTGTGTGTTAGTGTCAGGTGCCAACTTTTGGCTAGCTGAGGGTATTGTTTGGTGCTGGAGTGGATGAGTTAACGTGTATGTCAGTGGTGTGTGTTAACTTGTTTGTTATCTGCAGCGAGGGTTTTAGCTAGTGAAGGAGGCGTGTTTTTGGTCTTGCCGGTTGACCGGCCGGACATTCGGCCAGTTGACCGGTCAATGGCAATTTTTTTTTTTTTTTGACTTGAAATTTAATTTTGGGCTTGAAATTTTTGATTAAACTAAATTATTTATTTATTTTATTTATTATATACACATACATATATATTTAACATACACGTTAACACATCCATTACACTACCACTCACTCTCTAAAATTAACAAACTCTTAACACATCTTAACAAACATTTTTGGGTCCCACTTCTATTACTTTTTGTCATATAACATACATCTTAATACACTTTTTTAGCCATCCCATTGTTGATGCCCTAATTGAATATAATTTCTTACTAAAGACGTATTTCACGAGAAAACTAAATAAATTTAAAAAATAATTTTTACAATTTTAAACTATTAGATTTTAGTATACAATCAGTTAAACCACTATTTTAAGCGATTTTATTGATTGATAGAATCTAGTAAGTAAAAAGTGAAAATGGCTTAAGATTCTTGAAAAACACTTAAATTCAGTGGTGTTGAGTGTTACATATTAGTTGATTTGTTTAGAAATCAATCAACTAAGATCTAATATGTTATTGTAAATAAATTTAAAGGGTGAAGTTTTAGGTTCCTTAACATTACTCATAAAAACATATACATACCATTTGATTTTTAAAATCAAAAACAATAAATAACATGTACCTCTTGTTTTAATAAAATCAACTTAGATAAGATTGATACTATTATTTAAAAGACAAATAATAGTTGGCGGTGTTTGGGAAGGAGGTTCGTTGTTTTTTTATTTTTTATTTTTTTTTACTAAAAGACAAATTGGTTACAAAATCAAAAAAAAAAAAAAAAAATCTAAAATAAACTATCACATCAAATCTCATAATCATTTTATTTTTTCTCTCACAAACATCACATTCAACTACAAAAAAACTCAACTATCTTTCCAAACACAAAAAAAAATTTCTCCAATAATATCCTACAACTAAAAAACCTACAAAAAAAAAAAAATCCACTTCCCAAACACCCAACAAAGATCATTTCATTAGGCATTATAAAATACTAATGAAATAAAAAGTTAGTAAAATAATTCTTATAAAATTTTAAAAATATCCTATTATTCATTTTACAAATACTCATTAATAATAAATTGTCAAAAATAAGAGGGGGATAGGGCCCTCCAGCCCCTACATAGTTCCGCCCATACTTACCACCACCATGTCCAGGATGCCCACCATGGCCAGGGTGCCCGTGTCCGTGATCATGTCCATGACCACCATACTTGGCTTCTTCCACACTTTTCAATTGCATATTTTCCTCTAGAAGAGAAGAAAAAAAAAAATCATTATGTCATAATATGATACTTTGAAGTATTAATACAAGGTAATATAACAATTAGTAATGGGGGTGCTGCTAGTAATTCCATCAAAAACACTATAATTTGTTCTTACTATGCAATTTTAAGTGTATAATTGACAAAAGTATGAATGGCTTTATTATAATTTTGTCTACTAAAAACAAAAAATGGAGTGCATCTAGTAAAAAGGAGAGTGAATAAACATGATAATAAAAATTAACGGAAATATTTGATAAGAAATGCGTTTATGGATATCATTATTGAAACAATTAATAAGATATATATATATATATATATATGTTTGGCATGCAATGGAGAAAGTGAGGAACTCACTAGTTTCAGCTAGCTCTCTGGCTGAAACCTCAGAGGAGACGAGTAGAAGGACAGCCAACACAAGTCTGTTAATGTACATTGTATAATTTACCATCACCTACCACACACTCACCTACTACACTCACCTACTCCTCACCTACCACCACCATCTCCACTTCACACCTCCTATATATAGGAATCAATGTAAACACTACAATATCAATCAATATCAATAAATAATATTACATCATTTTTAACATGGTATCAGAGCAAGGTTAAGACCTTAGTATTTCTCGCTTCACCGGCGGGCGGCAACCTCGCCTTGGCCGCCCGCCGGACCTCAACCTAGTCCGCTAGAATCTTCGCCATCACCTTCCTCACCATGGCAGCAGCTTCCCTCTTTCTCCATTTACTCGACGAGCTGAGTTTTGCTTCCGTGCATTGGGATAAGATGGCTGATTACCCACACCTGCGGCACCTCTATCGGGAGTCTCATCGCCTCGAGGCTTCAATCTTGATCTTCCAGGAGTGCCGTGGCTACCATCATACGAGTTCTTTCCTTCCCAGGAAGGAGATGCACTACCTTTTCCCACGATCTGTGCTTGATGATGCGGATGAAGTGGTGACCGTTCTATGCTATGTTCAGATCCAACACTTTGTCTTACAGGTTGGCCAGAACTTGATCCACGCCCTCCATGACGTTGATGTGCTGACTCCCCAGAAACTCTCCTGCCCATATTGTCATTACGTGCGGGGGATCCAGTGAACTGCCCAAGGTCACCATTTTCCTTGCTTACTTGATGCTCATGTGCAGTCCATCGCCATGTCCGCCGGACCTCATGGTCCCACCCAGCAACTACCTCTCCGTCATCTTCAACATCGTTCAAATGCAATGGCTCAGCAACATCTACCTCTGTTTCTTCAGACTTCACATTCTCGCACACCACGTGCGTATTGGCCATTGTTGTGTCGTTGTTGTTTAGTTACACTTTTTTTCCTCCACCATGCCGAATGCACAGCCCTACTCCTTTCTTAGAGTCCTCTCCTTTTCTCTCTCTCTCTCCTATCACCGGCACATAGCCCTATACCAATCCATTATAATATCTTTACCTCCACTATCCTAGTCCACCGAGCACAAACATCAACCCCATCACAACCATTTTTTTTTTGTTTTATTCCTTTATCCTTATCATCATGTCCCCCACTCTCTCTTCTATTATTAGTATTATTATTATTATTATTATTATTATTACAACCAAAAACCAAAAAAAAAAAAAAAAAAAAAAAAAAATCACAAATATAAAACATATATAGCTATGCACACTGCTCCATCATGCATACACCAGCACACACATCTTTTTTTATTTATTTATCATCATAAAATAAACAATACCCACATCTACCCACATCTTTTCATAAAGTGTTTTACACACCACCTCCACCCACGTGGGTTGATTCCAATTTTCCTCATCAATATATTTTTGGTTCCAATATATTCATATTTTACACACACCACCTCCACTCATTTATTTTCTTATTATTTTATACAACTCCAACCCATCCTTTTTCTTTTTCATTCTTTTTACACACTCATGTTCCCCACTCCATTTTTTTTACTCCATCTTTTGAACATGGGTATTTTTTCAAAAAAAAAAAAAAAAAAAAAAAAAAAAAAAACAAAACAACAAAAAAAAACAAACAAAAAAAACAAAATGGCACGCCAAACTTTACTTTATTTTATTCATCTCCGGGCTCAACCCCGTTCACACTTACAAAAAAAAAAAAAAACAAAAAAACAAAAAAAAAAAAAAAAAAAAAAAAAAAGCCAAGACCACCATCACAACAACCACAGGATTTTTTTCCGTATCCCTTCTCTACTCTGCCGCCGGTCTCTTCTTTTTGCCTCCATCCTGGGCGGCCCTTGACGGTGTTGCCTCCGTGCTTCCTAGACCACCAAGCAAGTTGCCTCCTCCCTGCTCCTCCACTGCAGCATATGGTGGCCCTCCAAATCGGAACATCACGGTGGCCTTCCGCTTCAGCTCCTTGTTTTCTGCCCTTAGCACGCTTATCTCTGCTCGCGCATCCTTATACATGCGTTGGAGCAGAGCCAGCTGGGAATTTAACTGCTGCACCTCATTTGTCCTGCTCTGCAGCCGGTTCGACAAGTTTGTGACCGCCGTCATGCTTTCCACGCATGCCTTCAAAGTATACTGGTTGGCCTCCACATCTGACAGCACTGCCATTCTTTGCTCCACCGACCGCATCGGAAAGTTCAACGGAGTAAACTCCGGGGCGCTTGGTTGAGTTTCCAGTGCCACCGCACCAGTTCTCTCTCTCGTTGACTCGTTCAGTTCGGGAAAGAGAGTAAGCAGACCACGGGAAGAAGAGGAAGATGAAGCCATTTTTCTGGGCACCAGAGTGTTACAGAGTTCTCTCTCAGAAAACAGAGTGTTACCACGTATCTCCCTCAGCAATCTCTCTCAGAAAACAGCGTGTTACAGAGTTTTTTTGTCTCCGTCTCTGCCTCAGCATCTGCCTTCGTCTTGTTTAAATAGCCAGGGCCAGCCACGCGCATCGCGCGCCTCTTGACGCCCGACACACTGGCACGCCTTTTCATAGCACATCTTTTGATAAAGTGGGCACGCCTTTTGATGGCACGCCTTTTGAAAAATTGGGCACACCTTTTGAGGGTGCAACTTTTACAACGGTCCGACATGACCCCATAAACTGTTTTCTACATCGGTCTGACACGACCACACAGTGTCTGCTACATCGGTCCGACATGACCCCGTAAACTGTCCTGCTACATCGGTCCGACATGACCCCGTAAACTGTCCTGCTACATCGGTCCGACATGACCCCGTAAACTGTCTTCTACAACGGTCCGACATGACCCCATAAACTGTCCTGACATTGATTCCGGTCAGCTTCTACATCGGTCCGACATGACCCCATAAACTGTCCCGACATTGATTCCGGTCAGCTTCTACATCGGTCCGACATGACCCCATAAACTGTCCCGACATTGATTCCGGTCAGCTTCTACATCGGTCCGACATGACCCCATAAACTGTCTTCTCCACCGGTCCGACATGACCCCGTAAACTGTTCTGCTACAACGGTCCGACATGACCCCGTAAACTGTCTGCTACAACGGTCTGACACAACCATACAGTGTCTCCTATCCCATTTTTTTAATTTTATTTATCAGTTTATTTTTTTTCTGTTTTGTTACTCTCTCCAAACTCAAGTTGGCTAGTACCTATCCTTCTTGAGTTTGAGGGGGGCTGTTAATGTACATTGTATAATTTACCATCACCTACCACACACTCACCTACTACACTCACCTACTCCTCACCTACCACCACCATCTCCACTTCACACCTCCTATATATAGGAATCAATGTAAACACTACAATATCAATCAATATCAATAAATAATATTACATCATTTTTAACACCAAGAAGAAGAAAAGTTTTGGAGTATGCCATTTTGAAGGGATGATGAGAAGAGCTTTGTGACTCCCCCGTATTTATAGCCTTGGAGAGAGAGGCGGTTCAATTAATATATATATATATATATATATATATTTCATGATGCTTCAATTTGATATTTATTAATTAAAAATGTAAAATTTAATATTTTTTTTTGTTTATTTTTAAGAAATAATTTAATAAGAGTCGAGTGATGAATTATGTGAAATAATACTCCAAAACCTACCAAATAATCACTCGTTATTTAGTGGTCTAGGAATAATGTCTCATATCATTTATCACTTGACATTTATTAAATAATCTCTTAAAATCCTGACAAAAAATATTAAGTCCCATAATTTTAACTAAAAATATCAAATTGAGAAACTTGTCTCGAGGCCACAGAAAATTATTTTTCGGAAGCGGCAAATTGTCTCAAACCTGCATCATTTGTCTCCTTCTATCCGTTCATGTCCATCCTTTTCATGAATCGATTATATATGAATTCTTAATCTATTTATTTATTAAAATTTTAATAAATATGTTATATGCTTTATATATGATCTGATTTTTTTATAAAATTTTAATAAAATTATAACAAAAAAAAAATGAAGTGTTAACAAGAAAATATTTTGAGTGTGTTAATTGTTGAATGTTAAAGTTTACAGAAGTAAAATGTAAATGAGTTATAATTTAGAAAAAGTAAAATGATAAAAAGATAATTATAAAAAAAAAAAAAGAAAGAAAAAGGCAAAAAATAAAATGCAAAAATTAATGCCCTCATTTACCCAAAGTTCTAATATCATGCAAACCGTCGGTTGAACAAATGAGTGGACCAAAAAATGCCTGAAAAAGCAAGTCCTGCAATTTACAAAGAGTCTCTTATCATAGAATTTTTTTGTACTCTTCCTTTCTTATGGCCTATTTTAGAAAGTAATTGACTTCTTTTCTGACAAAAAAGAAAAAGAAAAAAAATTTAAAAAATTAAAAAATTAAAATATTAGTTTTTAACCATCTTGCCAAGAGGACTACTACCTCTAAATAAAACTGGTCATGTCATTGTGTGTGTTTTTTATTTTTTTATTTTTTTTACACACACACACATATATATATATATATATATATATAAATTGTATGCATAACAAATCATAATTCATAGAAATTTTTCAACTGTTTCGACAGATCACTGTGTATATTCGGAATGGTAATGGGTTGAGTTTTTTGAGTTTTTCGAGTGAATTTTTTATTTAAATCTTAATTATTTTTATAGGGGAATGGGGATGGAGAATTAATATCCACCCCATTGCCCCCCATTGCCATCCCTAGTGATATATTTTCATATTTTACTCTAATTTTAACCTTTTTTAAAACTTTTTATCCTATAATTTACTCTACTCTACCATTGTTGTCCCGAATCCTTTTAATAAAATTGGGTTGGAACAAATATAACTAGGTCAGTAATTTCGCTATTCATGATGTGTGCATAATACTAATGAGATGGCACAGAAAAAAAAATTTAAATAAATGGGATAGACTATGTTTGTTTGCTTTTCAGAATATATTTTTTGATTTTTTTAAATAAAAAAACTAAAAATTAATTTGAAAATGGAAAAATAAAAAATACTTATTATTTTTATATAATTTTATAAATAATTTTTAAAAAATTTAAAATATATTTTTAATGTTTATTTTTATCAAACTAGTTTTTTTTTTTTTTTAAATTCTGAATATTGTTTGAGAATAACAAATCAAACATACCCCTCCTCTTCCATTCAATCAAGAAAAACAAAAAAGTAAAAAACAGAATACGTAAAATTGTATATTTTGTATATAATTCTTAAAAAATGATTGGTGACCACAAATTCTGTGGCTCAAATGATTCGAAATTGTCAAAACGACATCGTTTTGTTTCGTTTTACACCCAAAATGACGTCGTTTTAAGTGTTTCGAGCCATTCGAGCCATAGAATTTGTGACCACCTAGTATTGCTGATAATTCTTTTATACATGTAGTACGGTTGTTCAATCAAACAAGTGAGTCAGGGACATTATTCAATATCTTTAAAGTAATATTTCATTTTATTTATTTCTCCCATCTTGGCCATTATACAATTAATGCATGCATATCCTATGGCGTGTCCCATTTGGCTTTGATCTTTGGGGTGGTCTACAACACCAACCCACAATAATGAAGGTCAGTTATTGAGTAGTCCTCCAACATTATCTAGTATATTTACAAAAATGTTGCTCTAAAAATTTTATCAAAAGTTTTATTAAATGTTCATATAGGACCTACATTATGTAAGACATTTGGTAAAATTTTTAGAGTTTCTAATATTACTCATATTTATATAGTGCTCCAAATTAATTATTTGGCCAAAAAAAAAAAAATTATGAGTGAAATATGCTGATCCATCTTTATTAGATAATTATTTTAAAAAAATGATAATTTACTTAACACACTGTAATTTTTCATTGACTAAAAATATCCTGTGTTACTCCATAAATATTTAACAATTTTCTTATAATAAGGAGTTTTGGTTTTGTTTGATATAGTTTTTGGTGGATTTAAAACTGATAATCATAAAATATAAACTAAAAATAATCATTTTTACAATTTATATAAGGTATTTATGTCTTACAAGAGCAACTCTAACACTACTCTTTTTTCCTTCCTTTTCCAAATCTATGAATCAAACACAACTTTCACTTTTCACAGCTAAAGTACCAAAAACAAAAAAAAAAATACTATGTATTTTACCTAATCAGGTTCTCATCAATTCTGTTCATTTTGTAAGTCCTTGTGTGTAAATTGTTGGAGAATCCGATAATTATAGTCATATCATTTCGTTACATTTTGTTTTAAAAATATAAAAAAATAAACGATTTATTTCTAAAAATATTCTTACCATCCATTTTAAAATATATATAATTAAAATTATTAGATTAATTTAATTTTTTTAAATATACCATCTACATATAAAAGCACTCATAAAATGAATTATTAAAATTAGGCCGGTGGTTGTCCATGAACCCAACTTGGCAATACAGTCCACGAACGTGGGCCGGAACGGGGCCCAATGTCAGAAATGGATACAAAGAGCAGAGGGTGATGTCATGCGTGACGCAAAATGTAATATATAGGGAGAATTTCAAAAGAGTAAAAAGTAAAAAAATAATTTTTAAATGATGAAAGTATATGATTTATTTGCATCATCTAATGCATAATCAATTGTACCTTCATCGTTTTAAAATTATTTTTGTACTTTTCATTTTTTTTTTAAATATTTTCCTTAATAAATATTTTGCTGTTTTAATACAAAATTAGAAAAATTATTTCGTGATTCAAGGATACAACGTGACCATGCCTTGGCCAATCACAAACCAACATGTTCCTTGTTATTTTTTAATTACCCAATGCAAAATTATAGGTCTCACTCTATCTATCAAAACAAATTATTTAGTAGTCTAGTGGCACAGCCACATAGTGCCTCATGTGTGTGGTAATTAGTGGAGAAAATAGAACTCATAATTTTGTGCTGGGTGATTAAGAAAAGACAATAAACATAATAATTTATAATTGATCAAGAACATGATCACTTGGTGCATCTGGACCACGAAATAATTTTTCTTTGAAAAAAACGAATCAATGTTAATTTTGAAAAATAATTACATATTCATGATAAATTTTATATACATTAATAATTAAAATCACAAAATTTTTCATAAATTTATACTGATTTTAAGATAATACCATTGATTTGTAAATTTCTCATTTTTCTTCTACCAATGATAACCACGTGGCCATCCACAATACCACCAAATAACTTCTGACAAAATTAGGAGTACAAACAAAGATCTATTAAATAATAGCACTTGCAAACAATGAAATGCTTACATGTAATTCTCTTGTCGGTCTGCTATTTGACTTTTTATTTTTCACTGATTTAATAGTTTTTTTTTTTTTTTTTTTGGGTTCGAAATTTCATTCTAATTAATCTTTAACTATATTAAATTCTCAGTAGTTATTAACTATGAATCTTAAGAGTGACTTGAAAATAAAGTGAAAAATACTATTTAAGCTATTAATTCTTAATTTTGGACTTCAAATCATAACTAAAAGGTACAAATTCTCACTAACCAAACTAACTATGCTAAGAGTAAGTATTGCAAACAGTTAAGAGTAAATTTGTGTTTAAATTATGGATTTTGATAGAAATTTAAATATATATATATATATATATAATTGAAATATAATTATACTTTCTATATATTTTTTATTTAAATTATTACCTAAATTCATAATTCACAAATTCTGACTAACCCAACTAATCCATTTTAAATTCTTAATAGGGTTGAGCAATGAAGAAAATTAAAATGAGCATTTTTTAACTTAAAATGGGCATTTTTAACATAAAATGGGCCGGGTTCAATATCCAATTAAAGCCAACTAGAAACTAAAATATGGGCTGGGCCAGTCTAGATCTACACGTTTATTGACTTGATTAGTGGGCTGAGTCTTCCATTGTGTTGGGCTGGGCCATTTAGCAAGTTTTGAATATAGAGAGAAATCCAAATTCATTCTCGTACGATTTTATTGCAAACTCTCTCTATAGTCATTTTAAAGATTAATCTAATCTACAAAATCGAAGCTCGACAACAAGCTTCTAGAGATTCAAGGTTTTCTGTTTTGTGATTATGAATTTTTAATTTTCAATAAGTTGTACCAAATAAGGTCTTAGCACTTTCCAAACAACTCACCCTCTCTTTTCTTAAAAAAAGTTTTTTTTGTCAAATTTGACATTGTCATAATTTGATATGAAAGACAACATGTCAATAGAGATGAATTTGAAATAGTTTATCAAATTTTTTTGCTTTAACCCGAAGGATAGCACACCCAAGCAACATTATTTGACTATCTAGGTCCTAAGGTTGTGGTTGGTTTAAGGTTTAAGAAGGAATTTGTGAAGAAAAAGAAAAAGGAAAAATAAAATAAAATATAAGTAAAATTTTTATCATTTTTTTTCCCTTTTACTTAATTGTTGATATCAACATTGTGACTTTGGCTTAAGATTATAGTTAAACATATTAAAATATCTTGCAGCACAACATAGAAAACACATGAACGAGAAACAGATATAAAAGTCTTGATAATGATGTCACACATCTAATACATCTTTTCGACTTGTGGCATACGCTCACACTATGCCTTATTCTACTATCCATATATAGTGTTTTGATCTAAAATTTCAATTCTTCCCTATTTCAGCAGTAGCATATTATCCCTTGGAGATAAGGTCCAAACTATGAAAGAAATAAGTGTTTCCATGACTCGACCACTTAATCAATTATGTTCCACTTAATCATTCTTTCATGGCTACATCTTTCCAGCTAAGGAATGAACAATCTACATGAATCCAATATCTGATATACATGTCTTCATGTGTTTTTTATGTATATCCTCCACTTTTGGAAACATAGGATTATATAGATGAAAACCTTATAAGAATTAATACATAACAACTAATCATTACATAATTATAATAATCAACCTTAATAATATCTTTAGAGCATCTCCAATGGTAGTAGGCATTTTACCTATCTAAATATTACTATAAAGTATACATTTTATTTTGCCTGTCAACGATTTCATGTTTCTGCCCTAACCATGCTCTTTATTTTAGCTATTCATCCAAATACTATTAACTTTATAGAATGCCATGTCAGCAACAAAGATGGAGGGAAATAATCTTAATGATTAAATACATTTTGCCTAGCCTTGAAGGCTAGCTACATGTAGCTAGTGAATGTGAGCTGAGCCAAAATGCCTAAGCATATGCCTAGTGCATTGGAGTTGAAAAAAGTGAGTCACATTAGGCATTTTGACTAACAAGCATCATATGCCTAGTGGGTTGGAGATGCTCTTATATTCGAAATGTTTAAAATCAATATTAATGTTAATATCAAATAAATTAAATAGAAATATTTAATTTTATTTTTATTAAAATTCAAACATATAATATCTGGGCACCTAACATTTTTTTTGTTTTCATTTTTTACGCAAAATAAATATAAACATGCCTATATTTTTTGTAAATTAAAAATAGTTAAATTGTAAATGTTACTCAACATAGCTAAACATGGCAATTTTTTTTTTTTTTATCAGGTAAAAAAAAAATTATGAAATGCAAAAGATTACATTATGATAAAAGTAAATAAAAAATTATACACAATAGTTACATATCCAACATCTATATAAATAGGGAAAATTGCAAATAGATGGGACAGTCATAAACTAATGACACTAAAAATGATAATTTTTTTGGGTGCAATTCTAACACATGAACCGGTTGTACCAAATACAAGAATCAATTTGTACCATGAATATAGGAGAATTGCACCATCATGAAAATATAATTGTACCATCATAAAAATATAATTTTTTTTCACTACTCCATTGAAAAATAATTTTTTTCATATAAATATTGTGTAAATTTTTAATTTTTATTTATTTATTTATTTATTTTAAATTCGTTACAATGTTCTTACCAAAAATGCTTGGGTGCTCTAATTAGAGCCACCACTAATGATGTGGTAGTAGGTCCCACCCACTGCCACAGTGTATGTTGTGCCCTTTCTTTCTTTTTTTTTCACCTCACTAGTGGTGGATTTAGAGCTCCTTATTTAGAGCTCTAAATCATTGTTGTTGTTCTTACTTTTGCGTCCGGATCCTCTAGAGTGATCTTGTGAAGTGATCTTCTAGAGTGCTTTTTTATAGCGCGACACATGTCTCATTTATGGAATCAATTGTTGAGATCATCCCTCACCAAAACAACATCGTTTTGGTAAGTCAGACCCAAAAGAAAAAATATATATATATTTTGCAGAGTTTGCCCTACAGATCGAGAAGGAGAGAGAGTTGAGGAACCCCATCTCTCAAAGCCATCTCCAAAAATCTTTGCAAATCTTAAACCCATTTTCTTCTTCATCTCTCAAACTCATTTTCTTCATATTCCCATTTTCTTTTCTCATGTGGGTTTCTCTACAAATCCATCCATTTTCTCCTTAAAGCTTCTTGAAGAATAGATTCGATCTCTGCAAATCTTAAACCCATCTCTCAAAATCTCTGCGAATCTTTAAACCCACTTTCTTCTTCATCTCTCAAACCCATCTCTCAAACCCATTTTCTTTTTATTCTCTGCAAACCCTCCCATTTTCTCCTTAAAGCTTCTTGAAGAATAGATTCGATCTCTACAAATCTTAAACCTATCTCTCAAACCCATCTCTCAAAATCTCTGCAAATCTTTAACCCACTTTCTTCTTCATCCCTCAAACCCATTTTCTTCATATTTCCATTTTCTTCCTAAACTCATTTTCTTCTTCATCTCTCAAACCCATTTTCTTCCTATTCTCTGCAAATCCACTCATTTTCTCCTTGAAGCTTCTTGAAGAATAGATTCGGGCTACGCGACTTCGGCAAAAAATTGTGGATCAAACTATGTAAAAAAATTGCAAAGAAAAATTTTCCTTGGCTTTCTCTCTCTCCTCCTCCCTCCCAATCTGTAGTGCAAACTCTGCAAAAAAAAATTTGTTTTTCTATTTGATCTGGCTCACCAAAACGACGTAGTTTTGGTGAGGGATTATCTCAGCCATTGATACTATTAATGGGACACGTGTCGCACCATAAAGGATCACTCTAAAGGATCACTTCACAGGATCACTCTAGAGGATCCGGACACCTTACTTTTGGCAATCAAGTGGCGGAGATGCCCTTAGGTGGGGCAGGGAAGGGCTCGATTTCTGCTACGGTAACAGCCTTATCAAATTGTACCAGGCTATTACAGTTCGTACGATCAATCTGATTATAAATAATCAGTATGTTGGTTTTAGTTTTTTTAAATTTTTCGTATTTTTTCATTTTTAATCAGTAATTTTTAAATTTTAAATAATTTTTTTATATATATCTTATTTAGATGTATCTAACTAGTAAAATATTTGTGAAAAAATATTTTAAAAAATTAATAAATACACAAAAATATGAAAAATGTATTGAATTTTCATATCTTTTTATATTTTTGGTATTTAGTATATTTTCAAAGATTTTTTTCACAAATATTATACTTTTTAAGTGTATTTATGTTAGGTGTGTCTAAAATCTTTTTTAAAAAATGCTTAAAATATTTTTAAAAAAATCATTGAAAATATTAAAATATGGAAAATAAAAAAGTAAAATTTTCTGAAAACTAGAACTAAGGAATCTTTTTTTTTATAGTATAATTATTATATTTTAAAAATATTAATTTTTTAAAATTATCTTTTGATAGTATATTTTTTTAAGCATATTAATTGTCATAATTGTACTTTTTGTGTTATTAATGAATTTAAAAGAAGGGTAAAATAGTAAATTCATATTATTTTATTTTTTGATTTTTGAAAATAAATTAATAATTTAAGATAATAAAAAATAAAATAAGAAATTAATATTTTGACGCGGAGGAATCACAATATTTTAAGACTCACTTTGGAAACAACAATTATGAGCCGCGTTTTACAAGATGAGCATGAGAATTGTACAAGATGAACATGGACGGGTGCTTGAAGAACCTCCTAACGAAGTGAATGAAGGTTTTGATCATTGATGACATGATTGGAGTTGGTGTGCTAAGGGATGAGTTCTTCATCTCTTTTTGTTGTAATTTGACAACTTGATAAAAAGTTAATTTTTTAGTTTTTTATTAAATTCTTCCAAAAAAATTACAAAAAAGCCACTAATAAAATCAGTTTTTTTACTAAAAAAATCACCAAAAAAGTTAAAAAGGTAAAAAATTAATTTTTTACCAACTTTTCAAAGCACCCTATGTATTGCTTTATTTTGATGTTTCTCTGAACTCCTGCTTGTTTGAATTTCCTTTGGAAAAAAAAAATGTCGCATTTTGGCGCGTACTCAAACACCAAAAGCAGCTTTTTTGGCCAAATTGATTTGGGTTTGTGGTTATAAGTCAAAGAAAAATGATTTAGATCTCTAAAAAAAAACCTCTAATAAAGCTCTAATTTGTCTTTTTCTTCTCCCTTTTTTGTCTTGTACTTCACTATTTTTTTTTTTTTTTTTATTTGTTGGACAGCTCATTAGAGCTGTACTGCAGAAGCTCTAATTAGAGCTCTGTAGCAGCTCCGTAAGTCAAAAGTGAAATTGCGAAACTACCCTTCATAGGTGGAAAATGAGCATGATGACAATGTGTATTTTCTAAATTGGTTAGGGGTATTTTGGTCAATTGACATCAAGGCATGGTGTCATGACAACCTAAACAAATATTAAATAAAAAAATTAAAAAGTAACTTTTTACCAACTTGTCAAATAAGTGGTTGTTTGGCATGTACTAAAATAACACATACTATTTTAACACATTATGCTATTTAGGTCACAATTATCTTATTTGAATCACATCACATCTCTATTACATCACTTCAAATTCAATTCATATTTCATTTTTTTTTTTTCATAAAAAGTTAAAAAGTATACTAATCTAACTCTTCCCAAATAACTCCAAATGAAAAAGTCAAAAAACTTGATTAAAAGTGAAAAAAAAAAAAAAAATTTTTTTACCATCTCCCTAAAACACTCGAGTGTTGCTGATGAAATCCAACTAGCCACACATCGAAAAAATCACATACAAGCAGTGGGGAGATCATGTCGTGTGGACCATCTTTGTAAACTATTCACAACTATGAAGTCTTTTCGGAAGGTGATAAAAAGTCAATTTTCAATTTTTTATCCATTTTGAGTCACATCACCTCTTACATAACTTACTTACAAAAAGACAAAATAAACTAAAAAAGTTAAAAAGTAAACTTTTTACCAACTTCCTAAAACACCACTATATAAACACCGCCATTGACTACAAAAGCAGACTTCCAATGCTCGTCCCCTCTCTCTCTCTCTCTCTCTCTCTCTGTAAGTAGTGTTTTATTTAGCTGGCAACAAAAATGGAAAGAGAGAAGGGACACAAAAAAAGGGTTGTGGACAGTGGAGGAAGACAGAATTCTCATGGACTGCATAATGTTGGAAAAATCTTTTGTGTAAATAAAATAAATTGAAACTAAATTAAACAAAATAAAATACATAACTTACAGAATTTATTTTATCGAATCGAATGGAAAAATAAAAGACCAAGTCGAGTGTATGACACTCTGTCCTTAAGACAGATTCGCTCCGCTACAGTGCTTATGGTTATGTGGCGTCTATCTCCTAGGATACAATGATCTTCACAAATTTGTAGTAGCACTCCAAACAAATTTGTCCGGCGAACTTGAACCTTGTATTCAATACTCTCTTTAATTTTCTCTAAAACTATAATGAAGAATAAAATGCAAAGGAGAAAATTCTGGATAGCAATATGGAATAATTTCAGATTTTTTTTTCATACCAAGACAGTTGCAAATGATAGGTATTTATTGGCAAACACTGTTGTCCGAACAGGTGTAGTTTGACACTGAACAGGTGCTATTTTGAATTGGACAGATATCATTCAAAATTCAAACAGATTTGCAACAAAACTGTCTAGAATTTGAATATGTCTGGACAGTTATGAATTTGTTCGGTTTTGGACAATTAATAAACTGTTTGTACTGAAAATCTGTTGTGGAATTTGGTTCAGAAAGGAGGCACAAAATTATGGACAATTATTTGAATTTCAAATTCAAATTTGGAATTAAATCTTAAAATAATTTTTGAAAAAATTCAAAAGAATATTGTCCAAAAAATTAATATTAGAACCAACCTGCACCCAGCCCGGCACGACGGCGCGCGTGTGGTGGTTTGGACTAAAACGGTTCACTTTGTCCATAACTCTTCCGTTCTATAAACCTGGAGTGCCCCTTGGGATCCAACCCAAGTGTTGTAGTCTAGAGTTTATATACACAAAAAAAACTCTTTTAAAGTTTTAATGTGGGACAACCCATTAAAAGGAAACCCACATTTAAATATTTAAATGTCCATTACTTGAACCCGAAAACGACGTCAACTTGCCATTCACTCAAAAATGGTTTTGACGAACCGTCTTCACCGTGTGACTTGTCACGCGGTAAGAAACACGTCACCTCTTCGGACCCGCCTCAAAAGACATTTGGGGTCCACTCTATTTTGGGCTCAAAGATGGCTTAAAATAAGCCTATATTACACTATTTTTCCAACACACATAGTAAAGGAAGATGGAATCGCGTCGCTAAGATCACAGGTCTGTGTTTTCTGAATTCGAGTCTTAATTGTTTCGTGATGCACCTTCCTTTCTTTTATTCTCCCAATTCTCAAAACAAATTGTATACATTATGGGTGTTAATTATTATTTAGAATAGAGTTTCTGATATTATAATTTTTTTTGGAATGTGGTGTAGGATTGAAGAGGTGTGGCAAAAGTTGAAGATTAAGATGGATTAATTATCTAAGTCCAAGCATTAAACATGGCAATTTTTCAGACGAAGAAGACGACCTCATCATCCAACTACATAATCTCCTTGGAAACAGGTTTTTTTTTTTTTTTTTTTTGGGCAATAAAGTTTCAATATATTAAAATTAATTAGTAATACAATATGCTAATCTACCCTCTAGAATCATTGTACAACTGATTAATAATAATGAAGGAATAAAATTTTTTAATCAAGCTACATCATTGATCAATTATTGTCACTTCTAAACTTTACTAAATTAAGCAATTATTAATAATAGTTTAACTTACACAAACTAATTAAATAAAAAAATTATGAGGAACACTCACGTGGTTGTATTTCATCATCATCGGAAAGTTAATAAACCATTTTTTCAGCATATTGGAATAACATTTGAACTAAGGATTATTTACATAATATTATTTTCCAGTGATAATTAAAACAAATTCATATTTTGGGCATATAGCATTATTAATATTCCAGTTGTAATGAATTGCTTGGCTCGTCCTGTCTATAAAGCAGTTTCAATTTTTTCTTCCCTTGTTTTCTTCAGCAAATGTGCCTTCAGATTAGTTGTGTTACTGACATGTTGTTTTCCCCTTGTTTTATGGAAGATTTGAAAACCGTGGCATAGGGTACATCAAAGATCAACTATCTTGATTCTAGGATCACAGTTGCTTGGTGCAAGCGACATGAAGTTCCAATTGAGAAGGTGAATATCTTTGCAAACACTTTCCAAGTTTTTGCCAGCAATTTCTTCTTTGTTGGAGAAGATATTTTGTACCGTTTGTTTGTTGCTTATTATACTCTGCTATGCAGATTTTCAACAAGTCTCTTCTGGCAAAGTTTGCTTGGGCAATGGATGTCATTCCCAGCTTCAGATTCTGAGGTCTTAGTTTAGCACAGGACACTTCTACCCTCGTCTACCCGGTACCCCGCTCTGCTCGTTATCTGTCTCACTTGAAAATTATTCACAAATTTTATTTATTTTTACTTTTTTTAATTTAACTCTTCCAGCAAGGAGTACATGTTGTATTCAGCATACCCTTTCACTCTTCCCCCCTTCCCATCTATTAATGGTGCTAACTGCTAAGAAGCTGTGACATGAGTTGTCTATTGAGACGTTTTAGATGAAACAAATATGTATTACTAACATTTTCAGACATTTTGAACAGTGAAATCTCTTTGATTTTTCATTGTCTTATATTTTGAGGTTCTCTTCTTTTATATTGCCATTGTGAATTTGTGATGTGTTTGAATAATTTATATGGAGTATTGATGGACAGGGTCAGTGCCACACCTTGTGACATGGTTTCAGCTTTATATAATATTTCCTTGTAAAAAACAATGAAATTCACTGTTGTCATTATTACTATTTATCGTTTAATGATAGCATGCATTTGTGCTGATATTGAAGAATCTTTGTTTGTCTTTTGCTTATATTTGTATATTGAGGATCTCTCGGTCTGTGGTCGAACCAGCTCACTTGCTGGCCCGTTTTGTAAACAACATTTCCCTTTATTGTTATATATAAGCTTTCTAATTACCTAAAAAAAACATATCTGCTTTTTGGGTTCTCAAAAAAATAAATAAAATGAATTGCTATAATTAGGAAAAGAAATTTAAATACAATAGTGATATTAAGTCAAAATAATGAGACACTAATTTAGAATCTCTCTAATGGTTGGTGTCAAAATGGTAACATCAAAGTAAAATTTTCATATGTTATAGTGTGAAAATATCATATTTGACAATATATTGTTCAAATGATTCAAATGTTCCACACAATAAAAAATATAGATATCATTTGTGGGTTTCAGCTTCTGACATAAGATATTGGCACATGATCTTGTGTCCAAAACTATCCATTCTCATATTCAATGCACTTAGATGATGTTTTTTTATACTTCAAAATTTTTACATAATTTTATACCGGGAATATTAAGACACAGGAAAAAAATTTAAGAATAGAGAAGATCTATGATTAGACAATAGCTTTTGCCAAATTTTATGTCAATTTTGACATTATTATAATTTGACATGAAAGATAACACTTTATTAGATATGAGTTTAAAACAATTTATCAAATTTTTTTATTTAACCGGAGGATGGCACAGTCGAGCAAACAGTATTTGGTGATTCAAGCTTTAAGGTTCGTAAAAACAAAAAAAAAAGCACTTATAAGGTTGTGTTCGGTTTAATGATTTAAAAAAAATGAGAGAAAAATGAATAAACTATAAGTCAAAATTTTCTTTTTTTTTTTCATTCACAAAAATTATTTTATTCAACCACCCCGGCTTAAGATTATAGTTGACATATTAAAATGTATTGCACACATTCAAGATACATAGAAAGCAAATAGATAGAAGATAGACATGAAAGTCTTGATAATGATATTACACGACTAATACACTGTGGCACATGCTAACACCATGCTTTATTCCACATTAAAAACATACATACATTACATAATTATTTTATTTGCACACACAAAACATGCATACGATTTACAAAGGTCATCTAATTCTTATTAGACTCAGTTTCTGCCTCTTTTCTCTCACCAGCACCATGTCAAGGGTGCCCATGTCCATATTCGTGTCCATGTTCGTGTCCATGGCCATGTTCGGAGCCATAGCCATGACCGCCATACTTGGCATCTTCCACACTTTTCAGTTGCATGTTTTCCTCTGGAAAAAAAGTAAAAAAAAAAAAAAAAAAGTTATGTCATAATATGATCTTTTGAAAGAAGTATTAGTACTTCCATTTTATCAAAAACACTATAATTTGTTCTTGCTATGCAATTTTTAAGTGTATAATTGACAAAAGTGTGAATAGTTTTATTATAATTTTGTCTACTAAAAACAAAAAAAATGGAGTGCATCTAGTAAAAAGAAGAGCGAATGAACAGGCTGATAAAAATTAACGGATTTCTAATAAGATTTTTTTACAACTAGACACAATAGGGTGTAGCTCATCAATAATTCTTTTGCCAATGAAATAGCAAGTCTCAAACTGAAGGCTCCACAGTTTTGCCCAATGTAGCTTGTGGGGATGTTGGCATACATCCCATATTTTATACTTCAAGGTTGGACCCTTCCTTGAGGGGTTTCTTGTCATTTTAAAAAGAAAAATAGACACAAAAATAATTCGATCTCATATGTATTTATTATCATGAACTTAGAATCAAGAATTTTGTTTGGGAGGGGCCAATGTATATGTATAAAAAACTTTTGATACATTACTAATTGAATATAATTTCTTGCTAAAGAAGTATTTCACGAGAAAACTAAATAAATTTAAAAAATAATTTTTACAGTTTTAAACTATTAGATTTTAGTATACAATCAGTTAAACCACTATTTTAAGCGATTTTATTGATTGATAGAATCTAGTAAGTAAAAAGTGAAAATTGCTTAAGATTCTTGACAAATACTTAAATTCAATGGTGTTGAGTGTTAAATATTAGTTGATTTGTTTAGAAATCAATCGATTAAGACATGATATGTCATTGTAAATAAATTTAAAGGGTGAAGTTTTAGGTTCTTTAGCATTACTCATAAAAACATATACATACCATTTGATTTTTAAAATAAAAAACAATAAATAACATGTACCTCTTGTTTTAATAAAATCAACTTAGATAAAATTGATACTATTATTTAAAAGACAAATAATGGTGTTTGGGAAGGAGGTTTGTTGGTTTTTTTTTTTTTTTTTTTTTTTCACTAAAAGACAAATTGGTTACAAAACCAAAAAAAATAGATCTAAACAAAATATCACATCAAACCCCATAATCATTTCACTTTTTCTCTCATAAACACCACACCCAACCACAAAAAAATCGAATTATCTTCCCAAACACAAAAAAAAAATTTCTCCAATAACATCCTACAACTAAAAAACCTACTTCCCAAACACCTACAAAGATTATTTCATTAGGCATTGTAAAATACTAATGAAATAAGAAGTTAGTAAAATAATTCTTATAAAATTAAAAAAATATTCTATTATACATTTTACAAATACTCATTAATATAGAATTAATAATAAATTGTCAAAAATAAGAGGGGGATAAGGCCCTCCAGCCCCTACATAGTTCCGCCCCTCAACTTTTGAAAAATTATTTTTTTACCCCTAATAAAAATATATATTTCAATTTAATCCAAGTAATATCTTGAAATTTTTATATCACTATTTTCTTTACTTTTTTTTAATAAAAAAAATGTTTAATTTTTCACTTTAAATGTTTAATTATGCTAAAAAAAATTCTTATAAATTTTATAGTAGAGAAATGTTATATATGACTGATATTTTGTCACTATTTTATATCACCTCTTACACGACACATAATTATTACACAATTAATGACAACTAATAATATATTGCCATATAATTCAATTATTCAAAACGGTGAAAAAAATAAGTAATATATAATAGCCTGTGCATATTATTTATTCATCATTTTCTCATTTCTTTCTCTATCCTCACTATATCTCTTTATGTGTGTGCATTTTAATATAATTTTGTTTTCATATTTTATGAGGGTATATGTAATTATTTTTTAAACCATGATAATCATCACATATAAAATAAATTAACAACAATAAAGATAGTGATTAGTTAACTTGATCTTACATTTAAATATAATTTTTGCATCGCATTAATTTTTAGTCCTACCATCAAATATAAATTAAATTAAATTATAATTTTTATTAAGATTTTAATTCAAAAGTGCCTTTTCTGAGACAAAATCCTGGCTCCTTCACTGCTTACCACCACCATGGCCAGGGTGCCCGTGTCCATGATCATGTTCATGGCCATGCTCGTAGCCATAGCCATGTCCACCATACTTGGCTTCTTCCACACTTTTCAATTGCATATTTTCCTCTAGAAGAGAAAAAAAAAAAAAAAACATTTTGTCATAATATGATACTTTGAAAGAAGTATTAATACAAGGTAATATAACGATTAGTAATGGGGGTGCTGCTAGTAATTCCATCAAAAACACTATAATTTGTTCTTATTATGCAATTTTCAGTGTATAATTGACAAAAGTATGAATGGCTTTATTATAATTTTGTATACTAACAACAAAAAAATGGAGTGCATCTAGTAAAAAGGAGAGTGACTAAACATGATAATAAAAATTAACGGAAATATTTGATAAGAAATGCCTCTATGGTTATCATTATTGAAACAATTAATAAGATATATATATATATATATATATATATATATGTTTGGCATGCAATGGAGAAAGTGAGGAACTCACGAGTTTCAGCTAGCTCTCTGGCTGAAACCGCAGAGGAGATGAGTAGGACTGCCAACACAAGTCCAAGAAGAAGAAAAGTTTTGGAGTACGCCATTTTGAAGGGAGATGAGTAGGACTGCCAACACAAGTCCATGATGCTTCAATTTGATATTTATTAATTAAAAATATAAAATATAATATTTTTTTGTTTGTTTTTAAGAAATAATTTAATAAGAGTCGAATGATGAATTATGTAAAATAATACTCCAAAATTACTAAATAATCACTCGTTATTTAGTGGTCTAGGAATAATATCTCATATCATTTATCACTTGACATTTATTAAATAATCTCTTAAAATCCTGACAAAAAATATTGAGTCCCATAATTTTAATTAAAAATATCAAATTGAGAAACTTGTCTCGAGACCACAGGAAATTATTTTTCTGAAGCGGCAAATTGTCTCAAACCTGCATCATTTGTCTCCTTCTATCCGTTCATGTCCATCCTTTTCATGAATCGATTATTTATGAATTCTTAATCTATTTATTTATTAAAATTTTAATAAGTATGTTATGTGCTTTATATATGATCTGATTTTTTTATAAATTTTTAATAAAATTCTAACAAAAAAAAATGAAATATTACAAGATAATATTTTGAGTGTATTAACTGTTGAGTGTTAAAGTTTACAGAAGTAAAATATAAATGAATCATAATTTACAGAGATTTGTTGTAATTTGTTGTTTTAGAAAAAGTAAAATGATAAAAAGATAATTATACAAAAAAAGAAAGGCAAAAAATAAAAAACAAAAGTTAATGCCCTCATTTACCCAAAGTTCTAATGGCCCTATTTGGTAGGGTTTATTTCTAGTTTATTTTAACTTTTAGCTTAATTTAAACTATTTTGATGTGTTTGATTCAGCTTAATAATACAATTTATAACTTTTTGTAAGTCAAAAATCAAATTATTCTTTAAGTAGAGGGAGAAGAAGCTTAATTTATAAATCAAAAATTAACTTATATTCACAATTATAAATTATAAATTATAAACTATAAATGATTAAGTTATAAATTATAAACACTTCTCTAAAAATCTACCAAACAAGGTTAATATCACCAGCGGTTGAACAAATGAGTGGACCCAAAAATCCCTGAAAAAGCAAGTACTGTTTTGTACTCTTCCTTTCTTATGGCCTATTGTGTGAAGGGATTATTAAAATTCACTAACTTTTAATTTTTTTTTTCATAAAAAAAATTAAAAAGTTCAAAAAAAAATTAAATTTTAACAATCTTTTTAAAACACTCCTATCTCTAAATAAAACTGGTCAATAGTCAAGTCATTGTGTGTTTTTTTATTTATTATATATATATATATATATATATATATATAAATTGTATACATAGCAAATCATAATTCATAGAAATTGTTTAACTGTTTCGAAAGATCACTGTGCCTGTGTTTGGCAAGTGAGTTTGCAGGTTTTTTTTAGCTATTTTAGCCACAAAAAATAAAATAGGCTATTTTAGCCATAACAAACAAAACATCACATCCAACCCATAATCATTACATTCTTCTCTCACAAAAAAACTCAAAAAAGCCAAAAAGCCAAAAAGCCCTTTTTGGAATATTACTCTTCCAGGTGTTGTCTCAACGGCGTGCAATTCTCAGTGCGGTGCCCTTTTTCTTTGTGGAAGGTGCACCGTGATCTTTCGTCATAATCCTTCTGGACTTCTCCTAGCTTGGCTGGCCACTTGACGAAAGGCTCATCTCTTATTTCGCTAAGAATCCGATATATTGGTTTCTTAAATACCGTGGTAATGGCAGTACGGATTCTCAACCATCTTTTATCAGGGTCTTCTCCGTTATCTCGTCTGCCACGTCCGTTTTTGTTCTGACGATCTACTGTATTGACCTTTGCTGAGGTCTTCTTTTCTGGTACTGCGGTTGCACTAGATTTTGCTTTGGCTCGTGCGCCATCCTCTTCTACCCTGATGTGCTGGTGCACTCTTTCCATCAGGGCTTCCATAGTGAGGGGTGGCGTCATGGTGATCGAGTCCCTCAGTCTGTTCCCAACTGGAAGGCCTCGTTTATACTGTGCAATGGTGAGGTTGGTGGGGCAGTCCCCTATTTGATTGAATATCTCCCAGTAGCGACTGTTGTAAGATCTGAGGGTCTCTTTTTCACCCATGTCGATGGAAAGAAGCTGGTCGATCTCCACCGAGGTTTTAGTGTTTGTTCGGAACCTTGTTACGAATGCTTCTGCCAATTGAGCCCAGGAGGCTATGCTGTCCTCTGGGAGTTTTTCGAACCAAGTCAAGCCTAGGTCGCCAAGGCTTGATGGGAAGAGTATGCACATTAAAGCCTCGTTTCGCCTGTACACAGCCATGACTTGGCGAAAGTGGCTCAAGTGTGAAAACGGGTCCGTCTTCCCTTCATATGTAGTGAATTTCGGCTGAAGGAAGCCTGATGGTAGGGGTGCGTTTTCAATTGTTGGAACAAACGGCGAAGTCTGCAGCCTTGCCAACGCTTTGTCCGTTGGTTCATAGGCTGGGCGCGGTATTGGCATTCCAACCTCGACGCTTCCATGCGTCCGAGGAGCCAACCGCTGTAAGGCAGAAATTCTATGTGGATCCCGCGCCCTGGCATCTTCCTTGCATCGTGCTTTTTCTTCTAGCACGGTTCGTAAGTCGGATGACCTAGGCAGCTCTGTCTGTCTAGATCTGGTTTGGTGTGAATGCGAGGGCCAATATGTGCTTCCTTCAGTGTAGGATCTCTCAGATCTCATCCTCTCAGACCTGGAGTGACGAGTTCTGGAAGACAAGGATTGAGTGTCGCCTGTCCTGAGGCTTCTGTTCTCTCCTTGTGTTTCAAGGCCTCCATGTCCGCCGCCATCTTCCTTATCAATTCATCTTGCTCCTTCACGCGGTCTTCCAGGGCTTGGGGATCAATCCTCCTCCTTTACTTGTCAGGGCTTTGCGAACGAGAGTGACGGGAGCTGTTATTCTGCCTTCCCCTGCCAGTCCTCCTGGAGTTATGTTGTTGGGGTTCCAAGTCCGCCATGGGAGGGACGGAGGGTAATCCTTCACGCCTTGCGCCCCCATCTGGAGTTAGCCCGTCGACGGCGGAATGCAGTGGTTCCTCAATATGTGCCATTGATTGAGAAAAGGAGAAGCTTAGTCAAGAGGTTTTTTGTTCTTGTCTGTTCTTCCCACAGACAGCGCCAATTGTGCGGGGAAGAAATAATTCTCCTCGTATAATCCTGTTGACTAAGTCCACGCTCCTCCGTACGACGTCGCTTTGTCACCTGAAAACACAAACGTGAGCTAGCCGGCGGGTGTGTGCCGGAAACCTCTCCGATGCCTAAGTCAGAAAACTTGACAAATAGACAAAGCTCAATGTATTTAAGAAGCAAAATTGTATGTTGTGTTATGTTACCTCCTCCAAGGTGATATTTGTGAGCTTTTATAGGTTTCGAGTGGCACAATCCTAGTAGGATTTGTATTCCTCCATGCAGAGTCCTCCTAGGATTCATACTCCTAAGGATAATGCTTATCCTTTTACACCCTCCCCCACTACTTAAACCAAGTGGGATGGTTTTCATTATGGCCGAACTGCCATACGACCGAGATAACTTGACTATGCAGAGCCACTGAGTAGGCCGAACTTCCTTAGTTCGGTTCTGCTTTTACTCCTCCTTACCTCGGTTCTCTCATGTCAACCCATGACACGGTTGGACCAGACTTAACAAATTGCGACCGGTATAACTCCTAGGTCGGTCTAACTCAAAGGTACCGCCAAACCGACCTATTCAGGAGACATCACAACCGGACCAGAGTAGCTTTACACTATCATGGGCCGAAGTAATTATACCTCTCCTGAGCCGGAGTAACTATACCTCTTCTGGGCCGAAATAACATTACGGCCTTTTACTGAGTCCTTCATACTTTGGGCCACAAAGTCCATCTCACAGCTCGGCTCAATTTTCTCCAAAAATTACCCCCTCATTTTTAATATTTATTTTTCTCAAACTATTTTTTTTTTTTAATTCTGAATATTGTCTGAGAAAAACAAATCAAACATGTTACATACCCCTCCTCTTCCATTCAATCAAGAAAAAGTTTAAGCGCACAAAAAAATAAAAAACAGAATATGTAAATTTGTATATTTTGTATATAATTCTTTTATACATGTAGTTCGGTTGTTCAATCAAACAAGTGAATCAGATTAAATTCATCTACGTATCGTGAAATTATTCAATATTTTTTAAGTAATATGTCATTTTATTTATTTCTCCCATCTTGGCCATATATACAATTAATGCATGCCTATCCTATGGTGGCTTTGACCTTGGGGTCTACAGTACCAACCCACAATAATGAAGGTCAATTATTGAGCAGTCCTCCAACATTATCTAGTATATTTACAAAAATGTTAAGACGTTTTGATAGACGTTTTGAAAATTCTATCAAAAGTTATGTTAAGGTTAAGTTTGGCATCTTCTATATAATCTATCTTTTTATCTTTTTATCTTTTTTTTATCACATCACCTCTCTACTTTTCTGCACATCTTTTCGTAAAAAGACAAAAAGTACACTTATTTAGATCATCCCAAACAACCCCTAAATGTCCATATGAGATTCACATTATATAAGATATTTGGTAGAATTTTTAGAATTTTTAATATTACTCATATTTATATAGTTCCCCAAATTAATTATTTGGCTAAAAAAAAAAATTATTAGTGAAATATGCTAATCCATCTTTATTAGATAATTATTTTAAAAAATGATAATTTACTTAACGTACTGTAATTTTTCATTGTTTAAAAATATCCTGTATATGTGTTACTCCATAAATATTTAATAATTTTCTTATAATAAGGAGTTCTGGTTTTGTTTGATATAGTTTTTGGTGGATTTAAAACTGATAATCATAAAATATAAACTAAAAATATCTCTTCTTTTATTTCTAGATCATTTTTACAATTTATATAAGGTATTTATGTCTTACAAGTGCAACTCTAACACTACTCTTCCGCTGTGTTTAGTTCATGAATTTAGGTAGAAATTTGAAAACAAAAAAGAAAAAAAATAGGTAAAATGTGAAAATATAATTACATTTCACACATCTTTTTTCCTTTCCTTTCCAAATCCATGAATCAAACACAACTTTCACTTTTCACTAGCTAAAGTACCAAAAAAAATACTCTTTATTTTACCTAATCAGGTTCTCGTCAATTTCGTTTATTTTGTAAGTCATTGTGGGTAAATCATTGGAAAATCCGATAATTATAATCATATTATTTTGTTATATTTTGTCTTAAAAATATAAAAAATAAACGATTTATTTCTAAAAATATTCTTACCATCCATTTTAAAATATATGTATATATAATTAAAATTATTAGATTAATTTAATTTTTTTAAATATACCATCTAGATATAAAAGCACTCATAAAATGAATTATTAAAATTGGGCCGGTGGTTGTCCATGAACCCAACTGGGCAATACAGTCCACGAACGTGGACCGGAAAGGGGCCCAATGTCGGAAATGGATACAAAGAACAGAGGGTGATGTCATACGTGACGCAAAATGTAATGTATAGGCAGAATTTCAAAAGAGTAAAAAGTAAAAAAATAATTTATAAATGATGAGAGTATATGATTTATTTGCATGATCTAGCGCATAATCATTTGTACCTCCATCGTTTTAAAATTATTTTTGTACTTTTTACTTTTTTTTTTTTTAATATTTTCCTTAATAAATATTTTACCGTTTTGATGCAAAATTAGAAAAATTATTTTGTGATTCAAGGACACTACATTGCCATGCCTTGACCAATCACAAATCAACATGCTCTTTGTTATTTTTTAAGGGCTATGCTACAGACCCCCAGCTAGGGGCACCCCCAGTGACCTCCAGTGGCAGGTGGCACACTGCCGTTGGGTGGAATTCAAAAAAAAAAAAAAAAAAAATTCAGCCTATCAGGGGCGACCCCCAGTGACCCCCACTGGGGGTGTTAGGCATTTTTCATTTTTTAATTACCCAATGTAAAATTATAGGTCTCACTCTCTCTATGAAGACAAATTATTTGGTAGTCTTGTGGCATAGCCACATAGTGCCTCATGTGTGTGGTGATTAGTGGAGAAAATAGAACTTATAATTTTGTATTGGGTGATTAAGAAAAGACAATAGACATCAGGGGTGTTTGCAGTTCGGATTTAGACGGTTTGCGGATCGGTTTGGACCCGCTCGTATCTATGCGGTTTGGGAAAAAGACAACTCCCAACTGCTCGCAATGTTGTTTGCGGTTTGTGTGGATAAGGTTTGTGGATGTGCGGGCGGTTGAGGACAGTTTGCGGATTGGTCTTTTTTCTTCAAAATTTTATTTTTACCATTTTATAAATATTTATTTTGGAACATTTTCTCCCTATTTTCTAAAATGTTCCAACATTAATAATTAATGAATTAAAACTTATAAAATTAAAAACACAACAAAATCAATTCGTAACATAAACAAATTATTCAAAATCTTAAATCAAATTATAAACTAACACAAGTATATATTTCAAAATCCTAAACTATAACTGCATATTCATTAAGGAATTTAAAATTTCAAATCACACTTCATCCGTGACAAGTTCAATTATGTAACAATAATAATATGATTAGTATTTATTCAATTTCAGTTGATATAATACTATTAGCAAATGTAATATTAAAGTAAGTTTAAAGAATAAAGGGTGTTTTGTTTTGGGCAAAAATATCTAGGTGGGATATATGAATGAAATCAATGGTTAAGATAAAAAAATAAAAATAAATAAAAGTACGGGCGGTTTCTTGCGGGTGCGGGTTAAACCCGCAACCTGCCCGCATTGTATTTGTGAAACCGCCCATTTGTATGCGGATTGGGTAAGTTGGGCGGTTTTTACGGGGCCCACCCCTAATAGACATGATAATTTATAATTGATCAGGAACATGATCACTTGGTGCATTTGGACCACGAAATAATTTTTCTTCGAAAAAAACAAATCAATGTTAATTTTGCAAAATAATTACATATTCATGACAAATTTTATATACATTAATAATTAAAATTATAAAATTTTTCATAAATTTATATTGATTTAAGATAATACCATTCAGTGTGTTTGGTTTGAGTTTTCTGGATTAAGTTTTTCGAAAATTGAGTTTTTTTATTTGCATGTTTTTTTTTTTATTTTTAGTGAATATTTTTAAAATTTTAAACATTTTTTATATTTTTTTAGATACACCTTACTTAGATATATCTAAAAAGTAAAAAATTTGTGAAAAAATATTTAAAAATATTAATAAATACATAAAAATATAAAAAAATGTACTGAATTCTCATTTTTTTTATTTTATATTTTTGGTATTTAATGAATTTTTAAAAGGTTTTTTTTATAATTTTTTTACTTTTTAGATATATTTATGTTAAGTATGTCTAAAAATTTAAAAAAAACTTCTTACAATATTAAAAAAATTTAATAAAAATAAAAAAATATGAAAAATAAAAAAATAAATCTTTTTAAAAAATATTTTTAAAAAATTCTAACCAAACAAAGTGATTTGATTTGTAAATTTCTCATTTTAATTCTACCAATCATAACCACGTGGCCATCCGCAGTACCACCAAATAACTTCTGACAAAATTAGGAGTACAAACAAAGATCTATTAAATAATAGCACGTGCAAACAATGAAATGCTTCACACGGTTCACTTTGGAAAGTTAACAAAAAGTAGTTTTTAGCTTTTTTTTGTTAAAAAAATTAGTTTTTTTACTTAAGTTAGTACCAAAAAAAGCTTTCTTTTTTTTTTTGTGACAAAAACATTAAAAATTAATTTTTTATCAACTTTTCAAGACACCACGTAATTCTCTTGTCGGTCTGCTATTTGACTCTTTTTTTTTTCACTGATTTAATAGTTTTTTTTTTTTGGTTCGAAATTTCATTCTAATTAATCTTTAACTATATTAAATTCTCAGTAGTTATTAACTATGAACCTTAAGATTGACTTGAAAATAAACTGAAAAATACTATTTAAGCTATTAATTCATTTTTTTGGATTTCAAATCAAAACTAAAAGGTTCAAATTCTCACTAACCAAACTAAGCCCGGATTTGGTTTTTGAGTTGGGACTAAATAAGTACATACGGACAAAAAAAAGTTACAAAATCACAAAATGACAAAACACTTGACTTTTGATACAAAATTACCAAATTGACCCATATACAAACAAAAAGTCAAAAAAAACATCATTTCCAAGTGGAGGGCAATTTTGTCATTCCAATGCAAAAAAGCGAAAAAAGCCAAATAAAAAAACCAAACGAACAAAAAAGTTCCAAACTAAAAAAGTCAAAAAAATCAAAAAGTCAAATTTGTCAAACGATACCTAACTATGCTAAGAGTAAATATTGCAAATAGTTAAGAGTAAATTTGTGTTTAAATTATGGATTTTGATAAAAATTTAAAAAGAAAAAAATATATATATATATAATTGAAATATAATTATATTTTATATATATTTGAATACAATCACCGAATAACTTGAATACAATCACAGCCTAATATGCACACAAAATAACTTATAAATAACTTAATAACTTACAATTGTTTACTGAAATGAAGCAACAAGCTCTTCACAATACATAACTTGAAAACGAATTGGAAAATATTTTTAGAAAATTACAATACAGAGGCAAACTTTCTTTGAGGTAAGGAGCTCTCAAATTTTTCTAACTCTGATTACAAATGACTAAGGCATTACAATTTATAGACAGGAGATAACTATGCATCATGTGATTTGAGCAACTGGCAGCACATGGGAATGGGCAGGCTAGCAGATGCTTTCGGCTAATTGACTGAAGTTGAAGCAGCTTTTGACTGTTGTTGATTGATGAATAGTGAACAGTAAATTTGACTTTTACTATTCATTACTTTCGATGGAGACATGTGACTGAGAGAATCAATATAGATATATATCAGTAGCTTTTCTCAAAATAAAAGTATTGATTGAAGTTGATAATTATAGCTATATCAATTCGGTTGACCATATCAAGCATATGGGTCCTGAGCATCTTAGAACTCGGGTCCATATGGATTTTGAGTAGTTGAGCCTTCAGAAGAGTTTGAATTGTCTAGACCTTCTTCTGATTCTTCTAACTCGGAGTCTGACTTGGCTTGGGCCATGATGAGACGAACTATTTGGAGAAGCTCATCTTTGGATGGCTTGGACTTGGACTTGACTTTGGGCTTAGCCTGTGATGAAAGAGTTTTGACTTAGCTTTGGACTTTGGTTTTGGTTGATCAGATTTGGGCTTCACTGATTTTGCTGACTTGGGCTTGGCAGTGCTTGAAGTTGGCTTCCTTGAGTTACTGAAGCAACAGTTGGGTTCTGCTGGGCTTTGACCATGGCAGGTGTAGGAGCATGAATGTTGACTGGAAATTCTTCCTGAACTTGTTCAATGATCCGTGGTGGTTTGAAATTATCTCACCATTTAACCAAATGTTGACGAATAACTATATCATCAGAAATAGCATATTGCCATTTAAATATCCAAGGGACTTTGTATTTGGATATGAAAATGAGCAATGTAGGGAACTTCTTTTGCTGTGGACTAAATGAGAATACTGTGGAGAAATAGTTGACTTGTTCAATCAGAATTGCAAGGAAAATATCCGTAATGGCGCCATACTGAGACCACCATCGCAGAAACCAAGTAGGGAATTCTGATTTGAATTTGTGATCAAATTGAAGAAACCATGAATGACTATTGTTCTCATTTTGATAGAGGAGAACTTTAAACCATGCATCATTATAATCATAATAACTATGTTGAAGAGATTGACCAGGTAAATCATGGAGTTGGTAAGGAGAACCCCATTCAATTAAAGAAACAATATTGTGAATATATAATGAATGGTACACTATTTTACTAGTGTAGGTTCGATCATAAATAGGTTTAATAACAATGGACTGGTGATTAAAAAGAATATCTTTGTAGAAGGTAATTGACTTTTCTGGATGTAGAGGAACAAAATGCCATCTAGGAGGAAAATAGGATTTGACTAGGTCAAGAGCATTGGCATTTTTGTAATTGGGTTCTTTGAAGAAAAGATTAGTAGTTGTGGATGGAACATAATCAGATCGAGCTAATTTAATAGGGTTAGGAGGATATGAAGTGACTGCTTGACTAGAGGATGCAAATGGATCAGCAGCTAGAGCAAATGTATAACTGGGTTTAGGAATATTACTAAGAATTTGGTAATGGTTGACTAGTTCAGCAGGATGGTATTTGGTGACTAACTCCAAAGGAGGAGGAACAAAAGGTTGACTAGTTGGGACCAAGGCTTTGGAAGGAGGCCTGGGGCGAGACATCTGTGACAAAGAAATATCAATTAGCATCCACTGAAGACATCTAATTGATCAACATGAGAATGTAAACAGTTAAGACAATGAGCAATTTGTTGTCGTTGGGCTTTAATACGATGGTATTAAATGTACTGAGCACGTTTAGTGGATGTATGAGTTGATTTGAGCAAGGCAAAGCGAGAAGTAGTATGCTTAACTAGGGATTTATAGTGTTTAATTTGGTGTTTGTGGTGAGAAATAGAGGGAATAGGCATGATTATCCACCCTATAAAAATTCTCGGGTAAGAAAATCAGGAATAGAATTTTGACAATTAGGTATATATTCAATATCAAAATAAAAAATACTTAAAATAGATTGTCAACGGGCAAAAATTTGCTTGCTAGCAAGATTTTGAACATCTTTTCTAAAACATATTTAGCAGATTTGCAATCAACACGTAATAAAAATTTTTGATTTAAAATATCATCTTGAAATTTACTAATACATAAAACAGTAGATAAAATCTTTTGTTTAATAGTACTACAATTTTTTTGTGCTTTATTCCAAATACTAGAATGAAATCGAACAATTTGTTCAGATGACTGAGGAGTAACTTTTTGAAGAAGGATGCCCCCATAACCAATATCAGAGGCATCAATTTGAATAATTTTGAATGAATTTTCAGTAGGAATACCAAGACAGGGGAGAGACTTGACATACTGTTTGACTTGTTTAACAATAGCAGTATGAGTAGACGACCAAGGAGGAGGATTATCCTTTAACCGATCAAACAAAGGTTGACAAGTTTTCCTAAGGTCTTTGTAAAATTCAACAATATAATTAAGTGATCCTAAAAAGCGTTGTAACTGAGTTTTATCTAATGTTTCATCAGGAAATTTAGAAGCAAATTCAATTGAGCGGCTAATAGGTAAAATGGTATTTTGGTGAATATCATACCCTAAAAATCGGACTTTAGTTTGAAACAATTTAATCTTGGGAGCAGATATGACTAGACCATGACTTTTAATAGTATAAAAGAATGCAGTAAGATGCTTCTAATGTTCACTAAGGGATTTAGAAAAAATAAGAATATCATCAATATAAACAATGGAAAAATGACTAAAGGGATTGAAAATGTCATTCATTATATTTTGAAATTCAATAGGAGCATTTTTTAATCCAAAATGCATGACATTCCATTCATAATGACCAAAAGGTGTAGTGAAAGGAGTTTTATATCTATCTTTAGGATGAATTTGTATTTGCCAAAATTCACTTTTTAAAGCAAATTTACTAAATATAGCAGCTTGACTAAGTCTCTTGATTAAGTCTTTTTTTATTAGGAATTGGATAATGAGTCCATTCTAAAACTTTATTTAATGGTTTATAATTAATAACTAATCAAGGGACACCTCTTTCTAATTCAGCATTTTTATTAACATAAAAGGAGGACAAGACCAGGGAGATTTACTAGGACTAATAATGTTATTTTTTAATAATTCATTGATTTTCATTTTACACATTTCAACTAATTCATGATTCATTTGAATAGGTAGAGATTTCGTAGGAATTTGTCTTTCATTAAAATTCTTAATGTATGATAATGTAACTACATGTTTTTTCCTAGGCCAAAAAGCAGTGGGTAAAGTAGAACAAACAATTGTTTCTAGTTTTAATTTAAATTCTGCAATTTGAGAAATAATAACAGGATCAGTTAATTGTTATTCAATTCTTTTATAATTGACTTCTTCTTTGAGATATCTTAACTGACAAGTTAAACGATTAATAGATTAAGAAATGGAACAGTCTTTTAATTGATTTAATTCTAAAACTTTAGAGGGAGATAAAAAGTAAAAGTGACTATTTGGCCAAAAGCTTGAATAGTATGCCTTGACTAGAAGTAGTGAATGGATATAATAGAAATATAAATGGTGTTCCTAAAATAGCTTTATCAGCCATATTTTGGACTAATACAAATAAGGTTTTAAAACAAACATTATTTTGACAGATATGAACTTTAGGTAATTTATATTTAATATGCATTTGACTACCATTAGCAGAATTTAGTTTTTCACGAGATTTCTCATAATATTTTGTAGGGAGTAATCCTTCTTGAATACAATTAAGATCAACACCAGTATCAATTAAAGCTATGACATTTAATTCAAAATCATTAATAACGAGTTTAATTTTTTAGTACCATTTCTGAATATGAATTTTATTAATAAGATTTAGTCTGTTACTTTCAAGATTAGAGTGGTGTGATCGATTATCAAATAAAAGATTATCAGGATTGGTATGGTCTGACTCATGTTCAGATTCACTAGGGGAGACAACATCTTTTTCTTGGAAATTATCTAAACTTTTATTAATTTTTAATGTAATAATTTCATCTTCTAAGGCCCTATCTTTATTTTGTAAATCCTTGATAAGACGTTTAATCTGGTTAATTTTCAGTTGTAAATCGTGAATAGTAATTTCTTTTTGTTTATTTTTAAATCTTTCTAAGGTTTTGGATAAACTAATGATTGGTTTGTCAGGTTTGGGTTTATGATCAGTATTAATTAATAAAGATTTTAATTTGTCAGTATATTTTTGTTTTAATTCAAAATCTTCAAGTTTACTAATTAATTCAATAAGAGCGGTTTCTTCTTGATTTTGTTTAGTAAGAACAGTAATTTATTTAACTGGTTTACAACAAGTATCATTATATCCTAATTCTATATTATTATCAGAAGTATCACTAGGTGAATAGTAATCAGATGAATTAGTATGATTAGGGGATTCATTAGAAGACGAATTACTAACATATTAGTTTAATTGGAAGATTTCAAATATTTGAATTTTTGATTCATCATTGATTTGGAGTTGATTAATTTTATCTTTTAATTTTTGTTTTTCTTGACATTTATTAGAATAATGACCCTTTTGACCACAATTATAACAAGTAATATCTTTATTAGATTTAGATTTTGGATTTGATTTCTTATAATATTTCTTTTTAGGTTTAGTATAAAATTTATTAGTTGATTTGGAAGGTGAATAGTTCCTTTTATATTTATTGAAATATTTGTAGGAAGATTTGTGTTTTCTTATTTGGATTTTTTAGTTTTCTTATTTAGATTTTTTGACTTTTTAACTTTAGAATAGCAATTTTTTATTTTGTTTTTTCATGATTTTTGTTATTTTGGGATTTTTTAACCCAGGAGAAAAAATCAAACGAGCACTTAATTGTTGGTGATGCACCTTCTCTTTCTTTTATTCTCCCAATTCTCAGAACAAATTGTATACATTCCGGTGTTAATTATTATTTAGAATAGAGTTTCTTATATTATAATTTTTTTTGGAATGTGGTGTTGGATTGATGAGGTATGGCAAGAGTTGCAGATTAAGATGGATTAATTATCTAAGTCTAAGCATTAAACATGGCAATTTTTCGGACGACGAAGACGACCTCATCATCCGACTTCATAATCTCCTTGGAAACAGTTTTTTTTTTTTTTTGGGCAATAAAGTTTTGATATATTAAAATTAATTAGTAATACAATATGCTAATTGACCCTCTAGAATCATTGCACAACTGATTAATAATAATGAAGGAATAAATTTTTTTAATCAAGCTACATCATTGATCAATAATTGTCACTTCTAAACTTTACTAAATTAAGCAATTATTAATAATAGTTACACATAAACTAATTAAATAAAAAAAAATATGAGGAACACTCACGTGGGTTTATTTCATCATCATCAGAAAGTTAATAAACCATTTTTTCAGCATATTGGAATAACATTTGACCCAAGGGTTATTTACATAATATTATTTTCTAGAGGTAATTAAAACAAATTCATAATTTGGGTATGCAGAAGTGTATATAATTGTAAATGTGTGTGTTGTTTTCTAACCACACTGCCAAACAGGTACTCAGCTGGAGAACACTACCAAAATAGATTGGACACGAACGACCTGTCATAGAAAGATAAGACTCCGACGGTGGTTCGTCCACTCGGGGCACTCCGACGATCAAGTCAATACTCAGTTATCTCTCAAAGATAACAGATAGTGCTTTTACTCACTAGTCAGAATACAAAAAGTGTACCTTAGACCCATGAAGGTGCCTTACTTTTATAGTCAGCACTAACCTGATCCCTGTAGAACCCTAGCTTCTCTTGGACTTTAGCCCATTGCTCATCCTGGACTCTCCAATAGATAAAGATAAACTCTCTAAAAGCTTTATCCTTATGCAGGTTGAGGTCCTCCATCTTTCTAGGACTCTTATCCCTTATCCGTTCATCTCGGATTTCGGTATCTCCGCAGATAACCTTGGCCTAGCCGAGATCATCTCAGTGTCATGACCAGGACACATGGCACCTTGGCTGGCACTTCGATGCCACCAACTTCCCCCTAGGTTCTATTACCTCGGCATCCTGAGGTGATGGAACCTATATCATTTGAACCTTCAGCACGTTGGCTAAGTTTGCTCTATCCTTTATTACCGAAGTCATCATTCGTCGGCTTCATATGACCAAGCCTTGTAGTTTGTTTTCATTAATGCCTTAGAGCCAAGAACCAAGTTTTTTCAAGTTCTTTAGCATAGATTGTCTCCCTAGCCGAGGTCTTTACTTCATTAAATCAAGAACTCCAAGAGTTTCTACACGCGTATGAGCAGTCACGCACAGTAACTCAACCGTTTTCGCCACGCGTCTCTTCCCTATTGAACCGTACCTGACACACACCATCAGGTCGTGTCATTTCTGCGCGCGTCGCTTGACAGACATGTCGTCCTAGGCACACTAATTGTGACTTTGCCGCCTTTTCGTGTTTTAATAAAAAACACTCCTCTCTCTCCATTTTTTCACTTTATGCCCTTTAATTTCTCTTAAGCTTTCTCTCTCCAAAACCGCCATTGTTTCAAGCTTTCCAAGCTTTGAATCTTGCTCTGATCACCTCTTCCAACGAAGCATTTACTGCTCCGTTCCATTCACTGTTGTCGTCTGTCTTCGACAAACCTTACTCTAGCGTCATTTTCTTCGGTAAGTCACTGTTCCCCTCCTTTTAGTTTCGAACTTTGTTGCTCTTGTACACTGCTTTCGTGAATGCATTCACGTACTTGAATATACATGTTTGTGTTTTTAATCCCATCAAAAAGCATGCTTTGTTTGGGGATTTCTATTTGTTCAATTTGATTTTGACTCACTGTCCTTATGCACACATATGCAGTGTTTTCACGCGTCTCGATGTTCTTGATAGTTCATCACTATTATTGATTTTGAATCACACTTTTTGCTATGTTTTCTTGTTGTATTTTCCAAATTCCTGCCTTCAATTCTTGTTTTCATAGTCTTAGGTTTTGGGATTTGTTTCAGAACTCCTATCCTTAGGAAAAATTGAAACGAATTCCTCTTAGATCTTGAAAATCCTTGCCCCAGTTTCTGTTTTGAGTTAAGCCAAGGTCCCTCAAACCCATACAAACCATTTTCTTCTGAATTCTCAACTTGCCCATCTTAGCCGACATCATGGGTATGTTTAGGTGGAGGGTAAACACTCCCACTAAACTAGACTATTTTAGGCAAGAATTTGCCATCCCCGCCGATGTTCACCTTAGGCTAACAGGGAAGGAAGACTCCATCATGCCTGATGGGAACTCCATGCATTTCCCTGTGGTGGCCTTTATAGAGTGTGGACTTAGGTTCCCTCTTAACATCCACTTTCGAGAAGTCCTTTACTACTATAAGCTCAACCCAATGCAACTAACCATTAAATCTTATCGAGTCATAAACGGTATAATTGCCTTAGCCAAAAAAGAGAACGCTAGGATTACTCTAGTCGACATCCAGTACTGTTACACCATGTGCGGCCTGAAGTCAGAAAATGGCTATATCTATTACTTTAAGCCGAGATCCACAAAATACAAACTTGTCGCCGACCTCCCAGACTCCAACAAGGGTGCTGGAGATGATTATTTCATCATCTCGGGCAACTGGGAGTTCCCACCAAATGATGACCTTCACCTCTACCCCTTAAGCCGAACAGTGTTCAAAGAGGGGAATGGTAAGAGCTAAGTGTCACTTTGCTTGCTTTCAAGTCCTTTATTACTTCTGATACTTTTGTATGTTCTAACGTCTGTTTGTTACACTTTGCAGTCCTTCTCCAACCTCCCAAGGACTTTCACAAGACAGTCTTCCCCAGTAAGGACTTCAAGAAGCTGCTGGACTTGCCTGTTAATCAGTGCAAGGCTCCTCTGCTCCTGAACTACATCCCGACCTACAAATCAACATTGTCTGACGTCCCCAAAAAGAGCAAGTCTCCACCCTCAGCAACAACTCCCCCAACTACCTCATCACCAAGGCTCGATCAAGCCTCAACATCCGACCCAGCAGAACAGCCATCAACTTCTGCTCCACAACTGATTCCGCCCTCTTAGCACCAACGCCGATGTTGAGCTCCACTGCTTGCCCTTGTAGGTAGAACTCATAGCCGAAAACGCCGAAGTTCTGAGACGTCGACTTACGACCCAGCCAATCCACCCACAGCTCTGCCAGCAATCCACTTCGGCACAAGGATCACAGTCCCCGCTACTGCTGACAAGATAGGACGCAAACTTGCAGTAGTTGAAGATTTGCTTACCAATATCCCTGGCGTTGTTACCATCCACTCTTCATCTTCTCCTCAACTAACCCCAAAGCCAAAACGAATGAAGAAGGCCAAGGCGATGGCCACAGTAACTCAGATCGATTTTGAGGACACTGTGTCCATCTCAAAGTTAGCCGAGGCCTAGAAGAGGGCTCCTTCTGCCGAAAAGCGTCCCGCTGAGAACCCAGCTTCCGAAGCCCCACCTGCTAAAAAGCCGAGGTCAGACAACCAAGAGGGCAGTAGCAATCCTTGAGGCATGGTCTGAGCGCCCGAGGTCATGGTCGACGACAGACCTCTTACCGTGAGGCATGGTCTGGGCGCTCGAGATCATGCTCGACGACAGACCTCTTACCGCTGGTGACAGTGCTGCGAACCTTGAGGCCGGTGCGGCCCTGTCCATAGCAGTTTTTCTGCCCAAGGACATGAACTGGATGGCCGAGCAACACGAATATGAAGATTTTGCTTTTATGATGCAGCATTCGGTCTTGGTAAACCTCTTTCCTACTCTTTTTGGTAGTCTTTCCATACTTAGTGAATTTTTGCTAACTTGTGCTACTTCTTGCAGGCCATCCAACATGCCCACTCTTATGCCACCAAGACCGAGATGATAAGGAAGGATTTGGCGAAAAAGACAAAAGGAGCAGCCAAACTCCTATCCTCACTCAATCAGGCCGAGGCCAGCAACCGTTCTCTTATAGACCAAGCCAAGGACGCCAAAACAGCCCTGAGTCTGGCGGAGGATAAGGCCAAGGCGGCAAAGGATGAAACCGAGGCAACAAGAGCTGACCTCGAAGCTGCAAATGCAAAAGTGGCCGATCTGGAGGCCATTGCCAATAAAGAGGCCGAGGTGAAGGCAGCCGACGAAAAGGCCTATGATGAGGGGCAAGCCGCCGTTCGCGATCAGTACAAGGAGCAAGTCAACCTGGCTTGCAACCGAGGTTACTACCTCGGCTAGACGGTTGCCCTCAATAAGTTGGCTGTTGCTATGGATTCCGTTCTTCAGGACATCAACCAACTCCAAGTGCCATTCCCCTCAGAGCCTAAAGAAGCTGACGCTGAAGATGAAGATGATGCCGATGATGGAGAGGCCGATGAAGATAATGGGAAGGCTGCCACTGATAACAAGTCTCCTACCCTCAATGAGCAAATAGACTTAACTTAGGACGAGGAGGATGACTTGGTATCCAAGGGCGTCTCTCCCATTCCAACAACTTCTGAAGCCGAGATCCACTGTGTCGAAAAAAGTCTGGATAAGACTTTGCAAGAAATTGATGCTGAACTTGAAACCGGAAGGACTGCAACACTACCCTCCGATCAAGCCAAGTCTAGCACTTAGAATTTTTTTGTTTTCTTTTTTCCTTGTTTCTGTTCCTTCTTAATTTGTAATACTTCCTTTGAACAATGTTTGTTCTATATTTGGTCAGGGTGCCCTTTTTTATAACTTGAACAAGTAATCGTTCTGCAGGCCGAAGTGTCTTTTTCCTTCTTTTGAATGCAAGTATAACTTCTTTTTCAAGTGTTTGTATGTATGCCTTCTTTTCCTTTATGTGTCATTCCATACTTAGAATATTTTTTTGCACATTTTCAAAAGTGCACCATATCTGTGCAATCTCCTCAGGAAAAAATACCTCAGACATAACTTCCAATTTGTTTATCTCGGCCTTGTCTTAACACTTAAAAACATTGTCACAATATTTTCACAAGTGTTTATCTAAAACTTGTCACTTTACTTATTGTCTTCTATCAAGACTTCGGTCTCTAATGCTTTCCAAGCTTGGCAACCTGGTAATCTCGGCAAGTAAGTAGATATTTCTTTCAATATCACCTCGGCTTGACTTCAACTTGTAAATTTTCCTGAAAATTTCAACAAGTGTTGTCCCAAGCATCATTCTCTAGCTCTCTGCTCCCTAATGCGAACTTAAGTTTCACTTAGGTTCTCATTAAGCATGTAGCTATGACCTTGTTGCCGAAGTTATGTTCAAACAGAAACTAGCCGAGGTTCTCAACCTTGGTTCCTCTATTAATCTTAGTTTCAATGTGAGTTTGGCTCTGCCAATATGGCAGACCTAGGTTAATCTAACTTAGTTCAACTCTATTATATGCAAGTATAATTTCACCTCTGTCATATAATGAGTCTAAGTTATTCGTCATGTTTCAATCAGAAACATCGCCAACTTAGTTCAACTCTATTATATGCAAGTATAATTCAACTCTGCCATATAATAAGTCTAAGTTATTCTTCATGTTTCAATCAGAAACATCGCCAAGGGACTGGTCAATTGTTTTACACAAGTTTGAAATTAAAAAGTGAGCTAAAATTTTATTATTTATTTCGGCTAATAACAAAAAACTTTAAAAAAACAAAAAGAAATCTAATGATAGAAAAACTTTAGGTTGCAAGTATTCCAAGGTCTTGACAACTCTTTGCCTTCATTGTCTTCAAGCCAATATGCCGCATTGCCCAGGACCGAGACGATTCTATAAGGTCTCTCCCAATTTGGGCCAAGCTTGCCCTCTCTGGGATCCTTCTTGTTGCTGACGACCTTTCTCAGGACGAGGTCCCCGACTTGAAACTCTCGTGGGTTGACCTTCTTGTTGTAAGCCCTAGCAAGCTGCTGCTGGTATTCCCTCAGCTGAATTACTACTTTCTCCCTTTTTTCTTCTAACAGGTCCAGATCTCGGGCCAAGAATGCCTCGTTGGTCCCATTTTCTACTCCCCGGGTTCAGATCCCTGGGATGTCGACCTCCAGTGGAATAATTGCTTCTGTGCCATAAGCCATGGCGAATAGGGACTCCTCAGTTGATCTTCTCGGCGTAGTCCGATATGCCCAGAGTATATTGGGCAACTCATCTACCCACTTTCCCTTTACTGCTTCCAGCCTCTTCTTAATCCCATCCAAGATAGTTTTGTTGGATACTTCTGCTTGTCCATTGCTTTAAGGGAAGCTTGGAGTGGAATAGTAGTTCTTGATTTTGTACTTTGCACAGAAGCTTTTGATTAGCTTACTGTCAAATTGCGTACCATTGTCTGCTATTATTGCCCTAGGGATCCCAAACCTGGTGATGATGTTCTTCTATATGAAGTTCTTTACATCAATGTCTCGTATCTTTGCAAGGGGTTCAGCTTTCACCCACTCGGTGAAGTAATCTATTGCCATTAGCAGGAACTTTCTTTGTCCAGTCGCTTGAGGTAATTGTCTAACAAGATAAAGGCCTCATTGGGCAAATGGCCAAGGGTTGGACATTGGGTTCAAATTCGTTGCTGGTTGGTGTATCAAAGGTGCAAACCTCTAACACTTCTCACACTTTCTAACATAAGTTTCAGCATCTTTCTGCATGTATGGCCACTAGTATCCCTGAGTAATGGCCCTATGAGCAAGTGATCTGCCCCCGATGTGGCTTCCACATACTCCTTCATGTATTTTATACAGGAAGTCTTTAACTTGTGAAAGGTGCACACACCTCAAAAGGGGACCAGTAAAAGATCTTCTGTAAAGATGTCCTTCTGCTGTCAGACTAAATCTTGCCGACTTCAGTCTGATGTTATGTGCTTCTTTATGATCATCTGGCAGTTTCCCATCTCTAAGGAATACTATTATCGAATCCATCAAACTTGGTTCCATCTCCACACACATTGCCTCATACTCTGTGTTCAGAGGTTCTACCCTTGGACCTGACAAGTAGTCAACCATTATTGTCCTTACCTCTCCTGGTTTCATTGCACTAACTAGGTTGGCCAAGGCATCAGCATGGATGTTGCCATCTCGCTAACTTGCTGTAGTCGGCAATTCTGGAATAAAACTACCAGTCTGCCCACCTCCTTCACATAGGCCATCATCCTTTCATCTCGGGCTGCGTATTCACCTCTTGCCTAGTTGACGATAAGCTGGGAGTCACAGAAGACCATCACCTCGCCGGCTTCCATTGCTACTGCCAACTTCAACCCTGCGATCAGTGCTTCATATTCTACTTCGTTGTTTGAGGCCTTAAACTCCAAATGAATAAATTGTTCCAGCATCTGCCCGTCTGGCGATACTAGCACTACTCTTACCCCCGCTCCTTGTCGGTTTGAATTTCCATCAACAAACAGGCGGAAGGAGTCGCCGACGTATATACTGCAGGGCCTGAGTTTTTTTTCTTTCCTCTGTTCTGCTGTCCCCAGTTGGGTTTCTCCTTGTTCACTTGGACATCATATACCCCGGCTCAACGGAGCCCGATGTATAATGGCGCCTGGTGTGAACTCGGCCACGAAGTCAGCCAAAACTTGGCCATTGATTAATGTTCTGGGTCTGAATTTCAGGTCATATTGGCCTAACACCACTGCCCATCTGGCTATCCTGCCTGCCAGATCCCCTTGCTGTAATAAGGACTTCAAAGGATGCTCAGTTAACACCACAATCTTGTGGGCTTGAAAGTAATGACTCAACTTCTTGGAGGCTATTACTAAAGCTAGTGTCAGTTTCTTCAAGGGTAAGTATCTAGTCTCTACATCTGGTGGGGTTTTACTCACGTAGTAAACTGTCTTTTGCTCTCATTTTTCTTCTCTGATTACCACTGCACTCACTGAATGCTCTGAAACCGCCAAGTATAAGAACAGCTCCTCTCCAGGCACTAGATTTGAGAGAACTGGAACGGTGGTCAAGTATTTATTCAAGTCGACCAAGGCGGCTTCGTACTCTTCTATCCATAAAAAGTCTGTAGCTTTCTTTACTAAACTAAAGAAAAGATTGCATTTATCAGAACTTTTGCTTATGAACCTATTCAGGGCTGCAGCCCTTCCAGTCAATATCCGGACTTGTTTTGCCGACGTTGGGCTCTTCAACTCCAAGATAGCCTTGATCTGATCCGGGCTTGCCTCAATGCCCTTTCTGGTGACCAAGTATCCCAAGAACTTTCCCGACCTAACTCCAAATGCGCACTTCAACGCATTGAGTCGGAGCCGAAATGTCCTCAGGATATCAAAGACTGCTTTCAGGTCGGCTAGATGATCCTCGGGTTCCTTGGTCTTCACGACTATGTCATCAATGTATACCTCCACGTTTTTGCCTATTGGATGTCTAAACATCTTAGTTACCAATCTCTGGTACGTTACTCCTGCATTTTTCAACCCGAAAGGCATTACTCTATAGCAATATAACCCTTTTGTGGTGATAAATGCAGTCTTCTCCTCATCTGGGAGGTACATGGCTATCTGATGGTACCCCCTATAAGTGTCCAAGAAGCTCATCCTTCCATGTCCTGAGGTGGCATCCACCAATTGGTCAATTTTGGAGAGTGGAAAACTGTCTTTGGGACAAGCCTTGTTCAGGCTGGTGAAATCCACACAGACCCTCCACTTTCCATTCTTTTTCTTCACAACAACCGTGTTTGATAGCCATGTTGGGTAGTTTACCTCTCGAATGGCTCTAGGCTCCAGAAGTTTGTCCACTTCCACTTCTACTGCCTCAACATGCATCAACGTAGGCCTCCTTGCCCGCTGAGTGACAAGTTTGGCCAACCTATCCACATTCAATCTATGGCAAGTAACCTCGGGGTCAATGTCAGGCATCTCGTATGGTGTCCAGGCAAATACCTCAAGGTTTGCTCTCAAGAACGCCCCTAATTCCTTTTCCTCCTCCTCGTCCAAGCTTGAGCCAAGAAAGAAGAAGCGTTCTTCATCCCCTTGTTGGACTAAGATCTTCTTTAGGGCCTCCTCACTTTTCTCGGCTGGTTCTCTGCCGATGTCCTCAAGGACCTTCATGTCCTTATCTTCAACCTCTGTTGTTTCTGCTTTTCGTACGTTGCAAGTGGATTTCATTGCTGCCATGGAGCAATTCTTTGCCTACACCTAATCTCCTCTGACCTCCTCAATTCCATGTTCTGTTGGGAACCGCAATAGCTGGTGCAATATTGAGGGAACAGCCTCCATTGCATGCAGCCATGGCCTTTCCAGGATAGCATTGTAAGGGGAGGGGGTGTCAATTATTGTGAACTCCGTTTTTACCTTCTTGGTGCCAGCCTGCACCTTCAAACTCACTGCTCCCAGGGGCCACGTCGGCATTCCGTTGAACCCAACCATTGGACCATTGGATTGTTCCAAATCATCTTGGTGAAGGCCAAGCTCCTTATAACACCTGACATACATGATGTCACAAGAGCTGCCTTGGTTGATTAGAATTCACTTTACCTGGTACTCTCCAATCTGGAGGAATATTACCAAGGCATCGTTGTGTGGATGTTGCACCATCTCTAGGTCATCTTCAGTAAAGGACACCATTGGTCCCCGGCACTCGTCTGCCCTAGGTCTCTTCTGCTGAACCTGATACACATGCTACAAGTTTTTTACCTACTGAGCTTCTCCACATATCTTGTTCTTATTGACTTTCGTTTGAATCACATTGATCACTCGAGGTCCGCCTGCTTGCGGTTGTGGTGCTGGAGGAGGTGGTGCTACCGGTGCCCGAAGTAGTCTCGCTTGCTCTTCCCGTGTCCTAGCCTCATCTATCAGGTCCCTTAGGTGACCCTGTCTTACCAGGTCTTCCAGATATGCGTTTAGGGCTCTGCACCCTTGAGTCAGATGCCCATCTTCATTGTGGTAGGCACAGTGCTTCCCCAGACTTCTGCCCATAAATTCACCAGGAATCTTCTCTGGTGCTCTATAATAGGGCTGATTCTTGATTCTTTCCAAGACTTTGTAAACAGGAATTCGGAATACGATTGTGACTGCCTATGCAGCCCTCAGTCCTGTCTCTTGCTTATTGTATCCACAATTACCTCGGCCTCGCTTTGGCGAGCCGTTTCTCTTCTCTTGTTTTGACGCCTTTGTCCCTAGTATATCCTCTTCGGCTCTCGCATACTTTTCTATCATGGCCATAAGTTCCTCCATACTGTTAGGCATTGTTTTTGCCAATGATTTTCAAAGCAAACAATTATCGTTCAGGCCGTTCTTGAAAGACACGACCGCTACCTCTTGGTTGCACCTTGATATTCAGTTGAATACCTCATAATACTTTTTGGCATAGGCCCTAAGGCTTTCATCCTCGCCGACTCTCAAAGCCATCAGAGAGTCTACCCTCAACGGCTATAGTTTGTTTGTCACAAACCTGGCCACGAACATCTTGACCAGGCCCTCCCAGCTTTTCACAATTTCTTTCGACAACTTTTGAAACCAGTCTGATGCGATTTCTCCAAAAGATGAGGGGAACACTTTGTAGAGCAACGGCTCGTTCCCGGTGTACAGTGCCATTGAGTTCAGGTACAAGCCGACGTGAAAGTTCGGGTCAAACTCACCGTCGTATATCTAAAATCTCGGCATGTGGAACCTTTTTGGGGCCTCAAATTTGTCCAATTCTACCGAAAATGGTGTTCTCGACTTAACCGGAGAGGTTACCTCGGTATCTTGTCGCTTCCTCTAGAAGTAATCCCTCAGATCCTCCTTGATCCGTCCAGGAGCTCGACTATCAACGGATTTTAACCTCTTTGGTGTGCTACTCCTGGTGTCGTATGAGTCCTCTTGGACATCTCTCTTTTAGTTGTGTCGAAATAGAGTTCCTTCCCTTGAACATGCTGATGTTCTTTGGGGTTAGCTTATTTAGTACGATGTGTCCTCCGAGAATCTCCCGTCACTAACTCTTCTCGTCCAACCTCCCTTGAAGGCCGGTGAGAGTGGTCCTTGGTCCTGGTGTGCTAGGGGACTGCAGGGACTGTTTTTTGTCCTACTTTCTGGGCCTCGTTCTTAGCCGCTAGAAGCAGCATGTCTTGTAACAGAAACGGTGGCTACATGATGTTGTTTTGCATCATGAAATTGACGACCGATTGCAAGTCCGCCAATTTATTCGTCATCTCTCCGTCCCTGCGCAGGCATCTATCTTTCCACAACTGGATGTCATTCTCGTTATAACACCCGCCTCGGTCTGACTTCTTTGGTGCGTCGTCCTCCTGACCGACGTCTTTCTCTCCAAGATTCTGATCCCGAGTTTTTTCGTTACAGTTATCCTCCTCTACGTTAGGGTCAATGTGTTTACCACTTCCAGTAGAGATGACGTCCCCAACCTTCTCTTTCTGTCTGTCACTGACCATCTATTCTCCTTTCTTTCCCACAAATGGCGCCAAATTGTGTATGCTATTTTCTGACCACACTACCAAACAGGTACTCAGCTGGAGAACACCGACAGAATAAATTGCACCTGAACAACCTGTCACCGAAAAATAAGACTCCGGCGGTGGTTCGTCCACCCGAGGGCACTCCAATGATCAAGTTAGTACTCATTTATCTCTCAAAGATAAAGATAAACTCCCTAAGAGCTTTATCCTTATCCAGGCTGAGATCCTCCCTCTTTCTAGGACTCTTATCCCTTATCCGTTCATCTCGGATTTCGGTATCTCTGTAGATAACATCGACATAGCCGAGATCATCTCGGCATAATGGTCAGGACGCGTGGCATCTCGGCTAGCACTTCGGTGCCACCTTGGCCACGTGTTGTCATTCAAAAAATATGCCCCCACAGTAAAAAAACTATAGAAGATATGAACTACAAAGTCCTTGTCATTATTGTTGCTTAGACTTTTTATATCTAATGTATTTATTATGTTAGATTTTTTATCTTCTAGCCTTTGGAAAATCAAAAAAGCCTACGGTTAGGCTTGATAACTTTTTTGTTTTTATATGAAAATTGTAGTCTATAAATTGGCTTTGAAGCTAATGGAATATACAATGTAAATTCTCTCCATCTTTGTGCTTCCAACTTCGTCTCTAACTTCTCCATCATAATTTCATACTCCATAACTCCATCATAATTCCATAATAAAAATAGTAAAAATCTCATTTCCTTTTTTTGTTTTGTAATTGGTATTAGAGCTTGGTGAAGAGTTTTTGAAAGCAAGATCAAGCTATGTAAGTATTTCTCTCTAAGTCTAAATTTATGATATATATATATATATATATATATATATGTGTGTGTATGTGTGTGTGTGTATGGTGTGCTGTATGTTATAAAAAAAAAAAATTTAAAAATTTTCTTCAAGTTTAGTCTTTAATTGTGTATCCTTTGTATTTTATATGTTCATAATTATTTGTTTCATTTATAGTTGTTGTAAAATCTATATACTTAGTGTATGTCAAAACCCATATACTCATTAAGATCTTTTGACTATTGGCCATAATTAAGTCTTTAAGATTATAAAGAGAGGTTTTAGGCACCAGATAATACACTAGGAGGGTCTTAGGTACCAACAACAATCTATAATGGTAATGAATTATGATGATATAATATACTTTGAAAATACAAAAAATAATGTTAATAATAAATATAACCATAGTTTTCATATTACTAAAGAGTCTGCAAATGTAAATAGTGTGTGTTCTAATTTAAATAATATTACGGATATTATGTGTTCCTGGTTTTCTAAATTAGATAAAAATCAAAAAAATAAATCAAAATTATCTAGAAACCAAAGTTGAGTCTATAGAATTTAAAATAGACAATTTGGGTTCTATAATAAATATTGACTTAAATAAAGAAGCAAAAAATCAAATAAACAATTTGGTAACAAAATTAGAAACTATATCCTTCATAAACAATGATGGAATGAATAATCTAGGAGATAATTACATTCCTAGGCTATTTTATGGTACATAAAATATTATGATACTTCAAACTAATACCTATAACAAGACTGAATATGAAAATATTGTTGAAATATTGAATTATTGGAGAAAATTATATAAAGACCTAGATTTAGGTATTTATGAAAGAAATAGCCTACTAGATCAGATAAGAGAAACTTATCTAGAACATGAAACCCTTTTACAGCACTTTAATTATGATATTAATATGTCAACTAATGATGGTGATAGCCAATCATCCTCATCTGAAGAAATATTAGATCAAGATATTTCACCAGAAATAAATAAAGGGAAAAGAAAGGCAGAAGAGCCAATCGATCCTGAATTATTTGGCACATGGGGAGATGAAGAAAATTTTGACTTTATTCAAACAAATGAAGTTTAAAATGATATTAACACTGGAAGTACCTCCAATCCTACACTTGAGCCAGTAATATCTAGAAAGGATAATAATCATAAGTATCCAATAGCTCAAAATAGTACTTATTTAGACTTGTCTCATGTTCCATTTAAGGATCAGGAACAAGCAATTGATGATTGGGCACAATCCTTGTCTATCATTATTACCAATTATAAAAATAGTTGGTCAAAGGAAAAATTCATTGATTATAGTGCAGCAACTCTCTAAGGAGATGTGTTGCAATGGTTAAGACAGTAGGAAAAATTTGAAATTGGAAAAAGTCAAAAAACGGCTTTGTTAACAAATTTTCTCACACTTGACACAATTTTAGCTGAGTTTGCGAAAATCATAAAAGAAAATTTATGTGGTTTTGCAGGAGATACTAATTTATAAGCAGATGCAAATTATATTTTGACTAAATTAGAACTATGTAATATTTATCTTTTTGAAGATTATGTTCAAACTTTTAAAAAATATTATTATCTTATTGATCCACTAGCAAGTCAACCCTGGCTAGATCAATTTTTTCATAAACTCCCTAATCCATGGGATGAGTTATATATTAAAACATATCCTGATTTTCTCAAAAAAATGGGGACAGAAAAATATGATAATCTTGGTTTTAGCATTAATTATGTGCTAAGACTAATAACAAATTGGTGTCTAGAAGCAAAGACGAAAAAACAAATAAAAAATCAAATTTCCAACTCACAATACAATCAAAAATGTTGTGATAAAATTTTAAAAGAAAATTAGAAAATTTGTTGTAATACATTTCCTAAACAAAAAAGATTTTCCAAAAAATGCAGAAAATATAAATGGAAACCTTGGAAAAAGAACAAAACTTTTTCAAAAAAGGAAAAGTATATTTGAAAAAAGAAACCAACAAGTGTTTCAAAAAAGAAAACTTGTAAATGTTACATTTGTAACGAAGAAGCTCACTATGCACCAGAATGCCCAAAAGGGGAAAAAAGTGCAAAGAAAATGATCAAAATTCTTGAAGAACAAGACTTTGAAATAATATATGGTGAAGAAATTTCTGATGAAGAAGAAATCTTATATGAAATTTCTAGTGATGAAGAAAGTTCAGATGAAGAACTAATCTTCATGATGACTAATATTAATAGTCAAGAAATATCTCAAGAAGCAGATGTAGAAACGCCCTTGGGCCTCATGCTACAGTTCGGACTCGATTTGTGTCGGTTCTTAATCTGATCTCACAATGTGCAATGTGAGATTGATAAATCACCAAAGAGTCCAAATCCGACAAATCGTTTTGGAAAACAGATTTTTGTAAAAAAGTGCCAAACATGGACTGTTTTGCCAGATACAGAGTCGCCACCTAAATATTTTATTTTGAGGGAATTTAGGAAACCCTGACTCGGTTGCCTAAGGCCACGTGTCCGTCATCACCAAAGTTGCCTCGGCTCGGGAACTTGGGTACGATTGGGGAAGGTCAGCTATGAGCACCCCCTCTCGCCCGATCCGAAGATCGGCCTCTACTAACCATGATATCTAGTTTTGAAAACATTATGCGTTCTTATTCCGGTTATTAGCCTAGATTTACTACGTGATGCGCACAGCAAACAAGTATAGACTAAGTCGCCTAAATTGGAGCGAAACATGTCATGTTTGTTTATTTGAAAATGGTTTGATGGTGCTACCTGCAAGTAGGCTTAAGACATGAATTTTGCCACCCTCAAGTGGGCTTAGAAAATATAATTTTGCCACTCTCAAGTGAGCTTAAAACTTGTATTCAATGCATTGTTCCAATTTAAGTAACCCAACCTTCACCCACAGGCATTCAAGCAGTTATAACACGTAAGCATATAGCCTCATGGTAAGAATGCTATCATGGCAACACTCATACTCATTCAAGGATGCTAAAACATAAATGCTTACCGAGTACTCCAAGCCAAAACAGAAATTAATTAGTAATCATATGCATGATCCTAGTTCATTTTGAAGTGGCTAATGCAACACATGCAAGATGCAACTACTATAGGCTCGGTTATTCTAAGATGGCATATGATGATGCTACAGTTAACACTTATTCAACTTAGAATTGAAATACAAAATGCAGTTAGTATGATGCGCCGAGCCCGGTGCGTGCATTACGAATGAATGTATGCAAACATGCTATCATAAGTATGCTAATCAAAACATGCCCTAAACTAACCATCGAAAGCTAGTAAATAAAAGGGAAGAAAGACGTGGGGTTGGGAGACATACACACACTCACGCATACTTATTACACAGTTGCCCTCGCTCAGAGGGTCCGAATAAATATTACACAACAAAATGAATACTATTAAATTAATTATTACAGAACTTCTAATTAATTAACAAATTAATTACAGAAAGAAGGTGGCCGCAGCCCCGCCTCGGAATGCGTGAATGATGCATGCTTGGCTCGTCTTGCTCGAAAACCCGTACCATGCCACTGTTGCTTCTGTTTACACTGCCTTGCTTCTCTAAAAATTATGAAAGTTTCCAGAACTGCTTTGAGTTTCCTTCTGAATGCTGTGGAGTGCCACCGGCCAGAACAAAAGGCCACCGGCCATGTGAATGGGATTATCGGCCAAATATAATGTCATCGGCTGGACATTGATGGCCGGTCGGCACTAAAGATGGTCGGTCGGCCATTTGTTCCTGCAGAATCCCTTTAAGAACACCTCAAGAATAGCAAGTCCAGCCACCTTCTTCTGATCAAAACCAGCTCAAAACCTCAAGAATAAACCCTCAACACCTCCCAAAGTCGAAGTATGGTGTAATGGTGTGTGTCTTAGTGCAAAAGTAAGAACAAATCACCCTTTTAGGCCCTCAAACACACACAAATGAAGAGAGAGAGGGAGATATAGAGAGAGAAGATGTATGTATCAGAATATATATGTTCTAGGTTTGATTTTGCTTAACCTCTTCAAAGGAGAGGGAAGGTCTCCTTATATAGACAAGGCAATGGGGCTAAGCTTCCATGAGAAGCATGAGTAAAAGGGTGCAAAGATTCAAAACAGCCACACACATGTATGGGGGGGAGGGTCTGTGCACTCCAGCTGGCACAGCTGGCTTGCACCATGCCTGAAAAAGGCAAAAAGGAGGTACCGGCCAGAAATGGAGACAATCGGCCAAATAAATGGTCGGTCCGCTACTATAAATGGTCGGCCTGCTATTTTGCTGGCTGGCCGGCTAAATTGGTGGCCTGTACATGGCTTCCAAGGCCAAAAGGTGGTCAATGGATGCCCAGATTGAAGCCCCAGAAGTTAGTTTTCCAATGGCACAAACCTTGCATTAAAATTCCTCCTATGCAAAAAGTTATGCCCGTTTTGGTGAAGCCGCGCAGATTCGATCCATCCAGATTGATCCCCTACTTCAACCAACCATATCTCCCCCACCCGAACTTGGCTTTAGGAGATTCTTGAGTGCAAAATGAAGCCCCGGAAGTAAGATTTCCAACGGTGGTAGCCTCATAGATAAAATCCAAGTATGCAAATGAATAAGCCCGATTCAACGAGGGCTGTTCGACTCTCTCTCCTACCCGGATCCTTGCCGAACTTCTTCTCCAATTTGGTTCCTCCCCTCTTCTCCTCTTTTCTTCAATTTCAAACCCCTAAGCAAGGTGTTTTGAAAGACTTTTCAAAGATTTCATCTCTCTTTCATTCATTTCCACTTTATCCTTGCTCGGTTTACCGAAAAACGCAACATTTACCGAAATGCGAGCGTCGGAACATCGTAGGAACTTTATTTTCAAAACATTTTGAAAGAGAGAGTTTTAGGATCTAAAATATTTTGATCAATATTATTTTGGTCCAAAAGGGGTATGAAGTTGGGGTTTGACTCTCTCATTGCTGAAGAAATTGAACCTTTGCCCTGCACACCTTTTACCACCAAGTAAACCATCAGTAACGCCCAAGTCTTAAGGGCGGTCAAAAATGGGGTGTCTACAGTTGCCCCTCTTTGACAGAACTTGTGAGTCAAGAAGTGACGGGAGTGAATGTCAAAGCCCAGAGACGATCCATTTTTTACAAGGCCGAAGATTTGGATAATCAAACAAAATACAGATAAATAAATGGTTGTGCCCGCGGGCTGCCTACGTATCCCTTTGCAAGGAATCAAACCAGCGTAGTTCAAGGGCAGGATGCAAATGATATGCAGGAAGACTTTGATAATTGGATTTACACGCTACACGAAGCCGGTTTGAAAATTGGACTTATACGCTACGCGAAGCCGGTTTGATTAAAAATTCAGGATTTTTGCAAAAAAGAATTACACTTTTAGAGAATTTAAGGTCTCCTAGACCCGAGAGGGCACAGGACAGTGCGAGTGATACAAAAATACAACGTGCACAAGACAGTGCGATGCAGAGTGGATGCACAAAACAGTGCCATACAGGTGCACAAGACAGTGCGATGCAATGCACTAACAAGTACAGGTAAAGTTCGCAAGATAGCGCGATGCAATGCACAAACAAATGCAGGTAAGGTGCGCAAGATAGCGCGAATGTAAACTGCACAAAACAGCGCGATGCGCAAGAAAGCGCGAATGCACAAAACAGTGCGATGCGCAAGAAAGTGCGAGTGTAAACTGCACAAAACAGCGCGATGCGCAAGAAAGCGCGAGTACACAAAACAGTGCAATGCGCAAGAAAGCGCGAGTAATTTGAAATGCACTAAACAGTGCGATATGCTAAACAACGCGATTGATTTGAAATGCACTAAATAGTGCGATACGCTAAACAGCGCGATTGATTTTGAAATGCACTAAACAGTGCGATACGCTAAACAGCGCGAGTGATATGCAATGCACAAGATAGTGCGAGTGAGATACAACCACAAGATGTATGAGATAGTGCAAGTGAGATACAAAGTGTAAGTGCACAAGACAGTGTGAGTGAGATGAAATACACAAGAAAGTGCGATAAAATACGTCTTCTATGCAAGTATGGGGGCATTTTCTATGCAAAAGATACGAGCATTTTCTATGCAAGTATGGAGGCACTTTCTATGCATGAAGCAAGCATACTCTATGCAACTTTTGAAAGCACATTCTATGCAATATTGAAAGCAAATTCTATGCATGAGACAAACAAAGCATATTCTATGCAAAAATTGAAAACAAGCATATTCTATGCATGAATCATAACGACGCGCGGCACGCATGTAATAGAAGTGTATATGAAAGTGCACATTCTATGCAATAGAAGGACATAAAACATGTACTCTGGTGCCTCTGATTTATCTCTCGGAGGGCTTTGTAACACACTCAGCTCAAAAAGGGCACACCCTGTTCATATTGGCAAGAGATAACATCTGCTGCAGTTTTAATTGCTATTCTGACTTGAAGCAGGCTTACACTTGGGGTTGAGATACACTCATACTCCAGAGAAATGGCGAGGTCTGAGAAGGTGCACCTGGAATGCAGCCTCGGAATTGGCCGAAGCTGAAACACACTAGGATGCTCCAAATTTTCCTTTTTTCTTTTGCTTTGCAGTCTGGAACCCACATAGCTTCAGATAGGTCCTTGTTTTATTATTCACAATTATCGGGGGTGGGCCCTGCAGTTTATGAAAGAAACAATCCTGTTTTGCACAAATGTTGAGAATGACACAGCACACTGAGCATAAAACGATTCATTTTTTTGAATTTGAGAAATGAGAAAAAAATTTTGACTGGGTATTGAGCCTACGACTGAACACAGCACACAACGACTCGACAAAGAGAAACAAGAGGTAAACAACCTAAACACATCGAGAAATACTCGAAATGACTCAAAATAATAATCGAGACAAAACAAAAGACACGACACTCAGACGTGCACAGGGAGCCTGTCTCTTCGAGTATTGTTTCCCACCCTTTCTCATTTGTGATTCTCACATCACTCGGCCCTTAGGCTCTGTTTTTCTGGAAAAAAAAACCATTTTCCTCACTTTTTCTCTCAGCTCACATCTCTCTATTCTTCAATATCTCATTTTAAATCCCTCCCCTGGGTGGTTGATGGATAAACAGAAAGTTGTGGGCTCTTGCCCCTAGCATTCCGCTAGATTCTCTTTCTTCTGCTCACAACAGTGAACTTCCCCCATAGAGGGGTTGTGATGCGGCTGGATGTGCAGCAGATCTGTAATTGACATTGGTTGACGATGCTCTAATGGGGAGTTGGGACGTGATTAGATCATTCCAGTTCGTGCTTCGCACTTAGCTTGATACCTCGCTGCTTGGAGGATGAGAGAGCTTTTAGCCCTTTGTTGTTAGCTTCAGTTGTGCCCTTTCTGGCGAATATGATGCCCTTTCAGGCAAGTAGAGTGCCTTTTCTGGCAAATGCATTCTCAACGGGGAAAAGACAGGAAGCCTGACTCAACTGTGCCCCTAGTTCATCATTTTGACCATTTTTTATTTTTGGCTTTCTACTAAAACAATTTTGACCAACATGGGAGTTAGATTAACATGCTTATTCGATTTTTGATTTGAAAATCATGTCAGTTAGGCTATGAGCACTGAAAATTTTTCTTTTTTGGATCCAAGAAAATGGTCCAGTTTTGGAAAAGATGGAATAATTTTCGAGAAAATAGTCAACCTCAGTAAAAATTCTCAAAAGCTATTTTTGCAAACGGTCAATGCTTAACGAGTACGGAACCTACTCTTAAGATGCACAACCTCAGATCCATGACAATGGAAAATTGCCCCTTGCTTGAAAAGAGCTGCATGGCAACGGAAAGTTGCCCCTTGTTTGAACGGCACCGCAGCACATTGTAATCAGTCCTTAGAGCAATGATTACAACCGAACTCTCGGATACAGAGAAGACAAAGATGACCAGAACCATCACATAGACACAATCGAATTTGAAGTGTTTTACGGCTGGACTTCAGAATGAAGTTTCCTACGTATCCCAAAGATGGGAATCAAGCCTTACGTAGTTCGGGGGTTAAGGTACACTCAGGTATTAACCTTTCCTTTTACGCTCTAACTTTTGCCAATGCCGCCCTTTCTGGATTTTTAACCTTGCGAGCTTTGTTATTCTTTTCTTTTCAATTCTTTTCATTTTTTCATTTTTTTTTCTTTTTCATCTTTTCTTTTCATTTTCTTTATTTTCATTTTTCCTTTTTTTTTTCTTTTTCTTATTTTTCTTGCTCTAACTTTTGCCTGGGTCGCCCTTTCGAGTTTTCGGCCCAGCGAGCCTCTCAAGGGTAAAAGTGTAACTTTGTCCATGTTGAATGGTTTGAGATCCTGAAGTCATCTGAATCCAGGAGAACGGCTGTTGTTCGCTGACGATGCAGGAGTCCATCCAATGGGGGCTGAATTTGCCCCTAGTGTTGTGGATAGGAACTCAGTTGTCCTTTAGCAATACCTTCGTCTTTCCTCCCTTCTGGGATTTGGCATTTTTGCCGATCTTCATTGATTTGCGGAGCGATCCATTTTGGGCTCTTCGAGCATGTCTGATATTTGTGCCCCTACTTCGAGGGGTGTTTCTAATCTAGCTTTGTAAGCTTCTTTCGATCACAACTGATCTTCTTGATCTGACTTTCTTGCCTCTTGTTCGAGGGCTGCTTCAAATCTGGCCACACAGGCCTCACATTGTAGTTGACCTTTGAACTTTCTGAGTTCTAGTCCAAGGTTTGAAAATGAGGGGTCGAGTCTCGAGGCTGAGAGCGATCCTAAGCTGCACAATCTCAAGAGCAATTCCACACAGGTCTTCGCAAGACCGCGCAAAATATTTTTTGAAATCTTTTAAGAAAGCGACTAATCGCTCGCACTGAAGACGGTGTGGGACCAATCTGGATCAAGCCAAGATCCTTCTCAGTACTCACGTTAACAAACATGATTTCATTCATTAAGGGCTTAGCACGCCTCTCTTTCTCTCAATTGATCAAGTTTTTGCAAATCCCGGGGAATTCCTTCCTCTTCGTTTTCATCACAATGTTCAAAAACAATTTTGAAAAACTTAGGTCAATGCAATGATTTCGAGGCACAGAAAGGCAGGTGAAAAGCACTGTCGTTTCATTCAAACTTCTGGCACAACTGGCGCAGGACAGAAGCAAACACAAGAGTGTGAAAATTACCGCTGTTCATTCAAATCTATTGGCATTACCGGCTCCAAGGCAGAAACAGACTCAAAATAAAATGAAAAGACAAACACAAAACAAGCAAGTGATGTCCGAGGTAACACCTCTGAAATCACCCGACTCTAACAAAACAGGACTGACTCAATACAATAAGACAGACCCACTGACTCAGTATGAAAAGACTAACTCAATACAAAACGGCAAGACTGACCCAATACCCAAGTCAGAAAGCAGAAAAACTAGCGTTCGCAAAATGCTCAAAACAGTGAGTGCCATACGCCACATCCAGAGTAAACTGAGCGCCGCCCACAGGTGGTTCATCCCCCGATCAAATAGTCACAATATCCCCCACAAGTTCACTGATCCAGTGTCGATAGACTTTGCAGGACCCGGCGCGACGATGACCTTGTTGTCAATCAGATCTTGTATTTCATAGCGAAGATGGTAACAACTATTAGTGCCGTGGCCGACTTGTTGATGGAAGGCACAGTACTTGGCCAGATCATGGAAGGGGGGAAGTTTATCTGGCAGTGGCCGTAGCTCCAGGGGTTTCAGATCCTCCTTTCTAATCAGGACCTTCAAGACCGCTGATAGAGACATATACAGTGGGGTGAACACCCTCTGGCCCCGAGGTGGGTATTTTGAGGTTTGTGGAGTTTTGCTGGACGGGCCAACAAAGGGATTGACAGGCGCTAACTGGGTTTGCTGATCTCTTCCAAGCATGGGATTAGAGCTGAAAGGGACATTCCTGGTGCAATGACCCTTCTCCCGACTTGCCCCTTGATTTGAACTGCTCTCATTCTGAGTGACGAAAGTGTCATCCACAGTTTTTGCAACAACTGCGAGTACTTGCTGTTTGTTCAACCCTTCGGCTTTCAAAGCCTCAATATCCCACTAAAGATGTTCATAGGGACCAATGCCTGCCCCTACCTTGTTCTTACCACTTGCCTCCACTTTGCTAAGAGATTGGCCTTCTCCCAATGCAGCCCGTCCCAAGGTTAGGGAGCCCTTTGATATGAACTCCCTAGTATGTGATGCGATTGACGACGGAGCCAAAACTCCAAAGGCCAAATCTGCTATAGTTCTTTGAAGATCTTTGATCATCCTCATCAGCTCAGAAGTAGTGGGTTCATGGGTTTGGGATGATTGGGGTTCAGATGCACCCATCATGCATAAGTCTATGTTTTCCGGGATAAACACCTCAGGCTTGGGTAAATGGACTGGGGTGATGTATGCACTGGGGTCGTAAGGGACGGCCAGTGTGTGGATTAGGTTGAGATGTGGATGAGGTACTTGGTCATTGGGGGCTGAAGGTGGAGCTATCGTCCGGTTGTCAATGAGATTTTGGACCTCATGACAAAGGCGGTAGCAACGGTTGGTGCTATGACCGCGCTGTTGATGGTACACACAGTACTTTGAAGGGCTATGTCTGGCTGGGAGTGGGTCAGGAAGAGGTTAAGGATCGAGGGGTTTGAGATGCCCTCTTTCCATCAAGACTTTTAATGCGCTAGTCAGGCTCATATAGGGGGGGTGAAAGTTCTACCCTGAGCTCGGGCTGGGCCGGCGGTTTGTAGGCTTGGATTGGCAAAAGGGTCGGCTGTAGCAACTGTATTGATTTTGGTGGGTTTGGGAATAGCGCTACTACCAGCGTTGGTACTCCCTGAAATCACCCTCCTTGTCAGTTCACTTGTTCTGGGAATGATCTCACTATTGAACGCATTCTCGATCTGAACCCCCAGTTCATGCAAACTTTTGAAAGTGAATAACAGAGCGACTATCAACTTTTGCAACATATCATGCTCGAGGTTTTGCACCATCATTTGCACTTGATCCCTCTCGGAAGGCCGATCTGTCATCTGTGTTGCCTTTGCTCTCCATCTTGCAACAAATTTCACAAAAGGCTCTGTTGGGTTCTGGCGGGTTGTTTCAAGCTCTTGTATAGTCATTTCAACTTGGGTGTTGTATGAATACTGATCGATAAAGGCCTCAGCCAGTTCTTCCCAGTTTTGCTTCACTTTATCTTCCAACTTAGCGTACTAAGTGGCTGCTACACCCGACAGGGTTCTTCTATACAGAGAGAGTTTATGTGGCTTAGTCAGACCCATCGGCTTCAGGACATCCAAGAAAAATCGGATATGTACCATTGGATCTCCAGACCCATCGAAACGGTCAATATATGGCATTTTGAATCTATCTGGGAGCCGTACGATAGCCTCGGTGTGCCCATCCTCAATGTCGGGAATGGAGTTAAGGCCCCGTGCCTTCTTGAATTGCTTCCCAAGGTTCGCAATTTTCACCGCGGTCGGATCAAGGTCATTAGCATCAAGGGGATAAAGCCTCTCATTAGGCTGCACCAAGGGTCTGAAAACTCGGGCTTGAGCCAACCCTTCTCGAGGATCTGGACCCTGCAAATCTTCAGCTGGCGGAAGTGGGTCAAAGTTCGGCTGGGGTCTCAAAGCTGGATGTGAGGCAGATGCCCTAGATGGGCGTTGCGTTTCAGTATTAGTCTCATCCCGCATGGTAGTTCCCTGATGTAACGCTGCTATCACGGCCACAAATTCTTCCGAACCCTATGCCATCATGGGTCTGCTAATGATATGACTGGTGACTGTCGGATCAGATGAACCAATGAGCCCTGTCTGGCCCTTCTTTGCCTTACCCCTGGCGAAGGAAAACTGGTTGCCCTTGAACTGAATCTCTGACCTGACAAAGTCTATCAACACAAGTCCAATGAATCTGGGGGATCTCAGAGACTTCTGAAGCTATGGTAGAGAAAACATAGAGCATCTCAGCTTGATTTCACTAGAATGGACATGAGTATAGCAGGATGACTGTGCCCTCTACTAAATTCTGTCCCAAATTCTGCCTGAAACCGATACCCTCAGGTAAAACTAATTGTCCCAAAATACTGATGCCCGCAGGCCTGATACCCAGACGTGTAAACTGATACATGCGTTCCTGTAGAGACGCAATCCAAAAGTACATAGCAAACAAGTGAGAGCCAAAAACACCCCTATGTTGGGGTAGGGTTTCCCTGTCCTATTTTGTTAGGAACTAGGGTTTCACTACGCACGCAGCGGTTTCAAACAACCTATAATCTGGTAAGCAACCTGTCCTAGTTTGGAATGGTCACTATGGATTTCGATATGCACTAGGTCGAATAATCAAAAAGAGTGCCCCAGTAAAATCGGGGTTTGTGTTCCCATCGTGGCAGAGCCCGCAACCGGTTAGCCTTCTGGCACGCTTCTCAAAGTGAGCCTCCGGCAAACCGCTCAGGAATAACAGATGGCCAACACGGTGTCCTAGGCGCACCAATGCACATGCAATGCAAAGAACACACATAAGTATAGTCAAAACAAGATATCATGAGTTCGAGCCAAGTTCTCTAAACTCCCCAGCAGAGTCGCCAGAAACTGTAGACGCGCCCTTGGGCCTCATGCTACAGTTCGGACTCGATTTGTGTCGGTTCTTAATCTGATCTCACAATGTGCAATGTGAGATTGACAAATCACCAAAGAGTCCAAATCCGACAAATCGTTTTGGAAAATAGATTTTTGTAAAGAAGTGTCAAACATGGACTGCTTTGCCAGATACAGAGTCGCCACCTAAATATTTTATTTTGCGGGAATTTAGGAAACCCTGACTCGTTTGCCTAAGGCCACGTGTTCGTCATCACCAAAGTTGCCTCAGCTCGGGAACTTGGGTACGATTGGGAAAGGTCAGCTATGAGCACCCCCTCTCGCCCGATCCGAAGATCGGCCTCTACTAACCATGATATCTAGTTTTGAAAACATTATGCGTTCTTATTCCGGTTATTAGCCTAGATTTACTACGTGATGCGCACAGCAAACAAGTATAGACTAAGTCGCCTAAATTGGAACGAAACATGTCATGTTTGTTTATTTGAAAATGGTTTGATGGTGCTACCCGCAAGTAGGCTTAAGACATGAATTTTGCCACCCTCAAGTGGGCTTAAAAAATATAATTTTGCCACTCTCAAGTGGGCTTAAAACTTGTATTCAATGCATTGTTCCAATTTAAGTAACACAACCTTCACCCACAGGCATTCAAGCAGTTATAACACATAAGCATATAGCCTCATGGTAAGCATGCTATCATGGCAACACTCACACTCATGCAAGGATGCTAAAACATAAATGCTTACCGAGTACTCCAAGCCAAAACAGAAACTAGTTGGTAATCATATGCATGATCCTAGTTCATTTTGAAGTGGCTAATGCAACACATGCAAGATGCAACTACTATAGGCTCGGTTATTCTAAGATAGCATATGATGATGCTACAGTTAACACGTATTCAACTTAGAATTGAAATACAAAATGCAGTTAGTATGATGCGCCGAGCCCGGTGCATGCATTACGAATGAATGTATGCAAACATGCTATCATAAGTATGCTAATCAAAACATGCCCTAAACTAACCATCGAAAGCTAGTAAATAAAAGGGAAGAAAGACGTGGGGTTGGAAGACATACACATACTCACGCACACTTATTACACAGTTGCCCTCGCTCGGAGAGTCCGAATAAATATTACACAACAAAATGAATACTATTAAATTAATTATTACAGAATTTCTAATTAATTAACAAATTAATTACAGAAAGAAGGTGGCCGCAGCCCCGCCTCGGAATAGGTGAATGATGCATGCTTGGCTCGCCTTGCTCGAAAACCCGTACCATGCCACTGTTGCCTCTGTTTACACTACCTTGCTTCTCTAAAAATTATGAAAGTTTCCAGAACTGCTTTGAGTTTCCTTCTGAATGCTGTGGAGTGCCACCGGCCAGAACAAAAGGCCACCGGCCATGTGAATGAGATTATCGGCCAAATATAATGTCATCGGCTGGACATTGACGGCTGGTCGGCACTAAAGATGGCCGATCGGCCATTTGTTCCTGCAGAATCCCTTGAAGAACACCTCAAGAACAGCAAGTCCAGCCACCTTCTTCTGATCAAAACCAGCTCAAAACCTCAAGAATAAACCCTCAACACCTCCTAAAGTCGAAGTATGGTGTAATGGTGTGTGTCTTAGTGCAAAAGTAAGAACAAATCACTCTTTTAGGCCCTCAAACACACACAAATGAAGAGAGAGAGGGAGATATAGAGAGAGAAGATGTATGTATCAGAATATATATGTTCTAGGTCTGATTTTGCTGAACCTCTTCAAAGGAGAGGGAAGGTCTCCTTATATAGACAAGGCAATGGTGCTAAGCTTCTTAGAGAAGCTAATATAAAAGGGTCAAGGGGGTCAAGCTTCCAAGGGAAGCTAACCCAAAGGTCTAAGCTTCTTGAGGAAGCTAAGACAAAGGGTCAAGCTTCCTCAAGAAGCTAGACCAAAAGAGGTCAAGCTTCCATGAGAAGCATGAGTAAAAGGGTGCAAAGGTTCAAAACAGCCACACACGTGTATTAGGGGGAGGGTCTGTGCACTCCAGCTAGCACAGCTGGCTTGCACCATGCCTGAAAAAGGCAAAAAGGAGGTACCGGCCAGAAATGGAGACAATCGGCCAAATAAATGGTCGGCCCGCTACTATAAATGGTCGGCCTGCTATTTTGCTGTCCGACCAGCTAAATTGGTGTCCTGTACATGGCTTCCAAGGCCAAAATGTGGTCGGTGATATCCAGATTGAAGCCCCAGAAGTTATCTTTCCAATGGCGCAAACCTTGCATTAAAATTCCTCCTGTGCAAAAAGTTATGCCCGTTTTGGTGAAGCCGCGCAGATTCGATCCATCCGGATTGATCCCCTACTTCAACCAACCATATCTCCCCCACCCGGACTTGGCTTTAGGAGATTCTTGAGTGCAAAATGAAGCCTCGGAAGTAAGCTTTCCAACGGTGGTAGCCTCATAGATAAAATCCAAGTATGCAAATGAATAAGCCCGATTCAACGAGGGCTGTTTGACTCTCTCTCTCCTACCCGGATCCTTGCCGAACTTCTTCTCCAACTTGGTTCCTCCCCTCTTCTCCTCTTTTCTTCAATTTCAAACCCCTAAGCAAGGCGTTTTGAAAGACTTTTCAAAGATTTTATCTCTCTTTTATTCATTTTCACTTTGTCCTTTCTCGGTTTACCGAAAAGCACAACATTTACCGAAATGCGAGCGTCGAAACATCGTAGGAAATTTATTTTCAAAACATTTTGAAAGAGAGGGTTTTAGAATCTAAAATCTTTTGATTAAGATTGTTTTGGTCCAAAAGGGGTATAAAGTTGGGGTTTGACTCTCTCATTGCTAAAGAAATTGAACATTTGCCCTGCACACATTTTACCATCAAGTAAACCATCAGTAGCGCCCAAGTCTTAAGGGCGGTCAAAAATGGGGTGTCTACAGCAGATAGTATATCTCAAAAATAATTACAGGCAATTCAACTTGGAGATGTAATCGGAGAAGAAAAAAACTTTTACTGACGAAGAATTAGTAAAATTCGAAAAAATGCAAAAAGTTGTTCCAAGAATTTATAAACTTTCAAAATTCAACTTCTTTTCAGTAAGAGTGTTTGAACAATATAGTGGTAACACTCAAGCAAAATGGTCAAAAAAAGAAATATTTATATTCCATTTTTTGATAAGAAAAAGTTGCAAGATAGAAAAAGAAATATCCTGAAATTCAAAATATTTATATTGGATTAATTCAAGTAACCATAACAGCAACTCCAAGAAGTTTTAGACAAAAAGTTGATTGAAGAAACTAGAAGCCCTCAATCTAGCCCAACTTTTATGGTAAGAAACCATGTTGAAATTAAAATAGGAAAAGCCCGAATGGTAGTCAACCATAAATGGCTAAATGAAAATTTAGAATTTGATAGATATTTTATTCCAATAAAAGATGTTTTGATTAACTTAACCAAAGGATCAAAAATCTTTAGCAAATTTGATTATAAGAGTGAATTTTGGCAAATTCAATTGATTGAAGAGTTAAAAAAATTGATAGCTTTCAGTACACCTAGAGGACATTATCACTGGAATGTTATGCCTTTTGGGTTAAATATTGCACCACAAGTATTTCAATGGTGGATGGATACAATTTTTAAAGATCTTAAAAATTGTTGTATAGTTTATATTGATAATATACTTATCTTCTCTAAAACTAAGGAGGAACATAAAAAATATTTAAAATTACTTTGTTCCAAAAACATGGAATTATTTTGTCTTCAAAAAAGATTGAACTAGAAAAGAATCAATTGAATTTTTGGGAATAATTTTAGACCAGAAAGGTTTAAAATTACAAGAACATTTTTTCCAAAATACGAGATTCTCCTGATACTCTTGAAAATATAACACAATTACAGAGTTTATTAGGTATTTTAAATTATGGACGAAATTTTATTAAAAATCTTTCAAAAATAGAAATTCCTTGGTTAACTAAATTAAGAAAAAATGCTATTTTTGAATGGATAACAGAAGATGTTGCTTTAATTAAACAAATTAAAGAAAATGTTAAAACTTTACCAGATGTTTATCTTCCTAAACAGGTGATAAATTAATTTTAGAACCATATGCCACAGAAACATGTTGGTGATGTGTTCTTAAAGCTATACCTAGTAATTTATGGCGTGATAAAGAGATACCTTTATCAGAAAATGGGATTAGACCAAGAAAAAAATTCAATACCCATAAAAGTATAAAAAGAAGAATTAATTTGTGGATATAATTCTAGAACATTTAAACCAAATGAACCGAAATATATTATTTTTGAAAAAGAATTACTTGCAATAAAATTGGCAATAAAAATTTTACATATTTATCTAGCCCCAGAAAATTTTATTGTACGCACTGATAATAAGGCAGTAAGAGATTTCTTAATCAATAAAAAAACCTATTGAGCAAAGAAGACGATTAGCCTGGTATAAAAAATTTCTAAATATACTTTTGAGGTAGAACATCTTAAAAGTACTAACAATTTTCTAACAGATTTTCTTAGTAGAAATTGTTTCAGAAAATTAAATTACTAAACAAGTAATTTTAATTTTTCCAATGAAATGAATGTAATGCAATGTCCAATGCAACAAATGAAGAAATGTGATTCAATTTAAGCAAAATAAAACCGTTAATGTCCAAGAAAACATCATTTTCTTTCTAAACTCATTCTCCAATCATTATTCAACTATGACATCCTATTTTGACCAAAAGCCCCAAAAGTTAAACATAATTCCTTTATTTTCTTTAAAAATGCTCTTTTGGTCACAAACTGGTAAAAATTTCAAACCGGTCGAATCGAAGTCCGTTTTTGTTCAAATTTAAAACATAACTCTTTCATAACCTTATAAACATATTCCAAGTTTACACTTTTGTAATTTGGGCATCAACTCTTTATTTTTCTCAAAATTTTCCTTTTAAGCAAATAAATCATAAAATTTTCAAAAATTATAGTTAAATTATATACAACTCTAAGCTCCATATAATCAAGTAAAAGTACATAAAGAAGTGTAGAAAAAATTCCTACCGCGAGCCAAGAAGCTTTCAAATTTTTCGGCAACAAAAATTAATTTTTTTTGGAGCCAAACGACGCCTTTTCCGCCCTCTACGTTTTGATCCAAAGCACTAGGGGTCAAAAATGACTTACACTAGATCAAACCCAAGAAAAACCAACTTGGAACCTCTTTTCTCTTGTTTCCTCAATGCAAGAACTCTAAAAATTCTCAAAAGTTGAACAAAATATCTATTTGGTTACTATTTATAGATATTTCCTTTTTCTTTTTTTTTTAACTAAACAAATATCTAACCATATATATATATACACCTATATATATATATATATACACACCTATATATATATATATATCAATTAAAAATACATTTCAACATCTTTAATGACAAAAGCAAATATAATATTTGTGACACCCGAATGTTTTAAATTTAATATTACAATAAATAGAACTCAAAATATATATATATATATATACATGTAATGACAATAATAATAAATAAATGCATAATTTAGGAAATTGGGAATTTTATTGTTAAGGAAATACATTGTGAAACACCACACATTAAATATTTTAGTAAGTGATAAGTGATGTTTTATAATTGGGTAGTGAAGTTTTTAGACGTGAACCTAACTTATAGTCATATATAATTTTAGGAGTCATCATGGATTCCCAAAGAAGGTAATAACCTTTAGAATAGTAAAATGGTCAAAGTAAGTCCTAAGAGATTAGAATAGTAAATGGTCAAAGTAAGTCCTAAGAGATAAAGTCAACAAGTTTAATAAATAAATAGATAAGGGTGAATTAGGGTTAATCTGCCAAGATTTACACGCGTTAAACACTCGAAACCTTCCGTAACTTGTTACCCACGGATTACTTCCCTATAAATAGGGAGGATTGGCATGTTAAGGGCAGCAGAAAAAGAAAAAGAAAGTAGAAAAGGAGGACAGCAAGGGTGAGGGATCTTTGAGTGGTGGAAAAAAAGAATAAGAAATTAATTTAAGATGAGTTATATTATACCTTGAGCTAGTATAATATGTTTTAAATATGTCTTGAGTTACCATAATATAGTCTACGTATGTTTTGACTCACCATAATTTATTTTATACAAGTTATATTTTATGAATTATATTAATATTCTAATTACGTGGATTCTTTTATAAACGCTATTTGCTTAAAATGAAACTCATGGATCTATTTGTGTATATTTTAAAGAATATTTGACTATAACCTTATAAACAATTATGTTGAGTAAGTACCACCACGGGAGTCCCACGCCTTGGGGGACTTAAATAACCATTGGCCCCTGTTTGATCACTTTGTGGTCCCCTGTTTGTCATGGATCCATTGACCCATGTTCTGATTGTCACTCTAGTGATCCCTGTTCTGTTCTATTCTGTACCCGTGGTTATAGTTATTTATTTCCGTTCTGCCACTTAAATAATCTGTGTATTCAACTCAAATTATGTTACTGTTTTAGTTTAAATAACTATCAATGGCTATTTTGTACCCTAATACTCACAGTATAATATTTCTCACTCTGCTATGTGCTTATAGCTGTTACCCTTTTCAGGTGACGAGGTTTAGCGGGATCAAGATAGGGAATGAATCGTTGTGTTGTTTTTTTTATTTCCTTTTTGATTTCTATCTGTTTTGTTTTTTTTATCGGACTCTTGTAACACAATAAAGCTCAAATGACTATATTTGTTTCCTTTTAAATAAGCATTTGGTACCCAATTATTTTATTTTAATTTTTCTGCTTGCGCTACGACTACAAAATTATTTGAATTATTTCATTTTTATCCTTTTACGAAGCCGAGCTTTTGGGTATCGGGTTTGAGTCGTGACAAAAGTGGTATCAGAGCAATGGTTTTTTTAAAAAAATAAATAAATAAATAAATATATACATATATATATATAGTGTTTTTAAATTTTTTCTGTATAATTTTCACATTATTTGCAATTCACATTATTTAAATTGAAATTAAAAAAAAAAACGGTAAAATATAAAATAATAAAATATATATATATATATATATATATATATATATATATATATATATATATATATATATATATATATTAAACTTGCATTATTTGGTATTATGTGGTATGTCTAATGCAAATAAACCATGTTATATGTATGTCTAGGCTAAGTTTTCTTGTGTTGTAGGAAATGACGAACCTAATGGAGTTATTCTGGTACGAGCCCCAGAAGCTCATCTCCTCCCAAACCAATTAGAGGGCTAGGGTGACTTAGAGAGTCTTGTCAGGCAAGCCCATCCAACACTTGACCATCTCATGGGAAGACCCGTTTATTTACAAGCTGACCCCGATGAGGATTTCTTATTCTGGAGACTTAGCCGAGGTAGCACTCGTGAAAGGTACATAAGACCGACCCACGTTGTTGGTCTTGCTCCAGACCTAGAACCGCCACATTTTCTGGTCGCACCTCTACCCGTAGGCTTTGCAGAGAGGAGGGGACCGGCATACCCTAGTAACCACATTCGCACTACGACACCTCCTCCACAACACATTGCCTATACCCCAGCTGTGGACTTTACTGACGGTGCATCATACTTGGAGATACCGATACGGATTACTGGACGGGAATTTTGGGATTATGATCACGGTGCTCCTGTTTACATAGTCCAGGTGGTATGGAGCTGCTTTGGAGTAGAGCACAGTGGGTGGGAGTTTGAGTCCATCATGCAGAGTGAGTTTGCGGGGTTATTTCATGGGCCAGTTTTCCGAAGCCAGTTCTCCTGGTGGCCTAACGGTCCATTCTAGACGTCTGACCAGAAGACCCTTTTTGTGAGCTAACCATGATTAGTCTAATCCTTATATTTTTGTATCAATAAGATTAGACATTAATTTGTGACCGCCAGACTAACGCTCTATGTATGGTGACAATGATGTATATATATATGGTATTAATGTGGTAATATTAACGTGATGGTAAAACTAATATGTTATATATGAATGTGGTGATATTAATGTGATAGTAAAACTAATATGTTATATATGAATGTGGTGATAATAGAACTAATATGACGTTGTATCAAAATTGTATCAATATGATGTCACGCTTATATCATTTTACCTTGTAGTAATGGTCATTGAAGGAAATGAAACCGGATCATCAGCCAACGGTACCATCCCAATGGAACAAATCATGGAAAGAGCAGTCACCAACTTTTTGCAGGCCTTGCAAACCAGCATAACCAATGGGACATTAGAGAGGCGAGAAGAATCGATTACGATTAAAAAATTTCAGGATCTGAAACCCACCACGTTTATCGGCAGTCCAAATCCACTAGTAGCAGAGGCTTGGGTTAGGGACATGGAGAAAATCTTTCGCGCGCTACCATGCACAGAAAGACAGAAAGTGACTTTTGTCACCTTCACCTTCAAAGACGATGCACAAGAATGGTGGCTTCTTACCCTAGAGAAGGAAGATATTGTGACTTGGGCGAGATTTTTAGAAGTATTCTATGAAAAGTACTTTCCAGATTCACTACGGGAACAAAAAGTGTCAAAATTCATACATCTAAGGCAAGGAACCATGACAGTGGCCGAATATGAAAGTAAGTTCACACAACTGGCCCGGTTCGCGACATATGTCATTCCCACCGAAGCTCGAAAAGCTAAAAAATTCGAAGTAGGATTGGATCCTAAAATTAAGGACAGGCTGGAGGTTTTGAAACTACCAACCTATGCGGTGGTGGTAGATCGAGCATACATTGCGAAAAAATGGATTAAAGCCTTGCGTTCCGGGGAACTAGGCCAGAGGAAGCGACTTTAGGAAAGAGATAACAGAAGACCCAGTATTACACCTTCCAAGAGAGTAAATATGGGCACAACCAGTTCAAGCAATCAAGGTCCTACAAATCCCAAAGGTGGCACCATTCCAGCTTGCACTATTTGTGGAAGGACCCATTGGGGACAATGCCGTCAACATACGGGAGCATGCTTTAGATGTGGCCAAGTCGGCCACTTGCTGAGAGATTGTCCAAAGCTTACAAGTCCTACAGCTAGCTCCTCTACACTAGTGCAAAAACCCGCGATATCTGGAGGAGTGAAGAAGGACCAGAAACGCCAAGGAAGAGCTTTTGCCCTGGTGCCTGGAAACCCAGAAGTTACTGAAAATGTTGTGTCAGGTACACTTTCTGTTTGTGGTCACTTAGCCCATGTTCTCTTTGACTCTAGTTCAACTCATTCTTTTGTTACACCACACTTTGCTACCAAGTTGGCATCAACACCCGAACCCTTAGGACATGTACTATCCGTGTCTTTTCCTTCTGGAAACTCCGCCCTTAGTACTGATGTATACAAATCTTGTACTATATCCTTAAAAGGTGAAACCTTCCACGTAGACTTGATACCCCTTTGCATTAGTACCTTTGATGTAATCTTAGGAATGGATTGGTTAGCTGCCAACCGTGCCTTTATCGATTGTAAAGCCAAAAAGGTCTTCCTCAAGTCACCAAACCAACTCGAGCTTGTCTTCGAAGGAACTGGAGCCTCTCCCCCTCCATGTATTATATCCTTCATGACAGCCCAACGACTACTAAGAAAGGGTTGTTGTGGCTGTATCTGTTATGTGATTGATACTCAGCAAGAGACCCCCACACTTGATGCAATCCCTGTGGTTCGAGAATTTCCGAATGTATTTCCTAAAGACTGCCTGGCACCCTAGTTGATCGGGAAATCAAGTTCACCATTGAAACCCAACCTGGTACACAACCAATCTCAAAGACCCCTTACTGCACGTCCATGGCAGAATTGAAAGAACTAAAAACTCAACTCAAAGAACTACTGAACAAAGGCTTCATCCGACCAAGTACCTCACCATGGGGAGCTCCGGTACTGTTCGTAAAGAAAAAAGATGGTACAATGAGGTGATGCATCGACTATCGAGAGCTAAATAAAGTCACCATAAAAAATCGATACCCCCTGCCACGAATTGACGACTTGTTTGATCAACTGCAAGGTGCCCGAGTATTCTCAAAAATTGACTTGCGTTCTGATTACCATCAACTAAAAGTCAAAATGGAAAGCATCGAAAAGACTGCCTTCAGAACCCATTACGGGCACTACGAGTTCCTCGTCATGCCATTTGGCATCACCAATGCTCCAGCGGCCTTTATGGACCTCATGAATCGAGTGTTCAAACCCTATCTTGATGAGTTCGTCATTGTCTTCATTGACAACATTCTTATATACTCCAAATCACCAGAAGATCATGAACACCACTTGCGAAAAGTTCTACAGACATTACGTGATCACAAGCTTTATGCCAAGTTGAAGAAATGCGAATTCTGGATCACCAGTGTACACTTTCTCGGTCACGTCATTAACAAAGATGGCATCTCAGTTGATCCCCAAAAGGTTGCAGCAATCGTGGATTGGCCACGACCTACTAAAGTATCAAAGATTCGAAGCTTCTTGGGCCTAGCCGGCTATTACCGGCGCTTCGTGCAAGACTTCTCGAAGATAGCTTCACCCTTGACCCAGTTAACTCAGAAGAACACGCCTTTTGAATGGACCGACAAACAGGAACGTTGCTTCCAAGAATTGAAGAACAGACTTGTGACGGCTCCTATACTAGCACTTCCCGTGGAAGCAGAAGGGTTCGTAATTTATAGCGATGCCTCATATAATGGTTTGGGTTGCGTTCTTATGCAAAATGGAAAGGTCATGGCATATGCCTCACGTCAACTAAAGACCCATAAGAATAATTACCCAACCCATGATCTGGAATTAGCCGCAGTAATCTTTGCCCTCAAAATCTGGCGTCATTACCTCTATGGAGTAAACTGCGAAATTTACACGGATCACAAGGGTCTCAAATATCTATTTACACAGAAGGAATTGAATATGAGGCAACGACGGTGGCTAGAATTTATGAAGGACTACGATATAGAAATCCATCATCATCCCGGCAAAGCTAACGTAGTAGCAGACGCATTGAGTCGAAAAACGACCAAAAGTTTGACATGTACCCTCGCTCTCCACAAGATCAATGGGCTGCTCGCCAACATAATCGTGGAACTCGAGTTGATTGAAGAAATTAAAGCCCGCCAATGTGAAGATAAACTTTTAAAGAAAAAGTACGAGGAGCAAGGAAACACGCTTGATCCTGACTTTACAATAAGCAATGGGATGCTAAAATTTCGGAATCGAATTTGCGTACCCGACCTTCCAGAACTCAAGAAAAAGATATTGGTAGAAGCTCATAGCTCGAGGTTTGCGATCCATCCTGGCAATACGAAGATGTATCACGATCTGCAGGAACACTTCTGGTGGACAGGAATGAAGAAAGACATAGCAAACCATGTCTCCAAATGCCTGCATTGTCAACAAGCTAAAGCAGAGCATCAAAGACCTGCAGGAATGTTGCAACCACTCCCTATTCCCGAATGGAAATGGGAACATATTACTATGGATTTCATGGTCGGGCTACCGCAATCAGTATGGAGGAATGATGCAATATAGGTTATCGTAGATCGATTGACAAAGTTAGCGCATTTTCTACCAATCAGAATCATGTACTCCCTCTCTAAGTTCGCCACTCTCTACATTAAGGAAATCATTCATTTGCACGGCACCCCAGTTTCAATCGTATCCGATAGAGACCCCCGCTTCGTGTCTCACTTCTGGAACAAATTACAAGAAGCTTTGGGAACCACTCTAAGGTTTAGCACGGCTTATCACCAGCAAATTGATGGGCAATCTGAAAGGACGATCCAGACCTTGAAAGATATGTTACGTTTGTGTGTGCTAGACCTTAAAGGAAACTGGGATAATCATCTACCTTTAGTGGAGTTCGCGTATAATAATAGCTACCATGCAAGTATTGGAATGGCATCATGCGAGGCACTGTATGGAATGAAATGTTGATCACCTCTGTGTTTGATAGAAGTCAGACACAGAAAGTTATTAGGCTCCGAGATCGTGCAAATAACGAGCAATAAAATCCAACTCATCCAACAACGAATTTGCACCGCCCAGAGCCGCCAGAAAAGCTATGCAGATACACGGAGACGAGACTTAGAATTTCAAATAGGAGATCATGTGTTCCTTAAGATCTCACCAACAAGAGAAGTTATCCGATTTGGGAAGTGAGGGAAGTTAAGACCACGTTACATTGGCCCATTCGAGATACTCGAAAGGATTGGTCCTGTAGCATATCGTCTTGCGCTCCCACCCGAACTGTCCAATGTCCATAATGTGTTTCACGTTTCGATGCTTCGTCGATATCTTCGAGATCCAGAGCATGTTGTCGATCATGAGAACCTAGAAGTTCAAGAAGATCTCTCTTACGAAGAGCAACCTATACAGATTCTCGATCGTCGGGATCAGATCTTTCAAAATAAGACTATACCACTCGTAAAGGTCTTAAGGAGAAACTATCATGTCGAAGAAGCAACGTGGGAAACTGAAAGCCAAATGCGAGCCAAATACCCACATCTCTACGAAAACCAAGGTACGTCATGTTTGGGGACAAACTTCTTTTAAGGAGAGAAGAAATGTGACACCCGAATGGTTTAAATTTAATATTACAATAAATAGAACTCAAAAATAAATAAATATATATATATATATACATGTAATGACAATAATAATAAATAAATGTATAATTTAGGAAATTGGGAATTTTATTGTTAAGGAAATATATTGTGAAACACCACACATTAAATATTTTAGTAAGTGGTAAGTGATGTTTTATAGTTGGGTAGTGAAGTTTTTAGACGTGAACCTAACTTATAGTCATATATAATTTTAGGAGTCATCATGGATTCCCAAAGAAGGTAATAACCTTTAGAATAGTAAAATGGTCAAAGTAAGTCCTAAGAGATTAGAATAGTAAATGGTCAAAGTAAGTCCTAAGAGATAAAATCAACAAGTTTAATAAATAAATAGATAATGGTGAATCAGGGTTAATCTGCCAAGATTTACATGCGTCAAACACTCGGAACCTTCTGTAACTTGTTACCCACGGATTACTTCCCTATAAATAGGGAGGATTGGCATGTTAAGGGCAGCAGAAAAAGAAATAGAAAGTAGAAAAAGAGGACAGCACGGGTGATGGATCTTTGAGTGATGGAAAGAAAGAATAAGAAATTAATTTAAGATGAGTTATATTATACCTTGAGCTAGTATAATATGTTTTAAATATGTCTTGAGTTACCATAATATAGTCTATGTATGTTTTGACTCACCATAATTTATTTTATACAAATTATGTTTTATGAATTATATTAATATTCCAATTACGTGGATTCTTTTATAAACTCTATTTGCTTAAAATGAAACTCATGGATCTATTTGTGTATATTTTAAAGAATATTTGACTATAACCTTATAAACAATTATGTTGAGTAAGTACCACCACGGGAGTCCCACGCCTTGGGGGACTTAAATAACCATTGGCCCCTGTTTGATCACTTTGTGGTCCCCTATTTATCATGGATCCATTGACCCCTGTTCTGATTGTCACTCTAGTGACCCCTGTTCTATTCTATTATGTACCGTGGTTATAGTTATTTATTTCGGTTCTGCCATGGCTATTTTGGACCCTAATACTCATACTATAATATTTCTCACTCTACTATGTGCTTATAGCTGTTACCCCTTTCAGGTGACGAGGTTTAGCGGGATCAAGATGGGGAATGAATCGTTGTGTTGTTTTTTTTATTTCCTTTTTGAATTGTTGTGTTGTTTTTTTTTATTTCCTTTTTGATTTCTATCTATTTTGTTTTTTTTTATCGGACTCTTGTAACACAATAAAGCTCAAATGACTATATTTGTTTCCTTTTAAATAAGCATTTGGTACCCAATTATTTTATTTTATTTTTTTCGCTTGCGCTACGACTACAAAATTATTTGAATTATTTCATTTTTATCTTGTTACGAAGCCGAGCTTTTGGGTACAGGGTTTGGGTCGTGACAATATTTTCTCACCACAAAATATATTTCGTTTAATGGTACTCACCATAAATATTTACTACTCTTTTATGGTAATCAAATAAAAATAATAAAACCACAACACTATTACATGGTTACTAACGGGTCACAATTTAATCAATTGGGTCCAAAATGAATGGAATTTAATAATTTAATATAAATCCCCAACTGAGATTAAAGTATAAATTCAATTTGATTCAACTCATTACAACCTTCCCCCCTTGAGGAATTTCGTCCCCAAAATTTAAACTAGATAACCTTGCTGAATCAAAATCAATTACAACATAGAAATGCAATCATGGCATGATAACACAACCTCCCAATTAAACATAAGAAATTCACCCTAATCCATAACATATACAATGTACATCCTAATATCAAAATAACATTTCTATTACAACTCTCAAACATCGATAAAAAGATCCGGATACTTCTTACGGACTTTAGCCTCACGTTCCCAAGTTGCCTCTTCAACCCCCTGGTGTCTCCACAACACTTTCACCAAGGGACAAATACGAAAAAAAAATACACAGACACATACGGATAAATACAGAGAAAATACACAAATACGTACATATACATAGACACATTTGGGGAATATGCCGTTACTAACAAGGAATATTATGTCTATGGACATCAGCGAGCATATGCCGTTACTACGATGAAATATTCCGTTAGCTGACGTCATCGCGCGTAAGCAAAACACGCAAAAAGGAAATAAAACACGAATGCAAGGATACGAGGTTTCGAACCCCCGACCTCGGGCTCAGCCTCTCCATCCTTAGACGCCGAACCAGACCACTTAACCAAGTCACTCTTGTGGCAAAAATAGTTGAATAAATGTATATAATACATAAAAATACAATATATATACATATATGTATACAATTTTCCCGCTTCTCTCTCTTCCTTCGAAAATTACATCTGACACGCGGCCTTGTTTTTGCATCCGCTGGCTAACAAAAACAGACCTCCTCGATTTGTAAACTCACGCGGCCTTGCTTTTGCATCATCTGGCCGACAAAAGCAAGCCTCCTCGATTTGTAAGCTCGTATCGGCTCTCTCTCCCTCTTTGTCTTCTTCTCTTTCGTCTTCTTCTTCTTCATCACTTTCTTTCGTCTACTTAATCACTCTCTTCTCTTTCTTCTTCCTCATTCCCCTTGAGAAAGACAGAACATCGAGACTGAGCGGAGGAGAAAAGTTGGCCTAAAACTTAGTCTGTTCTCTGTTATTTCTTTTACTCTCCTTTTTTTTCTTTTTCTTTTTTACACCTCTCACCACACATGGCCTCATCTCGTCCCCTCGCTCTCTTTCCAGACCTCAATGATCCAAGCTCTCATGGACCAAGTGCCCCTGCTCCTACTCTTCTTAACCTTCCAGTATAGAGTGCCCCTACTCCTACTCTTCTTAACCTTCCTGGACAGAGTGCCCCTGCTCCTACTCTTCTTAACTTTCCCATGATGTTAGTTGAGCAAATCATGGCTGCTCAATCTGACATTGAAGCCAACCACTTCACGCTGAGATCCTGCATGGAGACAGTGACTGCGGTTACCAAATTGTCTCACTGGCTGCAAAATAGGACCAGTGACGTACATTAGTTAAATGCTCAACTTTCTCTACTCCAGCGCATGTATAAAGATGCGTGAGCAGAGATTTGCGCACTGAAGGCGGAGAATAAAGAGCTGAAACGAAAGACCACCGTCATGGCCCGATTCGGATCACCTTCATACTTGGCCTTTGACAACCAGCAGGGAGTCAACTCTCTCGGCAGTCCTGTACGCACTGAGGCAGGGCCTTCAAGGGTCTTCCAAGATGACAAAAAAAGGAAGGGCTTGGCGGAAAAGTCGAGTAAGTGAAGTCGGCGTGTGGCCGTTATCAAAAACAAAATTCCTTTTCTTTTTTTTTTCTTTTTTTTTTCATGTTGCCTCTGCAATCGGGGATGTCATCCCCTAATTTCAATAAAATCAGTTTCGTTTTTTTTTTTCCATAATCTAGTGCAATAATTTACTTAATATTCATCTAAAGTGATTATCTCAAGACTCTTAACCAATGAGAGCACCCTCTTTTTAAAGACACAATTCAATGATATATTTTGTAATCGCAACCGTCACACTACAACTAATTCATCTCAATATTAAAATGAATTCATACGCGGTTACCCAATTGAATAAAACTATCACAAATAATGACTTCAAATATTTCATCCCATGAGAACCTCCACTGATCCCCTAGTATAATCATATTCTTCCCTGGATTATTCCAAAAACAAAATTCACAAATCACCTTAGCCTCAACTACTTCACTTAAACAACAAGAAACACCAACCCTTATGAAACATAATGCAATCATGCCAAACACACTACTCGAAAATTCTCAGCCACAACTTTAATTGCCCAACCAAGCAATTTCTGTATTATTTTTACCTATCCACTCTATTTATTTCACTTGACGAACCGACTAGCAGTTTACACAAACTTGTCTACATCCACCCACATAATTTCACTCCAACATAGAATTTACCCAAACGCTCACACAATGCACTTCGAGTCCACATAGAATTCATCAAGATTAGATACACATTCTAACAATACTAAGGTACTCTCAACAAATACTCATAGTTGTAATTATTTTGAATTCTCCTTTGAAGTCTCTAGTCAGCTTGCTTCTACCCAAATTCTAAAAGATATAACCACAAGCTATGATGTCACTCATTCACTCTAAAAAAAAATTTCTATGTCAACAACAATCATTCCATAACAATTTTCAAGACTAACAAAATAACGAAAGTATTTCATACCAATTTATTTCCCGATGAGGGGTCTACCAAATAACTTCTTCTAAGGTAATATCACCACAAAACACGATAAAAAAAATTAAAATAAGGAATCATCCTCTATTAGGCAAAACTAAATACATTTTAATTAAGAAAACACTTACCACTTAAGGTCAAATACACTCATCAAATTGAACTCAATGGTAATATTAGACCAACATACCAACAACACGAATTCTTACCACACTTATAGCAAAACGAAGGATCAATATAAGGGATTCACAACTCTTACTCCAAGGATACAAAACAATCTTGTAACTAAAGGACAAAGGATACAAAATAATCTCCATTTCCATTACATGAACCACACCATCACGACACACACCAAATTTAACCGAAAACACTCTCCTATACCTTCAATCTTCACAATTTCTAACTCATACAAACTATAAAAGTTAACATCAATCACTCTCAATGGGTCAAGCATAAATTCCCATAGAAATACTCAAATTACCACCATACTAATTATCCCAGGGCACTTACTTTAGAATTATAATATCCTCACAAAGTAATCTTAAAAATTCCCTCTAAGAACATTGGTTGCCAACACAACTCCACAACATCCGTCACATCATGTCCTTCAACACTCATTTATTGCATTCAAGAATATCAACAACTAACTCTAAGACAATGGGCTCCACCAATCTTGAAGGCATTCGGAACTCGCCTACATGTTCTAAATATCGACTCACGAGTCAATGTTGTTACTACTAATAATCCCATCAAATGGCGTAACCCAAATCAAATTTAATCTCATTCCAATCCATCTCAAAATTATTTATCTCATTTGCCCTCTTAGGATTTGCAGCAAAATTATGAATAAAATAAACTCTTTAAGAAACACATCTCTTACTATACGATATAATTTCTATCATGCTAAGGCTACGTTTATTCCCAAACACATACAAAATAATTGGCCTAGGGCCCATCACTAACCTTACAAGTAGTCCATCAAGCAAGTGAAACAATCCAACTATAACTAATTTCATCTATCCCAAGAAAATTTAGAACTAGTTTTACCTGTTCTAATGTCAACAATCCAAAACATATTATCTTAGATTACTTTAATTATTATTAAAGTCACAACCAAACCAAACTATTAGAATAAGGTTAATCTTTAACTCACTCTACTTCTAAGAATTTTTTTTTTTCATCTAGTCCATTTCTACAAACTTGATATAAAATTGAAAAATAATTAACTCCTCATAACAACAACCCAGTCGCTACACAACACAAACTCTACTATTTTAAGGTCACATTTACACGCACAATCATACAAATTGGTTAACCTACGCTTTAATACTAATTCCATAACATCTTGACCAATCATCCCGGCCATATTACTCTAGCTTACACATTCTTCCTAGGGAAAAGGTATCCTCCTATATAAGAACATCCTGGGCACCCCAAGTGCCTCTATTACGGCCTCTCCCGGATTATGACATCTTATATAAGAGACAGGATTTAACTCAGAAGTAAGTACTCCACACTAGTTTTAACATGCCACATATGGATTAAACATAAACTTACACATGTATCTACATCACATAAGGTAAACCATATAAGCACATAGTCACATAGAACACATACAGATTTTCTTTCTAAATAATGATTGTCCCATGACGTTGCTAGAGTTCCAATCAGAAATAGCAGTGATCAAGTGCTCTTCTGACTGGACTTCCAGGAACTCATAGACCCAATCAACATCTCAGAAATCAAACCCCATACCCATATAATCACATAAACATGTTATCACATAGCACCCCATCATACAGATATCTCTATCAAGCGAGATAAACCCACTGTGGTACTAACCACTCCCTACATACCCAAAGTATTCGAACCCCATACGCTCTGATACCAAGTTGTGACGTCCCAAAAAAATTAGGCAGGGTATATCTATTTATACAACAAACCCACCTGATAGACAAACACATATATCTAGCTAATTATTCCATACATCCATTTCCATTTAATCTTAAATGCCAGATAATAAGTGCCCTACAGGCTTATAAATTTATCTAAGAACATTCTGGGTTACACAAAATGGAGTTTCAACTCAACGCAATATAGCCCTGGGCTTACATTCAACAAATAACCATAAAACAAAAATGAAGCCTCAGCTCCAAGTCCTCCCAAGTCAATGCCTTGGCGGAGGCATAGCACCTGTACCTGAAATGGTTTCCCTTATAGGGTGAGCCACAGCCCAGTAGAGATATACTACACAACATATGGACCATGACAAAACTAAAGAGGAGTATGTTCATGCCATGCTCATGATAAAACAGTTTATCTCTCTTTTTATAAAGCATACAATGCTGAGATGTGACAACAGATATAAAATCATTTTCATTTTAAACCATATCTTCTATATAAATACAGGCTTTGTGAATCTCTATGTGAGTGTCTGCAAGTAGACCCTAATGCACTACCACTGTCATTTTTACTAGTAAACTGGAAGGCTCGACACTTAACTGTGCGGTTCTACACCCCCTACCCAGATTCACCAAGTATTCATCTTTTCGCAAATAAATACATTTCCAAACATTTCTCAAAAATAGATACATTTCCAATGAAATGAATGTAATGCAATATCCAATGCAACAAATGAAGAAATGTGGTTCAATTTACTTAAGTCTCATGTATTTCTACAACAATCATGGCTATCCTCCACCGATAGCCCAAACAAATATTTCTAAACAGATATTTAAACAATTAAATTCTAAAAATTCTGATAGATACAATCTATTCCACATCTCATTAAATATGAACAACTACACCAGTTTTCATATCACAATCACATCCGGTAACCTCTCAAGATCCATTTCTAACCATGTCAGTTTTATTCCAATAAATACTTTAAGCAAAATAATACCGTTAATACCCAAGAAAACATCATTTTCTTTCCAAACTCATTCTCCAAGCATTATTCAACTATGACACCGTATTTTGATCAAAAGCCCCAAAAGTTAAACATAATTCCTTTATTTTCTTTAAAAATGCGCTTTTGGTCACAAACTGGTAAAAATTTCAAAACCAATCGAATCGAAGTCCGTTTTTGTTCAAATTTAAAACATAACTCTTTCATAACCTTACAAACATATTCCAAGTTTACACTTTTGCAATTTGAGCATCAACTCTTTATTTTTCTCAAAATTTTCCTTTTAAGCAAATAAATCACAAATTTTTCAAAAATTCTAATTAAATTATATACAACTCTAAACTCCATATAATCAAGTAAAAGTACATAAAGAAGTGTAGGAAAAATCCCTACCGCGAGCCAAGAAACTTTCAAATTTTTCGGCAATAGAAATTAATTTTTTTTGGAGCCAAACGACGTCTTTTCCACCCTCTACGTTTTGATCTAAAGCACTAAGGGTCAAAAATGACTTACACTAAATCAAACCCAAGAAAAACCAACTTGGAACCTCTTTTCTCTTGTTTCCTCAGGGCAAGAACTCTAAAAATTCTCAAAAGTTGAACAAAATATTTATTTGGTTATTATTTATAGATATTTCTTCTTCTTTTTTTTTTTAACTAAACAAATATCTAACCATATATATATATATATATATATCAATTAAAAATACATTTCAACATCTTTAATGACAAAAGTAAATATAATATTTTCTCAACATAAAATATATTTCGTTTAATGGTACACACCATAAATATTTACAACTCTTTTATGGTAATCAAATAAAAATAATAATACCACACACTATTATGGTTACTAACGGGTCATAATTTAATCAATTGGGTCCAAAATGAATGGAATTTAATAATTTAATATAAATCTCCAACTGAGATCAAAGTATAAATTCAATTTGATTCAACTCGTTACACAGGAGCCAGTCATAAATCATATGATAGCATGACCAAAGCTAAAAAAGTTTTTTACAATGCACCAGTTATGCCTGTTTATCAAAAGAATTTTTGTCAAATGAGAACTAACCCAGTTCCAACTAATATTCAGACATCTAGACCAGATGAATCTGAAATAAAAGATTTTTTCAACCCTGGTATATCTAGAAAAATTTATACAAAACTTAATGGAGTTTGGAAAACTCACATTGTAGACAACAAAGTGAAATTTCGAAAACACATGGGAGTTCTGGCCAACAAATTAGCTGAGCAAACAGCTAAATTAAAAGATTTGCAAAATCTTTGTTTCAATATCCTTAAACAAATGAATTGGAATGGATTTTAATTTTGAAAAAATAAACAATTTTCTTCAACTATCAGACCTCATATCAGATGAGTTTTCTAATTCAGTTTTTGAACAAATAAAAAGAATTTGTCTTTTTGAAAAAGCAAGAACTTTGCTTCCAAAAAAAAAATTTATGTTAATTAAAAATCGAGTTGAAGATCATCGTGATAAGATTAGACAAATCTTAAAACGATCTTACGATCTCATGTTCTAGATAAGTTTCTCTTATCTAATCTAGTAGGTTATTTCTTTTATCAATACCTAAATCTAGGTCTTTGTATAATTTTCTCCAATAATTCAATATTTTAACAAATATTTTCATATTCAGTCCTGTTATAAGTATTGGTTTGAAGTACCATAATATCTTTTGTACCATAAAATAGACTAATTTTCTCCTGGACTATTCATCCCATCATTGTTTATGAAGGATATAGTTTCTAATTTTGTTACCAAATTGTTTATTCGGTTTTTTGCTTCTTTATTTAAGTCACTATTTATTATTGAACCCAAATTGTCTATTTTAGATTCTATAGACTCAACTTTAGTTTCTAGATAATTTTGATTTATTTTTTTATTTTTATCTAATTTAGAAAACCAAGAACACATAATATCCATAATATTATTTAAACTAGAACACATGCTATTTATATTTGCAAACTCTTTAGTAATATGCAAACTAGGTCATATTTATTGTTAACATTATTTTTTGTATTTCCAAAGCATATTATATCGTCAAAATTAATTGCCATTATAGATTGTTGTTGGTACCTAAGACCCTCTTAGTGTATTATCCGGTGCCGAAAACCTCTCTTTATGATCTAAAAGACTTAATTATGGCTATAGTCAAAAGATCTTAATGAGTATATGGGCTTTGACATACACTAAGTATATAGGTTTTATAACAACTATAAATGAAACAAATAATTATAAAGATATAAAATACAAAGGATACACAATTAAAGACTAAACTTTACGAAAATTGTTTTTTTTATTTTTTTTTTATAACATAAAGAAAACCATACACATTTATATATATCACAAATTTAGACTTAGAGAGAAATACTTACATAGCTTGTTCTTACTTTTTAAAAGCTTTTCACCAAGCTCTAATACCAATTGCAAAACAAAAAAAAAGAAAATGAACTTTTTACTATTTTTATTATGAAATTATGATGGAGTTATGGAGTACGGAATTATGATGGAGAAGTTAGAAACGAAATTAGAAGCACAAAGATGGAGAGAATTTATATTGTATATTCCATTAGCTTTAAAGTCAATTTATAAACTACAATTTATATATACAAACAAAAAAAGTCATCAAGCCTAACCGTTGGCTTTTTTAATTTTCCAAAGGTTAGAAGAGAAAAAATCTAACATAATAAATACATTAGATATAAAAAGATATAAAAAGTCTAAGCAACAATAATGACAAGTACTTTGTAGTTCATAAAGCAGTTTCAATTTTTTCTTCCCTTGTTTTCTTCAGCAAATGTGCCTTTCATATTAGTTGTGTTACTGACATGTTGTTATACCCTTGTTTTAAAGAAGCTTTGAAAACCGTGGCAATGGGTACATCAAAGATCAACTACCATGATCCTAGGATCACAGTTGCTTGTTGCAAGCGACATGAAGTTCCAATTGAGAAGGTGAACATCTTTGCAAATACTTTCTCAGTTTTTGCCAGCAATTTCTTCTTTGTTGGAGAAGATATTTTGTACCCGTTTGTTTGTTGCTTATTATACTCTGCTATGCAGATTTTCAAAAAGTCTCTTCTGGCAAAGTTTGCTTGGGCAATGGATGTCATTCCCAGCTTCAGATTCTGAAGTCTTAGTTTAGCACAGGACACTTCTACCCTCCTCTACCCAGTACCCCGCTCTGCTCGTTATCTGTCTCACCTGAAAATATTCACAAATTTTATTTTATTTTTTTTAATTTAACTCTTCCAGCAGGGAGTTCATGTTGTATTCAGCATACCCTTTCACTCTCCCCCCCCCCCCCCCCCCCCCCACCCATCTATTAATGGTGCTAACTGCTAAGAAGCTGTGACAAGAGTTGTCTACTGAGACTTTTTAGATGAAACAAATATGTATTACTAACATTTTCAGACATTTTGAACAGTGAAATCTCTTTGATTTTTCATTGTCTTATATTTTGAGGTTCTCTTCTTTTATATTGCCATTGTGAATTTGTGATGTGTTTGAATAATTTATATGGAGTATTGATGGACAGGGTCAGTGGCACACCTTGTGACATGGTTTCAGTTTTATTTAATATTTCCTTGTAAAAAACCAATGAAATTCATTATTGTCATTATTACTATTTATCGTTTAATGATAGCATGCATTTGTGCTGATATTGAAGAATCTTGGTTTGTCTTTTGCTTATATTTGTATTTTGAGGATCTCTCGGTCTGTGGTCGAACCTGCTCACTTGCTGGCCCGTTTCGTAAACAACATTTCCCTTTATTGTTATATATAAGCTTTCTAATTACCTAAAAAAAACATATCTGCTTTTTGGGTTCTCAAAAAAATAAATAAAATGAATTGCGATAATTAGGAAAAGAAATTTAAATACAATAGTGATATTAAGTCAAAATAATGAGACACTAATTTAGAATCACTCTAATGGTTGGTGTCAAAATGGTAACATCAAAGTTAAATTTTGATATGTTATAGTGTGAAAATATCATTTTTAACAATATATTGTTCAAATGATTCAAATGTTCCACACAATAAAAAATATAGATATCATTTGTGGGTTTCAGCTTCTGATTGGGCACATGATCTTGTGTCCAAAACTATCCATTCTCCTATTCAATGCACTTCTAATTATTAGATGATGTTTTTTTACACTTTAAAATTTTTACATAATTTTATACTTGGGAATATTAAGACAGGCAAAAATTTAAGAATAGAGAAGATCTATGATTGGACAATAGCTTTTGCCAAATTTTATGTCAATTTTGACATTATTATAATTTGACATAAAAGATAACACTTTATTATATATGAGTTTAAAACAATTATCAAATTTTTTAATTTAACCAGAGGATGGCACAGTCGAGCAACAGTGTTTGGTGATTCAGGCTTTAAGGTTCGTTAAAAAAAAAAAGGGCGTTAAGGTTGTGTTCGGTTTAATGATTTAAAAATAATGAGAGAAAAATGAATAAACTATAAGTTAAAATTTTCTTATTTTTTTTCATTCACAAAAATTATTTGATTCAACCACCCCGGCTTAAGATTATAGTTACATATTAAAATGTATTGCACACATTCAAGATACATAGAAAGCAAATAGAAAGAAGATAGACAAGAAAGTCTTGATAATGATATTACACGACTAATACACTGTGGCACATGCTAACACCATGCTTTATTCCACATTAAAAACATACATACATTACATATTTATTTTATTTGTCCACACAAAACATGCATACGATTTACAAAGGTCATCTAATTCTTATTAGACGTAATTTCCGCCTCTTTTGTCTCACCAGCACCATGTCCAGGGTGACCGCCATGTCCAGGGTGCCCATGTCCATATTCGTGTCCATGTTCGTGTCCATGGCCATGTTCGTAGCCATGGCCATGACCGCCAAACGTGGCATCTTCCACACTTTTCATTTGCATGTTTTCCTCTGCAAAAAAAAAAGTAAAAAATAAATAAATAAATAGTTATGTCATAATATGATCTTTTGAAAGAAGTATTATTACTTCCATTTTATCAAAAACACTATAATTTGTTCTTGCTAAGCAATTTTTAAGTGTATAATTGATTAAAGTGTGAACAGTTTTATTATATATAATTTTGTCTACTAAAAACAAAAAAAATGGAGTGCATCTTGTAAAAAGAAGAGCGAATGAACAGGATGATAAAAATTAATGAATTTCTAATAAGATATTTTTACAATTAGACACAGTAGGGTGTAGCTCATCAATAATTCTTTTGCCAATGAAATAGCAAGTCTCAAACTCAAGGCGCCACAGTTTTGCCCAATGTAGCTTGTGGGGATGTTGGCATACATCCCATATTTTATACTTCAAGGTTGACCTTGCCTTGAGGGGTTTCTTGTCATTTTAAAAAGAAAAATAGACATAAAAATAATTCGATCTCACATGTATTTATTATCATGAACTTAGAATCAAGAATTTTGTTTGGGAGGGGCCAATGTATATGTATAAAAAACTTTTGATACATTACTAATTGAATATAATTTCTTGCTAAAGAAGTATTTCACGAGAAAACTAAATAAATTTAAAAAATAATTTTTACAAATTTAAACTATTAGATTTTAGTATACAATCAGTTAAACCACTATTTTAAACGATTTTATTGATTGATAGAATCTAGTAAGTAAAAAGTGAAAATTGCTTAAGATTCTTGAAAAATACTTAAATTCAATGGTGTTGAGTGTTACATATTAGTTGATATGTTTAGAAATCAATCAATTAAGACATGATATGTCATTGTAAATAAATTTAAAGGGTGAAGTTTTAGGTTCTTTAGTATTACTCATAAAAACATATACATACCATTTGATTTTTAAAATCAAAAACAATAAATAACATGTACCTCTTGTATTAATAAAATCAACTTAGATAAAATTGAATACTATTATTTAAAATGCGATATAATTAAAGATCATTTCATTAGGCATTGTAAAATACTAATGAAATAAAAAGTTAGTAAAATAATTCTTATAAAAGTAAAAAAATATCCTATTATACATTTTACAAATGAATAATGCTATATGCACCAATTAATATACTAACTAGTGTACCAATTGATGATGTAACATAATTTAAGAGATTTTTAATATTTGTAATGTGATTAATGAGTACATGTAGTACCACCGTTTACAAATACTCATTAATATAGAATTAATAATAAATTGTCAAAAATAAGAGGGGGATAGGGCCCTCCGACCCCTACATAATTCTGTCAATACTTACCACCACCATGTCCAGGATGCCCACCATGGCCCGGGTGCCCATGTCCATGATCATGTTCATGATCATGATCATGTTCATGGCCATGCTCGTAGCCATAGCCGTGACCACCATACTTGGCTTCTTCCACACTTTTCAATTGCATATTTTCCTCTAGAAGAAGAGAAGAGGAGAAAAAAATAAAAATTAAAAAAAAAATCATTATGTCATAATATGATACTTTGAAAGAGGTACTAATACAAGGTAATATAACAATTAGTAATGGGGGAGCTGTTGGTAATTCCATAAAAAACACTATAATTTGTTCTTATTATGCAATTTTAAGTGTATAATTGACAAAAGTATGAATGGCTTTATTATAATTTTGTCTACTAAAAACAAAAAATGGAGTGCATCTAGTAAAAAGGAGAGTGAATAAGCATGATAATAAAAATTAACGGAAATATTTGATAAGAAATGCCTCTATGGTTATCATTATTGAAACAATTAATAAGATATATATATATATATGTTTGGCATGCAATGGAGAAAGTGAGGAACTCACGAGTTTCAGCTAGCTCTCTGGCTGAAACCTCAGAGGAGATGAGTAGAAGGACAGCCAACACAAGTCCAACAAGAAGAAACGTTTTGGAGTATGCCATTTCTACCCCTCACACAAACAAAAGGTACTCTGCAACACACTAATAAATAACAACTCACTTTGCTATTTAAAGGGATGATGAGAAGAGCTTCGCGACTCCCCCGTATTTATAGACCTGGAGAGAGAGGGGGTTTTTCACGTGATGCTACAATTTGATATTTATTGATTAAAAATATAAAATTTAATATTTTTTTATTGATTTTTAAGAAATAATTTAATAAGAGTCAAGTGATAAATATGAAATAATATTCCAAAATCCCCCAAATAATTGCTCATTAAATTATCTCTTAAAATCCTGACAGAAAATATTAAGTCCCATAATTTTAACTAAAATAATCAAATTGGAAAACTTTCTCAAGATCACAGATAATTTTTCTATGGAAAAATGTTTTGGATCTTAAATAATTTATTAAATTTTTTATCAAACCTCTTATATGAGTGTCTGACTGACACAAACACACATGTGTATAGGTCTTATATCTATATAAAAAGTTTGATAAAAAATTTAATAAATTATTTAAAATTCCTAATATATTTCTTTTTTATAAGTAAACATAAAGACAGGGTATCAATCGATGATTATGAATTATTTTTCGGAAGCGGCAAATTGTCTCAAACCTACATCATTTGTCTCCTTCTATCCGTTCATGTCCATCCTTTTCATGAATCAATTACATATGAATTCTTAATCTATTTATTTAAATTTTAATAAATATGTTATGTGTTTTATATATGATCTGATTTTTTTTATAAATTTTTAATAAAATTCTAACAAAAGAAATGAAGTATTAACAAGATAATATTTTGAGTGTATTACTTGTTGAGGGTTGAAGTTTACGAAAGTAAAATGTAAATGAGTCATATTTTAAGGAGATTTACTATAATTTGTTATTTTGGAAAAAATAAAATGATAAAAAGATAACTATACAAAAAAAAAAAAAAAACAAAAGGCAAAACAAAAAAAGCAAAGTTAAGGTTGGTTTGGTATTTTTGAAAAAAAAAAAGGATAAAAAGTAAAAAAAAATACTTTACAAAGACAAAAAATTATCATTTTTTACAAAAAAAAAAATATAAAAAAATTAATTTACACATAAAAAAGTACAAGTCAAGAAAGTATTGAAGTGATTGGGCTGTCTACATTGATGGTACAACCAATCAGACAACCCATCAGACGGATGCACTTCTCATTATATATAGGACAATATTGTTCGGCTTGTGAGGGTCATCACGAGTCCCATTTTGATAATCTGAATGGTTCAATGTGTAGAAATCATCAAGTACTATATATTTATAAAATATTATATTGATCAGATATTGATAACTATATGATCAAATCAGTTTTATATAAAAAAATGGATGGTGAACAAATTAACGGTTGAAAAAAAATTAATCGATTAAATAGCTATCGATATCCAATCAACGTGATTTTTTACAAGTATATAGTACTCAATGAGTTGTACACATTGAACGGTTTCAATTATCAAAACAATACCTGTGATAAACCCCTACAAGTCGAATAGCACCGTCAATAACATATGGTACAATCACTGTGAGTACCATATTACATCTATGCTGCTCCAATACACCTATGCCGCCCACCATATTGGCTCAATGGTACAATTATTGTCAGTACCATACTACCATATTAGGGGTAATATGATAATTTTATTATTTTATATAATATACATGTCAAAAAATTATCTCAAATCATCAATTTTTTTATTATTTTTTATTTTAAAAAGTAAAAAAATGTACTTATTTAATACCCCTAATTTACCCAAAGTTCTGCTATCAAGCAATATACAAAGAGTCTCTTATCAGAGAATTTTTTTTTTTTAACTCTTCCTTTCTTATCTCTAAATAAAACTGGTAGTGTCATTGTGTTTTTTTTTTGTTTTTTTATTTTTTTTATATATAAATTGTATGCATAACAAATCATAATTCATTGAAATTGTTCAACTGTTTCGAAAGATCACTGATGTGTATTTTAGGAATGGTAATGGGTTTAGTTTTTTGATTGAATTTTTTATTTTAATCTTAATTATTTTTGATGATACAATTTTATACTTTATTCTAATTTTAACAGTTTTGACTTTCTTATCCTATAATTTACTCTACTCTACCAGTGTCGTCCAAAACCTTTTTTAAAAAAATTAGGTTAGGACAAATATAATCATGTCACATAATTTTGCTATTCATGATGTGTACCTAGTTATAATGGGATGGCACAAAAAAAAAATTAAATAAATGGGATAGACTATGTTTGCTTTTCAGGTTTTTTTAATGTAAAAACTAAAATTAATTTGTTAAAAAAATGGAAAAATAAAAAATACTTATTATTTTTATATAATTTTATCTTTTGGGATGGTATAAATAATTTTAAAATATATTTTTAATATTTATTTTTATCAAATTAGTTTTTTTATTTTAAATTCTGAATATTGTTTGAGAAAAACAAATCAAACATACCCCTCCCCTTCCATTCAATCAAGAAAATGTTTAAGCGCATAAAAAAGTAAAAAATAGAATACCTAAATTTGTATATTTTGTATGTAATTCTTTTACGCACGTAGTACGATTGTTCAATCAAACAAATAAGTTAGATTAAATTCATCTATTTATTGAGAAATTATTTAATATTTTTAGAATAATATTTTATTTTATTTACATATGGATATTTAATACTTCTCATGAAATTTTAATATAAAAATAATAAATTTTATAATTGAAATCAATAATTACTCATTGCTTCACCTATTGAATAATTTCTCCCATCTTGGCCATGTATACAATTAATGCATGCATTATGGAATGTCCCATTTGGCTTTCAACTTGGGGTGGTCTACAGTACCAACCACAATAATGAAGGTCAATTATTAGTAGTCCTCCAACATTATCTAGTATATTTATATAGTGTTCCAAATTAATTATGAGTGAAATATATTGATTTATTTTTATTAGATAATTAATTAAAAAATGATAATTCACTTAGCGTATTGTAATTTTTTATTGACTAAAAATATCTCGTATAAGTGATACGCCATAAATAGTTAATAATTTTGTTATAATAAGGAGTTTTGGTCTTGTTTGATATAGTTTTTGGTAGATTTAAAACTGATAATCAGAAAAATAAACTACAAATATCTCTTCTTTTATTTCTAGGTAATTTTTAGAATTTATATAAGGTATTTATGTCTTGCAAGAGCAACTCTAACACTACTCTTCCGCTGTGTTTAGTTTATGAATTTAGGTAGAGAATTGAAAAGAAAAACGAAAAATATAAGTGAAATGTGAAAATATAATTACATTTCACGCATCTTTTTTTCTTCTGTTTTTTTTTCAAATTCATGAACCAAAAACAACTTTCACTTTTCACTAACTAAAGTATAAAAAAATAAAAAAATACTCTTTATTTTACCTAATCAGGTTCTCATCAAATTCGTTTATTTTGTAAGTCCTTACGTGTAAATCGTTGGTGAATCCGATAATTATAGTCATATTATTTCTTTACATTTTGTCTTAAAAATATAAAAAAAAAATAAACGATTTATTTCTAAAAATATTCTTACCATCCATTTTAAAATATATATAATTATAACTATTAGATTAATTTAATTTTTTTAAATATACAATCTACAAATAAAAGGACTCATAAAATGAATAAAATAAATTATTAAATCGGGCCTGCGGTGGTCCATGAACCCAACTGGGCAATACAGTCCACAAAAGTGGACCGGAAAGAGGTCCAATGTCAGAAATGGACACAGAGGATGATGTCATGCGTGACGCAAAATGTAGGGTGTGTTTGATTTGTGTTTTGAGATAAGTTTTTTTTAAAAATTTACAGAGAAAATTTAGAAATTTTTTTGGTTTGTTTGGTTGTATATTTTGAAAGTAGTTTTGGAATTTGGAAGTTTGGGATGATTTGGCATTTTATTGTAGTTGAGTAGATATTTGTAAGAGAAAAAATGATTGAGAAAGAGAGAAGAGAGAGAAAAAGTGATTAATTGGTGTGTAAAAGAGAGAAAGTGATTTTAGAAATAAAATTCAAAAAATTTCTAACCAAACAAAATTTTAGAAAAAAAATTTAGAAATTATGTTTTAAAAGTTAAACCAAACGAGGCCGTAATATTTTTATTTTGGGAAGCTGCCCATTTTGGATAACATTACCTCTCACATAACTTACTCACAAAAAGACAAAATACGTTTAAAAAGCCAAAAAATTAATTTTTTACCAACTTTTTAAAACACTGAAAATTTGGAAAAAAGTAAAAAGTAATAAAATAGTTTTGAGATGATAAAAGTATACGATTTATTTGCATGAGCTCATGCATAATCATTTGTACCTTTATCGTTTTAAAATTATTTTTATACTTTTCGCTCTTTTTTATATATATGGAAAAAGATCCGGACCCTCACAGGAAATGACCCCCACGACCCCTCTGCAACATGATTGGCCAATGTTTTCTTTTTCTTTTTCTTTTTTTCTTCTTCCTTCTCCCTCAATCACCAACCTCCACGTGTGTGTTGGGATGGGGGTGGTGGGGGTGGGGGCTTGAGGAGGTCTCAATCACCTCTCTCTCTCTATATATATTTCTCCTAATAAATATTTTGTTGTTTTCATACAAAATTAGAAAAATTATTTTGTGGTTCAAGGATACTATGTGATCATGCCTTGACCAATTATAAAACATGTTCCTCGTTATTTTTTAATTATTCAATGCAAAATTATAAATCCCACTCTCTCTATCAAGAAAGATTATTTGGTAGTCTTGTGGCACGGCCACATAGTGCGCCATGTATGTGGTGATTAGTAGAAGAAATAGAATTCATAATTTTATATTGGGTGATTAAGAAAAGACAAAGGACATGATGATTTATAAAAAAAAAAATTATTGGTAGCCTGAATTTGTGTGGCTCGAATGATTCAAATGTGTTAAAACGACATCGTGTTACATCCAAAACGATGTTGTTTTGAGTGATTCAAACCATTCGAGTCCTAATTTTTCGGGCCACCTAACATTGTTGAATTTATAATTCATCAAGAACATAATCATTTGTTGCATCTGAACCACAGAATAATTTTTTTTCAAAAAAAACAAATCAATGTTAATTTTGAAAAATAATTACTTATTCATAATAAATTTTATATATGTCAATAATTAAAATTATAAATTTTTTCATAAATTTATACTGATTTTAAGATAATACCATTGATTTGTAAATTTCTCATCTTTCTTCTACCAATCATAACCACGTGGCCATCCACAACACCACCAAATAACTTTTCACAAAATTAGGAGTACAAACAAAGATCTACTAAATAATGGCAGGTGCAAACAATGAAATGCTTCACATGTAATTCTCGTCGGTGCTATTGACTTTTTATTTTTCACTGATTTAATAGTTTTTTTTTTGGTTCGAAATTTCATTCTAATTTTAATCTTTAACTGTATTAAATTCTTAGTAGTTATTAACTATGAATCTTAAGGTGCCGTTTGGTAACACTTACGTTTTCAGTTTTCTGTTTATATTTACAAAAATTTAAAAAACTCAAATAAAAACTTGTTTGGTAAAATTTTTGATTTATAAATCAGTGGTCTCAGTTTATAAATTTGGCCAAAAAATGTGTTTCCATTTTGAGTTTTCAGTTTTTTTTTTTTTTTTTTTACCACCCAACACTAGCCACCACCCGCCACCATTTTCCATCACCATTTTCCGCCACCACCACCCACCACCCACCTGCCATCCACCCGCCACCACCCACCGCTCGCCACTACCATCCACCGCCCGCCACCACCACCTACTTGCCACCACCACTCACCACCCACTTGCCACCACCACCATCCACCACCTGCCACCACCAGCCACCCACCACCACCACCACCACCACCCACCTGCCACTCACCCGCCACCACCACCGACCAGCACCACCACCATCACCCACTACCTACCCGCCACCCACCTGCCACCACCACCCGCCACCACCCACTCGTTACCACCTACCACCTGCCACCGTCACCCACCCACCCATCAAACCCACCCACCACCACCACCATCCGCCACCTACCCGCCACCACCCACAACCACCTGCCATCCGCCGCCCACCTACCACCACTACCCACCACCACCCACAACCCGCCACCCGCCACCACCACCACCACCCGCCACCGTCACCCACCCACCCACCATCACCACCCGCCATCTGCCACCCACCACCCACCACCGTCACCCATCCACTCACTACCACCACCCGCCACCACCACCCACCTACCACCACCACTCGCCACCACCACCACCACCACCCACTCGCTACCACCCGCTACTATCACCCACCCACCCACCACCACCGCCACCAACTACCCACCACCCACACCGTCACCACTTTCCACCACCGTCTTTCGTCGCTACTTGCCACCACTCGCCATTTCTCACTCTTTTTTATATTTTAATTTTTTTTTAAACATTTTGTCGATTACCAAACGCGTTTGTTGTTTATGTTTTTGTAAAAGTAAACAAAAAATAAACAAAAACCAGTTTATAAAATTTTTGTAAATATAAACTGAAAACGTAAACATTACCAAACACACCCTAAGTGACTTGAAAATAAAGTGAAAAATACTATTTAAGCTATTAATTCATTTTTTTGGATTTCAAATCATAACTAAAAGGTACAAATTCTCACTAACCAAACTAACTGCTAAGAGTAAGTATTGCAAACAATGAAGAGTAAATTTGTGTTTAAATTATGGATTTTGATAGAAATTGAAAAAGAAATAATATATATATAATTGAAATATAATTGCATTTTACAAATTTTTTATCTAAATTTATAATTCAAACATAACGTTAAAGGTTATTCTGGATGTTGATTTTTAACCACATAACCAAGAGGGAGAACTCAGCTCGAAAGCACCGGCAGAATAGATTAAACCCAACAACCTGTAACAAGAACATGAGAATACCGCGGTGGTTCGCCACCCAGGAGCACTCTAACGATCAAGTATAACTCACAAGTCACTGCTCAAAGTATATCACACATACCTGAGACCCACGGGGGTACCTTTCTTTTATAGCCATTAGTGCCTAAATCCTCTAGACGCCTCACTTCAGAGGGCTCAAGCACATAATGCTTACCATGGACTCTCAATTAGATAGGGACAAACTCCCTAAGTGTTTTATCCTTATCCAAGCTAAAGCCCTCTTTCGTCTAGGATTCTTGTCCCTTATCCGCTTATCTCGGATTCTGGCATCTCCAGCAGCCGAGATTATCTCAGCAAGCTTAACCAGGCCATGTGGCACCTCGGCTGACACTTCAGCGTCACTTTAGTCATGTGTTGTCACTCACAAAATACTTCTCTACAACTGTCCCCTAGGTTCTATTACCTCTGCAATTTGAAGTGATGGAACCTACATCGTTTGTCCAACCAACATGTCGGCTAAAAACTCACATACTATTCCAATCGAGATCATGACTTGTAGACTTCAAGTAACCAGGACTTAGTTGCCCATTTTGTCGAGAATCAAGAACCAAGAATCAAATTCTCTAAGCATCTCATCCGAAATCGCTTCTCTAGCCGAGGTTATTGCCTCATTATTTCAAGAATTGCAAGAGTTTCAGCTATACGTAAATTATCACGCACAATCATTTCAACCGTTTCTTCCGCGTGTCCCATTCTTACTGGCTCGTACCTGGCACGTGCCATTAAGTCACATCGATTCTATCCCATGTCGTCTGACACAAGCACTTCACCCTAGGTGGTTACATTATGCCTTTGCCGCATTTTTGCATTTTCAACAAAACTTTTTCTTCTCCTTCCGTCTCTTCACTATCAATTCTCATTCTCTCTCTATTCTCACACATTCTCTTTCTGTGTTTTCCTTGCTTCGCCATTTTCATCCTTTTGAAGCTCTGCAACTGCTCTGTTCTCCATCTCCAGCAAGCCTTTCAACTGTTCCGTTCCGACCAAATGCACTGTCTGACTTCGGCGAGCTTTGTTCTGGGGTCGTTTCCTCGGCCTTACTTGGTAAGTTCTCAGTTTCTTCTTTTTAATTTCAACCTCCCACTATCTTTGAGTATGACGTTGTTGTAAAATGTTTATGCATTTCTCGCTGTTCAATTTCTTCATTCACTCCCCGATTTTGGTTGCCTTTTTTCATGTTTAGACATTGTAAATCAATTCTCATTCTTGAATCTGTTTTATACTGTACTGATCGTGGTGTATTCTTGAATGGTCTGTACTGTTTTCGTCACATTGCCTTACATTGTATCTGTATTTTTGTCTGGATCTTGAATCTCTATTTCTTGTTTCGATTGTGTTCTTGATTGTGCACCACTACTTTATACACCGTCATTTAGATGTTTATGAATGTATCCTTGCTTGTTTCTGTGCTCTCTACATTTCAGTCACTGAGATGGTGATTTTAAATCTTTGTTTCTTTTGTTTTCTGTGTCTATTTTCAGGATTTCTTGCCTTTGCATCTTGTTCTTCCATAGAATTAGGTTTGGGATTTGATTTAGGAATCATTTAGGGAAACTAAAACAAATTTCCCCCTTTAGATCTTCGAAAGCCGTTACCGTAGTGCTCGTCTAGGGTTTTGCCGAGGTCTTCACACCTTTGTCAACTCTTTTCTCTGAGATCTAGTAACCAAGTACTTCAAGCCGACATCATGGGGATGTTTAGGTGGAAGGTAGACACCTCAACCAAACTAGAATATTTTCGCCAGGAGTTCTCTATCCCAACCGACGTTCAACTCAAGTTGGCTAGGAAGGAAGACTCCATTATACCTGAGAAGGACTACATGTCATTCCCTGTAGTCTCCATCATTGAGCATGGACTTCGGTTCCCTTTAGACATCCTCTTCAGGGAAGTCCTGCACTTCTACAAACTCAACCCCATGCAATTAGCTGTCAATTCGTTCAGGGTTATCAACGGTATTGTCGAGTTGGCCCGCCGAGAAAATGCTAGGATTACCCTCGCTGACATCCAATATTGTTATACCATGTGTAGCCTCAAGTTTGCTAGTGGTTACATGTACTACCTCAAGCCCAGATCCATTGCCTTCAAACTTATAGCTGACCTCCCAGACTCTAACAAAGGTGCAGGAGATGACTGCCTGATTGTCACGGGCAATTGGGAATTTGCACTTGATGATAATCTTCATCTCTTTCCTCTACGCCGAGGAGTTTTTAAAGAGGATGAAGGTAAGAACTCAGTACAAATGTAATTCTTTTGAGCTTCTGCATCTGCTTTGTATATTTGTTTTGAAGCTTGGTGTAATTTTTTCTGTTTTTGCAGTTCTTCCTCAGCCGAGCAAGTCATTTCAGGAATCTTACATACACAGCCGAGATCTCAAGTGGCTTTTGGACCTACCAATTGAGAAACACAAAGCTTCACTACTGCTTAACTACATATCAACCTACTGAAGTCCTTTTCCCGACATTCCCAAAATGAGCAACACTTTAGCAGCCACTCAACTAGCCACCTCCTCACCATGGCCAGACCAAGCCCCTTTATCGGATCCAGTGGACTAGCCATCTACTTTAATTTCAGCTTAACTCATTCCGCCATCACAGCGTCAACGCCGTCACCGAGTTCCCAACGCCCCTACCGGACGAACCTGAAGTCGCAAGCACCGAGATTAAGAGGCATCAGCTTACGATCCAATTAACCCCCAAATTGCTCTTCCTACCATCAACTTTGGCACCAGAGTTACAATTGTAGCAATCGTCGAAGAGATGGGTCGTAAACCTACTGTAGCGGGGGTTTTATTGGCTGGTTTGCCCGACGTTGTATCTCTGCAGTCCACGTCACCTTCCTAACCTAAGCTGAAGCAGAAACAGGTCAAAAAGACCAAGGCCACTGTTACTGTGATCCATTTTGATTCTGAGAGGGATCCAGAAGACTCATTCTCCATATCCAAATTGGCCGAAGTCAAGAAGAGGCCGATTGAGATCATCGGAGGCCCCCTACCAAGAAGCCGATGCCCAAATGTCCAAAGGATGGGAGCAGCTTTCCCCGCGACCAGACCTGGGCCCCAGAGGTCATGGTTGGAGACCGGCCTCTGAAAGCCGGTAACAGTGTGATTGAAAGCATGGAGGTCGGCGCTGCTATGCCTACGGTCGTGCTCTTTCCCGCCGATATGAACCAAATGGTCGAGCTTAACAAATACGAGAACTTTACCCTAATGATGCAGCACTTAGTCTTGGTAAGTTTCTTCAACTTCTTCTTTACTGTTTCCATTTAGCTTTCTAACACTTAGCCAAAATTTTCTAACTTGTTCTTTTCTCTTACAGGCTATCCAGCATGCTCATTCTCATGCTGTCAAGGTCGAGTTGATAAAGAAGGATTTGGTGAAGAATACCTAGGAAGCTACAAATCTCCTTTCTTCACTCAACAAGGCCGAGACCAGCAACCGGAATCTGATGGATAAGGCCAAGGCTACCTGTAATAACCTGACCCTCTTATATGCTTTCAGCCTCTCATTATATGTGTAACTATATGCTAAATGTGAAATTTCATGTGAAATCAAGTTTAATTGTGTAAATTATATGACTATGGATTTATATCTGTCAGTTGTGTAAAAAATCTATTACAATTGTGACGTTTAGATTAATAATTGGAAGCCTTAGAAGTGCCATAACCTGAAATTGACTTTAAAATTGTGATGAGCATGATTTTTAGATCATAATATGAATTTTTGTAAAAATTTGATTCGTAATGATTAAACTGATTAATTTGGAGTCAAACCTTAAAAAGTCCTTTTAGACTCTTGATTTAACAAATTCTCATCATAACTAAGAAAATATCTCCTGAGAAGGAAAGAGTGCTAGAGAGAGAGAGAGAAGAGAAATGAGGCTTCAACAAGAAGGAAGATTGAAGGAATTAAGAAGAATTGTAGAGATTTGAGCTCAAGAAAGGTATAACCCACCTAGAGTAACCTCTTTAATTGGCTTGAGTTGGAACTTCTTTTACATTCATGTAAGTTAGGGTTTATAATTAAAATCAAGTGTATGATAATTGGTTAATTGGAAGGAAGATTCTTGTATTTTAGTTGTTTTGAGCTATTTTGAGCTATGTAGAAGAGAATTACAACTTGTTATTTAGTTTTTCATGTTTGAACTCACCTATGCATCTAGAAGGTTATATATATATATATATATATATATTTGATAAAACAAATATAAAGCTAGAAATCTAAGAGAATTGAGTTGTGTATATGAATTTGAAGGGGGTTATGATCTAGATAAGCTGTGATTTATGTTTATTGTGGTGTTATAAATTTATGATTCATGTCATTGTGTTATTGTATCATAATATTGAGTTGATTTCCCTATTTTTCTCCTTTATGATGTGGTTGCCTTGTTGGGTTTTTGCTTTGGTTCGGATTGCTCAAAACAGGGGTTACAACCGCATGTGCAGGGTTCATGGCTGCACATGTGGGAGGTACCACCGCACGTGCGGGGCTCATAGTCGCACGTACGGAAAACAGGGAAAACAAGGGAGGGTAGACTTGAGGTTCTGAAATAAAAACACGTGCGGGACGCACGTGCGACCCACTTTCTCACACGTGCGGCGAAGGATTTCCACACGTGCGGCCCAAGGGGAAAAATTATGTGTGCTTCTTTTCTTCTGTTAAACCCTCTGGGATTGCTAAATGTGCATTTGAACTTTCTACGCTGCTTGAAAATAAATAAAAGTTGAACGAATTAAATATTGTCTAAGGAAAAGTAACTGACTTGTGGATTGCATGCTGTGTGTAGGTCACGTACAGGAAGGGACTATTACTCCTTCACAGCACTATGAGTAATAGTAGTGTAGTCTTGTGTTCCATTTACTTTTAATAATTATCGTTGATATATCGTTACTCATGAATGAGTTGTGTTCTTGATATGGTGGATAATCGGAATTCTTGTTTTGTAAGATTTGAACAACGGTATTATTACGGACCCGAGGTCGTTCTGTCTTGCTATCAATGGGCCTGAGGCTGTTCTGATGTGAGCTAATAACTATTGGCGGCCCTAAGGCCGAGGGTGGTGGGGATATGTCGATGTCTCACTGACCCTAATATAGTGTGAACCGTTTATGACTCATGGCCTAAGGCCGAGAGAGGTAGTGTACATATCGATGTTCTACCTACCATCCAATGTTTCAAACAGCTATTGATATGTTGGGCCTAAGGCCGTTCTGTATAATGTTGGGCCTGAGGCCGTTTTGGGAATAAATGCAAAGTAAAGACAAGAACGTGAATTAAGTGTTTACATTCTGTGTGACTTAAGCTTATTCATATGAACTATTTTCCATTGTTATTATTCACTGAGCTTCGTTCGCTCTGTATTATGTATATCTATGTAGGTAATCAGCCTGGAGGCCAGTTCTAGTCCAGCTTTAGCAGCTCTTTTGTCGACCCGCCTATTAGTTCGACTAAAGTGAAGCCTTTTGTTTGTAGGGTTCCTATCATGGCACATATGTTAGGTCACTAGTACTTTTGTCAAACGTTGATTAATATGTATAAATTTCCACTCTTAAATGTTCTGGTTACACCCCCATTTACTAGGCGGGGTTTGTATATATATGTATATAGATGCGACCTATGTATATGCTACACTGTGTAATGAAACGTTTTGTGATCCTGGCATTTAAACACTACTCAATGGATGTTATATTGGATTATTAATTGCTTCCATTTTAGGCCCCAATGTTATAAATGATGTTCATACACTATTTAATTATTTAGTTTGAGGCCATCAACGGGCCGGTCATGCCCAAACTTTTAGGGGCGAGTTTGGGGTGTGACACTACCAGACTGCTCAAAGCAAGGTGGAGGCTAAAGTCAAAACCGCTGAGGTCGTTAACAAAGCTGCCAAGGCTAATGCTCAGGCTGCCGACATTAGGGCTACTGATGCCAAAGCCAAGCTTGCCAAAGCCCTCGAGACTACAGAGGTCGAGATAAAGGCCGCCGATGAGAAAACTTATGCAGAGGGGCAAGCCGATGTTCGACACCAGTACAAAGAGCAAGTGAATCTAACCTGCAACAAAGGTTACTATCTCGGCTGGATGACAGCTCTCAAGGAACTATCCGTGCCCAAAGATTCGCCCCTCCGAGACATCAGTCGTCTCAACGTGCATTTTTCTTTTTCTCTTAACAAATTTGACGAAAAGGAAGTCGACGAAAAGGCAAGGGTTACTGTTGGGGGCAAGTTCCCTACTCTAAATGATCAAGTCCTGGACTTGACTCAGAAGGATGGGGATGAGGTTTCCAAGAGTACCTCAGCTGCCAATACTGATGTCGAGGTCAGGGTAGCCAAGAAGAGCCTGTAGGCAACTCTTCTTGAAATTGACGTTGAGGTGGCTGCCGAGAAGTCTGCTCAACTGTTTGTCGAGGCTATGATGCTACCAACAACCGAGGTTTTACAGCCCGAAAACATTGCCCAAGATCCCAGCACTTAGATATTTTCTTTTCTTTGAACTTTCTCTTTTCAGTAATTGTAATCCCTTGTGTTGAACAATTTTCTGTTTTGTCAGGCCGAGGTGCCATCTTTTGTAACTGAACAAGTTATCTTTTATACCACACCGATGTGCCTTTTTGTGTTTGAACAAGTTGCTTCTGTGAATACAAATATTCTTTTTTCCTCTAAGTGTTGGATATTTTCCTTGTATGCTTATTGTCTTTGCTTTATGCCTTGTATATTGTTTCATACTTAGAATTTTTTTGATCCTTTTAAGTCTAGTAACTTGGATCCCCATCTCAGATCCCCAGACCTCGGATACATTCACAGCTTGGAGTTGAACATACTAATCACCTTGAATAACAACAATTACTATTTATCTCGGCCAAACAACACTTAAAAATATTTCATCAAATTTTTTCAAGTGCTGTTTTTTCACTTGTACTTGTTGTCTTCTGGCAAGACTTCACCCTTCTAAGTCTAGCACCTTGGCTGGATATCTCAGACAATTACACTTTGGGTACAATACAGTACTCTCATCTCGGATTAACTCATCTCGAATAGTTCCACCTATCAATGATCTCGAATAACTTTAACTTGCAAAATTATTTCAAAAATTTTACAAGTGTTATGCTCATTCTCACTTCATGTCCCCTAATGTGAACCTGAGTACCACTTATGTTCACATTAAGGACGCATCACATGGTTATCACCCAAGTCTTTTGTAGACATTTTTGACCGAGGTCATCATGTTCGGCTCATCTAAACGAAGCACTTAAGGCTTAACCTTAGTGCACCAAGAGTGCCATACTCCTCGGCTTTAACAAACTGACCAAGTCATGGCCGGTTTCGTTTTCATGCCGAAACACTGTAAACTTAGTTTAACTCTACCAGCATAGCAAGTCTAAGTTATTCGTCATGTTTTATTCGGAAACATCGCCAACTTAGTTCAACTCTACTATCATGACAAGTCTAAGTTATTCGTCATGTAAAATATCGCAAACTTAGTTCAACTCTACTATCATGGCAAGTCTAAGTTATTCGTCATGTTTCATTCAGAAACATCACAAACTTAGTTTAACTCTACCATCATAGCAAGTCTAAGTTACTCATCATGTTTCATTCGAAAACATCATTGTTTTAGTTCAACTCTACCATCATTGCAAGTCTAAGTTATTCGTCATGTTTCATTCGGAAACATCGCAAACTTAATTCAACTCAACCATCATGGCAAGTCTAAGTTATTCGTCATATTTCATTCAGGAACATCGCCAACTGAGTTCAACTCTACTACCATAGCAAGTCTAAATTATTCGTCATGTTCACCATGGGAACATCATCATAAGACTGTTTAGTCTTATCGCACAAGTTTCAACAACATTTCATAAAAACAAAATCAAGCTAGCAGTTTTATTAATACTTCGGCTAATAAAATCTTTACATAAAAAAACAGAAATTAATGGTATAAAAACTTCAAATTGCTTGTGTTCCAAGGTCTTGGCAGCTCCTTGCCATCATTATCATCCAGCCGATATACGCTATTGCCGGTAACCGAAATGATTCGATATGGTCCTTCCCAGTTTAGGCTAAGCTTACCCTCTCTTGGATCCTTCTTATTGCCAACAACTTTTCTAAGGACAAGGTTCCCAACCTGAAACTCCTTTGGATTGACCTTTTTGTTGTAGGCCCTAAAAAGTTGCTGTTGGTATGCCCCTAGCTGAATTGCTGTTCTCTCCATTCTTTCTTCGAGATGTTATGCTCTTTGCCGACATCCTTTTTTCCAAGATTCGGTTCTTGTACTCCTTCGTTACGGTTTTTCTCCCTTACATTAGGATCCACACGCTCATCATTCTCACTGTGGATGTCGTCCTCAATCTGTTTTTTCCTGTCCGCTGTTAGCCATCTATTCTTCTTAAGTTCCCATAGACGGCGCCAAATTGTGGGTGTTGATTTTTGACCACACAACCAAAAGGAAGAACTCAGCTGGAGAGTACCAGCAAAATAGATTAAGCCCAACAACCTGTAACAAGAAGATAAGAATACTGCGGTGGTTCGCCACTCGGGGGCACTTCGACGATCAAGTTAGTAATCTCTCAAAGATATCAAATTAAAGTATAACTCACAAGTCACTGCTCAAAGTACATTACACATACTTGAGACCCACGAGGCTGCCTCTCTTTTATAGCCATTAATACCCAAATTCCCTAGACGCCTCACTTCAGAGGGCTCAAGCACATAATGCTTACCTTGGACTCTTAGCTATATAGGGAAAAACTCCCTAAGAGTTTTATCTTTATCCAAGCTAAAGCCCTCTTTCGTCTAGAATTCTTGTCCCTTATCCACTTATCTCGGATTTCGGCATCTCCGCAAATAACCTCGACTTAGCTGAGATTATCTCGGCAAGCATGATCAAACCACGTGGCACCTCAACTGACATTTAGGCGTCACTTTAGCCACGTGCTATCACTTACAAAATACTTCCCTACAGTTACAAATTCTGACTAACCCAGCTAACCCATTTTAAATTCTTAATAGGGTTGAGCAATAAAGAAAATTAAAATGGGCATTTTTTAACTTAAAATGGGCTAGGTTCAATATCCACTTAAAACTAAAATATGGGATGGGCCAGTCTAAATCTACACCTTTATTGACTTGATTTGTCGGCTGAGTCTTCTATTGTGTTGGGTTGGGCCATTTAGCAAGTTTTTGAATATAGAGAGAAATCCAAATTCATTCTTGTACAATTTTATTGCAGACTCTCTCTCTCTTTAGTCATTTTAAAGATTAAATCTAATAAACAAAATCGATGCTCGACAACAAACTTCTAGAGATTCAAGCTTTTCTGTTTTGTGATTATCAATTTTTAATTTTCAATAAGTTGCACCAAATAAGGTCTTAACACTTTCCAAATAGCCCACACTCTCTTTTCTTAAAAAAAACTCGTTAAATTTTATGTCAAATTTGACATTGTCATAATTTGATATGAAAGACAACATGTTAATAGAGATGAATTTGAAATAGTTTATCAAAAAATTTTGCTTTAACCCGAAAGATAGCACACCCAAGCAACATTATTTGATGATCCAGGTCCTAAGGTTGTGGTTGGTTTAAGGTTTAAGAAGGAATTTGTGAATAAAAAGAAAATGGAAAAATAAAATAAAATATAAGTTGAATTTGTATCATTTTTTTTTTCCTTTTACTTAATTTTTGATATCAACATTGTCCAAAAAGTATTGCCCTTGGCTTAAGATTATAGTTAAACATATTAAAATGTCTTGCAACACAACATAAAAAACACATGAATAAGAAACAGATATGAAAGTGTTGACAATGATATCATACGTCTAATACATCTTTATTACTTGTGGCACACGCTCACCTTATGCCTTATTCTACCATCCATAGGGGTGAGCAGCGGATATACCGATTCGTCAAAACCGACCGAACCGAATCGATCCGTCGCATTTTAGACGGATGCGCGATGACGAGCGGACGGTTGCACATTGATTTTCTCCAATCCGCCAATCTGGCGGACGGATGGCGGATTTGAGATTCCTTTGGCCGCAACCGAACCGCCAAACCGCCAAACCGCCAAAAGACTTTGTATTTTCAGTTTGTTTAAATATTCTATTTGTGTTTTCAATTAAAAAAGAGTTTAAATATTCTGTTGAAAAAAAGTTTTCAACTTAAATATATTTTTTGATTTTTAAATCTATCTCTAAAAATAATAAATAGAAAATATGATATATGCTAGTTGGTTTTTGTTTTCAAAAACAGATATAGATGTAACAATACAGAGATATACAATCTCTACTATTGCTCTGTTCATGGTTTTGGTGGTTTGAATTGTTTTTATATTTTAAGAGCCACAGATTGTAATACTTTATGTGAATGAGGCATGCTATGATTGTAGTATGTGGATGAGGCATGCAGTGATTGTGATATTCTAAAGTTTCAAACTTTCTTACTTTGGTTGAGGCATGCAGTGATTGTAATATTTTTTTAAGTCATTGACTCTAATACTTTTTTTTTTTTTTGAGAAAGTACACAAGTTGAATTATGTTGAAAATTTATAAAATTTTAAACCGCCAAACCGATTCGCATCCATCCGCCAAACCGCCAAACTGCCAAACCGCTCAATCCACATCTGCCGGATTGGCGGACGGATGCGGATTGATTTTCTCCAATCCGCCAATCTGGCAGACGGATGGCGGATTGGAGGTTCCGTGGCCGCAACCAACCCGCGCCCACCCCTAACCATCCATACATAGTGTTTTGATCTAAGATTTCAATTCTTCTATGTTTCAGCAGTATTATATTGTTCTATGGAGCTAAGGTCCAAAATATGGAAGAAAGAAGTGTTTCCATGACTCGACCACCCAGTTAATTCTGTTCCACTTAATCTTTCTTTCATGGCTACATATAATTCTGACTAAGGAATGAGAAATCTACGTGAATCCAATTTTCATTTCATTTACATATTTATTTTATTTGCACACACAAAACATGCATATGCTTTCTAGAGATCATCTAGTTCTGATCGGACAAGATTTCCACATCTTTTGTCTCACCAGCACCATGTCTAAGGTGGCTACTGTGGCCAAGTTTTTCGTGTCCATGTTCATGTTCATGTTTGTGACCATAACCGCAACCATGATTATAACCGTAACCGTAACTACAGCTGCAATTGCAATTGTGATTGTGATCGTGACCATGACTACACCCGTGGCCACCATACTTGGCCTCTTCTACACTTCTCATTTGCATGTTTTCCTCGATAAAAAAAATAAAAAAATCTTTAGGTCATAATATGATATTTTCAAGTAAATATTATGACAAAGGTAATATAACAATTAGTAATGGGAGTGCTATTAGTAGTTTTATTTTTATTTTTTAAACAGTAATACTACAAACACAGACTTAATTATTTCATTTTGTAATTTAGATTTATTCTACACATAAAACCTAACATTATACAAATTCAATTTCATCCACATAACTCTCATTCGAGATACATTCAAGCTTTGTGAGCGGGATTCATACCATTTTTCTTCTCTTTTCTCTTTTTTTAATTACCAAAATCACTTTGCAATTTGTTCTTACTATCCAATTTTAAGTGTAAAGTTTTAAGAGAGGTAATTGACAAAAGTATGAAGGGTTTTATTATAATTTGTCAACTAAAACAAAAAATACGGAGTGCATCTAATTAAAAAAAAGTGTGGATGAATAGAATTATAAAAATAAACGAATTTCTAATAAGATTTTTTCATAACTGAATATAATAGGGTGAGATTTGTGCCAATGAAATAGGAAGTCTTGAATTTAAGGTTTTTTAATTTCGTCTTATGTACGTTTGTGGGATTATTCGCATATATCTCAAGTTTCTCTCGAATGATGGGTCAAAAAGGCCCTGCTTTGAAGCGGTTTTCCATCATTTAAAATAAAATAAAATAAAATAGACACAACAATAATCAATCTTGCATTTTTATTTTTATTTTATGTGAACTCGGTATTTTTATATCTAGCAAGAAAAAAATATTTGATAACAAATGATGGATATCATCATTCCAACAATTAACAAGAAGTTTTGGAGTTTGCCATTTTTACCCCTCACACAAACAAAATGAACTTTGCAACACACTAATAAATATAACAACTCACTTTGCTATCTAAGGGATGATGTCAAGAGCTTTGCGACTCCCCTCTATTTAAAGACTTGGAGAGAGAGAAGAGGAGCGAGAGGGGTCTAGTGATACAACTATCTTTAGACCATCTCCAACGGTGAATCAAAGTTGGTATCAGATTCAAATTTTGATGAAAAAGGCACTTTTTTATGCTCCAACCGTTGCACTAGATTGATATCAAAATGAGATTTCAGCAAAAAAAGTATCAAACTGAGAACGAGACACAGATTTTACCAAATCACTGTTACTGACCGTTGAAAGAGGTACACCGGTCAACCAGCCGGTTGCCCGGCCGGTTGACCAACCGGTCGACTGATTTCCTTGAAATTAGGTAGGTTCAAACCGGTCAAAAAAGGTTCAAACAGTTTTAAAAAAAAAAATTATTTTTGCCTTACCAGTTGACCGGCCGGTCAACCACCCGGTCACCCATCAGCAAACACAATTGATGAATTGGGTACTGAAGAGTCTTTTGATGAATTGATACGAGATTTGATGAACCGTTGGAGCATGAAGTATCAAATTGAGGAAATGGCCATTTTTTTACTCAAATTTGGTGAAACATTAGGTTCACCGTTGGAGATGCTCTTAGTGATATCAAAATATAAACACTTAATATTTTATAATATTGTAATTGATAAAAAAAATAAATAAGTTAAATATTATGTTGAGTGATTGAGAGATATAAAAAAACATAATAAATAATAATTAATTAAAAATACGAATATATAATATTCTGAGATTATTTTATAATTTCTTGCGATGAAAGTAGACACAAAGACGAGACTGTTAATCGATTATTATAGAAGAGGCAAAATGGTGGTGTTAGATACCACTAATTTAGTGGCTCTAAACCCACCACTAATGAGGTAGCAAAGCAAAAAAAGAAAAAAAGAAAAAGAAAACAGACACAACACATGGTGTGGCAGTGGGTGGGACTCACTATCACATCATTAGTGGTAGTTCTAATTAAAACTCCCACACATTTTCCGAGGCAAAATGTCTCAAATTTGCATCATTTTTATCCTCTTGTATCCTTTATGTCCCTCCTTTCGTGTAAGAAAAAATCAATTATTTGCTCGAGTTGACGTCAGTTAGATGATGATTTATCCTGCACGATACAAAGCCTGTTTGAGATATGATTTTTTTAGTGTTTTTTACTACAATAGTTAATAAAAATAAAATATGTATTTTTTTTAGGTAAATAAAATAAAATAAATTAAAATAATCAATAAAATAAAATGTCACAAATTATAATGATTTTATTTTTTCTCTCACAACTATCAAATCAATTATATAAAAAAAAATCAACTATCATTCTAAACATGACTTATTTAGCCATGCTAAAATAATCAAATAATCAACTAAAACAACCAACTAACTAACAAAAATAGTCAAGTTTCTAAACGGGGCCAAGGACAACTAAACCTAGTGGGGTTGTGTTTCCGGGTGAGCACTCCAACGATCGGATTGGCTTGGTAGGAGAGGAATGAAGATTTTATCTCTGTGGGTTGATATTGGATACCGTTACCCCTCCATTTTGTCTTTTATAAACGTTTTTTTTTTTTTTTTAAATATGTAATTTTCTAGTTGGTCTGTCTAGTAAAATTTAGAAACTTGAAATATATTATAAAGTTTTAAAAACAGTTCACAAAAAATGAAAACAAATCAACAAAAAATCCAAAAAAAAAAATATCCAAATAATCATATTTCATCCATATTGGGCCATGTATTAATTATATAACCTATGACGTGTCAAGAAAAATGACCAAAAAAAAAAACCACCACCGAAGAACCATATTTCATCAATGTGTTTAGGAACTTAGAAGAGCAGAGTGATGGTCGACTGTACCAACCAAAATGGTGTAGGTCAATTATTTAGTAGTCCTCCTACATTTTGTAGTATAATTTATGTAGTGTTTCAAATTAATTAGTTGGTAAAAAATTTGTGAGTGAATAAATTAATTCACTTTTATTAGATAATTAATTAGAAAAAATAATAGTTTAACTAGCTTATAGCAATTTTTCATTGATTGAAAATATTCTGTACATGTGATACCCAGAAATAGGTAACATATTTATGATAATAAGGACTTCTAGTCTTATTTGATATAATTACTTATAAATTTAAAGTTGATAATCTCATAAAATATCAACTAAAAGTATCTCTTTTTTAATTTCTAAATAATTAGTTTTAAAAAAAATTATGTAGGCTATTTCTACCTCATAAGAGCAACTCTAACACTGTTTTTCATTTTTCATTTTTCATTTTTCACTAGTTAAAGTATAAAAAAATTAATATTATTTGTTTGACCTAATCATATTTTCATGAAATTCTTTCATTTTACAAGTCTTTATGTGTAAATCGTTGATGAATCTGATAATTTTAGTCATATTATTTTGTTACATTTTGTCTTTATGAAAAGAAATATATATATTTTTAAAATTATTTTTAACATCTTTTTTTTTTAAAGAAAAATATGGCAAAACATATATTTATAGTTATAATTATTAGATTAATCTATTTTTTCTTCATATATAATCTACATATAAAGACTTGAACAAAATAAATTATTGAAATTGGGCCTGTATGGGCACATGAGCCTAACTAGGCAATACAGTCCACAAATGTAGGCCGGAGAGGTTGAATGTCTTAAATGGACCAATAATACCTCAAATTTAGATTTTACTATTTAAAAATTATCTAAAATTATTATCTTATAATTCAAACTTATTTTATATGTGAATCACAAACTACAAAAATTTGATCTCGACTATACATTCTATTATTAGTTTAAGAGTAAAAGTAGCAAAAGTTAAAATGAGCTAACATTGTTATTTTATTGATTTTTTTATACAAAATTTTGTTTACAAATTCTTTTCTCTATGGTCTAGGTATTGTTTAGCGGAACGTTTGGAAAATCGAAATGAACTTCCTCAAATGGACTTCCATAGAAGGACTTGTAAATGAAAGTTTTTTTTTTTTTAATAGTATAGTTCGTTCAGTAATTTACATAACTATTTTTTGAGATAGTGAGAAAGTCAAAAAATTCCAATCAATAGAGCGATTACGACTTTTTCATTACAATCTAACTTACAAACTCTCTAATATCATACCGTAAATATATATATATATATATATATATTGGTAATAAATTCATTTTTATATTTCCTTGCCATATTGTATTATCACTCTAAAGTGAAATAATTATGAAAATATATGAGAATATTTCTTTATGAAATGTTCAAACGAATAATTCTAAGTATATAAAATATAATTATAAAACTAGACACAATGACTTTACATTAGATAGTACCACTAAATGTGTGGGTTTCACATGTCACTACTCTCGCTTCTGTTTTTAAAGTGGGTACTAGTTATAGTGCACAGTTTACTAATATGTAAGTGGATTATATTTGATTTTATTATTGTTGAGGCCATGTTTGTTAATTGACTTAAAAAGTGGAATCACTATTATACTATTGGGCTGGACCATCAGCAAGTTTTTTCAAGATAGAGAAATCCAAATTCATTATCGGACGAGTTTATTGCAGTCTCTCTCTCTCTCTCTCTCTCTAGTCCCATAGACTTTCGTTGATTAACGATTTACGAAATCGAAGCTCGAATCGACAACAAGCTTCTAGAGATTCAAGGTTATCTTCTCTAATCTGTATGTGTGTAATGTCCTATTTGTAATCTTCTTTTGTTGTTGTTCCAATTCTGTTGAATCATTCGGATTTAGATTTTGCAGACGAAATTAAAATTACGAGGGTTTAGGATTTGATATTGTAGTTTCAGATCGAATCATGATTTTGATTTCTTTAGTTTAGATCGAACTTGAATTTAATGTTTTTTTGTTTGCAGAGAGGTTTCAATTGGTGAAATCAAATCAAAATGGGGTTTTTGGTGACAACCCTAATTTTTGTTGTGATCGGAGTTATTGCATGTCTCTGTACCAGAATCTGCTGCAATAGAGGGCCTTCTGCAAATCTGTATGTTTCAATTCAACCTCCTTCCAATGTCTTCTTAATTATTTTCAGATTTGTGTATTGAAAATTTCATCTTTAGCAAACCCCATTTGGTGATTTTAGTTTTAAGCTAAATACTTTGTTTGATGTAGATGTTAGTTGACTCAATTAATATGTCATAATTGGATTCTGGTAAGTTTTGCATTTGTCCGCATAGAAAGGCCATAATTTGGTATTGGGTCCTAGATTTTCCAATGAACTGCATTTAGAATCACTCGAAGAACCTAATTTTGTGATAACTTACACGCACCTCGACTAATCACGGCGTCCTGAAGTTACTGACCGAGCAAACCCTAAGTGCCCTTGCAGTGACTCGAACTCGAGACCTTAGATCTTATCCTCAAGTTTTTAACGCTCAGCCAATCCTTTGGTTCAGTGTTGAAGCAATGTTTCTATTTGTTTTCTCAAAATACAATTTTTTTTTTTTTTTTTTTTTGTTCTCCTTTCCCAAAAGGAACTAGTGAACTGCTAGATTTGAGAGATGCTTCTTACTTCTTTCATAAGATCCTGCAAAACTAATATAGAGATGTGGAATGTACTCGGCCTCATTTGGCAACTCAATATTTTAGCTTAAAAGTTAAAAAGTTATTAAAAAAATTAAAAAGCCAACAACCTATACCAAAAAGTCAAAGATTTCTTTTTCTCTCTAATTTTTGCATATCTTTTTGTAAAAAATTAAAAAGTCATTACAAACATACTAATTTTATTTTACCTCATATTTTAGCCAAAAAATAAAAAGTTACTAAAATAGTATGCTCCCAAACGAGGCTTTAATGTTTAAATTGGACTTTTAATGCATATACTGTGATGTTGAACTAGCAATTGGTCTGACTGGGCTGACAAGGATTTATTTATTTATTTATTTTTATTTTTTTCTTTTCTAGTGAAGGTGAGCTAGTATAATGGCATATATTTTTGTTCTGATGAGTTGATTGGAATTCGTTGTACATGTGTTGGTATCTCTTAGGCTCCCTTTGGATTTATGGATTTGAAATGAATGGATTTGACATGAATAATTTGAGGAGTATAGCCTTTAAGTTAATGTAACATTTAGGTTTAGTTATGAAGAAGGGATTTGAGAGTTTTATAATGATGGATAGTTATTTGAAATCCTTACATAAAAGATTGTACTTGTACAAAAATCTTAACAAAATACATGAAATATACCTATATTCAAACATCCACTTTAGAGTTATCATCTACCTTCAATAACTATCTTCTTATAATATTATAAAATTCAACTTCAAATCCTTCCATTTAAAATCCACCCACCAAATTGGAGCCTTAATGTCTATTGGTTCTTGAAATCATGAAAAATGTATGTTTTGATTCATATGTTTCATTGAGCTGATTAACAAGATTTGTGAAGCCATCTTATTTGCCTTGCTTTTGGACAATTTATTTCAGCTGCTGTTGAATTATGTTAAAGTTTTTCCCTCCTCACCTACTTATGGCTAATGTATATTATGTGATGCAAGTTCTTCCTAGAATTTGCTTTTTGTTTAAGTAATTTTGTATTCTTTTTTTTTTTTGTTTTGCAGGTTCCACCTAACGTTGGTTATTACTGCAACAGTATGCTGTTGGATGATGTAAGTCTTATTTTTAGTTGAATTTCCTCTTTTTTCTGGCAGCAAAATCCAAGTGTATATTATCTTTTATACAAATTATACTGCATGACATCATCCAATGTCAAAAAATAATTGTTATCATTCTGTTTTTTGGTGTTTTGTCTAGACATTTTAGGAACAGATATTTTACTATGAGCATTTCATCATATAATTGATCCATACAAAACATCTGAAAACAAACAATACAAAACAGAATTTTGACATGGCAGGCTGGTTGCAGAGAGTGTAGATCTTATTCTAGCAGATTTATATCCAAGTTGGATATGAACCTGCCAGAGTAAGGTTTGGAGATGAACCTGCTAGAATGAGATCTACCTCTTAAATCAAACCAAATTAACCTTATGCCCCTGTAAGTTATGGTTGGCTGCATGAATCCTTTTTTGGCATTCCATTGTGTCAAGGGCTATATACTAAACTTTTTTACCGCATCCTATGTCAGTTTAGATATTCTCCTCCCCACCCAACATTTCCGTTTATGGTGATCATATCGCACTTTCTAGCATTTTCGTCTACCATTCTTTGTTGTTCATAATCAATCCATTTTGGCATGTTCTTTCTTAACTTATCTTCCATTGGTGCTACTTATGCTATTTCATGGATATATTGTCCATTTCTATTTCTCTTTCTTAACCTCACCACACATTCATCTAAACATCCGCATTTTAGTTGCACTCATTTCATGAATGTGTTGTTTATTAGTTGTCCAACATTCCAAAATCTGCCCCTTGATTCGCGTTAATTTCAATAGAGATTGTGACAGTGCCTTTGAATCCACAAACCATAGGAGCTGTGGTTATTCCAAATGACATGAGGTTATGTTGCCACATCTTTCACTGTTGGAACTTTACTGTTTTACAGTAGGGAGTTCAACAGAATGTGCCTTCCTCTCAGTCACTCAGTATTGGAACTACTAGTGAATAAGTGATCATAGTTGGTTTTTCTATCTACTGTTGAACTTGTACTTTTTATCCGATGTATTAGGATCAACATGATGAGAGAGAATGAAATCTTGATGAGTATATGAGTTAAAATCTTTTCTCTGTGGTATTCAGACCAATGTGATAAGAGTTTTAGCGCATTAGTAACGTCTTTTGGTTCCTCACATCAGGTGGCATGTATTATTTGTTTTATTGGGGTTGGGACAGGTTAATAACGTTACCAATATCCTAAACAAGTTCTTATGGAAGAGGACTAGTTTAAATAGGTTGTGAAACATTCTTCTGGTCTTGGGCTTGTACACCACCTTTACAGACGTGGTATAACTTCAACCATCTTATAGTCTATATTAGAAATTAATACAACACTTTGGCATGTATAAATGGGTGTTTTGGCAGTAGATCTTTCAGTTCCTCACATCATTTTATTCCCAAGTCAAGGGGGTTGGGTACTGATGTCATCCAGGTGCTGGGCAAGTGCTCAAGGAAGAGGGTGAGTTTATTAGTTTAATAGGTTGTAATACATTCTTATGGTCCATAGCGTGTACAGCACATTCACAGATAGGTGGTAGATCTTCTATCATTTTTATTCCCTGATTGGAAACAAACAGGTATTTGACTGGAGGGTTTCCTGTTTCTATGCTGCTGTTTGTGCACCATTAATCTTCTGATCTTTGTTTTAATTTCTGCCTTTGCTTATCTTTTTTTTTCTTTCTTTTTCCCTTTGACAAGCTTTCATCCTCAAGGCTCCATCTTTATGCCATCTTCTTTCCTCCACTCTTCTAGTTCAATGTACACATTTTTCTTTCTTTCTTAGTGAACTTTGTTTCTTCCTTTATTATTATGTTTCTCCGTAGTTGAAGCTCAATTTTGAATTAGTAAGCAAAGAGGTTTTTTGGGCATTACCATTGAAACCACAAGATTAATGTATTGTTGTCCAACTATAAACTTTCGGATTCCCATATTGTGAACTCATTTGTTATGCTATTATCTCATTTCATGGAACGGTACGGATTTGACTTAATTTTCAATATTGAAATGTTGCTCTTACAATGATCAGTTTTTTTAACTTATTCTACATTTTTGGTTTGCATTTTTATTGAATTATGATCTTAGGCATGAACAGATTAATGCCGTCAATGCTTCATTGTCTCTATATGTTTTATCCAATTGAATTGTGTATTTCTTTTTCTGGTGTAGGTGGGCAATTGTGTATCTTGCGCAGATGAAACCGCTGATAGTCCCAATTTTGAATTAAGGGGAGTGAGAAGCTATGTGGAAAGCAAGCATTGTAGAGGGTTTAATGGGAATGAAGATTTATCTTATTGAAGAATATGAAGTACCCAAAATCTTCTCATCTCATATTTGTATGTAATTTCTTATTGGTGCGAATAATTTTGGATTGGTTTTTGCATATTGTGGTTGACTCTACTAGCTGTAAAACTATCATTAATGTCTTATTCAAATTTGAGATCTGAAAGTAAACAATGCCACATACTGATAAATGTTTGAATGTTTACACCGTGTTGTTTTAGTTGGAAACATTTTCTTGTGCTTGATACGAGAGAAAATTGAAAATAAAAAATCAACTAAAGTCGTTATTGAAGAACATGAAGTAACCAAAAAAAAAAAAAAAAACGTTTTGTTTCGACGCTTGCAGTACACATTGTAGAGTGATGGGTAGAACATCAGATTTTCGTTCCATACACCGTTTGGATGGCAGGAATAAAGAAAGAAATGAGAATCTCATCATCAAGAATTTCAGTAATATTGTGTCTTTCTTTATGTGGATTGTTGTTTACCTCAAAGTTTTCCTAGAGGAAGTTGGGAAATCCTATTGGAATCACTTATATGATATGGGGAAATTGTTGATGCATTTTTAAATCTTAAGTTGGGAAATCCTATTGGAATCACTTATATGATATGGGGAAATTGTTGATGCATTTTTAAATCTTTATTTGTGGCAAATCAAATTGTTCATATTTTTGACGAATGTATGTAATACACCTATTTATTATTTACATGTTTAATACGTATTTCTTTTATGATTATTTAGGCTCAAGAAATGTGTTAAACATAGGAAAAGTACCATTGGTTTTTTACAAAAGTAAATATATATTAGTGGCAAATTTTATTAATGTTAATTATAAAATCATAAGTTTTTCAATGAATATGTAATTATTTTTCTAATAATACATTGAATGGTAGTTTTTCCTTAAACAAACTTCCAAAAAAACAAGGTTAGAGCATTGCCTTCGGAGAGAATTTTGAAGGCCCTTTATTTTTGAAGATTTATCTTACAATTATGGCTTTGCAAGTATTATTAAGGGAAACTACACATCAGTGAAGTTTTCCAAAACAAATTTGAAATCAATGAAAATTTATATAAATATTAATAATAAAAATTGGAAAATGGTTTAGATCCTAAATTTTCTATCAAATGAATGATCATGAATGTCTCACAACACCTATGTGAGATATTTGTTCATTCATTTGGTAAAAAATATTGCATCCCTAGCATTACCCATAAAAATTATAAATTTTTTAATTAATATGTAATTTATTTTTTCTGACTTTGTGTAATTGTCCCTATTATTAATACATTTTGACACATCAAGATTGATGAGAGAGATTAGTGTCTTGCTTCAATAATAATATGAAAATTATTGTAGAGAATTAAAATTTTACCAATTATTAAAAAGATTATAAAATAAAGATTAAGGAGAGACATCTGTATTATTATTATATTAAGATCTCATTTGATACCCGGTTAAAAAAGCCTAAAAATTAATAATAAAAATGAGAACTTAAAACTGGTTATTAAAGCATGTGCATCAAACTCTTCAAAATCATTTTTTAGCTAAAAATTAAAAAAAATCAACTCCATCAAACTCGCTTACAGTTCGTCAAAATTTACGATGGCTACAGTAACTCGTTACAACAAACAAAGCACTGTTCATCGCTATTTGTGTGTTACCGGAAGTCCGGCCGGTCAACGGCAAATCTTTTTTTTTTTTTTTAAGAATTGTTTAGCTGGTAACTTATCAATTTAATAAAAAAAAAAAAAACTAACAAACACAATAAGAAAATAATATTTAATAAAAATAAGTTAGAATAAAGAGTTTGATGCAGTAGGTGCTAAAAGGTGAGTAGCAATAATGAAATAGTTTTAATTTGACTAAAAATTTGAAAAGCTTAATGTGGATGCTCTTAATATAATTTTTTTCAACAATGCTATGCATACAGAGAATCAAATATAGAAATTGTTCCACCAAACGATTGCTCAGACGATCAGAAGGCACTATGACAATCATGGTCAACAAGCTCTGGCTCGTCTGGCAGATCGTTTGGGCAGTCGTCTGGATGCATAGTTTCTGCGTTCGGTCGTTTGTGCGTCTAGATTTTTTTTTTTTTTTTTCTATTTGAGATTTTATTTTATTTTATTTTTATTTTTATTTTTTGGATAAATTACACTTACACCCCTGATATTTGAGTTTAATACATATCACTTTTACTGTTTGAAAAATTATACTAACCCCTTACTATTGTAATTATTTAGATAGAATAAAAATATTAAACTCATACACTCTCTCTTTTCTTATTTTGTTTTACTTCATTTGTTTTTTTATTTTACGTTTACTTTACTTTACTTTACTTTACTTTACTTTTTTTCAATGTGATTTCTTTAATTTTTTTATTAGAAATTTTTATCTCTTATATAAGTAGTGAGTTTATAAAATAAAATTATTAATTACAGAAGTAGAAATGTAATTTTTAAAACGTCGGAGATGTAATTGTATCAAATATCATAAATTGTCGGTGTAAAAAAACCCCTGAGAAAATGAATTTGGCCCACGCGAGACCTTTTAACGTTTTTGCGGAAAAATTTTCGAAGCCGTCAAATTCTAAAACCCTAGACCTCCGATTACTCTCTCTCTCTCTCTCGGTCTCTCAGTAGAGAAAACAAATTCTCATTCCCACTCTCTGTCCTCATTTTCTTGGAAACCAAACAGTGGCACAAATGGCTACCTTTCAACTCACAAACCCAGCTGAGTTAATAATGTGTTCTTCTTCTTCCTCCTCAATTTTCAGTGGAGTTAACCACAAAACCTTCTCTCCATTCGTCTCAAAAGCATGTTTCTCCTTCCAGGCTCGTCGTCGAAGTCCCTCGAAGCGTTACTGTACTTGTAGTAGCTCGTTTACTCCAATGGACGTGGCCAAGATCAAGGTCCTCGGAGTAGGTGGAGGTGGCAACAATGCCGTTAATCGCATGATTGGCAGTGGATTACATGTGGGTTTTTCTTGCATTTTGATGGTTCAGATCCAAATTTGACCCCTATTTCATATAGTAATACATTTATATACATTCTTATTGGTTCTGGTTATAGAACTGGGTTCTGTACATAATTATTGTTTTCAATGGCAATGTGGGTTTTGCTTTCTATCTAGTTCATTGTTCTGAAAGTTCCAAAGGGTTAATTTTTCTGTTTTTTGGTGTAGTGTGGTACTTTTGTATGATGAACTTGTGTTACTTTATCTTCTTCTTCTTTTGTGTTCCCTAATTTTGGAATTTGATGAATTTTACATAAAATTTGTTTAGGTAAAATGATAAATTTCGACCGGTGTTAGGAAGTAAATCAAGTTGTTCTCTAGGATTATTCTACATTTCAAATGTTTCCTAAAAATACTACATTAAATCGACTTCTTCAATCTAGACAATTGAATATACATAGACTATTATTGGAATATAAATGGATTTTAGTTGATATTGGCTGATTTGGCTTGTAACTTTTTTTGAAGAAATTGCTTTAATTGAAATGAGTTTTGAATTGTATATGAATAGGCTATTATTCAAATATAAATGGATCTTTAGTTTATATAAAGCTAATTTGGCTTGTAACGTGTTTGAAGAAATTGCTCAAATTGAAGTGGGTTTTGAATTTTAAGGCAGTTAGCATGACAATATGAGTATTACTAATATTATGTTACTGTTATACTGTGTTTGAGATGTTTTCCATTTATAAGATTGTATATGAGAAATAGGATTTCCCTTTCTAGGGTTGCATTTGCATCCCCCTAGTCTATTATGTTTGTAGTTTCCACTTCGTAATTTATATTTCTGTTTTAAGTAACATGAAACTCTTCTGCCTTTTGTTTCCCTACATCATTTTCACCTTAATGCGACTTGCACAGGAGGGCTGACAATCTTGATGTTGACTGTTTAATGTTAGGGAGTCGATTTCTATGCCATAAACACTGATGCTCAAGCACTGTTGCAGTCTGCTGCTGAGAACCCACTTCAAATTGGAGAGCTTTTGACTCGTGGACTCGGTCTGGCACTCTCACTATGATCTTGAGTTTCTATTATGAAGTGTCCACTCTAACCAACTTTTTATTTTATGCATGTTTCACATTCTCCAATCTAGTAAATCAGTACTTTACCCATATGATTGGATAACTAGGCCGGCGATCCAGCGGAATCACAAAATCACACGTTCTCTAATCTAATTTTTTTGCTGTGCTGTTTTTTCTTCTCTGATTTGAATCACTTAATAGAGATCCAGGTACCGGTGGGAACCCACTTTTGGGGGAACAGGCTGCAGAGGAATCAAAGGAAGCCATTGCAGCTGCTCTTAAAGGCTCAGATCTTGTGTTTATAACTGCGGGTATGGGTGGGGGTACAGGGTCTGGTGCTGCTCCAGTTGTGGCCCAGATTTCAAAGGAAGCAGGTTATTTGACGGTTGGCGTGGTCACCTACCCATTCAGCTTTGAAGGACGTAAAAGATCCATGCAGGCAGGTGCCCGTTTGGTCTTGCTTTTAAATTTTTTGAAAATACCCTGCTTGCATGTTTGTTATATACCATCTGCAGCCCATGAACTTCTAAGTCAAAGTCAGACAAACTCATCCTAGTGACCCTTTGTGAACATTTATTGAAGTTTTTAAAGGACTATGTTTCATGTTGCTTTTGTATTATTTCATTCTTAAATGGTTCAGTTCCAATATTTATTCCTTGTGTATGCTTCTTTTCAATTTTCATATGTTAGATGCTGCACTACAGTTTTTTTATGATATATTAATGAGAGAAGTGATAATCTGGATAAAAATGTTTCTTTCAATTAAAGGGCAAATTACACTCGTCAACTTGAGGTTTTTTGACAATCACAATTACCTCTGCTAATGTTTCAGAAACTACATTGATCTTCCTTCTGGTTTGCTATATAGGGAACTGTAGAAAAATTTAATGTATAAAGAGAAATAGAGAATTGTATAGATATTGATTGTATTATTGATTGATGTATTTTTGATATATACTGTCTATTACAAAATGGTTCCTTATATAGATGTAGGTGTAGTGGATGGTGTGTAGTGGATGGTGATAGTGGTGTAGTGGGTTAGGTTTAGTGGAGTAGGTTAGGTGGTAGTGGTGTAGTGGGTTAGGTTTAGTGGAGTAGGTGAGGTGGTAGTGGTGTGTAGTGGATGGTGATAGTGGTGTAGTGGGTTAGGTTTAGTGGAGTAGGTGAGGTGGTAGTGGTGTAGTGGGTTAGGTTTAGTGGAGTAGGTGAGGTGGTAGTGGTGGTAGGTGATGGTAAATTCTAACAGCCCCCCGCAAACTCAAGGAGGATAGAAACTAACCAACTTGAGTTTGAAGAGAGGAACAAAACAAGAAAATACATAAAAAAATGATAGGAGACACTGTATGGTCGTGTCAGACCGTTGGTGAAGACACTGTATGGTGGTGTCATAACGTTGTAGAGGACACTGTATGGTGGTGTCAGACCGATTTAGAAGACAGTTTATGGGGTCATGTCGGACCGTTGTAGAAGACAGTTTATGGGGTCATGTCGGACCGTTGTAGAAGACAGTTTATGGGGTCATGTCGGACCGTTGTAGAAGACAGTTTATGGGGTCATGTCGGACCGTTGTAACAGACAATTTTGTGACAGTTGTTGTGACAGTTTACGGAGTCTTGCTGGACCCTTGTAGAAACTAACCGGAATCAATGTCGGGACAGTTTACAGAGTCTTGTCGGACCCTTGTAGAAACTAACCGGAATCTATGTCGGGACAGTTTACAGAGTCTTGTCGGACCCTTGTAGAAACTAACCGGAATCAATGTCGGGACAGTTTACAGAGTCTTGTCGGACCCTTGTAGAAACTAACCGGAATCTATGTCGGGACAGTTTACAGAGTCTTGTCGGACCCTTAAAAAGTCGCACCCTCAAAAGGTGTGCCCAATTCATAAAAAGGCGTGCCATCAAAAGGCGTGCCATCAAAAGACGTGCCATCAAAAGGCGCGCCCAAGTTGTCGGTGAGCACCGAGAGGCGCATGATGCGCGTGTCTGCCTCTTCGTCAGGGTCTTTATAAACTGAGGCTGAGGCTTGGAAGCAGAGACAAAAAAACTTGCTAGAAAAACTCTGAAAAACGCTTCGTTTTCTGAGAGAGATTCCTGAGAGAGACACTCTGTTGCGAGAGATATTCTGTAACACTCTGAAAAACTCTTCGTTTTCTGAGAGAGATTCCTGAGAGAGTCTGTAACACTCTGTTGCGAGAGATATTCTGTAACACTCTGTTGCCCAGAAAATGGCTTCATCTTCCCGTGGTCTGCTCACTCTCTTTCCAGACCTTAACGAGTCCACAAGAGAAATAACTGGTGCGGTGGCCAGTGAACCTCAACCAAACACCTCTGTGTTTACTCCGTTGAACTTTCCGATGCGGTCGGTGGAGCAAAAAATGGTGGTGCAAACTGATATTGAGGCCAATCAGTATACTCTGAAGTCATGCGTGGAAACCATGACTGCGGTGACAAACTTGTCGAACCGGCTGCAGAGTAGGGCAAATGAGGTGCAGCAGTTAAACTCCCAGCTGGCTCTGCTCCAACGCATGTATAAGGATGCGCGAGCAGAGATAAGTGTGCTAAAGGCGGAAAACAGGGAGTTGAAGCGGAAGGCCACCGTGATGTTCCGATTTGGAGGGCCGCCATATGCTGTAGTGGAGGAGCAGGGTGGAGTGATCGTGCCCAGTGGAATGGGAAACACGGAGGCAACACCGTCAAGGGCCGCCCAGGACGGAGGCAAGAAGAAGAGACCGGCTGCAGAGTAGAGAAGCAAAATCCCGCCTGTGGATGTGGTTGTTTTTTTTTTTTTTTTTTTTTTTTGGGTGTAAAATGCTGATCGGGGTTGATCCCCGGCATGAAGAAATGACAAGTTTGTAAAATGTTTTTTTTTTTTTTTTTTTTTTTTTTTTTTTGGGAGTGTTGTGTTGAAAAAATAAAAATAAAATGAAAGAAAACAAGGGAGAAAGAAAATAGATAAAAAAATATGTATAGATGGATTATATGAAAAATATCAGGGTGATTGTTTCAAAAATAAAGTGATTTGGAAAAAATAAATAAAAAATAAGTGATTTTAAAATCAAATGGAGGAGAGTTTGAGTAATAGAATATAATAAAAAGAGATATATATATATATATAAAGTAAAGAAGGTGGGGAACAACATGATAAGGGTGTATTTTAAAATGATAAATAAAAGAAAGTTGAAGACAACATGATACCGGTGTGTATGGATGTGATAATGAGAGTGAAACAAACTTGGTGAGTGTGATTAAATAAATAAAAGAAGAATGGGTGTGCTTTCCTTAGTGCTCCTCTCTCTGCCTTCAAAGTCGAGATTGGTCTCTCCAAACGAAGGCTCAACATTCAAATCATTGTAATCCTCTGAAAAGGTTCTAACCATGTGCCACAAAATTGGCCCCACCATTATTTGCCTGATAGATAGATGGCTGGAAGCCCTTGACAACACCAGCACCACATATGGACAAATGCATACACACACAATCACAGCCCTGGCACCACCGATGAGTATGGTGGATAGCCTCCTGTGGGCCATCTCTAACACCTCATCATCTCTATAACCAGATACTGATATTAAACAGAATGTTAATATAAATATCAGCAGCCCATAATCGTATCTTGCTTTCATTCTTGGAAAAAATCTTATGAATGTCACTACTGCAGCTAGTATGAAGACGAAAAGCCCAAGTAGTATGGGCTCACATATTTCTCCAGAAAAACTAGCAATTCGATGAGCTCCAACGCCAAGAGTACCAGCAAGCAGTGTTGCAAAACCCCTATTTACACCCCTTCCAAGTGTTGCACCCACAGAGAAGTCAAAGACAACAACAATAGTAAGAACAGCCCACATTGCAGAGACACCAAAACCATCATAGAGAGGGTCACAGTAGTAGAACTAAAAGGTTGAGAAGGTGGTGTAGAGAGAAACCGAAGAGAGAGTTGCCGAGAGAGAGAGGTTGGCCTCTTCATCTTAGAGAGAGATGAGAATGGTTGATCTTTGTATGTAGAGAAGTCGCCTCTGGTGGCAGCGAACTGGAAGCTATATGTATTGATAGAGATGACAGCGGAATAGGTTGAGGTCCGGCGGGCGGCTAAGGTGAGGTTGCCGCCCGCCGGGGAAGCGAAAATACTAGGTTCTAAACCTGCTCTGATACCATGTAGAAAAATTGAATGTATAAAGAGAAATAGAGAATTGTATAGATATTGATTGTATTATTGATTGATGTATTTTTGATATATACTGTCTATTACAAAATGGTTCCTTATATAGATGTAGGTGTAGTGGATGGTGTGTAGTGGATGGTGATAGTGGTGTAGTGGGTTAGGTTTAGTAGAGTAGGTGAGGTGGTAGTGGTGTAGTGGGTTAGGTTTAGTGGAGTAGGTGAGGTGGTAGTGGTGTGTAGTGGATGGTGATAGTGGTGTAGTGGGTTAGGTTTAGTGGAGTAGGTGAGGTGGTAGTGGTGTAGTGGGTTAGGTTTAGTGGAGTAGGTGAGGTGGTAGTGGTGGTAGGTGATGGTAAATTCTAACAGGAACTGCACTCGTGTGAGCTAGAGGACAAACCATAGTGGTTTCGAAGGACACGAGAAAGATTCATTATTAGTCTGCTGTCATTTACTAATTGATTATACAAGTGAACTAAGGTTAAAGAAAGATAGTTGAACTTATAGTCTATAAAGATCTTGAGGGAAAAGGTAAGGGAGAATGTGGTGCAATATTTGTATTTTGGTATGAAAGACGATTGAGTCTCACTTGGATTTGCAGTTGTTGAATAGTTTAGGTGTGGTTATCGGAAAAAAGAAGAATATGCTAGGTGCATTACTGTAGGAAGTCAAGTCCAAATCATCACATGTGAAGCTTGGTAACTTTGAGAAATTTCACTATTTTGCAACTTGGCCATGCTTTCTGTTGGTGTTTGTAATTGCTTTCTGCCCTCTTAAAAGCTGGACCAGTGTTCAATCAGTGGTTTTTAATGTCAGACAAATATGTTAAACCTTGTGTTATCTAAAGTAGTGTCATTTGTCTGATTGGAACTATTGCTAAGAGTTAGATAACAAATGAGCACTTGATCTGTTCTAGGGTAATGGGATTCATTAGGATTGTCCGTTGCTGGGGGTAGTACTTTAGGATGAGCATATGTAGTGGGTTGTATGATGTATGGTTGAGATAACATGTTCTGTTTATCATTCACATATGCTTAGAATCTCCCAACAATATCACATCATCGTAAATTTCAGAAGGTTATGTCTTGCATTGCTTCTTTTTCAGGCATTGGAGGCTATTGAGAAGTTGCAAAAAAATGTTGATACTCTTATAGTGATTCCCAATGACCGTCTGCTGGATATTGCTGATGAGCAAACACCCCTTCAGGATGCTTTCCTTCTTGCTGATGATGTTCTTCGCCAAGGGGTGCAAGGAATTTCAGACATAATCACAGTGAGTGCTTGTGAAACTCTGAACTATATTTGTTTATGTGTTAGCCATGGTCCGTGCCATCTTAATATGACACATCTCCTTCTATTTCTTATTTAACTCAATTGCTGTACTACAACACCCCCCCCCCCCCCCCGACATGGATTTTTCCAGTACATGTTGTTTGTCTTTTGTACATGGATTTTTCCCCTCCCAAACACACATTAATGTATACTAATTGGGCTTCTTTTTTTTTTTTAATATTGTTTGTCTTTCAATGTTTTTCATGTCTTCCTGATACACTCACTTTCTCTATGGTTGGATTTGAATACAATCACAAAGTTTAGTTCAGATCACGTTTGGGGTGCGGGCCTCACATTGGAAATGCCACAGTGGGAATGTGCCACAACCTAAGAAGCACAGACACTTCTAAGAAGGTGACATATCCATATCGTGTTCGTGTCAGACACCGACACCGACTCTTTGGACACTCTTGGGACACGTGTCCGACACTCTTCAAAACATGTTTTATTTTTTAATTTTTTTTAAAGACCTGGATATTCTTTGGACACTTTGAGGACACATGTGTCAATTACTTAAACACACGTGTCTATCGATTAGACACATGTGAAACTAGTTATAAGTTTGAACAAAATAATTTAAGATATAATAATAAAACAAAAATCATATAAATTTAGAGGAATTAGTGTCATATTGTATTTTTTATTATCTTTGAATGATATATTTATATATATAATAGATATTATATATAATAAATATATAAAATTATATATTTCATGCGTGTCCCCCACGTGTCTTATCCTGTATTTTTTAAAAATTAACTTGTCTACATGTTCGTGTCGTATCCGTATTGTGTCACATGTCTGTGTCCATGCTTCTTAGGCCGCAACCCTACAATTTCGATTTATGTTTATAAATTCCCTACTATATCTTCAAATTCCAAAATTTGTATATGGTGAGGGAAGTTCTATAGACCAGCTATTAGACCAGCGATATTATACGGGTTGGAATGTTAGACAACTAAAAGATAACATGTAAATGAGATGAGTGTTGTTGAGACGAAGATACTAAGATGGATGTGTGGCAAGATTAGAAAAGATATAGTTAGGATTGAGTATATTCGAGAATGGGTAGGAGTAGTAGTACCAATAGAAGATAAGTTGAGAGAGAATAGATTGAGATGGTTTGCCCATATACAACGAAGACCAACAGAGGCAGTAGTGAAAAGATGCGATATAGTAACGGTAGAAGGAAGTGTTAGGGGAAGGGACACACTTAGATTGGCGTGGACTAGTGTAGTAAATAGAGATATGAACCTCCTTAATTTGACTAACGAAATGGCCTTGGATAGAGTCGAGTGGAGAAAAAAGATCCATGCCGACTCGATTTGATGAGACTTAAGGCTTGGTTTGGTTGGTATTTTTTTTGCAAACTCAAAGCGAAAACTTGTTTAGTATATTGTTTTAGTTTTCAAAGAAGTAAAATTGATTCCAAAATATTTGAAAATGAAAAAAAGGTGTTTTCACTCTCCTCCAAGTACCCTCTACCACTACCGCCACCACCACCACCGGCCACCACTTAGCTGCACCGCCAGCCACCGACCAAGCGACTGCCACTGACTGGATGGTCATTGCCGAAGACATCCAGCCACCCCACCCCCACTGCCAACCACCACATCTGTCCACCCTCCACCTTTAGCAACTCACCAAACATGTTTATGTATCTTTGCTTTCAAAATAGTTTTGTACACCAAACAAGATTTTTTTTGTTTAAAAAATAGGAAACTGACAACATTATCAAACGACACCTAAACTGACAATTATTTTTTGTTTCTTGTTTTGCAGATACCCGGGCTGGTGAATGTGGATTTTGCAGACGTAAAGGCAGTCATGAAGGATTCCGGAACTGCAATGCTTGGAGTGGGTGTTTCGTCTAGCAAGAATCGTGCTGAAGAAGCGGCTGAACAAGCAACTCTGGCACCTCTGATAGGATCATCAATTCAATCTGCTACTGGAGTTGTGTATAATATTACTGGTGGAAAGGACATAACTTTGCAAGAAGTGAATAGGGTGTCTCAGGTACTCTAAATTTTTCTGAGATTTCTATTTCCATTTCTTCTCACTTTTGGCATGTTTGGTAGGAGGGGGAAAACAAAGGAAGAAGAGAAGAATTTTATAGAACAAAATTTCTCTTGTTTGGTTGTAAAGAAAAGAAAAGAATTTAGGAAAGAAAGTTTTTAATAATATTTCCCTCATCTCAAAATTCTCGTTACACGAAATTTTGGATGGAAATTTTAAATTTGAATTTTGAATTGAGGTACAACAAATTTAAAAATCGCCCCCTTTGCTTTTTCTCTACCTTTCTCTTGCAGCCAAATAAAAGAAAAGAAACCTCATCTTCTTCTCTTTTCTTCCTTCCCAACCAACCCTTTTATTCTCTGTCCTTCCCCTTCTTTTCCCTTTACCAAACATAGCACTATAGATTTGTTGATCAAACAAGTTACACTAAAGCTTTTCATTTTTTATACGTAACTACTTTTGCCTGTTTGTAGCTGTAGACCATAATTTTCAATCTTTGAATTGCAAAACAAGAAAAGCAAATTCAACGCCTCAATAAGCTAATCGGAGATGTATAGTTTTTCTATATAGCACCAGTGAAACTTTGATGGTTTTACTTGAATGCAGATCCAATTTCAAAAACAATCATAATAATTCAGAGCATACCGCCAGTGTTTTGAATCATGCTTGTCAAAAGTTTGTTCATGTGATTGCTCTCCCCCCCCCCCCCCAGGTTGTTACGAGTTTGGCAGATCCTTCTGCTAACATTATATTTGGAGCTGTTGTGGATGAGCGCTACAGTGGGGAGATTCATGTGACTATCATCGCAACTGGTTTCACACAATCGTTTCAGAAGACACTTCTAACAGACCCCAGGGGAGCAAAGCTGGTGGAGAAAGGAACAGGAAGCCAAGAAGGTCAGAAATTATCTGCCAACCACAAGTCATCAACCTCACCGTTTGTAGTTCCGTCTCGACCAGCTACAAGAAAGCTCCTGTTTTAACTTCTTATTTTTTTTTTTTTTGGCAGTTACTTTGATTTCCAGTTTGGGGTGTTGCTGCATTTGGCTGTGTAATGATCTTGATTCCTGTGTTAGATGTCTTTTTGCTTTTGTTTTTTTGTTTTTGTTTGTAGAGTTGTTTGTTTCTTCAATGTAGGGGCTCCCTAACTGCGTTCGAGCACAACCTTAATGAAGATCAAAATTTTAGATAATTCTCCTAGACCACCATATCAACTTTTGGTCTTAAATCATGATCTGCCAAATTAGCAAAAATGAAGCATGAGATCTTATTTTGTTAGAGCCCACCATTTTAGGAAGATTGAAAATTGGTGTTCTGAAAGTGTCACCTTTGAAACATTGAGCTAAATCACGCAAGGCTCCCAATGCTAAAAGGTGGGAAAAATACTCGCCCAAAAAAAGGTAGACAACGGGAAGAGAGAAAATAAGGGATGGAGGAGAACATTGATGTGTATTGAATTCAGAGGGTTATCGTGTAGCAGTGAGTTGTACTATGGAGCTGTTTTGGATAGAACAATAGTCAACTTTGAAAAGTTAGTTGTACTAATTGAGCTGTTTTGGATAGAATATAAGTGAACTTCGAAAAATCTCTCCCATCAATATGTATCTAACATGAAATACTTGGAAAAATCTCTCCCATCAATATGTATCTAACATGAAATTTTGCTACATAGTCCGGTATCAAATTCAAGATCTGATTGAAGTGGGGGAACAACTGAACAAAATTACTTGATTACAAGCTTTAGAAACCTAAGCAGTTAAGTTTGGCAGTCAATATATGATTGTGTGCTTGGACATTTTAAGAAATTGCAATCGAGAATGAGAAGCAAATTGGAACAAGATAAATAGTTCAGTGTTCAAGTGACACTTCGTCATTTGTTGTAACAAATTCATTTGATAAAACACCAGAACATAAATATTGCACCAGCAAAGGAAATCAGAAAACACATAATAAAAAAGTTTTTAACAATGCAATCACAAAAGCCACCCTCCACACCAAGACGCACAAACACATCATGGGAAAGATGTTTGTGTATTGTTTGTATTACAAGTATTTGACCAGCAAATATATGGTGGCGATCAGACCCACAATCCCAGCAACTGATAAAAGGAGGCACAGACACGAGCAACCACCTTTGGTGCGTTTATTTAAAATTGCCAGGTTCTTCTGTACTCGCTGTTTCCATGATCAAAAAGAAAAAGTAAGTTCCCAAATGGAATATTTTTACTTCATAAGAAAATAAAGCAATGCTCATCAAGATGCAAGTCATGATTCCAATAAGTATAATTTGTTTTTGTTCCCCTTCATTTTTTCAACCAAATGGAGTATGCATAGCCTGATTGTTTCAGAAGTCATTCTATAGTCTTCCCAAACTGTTAGCTGCTATGATAAATATTATAAAAAAATCTGAATTATTCATAAGATCACAAGTTTACTTAAATCACTTATAAAATATGATTATTCTTCATTTTTATGCTGAAGGCAATTGTTTTTCTCCACTAGGATTTGTTTTCATGTATTCCAGTACTGCTCATGATATCAATTCAATCTATTCCCAATTTCCAACACTCTCCCTGCCGAATTGAACTTATAAAGTCCCAATTCCATTACCATACATTGAACTACTAAAGATGCTAACAAAATTTCACCTAGGAAGTGCATCTCTAAACAGAAAGGATACGCATGCTAAACAAGGTTAGCATGATATTCAGAAAGTACATCACTAGGATGAGTATTACCTTTAATCGGGAATCTGTAACATCCACATGTTGGTCCAGGTTATCCTGCATGATGGGATAGCAAGTATCAACTTCAAGATCACAGTTCATTTCATTTTATTAACAAATCACTTCTGAGGGGAGGTCATGGATGAAAAGAGGCATGTACATAAATGAGCAAATAATAGAGAAACATACAATTAGTCTAGTGTGTAGGTCAAGTTCCTCATTGACCGCCAAAGCAATATGTTTTGTACTTATCACCGTCTCCTCCAATTTATCAAGGCCCTCATCTTGTTCTGCTTGGAAGACATACCAACAAAAATCTCCATGATACAAAAGCCAAATAAAATATCCAACAAATTTGATTATAAAGTAAGTTACAACAACTTGCCTTTCATTATTTGCCTTTGAAGTCCAACAACGCCATGGTTATCCAAGCCAGTTGTTCTGCTCATTGCATCAGCTGCCTTACTATCTGGCCCAAGCAAGCTGTCTCTGTTTGCAAAATTTGACATGTTCAATGTGGAGGCCATCTGATTTACTTTTGATCTCAAGTTTGCAAGCATATCCTTACGGCGATTCATCTCTTTCTCTGTTCTGTGTACAACAATATGAAGATTCAACAAAGATCCAAAGGCAACAATAGAAGCAACAATAACTAGACATTATTATACAATCACCTAATTTGATCAACAGAATATAAACATAGCAAATGAAGTGTAGCATGCTGATTACTTTAAAGGTTTTTTCAGAAGGAGAGTGCCAATCTAATCTTTCAAATTATTATACATCAAAATATCATCAGTAGTTAAGTAGTTTCAACCCATCTAAGGACCAATATCCATAAAAACAGCCCAAAATACTTAAAAGTACATATAGTTGTATAACATATAATGAACAAAAAAATAAAGATAAACAATCGACAGTGTTCATAAAATGATTCTCTCAACATTAAACTACCTATAGTGGAGGAGCCTAACGAAATAAGAGATACTTAATTTGTTGGCAAAGTAGGGCCTCATTTTCCTGAGTGATTTGTAAAATATTTTAAAAAATCCATTTGCAAAGTACATAGATTCCAAAGCATCAAATTCTTGAAACCTCCACAGGTATATAAACAAAAACCAGCAGCAGATTAAAAAAACTGCTCAACCAACACCTGACACAATGGAGGATCACATAAAAAACCAGCAGCTCAAAGGAGAAGCAAAGGTATATTTATCAAATAAATAAATAAATAAAGTAGAAGCAAAGGTATGTAGACAAAATGACTGAATATATTAAAGTTCCTGAAGGAAACTAAGGTGGATAAAATCCTTGCTCTATTGGGTTGTAGTATCAGGTCTTCCCTTAACTATGCCGATGCAATTATAGATTGAAGGCAACTTACAGAGGCTGTTTTCCAGGAAGCTTTCCAAGAAGGGACTGCAAGCTGTCAAGTCTAGTTCCCAATATTGTAATTTTTCTCCGTATAGCAGATGCATAACGTTGCCCTTCTGGTCCTGATGCAGATAAAGAACTCCTTTCGGAAATCATGCCATTTATATCATCCGCAAGTCTTGCTGCTTCATTATATTCCCTGACCCATGGGTCTGCAGAAGATGCCATTGATCTGAAAGAGACAAGAAAAATTAGTCTACATCTGATTTAATTGGAAGTACCTCAAATATATTAACCTTTTCTTTTTCCTTTTTTGTCAGGCTTGAAAAGAGAAAAACCAGTTTAATTGGCTATGGTTACCTAACACAGCCCTTCTCCTTTATACAGTCATGAAAAAGGTTATATGAAAATATTAAACACTAACCAGTGGATCTTGGCTCAGGTGATAAAAGTGGAGGCAGGTCTTAGGTTCAATTTTCGCATAGCCAAAAGTAAATAAAGAATAAACACAATAACTTCAACCAAACAAACAAAAAGAACAAAGAAAAAGTAGGACATAAGCCCAGTGTAACTACTCCAAAACTAAAATAAGATGAAGCAAATAACATGTAAAACAATAATGGAACAGAATTCAAGAGTATTTGTCAATTGTAATCTGGCCAATTCAGACATCATAATAACCTGATGTAAAAATCTTTACATGCATTTTTCCTGTTCTTATTTTATCAAAATACAAGTGTGCATATATACATATCCATACACATATATTTGCATGATTCCTTTATAAAATCAATGCCTTTGTATTTGATTTTGAATATCTAATAATGACTTCACTGCAAAGCAACACAACAAGAAAATTAAGAACCAAACAAGATAATTCACCAACAAATACAACCCACTAGCTTTAACCCAAATTGGGATCCCAATTCAAACTTCTATTAACACAAATTACAGCTGACAAGATATAGAATTTAGCTCTGAAACAGAGCAAATCAAACTTATCCACCAACCAAAAACAAGATAAACAAACAGATACACAATCTAAACCTAGGTTTCATCAATTCACATACCAATTACATTCACAATCAAGCTAGCATCAACCTATACCTTGAAATTGTACGATAAATATTGATGAAGAATAGATCGTTACCTCTTTGATTCGAATCAACAACAATTTGAATAGTGAAAATTGGGAATTGATGAGGATCGAACTAGGGTTTGAGAAGATTGGGGTGGTTACGTTTTGAAACTGAATTTTCAGAAAAGGAGGATTAGGACGGAGGTGACAACACGGCGCCACTATTAACAGGCGGAGTTTGTCCGGACACCTTGTCTTCTAGTAAATAAATAACAATCATTATAATACTCCAAATCCAATAAAAAATAGGATTAGACTTTTATAGTATCTAAAATAGTACTGTAGTAATAATAATAGCATGGGATCAGACTTCTATCTAATGGTTTAAGTTTTTTAGATTAAATTTTTTAAAAATTGAATTTTTTAATTTTCATATTTTTTTTATTTTTTGTGAATATTTTTAAAATTTTAAATTTTATTTTTATTTTTTTAGATGCACCTTAGATATATTTAAAAAGTAAAAAATTTATGAAAAAATATTTTAAAAAATAATAAATACATAAAAATATAAAAAATGTACTGAATTCTTGTATTTTTTGTATTTAGTAAATTTTTAAAAGATTTTTTTTACAATTTTTTTACTTTTTAGGTGTATTTATGTTAGGTGTATCTAAAAAGTAAAAAAATTGCTTAAAATAATAAAAAAATTCAGTAAAAACAAAAAAACACAAAAAATAAGAAGGTAGGATTTTTTGAAAAATGTTTTCTGAAAAATAAAAAAAAGAAAGCTGAATAATAATAACAATCACCATGTTTGTTTTTAATTTTTTGAAAATATTTTTAAAACATTTTATTTTTTTGTTTTTCATATTTTTTTTATTGAATTTTTTTTGATATTTTAAACAATTTTTTAAATTTTTAGACACACCTAACATAAATACACTTAGGCTTGGTTTGGGAAGTAGGTTGGCTTTTTGGCTTTTTGACTTTTTTGGCTATTTTAGCCTGGGCTAAAAAGCTTGGTTTGGGAAGGACTTTTTGGCTTTTTGGCTTTTTTGACTTTTTTTGTGAAAGAAGAATGTAATGATTATAGGTTGGATGTGATGTTTTGTTTGTTATGACTAAAATAGCCTATTTTGTTTTTTGTGGCTAAAATAGCCAAAAAAACCTAAAAATCAACTTGCCAAACAGAGGCTTAAAAGGTATAATTTTTGTGACAAAATTTTTAAAAAATTCACTAAATACCAAAAATATAAAAAATAAAAATAAAAAAAACGACAATTCAATATATTTTTCATATTTTTGTGTATTTATTATTATTTTTAAAAAAAAATCACAAATATTTTACTTTTTAGATGCATCTAAGTAAGTTGAATTTAAAAAAATGCTTAAAAATTTAAAAATATTAACTAAAAACAAAAAAGCACGAAAAATAAAAAACTCAATTTTCAGAAAACTGAAACCAAACACACTGAATGCTACATTCATCAAATTTGGTACGACTTTAATTACTTGAATTTGTTCATGCCGGCCATCCGACAAGTTGACTAGTCTATCGTCCAATCGGTGGTCTGTATGACAGGGTGTTGACCAAGGTAAGTAAAGGTGACAACCATAATTTGTTTAGCATAAATTCGGACAATTCAAACGACAATAAATTCGGTGGATAAATTATTTCTCTAATAGTAAATAGGATTATAGTCTTGGGAATTTTTTTAAAGTTTTCAAAAGTTGTTTTTAGTTTTAAATTTATATTTTTTCATTTTTTTATAAATTTTTAAAATATTTTAATCATTTTATTTTTATTTTTTAGGTTCATTTAATTTTGATTTACTTAATATATATATATATATATATATATAATTTATACACAATTTAAAATAAAAATAATAATTGAAAACAAAAAAAAAATCACGAAAAAAAAAAAAAATTCTAAAAACTAAGTTAAACAAAACAAGATAATCAATTTTTTTTTTCTAAAATTTAGAGAAATTACATTAAGTTCTCTTACAATTTTAATTCACAAAATATTTATTTTTCATCACACATTTGTTAGTTATATAGATAGAAAATTAATATTATCATATTTTTACACTCAAATGTAGATTTTTTAGTGTTTATTGTTGTATATTCACACAAATTGTATTAGTTTCGGTTGTTTTATCCTTACTAAAAGAGAGATCAAGATAATTATATTAAAATTATGAAACGTTTTATATTTTCTTTAAACCTTAAAAAGAGATTAGTGCAATTTATTCAAAATTTTAATACAAATTGGACATCCTTTTTTCCCCCTTCTTCAACAAGGACAACGCTGCTGGTGAAAATATACCTTTTTAAAAAAAAAATTATAACTTATTTTTTAATGTAGATACTCTATGAAATTTTTAAAAATAAATAAATGAAATTTTAACACATAAATTTGGTTATGTTAACACTAGTTTAAATAATAAAATTTCAATGTCACTGAGACTAATCACAATCACAAGGCTTTCCAAATTTTCATATCAAAATCGTTATAATTTTAAGGAAAATTTGGTCAAAACATTCTCATAATAAAATTTTAATGTATCAAGAATAAGTACAAAAAAAAATTCTTGAAAAGTCCAACACATACCATATTATCAAAATATTAAATTTTAAAATAATATAACTTTTGATATAGATGTTATAAAATTAATATTTCTAAAATTCTTTCATTAAGATCTATCAAATAAGATCCATATTGACTATGAAATTCTTAAAAAAAAAAAAATATTACCGTCAAAATTGATGTAAATAGTAACATGTTACTCTGACAATATTCTCTAACAAAAAATATATATATATTTTACTTTATCCTTAATTATGTGTTTTCTCTTTAGGAGAGTTTATGAAACAAAATAAATTGGACTGTCATTTTCACCAAACAAATGTCCAATGAAGGGATTTTGGCTAAATTTTTCTAATTTTAAATATGAAATCAAGTAAACAATAATCAAAATTGATATTTAAAAACTCAATTTACTTCCCCAAAAAAATGTGAAGTTAATTTTAGACCTTTTTTAATATATGTCAATCCATATAAATTGTTTTCAATATTGTAGAGGGGGGAGAAATTAAGACACTAACTTAATTATTAAAGTCCCTCAGTTAGGCAAATTTTGTCATTAAATGGACATGGGTCAAAGCGTAAGGAAAATAAGTCAACTAGAAAATCAAACCAAATCCGACATGCTTTGGGCCAAATGGGCCAAGAGCAAAGTATCAAAGAGAACTCGCTGAGGCACTACTTACCAAGGCCCAATTACTGAGGCCAACTCCACCTCAGTACCGCCATTTTTGTTATAGCGCCACCTTTTACACTTATTGAGAGGAAGAGAGCCGAAGCAACTTCAACCTCTGCAACTACCTATTGAAGTGTAGTTCTCCGCGGTGATAGCAACCTTTAAGGGAGATCTCCTCTATACAAAGTAATGTACAGATAATTGCCATTGATCACAGACCTAAGGCATTAGTAGCCTCACTACAAGAAAAATCACCTTTGGCGACTAAATTTTTAGTCGCCAAAGGTCCATTTTTAGTCGCTAAAAATCAAGTTTTGGGTTTCCCCGACTAAAACTTTTAGTCGTTGCCTTTGTCGCCAATAAATGGTCGCGGGAGGTATTGGCGACTAAACCTATTTTAGTCGGCAAAAAGGAGCCCTTTTAGCGACCAATAATTTAGTCGCCAATAGTGTTTTACACTTTTGAAAATCATACATTTACCGACTAACTTTTTAGTCGCCGAAGGTGTTTCCGTCAAAAAAAAAAAAAAAATCCCATTTTCTTGCTGTTTCTGAGTTTCAAACCGCAGCCATCCAACATTCCAAACCTTTAACAACACACTCCCTCCACTATGCCACTACACATCACATGAATATATATGAAATATATATTACTTATATAGTATATTATCCGATATTAATACAAAACAATATTTATAAATATAATTATTTTTATTCAAATATAATTTATGTAAAAAATAAATGATTTATTAAAAAAAATTTGGGCCACTTTTGGCGACTAAAATCAATTTTTAGTCGCCAATGCTATAATTATCGGCTACTAATTATTTTTTGTCGCTAAAAAATTAAGTTCCATTTAAAAATAAAGCAGTTTTGGCGACTAAATCTGTTTTTAGTCGCCAAAAATGTCACTTTTTGGCTACTAAACCTATTTTAGTCGGCAATTGTCAGTTTTTAGCTACTAATTTTTTTTTTGTAGCCAAAAACCTGCACATTCAGCGACTAACCTGTTTTTTAGTCGCTAAAACGAGCACCTTTGGCTACTAAATTGTTTTAGTCGGCAAAAACCATCACTTTTGGCGACGAAAATTGTGTTAGTCGCTGAAACCCATATAATAGGCGACCAAACTGATTTTTAGTCGCCAATACATATACATTTGGCTACTAAATGGTTTTAGTCGCCAAAAGTCTTCATTTTTGGCGACTAAAATGGATTTAGTCGCCATTTGTGCAACTTTCAGCGACGAAATTCATTTTTTTAGTCGCCATTGGTGCTTTTTGTTGTAGTGCCTAGAGATTATAATAGACCCGAAGCATGTATAGCTTGGCACTGATAGTAGGTCCCAATGCTTATTGGTTGGAGTTGATAGCAAACGTTAGAGGTACCAGTATATTGCAGCGACCCCGCGAAAATGAAAGCAGGGTAGCCTGAAAGTAAGAGACTTCATTTCCATTTACCTAGGTCAAAGACTTGCCTTAATTGCACAGGCAAAACCAATGAAGCCCTCTTGGACTTGGTACGAGACGTAACCCTTGGTCCATACCCTGGGAAGCTGGGGAGTTTGTGATTAGGTGACTAAGGGTGAAGGAGCCATTAAGATAGACACAAATATGGTTGATAGCAGGTCATAAACCCTGAAAATGCATGTATTAGGTAACCAAATTGAGAAGGCAAGTTCCGCAGCAACAGTAACACCTATCGAGGTTTATACCAAAAATATATATGTTGAGGCTCGTGTCAAACAAATAGTACAGTGGCACTTGTTGAGATTTTGTGCCAAGTAGATAGTACATATCAAAGGACACATGTCTACCAAGGCCTAGTGATTTAGGACAGAATATCCTGCAACACGTGTTGTTGCACTGCTTGACCACTTGGTATATTCTGGCACTAGGCAAAAGTCTATAAATATAACCTAATTCCCAAGATCTAATGAAAGAACTTCTTGGGATTTGGAAGGATATGTTGCTCATTTGCACTGTCACATTTTTTTCCTGAATCACTTGCTCCACTCTCACCTGATTACTCATTCTCTAACCTTTTCATATTATTAACTCGCTAACATAATTTTGTCTCTCTAAATGATACTATTATTACTATTCATTTAAAACCCTATAGATATACATAAAAAAAATTGTTTGTGTAACCAACCTTTACTTTTTATATTCCACAAACATAAAATATTTGATCAACCTCCAATACGATATTGTTATTACCCTCAATCACCAGTACCACAACCATTGTCCAATTAATAAACTTGGAAAAGATAAAAAAATTCCCACAATTTAGCTTACTACTTCATTTACTAAAATACAATCTTATATAATATTTGAATCTTCGTTTTTCTTTCAATTTATTTTTTTCATACTGTCACACCTTGTCTCCACTATCGACCACCCATTATCTTCCACCATATAGTTGAACCACCTTCCCTATTATAGCTCACGATTATTGGTTTTTCATTCTTTCAAAATGAAAATCTAGAAATCCCCTAGATGTTGATTTGTGATTATGTATCAATTTTAAGCAGTATATAACAATCCCAATCAAACAATCAAGACAAATCGACACAACGATTTTACGTGAAAAAAACCACAATTGGACACCTCAAATTGTGAAAAAAAACCATGGGCAACAGTCACAAAACAATCCACTAAGAAGATATAAAGGAATTACACATGTATACTCTCAATTACCTAGCGAATCCACGCCCGAATTGAACCAACCTCTATGTATCTCTTCAAACCCCGTCTTCGCCTCGGAATTGTCTTGACGATGAGCCACTCCGGAATCCACCAAAGCTTCAGGCTTGAATTCTTCAGAATCCACCGAAGAACAACTCTCTCTTTTGTGTAGAATAAACAAACAAACCTTTGATGTATGCTTTTTAAACCATGAGTTGAATACTCAATGAAACATCAAAGAAAACTAGAAAATATCTCCAGATATAAACCCTAGAACCCAAGAAGAAGATCTGGAGAAGTTATCCTAGATTTGGACTGAAACACGTATTTATAGAAAACTGTCCCGCAATCTCCGCTCGAGCTAACCTACGCTTGAGCGTGGAAAGTTCCGCTCGAGCGGGAAAAAACAACATCCAGTATTTTTGCAGGCGAATAAACTTCTGGAACTCAGCATTCTCCGCTCGAGCAGACAGGTAACTTGGAATGCATTTTTGTATTTTGCTTCGGGGGCGCTGCCCCTCGACCCCGCCGTGGTGCTGCCTCGGACCCGCCAAGGGGCGCTGCCCCTTCGACCCCCGCGAACTGACCAGGTGGCTCAATCCCCGTCATAATCAGCAAAGTGGCAATCTTGAAAGTATTAACATCACAAACTGCTCTACAAAGCACAATTCGGGTTGGATTCGCATCTAAAAACTCATAGCCTTACTGAAATAAAAAGTACGAAAATAAAGACAACTGAAAGGAGTTTTGTCAAACGGGATTGCCAAGAATAAAAACCTAACACAAAATATTTCCAACACATAATTATTCAGGTAAACTACTATCACATGTCACAAATCATGGCCCACCATATTTCTATTCACTTTTCCTTATTTCACATACCGTAAACCATTGACATTGACCACCTCTCACGACCTATCATTTTATCTCAAACTGCTCTTCACTCCTTACAATTCATAGCATACTATCTCAATCACTATATTTCCTTACAATTGTCATATGTCTTTAACAATTACTACCTCTCATGACCCATACTTATTTTCTACCATTCATCTATACCATAAACTACTACTACATTCTCACGATCCATTATATTCTCATTCGCATAGTTTTTACTCGCATTCATTTTACAAATAACCTCCCCACCACACCAACGACGCATACTCATTATAATTATTTATTTTCATTCCAAAAATTGAAGTTTATTTTTTATATTGGTTGGGCTTTGATATTGTTTTAGGATAATTTTGAGATAGGCACGAATTAAGGAGCAAAGTATTTAAATAAATAAATAAAAAAATGCTTAAGGACTAAGAGCATCCCCAGCAAAGTCCTTAAATCATTTCCTTACCTATTTTAGGGGTTGGATCTCTCTTTATACCATCCTATCGGCTCCTTTATAAGCCACCATAAACTAATATTTGCTACAGTTACTCCTTATTTGTAGGGAGTCACTGTAGGTCCCTTATACCTAACAGTGGTCGTCTACCTCGATGTCCTAGATAAGTAATTTGGGCAAAACTTGCTTCCCTGATCGTTCACCCGGATATCTGGCCGGTTGACCACCTAAACATCCGGCCGGTCGACCGCTCCTATCCTGCTTTGTCTCCTCTGTCCATTCTCAATCCTTGAATGTCTTCTCTCTCTCTCTCCCTATATATATATATATATACATATTTGTACATATATGACAATTCCAGAATTGGAAGGTCTTCTCTTGAATATCTTATCTCTCTCTCCTCAAACTTTGAATGTCTTATTTTTCTCTGTTCTGTCCATCATTTCCATTTTCATAGATAGGTGAACACCATCCCCAGTAAATTCAATAAGAAGATGAAAAAGCGAAAGAATAGGGAAAGAATATTTTAATAATATTTTAGAGAAAGAATATGGAGTTTGATGGAAAAAATAAATGAAAAAGTAATTCTTAAAATAGAGAATGAATTTTTTAATAATATTTTAGGGTAAAATTTAGGTACACTGCTGGGATGCTCTCATATGAGAAACATAATTTTTAAAAACTATTGGATAAAGTGAGAAACTACATTAGGATCAATGTTTTGTTTAAGGACCAAAATGAAAAATAGACTATACTTTAGGGTGGAAAATGTAATTTACCAAAAAAAAAGAAAAAAAAAAAAAAGACACCACAGCGCGGGCTAGAGAGCGCGGGTTGCGAAAACCTGAGAGTATATATGCAATGGCTGTGGAAAAAAAATGGCTTGAAATCCAACTGGGCTGGTTTCTATACTCTCCCAGGAAGAGAGGGGTAGTGAGAGAAACTAGAGAGAGAGAGAGAGAGAGAGAAAGGTGTAACAGAGGAGACCAAACGAAGACGAAGATGTCAGACCTAGACAGTCAAATTGAGCGGCTGAAGAAGTGCGAGCCTTTGAAAGAGTCCGAAGTCAAGTCCCTTTGCCTCAAAGCCATGGAAATCCTTGTCGAAGAGAGCAATGTTCAAAGGGTCGACGCACCTGTCACTGTAAGGGTGATAAAAAACATGCTCTTTTTTATACTCTGCTCGTGTATATATGTTAATTGCCCTTAAATCTTAAATGGGTTTTGTTCTGTTTGGCTTATTGTAGTTGGGCTAGTAGTGATTTAGCATTTAATCATTTGATTTGTGTTGATTATGTTTTCGGAATCGATCAAGATTTATGTATTAATTTTGGAGATTTTTGTTAAGAACTTAATAAAAAGAAAAGAAAAGGAAGAATTGGAGTTTTTATTGGGATTGGGAATTGGGTTTCTGTAAAATATCCTTTTCTTGAAAATGTGGTAGTTGAAACCCTCCTCCCCCAATCCTCCGGAGCAACTTGTTTAGCGGGGAATGGGTGTCTGAAAATGCAGAATATCTTTTTGATGGGGCTGATATTTAATTGGACTTAAATGAACTGCAAGAATACAGTGGCTATTTGGTTATAACTTATAATTGTTTCAAGTAAAAACAAGTAAAGTTCATAGGGTCTGATAGGAAGAGAATGTCATAGTTTTTAGTTGAATGATCAAAACTCTATGCTATTGATGTGTAATTTTCTCCTTTTTATGCTTGTTGTTTCTTTTGTAATTGAATTTTGAATATTTAGGATATTGGAAATCAATATTCAGAAGTTATCATGTTAACATAGACCTCAATACAACACTTTCAAGTAAGTGGAGAAATATAGTGGAACCTAAAAATTTTAACCGACAAGTAGCCCAAGTATACACCATAGACCTGAAAGACTCAATGTAGGATAGATTAGGAAACTACGCTAATATTGCATACAACCAAATTTTCTGGTGGGTTACACCGTTCTAGACTTTTAGTCATGGAAAGAGTTTGGGTTCTACAAGTAGAAAGTTTCTAAAGATTCGAGATGAATAGGTAAGATTTGGGTTGATTTTTAAGAGGGCTGTTTGCAGGTTTTAGGAAAGTGGTTGGTAAAAGGTTAGGACAAGAAGTAATTTTTTGCATGCGTAGGAAAAAGAATTATGGCATTTCCTATTTTGTGTTCCACACACTTAGCCAAACTAAGGTGACAATGCTATTGTTCATTATAGTAGACTTGTTAGAATTTGTTATATTGACTAGGAGTATACAAAAAAATTTGAACACTCAATTGATTACATTGTTAATTTCAGTTTCCAATTTCCAACTTCTTGTTTAAAACCACATATTTACAGATCTTGTGCCACAAGTACATGATTGGATTGGATTGATATTACGAACTTATAGAGCTTACTTGATGTGGCATTTCGTGATGGAGGTTTTGATTATGTAACATGCACGTGAACCCTGAGAATGTAGGCTCAGAAAACAGGACCTCCTATCCATTAATGATAAAGACTTCAGTTACAATATTTCTAAGTTTGTTATGTTCTCTCTTATCTATTTCTTAAGTAAGCAACAAAAAGGCATTTATTTGGTGATTTCCTTGTTATGTAGTTAATAAATTTGAAATTGCTTCACGTGCCTAATAGTGATTTTTGGGTGGTCTTTGAAGATCTTGCATTCCCTAATGTTACTCCATTGGCTAGATAATTGTGTTATGTTGTTTTTATTATTGAATTGATGTTCACAATTTCGGCTTATAGGTAATATTTGACTCTGTTTTCTTATAGATATGTGGTGACATCCATGGACAGTTTTATGACATGAAAGAACTTTTCAAAGTGGGAGGTGATTGCCCAAAGACTAACTACTTGTTTCTTGGAGATTTTGTTGATAGAGGATTTAATTCTGTTGAGACATTTCTGCTTCTACTAGCCCTGAAGGTATTATTCATCATATTTTTTAAGCCTTATCATTATCGTCTTTTAATTCTTTACCATTTCTAAGATTACCTAGTGAACATTATGTCACCGTACTAAGGCCTTGTTTGATTGTTTGGATTGAATATAAGGATTTGAGGAGGATATGTAATACTTAAAGATATAGTCTATTGGATGGGATATAATATGTTTAGGATATGATATGAATTATATATATTGTGAGATTACTTTTATTATGCTTGGTTATGGTAGGATATAGTATGAGATAAGAAGAGAATCACTGTTTTGACTGTTGGATGAAGACTAAATGGGTGGTGGGGGTGGTATTGCATATCCTCCCTTTTGAGGGATATGATATCCGGAGCAACCAAATACTGGATATAGGGAGACAATGTCCACCCTAACTGGCACATGTAAGATTGCAAAGCATTATTTGCTTACAGTTAACACGTATGTATGAGCTTGTTGATCTAGTTGTAATGTTTGTCTTATTTGTTTATTCTTCTTTCTTATTGTTTCCCTCTTCCAGGTCAGGTATCCAGATCGAATAACACTCATAAGGGGGAACCATGAGAGTCGCCAGATTACACAGGTTAAGCCTTACTAATTGATTTCTATTGTTTAAATACTTGTATGTGTAGGTAACTTATTGGCCTTCCTCTCTTGCCAGGTATATGGATTCTATGATGAGTGCCTACGCAAGTATGGTTCGGTGAATGTGTGGCGATATTGTACAGATATATTTGACTACTTAAGGTTTGTTGAGTTCCGTTCATGGACATGGGGCACCTGTCGTAAAAACCATAGATAATTTTTGGCAACAGCGAGTGATTGGGGTTACATTTGTTAGTGACTGTTGGAGCTATGGCAATCCAAGTGTTCACTATCTTGTTGCCTAATCATTCTTTGCCTTCTGAGTGGTCAGACAGAAAAGAATGTGGTCCATATGTTATTCAGTTAGATATTTAGCATCAAAAACTTGAGTTGGTGCTTCAATTAAGAAATTTTAGACCATGAGAGCAATTGAATGACTCTCATTCATGCTGGTGAAACTTGATGACTACTTTGTACCAAGGGAACTCCCTACTTTTTCTGTATAGCCTTGGTAGGTTACTCATATTTTAGTTGACAAATAAAACCCGTGTTTGTGTCCATTGATATCAATACCCCTGTTTGTGCCAACAGAACAGGTGCCCTGATTTTCAATTTTCCTTATTATGGTGTGTTTGGAAGCACGTAAGCCTAACTTTCAACTGAACTTTTTGCTTTGAAATTTTAGTACTCTCCTGTTTGTGCCATGTTGTACTGTCATGGGTTTAGAAGTTTTGCTACTAAGCAATTCTTAAAAGAAGGCGATGACACCTTTCTTTGAGAAACAGAAGGAAGCCATGAGTTAGTTCTTTCATGGTCAATATTATCTCTGTAACATTCACAACATCTCCTTAAAATTGCATCTAAAAGGGGACATTATCATTACTCTTGAGGCTTTGTTTAGGTTGCTTCCAAACACAACCTTGATTTAGGTTCAATTTTTTTGTCTTCACTTGTGATTTTTGAATTCCAATGGTGATTCTCTACAGTCTGTCTGCTCTTATTGAGAACAAGATTTTTGGTGTTCATGGGGGCCTTTCTCATAACATTTCCACATTGGACCAGGTCTGATAACTCATCCCATATAATTTGGTTGGTTTGTTCTCTTAAATTATATTTTGTTCCTATTTTATTTGCATTTTTCTATTGCCAATCAAACTTCTTTTTGGTTGTTAACATGAACCACTCGGCCAGATCCGATCAATTGATCGAAAGCAAGAAGTACCCCATGATGGTGCCATGTGTGACCTCCTATGGTCAGATCCAGAAGATATAGTTGATGGTTGGGCGTTGAGTCCCCGTGGTGCTGGTTTCTTATTTGGTGGCAATGTTGTTGATATTTTTAACCATGCAAATAACATTGACTATATATGTCGTGCCCATCAGTTGGTAATGGAAGGTTTTAAATGGATGTTCAACAACCAGATAGTTACTGTGTGGTCTGCTCCAAATTATTGTTACAGGTGACTACTGATTTGGACTATTTTCTGTCTCTCTTGTTCAAGAGTTTTTATATATATATATATATATTAATTCTCCGTTACGTTGCAGATGTGGTAATGTAGCTGCGATTCTCAAGCTGGATGAGAATCTTGACAAAGAGTTTCGCGTGTTTGAAGCAGCACCGCAGGTTTGTTTATGTCTGGATTGTAAAATTGATTGCATTTTCTGTTATCTACATATCATGGCCTACAGGAACTGGAGAACCTACACCATGTGCACAGGATTTTGTCTATTTTCTTTGGTACAAGTTACTTATCAAAACAAACTAGCGATGATGATGATGAATAATAATAGGAGAGTAGAACTTTATTCGTGTTGGCTGCATGTTACTCTTAAAAATTACTGAGGAGGTGGCTATTGGATGCATTCAATGGATGAAAAGAGGGGGAAAGAAAATTGCACAATCTGTATCACAGAATTTGTATTATGAGAAATGCCACACAAACAAGAAAAACATTCAGAAAACTTGTACAAAATGATATAGTTGCATCGTGGGCCTATCATTTCAAAACAAAAAACCCATCAAGATGACTATTAATTGCAAAATTACCACTGTCAGATCGTTCCGTATGAAATTTTTTGTAATAGTTGTTTCCTTTGTAAAATAGGAAACTGGCAATGCTCCCAAGGATAGGTTTTAAGCACTCATTGACATGATCTATGATTGCACAATTCTTGAATGGCTTGACTCCTGAATATATTTGGCTAGTCAAATTGAGAGGCTCTTATTGCATTTTTGCCTTGCATTCTTCCTTTATGACTTATTTTGGTGCATTAAGAGATTACTGTAAAATGCAGGAATCCAGAGGGGCTCCTCCTGTCAGAAAACCGGCACCAGATTACTTTCTATGAAATTGGGTTGATTCAGCTTTACCTGTTTGTCATCCAATATGCTTGAATTCGTCAACATGATTATAAAGTTGTGCCATGTGAGGATAACCTCTTTTTTTTTTTTTTTTGCTGGTCTAAGAATATAACCTCTGTTGGGTTTTTGATCAGTTTTGTCTGATAGGTTGCTTTGTCATTTGAACTCATTTGTATGTTTTGACTTTTTATTGCTGGTAATAATAGCGTGTTACGTAGTATGTCATGTGCCAATAAACTCATGTAAGATGAAACCTGGCTCCCAATCTGCGGAAGTAGAAGTGGCAAAAATTGAGAGCAGGTAAATAATCCATTGACAGCACCATCCATGAGCTCTTTCAATGAACAATGTATTGACTAGATTGGGGCAAATCAGCTCCATACAGAAACGAACCACCAATTTACAGATCTTACTAACCATAGAATTTGGCGAGCAGCGCCAAATCTTTCTATCGATTGCTTTTTTTTTGCCTCTGTCACTAGCGAAGTGCCCGTGGTTACAGTTTATATTTGGTTACTTGAAGCTTTGTAGAGACGCCCAAGCCACGACAGGCTCTGTTATCTTGGTAGAGTTTTTAAAATTTTCAATGCCTATTTTACAAAGCAACACTTTGTTTCACTCCTTTCATGCCATTGCTATAATAAACTTCAAAAGCAACAGTTACCAACCCATTTTTTTAATTTTATATAGATTTCCCTGTGCGAACATGATTGATTTTTCATCGTTTCAATTGAGCTTTCAATGTGCTCGCCTGGACAATATCTTGGCATGAGATTCAACTTCATTAAACAGGCAGTTTAAATCTTTCACACATCTTGTAAAAGGTAAAAAAGCGGGCAGTTCATAATCATTATCACCGTTTAATTTGTATGCAACAAATGCAGCAGAACTTTAGCTCCATGAAATTCAAAGCAAGGCATGCAGGAATATGTATTGGCGTTGTAAATTCATATTGCAAAAACCTTTTGGCACATGTTATATCACTTCCTGTATCCAATACATAATAAGTCTAGACCACAAGATATTCAAATCCTCTCTTGGAATCCTTGAAGCTGAATTTCATTCAAAAGGTGTACAAGCCATCATGACAGGTTCAACACTGTAGATAATACAACCAGAGAGACCCTGGCTCTTTTGCTGGAAGGGCATTGGGTCCATTAAGATTTTTAAACAAACCTAAGAGAAACTTGCAGACCATCAATAACGATTAATCAGGTGCTCAAGCAAAAAGTAAGAAGTTTTCAGTTTGCCTACTATCAGTTAAACTTCCACAAAACACATAATCCAGTAGTCTAAAGATGTTCATGAATTTCAAATTTCCATAGAACATATAATCCGGTAGTCAGAAGATGTTACTGAATTTCAATCCAAGAAATAAGAAACTTGGATTAAACTCCATGGTAAACAGCTTCCACTGCAGCCATTATTACTCTAATAGAAAACACATAGACACCCCCGCCTTTTTGAGCGGTGCATTCACATGCCAGATTTGACTTTACATACTCAGTCGTGAATTATCAAAGTCTAAATTTAGCAATATATCGAAATCTTTCCCACAAGTCATCGGATTCCATTTTTATCAAGGGACATACTGAGGGACTATGGATATCCGAATGACTAAATGAGTTAACCCAAGTATTGCCAAAAAGAGGCTGAGTCACTAAACTGATCTGTTATTACCAAAAATTTTGGTTTGGGAGTTTATGTACAAAAGGAAAAGTCATTGATTGTGAGCACCCTTTTCACCCAAACTAAAATATTGGGCTCCACTAGTTCCTTTTTATGAGATCAATTTCTATATTTAATTCCACACACTCATTGTTATTCACCTATTTCTTTTAAACTAACCTACCTTCTATGTGATTCACACAATATAGATTATACTAACTTCATTAGAATGCTTTTAGGCTTATAAATCTTTGTTGAACCCAAGTTAAGAAACTTGCCAAAATGGGAAGCATTCTAAAAATGGAAACTTTCTAAAATAAACAAAAAATAAGCATTCTAATTAATAAGTATAATCTCCAATCATTCATTTCTATCAAATATACACATATGACAAGTAAAGATATGCTAATAATGAAGAATATGCCTAAATACTAAAAAATATGGCATCAATCCAGAAAGTCTATCAACAGCTCATGAGGAGCGCCACACTATGAATGCAACATTCTCATCATCGGGGAACACCCGAGGGTGCCAGAGTGTTAGGTCTAGTTAAAACGTGGTGTCTAGACATATTTTGTTCAATTGACGACATACAAGTTCAAGCACAAAAGGAAATCCAAAAACCAGTGCACACAACTACATATTAATGCCATGGGAACATGCTCAGGTTAATCTCCACAAGATGTTCAATAACACAACAGTGCATGCTCCACTGAATTCTTAGCAAGTCAATATCTTTACACAAAATACAATAGTAAAAACATAAAGCATGGCATAATATGGGAAAGAAAGCATAACAAAAGTTAGCAACTCCTGGTCTTACATTAGATAGCCTTAGACTCCAAATACATGAAATCAATGTATTGTAAACATGAATAAAACTGATGAAAAGTATATCCAAAGTTCACTTCTTTCTGGTTTGTTCTTATGTAAGTTGGAATAAAACTTTTCAAATTATCAAATTTTAATTAAATAGGGACAATAAAAATACTCAATTTCATGCAAACACTTATTCCATAAACTAAACCATCATCGATCAAGAAAAGAGAGTTTCGACAAACCCCAGATCTCCAAACTGTCAAACTCAATATAAATATCAATGAATTAATATACCAGAAAAATTAAAAAATTTCAATACCATCAAAGCAATTCGATGTGAAGACAACAAAATACTCGCAAACACCTATTCCATAAACCATCAAGGATCAAGAACAGAGAGTTTCCAATCAACAAACCATCAAATTTGATATATTATCAATGAATTACTATACTACAAAAATTAATAATTACCCACACCATCAAAGCACTTCAAAGTAAAGAGAAGAAAGTAGTATTCTAGGCTAATCTACTATAAATTCAATCAAATTCAACCAAGAAACCCAAACCCATATCACAACAACACTAAATAAGCAAACCTTTCAACTATATATCTCATAATAAACCATCATCACAATCATAACTAACACATCCAAAAGAAAAAAAGAAAAAAAAAGGGAGGAGTCGATTGATTTATTTAACAAACACAAACCATAATTCAGATCTTGTCAATATCCTCATCCTCGAACTCAATATAATCATCACCAGCACCATCGTCCTCCTCATCGAGCCCACCAGCAATACCCTCATTGAGCCTCGTATTCTCTGGCAATTCACCGTAAGCCTTCAAGAGCCTAGCTTCATCAGGCATGTATTTGAGAATCACATCGGCCTTATCATCCTGATAGTCTCTGAGTCCGACGAGGATGATATCGCCAGCTGCGATCCAGACCTTCTTGTGCATCTTGCCTCGGATGTGGCCGAGCCGCTTGGTTCCATCGATGCACATGGCTTCGCAGCGACCGTTTCCGAGCATTCGGAGGACCTGAGCGTATTCTTGGCCGTCTTCCTTGAAAACCAGCTCGCGCTTCTCATCATCGGCCTCGTTCTTGCCTCTCTTGCGGTTTTTGCCTCCCTTACCTTTGTTCTTAGGCATGGTTGCTGCTGTTGTTGATTCTAGAGGGAGAAAGAGAGTTGCGGGGAGAGAGAGAGAGGTGTGATCGAAACCCTAACCCTAGCTTTTCTTGTGTGGTGGGTGGTGATGGAATAAGTGGAATTTTGAATGAAGTCCCTGTGTTTTATAGTATTTAGAGGCGGTGTGAACAACTGTTTGGCTACGTGGAAGTTAGCACTCTTGAATGTGGATAGGTTTTTATTCTGCACTAGTTCAAAGCATCCCAGTAACCATGCTAATGCCTTGTTTGGCCACCTCCGCATTCTCCCCCATCTTCTCCCATTAGGATTGTGAATTTTTTTTTATTTTTATTATTATTTTGGTTGTGGTTTTCTTACCTTTTTCTTTTTGGAAAATTACATACTAGTAGGAGATAGAAACAAAATTACAAATACATAGGTGTTGTTTAGTAACACTTACGTTTTTAATTTTCTGTTTATATTTATAAAAATTTAAAAAATTCAAATAAAAACTTGTTTGGTAAAATTTTTGATTTATAAATCAGTGGTCTTAATTTATAAATTTTGCCAAAAAATGAAAACACAAAAAATGTGTTTCCATTTTGAGTTTTTAGTTTTTTTTTTTTTTATCACCCAACACTAGCCACCACCCGCCACCATTTTCCACCACCGTCTTCCGCCACCACCACCCACCACCGCCACCATTTTCCACCACCACCCAACCCCCACCACCACCTGCCACCACCACTCACCACCCACCTGCCACCACCACCCACCACCCGCCACCACTACCCACCCCTTGCCACTACTACCACCACCACCACTACCACCCACCACTCACCTGCCATCCACCACCCGCCACTACCATCCACCGCCTGCCACCACTAACCACCATCTACTTGCCATCACCACTCACCACCCACCCGCCCGCCACCACCACCACCACCACCCGCCACCCGCCACCACCACCACCATCACCCACTCGCCACCTACCTACCACCACTACTCACCACCACCCACTCACTACCACCCGCCACCGTCACTCACCCACTCACCCACCACCACCACCACCCGCCACCACCCACCACCACCTACCATCCGCCACCCACTTGCAACCACCACTCACCACCCGCTGCCGCCGCCATCACCACCACTACCCACTCGTTACCACCCACCACCCGCTACCGTCACTCACCCAACCACCATCACCACCCACCACCACCCGCCATCCGCCACCCACCTGCCACCACCACCCGCCACCGCCACCACCACCCACTCGCTACCACCCGCATCGTCACCCACCCACCTCCCACCATCACCCACCACCAGCTACCCACCACCCACCATCACCACTTTCCACCACCGTCTTTCGCCGCCACTTGCCACCACTTGTCATTTTTCACTCTTTTTTATATTTTTAAAATTTTTAAACATTTTGTCAATTACCAAACGCGTTTGTAGTTTATGTTTTTCTAAAAATAAACAAAAAATAAACAAAAAGCAGTTTATAAAATTTTTGTAAATATAAATTGAAAACGTAAACGTTACCAAACACACCCATAGAGAGTGTAAGTGATTTTATAGTAGGGTACAAGTGAAAATTTATGGGGTGTAAGCATTTGTTGGTATTTTTTTTTTTTTCTCCCTAATTTTTCCTTTCTTTTTTAAACAATTACTAATGAGAATAGCTTAAAATTTTGTAAAAATACATTTTTACTTTATAATTTTGTGATAAAAGTTAGCCTTACACATATTTTCATTCTTTTTTTTTTATCTAAAAATTTTATAATACACACTGCATTTTGAGGTGTACACGATATGCTCAGTTATAACATTTATAATATTTGATTATGACCCATTGTAGTATTACTCATGATTTATTGTGATATTAGTTAGGACATAGAGTGAATATTATTTTAGTTATGATAAAAAAAAATAACTTTAGTTAACTCTAAAGAGTTGGCCTAGTGGGTGTAGTTTAGGCCTAAGAGAGTGTTTCCTCCAAATCTCATGTTCAACTTAGGGATTAATTGGAATGCGTGTAAGTTGGTTTGAACACTTAGTCATAAAATATATATATATATATATATATTATTATATTTTATGTGATATTTTATTATGGCTCATTATATTTTTTTAATTATAATATTTATGATAATCAATATTACAAATGTCATAACTTGTGCACAATTTTTAAATGACCCATTTTTTGTTAATAAATGAGCAATTATTCCTAAACTACCGCACACATACGTGAGGTTCTTAATCAATAATAATCTTTAATTATTTAATTATTTTTTCAAATTAAGTGTCCTCTTTATAGCATAATATATATAAGTAGCATTAATTTTTCAGTGTCAAATTTAGCAAATAAAATAAATTTAAATCAATAGTAATTAAATAAATTATCAGATTTGTTTCAACAATACATGTGGAGACATAATTTTTGAGTTGTTCACATGATTTTGTTGTTAGCTGAGGTAAGGTGTGATCCGAATTACACTAGAATTTGACATATTCAGAGAGTGCAATTTGAGTCCTAAATGATGGAAGACTCTTTATTTTGAGAAGTTGGGACTCTTGTGGAGAGGTTTATTCCATTCCAACTAGGAAAGAAAATTTCAGGATTAGTGTTATCTTTTATTATGGGCAAGGGTAAGTCTTTGGGTTTTTTACTAGCCGGTCCTGAGTTTTTCACTTGTTCCCCTCTTAGTCCTGACTTTTGATCTTGTGCACCAACAGGTCCTGAGACTTTTTGTACCGTTTTACCCCTCCTCTATCCTGGCGCGTTTTTGTTTGGATTTTCCATCAAAATATTGTGTTTGTGATTTGGATTTCTGTGGAACTTCACGATTTGCTGCTGTATCTTCGCAATTTGTGGAGCTTCGTAATTTTTGATTTTCGCGATTAGTGGAGCTTCGTGATTTCTAATTGCGCGATTTGTGGAGCTTCGTGATTTCTGATTTCGCGCTTGGTGTATCTTCGCGATTTGTGATTTGCGATTGTGTGTTTGGTGATTCTTCCTATTTGTGATTTCGCGTTTGGTGTATAGCTACATTTTCTGATTTGTGGTGTTGTGGAGTTAGGTCAACTGGTATGTTTGATTTTGATTTCATTTTCAATGTTTTGGTTCTTTTTAGTTTGAGTTGGTGATTTTGATTTTGTGGTGATATTGTTGTTACTCTGTTGTTTCTGTTGCGATTGAATTTGTGTTTTGATCATGATATTGAAAGTTTTGAGATATGTATTTGTTGATTGAATTTTAGATTTTTATTTTTTTTGGTTAAGAAATTGTGTTGATTGAACACAGGTGTTGGTTTGTTATTTTATACAGTGATAATTTTATCACTGTGTATTTTGGGGATGATGTTGGATTAACTTTTTCAACAGTGATAAATTTATGAGTGAGTATAGGAATATGAGATAATTTTATCACTGTATTTGATTTTGTTTTTAGGGTGTTTGAGTTGTTTTCTGAAATGTAATTGTTGTTTGTTGCAGGATTTATAGTGATGGAGAATTGTTTGTTTCTTATGTGCAAGTTTAGAGGTGTGACATTGGTTATCAAGTATAATGATGGATTTAATTTCAAGGATTTAGTATATAAATTGTGTGCAAAGTGGAGTGAGTGTCACGACCCAGACCCGTCCCTATGGGTTTAGCACCGTAACTAGCCAGTAATCCGAGATTACCGAAGGCCTGCTTAACAGTAATACAGTAATACAGAGTACAGGGGCTAGCGGAAGCCAATACAGTAAATAGACTATGTCCAATGAGCTGTGACAGTCTGCATGCAAAAAGACTTTTCATTCAAATATATACAGTCAGACAAAACAGTATGTACATATATACAATCATTCAGTTCAGGGATCTAATCCCTATTAAACAGTGCCGTAACAGTCTATACAGTCGCACAAAACAGATACAGAGACAGACGGGGAAATTAAAAACACCCCTAAGCCGTAGCTTGACAGGCTCGGAACCTCGCATTGAGGCACATAGGTTGGCTCGACAAAACTGGAGTTTACCCCGACGCTCCTAGCTGCGGTCTGGTGCCTGTACACCTACATATATATATGAGCAGTGAGCTAAAGCCCAGTGAATAACACAATGCGTAAAGGGGTTAAGAATGAATGTCCTTACAGTGATGAAAACAGTTCATTAAATCAGTATTTCAGTCGTTCAGTCGATACAGTCATATGTGGTACATCCATTAGCATAACAATACAGTAAACAGTAGGTCTTAAAAGACCGAACAGTAAATGATGGCCATCAGTCAGTAAACAGTAGTGGTTCCAACAAGGGAACCGACAGAGATCTCTGTAACAGTAACAGTAAACAGTAGTTGCTAAGGATGCCACAATACAGTTTAGAATATAGGACATACATTCATTCAATTAACAATAACAGTTCAGAAAGCAGTGCAGTTCGATTGTTCAGAAGATAATCATTTTGAACATATCTTTACACAGTTGTTACTCACAGAGTTCTGGGCTACAGTAAAGCTAGAGCGCGTCCCCAGTCGCCAACCCTACATAGTTACAAATTGAACACACACTAAGCTACACAGTTGGGAAAGATAATAACTTAATCCCTAATTTGCCTCGGTGTGTTCTACATCTATATCCTCGTTAAGATGCCTTAAACTAGGCCTAATAATGCCTAAGATGAGATGGGGATGCAAAGATGCACTTTAAAAATATTTTCAGAAAACAGGGGTCACGCTCGAGCGTAGGTTACTCCGCTCGAGCGGACATGCAGACAAAGGTTTCCGCTCGAGCGTATACTTACCCGCTCGAGCGTACTGTAAAACAGTCAAAAGTGCTGGATAGGCAAAAATCACGCTCGATTGGGCGCTCGACACCCGCTCGAGCATGAGACACAATGCCCCGCTCGAGCGTCAATTGTTCCGCTCAGCGGACTTCAAAACAGAACAAAATGCTAGGAGCACGATTTCCACGCTCGAGCGCCAGTCACCCCGATCGAGCGTGAGTCCAAATTCTGGAAATTCCAGATTTGAACCTCAAGCTCAAAACCAAGTTTTAAACCATAAATTTCGATCCTCTTGGGCCAATTTTCCAGAAAACACATCAAAACTCATACTTTAACATGATTCAAAGCTCAATTTGTAAAATCAAAGCCCAAGGGTGTTTCAAATAAATCCAATTCAAACCAATTTCCATGAATATGAAGAACATGCAAACATGCATGAATTTAAACCATTCAAAGCTTCAATTACATGCTCTAGGGAGCCAATTGTTCCAAAAACAAGATGAAAACATGGACTTAACATAACCATGAGCATGCATGAGACAATTCTTCATGGAATCAACTCAAATATTCAACAATTCAAACATGCATGCATGGAATGAGCTCCAATTCAACATTAATGAACTAAATCATGACTTAGTCCTATAATGAAGTATGAATCATGCAAGAACTAGCTCAATGACAACAATAAGAATATGAGTTTCCTACCTTAGTCTTGTATTCAAGGTTTAGGAGCTCAATTATGAAATCAATCTTCAATTCATCAAGCAATTCTACAAGTGAACTCAATTCTCTCACTTCCCCTCTCTCTATGGCCGGTTGAATAAGGGGAATGGACTGAAGAAATGTTTTGTTTGAGTGTATGAGAAGATCAAAAAGGTTCAAGTAGTGGGGCATTTAAGTGGCAAAATGGTAAATAAGGCCAACTATGCAATTTAACTCATTTCAATCTAATTTAATCATACCTAACTAGTTTTCAGATAATTATACCATAAAATTACATAAATTACGATGATCATAAAACACTAATCGGTTTCCGGTTTGGCCGCCGATAAGGCCTTCAATTAGCAATTTAAACACAAAGACATGAACAGATAATCAAATAACCAAACAGATAGAATTACATTTAAACAGATATGCTCCGTCAAGTCAGTTCCAGTTTTTCAGTCAATCAGTTCAATATTTAAATCAGTTCAGTTATTAGTCATAATCAGTTCAGTTATCAGTCATAATCAGTTCAGTTCAACGGTAATCAGTGGTTATTCGGTAAACAGTGACGAGGGTTATTACAGTGAGTTAGTTGGTCGTTCTTTGAATATATAGTATTCAATAGCTGGACATTCTTCTTGTGGTCTAGAAAGTGAAGAGGATTTGGAGGTTATGGTTGGACTGGCACTTTCTTGTGATATTCATCGTATTGATGTTTTTGTAAAGTGTTGTTCTTTAGGTAAAGGTTATATGATTTGTAATGGTGAAGCTAGTAGTAGTAGTAGTAGTAGTGTTGTTTGTGAAACTGATTTTTTGCCTTCATTTTATTCAAATCAACGGAAACCTTTGCTCTCTGATGGGTGGGTTAATTGTATGAAAGGAGTGGAACAAAGGTTTGCTCAAGGAGTTGTTGAATTTCGAGATACGTTGTCAAAGTATTCTATTCATTCCGATTTTAATTTTGATTTTGTTAAGAACGATAAGGATCGTGTCACTGTTCATTGTAAGAGAAGGGCTGATTTGGGATATTTATGGAGCGTGCATGCTAGAGTGAAAAATTATAATAAAGCTTTTGTTATTAAACAATTTGATGATGTTAATACTCGTGGATCTTCTTTTCGTAGAATTAAACATTTTAGGATGACTTCAAGTATGATTGGTGGGCTAATTTCTAGTGATATTCGTAACAAGGCTTTGACATCGGTTAGTGAGGTGGTTTGTGATTTCAAGGACTATTATGGAACATAAGTTTCTTATTGGCGAGCTTGGATGGGTGTTGAAAAAGCAAGGGGTCTTGTTTTTGGTGACTATTCATCATCATTTGACGATCTTCGTTGGTATGTTGATGCCGCTAATGCTTGCAATCCGGGGAGTGTTTTTGATATGGCATTTGATATGGAAGACATTTCAAATGCTTGTTTTTCGCTTTTGAGGCATGTATTTATGGTTTCAAGTATTGTAGGCCTGTGTTGATGCTTGATGGAAGTTTTTTGAAAGGAAGACACAAAGGTTGTTTATTGGCTGCTACGGCGAAAGATGGTAACCAAGGTATATTTTGTGTTTATGTGTTATTATTATTGAAATAGTGATAATTCTATCATTTTTGTTATTGGAGAGTGCTGATAATTGAGTATGGTCAATCTATTAGTGATAAATTTATGCTGTATACTTTTTGTTAAATTTTTATATTTATACAGTGATAAATTTATCTATGGCTGGTGCTATATGTTATATACTTTGTGTTTTGATTTTCTTTTTGTAATCTTTTTAATTTGTTACTGATAACTTGTTTATATATATTTTGTTTGTAGGTTTGTATTCGTTATGTTTTGCGATTGTTAATGGTGAAAGTTATGACAGTTGGCATTGGTTCTTGTCAAAGTTATTAGGTATTTTGACTCCGGAGAGGGATATTGCGTTTGTTACTGATCGACATGGAGGTTTGCTGAAAGCTTTAGCTGAGGTATTTCCGTTTTCTTGTCATTCTTTTTGTCTAATGCATTTGAAGACAAACTTGAAAACTTATTTGTCAGTGAAGAGTCGTGAATCAAAAGAGTATTTGCTTACTCTTTTTAGTAGATGTGCATATGCTCCTACTATTGAGTTGTTTAATGAGCTATTTGAAGAATTTAAGGGTCGTTGTGGTCGTAGTGTTGAGAGGTTTATTGAGGATTTGCCTAATGAGTGTTGGTGTAACGCTTATTTTCAAGGCAAGAGGTATGGTGAAATGTGCACAAATGCTGCGGAATCTTTTAATTCATGGATTAGAGATGAACGCCATTTGTTTTCAACTAGTCTTGTTGATGCTATACGGGTGAAACTAATGGAGCAATTTTCAAGAAAGAGAGAAGTTAGGAATAAGTGGAATCGTATTGTTTGTCCTTTTGCAGAGAAAAAGTTGGAAGAAACTTTTAATGATACAAAAGCATGGATAGTTAAGAAATGTAGCGATGGCATTTATGAAATCCAATTGAATCATTCAGTTATGGTTGATATTGGGAAACGTTGTTGTTCTTGTCGATTGTGGGAAATTGATTATTTTCCTTGCAGACATGGTTTTTGTGCTATAAAGAGGAGTGAGAAGGATCTGAATTGCTTTCTTGATGATTACTACCGTGTTAGTAGTTATTGTGATTCTTATTCACATTCTATCTATCCAGTTCCTAGTATGTGAAAGCCAAATGTAGTTGTTGATGATGACGTTGTTTTACCTCCTCTTTGTAAGAGACCAGCTGGACGTCTAAGAACGGAGAGAATACCTTCTAAGGGCAAAATCAAGAGAATTAGATGCAGTAGGTGTGGAAAGATGGGAACTCATAATCGGAAGACATGTAAACAAGCTTTGCTTTAGTTGTATTGATTTTAATTGAATTACTTTGTTTGAGAGTTGAGAGGTGTTACTTGTATTGAATGATTGAGTATTTTTTGAAAGATGTATCATTTTGGTACTCGCATTGAATGATTGAGGAATTTGTTGATCAAAAATTATATTTTTTGCTGATATTTTTACAGGATTAAGTTTCACATATTTATGTTATTTGATTTGGGTTAAATGTAGTTGCTGTTTTTTGGTGTTTTATAAAGTGATAAATTTATCACTGGTTGGTTTAGATAAGTTGATGGATTATTTTTTTGTAAGAATGATAAATGTACCATTAATGTGGTTCTTGAATTTTGTTATTTTGAAGAATGATAAATTTATCACTTATTGTGTGGGAAGAGTTGATGGTTTATTACATTTATGTCAGTGGTTGATAAATTTGTTAAAACAGTGATAAATTTATCAGTGTAAACAAAACACTATAAGAAAATAATTTTATCAGTATAGTGATTCCAAACCTGTTATTAACCTTTAAATTTGACACAAATAATCAGATTATAATCAATTTTTTGAATGAAATTTGCATAAAACCAGACTGATATCCAAAGCTAGATATGTTAACAATATGGATAAAAAAAAAATGTTTCATTGAAGCAAATGAAGAACCAAAATTATCAAAACAAAGTAATAGGGTTTGTGTTTTAATTTTCAATTTAGGTAATTTTTTTTATTTATTTATAGCGTTTTGTTTAATTTAGTTTGGAAAAAAGAATGAGAGAGAGCGGTGCTGATTTTTTTGTTTAAACAGTGAAAAATTTATCAGTGTTTACAGTGAAAAATTTATCACTGTTTTGTTGAAACAGGGATAAATTTATGAGTGAAAACAAAACACTATAAAAAAAAAAAATTATCAGTATAGTGACTCCAAACCTATTATTAAGCTTTAAATTTGACACAAATAATCAGATCATAATTAATTTTTTGAATGAAATTTGCATAAAACAAGACCTATATCAATAGTCATATCTGGTAACAATCTGGTTAAAAAAGACCGAATGTTTCATTGAATCAAATTTGACATTATAACAACCAAGCATTGTAATATTCATTGAAGCAAAGTAAGAACCAAAATGATTATAATGTTTGTCCAAAATTATTCAAGCATGGTTGTCATTGTGTATTGTGTCCCAAAACTCCTTGTCTTCAAGCACCGCTTCTATTGCCTCATCAACAATTTGCTGGGTGTCTGTCTGTTGGTTAGTCAACAAAGCATCTATGATATCTGCTCTGATTTGGTGGCACTCCTCCTTTGTTAAGCTGGGAAAGATGTCTTTGTTACAGACATATTCTCTCATGATGAGGTAACAAACTATGACGCCACAATCAAGTCTACGATGACATTGGAAAAACAAAGTTAGTAGTCATCAATGATAATTTTATCAATGTAATGTGTTTTGGTTTTTAGAAACTTACGAATGATCAACTTGTTGGGGACAATTCATTGCAATTTATGTTTCTTCATGAAACTTGTTACCTTCAATGAGTTTGGGATTGTGATGTTGAAGGTATTTTTCAATAACCTTTCTCTGCAAAATATATTAATAATTAATTGGTGTTTGACAAATAAATGCATAATAAAATTTGATATAGACAAGGGGAATGGATGATATCATAATTAATTGGTGTTTTACCACTTTGTTTGCCTCATTTAAATGGTTATCTGTTTTTGTGCTTGGTCTCATTGAATTGTAAAACTTCCATGAGCCATTTTCAGTATCAAGTACCAACAACGTCCAATGCTTTTCATTGAAAATTGGGAAAAGAAGATATCTTTCCTTGACAGCTTCTAACATCATGTTGTTCAACAATTGATTTGTTTCTACCTCATCCTTTGTGGTGAACAAATACCGTGTTTTGCAAATATATTAGTTTTGGTTACAATGTAATTCATTAATGGTAATTTTATCACTATAAGACTGGATGAATGAGAACTTATGCACTTAGACAAGGGAAATGGTTGATATCGTAATGAAGTATATATACATATATATATGTAATTTACTTACATGGCATGATGTAGTAAATATATATGTTGTTCCTGTTTGCGAGCTGAGGCTGAACTTTGGTTTCAGTTGCTTTTCTGTCATTAAGATTTCCTTGTATGCATTTATTGCCTGTTGTAAAAACAAAAGTAAACAAGGTTAATGAGAGAATTATTATTTGGTATTATAATTGATATATGCACAAATAGGGATTTGATTTTACATTTCCAGAAAGATCTTCGCATTTGACTATTTTGTCAATATCATCCAAGTACAAATAGCTGCCTACTTCATTTCCTTGTAAGATTGGATAACTGCAAATGTGAAAACAAAATTTATCACTGTATACCAAAATTTGTTGCTCAATTAATGGAACAAAGGTTAGGGGAACAAATTGAGCATCAAATTTTAGTTGATGTATCAAATCTGAACAATGAAATGAAATAGAGAACATAAACTCAAATGCCTAAATAATTTGATACCATAGATGAGACACGATGAAGATTAGCAAAATATATTACTCCACCAAACAAATTAAGTAAAATTTATCACTATGTAGCAAATTTTATCACTGTATATCAAAATTTATCAATGAATGAAGTAAACAAAGGTTATACATTGATAAATGCATGACCATATACTAAAATTTAGATTCCAAATTTGAAAATTTTAGGACCAAATCATGTTCTTACCTGCTGATATTTGTTGCCCAATGACTAGTGAGTTTCATCCTTGATTTCTTTGGCAATTTGTGAAACACTGGATAGGAAGTGTCAATTTGTTTTGTTGGACGTTGATGTTGTGTCTGCTCTTCTTTTCTGGTCTTTGCACTTTCTTCAACCATTGGTTCTAGTTCATCAACTGTCTTGTTCTGCTTTGGTTGTCTTTTCGTTACGTACCAAAAATCTGGATCTTTGTGCTCTTTTCTTGTTTATCTATTTTTTACCCTTTTTATCATTGAGCTCACAAGAGGCGATGTTTTGGGAGTGGTGGCTTCAACTTCAACTACGATTTGTTCTTCTTCACTGTCCAGGTAGAGATTTGATTCAACTAACAATGCAATTCTCTCATTAAGTAGCACCATTTCCACATCTTTGACTTCCATCCGTGTCTTTGGTTTCTTGCTCTGTTCTTCCATTTGTTTACTGAGCTTCATGAGTTGGTCCTTAAGCTCATCATTTTCTGCTTGGATTATTGCCTTCTCCATTTCTAGCCTTTGGATTATCAGGACATTCTCTTCTAGTTTCTGAAAGGTATGTTCATTATTTTTCACATGGTAGATATTTGTTTTATAGGCAAGTTTCCTTTTTGCTTTCCTTTTTTCAGCCGGTGTTTGATGCTTGAATCGCAGGGAAGTTGTTGGACCAACTTTCTGTTTGATCATTGTTTCTTCTTCATCATTTTCTAGGTTGTCAAAAGAAAGCTCATTTCTTTGCACATGAACTGGACCTTCTTCAGTTTCATGCTGAAAGTTGGCTTTCCTTCTTGCATTCTTTTTTGATTGCAATGTTGTTGATTTCCTCTTTTTTCGAGCACCTGTTTGATGCTTTGGATTCGGTGAATTTCTTCCTGGACTGAGACTGAATATCTTTGTGATAATTAGTTCTTCTTCCTTTTCAGATAATTCAATCTCCTCTTGTTCCTCAAAGTTACATTCTCCATCTTCATGCTGATCATTTGTTTGTGGTTGCAATTGTCTGTATATGTTCTATTATTCAATTGTGTCTATCAAATTGCTTTCCTACATGAATGAAAATTATTAAAAAGAATGATATGATGCAAAGTTAAGTAATAATTTATCATTCGGTGATTCAAATGTATAATAATAATTTATCATTTGATTTTGCTTCATGATAACAAGTTTTATCAGTGAATTAGAAACATTAAGCAAAATTTATCACCCAATGAAGCTTACGAAGAAAATTTATAACTGTGAGCAAAAAGTTATCAGTCCATATGAAAATTTATCGCTGCATAGCAAAATTCATCACTCAATTAAAGAAATAAAGGTTATACACTGATAAAACTTGTTTATTGAATAATTTCCTAGCACAGATGAAATGCCTAAATAATTTTTCTACCACAAATGTGACACCATGAAGATTAAGAAGAATTTATCAGTCTTGCTAAAATTTATCACTGCATAACAAAATCTAATATTTGTTTAAAGAAAACAAAGGATATGAACGGATACCTCAATATGTTTCAGATCATGCAAGGATGACTTTGCCAATTGTTCTCCCAGATGTGTAATGTTCCATCTTGCAAATCTTGGGATTGGGTTCTTGTCATTTGGTTTGATGATCTTTGCATACTCACATATCCAATTCTGTTGAGGACAAAAAAAAATGTATAAATTAGTATTTAGTAAATGTAAATATTATAGTTTACAAGTTGTAAGTGAGGTATTTACTTACCAATAAGATGATCACACATCCGCAGACTCTATCAATTTGGTTGATATTGCGTGCTATTGATCTTGTAAGATATTGTTTTGCTGCGCCACACCAATCATAAGACTTCATTTCATCAATATTCTCGAGGTATTTCATGAACCCCTAACCAATTGTTGTCCCAGTACCTGGATACAATAAAAGCAAACAAACCAAAAGGCACACAAGCCTAACGACATCTTCTACATCTTCATTGTTGTTGCTTCTCAGAAGTTTCGTTATCAACTTTTGGATTGAAGCACTTGTCATTCTGCTCTCGGTTATTTTCCTTCTTTGCACCATAGCTACCTCATTTTTTCTTCCGTATGCAAGGTTCATCTTCTTCTGTCCACATGCAATCCCAAAAATTAATTTGAAGTCATTTCTTTTCAACTTCAGCTTCTTCCTAGCAATTTCAAATGTGGTTCCATCCATTTGGTAAGTTTGTAAAATTTTTGCAACCACATCATCATATTTAATTGAATCTTTTCTTTTAACCTTGTTTTCACTCAATGTATCAACCAGAAGTGAAAAAGGTGTCTTTCTCAATACTGTCAAATGCTCCTCTTTGAGTTTTGTTGTCTTGAAAATTTTGATAAGAGATTGAATGTTGGAACGGTAGACATACTTTGCTTCATTATCATGTATCTGTTCAGTCCTAGTTTTTCTTCCATCAATTTTTTTCTTCCCTCTTGGTTTGTGGAGCTCTGTAGGTTGTTTCAGTTGTTCCTGTTTGGGCTCCTCATTGTCAATGTTAGATTCAGGTTTAACTTTTAGTTGATTTTCACTTTCATGTGTTGTTGGCTCTATAACAAACTCAACTTTTTCAATCTTTTTCTTCTTTGAGAAACTTGTTTCTCGACGACGTAATCTTTTATGATGGCTGGCAACATCTGTACAAAAACATTGAGCATGAACATTGAAAATTAAGAAGAATTTTATCACTGAACTAGGCAAACTAAGTAGAATTTATCAATCTATTATGCAAATTAAGCAAATATATAACTATGTAGCAAAGTTTAGATTCCAAATTGCAAAAGAACATGAAGTATCATGATGAAGATGAGAACAATTGTATAGCAAATTTTATCACTGAATTAGCAAAAGTAAGAAAATGCATCATTGTATAGCAAATGAACATAAATGTATGATTGTTATGATGTTCAATATTACTCATAAATTAATACTGTATGGTACAGATTTAAAATAGCTTCAGGTCGAATTTTATCGCTCAATTATAGTTATGAAAGAAGAAGGAAAGCAAATCCATCGTTATAACAAATTTTATCACTCAATTAGGAAAATTAAGCAAATCTGTCAATCTTATAGCAAATTTTCTCACTGATTTGGGCAAAGTAAGCAAATCTAGCATTGTATAGCAAAATTTATCACTGAATTAGCAAAAGTAAGCAAATCCATCGTTGTATAGAAAAATGAACATGAAAATATAATTATTATGAAGTTGAATATCGCTCATAAATTAATACTGTATGGTACAAATTGGAAATAGCTTCAAGTCGAATTATATCACTCAATTATAGTTATGAGAGAAGAAGGGAGGCAAATCTATCATTATAACAAATTTTATCACTAAATTAGGAAAATTAAGCAAATCTATTATTGTTGTAGCAAATTTTATCATTGAATTGGGCAAAGTAAGCAAATATGTTGTTGTATATCAAATTTTATCACTGAATTAGCAAAAGTAAGCAAATCTATCATTGTATAACAAATGAACATGAAGATGTGATTATTATTGAAAATAGTTTCAAGTCGAATTTTATTACTCAATTATAGCTATGAAAGAAGAAGGGAAGCAAATCCGTAGTTATGAAATAAGAAGAGAAGCAAATCCATCATTATAACAAATTTTATCACTCAACTAGGAAAATTAAGCAAACCTATCATTCTTATAGCAATTTTTCTCACAGAATTGGGGCAAAGTAATGAAATCTGTTATTGTATATCAAATTTTATCACTGAATTAGCAAAAGTAAGCAAATTCATCATTGTATAGCGAATTTTATAACTCAATTACAGTTATGAACGAAGAAGGGAAGCAAATCCATCATTATAACAAATTTTATGACTCAATTAAGAAAATTAAGCAAATCTATCATTCTTATAGCAAATTTTCTCACTGAATTGGGCAAAATAAGCAAATCTGTTATTGTATAGCAAATGAACATGAAGATGTGATTATTATGAAGTTCAATATCACTTAATTATAGTTATAAAAGAAGAACGGAAGATGAATACGAATCACGTTTCATTCGCATGTTTGTTGAAGATGAACGAAACAGGGAATGTAGATCGAAACGGTGAAGGATTTGCTGAAAATCTGTTCGGAATCGGATTATTGATCGAAACAGAGGTGATTTCTTTGGAAACGATGGGAGATACAGGGAAAATCTCTTCGTTTGTTTTGATTTTCAAATCGCAAATCGCCTCAGAATGGTTTCCAAATCGCCTCAGAATAGTTTCCAAATCAGAACATTTGAGAAGGAGCGTGTGTTTCACGCGCACAGGGTAGACCTCGTGATATGCTCTTTGATTCACGCGTGTGGTGTGACATTCAGGGGTAAAATTGGAAACTGAAATAGGGCAGGACTTGGTGGGTATTAATTTGTTTGCATGAGACCGGCTGGTAAGTGCCCCTAAGTCTTTTAGGATGAAGAGGGCACGACTTATTATATAAGGTAGACATCTCGTGAATCGGAGATACTTTTTTATTTGTGAGTTAATAATTGTTGAGTTTGTTATTATTTGATTATCTTTAAGGGTGTGTTTGATTGGATGGATTGGATAAGGGGTATTAGAATCTATCGAACTTAAGTCCTGCGACTGTGAATCCCCCAGACTATTTGGTTGGATTGGATAGATTGGATCCCCCAGATTATTTGGTTGGATTGGATAGATTGGATATGTATCATGTGTTTGTTTTTTCATGGGATTAGATGTTTGGAAAGAACTATTTTTAGTGAATCCAACGTTTGGTTGGACGGACTGGATAGGATAAATGAACAAAGAACTATTTTACCCTTTTTTAATTGTTTACTAAGTAATAGCAATATTAAACATATCTTTAATATTTTAGCTAGATTAAATAAAATCTTATTTTATTTTATTTTTTACATAATTAAATAAATTTATTTTTTTAAAATTAAATAAATAAAATATCAATAAAAATATATGTTATTTTTTTTAATTAAAATTTTAAATAAATTTATTTTTAAAAATAATAATAATTAAATAATGAAATTAAATAAAACATCTATTAAAATTTAAATAATGAAATTCAATAAATTATAAACAAAATTTTAAAATAAAACATCAATAAAATATCTATAAAAAATTATTTTTAAAAATTAAATAAATAAAACATCAATAACAAGTTAAACAAAATTATTTTATTTTTAAATTGAGACATTTAAATTTTATTGAATTTTACTAAATATAATACATAATTAAATAGTAGAGGGTCAAAATGATCATCTCATCACCTAATCCCAACAGTGGATAGTCTCTCGAAAATTGTCCCATACCCCTCCTAAGATACAATAGTCCCCCATATGAGGGATAAGGAGTCCGGCTAGACTCCATATCTGGCGGAGTAAAAAAAAAACAAACGCTAAATAAAGAGCCTCCCCCGGATTACAATCTCAATAGTGAATAATCCCTTCCTTATCCCCTCAATCAAACACACCTGGAGAGAAATTGTTATTGACGTAATTTGACTGTCAGAGTCTAATGCACATGTTCTTCAACTTTGGTCCTTGAATCTTTGAGAAAATTCTATTTGATTTGGTAATCAAATTTTAACATACATAATACACTATTGCAATAATACCATCATTATATTGTTCCAAAAAAAAAAAAAAACTAAATTTCTCAACATCACTCCACCTATTTATAAAAGAGAAATGTTAGAGCCGGCAATATCACTTTTCATTTATATAATTAATAAATTATTGATAAAAAGAAGATTAAATGTTACATAAATTAAAATTATAAAAAAATTTAATATAACTATGTAAAAACTATGCAACTTATTATATTTTTTTTCAAAATCTCAGTAGAAATAATACAATTTACATTTTTTTTTGAAGATTTCATATATGTTGATTTTTTTTTTTTTTGTTGGATACCTCAACTTAAGTGCAATATTTGTTTGATGTTGGATTTGAATAAATTTTTTCAAAATTAAAATTAAAAAAAAAAAGAAAAGAAAAAAGAGAGAGGGAAAACGGAGAGGAGTTGCATAAAAGAAGAGTACACCCTGGTTATTATAACACCAGTAGTACTATTAACACTTCAAAATAAAATCCTCTTTTCTCTCTCTCTAAAATACGCTCTTTCTCTCTCTATATATCGCTCTGCACAGATTTGCCCAAACCCCCCTTCCCTTCTCTCTCATAACAACAAGACCTCACCATATATCTAACTTACGCACAAACACAAACCACCTCATTCTTCAATTACCCGCCAAAAAGGTATATTTTAACGGATCTAAATTTCATATTTTCAAATAAATCCATCTTTTAACGTCTCTCTCTCTCTCCCTCCCCCCCTTCCCCTCTCTCTCCAACCCCTGTTTTCTCTCTCTAGGGTTCCCATGTCTTCTCACCCTTCTCTCCTTTGCAGGTTTCTCAGCAGAAGTCTCGTCTTTCGAGGCCTTCTTCGTGTATGGAGTGAGAGATGGATTCGAATCATTCTGCGGAGGATTCTGGATCTCTTGATCCGCTGGAGGCGACGAGATCGGATGATTTGGAGGCGGCGGTTGGGGAAAAGAGGACGGCGGAGAACGGTGAATTGGGGGTTCCGGCGGCGAAGAAGGCGAGGAATGTGAAGAAAGTGGCGGAGATAGTGTTGGTGTTGGCGGCGATGGGGAAGATGAGGGGAGGGAGGAGTCCTACGGCGGCGGAGAAGGAGATGATGGTGGAGGCGAGGGAGAAGTTGGTGGAAGTGTGTGAGGAGTTTGCTCCCAAGGATGTTTTCCCAAGGGATGCGTTTGGGGCGGTTATTGAGGATCTCGGTCTTAATAAGTTGAAGGAACAGAGGTTAGGGTTTCGGCCTCCGAAGGTTTCGATTGCTGAGAAGTTGTTGTTCACCAAGCAAAAGGTGAGGTTTGAAATGGAGTTTAAGTTTATTGTGCAATTTATATTCAATTAGTTCATTCAATTAGATTATTAGTCAAATTTACAATGAATTTAGAAGACAGGAAGTATGACCTTGAGAGTTGTCCAGAATGGTTGGTAGGTATGCTCCCCACATAATTGTTGAGGGGTGAACTCTTGGGGCCAGGTCACAAGAAAGAAATTTCTTGTGAATTCCCTAGTCCCAGCTTGGATGGCCTGCCTTTGACCAGACCGGGGAGGGAATTAGTCGAGGTGAGGTGCGCACAAGCTGGCCTGTACACCCCTTACTGTTGAACCAAAAAAAGAAAGAAAGAAGACATGAAGTATTAGGAACTGCTGTTCTGTCCATTAATGGTTTTTTTTTTTTTTTTTAATTGTTTTGTTTAGCAATTGTTACAAGCCAGATGTTTATGTGGACCTGTTAGGTTGAATTTAGACATGTGTCTCCGGCGGGGAAGATTTATTTCAAGTACAATTTTATTTTTTAGTTAAGATAGATTCATGTGGAGGTATGATAAACTTTTGTACTGCCAGATAGGTTAAAATTCGAGATTGATTATCTGCATCATGGTCTTGTGTTTTTGATTAATTTTTTTTCACTCTACAATTCATTTAGTATTTATGTTTTCATCAGTCAAATTTACTATGCATTTAGAAGACACTAAGTATTTTTTTTATTTATTGTTTTGTTTAGCAATTGTAACAAGCCATATGTTTATGTGGACCTGTTAGGTTGGATTTAGACACGTGTCTCCAGCGGGGAAGATTTATTTAGAGTACAATTTTGTTTTTTAGTTAAGATAGATTCATGTGGAGATACCGTATGATAAAGTTTTATACTGCCGGATTGGTTAAAATTCGAGACTGATTATCTGCATCATGGCCTTGGGTTTTTGAAATGTAGTTTTGGTATGAGGGTTGTTATTTGGAAAAATGCCATTGCTCTGAAATTTGATTGGAATAGGTTGTTTATCATGTATAAGTTATTTACTTTCGTAGATGACACGTGTATCATTGCTTTGATGGCAGAAAACTTGCAGTTTGGATCTATCTTTTAAATAGTCTTTAAAAAGTGTTTGGAGGGATAATTAAGGGGGCATTTTCAATTTCAAAACAACAAGTGAACCAAATATCTTCCAAAGACAATAGGTGTGAACTAATAAAACCCTAAAAACAAAAACGTCACCCGTTGAAGTATAAGTAAAATTTATATTAAAATTGTAGAGAAATTTCTTTTAATATTATATGGAAAAAACTTATTTTTATTTATAATTAAGGAAGCAGATTTATTTTCCCCACTAATTAATTTAGAAGATGTAGTTTAAGGTAATATTGTCAATAATTTAATGCTGTTGATTTGAGATTCTAACAGTCAATGAAACACTGGCATGTATGGGAGATTAGGAATATTTCAAACAAAAAGAAAGTGAAAAGTACTAAAGCATCATAGTTGATTATAATTTTTTATGAATTACCTCCACACACAGTTTTGGAAAGCCTTCGGGCTCATGCCTTGTGCATCGCTATGTAGGCTGATGGTCAAAGGAAAGGTGAGGTGAGTTTTTGGCATCTTGTATGCTTCCTTTCATGAGGTTTACACTTCTAGTGTCTTAAGTTTTGGCCTTCACCTCTTAGAAACACTTTTTTTCCGGTTATGACATTATATGTGGTAAATGACAATTATATTACTATACATCTTTACACATGTTTGCAATATTTGATGACATTTCAATAGGTAATTTGCAGTTCCTTCTTTTTTGATTACAATGTATAAAAGTAGTAGTAGAAACCCAGAGAGAGTACGTGGAGCGACTAATTCTGAATTTTATGCATCTCTCTGTAAGATTTCTGTATTTCTGTATATTCAATTGTATTTTGATTACAATTAGACCTTAGATTATATAGCCCTAACTCCTAAACCAAGAAGGACTCTAGGACTCTAATACAATCATGCTTCTAATAGGACTCTACACAATAATATATTCTCACACCCCCGCTCAAACTCAAGGTGGTTTAGCAGAAAATACTGAGAGTTTGCTAAGAAGAAATTGAAACCGAGCGGTAGTGTGAATCTTGGTGAAGAAATTTGCAAGTTGCAAAGCCGAAGGGATGAAAGGAAGCGAGATAGAGGCAGACTGCAGATGCTGGCGAACAAAGTGACAATCAATCTCACTGTGTTGAGTCCGCTCATGGAAGACAGTATTATGGGCAATCTGAACAACACTACGGTTGTCGCAATAGAGAGAGGTTGGAGAAGACTGAGAGACACCCAAATCAGCAGTCGAACTTTGCCAAACGGTATGAGTTGGAAACAGCTATTCAGGGAGCTCGTCAACGGGATCTGTCTATTCAAGATTTCTACATTGAGATGATAGGCCTCTGGGATTAGTTGGCCCTCATGGAATCATCTAACCTGAAGACACTAGATGCTTATGTTGAGTTTCGGGAGCAATGTCGTTTAGTGCAGTTCTTAACGGCTCTCTCTCCTCAATATGAGGCTATCTGTGGTGGCATCCTTCACCGATCTCCTCTCCCCTCTGTGGATGCTGTTGTTCGCGAGCTCCTTAATGTCTTTTTAGGATTCTTGTATCCTCTTAGGACCTTGTTTAAAATTTTGATATTAATGACACCTTAAAATTAGGAATGAACATAAATAATGAAGTAAATCCATCAAATAGAGGCCTTAAGGTTAGGGGAAAATCAAGGAATTCAAGAACAGGCTACTAGTTTGAGAGATGATAATAGGACATGATAGAATGTTGGGTTCTTTTCTTCTTCTTCTTTTGGAGGCAGGATATGGGAGGAAAGAGCGTAAAAAGTTGCGAATTCATGCCAACAGCCGTAAACCTAGGCATCGGCTTTCATATTAATATATGCACTTATGGTATGTATTTATCAATATATATATATGTGCACTTATAGTATGTATGTTGTAGAAGAGAAAAAGAAAACACAAATATTCATAATGTGCTGTGTTTTGAAGTTTCACTCATTTATTAATTTTTTACGCAGGCTGCTGCTCGCGATGCTATGGGATTCTCTCTCTCTCTCTCTCTCTCTCTCTCAAACTTAGCTAAATAGTTGATAAGCAAGCAGGTTTATGTTGTCAAGTGGGAATATATATTTTATATTTAAAACCATCCATGTCCATCAGAATATAATTAGTTAAATATCAGTTTTCCTTGTATTGCAAATGGGCAACTAATTTTTGTAAAGGGGTTGTTTATAATATTATATTAGTTATCAGTGAACAAATGGGTACCTCAGGAATTCAATTTCTTTCCATTGATTGTTAGAGAGATGTTTTCTTCACTCCAGCCTCTTTGTCCCAAGACAGTATAATTAGATGCTAAAAATTTATAGTAGTTTGGCACAAGCTTTGGGTGTGAACTTAGTTTCTGGCTGGTTGAAAGTTGTTCAAATGTGGGGGCTTTTTTCTCTGGATGACTTCTACTGGTTAATGCTTTGCTCTATGAACTCGTATTTGTTCTGCATGTATTGATTATGATGTATGACCAAGTTGCTTTTAAATTATGCCACTTGTTTTCTTACTGATGTTTACCAATGTTTTTGACCTTCCCTTTTAGATGGAAAAATCTGAAGAATTTTCTGTACGTACCGCTACACATTCATCTCAGCGGGTGCAAACGAACTTGGGTACAGCAGCTGAAAGCCGTGGGGCATTGCATACTACTAAAATGTTTCCATCAGATAAGCCAAGTCCTGCACTGAATTCTTCTGGAGGTTTCCAACCTGCTTCACCTTTAGTTCATGTTAAAGCTGCAAATTCTACATCTTTACCGTATCAGTTGCCCGCGAGTGAAGTAAGAACATCTGTGGTTTCCAGTGGATTACCTACTAGTCTTCTAGGAAGGGATTCTTCATCTTCAGTGTTGCCTAGAGTTGACAGACCACATGTCAGGTTGGATCCAAGATCAAATGGTTCATCTTATATGTCACAAATTCAAGGTAACCCTTCCTTTGCTTTCTCAACCTCATTTAACAGTTGAAGATCTGTTTGGCAAATCATGGATAGCTTATCTAGAGAATAGTTGTGCACAAAATTCAAAGTGTAAACGGTGTTCTCCTTTCAGGAAAGGCCATTATATATAAAATAAGGGTTCTCTTTACAAATTGTGAACGTCATTGGATGGTACCAAAAATGAACATGACCACCACCATCATTATTATGATTGGGTATCTCCTTTGTAAGGTTTGCTTCATTGCATACTGTTATTTGCTTGAATCCAAATATTCGGCTGGTTTTCTAACTTTCTGACAGTTGTTAATACTTCCTACCGCTCTTGGTGTGTATTTTGTTTGTTTGTCCGTATGCTTTTTTGTTCTGTTTTGTTTTTGTTTTTGTTTTTGTTTTTGTTTTATGGGACAGGGGGTGCTGGGAAGGGGCTTGGGTGTTTGTAGGAGATTATCATCAATCAAAATATGTAAAAATCAACTTTGGCATGCAAAGTTACCATCTTCTTCTTCTTCATATTTCTATATTTGTTTGTCAGCATTCTATTTTTTGTGATGATTTTTTATTTGTTTAATAATCATTGACATACCATCCATGTGCAGTAAATTCTTCTGGAGATCACACACCGGTAAAAACTCCAGCTTGGTCTCAACAATCCCTAACTGTGTCATCGGGTAAAACTGGACCAGATAATAAGGTGCTGCCGCATCCTTCAGTTAAGGTGGACAGAACTGCGGATTTAACTGCATCAAGAGTAGCTCCTCAGGCAGCAACATCTAAACCGTTGATCACTCAGACCACATCTGGACATATGCCGACTATGCATCACCATGTGCAAGGCATACACTTTGTTCAAGCTCCTTTGCTTAGCAATGGCCACAGTGAAATTAGTAAAATTGTTCAGAAGTTGTTACAACCAAAGCTTCCAGGGCAACCCACATGGACTCCTCCTTCAAGAGATTACATGAGTAAGGCTCTGACTTGTCAAGTGTGCAAGCTTACCATTAATGAGGTGGAAAATGTTCTCATTTGTGATGCTTGTGAGAAGGGGTATCACCTAAAATGTCTCCAGTCTCACAATCAAAAAGGAGTTCCTAGAGGTGAGTGGCACTGCTTTAAGTGTTTGTCATTAAGCAATGGGAAAACTTTGCCCCCTAAATACGGTCGTGTCACGAGAAATATAAATGCACCAAAAGTGCTGTCCATTGCTGCAACGGTTCAGTCGTCTCCAGAGAAGAAAGTGGCAACATTAGGTGAGAAGGGAAATCAGCAAAAAATAACAGCAAATGGAAGCTCTGGGTTACAAAGTGCTCCTGCTGGTAGCATGGGCAATAGTCTTAATCAGCTAAATGCAATAGAACTGCAAGGGAATGATATTTTATCAAGTAGAGAAAAAATGGATGACAAGCGTCATTTCGAAACTTGTCCAAATGACAAAATTAGAACCCCAGGGCCCGCTTGTGTTTCTTCTGCTGCTGGCTCATCAGTTGAAAGACCAATTGAAGAGAAATTGGCTCTGGAGTTAAAAGGACAGTCTGCTTCAAAACCATCTGAGATAGGTTCGAAGATGTTGGATCACTTGCATGCCTCTAGTGACCCCCAAGATAATGACCAAAAAGGGCTTCTAAACAGTGCCGAAATTCCTTTAATGCAATGCCATGACAGCAATGATACTGTCAAATATTCAGGGAAATCTCATAGTAGCAAAAATTTTGATGGCAATCCAAATGACGAGATTAAGCAAAAGGAGCAAGGAGTTGTACGATCTGAACCTGTCGAAATTTCTGGAACCATCACTCTGGCTAGTGAGCATGCTAGGCCTTCATCAGATGGTTCACATGATGTTGATTGGATTGGTGATATACTTCAAGTTGTGGATGAAAAGACATATTATCAATCATGTTGCATCAACGGAGTTGTGTACGAAGTGCAGGATCATGCACTTTTTCATTCTAAAAATGACAAACTGATGCCTTCTAAGCTTCAGGTAAGCAAGTTGTTGCACATTCCAAGGATATTGTGGCAATTACTCTTGTACAAGTGTACTCTTGATACCTTCAATATTTATTTTGTTTTTGATTTTTTAGTTACTGCCTGCAGCCAGGGTGTGAACCTTGTCCAGTTTTAGCTCATAGTGGTTTGCATTATAAGAGGTATAATGGCACTTCAGGTGTGCTGGAACCCTTCTATACCAGCACACACCTGCTGGGCTTATAATGCAATCCAATGAGCCTAGGAGACTGCTTTAACCTTGTTTTTTTCCATGGCTGTCCTAGCCTGACTTGCACACAATGTTCAGTCTAGGTTCTAAGCCATGTAAAGTGTAGATTTATTCCTGTAGTGTAGCTGCTCGTAGGAATCACTGAACTTCTTCTTTGTCGAGAAGAAACATTTTTTTCATTTCAATTCTATGATAGTGTCTTTATATGGAGAAGCGTTGCGTTCCTATTGCAGGCCATGTGGGAGGATAACAAAACTAGATCAAAGTGGGTTATCGTCAATCGATGCTACTTCCCTGATGACTTGCCAGAGGCAGTTGGCCGACCGTGTTACCCTGAAAGCAATGAGGTAATTGTTATATCCATTGTTTAATTTAATTTAATTTTGTTGTCTACGTGCATGTCAACAAGCTTAAATTTAGAAAGTTCCCGTCCTGATTAGTGCTGCGAATGTCAATGAGTTAGGGTGATAATGTAAAAAAGTGACAATGGGTTTTTTGTAAGGTTGTCATTCCAATTACTGGTTTCTAGACCCAGGTCTTGGCCAAATTGGTTACACATTTAGGTTTTGTTGAAACAGTAACTTACTCAAAATGTTATCCTACAATTTACTGCTCACTGATGATGCCATGACCAAGTATTTTCAATCCTTTCTGATTTGGGGTTTAAGCAAAAAATCCATGTTTAACAACATTGTAGGGCTTGTATGAACTCCTTGTTGGTCCATTGTAGGTTTACGAGTCTAATCATGGTAGCACCATAATGGCTGGCTTGATTCGAGGTCCATGTGAAGTTCTTCCGCCAGGGAAGTTTATTGAAGAAAATGAGAGGAGATCACGTTTGGGGACTGGGGCAAATGATCAACCACTTTTCCTGTTCAAGTGCGTTTCCTTGTTTCTCAAATCTGTTCCTTGTATTTCTATTGCTGCCTACAAATTCCTTTTCTATGAAATTTGCATGGTTTAGAGAAGCCTCCTGTGCGTGTTTATGGTTGTGTTTTTGCATTGCACTTGTGTTTGGTCGTCTTATGGTTCAAGAGTGTGTTTATCATTTATTTTTTCTAATCTTCAGTCAGGTGGAGATGAATTGTCTTATTGTGGCTTTTATTTATTGGGGAATGAAATTGTTTTGCAGATGGTTTTATGATGAATCAAAAGGTGTATTCAGAGATGTTTCGAGTTAGTTGCAGTCAGAAATATATTTTTAGGTGTCATTGTCATATCTGTGCTTTCATTGCTGGAAGACGATGGATCCCCTTTGATCAGGTAGAATTTATATGCCAAGTTAACCTTTATATTAAGGTTCTGTTTCTCATAGCAAGAATATAGAGTCAATTATGTCTCACTAATTACACTTACATTTTGGGCTGTATGGCTAAAATAATGGTTGATGATATTTGTTTTAGGCTTTTTAATTTACGTATATTCCTTTAGCAACACTATGGTCGTCCTTGGTTCGCACTGTTTTACGAATCCCATTATTCTTTATTTCTTGTGAGGTTGACATTTTAAAAATTACTTTTAAAGAATAGCTTTATTCAGATGCATGTTATATAATATTTGCAATTAGTCTTTGTTTTGAAAAATTTCCAATTAATTTTTGAGCATGAGAACATGAGTTCAAGTTTCGGGCAACCATGTGGATGTGGTATACAGATAATGCTGAAGGAATAGTGGCTTTTTAGTGGGTTTATTGACTGGTTATTGGGATCTGATCAACATTGGATAGTACCTTTTTCTTTTACTTATTTGGATTGAAACAACAATTATATTTTATTTTATTTGTTTTTACCCATAAAATATAAAAAAAACAATTGAATAGGGATGTTCAGAGGCAAATGCTTTGACAGTGTTTTCATTCATGAATAATTGTGTTGTGGGTTAAAAAATTAGCATTGAGTCATTGTAATGCAAGTGGTTTAGCACTTCAAATTTTGTGTCAAGGTTGTCATTTTTCCTTTAGTTCATCATATTCATATGTAATGTGTTGAGAGTGGATATGCCACCAATTGGCAAATTTGACTCTTGAGATCACAAATCATTAGCTCACAGAAGGGTATATAATGTCCTTTTTCCTTGTACCAATATCCGCATATGATGCCTTGAAGTCATGCCCGTAGAAATGCTAATTAGCTTACTATGTACTGTATTATAACCACTTCAATAGCTGGGGAAAAAAAAAATGTTCTTATCAATTTCAGGAAGCAGGCCAACATTTACATATTTTATGCTTTTTATGTATATATGCTTTTTGTTTCCGTAAATGCTGCTCTTGCTGTTTTGATCCCATTGCTATTTTTGGTTTTCTGCTTTAGTATGGTTGTGTAGGTTGAAAACTTTAGGATCCAGAATTGACACATTGCATATATGCGCTTGCAGTAACCAAAAAGTTTTGATGAAACTAGAACATAAAGTGGATTATCGATGGTGAACTCGTAATCATTTATAACACTCTTCATGATCTGGTTATGTATGGCTCACTCTTTGTTTTTAGGAAAATGTTACGAATCTCAAATGTTTTATCAGATCTCTCACATGGATGTGGGACCCATACAAATCCACATGTGTGTGGGTCCCACACCCACGTGAGAGATTTGATAAAATATTTGATAAATTATTTGGGTCCCTAGCATTACTCTTTTTTTTAGGCTTTGAGCATGTTTATTAGAATGTTGTTCCTTGTCAAGTATCCATTAAGGATCATAACTGAGATTTGTTCTCTCGTTCCAAACAGGTAGCCTATTTTGGGAGGCCCCGTCAGACAATTAGTGGAGCTTCCAATACTCATCGTCAGTTCCTTTGTACAATATGTAGCTGTAGCTGTAGCCCTAGTCTGTATCATCTTCCTAATCGTAATTCAAATTTTTAATCCCGGTACAAAATTGTCGCCCTTCCATCTATTTTTTTGGTTGCTGAAAGCTTATGTTACACTGTCAGCAAGTGGAACATGAACGACATGTTTTCCGCTTTGCTCACTTAACATTGAAATATTTATTCAATACAAGATGCAATTTCTTTTTTGGATGTTTCTCATGCTTCAATTCTGAATTTTGTGTCAATTTCGCTTTACTACACTGCACCAACTGGACACAATGTTCATGTTGCCCTGTTGTACATTGATGATTTGTCGAGAGTTCTGGGTTAAGAACCAGAGTTCTACGCAACGGAACTCAAAAATACATAAAGAAACTCTTAACATTATAGAATAGTGTGGAAGACAATCTTTCAAAATATGTAGATCAACTATAGTCTAATGAAGAAACTATTGAAGTAACCTGTAGAGCACAAAACTAAATTAATTGTGGCCTTGATATCTTGATTTAATCACTTTATTTATGTCATTAGAATAATGTAGAACCCTAAATTTCATGCATATTTATCATTCCCAATACCATTGAACTCAAATTTCTACTACTTTTAAGGCCAATGAATAACTCTATCCCTATCTATAAGCTCTGTTTTTACGTCTGATAGAATCCACCAGAATGAAGGGCCTGCCTACATCTAACATAACATCAATCTAGACAAAATAATTAGGGTGTCCGGTGGATGTAACATTTTATTTTTACAGTTTTCTATTTATATTAAAAAAAAAATTGAAACAAGAATTTGTTTGATTAGTTTTTTTAAAAAATAGAAATAATATTCATAATTTTACTAAATTCTACTAAGCATAAAAATGTGATTTCTCATATTTTGTAATGAATTTTTTATTCTCGCCTCCCTACTCTTTCTGGCCACTGTCTCCGGCAAGTCCCTTCACCTCCGTACACCACATTTGATTGTCTGCATTCGCTTTTCATAAGTCCACACCACTTCCAGCTACATCTCATCACTTTTGACCATTAACAATTACCTTTTGCCAACCACCCTTTTTCTTGGTATGAAATTGGATAGCACACTATTTTAATTATTGTTAATATATAAACAAGCTATGGCTTAAGTCTAAGGAAGTTTCTTGTAGATAAAACAATATGTTTAGATTCTTTGGGTTATCATATCATAATTTCCATATAAGTTAACAATTTCTTTGTAATTATGATGTTTGAAGAAATTAGAACCGACCACCTAGGGATCCATATGCCTCCAACCATTGACCCAATCCTCCCGGAACTTTAGCTTCATTACTAATAGATTTATTTATACATATATTTAAAAAACTTTTTTATATAATCTAGTCATAGAATTAGATACGTAGACTTTACATTATGTTTGGGAACCTACAAGAGAAAAAAAAAAACAATGATTACTTAAGTTATAAGAGAAAAGAAATGATTGTAATTTCTCTCCTTCTTATTTGGTTAGATTTCATAAGAGAAAAGAAAAGAAACTGTTTTATGTTATATTATCCAAATAATCTTTTTATATTTTGTCAATTATTTTATTTCTACTGGGACAAAATTGGTATTATAAAAATATAAGAATCTATTAGTTTATTTTCTCTCCCAATCTCTCTACTTTTGGGAAGATTGAAAATGAGGGTTATAAGAAAAATGGGTTTATCTCCATTTCTCCATATTTTTCTTCACTTAAGTTATTCAAATAAGTAAGAGAAATACATATCTTTCCATTTCTTTTCTTTTCTCTCCAAATCACTCAATCCAAACATAGTGTTACATAATTTGTAGGTCTCTACTTATGAGAGAGTTATGTCCGATTTTGTAATTAAATTCTATGCACTTTGAATTTTTCATATTTAAAGGTATTACAATAAACGGAACAAATTTGTACGTAAATTTTCACAGAACTTGTATAGAAACTGTGTTAGTTTATGTGAAAAATATTGAAACATATGTAAAATTAGAGTCTTACATTTGATAAAAGATAAGAATGAGTGATACTTAATATAGATCGGATAGACTCACTACTTCCATGTTTAGATTTTTAAGTAAGCATGAGTTCTAAGATAATATATATTGTGAACTCCTCAATTCTTAGGTTCTCCAATAACTGATATCAAAATTGATGGATGACGCATAGTAGGCATTGGATGGAAGTGAAATCATAGCTAATGAATAATGATGATTTATGGATAAAATTTAAAGTCTTACATCAAATCAAAATAAAAATGAACGAGTCTTAATAGGCCGAACGGATTTGTTGCTTACGATATCTTAAATGAGACCATATTGTTATTATTGAGTTTGTGGGCTTCTCAAATTTCTTACCAAAACAACAAAAAGTTTACCCATCCTTTGTTTTTCTTAGGTGCAAGTTTCTAAGTTTATGTGAAAAAATTTAATATGCAAAAAGAATAGAGGCTATAACCTAGTGAAGATTTGTTGGTGGTAGCATATCCATATATAATAAATCTCTTTTGTCATCAATAAATGAACAAGAGTTGGTCATGTGATTTAGTTTTGCCTGATGAATCCAAAACCAAACTATTCAACCAACTTGAATAATTAGTGGAAGTTTGTTCCTTGTATGTCTTACAATATTGGACTTAGTGTTAGGCTTCAATGGTTCATTTTTTGAATATAATAAATACTTCTAGTCTATTGATACAAACTTGTAGTCCATTGTTATCCAAAGTTTAAAACAACAGCCCATATAAGTTGAATTATTTAAATGTAAATTCTAAGCCCTGTTGTTTTCCTCCGTAGCTTTTAATCCCGGAAACCCACAATAATCATATTTATTTAGAGAAATAGACCAAGAGCATTTTCATTCAAATATTTAAAATTTAATATGTTAAATTTTTTTTTTTTTGGAAGTTTAGGTGGCAAATTGGCACATGTCAAATTGATATGAAAGCTTTCCATTTAATATGTCAAATTTATTATTCTATAAATTTTAACTCTTTTATTCACGAGGAAGCTCTTTTATTTTTAAAAAAAAGGCATGAAGTAGGAATATGTCAAAATTGATTTGAAGAGGTGATGTCAAATGTCACATCAACTTTGACACATCGGGTGAAGTTGATACTTGATGTCAAAATATGACTGTTGGGGTGCCACATTATATTTGAAGTATCTGCTGGAGGTGCTCTAATAATCTCATGAAATTAGAAATACCTTTTAGTGAGGGGACTAGCAATTCCATAGAGGAGGTGATAAATAATTGTTTCGCCTCTCATTTTACAAAAGCAACAAAGTCACCTTCTACATGATGAGAACTTTTACGTAATTTCATATATTTAATTTCAACAAACTAATATTAACATTCTACTTCATAAACAAACATAATTTATATTAATACCATCACATTATTAATTTTTCCATTCAATCTTACTTTACTAATAATCTCATCTAATTTAATCTGGTAAACAAATAGAACACTACGAGCCTCACACAATTATATAATATTAAATAAGTTTTAGACATTGTGGTAGAAGTAAATAATTGCTCAGTGTCATACCGACAACACCTTTTACCAATGTTTTACGACTTTGGTTGAAAGCTAACCTCTCTTACCTTTAGAGACAAAGTAGTAATAGTATAAAGCATTCTCTCCCAACTCTTAAAAAAGAAAATTTTCAAGAATACGAATATTAATCAAGGATATGGTTTGCCTTTTTGATTTCTTGGCCATTGTAGTTGGGTTAAAAAGCCTCATTTGTGACAGATTTTTTAAATTTTTTAACTTTTATCAGAGAGAAAATAAAATGATTATAGTTTGGAGGATTATAAAGTTTATTTTGTTTTTTTGTGACTAAAATAGTCAAAAAGTTAGGCATGCCAAACGAAAGCAAAATTGGATATAAAATTTTACAAATTTATGAAATCCACACTCATATAAAAAAAAATTAAGTCCAATTTTAAAATTTCTATATAAATAAAAGAATTGTATAATTTTTTTTAAAAATAATTTGTTAGTATCTTGATGATCAAGCAAAGGAAATCTAAGAAGGGGGGGTGGGGGGGCCATAAATGGTAGGGTTGGACAAGACATGGTGATACAAAGGCATAACTAAACATCTTTTTTGACCACTCCACCACCACCCCCCTCAACCTATCACTTTTATCAGTTGGAAGCCTTTTTAACCCTATAATGTCAAACAGACAAAGCTTATGAATATGTTCAATCTATTCAAAGCTAATGACTACATAACCTAAGGGTTGTAGACCCAACCCAAACAAATTTAAATATTGTAAGTATAGTTATTATTTTTTATTCTTAGACTAACATTTTTTTTTTAATTTTAAAAATGTGAGATTTTTATTAAAAAAAGAAAAAAAGAAAAGGAGTGGTGGAATAAGTTCTCTGTTTAGTTTGGGATGTAATTTGTGTTGGATTTCATAATCAACAATCACTTTCTTATTTCGGTTTGTTCTAAACACTGGAATCACTGGATCCCAAATCATGTTCACATTCTTTTTCAAAAATTTTATCATCCAAACTTAACAATAGATTACGTTTGGATGGTTAGTAATGCTGAAGCAGAATGAAAATATCATTTTAGATCCTCATAATTTTGATATTTGAAACATAATAGAATAAGAATATGATTTATGGGAATGTGATTTTTGATTACATACACCCGAAATCACATTACTTAAGGGGTTATTTGGAATGATTTAAATAAGTATACTTTTTAATTTTTTATGAAAAAATATGTAAAAAAGTAAAAGAATAATATGACTCAAATAAATACACTTATCTAAATAAGTGTTTTTATATTCATCATGCCAAACAACCCCTAAGCAGGAATTGAACCCCCACCCTTCCTTTAGAAATTCTATTTCTAATAATATGATTGGTAGTTAATGTGACTCCTATTCCCTCTATTTGATTCTTGCCATCCAAACATAGGGATAGGGGGTTAAAGATAAAAAGAGTAGGGATAGGAAAGAAGCAAATGGACCGGCATACTATCACGTGAACCGGCGACTATCACGGCCTATGGACTTTCAATGCAAAGCAACAACTTTTAGTGTTTGGACAAAGACGAAGATTACACTAAAAATGGCCCTCTTTGTTAATTGGATTAATTAAAACCTCTTTAATCTTAATGATCATGATCTTTTTTTGAAATCCTTTTTAATTCGCTCAATAAACATAATGTCCATGAATGCAACACTGTTCTGAACCAAAAAAAAAAAAAAAAATCTTGATTTCACTACAATCATCAAATTAGTTTGAATTTTTTCATAAATGATCTACACACAAAAATTTAAAATATAAATAAATTGAATAATCAAAATAGAACTCACAGTGAACTCATATACCAGCACGATTGAGTCCACAATAGTGAATTTTATCCCATAAAAAAAAGAAAAAAAAAAACCCATGAGGTTAGTTTGGATGAGATTAAGATCCTTAATCTGTTTGAATTGTGAATTTAAATAAAAATTTAAAAATACAAAAATGTGAATTAAATATTCATTTCTCGCATCTTCACCATTTATCCACACATAAGAGAATGGTAATAACAATAAAAAAACTAATTGATACTACTTGATAATTTGTAGTACATTACTCCAACAAACTCTAGTAGTTAATTAATTACTAGTTTAAGGTGTTAGGTGCTAATTAAACCTTGATTTCTGGGATGATCGTTTAAAAGAATAATAATCAATCATCATCATTTTGGCTTTGTAATAGATATAAAATAACTTTTAATCTTCATTATCTCGATCAGTCCTCTCTTGTTGACTAATATCATTATACTAACAGTATATAAATAAATAAATCAATCAATCAATTTGGATTAGAAATTGGGTTAATTATGGCTAAAACTGCTTCAACAGCAACTTCTAATAATCACTTCCCTTAAAGAGATAAGCTTTATAAATTATGATATATATATATATATATATATATATATATATTTATTTATTAAAAAAGAGCTCAAAGTAACATGCATGATGGTTTTCTTTTGTGCATCAGTTGGTGGTTGTCTTTATGTGTATATATATATATATCTTAGAAGTGGGCATAAAATATGTGTATAATTTGTAATTACAATTTACATGTAATAATTATGATAGTTATTTAAAATAATTAAAGAGAATTGAAACAGTTTATAACAATAATCATATTTGGGGACATTTTTGAGAAAAAAAATGTAACATCTATACCAACATTTGTTTTATATATTAACAAGAAGTGGGTGTGTGTTGACAGTTATCTAAAAGAATTGAATTTGAAACAACTGAACCTAATAATGAAAGTTATTTGAAGCAATTAGATAATAATTATGGGGCAATTTGACAACCAAGTTAAAAGTTAATTTTTACCTTTTAACCTATTTTAGGTAACATTACTTCTCACATTTTTTACACACAAAAGGATAAAAAAAGTCAAAAAGTTAATTTTTAACCAACTTTTGAAATCATCTCTATATAGTAAATGATGTTTTGGAAAAAAAAACAAAACATGTGACATCTACGCCACCTCAAAAGTTAATTTTATATAACAATAATGCTTTGTTTGTGAATATGTTATTTTAGTAATTTTTTTAACTTCTTAAAAAAAGATGTGGAGAAAAATAGTGAAAGTGATGTGATAATTTATATTGATTTTTTAACTAAAATTGAAGATTGTCAAATGAGACCTACGTATGAATATTAATATAAATGTAGATATAGATTTATATTGTAAGGTAGAGAAGGTTAGTAGTCAATGATTTGCTTTTGATAAAATCAGGATCACGTAAAAAAGTATATCTTATATATATATATATATATATATATTAGTGCAGTGCAGATGCGATATATTTATAATTTTATATTTAAATTTTTAAATAATTTAATAATTGAGGGAGAAATTGATATTTGAAGAAACTGTTTAGTAGTTTGGTGCAACTTGGTGAATTAAAAAAAAAAACGTTCCTTACTTATTGAATATAATAATCAGGATAAATTATGAAAATGGTCCATGTAGTTTATATGATGTATTAATTTGGTCTTTATTGTTTTAAATTGCTCAATTTTACCTCTTAATTTAACAGATTGTGTCACATTGGTCTAATAAATAATGGTCATTAGGTTTGGTTGATGGAAAGTTGTCACTTACTCAAACAATGTGTCAATTTGATCCTTATAGTTTATATGATGTGTCAATTTGGTCATTGTTGTTTTAGTTTGCTTGATTTTGATAAGGACCAAATTGACATATCATGTCAACTATAATGACTAAATTGATACATCGTTTGAGTTTCCGTCAACCAAACTTAACAGTCATTATTTATTAAATCAATATGATACAATCCGTTAAATTAAGGGACAAAATCGAGCAAATTAAAAATACAGGGACCAAATTGACACATTATGTAAATTATAGAGACCATTTGCATAATTTACCCTAATAATTACTAAATGTGAAAGACATTCTAGGAAAAAGAAAAAAAGAAAAAAAAGAGGAACAGTATTTACAGTTATGCTTTGTATATAAAAATAAATAAATATAGTAAGTCCATAAATATAAAATTAAACCACAAAAAAATTAAGAATCTATGTTAATCAATCAATATAGGATCCATCTATCTCTGACCAAAATAATGAGGATATTTTCTTAATACTATTCTCTGGTTAGGATGGCTTTTGAATTAGGTTATTATTTTAAGTAAATTTGGACCCACAAATTGTTAGTTATTTATTTAAAAAGTCCTGTATTTTATTGTTTTGTTTTCTTTGTTTAATAACTGTTAACTGCAAAGGTAGCAAACAAAACTAGATTAGGCAGAAAGAATAATATTAATTGAAATATTATTACTAAACCTACTTAATTATTTTCCCAATCATAATTGTATGTTACAGCTACTTTATCAAACAAAATACTTTAAGCCTAAATAATATTGTCTTCCATTTTCATATAAAGTGTAATGCTAAGCTGACATTTCACATCGAATCTATCGTTACATTTTCAGTAAAACACAAAAAATAAAAACATAACCAAACAAGTCTACCCTACCTATGTGCTCCATTTTTCTTTCATTTGATTTACAATAAGCTTATGGACACAAAATTGGCTACACAACTAATCACATAAAGTAGACGGAAGACAATTTGAGTGAAACTGTATCTTTTATGATAAGTCTTATCATGTGATATGTATAGTCAATATTATTTTATATAATTAGCTCTGTGGTCAGTTATAGTCAATATTATTTTATATAATTAGTTCTGTGGTTAGTTCTGTATCTGTAATCCTATTGTTTGATTTTTTTTTATTTTTTTTATTTTTTTTTTTACCTTCCCAATCTCCGGTTCGGAATCCGGCGGCAAAATTGGCCGGAGGGAGACAAAACACACCAAAGTTGCGCCAAAAAAAAATAAAGTTCGGCGTCAATCTTGGTCTTGTTTTATTGTTAAATGTGTGGACCCATAGAAACAAAAACAAATAACAACTCACAAAAATAATTTAAAATTTTATTTATAAAAGTGATGTGGTCTAAATTTAATTTTTGTATGATATGATACTGATGAAATTACCAACATGAAATCTTCATTTAGATTAAATAAATGGGAATAATCCAAAAAACCTAGGGGTATATTTGGAACAAAACTTTAATTGTTAAGATCTTAGAGAATGAGATTGGATTATTTCAAATTGGTCATTCAACTTGAGAGAGTGGTTGGTTTAATGGCCTATTTTAGGGCCAAATTAAGTAATTTAAATTGTTCACTTTTTAAAAGTTTTGAGTTTAACATTCAAGTAAAAAATTAATATTATTGGATATTATATATTTGAATCATAATTGTTTTAAAAAAATAAATGATAATTATAATTTTAAGAGTAGCCATTCATTTTTTATAATACAAGTGTGATTAAATATATAATTACCGATATCTTATTATTTTTTTATGAGTATTACTAAAAAATAAACGATTTAAATCACTGAAATCGATTCCAAAATATGCCTACTATACCCACACACTTTCGTAAATTAAAATGGCCAACTTTAAAGAATGCAGGCCCATGAAAAATAACTTATTTATTGTGCCGCATTCAACACAAACACAACGTTGCTTTTCTCTCTCTATATATACAGATACAACACTCCTCTCTCTGTGTATATCCAAGTGTCTCTCTCTATATATACAGATACAACACTCCTCTCTCTTTGTGAGTGAGATACCTCTGTTTCTATAGAACACCATTCTCATTTTATGAAACATATCAAAATGGCTGCAACAGGAGACAATGTAGTTGTTTCAAGTATGAAGCTTGAGAGGATGCTTAGCATGAAAGGAGGCAAAGGAGAGTCTAGCTATGCCAACAACTCTCAAGCTCAGGTAGGTTGCTCTTCAATTTCCCTTTGTGCAATATTCTCTGTTTCAAAATCTTTCTGTGTCTTGTTCTAAAACACTCATAGTTGTTAAATCACGTCTGCAAATTACTACATTTTGAAAATTCTCACATGATTCAACAATGGTGAATATTTTGGAACAAAAATATATAGAAAAAGAGAGTTTGAAAATAAAAGCACAGTATATATCATTTGTCTCAAATTTTATCATTCTCTATTCCAAAACATTAACGCGGTGTTTGGTTGAGGAATTTTAGTAGAGAATTGGAAAGGAAAAGGAAAAAGTTAGGTGAAATGTAAATAAAATATAAATATATTTCACCTAGTTTCACACACCTTTTTCCTTTCCTTTTTCAAATCCCTCCTCAAATCCTCCAACCAAACACTACATAATAGACAATTAAATTATGTCTCAAGATTCTCATATTTTAAAATTTTCATATGATTTAATAATTATAAATGTTTCAAAACAGAAAAATAGAGAGACATAGCTTGAGAATAGAAGCACAACATAATTTTTCGTTTCATGTTTCAAAACACTCTTATCATGTCTTGAAATTACTCTCTCTTGAAATTACCACCTGATCTGACAACTGTGAATGTTATCTGTTCCCTATCCAAAACACTTACAACATGTCTCAAAATTTTTGCACTTAAACTTATCACATGATCCAACAATTACAAGTTTTAGAATAAAAGAATAGAGATGGAGTCTGAAAACAAAGATTCTTGACTTTCTTCTTTGGTTTCATCTTAGTTTTCACAAAAATATTTATGTTTCATGCTATGATATCTATCTATCTATCTATGCAGGCAATACATGCTCGATCAATGCTTCATCTTCTTGAAGAAACCCTAGACATAGTACAACTACACTCGCCGGAAGTTCCATTCGCTGTGGCTGACTTAGGGTGCTCCTCTGGTACCAACACGATCTACATCGTCGATGTGATCATCAATCACATGATCAAGCGGTACGAGGCGTTGGGGTATGATCCACCGGAGTTCTCAGCTTTCTTCTCCGACCTCCCATCCAATGACTTCAACACTCTCTTCCAGCTAATCCCACCGTTGGCCAACAATGGTGGGAGCAGCATGGAGGAGTGCCTCACCACCAGCAGCCACCGCTCGTACTTTGCCGCCGGAGTTCCTGGGTCCTTTCACCGGCGGCTGTTTCCAGCGAGATCTGTTGATATTTTCTACTCTGCATTTTCTTTGCACTGGCTCTCCCAGGTTATTTTTGGACCCTTATATTGAAATTATTAAATGCTTTATAAAGTACACACATGTTAAATTAATCATTTTTTGTAGTACCAACAAACATATCATCTAGACAGAATGCTTGGTGGTCTACATAAGTAGTAAAATCCAAAGGCAAGTTTTGTGTCTTAATTGGTATGCTTGCCGTGAGGGTCATTATTTGGTTGAAGGTGTGTGGCTTGACCTAAACCAAGACTGAATCCGAGCGGGCTAACCCGCTCAGAATGAAGCTTGGAATGAGCTTAGGGGTAGGGTTTGAAGCCGAGCTTAGTCCATGGCCAAACTAGTTAAGCAAGGCTTGGGTCTAAGTGGGTAGGACTAGGCTGATGTCGACCCTTGTTTATTAGTGTTCTTATCGTTATGGAGCTATTTGCCACTTTTTGTATTGCCATATGGATGATATACTCCAAAATGCAATTACAAAGATGACATAGAAAAGCCGATAAAAAAAAAAAAAAAAAAAGAACAAGAAAAGATAACATAGAAAAAAGTTCAAAAAATAAAATGAGTGGAACAGATACATTCTATGTGTGTGTCTCACATCCTATCTAGTTTACTTAATTTTGTAAATATTTTTTAAAATATATATTGTTGGTAGGTGCCCTAAAAAAATGTAGTCTCCTCAAGTCATGCCGTGTGAATACATAGAGAGAGATCTTCAACTGCTTGTATATTGCAAAAGGTCAAAGTTTTGTCCTCAATTCATGGCCTTGGATTCACAGAAAGAAAACTGTGGAGAGAGAGAGAGAGAGAGAGAGAAAGAGAGAGAGGGGACAATTTCTACATCCTAAAGCTAAGCACCAATTGATTCAGTGACTGCTTTTTGAGTTTTAAGTAAAAAGTAAATAGAAACCAACAACTTAGTTAGAGGACATTAATGTTAATATGTTCCATTACTAAATCTACCTTTTTACATACATTATTTACATAGAAGATTAAAATGAGGTTATGATGCTTAATAGTACAAACTTTAATCATTACACCATTTGATTGATTGCACGTAAATCAAAACCAAATTACCATTAAGGTCAATATACACTAAAATAATTGTTATTTTTTTTTCTTTGGTAATTTATGTATTGATGTATGCATAGTTTTGAATAATAATATTGATAATACAATTATAGATAACTTGATATCGAATAATTTTGATGGATATAGATAAATTTTGACATGACAAGTCTCATTAGATATGTATATAGCATGCACACATGAATAAAGGGAGGCATGTTTTGGCAATATGTTTTGAGTAGGAATCATCATCATCCAGAGCATGTTACAAAGCCATGGAAAATCCAAATTAACCATACTTATTGCCCATAGAAAAATGTAGGACCCATTTTGATAGGCTTTCAATCCCTATATTGGCTTATTTTTGGGAAGTAGGAAAAAAAAAAAATTATTGGCATGTTTTGAGAAGTAAAAAAAAAAAGTTAGTTTGTTGACATTTTTGTGAAAAAATTTACAAAAAAAAATAGATAGGATATGTGATCCAAATAAACCTATAAACTAATAAATTGACTTCTTTTTTTTTTTGATTTATTTTATTCCCAAAAGAAGAGTGTAAACTAGGATAGGTGAAGATGAAGAGGTTGGTTTAATGGACAAATTAGGCATGATGCATAAATTTGAATTTTTTTAGGTAAATTATCAATAGATTCTCCTTTTGGAATTTATTATTCATTAAATGCTATTAGTAAATTTATCATTGTAAATTTATTTTAGTAAATATAATGAATTTCATATTTTTTTATATAATTATATTGACCTCTTTAATGTAAATGATGGGTGGACACTGAAATAAATATTGATATAGTGTTCTTATAATCCCGTGCCATAATAGATCTAATTATTTATAGTGTTCTTATCTAAAATTTTCATTTTTAAGGCCAATTTTCAAGTAATTTTTTTCTAATTTTTACCCTTAAAAAAAGTTACTCGGTGTAGCATTTGCACTGAATCATAGTTTGTTAATGGTAATGAAGGTGCCAGATAAGGTGGTAGACAAGAGATCAACGGCGTACAACGAAGGAAGGGTTTTCATCCACGGTGCAAATGCGATCACAGCAAATGCATACAAGAAGCAATTCAAGACAGACTTAGCAGGGTTTCTGAGATCAAGATCACAGGAGATGAAGAGAGGTGGGTCCATGTTCTTGGTCTGCTTGGGTAGAACTTCTCTGGACCCCACTGACCAAGGTGGGGCAGGGTTACTCTTTGGGACCCACTTTCAGGATGCTTGGGATGATCTTGTCCAAGAGGTAATTATATCCAATAGTAGTTACACTAATATTACAAAAATCAAAAATTGTTTAAAAATTCTTACACTAGCCAAAAAGAAGTTTAAAATTTTTAATATGTCTCTGTTCATTCTATATAACAATCTTATAATATATATTTTAATCTCTACCGCATTTTCTTATTCTTGACACAAATTTAGAATTGTAAGTCTGGATCTTTATACTGTTATTGTCCCAAAACGAGGGATTAGAATTTGGCCTAGAAATTTGCAATGCTGATGAGATTAAATTGATGTGTTGTGGGATTTGTGTATTAATGAATTTGGACCACACATTAATATTTTTAAGTAAATTTGTAAGTAAAAATTGAGTTTGTAGTATTATTGATTCAATAAAACTACTATCTTAGAAAAATTACCAAGAAAGTTGCCCAAGTTTTGGAAGGTATGGTAGAGATTCAATGAATGTTTTTTGGGGTCCATACACAATGAATTTAGATTATACTTTAATACTTTTAGGTAACTTTCATACCATATGATTCTAACTTTCAACTTAGTGTTTTGAATAGTTGTGCAACTTATGTTGTCCAAAGACCAAGAGTTTTAGTGGAAATCATGACCCTTTAAAGGAGCAACAAAAGTCTACAATGGAAAGGGAGATATTAACCAACCTAGATATAAAAGAGCTAGTCTTCAAATGAATTGTAAACTTGCATGAAATACAGAATTAGATCACAGAATTAAATATAATTTTTTGTTTAGTTGAGATTTACAAAATGTGAGCATAATTTTGTAAACTCATGAAATATAGAATTGGAACATAATTTTTTTTTGAGGTGAGAGTTACAAAATGTATAAATCTTATCTCATGAGAAAGTTGTGTTGAATTCTATACACTAAAAAAAACTGAAATAAGATATGTTCGACTTTTAATATTATATTTGATCTTAATTGATACACGTAATTGCGTGTTATTCAAATATTTACAATTTAAGAGTGGATCTAATGGGAGTCAAGGATCATTTGTTCCCAATTTATTTTCTCAAAATACTTACAGTCACTTAATCATTAGAATACTAGATATTCACAATTTAAAATTTAAAATTTATTCACAATAATATATATCATAAGGGAGTCAGGTCTCACATAGTTAAATTTAAAACAAATAAAAAAAAATTAACACATTACTCGTCATGTGATTTAGATAAAAATTATGAAATATTTTTTTTAAGGTTCTTACATCTTTTTCATAAAAGAAAAGAAATGGAGATATGATGAAGTTTTGGTTTATATGTAACACATAATCTTGAAAATGTTAGAGGTCATTATTAAAAAAATTCACCATCAATTGTGGCCGTCAGATGGATCCCCCCATTTTGTTCTTGATTAATATATGGCCTTCCATTTGTTGACCATCATTCAGGTGGGCACTCTATCATAACCTTGGTTTGGATAAGAAGCCCAAAATTTTAATTATTTTTCATGCGTTAGATTGTTGATCCTTGATCAAATAATGATGAATATGTCAAAAAAATACTTTCTTGTATATGCAATAATTGCTCTCTCATACATGACTTTGCCAGTGGATGTACTGTATTATCTTGTTCCTCAATCAACATCTCTAGTTAGGATGAACGGCTATGATTACAATGTTTTCAGGATTAGATTGCTTATATGAACAAGTACACAAAGAAATCCCATCTAATTTATTTTATTTTATTTTTTATTTTTAGGACAATTGTGATGTAGGGTAAGTCACAAAATACTTCTAAATTATGGTTAACAATAGTTGGGCCATTGTTGGTCTGCTTTATGCCCACCTAGGGCACATGACTATGTAATCCAAGAAATAAATGGCAAAACAATTGTATCTTGTGATTAAAAGATACACACATTATATTTTCTATAAGTTTGATGAACTACAAAATTTAATGTAATGTGTCCACTCTATTGATTATACATTGGAATCACTACATTACAGGGTCTTATTACTTGTGAGCAACGTGACAACTTCAACATTCCGGTGTATGCACCAAGCCTACAAGATTTCAAAGAGGTAGTTGAAGCTAACGGCTCATTTACTATCAACAAGCTTGAGGTGTTCAAAGGAGGAAGTCCACTTGTGGTCAACTGTCCTGACGACGCAACCGAGGTTGGTCGAGCCCTAGCTAATAGTTGCAGGGCCGTGAGCGGGGTCTTGGTCGATGCACACATAGGTGATTGGCTTAGCGAGGAGTTATTCTCACGGGTTGAGCACCGAGCCACAAACCATGCTGAAGAGTTGTTAGATCAGCTACAATTCTTTCACATAGTCGCATCGCTTTCTCTTGCTTAAAAAAAAAAAAAAAAAAGACAAAAAGGAAGGAAAAAAGGCTTCTCTATCATGATTTTTATGCATATAGAGAAAGTGAGATTGAAAGTTTCAACCAAACACTCAGGAGAGGGGAAAAAAGAGGCTCACTCACTCACTTTTTTTTCTCTCTTTTGTGTGTTGTGAGTTATTACTAACTGTAGTTACCTATATACTTGTTTTTGTGTTTTTTTTTTCCCCAAAAGGAGTAAATAAAGCTATAAAACCTCTTCATGATTTCACTTTCTTTTTAGCCTTGTTAATTGTGTTTTCTTTTTTTGAAAGTCATATGAGCATGGGTTGGTTGCTTTTGTATAACATGGAATTGTCTTTTGATTTTTGACTTTTAAATCACTTCTTTCTCATTTCTTTCTTTTACTTTATTATATTTTATATACTTAATTATTCACTTCTTTTTTTTTTAATTATGTCAGGTGAGGTGGGGGAAGGTGTTTGGAATGTAGTAGTTATTTCAGTTACTAGTAAAATTAAAAGTTCTTTTTGAAAAGATTTAAACCACATCTCATTTCTTTCTTTTACTTTATTATATTTTATATACTTAATTATTCACTTTTTTTTGAATTATGTCAGGTGGGGGAAGGTGTTTGGAAAGTAGTAGTTATTTCAGTTACTTATAAAATTAAAAGGTTTTTTGAAAAGATTTAGACCACGGCCAGGCTGTTTTGTTAAAGCCCATTAGGTGCAAATCTTACCATTGAAAAGGACAAAAGGACAAGTATCACAACATGAGTTATGTAAAACATTGCTTCAAGATCACAAAATAAATTCTCTTCTCTTCTTTGCAATGAAATCACCCTGATATATGGGTCAATCACATCAACGAAGAAAATCTATTTATTAATTTTCGGTCTTATAAGCCACGGAATACTCTTTATTCAAAAAAAAATTGTTCTCTTGCACCCAATCCAGTTCACCAGCACAATCTTGTGCATTGAAAAGGGAAACAAAGATTTTGGGGACAGAAAATCCCCAACCCTTGTAGAATTGCAATAAATCACTCAACATGGTAATATGGGGGGTTAAACTATACAGCAATTCCCATCAAAAGGGGGGGGGAAAATTCAAATGAACTTCACTAACAAACTACCAAATCAGAAAAATAAACCAGGATAAAAATACTGCCAACAACAAACTTACTGACTGGCTGATGGATTTGTCAGTAACTCCAGTGATTTTTTAAGGTGGTCCACTGCAACAGAGATATCATCAAAAGCCAGAGCCCCAACTGCAAACCTCGCAGCCTTGTGTGCCTCGGCAATTTTCTCAGGTGGTGGCTGGTAATTGTTGTCATATTGATACATTTGAACAGAAGTCGGTGCAGCTTCTAAAACAGTTCCATTTCTGCTGCTTGAATTGTATTGAGCAGTTGATGGGTAGTTCGTCGTGGTTGAAGCAGACAGAGTAGAGTAAGTAGCATCAGAGCCTTGATGGTATGAATGATGATTAGATGGGGCTTCAGGGAGGCTAGTCTCTGTAAAACTAGGGTAAGATTGGAAATTGGGATACGAGGTAGAGGAAATTTCATGAGACGGGTAATTTTGTGGAAAATGTTGCTGAGGTTCTTGTGGGTAAGGTTGATGGTGATATGGCTGTGAATATGTAGAATTTTCCGATCTGTTGGTCGAAGGCGGTGGATGGAAATCATGTGAAGGATAACTTGCAGTAGGGTAAGAAGGTAGTGACGGCGAATTATTTGAAGGTGATGATGGAATTTCATCATAGGACTGATGTGATTGATCAGGTTCTAGTGCAGGTTTGATAGCTGGGTCAGATCTGCTCGGCTCAAGATCCTGCAAAGAAGATAGCTTGTCATAAATTCCTTAAAAAAAATGTAATATCTGAATAAACTCTTTTGCTATCAAGTTCCTACGATACTTCTGAAATCATATAATTTATCATGAAGCCTGAAAATACCGTCAATTCTATACATTAATTGAATGTTTTTTACACTTGCAGAGTACTTACGAGCTTCAAGGACCCTATGATGCTGAGATTATCACATTTTTCACCAACAAATGCAATATAGAGAAGAGAACCACACATGCAGCAAATGCCAATTGAGGATGAAATTTATTTTTATTTATTTATCTATTTTATCTGCAAAGTTTTCCATAATTTGTATATCTGCAATAAAAAATTTTTTGCAAACCAAATCATTCTACTCAACTATGTTCATTAAGTTTAAGATCATACATATTCACCACTTGATGTGCTTGACAGTATTGATAAATCTTTATCACCATCAGCAGGCCCTGGTATAGGCTTCCTTCCTTCTTTCAAAGCTTTCCTTATATCCGCGGCTTTCCACGCTGCATACTTCTGTTTCTGCTCAAGCTGTTAGAGCAAAGAATCATAAACATAAATACTAACCCAATCGGGCCAAGTGAATATTCTTAAAATCACTAATCAACCTTGCCCAGAGGTTCAATAAACCAAACCAAACCAAGCCTTCCCAGAGGTTCAATAGAATTCGAAAAAGGTTAACCATATGTGAAAATTATTTATGTAATCGAAAACTCACATCAGGCTGCAAGTCACCAAATTGATTACGAATCTCAAAAAAGATGCTTGCTGCATAAAATGTCTTTGCAGTATTCCTGTAAGAAAGCAACAATTTATTGCCCTCAAATAATTACTAAGAATCAACTTCAGAGAGAGAGAGAGAGAGAGGTAAACTAGATTTCAAAGAAGATCGGACTTTTTTCTCTTCACAGGGTTATGATCATATATAACATGGAAAGATAAATGATAACCTAACAGTGTAAGCTGCATACTAATGCAATATCTTTTGCAAAACAGAAAAGCACAAGATGCATCTTGAGTAACAATGTAAATACAAGACACATTATGCTTTTAAAGGCATATAATAAAGACACAAAAATCTTGACATGTAGAGTATTCATAGGTTTTTCCTTTGTTTGGAAAGAAAGCAATAAAACTATAGTAGTGCACCTACTGAAGTATACTAGTTTTAGGACACTTGGCAAAAACACATAAATCTTGACATATAAAGAATCAAGGTGACAGACCGAAGGAGTGAGTTCTTAGTTTCGGACTTCGTAACAAAAAAATTCAGTTGAAGCATGATACATACGTCACAAACATAAATCGATCTCAAGGCACGGGGTGTGTTTTCTAAATGCATCTCACACAATGAGATGGAGACCTTGAGTCATCAGAAATTCTTTCAATCACAACTAGATGCATGCCTCAGGGCATGAGTTTAAAAATACCTTTCTAGAAAATTATCACTAAAAAAATGTATTTTTAAAAAAGAACACGCCGTACAAATCTGCTCTCCCAGCCCTATCTTGCTTGTCTGCCTTTGCAAAAACATTTGAGGCAAATCCCTCAAGGTGCAAATGGTCATCAGGCCCCAATTTCAGTGACTTCTTGTCCTGTAAAAGAACCAAACAGGGCAGATACTAATCATGAGAAGAGATGTACACAGCAAATGAATTTCAGACAAATGCTAATCAGAGCCTTAAATTATGTTTTACATTAGTAGCCAGCATTGGCAGAGGTTCAACTCCACAAAAACAAGACATTAATGTTGTGTTTGGATCATGGATAGAGATAGGAATTTGGAAAGGGAATTCATCCACCTTCTCGCTTTCTCTTTCCAAATTCCTACCTAAATTCATGATCCAAACAAAGCCCAAGTGTAAGCAAAATGTTATTACCATCACGAAATGCCCAACTTAGCCCAATAAATAACCCATGGTTTAACAACCCTCAAGACCAGAAATGTCAATGAAATAAGCAAATAGAAACATCTTCATATTCAAAGTGAGAAAAAGTTAGAAAGAAAAAAAACATATATTTTATTGCTGTTGAAAAGATGATAAGAACCCAAATCATAGATTTTAATTATTTCAAGCTTCACTACAATGTTCTTTGCTCCCTTGAAATGAGTTTTTGCTTTACACAAGTATAGACACATATTACTCAAATTCAAAACTTTACGCTATGTTTGGTTTCAAGATTTGGAAAGAGAAAAGGAAAAGGCATGTAAAACTAGGTGAAATGTAGGTATATTTTATTTACATTTCACTTATCTTTTCCTTTTCCCTTTCCAAAAATCATTTCCCAAATCCCCCAATCAAACACAGCATTAGTCTCTCACAGTCTGAGCATCTCCAATCCTTCACCATTTCTTTCATCGAATTTAAATTTAAATGAAAAAGTGTTCAATAATCATCTTCAATCCTTTTATCAAATATTCATCAAATCAAGGGGGTGTAATTTTTCCATCAAATTGAGAAGTCAACAAATTTGAATCCGATGAAAATTTAAAAAGATGAAGTATTGGAGATTTTTTTTTTTTATAATCAAATTTGATGAAAAATGAAATTTGGGATAAAAGGGGAATTTTTAAAAAGATTTTGACGAAAAAAATTGTAGTAGTTCATATCAAATCAAGTTTTTTACTCAAATTTGAAATCAAATGAAATGAAAAAATGGGTGAAGGGTTGGAGATGGTACAAGGAAAACATACACACATACATACATACATTTATAGAGCCTGTTCCACAAAACATATTTGCAGCTTAAAAAAATAATTTTTAAACTTATCTTGAGCTGAAAAACAAATAACTTAAAAACCTCAAATTATTACCAATATACTGCAAATAACTGGTTTCCAAATGGGGTTACTCAGTTTTTATTTCTCAGCAGAACCTAATCAATCATCAAATCCAAAATTTAAATCAGAAAAAGCAAACAGAAATCATACAAGAGCCATCAAAATCACTAAACTCTTCCGCTTGAAAATCACAACTACACTAGAAAACATATATCAAGAAAAATAAAATTGGGGGACCTTTTCAAGTTGATTCATGAGGGAAACAAGAAGTGCATTAGTGGTTTTAGTACGATCGCACGTTGGAATCTTCAACCCTCGTTGCATCGCACACAATCGACCTGAGATGAAGATAAGGAAAATTCAACTCAAACGAGAAGAAATTAGGGTTTTAGAGTTACTTGATGGTAAAGATTTTGAATGTTTTCCACAGAGAGAGCGAGAGAAGCCTACAGTAGTAGGCGACGAGTGGTTCGTGTTTCTGCAACTCATCGGCGCGTTGAAGGTACGGTAGAAGAAGCTTTGCTGGCTCATTTTCGTTCGCCATTGTTTCAGTGTGAGAGAAAGAGAGCCGAGATCAATTTTTTTCAAATTAAAAACAAAAAAAAAAATTAAATTACACTGACTTCACTCTGAGTTTGAAAAAAATTACAAATTTCTTAATTTTAATATAATTATAAAAGCTCTCTTTAAGTAAAGTTAAAAAATCTAAACTAAAAAATGATAGGAAGATATAAAGATATATAACATAGAATATATATTTCAATATAAAAGGTATGATAATATTATTATTTTTTCATTTATACCATTAATGAGCTTTTGGTAAAAATAGGAATCAAGCATTATACGAATTAAAACATTTAGAGAGTTTAGTATAATTACGTCAAATTTATAAAATTTATTATATATTTTTTTTAAAATTTTAGAAGAGGTTAATGTAATTTATCCAAATTAAAATGGGGAAAATTAATCTAGGGTCCTTCTTTCACTTTTCGTAATGGAAGAGATTCACAAAATTATTTTTTGATGTCTAAGGTCCCTAAACATATCACAGAGAAATTTGACCTTACCAAATCAAAACTCATCTCTCTCTCTCTCTAAACTTCTCCATTCTCAGTTCCGGCGCCACCGGTGACACACCTCATCCGTTCTCGCAGGCTCGCATCAATACTGCGCCAACATCACCATCACGTTGCTTGGGATCGTAAAGTTCAATTTGTAATACTGTTCCGGAACTCTCGATCGCTCGCGATTCCATTTCTCTGTTCTCGATTCGCCCAATTCACCTCTCAATTTACATTATACACATATCTTTATATATGTATATATAGATCGTGGTGGCTACAAAGACATGGATGATGATGATAAGGACAGAGTCGATCCAACGATTATCGAGTCGAGCTGGACATTCGGTGCTGACTCGGACAGCGTTTACTTCTTCAGCAACGATAGAGATAACAGTATACTGAGCGAATTTGGTTGGAATCTTCAACCCGAGTAGGCTGTTAAACAAAGCTTTGCATTTGTGTAGAAAATGAAGTCATGTATGAGGATCTGGTTTTGCATGGTATTTTGGAATAGAGAAGATGGCCAGTGACGCCATTTGCTGGGTTCTCCTCCTCCTGGTAAGAGACTAGTCATGTTTGAGGTTTGATTACTCAGATTTTCTTCAACGAGAAATTATTCGGTGGATTAAGCAAGCTCCTGGATTTTCTCTGGGTTGTGGAGTCCAGAGGAATTCTCTGGGTGAGAGAATCTTTGAAAATGTTTGTCTGAGAATTTCTCTGGGTCTAGGGAGTCCAGAGAAATTTTGAAATTTCTCTAGAATGAAATTTCTCTGCATCGAGTTTTCTCTGGATCAATGTTGAGGGACCTTAGACATTATGAAAATATTGAGTGTCCTTTATACTATAAAATGTTAATACCAGGGACCTTAAAAAAAATTCCCTATTAAAATGATGCTAAATATAAAAATGTTTTTACAATTAATAAAAAAATAAAAATAAAAAGAAATTTGGTGAGTTATTCAAGCATCCAACTTGTTGGGAGTGGTCTGAGGGGAGTCGTCGGAAGGGTTACTCAGGAGGATAATATTTGTCGAAGTGAGGTGGAGAGGGAATAATGAAAAATGATTGATGCAATATTTTGCAACGAAACCAATTTGAAGAAATAAAAATTTATTTTCAAAACAAACAAAACCACAAGTATGTTTCCTGAAAACTTTTGCAACAAAAACAATTTAAAGTATTTTGATTTTATTTTTATTTTTTAAGAAAAAGGAAAAAATAGCATATATATCACACTAGAATTACACATTGTTCAGTCTTCTGCTAAGGCTGTTGTGGGTGTTGATTTCCGACCACACAACCAAAAGAGAAATTCAACTAAAGAGCACTGGAAGAATTGATTAAGCCCAAACAACCTGTCACAGAAAGATAAGAATCCGGTGATGGTTCATCCACCCAGGAGCACTCCGACGATCAAGTCAGTAATCAATAACTTTCAAAGATAACAAATAGTGCTTAACTCACTAGACAGAATATAAAAAGCATACCTTAGAACCACGAAAGTGCCTTACTTTTATAGTCTGCACTAACCTGATCCCTGTAGTAACCTAACTTCAACGGACTCTAGTTCAATGCTTATCCTGGACTACCAACCAGATAGAGATAAACTCCCTAAGAGGCTTATCTTTATCTAGACTAAGGTTCTCCCCCATTCTAGGACTCTTGTCCCTTATCCGTTCATCTCGGATTCCGGTATCTCCGTAGATAACCTCAGCCTGGTCGAGATAACCTCAGCGTCATAACCAAGATACGTGGCACCTCGGCTGGCACTTCGGTGCCACCTTGGCCACGTTTTCACAAAAATATATCTCCATAACTGCCCCCTAGGTTCTATTACCTCGTCATCTTGAGGTGATGGAACCTACTCCATTTGTCCACATAGTACGTCGGCTTACTCTAACCTTTATGGCCGATATCATTACACATCGACTTAATATGACCAAGATTCTGCAGGCCACTTGATCAACGACCAAGAACCAAGTTCTTCAGAACCGTTCCCATAGCCAAGGTTCTTGCTTCATTAAATCAAGAATTTCAAGAGTTCCATCTGCTCATGTGCCGTTACGCACGGTTTTCTCAACCGTTTTATCCACGCGTCATTTTCTCATTGATTCGTACCTGACACGCGTCATCAGGTTGCGTTGCTTCTGCACACGCTGCCTGACAGACATGTAATCCAAGGCATATCATTTAAGCTTTGCCGCATTTTCGTGTTTTAACAAAACATCACATTCTCTCTCCGTCTCTTCACTTTTGCATTCTTTATTTTTCCCTTGTTTTCAAGTTTTTCTCCCTTTAAAGATTTTCTCTAAAAATCGCCATTGTTTTAAGTTTTCAAGCTCTGCATCCTGCCCTGCTCGTCCCCTTGGGCGAAGCAATCACTGTTCTGCACCATTCACTGTCATTGTCTAACTCCGATGACCTCATACCAGCGTCATTTTCTTCGATGTGTCGCTGTTTTAACCCTTTTCAGTCCTTAATTTATTTCAAAATTTTGTTGCATTATTGCGAATCTGTTCGTATTCTTGAATCTTTGTCTGTGTTTTGAATTTCATCATTCGCACATTGAGCATGTTTACTTGTAATTTGTGTTTGTCCAATCTGCCTCTAGGTCTTACACATGCACACACAAATTGCTCATACACTTGATGTTCTTGCAATTTGCCACTGCCCTTGGCCTGTGCACATCTGTACACACTTTATTCAGTGTTCTTGAATTTCTGTTTCTTTCCTAAGTCTAAATCAGGTTCTTTTTTCTGTTTTCTTGTTACATTTGCCATATTCTTGCCTTCAATTCTGTGTTTCCACATAGATTTAGGCTTGGGTTTTGATAGAAATTACTATCCTTAGGAAATTGGAACAAATTTCCCTAGATCTTGAAAAGCCCTTGCCCCAGTTTCTATTTAGGGCTTTAGCCGAGGTCCGTTAAACCCATACCAACTATTTTCCTCTAAAATCTTGCACCTTCTTCCTTTAGCCGACGCCATGGGTATGTTTAGGTGAAGGGTGGATACCCTAGCCAAACTAGAGTACTTTAGGACAGAGTTCTCTATCCCAGCCAATGTTCACCTTAGGCTGGCAGGGGATGAGGACTTCATCATGCTTAATGGGGACTCTATGCCTTTTCCCGTAGTGGCCTTCATAGAGCGTGGACTTAGGTTCCCTCTGAACATCCTTTTCTGCCAAGTCCTTCATTATTACAAACTTAACCCAATGCAGCTGGTCATTAACTCTTACAGAGTTATTAACGGTATAATTGCCCTAGCTAGCCGAGAGAATGCTAGGATAACACTAGCTGAATCTAGTACTTTTACACTATGTATGGCCTGAAATCCGAAAAAGGCTACATCTATTACCTCAAGCCGAGATCCACTGAGTACAAACTCATAGCCGACCTTCCAGACTCCAACAAACGTGCTGGAGATGATTATTTTATCATCTCGGGCAGCTGGGAGTTCCCATTTGATAATGATATCCACCTCTATCCTTTGAGCCGAACTGTGTTTAAAGAAGGTAATAGTAAGAATCAAGTGTCACTTTACATGTTCTTAAGTCTTTTTTACTTTATTCCTCTATATGTTGTCTGTTTTTTACTTGCAACTCTTCTGCAGCCACCAAAAGACTTCCGAAAAACCTTTTATCCCAGCAAAGACTTCAAGAAGCTGTTGGGTTTGCCGGTTGACCAGCAGAAAGCCCTTCTGCTGCTCAACTACATCACAATCTACAAATTTGCGCTGCCCAACGTCTCCAAGAAAAGCAAGTCTCCTCCTTCAGCAATAACTCCCCCTATCGCTTCATCACTACGGCCTAACCAAGCCTCAACTTCTGATCCAGCGGAGCAGCCATCAACATCTGCTCAACAACTGATTCCCCTACCCAGCGCCAATGCCGTCGCCGAGTTCCAATCTCTGTCCCTGCCGGTAGAACTCGTAACCGAAAACGCCAAAGTATTGAGGCGTTGGCTTACGATCCAGTCAACCCACCTACTGCACTACTAGCAATCCATTTCGGCACCAAAGTCACTGTCGCTGCTACCGCCAACGAGATGGGACACAATAAGGCTGTCACCGAAGACCTTTTGGCAGACATCCCTGGTGTTGTGATAGTTCAATCCTCCCCATCGCAATCCCAACCAAAGGCCAAGCTGAAGAGGGTGAAAAAGGCCAAAGACAAGACAACAGTGACTCAGATCAACTCTGAGGATACTTTGCCTATATCCAAACTAGCCGAAGTTGATAGAAGCGCCGTCAAGAAGAGGCATGCTGAGGCTGATCCTTCTGAAACCGTTCAATCAAAGAAGCCGAGATCTGAGTCTACAACCACCTCGGGTTTACTTAAACCTGATGACCTCTGGGCCCCATCTATCACGATTAAGGATAAACCAGTCAGAGCCAACGATAGTGCTATTGACAGCATTGAGGTCGATATTGCCCTCTCCACTGTATTGCTCCTTCCCAATGACCTCAACCGTATGATCGAGGTCAACGAATATGAAAATTTCACTCTGATGGTGCAGCACTCCGTATTGGTAAATTCCCAACACTTGGTACTCTGTTTTTCAGTTCTTCATACTAAAAAAGTTTACTAACTTTTGTTCATTCTGCTTTTCCTGGGCGATCCAGCACACCCACTCCTTTGCGATGAAGGCTGAGGATTTGAAGAAGGAGCTAGTCCACAAGACCAAGGAGGCTGCTGGCTTGCTTAAATCCTTAAACAACGCCGAGGCCAAGATGGAAGTTCTGCTGGATCAGGCCAAGGCAGCCAAGTGAGCCCAAGATCAAGCTGGGGAAAAGGCAGATGTTGCAGAGGCTGTTGTTGAGGTTCTCAAAGCTGAAATAAAAGAGACCGAAACAAAAACTGCCAAAGCTCAAGCAGAGCTCCGAGATGCTCTGGCCACAAAAGAGGCTGAAATCAAAACAGCGGACGGGAAGGCTTATGCCGAAGAGGCAGCCGATGACCGCGAGGACTACAAAAAGCAAGTCAGATAGGCATGCAACAGGGGTTACACCCTTGGTTGGATGGCTGCTCTAAAAGAGCTGGCTGTCCCCGAGGACTCACCCGTCCGAGATGATAGCCGACTTGTCCTGCCATTCGCCCCCTCCAAGCCAATCTGCTGGTAAGGCTGAGGGGGAAGAAGAAGAAGAAGCAGAGGATGAAGCTGGTAATGAATGTTTTGCTAGGGCCAAGTCCCCAACTCTAAATGAGCAAGTCTTAGACTTGATTCAGGATGAGGAGGACGAAGTCTCTAAAAGTGCTTCTCCCAAGAAGAGCACGTCTGAGGTGCATACTGTTGAGAAGAGCCTTGATCAAACTCTTCTTGAGATTGACACCGAGATTCAAGCTGAGAAGACTGTTAAGAAAACTTCTCAATTGTCTGCCGAGGCCGCAACACAGCCAATCGGTGACGTCGAAAAGTCTATTTAGAAGCTTTTCCTTATAAGCTTTTACTTTTGGATAACTGTAATATTTTGTTTGAATAATGTTAGCGTTATATTTGGCCGATGTGCCCCTCTTGTCTTTGTAGATGAACGAGTAATCTCCTATGCCAGGCCGAAATGCCTTTTTGTATCTGAACAAATTTCTTTTCTGAATGCAAGTCTTATATTTTCTTTCAAGTGTTAAATGTATGTCTTCTTTTCTTCTATGTATGTTTGTCATTCCATACTTAGAATAATTTTGCATGTCTTCAAAGTATACTTTTATCTGTATAACTTCTTCAGAGTACAATACCTCGGACATATCCTCTTAATTGTTTATCTCGGCCTTACCTTAACACTTGAAAACTTTATAAAAATATTTTTACAAGTGTTTTTTTAAACTTGTCACTTTACTCTTACTCATCAAAACTTCTGTCTTTTATACTCCCCAAGTTGGGCAACCTGGTCATCTCGGCAAGTACGTATGTACTTCTTGCAATATTACCTCGGCTTAACTTCAACTTGTAAATTTTTCTAAAAATTTCAACAAGTGTTAAGTCAGCTCTAGCTTTTAAAAATTCCAACTCCTAAACACTTTAGTAATATAAACATAATCTAGCTTAGTACAAAAATAACATGAATCCTACAAAAGGTTTGTCAGGTCCTATTCCTTCTTACTACTATTTGTGGGTGAGAGGTGTGGTTAGAGGTAGTCCGGGAAGATGGCGGGCACTTCAATGGCTTGGGATCACCGGAGGTGGAGAGGAGGAGGTCAAGGCAAGCTTGGAGAGGGAGAGGTTGGCAGTGATAGACCTTTGAACACTAATATAAAGTATGAGGGAGTGTTTTAGCATGGAACTTGGTTGTATTGTTGTTGTTGTGTCTCGCTGCATATACGATACGTTATATAGGCCGCAGGAGTATTGGAGCCCAAGCAAACTGTTGGACAGGTGGCTCGTTCTCCTCAACTCTGCCAGAAGTGATATAAGCCCTTCTGCCGTCTGTGGCTTGCCGGCAGGCGGAGAGCAACGTTTCGTGGCAGGCAGAAAGTAACGTTTCGTATATGCATCAGATGACATGAACGTAAGGTCATTGTTACCTCTTCTCCAAGCCTGGTCAAGATAGAGTTGTCTTAGCAAGAAGACAACTATCTCGACGATCCCATGACCTCAGCCGCCAGTCCAGTATCCTCTGATGATCCCGAGCAGTAGTGCCTGGGTCCTGCTCCCAACCCAGGCATCCAAGTAGATAAATGGGCCAGGGCCCACCTTAGTGTTTAAGAGAGCCAAGGGCTCGCTTCCAAGTGACCAAGTAGGAGAATGGGCCGCGGGCTTAGCTCAATGTTTAAGAGAGGGGCTATTGTTTATCAATCCAAGTACAAGTGAGCCGGGGGCTGATTGTATTGTTGTTTGGCCTTGGAGCTAGGTATGAAGGACCATGGGCCCTGCGGGGCCATGGTGCTGCCTGTTGCAGGGCTCTTCATATCTAGATATATTTGGGCTTGTATATATGCTCCCGCTTAGGCTAAGCATATAGTTTTGGTTGCCTTGGCACATGACGCCCGTAGGGCTCGCCATGTAGTAAACATACGACATGCCCGACGTGGTGCCTTATTGGTCTGCCACGTGGGTGGGGTTTTGGTGATGTGGGCTTGCCACGTATTGAGCTTGATACAAGTACCCACAATAATGCCCCCCTGTACAGATACTCTTATAGCTGATGAGAGTATTTGTGCATGACTATGTTAGAAAGTTTTGGAAAATATTAACTCATGCAGACAAGTATTCAGATAGAGATGTCTAAAATTAAGCTTTTGATATAATAGGGGCATTTGGATTGCTTATGGAGAGTTTACATCTTAAATTTCATCCGGTGCGAGCCGGCCGGATAAAGATGTGGGCTTGTTGGGCGATGGCTTGATTCCGGGGAATTTCCACTACTTCACAGGAGATTTCGGCTTCATTCCATAGGCACCAGATTCCGCCTCTCACCCTTTCCATACCGCTAGGAGGGGGGGCAATGGTCTTGGTGTTAGGAAAGCCCATGATTTGGCTCATGAACTGGGCCTCGCTTCCTTCTTTTTTCGTGTTTGTGATGATGACGAGGTGGAAGCGTCTGCTAGAGTGTAGGTGCATGTAGTGTTGGAGGAAGTTGGGGCGAGCAACACCCTCAGTGTTGAAGAAGAGGATGTTAAGTGAAATGTTGAGCGGGATGTTTGGCTGGGCACTACGGGAAACGCTCTCTTCTCCTATGTTGAGATCTGCAAGGCTCTCTATGTCCCATCCAAGTCCCAAATCTTCATTTGGGTTTACCAATGGCGCTGACATGATAGAGATGTGGTGGTCTAGATCTCTTTCTGTTGGTCTTTGTGAGAGGATGTTGATACGGATCCTCTCGAAATGTGGGACTAACACCTGATTTGCCTGGCAGGTGGATCCCTGGAGAGTGAGGTTGATTTCTTGGTTTAGCAAAAACCAAGTATGGGACAGTGGTATTGTGTAAAGTTCTGGAATGGTTAGTGCCTTGTACCATCCTCTTATTTTACCCTGGAATTCTTCTGGCACCTCTACTACTGTATGAGCAGATATTGGGTGTTGGATCCAAGGGGATTCGAATAGTTGATCTTGGAATTGCCATGGAGGCATAGAGAGCATTTTTCGAAAAAAACTCACACACAGGGCGGCGGTGAGTAGGAGTGGAGCTCCAAACTTTAGAGCTAGAGCATGAAGCTCTATAGCTTGGACCTCTTGGGTTTAGAGCCTTGTTCACCGGCCGCCAAACGGTGTTATCTCGGTGCCGCTGGCCGCCGGAAGCCATTTAGAGAGGATGGGTTGAAAGGAGAGTGTTAGTAATTGGATATGAATTTTGTCCTGCATTTGTGCTCTCTTATAAAGACGGGGAAGAGGTGTGAATTCATTGACTTTTTGCAGCTTTTTGTTGGGAAGAGCGATCTATGGAGAAGACGACCCATCAATTGGACTTATAGGTTTAGAGCAGACTACTAATAGTAGCTGATTTGGAGCTGCTTGGTAGTGTGTGATAGCTTGAGCGATTTGTTTGAAGAGTCTAAGGTTGTTGCAGTTTGCTTTTAATATTTGTAACAGGCAAAGAGAATTTTTGATTGGTTTAAAGATTTTCCTTGGGAAGGTACGACCTTAGTATGTATATAAATTTTTTTATTTTTTTATTATTATTATTTTTTTATTTTTATTTTAAAACTCTTGCCCTGCTTGAACGTTGCATTATTGCCACGTAAAAAGATTGTGTATATTTTGGGTATATCTTGAACTTGTTGGAACCATTCTCAAAAAAATGAGCTTGCCGTTTTAGAAAAATAATCTTGAACTTGTTGGAACCATTCTCGAAAAATGAGATAAGGACTCTACATATACAGATATATATAGATATATATACATTTTTATTTTTTTATTTTTTTATTATTGTTATTATTATTATTATTATTATTATTATTTTTTTTTTTTTTTTTGAATCAGGATCTCTAGTTGTTCCTTTTACCCATTGTACAGAAGGGTGTGTGATGGATTTGGTTACCCGTAGCTGGGTTTCTTATACCATTAAGGGAGGGGCTAGGCAAGTTTGTGTTTGGATAGACTTTTCTGTTCTCTTTCTAAAGACCTAGAATTCAACTTAGTGGGAAAGACTATAGAATCCAGAATATAGTTGGGAGAGGAAGGTTGACAGCTACGAAGGAGGGAAAGGGTTGCCGCCGGCGAGCTCCAAAGTGAGACCCGACAGCGCCTGTGTGGTACGAAGGCATCACAGCTTTTCTCACACTGTTGTTACGGGATCGAATGGTGAGGGGCTAGATTTTTGTGTTGTTTGTTTGAGGGTGGGGAATCGAACCTCGAAGTCGCGAAAGGAGGAGAGAGACGAGTTAGGCAGAGAGAGAAAGGAGGGAAAAAGAATGCTGCGAGTCACAGAAGGTGCTGTTAGGTGAGCCGCGGGGGTGCTGTGGGGCGGTCGATTGGGCTGTTGGGAGTTGAATTGTGATTCTGGTTCGGTTACTAGGGCTGGGTTCTGTTTGGGTCTTGATCGAAGGACCCGTGCGTGAGCCATCAGCAACAAGGGTTGGGTTTCGATCTGTTTGATTCGGTAAAGTTGGGTTTCTAAAGGTTATTGCTATGGGTGGATTCTGAGAGGAGCAACGAACCAGGAAACGAACCAGGAAGGGGAAAAAGAAGAGCTGCGGGAAGGGGAGGGAAGAAGGACGGCAGACGCTCGTCGCGATTGGGGCTTCCTAATGTTGTAAAGGTATGGGTCTGTGCATAGTTGAATTGAATTATGTTTTCATGTATAGATTCATATATAAGCCCCGAAATAATTTTTTTTTTTGTTTTTTTTGTTTTTTTTTTTTAAATATATATATATATTTTATTTAAAAATGTATATAAATTTTTTGTTTTTTTGTTTGTTGTTGTTGTTGTTTTTTTTTTTTTTTTTTTTTTTGGAGCAAGAGGCAGATCAATAAAAGAGGGTTGTATTATGGAGAAGTGGAGAGGTCTATAATGAAATTGTTAATTAGGTAAAAAGAGAAAATGTTGGAAAGTAATTAATAACGAATAATGGAGAAGTGTATGCTGAATAAAAAGAACTGTCGGAATAAATATCGGAGAGCTTTTTGCCCAAATTTAGTATTGTATTGCGAGTTAAGGAGTTTTATTGTTTTATAATTTATAGGTTGTAAACAGAAAAGCTGAACCGAGGGAAGCTCTAAAAGAATTTGGAGAAATATAAAAATAAGGTAAACAAATGAAATAATGAAGGGGCGATTTAATATAATTTTATTTTATTGTATTTTATTTTATGTTATTTTATTTTTAAATTGATGAGGTAATAGAGGACTGTAAATAAAAGGGAGCTATAAAGATGAAGCCCATGAAACAAATTCGGGTAGTATAAGAAAATGAGGCGAGGGAGGAAAGAAAAAAAAAAAAAAAAACGGTAATTAAATGATTTTTTCTTTTTTTTTTTTTTTTTTTGATGGAGAAGTTATGCGAGGGAAAGGGGCTAACCAACATGTGGGTTTGGTTATGCGAGGGAGAGAGACTATCTCAAAATATGAATTTTTTTTTTTTTTTTTTTTTTTTTTTGATGAAAAAGTTATGCGAGGGGAAGGGGCTAACCAACATGTGGGTTTGGTTATGCGAGGGAGAGAGACTATCTCAAAATATGAATTTTTTTTTTTTTTTTTTTTTTTTGATGGAAAAGTTATGCGAGGGAAAGGGGCTAAACAACATATGGGTTTTGGTTATGCGAGGGAGAGAGCCTATCTCAAAATATGATTTTTTTTTTTTTTTTTTTTTTTTTATGGAAAAGTTATGCGAGGGGAAGGGACTAAACAACATATGGGTTTTGTTATGCGAGGGAGAGAGGCTATCTCAAAATATGAATTTTTTTTTTTTTTTTTTTTTGATGGAAAAGTTATGCGAGGGGAAGGAGCTAAACAACATATGGGTTTTGTTATGCGAGGGGGAGAGGCTATCTCAAAAGTTGTTTTTTTTTTTTTTTTTTTTTTTTTTTGATGGAGAAGTTATGCGAGGGGAAAGGGCTAACCAACATGTGGGTTTGGTTATGCGAGGGAGAGAGCCTATCTCAAAATATGTTTTTTTTTTTTTTTTTTTTTTTTTTTTTTTTGATGGAGAAGTTATGCGAGGGGAAGGAGCTAACCAACATGTGGGTTTGGTTATGTGAGGGAGAGAGCCTATCTCAAAATATGAATTTTTTTTTTTTTTTTTTTTTTTTTGATGGAAAAGTTATGCGAGGGGAAGGGGCTAAACAACATATGGGTTTTGGTTATGCGAGGGAGAGAGCCTATCTCAAAATATGATTTTTTTTTTTTTTTTTTTTTGATGGAAAAGTTATGCGAGGGGAAGGAGCTAAACAACATATGGGTTTTGTTATGCGAGGGAGAGAGGCTATCTCAAAAGTTGTTTTTTTTTTTTTTTTTTTTTGATGGAGAAGTTATGCGAGGGGAAGGGGCTAACCAACATGTGGGTTTGGTTATGCGAGGGAGAGAGCCTAACTCAAAATATGAATTTTTTTTTTTTTATTTTTTTATTTTTTTATTTTTTTATAGAAAAGTTATGCGAGGGGAAGGGGCTAAACAACATATGGGTTTTGTTATGCGAGGGAGAGAGGCTATCTCAAAAGTTGTTTTTTTTTTTTTTTTTTTTGATGGAGAAGTTATGCGAGGGGAAGGGGCTAACCAACATGTGGGTTTGGTTATGCGAGGGAGAGAGCCTAACTCAAAATATGATTTTTTTTTTTTTTTTTTTTTTTTCTTTATAGAAAAGTTATGCGAGGGAAAGGGGCTAAACAACATATGGGTTTTGTTATGTGAGAGAAAGGGGCTCTCTCAAAATAGTGCCTTAGCCTTAGCGAGGGAAAGAGGTTTTCTTTTTTTTTTTTTCTTTTTTTTTTTTTTTGTGGTGGGAAGGGTTATGCAAGGGGAAGGGGCTATGCGAGGGATGGATTATGTTGTGTGAGGGAAATGAAGATGAGTGCGAGGGGTAGGGGGGTGCAGCATTTTTTTTTTTTTTTTTTTTTTTTTTTTTTTTTTTTTTTAACTTCGGTGGGAAAGGTTACATGCGAGGGGTGAGGAGAGTTGCGAGGGATGGGCTTGGTTGTGCAAGGGAAAGGGGCTAGCTAAAAATATGATTTTTTTTTTTTTTTAACAAAAGAATTTGGTGAAATAAAGAAAAATGAAGCGAGGGAGAAGTGGTGCGAGGGGAAGTAAAGATTAATGCGAGGGATGGGGGGAGCTGCGAGGGATAGAGGCCTAGCAAGGGGAAGAGGCCTAACTCCAAATTTTATTTATTTATTTTTTTTTTTATTTTTTTTTTTTTATTTTTTTTTTTAACTTCGGTGGAAATAGTTAGAAAATTTGCGAGGGATAGAAACATATGTGGAAAGCGAGGGAAAGGGGAATTGGAGCAAAGGCGTACTTCGAGCGAGGGATAGAGGCCTAGCGAGGGGAAGAGGCCTAACTCAATTTTTTTTTTTTTTTTTTTTTTTTTTTAAAACTTCAGTGGATATAGTTAGAAAATTTGCGAGGGATAGAAACATATGTGGAAAGCGAGGGAAAGGGAAATTGGAGCAAAGGCGTACTTCGAGCGAGGGATAGAGGCCTAGCGAGGGGAAGAGGCCTAACTCAAAATATTTTTTTTTTTATTTTTTATTTTTTTATTTTATTATTATTATTATTATTATTATTTTATTATTATTATTATTATTTTATTTTTTTTTGGGAAGGGTTAGAAATTTAGGCAAGGAATAGAAACATAAATTTAGGCGAGGAATAGAAACATACCTGGAAGGCGAGGGAAGGGTCACTTCATGCGAGGGAAGGGTCACTTCATGCGAGGGAAAGGCCTAACTCAAATAGTGCCTTAGCGAGGGGAGGTTTTTTTTTTTTTTTTTTTGAAAAATGCACTTTAATGGTGAATGCCCTTTTTTGATTTGTAAGTTTTGTGTTGCTGGTTTTGGAGAATTCCTTAAGGAGCTTTACAAGTTATCCCCGGAGACAGCTTCTCTTGATGAGGTGTTGGCCCAACGTGTTGTTTTGGGCGAATTTCGAGATGCCGGATTAACAGATTGGAGGTGGGTTGGTTAGATGATTGGTTATCTCTTCTTGAATCCAAGGTCAGGAGGAGGATGATTGAGGCTGAGCTAGGCGAGGTAGATAAGGCTTTGGCTGCTGCTATACGAGTGGAGGAGGAACGTAAGAGAGCTTTGAATGAAGCAGAATTGGCGACTTCTAGCTTAACAGAAAAGAAAGCGATTCTTGAAGCAAGATTGGCGGGTGAAGATGAAGAAGATCAAGCTTCCAGAGTCTTGATTTAGTTGGATCATAGCTTTGTAGCATATGATAGCTTTATAGCCTAAAACTTTTTTTTGTATGTTGGAGATTTGGGCCTCCCTTTTTTTTGTAATTGAAAATCTTCGACTACTTAATGGAGCTGACTTTCGAGTTAAAGCGTCATCTTTTATTATTTGTGATTATAGTTAGAATAAGTGTGAAAAAGGACGATATTCATTGAAGAAGCCCAAATAATACATCTTGGTGTAGTACATTATATGGGTAATTTCTAAGGATAGTAAGCCTTCAACCATTTCGCATTGATGGGGCTTAAGAGGGTTTGAGAATCAGGCTCGGAAATTCTGTAATAGCCATTTTCATTGGCTTCCCTTACTATAAAAGGACCTTGCCACTTGGGTGTGAACTTGTGAGTTGATGTTCCCCTCATGACGTGAGGTGCAGCCCGCAACACTAAATCACCTTCTTGGAACTGTCTTGGTCGTACCAGAGTATCATAAGCTTTAGCTATACGGCTCTGGTAAACTCTAAGATTAGTTTGGGCCTTGTCCCTTCTTTCATCAAGGACTTCCAGTTCTGACGGCCTGGAGTACGGGCTAATTCCGCTTCGGAGGGCCATGCGAGCTGATGGTATGGTAATTTCCACTGGAAGGATGGCTTCCGTGCCATATACCAACGAAAATGGGGTCATTTGAGTTGGTCTTCTTTTGGATGTTCTGTACGCCCAGAGCGCCATTGGAAGCACATGTGCCCAGTCCCTTTGATAATCCTTGAGAGTCCTTGAAAGGATTCTAAGGAGTGTTTTGTTGGTTGCTTCAGCTTGTCCATTGCCCTGGGGGTAGTAAGGCGTTGATTTGTGGTGTGTGATGTCGTAGGAGACTAAGAGTTTCCCCACTTGGCAGTTGACAAAAGGGGTCCCGTTATCTGACAGGATTACTCTAGGAATACCAAAACGACATATAATGAATTCTCGAATGAAATTGGAGACGGCGGCTCCTGTTGCCTTCTTCAGGGGGATGGCTTCTACCCACTTAGTGTAAGTCTCCGTGGCCGCTACGATCCATATGTGTCCCTTTGACGGTGGAGAGATGGGGCCAATAAGATCCATAGCCCATGTGTGGAAAGGCCATGGTGAGCTCGAACTATGCAGATCGGTGGCTGGTGCATGAATAAGGTTACCATGGAGTTGACAGGGTTTGCAGCGTTTGGCATATATTTTGGCGTCTGCTTCCATGGTAGGCCAATAATAGCCTATATGCAAAAGATGTTGGAATAGCTTGGCTCCGCCTTGGTGCTCCGGCCCATGAGCAAGTTCTAAAACTTTATGGATTTCTGCTCCCGATAAGCAACGTAAAGGCTTCCCGTCAAATCCATGCCTGAAAAGTTGCCCTTCTTGCAAAAAGAATTTCGAGGCTCGCTTCTTGATTATTGCAGCTGCAGAGCGATCTGGCGGCAATGATGCTTCTTTGAGGTAATCTATATACACCTGACGCCAGTCGGAGGTGATTTCTGCGAAATTGCATTCAGCTTTTGGAGGGAATTCCTGGCATTTGGTGCATTTTCCCTGAAGGTCGTTTGCTTCTTTGGCCATAGTAGGCCAATAATATCCCTGTCGTTGTAGCCTCCTATAGAGGCTCACGTCTCCTGTTCCGCAAGAACGATCGTGAACCCCTTCTAGCTTAGACTTGGCTTCGGCAAGGTCGATGCATCGTGCTAGCAGACCCCCAGGCCCTCTGTAGTAGAGGACTCCTTGGTAAATTGTGAAGTGTTTGATTTCGCACAAAGGTAATTTACCTGAGGGGGCGCGGAGCTCATCGATGATTGGGGCTCTCCAGTCGGCGGGTTCTTTTTCAGGAAAAATAGTTGTTACCGAGCACGGCATGGAGCGCTTCAGTACTTCTATCTTAGTTGACTCTTCCGCAAATTCTACTTTAGAAGCCAAGGTAGCGAGGGCGTCTGGGTGTCGATTGTTGGAGCGAGGAGCGTGTTCTATCCTTACCCTGTCGAATTTGTCTGTCAACCTTTGGACAATGGTTCTGTACGAAGCTAAAGGCGGCTCTTTGATAGAATAGTCTCCATTGGTCTGCTTGACCACCAAATTAGAGTCGCCTTTGATACATAAAAGACTTACTTCTAGGTCGAGTGCTGCCATAAGTCCTAATATCAAGGCTTCGTATTCTGCTTCGTTGTTAGAGCATTTAAAATCTAGTTTATATGACAAATTGACTTCGGTTTGATTTGGGGAAACAAGGACTATTCCAGCTCCTCCCCCTTTAGAGGTGGACGATCCATCGAAACTCAAACTCCATTCTCCTTCGGTGTTTACTTCAGCTGCTTGGAACTCATCACCTGGCAATTCGTCCGAAGGCGGTTCATGTTCTCCACTAGGGAAGTGAGCTAAGAGGTCGGCAAGCGCTTGACTCTTGATGGCCTTGGGAGCTTTGCAAGTGATGTCGTATTCTGCTAATGATAGGAGCCAGCGAGCTGGCCTGCCGGAAAGCGCTGGTCTAGTGAGGAGAAAGCGGATAGGATCACTCCTGGTCATGAGATGGATGGGGTAAGAAAGAAGGTAATGACGGAGCTTCTTGGCTGCGAACACTAGGGCGAGGCAGTGTCGTTCAATGGGGGAATATCGGACCTCAGCCCCTTGGATGACTCTGCTTATGTAGTACACGGGCCGTTCAAGTCCGTCAATTTCCTGGGCGAGCAGAGCGCCGACTGATTTCGGCGTGGAAGTGATGTAGAGGAGTAAGGGCCTCGCCGGCTGAGGAGGAGTCATGGAGAGAGGGGATGTTAAGGCTGATTTCACTCCCTCGAATGCTTGTTGGTGTTCCTCATTCCAAATGAACCTGACATCCTTCTTCAGTAATGAATTGAAGGGTTGTGTTATTTCGGCCATAGCTGGGATAAACCGTCTCAAGTAGGATGCCCGACCAAAGAAGGTTCTCAACTCGTCTAGACTGGTTGGCCGTGGCATATTTTTGATGGCGGCGACCTTTGCTGGGTCGGGGTCTATCCCATGGCGATGAACGATACAGCCAAGGAACTTGCCGGCGGTGACTCCGAATGCGCACTTAAGCGGATTCATTCTGAGTCTGTATTTCTTACAACGTTCAAAAACTCTTTGGAGGTCTTTGAGGTGACTAGTCTCCTCTTTGGATTTCACCACCAAATCATCAATGTAACATTCCAAGGACTTGTGCAACATATCATGGAAAATGGCTGTCATAGCTCTCTGGTATGTTGCTCCCGCATTTTTCAGCCCAAAAGGCATTACAGTATAGAAAAAGTTGCCTATAGGAGTGCGAAATGCTGTCTTTGGGGCATCCTCTGGAGCCATCTTGATCTGGTTATAGCCGCTGAAGCCATCCATGAATGAGAACATATGATGACCCGCCGCTGAATCAATCAAGGTGTCTATGTTTGGGAGTGGGAACTCATCTTTGGGGCAAGATTTGTTTAGATCTCTGAAATCGACACACACTCGAATTTGACCGTTCTTTTTGATAACTGGGACGATACTAGAAAGCCAAGTGGGATGTTGGATGGGTTTGATGAACCCTGCTCCAAGCAGCTTCACCACTTCGTCCTTGATGTTGAGCTCCACCTCGGGCTTATAAAATCTTACTCCTTGCTTGACTGGGCGAGCCAGGGGGATGACGTTCAGACGGTGCATGGTAACATCTTTGTCTAATCCTGGCATTTCTTTATATGTCCATGCGAAAACGTCCGAATATTTTCTAATCAACTCGATGAGGGGCCCCCTCTGTTCTGCTGGGAGATCTTTGCAAATGAAGATGGGACGCCTGGGTTCTCCTTCAGAGGCTATGTTGATTTCTTCCAGTTCTTGTTTTTGGGGCCTAGGGCCATCCTGTAAACACTCTGGAGCAGGTCGGACTTCTTGCAATCCATCTTGCTTGGCGGGGACTTGGTTAGGAGATGAAATGGCTGCCTTGAGGGGTTTAACTTTTGAGCCTTCGGCTCCATCCAAATGAGTTACCGCAGGACAATGGGATTTGTCAGAGTGTTTATCCGTTGCTGGGAAAGCCACAACTTTTTTTCTCTTTCTGCTCTTCTTGTCTTTACTTTTTTTCTTCTTTTCCATTGGCGAGCGTTGGGCCAGCGCAGACAAGGTGTAGCAACAGTGATCTTCTCCACTTAGTTCACGATGGACAATTGCTACTTCGTCATTGGGGGTCGGCATTGGTAACAGTTGCCAACCCCTCGCACCGTCATAAACGGTATATCACTCTACCATCTTTTGTTTGAATCCTGGTGACTCTAGGGAGCTTTCTTGAGGGCTCTGATTTGGTGAACGTCTTTCTACGAGGTGGTGATGAACCTTCTTCAGAGAAGTCATCCCAGTCAGGTACAGGAGTTCCTCGAAGTGGCAGGGGAGGTTCGTTTTCGTCGACATGATTGTAAAATACTGCATCTGCCATGTGAGCTTCATCTACTCGAAAAGGCTTTTGAGAGCCAGTTACGGCTACTACTTCATTGTTGTAGATTGCTTTGACACATTGATGGTAGGTGGACGGAATCGCAGCATATCTATGAAGCCAAGTTCTCCCTAGGAGAGCCTGATAGGTCGTCTCTGCTTCTATAACATGAAACTTAGTAGTAGAGCGAATCGGTCCCACTACTAAGTCTAACTGGACATGACCCATGGTTTTAATTTTTTGGCTTCCAAAACCGGTGATGGAGATGGGTTGTCTGACTAAGTGCTTTTGTGGGATCCCGGCCGTCTGGAAAGTAGAATAAGGCATCACATTGAGTGAAGCTCCTCCATCCATGAATCCTCTTTGAAACTCCATCCCATTGATGAATACTGGGACGTATAGGGGACGGTTATGTGGAAATGGTACTTGTTTGTCGGCCTCGGTAAAGGTTATTGCCAAGGAGTTATCCCGAAATGCTTTTCTCACTGATCCGCTTACGCTCATGCACGTTTCACCATTCTGCTCTGCAAGTCTTAAAAAGGCCTTGGTGGCTTCAAAGCGTGTTGCTTCAGACAGGCCGAATTGGTCGAAGAACCATTTGAACTTTGTCGATTTCTTAAGTGCTATCACACGTCTAGTCTCAAAATCCGGACAAGTGGGAGCTGGGAGTTCAGAGAGCTCGCACACCATTGGCTCTTCCATCTCGTCATAATGCGAAAGCATCATGACTGTCTTGCCATTATCCTTATGGCGCGGGAGAGGATCTTTCAAGACATCTTCTGTTTGGCGAGGTAACTCCAAAGCGTCTTCAGACATCATCTTTCGAACTAAGGATCTGAGTGCCCAGCATTCCGTAGTAGGATGTTTAACAGAACGATGGTATATGCAATAGTCTGCCCGCGCTTGATCCTTTTTGTTAACAGGTTGCCTTGGCTCGGGAAGGTGAACTTTTCCATCTTCCACCCAAGCATTGAGGAGTGCCTGTGCCTCATTCACTGAGATAGGTAATGGTGGGGGAATTTGATCGAACTTTCTCTTTTTTGCCTGCGGGTCTTCTCTTCCCCAAGAGGAGCCCTTGGCTGCATACACAGCGTGGTTGCGTCGGTTAGGCCTCCATGAGGAAGGTTGAGGTACTGTTGGTCGCCATGAGTGGGGTTGCGGTGCTGTCATTCGTGCCCCTGCTCTTACTGTTTCACTTATGTTTCGGGCCGCAGCACATAAAGCGGAAAAGTCAGGGAAGTGGTGGTTAACCAGCTGGAGTTTATAAGTCGTGATCATTCCTTCAATGCACAATGATACCAGCTGGTGTTCTTCCATTGGGTCTTGAATGTCTACTGCTTTTTCCCTGAAACGGCGCACGTAAACGAGGATGTCCTCCCCAAGTCGTTGTGTTTCCCTCATAAGATGAAGGGTGGTTAACCTCTCTTCAACATAGAAGAACTTGATGTAAAACTTTTTTACCAAGTCTTCCCATGAAGAAATAGAGCCAGCAGCGAGGTTAGCATACCACGAGAATGCTCGATCTGTGAGAGATTTGGAGAATTCTCTCATGCGGAGGTTTCGGTCTTCTCGGTGAGCTCCAAGGGCGTCAAGAAAGCGTGAAACATGCTCCCTGGCGTTCCCTTTTCGTCCGTCGAAGCGAACAAACTTGGGTACTGTATATCCCGCCGGATATGGAAGACTTGCGATGTGAATAGGGTAAGGAGGACGGAGATCCAATTCTGGGGAGGCAGGGATGTGACCTTTGTTTGTCTGAAGTAGGCTATGTATGTGCTCTTTTACGACCTCCAATGTTAATGGCTGGGAAGGGTTCTGATTTGCCGGAAGAGCTGGAAAGCCAGTCGAAGCCACCGCGATGGGAGCTCCACTAATGGACCCAACTTGTGGTGGGGATGTCTGGCTGGGAGCTAATGGAGGGAGCGGGGGGGCTGTTTGTCCTCCCGCTTGGGTTCGCGAGTCGTTTTGCGTAGCGAGGTTGGCTTCTGAGCCATTTTGGGGTAATGGCAGAACGCCATTTTGAGATGATGTAGGAGGGTTAGATGATGATGGGAGCGTAGGTGCCCTTTGTAAGGCCAGCAGGGCGTCCATTAAGAGTTGTTGGTTCTGTTGAAGGGAGGTGACGCTCTCAGTCAATACACGTAGCTGATTTGTTATAACCGGTTGGGAGGATTGTTCTTCCGGAGAGCCACCGGAGTTGTGTTCCGAGGTCTCCGCCAGGATCTCCCTACCGCCACCTTGGGACGTCGCTACTCCAGTTCCAGTGTTCTTTTTGGGTGCCATGCGAAGCGAGCACCACTCTTCCCCAGCAGAGTATAATGTGGGTGAGAGGTGTGGTTAGAGGTAGTCCGGGAAGATGGCGGGCACTTCGATGGCTTGGGATCACCGGAGGTGGAGAGGAGGAGGTCAAGGCAAGCTTGGAGAGGGAGAGGTTGGCAGTGATAGACCTTTGAACACTAATATAAAGTATGAGGGAGTGTTTTAGCATGGAACTTGGTTGTATTGTTGTTGTTGTGTCTCGCTGCATATACGATACGTTATATAGGCCGCAGGAGTATTGGAGCCCAAGCAAACTGTTGGACAGGTGGCTCGTTCTCCTCAACTCTGCCAGAACTGATATAAGCCCTTCTGCCGTCTGTGGCTTGCCGGCAGGCGGAGAGCAACGTTTCGTGGCAGGCAGAAAGTAACGTTTCGTATATGCATCAGATGACATGAACGTAAGGTCATTGTTACCTCTTCTCCAAGCCTGGTCAAGATAGAGTTGTCTTAGCAAGAAGACAACTATCTCGACGATCCCATGACCTCAGCCGCCAGTCCAGTATCCTCTGATGATCCCGAGCAGTAGTGCCTGGGTCCTGCTCCCAACCCAGGCATCCAAGTAGATAAATGGGCCAGGGCCCACCTTAGTGTTTAAGAGAGCCAAGGGCTCGCTTCCAAGTGACCAAGTAGGAGAATGGGCCGCGGGCTTAGCTCAATGTTTAAGAGAGGGGCTATTGTTTATCAATCCAAGTACAAGTGAGCCGGGGGCTGATTGTATTGTTGTTTGGCCTTGGAGCTAGGTATGAAGGACCATGGGCCCTGCGGGGCCATGGTGCTGCCTGTTGCAGGGCTCTTCATATCTAGATATATTTGGGCTTGTATATATGCTCCCGCTTAGGCTAAGCATATAGTTTTGGTTGCCTTGGCACATGACGCCCGTAGGGCTCGCCATGTAGTAAACATACGACATGCCCGACGTGGTGCCTTATTGGTCTGCCACGTGGGTGGGGTTTTGGTGATGTGGGCTTGCCACGTATTGAGCTTGATACAAGTACCCACACTATTCTATAATCTTTGAATGAGCAATAAAGAGTTCATGAGAATATAAACTACTCTCACATTAATCTTCGCACACCACTTCTCTACTTCTAAACAAGCTCGGACTTCAGCAACCAAAGCAGACAATGCAACAAAGGCGAACTTCTTCCATAAAATTTGATTTCCTTTGTTATCCATTCCAACCCATGCTGCTCCCGCCTTGGATGTATTTTCCTTCTATGCTCCATCAATGACAAACCTGTCATGTGGACACCAATTTACAGAATTAGATATTACAAATTAATTTTCAGAAGGATCACCACCCACATTTCTGCTGTCCAATGGCACATCATTAATAGTAAATATCCAAATTTGCTCAGTCACCACATGGAGAGAGTTAATATATCTCAATACATAAACAGGGTCTTCCACCCCATACTCAGATGTTGCTTTATTTCTGTCATGCCAAATTCCCCACAAAACCTAAATGGATTCGATGATTGCATCATCATCTGGCGCTTTTTAGAACCATTGCCCCAACCATTCATGAATCATACATTCCTCTTCGTCATCAAAATTAAGCCCAAGACCAGACCCCCTCCACACATGCCTAGAGAAAATACATTGAAAACAAAAATATTCTAATGGTTCCTCTTCCACACCACACCTTGAACACACAGGGTCTAACAGAACGCCCCAACGCACAATAAGATTTTTAACAAATAAGATTCTATGTAAAAGCTTTCAAATAAAAAGAATTCATTTTGGAGGCACCTTTAATTTCCATAGCTTCTTCCAACACCCACTAGAGTCCCAAATACCCGAAAGATGCACCATCTGTCCCCCTTTCATATCTAGAAATAATCCAAACTAAATCGAATATTGTCCATCCTTAGTCAGCGTCCACACTAACTGATTTACTAACTTGGGAGAGATGTATATTCAGGTCTCGTTTGGGAACCCTTTCTTTTAATCAAAAAATCAAAAAGTTATTAAATTAGTTAAAAAGTCAATAACTCATATCAAAAAGTCAAAGATTCTCTTTTCTCTCTATTTTTTGCACATCTTTTCGTAAAAAGCCAAAAAATCATCCCACATACTAATTTTTTTTAACTCATATTTTAACCTAATCAAAAAATTACTAAATTAGTCTGTTCTCAAATGAAGCCTCAACATATGATTAACCATATGTTCTGGAAAAAAAGTCCGAACAAATAGGTCTCTCCACGAACTAATATTCTGATTAATAAGATGAGCAACTTTAATGCGGTGTATGGTTGAGAGATTTGAAGAGAGATTTAGAAAGGAAAATAAAAAAGCTAAGTGAAATGTGAATAAATATACCTATATTTCACATAATTTCACACACCTTTTCCTTTTCCCTTTCCAAATCCCTCCCCCAAATCCCCCAACCAAATATAGCATAAAAGATCTGAAAAATCTACTCATCCCCCTTCCTACACCTCACTACAATGTCAATGATTTGAGACGACCTACATGATCCCCTTCAATAGGCTAGGATCTCAAATGAAAATATTTTATAAGAAACGTGCAGCCTTAAACACTAGCTAGCGACTAATGAAAGTGAGACTGGCAAGTACCTAAAATTGTTAACTTTAACCTCAACTTCAACAAAAAGACCAAATTCAAACTAACTTTAAAATGTAAATATCAAGTTATTCAATTTAAAACAATAAGAGCAAAAAAAAAGATTTAAATCAAACTACAATATTTAAAAGTGTAATTTACCCTACTAGACATAGTACAATGACATATATAGATGTTGCTTCACTTTTCTTGATAAATCTCACAATGGTATAAAAACTTAATACTTGGAACAAGACCCCGTGCATACAAACATAGATCTCAAGCAAAATGCTACAAAAGCAATATAAATAAAATAATAATTAAAAAAGAAAACTTATGAATGCCAATACAACACGCAAACAATCCCGTCTCGACTTTCCATCACTCACTGTTCAAACAAGTGTCCCTACTGCAGCAACTAAGTTAGTAATATAACAGTATTAATATCACAGGAGAGTTAAAACCTACGGATCGGATTCAATTGTGTCACGGTGAAGTTGGAACAGGCTCAGTGCCAGAAACATGGGAGGCAGCATCCTCTTTTGATATGGCAACATAGTTCACCGGAGCAACAGGCCTTGTATTGTCCCTCTTCCCCTCCTTGCTTACAGACTTCCCACCGTTTTGATGAACATTAAGAGACAACCGTCGGTTGGGAGTCCCATTGGCACCTCCATTTGCACGTGGGCCCACCACCTTTTTGTTACCGAGACTCGGTCGACCAGGGCTCGGGCTTGGCCTTGAACCAAAGATGGATTCTTGTTCTGTGTTGAACTGTTCATGGAACTTTTTCTGGTCCTGTCAAGTCCAAAGATGCGAATCCATGTTTAGGATAAGAAAGATTTCCCAAACTAGCAACCAGCTAGCGCTTAGCTCAAACAAAATTGAGGCTGTGCCAGATGACTAATGCTCCATTTGTTTCAGCAGAAAACATTTTCTGATAGAGAACTTTTTCCAATGTTTGGTTACATCCTTGCAATTAATGTATTAGCAATTGTATTGGTGGTGGTGATAGTGGTGGGTGATGGTGGTAGTGGCGGTGCCGTAGTACAGGTGGAGGTGGTAGTAGTAGTGGTAGTGGCGGTATGGTAAGGGTAACGGTAGTGTAGTATGGTGGCATTGGTAAAACTTTAGTCAAAAAAATATTTTCCACTTCTCAAAAGTGGAAAACATTATTCATAAAAATAAGCTTGTCTTTGTTAATCATGAAAAATGTTTTCCATTGATTTTTGTTTTTTGTTGTCCAAACACTATAAACTACAGAAAACATGATCCATCCAAACAAACAGAGGGCAATTATCACATGCACTATTAAGTATGTAATCATCACTTGCAATCAATTTGGACTTACTCTCATCCTTCGCTTCTCTTCTTCTCTGTCATGCCTGAGCATTGCATATTCATCCAGCATTGCAAGTAGAGGAACACCGTCATAAGTAAATGATCCGCCACGATCTTCTTCCCACGCCCGAGTTTTGGCAACCAATGTGTCCACAAGAGCTACATGACACAAAGCCAATTAATAGCTGTTAATTTGTAATTAGCCCAATAGTTGTTTGAATCTATTAGCTCAAAATTTCCATAAATGATATTTATCCCAATAAGCAAAAAATGGCTAAGGTTGTATCTTCTAGTTGAAACTCCATTACATAACCTTCATGACCTTTAAAATATGAGTAATTAAATGGTAGTCGATAAAAACTGAAACCATGACCACCATCGAAGGCCATTTACCTACTGATTTTTTGGGTAATGCATTACCTACTGACTTTACTTTAGACTGAACTCTGTTTATAGTTTTGGCAACCAATGTGTGTCCACAGAGCTACATGACATGAAAACCAATTAATAGCTATTATTTACAACAGATCTTTGCATAAGACAACTAGCAATAGTTATTTGCATCTTCAAGTTCACAACTATTTCCACAAATTGTCGGAGTACATACATTAATACTAGTTCAAACTCCGTGACATAACCTTAATGGCCTTTAAAATATGAGTACTTAATAAAGAGCAACCTACCAAATAGGTCTTAATAGTAAGACTTAAAAATAAGTCCTAATACGATCGTCGCTAAAAATAATTTTTTGTAACGCTTTTTTACATGTCGCTAAAAATTGACAATTTGTGTCACGGTTTTTATAAATTGTCGCAAAACTTACAATTAGTGACATTTTTCTATGACGAATTTTTCAACCTGTCGTTAAAAGTTAAAAATTAGTGACTTTTTCTGACATCGCAAAAACTTAAAATTAGTGACATTTTTTGTGACAATTTTCAAACTATCGTTGAAAATTAACAATTAGTGACGTTTTTTAATAATGTATGAAAATATCATTAATTATCATAGGACCTATTGGACAATAAGTCCACTTAGTAGGACCTACAAGTAAGTCCCCCTTCAATAAAAGGAAATGATTATTGAAACCAACCAACAGTGAAGCCCATTACCTACTGATTTGATGTCAAATTGAAGTCTGTTTACGCATAAGAAACTATAAAAACAAAATTAAAACCTCCTCTACAAGCAAAAGTCATTTGTGATCCATACAATGGGTTTTAAAGAAGAGTGAACAGAATGATGAAGTCCTCAAAAGAAAGTCACATTAATGTAAATCACAAGATAGCTCTAAGACCAAGGTAATTTAATATAAACGTTGTAAAGAGAGAATTGCAAAAATAGAGATCCTAACATGTGAAAGTAAGCAAGCATAGCATACATATGTCACCTTTGATGTGTGCATGTGAAGTGCTGTACCAATATAAAATTGTATACGATGGTTGTCCTCAGATTCTGGACATACCTGGAATTTTGCTTACTAGAATACGGGCTTTTTCAGCCCGCTTGAGATTTAAGTGTGCACCTCTACTCGCGTTATACCTGTTATCATCCTGATTCATAGACATAATATCAGACATGGTAACATAAAGGGAAGACACTGCCACAAAGCATATTGTTTTGATGATTTACATACCCATTTCCAATGCAGAGATCAAATCTTCACAGATCAATAGGAAATGGTGGGATGTATGCATATTGTATACATACAAAGTTAGGAGAAACAAAATGACCAAATAAGAAGAATTTTGTGCTGGCAGTTGACATGATGAAATTAAAGAAAAGATTTGTTAGGCAAAAACAGATCAATGAACTATGTAAAGCATGTTAAATTGCAAGAGATTAACAGTTGATAATTGACAGAGAGGACCATAGATAACACAGAATCATGTCTGATCAATGCTGCAACAGAATGGTGCCAGTAGATGTAGAAAGAGAGCAGAAGGGTGCCCCCAGTTATTCACTACCAAGAAGAGGTATATAGATGGATCAGACAATTATAAATTTCATGCCCTCCCTTACCAAAAACTACTCCTTTTTTCCAATACTCATGCTTAGATTTATATTTCCTTCTTGTTCTGGATTCATTTTTACAATTTTCAATCTGGTTCCTTGACAACTAAATGATATGCAGAAGAAAATCACATAAGGAAGAAGAGGACTATATGCATTGGAAAGTCCATGCATGCAACTTACTAATGTAATACACAGTTTGCATGCAATATCATGAACAGAACAATCTACTCATCAATGTATTTTTATGTATAACACAAACAGAACAATCCATGGTGTGGCCAATGGCTATCATATGATGGTTTGACAGGATTATTCTAACTAAAGGGGTGTTTGGTAAAGGCTTTTTTTTGGCTGTTTGGGCTAAAATTCACAAGATGACAAAATAGACTAAAATAGCCAATAAGACAAAATGTCACATCAAACCCAAAATCATTTCACTTTTTCTCTCACAAACATCATATCCAACTACAAAAAAATCCAACTATCTTTTCAAATACACAAATTTTAGCCTACTAAAACAGCAACTTCCCAAACACCCACTAAGGCCAAGTTTGGGAAGACTAAAAAAGTGCACTTTTTGTATTTTTGGACTAAAAAATTGAGGTTGAAAATATGGATGTTTGGGTTAACTTTTTGACTTTTTATTGAAAAATGTGTAATAAAAAATTGTAAAAATTGATTTGTAGGGAAAAATTTGAATTGGGAGTTGTGCAGCCGTAATTGTTTACTTTTGGTGAATAGTGTTAACTTTTTAACTTTTTGAGTAACTTTTTGGCTTTTTTTGAAGTCCCCAAACTTGGTCTAAATCCCATACATGTACAATACTTTGACAAGCAAGCAGAGGGTAAATTACAAAATAGCTATTGGAAACTTCTGGCACAAAACTTCCCAAAAAGTAACCCCCAAACCATAATATTGATATATATGGGCTATACTGTACCCAGTCAGTATGTCCAACTAACATTCATGTTGACAGGTAACAAAGAGATTAGGGGGGTATGAGTTCCAAGTGCATTATCAGAAGCATGACGAATCATATTTTTAGCAAAAATAGGGCTAAGCCAATTACGTAATCAAAAATTTCTTTAACAATGAGACACTGGAATCAGTTGCATGACTGAATTGAAGGTGGGCAAAGAATATCGTTGTCTCAAGTTGGTGGAAGAAGAGTAATACCGCAGACAACACATGCTACACTTTCACTGAAAAACAGAATAACAAACACACAAGGAGAAAGTGAAAGCAAAAATACCCTATTGTAGTCTTCAAGCCAACTCTCTTCTTCACAAGCTGACATCCATTTCTCAACCTTATCCAATATGTCTTTCCTGCTGAGAGCCTCTTCCTTTGCGTTTACTATCTGGTTATCCATGTCAGCAAGTAATTCAGAAGGCTCAACATTCCCAGAATCAATCAGACCCATAATCTTCTCTCGAGCAGCCTCTGGATCAATCTCAATATGGGCGTGAGCAAAAATATCTTCAAGCTCAGCTTGCTTTTTGAAAGCAATTTCCTTCATCCTGCTAGCTTTTAGCTGATCAAGTCTTTCAACTTCCACCTCAGCCTTGACAACAAAAACCAAGTTAATCAATAAACAGCACGGTATATTAAACTAATTAAATTTCTGTGAGGTAGTGGACTTCAAGTACCTGTTCTATCAAATCCAGAGCAAGAGCCCCAGGGATGGTCACTTCATCTACCGAAGCCGATATGTTACAGGTAACATGATCAAACAAACTCCGGTCTTCTTCGGGCGTATCCATTAAGTTCCAAAGGTCAATTAGCTGAGTCGCTAACTCTTGAAGCTGTTGAGGCAAGATGCAAATTAGAAGACTATTCAGGTTGTTGGAACATATAGCAGATATAGGCAATGCTCAAAGTAACATACTGTAGACAAATAACTAAATAACTTCAATCAATAAGTTGTCCTCGCTATATGCACCAATTCATGTTTTAACATAAGATAGTGCACGGAAGAGACATATATAAAGAAAGTAAAAGAAAAATGCTCAAATTTTAAAACAATGATGAATTGAAATAAAAACTTGTTAATTGGAGAAGTGGCAAGAAAAGCTAGCAGGATACATGGAGAATGGAAAAGATACTTTCCAAGAGATGGTGCTTAAGAAGTTACATAAAAAGCTCGTATATTCTAACAGCATGTAATATGCATGACAAAACAACAGCAGGCACACAGTCTAAAGCCTGTGATTCAAAGCAGCATATGTACACTACGTGCAGCAAAAGTGTAGGGGGAAAAAGTCCTTCAGTTTGTTTGGTTTCAGTTTTCTAAATTCAGTTTTCTGAATATTGATTTTTTTGTTTTTCGTGTTTTTTTTGTTTTTAGTGAATATTTTTAAAATTTTAAGCATTTTTTTTACTTTTTTAGATGCACCTTACTTAGATATATCTAAAAAATAAAATATTTGTGAAAAAAATATTTTAAAAAAATAATAAATACACAAAAATACGAAAAATATACTATTTTTTGTATTTTTTTCGTATTTTTGGTATTTAGTGAATTTTTAAAGATTTTTTTCATAAAAATTATATTTTTTAAGTGTATTTATGTTAGGTGTGTCTAAAAATTAAAAAAAAATACTTAAAATATTAAACAAATTCAGTAAAAACAAAAAAATAAAAAAAACAAAAAAGTAGAATTTTCTGAAATGTGTTTTCAAAAAACTGGAAACGAACATAGTGATTTTTTTTTCTTGAACTTCTCTTACAAGTATCAAGGGCTGAATTGTTAAAAATAAAAATAAAACAAACAAATACCTTATGCAACCTCCGCTTTTTATCTTCTTTTAGTGCTAAGACCGTCTTAGCAAGTCTAGATAGGGTGTCATTGCTAATGCTTTTGGATTGCACACCAGTTGAGTCATTTAAGCTTGGATGGACTTCAGTAACTGTACTGAAGAAGTCCATCCCCAGGACAGCACAGAGATCATGCACAGTACTTACAAATTCAAGGACTTTGTGCAATCTCTCACTCTGCCAGACCAAAGAAACAATCAACAATCATCCAGTGAGTGATAGAAGATAGTCAAACTCCTATTAACTGAACAACTTTTTATGAGGTAAAGAATTTACCTTTTCCTTTTGCAGTTCTTGGAGTTGAGATTGAAACTCATCCAACTTCTTCAGTGATAGGTCAGTCTCATCAACTACAGGATTTCCCACCTGCTCGTTAGTCCCCATTATTTCTCCACATATCTTTTGTATCTGTGATTGTACATCAAAAAACTCATTTATCCTCTCCTCTTTCTGTTTCCACAGCTGTTCCAGTGCTGGTGCAATGGACGCAAGTTGCTCCTTTATCGTTCCCGAAGTCTTCTCGGGCTGCAAAACAAGGCAACGAAAACTATGAGGACCCAGTTCAAAAACTCCCACAAAAGACTTGAGAAAGCTGTACTTATATCTACACGACATTAAGAACTTCTTTTATACTGTTCCACATTAAAGAAAAGTGGCTACTAACAATTCCTACAAAAGTTTTCTCCCCGAGAGCAGATAGAAGACTGGACAGTTCAACTTTGGCATCTGCCAAGGCCTGAAGAAGTTGTGACCTCGACTTTGCAGCCAGGTCAACCTTCCTCTTGTAGACATCCAAGCACTCCTGCTCTAACTGAAGAAGCATCTTGTCCCGTTCCACATCACATTCCCCGACCTCATCCCAAATTTGCTGCATTAAAAACACGGATTACTTTACTATTAGCCAGTTATACCGTTCACAAATCACAACTTATTAGTTCTGCTTATAACAATAGAACAACTAACAAGATGTCTAATAAACTAAAACTGAACAGAATACAGAAAATCAAGGAATTTAAAATGGATTGCCTGCAATTGCTGCAGCAGAGAACCACAGGTAGTTTCACCAAGAAGAGGATTCTGTGCATCCACTTCCGCCATTCACGCTATTGCCAGAACCTACTCTGCACCACACATGGTATTCAAAAAGTCAATCTTAATTAATTGTCTCATCTCATATGTGCTTAGAAAATACAACTAAATAAATGGGAAAAGAAATAAAGAATATACAAATATAATTCAACGTGGATATGGTCACATTTGCTGATCTATTAGAGCAACCTAACTTCAAGCAGGACAAAAACGAAAACAAAACAAAACATTTTCCATTAAATAGGCGACATCATCAACACCATTTATCCTTTTAAATTTTGTGCAAAAACAATTTTAAAAAATTTGAAAACAACCCTTTTTTGGCTTCCAAAAAATTGGTCGTTTCCAGAAAAAAAATTCAAAATTTGTTTTCAGAAACAATTCACCAAACAAGTTTATTAATCTTTTAACTAAAAACGAAAACACAACCAAACATGCTCATACTTTCTCATGTAAAGATTCAAATCCATTTCAGATCTCAAACATTATTCTTAACTTGAATCAAGAGACACCGGACTTAAAGCCACACTACAGTAATATACTCATGTGCACCCAATCCCACTAAATTTACCAAGAAATAGCATTAAATCCAAAATTAAACTTCCATTAACAAAAAAAGCACCATTAAGCACAAGATCTCCGGGTTAACAACACAACAGTCATAGTTACAAGCAATTCACTTCACAAACAATGTATAAAACCATAAAATATTCAACTGAATCTCCAAAACCCTCATTTTAAAGCAAATGCGTACCAATCCATAACCACAAACCTTACATTTAGTACAATCGAGTGAGTATGAACTTTCAAAACTCTCAGATCTCAAACTCAAAGTGCATTCTATACGAGATCACGGACAGAGCATTTTGACTGAAACGCAAAACCGAAAAAAAGCTGAATGGCAGAGAATGCTTACCGAGAGATCGTACTTGGAGTTAGGGTTTTCAGGTTTGTGGACTCAGATCTAAACAATTTTGGTCTCACAGTCAGTGTGTTTGGGTTTGGAACGAAGAGGAAGAAGAGACAGTGATTGTCGAGCAAGAAAAGGACAGAAAGGAAAAGAAAATTGAGATAGAAATTTGAGTGGGTGGGGTCGGTTTTATACGTATAATTGTCCGAGAGAAGATAGTCATCTTGTTAAGACCCTGTTTTTTGGTTTAATTACGACTATGACACTGTCAGAGTAGCCCATGTTACTGATGAGAAACTTAAGGAAGGTGGGTTTGCCTTGAAAGATGAAAGAAGGAATGAGACTGGGTGTGGTTTGGAAACTCGTCTTTTTAGTTAGGAAGTTATTAAATTAGTTAAAGAATTAATAATTTATATTAAAAAAATAAAAAAAAATTCTTTATTTTTTATATATTTTTCGTAAAAAATTAAAAAATCATTCTAAACATATTAATTTTTTTAAACTTATATTTTAGTCAAATAGTTAAAAAATTATTTAAATTAACCTATTCCCAGATGAGGCCTGAGACAGAAATGGGCCACATTCATATTGTATTTATTTTAAGAGATGAAGAGAGAATTTAAAATATTTATAATTTTAATTATGTAGTGTATTTTAACTTATGAAGGGTAGAATTATAATTTTATTAGTAGCTAAAAATCAATTTCTCAAATGAAAAAAAATGTAAAAAAGCCAGTTTTTGGCTTTTACTACAAATTAAAAAAAGTTGCTAAAAGCCAACTTCCCAAAATAGCACATTATAAGTCCTCTGAATTAGAATGGGCTTTGATATTGGGTTTGAGATGGAGGTCAAAGATTTGGTATTAAAAAATTAGTCCTCCAGTTTAGTTTTTTATTTTATTTTTATATGATGTTTTTTTTTTTAATATTAATGTTTAATTTTTTTGTATTTTTTGTTAAGTAAAAATCATTTTTATTTGTTTTATTATTTTATATTTCCTTCATATAAAAATAATTTAACAATCCCACACTAACAACTATCATCAAAATAAACACAATTTTACTTAATCATCTCCCTTTTAATTTCCTCACTATCAATCCCCTCTATTCTACTTCTAAAAACAAACAGACACCAAGTGATTTTGGGACGTTTGGCAACACCAATAATAAGTTATTTATTGATTTACTTTGGTTAAATTATCTCTTTATTTTTTTCATGCCTTTTTGTAATAACTAAAAAATTGAGCTTAGAGCATTTCCAATGGTTGTTGCTATAATATCATTGTTATTGCTATAATTTGATAATGAATAGTGTTATTTTGCTAAATTATAGCAATGGTGCTCTAGTGGTCACTTGCTATTTTGGCAATTTCCAACCAACTTTCCCTCTTAGTTTGCAGGTGTTGTTTGGAAATAGGTTTTTTTGTGATTTTATTTTTGTTTATTTTTTGTCTTTTATGACCTTTTTTTTAAATATTTGTAAAAAAATATATATTTATATTATTCCCGACTAGATAAATATAAAAAATTAAAAAAAAATGGAAAATTAGAAGAAAAAAATTAAATATAATTCAATTTGAAAAATTACTTGGTTTTCTACTGTTTCAATTCTGTTTTTTCAACTAAATTTTGAGCCACAAATATGTTCACATTTGCTGATGTGGCATGCTTAGCAATTGCTATTTTACTTGCCAAATTTGAGAACAGATATGGCATATGCCATCTTTGGCAAGTAAAATAATGAGCCATTGGAGACCCATTTTTTATTACTATTGCTAAATTATAACTTTGGCAAGTGTTTTGAGAGTTCCATTGGAGATGCTCTTATAAGTCATACCCAAAACAGTAATGTTTCAACTTGTATTTTATTCGTTAAAGTAAGGATTATTTACATTAAGACCCTCTAAACTGTTGAGAAGTATCACTTTGACCCATAAACTATAAAATGATACAAGTGGACCCTCTAAATTATTGAAATTTATCACTTTCCCTCTAAATTATAAAACCATACAAATATCCCTGAATTATAAAAACGTACAAATTTATCATTAACGGATGGGGTCAAAGTGAAACATGCTAATAGTTTAAGGAGCTTATTTGTATGATTTTATAATTTATGAATAAAGTGATACTTCTCAATAGTTCAAGGAGTCCATTTATGTGCTTTTAAAATTTAGAGAGTCAAAGTAATACTTATCAATAGTTTAGAAGTTTTTTATGTAAATAACCCTTAAATTAATGCAATTTATCACTTTTTATGTTAAATTTAATAGTAATGCTAAGGAACCAAATGTTTTATTAAAATTTGTATCAAATACTCGTGCACGAGTGTGAGACCCACATAGGTGTGGAATCCACTTTTACGTGAGAGGTTTAATGAAAACGTTGATAAAACATTTGGAGTTTTTAACTTTTTTGTAAAAAGATAAATTACATTAAACTCCATTGAGGTTTAAAAATACAATTAATTTCATATTTTTAACACAATTAGATTAGCATTTCTTAAAGCATTAATTTACACAACAGTTGAATCATTTTTCATCAATAATTCGTTAATCAAGAAAAAATTATGCTATTATCTCTTATTTACTAATATGTATATTTATTTTTGTTTATTTAAATGCATACTTATTATTTGCATCAATAATGTTTCGTAGCTCGAAACATTTTGGCCCGAATGGCTCGACTATTCAAAACGACGTCATTTTGAATAGTTTTTTTTTTTTCTTTTTCTCTTCTGCCATGTTTTGTCTTTGAATAGACAGAAGAAAGAGGAGGAAGATAGAAGAAGAGAATGAGAAGACAAAGAGACAGACAAGACAAATGAGGGTGATTTGTTAGCTTTCCTAGATTTTTTATTTGGGTTTGATTTGGCTCTCTCTCTCTCTCTCTCTCTCTCTCTCTTCTTCACTCCAAAGGCCTCCTCCTTCTCTTTCTCCTTCTCTGTGTAATAACCATGACCTGTAATTAGCTACTAATCAGTAATTAAGGATGTTAATTAAGTGAATAAAATAAATTACGGGATTATTATGTAAATTGCATGAGGTTTGGCTTTCTATCTGTCACTTGTAGAAATATCTGTTTAGAATTCCGCTTTGATATGAAAATTGAAAGCCTTATTGGTATCCGAAAACGAAATTGACTACACCGATGTGTTATTTGAAATTTTTGGAATCATTTGGCAGATTTTATTAAAAATTAATTCAGTCTGATTCGTTAAGCTGCGTTTGGCTAGCTTAATAATCCAATTAATGCATTTTGACATTTTGAGCTCATTCCTTTTACCCTTTAGTGCAAAAATCTGAGAATACATTATAGAGTGAGAGTGAGACTCCATTTTAGAGAGAGAGAGTGTGGATTCAAGGAAGAAGTGAAGAATTTTGCTAGAGTAGCTCAAGTTTGGCAAGGATTTTGTGTAATTTAGGACTTTTGGTGAGCATCTAACCCATAATTCATGAAGAAGTTGTATTATAAAGATGCATTCATGGAGTTGTTAGGATCATTTGCATGTAATTTACATATGGTTGTGAAAAGGATGGAGGATTTGACTATACTTCCACTTGCATGTGTATATATATGTAGAGGTTGTCATTTGAGTTTGATTTTGAGCATCTAACTTATTTTGGGAGTCATTTGGTGCATGCATGTTAGAATCACCATGTTTAATCATTGAAATTCATGTTTTGAATTACATGGACGGAGTTGATAAGCTCAAATTTACTAATTTCATGAGTTTTGGAGAAAAGAATTGTGTGTTCTACATGCATTAAAGTTTTGGTTCTAATTTTGATAAATTCATGGGTTTTGACTAAAAAGAATTGATGAAAATCATACATTCATGTTTATGAATAAGTTTTGCAAGTTTATGAACAAGTCATGCACGAATTTGCCATTGAAATTGCTTTTGGAGCTCAAAACCCTGTTTTGAAAAACCCAGAATTTTATAGTCCGCTCGAGTGAAGAAACCTACGCTCGAGCGGAGAATGCGAGCTCTCAGTATTTTTTATTCAGACATAAGCTCTCCGCTCGAGCCACCACTTGGACGCTCGAGCGAACCCTTTGTATGTTGTCGATGCGCTCGAGCGTGAGAGTTGTAGCTTGAGCGTGGATTTCGACCAACCAGTACTTTTTTCAAGTTTGCAGGTCGCTCGAGCAGAGTAAGTCACGCTTGAACGTCTCCTCTCATTTTGCATGTCCGCTCGAGCGGGGACCTTATTTTCAGAAAAAATTATCAAGTGTTCCAAGGCATGTTTTGGCATCCTCATTGCATCTTAGGCATTCCTAAGCCTTAATTAAGCCATATTTAAGGAGGTTGTAGGTTAGAAACATACTAAGGAATGAATGTACTAAGTTAAGGGAAGGCAAGTAGGGGTGTTTTAAGCAATGAGCTAAGAATTAACAAAGACCAACGTAACGTAAGCTAAGCCGTGTTGGCCACTTGAATGTGTAATGATAAGACATGCTTGTGTTATGTATTTTGTGATTGTAGGTCAAGACTCGGGGATTGATTGACCACCTACTGGAACCACTGTGAGTAACGTTATCGTAAAGAGACGTTTATATGAAATTATGTTCCAAATGAAACGTGATAAGCTATGATTTGTGAAATGATATCTGTTTTCGTGAACGAATAGTCCATGTTTGAAATCTATTATGGCATCCATAGATAGTTCCAAGTCACGGGGGACGTCATGAAAATGCGGGTCCATGACATACAAGTAATTACGAGATCTCGTTAGCCACTTCATTGTGGTGATATGTGTTTAATCGGTATCCGGAACCGATTACTCTAGTTGGAAGACGTTTCGTGATGTGTTCTATAGGATGTACCATTATTACGTTCTGATATGAGAATGATTATGCTCTGGTCTGTTTTCTGCTTATGATATGTTCGGATTTCGTTCACTAAACCCCTTTACCTTAATGTCATTCATTGGTCTTTAGCTTATTGTGTGTATGTATATGTATAGGTGAGCATTCTAGAGCCCGAGCCTGAAGGCTTTTGTCTGGATCTGTGTTCTGTTGTCAGCCAACCGTTGTGCCTCACGTAGAGGTTCTCGAAGCGTCCAGTGTTTAAGTTCTGTATTTTCTGTAAATATAAGAGTTGATTTGATGTCGTTGACTGTACTTATAATACTATAATGTGTGTGGGTATAATGTATGAATGATATTTGAATATATATTTAAAGCTTTAATTATTCTGTTCATGTAAGTCAGCACAGCTCATTGGACAACTATATTAATGTATTTGCTTCCGTTAGCCCCTTAATCTTGTTAATCTGTCAGAGACCTTCGGTAATCCAAGGATTACTGGTCGGTTACGATGCTAAACCTATAGGGGTGGGTTTGGGTCGTGACACTCCGACACCCATAATCCGGATCACCATCGAAGTCTACGACGAGGCAAGGCAAACTCCTTCTCTTCCCCCTCTGTTTTGGGTTTGATTGATTTTGTTTGATTTTGTATGATTTGGTTTGTGGCTTATTGGTTTTGATTTTTGATTTTTGGGTTTGACTGATTTGGGTTTGATTTATTTTCCTAGATTTTTGGGTTTGGTTTGTCAGCTTTCCTAGATTTGGGTTTGAATTGGTTTTGGGTTTGATTTGTTAGCTTTCCCAAATTTTTGATTTGGGTTTGATTTGGTTTTGATTTGTTAGCTCTCCTCTCTGCTCTCTCTCTTTTCTTTCATCTTCTCTTTTTCTTCTTCTTATTTCTTTTTCTTCTTTGTAGACTGTTGGCCAACTGGAAGAAAAAAAAAAATGATTTTGATTTTAGTTTGGTCATTGTGAATTCTTAATGAACATAGATGAAGGAGAGAAATAGATGAACAGAAAAAAGAAGAATAAGAGAAGAAACAAAGGAATGAGACAAAAGGAAGAGAGAGGTTGAAAAGTGAAAAGTTGGGCCACTCGAGGCACGCACAAATCGAGCTACGCAACATCACTGTATTTGCATTAGTATCAAACAATTTAGACTTTACTAAAAAGAGGTCAATATGATTATATTAAAAATGCAAGATTAACTATAATTTTTTTAAATCTCAAATAAAAATGATTATAATTTGCCCAATTTAAAAAGAGAAAATACAAGTGTCACGTGTTGAATTGTGTAGAATATTATTTCAAAACCACCGAATAGCTTTTGTGTTCCTACTATTCGACTTAGGGCTGCAAATAAACTGATCTGCTCGCAAACAGGCTCAGCTCGCCTCGTTAAGGTCTCGCCGACGTCGAACTAGAATATTAGATTCGTTTAGTAAACCAGCATTCGAGTTCGAATAAACTCGACTCATCAAGATCAACTAATTTATCTTTATTTAAATTACATAATAAATATATATAAATAATAGTCTAAATATATTAAATAATATATATAACATTAAAAAAATTATTGAGCCAAGCCGAGCCGAGTTTGAGTTTTATTAATATTAACGAATTGAGTCGAATTCGAACTCAGCAAAACTTGAGTCGGTTCGGCTCAGCTCATTTGCAGCCATAATTCGACCCCAAGACTAGAAGAACATGACACACCCTAAGTCAATTGCAGTTTTTAATTTACTTTTGTTTTGGTGCAATATTTTAAAATATTTTTTATAATTTTTTTTGAACTCTTTTTATAATTTACTTTGTTCCATATTGATTTACACTTTTTGATTCATTTTTTGAGTAATTTTTTTTATTTGATTTGAATTTCCAATTCATCTTTATTGTTTGTATTAAGGATCTTGTTACTCTTCAAATAATACCAAAAAAAAAAAAAAAAACAATATTTCAATGTACATTTTACATATTTTTGTACATATTTTAATTTATTTATTTTTTACACATTTTTAAATCTTAACTAACACCAATTGGCTTGTCTTTAATATTTTTCTTTAAACAATGTTAATTTTAGGCTTTAAATTGTGTTTCAATTTGATGATTTGTCTAAATTATTGTCAAATTATTTTTATATGTATTCTTCATGTGACCAACACGTATTAAAAAGACTAAATTTCATCGTTCAATTTGATTGAAATAATTAAATTGAAATTGGATATCAAGTCAAAAGTTAATATTGATCAACTTAAAACATAATAGAAATCAAAATAAAGTTTGAATAAAGTGTTTCATTTATCCATCTTTTGTTATCGTCAAGGAAAGAAGGGGATGAGGAAAAAGAATCTAGATATTTGAACTCGGATACCAAGCTTGAGATGAGAGTTAAAAATAAATAAAAAATTTTAAAAAATGTTTATTAATTTAATAATGTTTATAGAAAATAAATGCACATCATATTCACAATTAGGTTAGTATTTTATTTATTTATAATCAAATAAATTTATATTTGTTAAGTGAACATTTTTGTATTTTAAAATTCCAATTCTTTTGTTCTAATTTACTTTTAAAAATTATGTCTCAATTTTATTTTTTTTTTACATTGCATTTTATAATTTCTACCTCATTGTATATTAAAAAACACATATATAAAGATAAAGAGAGAAATTTTAAAACAGAAAAACTGACAGATCAATTGACAATTAATTTACTTTTATTTTTAATCAACTCAAAATAAATATGTTAAAAGTAATTTTTGTTTGTAAGAGGAGGGAGGGGGGAGGGCAATTTTGTAGTTGAGATTAACAGAAAGGGCACAAAATATATAACACAAAAAGGGGGGCAAACCAACAACATTAATTATTATAGATAGACATTAGATAAGCTGCAACATTAAATAAAGTTTTGAAATTTTTGGGACTTAAAGGGATCACTATCATTGCTAGGTGTCATCATGATTCAATTGTATGATCTACTAATATCTAATATATGTGCATGAACACATCATAGTCACCAAAAAAAACAAAACAACAAAAAAAATCATAGTCACAAGTTTTATGGGACTTACCTTACAATAAAATCTTTAATTTAAGGGTAAATTACATTTACATTGAATTTAGTACATATCATTCTTAATATTTAAAAAAGGGAGCTTTTTTGATAAATCCATTTTCTAAGAGCTTTATTCCATCCAACCCATATTCTTTTTGAGTATTCCATTAGGTCCAATTTGAGATAAGAAGACCAAAATACCCTTTTTATCTACTTATGTTCCATTTAGTTCACATTATTTTCTTATATTTCAATAAGTTCTATGGGTGACATAATTACCAAAATACCCTTAATGTGAATGTTCACATCGTCAATATAAATGTTTATATTGTCAATGTGTAGGGGCCCGGCTCATGTCGATCCTCGTGGGTGCCCGAAAAAATTCGAGTCGCGCCGGGCCGGCCCACAAGCCAAAAAAATAGGGCCGACCCGGCCGGTTGATAATATGAATATTCACATTAATAAGTTAACATTCACATTGATAGGAGTGTAAAATTGGCCCTGCGGCCCGTGGGCGGTCCGAAACCAGCTCGTCGCCCGGGGCGGGCCCGGGCCGGCCCGTTCACAATATGAATATTCACATTGACATATTAACATTAACATTAACATTGATAAGAGTGTAAAATTGGCCCATGACCCGTGGGCAGCCCGAAGCCCAGGCTCGGGCCCGGGTCGGGGCTGGCCCGGCCCGGCCCGGCCTGTTGACAATGTGAATATTCACATTGACATTTTAACATTTACATTGATAGGAGTATGAAATTAGCCCGCGGCCTGTGGCCTGCCCGAAACCCGCCTGCGGCTCGTGGGCTGCCTTGGGCGGGCCCAGCCCGACCCGTTGATAATGTAAATATTCACATTGACATGTTAACATTCACATTGATAAGAGTATAAAATTAGCCCGCGCCCCGTGGCTGCTCGAAACTAGCCCATGGCCCGTGGGGCGGCCCGGGGCGGGCCTGACCTGACCCGGCCTGTTGACAATGTGAATATTCACATTGGCATATTAACATTCACATTGATAAGAGTGTAAAATTGACTCGTGTCCCATTGGCGGCCCGGGGTGAGCCCGGTCCGGCCCGTTGACAATGTGAATATTCACATTGACATATTAACATTCACATTGATAGGAATGTAAAATTGGCCCGTGGCCCGTGGGCGGCCCCAAGCCCGCACGCTGCCCAAGGCAGGCCCGGCCCGGCTCGTTGACAATGTAAACATTCACATTGACATATTAACATTAACATTGATAAGAGTGTAAAATTAGCCCGTGACCCGTGGGCAGCCCGGCCCCGGGCCGACGCGGGTCCGGCCCATTGACAACGTGAATATTCACATTGACATGTTAACATTCACATTGATAAGAGTGTAACATTAGCCCGTCCCCCATGGCTGCCCGAAACACGCCCACGGTCCGTGGGCGGCCCGATGAGGTCCCAGCCCGGCCTGTTGACAATGTGAATATTCACATTGACATGTTAACATTCACATTGATAAGAGTGTAAAATTCACTTGCGTCCCATGGGCGGTCCGAAGCCCGTGGGCGGCCCGAAGCCCGTGGGCGGCCTGGGGTGGCTCGAGTTTGGATCCGGGCCTACCCCGGGCCGCGGGCGAGCTTCGGGCAGCGGACAAGTTTTACACATCTATCAATGTTAATGTTAACATGTCAATGTGAATATTCACATTGTCACGAGTCGGGCCAAGCCTGCCTCGGGCTGCGATCGGGCTTCGGGCTGCCCACGGGCTGCGAGCTAATTTTACACTCCTATCAATGTGAATGTTAACATGTCAATGTGAATATTCACATTGCCAACGGGCCGGGCCCGCCCTGGCCCGAGGTCGGGCTTCGGGCTGCCCACGGGTCACGGGCCAATTGTACACTCTTATCAATGTGAATGTTAACATGTCAATGTGAATATTCACATTGTCAACAGGCCGGGCCGGGCCCGCCCACGGGCCGTGGACGGGTTTCGGGCAGCCACGGGGCACGGGCTAATTTTACACTCCTATCAATATGCATGTTAACATGTCAATGTGAATATTCACATTGTCACGGGTCGGGCCAAGCCCGCATCGGGCTGCGATCGGGCTTCGGGCCGCCCACGGGCTGCGGGCCAATTTTACACTCTTATCAATGTGAATGTTAACATGTCAATGTGAATATTCACATTGTCAACGGGCCGGGCCGGGCCCGCCCCGGGCAGCGGGCGGGCTTTTGGCCGTTCATGGGCCACGGGCCAATTTTATACTCTTATCAATGTGAATGTTAACATGTCAATGTGAATATTCACATTGTCAACGGGCCAGACTAGGCCCGCCCCGGGCCGCCCATGAGCCGCGGGCGGGTTTCGCTCCGCTACGGGACGGGGGCTAATTTTACACTCCTATTAATGTGAATGTTAACATGTCAATGTGAATATTCACATTGTCAACGGGCTGAGTCGGGCCCGCCCTGGGCTGCTGTCTAGTTTTATACTCTTATCAATGTGAATGTTAACATGTCAATGTGAACATTCACATTGTCAACGGGTCGGGCCGGGCCCGTCCCGGGCTGCGGGCGGGCTTTTGGCCGCCCATGGGTCGCGGCCCAATTTTATACTCTTATCAATGTGAATGTTAACATGTCAATGTGAATATTCACATTGTCAACGGGCCGGACCGGGCCCGCCCCGGGCCGCCCATGGGCCGCGGGCGGGTTTCGTGCCGCCACGGGACGGGGGCCAATTTTACACTCTTATTAATGTGAATTTTAACATGTCAATGTGAATATTCACATTGTCAACGGGCCGGGCCCGCCCTGGGTCGCGGGCGGGTTTCGGGCCGCCCACGGGCCAATTTACATTCCTACAAATGTGAATTTTAAAATATGAATTTTCATATCATTAAATTGCTAATCGTTGAAAAAATATTTATAAGGGTATTAAAATTAAGTATAAGGGCATAAGTGTCCAAGAAAATAGTGTAAATCAAGAAAATGGACTTTATGGAATAAAACTATACATACATAGGACTAAATGGGTTAAAAAATTCCTTCATGGACTTCTTGGGTTAAAACACTTCTAAATTGGACTTATCAATAAAAATCTCTTTAAAAGATTACATTATCTTCTGTAATTGTAATTATTTAGACAGAATAAAAATATTAAACTCTTGCACTCTTTTTTTTTTTTTTTACTTTACTTTTTCTATTTTTTTTCCTTTCATTTGCTATATTCTTTTTTTTTAATGTAATTTCTTTTATTTTTTTAATAAGAGTTGTTACCTTTTATATAAGTAGGAGGTTTATAAAATAAGACTATTAATTACATGAGTGAGAATTTAATTTTCAAAATGTCAAAGAATAAAATGTAATTTAGGCCAAGTTTGGGAAGTTTGAGAAAAGTTAAAAAGTCAAAAAGTTACTCAAAAAATTAAAAAGTTAATACTATTCATCAAAAATCAACAATTACTGCTACACAACTCCCAATTCTAATTTTCCTCTACAAATCAATTTTTATAATTTTTTATTACACATTTTTCTATAAAAAATCAAAAAGTTAACCAAAATATTCATATTTTTTCCCTCAACTTTTTAGTTCAAAAATATAAAAAATACACTTATTTAAGATATCTCAAACAACCCCTTAACTAAATTTCAAGAGGTGTTATTCTAATTTACCCTTAATTTAATTTGAATTTTTCCCACCAAGTCATGCATCTACCACTCGGCCCCCACATTGAAATTTTAAAATTTTAAAAATAAAAAATTTAAACTCTTTTGCCACAGGTTGTGATTTTCATCTACATGCTTTGCTGGAGAAAAAGGTTGCTTATCATTGCCATAAAAAGAAGCTAATAGTTGTCTTTTAACTTCTTTGGACCCGTACCAACTTATTTGAAAATAGGCCTCCTTTGGGAAGCAATCAATTTAGTTAAAAAATCAAAAAATTTAAAAATTATTAAAAAAGTCAAAAAAGTAAATAACTTATATCAAAAAGTCAAAAAAAAAAATTCTTTCTACTTTTTATACATTTTTTCATAAAATATCAAAAAATCATAATTTTTTTTACATTATATTTTAGCTAAAAATTCAAAAAATTACTAAAAAAACATGTTCCCAAACGAGGCCTTAGTCCATTTAGAGTTCGTTTGGGATATAGACTGGCTTTTTAATTTTTTAACTATTTTAACTTGGAGTTAAAAAATTTCATTTGAGATAAGCTTTTTAATTTTTTTGACTTTTGTAAAAAAAATAAAATAAAACGATTATGAATTAGATGTGATATTTTATTTTATTTAACCAAAATAACCTATTTTGTCCTATATAACTATTTTAGCTTGAACCTTTATCCCAAATGGAGCCTTAAGATTAAAAAATCTAACCTTAATTCTTCCAAATACTAACCCTAAGTTTATTCCACCCATCACCTCACCCCCACCCCCAGCCCTACGATCAGCTTAAGATAATCAATAGTGGTGGGTAACAAGTGGGTGGGTAGGATAGAATTAGAGTTAAAATTTAGGTTGTTAGAGATTAGAGTAAAATTAGAATTGCAGGATAGGATAGAATTATAAAAATAAAAATTTATGAGTATGAGATTTTGGAGTGCTACTAGAAGCAACCATAAATTATATTCTGTCATAATTATTACATTTTGATTATTACAATTTTAATCATACATTTTTCATTTCATCGTCGCTTAGAAATGAGTAAAAAAAAAATTACAAACACTTACAAACAACTCATTTCAAGTGTTTGTTAGCCGTCTTCTTTATTTTTTTCACTATTACGGACATGAAAATAATGAAAAAAATGGTTTCAATTGTCAACTATCCTATCATAAATAGAATTGACTATGGATTTGCAATTTTTCCAATCTAAATCAAGCAAGTTTTGCATGAAAAAGATTTAGCTTAGGATAGAAGAACCCAACTCGGTATTCTTAAAAAAAAAAATAGAAGAAACAGAAGCTAGTCAAGATAATACGGATTAAAACTCGTCTTGCAACAAAGATCTTACTATATTTCTTTAAGACAATAGCTCTTTCCAATACTCAGTTTTGGTATTGAGGTTTTTTTGCCAGACTTGTCTCTTTCCAAAGTTCAATCTTCCCCCACATTCAAAACATAAAACTGCCCAATTTCTTCGTTTTCACAGAAAAACTCAGAATGTGATCCATTACAATGACATGATCCCAAAAATTTCCTATCCTCACCTTCTGAGGGATGCGATTTCTGATCTCTCCCTTTCTCATCGGGTTGTATACTCAATCTCCGTGTGCTCTCTCAGCCATTCAAGCACTTTTGCTCCCTCTAGTATCTCTTGCACCTACACAATATTGAGGAAAGAAAAGTTATGCCATTATCAGTATCCTCTGATACGTGGAATCCAGGAAATTGCTTGGGAATCAAAAGTTTGTCAATAGAGACTAGACTACACCAACACAAGACCACATTTTAGTCTTATTAAATGAAATGATGGCTAAGGACTCATTTGATAACATTGTCAGTTTATTGTTTTCGGTTGTTTACAAAAAACAAGAAACAAGTTTTTGTAAATAGTCATGATTCATATGACAAAACTTTGAATAGTGTTAAGATTCATATCCTAGTCAATGAACAAAATTTTGTTTCTTTTCCATCAAAATGGAACCGAAACAAAACATTAGTGGAATACTGAAATTCCATTGTTTCCACCAAAATCTATACCTATTATATAAAAGAATGAAAGCATACAGGTCACAATTGAATCTAACGCATATGAATTCCCGAATATAACCTTGTGCTGCAAATAGAATAGCAGATGAACTAAGTCACTGCTTGAAGAACAACTGAGATGTATACGTGTGCTGTGTTTGGGCGTGAATTTAACGCTGTATATGACTTGAGTACCCTCAAAACTCTCTCAAATTACTGGTTCACCCCATCACCATTGTTGGTTATGAAAATCTGAAGCCATATGGGCCTTCAATCTATCAGCCACGTGGTCTCACGAAAGACAGCTGGCAGCGTCGACGCTGTGCAACGCAAACGACTTTACTGAATTCATAGCTCTTTATAGCTCTATATCGATGTTGTGCTATGGTTCTTTGTATTTGTTTGCGTTAACGCTCTTCTCTATATTTGTTCTTTTACTGATGAGATCCCCCCGGCCACCACTATCCACTCTATTCAAGCGCCCACTCCCCTCTCTCTCTCTCTCTCTCACACACACACACACAAACCCTTGATTACTTTGGTTCAGGTTTGGTCATTCTTCACTTATCTCTATCTTATTTTTATATCTATTTATTCCATTGTCTCAGCTCAGGTCTTAAATAGTAATGTAGTTTGGTTCACTTGAATTGAATGAAATGGAATATTACTCTTTAACCTCCTTAATAACTATTCTATTTGTAATATATTTTCCATCAATTTTTTAGCAAATCAAATGATCATCCCAATTAATTTCAGAAAATCAAACAGAACATAAAAGTTTTTAAGAATTCAAATGAGATACTATAAAGGGAAGGGAGTGGTATATCAATGGTGTGCACCTGAATCCATAATAGATTTTTAAAATTTTTTTTTATTTAAACATTGCCTCACCTATAATAGATTTTAATTTGTTTATTTATTTTTGGAGTAGGAACATTGCTTTTCTCCTTGAGTATATGTTTTTTCCATTTTAATTAGTTTTTCTCTTTCCTTTGTCGAAGTGAGAAAGTATATGTTCATGTCTATATGTTTGCTATCTAAATATTCATGTCACTGTTTTTTTTTTCCCAAGTTATTAATTTTTAAGGAAATCATTATATTGCCATGGACATCATTGATACTTTGCTGCTCATTTTCTTTTATATTTTTTATATTTTTAAGGAAATCATTATATCTTTTATATTTTTTTTACCCCAAAATTTGTACATCCTGCCATGTATGGTTGCTCCTGTTTTGTATACGGTTTCCTGTTTTAAGTTTTTGCTTGGCTGCTGATCTAATAGATTCTTGATAGCTTATAAAATACAACTGTTCATGGTCAGGTGTCTGGGGTCTAAAATTACAAAACCAAACACTTTCAAGTTGAGGCACCACCGACTTGCAATGACCTCTAATTTATTGTACTTCTAGCTTTGTGTTGAACTGCTAAGTTACATCAGAAGTGTATTTAACTTAATTGTTTCGGTACAATATCTAGCTCATGGAAATTCCAATCTCATTAGATGTCTTTGTTAATTTAAAAAATTGATTCATGTCTTATCCAAGTTCTTAACCTCTTCCTATGTAAGGTCCAACTTTATCTGTAGCAAAGTGCTAAATGCATTTGAAAAATGTCCAAAACTATATGTAAAAGAATCAATGTATAAAGAGAAAAATACAGAGAGAATAAATGTATCTGATGAACTTATTATTGATTGATGTATTGTGTTGTTGTGTATTACAAATGGTGAGTGGCTCATTATATAGGAGAGGGTGAGTGTAGTAGGTGAGGAGTAGGTGGTGGTAGGTGATGGTAAATTGGTGGTAGGTGATGGTAAATTCTAACAGCCCCCCGCAAACTCAAGGAGGATAGAAACTAACCAACTTGAGTTTGAAGAGAGGAACAAAACAAGAAAATACATAAAAATAAAAAAGGATAGGAGACACTGTATGGTCGTGTCAGACCATTGGTGAAGACACTGAATGGTGGTGTCATAACGTTGTAGAGGACACTGTATGGTGGTGTCATAACGTTGTAGATGACACTGTATGGGGGTGTCATAACGTGGTAGATGACACTGTATGGGGGTGTCATAACGTGGTAGAGGACACTGTTGTGACAGTTGTTGTGACAGTTTACAGAGTCTTGCTGGACCCTTGTAGAAACTAACCGGAATCAATGTCGGGACAGTTTACAGAGTCTTGTCGGACCCTTGTAGAAACTAACCGGAATCAATGTCGGGACAGTTTACAGAGTCTTGTCGGACCCTTGAAAAAGCTAACCGGTATCAAATGTCGGGACAGTTTATAGAGTCTTGTCGGACCCTTGGAAAAGTGGCACCCTCAAAAGGTGTGCCCAATTTTGTCAAAAGGCGTGCCATCAAAAGGCGTGCCCAATTCATCAAAAGGTGTGCCGGACATGATGGCGAGGCACGTGGGCGCCTTGGCTTGCGTGCCCATTTGTCGGCTGGTGGTAAGAGGCGCGCGATGCGCGTGGCTGCCTCGGCTATAAGACAGAGGCTGAGGCTGAGGCAAAAAACCTGCGAGAGATATTCTGAGAGAGATTTCTGAGAGAGATACTGTGTAACACTCTGGTGCCTAGAAAATGGCTTCATCGTCTTCCCGCGGGCTGCTCACCCTCTTTCCCGACCTCAACGAGTCAACGAGAGAGAGAACTGGTGCGGTGGCACTGGAAACTCAACCAAGCGCCCCGGAGTTTGCTCCGTTGAACTTTCCGATGCGGTCGGTGGAGCAAAGAATGGCAGTGCAGTCAGATGTGGAGGCCAATCAGTATACTTTGAAGGCATGTGTGGAAAGCATGACGGCGGTCACAAATTTGTCGAACCGGCTGCAGAGTAGGACAAATGAGGTGCAGCATGTAAACGCCCAACTGGCTCTGCTCCAACGCATGTATAAGGATGCGCGAGCAGAGATAAGTGTGCTGAAGGCGGAAAACAAGGAGCTGAAGCGGAAGGCCACCGTGATGTTCCGATTTGGAGGGCCGCCATATGCGGCAGTGGAGGAGCAGGCAGGAGGCAACTTGCTTGGTGGCCTAGGAAGCACGGAGGCAACACCGTCAAGGCCCGCTCAGGACGGAGGCAAAAAGAAGAGACCTGCAGTAGAGTAGAGAAGAAAAATCCCGCCTGTGGTTGTTTTTTTTTTTTTTTTTTTTTTTTTTTTTGATGTAAAAGTGTGATCGGGGTTGATCCCCTGATATGAATAAAAGGATGGGCGGTTGTGCAAATTTGGAAAGTGTGTTGTGTTTTTTTTTTTTTTTTTTTTTTTTTTTTTTTTTTTTTTGGTTGAAGAAGAAGAATAATAAGAATAATAATAATAATAAAAAATAGGTATCATGGAGTGGGCGGTGGAAAAAATATGATGTAGAAAAAAAAAAAAAAAGGGAAGGTGGTGGAATGATGTGTTGTGTGAATAATAAAAAAAAATAAAAGGTGGCTCTTTTTTGCAAGCCAGAAATCTGTCAAAAAGTAAAATAAAAAAAAAACAAAAAAAAAACAAGTGCACATGGAGGTGATAAGCTCAGTGGGTGGGAGTAAATAAAAAAAGAAGAATGGGATGTGTCCGTGAAGAGAGAGAGAGCCCGTGTCTGGTGAACATGGGTGATGTAAAAGGGGTGAAAAGAAAAAAATAAAAAAATAAAAAATAAAAAATAAAGGGAACAAGATAAGAGTGGATCTTAAAAGTATAAATAAAAGAAAGTGGTGTGCTAGCCGTGGGGTTGAAAGTGAGAGAGAGAGAAGAGTTATATATATATATTAAAATAAGAGAATTGTTAAATCTGTTTGTCTAAGTCATGAATTGGTAGAGAGAGGTCCAAACAAAACCACTACTCTTATCATCTCTCTCACTCGCACTCCAGCAACCAAGTAGAACAACCAGGAGAAGAAGAAGAAATGTCGGGTTCGGCTCTATTTGGTTCGAGAATGGTGGTCCTCCCAAACCCATCTTCTGGATTTGGTGGTGCGACGAAGGCGCCAGTTCCGAGGGTCGGCGGCGGAAGCTGCGGCGGTCTGGTGATAGAGTGCTCGTCTCGGCCGCAGAAGAAGGCGACGGCGCACCACTTGGGCCTATTGTCTCAACCTCGTCTTCACCGAACAAGACGAAGGCAGGGACGTTCTCGGTGAGTTCGATTTCTTTGGGACAGCGAAAGAAGGACCAATACTGTTTGTAATTGTCTTGGACTTTGTCGGCGGAGATGGAGCCGCCGGAGAGATGGACGATGATGGCTCTGGATCTTGCAGCGGTGGTGGTAGAAAGGAAATTTCAAGGTATGTGTGAAAAGTCGAGCGGACTAGGTTGAGGTCCGGCGGACGGCTAAGGTGAGGTTGCCGCCCGCCGGTGAAGCGAAAATATTAGGTTCTAAACCTGCTCTGATACCATGTAAAAGAATCAATGTATAAAGAGAAAAATACAGAGAGAATAAATGTATCTGATGAACTTATTATTGATTGATGTATTGTGTTGTTGTGTATTACAAATGGTGAGTGGCTCATTATATAGGAGAGGGTGAGTGTAGTAGGTGAGGAGTAGGTGGTGGTAGGTGATGGTAAATTGGTGGTAGGTGATGGTAAATTCTAACACTATATAATCTTTTGTGACGTCCTTGAGTTAGTGGGAACATGAAATAAGTACGTCAACCCGATTTCTTGCATATGAAAAATGTCGAAAACTATATATATAGTTTCAACTTTGTTGCATCAGTTTTTTCAGGTTTGTTTTTGTTTTCTTCTGTTGCTCTGTTTCATTGATTTCAGTTTTCGTTAAAGTGATTGGACTTGTTATTCTTCAAATTGAATGAAGGGTTCACTTTTTATTTTCGTTCGTTTTGTTTCAGGTACAAATCGACCCATTTTGTGTGTTGTCTCTATTGTTCTTCAATCAGGTACAAAGAAGACATTTTTGCATTAATTATGTGTATCTAAGTTTGGATTTGTTTTTTATTCTGCAAATTTATCTAAAAATTAGCCTAAATTTAAATTGTTTTTTATTGATTGTGTCAATATATGCTTCTTCTTTGGTTGTTGCTGCTGTTTAATTTTTCCATGAATTTGGTGTATTTGTATTGTTCATTGCATCAAATATTGCTGGATATGAAATGGGTGTGCTGCTATGGAAGAATTTCTAACTTTTCTTTTTTAGCAAAATGAAGCAAGATTTCTTTTCTACTTGTGTATGTACGCATGCATGTATATAAATTGATTGTTCTATCGACATCTTGGAATTTTTGGAACATGTTAAATTGATTTTCTTTTATATAGATAACTAATTGAATTTTCCTGCTATTTTACTTTTTTGTAACAATTTTTGTGGTTATCTTAAGTTTTTAATCTGTATATATGTGTAAATGTGTGTGTTGATGGTGTGGAGATATAATTGTGTTGTAGGGATGGGAAGAAGGCGAAGGGCTTGGGAAAGAGAAGTAAGGGATCAAAGGATATGTCAGGGTTAAGAACAAACAGGACATTGCAGGTTTTTTTTTTTTTGTCCCCCCTCTGATTTTTGTTTATTCATCAAATTCATGCTCTATTTTGTTGCCTAGAACATAAAGTTTTTTTTTAATTTTTAATTTTAATTTTAATTGTCTTCTGAATCAAATGAGCTAATAAGGTAAACCTTGTTGTGTGATGAGTTTTTTATTTCTTAATTTGTCAGTCTCTTTTCAGTTCATTCTCTTCTGGGCACTGTTAATGTTGTACTTGTTTGGTTCTACATTTGAAGCTTTCTTTCAATGTAGAGATTCTCCTACTGTGTACTTGAATTCATTTCAAGATTTTGCTTGGGTTTTTTCCTTTTCCCTTTCTGGGTTACTTTTGAATCATCTTTTTGGTTGGAATTTCAATTGAATTTTGAAACTAGTTTTCTCTGCTAATTGAATTTTTTTGTCTTCTTTTAATTGACTTCAAGTTCATTGCTTGTTTTCAAAAAAAAAAAAAAAATCTTAAAAACATTTTTTGAATGCTGGTATGAGGAATTCTGGATGAATTTGCTACATTTGGAGCCAATTTTTATATATTCTTCTGCACAAATGTATTTCCATGTCCTGCAATCTTGTCAAAGTCTGTTAACTTAGAATGTCTTTGTATATCTTGTTCACGTAGACTTAGTGACTATAATGTTGATTCTCTGTTGGTTTTGTTTGGTAAAGAAGTGAATTTCTTGCTTCTCCTCCTCTATACAAGGACATGTCTCCTTTAAGACTTTTGAATTGGAATCTGTTTTTGGGTATTGATTGAAACATCTGATATTTCATGAAGTAATTGTAGAAATTTAATATATAAAGAGAAATAGAGAATTGTATTATTGATTGATATAATGTTATCTTTATTACAATGATTCATGATTCCTATATATAGAAGAGGGTGAGTGTGTAGTAGGTAAGGAGTAGGTGAAGTGGAGGTGGTAGTGGTAGTGGTAGTGGTGTAGTGGGTTAGGTTTAGTGGAGTAGGTGAGGTGGTAGTGGTGTAGTGGGTTAGGTTTAGTGGAGTAGGTTTAAGTGGGTGAAGTAGGTGATAGGTTTTAACAGCCCCTCGCAAACTCAAGGGGGATAGGAACTAGCCAACTTGAGTTTGGAGAGAGTAACAAAACAAGAAAATAGATGAATACATAAAAGAAAAGAGGATAGGAGACACTGTATGGTCGTGTCAGACCGATGGTGAAGACACTGTATGGTGGTGTCATAACGTTGTAGAGGACACTGGATGGTTGTGTCAGACCGATGTAGAAGACAGTTTATGGGGTCATGTCGGACCGTTGTAGCAGACAATGTTGTGATAGTTGTTGTGACAGTTTACGGAGTCTTGCTGGACCCTTGTAGAAACTAACCGAAATCAATGTTGGGACAGTTTACAGAGTCTTGTCGGACCCATGAAGGAGCTAACCGGAATCAATGTCGGGACAGTTTACAGAGTCTTGTCGGACCCTTGAAGGAGCTAACCGGAATCAATGTCGGGACAGTTTACAGAGTCTTGTCGGACCCTTGAAGGAGCTAACCGGAATCAATGTCGGGACAGTTTACAGAGTCTTGTCGGACCCTTGTAGAAACTAACCGGAATCAATGTCGGGACAGTTTACAGAGTCTTGTCGGACCCATAAAAAGTCGCACCCTCAAAAGGCGTGTCAAATCTTTCAAAAGGCGTGCCATCAAAAGGCGTGCCCAATCCATAAAAAGGCGTGCCAGATATGATGGCGAGGCACGTGAGTGCCTTGGCTGGCGCGCCCGTTTGTTGTCTGGCGTCAAGTGGCGCGCGATACGCGTGGCTGCCTCGGCTATTTAACCAAGACGGAGGCTGAGGCTGAGGCAGAAGCTGAGACAGAAAAACTGAGAGAAACCTCTGAAAAATTCTTCGTGTTCCTCTGAAAAATTCTTCGTGTTCTGAGAGAGATACTCTGGAAATACTCTGGATCCAACCCTTCTCCATAACATGGCCTCGTCTTCCCGTTCAGCTACCCAGAATATGGCCTCTTCGTCCCGTGGTCTGCTCACTCTCTTTCCCGACCTCAACGAGTCAACAAGAGAGATAACTGGTGTGGTGGCCAGTGAACCTCAACCAAGCGCCTCTGGTTTTGCTCCGTTGAACTTTCCGATGCGGTCGGTGGAGCAAAAAATGGCGGTGCAAACTGATATTGAGGCCAATCAGTATACTTTGAAGTCAAGTGTAGAGACCATGACGGCGGTCACAAACCTGTCTCACCGGCTGCAGAGTAGGACAAATGAGGTGCAGCAGTTAAACGCCCAGCTGGCTCTGCTCCAGCGCATGTATAAGGATGCGCGAACAGAGATAAGTGTGCTAAAGGCAGAAAACAAGGAGCTGAAGCGGAAGGCCACCGTGATGTTCCGATTTGGAGGACCGCCATATGCTGCAGTGGAGGAGCAGGGTGGAGTGATCGTGCCCAGTGGAGTGGGAAACACGGAGGCAACACCATCAAGGGCCGCCCAGGACGGAGGCAAGAAGAAAAGACCTGCAGCAGAGTAGAGAAGAAAATCCTGCCTGTGGATGTGGGTGTTTTTTTTTTTTTTTTTTTGTGGTGTAAAATTGTGATCAGGGTTGATCCCCTGATATGAATAAAATGAGTTTGGTGTGCAGTTTCGTCTTCTTCCGGTTTTTTTTTTTTGTAAAAATAAAAATAAAAGGAAAGAAAACAAGGGATAAAGAAAATAGATAAAAAGAATTGGTAGATGGATTATATGAAAAACATCAGTGTGGGAAATGAAATAAAATAAAATAAAGAGTTGAAAAAAGCAGAGGTGGGTGAATAATATAAAAATAAAAAGAAATGAAAAGAGGGGGACAAAAGCTGGTGTCTGGTGTGATGATAAAGATATTAAAAATGTTCTCCTCATAAGAAAAGGAAGTGAGTGGGTCTAGTGTGTCTTTACCTTTCAAAACTCAAAGCTTCCGAAAAAAAAAGAGAGAGTCAGTGCATAGAGAGAGAGAGAGGTTCGTAGCCCCTCTCCATTTGTGCTGGGTTTGCTGAGAGAGAGAAGAGAGAAAATCAGTTTGTGTACTTTAGACACAAGATGTTGATGCTAATGGTCAGGCTTAGCTTCCAGATCCATTTGGAATATTCTCTTCTTGTTTCATGGTTGCAACCAGTAGACAGAATCACTATCATCACTGCCAAACCAGCGCATGCTGCGTTCCCAATCAGTGACTCTACTCCGTTGTATTTCTGGTTCACGATTGGTCCTCCCGTTGCCGCGAATATCAGTATGAATGTCCCCACGAACTCTGCTCCCAGCTTCCGGGTGAGCGAGACATCGGGAGCAGGGAAATCTAAGAGGCAGGTGTGAGGAGCACCCCAGGAAGGAGCTTCAACGGGCAAGCACTTGCATCCCGGCCTTAACTTCCGATCACTATACGATAGCGAGTCCACTCGGATCGACGATATCAATGGTCCACCCGGCGTCCATTGATCATCAATGGGTGCGTCGTCAGCACAGAGCAGCAGTTACGATCTGTCATTCAAGATCTTGCTGATCGGCGACTCCGGCGTTGGCAAAAGCAGTCTTCTCGTCAGTTTCATCTCCAACTCTGTTGAAGATCTCGCTCCTACCATTGGTGTGGACTTTAAAATCAAGCAGCTGACGGTTGGTGGGAAAAGATGGAAGCTGACCATTTGGGATACAGCTGAACAGAAGAAGCACGGGCGTTGCTGCTGTGAGGTGGTGCTTCCCGTGGCTGCTGCTACTGTGAGGTGGTGCTGGCAGCGGTGGTGTCTGTGGCAGTGAAGGCTGAGTCGAAGCAAAGAGAGGATAGGGCTTGGTTTGAGGAAATGAGATGTCTTCGTCGAAGAAGATCACGCTGAAGAGCTCTGACGGAGAGGCGTTCGAAGTGGAAACTGAGAGTGATGAAGATGAGGAAACAAAGAAAGAAGAGTTTCTGGTATGTGTTTGTGGTATGTGTTGAAAAAAAAAAAACTCCAGCGGGCAGCGAAGGCAAGGTTGCCGACTGGCTGCCCGCCGGAAAAAAAGAGTATAGGCCTAAATCTTATAGCTCTGATACCATGTAGAAATTTAATGTATAAAGAGAAATAGAGAATTGTATTATTAATTGATATAATGTTATCTTTATTACAATGATTCATGATTCCTATATATAGAAGAGGGTGAGTGTGTAGTAGGTAAGGAGTAGGTGAAGTGGAGGTGGTAGTGGTGTAGTGGGTTAGGTTTAGTGGAGTAGGTGAGGTGGTAGTGGTGTAGTGGGTTAGGTTTAGTGGAGTAGGTTTAAGTGGGTGAAGTAGGTGATAGGTTTTAACAGTAATCATTAAAAGAACCCTATGCCCATTTTAGTTCTTTGAGTTTGGAATCCAATGGTGTAGCTCGTGTTTCTCACTTTGAGGGATTGTTGGAATCTACAATCAGTATCAGAAAGAGAATAAAGGGAGTTCCACTGGTAATATTGTCTGCAAAGCCAGTTCATTTCTTTATGTACTTCACCTTTTTTAGTGGTAATTTGCTTAATGACTAAAGGTCACAGAGCGTTGAATAGGTAGATGATCTTCTATACATGAGCACACCTGACCTTCTTTACACTTTTTCTTTATACATTGGTGGTAATAACCAGACTGAGGTTGTGTATAGAACAACATTAGTTCACAGGCTGTAGAGCTAAATCATCACTATTTTCTTGGGAGCAATTTAAACATTTATGTGTCTGAATTAAAATCCCAAAATCACATTCAAATTCTTTTTTAGTAAGTGTCTCCCTTTTTTTCTTTTTCCTTTTTTCCTTCTATATAGAGATGATGCTTAATTTGAATTTAACGCTCCCAAATTTAAATTTTTTTATCTAATTAAGTCTAATTGTAGATTGATATTACGACCTTAAAATTATCTAAAAATACGTTAATAATACTATATATTGTGGTGTATCTTATTCTCAATCAACAATGCGCGTGGGAGTCCAACTAGTATACTGAAATGCACAGAAACAAACCGTTACTCTACAAAACATATAAAAACAATGAGTTGTTTTGACACAAACTAAGAATATTAAACAATGGTCATTTCTATTTACAACTTTATAGGATGGATATATAATACTGACCTGTTCCTTCACTCGTTCCTCATCATAGTCTTGTTTATGACGTTTGAACTCAGCTATGGAGTTCTTAACTTCCTTCACCAGCTCCTCTGTTGGAAACTGCAACCCAGTCGAATTATACATAATCACTGTCTCGTCTTTATTCAAGATTATAGGGCTGGTTAAGCAAGCAAAGCCATTTATTTGTGTAAATTAAATGGCCAAATAATCCAATTGTTCTCTTTTCTGAACCACATGGAAAATAATGGGAAACTGTGCACTTATAAATACATAGAGGTAGAGAAGAAATATATTTCAACAGCAAATGTGTACCTGCAAATTTTCCCGTTTAAATATGTCTCCAACTGCCAGATTTTGCTTTATTATATTTGTTAAATTCTCCTTCTGGTTTTCCAAGTACTCATTCACAGCTCTTGGACTTGATAGAGACGCTAACTGCTGCTCATTCAGCTTCATATTCGCCTAGTCCAGTACAATAAGTAGTGAATATGCATATCAACCACATAAAAAAAATTGCACATACGAGAGAGAGAGAGAGACAGAGAGAGAGAGTGGGCATTCTGTGGGTGCGGACCTGTATTTCTAGAAGTTCGGCTCCATAGAACTGCCTGCCTTGTTCCTCGAGAAGGGATTGGGGAATATCAACTTCAATCATCTGAAAAGTGCAAGAATAAGTTTGGATATAAAAATATGGTAGCCAGTTGAATAGGTTACATATATTATATACCAAGAAAGTGAACTGATCCCAATACAAAACATTTGCTTATGTATCATAAATTTTTTATAAATAAACATTTATTTATGTAGAGTTCTCGAGCTCACTGGTAATAAAGTGAAAGGACCCATAAAGTGAAAGGATCCCAATACAAGAGAGATTGGTGGTGATGGGGTGGTAGGGTGGTGGCATTGATAAAATTTTCAATTTGGAAAACGTTTTCCGTCTTTCAAAAGAAAAATATTTTTGGCTCAAATACGTTTGTTTTGACTTTTGTTTCCTGCCATATCAAACACCAGAACATGCAAAAAAAATGTTATATGCCAAAAAAAACAAGCATTAGTTTCAGGCGTAGTTTATTTCCCATAGAAAAATGAAATATGTCAAAAGTCGAATGAAATTCCACCAACAGTATCTCATGCAGCCCCGCCACCAACATTCATGAAACTAGGCAAATCCATAGACTATCAGCATGCACTTGATGAAATGTACAACCAAATAGAATTTCTTTATGATTGTATCCCATGAAATGCCCATGAAGATATAAAATCGCGAAACAAAAGGAAAAAACACACCACGTGGAAGCACTATTCAGTGTGATTGTCAAACAAAATGTAGCAAATTGAATCTAAACATCATAAATTTCAGGAGAAAAAAAAAACACACCACCTTGCGGAGCTGGTCTAGAATGGCATTATCTGTTGCTTGTTCTTTGGCTGTTTGTTCCACTTCTAGGCATTTTTGTAGTAAAGACTCCTTGACCTGCAGTTCATATAGCCGAAATTTCATTACAGAATCTTTACCTTCTTCCAGACCTTCATTGGAAGTCCATATTGATGTAACGGCTCACCTGCTCAAGGGTGGTGCATCCAGGAAGAAGCTTATCAGCAATGGAGTCGTCCAACTCTGGTAGATCTCTGTAAAATAGTTCTTTACATTCAACCTACAAAAGGATAAAGCAAAAGGGAACTTATATCTGCATAGGCCACCAATTCATCAAAAGCATGTTATATGGCATCTATGAAATAGCATAAACTATAGTGTGACAAGTTGTTGACTTCACGTAGATTCAAGTCAAGAATGCCTTGTTGATTTGATGCGAAAAAGTAAATACAATTAAAACCATCTCAAGTTCAAACAGTTAAGGGATTTCCGAATTTAGCTTTTCGTGGTGATATTTGAGGACAATTTTGCAAAACTTGGCTATTTATAGTCCCTGTTTTATAAATTTTAAAATTTTGAGCATATTTTCCAAAAAATTGGTATAGTAGGACAAGCTCAAAGTTCACACTTCACTCAACTTTAGGATTTCGGGCAAAAACAGATTACTCCAAAAAAAGAAAAAGAAAAAGAAAAAACAAAGGCATCTGTAAATCCAATGCAAAGGAACCAAACAAGAAGTGATTTCCCAAAAATTGAAAGGAACCTACGGTAAATTGAGCATGAACACCACGCAGATTTTCTTGCTTCCATGATTCAGGAAATAAAAGTGGAAAAGATTTTGTTTCACCCTGTTGAATTCCAATTATTGAATCCAGGAAACCAGGAAGGACTTTATCTCCATCCTCTGTATCGAAGTTAAAACCTGCAAAACAGGGGGTGGGGGGGGGGGGGTAATAATTTGTTCATTAACACATCCCAGAGGGCAAAACAAATCAATTTCATAAGTTTTGGACTTGGAACAATTGACTTTTTGGACTAAGATAACTTCAATTGAAGCTTGTGCAACTAATCTTCTCTCTTCATAGAAACTGTATCAAAGAATACTGAATGGAATAAAAAAATTTCATTTCTCTTCACAGATGCCACTCTGGCTCTATTTTTGCTTCAAACTTAATGTTATGGGGCTCCAGTCTGCTTATTGCCTAGACGGAGAAAACTGTGGTGCATATGCACAAACCTTTGGTTTCTGCAGAAGGAATTTTTCGAATGTTTGATTCATCTTGATCAATTGTTGTTGCTGATATATCAAGGACTACGACATCACCAATCTGTGAAAGTGCCAAGTTTGTACAAGTTAATATTTTCTATGGGAAGAAAAAAAAATATATTAATGTGCAACTAGTTTTAATTCTTAAACCGAACCTCAAATCACAAGAATACTCCTTTCTGATCAATAGCAAGCACATGTGCATCAAGGATTCAAGATGAAAAAGAAAGTATCTCAACAACATATGTGGGTTTTACTGTATTTATAAATCATAATTATTTTCCCCAGTACTTTGTTTAACTTGAATCAACCAATTCACGAAGCTTTCAAATGAAAATCCAAAATAAACTCCAGAGAGAGAGAGAGAGAAATCCTACTACAGTAACTTTTCAGGGTTTACCTGTAGGCCTCGGTCAGTTACAATTCTCAATAAACCTAGAGTCTTGTGACGACGTTTTAATTCTTGTTCAGAAGCTTTGTGAGCATCTATCTCACTATCTATCTGAACAACAATCTTCAAATTCTTGTATCCACCCTCAGGAATCCATTTGACCTCAGGTGCCACATCGACAATGATGTCATATCTAGAGCACAAGTCAAAGTCAGCATGCACAAACCCCAAGAAATGCATGTATAGAAACACAGTCACACAATCAACTTTCCTTATCAAATGTCTCTCCTTTAACACAAAGACATGAGTAATGTTGTCTTTGAAATTAGTGCTATGCAGTTACTCAAGTGTGAAAGTGTGATAAAAAATAATACAAAATACAAATGAACAATATCTAACAAACATACAACAACTAGATTTTGTTAAACTGCTTAGTTGAAAAGGCGGCTCTCCAACAATCCTCAAACCCAAAAATGAAAAGAACCAAAAAAGGGTATAAGCCTTTGCTTTGATATTGATTTTGATCGTTTTGTGCTTGAATATAAAGTCAATGTATTCTACATATTCAGGGTACTACTTGAACTAAAAGCAGGGCCTTTATCTAGACCCACCTAAGCAATTCGTTAATCAAGAAGGCAAACAGTGGAAGGTACTTGTGATCCCTTTTTCTTGCCCTAATCCTTGTTTGGTATTGAGTTATCATAATGAGCACGAGAGTAATAAAGGTGCTTGAAGTAAATAAATGTTAAGTCAAAGTTACTTAAAAGATGAATGTTAGACTAACCTCAAAGAGTTTAGAGAAGAATAGGTCTCTTCCATGTCAGAGAATTTGGTTACAATGCGGATGGAGTCTTTCAAAGCCCTTCCAGTCACCTATGAAACAAAAAAATGCATCAAGAGAACAGTTAATTAGCCAAGCCATATGGCGACTCTAGCAAGAATAGTTTTGTCGATCAAACCACTAAAAGAAGAATGGAAGAAGAAATGGGAAAGAAAGAAGAAGAGAGATAATAGAGAGGGAAAGAAGTGAAGAACACTGAGAAAAAAGAGAGATGGCCAAAAGAGAGAAAAACAAGGAAATTTTGATGTTACTCAAAACTATGCACAAAACTTTTTGTTCCAAAACCAAGCCTAATTATACGAAGGCTGCTCAATAAAGGGAAGAAATCAATTAACACTTTTTTACACAGAAAACATTAAGAAAGTACAAAATTTTAAAATTAAGCCTAAGCTTAGCCTCCATCTACAATGGAAATACATGTAAAATGGAATTCCATGATCCCCATCTTTTGTCATTGGCTACATCAACTGTCTCAGCATTGAAATTCTTGGACACTAGTGGAATAAAATATCACATGAAAAACAAAGGCATGGTATGCTTCGTAACCTTAAAGTCTTTCAACCATAAAATGTTTCTGATTCTACCGCAGAAAGCTGACACTAGTTTAAAAGGTAACCCTATGGCGTTTCCTTTTTTCTTTGTTTGCACATCACATAACAGACACTCATATTTAAATAAAAGTCAGACAGAATAGTACTACATCAAGCGATTTCTGAATACTCAAATTAATGTAATCATCTAATTGTAACAGTGTATTGTCACAACAAAAGAGAACCACACAAATTCCTATAGGTGAAATTTCCAGGGATGCTGCTTCTCATGGCATATCCAAAATGTAAATCACAAACAAAATATGGTAAATAAAGAGTGGACAACATACCGAAGACATGGCATGGGGAAGGGTTCTCTTCAAAACAGATTCAATTGTAGCCTTTCGAGCATTTTGCTTCCCTACATAACTTAATAGGATACTCTCTGGAACTTTCTTTCCTGGGCGAAATCCGGGGACCTGGGAATAAAGAACCAATTTGTTACATGAACATGGATACTCATTTCCCAAGCAAACAATATGACAATAAACAGATTGTGCATCTCATTCTCCGAGCTTATTTTCTTGGTCAGGTTGCACGAGTAAATGGTACGAAAGTCAGAAGACATTTTCCAACCTTTGAACTCCAACAAATAATTTTCATTGAGCTTGAAAAATATCAGGGAAAAAAGTAACAAGTACCCTCCGGAAAAAAAGTCACCCAGTTAGTCTTCTCCTCAAGAAAAATCTTAGTAGCGTTTGGTTCACTGGAATTAAGTATAAGGGAATGATTATTCCATCATAATGTCCATTCTCACAATTGGTTGCTAAAAAAATTACGAAAAAATACATTGTAAATGGAATTATCATTTGCCATCAATGGTCATTCCATAATGAGGGTTAGGGAATGGCCATGACATTAAACCTCATTTAAGTGAACCAAACACTACCTTAGTGTTTAAGATCCAAAATCAAAGAATAGTCAATTAAATTGTGCATACACTGATTCTAACCATCACATCATACCATATAGAAGCAAAAACTAGATGGTAACTCAACAGTACCTTTGACTGCTTCATGAACTCATTCATGACCCTTTTGTAACAATCCTCACAAACAGCTGGTGGAACTTCTACACTCAATCTAATCTGAATAAAAGAAGTATACTCAATTGCAAATACACATAAAGCAGTACTTATACAAATATACTCTGATTAACATGTGTGCGCTGGCCAATAAATGTAGAAGAAAAAAAAACCCAGTTGAGAAAATGCAGTCTAGGATACACAGAATCTCGTGAACATGACAATAAAATACTACACTTTGAAATTGGGCAAGAAAGTTAAAACCCAATAAAATTAGCTCCTAAAAATTGGCAATGCTGGTAACCTGAATAAAAAAAAAGCATACACAATTACAAATACATATAAAGCAGCACTTATACAAATATACTCTGATGAACATGTGCGTGTGGGCCAATAAATGTAGAAGAACAAAACCCAGTTGAGAAAATGCAATCTAGGATAATCAGGATCTCATGAATATGACAATAAAATAGTACAATTTGAAATTGGGCAAGAAAGTAAAAACCCAATAAAATTAGCTCATAAAAATTGACAATGCAGGCAGGCAAGGATTGGCTTGAAATTGAATCTTAATGACAGACAAAGTATAATAATAATAACAAAGATTAGAAAGACTGACTCTGGAATTGGGTTCTTGGGTTTCTGTAACCTCGACATCAGCCGGAAGTTGATCTTGTACGGTGTCGTAAGCGGTTGAAGATGATGAAGCTGAGAAGCGGGTTGAAAGTCTTGAAGATTGCGGTTGGAGGAGAGAGAATTGGCGGGAAGAAGTGGAAAGCTTGTGAGGAATGAAGAGTGTGTTGTTTTTGGTGGTGTTGAGTTGAACAAGAGTGTTGGAGAGAGAAAGAGAAACAAGAGAGGGCTTCAATTGAAGGAAGGTTGGAGTGGTGGAGGTGGTGGTGGCTGCACCGCTATAGCAGAGCTCCATTTTTTGGGTTTGGAGAGAGAGAGAGAGAGAGAGAGAGAGAGAGAGATGCTGGAGCTGTTGAGAGCGAGCTTAGATAGTTTTGAGGGGGGAGCAGGATGGATAAGGTGGACGTAAAACGGCGTCGTATTGTTTTTGGTTGCTGCCCATTTATGATTTCTTATATATATTTTCTATGTAACCACATTTCAAATTAATGGTCTAGATTTAAAAACAATAGCTTAGCTTTTACAAATTTCTCTTTCATAAATTATTTTCAATGGTTTAAATTTGTCTAATTTAAAAATTATGACTAAGATTTAAAAAGAGATTCAATGATCTAAATTTATTTAAAAAATAAGATTAAATGGCCAATATATATTTAACTATCAACTCCTACCAACTCACTACACTTTACATCATCACTGTGAAATAACAAAGTTGTGAAGAAGGAAAAAAGCTCTAAAAAACAATCGAAAGAAGAACAAAATTCTAAAGGAAGAACAAAGTTCTTTGCATTCATTTTCATTTTTTCTTCACCATCACCACGTAAGGAATTTATATCTCCTTATTTTCTTTTTGTTTTTCCATCCATTTTTTTACCTTTATTTATTTATTTTTCCAGTTCATAACCCTATTTTTTTTTTCGCCTCTGTTTCTGGACCAACTACCAATGTTTCCCAGACATGCATCATTCTTTTACCTCTGTTTTTTTTCTAGTTCATCCCGTCATCTCCATCCATTGTCTTTTTTTTTTTTTTTTTTTTTTTCAGCCCATAACTCTTTGTTTGGTTCTTAGTTCTTTGTTAAGAATTTGAAGCAAAAAAACAAAAAAAAATCGTGTTGTGTTTTGTTCTTAGGCCTCGTTTGAGAACATGTTATTTTAGTAACTTTTTAGCTAAAATATGAGATAAAAAAAATTAGTATATTTAGAATGACTTTTTGATTTTTTTTATGAAAAATATGTATAAAAAATAGAGAGAAAATAGAATCTTTAATTTTTTGATATAGGTTGTAGGCTTTTTGATTTTTTTCTTTAGTAACTGTTTTGGCTTTTAGGCTAAAACACTTGTATGCCGAACGAGCCCTTAGTTCTTTTTTTGATTTTTATTTTTTCAATTAAATGTGTTAATGTTAACATTAATTGGGTTGAGATTTTCTTTAATAATCAATGAGATTGTTAATTCTACTCCACCTACTACCACCTACTCCACCTACTACACACCTACCTACTCTACTCTTCTATATATAAGAATCATTGTAAACATATTCAAAAGATCAAAATAATATCAATAGATACATTTATTCTCTCTGTATTTTTCTCTCTATCAATTTCTCTTTCATGGTATAAGAGCTAGGTTAAGAACCTAGTCATTCTGCTTCACCGGCGGGCGGCAGCCTCGCCTTGGCCGCCCGCCGGACCTCTACACATACCCTGACTCCGCTGTAACTTCATCTTTCTCTCCTCACTATTGAAGAACTCTGCTATTAGCCCTCTTCTTTCTTTCTTCGTCACATCGGCCGAGCCTTCACACCGCCGCTGCTGTTACTGATCATCACCGACACCAACTTATTTACAACACCGCTGCCGCTGCCGCCTTGCGCCACCAGCTCACGCTATCACTAGCATCTGAAGGACATCGGAGGTATCGAGGGAATCGTGTGGGTAGATCTCGTAAATTCTCTAAACCAGCTTCTGCAAAGTAGGTGGCGACTTTCCTCATAGCCCCTGCTTGAGACACCGCCAACAAGCCTATGTGCTTCACCAAAGCATCTGCCAGCTTCAGATTGTCTTGCTGAACTGCCTCCGCGCAGACCATCAAGGTGTGAACCAGTCGGACTCCGGCCTCTAGCGAATCCACAAGCACCCACTCCCTGCGTATCCTGCGCACCTCCCCGCTTGAAAGCCACAACAATGGGCAAAGGGGGAGCACCTCCCCAGGAACAATGATCATTGCCCCACTTGCTCTTTCTTTTTTCTTTTTTCTTTTTTTTTCTTTCTTTTTTATTGCCCGCCGAACCTCACTCATCCATCAACTTTCATTATTCAATTCACGCTTTACACACCACACCACCCAACTTTCTTTTTATTTTATTTTATCACACATACCTGCAAGAGAGATAGCCCCATGTGAAGAGAGAGAGATACTATTCACACGGCAGACCACTTTTCACACATTCACTTCCCCAAAAAAAAAAAAAAAAAAAAACAACAACAACAACAAAAAAAAATATATATATATATATTCTGATTACTTTTCCCACATATATATTTTGATTCCTTTTCTTTAGTATATCTATTTTTTATTACTTTTCCTTTAGTGGTAGGACCCGCCCAAACACACCACTCTCACAATTTTTTTACAAATTTGAATCTCACCTTTCCTTTTTTTATTTTTTATTACTTTAACATTCACATCCTTCTCATCAAATTTATTTTCTTTTATACTTTCTTTTCTCCCACTACCTCTCTGTTTATGTCAGTGCGATACATAGCCTTCTCTCCGGCGAACATGGGTATGCGTAAAAAAAAAAAAAAAAAAAAAAGAAGAAGAAGAAGAAGAACTGCACACCAAACTCATTTTATTCATATCGGGACTTCGCCCTGATCACAATTTTACACCACAAAAAAAAAAAAAAAAACAAACAAACAAACAAACAAACAAACCAAACAAACAAACAAACAAAAACAAAACAACCACATCCACCGGCGGGATTTTTCTTCTCTACTCTGCCGCCGGTCTCTTCTTCTTGCCTCCGTCCTGCGCGGCCCTTGACGGTGCTGCCTCCATGTTTCCCACGCCACCGAGCACGTTCACTCCCCCCTGCTCCTCCACTGCAGCATATGGCGGACCTCCAAATCGGAACATCACGGGGGCCTTCCGCTTCAGCTCCTTGTTTTCCGCTTTTAGCACACATATCTCTGCTCGCGCATCCTTATACATGCGCTGGAGCAGAGCCAGTTGGGCGTTTAACTGCTGCACCTCATTTGTCCTACTCTGGAGCCGGTGCGACAAGTTTGTGACCGCAGTCATGGTCTCCACACATGACATCAATGTATACTGATTGGCCTCCACATCCGATTGCACTGCCATTTTTTGCTCCACAGACCGCATAGGAAAGTTCAACGGAGCAAACCCAGAGGCGCTTGGTTGAGGTTCAAGGGCAACCGCACCAGTTATCTCTCTTGTGGACTCGTTGAGATCTGGAAAGAGCGTGAGCAGACCACGGGAAGAAGAGGCCATTTTCTGGGCAACAGAATGTTACAGAGTATCTCTCTCAGAAAACGAAGAGTTTTTCAGAGGTTTTTAGCAGGTTTTTGTCTCAACCTCTGCCTCAGCCTCAGTCTCCGTCTTGGTTAAATAGCCAAGGCAGACACGCGCATCGTGCGCCGCTCGGCGTTAGACGACAACATGGGCGCGCAAGCCAAGGTAGTCACACGCATCGCCATAATGTCCGGCACACCTTTTTATGGATTGGGCACGCCTTTTGATGGTACGCCTTTTGAAAGATTGGGCACCCCTTTTGAGGGCGCGACTTTTGAGGGCTCGATATATATCTACATGTATATCTTTTGGGCAGCCTATATACACAATCATACGGTCAGCTTCTACAACGGTCCGACATGACCCCATAAACTGTCCCGACATTGATTCCGGTCAGCTTCTACAACAGGTCCGACATGACCCCGTAAACTGTCCTGACATTGATTCCGGTTAGCTTCTACAACAATGGTCTGACACGACCACACAGTGTCTGCTACATCGGTCCGGCATGACCTCGTAAACTGTTCTGCTACAACGGTCCGACACGACCATACCGTGTCTTCAACAACGATTTGACACCACCATACAGTGTCTCCTATCCTATTTTATTTGTCAGTTTATTTTCCTATTTTGTTCCTCTCTTCAAACTCAAGTTGGTTAATGTCTATCCTCCTTGAGTTTGAGGGGGCTGTTAATTCTACTCCACCTACTACCACCTACTACACACCTACCTACTCTACTCTTCTATATATATGAATCATTGTAAACATATTCAAAAGATCAAAATAATATCAATAGATACATTTATTCTCTCTGTATTTTTCTCTCTATCAATTTCTCTTTCAGAGATTTCAATACCCACTTCTCTCTCTATCAAATGGGGGTTAAGGAAAAATGGGTTTCATATTAACAATGGGTTAAGGAAAATTGAGTCTCATAGCTCTTTGTTAACAATTATTGTTTGGTTCTTAACTCTTTGTTTGGTTCTTAGTTCTTTGTTAAAAATCTGAAGCAAAAAAATAAAAAAATAAAAATTATGTGTTGTTGTTTGTTCTTAGTTTTTTTTTTTCCAATTAAATGAGTTAATGTTAATGTTAATTGGGTTGAGATTTTCTTTAATAATCAATGGGGTTTAACACCCATTTCTCTTTATCAAATGGGGGTTAAGGAAAAATGGGTTTCATGCTAATGAATATTCTGGATTAATGAATGAACTCTCTCATGTTTGGTCTTCGAATTTTCAATAACTAGATTAAATATTATGCTTTTAATGTTTCAACTCATTTGACTAAGATGAAATAAAAATGATTCTTAATATGAAATCTATTTTTCCTTAACCCCCATTGATAGAGAGAAAGAAGTGACTTAAAATCTCATTAATTATTAAATAGAACCTCAATCCAATTAATGTCAACATTTGAGAGTTTTTTTTTTTAAGCTCAAACCCATTAAGATGAAATAAAATTGATTATTTACATGAAACACATTTTTCCTTAACCCTCATTTGAAGCATGAAATTCATTTTTTCTTAATCCCCATTTGATAGAGAGAGAGAGAGTGAAGTGGGTGTTAAAACCCCATTAATTATTAAAGAGAACCTCATTTTCTTTACATGATTGTTTACATGAAACAAAAATGATTGTTTACATGAAACCCATTTTTCTTTACCCTCATTTGATAGAAAGAGAAGTGGGTGCTAAAACCCCTTTGATTATTAAATAGAACCTCAACCTAATTAATGTTAACTTTAACTCAGAGTTTTTTTTGGAACCTCAATCCATTAAGATGAAATAAAAATAATTGTTAACATGAAATCCATTTTTCTTTAACCCCCATTTGATAGAGAGAGAAGTAGGCATTGAAACCCCATTAATTATTAAAGAAAATCTCAACCCAATTAATGTTAACATTAACTTATTTAATTGAAAAAATAAAACCAAAAAAAGAATTAAGAACAAAACAAAACACATAATTTTTTTATTTGTTATATTTTTTATTTTTTTGGCTTCAGATTCTTAACAAAAAACTAAGAACCAAAAAAAGAGTTAAGAACCAAACAACGGGTGTTAACAAAGAGCTATGAAACCTATTTTTTCTTAACCCATTGTTAACATGAAACCCATTTTTCCTTAACTCCCATTTGATACAAATGTGAGTGTTAAAACCCCATTGATTATTAAAGAAAATTTCAAACCAATTAATGTTAACATTTATTGATTTAATTGAAAAAATAAAACCAAAAAAATAATTAAGAACAAAACACAACAAATAATTTTATGTATTTTTTTGCTTTAGATTCTTAACAAAGAACTATGAACCAAACAAAGAGCTATGAGCTGGGGAAAAAAAAAAAAAACAATGGGTGGGGATGATGGGATGAACTGGAAAAAAAAAAAAAAAAAAAAAAAGGGGTAAAAAAATGATGCATGTCTGTGATACATTGATAGTTGGTTCAGAAACAGAGAGAAAAAAAGAAAAAAAAAAAACCAGAGTTATGAACTGGAAAAAAAAAATGAATGGGAAAAAAAAAATGAAAGTGAGGAGGACCTGGTGATGGTGGAGAAAAAATGAAAAAGAATGCAAAGAGCTTTGTTCTTCCTTCAGAGCTTTGCTCCTTCTTCACAGTTTTGTTCTTTCATAGTAATGATGTAAGGTATAGTGGGTTGGTAAGAGTTGATAGTTAAATATATCTGAACCATTGGATTTTATTTCTTAGATAAATCTAAACCATCGAATCTCAGCTATTGTTTTTAAATTAGACAAATCTAAACCATTGAAGATAGTTTGTGAGAAATATTTGTAAAAGTAAATCTAAGCCATTGTTTTTAAATCTAGACAGATTTGGACAATTAATTTGAAAGACATTTTTAAACTAACCCTTCCATTGTTATATAAATATATATATTTTTTAATTTTGTTTTAATGTGACCCTTCATTTCATAAATTGTTATTAATATTTTGAACAAAGTAATAATACATATGAAATTAAATGGTTGCCCTTTTATGATTTCTTATATATATATATATAATTTTGTTTTTATGTGATCCTTCATTCCATAAATTGTTATTAATATTTTTAACAAAATAATAATACATATGAAATTAAAGAAGCAAAAATAAAATTCAAATGAATTATAAGAATCGATCGTGCTTATTTTCTATTCTTCGTGCACAACTAGTTAAAATTCCACTTCAAGTGATATTTTTTCTTTCCAAAAGGCAACAGATAACATGAAAACATAATTATAAGTGTAAAATTGAAAGTTTAAGAATCCAAGTAAAACTTCTCCCAAACTAGTTTATCCATTATTTTACTTGTAAGTTTTTTTTTTTTTTTTTTTTTTTTTTGGGCCTAACTTACATAATTGGTTCTTCTAGTTTCAGTGCTTTCATTTTGATTCCCCTAGTTCAAATTTAATTAATTGCCACTTCTCTCCCTCTAAATTCCCAAAGACAACCACATTAAAACAAAATTTAAATTATAAAAACAAATAAAAACTTGTCCAAATTAAAGGGATTGAACAGTATAATTTACACGAAATAAGAAAGGGACTGCGACAGCCCAGTTTGGCCCGTTGAGCCCATCACAAGCCTCATTTCAACAATCCACTTTGTTCATCTTTTAGGTCTTTATGTATTTAATCATCCATGAAAATTCAAATTAATCTAATAATCATAAATTAATAATTAAAAAAAATGATCTACTTTTAAAATCATATCATCGTCCATCATTTTGAAAACCAATAAAATCACATAAGTACAATTATCAGATCAATTTAGCCAACGGAATCTACCAGAATTGCATCCCTATTTTGACCTTAAGCTCAAGCACACATTTTGTAGAATGTGGTAGTTAGAAATTAAACAAAACTGCAAAGCAAAACAAGCCTGAGCAGCCCAACCTCCTTGACATATTCAAAACTCTATTATGAACTTAAAATTAAAAGGGCTTGAACCGATCCCAAATCCCTCCGACGCAACTTCTTTAATAAATAACAACCAATAAAATGTAAACTGGATTTTTAAAAAATTGATCCATTCTTTGACCTAGATTAGGCACAGCAGCTAAAGTTTATCTGATGTTGAGGAAAATACTATTCCTTCTGTCACAAGCTGATGAAAAAACAGAAAAAAAACCAACTCAGGTCTGCAAGGAATATAACCAGTCATTCCTTCAAGATGTAGAGCCTTGCTCTGTCTCATTATCCACTACTACAGTCACGCCAACTTCAGCTGGTCGGATAACTCTGTCATGAAGCACATATCCCACCTGCACCACAAAAACACATAGAAGCATTTTGCTTTTCAATAAAACACATTGAAACATTTTTCTTTCTATTTGAACACTACTTCAAAATGCATGCTTCTATAACACAGCAAGATTATGACCTTTCAAGAAGAGAGAGAGAGGGAGAGAGAGAGAGAGAGCAAGAAAGAGAGCAAAATTTATGCAACCGACTGCCCAGATAAACACAAATGACTAATATCAACCACAACATAGAATATCTGAAGCAACTTCATTCTCCAACGAGACCCCAACGCCAATTTAAAGACCATAAAGTCACATCTAGTCCAATTGTATTACAATTTAGAATATGTCTTTGATTCAAAAACTACAAATCACAAAACAGCTACCCTTTCCGTATTTAGAGAGGGCCTTCGGGGTCATTCTATGCCCACATACCAATTTTTTGCAATTCACACAGTTCCGGAGTCTTTATGGGTTGTCATCCAATGAAATGTCGCTCATGGAATTGTTGATCTTGTAGCAATTGAATGAAAACAGAATGGAATTGCTTTTTCAATATTCTTTGATTTCAAAGCAACAATCATGTAAAAAATCAAATAAATAGACCAAGTCGTGCAGTGTGTAGCAATGTACTTGTTAGTCCTTTTGATTGAGGATATAATTGTAATAAAAATTTATTCTCAAAGTATGTGAACTGAGAGAAAATAGAGCATGGAAATAGAATGACCCAGAACATTCATATCTAAAAAAGTTGGTTCTCAATCAAATGGGGGCAACACAAAGTAAACAAATTTGTTTACCTTCAAAACGACTGCAACAGTGTCAGGGGGCTTAGAAGCATCTGGTACTTGGAATACTGCATTATGTCTATTTGGATCAAATTGCTCATTTGTAGGATCATATTTTTCCACTCCATACTTTTTGAGTACCTAAACCAAGATATTGATTAACTCAATCAATAATACCTTATCTTCCAAAATCAAACATGTTCATATCACAAATTCAATCACTATATCACATGGGACATCAACTACAATTTGCCAGGGAAGGCAAGGCATTACTAGCTTCTAGTATGGAATGTAATTCTGACATACGAAGAAGCATACATACTGGGATATTTATGTTTTTAGAAAAACAAGAACAGAAATATGCCCATGATGTCTAACCATAATTGCTTACAGTTTTGAAGCAATGCTTCCAGAAAGAGTGTATAATACCTCTGCGAGCTGTTTTTCAGTCATTTCAACACCTTCCAACAGTGTTTTGAGAAGGGGCACAGCCCCTGCACTGTCTTTAGTTGTGTCAATCTTTGAAAAACTCTCTTTTACAACAGAAGAAGCCCTACCCAAATTATCTGCAACATCCAATAAACTCTTTGCAAAACTCTGCATCACATTTTCAAAAAAAGAGCAGAATTAAGACATTCAAATACCAAGGCACATGAACATATGGGTCCAATTTGAAAGTACACATCATTATATAAAAATAGAGACAAACCTGTATGGCAAATTTTTTTGAGTTCTCTGCCTCACGCCTTGTCCTCCCCATAACATTCTCCATTTCTGCATAAGTCCGGATAACTTTATCTTGCATTTTCTCAATCTCTTTGTGCTTCACATTTAAAAGTTCTTCCTTCTCCGTCACAAGTTTCACCAGGTCCTCCATGGATAACTCGGCCTCCGCATCTGAATCTGCATCAGAATAAAAAAATGCAGTTCACTTAGTACCTCTTCTCCCTTACACAGATTGGGGCATGTTAGACTATGATTCTGAATTTTAACTTGATTCCTCTTTCTGATCAGAGACTTTCATACCTTCAGAACTGGAAGCCTCTTTTTGCTCAGGAACTTCGGTATCTCCACTTGTTTTTGCAGTGGCACCATTGTTCACTACCGTACTCCCTCCATTTCCAGACTGGGCATTCTCCTTTTCAGTAGTTTCAGGAGATGTAGATGACGAGAATCCAAATCGTTGAAAAGCAGAAGTGTTAAGGGCTGAATGATGTAACAGAGACACGAGGCCAGAAATCACCTGGAAAAGAATAAGCATATGCATTTAGTTCTTTTGGTAGATAGAGTGTGCACCAGAAGAAGAAAGGAATGCAATGTGAAAAATAAAATTTTCCAGAATCTGCCCCCTCTCTCTGCTCCTTTCTCCTTTTTCAAAATGAACCTGGTGCAATAGATAACACTCAAGCTAATAAAGTGTTAATGAAAAATGAATTGTATCACCCTGAAATGTGGACAAAACTGAAAAGCACTTGCAATGTCTTCCTCATCAATATAGACACTTGCGATGGCCAAACAGTAGCATGCAATGCGATCCAACGGAATTTTACTGCATATTTTTGGTATGACTGCTAGGGCTAGGAGCTAACCAAGGTGGATTCTGACCCCTTCAACTAGATACTTGGCATGCCTCTATGCAGCCAACCTAAGGGGGAGAAAGATGGCATTTGTCATCAAGACATACACAACTAAGCACACAAGATGGTCCAATAGACGCTGAAAATTGGGCTTATAGGCCTAGCAATGCATGCCTTGCGAACTAAAAGTCTCAACTAGGATTTGACAGGTTTACGTTGTAACTTTTACAAGGCCCAAGAAGGCTCACTAGCAGGAACCAAACACCATGTGCTTCTCCCTCTCTCTCTCTCTCTCTCTCTCTCTCTCTCTGTGCACGCATTCATGCATGTGCTTGCATATCTCTGGTCTCAACTGTGCTTGTTAACTTGGGTCATCCCCAACAAGTGTCCATCACTTCCTCCAATGAGAACATTGCATAAAGTTGTTAAAATTGCACAACTTCCTTGTCAAGATGTCCTGTTTATGCTAAATTGGCGTGACTGTGAGCCTTTAGGAGCAAAATCCAAGATTAATTATTTTAAATCTTTTAACTCATAAATGAACCTATGTTCAATGACTTCAATTGAGTCTTGACATGAAATCTTAGTATTAAATGAGACATCCATCAAGTCCAGACAAGAAGTCCTAATGTTTTGAGCAAAATTATGAAGCCCAGTTCTTTACATTTTCTTGCTTAACCATAACAAAAACGTGAAACGGTCATAAAAAAATAGAACCTCCAAACACAAATCTTGAATTGACACACACAGTTATCACTACAAATTTCATATCTACAAAGTGTAGTGTTAAATGTCACTCGTGTCTGGATTGATACAATGAATAATAAATTGGCCTCATAAACATATATTGAGTGGATATGGGTAACGGATATCAAACCACCACGATGAAATAGAAATGATTGTTACATGTAATTTGATGAACATATTTGACGTTCCTCTTACGTTTAAAATTTTGAGACCATGAGTTCTAAACTGTTGATACTATTGGGAATTTTAATGTAGCTAAGTTGTAATTTACATCTTCCTTATTCCCACTCCTTCTAAATGTTATGTTAACATAAAGAACGTGATCTGACATTTGGAATTCAAAAAATTACAGACCTCATAAAGGTTATCTTCTATGCATTGCAAGATTTCTAGTATCATATGAAACACATTTGTCTTGGAATCCCAAGTTGAATCAAATTAATTATTATGGTATTCAATTCAATTCCGAACCAACTACATGCACTAACATTTTTCCCCTTTTGGTGCAAAATGATACTGGCATTTAAGGGCAATTGAAACAATAAAAGACCAAATGAAAAGCTTAAATCAAAATTAAACTTAAATTTTGTACAAATATATGACCCTTTAAGTTTCTTCCATTCTAGTTACCTCTGATGCAACTTCATTTTATTGTGCCTTCTAAAATTTAATAGGCTTAACCTCTGGATTTTAAATCACTGATAATATACCTGCTATTAGCCATAATTCACAAAAACATTATGTAATTTTAGTAAGAGGGGGAGGATTTACTCGGTGTGAGATATCACATCATTCAAGGAACCCTAGATGTTAGAGTAAATCAACAAAGTCATTCTAGTGTGTTGTAGATTCTTATCCAAGACTTGTATCATTTGATGATACCATGTGAATATTTAAATACGAAGCAACGTAAAAATAAACCTACATATTCAGTATGTTAACCTGCGACTAATTCTCCTTCTACTTTTGGTAATTTAAAAGGTAATCTCTCACACACTGCTAGAAAAATGATAAACCCAATAGGTTGATGCCTTAAAATCATAATTCAATCAAAACTTCTCGAGTTATTTTAATATCTATATTTTCAATGAAATAGAATTAGTTGCCTACATTGATATATTACTACATTTGGATGATATCTAATTGGGTTCAAATATTTCTTATTAGGTGAGGTCTCTTGGTTCAAGTCCAGGATGGCCCAATTGTGTCAGAGAAAAGTATAAAAGAAGCATATGACTCCTTTGTGCATGCTCCGCTTGACTCAGTTGGTAGAACTTCACTCTTGTAATTGGATTGTTACGATTACAAGCATTCTTGAGTTGCCCAATATTGCAGAATGAAAGGAATGCAAAAAAACACATTCAAGAAAAACTTTTATAAACTTGTTATCCAAAATGATCTTCAACATCTTTAACATAAACATACTCACTCAAAATACTACATTAATTAAAAACGCAAAACACACATCAAATCATTTCGCCACACCAAGTAATCCAAATTAATCATCACGCATTAAAAAATAATTTGCAACTTTAACAAGTTAAAAGCATAGAGAAAGAAACTATATAAAATGCAGAAAAATAAAATATAAATTAAAGCTACAAAGTTGATGAAAACAAAGTAGTATACATATAAAAACAACCCAAATTTGGCACCCAAAACACGAAATGTTCCAACTACATAGAAGGGCCTTAAACCCTAGCAAAACCCTAGCTTGTGAAATTTCGAAGTTGTGATGGATGGCGTACCTTATTTTGGGAGTCATGGAGAGATTGAAATTGATTGGAAGGGATCGGAAGGGGGTGGTGGTGACGGGTACAGATTAGCAAGGAGTTCCGGCACTGAGCCACGACGGTCCTCGGAAAACGAGATGAAATCTTGTAGAGCGACATCACTGAAAATGGGTTTATTGGAAGAGGAGGGAGAGAGAGAGAAGGGGGGGGGGGGGGTAAGGAAATGGCGACTGCTATACTATGGAGGGTTTAGGATGAGAGAGGAACAGTGAGAAAATAAGAGGGAAAATAAAAAAGGTGTTTGGAGAGAAAGAAAGTGCCAATTGACCGACTGTGGCCCGCTCTCCTCTTTAGAAGCGTCCAGAACCTTGTGTTGGTTTGGGTTCGACAATGGTGATGTTTATTACTTACATTATTTTATTGTTACGTTCATAGATATTTCTTTCAATATATCATGATATACACATTTTTAGGCACTTTGTTATATTCCATTCAAAAAAAAATAAAAAATAAAAAATTAAGTTGATTTGATAATTTTATTCAATTTTTCATTAAAAAATAAATAATAATTGTTTTTGTAAAAATAAATCATATAATTTTTGTAGTGATAAATGTAATAAATTACATAAGTTACCATTATCGGATTCACTTAAATTTTTTTTAGACGAAATATATGAAATGCCCAACAAAATAAATGATTTGGATCATTAAAACGAGCACTATGATGAGTCTCACGGGCCCAAATAATATCTTCCAATCCAAAAATTTAGACTAGAAAAAATCCTACTTAAAATGTTTAGTTAATTATAGATATTCTTGAAATTTAATGAAATAAAATAAAAAATTCTTTCTGGGCCTTGATCACGATAGATGCACTCTAACCCATTGTAGACACACTTTGAATCATTAAAAATTTAAATCGTTCATTTTATAAAGTTTATTAGTCGTATTAACTATTTAATCGAATCACATTTTTTCTAGAACAAAAAATAAATAAAAAACAACATTATGCCTGAGATGGGCCTACAATCGGCCAGACTAGACCTCTCCTATCCTATTAAGATTTGTACAGGAACTACTCTAGCAAAGATAGACGAACACCCCTTAACATTTGACAAAAAAAAAATATAAGGTCTTGTTCGGTTTTGGTCATGTTCATGTACATTGTCAAGTCTTATTATGTTACAATTGTTCTTGAGCCATAATGGTGTGCTTTAAATCTCTCACGTACACATTCTTGTGTTTTCCAGAAGAAAAAAAAATAAAAAGACGGAAAAAAAAAGCAACAACTCTTCAAAATCCTCTGTAGCAAATTGAATAAGAATAGCTTCTATACAACCTTTCTAGCCTTCATACAACAAGAGACACACTTGAAAGCTCAGTAAAAATCTCAACACAATTATTGAAAAATGAAATAACAAAAATACAAATACATTGAGGCATTGGTTTATATATATGTAATGCGCCCATTTTTGCTTCTCTTCAACCACCATAAAATGTTTTCACTGAAGCCGTTGAAACAATTTAATCATAGGGATTTCGGAAATTCTTCAAGAGGTCCGGGATGTCATAACCCAGCATGTCATCGACAGCTTGTATCATTTTAGGTTTCAACTTCTCAAACTTGTCAATGTTGTAACCGCTCAAGGCCTCCCTAAAGTGCTCGACATTTGGGAAATCTCCAATCGGTAAATGGTGCTCCCTTTGGACCTGTTGCACAGAAAAAAAGGGAGGAAGCCCAAGAAAAATGGGGGAAAATAAGACTAACTAAATTGGAAATTTATGAACATTAATTACTGGCAATCGGTAGGGTAGGGAGAGAGAGAGAGGACCTTTAAAAACTCATCGGACAGATTATCAATCAGTTTCTGCTGAGTTTTAGCTTTGCCCATCATAGCAGGCATCTCTTTTTTAAGATGGCTAATAATGTAAGCATGAATCTTAGCGGCTCTGGCACGTTTCACAAATTCATTGATCTGTGCATAACAATTGTAGTCAACAATCTTTTGTATGTTGTTTACACTTTAAAAAGGAGAAATATAAACCAAAAAAAATATAAAAAAAAGAACTCCAAGGAGGTGAATGTATTTGAACTCACTCGACGATCACAGGCCTTCTTTGGTATGTCTTTTAAATCAGCAAGAAGATCGTCCTGTTCTTTCTCAAAAAGCTCTCTGCCAAGTGGACCAGCAGCAGCCTCATTTACGGGTTTATCATTGAATGAGCTGCCAAAATCAGAAATAACAAATTAAGTTTTCAGTGTCTGACTTGAAATTTCAAACTTATGTGGAAATGTAAAAGGAAGAAGTGATGTTCCTTTTTTATTTTGAAAAAAAAAATAATAATTTGCTCCTAACGCCTCAGATGTTCCTTATTAGAGTTAGTTTAGGAAAATTGTTCAATTGGTATTGTTGATGGAAAACATCAAGAAGCACTTTACACTATACGATATCATCTGAAGGAAGCACAAAGGTAATGATAAAAAATATTCTAGCCAATGAAATATATCCTACATTACATGTACTCGAGTATATGTGCCGGATGTGGGTATGAGTCTAAGTGTCTGAACCATCTAATTTCAATGTCCAAGGGCACAAGAAGATGACAAAAATATATTATTTCTTCATATACTTCTTTTATTTTCTAGGGTAAAATAGTGCTCACAGGGTCCCATAGGGAATTTCATGCATAACTTCGGGTTTTAGGCAT